>NC_071989.2:172882500-175382500 GCF_028885655.2 Pongo abelii | reverse complement strand
GGCCTTCATTTCTGAATGCTCCTGTGTCATATAAAACTTGTACTAAATAAATTTGAATGCTTTTTCATTTTTTTTTTTTTTTTTTAAGACGGAGTCTTGCTCTGTCACCAGGCAGGAGGGCAGTGGCGCGATCTTGGCTCACTGCAATCTCCACCTCCCAGGTTCAAGTGATTCTCCAGCCTCAGCCTCTCTATCCCTAGTAGCTGGGACTACAGGCACATGCCACCATGCCCAGCTAATTTTTGTATTTTTAGTAGAGATGGGGTTTCACCATGTTGGCCAGGATGGTCTCGATCTCTTGACCTCGTGATCCGCCCGACTCAGCCTCCCAAAGTGCTGGGATTACAGGCATGAGCCACCACATGCAGCCACTTTTTCACTAGTTAATCTGTCTTTTCTTACAGGGGTTTCAGCCATGAATACTGTGATAAGCTAGAAAAAGATGTTACTGTTTTTTCCTCCCTGTATTACCTTAACACATCATTATGATATAAAGTTCATAGTTTACACACTAAGGTTCAGTCTTGGGGTTTTATGTGCTATGGGCTTTGACAAATGTATCTGACACATATCCACCATCGTAGTATCACAAAGAATAGTTTCACTGCCCTAGAAATCCTCTGTGATATACTTATTCTTCTCTCTTTCCTTGATAATCCCTGGCAACCACTGTTTTTTGTTGTTGTTGTTTTTGTTTTTTTCCGAGACGGAGTTTTGCTCTTGTCACCTAGGCTGGAGTGCAGTGGCATGATCTCAGCTCACTGCAACCTCTGTCTCCTGGGTTCAAGCGATTCTCCTGCCTTAGCTCCCGAGTAGCTGGGATTACAGGTACCCACCACCACTCCCAGCTAATTGTTGTATTTTTAGTAGATACAAGGTTTCGCCATGTTGGCCAGGCTGGTCTTGAACTCCTGACCTCAGGTGATTTACCTGCCTCGGCCTCCCAAAGAGCTGCTCTTTTTTCTGTTTGCATAGTGTTACCGTTTCTAGAACATAATGTAGTTGGAATGGGGTGCAGTATGTAGCCTTTTCAGATGGCTTCTTTCATCTAGCAATATACATTTAACATTGACCATGTATGTTTTTAAGATGACATTAAATTTTTTTCATAAGTTTTAGTTATTTCAAAGCATACAACCTTTATGATATGATATTGACATTTAAAAATAAGACGGTTATATTTATTAAGAGATAATTTTTAATACGTAAAAGCATGACTCTCACACTGCTGTAAAAATAAGCACGTTATATTTTATTTTCCTTGTTAATGAGGAAACTGAGAAGACGTTATAACCAGTTTAAAACAGAATCCAAACAACAGATATATTTGTAAATCAAGAATGTAGAAATGAATATGCAGATAGAGGCCAAACTCTTTCTCTACAAAGGAAGGAAGACTGTGCCTCCACTGAGCAGAATTCATTAGCGTGTCCACAGAGAAAAACTATTTTACATTGCTCCTAGTTATCTACAACGTAAAGAATTGTAAAACAGACAATTCTTAGTTTTTGCTATACATTTTTTAAATGCAACCAAAAGAATGTAAAGCCAACAGCAATTTGATACACATCTTCATATATATACTTAAATATTCAAAATGTTATCTCCATTTGCAAGTCGTTTTTTAATATATAATTTTAGCTTGTAATTTGATTTCAAACTCCTCTCCAAAATATAAAGGTATTCAAACTAATTAATTTTTTTGTAGGATCATAGGCTTTAAGAGTTAACCATTTTGAGGGAGATTTAGTTAGCATTATAATACTCATTGCTATATAATTGACAAAACAAATATATATACACACACACACGAAGTTTGAAAAAATAGTTATTAAGTACAAAAAGTAAAATTTTATTGACAATCCATCGCTCAGTGAGACAGACTGTGGGGGTGAGGTGTCTTACTAGTTCTCAACATCAATCGCACATGTATTCTGAAGGATTCTCTTCTTGTCACATCGGAAGGATCTTTACCCCTTTGGAGCAATGCAATTAGAAAATTTAGGATGTGGGATGGATAAGATATCTGAATTTCTTTTGAAAATTTAGGATAAGGCAACTATAACAGGGGAGGATCACAAGAGGAATCATGGGTGGATCAACTTTAAAAAGGGATCTAGGCCGAGAGCGGTGGCTCATGCCTGTAATCCCAGCACTTTGGGAGGCCGAAGCGGGCGGATCACGAGGTCAAGAGATCGAGACCATCCTGGCTAACACGGTGAAACCCCGTCTCTACTAAAAATATAAAAAATTAGCCGGGAGTGGTGGCGGGTGCCTGTAGTCCCAGCTACTTGGGAGGCTCAGGCAGGAGAATGGCATGAACCCGTGAGGCGGAGCCTGCAGTGAGCCGAGATCGTGCCACTGCACTCCAGCCTGGGCAACAGAGCAGGACTCCGTCTCAAAAAAAAAAAAAAAAAAAAGGGAAAAAAAGAGATCCATAGAAAAAGCTGAGGATTCGGAAGTGAAAGTTCTTTAAACTGTCCATGCTTTATGTAGACTCAATAATTCATATATCTGGACTAAAGACTGCTGCCCTCAACTACCCTGCATCACTGTTACATAATTTAATCAGGGGTGTTCGCCTTCTCTTCTATTTTCCCCCTTTCTTCCCTTTAGTTGTAATCCCTCTTCACAATGTGGTTATTCCTAATAAAAACAAAACAAAACTTCACTACCAAGACAATTCTGCACCTAGGTTATAGATTTTTCATATAGTAACCAGCTTTTATAATTTCACTTTGATTTAAAGCTACCTAACTCGTTATCTTTGACAAAGCGTTGGTCTTTAAATAATAGCAGTGTTAACAAGAACTATATTATTGATTGTCCACATTACGTCAGGCATTATACTGAGATATATAATATGGTCCTCATACACTTTAATTTGGATTTTATAAATGGGAGTACCAAGGTTGGTTTAACAAAACAGTATTCCATGCCAGCCGTGCGCAGTGGCTCAAGCCTGTAATCCTAGCACTTTGGGAGGCCAAGCTAGGCAGATCACAAGGTCAGGAGATCGAGACCATCCTGGCTAACACAGTGAAACCCCGTCTCTACTAAAAATAAAATTAAAAAAAATTAGTCGGACGTGGTGGCGGGTGCCTGTAGTCCCAGCTACTCGGGAGGCTGAGGCAGGAGAATGGCGTGAACCCGGGAGGCGGAGCTTGCAGTGAGCAGAGATCGCGCCACTGCACTCCAGCCTGGGCGACAGAAAGAGACGCCGTCTCAAAAATGAAAAAAAATAGTATTCCATGTCTAAGGAGTCACACAACTAGTAAAAGAGGTTTCAACATACACCCAGCTTCAAACTTTGTCTACCTAATCATTGCACCCTGCTGTTATGGTTCCTTGATTTCAAGTTCAAACTTTATTTTTCCACGTTTTAGAGGCTCTAATGCTCTCTGGATCACATTTGATACTTCTTTGTCTTGTTTGAATAAATTCATTTTATATAGTGTTTTTCAAATTCCTCATCTGTAGAATACCTAATTTGGACAAGTTGATTCTGAGGTTCCCTTCCAGGACGAAAGCTCTATGGTTCTATAACTTCTTTAGTCAGTCACTTACTAGAAGCATTTCAGATCAAACAATTATTAGAATAAGAAAACCAGTCTGCTAGTCATTTCCTTTCAGGCTGACAAAAGCAGCTTCTCCAAGCTAAATCCAGTTGTCATTTTATTCTGCCTCTTGCTTCTTTGCCACTCCTTTCTCCTCTCAACTTTGTTAAAAGCTGCTTCCTTAAATTTTGTTTTTGTTACTGTTCCTGCCTCTTTACTGGTCACTGATTTGTAGAGTCAAGGAGACCTGCCAACCAATGATTTTGAAAGTTGGCTCTAATACTTGTTTGCCTTTTCAGCAAAAGGCAGCTCATACTATTAGGGAAAGTACTGGCTCCTCACAGGAGTTATTTCCTTATGAAATTTGGTTTTCAAAGAGAGAAAAACAACTCCGAAATATTTCTCTCACTCTTCTGCTGCGATACCTGAAATATTTGATATTAGCGTTCTCCCTTTACATGAAGGCACTGAGGTTTTGGCAAGATCCTTCTAAAATGCACACGTGGTAAATGCATGAAGCGTGAGGGAACAGGATGAGGAGGTAAAGGAGAGTAAACTATAATCACTTATTAAGTTATTAAAATGATTTTACTTAAATAACCACTTCCCACAATCATGGAGACCCTGAGGGAACAGGGCACCAACCAGATAAATTTTGAAAGATTGAAGAGTGCCTGATGAAGTGAGGGGTACAATAACACTTGGGAGGCAGGGAACAGCCTGAGGGCATTCTGGTGAAATGACAAATGGAACTGGGAACTTTGCCTACTTAACAATTTTGCCCAAGGCCAGCCTATCTATGGAGGTCATCTTCTTCAACCCCAGACCTGCAGACTTGATTGCATCGAAACCGCATAGGACAGTTGGGTTCCTATTCAATACAAAAATATCTACAGTGAAGGAGATCCAGTAACCTTGGCCTAGAGAAAATTTATCACAAACTGTTTACTCCACATTTTTGAAAGCATAAATACCCAAAGCTAGGCAATAATGACAACTCTTTTTAAATGATGCTACTGCCACTCTCTGAGATGACCCAGGCGCTGCACAAGCAATAAAAACACAATACACTTGCTCCCTTGCAAATTAAGCTGTGAAGATCTGCCTCAAACCTTCCAAAGAGATTTTTCAATGAAAGAGGAAGTGTCTGCAGCATATTCAGCCCTGTGGTACACTAACAGCACCAAGATTTCTAATTAAAAAACCTGTTCTTACTAAAATAACCCTCAGGCACACACATCTGCAGCAGAAACCCCCACTGATAACTGAATTTTGGCTCTTTTAGAAGGGTAAGACCTTAGTAGAGGCATCGAGTAACAGATAAGAATTTGGAGAAACATTGCACAGGAGAGGTACATAAGTCTAAGCCTCTCTAATTTTCTAATGGTGGCTATGTCAGAATACCTAAGTACTTAGTCAAAAACAGTGCATTCGAAACTGAAATGGGGAACGATTACGATTTATTATACCCACCATCTCATCTTGCTAGGGTGCATAAACTATTCCTAAAAGGCAGAAAACAGTACAAAAATATATCATCAAGAAATGTGTTCTTCCGCCTTTAACAATGCTTGCTGGCTGGGGCTCATCTAACAGCATTCTTGTTTATTAGAAGCTGCTTTATTCCCGCATGAGGGGCAATAACGTTAACATGGGTGGCAAGATACTAAACTTAAAATATGCACCAGCATGCAGAATTAAAGCAGAGATGCAAGTCCTCATTGCTCTATTCACCTATGGAGGAAAATATTAGCATACTATTTTAATTGGATTTTTCTATGATCAATTTTTGAAAATAAATCATGCAACTCTAAAATATCACCATAGGAAGTCAACATATATGCATGCAGCATTAGAAATCCTTTCATGCTTTTTTATGGTTAAAGAGGGGGATATAGATTAGGGATAGAGATTACTTGATTTTCATTTGTCAGATTTTTCTTCTTTTTAAAACAGACATGCAAGTCAATCATTGTAAGGTGATTCCTTTTGAAACCTAATCCCACATTCATACAGCAAGCCTTAATGAGTCCACTAGGAGTAAACAAATTAGTCTCCAGGATGTATTATGCATTAATTAATCAAACTAATAGTATTGTATAATGCGCAATAGATGAAAATTAGGTCCAAGTACAATACTCACATACAAGAAGCGAACTGGAGAAAAATATGGAGTAATAAAGAAAAATCAGTTTCTACAAATACGAGTTAAATAGCTCTGCTTTCCCTCCCTACATTTCAGGCCCTTCAAAGGCAAACAGAGCATTAAAAGGTGGCCTTTACAGCTGAGGTATCTATGTGATATAAAAGCTGTGAGGAGGAAAAAAAGCAGCTTTGAATAATAATACCGCCAGGTCTAGAGGAGGGGTCAGCAAACTATGGTCTGCCACTAGATTTGTATGACTCAGGAGCAAATAAATGTTTCTACATTTCAAATGGTTGAGAAACATCAAAAGACGAGTAACATTTCTTGACACATACAAATTACTGGAAATTCCAATTTCAAAGTCTACAAATAAAGTTTTATTGGGACATAGTCGCATATGTTCCTTATATATTGTCATAGTTGCTCTTACAGTACAATAACTGGTTAAGTAGTTGTGACAGATACCTTCTGGCCTTCAAACTCAAATATATTAACTCTCGCTCTTTACAGGAAAAGTTTGCCAACCCTAGTCCAGAGAAAACAAAAATCCTCAGCAGTGATCGCACTGGTGCATACACGGTGTAAGGATGCATTTTAAACATGGGAGGAGAAGGCAGATCCCATCTCATATAATACACTAGAAAGAATAAAACCGGGTGTGGTGGTGGGCACCTGTAATTCCAGCTACTTGGGAGGCTGAGGCTGGACAATTGCTTGAACCTGGGAGGCGGAGATTGCAGTGAGCCAAGACTGCACCATTACACTCCACCCTGGGCAACAAGAGTGAAACTCCATCTCAAAATAAATAAATAAATAAAAAAGAAAAAGAAAAAGAAATAGAAAGAATAAAATATCAGTTTTTGCTCCACCTGCCAAATTCTTCAGTCTAACTCTGAGAAAAAAATCAGACAAACCCAAATGGAAGGAAAATATACAAATGTGCCCACCTGTACTTTAAGGAAAAGCCAAGCTCACGAAAGACAAAGTCAGTCTGAAAAACGGGTCCAGACTAAAGGTTACCAGAGAGACAGGACAACCAAATTCAGCTTGCGGCCTTGGATTGGAATGTGGACCAGACCTTTAAAGAATTTTTTGGCCGCAAAGGATATTATTGCAACAGTTGGGTAAAATTTAAATAAGTATTAGAGATAATATAGTATTGTCCCAAAGATCTGGTTTTGATCATTGTAATAGGGTTATATAGAAGGATATCATTGCTCTTAGGAAACACACACAGAAGTATCTGGCGCTTCATAGATACTGTGTTTTTTACAAACTGAAGATAAAAGGGCTCTAAGTGTATCATTAGCCTCAAGTGTTTTAGTGAAAAAATATGTGTGTGTATGTGTAAGCAGTATAAATGTATGTAGACATATAAACTATGTGTATATATAGAGAGAAGAAGAATATGCAAATTTGGCAAAATTATAATGGAAAAATCTGGGTAGAAGATATAATGGAATTGTTCACACATTTCTTACAACTTTTCTGTAAGTCTGAAATCACGTAAATGTAGAAAGTTTTAAGAAATGGGAGAAGAGCACTTCTAATTGGTCCTGCATCCTCATGAACGTGAACCCCATGGGGCCATTTCTCCATCTCCTTTTTGTTAGTAATACTTGGGTTCTGAGTTCTAAATTGGTAGGGTGACTTTGTACGACATCAACGTAACCAATCTGGAATTGCCTTTCCCAGATCTCCCCTCCTGCAGGGTTCAGAGTCAGTGGTGGACACAAGGAATTCATACAAGATGTTGGAAGTTAGAAGGGAAGTAGCAGCTGTTATATTTGCCCTGAAAGTCAGTGCCAAGTGCAGGAACTGTGGCAGCTCACATTCTCTTACTGAGCTGGTAGCTCACCTTGTTGGCCTGAGACATCAACCAGACCCATAGGGGCTCCAGCTCCCACCAGACCTCCTCCTGCAGCTTCTCCTAGTCCTGGGCCAATGTGTGTACAACCTCATGGTGAAGACTAGAGAAAAAGCTACTCCTGCTGGTCACCATGGCAGCAGTTGCTGGCCATGAGAGATAGACGTGGACTCATTTGTCCTTGCTGTCATCCATATCCCACTCTCCTTTACTGTCTCCACCTGCTCACAAGAGTTGTACAAGGTCTAATCTATTTTATTTTACTTTTTGAGATGCAGTTTCACTCGTTACCCAGGCTGGAGTGTAATGGAGCGATCTCGGCCCGCTGCAACCTCCACCTCCCGGGTTCAAGAGATTCTCTTGCCTCAGCCTCCGAAGTAACTGGGATTACAGGTGCCTGCCACCACGCCCAGCTAATTTTTTTTGTATTTTTAGTAGAGATGGGGTTTCACCATGTTGTCCAGGCTGATCTCAAACTCCTGACCTCAGATGATCCACCTGTCTCGGCCTCCCAAAGTGCTGGATTATAGGCATGAGCCACCCCACCAGGCCTAATCTCTGTTTTAAAAGAAACCTTATTCTAGGGCTGTGTGTGGTGGCTTGGGCCTGTAATCCCAGCACTTTGCGAAGTTGAGGCAGGCAGATCACTTGAGGCCAGGAGTTGAAGACCAATCTGGCCAACATGACAAAACCCTGTCTTTACTAAGAAAAAAAAATATGAAAAATTAGCCAGACATGGTAGCGTGCACCTCTAATCCCACTTATTCAGGAAGCTGAGGCATGAGAGTTACTTGAACCCGGGAGATGGAATTTGCAGTGCGCCAAGATCGCACCACTGTATTCCAGCTTGTGCAACAGAGCAAGAACCTGTCTCAAAAAACAAAACAAAACAAAACAAAACAGAACCCTTATTCTATATCACCTTAGTGGCACTGTTTCTTTCATCAAACGTTGGCTCATACCCTTAGTTTCCTGAAATATAGCAAAAGTCACATAAGCAATCCCTTCATCTGTCCGTCTCAACTCAAGCCTCGCATCATTACTTTATCTCTTCAAAGCATCTTATTACCTGGAACTCCCAGGAGAGTGTACTGAGAACTACATAATAAAAAAAAAAAAAGAATAAAATCCCCATTTGTTGTGTGCTTATACAGGCATACCACATTTTATTGCACTTCACTTTACAGCACTTCATAGATACTGTTATTTTTTTTAAGCTGAATATTTGTGGCAACGTTGCATCGAGCAAATCCATAGGCATCATTTTTTTCCAACAATGTGATCACTTGGGTCTCTGTTACACTTTTGTAATTTTTGCAGTCCTTCAAGTTCTTCATTATTATTATATCTGTTATGGTGATCTGTGATCAGGGATCTTTGTGGTTACCAATGTGACTGTTTTCTGGATACCATGAACTGGACTCAGATAAGACAATGAACTTAATTGATGAATGTTGTGTGTGTTCTGACTGATTCATTGACTGGCCATTCACCTGTCTCTCTCCTTCTCAGCCCTTGCTATTTTCTGAGACATAATAATATTGAAATTAGGCCGATTAATAATCCTGCCATGACTTCTAAGTGTTCAAGTGAAAGAAAGATTCTCAAACCTCTTCAAATCCAAAAACTAGAAATGATTAAGCTTAGCAAGGAAGGCATGTTGAAAACTGAGACAGGCTGAACACCAGGCCCATGAGCCAAGGAGTTAGGGAAAAGTTCTTGAAGGAAATCGTAAGTACTACTCCGGTGAACACATGAATGATGAAAAAGCAAAACAGCCTTATTGCTCATAAGGAATTTGAGTGGTCTGGATAGAACAAACCAGACACAACATTTCCTTAAGCCAAAGCCTACTCCAAAGCCAGGCCCTAATGCTCTTCAATTCAATGAAGCCTCATAAGGAACCTGCAGAAGAAAAGTTTGAAGCTAGCAGAGGCTGATTCACAAGGTTTAAGGAAAGAAGCCGTCTCCATAACATAAAAGTACAAGGTGAAGGAGCAAGCGCTGATGTAGAAGCTGCACAAGTTATCCAGAAGATCTAGCTAAGATAACTGGTGAAGGTGGCTACATGAAACAACAGATTTTCCATGTAGATTAAACAACTTTAAATTGTAAAGAGATGCCATCTAGGACTTTCACAGCTACAGAGGAGAAGTCCACGACTGGCTCCAAAGCTTCAAAGGACAGGCTGACTCTCTTGTTAGAGGCTAATGCGGCTGGTGACTTGGAGTTGAAGCCAATGCTTATGCAACATTCTGAAAGTCCTAGGACCCTTAAGAGTTATACAATCATTCTGCTTGTGCTCTATAAATAGAACAATGAAGTCTGGATGGCAGCACATCTGTTTATAAAACAGCTTACTGAATATTTTAAACCTGCTATTGAGACCTACTGCTCAGAAAAAGAGATTACTTTCAAAATATTACTGCTCATTGACAAGGCAACTAGTCACCCAAGAGCTCTGATGGAGATATAGAAGGAGATTAATGTTGTTTTCATGCCTGCTAACACAAAATCCATTCTGCAGCCCATGGTTCAAGGAGTAATTTTGACTTTCAAGTCTTATTATTTAAGAAATACATTTTGTAAGGCTATAGCTATCATAACTACTGATTCTTCTGATCACTCTGATTCTGGGAAAAGAAAGTTGAAAACCATCTGGAAAGGATTTACCATTATAGATCCCTTTAAGAACATTCATGATTCATGGGAGGAAGTCAAAATATCAACATTAAGAGGTTGGAAGAAGTTGATTCTGACCCTCATGGATGAATCTGAGGGTTCCAGACTTCAGTGGAGAAAGTAACAGCAGATGTGGTGGAAATAGCAAGAGAACTAGAATGAGAAGGAAAGCCTAAAGATGTGACTGAATTGCTGTAATCTCATGATACAATATGAACAAATGAGGAACTGCTTCTTATAAATGAGCAAACAAAGTGGTTTTTTGGGATGGAATCTACTGCTGGTAAACATCCTCTGAACATTGCTGAAATGACAACAAGGGATTTCAAATATTACATAACTTAGTTGATAAAGCAGCAGCGGGATTTGAGAGGATTGACTAGCCCAGTCTTGAAAGAAGTTCTATTGTTGGTAAGAGGCTATCAAATAGCCTGGCATGCTACAGAGAAATCTTTCTTGAAAGGAAGAGTCAATTAATGTGGCAAACTTCATTATTGTCTTACTTTAGGAAATCGCCACAGGCATGTCAACCTTCAGCAACTACCACTCCGATCAGTCAGTAGCTATCAACATCAAGGTAAGACCAGCAAAAAGCTTACAAATCACTGAAGGCTCAGGTGATCATGGAGAATTTTTACAAATTTTTAATTAAAGTATGTGCATTATTTTTCCGATATAATGCCACTGCACACTTAATAGACTAAAATATGATGTAAACATAAATTTTATATGCACTGGAAAACAACAAAAAAATTCATATGACTTTCTTGTGATACTCTCTTTATTATGGTGGTCCAGAACCAAATCTACAATATATTTGAGGAATGCCTGTTTGTGAGAAAAATTTTGTGGCATATATTATCTTTTGAAGCCCCTAATACCCTATATGCTGGTTATCATCCCTATTTCTATAGATGAGAAACTCAGGGCCAGAGAGGTGAAGTCAATTGTCCATTTCACAGATAAGTAATGATGAAGCTAGAACTCAAATGCAGTTCAGTTAAAATTTCAAGTTCCTATATTTTAATTGCACCAAGCTGCCATCTTAGGAAAAAGAAGTAGCCCTTGCATCCTCCAGAGGGTATCTGCTTTTTGACTGCCCAGAAATTAATTTCACCCCAATATTTCATTCTTGCTTTATTTACATCATAGAGTTATATATTGGAAGAGATACAGCAACTGGATATATATTTTCACTTTAAGGCAGTCTTTCTGTCCTAGAAAACAAAATACAAATAATTCTTGATTTATACAATAAGAAATATCACAAAACCCTCCACAGAAGAACTAGTTAGTTGGTCTCAACATATAGATGGTTTTACTTAATTTTTTTGATCTGCAGAATATTTTACCATTCTACAAACATTTTACTGAATTCAACACTTTTTTTGGTGTATTTCTACATCTATGATCTCATTTAAGCTTTATAATAATGAGCCTGGAAAATATATAAAATTTGTATTATTCGTGCTTGTTTTACAGATAGAGAGATTAAATCCTAAAAGATTACATAAATTATCTCAAAGGGAATCTGTTCTTTTAAATCTACCTAGTTTCCTTTCTCCTTTAATCTTATAAGAGCACCCAGATTTTGCTTGAAGATTACCCTCTTATCGTTTGCCTAGGGCTGGCTCCATCCATCACAACTAGCAATAGAGATATTATCTGGGCCCGGAAAATCATCATATACCATGCACTTAATCACAATGATGTGTTTAAAATGGGCATGTAACCCAGGCCAATTTATTCAGGGCTAATCCCAGAAGACAGACAATGAAGGAAGCACTCTCTTTCCTAGAACTTGGAGAGAAAAAAAAAAAGTCTCTAGTTGCATAGGTCAACAAAGAGTCATGAATAATCCTGAAGTCAACACAGAAGTAAGAAAAGATAAGATGAAGAGAGAGATGATTTCATATTACTTGAACAACAGGATCCAGCTACACTTAAAGCAAGTATCTTGGAATTTCTCCATTTACATTTAAAATAGATTCTCTCTCTCTCTCCCTGTCTTGCTCTCCCTCACCTCCTCTCTTTTTATACTATGCTTTGCAGTTAAAAGTCTTAAATAATACACACTCAGTTAAGTTTCAAGTCATAACTGCAGAATGTGGAATTGGGTTTACTAATACTCAGCATATAAACATTTCTTTACTAAGCAAGCTCTTCAGTAAATGACACTTGTTTCTCCTTTGGCTGGGATCTACATCCAATCTAAGCATTCATGCCCATATTGCTTCACTAGAGAATGTTCTCACTTGAATATCTTTTGGCAGAATTAATGCTTGTGGAACCTGACATTTTTTAAGCCGTATAATTGCATATGCAGTATAAAAGATACCAATAAGGCAAGATTGATTTGAATGCTATATTTCTGTTGAAGAAATCCAGTTGGTTTACGTTATAATCAAAGCCCATAGATTGAATTATAACACCAGTCATCAAGTCTCCCTTAATCAATTAAATTCACTATGTTTAGGGAAGATTTATAAGCAAAAACAAGCATTTCTGAATTGTTTCTGTGTGGGATTTTCTTCTCCTTTTTTTGTTCTTTTAAACTAGAGACTGATAAATCCTGTACAGTACTATGGCAAGAATTTACTACATTATGATGAGAAAGAACTGAGAACATTTTTGTCTGAATGATGAAGGAGTAGGCAATATGTAATTTATAGCAAAATAAAACCGATACTGCATTATGCTATAAAACCGTCAATTGGATTATCACGGAATAAGCTGTGCAATGTTTACTTGTGTGTAACTGAAATGTTGAACAAGAAAGATGTGTAGAATGCAATCAGAAAACAACTTTATTTCACCCCTCATTGTTTGTTCATGTCCTCTTCATGCAACCAATTCTTCCTCTGTACCTAGAAAAACTTTTGGGTATATCACTAGCTTAGCTCCTTAATTTTACCCAGTACACCACTCTTCAGTCAATCTCAAGCATAAAAATCATCTCCTTTTCATAATTATGTCGTTCATTCCGTTGTACTGATCAAAAATTCAGAAAGTCACTCAAAGTTAAAAGCTTCTCCTTTTGAGCCCCTCCTCCAACCTGCTCAGTGCTTCTTCCAGAGAATCCTTTCTCTCAAATTCACTCCCCTTTACTCCTAGCAGATGTCATCAATGTTAGTCTTACTTGGTGATGCCTCTTCTCCAGCTAGCTGTTTACCACTCCTCCTTAGTTCTACACCTCACCATGTGCCCCCAGCCTCTTCTGCTCGTCACTTGCCACGGGGCAGATGTTCTCAGGAAAGCAGCCTTAAGTCAACATTCCTACTGTGAAATGCCAATTAATTACCTTTGACTTGCCTTTCAGGAGAAGGCACCTGCTTCCAAATGCAGTCCTGTTCTCTGTTGGCATGAGACATTTCGGACAGCTTCTGCTGTAGCCTTTTTGTCCAGGCTTGGACCATATCATTAATTCCAGGATTTCCATTTCTTGGGTCTACATGAGTCTCCTTGCAGCCTTTCTAACTAGGTTTGAGGTGAAAAGAAAATCATCAATCCACCCTCCGTCATGAGTAAGTCTTTCAAGAAATTCTTTCATTTCCAACCACTGGCCCCTCCAAATTAAAAGTTTTTATAAGATTGGCAAAACTAGTTTGAGCCACTTCTTTCTTTGTAAGTCCTGTTTGTATGGTCTACTTCCTCCTTTCAGAATTTGGAGAGCTATTAATTTACTTTCTTAGAACTTTGCCTAAATGTGAGCCACATTAAACAGCCCATTTATGTGAATCTTTTCCACTCAAAGCAGTTTCACTAAATATCACAGCATTTTCCATTCTCAAAATTATATTTTATAGTTAAGTCAACCTATAGTTGTCTATGCATGGACAATTAGGAATAACTAAAGAATTTTTATTGTACTTGTATAAGTTTAATGTTTAGATTTAGTTTTAAATCAACTAATCTGTTTGCCAACTGCAGCTGAGTAGAATTATGTACCTCTGAAGGAATAAATGAACTAATCAGTTGCAGAATGTAAGCAAATTTCTCATAAGAACAATTCCCATGAAATATGTGCCTCTCAGTATGGAGGCACTCTGCCACTAACCCCAGGAGAGTAGATCTTGAAAAGGTTCCTTTTGTTTTTCCCTGACTGGATGTAAGCTAAAAAGTTTGTTGAGATTTTAGTTTTAGGGATAAGGACGTCCCAGGGGACTCCTGGTTACTGTATCAAAAAGAACATCAACACACCTAGTTACAACAGCACAGTGGTTGTAATCAGGGATGGTTTTGTGCCCCCTCCCCCAGGGGAGACATTTGGCAATATCTGGAAATATTTTTGGTTATCATAACTGGGGGAGAGGGAGCGCTATTGGCATCTAGTGGGTAGAGGCCAGGGATATTGCTAAATATTCTACAATGCAAAGGACAGTCCCCACAACAAAGAATTATCTGGTCTAAAATGTCAACAATGTTGTGATTGAGAAACTCTGCTTTACATGAAGAAGAATGTCATAAATGATCAACAAAGGATAATGAATATAAAAAAACGGTAGTTTTCAACCCAAAACTTGTAACCACCTTCCTTTCCTTTATTCATTCTATTTGGAAAGAACTTTACAGACTGTGAGCTGATCTCCTAATAAGAAAGTCAATTCAAGGGAGTCTTGAGCTCTCTCCAATCAATCAGTTTTAAAGTAGAACCCTAGGATGGCGATCTTCAAAATGTTTAATTATGTATTCTCCGAACGAATTTTGAAAAATCACATATGTCTTTACACATTTTAAATTTGATATCTGCATTTTAAATTATCATTTGTTCAAAGAGTAACAAGTTATGAGATTCCCAGCAGTGAGGTATATTACACATGTTCTTCAAATATAGATTTTTGTCAAAAGTTTACAGCTTCAGATTCAGTTCATTCAACTTACGGAAAATGCCCACTGAAGAAGCTAATTGGCAACGATAACTCTCATTGTCAAACCAGTACTTCACATCAAACGTACCTTCAATCAGAAAACATGTCTGACTTCAGTTTTTAATTAAAGAAAATGATAATGTGCATCCCTGTGACAACTCTCTCACTTATTAATTTTCATTTAAGCTAAGTTGAAAAAGGGAGGAAGGCAGTTCGCTTACCGCTAGAACATAAGCTCTGAAAGGGCAGGGACTTTTATCTGTTGCTCACTGATATGTTTTCCACACAATAATAACATAGTAGGTGCCTAATATTGGAAGTATTTTCTAAGTACTGGATGGAGAAGAAGATGACATATAATAGATGATAGACAGATGTAAATAAACACTGAACTCCACCATGAGTGTGTAGCCAGGATAAAATGAAATCCCTTGTCACCTCATGGAATCTGTGTCTTTTCAAATTATCCCTAGAAGTCTTTTCAACCTGGGGCAATGCCTCATATACTGAGATTTCAACTGCATGAGTCTACCTTTTTTTTTCTAGTACAGTAAGAGACGAACACTGTTGAAGGGGAGCTGGGGAAAAAAAACTGATAGGTGACAGACAGGTACTCAACAAGGCAGTTTTGGAAAGAAGAACATCTAAGGAAATGAATAGCTTGAAAGCCGTGCATGCGTATTCTCTCAGTGTGTTTTGTGCTACTATCACAGAATGGGTAATTTATAATGAATAGAAATTTCTTACAGTTCTAGAGGCTGGGAAGTCCAAGATCAAGGTGCCAGCAGGTTAGGGCCCAATCTCTCTTCTTCTACCATAGCACCTTGAACACTGTTCTTCTGTGTTCAAGAGGAAGGGAGGAAGGAATGCTATGTCCTCACCTGGCAGAAGGGTAGAAGATAGAGAACTTGCTCCTGCAAACCCTTTTTATAGTGGCATTAATCCACTCATAAGGGCAGATCCCTCATGACCTAAACACCTCCATGTAGGCCCCGCCTCCCAACAATGTTGCATTGGGGATTAAGTTTCCAACACTTGAATTTTCAGAGACACATGCAAACCATACCACCCATGTAATGTTTGGACAATCTTCTTGGGCCACCAATTTTGAGACAAGTCCACCAAGGATTGGGGGAATACATTAATAAGAAAAGCAAAGCGGGCCGATTGGCCTGGAGAGCAAAAGGTGGGGTTTGAATTCAGGACTGGGCCAGATCTGTGATCTAATGAGAAGACAACCTGTAGTCATAAAGGCACAAAGAGGACATGCCTATAGAACAGAAAGCTTAATATAATTGTGCAGGCAAGATGGAGTGAGGGATATATTCAGAAAGGCAGCCTCATTCACATAATTTTTTGACCCCTTCTCAGATGCATTAAGAATGGGCCTTGGCCAGGCATAGTGGCTCACACCAGTGATCCCAGCACTCCAGCACTTTGTGAAGCTGAGGCGGGAGGATCCTGGGAGGAGTTTGAGACCAGCCTGGTCAACATAGTGAAACCCTGTCTCATAATTTTTTAAAAAAGTAAAAATTAAAATAAAAAAAAATGAATGGGTCTTAATCTGGAGCACTTCCTTATCGAGAGATAGAGTCCTCATGGTCTGTGCTAGGCTTAAATTAAACCTTGTATTGAAATATCTTTTCCTGTTCCAGACTCAATGTGTACTCCTTTATTCTGCTTAAGTGTGTACATTATATGGCACCTTGCCAATACCATCACTATATCTGTCCCCTTTCGGGAGGGCTGGTTCTGCTGCAGCAGTACAAGGGGATACCTGGCATGGGCTCCTGGGAGGGACCCACTGGGCTTAGGGGACCAATGCCCACTACTGAAGCTGATCTTGCTCAGTTTCTTCTCCATGTGAGTAAAAACATTGTCCCATCCAGTGCTTCACTATATTGTTTTCTTTGATGACTCTGATACCAAGACACAGTGGACAGAAATGATCAGACTTCTATTGCTGATAACAGGCAACACACACCACTTGCTCAGCAGTAGAACATCACCTTACATGTTTTATCTTTTCCTTATAGAATTTGTCTTTCCTTGACATTCTATTAAAGATTTATTTGCTTACCTGTTTTCTATCACTAAGTAATGTGAAAGTAGACATTTTGTCAGTTTTTTTCCCAGCTATATCCCCAGTGCCTGAGAAAGTGACAGGGACATAGAAGGAGCTCAATCAATATGCATTCAGTCATGTTACTCAACCTAATTCCTTGGAAATACTTGTAGACCAGGCTTGAGGAAGCAAAATGGGCCTCTGTCTAGCCCAGCTGGGCCTGGGGCTTGTTTGAATACCCTGGAGTTTCGATTTCTTTACTTTCTACAGTAGAAGATGGGAGCTGACATTTGCCAAGATCCCCTCCAGTTCTGTCTTCTGTTTTTCGCCATGGGTGGTTATCTGAAGGGGTTCATAGGTGTTCACGTGTATGTGTTTCGCTGTGTGTATGCACATGCTTGTATTTGTGTGTGTGGGGGGGGTTCTGAAGGGGAAAATTCAGAAAAAGAACATGAATTTTTAAAATTAAAATGGTGTTAGAGGCATTAAGGGTTGAAGACAGAAGGCAAAAATAAGTAGTGTAGGTAAAATGCGTGACTTGTTTAGGCAGAAGAGTGAAGATCTGTTATAAAGAGAAACAGAGTTTGGGAGACCTTGTAAAAGTAGGAGCTTCTGCAGAGTGGGAATATGGAAGACTTCCATATTCTACAGCTTTTATATCACTATTATTAATGTTATTTTGAGTACATGATTACCCTCTGATAATAACAATGTTTAAAATATTTTCACCAAGAAGTCTTATTTTGGAAAAAAATATGTGTAATTTTTACCCTTCATGTTTTCAGAGGAAGAGGAGCTATTTTTGAGAAGTATCACTGAATGTAAAAGCAGATTTGTTTAAGTCATTTTAAATGTTAAAAAGCAATAAATGCCATAAATTAATCTTTGTGGAGAAGACAGTTCGCAAAGACAGAAAGGACCAGTTGACAAAATAACACCAAAATCTTCAGGAATCCTGGAAATTATCTTGGTACTTGGTGCCACGGGTAATTGCTACTAATAGTTCTACTAAATATTGGCAATTATATTTCAGTGATATATAAACATTGTGTCACTGAATTCTTTTAGTAAGTCCGTGACATAGGCCCCGTTAGTTTCCTTATTAAGTAGGTAAGAAACTGAAGCTTGGGAAAGTCACTAACTCCTAAGGTCATACATCCTAGTAAGATCCCCTCAGAGCACTTGAGAGATGCTGTGTTAGTTCATTCTGCATTGATATAAAGGAATACCTGAGACCAGGTAATTTATAACAAAAAGAGGTTTCTTTGGCCCATGATTCTGCAGGCTGTACAAGAAACACAATGCTGGCATCTGCTTCTTGTGAGAACCTCAGGAAGCTTAAAATCATGGCTGAAGTCCACGTAGGTAACATGGTGAGAAAGGGCGCAAGAGAAGGGGAGAGGGTGCCAAGACTCTTTTAAACAACCAGATCCTGTGTGATCTTATAGAGTGAGAACTCACTCATTACCATGAGGACAGCATTAAGCCATTCACTAGGGATCCACCCCCATGACCCAAACAACCCCCCAACTCCCTCCCCGGGTCCACCTCCAACATTGCAGGTCACATTTTAACATGAGATTTGGAAGGAACAAAACATCCAAACCATATCAGATGCCTTTTATGTAAAGTCGTATCTAAACACTTAACCAAATTTATTGTAATCTGTCATAGGCTTTGCTGTCTAGATATAGCAAGCTTCCTCTTGGAAGATCTTATTTCAGGTGCCAAAAAATCAAGAATGGTTTAAGCCAGGCAAACTCTTTGATTGAAAGTAAATTATAACCATTGTTTGTCCGCTCACTTTTGCTTTTAATGTACATGTGTGCTAGATCGCAGAGATGAAAGCCTTGTCAGTCACAGGCACACTTAAAAAATCAATCCAAAAGCAAAAAGAAGTTTGATAAAGATTCTACAGTAGTAACATGAGCTGGCCCCAAATGTCTATTTTCTATTCAATTGCTTTTCAAAAGTTTGAAAGCTGCTTGTTAACTGTGTGGTATTTTAATATAAGATTTTAAAGTGTTTCTTATTTGTAAGTAACATGACGGAGTTGAGTGTTTTCTTTTATTGAGATGTCAGTAGGAAAAAGTACATTTTTTTTATTTGTTGAGATGTCAGTAGGAAATAACAATCATTATGATATCTACTAACATTTAGGTAATATCACTTATTCTATTGATTGTGCTCACATTTTATTCATTAAAGGACACACATAGACACAACTGTTACAGAACTTTAATAATGTTTTATGTTTGGTTAGTTAATATTATCTTTTCCACTCCATGATTTTACCTTCTTTTCCCTAACATGGAGAGGTTTCATTTGGGTAGTCTCTGTCTGCTTAATAAGATGTGAAAACATTATGTGGGGAGGAACCTATACAGCTATTTTCTACAGAATTCTAGCAAAGTACTTGGCTTCTGTTGTGTACAAGCTTAATAAATGCTGAAACTCATGTGGCTCAATTTCTGTATGGAGCACACTCTACCAGATAGTTAAACCCTAAATTTAATTTGCATCTCAAAGAACACTGCAGTCTTATATCAGTACTTCCAGAAACCCTTCCCTCCGATTTCTACTTCTTTCTTATCCTACATCTGCTTTAAAGTCTTTCAAACCCTGAATTCTCAAACCCTCTTCTCTCAATCAAAGTCTGCTGACATTTTTTTCTTCTCTCTTCTCTCTCCTTTGTAAATACAATTTATCTTTTGAGATTCATCTGCCTTCTCTCTGCTCATGCTTCTGAAGTCCTGCCTACATGCCCCGTATATTCTCCTAAGTTTGCATCATAAAATATTCTGGAAACACACTGGCGAACACTTTGCCTCATGTGGAGGGTTAGGGCAGCAAGGAGAGGGTAAGACAGATGATCATCGAACAATAGTACATCCTACAACCCTGTACCAATGATAAGCGCAGGGGGGCCCAAACTTTCCCCATAAGTTACTCTTGATCTTGCAGCAGCAAAGAACGCCCAGCCTCCGGCTCTTCCAAACCTCCCTGAACCAGTCTCAGTATGTCTCCTCAGATATACCAGCACTATCTAGGCAGAATCCATTCCTTAAAGATGTGACTCAGCTCTGTGGGGCCCTGAAGAAATAGCACCAAGTGGATATCCATGCCCCCTTGCATGTCTGAATACCAGTTTTTCAGAGTCCTACTTCCAATCTCCCCAGTTCTGATAACCCTAGCCACTTTCTTGATTCCCCCAGTTCAGAAGGCAGTAGCTATCTCCTGCCATTACTATCTTTGGGTTGCCTCAGTGGCCCTTTTGTGTTGATTCGGTTCTTTAACACCTGCATGGTCAACTCTTTATACTTAATTTCTTCGGTAGAAATACACACCTAGGGTAGTTTCTGGCTTCTTCACTGGAGCTGGATTAACACATGGCTAGAGTGTGCTTATAGTATAAATCTCTTGACTAATATGACCCATTAAAGATTCATACTATATACATACTCTATATGCTGATCTGGAATTCAAGGCAGAATCTGGGAAATTACTGTGAAGAAGGGTCACACAACCCTGAGTCCAGATGAAGGTAGTTTATATTATTAAGATTTATTATATATTTCTCAATATATGTGTGATTATATATTTGATATATATCTCAATTTACTGTATATTCATATATCTTAAGGGTGTTCCTAAAAGATAATATTGTACTATAATTTAGTAAATAATACTTACATATTCTTGAAATATATCAAGTTTTATGCAAAAACATATAACTTGTCTATAGGTCTCTGTAACTGAGTTTTACAGAGAGGGTAAAAAATGTCTTCATATGTCTGCATTTCACAGACGACCACTAATATTTGAGGCACTTGCAAATTTACTTATAAACTCTGTAACGGCTAAAACTATATTGTTTTGCCCTTTGTCTCTAAGAAAACAAATATTTTTCTGGCTAATGCTTCTCCTTTTCCAAGTGTTTTGCTAATATGATACTTTATGTTTGAATAGAGTATTACATACAAAGTATATTTATATTCTATTACCATCCATAATTCATACCACCAATCTATAAATCAGGTATTTCTTCTATTTTATTTTAGAGAATTTAACACTCAGAAAGATTCAAGAATTTACTCAAGTCTCTGGATTCAGAGGTGGAACTGGACATGATATCTCACAACTCTCCATCCAAGTACTACTTTGCTTTGCTCCACTGTTTGTTAACTTGATTCTTCCATAGGAAGTATGTTGTCAAACATGAGAACCTCATGATGGCCCAGCTATGTTGAAAATCCCCACATTTACAATATTTTTAAAATATGACCTCACTTATTATATAGCTTATTTTGTAAAAACTGCATTTAAGAGGTTTATCAGAGATAGGACTCTAAGAAACCAAATGGAAGGGATAATTACCTTCAGGGATATTTTATTATTAAAAGGTATAATGAGAGGTACTATGAGAGCAGATTAAACTATTAGGGAACCTGCCACAAGTGACTTAGTAATTTGAAAGATCATTCATCATTTTCAATCATGACTTTCAGTTCACTTTTCTGGGCGATTTTTCAAAATACTCCAGAAATACTCTCTTTTTTGATTGCTAAATATGTAAATTGTTCTTATTTATATGTAGAAAAAATAAAAGTACATTTGATAATTAATCTAGTTACACATATGCCCTTTGTATTTATAACAACATCCTTACAATTCATCATCATAAATCTATTGGATACTTAATTCTTATCTGTTCTTGTGACCTGAGTTTAATTTTCTCTTGGCCTTAACTAGCTAAAAAATAATTGTTATCTACTAGCAAATCTTGACCAAAAAGTAAAAACTGAATATATAATTTTAATCTATTGATAATGACTTACATATATTTTTAATGTCTATACATATACACAGGTTTTGACAGAAGCTGCTACTTTCCCACTCAGTACCAATTTCCTGCTGCTCCCATATTGGAGAGTGCCTATATTGCTAGAAATAGCAATATATCTGGCTAAAAACTATATTTCCAACCCTCCTCTCCAGACAGAGGTAGCCAGTGATGTGTAAATAATAGCTATTGTGTAGAGCTTCCTGAAATGGGCTCTTTTTTGTTTTTTCAATTTTTTTGAGATGGAGCTTTGCTCTGTCACCCAGGCTGGAATGCAGTGGCATGATCTCGGCTCATTACAACCTACGCCTCCCAGGTTCAAGCGATTCTCCTGCCTCAGCTTCCTGAGTAGCTGGGATTACAGCTGCCAGCCACCACGCTTATCTAGTTTTTCTATTTTTAGTAGAGATAGGGTTTCACCATGTTGGCCAGGCTGGTCTCAAACTCCTGACCTCAGGTGATCCACCCACCTTGGCCTCCTAAAGTGCTGGGATTACAGGCATGAGCCACCGTGCCCGGCCTGAAGCACTTTGAAGACTGCTTACTCAGAACTCAGATGGCAGGTTTTTACAACTTTATGAATCCATTTCCTTCATCTTTTATTCTGACACATTGATGTAGCTGTAGATCCAATGGCTGATGCTATAGTAGCCATATTGTGACTGTAAAGCAAATTTAAGGAAAGAGGCCATATTCCAAAAAGAAACCAAAGAGATAGAAGGATCAAGGAGCTACCATATGTCTATGAAGTACCTGTCTTTGATTTTATTTATTTATTTATTTATTTATTTTGCTGTAAGAGAAGCCAGTGTAATTTCAGAACTTTTAGTAGCATACAAACACAGTTTCTTAATTAACACACACAATTTCTAAGCTAAGCATTGCTCATATTTCTGGTAGGAGAATACACTGCTGTGCAGCTTTGAAGGTAAGTCACCACCAAATAGCAAAAGTCTAAAAATGTACATACATTTTGAGTCAGTAATTTTACTTCTACTAATTTAAAGGAAATAACTAAAGTTTAGTCTAATATGTACTTATTGTGATGTGATATTCAATTCAAAATTGCTTACAAATATCGGAATATCTGAAAAAACTTTAATGCTCAAAAATATAAAAATTAGTAAATAAATTATAGTAAAATTATACACAATTCAGCCACTAAAATTTATGTGTGTAATATTGTGACACACAAGAATATTTATGACATTGTGAACTATTTTAAAGTGGCATCATACATTTAATTAATATACATTCCATGTGTTAAGATGCACATTTTGATAGTGACAATGCTAATCTATAAAACGTGACACACATGCACAAAAACGATCTGCATGGACATATGCCAAAAGCTGTGAGTAGCTACCTTTGGGCCTTTCAGCACTGAATAATTTATATCTGTGCTTAACTTTGAAATATATATATAATAAACATGTATCTCATATAGTAAGAGAAGACTATGCTGGAAAAAATGTATTGGACAGTTGGATGCTACACGACTAGAAATAAATAGGTTAGAGAATTGAAGTAACTGTAATTCTTCTGATACCTAAAGAAATCTGAAAGCTATCTCAGATTTTTTTTTTTTTTTTTTTTTTTTTTTTTTTTTTTTTTTTTTTTACTATATCTGAGAAGGAGAAGTCTGAAAAAGTTTTCTAATGAAATGAAGACAAATTTCTGTGGCTTTCTTTTGGCTGGGGTTCACACAGTGTTGGTCCACTAACTTACAATTCCAGATGAAAACATGCGACATTAGGAGACATGTGCTTATTACATATTATAATGCATCAACTTGCCTATGAAACCCTTGAGAAAATCATCTGTGTCTCATCTAGTCTTATTTATTTTTATTTTTGAGACGGGGTCTCACTCTGTCACACAGTGGCCGGCTCACTGCAGCGTCAACCTCCCAGGCTCAACTGATCCTCCCGCCTCAGCTCCCCAAGTAACTGGGACTAGAGGGTCATGCCACCACGCTTACTAATTTTTGTATTTTTTGCAGAGATTGGGTTTTGCCATGTTGCCCAGGCAGGTCTTGAACTCCCGGGCTCAAGCTATTCTCCAGCCTCAGCTTCCAATCTTTACACCCCGTGTCTGTCACAGCATAGCTTTGAGCATGTGATAATAGATTGCATATGCAATTGCATCCACCTTTTTTCTTTTTTTCTTTGAGACGGAGTCTCACTCTGTTGCCAGGCTGGAGTGCAGTGGCACCATCTTTGCTCACTGCAACCTCTGCCTCCCGGGTTCAAGTAATTCCTCTGCTTCAGCTTCCTGAGTAGCTGGGACTACAGGCACGTGCCACCACACCCAGCTAATTTTTGTACTTTTAGTAGAGATGGGGTTTCACCATGTTGGCCAGGATGGTCTCAATCTTTTGACCTTGTGATCTGCCCACCTCGGCCTCCCAAAGTGCTGGGATTATGGACTTGAGCCACCGTGCCCAGCCGCATCCACCTTTTAGTCCCAGGATGTGCTAGGGTCTTTCTTTGTTATATCCTTTTAAGCAAAATGTTCTTATTCCTGGTTCATTGCATAGAAACCTTGGTAGAGAAAAATTTAAAAAGGAAAATATAATATACATAGAAAAATTATATTTCCAAAGTAGGTAGCACATTTACGTGAGAAATGATTGAACTAGTGTGGTAGGCAGTTTTTTGGGCTGCTTATTGTCGGGTACGGCCAAAAGCTTAAGACTGGCTAATGAGTTATGAGCTGAAGTGACTTGTTGGCTGAGAATTTAGTTACCTGTGTGAGATCATCAAAAGTGTACTCTCTCTCCTCTTTGGATGGTAACCAACAATTTTCAAGATGTTACTTGCTGAGTCACTTGGATCCCTCAGTGACTATAGTGTACAAAGACCCACTTCCTTGCTGGTCTTCCACAAATGTGTATTCCATTTGTGGGTCTTTGTACAAATTGTGTATACACAAATGTGTAGTATGACCAAGAAACAAGTCTTTATTGTTTTAAGCTGCTAAGATTTTGGAATTGTTTGTCACTACAGGATAACTTAGACTGTTGTGATTATATATATTTAGCCACATGGACTACATTGTTTATATTATAAATTATACATATCTTTAACTCAGTATTGACTTATGATCCATTATATAATGATGAAATAAGTTTATTATTGAAAGAAAAATACACATATGTATTTTGCATTATGAGAAACCTGGGAGATATCCAAAAGCATGTGAGCATACACACGTAGACACAAACATTTGTAAAAAACTCAACTTGAAAGCCATTACCCAGAAATAGCTTTCACTAGTGTTATGCAAATGTAATTTCAGGCATCTCTTCATACATATATACAAATAGGAAGCTAAACAGATAGGCATACAGAAATGAATAATTTTTCAAAATGATATTGCAGAAAGCATTACATATGAATTTAATCAGATATGAAACAAGAGAGTGAAATTGGAATAAAAATAAAATTAACACCAAATTATTCACATTTAAGAAAAATGTTTTTTCACCAGAGATTCTCGTTCTCTTTCATGTGCATTGAATATATTTGATGATAGTAAAGAATTAATTTTTAAGTATGATAATGGTATATATGTGTATGCTAGCCAAAAGGGTTTTTATGACTTAGAGTTACACACTGAAATTAATGCTCAAATTATAGCATGTCTGCTATCACTCAACTTAATCCAAAAAGGAGTGTGGATGAAAAAAGTAGATGGAGTGAAATTGGTCATAGGGAACCGTTTCAGACCTGGGTCATGGTTGTGGGTGGATTCATTATAATACTCTGTGTACTTTCACGTATGTTTGCAATTGTCCATAATTTCAAATTAAAATAGAAAAGAGGGCTGGGGACGGTGGCTCACGCCTGTAATCCCAGCACTTCAGAGGCCGAGACAGGTGGATCACCTGAGGCCAGGAGTTCAAGACCAGGCTGGTCAACATGGTGAAACCCCGTCTCTACTAAAAATACAAAAATTAGCCAGGCGTGGTGGCTTGCGCCTGTAATCCCAGCTACTCAGGAGGCTGAGGCAAGAGAATTGCTTGAACCTGGGAGGCAGAGGTTGCAGTGAGCCAAGATCAAGCCACTGCACTACAGTGTGAGCTACAGAGTGACAATGGGTCTCAAAAAAAAAAAAAAGGAAAGAAAGAGAAGAGATTGTATTTTATGAGCTGTAAGTCCATTTAAAACAACATGGGCACCCCACTAAAGAGTCTCTTTTGAACAAATGCTTGACAATCAGGCTGAAAGGTAAGATAAAGGTTTTGAGAAAGTGGACAAATGTCCACTCGTAACTGATATGACAGTGCTGAAACCGATGTTGCTCGATACTGCAGCTCTCCACATTTCCAGAAGTGAGTGGTCATACTCCAAACCCAATTATTTTGCCTTCTGTTCTGCTGGCTGACCATTAGATTGATGGTAGAGTAAAGGTAACAAAATTAAACAAAACTGGAGTTTCATGTGAAAGAGATTTCTCTCTGCCTTTGTGATAAAGGTGTATTACCATCATAAAATATTTTAACTAAGTGATGAGGCATTTTATATTACCTGTAAAATGCATTTTAAAGAGCTAACCTTGAGAAGAATAACCCTAATTAATTATAGTTTCCAATAATTAATTCACTTTTTAAAATTTTTTATTCAATTATAATTCTTCCTAGCTGGTTTCCACTGGTAATCATTCATGTTCACTAAGAATAAAATAGGCAGAAATGGACCTAATTCTGCAAAGTGAATATAGTAGCACTAATTACAAAAGTAAACTGTATAAAATGTCAAAAATAATTTGACAGATATTTTTCCTGTGACAACTTAAGAAATTAATGGGTTCAACTCAAATGTATCACTTTTAAAGTTCTGCGTATACACCCTTATCTATGCATACATCTCTCAAGATCTGCTAGGAAATAAGCTCTTTGTAACTTAAGCGTTTTTAAACAATTTCCCAAATAATAAATATTTTAAAAATACTTACACAGATTCACAGCTGAATTCTACCAGGCAGTCAAAGAAGAATTCATACCAATCCTACTGACACTATTCCACACGATAGAGAAAGAGGGACTCCTCCCTAAATCATTCTATGAAACCAGTATCACCCTAATACCAAAACCAGGAAAGGACATAACCAGAAAAAAGAACTACAGACCAATACCCCTGATGAACACATACAAAAAAATCCTTAACAAAATAACTGGCTAACTGAATCCAACAACGTATCAAAAAGATATGCCACCATGATCCAGTAGGCTTCATACCAGGGATGCAGGGATGGTTTCACACACGCAAGTCAATAAATGTGATACAACACATAAACAGAATTAAAAACAAAAATCACACGATCATCTCAATAGACTCAGAAAAAGCAATTGATAAAATCCAGCATCGCTTTATGATTAAAAGTCTCGGCTGGGCGTGGTGACTCATGCCTGTAATCCCAACACTTTGAGAGGCTGAGGTGGGCAGATCATGTGAGGTCAGGAGTTTGAGACCAGCCTGGCCAACATGATGAAAACCCATCTCTACTAAAGATACAAAAACATTAGCTGGGTGTGGTGGTGGGCGCCTGTAATCCCAGCTACTTGGGAGGCTGAGGCAGGAGAATCGCTTGAACCTGAGAGGCAGAGATTGCAGTGAGCCAAGATTGCATCACTGCACTCCAGCCTAGGCTGCAGGGCAAGACTCTGTCTCAAAAATAAATAAATAATTAAACTCTCAGCAAAATCAGCATACAAGGGACATACCTCAATATAATAACAGCCATCTATGACAAACCCACAGCCAACATAATACTGAATGGGGAAAGGTTGAAAGCATTCCCTCTGAGAACTGGAACAAGACAAGAATGCCCACTCTCACCACTTCTCTTCAACATAGTACTAGAAGTCCTAGCCAGAGCAATCAGACAAGAGAAAGAAATAAAGGGCATCCAAATCAGTAAAGAGGGAGTCAAAATTAAACTGTCGCTGTTCGCTGATGATACGATTATATACCTAGAAATCCCTAAAGACTCCTCCAATAAGCTTCTAGAACTGATAAAAGAATTCAGCAAACTTTCTGGATACAAAATTAATGCACACAAATCAGTAGCTCTCCTATAAATCAACAGCAACCAAATTGAGAATCAAATCAAGAACTCAACCCCCTTTACAGCAGCTGCAAAAAAAAAAAAAAAAAAACTTAGGAACTTACCTGACCAAGGAGGTGAAAGGCTTCTACAAGGAAAGCTATGAAACATTTCTGAAAGACATCATAGATGACTCAAACAAATGGAAACACATCCCATGCTCATGGATGGGTAGCATCAATATGGTGAACATGACCATAGTGCAAAAAACAATCTACAAATTCATTGCAATCTGCATCAAAATACCACCATCATTCTTCACAGAATTAAAAAAAAAATCCTAAAATTTACATGGAACCAAAAAAGAGCCTGCATAGCCAAAACTAAGCAAGAAGAACAAATCTGGAGGCATCACATTACCTGTTTTCAAACTCTCCTATAAGGCCATAGTCACCAAAACATCATGGACTGGTATAAAAATAGGTACATAGACCAATGGAACAGAATAGAGAACCCAGAAATAAACCCAAATATTACAGCCAACTGACCTTCGACAAAGTGAACAAAAACATAAAGTAGGGAAAGGACACACTTTCAACAAATGGTGCTGGGATAATTGGCAAGCCACACGTAGGAGAATGCAACTGGATCTTCATCCTTATACAAAAATCAACTCAAGATGGATCCAGGACTTAGATCTAAGACCTGAAACTATAAAAATTCTAGAAGATAACATCAAAAAAACCCTTCTAGACATTGGCTTAGGCAAGGATTTCGTGACCAAGTACCCAAAAGCAAATGCAATAAAAACAGATAAATAGCTGGGAGTTAATTAAACTAAAGAGCTTTTGCACAGCAAAAGGAACAGTCAGCAGAGTAAAGAGACAATCCACAGAGTAGGAGAAAATCTTCACAATCTATACATCTGACAAAGGACTGATATCCAGAATCTACAAGGAACTTAAACAAATTAGCAAGAAAAAAAGAAACAATTCCATGACAAACTGGACTAAGGACATGAATAGGGACAATTCTCAAAAAAGATATACAGATGGCCAACAAACATATGAAAAAATGCTCAACATCACTAATCATTAGGAAAATGCAAATAAAAACCATGATGCGATACCACCTTACTTATACTCAAGAATGGCCATAATCAAAAAATCAAAAAATAATAGATGGTGGTGTGGATGTGGTAAAAAGGGAACACTTCTACACTGCTGGAGGGAATATAACTAGTGCAGCCACTGCGAAAAGCAGGGTGGAGATTCCTTAAAGAACTAAAAGTAGAACTACCATTTGATCCAGCAATCCCACTACTGGATATCTACCCAGAGGAAAAAAAGTCATTATATGAAAAAGATACTTGCACACATGTGTTTATGGCAGCACAATTCACAATTGCAAAATCGTGGAACCAACCCAAATGCCAATCAATCAATGAGTGGATAAACAAACAGTGATATATATATATAGATATGTATGTATATATAATATACATATATACATATATGATGGAATACTACTCACTCATAAAAGGAATGAATTAATGGCATTCACAGCCACCTGGATGAAGTTGGAGACTATTATTCTAAGTGAAGTAACTGAGGAATGGAAAACCAAACATTATTGTTCTCACTAAAATCTGGGAGCTAAGCTATGAGGATGCAAAGGTATAAGAATGACACAATGGACTTTGGGGACTCAGGAGAAAGGGTGGGAAGGGCATGAAGGATAAAAGACTACAAATTGAGTACAGTGTATACTGCTCAGGTGATAGGTGCCGCCACAATCTCACAAATCAGCACTAAAGAACTTACTCTTGTAACCAAACACCACCTGTTCCCCAATAACTTATGGAAAATAAAAAAAAATTAAAAAAATACACATCTGCATACACAAACAGCCAAACAAACAAAAAGAATAAAATAATTTATTAGTTGGGAACAATCAACTCCTCTGACTCCTTTGAAAAGATTAGCTAGGAATTTTTTTTTTTTTTTTTTTTTTTTTTGAGATGGAGTCTCGCTCTGTTGCCTAGGCTGGAGTGTAGTGGCGGGATCTCAGCTCACTGCAAACTCTGCCTCCTGGGTTCACACCATTCTCCTGTCTCAGCCTCCTGAGTAGCTGGGACTACAGGCGCTCGCCACCATGCCCGGCTAACTTTTGTGTGTGTGTGTGTATTTTTACTAGACACGGGGTTTCACCGTGTTAGCCAGGATGGTCTCGATCTCCTGACCTCGTGATCTGCCCACCTCGGCCTCACAATAGGAATTTTCTTATAGGAGCACTTGGGGACAAATTTTACTTTCAAGGTTTTTCTTGATTAGATGAAAACAAACACATGGAAAATAAGGGGAAAGAAGAGTCAATCCAGACAAACACAACTGAACAGATAAATTGTTATTGGGGTGGTAGAGACAAATTTTGAAAGCTTTGAAAAAAAATTTTCTCTATAGTGGAAACTATAAATTCAAGCTGAACAGATTTTTCTTAAGAAACATGATAAAGGACTAGCTTTAGAAGACAAAGAATTGTGTTAGACATTAAAGGAAGTGATTAAAAGAATCTTGAAAAGAGTGCCAACCCTTTGGTGAGGGTACTGAAGAGCTGATTTATCACATGGGAAATCTGGGAGAGGGGTGGCATGGTGCTAATATCTGGAGCTAGGAAGTTAGATCTCCCCGAGTGCTCAGGACCCATCCAGGATGCTGTTCTGCAGAATCATCTGATTCCTCACCAAGAAGTTGGAAGTGGGGACTAACGCAGACCAGAGGAGCTATCTTGACATCCACTACCCAGACATCATTTCTAAGATTGCTACTGTCATGTCAGTTCCTAATGGACATTTGCCCACCTTCTCAAGGCCTTTACCTTTCATTCTTTCTGTAAAGCATTTATTCAAAGGAGATTCTTTAGTGGGGTGGCCAGGTTGTTTCAAATGGGCTTATATTTCATAAACTAGAATATCTTTTACATTTTACTTGGAAGCTATGGAGAACTGCAAACATACATGAAAGTAGACAGAATATTATAATGAATCCACATATACTCATGACCCAGGGCCAAAACAATCTACCTGTGACCAATTCCATTCCATCTGCTTCTTCCTCCAAACCCTTTTTGGATTAATTTGAATGATGGTAGACATGATATAATTTAACCATTGATAATCTCAGTATGTAACTCTGAGACATAAAAATAGTTTTGTTAGCATAACCATATACATACCCCATTATCATACTTAAAATTAATAATTTCTAACACTAGTTTCTGAAAGCAATGTGGAGGTCACCAATTCTGAAAGTTGGTACAACTTAAATTGACTTCAGGCTAAAACAGCCATTACTTTCTTTTAGCAAACCATTTTACATAAGATTGAAATGAGAAGTAACTAAAAGTTAGAAACTCCATAAATGGTGCCAAAGTGATCGGTGATGAGACTTTTGTGAAATTAGAGACAAGAATCTAAATTTCACTGATGTATATATTTTTAATCAGATAGTAACTTTTAGTTTTTACCCTTCCTTAGTTTTTTCAGTAACTATACATTGAAAAATACCTTCTGAGTCTCTAGAACCTAAGAATGGAAGAGGTGAGTCCACACTTATTAAACATAGGAAAATCGAGGATTGAGTTCCTCCTAGAGAATGAGTATGGTGCCCCAGTTTGGTGACTAAAAGGGATCCCTTTGGAAAGGGTTTCAGAGAAGAAGGGATAAAAATGAAGCCCTCTAGTGCCTTTCTAATAAGGCTCTTTTCCTCACTAAGTGATGCTTACACTAAGTAGAGACGTCTTGGTTCCTAGGCCCATCATCCTCTGTGCAATTCATCCTGAGACAGAGGCCATTCTATTTTTCAACATGAGGCATAAAAGAGACAAGGATCTAGATTTAGAGAACAAAATGTACACATATACAAGCACCTCTCTCCTTAAGGATAGGAGCAAAGTATGCATATTACCTTCCCATCTCGAGTTTAAGTTATTTGGAGATAGGAAACATACAAACACATACACATGCATCAATGTTCTATGTAGTTGTATGTCTCTATATGTGTATATATATCAATATATTGTAGCATTATGGAGGGATATTATTATGCAGTCATACAATTTTTCTACTAACGAAATATTATGATATGGCATTATCCACCATTTATAGGTGAAGGTATCAATCAATTCCTGCTACCTGCTCTCAGATGGAATCTGACAACTCTCTTTTAGATATTCTTGCCCTTCAAATCTTCCATACAGTATGGTAATTGTTCATTGAACCCTTGGTTAAAAATGTTGGCATCCTGTTTGTCCTTTTAGAAGGCTCTTCTTAATATAGACCTGCCTCCTCATTCATGGATTTGGTAAACCACCCTTTAAATCCACTGTGCTGTTCTGACCAGTCTTTACTCAACCTTTGGAATTACACCTGAGATTTGGACAACATTTTTAGCTTTCATCACGAAAAAAAAATGTAATGGTCAAGCTCAGCATTTCAGTGGGGAAAGACAGACTCAGGGAATGTGAACAGAAAAAAATTTACATTGAGTTTCTCCTTTGCTCTATTGGGAGACTGGACTAAACAACGATGTTTAGATGGGAATAGCATCTGAAACCAACGTTTGGATGGGGTAATTTAAATTTCAAACAGAAGCTATTAGAATGAAAAGAACTATTGGCTAAATTACCAGCTGAAAGCACTCTTCATGGAAAACATACACAAAGTTCCTCACACAGTATCGATGGACACAGAATGAACCACCACTCGGCAGGCATCAAATCCATTTCACTAATTCCCTTGGTCAGAAGAAAAGACACTAACCCAGAATGGAGCCAATCAGCAGAGCCAAGGTGTACTATGCAAACTGCACACACTGGCAAATCCATAAATCTATTGTAATTGAGGTAGGTTCTTTATTTAGAGAAGGAACATTTTGAAATGTTCTGTCCTCTATTAAAGAACTATAGAGATTATAAAAGCCTAATAATCTTTCATTAATTAATTTTTTTTTTGAGACACAGTCTTGCTCTTTCACCCAGGCTGGAGTGCAGTGGCATGATCTCAGCTCACTGCAACCTCCATCTCCCAGGTTCAAGCGATCCTCCTGCCTCTGCCTGAGTAGCTGGGACTACAGGTATGCACCACCACACTTGGCTAATTTTTTTTTTTTTTTGTATTTTTAGTAGAGATAGGGTTTCACCATGTTGTCCAGGCTGTTCTTGAACTCCTGACCTCAGGTAATTTGCCCGCCTTAGCTTCCCAAAGTGCTGGGATTACAGGTGTGAGCCACCGTGCCTAGCCCCATTCATCTATTTTTGAGGAACATTATTTAAATTTTAAAGTTAGTGATAAAAATAATAATACTAGTTACTAAGTTAATGTCCAGCATGATGTAGGTTTCATGCCACTTACTTACACATTATTTAATTTAATTATAAGGGAATGCAGTGATATGTCTAGGTTTCCACCACTGTGCTGGTAATGCCAGACACAGGCTCAGATGGTCTAACAACAAAGCCTTCCTTCAAAATCAGTTATGTAGAAGAAAAGAGCCAAGACCCAGGTTGATGCTTTTCTCCTTATATCTAATACCTAGGATAATTTAGACATCTAACTTCTGAAAGTTAATTCACGTTTTTCTGATGATCCAACTATTTTTAAAAGCATAATAATCATATCAAGTAACTATGAGGCCAAGTAGTAAAACATCCAAAGAGAAAAGCCAATTATTTCAATGTTTACTGATTTATCCATTTATTCAAAAAATGGATCCAACATTATAAAGCACTGGGCCATGTAAGCAGGTTTTTTCTAAGTGATAACACAGACTTTCCATTTTTTTTCCCACACCAAAATAAGATATATTCACTGCAAAATCAACCCAGGTTCTCTTTACCTGAAATGAATTATGGGTATTGTGATAATATAAATAATATTCAAAATTTCTAAGTGGGCCTCAATACTGAGGACAACAGAAAGACTCAATTTTGTATAGAGGGGAAATGGACAATTAGTTACATTAACTCTTTATTAGATTGCAAGGAGAAGGTTAATTGGTAATTCAATAGTTTTAACCGTAACCATGGTACTCTGTTGGCTTGGAATACAGGAAGAACATAATCATTAGCATAGAGGAACTCACAGATAAGTCAATTCTAAAAGTTAGTAGTCAGAATTAAAAAAAGAAAAAAATATAGCCATTCTGTTTTGAGAGCTTCTAGCCAACAAATAAAACCCTGAACAGAATATAATGCCTACCCGCTGCCTGGAGCATGAAGTGGAGGCCCAAACAGAAATGCTGTAGAACTGGAGGTACCCCCATAGAATAGTCAAACAAAGCACCTTGTAGGGCATTATTTTGAGTTGGAGGTGCTTTAATACGTATGTTCTCTTTATTCTTTAAAAAGAGACTTGATCCTAGGGAGAACTATTTATTTTACGAAAAGTTAAAACATGATGGCTTCAGGCTAGAATGACTTTATATTTCTAGACATTCTGCTTATGGGGTTAGTTCTATAAGAATTGTGTCCTATACAGGGCATAATGGCTTACACCTGTAACCCAGCTACTTGGGAGGTTGAGGTGGGAGAATTTCTTGAGGCCAGGAGTTCGAGACCAGCCTGGACAACACAGTGGTGACTCATCTCTACAAAATTGAAAAAAAAAAATTGCCAAGCATGGTTGTACATGCCCATAGTCCCAGCTACTTGGGAGGCTGAGGTGGGAGGATCTCCTGAGCCCAGGAGTTCAAAGCTGCATTGGGCCTTGCTAATGCCTCTGCATTCCACCCTGGGCAACAGAGACAGAGCAAGACCCTGTCTTTAAAAAAAAAAAAAAAAAAAAAAAAGTATTCTCACTTCACTTTCTTTTCTGAGACAGAGTCTTGCTCTTGTTGCCCAGGCTGGAGTGCAATGGTGCAATCTTGGCTCACCACAACCTCCACCTCCCAGGTTCAAGGGATTCTCCTGCCTCAGCCTCCCAAGTAGCTGGGGTTACAGGCATGCACCACCACGCCAAGCTAATTTTGTATTTTTAGTAGAGACGGAGTTTCTCCATTTTGGTCAGGCTGGTCTCAAATTCCCGACCTCAAGCGATCCACCTGCCTTGGCCTCCCAAAGTGTTGGGATTACAGGCGTGAGCCATGGTACCTGGCCCTCACTTCACTTTCTTCAGGCAATTTAAGCTATAATATGATTCTGGTGGAAGCCCAGTGATAATCATTAGATAGCTCTGCTGTATGTAAGTATCTATAGACAGGACACCAAGCAAAAACTTGAAATTTAAATGGAAATTGCATGATTCTTTTTCATTCATTACATTAGACTCTGAGACCTTTGAGAAAAAAGGGACAGAAAATATCTTAAAAAGATAAGATTTTCACAAGGCCTGCCATACTGTTCTTGGCCACGTGATTAATTAATGAATCCATTCCTTCCTTCATTCATGCGATATTACAAGTACTGATCATCTAAGGTTGACCAACAATTTGAGTTAGGCAACATGGACATAATGGTTAACACAATACAGTTCCTTTCCTCAAGGAATTTAAAGTGCAGTGGAAAAGACACAATACCAAACATACGATTATAATTTAGTGATACACATGCCAATCAAGGGCATTTTTAAGTAGGCAAGTGATGGTATAGGAATCAAGTAATACCAATTTTAATTCACAAGTTGCATTTAGGGCTAAGATGTTAGGAGTGTCACAACTCTTAGAATTTATCTAGCATAATACTACATACATTTTAGAATTTATTTATTGTAGATAAATCTAGAATTTATTTATGGTAGGTAAATCTAGAATTTATCCAGAAATTTTAACTGAACACCCTGCCCTGTCATGGGGAGAAAAAAGTTATTGCTGGGGGTTGAAATGGTCACCTTTTCTCATAACTATGTTCAGGGGGAAAGTACCCTCTGTAATTTAGTCAATAAGAATAGACAAGAGTGGAAGAAAATGAAAGATGAGAAGGAAAGAAGGAAGGTCTAAAGCATGACTGAAAGGTTTGCAAGGTGGGAAAAAAAAAAAAGGCGGGGGGGATATGTAAAGGGGAATGTAATATAACGGAATACAGAATCTGGATATTTCTTTCACTTCATCACCAAGGACTCGTGGACCGTGGTGACTCTTGGCCCAGTGTGGAGACACCTGAATGTACCTGAGCCTTATCCAATTGGATATTTTCTTACTATGGAGAAAATGATGACTATGGAGGGGTGTGTATGTATGTGTGTTTGTAAGATAAAAGAACTGTACAGCTAAGAGACGTAACACTCTGGAACCTAGGTAAGTTTGCTGAAAGAAATTTACTTCACGGGGATACTTTCACCTGGCAGATTCGTAGCCTTCTTTTCTGAGGGCCAAGGGGCAGGCAGTTTGACTAGCATCATTACTTTCACAGGTTTTTAACTGCATATAATTTTGGTCTGAACCACATTGCCAGTGAGGATGGAAAAAAATGTATACCTTCCAGAGATGTTAAAGGAGTGGTATTAGTTATGTATTGTTGCATAACAAATTACTCTAACACTTAGCAGCTGAAATCAACAAACATTTCATAGGTCACATGGTTCTGTTGGCCAGGAATCTGGAAGCAACTTAGCTGAGTGATCTGGTTTAGGGTCTCTCAAGAGGCTGCGGTCGTGATGTTGACCAGAAATGCAGCCAATCTGAAGGCTTTAATAGGCCTGGAGGATGTGTTTCCACAGCGGCTTATACACATATCATGCTGACTGTTGGCAGGAGACTTCAGTTCCTCACCACGTAGGCCCCTCTATAAGGTTATTTGACTGTTTCCATTAGAGTAAGTTGGCTTTCTCCAGAGCACGTAATCCAAGGGCGCAAAGGGAACCCAGCCATGGAAGTCACAAGCCATCATTTCTGCAATATCTTCTGGGTTACGGCCCTATTTAATGTCAGTAGAGAATATATACAGTGGTGTCAATACCAAGAGGCAAAATTCACTGGGGGCCACTTTGGAGCCTGGCTACAATAAAAGAAAAGTGAAACATTCATTTATTGGTAGACTGGATATAAGAAAGAATGGGGAAATCAGGTGTGAAACCCAGGAGTCTGGCTTTTGACAGTATTATTGCTTTTGTTTAGAATTGTTTTACATTTGCACTTTCCTGCTGTGTATTTCTGAACATGTATACATGACAACTATTATTTCTCTAGGGTAAGTCACAGGGGTGATTTGTTAGATCGCAATGAGGTTGTTAATTTGTTATCTACTGGAGAAAGGTAAGGCAAAGTATCCTAGGGACCATTACAAAACTATCTCAACAAATTAATGCAACTAGAATGTGCGTATTTTTAAGGTATATCAAAAGTATAGGAATTGAAAACTGGTTAGCACTCTTTAGCACTGGAGAACAAAGCTAATGGCTGTGTAGTATGAAAAATGCTGATTTTCTCTAAATCAAGGTTTCTTAAACGTGGCATTATTAACATATTTGGCTGCATAATTTTATATTTTTGCTATCGGAGGACTTTCCTGTGTATTGTAGAATGTGTAACGGCATTCTTTGCCTCTATTCACAAGATGTCATTACATTAGTACCACCTTTCCATTGTGACAGAAAAATATGACTCTAAAATAGCCAAATGTTTTCTTGGAAGGGGGTGGAGGTCCCAGGCAAGGTGGACAGTAAAATCACATTTGGTCAATAACTAAAGCTGTAAACATTTTTGACGAGATTTTTTTTTTAATCTTTTGGTTAAGGCTTTGCCAAAATCATGTTAATACAAAAATCTGGCTTTGGTGAAATCTTGTAATTAACCAAAACTCAATGCCAGTCATAAAAATATAATTTTTCTCTAATTCAAGTGAAAATATAGGGCAAGAAACTCATTCAGATAAAAATGAGAACAAAATTTTATGTCAGGCCAGCCTCCAAAAATTGAATGCCTGTGGGCTAAGCCTTCTAATAACTTAGGCTTTTTGAATTGGAAAAAAAATACTTTCTCATCCCCTTTACTATTGAACTGAAGTAAACGTGAAATTGTATGATGGGACAGAAAGAGACTCCACATTTGAAAAAGTAGTAGTAATATAAAGGAGTAGTATTAAGAAAATGTTTATAAGAAAAGTCAAGCGTCTTTCATAAAAAGGCAAGCCAAGTCATGCTATTGTTTCTATAATCATCCCATGGTTCTACGGCAGACTGAAATGATTGTTGTACTGGGCATTGTGGCAAGTGCCTGGAATCCTAGAACTTTGGGAGAGAGGTGAGAGAATCTCTTGAGGCTGGGAGTTTGAGACCAGCCTGGGCAACACAGCACAACGCTGTCTCTACAAAACAACTTTAAAAAGTAGCTGGGTATGGTGGCATTTGCCTATAGTCCCAGTTACTAGGGAGGCTGAGGTGGGAGGATTGCTTCAGCCCAGGAATTTGAGGTTGTAGTGAGCTATGATTGTGCCAATGCACTACAGCACAAGCAACAGAGCAAGACCCTGTTTCTAAAAACACAAACGAAAAAACAAAGACCCTGAAAAAAGAAATAATGAAATGCTTGTCATTTTACCTGAAACACTGAAGCATCAAAAACCAGTAAGAATATATCACTGCTCTTATTTGTACAAGGCATAACAGAAACATTATACCCTACTATAATAAGGCAGATTAGATAATAGCTAGTTTATTTCTTCCAGAATGTAGTATAGCACTAAGATTATGTTATACGAAGTATAACATGACTTTAAGAATGGCAGAGCAAGCAGTTTTATGTACCCTCTTTCCAGCAAAATAAGCCTAACTAGTGACAACTATTAGAAACAACAAACACCACCATATAAAGTCTGTGAAAATTAATTGATTATAGGGCAAATGATAAAATACTTAAGAAAATCTATTAAATCCTGTTAAGAACAGCAAGTGTCTGTGGAATTTGAGTCAATTATCCCACCCTGACCCCAGCTCAGCCTAATGGAAGCCTTACCCAAGCTAAGTGCAGCCAAAAACACAGGGTATCCTTTCCCCTTGGCTCCCAGTATATGACTATAAGTGCCCTGAGGGAGAACCAGGTCACCAGCATTTTTCATCCTTCCCTGCTGTGTCTTTGCAGAATCTCCTTTCTTCACGCATCAATGCTGACAAGTCTGGGGCTCTATTACTCAGTGCCCATTTTTACGGCATAAACTCTACTCCAAGAGTGGCTGAGAATACTGAGACACGTATCACCCCTATCACAGCTCACCTGTAGATTGAAGATTCTACGTCAGGAGAAGCAAGCTCAGAAGACCAGTGGCTACCAGTTCACTCAGTGCCCTACTCCTAAAGCTGGGGTGTCATTCTTGGAGAAAAAGATCACTTTTCCTTTCCATCGCTACAGTACAGTGGTGCAGAAGTTTTGCCTAGGGGGACAGGGAAGCCACAATAACAGCTTTGACAGTCTCCTCAAGACAAGTGATTTGATTTGAAACAATATCTGGGAAGTTCAAACCGAAGGATACCCTTAAGAATAACGGAGAGATTGGTGGTAAGCAATTAAGAGGAGACTAATAGCTTCATGACAGCAACAAGCTAGGTTATAAATGAACTAGAAATTTATGAGGGAGAACCAGAAAAAGAGTCAGCTGAGAAGGTTCTCCTGGAGTTGGAGCAAACCTCAAAGACTGACCCAAGGACTACCCCTGCAAGAGGACTGCATTTCATTAGATCAGACACTGGGGCAATTTATGCTCTGAGGCATTGTGGAAGGTATTTGGCAACTAATGGAGGCTAATACCTGGGTATGATATCAACAAGAGCTGACAGCTGAATAGAGAAATCAGGGAAAGAGACAAGCAAAGGTAGTTCTCTAAAACCACTGTCATCCTAGAGAGATGTGTTCATGCCAAGGCTTGGCCCTCTAAGGAAAGACATCAGAAACTATACCCTTTTGCAGAAAAAAATTCACTAAAATGATCCACCCAAGCCACTAAACAAATAAACAGGCAAACAACAACAAAAACAAGATTCTAAAAGTGCCATTCATTTCCAGAGTTTGGACAATGTGTTTACTGAAATGTAAGGTTTCCAACAAAAATATTGCACATGGAGAGAAACAGGAAGGTGAGTCTCATCCATGGGATGAGCAGACAATAGAAACTGCTAATGGTAAGTCTTGACTTATAACCAAAGAAACACAAATTAAAAACTAAAGGAAACCAGTATTAGAAAAGTAAAGAAAGGTATATTGACAGTACCTTATTAAACAAAGAAAATCAATAAAGTTATAGAAATTCTAAAAGGAAACTAAAAGGAATTTTTAAAGCTTCAAAGTACAAAAACTGAAATGAATATATCACTACAGAGGCTCAAAGCTAGATTTGAGCTGGCAGAGAAGAGAATCAGTGAACTGGATAATATATAGACAGTAATTATGCATTCTGAAGAACAAAGAGAAAAAAGAAAAATAAGCATTGTCTGGGAGAATTGTAAGGCACTATTCCCAAATGTGGCTGCACATTAATATCACCAGGGGAGTTTTGAAAAGTCTTGATGTCTCATGCACACGTATGTTTATTGCGGCATTATTCACAATAGCAAAGACTTGGAACCAACCCAAATGTCCAACAATGATAGACTGGATTAAGAAAATGTGGCACATATACACCATGGAATACTATGCAGCCATAAAAAATGATGAGTTCACGTCCTTTGTAGGGACATGGATGAAATTGGAAATCATCATTCTCAGTAAACTATCGCAAGAACAAAAAACCAAACACCGCATATTCTCACTCATAGGTGGGAATTGAACAATGAGAACACATGGACACAGGAAGGGGAACATCACACTCTGGGGACTGTTGTGGGGTGGGGGGAGGGGGGAGGGATAGCATTGGGAGATATACCTAATGCTAGATGACAAGTTGGTGGGTGCAGCGCACCAGCATGGCACATGTATACATATGTAACTTACCTGCACATTGCGCACATGTACCATAAAACCTAAAGTATAATAATGATAATAATAATAATAATAATAAAAGAAAAAAAAAAAAAAAAAAGAAAAGTCTTGATGTCTAACTTGCACTCCATGTTAATTAACAGGTCTAGGAGTGGGAGCCTGACACCAGTATTTTTTTTTTTTTTTTTTTGAGATGGAGTCTTGCTCTGTTGCCCAGGCTGGAGTGCAGTGGTGCAACCTCGGCTCACTGCAACCTACACCTCCTGGGTTCAAGTAATTCTCCCTGCCTCAGCCTCCTGAGTAGCTGACATTACAGGCACCTACCACCATGCTTGGTTAATTTTTATATTTTAGTAGAGACTGGGTTTCACCATGTTGGCCAGGCTGGTCTCAAACTCCTGACCGCAGGTGACGCGCCCACCTTGGCCTCCCAAAGTGCTGAGATTACAGGCATGAGCCACTGCGCCTGGCCCAGACACCAGCATATTTTTTTAACCCCCAAAGTGGTTCCAATGTACAGCGAAGTTTGGGTACCACTGGCATATACCAAATCTAAGATACAAAGTGGCTTTGTTTAAATATGTCATGATGGATCTTTAAATAAAGCAAGGCTTTCTTTACACTTTCTCATGTTATTAAAAGCAGACTTTGGGGGCTGTTTAACCTTATAATAAAGATGCCAAATAGAAATTTTTATTCTACAGAGATTCTCTATTAATAGTAGATAATTTAGGTCCTTATTTTCTGTTGCTCTTGCTCCACTATTAACATTTTTGTTTTTAATTTTAAGCAGGGTGCAGTGGTTCACACCTGTAATCCCAGCACTTTGGGAGGCCAAGGCAGGCAGATCACCTGAGGCCAGGAGTTCGACACCAGCTGGCCAACATGGTAAAACCCTGTCTCTACTAAAAATACAAAAATTAGCTGGGCGTGCTGGCAGGCTCCTGTAGTCTCAGCTACTCAGGGAGGTTGAGGCAGGAGAATCACTTCAACCCAGGAGGCAGAAGTTGCAATGAGCTGAGATGGCACCACTGTACTCCAGCCTGGGTGAAAGAGCAAGACTCTCTCAAAAAACAAAACAAAACAAAATTTGTTTTTAATTTTTAAAATCACATCAGCCACCTTCTAATTATGAGGTATTACAAATTCGCCTCATGCTTTTTTATCTCTTGAACCAGTTATTCTAAGAACTCATAAGTAAAATTCAGTCAAGATTTTTTAAAAATCCACATAAGTTTCATGAGAGTACCAAGGGTAAGGAGAGGAGATAGAGATGGAGCAAAAAAACAAAGTTTGAAAGAATAATGACTAAAAACTTTACAGGGTAGGCTGGCAAGATGGCTGAATAGGAACAGCTCTGGTCTGCAGCCACCAGTGAAATCAACACAGAAGGTGGGTGATTTCTGCATTTCCAACTGAGGTATCTGGCTCATCTCACTGGGACTGGTTAGACAGTGGGCACAGCCCACAGAGGGCAAGTTGAACCACGGTGGGGTGCCACCTCACCTGGTAAGTGCAAGGGGTTGGGGAACTTCCTCCCCTAGCCAAGGGAAGCCATGAGGGACTGTGCCGTGAGGGATGGAGCTATCCTGCCTAGGTACTAGGCTTTTTCCATGGGCTTCCCAATCTGCAGACCAGGAGAATCCCTCAGGTGCCAACACCACCAAGGCCCTGAGTTTCAAGCACAAAACTAGGCAGCCCTTTTGGCAGACACCAAGCTAGATGCAGGAGTATTTTTGTCATACCCCAGTGGCACCTGGAAAACCAGTGAGACAGAACTGTTCACTCTCCTAGAAAGGGGGCTGAATCCAGGGAGCCAAGTGGTCTAGCTCAGCAGATCCCACCCCCATGGAGCCCAGCAAGCTAAAATCCACTGGCTTGAAATTCTGGCTGCAAGGACAGCAGTCTGAAGTCAACCTGGGATGCTTCAGCTTGGTGGGGGAAGGGGCATCTGCATTACTGAGGCTTGAGTAGGCAGTTTTCCTCTCACAGTAAATAAAGCTGCTGGAGAGTTTGAATTGGGCAGAGCCCACCGCAGCTCTGCAAAGCAGCTGTAGCCATACTGCCTCTCTAGATTCCTCCTCTCAGGGCAGAGCATCTCTAAAAGAAGGGCAGCAGCCCCAGTCAGGGGCTTATAGATAAAACTCCCATCTCCATGAGACAGAGCTCCTGGGGGACGGGGCAGCTGTAGGTGCAGCTTCAGCAGACTTAAATGTTCCTTCCTGCTGGCTCTGAAGAGAGTAGTGGATCTCCCAGCAGAGTGCTCGAGCTCTGCCAGGGACAGACTGCCTCCTCAAGTGGGTCCCTGACCCCAGAGCCTCCTGACTTAGAGACATCTCCCAGCAGGGGTCAACAGACACCTCATGCAGGAGAGCTCCGGCTGGCATCCAGTAGGTGCCCCTCTGGGACGAAGCTTCCAGAGGAAGGAAGAGGCAGCAATCTTTGCTGTTCTGTAGCCTCCACTGGCAATACCCAGGCAAACAGGGTCTTGAGTGGACCTCCAGCAAACTCCAGTAGACCTGCAGCAGAGGGGCTTGACTGTTAGAAAGAAAACTAACAAACAGAAAGGAAGGAATAGTATCAACATCAACAAAAAGGACATCCACACCACAACCCCATCCGAAGGTCACCAACATCAAAGAACAAAGGTAGATAAATCCATGAAGGTGAGGAGAAACCAGCTCAAAAAGGCTGAAAATTCCAAAAACCAAAATGATTCTTCTCCTCCAAAGGATCACAACCCCTTACCAGCAAGGGAACAAAACTGGATGAAGAATGAGTTTGAAGAATTGACACAAGTAGGCTTCAGAGAGTGGGTAATAACAAACTCCTCCGAGCTAAAGGAACATGTTATAATGCAATGCAGGAAGTTAAGAACCTTGAAAAAAGGTTAGCGGAATTGCTAACCAGAATAACCGGTTTGGAGATGAACATAAATGACCTGATGGAGCTGAAAAACACAGCACAAGAACTTTGTGAAGCATATACAAGTATCAATAGCCTAATCGATCAAGCAGAAGAAAGAATATCACAGATTGAAGATCCACTTAATGAAACAAAGCATGAAGACAAGATTAGAGAAAAAATAACGAAAAGAAATGAACAAAGCCACCAAGAAATATAGGACTATGTGAAAAGACCAAACCTATGTTTGATTGGTGGACCTGAAAGTGACAGGGAGCATGTAAACAAGTTGGAAAACACTCTTCAGGATAATATCCAGGAGAACTTCCCCAACCTAGCAAGACAGGCCAACATTCAAATTCAGGAAATACAGAGAACACCACAAAGATACTCCTCAAGAAGAGCGACCCTCAAGACACATAATCATCAGAATCATCAAGGTTGAAATGAAGAGAAAATGTTTACGGCAGCCAGAGAGAAAGGTTGGGTTACCGGCAAAGGGAAGCCCATCAGACTAACAGCTGATCTCTCTGCAGAAACCCAACAAGCTAGAAGACAGTGGGGGCCAATATTCAACACTCAAAGAATTTTCAACCCAGAATTTCATATTTAGCCAAACTAAACTTCATAAGTGAAGAAGAAATAAAATCCTTTACAGACAAGCAAATGCTGAGACATTTTGTCACCACCAGGCCTGCCTTACAAGAGCTCCTGAAAGAAGCACTAAATTTGGAAAGGAAAAACCAGTACTAGCCACTGAAAAAAACATACCAAATTGTAAAGACCATCAACACTATAAAGAAACTGCAACAACTAACAGGCAAAATAACCAGCTAGCATCATAATGACAGGATCAGATTCACATATAACCATATTAACCTTAAATGTAAATGGGCTAAATCCTCCAATTAAAAGACACAGATTGGCAAATTGGATAAACTGTCAAGACCCATTGGTGTGCTGTCTTCAAGAGACCCATCTCACATGCAAAGACACACATAGACTCAAAATAAAGGGATGGAGGAATATTTACCAAGCAAAAGGAAAGCAAAAGAAAGCAGGAGTTGCAATCCAGTCTCTGATAAAACAGACTTTAAAGCAACATAGATCAAAGGAGACAAAGAAGGGCATTACATAATGGTGAAGGGATCAATGCAACAAGAAGAGCTAACTGTCCTAAAAATATATGCACCCAATACAGGAGGACCAAGATTCATAAAGCAAGTTCTTAGAAACCTATACAGAGACTTAGACTCCCACACAATAATAGTGGGAGACTTTAACAACCTATTGTCAATATTAGACAGATCAACGAGACAGAAAATTAACAAGGATATTCAGGAATTGAACCCAGTTCTGGACCAAGTAGACCTAACAGACATCTACAGAACTCTCCACCCCAGATCAACAGAATATACATTCTTCTCAGCACCACACCGCACTTATTCTAAAATTGACCACATAATTAGAAGTAAAACACTCCTCAGCAAATGCAAAAGAATGGAAATCATAACAAACAGTCTCTCAGATCCCAATGCAATCAAATTAAACCTCAGGATTAAGAAACTCACTCTAAACCAAAAAACTACATGGAAACTGAACAACCTGCTCCTGAATGACTACTGGGAAAATAACAAAATGAAGGCATAAATAAAGATGTTATTTGAAACCAATGAGAACAAAGAAGCAAGGTACCAGAATCTCTGGGACACAGCTAAAGCAGTGTTTAGAGGGAAATTTATAGCACTAAATGCCCACAGGAGAAAGCAAGAAAGATCTAAAATTGACACCCTAACATCACAATAAAAATAACTAGAGAAGCAAAAGCAAACGAATTCAAAAGCTAGCAGATGACAAGAAATAACTAAGATCAGAGCAGAAGTGAAGGAGATAGAGACATGAAAAACCCTTAAAAAAATCGGCCAAGCGCGGTGGCTCACGCCTGTAATCCCAGTACTTTGGGAGGCCGAGGTGGGCGGATCACGAGGTCAGGAGATTGAGACCATCCTGGCTAATATGGTGAAACCCCATCTCTACTAAAAATACAAAAAATTAGCCAGGCGTGGTGGCGGGCACCTGTAGTCCCAGCTACTCGGAAAGCTGAGGCAGGAGAATGGCGTGAACCCAGGAGGCGGAGCTTGCAGTGAGCCGAGACTGTGCCACTGCACTCCAGCCTGGGTGACAGAGCAAGACTCTGTCTCAAAAAAAAAAAAAAAAAATCAATGAATCCAGGAGCTGGATTTTTGAAAAAATTAACAAAATAGCTAGACTGCTAGCCAGACTAATAAAGAAGAAAAAGAGAAGAATCAAATAGAAACCATAAAAACTGATAAAGGGGATATCACCACTGATCCCACAGAAATACAAACTACCATCAAAGAATACTATAAACACCTCTATGCAAATAAACTAGAAAATCTAGAAGAAATGGATCAATTCCTGGACTCATACACTCTCCCAAGACTAAACCAGGAAGAAGTCAAATCCCTGAATAGACCAATAACAAGTTCTGAAATTGAGGCAGTAATTAATAGCCTATCAACCAAAAAAAATCCCAGGACCAGGCGGATTCACAGCTGATTTCTACCAGAGGTACAAAGAGGAGCTAGTACCATGCTTTCTGAAATGATTCCAAACAATAGAAAAAGAGGGACTCCTCCGTAACTCATTTTATGAGGCCAGCATCATCCTGATACCAAAACCTGCCAGAGATATAACAAAAAAAAGAGAATTTCAGGCCAATATCCCTGATGAATATTGATGTGAAAATCTTCAATAAAATACTGGCAAATGAAATGCAGAAGCACCTCAAAAAGCTGATCCACCACATTCAAGTTGGCTTCATCACTGGCATGCAAGACTGGTTCAACATATGCAAATCAATAAATGTAATCCATCACATAAACAGAATAAATGACAAAAAACACATGATTATCTTAATAGATGCAGAAAAGGCCTTTGATAAAATTCAACACCGCTTCATGCCAAAAACTCTCAATAAAGTAGGTATTGATGGACCACATCTCAAAATAATGAGCTATTTATGAAAAACCTACAGCCAATATCATAGTGAATGGGCAAAAGCTGGAAGCATGCCCTTTGAAAACCAGCACAAGACAAGGATGACCTGTCTCACCACTCCTATTCAACACAGTATTGGAAGTTCTGGCCAGGGCAATAAGGCAAGAGAAAGAAATAAAGCGTATTCAAATAGGAAGAGAAGAAGTCAAATTGTCTCTGTTTGCAGATGACATAATTGTATATTTAGAAAACCACATCATCTCAGCCCAAAATCTCCTTAAGCTGATAAGCAAAGTCTCAGGACAGAAAATCAATGTGTAAAAATCACAAGCATTCCTATACACTGATAATAAACAGACAGTCACATCATGAGTGAACTCCCATTCACAAATGCTACAAAGAGAATAAAATGCTTAGGAGTACAGCTTACAAGGGATGTGAAGGACCTCTTCAAGGAGAATTACAAACCACTGCTCAAGGAAATAAGAGAGGACACAAACAAATGGAAAATCATTCTGTGCTTATGGATAGGAAGAATCAGTATTGTGAAAAGGACCATACTGCCCAAAGTAATTTGTACATTCAATGTTATCACCATCAAGCTACCATTGACTTTCTTCACAGAATTAGAAAAAACTATTTTAAATTTCATATGAAACCAAAAAAGAGCCCGCATTGCCAAGACAATCCTAAGCAGAAAGAACAAAGCTGGAGGCATCAAAGCTACCTGACTTCAAACTATACTACAAGGCTACAGTTACCAAAACAGTATGGTGCTGGTACCAAAAACAGAGATAGAACAATGGAACACAACAAAGACCTCAGAAATAACACCACATATCTACAATCATCTGATGTTTGACAAACCTGACAAAAACAAGCAATAGGGGAAGGATTCCCTATTTAATTAATGGTGTTGGGAAAACTGGGTAACCATATGCAGAAAACTGAAACTGGAACCCTTCCTTACACCATATATAAAAATTAACTCAAAATGGATTAGACTTAAATGTAAGACCTAAAACCATAAAAACCCTAGAAGAAAACATAGGCAATACCATTCAGGACACAGGCATGGGCAAAGACTTCATGACTCAAACACCAAAAACAATGGCAACAAAAGCCAAAATAGACAAATGGGATCTAATCAAACTAAAGAGCTTCTGCAAAGTAAAAGAAACTACTATCAGAGTGAACAGGCCACCTAAAGAATGGGAGAAAATTTTTGCAATCTATCCATCTGACAAAGGGCTAATATCCAAAATCTACAAGGAACTTAAACAAATTTACAAGGAAAAAACAACCCCATCAAAAAGTGGGAGAAAGTTATGAACAGACACTTCTCAAAAGAAGACAAACAGACGAAAAAAGGCTCATCTTCACTGGTCATTAGAGAAATGCAAATCAAAACAATGAGCTATCATCTCATGGCAGTTAGAATGTCGATCACTAAAAAGTCAGGAAACAACAGAAGGAGAGGATGTGAAGAAATAGGAACACTTTTACACTGTTGGTGGGAGTGTAAATTAGTACAACCATTGTGGAAGACACTGTGGCGATTCCTCAAGGATCTAGAACCAGAAATACCATTTGACCCAGCAATCCCATTACTGGGTATGTACCCAAAGGATTATAAATCATTCTACTATAAAGACACATGCACATGTATGTTTATTGCAGTACTATCCACAATAGTGAAGGCTTGGAACCAACCCAAATGCCCATCAATGATAGACTGGGTAAAGAAAATGTGGCACATATACACCATGGAATACTACACAGCCATAAAAAAAGGATGAGTTCATGTCCTTTGCAGGGACATCGATGTAGCTGGAAACTATCATTCTCAGCAAGTTAACACAGGAACAGAAAACCAAACACCTCATGTTGTCACTCATAAGTGGGAGTTGAACAGTGAGAATACATGACACAGGGAGGGAAAGATCACACACTGGGGCCTGTCAGAGGGGGTGGGGGATGAGGGAAGGGAGAGCATTAGGACAAATAGCTAATGTAGCTGATGGGTTGACGGATGCAGCAAACCACCACGGCACATGTATATGTATGTAACAAATCTGCATGCTCTGCACGTGCATCCCAGAACTTAAACTATGTATGTGTGTGTGTATATGCATATATATATATACTGACAAATTTGATTAAAAAATATTATCCACATATCCATGAAGCCCAACATATCCATGAAGCCTCAAAATTTTGAAATAGGGTAAGTTCAAAAAGATCTACACACAGACACATCATACTAAAAAGACTGTAAGCCAATGACAAAGAGAAAATATTAAATTTGCGGGAGAAAAATGATGCATGTTGAAGAAAATTTTAATAAGATTAACAGTGGACTTCTTATCAGAGACAATGAAGTCCAAAGGTAGTTGGATGACATATTCACAGTGCTGAAAGAGAAACACCATCAAACAATAATGTTAAAAGTACAGCACAATTATCTTTCAAAAATGAAAGGGAAATAATAAAGACCTTCTCAGATGAACAGGAAGTGGGAGAATTTGTTGATAGCAGGCCTGACTTACAAAAAATACTAAAATAATTTCTTTAGACTGAAAGCAAGTGAACCCAGGCAGTAATTCAAATCCACATGAAGAAAGGAAGCATGCTTGTAAAACCAATTATGTACTTACAAAATGATAGTTTAAGTTCATGTTTGTTCTCTGATTTTCTCAACTGATTTATAAAGCAATTATATAAAAATTATGCATATAATTGTATTGTTAGATTTTAACATCTAGGTTAAGTAGATGATATAACCTAAATAGATTACTTCTCTAGGTTAGATAGGTGATACTTTTGACAGTAGCAGCAGAAGGCAAGTGGGAGCAAAGCTGTATTGAAGCAAGGAAGTGACACCAGATGAGAACTTTAATCCACCAAAATAAATTGCAGACAGTAGATACTGTAAATGACAAAGTGAACATAACAAATTGTGTAAATATATAATCTCTTTTCTTCTCTCAGAATCTATGAGACACATATAGTTATAACAATGTACTATTGCTGTGATAACATATATAGATGCAATATGTATATAATAATAGCAAACAATGAAGAAATAGAGTTATATAGGAGTAACATTTCTATATCTCACTAGAATTAGCTTAGTATAAATCTAAACTGCATTCTCATAAGTTAAGATGTAGCTAAGTAGATGCTGTCCTGTCCTCAAGAAAAATACTTTACATCACAGATAAAAATAGGTTGAAAAAAATTGGTTGAAAGGAAAAAAATATGTATTATGCAAGTAGCTATAACATGAATGCTGCAGTGGCTAGTGTACTATTAGCCAAAATAAACTTTAAAATTAAAAATGTTACAAGAGCTTAAGAAATTTTATAATGATAAAAGTCTCAATTTATTGCATGATATAATTATAAACTTATACTCACCTAAATACAGATGCAAACAGAGCCCCAGATTACATGAAGCGAAAAGGGAAAGAATTAAAGGGAATTCCCAAAACAGGGAATTCAGTAATGATAGTTGGGTACTTTAATACTTCAATTTCAATTGTGGTGAGAACTGCTTGGCAGAAAATCAGCAAGAGAGTCTAAGACTTGAGGAACACTATAAACCAACTGGACCTAAAAGACACCTATGGAACATTCTATGCAACTACCATAGAGTATATATTCTCTCAAGTCCATGTGGAAAACTGGGATAGACCATCTGCTACATTATAAAACAAGTCCTCCATACATTTAAAATAATTTAAGTTATGCAAAATATGTTTTCAACCACATGGAATAAAATTTGAAGTCAATAACAGGAGTAAAGTTACATATATGTTGAAAGTAAATAACATACCCCAACATAAGCAACGGGTGAAAGAAGAAATAACAAAGGAAATTAGAAAATACTTTAATGTGAATGCAAATGAAGACACAACATATGGAAGCTCATGGGATGCAGGTAAAGCAGTGTTTACAGAGGAATGTATGGCCATAAACATCCATATTTTTTAAAAAAGAACAACCTCAAGGATACAATCTACTTTCTACCTTTATGACACTGGTAAAAGAAGAACATTCTAAATCTAAAGCAAATAGACAAAAGGAAATAATAAAAATTAGAGTGAGATTAATGAACTAGCAAATAGAAAAACAAACAAAAATCAACAAAACTGAAAGCAGCTTCTTTGAAAAGGTCAATAAAATTGAAAACTTAACTACACTGAACAAGAAGAAGAAAAATAGTAGGGAGAAAAGATTCAAATCAATAAAATCAAGAATGAAATAGGGGTAGGGGGGTGGTCATCACTACTGGGCTTCCAGAAATGAAAAGGATCCTAAGGGAATAGCTCTATACCAACTAATTAGATAACTTAGAAAAACTGACACTTTCCTAGAAAAACTACTGAAACTGACCTGAAACGGGAATAGAAAATCTGAATAAATCTATAAAAACAAGAGATCAAATTAGTAACTAAAAAATTCCCACACAAAATAAAAGGGCCAAAATTCAGACAGCTTCGCTGGTAAGTTGTACCAAACATTTAAGAAGAATTAATACCAATTCTCATGAACACTTCCAAAAAATAGAAAAATAACACTCCCTAGCTTATTCTATGAAGCCAGTGTTAATTTTCATGTCAAAACCTGAAAAAGACAATCACAAGAAAAATAAAATACAGATTAATATTGCTTATGAATATAGTTTCAAAACTCCTCCACTACCTAACACTACCAAAAATCTAACATATAAAAATAATTATACAAAATGACCAAGTAGAATTGATTCCACAAACTCAAGTGTGGTCTGACTTTTAAAAAGCAGTTATTGTCGTATGTCATATCAATAGAGTAACTCACAAAACCTACACAATAGTCTCAACAGGTGCAGAAAAAGCATTTAGCAAAATCCAACACACTTTCATGATAAAAACAACAGGTAGAAATAGAAGAGAAATTCCTCAACCCGATAAAAAGCATTTATTTAAAAACCTTTAGCTAACATCCTACTTAATAGTGAAAGACTTAATGCTTTGCCCTAAGGTTAAGAATAAGACAAGGACATTCACTTGTACCACTTCTATGCGGTGTTAGTTCTAGACAGGGCAATTAGGCAAAAATAGAGAAATAAATGATTTTGAGACTGGAATTGAAGAATTAAAACTAACTATGTTTACAAATGCTATGATCTTGAATATAGAAAATTCTAGTAAAAAATTATTAGAGCTAATAAATAAGTTTCACAGAATACAGAATGAAAATATAAAAATCTATTTTATTTTTATACACTAGCAATGAAAATTTTCACAATGACTAACACAATAATTCAATTAATAATAGCATCAAAAATAATAAAATAACCACAACTAAATGTAACAACAAAAAAAAAAACCAAAAAGTACAAAAGAGTATGGGAAGAAATTAAAGAGAGATATAAATAAATTCAAAGAAATTCCATGTTTGTGGATGGGAAAACATAATATTGTTAAGACGGTTATACTCCCCAAATTGATCTACAGATCCAACACAATCCATGTGTCAAAATGCTGACATTTTTCCAGAAATTGTGAGGATGATCTTAACATTCTTATGGACACATAAGGAATCCAAAAGAGCCAAAACAATATTGAAAAATAAGAAAATTGGAAGACTCAGGCTTCCCAACTTTAAAAGTTATTACAAAGCTACAGAGATCAGGACAAAGTGATGACAGAATAAGGACAGACATACAGATCAATGGTATAGAATTGAGAGTTCAGAAACAAACCATTACATTTGCAGACAACTGCATTTCACCAAGAAAATCCAATAGGGACAGTGTTTTCAACAAATGGTCTTATGACAACTGGATATCCCCACGCAAAAATTCATTAATATAGACTCTTTCCAGGGCCAGGCACGGTGGCTCACGCCTGTAATCCCAGCACTTCAGAAGTCTGAGGTGGGCATATCACGAGGTCATGAGATGGAGACTATCCTGGCCAACATGGTGAAACCCTGTCTCTACTAAAAATACAAAAATTAGCTGGGCATGGTGGCACGCACCTGTAATCCCAGCTGCTCGGGAGGCTCAGGCAGAGCAATCACTGGAACCCTGGAGGTGGAGATTGCAGTGAGCCGAGATCGGGCCACTGCACTCCAGCCTGGCAATAGAGTGAGAGTCTGTCTCAAAAAAAAAAAAAAAAAAAGACTCTTTCCTCATGCCATAAGCAAGTAGTTAACTCAAAATGGATCAAAGATCTGAATCTAAGTCCTAAAACTCTGTTAGAAGAAAATATAGGAATAAAATTGCATTATCTTGGGCTAGGAAAAGCCTTCTTAAATAAGACACCAAAACAAAAGTAACAAAAGAAAAAAGATAAATCACATGTCATTAAAATTAAAATCTGTGCTTCAAAGGATACGATAAAAAAAATTGAAAACCACCTACAGAACGGGAGAAAATATTTTTAAATGATATGTCTGATAAGAGACTTCATTATAAAATATATAAAGAACCCTTATACCTTAATAGTACAAAGACAACTCAATTTAAAAATGTGCAAAGAGTTTGAATAGACATTTATCCAAAAGAACACATAAAAATGATCAATAATCTCATACAAAGTGTTCAACCAACTAGGATGGCTATAATCAAAAAGATAGAATGAAGTGTTGGTGAAGATGTGGGGAAATTGGTATCTTCATAGATTGCTGGTCAGAAAGTACACTTTTGAAAACAGTCTGGTAGTTCTTCAAAAAGTTAAATACACGGTAATAAACAATATGACCCAGTAATTCTACTCCTAGGATTGTGTACCCAAGTGGACAGAAAATATATGTCCACATAAAAGCTTGTACACAAATGTGCATAGTAGCCTTATGTATCATAGCTAAAAGGTGAAAACAGGCCAAATATCTATGAACTGATGAATGGATAAACAGAATGTGGTGTTGTATTAGTCCATTTTCACACTGCTATAAAGAAATACCCGAGACTGGGTAATTTATAAAGAAAAGAATTTTCTTTATAAAGAAATTTATAAAGAAAAGAGGTTTAATTGACTCATAGTTCAGCATGGCTGGGGAAACTTACAATTTCCCAGGAAATTTACAATTTCCTGAGGCCTCAGGAAACTTACAATCATGGTAGAAGGTGAAGCAGGCACCTTCTAGGCCTCTAGACCTGTGATGGGAGGGGCTACCTCAAAGATCACTGACATGCCCTGGAGACGTTTTCCCATTGCACTGGGGCTATTAACATTCGGCTTCTCATTACTTATGCAAATTTCTGCAGCCAGCTTGAATTTCTCCCCAGAAATCGGGTTATTCTCTTCTACTTCATGGTCAGGCTGCAAATTTTCCAAATTTCTTTTTGAGACAGAGTATCACTCTGTCACCCAGGCTGGAGTGCAGTGGCATGATCTCAGCTCACTGCAACCTCTGCCTCCAGAGTTCAAGCGACTCTTGTGCCTCAGCCTCCTGAGTAGCTGGGAATACAGGTGGGCACCACCAAGCCCAACTAAAAATTTTTGTATTTTTAGTGGAGATGGGTTTCACCATGCCAGCCAGGCTGGTCTCCAACTCCTGACTTCCAATGATCTGCCTGCCTGGGGCCTCCCAAATAAAGTGCTGGGATCACAGCCAATTTTCCAAATTTTTATGCTCAGCTTCCCTTTTAAACGTAAATTCTCGTTTCAAATCATCCCTTTGTGAATGCTCATAACTATGCACTTTCAGGAAAACACAGATCACATCTAGAATGCTTTGCTGCTTAGAAATTTCTTCTACCGGATACCCGAAAACATCTTCCTCAAGTTTAAAGTTCCACAGATCTCCATGGCAGGGGCAAAATGCTGCCAATCTCTCAGCTAAAGCATAGCAAGAATGACCTTTACTCCAGTTCCCAATAAGTTCCTTATCTCCATCTGAGACCTCCTCAGGCTGGATTTCACTGTCTATATCATTTTCAGCATTTTGGTTAAAACCATTCAACGAGTATCTAGGAAGTTTCAAACTTTCCTGCATCTTCCTGTCTTCTTCTAAGCCATCCAAACTGTTTCAAGCTCTGCCTGTTACCCAGTTCCAAAGTTGCTTCCACATTTTCATGTAGCTTTATAGCAGTACCCAACTCAGCTGGTACCAATTCTTTATATTAGTCCATTTTCACGCTACTATAAAGAACACCTGAGGCTGGGCATGGTGGCTCACACCTGTAATCCCAGCATTTTGGGAGGCTGAGGCTGGTGGATCACTTGAGGTCAGGAGTTTGAGAGCAGCCTGGCCAACATGATGAAACCCCGACTCCATTAAAAATACAAAATTTAGCCGGGCATCATGGTGCATGCCTGTAATCCCAGCTACTCGGGAAGCTGAGGCAGGAAGCACAGGTTGCAGTGAGCCGAGACTGCGACACTGCACTCCAGCCTGGGCAACAGAGGGAGACTCCATCTCAAAAACAAACAAAAAAAGAATACCTGAGTCTGGGTAATTTATAAAGGAAAGATGTTTAATTGACTCACAGTTCCACATGGCTGGGGAGGCCTCAGGAATCACGGCGGGAGGCGAAGAAGCAGGGCACATCTCACCCGGCAGCAGGAGAGAGAGAGTAACCAGGGGAAACTGCCAGTTTTATTGCATCAGATCTCGTGAGAACTCTCTCACTATCATGAGAAGAGTATGGGGGAATCCGCCCCACCTGGTCCCTTCCTCAACACCTGGGAATTATAGTTTGTGATGAGATTTCAGTGGGAGCCAAACCATATCAGGTATATTTCTACAATAGAATATTATTTGGCAAAAAAAAAGGATTATAGTATCAATGCTATTATGGGGATGAATCTTGAAAATATTAGCTAAGTGAAAATAGCCAGTCACAAAAGACCACATATTATATTATTTCATTTATATAAAATGTCCATAATAGGCAAACCTATAGAGATAGAAAGCAGATTAGTGGTTGCCTAGAGCGGGGTGGAGGAGGACTGGGGAAAATGGAGAGCAATTGACAGTAGATACAGAGTTTCTTTTAAAGGTGATGTAATATTCTAAAATTGATTGTATTATAGTTATGGTTATACAACTTGATGAATACTATAAAAACCATCAGATTGTTTTTACATAATCTTTACATCAAAATTCATTCAACATATGGGTGAATTTATGGTATATAAACTATATTTTAATAAGGTTGATTTAAAAAATAAAGTTGAAACTACTTCACTAGAGTTATTTGTTTGCTATATACATAACGTAAATTAACTTCAATGGTCAAATTGCACTAATGTCATCAGGTGCAACACTTTTGAAAACTAAACTTTTAAATCAACAACCACAATCATGAAATCTAATATTTCCTGAATGCTAACTTTGTGCTTGGTGCTGCTGCAAGTTCCTTTTATCTTTCTTAATATTTTGCAACAACACTCTTGGGTGGATAATATCATTATCTCCATTCTTAAGATGAAAAAAATGAGGCAAACAGAGGTTAAGTAACTTGCCCAAGGTCACAAAGAAAAGCTCGAAAAAGTTAAATTTGGTTTACTATGCATTTGCATCAAGCCATTTTTTCCATTAAGGAATTTAACTGGTGTTTCTGAGGGTGAAGAAATTCCAGTTATGTGTAGAAGTCATCTTCTTTTTCTTCCTCTTAATTAATACCAAATATGCTTTGGTTTCATAAGGATTTCTCACAATTTAGGAAATGGACAGTACATCATGGCTGAATCAGTTTTCTTATACATCTTTTCCCGTACTGTGAATTCCTGGAATGCGTGGCTAATATCATCTATGACTCACTTCTCAAGTCCCTGGAAGTGGCATTGTAAGAGTAAGTATTTGATAGAAGTATGACGAGTGAATTAAACCCGAAAACACCACAACGGGTAATTTTCTGTTACTAGTGTTTGTTGGAAATCTCTATTTTCTCTATAATCATCGCTTTAAGCAGAACACTTCAACAAACCATAGGCCATTGCAACATGGGGGCTTTTGTTTCTGAATCTTCTTCAGGGCAGAATCTATATGCTGAAATTAATAATAACTCTGCTGTTCATGGAGAATGAGTTAAATCACTCTAATAAACATGACAAAATCTCTGACATAACAGAATTTCTAGAAGAGGTTTGATTTTTAAGATTCTAAAATTTTAGCATTTTCTACAAGAAGCAATTTTTATCTTTCTCAGAAATTAAATATTCATTTCAGAATTTCTAGAATAAACATTCTGATCACAGTTTTATTCTGTGTGAAAAAGATGATCACTTATTGTATACAAAAGCTGAGCTTACATTCTTTTAAAAAATGTCAGAATGTGATTTCTCAAACTTGAAGTTTAAATACTATTATATTTTCATGTACAAATTTTGATTCAAATTGTAAATATAAACTGTTCTCTTTATGCCTTTTAGTCATTGTTTAAATACTTTAGGTCAAAATTGAGAATCTGTTTAACACAACTTAGTAGTGATTGATATTGTTGCAAGGCAATTCTTCGTGGCATTTGTATATGCCTTGTGACAGCTTTTGTCCCAGAGTATCTTTTCAAGAATGTTTATACAGCAGAATAACTTTTTTAAAAAATTTTTTACTTTTTTGAGACCAAGTCTCGCTCTATGGCCCAGGCTGGAGTGAAGTGGCATGACCGCAGGTCACGGCAACCTCCACCTCCCAGGTTCAAGCAATTCTCCTGCTTTAGCCTCCCAAGTAGCGGGGATTACAGGCACCTGCCACCATGCCTGCCTTTTATTTTATTATTATTATTATTATTATTATTATTATTATTGTATTTTTAGTAGAGACAAGTTTTCACCACGTTGGCCAGACTGGTTTCGAGCTCCTGACCTCAAGTTATCTGCCTGCCTCAGCCTCCCAAAGTGCTACAATTACAGGTGTAAGCCACTGCGCTCGGCCAGACTTTAGATAATAATTTCTCCCTCTGGGACAAAGGGAAGATTTTTTTTTTTTTCCTGAACAATGTAAGAAAGATAATATCTGCCTCTGGGACAGAGACTGGGTAGGTTTGCTAGCAATACCTTTAACAGGTCGGGGGTTTCCTAAGGTCAATATTTGTCAGAATGACACAGAACCACTATGTGAGGTAGGATTCACCTGGGCCCATCACTTTATCACCCCTGTGGGAACTGGGGGTTAAGAAGAAGTAATGCAAACATGAAGTTATGCTGCCTGCAATGCGGTGAGGAATAAAATCGTGTGCCTTTGACCCAGAAGTCTTAGGTCTCTACCGATACCTATGAAACTGTGGCAAGTTACCTTGTTAGTGTGAAAGTAGGGTAAAATCTCAGAACCTTCTCAGTTCTTGACAAATATAGGCTTCTAAACATAGACTCACACAATGTGGATACTTAACATAATATGCAAATATTGATAAAAATACATTGCCAAATCCACATACCTTACTCCTATGATGATGATCATAACAGACCAGTGTAATCTAATATGCATTCTGGCAATGGTCACCATGTTACAAATTCATTTATAAATCAAGACATTTTCTTTTTTTTTTTTGAGATGGGGTCTCTCTCTGTCGCCCAGGCTGGAGTGCAGTGGTGTGATCTCGGCTCACTGCAAGCTCCACCTCCCAGGTTCACGCCATTCTCCTGACTCAGCCTCCCCAGTAGCTGGGACTACAGGTGCCCGCCACCACACCCGGCTAATTTTTTGTATTTTTAGTAGAGACGGGGTTTCACTGTGTTAGCCAGGATGGTCTCCCTCTCCTGACCTCGTGATCCACCCGCCTCAGCCTCCCAAAGGGCTGGGATTACAAGCATGTGCCACCGTGCCCGGCCAAATCATGACATTTTCTTACACAGTTTCTATTTATTTAAAAAATGTTTAGTTTCATTATATTAAAAATTGCAATTTAAATATACTCTCCCAGATTTATCACAGAAAAACTAAGCAAAAAACAATTCAAATACAACATCACGGTTGTAAATGCTTTACCAATGGTTTCTTGTCAGATTCGTTGGCCTCCTAAGGTTTTCAAATTCAAAGCTTTTCTGTTGGCTAAAAACCAAGTACAACAGAGTTTTGTCATCAGCTTAAGCTCTAATCCAATAAACATTGCAATCTTAATAAAACCACTCATTATGCCAGGATGGTATCAGACCTACCTTTTAATAAGTAAATTTGTGCTATGTAGTACTAAGTAGTTGTGTATATGCATTTTTTCTTTTTGTCTGTCTTTCCAATTTAGGATAAAGCAAAAAGGCAAGGACTATTTCTCCTTCTGCTCTGAACTACCAACAAACAGTGTCCACTATAATAAATGTTAATTGAATAAGTAGACTTTGCATGTAAAAACAAAAAAACTGTGCCATGCTTTAAGTCTATTCAACTATTAAAAAATGGCCTGGTTTTTCACATTCAGATGGTGAGTCCACCTGATATCGCTAGAGTGTTTATTACTGTAAAAGCTGTTTGAGAAAATGTACATAGGAAAGTGGCCAATTGTATTCAAGGTCATCTAATTTAAACATCATTGATTCAAGTCAAGTTTATCATCTGTGATTCTTGATGGTCCCTGTACTGCCAAATAAAATTGACCATGAAACAGCCAATGTTTATAAAATACCAAACCTTCATTAGGTGACACCTCAATAATAACCATGGACAAGACCGTGCCTATAAGGACTCAAGAGCTGAAATTGACAGGAAGGCAGGCAAAACATAAACAAGTGAATTGCAAAAGCAAATCACTCCCACCATCTGCTTAGCTGTGTCTGCTCTCATGTGGCCAGGAGCCTTTTGAGAAGACACGGAATCATGCGGGTGCCCTCTATCATATGTCATCTCTCCTCCCATCTGTGGTGCCTTCTCGTGTGCTCAATGACATTACTTTGGCTTTGCTCTTCCCTATTGAAATACACAAGGTAGCAAAAAGGGAAGGGTAGGGGTTTCGTAAGCCCACAAAAACGTTGAGCATGAGGATAGGATGTGATGCTTGGCAAGTTCCACCCTGTAGGGGGCCAAACAAAGGAAAAAATAAATAAAGTAAGGTTTAAATACAGTAGGCCACATGAAAACTCATTTCTTCAATACATGTTTACTAAACACTTGATATGTGCCAGGTACCATTGTAGACTCTGGAAATAAGGGGGAGAAATGGACTAGGGGAGGAAAGTCCTCCTCTTTGACTTCAGGAAGTTCATAGCTTACAGGAGGTAGAAAAACAAATGTATAAAATAATTTGACTGTATCTCTGTGAAAAACACAATTTTGCCTTTTTGTAATTCTATTTGAGCAAGTTGGAAGTTTAATTAGCTTTCCAACCAACCAAATTTCTGCATTCGAGTCTTAATCATATTTAAGTGTTACTGTGGCTTCAAAGAAGCTATTGATTCTGAAGTAGTGGGTTTTGATTGAGTTGACTGTTTTTAAAAAACTGTTTGGATTTTAATTGTGATGCAGAAGTTATAGTAACAAACATTTGGTTTTGTATAGACATTATTTCCACCCTGGTGGATAAGCTCAATAAAGGTCATATCCCAAAAAAAAAAAAATAATAATAATAATAATAATAATTTGAATGATTGTATCTGCCGTGGAAGAGACATTCTCAAAGCTTACATTTAAAATAACAGGGAGTGAGAGGCATCTGCTGTGGGCAAGTTTGTTAAGTAGGACTTCACATGGGTGGTAACATTTAAGCTGAGACCTGAGGGGTGAGAAGAAACCCAGTAAATAATTCGTTTGAGGTAAGAATAGGGAGAAGTTTACTTGCATTAGGACCCAGGAGCAGGAGGATCTTGGTGTGTCCTAGGAGAAGAAAGAAAGCCCGTGTTCTTGGATGAATGAGCAAAGGGAAACGCAGTGTGAGAGATCAGTAATGGAGAGGCGAGCACACGGCATACCAAGTCTTGGGCTATGGTGAAGAGTTTTTATTTTATTCTGCCATTGGAGATTTTTTTGTTTTTGTTTTTGTTTTTGAGACAAAGTCTCACTGTGTCACCTAGGCTGGAGTGCAGTGGCACAATCTAGGCTCTCTGCAACCTCTGCCTCCCGAGTTCAAGTGATTCTCCTGCCTCCACTTCCCGAACAGCTGGGACTACAGGTGCATGCCACCACGCCCAGCTAATTTTTTTATTTTTAGTAGAGACGAAGTTTCACCATATTGGCCAGGCTGGTCTCGAACTCCTGACCTTGTGATCCACCCACCTCAGCTTCCCAAAGCGCTGGGATTACAGGTGAGAGCCACCGCACCTGGCCGCCATTGGAGATTCCTAACAGGGTAATCTAATCAAATTTACTTTTAAGAAGATAGCTTTGACTGCTGTATCCAGAATAGACTGGGAAGAAGGCAAGTAAATTATGGGAAAAAATAACATGTAGTTGGAGTGGGATTTGAAAAGAAAAATTAAAATGGTGATTGAATTCAAATAAGGAAGTAAGAATGAAAGACAGAGGTGTTACCATAGTCACCTCTGTCAATGCCGTGGTGCCTAAAGCGTAGCAGGGTGGTCACGTTTGAATGGGGGATGTATTTTCTTTAGGACAATATATTTATGATTCCCATGGCAAGTATTGGCTACTTGTTCTGTCTTCTAGGCATGACCTGAATTCCCTAGTTAGATTTTCATATTTATATTTCTTGACAAATATTTGCCCACTTCTAAACAGGAAACATTGAATATACCCAGAAGATCATGATAGTTGCTGGGATGACAGCTTCTGGGTCCTGATTATTTGCTATCGCTGTTTCTGATGCTATCGTCCTAAGGTTAAATATGTTGGAAGGATATTGCAGCTCTCACACAGCCACGCCAGAGCGCTACAGTCATTCCGCCTTTCGTTAAGATAACAAGTGTAGGCTCTCCTTGTTCAATGAGACCGACCACAGCATTACAAATGGCACCAGTTTAAATGCCTTGTACAACATTGCAGGGGGAAAACTACAGATTTTTCAGTGCTGAGAAGAAGCACTGTGTATCTGCTCATTATTAAAAAGGAAGAGTATGTTTCACAAAATATGGCCTTGTGGGCTAAAGCTGTCTTTCTTTGTTCCTTGGAACAGCCGAATGTGGCTTTACATCTCAGGCCAATTATCTTTCACTGTTTTTCAGAAACTGACAAAACCTATAAAATGAGCAATGATACGAAGACAGCATACCATTCTGCCGTTTACTTTGTACCCTGCATTTGCATCTGGATTTCGGTATTTCTCTTCCAAGGGTAAAAAAATAAATAAATAAATAATATCTAAATATGGGAACAAAATGTGTTCCAATATGAAAACAACATACAAAAGCATACAAAACAAATAGCTGCTAATTCCAGCTATCTCTCATCTCTTCACTGGACAGCCCTCTTAAAGAAAGGGGCCTCTTCATCAATACCCTCAATTTTTTTCCTCCTAAGATAACAGGATTTGCCAGGAGCAAATCTGAACATTCTGCTACCCTTAAAGAGAGCCCTCTCTTCAGCCTGGGTTTGAGGATGTAACCTTGGTTTTTCACTGAGAGCTGTTGGAGCTTGACGTGCAAAACAAACCATCCAGGCATGTGGAGTGATTTCATACAGGCTTGCTCTCACAGGAGAAGAGCAAAGAGTCAGAGGTAGATATTAATCGTGACTCTCTATCAACAACACATTGTGCTCCCTTCGGGTCGATTCTTATTCTGGACCCCAGAAGCCCCAGGAAGCCCAGGGACACTGTCCTGCAGGCTCCTTTTGGCAGTATTCCCCATGAGAGAGACAACACAGAAGAGCAGTTTAAAAATCAAAATGGGACTGAATAAAGGATATGAACATTTTCTGATTTTTTTCACTTCCACAACACACATGAAATTCACTTAGAATATACTGTTAATAAAAAGAGAGATGATCAGAGGGATATAGAATAGAGACTGCTAAAAACTGATTTTCAGATATTCTGTAATGCTCTGCAAGAGAAAACATTGTGTCAAATGTGAATTAAATTTGAACAACAGCCTTTCAAATGCAAATCCTTCGGAAGGGATGTCACTGATATACAACCTCTAAAAACCTTTCAAAAGAAATAAAATGGATAAATGTGATAATTAAGATCTCTATATATAGGCAAATGATCAGATCACGTTTGTTCTGAAATGTTTTTGTACCTGCAACATCCGGGGCACATATAAAAAGTAAGGATCGATTTTGAAATTTGCAGGTTGGAGGTGAAAAGATAGCTTGTCTGACAGGGGCGAGGATTTTCCTCTGGTATGCTAAGACCCATTATTATGCACCCATAATTGCCAAGGCCCCCCACTGACCTCTATTCACTCTTCCCCAAGCAATCTTGGTTTCAACTCTCCCCCACAGCACCTCCCCTTTTCCCAGTGAAAGGTGTTAGCTACTCTGCTATCTGCAGCAATATTCTGCTAAACAGTAGTATGTATGAGAAGCTGACTGAGCTCCTTAAGAATGCAAGGAGAAGCGCTGTTTTGCATTGAGCATTTTTGGAAACAGAGCAGAAGGTTTCCTTGCAGAGTGACTTCAGGAGACACTCTACAAGCAAGTAGGGAGAGCAGGAGAAAGTAGAGAGAGAAGAGCCTGAAAATGTAGTTATGAGTGAATCCAAAAGCAAAGGGTGTGTGTGTGCCGGGCGGTGGGGAGGGGGGAGGGGAGAGAGGGTGGATGTCAGAAACTAGAGTGGCTCCCCAGAGTTGTCACAAATTGAGGCAATTGGGAAGGGGAGATGTGCAGGGATTTGCATTCCTGGGTCTGTCAATCTTTGGCCACAGCTGCCCTGGGGAGAGGGCTCCAGTGAGGTGGATCTCTGAGGTTAAGGGCTTGATCCAGTGAGAGATGTAGCTGTGGGACCTCTGCAAGTGCTTAGTCCCAGCAGGACTCACAGAGACGTAGTTGGATGACTATGGGGGTATGGGTGGGAGGGTCCGGGTGGAGGATGAGAGACAGTGTCCACTCCAGTCATACACATAATGGAATTTCAGTACCCTCTCCCCTAAGGATTTCTCCTCATCAGTTTGACATATTATTTTTTCAGCTTACCGATAAATTATTCTCACGAAAGGGCCTTTACCTGAGAAAACACACGACGCTATTCTCTAAAATTTACACCTATGAATTGCCTGATCATATCCATTTCAACTATAATGCTAAATTCAACTACGACTACAAGCTTATTGTGGGTAAATAAGGAGAAAACCCAGAATATAGAGGGTAAGAGAAATCTCTGGTTGAGAAGTCCTGGGTAATCTCATCAGAGAAACAGGGCGCCAGGTGGCCAGAGGAGCAACCTATGAGGACTCAAAATGAGGGGATGCTAAGAAGAGAAGAAACTCTGGCTATTTAGATTTGTCCACGGTCAGCTCTATACTTCACAGGAGAAGGAATGGAGATGCAGAAATGAAGGGATGAAAAAGAAGTAGGCTGCTAGGAAGATTTGGACTGGCTCCTCTCTGGCTAGTTTTTTGTCAGCATTACTCTTTCTAAGCTTTTATCCTAAAAGTGGAAAAGCCAGAAAACAAGGGAGACAAAGCATGTTTTGGGGGATGAATTGCTGTGTGAAATCTTGGTTGATCTGAGGTTTTTTTGTTTGTTTTTTTGTTTGTTTGTTTGTTTTGAGAGGGAGTCTCACTCTGCCCCCCAGACTGGAGTGCAATGGCTTGATCTTGGATCACTGCAACCTCCGCCTCCCAGGTTCAAGCGATTCTCCTGTATCAGCCTCCCCAGTAGCTAGGACGACAGGCACGTGCCACCACATCCAGCTAATTTTTGTGCTTTTAGTAGAGATGGGGTTTCACCATGTTGACCAGAATGGTCTCGATCTCTTGACCTTGAGATCCACCCGCCTTGGCCTCCCAAAGTGCTGGGATGACGGATGTTGAGCCACCGCGCCTGGCCACTCTGAGGTTTTTTGCTTTGTTTTTCATCTCAATCGACTATGACTCTTTGAGTCCTTCTAGTCTCTCACTACCCAATCAGATCTATTGTAAATGCTGTGTGCCACATTCATGCCTTCAATTTTCCTCTCATTTTCCTTAGGCAAATAGTAGCTAAGATCTGGGAAAGCAGCCTCACCAGGCCCTTAAGGCACACTTTCTTTGTCAACTGGCTGGACTTGCCTAAATTGCTGATGGTATTTTTCTGGCCAGATTTTTGAGTGAAGTGGCCAAACATGCCAAGGACCGTCGTGCTCTTGTGAGATTTCTTTCAGCTGGTTCTCTACATTCATGAGGTTCAGAGGGTTTAGAAAACCATCTGAACCCTTAGGATTTTATTTGAACCAAAACCCAAACTTTGAACCTTTTATGGTTTTGCACATCAGAAGTAAATGTGTCTCCTGCCTTGATATTATTCCCTCTGGTCCCCTCCTGACTCTTTGTCCCTTGAATAAAACTGAACAGTTAGTTGGAGATCAAAACTCGTTCCAAGGGTCACCTCTGATTGATGACCTTCTTTCTACAACAACCACTTTAATTAAAGACCATGTCTATGAGGAACCACTTTTCCATGGGCCCTTGGATGTATTCTCAAGACAGATTTTGCTGTCACACAGCTGCTGCATCCCCTTGCTCTGAAGAGTAGCAAGTCCCAGCAGATCACAGATCTTAACCCCATGACAGGCCAACCTATTTATGCTGGTTACTAATAATGACTTATGTTTATAATGGCACATTCAACCCAGAGGCTTGCTCGCAGCACTCCACTGACCCCATGCATGCTCTTTATTTGGGCATGTGTCTATATACACCCACATATCACAACTGCACAAAGGTCTTGACTGCTGTGGCTTTAATCAGTCCTTTCTTCCTTTTGCTTAGCTTCGGGACCTGATCCCTGGGATTAGGGAAACCAGTGCACCCTCCTCTTTATCATTGGAAAAAACAGAACTGAACAATTGGGAGTCCAGCTCCCTATTCACTTTGTTGCTTATTAGGGTCTGTGTACATTAGCTGGGATGCTGCAAAGCAAGTTGAGAGAGACCTTGTGCAATACATATTTAATAGTGGGAACTCTCCTCCCATTTTATCTCTTCCCCTTCTCTCCTTCCATTTAATGAACCAATTATTCTGACAAGGAGGAGAATGCTCCCTTCCCAGCTCCCTCTCACTTTGAGCCTTTATTCCCTGCTTCTCTAAAGTGCTGCCTAATTTGGCATAAGACCCTATTGTAGGTTATTTTTACATTCACCATGAATTGTGTAAAATTGTTTCAGCACCTTGGAAATTTTCTTTTAAAGCAGGAGACATTATTTTATCCTCATGTGAATGACAGATAAGATGTGATGGTAGGAGAATGTCCATACCTGCATACACTCAATTGCATTCATTTTATTCAACAACATTACAGTTTGTTTTCTATAACAGATCAAACATAAAGAAAAAAATATAGACTAAATATTAATGGATTCCCACTTCTGTTTCTGTTGAAATGCTTAAAAGGCAGCAAATCTATTTTTTTCATTGAAGAGTTTGTAACTATTCGTTATTCATGATGAAGCATGATAGAATTTTATTAATTTGCACATTTACTTTATTTACAAGCACAAAAGTCTGCAGCAGAATTACTATAGATAACCATATGTTTTGAGTATGAAAATGGAAGCAGATTTCAAAAGTACTGCTACTATTTATCTTAAGTCATTTGTTTGTTTTCCTCTAGTGGGCAGATATCTTATTATTTGATCTTGGATGGTGTAATCTGAATTAGATGAAGCTCTTTGTCATATATAGTTTGAAAGTATTTGGTTTATCTTACAAATAAACTAAACTGAGTGACACTGGTGTAATATCTTTAATTAGAATACATAAGATTCTTTCTATTTTTAATCAATACTGAGTGCCAGGCACTCTGATAGATAATAGTTTCTATAGCACGAGCAAGAAACAGCCTCTGCCTTCAAGAAACTTCTGGACCCATGAAGAACAGACTTTCTGCAACCACACATGTCATGAGAAAAATATGACGATACACCTGTTGTTTTTGCAGTCTCAACATTCCTCTTTTGGTAACAACACTCACATTTAATTTTAAAGATTCACTGGTCCCTCTAATGTCAGTCTATGTAGCCAGGAAGGAGGTGACTCTACCTCCTTGTTCCAAGAGTCAGCATGTGTCCTGGACAATTGAATCATTCCATTTTCCCAGCCTCAAGAATAGACAAGTATCACAACAACCCATCAAGGTATTTTCCGGGACTTTTTCTAGAGCCACTGAGTTTGTTAGGCTGATGGAACACACATCTGAAATTCTTGGTGCTCACTCACATTTGGAAATTAAGCCACCATGGAGAAAGCAGAGTTAAGAGATGGAGAGGATCCTAGTGATATCACCTGAACATTTGGTCCTAGCCATAACTAAAGCTAGAAATTCTATGAACTTTTTAAGTTAGGGGAGCAAATATATGCATGTTTGTATGTATATATGCATGTACGTATGCCTGTATGTATGTATGTGTTTTGTTGAATGTAGTCTGAAGTGGTACACATAGGTTGCAAACAAAAAAAATCCAAGAATATGGGCCCAAGGCGGAGGCAGTAAAATATTTCTGGAGGAGATTCTAAATGAGATGTACATAACTCACCAAAAGCACAAGTGGGGATGTTGATTTCATTTACGTCCAAGGACTGGAGTTAAAAAAAATCAGAGGCCGGGCGCGGTGGCTCACGCCTGTAATCCCAGCATTTTGGGAGGCTGAGGCAAGCGGATCCCGAGGTCAGGAAATCGAGACCATGCTGGCTAACATGGTGAAACCCCGTCTCTACTAAAAATATGAAAAATAAGCCGGGCGTGGTGGCGGGTGCCTGTAGTCCCAGCTACTCGGGAGGCTGAGGCAGGAGAATGGCGTGAACCCGGGAGGCGGAGCTTGCAGTGAGCCGAGATCGCACCACTGCACTCTCCAGCCTGGGAGACAGAGCGAGACTCTGCCTCAAAAAAAAAAAAAAAAAAAAATTCAGAGTGAATTTTACCATGAATTAATATTTAAACAAAAGATCATAGAAGGTTTTTGTTGGAAAACATATATGCAATGTTACTGTCCTTTCACCTGCAACTTATTTGTTGAGTTCTTAGTCGTGGAATAATCTTATCTATAAGTAAGAGTTTGTATTCCTGCAAAAGGTAATTTGGTAGCCCTGGGCTCTTCAAACAACTTTCTGAATTTATTCTGCGGCTCCAGCAATCAGCACTGATAGCCTATCCAAGAAAGTAAGTAAAACTTTGCTCTGAAAAGTAATTGTGCAAATTGACTATATTTAAATGTCAAGATAATAAAATATGTTGTGAGTTAATGCTTCAGGGCAGCATATGGACTAAACGACATTTCATATCCCTTCTATTTCTATGATCCCATGAGTCTATTAGGCTGTCTTCCTTTCCCCATGACATTTCCGATGAATCTTTCCACACAACACAACCAGTTAGTTCCGAATTTAAGTAAGCAAGTCATGCTTCAAATTGGAGGGTACCTGTTTGTTTAAAGCTGTAGATTCTCTTCCTATTGTGTTGTATCTGCTTTTCTGTCTTTCAGAAATATAGGATGAGGAATAAAATGGAAAGGTATAATCAGCATTTGAAATAGACCTCTCTTGTATTTCACTGTAAATCCTCTTGACATCCTCTTGCTTCAGTGACCAGTTCTGAGCAGGCTTTCACCAACTTTGGGCAGATGCAATGTAAAGGGACTTGCCCTGAGCTTACATTGGTGTTCCTCCCGCTTCTTGTCTTAGGACTTCTCTGAACACAGAGTGGGGAACCTGTGGGAATCCACTCAGTGCTCATCCTTGTGCAACCAGAAAATGCATAGGAGACAAATGCATGTGGATAAAAGCTCCCCTCTTCTCACCCCAGGTGGATAGCTCTGAGAAGCATATCATATGGCTATTCAGAAGGCAAAGGAGGGAGATTAAATTCTGTCTCCGTAACCACCAAGCTCAGTGTCCAACTTGACAATCATCCTACTACTTTTTTTTCTTTCTATGTTTTATCACCCCATCCATTACTGTGTTCTTTCAAATAAACTACCAGCACATAAATGTTTGCCTCATTTTCTGCTTTGGGAACCAGGGAAAACCCAGGCTAAATAGCACTATTAATATTTTTTTCTTTAGAAAACAAAAAAAGTTCTGATATTCTGATGTCTGGTTTTCAAATGATAACATTCTTATTACTACTCTGACGCTATAACCAACAAAACCTAAACAAAAAGAGGAAATTGGGAGAGAAATATGTGCCTTTGAAATACAATTTGAAGAACAACCGCAATAAAACCACCTTAATTTTGAAATTGTATTGGTATTGCACATATGGTTCAAACTAGAAACTCTGTAAGAATTATTCTCAATACTGTATCCTAGTGAAAGTCATTTCAAAAACAACCTAAAATTTGTAGCATCTTAGAAGCTATATCCATACTACTCAACATTTGCAAAACTCTTTAATAGATGACTCTCAGCTCTATTTGAACACCTCCAGTTACCTGCTAATTAGTGGTAAGTTTTACAAGGCAAAAATACGGAGAAACAAATAAATGAGCATCACTTACTGACATAAATTTCCTAGAGAAAGAAATTGACTTCGGCGATCTTATGGAAGATCGTATTTTCTTCATGATATCCGAAGAGTTCTATTTTTAGTCTGCATAGGTTTGAATCTCTGTTTTAACTTTTACTAGCTTTATAACCCTGTCTCAACGTCCCTAAATTTCAGGTTTCTGTTTGGACAAATGGTTATGGCCAAACAATTTGAGTTCAAGGGTCTTTTAAGTTAGAATATTTTGGGAAAGCACTTAAGTTACGCCTGACACATAGTAGGCAATGAGTAACTGTGAGATATTTTCCAATCTCAAAGATAGGGATCAATTTTACAGTCTAAAGAATAATGATAAACTGTATTTTCACATGGGTAGCCTTTAATAGGTCACTTAATTTCTCTAGGGTTCAATTTCCTCTACATCAAGTCTAGTTAAAACAAAAGGGATGGGCTTGATTATCTCTAAGGACCTTCCAGTTCTAAAATGTTGCAATTTTATAGTTTTAAGTTCCCTTTTTTGTGAGACAGATCAAAGAATAAATAGGCTGGTAAACTTGTCTTTGCACACGACTGTGATTATGCAGCAAAATCATGTGTTGCTGACCTTGATCTTGACATAAATAAAAATTCCATCACAGAAATCACAGAAAATCAGAAGGAGTCCTGTTCACTATGATGCATGCTGTGTTTCTTTCGAAAAAGACACATGACATTTGGTTTGGGTTTTCTGAAGCTGTAATAACATCAAAACCTGTAGCAGAACTTCGCTAATGAGGCTTTAGGGTTGAAAAGGGAGGAAAGAAACCAGACAAGAAAGATTTGTAATTAGCACATCAATTATTTGTATGTAAGTACAATAAGTAAGTAGATGTTCCTCAAGTGCTTTAAGGAGCTTAAAAATGAATATTCTGTTAAATACTTCAAACACTTTCTTGCTTTCTGTTTTATACTTTTAATTCATACTAATATTGAAAAAGTTTACTGCTTAAAGACAAATTTTCCTTCAAACCCTTTAAAAAATTTTTTTCCGGTTTTTTTTGGGGGGAGGCATCTAAGTAATTGAGGTTTGGGCTATGGTACTAAAATATCATTCAATGATATGTTTATAATTTAATAGCAAAACTGAAAGAAAGATCCTTGTGCTTCGGAAAAATGTCCCAAGAAAGACTCTACATAGTTCCTCAAAAAACAAAAAAACAAAGAAAAACAAAAACAAAAACAAAACTATCTTTTCAATAAAATGAAGAGAAGTAATAAAATATGAGATGGCCTTCCCAACATCAAAATGGCTTTTGCCACTCTGAATTGAAAAATTATTCAATAGAGTAAGGCAAGTTTCCACAAATCTCTGGATCAGATTTCTAATTACTCTCTATCTGATTTTATCCATAATAACTTTAGAAAAATTGGCAAAGTAACTTATGGAATAATAATGGGAAATGAACTTGGAGGTGATAAAGGAAACACACATCACCTATTGTTTGATTAATTGGACAAATTAAACTCATGAATTGGTGGAAAGAGAGCTTCCAAACTTTCATATCTATATCTTCAGAAGATTATTTTTAGCATCATAATGGGAGCAAAAATAACTGGCAGTTACTTAAGCCTATTTTGAAAATTTAGGAGTAATGTTTTCATAATGCAATAGTTGTTTATTTTATAGTATCATGGAAAATTAAAGATAATTACAATATAAAGTGTTAACAGTTTTTTTATGTTGCACAAAGGAAGATAGCAGCAATATGAAATACATGCTTGAAATTGACAAAGATTATTTACTTGGCCCAACTTTAGTCAGTGTTCTAAATCTTCTGCCAGGCACGTCTGTGCACTTGCTTGTAAAATCCAGCTTTAGAAAAGAACTCTGTTAAGTCAGTTTAGCAAGAACATCCCATTCTCAATATCTGATCATTTCAATATTTGATCAGGTTCCCCATCCTCTACCATCTGCTAGGCAATGTCTGATCACACTGGCCTGTCTTCAGCAAAAATCCTCTTAGGTGGGTTTAATCAGAATCTTCCTCACCCCTGACATTTCCTCTTGGTAATTTTCCATCCACTGACTACCACACTATTCTTTGGCTATAAATTCCCACTTGCCTATGCTGTATTGGGAGTTGAGTCCAATCTCTCTCCCAGAATGCAAAGCCCCATTGCGGTAGTCCCTGCACCTGTTGAGATGGTCTTGAATACAGTCTGCCTTACTGTGCTTTAGCCAATGTCATTGAACAGGTTGTCTTTAACAGTATTACCTCTGTCAAGCCCACAGTTGGAACTCCAAACATAGTATATCATTACACAGGTGAGAATGCTTTTAAATAAAGCTAATTTAATAAGATATAACTCACAATCAGCATTTTAAAAAATAAAACGGAAATAAGCACCTCAGAGGCAATGGGTACTTAATGCAGAACCCAAAAATAGAATTAGCATTAAACCAAAAATGGGTCCATGCTTCCATCCTACAGCAATTTGACCTGAAGATAACATTCCTACTCCCACAACTACAAGATGTGAGTTTCAGACAATGAAAATATTTCAGCAGTACAATGTAGAGTAGATTCCAAAATATAAAAATGTATCTGCCAAGTTCTAGCTTAACAGAATACGGAAATCCATGGGCTTAGCAGTATTAGCATAGACTCTCATCAGATGGACTGTGACAATAGAAAGGGTAAACAGGAAAATATCTAGGAAATGAACATGTCTCATTTAACTTGGTGCTTCATTTCTTGCTAAATAATTTGTGGCATTACTGAGTTTAACAGAAAAAGAGACTTACAAATATATATATATCCTCAGGCATGATGGTCCCATGAGGCATTTCTTTCACTCTTGGTTCATTGACCAATACTGTTTGGAATGTGTACTTGGGTGCTGGAGGAGAACAGATTGACTTTGTTAGTGGCTAGAAGAGGATGTAGCCCATTGAAAAGAAAATCGGATAGATGTTCCCTTTATATTTTATTAAGGAAAGTGGAATCCTGAAGGTTGAGTGAAAAATATGAAAAAGGAAAGAAATCAAGGAAGGTTCAATGAACTGAGTGCTTTTAGCAAAATCAGCATGTGCTAGAGTTTGCTTTCATTTACCATTCATAATATTTAAATCAAGGACTCCACACTAGCTTCTTTGACTTCACCATGCAATAAAGAACAGGACCTGCTGTCCTAAAAATCAAAGCAGAGCCATATCTTATAAAAATGATAACTCCTTATCAACTGACTCTCCCTCTGCTGCCTGGTAATGAGAGCATTTGACACCACCTGACACTTTACACTCATATAAAAATTTCAAACATACCATGCAAGAGATTCACAGATCAATCCCCATCTTCATGAAACCACTGGAGTGAGGCAGAAAAGCTATTTTGAATGGGCTCGGCAGAGCAAAACACAACTAAATGTTTTCCCACCTGTATCGGAGTTGGTTCCTAACGAAGGTTAGATGATTAGCGGTAACGTTGAGGAAAATCGTTCTGACATGGCACTATCACCTCGTTCATTTTTCACACACTTACTTGCAATAACAATAAATATTATGTTTGATTTGATCTTGATTAAAGCACTAATTTTCCTACACAAATGCTTATACCATAATATAGGGCTATGACTGAATGTATTCCATTGAAAAAAATTATTTATCAGATATGAAGCTCAGGTGTTACCAAATTTAATTTATTGCCACTTAATTTCGGTGCAGTTCATAGAAATTTTAGGTAAATAAAGCAATATTCTTTGACAGTAGGGAATATAATTCTATAGTTAAACACAATACTTAAAGGAAATATTAGTATCTTGGGACATTATTGGAAAGTACTTTACTAGCATTCCTTTGACAGAAAGCTTGCCAATACTTTCCCAAGACATGGTTTTCTGGAGCACATTAATAGGCTTAATAGTTATAACCAAATTGGTTTAAAGTAATATTTTGAATGGTTCATTGGCTGGAATGGTTTGTGTATTCAAATATAGTGAGTTAAATTGGTTACAAGAGTGTTTCTTACTAGATGATCTATTAATTACACATGCTAAGACTGCTCTGTATAAATACAGGCAAACAAGAATGGTTTCCCTGTTTAAGTACTTAGAACTGCATCGGTATTTCAGCTAGGTAAAACTGATAGGTTTTCTCTAATTCCTAGATGCAACATCTGTCTTCAAGGGAGAAGGACTTCGTTAGCATCCAAAAGCAACACTTAAAACAAAAGAGGGGGCTACTTTGCTCCAATCAGAACCTTAAACTGTTCTATTAGAGTTCATTATGGGTGTTTATTTCCTAATAGGGGTGCTCTGCTATTGAAGGAATTCACACATCTTTACTCAATTGGAAAGTGCCTCATTTTCCTGGAGACTGGTTTTTAGTTAGATGTCATACTGTCTCAACTATGTGCACTCTATATTTCTGTTTTTTCTAAGGTCTACCAGGGAATTGATTGGATTTCTGTGTGGTAGGAATCTCACTTGTGTAAGAAATCTACAACTGAACTTATGACTACTTTTAGCATAATATAATAGCTGTGAGCAAAAATTTAGAAGGTCAGAATGTCTAGGTTTGAATCCTGGTTCTGAAAAAGTCTTTATGTGTAAGTCTTTGTTTTATTTATGCAACAGTTTCTCAAAAGTATATACCAAGTAATAGCACTGTTTGGCTAAGGATATGTAAATATTCAACTTGATTAATTGAAGCTATCATACTAATTTCCCAGGTGGTGCATCAATAGATATGCCCACCATTATCAGATGCGAGTATTCATTATCCCATATCTTTTTTATTCCGTTTTTTTGGGAAAAGATCTCACTCTTTCATTCAGGCTGGAGTTTGGAGTGCAGTTGCATGATTGTGGCTCACTACAGCTTTGAATTCTTGGGCACAAACAATGCTTCTACCACAGTCTCCTGAGTAGCAGGGAATACAGGCACACACCACCATGCCTGGCTAATTTGTTCATTTTTTGTAGACATAGAGTCTCACTATGTTGCCCAGGCTGGTCTCAAACTCCTAGACCCAAGTAATCCTCTTGCCTTGGCCTCTCAAAGTGGTGGGATTACAGGTATGAGCCACCACACCCGGCCTGTCCCATATCTTTGTCAACACTTGTCATTGCCTGGCTTTTTGATATATGCTCACCTGGAAAAAATAATATTATTATGTTTTTTTTTTTTCTGAAACGGAGTTTCACTCTAGTTGCCCAGGCTGGAGTGCAATGGTGCGATCTTGGCTCACTGCAACCTCCACTTCCTGGGTTTGAGTGATTCTCCTGCCTCAGCCTCCAGAGTAGCTGGGATTACGGGTGCCTGCCACCATACCTGGCTAATTTTTTTTTGTATTTTTAGTAGAGACGGGGTTTCATCATGTTGGCCAGGCTGATCTTGAACTCCTGGCCTCAAGTGATCCACCCACCTCAGTCTCCCAAAGTGCTGGGATAACAAATGTGAGCCACTGTGCCTGGCCTATGGTTTTAATATAATGTGAATAATATGGTTGAACATCTTTTCATATATTCATGACCAATTTATGCTTACTTTTTAATGTTCATTGCTACTCATTTCTTTTCCCCATTTTTGTATTTGATTGCTTTTTTTTGTCTTATTGAATCATTTGAGTTATTTACATATTGAATCATTTACTCAAACTTCTAGAAACTCATATTCCTTGCATTACAATGAGGATAATATTGGAATTTGAATAATTGTGCTGCAATGAAGAATGCATGAGTTAATAGATTTAAAATGCTTAAGATAGTGCTTTGCATAGATGGAGCGCTAGTTAGTATTAGTATTACTAAACATATGTTTGCTATGACTATTTCTACTTTGTGAGATACACTAGGTAAGAAAGCAATTAGTAGTAAAAAAAAAGTTGTATAAAAATTCCAATCTGCCAGCTTCATCTTTCCTTGTAGGATACAGAAAGTCACAAGAGAATGTCACTCCCACCCAAATAATAAAAATATTCTAACCTACAAAATCACAGTTTATTGAAGCCCATTGGAAAGCCGAATAAAAAAAAAAATTCAAAAAAATGCCAAACTCCTACTGAGAAAGAAGGAAGCCGTCTCTGCTTTTCTCCTTGACAGAGCACCTGAAAGGGGTAGAAAATTCTATAAATGCTGATAAAAAGCAACCAAATACATTTCAAAAAGTGAAAGTCTGAATGCATATTGGTGTGGCAGTCTAGAATCCCAGGTTATGACAGGAACAAAGGATATCTGCACCAACATTTTTGTCCACAAGCCTTCACCAAATGTTTTTGAGAAAGACTAGAGGTAGTGCAGGATAGCCGGCTCTTACTGAGACAAAGGTAAAGTATGTGGCTTCCTAATATCTGAGGGTGGGGCTTGAAATTTAGAAAAACCCTACAGGTAATCCAGTATATACCATGAATACCTAGAAGCTATTGGCTGTCACTGGGGAAGAAAGAGGAGAGCTGAGAGTACCCCTACATCTCCCCAGCCACCTATGAAACAGGTTCACAGGGCCTGCTGAAGTCTGAGGGTATACACTTAGAAATTAGAGAACCTTGTGGACACGCTAAACCATATCTACTGATTATGAAACAGTGACTATCTATGGCTATATAGCTGGAGGCGGGCAGGAAAGCTGAAAGAAACACTCCTGAGGCAGAAGCACATGGGGCCTGTTGAAGTTTGAAGGCAAAATCACAAGCAAAAAGTATGAGAGAAGTTCTACAGGCTGTTAAGGTGTTTTACAGCGTACCAGGTAGGATCCATCTACAAAGAGGAGAGATAAAAAGAAGAAGCACATGCTGTAAGTTTACAAATCCCATGTCAAATAATTTTAAGCTCATGGCGAAATGAATCTAACTTAAGCAACAACAACGACAAAAAACCCAGACTCATTTCAAATACAGACTAGCCTGGAAATAGACTGACATAACCCACACATTAACAGCCAGAAAGAGGAAGCATGACCTTTTGTAGGTAAAAATATTATTTGCTTTAGTCTTTATTTATATTAGAGATTCAATAAAAAATCATAAGACTTACAAAGAATAAAACACTGATTCATTATCAAGAGAGAAAATGGTCAGTATTAGACAATATATAACCCAGATGTTGAATTTTTATATGGCATCTTTAAAATAACTATGATACATACATTAAATAGTATAGTGGAAAAGGTTCACAACATTCATGAACAGATGGGAAATTTCAGGGGAGATATGGAAACTATGAAAAAGCTCCTAGATGGCAAAATTCGAAATGAAGGAAGAAAAACTGATAGAGATAAAACAAAATTCCTTTGATGAGTGTACTAGCAGACAGAGAATAGCATTGGATAGAATCAGTAAATGTGAAGACAGATCAATAGAAACAAAAAGATGAACAATAAAATAGTGTGCCCAAGATCTGAAGGACAACATGAATTGGTCTAACACGTGTGTGATCAGTGTGATAGAAGGAAAATAGAAAGAAATTAGGACAGAAGAAATATTTGAAGAGATAACGGTCGTGAATTTCTCTAACATTTTTGAAAGAAATTATCTAACAGATTGAAGAAGTTCAGTAAACTACAAATAGGATAAATAAAAAGAAAAACAAATCAAGGCATGTCATGTCAAACTGCTGAAAATGAGCAGAAAATCTTGAAAGTGGCCAGAGGAAGACACATAAAGGCAAAATGAAGAGAATGGCAGCTGACTTCTCAATAAAAACAACAACATGACACCTGTAAGAGTGAAAAAAAAAGCTGGGTGCTGTAGCTCACACCTGTAATCCCAGCACTTTGGGAGGCCAAGGCAGGAGGATTGTTTGAGTCTAGGAGTTCAAGACCAGCCTGGGCAACATAGTGAGATGCCACTCCACAAAAAATAATAAACTAGCTGAGCATGGTGGCGGGGCCTATGGTCCCAGATACTCAGGAGGCTTAGGTGGTGGGAGCACTTGAGCCCGGGAGTTTAAGACTGCAGTGAGCTGTAATGGTACGACTGCACACATCCTAGGTGACAGAGCCAGACACTGTCTCAAAAAAAAAAAAAAAAAAAAAAGGCACAAAAGAAGTAAATCTGGTATTCAAAATCCAGCAAAAATATACTTCAAAATCGAAGCAAAATAAAGGCATTTCAGACAGACAAATCTGGGAAAATTTGTTTTCAATAGACAAATGCCACAAGAAATTTCTTAAAAAATTTTTTTAGCCTAAAAGAATATGCTGTCATGTAGAAATCTGATTTTGCAGAAAGGATTGAAGAACATCAGGAATAAGCAAGTTAATAAATATGAAGGGATTTCGTCTACATAGATCAGTGGCTAGATAAATATATTAGATCTCTTTAAAAATATGTGGCTATTTAAATATAAATATAACAATGTGATATGGTATTTACAGGATATGTTAAGGTCAACATATGAAAACAAGAATGCAAAGGCAGGGAGTAATAACTAAAAGTACACTATTGTAAGGTTGTTACTTGCAAAATACTTATTGGCAAAGTAGTAGACATTTTTTGAAGTGAGTCTTGAGATAACCTCAAGATCTACATTCTAATCTTTCAACCAGTAAAAATTAACAGAGATGCATGATTAAAAGATCGACAGAGGGGAAAAAGGAGATAATCTATTCTATTCAATAAAATAAGGAAAAAAAGAGGAATAGAGGGATTAAAAGCATTTAGAACAAGGAGAAATCAAACACCAAGATGTTAGACTTAAACCCAAGGGTATCAACAATTACATTAATGTAAATTGACTAAAATCCCAAATTAAGACAGATTTTGTCAGACTCAAGGAAGAACAAGTCCCAAGTACACATTATTTTTAGAGGAAACACATTTAAACATTAAGATACAGACGTGTTGAAACTAAAAGGAAGGGAAAAGTTATGTCATGCAAAAATTATCTTTAAAAAACTGCTGTGGCTAAATTGAAAAGTCAACTTCAGGATGAAGAGTATTACCAGATCTAAAGAGAAGCATTGCAAATTATAAAAGTCAAATCATCAAGATCATATAAAATATAATTTTAAAAATTCTGTGTATATGGTGAATCATATTCATTGATTTGCATACATTGAACCATCCTTGCATCCCTGGAATAAAACCCAATTAGTTGTGGTGTAGTATCTTTTTGATGTCTATGGATTTGGTTTGCTAGTATTTTGTTGAGGATTTTGCCTCAAATGTTCATTAAGGAAATTTGCATCAGATGTTCATCAGGGATATTGTTGTTGTTGTGTGGCTTCCTGGCTTTTGTATCAGGGTGATGCTGGCTTTGTAGAATAAGTTAGGGAGGATTCCCTCCTCCTCTACTTTTTGGGACAGTTTCAGTAGGATTGGTCTCAGTTTTTCCTTGTATGGTCTGGTAGAATTCAGTTGTGAACCCCTTTGGTACTGGGCTTTTTGTTGTAATTGGGAAACCATTTTATTCCTGATTCAATTTCACTGCTTGTAATTAGGTAGATATAGAAAAAACATTCAATAAAACCCTCAAAACACTAGGCTTAGAAGGAATATACCTCAAAATAATAAAAGTCACATATGGCAAACCCACAATCAACATCATACTGAATGGGGAAATGTTGAAAGCATTTCCTGTAAGAACTCGAACGAGACAAGGACGCCCACTTTTACCATTCCTTTTCAACACAGGACTGGAAGTCCTAGCTACATCAACCAGTCAAGGGAAAGATTGAAAGTCACCCAATTTGGAAAATAAGAGGAAGTAAAATTATATCTGTTCATGAAGAGTATTAATAAAATCTTACACCAGAAACCCCTAAAGATTTCTCTGAAAGACTCCTAGATTTGGTAAATGATTCAGTAGAGTTTCAGGATGCAAAATCAATTCACAAAAATTAGCAGCATTTCTATACAGCAACAACAATCAAGCTAGGAATCAAGCCAAGAACTGAATCTCACTAAAAATAACTACAAATAAAATAAAATAAGATAAAATAAAATAGAATACCTAGGGTTAGATTTAATCAAGGAGGTAAAAGATATCACACGGAGAATGAAAACACTGATGCAAGAAATCGTAGACGACTGAAACAAATGGAAAAACATCCCACACTCATGAATTGGAAGAGTCAATATTATTAAAACAACCATGCTTCCCAAAGCAATGTACAGATTCAATGCTATTCCTATAAAATTATCAATGTCATATTTCACAGAATTAGAAAAAAGAATCCTAAAATTCATATGGAATCAAAAAAGAGCCTGAATAGCCAAAGCATTCCTAAGCAAAATCAAACAAACAACAACAAAAAACCAAAGCTGAAGTCATCATGTTACTCAACTCCAAATTGCATACCAAAACAGCATGCTACTGGGGTAAAAATAGACACATAAATTAATGGAAACAGAATAGAGAATCCAGAAATAAAACCACATAACCTGCAACCAACTTATCTTTGAAAAAATTGGCAAAAATTAACAGAAGAAAGAACACCCTGAAGAAATTGCCACTAGCAATCAGTAGGACTTGGATAGACCAGAGCGTCAAGATTTTGAGTAGCTGAATTTTAAACATTTAAGAAATATTTTAGTTTCTAATCATTTTGCTATAGTTTGACCAATGTTTACATAATAGGATATCATATGTTTCAGGATGGGAAAGTGAATAAACACACACTTCTAAGAAAGAATGTATGGTTATAGAGGTGCAATATTCTGAGTTCTTTTTTTTTTTTTTTAAGAAAAAAGGTGGGTCTTTCTCCTAATTGTGTGATTTAGTAACTCATTTGAATAAAAAAATGAATGAACTAGAGTTTCAGGATAATAACTACGTGAACTCAGTGCCTCCGCATTCAAATATTAGGGCTTAAAGAAATGCATGCAGATTCCGCTATATAAAGGAAGCTTTTGTTTTCCCTAAGTAACTCTGTTAAAATGAACTTTTACTACTTCTGGAATACACATTCTTCACTTACCAGTGGTGTAGTTGGCTAGCCGCTACAAGGTTAATTTGAAGACTCCCACCTTCCGTCTTCTCAGAAAATATCTGTCCTTTCCTAAAGATCTGTAACATCTTCACATCTTTCCTTCAGTGTCAAATGCAAATACGACAGGAGAGGTCTCCAGGTTTCCTAACTGTCCTTTGATGAGAGCAGTTCCTCCAGGCCACTTTTCTCTGGACCACAGAAGTGGGGAAATATAAGTGTCTTGGGCTTGGTTCAGGTCTGCTCCTGTATTGTAAAGCAGGGGTTCCCACATCCCAGGCCACAGACCGATACTGGGTGGTGGCCTGTAGGAACGGGGCTGCACAGCTGGAGGTGAATGGCGGGTGAGCAAGCAAAGAGTCACCTGTATTTACAGCTTCTCCCCATCCCTGACATTACTGCCTCCTGTCAGATCAGCGGCAGGATTAGTTTCCCATGGAAGCGCAAACCCTATTGTGAACTGCGAATGTGAAAGATCTGGGTTGCGTGCTCCTTATGAGAATCTAATGCCTGATGACAGGCCACTGTCTCCCATCATCCCCAGATGGGACCATCTAGGTGCAGGAAAACAAAGCAGGGCTGCCACGGATTCTACATTATGGTGAGTTTTATAATTATTTTATTATATATTACAATGTAATAATAATGGAAATAAAGCACACGATAAATGTAATGTGCTTGAATCATCCTGAAACCATCCCTCCTCCACCCAGTCTATGGAAAAATTGTCTTCCACTAAACTGGTACCTGGTGCCAAAAAGGTTGGGGACTGCTGCTCTGAAGAACTAGTGAACAACTCTAAAACACCTTGTACATTCTGAGGTCTATACCACTTATTTTTAACTTTTAGGGAGCCATGAATTCCATCAGGATTGTGATGAAAGCCTTGAATTATGTATATCAGAAGAATGCCCACATGCACACATTACCACCACAAGAAGCCACAAAATTTTGCATATAATTTCAGGACAATTGTGGAGCTCCCAAAAGTAGCTGAGGTTTCCATAGACTCTAGGTTAAGAACTCCAGGACTATAGCAATATTAGGGATTATTATTTTGAATTATATGGGGAAATCTTCTGAAAAGCAAACAGGAGGCAGCAACTTTCTACTCAACTTTCTTCTTTCTCAGGTACCTGATTGTGTGCCAATTCTCTTTTAGCTTTTTATTATTACTTCAATTAAAATGTTATGATTTTAAAAATAAATTACTGCAGTTAAATTACTGAATTAAATTTTAAATTATCGATATTTAGCAACAATATTTATCTTTTAATTGATATATTAACATCCTCAAGTGAGTAAAATTGATCTTGTTTATTTCTGTTATCACCACCATTACTAAATCATCTGCATGCATTTTTATATAAACATCCAGACTTCGGAGCTTGAATTGGGCAATTTAACAATGTAATAATTCAAGCTTTATTTCCCATTCTTATCTGTTGTTATACATCTGGAAATATTTTTTATCGATATTGGAAAATAAACTGGGAGTTTGAGTCTAAATTAAAACAGATCACATCTTTGTTCTCATCTCGCCTCTGTTTCTGAGTATATGGCTGACATATACTCACCCTAATACCCTGCTCCCTCTTTCAAGGCACTGACTTTGAAAGCATTAGTGGAATCAGACACTTCTTGTGTTGAAGGAATATATAGTTTCATAGAGTTTAAAAATGTAGTTTAAGAATTTTATTAAGAATTCTCAGTAAACATTTCCACACTTCCACTAGATTCCAGTCTAAAACAAACAACCTATGTAGCTTGGTTGCTGGCCAAGATTAAGTTTAAGATTCTTTTCATAAGCTTCTGCCCCTCTCGCTACTATGATAGTTTGATTCTACTTCAAAGTTATATTCAAAGTTAAAAAGTTATAATAATTTCTTAATATTACATGCCATTGTGACTATTGGCAAAGCACTCTGAAATAAAAATAAAATTGTGACACCGTCACAATAAAACTTCCCCAAGTTGTAAATGGATTGAAAAATCTAAATGAAAAGAAAACCATAAAATATAAGCATATTTAAAATGATTTCTGAGATGGGGAGAGAGAGGATGCCTTTTCCAAACCTGAGGTGTAAGTTATATTGATAATTTTGAAAAGCAAGTTATATAATCTCATTAAAATAGTATACATGTGTTTAAAGAGTTATAAGACAAGAAGTATGGAAAAAATGTCAAAATCCTAAGGTAAGATGGATCGTTCATGGCTTGGGACAGACATTTATAATGTACATTATTCCTATATCGCTTGAATTTGTTACAATAGTATTGATGACACCTGTAATTAGAAAAAGTTGATAACAATAACAAAGGGGTAGAGGTTATTCCTTCATCTTGACTACTTTTGTTCAATTTTATACAGTAATAAAAGATTTCCAAATATATTTTTAACTTTCAATACAACGTTTCGCATGTTTTTGTTTGTTTGTGTGTTTGTTTTTTGTTTAGAGACAGAGTTTCGATCTTGTTGCCCAGGCTGGAGTGCAGCGGTGCAATCTTGGCTCACTCACTGAAACCTCCACATGGCGGGTTCAAGCGATTCTGCCTTAGTCTCCCGAGTAGCTGGGATTACAGGCACCTGCCACCACACCCAGCTAATTTTTATATTTTTGGTAGAGACAAGGTTTCACCATGTTAGACAGGCTGGTCTCAAACTCCTGACCTCAGGTGATCCTCCCGCCTCAGCCTCCCAAAGTGCTGGGATCACAGGCATGAGCCACCATGCCCGGCCTCTTTCCCATGTTTGTACATGAGAATGAACAGCGTGCCTTATCATTATAAGATTATGAAATGAATTATTTATATATTACATGTATATTTATAATTCATTTATTTTATATATACGTATAAAATTAAACCTGGTAAGATATCGTTATGCTGGAAGGAGAGTTACATGTTCTAGGCTTTCAAATCCACACACTTGTTGACAGTATTTTCATGGATGGTAACAACTTCATATGTGCAAGACAGAATTATGGACTGTATGATTAAAGAAATCTAAAATAGCTCAAAAAGAAACAAAAGGGATTTTAGAATTGTATTAGGACTTTCAATACAGGAATTTAAATTGCACTGACATTATTATGTCATCGTAAGATATTTTTTCAAGGAATTAAAGATTTCTGACTCCAGATATATGTTTTCATCTATCAAAGAGAATACTTATAATCAAATAAAACACTGGATGTTAGAATATTCCGAAAAAGAATAAAACTTGATAAAATAATTACGGATTTGTATTATTATATTTATATTATTATTTTCGATCACTTAAAATATATTTTAAATAGTTTGATCACTAATGGCATACACTTGTTTTGCTGAGAATACTGATAATAGATTCGCTGGTAAATATTTTATATAACTCAATCCCAAAATGTCTATCCAACATTAAAAATGATGAACATGGCATTCAGACAAATGCAACCAGCCCTTGGGAAGAACCACATCTTGGCTTCTGTTGCAACGCTGAGAAACTGGACTATGCTATGTCCAAGTCATGAGGCTTTTAGCAGTGGCAATTTCACAAAAAAATTGGCTTGGGAAAATAATGCTAATTCTTTTCCATAGACAAATTCATGAACTAAGTAAAGCCTCAAAGTGTGCATGCCCATCAAAAATGTTATCAATACATCTAGCTATCTAGGTAATATAACCACTAAGATATAGATACATCTAGAAAAACTTTCATGTGAACCGACAAAATTATATAGAACGCTTGTTTTTAAATACTCATTCTTTTAAGATTTCAGACCAACAGCTCAGAGATTGTCATGTGTTTTGGATAAGCTCTAGGCAAAATAGCACTCTGCCAACACACTAATCTGATATTGATAAAGAGCCACAGTTGTGTTGCTGGTAGTCGGGGAATCTGAGCAGGAATAAGAACGGACCCAACTACATGTTTGTGATACTATTGGCTAATTGAGAGCATCGCAGACATTCCCAATATTTTGCCAGAATCAAAGGAAAAAATATACAAAATGTCTGAGAGAATTTTTGACTCAATCCCATTAATAAGTACAAAAAGACTAGGGACTGTTTGGAACTCCAGAGAAGAGGAAAAATGAGATTGAACCACTCCTTTGGGCAAGCATGGATTTTGGATGAACTGTGTATGCACTCGGTGGTCATAAAAAGACATTAGAGTCTTTCCTCATTACCTTAAGTTTGTTTGACCATATGATTTGATGTTCTTCGACCTTTTGAAAGTGATCGAGATACTGAATTTACTAATAATTTATTATTAGAAATATGTTAGGGGTGGGTAACGCGTAATCTTGTTATAGATAATGTAACTAATATGTAACATGTAGTAGCTACAGATAAGCTTTAAACTTTCAAACCTTTGTTCTGGCTGTAAAATGTCAGTTGGATCCATTTTGGTGCTTTTTATTACTGCATCAAAACCATGCTGTGAATTTGTAGCTGCCATAAATGCTTTATGTAAGAGCTCATTGTGCAATAAAGTGTCAGAACACTGTTTTTAAACACGTTTTTAAAGCAACATTTTACAGCTTACATTTTTTTTTCCCACTGCGTCCTATAAAAAGTACAGATTTTCAATGTCACATTCATAAGGAGAGCATAATCATTCCTGGGAAAGCCAAGTACGGTGAGAATTAAATGGTTCCTATCCAGCCTTTTCATAAACCCTGATTTTTCTCTCCTGTTTGATTAGGCCACTCTGTCTTCCTCAAAAGAGAAAATTGCAACCTTGAATGAAGATGGCATATTTAGAGATGAACTTGGGCACTTTGACCCTTTGATTGATTTAAACTTTAAACATGAGGATGAGCACCAAGAAACAGAAAGTTGTGGCTCTCCATTTCATCTCAGATTATCTTGCATGTCACAAAATAACTTTATTACATATTTGCCATCCAACATATCCAAACTCTTTACTGAGAATATTTCTCCTTTAACATCATTTAAGTTGGAATTTTATTTTCACCTGGAATCTCCTCTTCCTAACCATCATACCAACTTCTCATTCTCTCAAGGTTGAAAGAATTAGCTTATTTTACCTGATGGTCACTTGATTGTTAGTACACCTTCAGATTTTCTTCTTATTTTTCTAATTATTTCACATCTTGAATGAACTGACAGTCTTTGAGATCAGAGCCCTCTAGTAGCCAAACTGAAGTTCCACCAGGCAGAAATTTCAGTGTAAGCTTCCCCTTGTCTGCTGCAAACTGGTCCATCTTAAACCAAAAATTCTCATAGGATTTACCCTGAATTTCTGTTTCCATCTGTGATTGGCAATATCCTATAACCATGGGTACAACTGCATTCTCTCTACTTTTTAGGGTGGATAGAGTAAAGAAATTGTTACTGAAATAAAGTTTTCAGTATCTCTGTAGACTGCTTCCTAACCTTCTATAGGGCTGATACATGAGAAAACATCCTTCTTGTGGAATGTGTCCCTCTTTGTCTGCAGACTGTTAGATGTGAGTCTCAAAGCATGGAGGAAGAGGTTTTGTCTGTTATTTCTAGCCATAATATTCCTAGAAATGTGGCACCAGGCTGAGCCCATAATGGCACTCAGGAATACCTGTTAGACATGTAAATAAATGAATATGAATACAATATATTGTGTCCTTACAATCATTATTGTTTTCATATCGAAAAAGTTTGATTTAAGATTTGCAAGTTCTCACATTAGCATTGTTTTTGAAGCAATGACAAGCAAATTGGTCTCAAGGTCAAGTTTTAAATAATCCTCAAAACAGACTGGACATTTGAGTCTAGAAAAATGGCTCAAATCCGGAGTTTAGGAAGATATTTCTTTGACTTGAGTTATTTCTTTTCTTGAAGATATTTCTTTTCCCTTTTTCTCCCCAGCTCATACACAAAGTACCTTTTTTCCCCCTAGCTCAAGAACACAGAAATAAGGCCTCATAAAATAGATAAGAGTTTTTTTGTGGAGTGGACTGAGCCAACAATTAACTTGTTTGATTGTAAACCGAACTGAACTAATTCACGTATTATAACATAACGACTCTCTTAAGAGACAAGCTTTTGAAGCTAATGCCATCAAGAAAAACAACACTAACTTTGGAGCTACTCTTGGTAAACATGAAAATAAGTTGGTGATTTATTCTTATTCAGAGGAAAGCACTTAATTTTTTTAAAGCCCAAAGAAAAGTGCCAACTATAAAATGCCAGAGATGAAAAGGAAATGCAAACGCACACAAGAAGACTTTTACAAAGTTAGTTGTACATTCCACCACCCTTTTTTCTTTTCTTTTTTTTTGGCCACCTGGCATGCATCTGTTTAATATGCATGAAGTTGGCAAAATATTTTTTCCTTACTAGCTAGTGACAACCTAGGCATTTAGATTGCCCAGTATTTTTCTCTATTCCAAGGTATGACAATTTATTACCCATTTAATTTTTTAGAATGTTTTCTAACTGTAGAAGTTGAAGTTTTACATAACCTTACCACCTCCAGCCACGTCAGTCATTGCCCAAAGTTTATCTATAATTTGTTACAAACAATGATGCCAATGAAAACCACATTCTATTAGACTAAAAGAGAGAGACCAAGCTATTTAATTTCTCATCAGCTGCTTTTGCCATAGCTTCCAATAGTTTTGATCTGGCTTGTTTTAGAAGAGGAGTATATGAGTGAGTGCATATTTAATTAGATCACTAATTTTTAAAATTATTTTTTGAAAGTTTAAATTGTTCTACAGATTTATAAGCTAATAAATCCTACCTCAGGAATCAATCCTGGATTTATTTTTTCTTCTGTTAAGCTAGTTTTACTCCATAATTTCATGCCCTTTGAGGAATACCTTAAAAATTCTGAATTACTTGTATTTGAAGCATCTTTGGGATGATTAGTTGTTCAATCTCAGAAATCCTGGTCAGGGACTTAAGGTATTAAAAATGATCCAAAAAAAGAATATTACCTTTTAAAAATTAAATCCTCCAAACCTTCCATTTTAAAGTACTAAACGGATAAAATTCAATTAGGGAGTGAAGATAGCTTGACAACAGTGTCCTGATTCTTATTTTCTACTTGGTTATAAATGATAGGTGATATCATAGTCTATATAACCTCCCACTTGAAGACTCAGCAGCAGAAAAGAAAAGAAAAAAGGACAAGTGTGGTGGTGAAGAGAAGGAAGTTTTTCAGGGCAGAGCTCCTGGGAAAAACCAGGATATGGAACTTGATGCCACTGTATGTATTAGAGTCAATGCAATTCCTGGTGTTCATCAATGCTGCAAGAGACCCTGGTGGATTACTCCATTATGTACCAATATTAAAAAGAGGAGGAATTAGCTTGTGTAAAACTAGCCAATGCCTTAAGTAGATAATATTTAAGATGATCACAAAGCCCCTGTCCCTATTCCTTTTTCATTTGGTGAGATTCATAAATGATTATTTGCTGCTTCTTATAGAGACAAGGGATATGTTTTCCTTAGCTTCCGTAGCACAGAAACAGGGATCATTTTTTGTTTTGCTTTTTTGAGACAGGTTCTTGCTCTGTCACCCAGGCTGGAGTCCAGTGGCGCTCTCTCAGCTCACTGCAGCCTCCGCCTCCCAGGTTCAAGTGATCCTCCTGCCTCAGCCTCCTGAGTAGCTGGGATTACAGGCACCTGCCACCATGCCCTGCTAATTTTTGTATTTTGGGTAGAGACGGAATTTTGCCATGTTACTCAGGCTGGTCCGAACTCCTGGGCTCAGGTGATCCATCCGCCTCGGCCTCGCAATATGCTGGGATTACAGGCGTGAGTCACCGTACCCAGCCGATAACTTTTTTTTAAACCTTACTGAAAGCTTTAAGCATGATTTAAAAGAAACTAGCTAACATTTACACTTTGAATGACTATGTTTTTATGCTTTAAAAATAGACAAATACAAAGATATACAGGAGGTAAAATTATAGTTCATTTGTTCACTCATTTTTTCACTTATTCTACAAATATTGTTAAGCACTAGGCAGTGATCTGAGTACCAGAAATATAGCAGAGGGCGAAACAGATACATCCAGACAATCAATAAACAAATAAATACCTTACATATCAGGTGGTTATAAGTAAAATAAAGAAAACTAAGTAAAGATTAGGTGATAGAAAAAGAAAGAGTAATAGTCTCATTATAAAAATGTGGAGAAAGATTCAAAAATTTTAATTCAATGAGAAAGATACCACAGGACTATCTGGGAGTCAAACTTCACCAATCAGAGGGAACAATGAAGAAGTGATGTGCATTTTCAGCTACCTTAAAAGACCCACATCGCTATGAGATACAGAATGCATTACTTTGGACACAGCTGTTTTACTTTTAGGTCTGATCTGGGGGAAATACTTGCATGTATTTTCACTACAGCACTGAAAGTGTGAATGTTGAAAATGACACAAATATCCATCAACATAGGGTAAAATAAATTATAATTCATCCACCCTGTGAAAACTCAGCAGCAATGAATCACAGGCAATTCTATATGAAATGACCCCCTCCACTCCGAAAATTTCTAAAAACATTATTTTGTGAAAATATGAGTTATAGAAAATACTTAGAATTTTTTAATGTTAAACATGACCAAAACACAATCTCTCTTCTCCCCCCAGTATATATTTTAGAAAAAGTTCTGGATGTTTATGAAAATTGATAGGCTAGGCACAGTGGTTCATGCCTGTAATCCCAGTACTTTGGAAGGCCAAGGCAGGAGGAGCACCTGAGCCCAGGAGTTCGAGGCTGCAGTGACCTATGATCTCACCACTACACTCCAGCCTGGGCAACAGAGCAAAATCCTGTGAAAGAAAAGAAAAGAAAAGAAACGAGAAGAGAAGAGAAGAGAGAAAAGAAGAAGAGGAGGGACGGAGGGAGAGAGGAAGGAAGGAAGAAGGAAGGAAGGAGAAAGGAAAGGAAAGGGAAGAAAGAAGAAATAGGAAAGAAAGAGAAAAGAAAGAAAGAAGAAAGAAAGAAAGAAAAGAAAAGAAAGATGATAAAAGTGATAATCTCTATAGAGAGGACTACAGTAGAGATCCTTATAGTGTGGGTATGTGTCCCCTCCCAACCTGTTAAAATTTGATCCCTTATGTTGGAGGTGGGGCCTAATGGGAGATGTTGGGTCAGAGGAACGGATCCCTCATGAATGGATTAATGCCCTCCTTCATCAGTGAGTGATTTTTCACTCTATTAGTTCTTGTTAGAACTAGTTGTTTAAAAACAACCTGGCAGCTGGGCGAGGTGGCTCATGCCTGTAATCCCAGCACTTTGGTAGGCCGAGGTAGGGGGATCATCTGAGGTCAGGAGTCCGAGACCAGCCTGGCCAACATGGCGAAACCCTGTCTCCACTAAAAATACAAAAATTAGCTGGGCGTGGTGGCACGTGCCTGTAATCCCAGCTACTCGGGAGGCTGAGGCAGGAGAATCGCTGGAACCCAGTAGGCACAGGCTGCAGTGAGCCGAGATCGTGCCACTGTACTCCAGCCTGGGCGACAGAGCAAGACTCCATCTCAAACAACAAAGACAACAAAAACAGCCTGGCATCTCCCCCCTTCTCTCTCTCTGGCTTCCTCTCTCATCATGTGATGTCTGCACACACTGGCTCCCCTTTGCCTTCTGCCACGAGAGGAAACAGCCTGAAGCTTTCACCAGATGCCCAATCCTGAACCTTCCAGCCAGCAGAACTGTCAGCTAAATAAACTTCTTTTTTTTTCAAATTATCCAGCCTTAGCTATTCTTTAATAACAACACTAAATGGACTAAGACAGAGAGCAAGAAGGACTTTTGCTTTTCATATATTTTTTTTGAAATTTAAAATTTACTACAAAAACTTTTGTATTAATTCTCTTAAAAAATCATAAAAATAGGCTAGGCAGGTTGGCTCATGCCTATAATCCCAGCATTTTGGGAAGCCAAGGCAGGAGGATCACTTGAAGCTAAGAGTTCAAGACCAGCATGGGCAACAAAGTAAGATCCTGCCTTTACAAAAAATAGGAAATTAACCAGGGCTGGTGGTGCATGCCTATAGTCCCAGCTACTCTGAAGGCTGAAGCAGGAGGGTTGCTTGAGCCCAGCAGTTTGGGACTGCAGTGAGCTATGTTTGCACCAAAGCACTCCAGCCTGGGTGACAGAGTAAGGCCCTATCTCTTAAAAAAAAAAAAAAAAAAAAATACTATGGCCCTATGGCCCTCTCTAGAAATATGTAACCAGTATCATTCTTTGTATTGGACAGCTCAATTCAGAGAAATGGGTGTTTTTTTTTTTTAGTGTTTACCACATATATAGTTACCACTTACAGGTGATTAAATAACAATGAAAACATCATCTGCAGGTTACAATATCTTTAATGTGAAAGAGTTTGAGACTTTTAAAAGAAATGAAAATTTCACGTAAAAGGAATAATATACTTTAGAATAAACAAGTAGGAAGTTTACACACTTCATCAAAAATATTCTCTTTTAGTATCTAAAAAGTTATACATTTTTATCTTGTACTATACTACTAACCATTGATATTACTATTGGTATTGCTACATAAAGCAAAAACAGAAAGAAAAATGTAAAGAAGTTAAATCATGCAAAGCAAATACAAGCCTAGTTTAAGGCTGTCTGTTGGTGCCCTTTAACTTCAGAGGATAAGCACTTCTAATTAGCACTTTAGTAAATTCATAATTTCATCATAATGTCAATAGTGAGAAACCTTAATTTTTAAAATAATCTTAAAATAATAAACTGTATTCACTTGGGCTTCGGTTTAATAACCAAACATTCAAGAAATCCTTGAAATTTGTTTAGAAGTTGGCCATTATTGGGGTCTTACCTGTTCCCATAAATGGCTTTATCTGTGTGTCTTAATAGGCATGAGATACAATACCAAAAAAGCTATGATTCTTTCATAAAATGTGAGATTTTTATTGGTCACAAGTATCACAATACCACTTTACAGTAAATACAACAGCTAAAGTTGGTTTTGATTAAACATTTCAGAGGGGATAGTTGCTTAGAGAACATAAACTAAATGAATGATCAGAACCTTTATGAAGCAATGTATAAATAATTTCTTTCAAGCATTCTGCCTTATTATTCTATTAGTGCTGTGTAGTTTTGCTCAGATTTGATTTGCTTTCAGCTAATCAGCATTCTCCTGTTCGGTATTCCAATCAGCTATAATTCAGCCAGCATTATGACAGTTTAAGAACCAGCTTTAGAGCTTAATATGCTGGTGTTTCAGTACCACGCAGCAGTAAAAGCTGGTGCCCTAATCTGCCGATGGACCTGCTCAAGTGAATTGCTAGACGCCAATACACCAAGCAGGTGGCAGTGCTCTTAATTAAGTGAAGAACATCCTCCCTGAGGGGCTGGGATCAATTAGATCAGCTTGTCTCTTACAACTGCAGCCACTTTTTTTTTTTTTTCCATTGGAGGCTGATTGAGTCTCTGATTGTGGGGGAGTATGCAGTTCTAGCTTTCAGGAATTTCCGAGAAATGAGCTGCTCCCAGTGCTATGTCTTCTGAATTCTATTTAGAAGTGTGTGTGTGTGTGTGTGTGTGTGTGTGTGTGCGCGCGCGCGCGCGCATACGCATGTGTGTCTTTTTCCTTTAAGGGAAAAATGCCAGAGGTGGGTGATCGGGCTTTCTAGAAATGCATCATGATTTTAGCTGGCACTGCACATGGCCATCTAACAAAACAGACGTTTTTGAACACCATTTTGTGATGTGAAGTTCCAGAGAGTCACAGCTTTATTCCAGAGGATCACAACAAGACTTGTACATCAGAGGGGCTGACGTTAGAAAGTTATAAGAACTACATTGAAATCTAAAGATACGAGAGCTCTACAATTCCCAACCTAGCACAGCCACTTGGGGCATTTAAGCAACAGACATGGGTGTTTTGCCACAAGTTGATTTCCAAGAAATGGACAAGTTAGAAAAGATAGAAGGGAAGGAGAATGAAATGAGGAAGGGGATGAGAAAGAGAAAACAAGTAAGAAAAAATACAACTAGAAGCAGCAGCAGCAGGCCTAGCAAAGGCCTTCATCTGATGCTGCTCTTTCTTTCTAACTGTATTCTTCTCTTGCCTGTCTCCTGAGTTGGTTGGCAGGTTCATCAGGATGAGAAGAAGAGTCACCTGAGAAATTAAAGAACCGGTTTCCTTATCAGTCATGGTGACATATAGAATTGACTATGGCTTTTGTTGGTTTGTTTGGCAAGATTTCTCTGGATCAATTTCATCTCAGTATTTGCAATTAAACCTCGAATACAATAGGAGAAAGAAATTGCCAGTGAGTATGTAGATGAATTGACCATCGTATCATTTTTCTTTTCCTTTTTTTTTTTTTTTTTTTGAGACAGAGTCTCGCTCTGTCACCCAGGCTAAAGTGCAGTGGCACGATGTTGGCTCACTGCAACCTCCGCCTCCTGGGTGCAAGTAATTCTCCTGTCTCAGCCTCCCGAGTAGCTGAGACTACAGGTGCCCGTCACCATAACCGGCTAATTTTTGCATTTTTAGTAGAGATGGGGTTTCACTATATCAGTCAGTCTGGTCTGGAACTTCCGACCTCATGTGATCCACCTGCCTCGGCCTCCAAAAGTGCTGGGATTACAGGAGTGAGCAACCGCGCCCAGACCCATTTTTCTACATTAGTAAATTATTTGAAAATGGTCTTAAGATCATAAACTAAGAGTGTAGTGTATGCTTTGGAAATATATCAGGAAAAGGAAACATTATGTCTGTGTGTGCGTGTGGGTGTGTGTGTGTGTGTGTGTACAGATACCTAAATGAAGCTTTACGTAACTTTGTAAACCAAATTATATCCTAACGTTGTTTGTACAAGCTGCCATGCAACCACAGGAAAGAGCTATCTTGCACTAGCTAAAACTCCTGTCAGCCCTGCTACTATATTTCATGTCCAGGCTGGACCTAAGCTCGGCTGTGTACAAGTAAAACAGATTTTACTGAACTAATTCACAAAAAGCAAAATAGGAAAGTGTCCTTTCTAGTGTCATCATAGACACAAATCTACACAAGTGAGCGGCACAAACAGGAAGGCATAAATTCAATTTTGCCTTTGCCATTCACCACGTTACAATACTCAGGGATGTGTGCTATTTTCTTTACAGAAGTATTTTTCAGCTTTGGCATGGCCTCTTTAACACTGGCTTAGAATTTTTTTAAAAGCCACATTTCTTCCCCTCTCTCCACATTGTAAAAGATTCTATAAATATGTTATGCAAGAACACACTCATTGGCTATTCAATATCCTGCCAGACACATGGATCTGGCATCTCTCAGGAATGATTGGCTGAGGTTTTTTGATGCAATCAAAACTGTAGCCTCCGTAACTGAAAATTATTTGATAAATGTGTGTTTTCTCATTTTGCTTAAAAGGAACTTATTATGTGGGCAGCTGCCTTTTGAATAATATTAATGCCAAAATGAAGCTTTCTATTACAAAGTAAAATGAGGCCAGCTTTTAATATTAGGCTGAAAAGTATTGTTATGCAGCAGGAGGAATGACCTTTGACTTCAGTAAGAAAACTGATTTATACAATAAAATGCTGACAGACAGCCTTCAAAAATGCTAACACCATCTTTTTTCATAGTGAAGAAAGCCGGAAAAGAATTATATATGTAGTTATAATATAAAAAGTACCCCAATGAGAAATGCTCTTCAAAGGGTCATCCCGGTAAACGTTTACCCTTTCCTTAAAGTTGGATGAAAAGGCCAAATCCACAGGTGGAAAAGGTATATTCCACCAAGGAGCTCGGGACAGAACCCATCTCAATTATTTAGCTTGAGTAGTTGAGAATCCAGACAAGTAGAGTAAATTAAACGGGATCGTAGCATTTGGTGATTGGGTTGTCTTGCTAAAAACATATGACACATGCTTACATGCTTCTCTCCTTTAGGATGGATTGTGGCAGAGGGAGAATTCTCCTGATATCCAAAGAGTATTTTAATGCATGCAGAGGTAATAAAGAACTCAACTGGGAGAGGGAGGAGGGTCACTGTACAATATGTCAGGATTTGCTCTGTTCTGATCTACCTTCCCATGAAAAATTCATCTCTGACTGCCAAATTATATGTGCAGTGGTTAGGTTTTACGCAGACGTTGCTAAAGATAAGGTGCTGCTAGCTTAACTCGGTATATAGTTCCATCGCCCAGTCCAGAAGAGTTCTGTAGACATTTATTTGTCATGGGTAGCCCTGATTCTGTTCAACAGAGCTATATTACCATTGTAAAAATGGGCTAAAACTAGGAAAAAATGTGACAGAAAAAGAAATGAGAGTGATTTTTAATATTCCAAAGTAAAAAGCATAGTGATGATAATGGACTTTAAAAATGTATTGAAGTCAATTTAAATATCATGTTCCCTTAAATATACAGTACAGCTCTCATATATACAATATTGAGAATTGTCTAAATCGAAGAAAACGTGGATAAAATGAGAGCCACTTGAATTTGCATTGCTTTTCAAACAGTGAGATAAGCACTATTGCTTTCAACATTTTGCAGCAGAAAAATGTTTGTCTCTGGCTTTAGACTTGGTTTCTCTAAGACTAGCAACACATGGTGCCAAATTCCACTTTCTGTGCTTGCTTTGTACACAAGCTACAGAGAGAAGAGGAAGCCAAAGATCAAAGCTGGGAGCCTTCGAGGAATGTACTAAAATATATTATAAACTCTTGATTTGGAGGATACACAGGATGAGAGCCCAAGAACAGTGTTTCCACTCCCTGCTTTACACTGTTCTGAGTGTTCCTAGTGGCTTAGTACCAATTTGATTTTACAACTTTGAGTTCCCCCCAATTTCTGACCATTTCTACCACGGAGTTCCTAAAGTCATAACAATGCCACAGGAGACCACCCAAATCCAGTTCCAGTGTATTTTGCCTTGTCATAGTGACCTATAATCTCCTAATGTCCCAATTCAGAGGACATGAGAGGGAATCCAGGCCAAAAACACTTGTTCGGCCAAATGCCCATTTTCTCTTGGTGCTGTTCAGAATCTTTGAAGAAAGAGATGTGTGGAAAAATGGAGCAACTGGCTAGTGAGTTCAATTCTGACATACAGCCTATTATACCATTATGTCATCTTCTTGGCTTTGGGTGAACTTTGTGTTCTCGATAAGTAAGCAATATCCTTCAGGAAACATAATTATTAAATGAGAGATCACATGTAGCATGCTATTATCTAGTAATTAGTGACTTTACAGAATATAGTTACTTTTCATCACAACTAACGGATATTCTTTGCTATTCGACTTTTCCTGCATCTGGAGATCCTGGCATGATTTTCCTCAAGGACAAAAAAGGAAGGAGTTTGAGAAAAACGCCTTCACCACTCCTGGTCTAGAGAAATGAGATGTCAAGTCGTGAGAAACATTCCTGAACCCAAGTCGCTAACTTCAGTTCTGAGTCAAAGCCTCTATGTGTTTCCATTTCTCATATTTTCATCTCAAATGCTTGAAAATCTCCAGAGCTTGAAAATCTGTCACTGTCTTCAGATATTCAAATGAAGCTCTCTGTTTGGGGAGCAACTTGTCACCCTTGAGAAAGTAGCATCTGACACAAAACTTGTTTCTTTAATTTTGGAATTAGTCTTTTCCCACTCTTCAAGCTCTTTGATTCAAGATCAGTTTTGTCTCTCTACATTTTTCTTTCCTTGACACTCTTATCGTATTTATTTAATACATTCTCAGGGTCCAAGTAATATAAATTAATTTACATATAAGTGTTGAAACATGTAAAATGTAGTAACAGTGATTAATAAGTTCTTAAGGAAAAAAACAGCCATTATCATTTGAAATTGAGGCAGTCCAGTAGACTGGACAGTGCTCTGCATTAGACAGTCAGGAAAGTCACACTTTGGTTTCTGCCATTAACTAGTGCATGGCCTTTGTCCTCACCTGTAAAATGAGTCACATGGGTGAGATATGTTTAAAGATCAAGTGCTGGGATGCCATGATCCTGAGATATGCAACCCTCTGTTTTGCACTCGTAGCCATGTTTTCACATAAACATCAAAACTAAATAACTTCACAGCCGGGTATGGTGACGCGCACCTGTAATCCCAGCTACTCGGGAGGCCGAGGCAGGAAAATTGCTTGAACACAGAAGGTGGAGGTTGCAGTGAACCCAGATTTCACCACTGCACTCTAGCCTGGGCGACAAAGCAAGATTCTGTCTCAAAAATAAATAAATAAATAAATAAATAACTTCCGTGACAAAAGTTGTTTTTGCAAAAACCTATAATTTTTTTTTTTTTTTTTTTTAACCCAGATGTTGGTTGGTCTTACCTCCCCACAACCACACATATAGATAAGACCTAATTTCCCAAGATTCTTGCATATTCCTACTGGGCCAACATTTTCTTCAATTTCTTTGGCATCAGTTCCTGCTGCTTCTAAGTTAGTTTATGAGTGACCCCAATGCCATACCCATGTTGCCTGTATTTCTAACGCTGACCCACGTGTGAAACTCAGCTATCTTCCGAGCTGCCATTAAAACAGCACTCCCTTTACACAAAATTATTTATATGGCAGCTTTATGGAGGGAATAAGATGGGTAAATAGGTTACATTGTAGCAACCAACAAAAAGAACTGGAAATCATACGTGGAACATCACTTCTTTTTTTTTTTTTTTTTGAGACGGAGTCTCGCTCTGTCGCCCAGGCTGGAGTGCCGTGGTGCGATCTCTGCTCACTGCAAGCTCTGCCTCCCGGGTTCACGCCATTCTCCTGCCTCAGCCTCCCGAGTAGCTTGGACTAGAGGCGCCCGCCACCGTGCCCGGCTAGTTTTTTTTATATAATTTTAGTAGAGATGGGGTGGAACGTCACTTTTAAAAGTGTCTTTGGATATATTTCTTAGCCATCCCCCTTTCCCTCTTTGCCTCTCTTAGGTCATTTATAAGGCAGAACAGTTTAGCTATCCCTTTATTAATTTATCTCCCATTAACTAGTACCTGAAATAGTCTTGCCTACTACCACAGATGGCTTCTCAAGATATCATTTTGAACAAAATTTGCTCTGTAAGAGGAGTTCTGCTGTAAGCATGTTCAGTATCTTTTCCATAATGCTAGATACATATCTGCCAATTCCAGGGGAAACCGAAATATCCAGTAATCACTTTGCTTTCCACATCATTTTCTTTTTTTCAGGGTCGACCGCTAGTCTCTTTAGGTCTGATAATTTGAATCAAAGGAGACATAGGCACTGTTGTATCTCACCACACTATTTTTTCCAGTTGTAGAACCATTTTGATTTGGTTGTTTTAAGTTATTGTTTTGGTAAATAAAACACCATCTGACTGTTGACTCACGTTATTGTCTCTGAGATGATTTATCTTCAATTATGCTTGAACAACTACTGGCAAGACCTCCTGTCTTTTTTCTCCGGATCCTGTGTCGCCTCCCTTCCTGCCTTCCTGGAAAGCAGTTAAGGATCTGTAATAACATTTTGAAGGCACCAGGGGAACTAGACTCTTAAAAAAATAAACGAGAGGAGGTATACTGGCATTTTCACAACATGAGTTTTAACAACTAGAATGATTCCCACTATTTAAATTTTCTGCAACACTGGGGAAATCATAAAGATGGATATTGAACTCAAGCTTTTACTTTGCTTTTTGTGAAGAAGTGAGAAACGTATACCTCCAAGTTGTATTAACAGCAGGATTCCACTATTTATGTAGAGGTTTAGGAAAACATGGAGAAGGAAAATTCTCTTGTCTTCCAAAGACTTTCTGTCACTACTCCCAGAAAGAGCAAGGATTGTATAGAGAAACTAAGCCCTGACTAGCATGGGCGGATGGGTGCTGTGCGTTCTCAACCGTGAGGGGAGTGCTCGGAGAGAGTGCACCTGAGTCCAGGGAGGGTTGTGCTACATTATTTCCAAAGGCAACAATGGCCTACTATTTGATGATATTTACAGCCCCCAAAATTACTTTGCATCTTTGAAAATGACAAATGTCAGAGCAGGGATGCAAAGTGAATGCTCAACATTGCCAGCTCCTCTTCTTTACTTTGAAAGTGAGCCTAGAAACTTTTCAAAGTGACCTTGCATGGGTTCACTCAAGGCAACTCCACGAACTACAGACTCTCAAATGGTTTTTTCCCTTATTCTATTAATACTCAAGTCAATAGGGCTTAAAGCTATGTGATGTACTCATTTAGTCAATATTTGCCCCATATTTAATATCTGCTCTCTTTACAATGTGGGAAATTCTTCCTTCTATTCTTTCTCAAAATTCTAATGTGAAACGTCATACTTCAAATTAAGAAGATCAAAAAATGTGAATCTTGGAATCTCTTCATATCTTATTCTTTTATGGCATTTAAATTTTTTACTGCTTACTACTTTCTGAATGTTTATATCCCCCCAAAGCTCATATGTTGAAACCTTATCCCCAATGCGATAGAGTGAACAGGTGGTGCCTTGGGGAGGTAATTAAGTTATGAGCACAGAGCCCTCAAGAATGGGATTAGTTTAAGGGACCCCAGAGAGCTATTTCGTCCGTGTTCACCAAGTAAGCACACGCTGAAAAGACATCCATCTATGAACCAGGAAGTGAGCTCTCACTAAACGCAGAATCTGCCAGTGCCTTGATTTTGGACTTCTCAGCCTCCACAACAATGACAAATAATTCATTTTTTTTTCTAAGCTACTCCATCTATGGTATTTTGTTATAGAAGTCTAAAGGGACTAAGACACTTACATATTTATGTTTCTCTCTATATTTCTCTTTCTTACAAAAATGCAGATAATTGAAAAAGAAAAAGAAGTTTATTACAAAAGGAAATCAGAGAATAAGCAAAAGTATAAAGGAGATATAAAGATGACACATTGTACATATGATTATGGCCTGTGTGTTTAACATGTGAGATTATGATGGTGTTTTATGGGTTTTTTTGGCTGCATCCTACTTTAAAACAACTTTAACAACGGACTTCTTTCCAAGTCAATAGATATGTGATCTTATAGAAATGATAATTCTGTAAGGTAACCAGGAAGGATGCTTCATTCCTCACTCATTTTAGAACTATAAGAACCACAGTGAAAAAAGATGAAGCAGTTTGCCTAAAGCCATGCAGGAAGTTGGAGGCAAAACTGTGACCAGAACCTGCCTCTGATCATGCCATGCCCACATCTTTCTGCCACAGACCACACTTCCTAACTAATCCGAGTCGGAGCCGGCACTCTCTGTGGCTCAATGTCTCCTTAAACCAGATCCTAGTTCCCTTGCAAATACAAATTCATCAGCTTTTCTCTATGTGCTGATAGCTTTTTTGCCACGTGCATATACTTTTTAGTACTTGCCTATAATAAGCCTCACATTGTCCTTCTTTGATACTACGTTTGTCTTTGTTCAGGTGATTCCAATCATTTTTAGCTGTGAGTCGTGTAAGCAAGTTATTCCTATATTACTGTTGGTTTTAAGTTCCATTACTTTGCTTAACGCTGCACTACTTCTCAGATAAAATGGCCTTTATTGTTTTGAGAGTGGAAGGGGTGGAGACGTTTCTCTTTGATACTCGAATTATCTATTAGTGAAAACAGGTAGACTGTAAAGAAACCACTTTCTTGCTCATTTTGAAAGTTCACTCTTATCTGGAAATCCATTGTCGGCAGATGATGCTGTGGTTGTAATCAGCGACGGCCTTCCCACAGCCCAGGACACACACAATCCAAGGGGATACAGTGTTGCCTGAACCTTAGAGATTATTTTTAAAAGACAGGCAGTTTATGGCAAAAACTTCACGTGAATAAAGCGAAAGGGTCGTTGAGGGCATTGGCTGGTTTTATTTTTTGTGGTTGTTAACTGCTACAGTAAGTGAAGGAATTACGGACTTATGTGGGTATTACAAAGGCTTTAGCAGGGATGGCTGAACATGACTTGTGCTCTCTCTCTCTCTCTCTCTCCCTTTCTCTCTCTCTCTCCTTTTCCTGAAAAAGAAAATAGGATACTTGGCTCTTAGAAATATGTGAGGACTTAAATTTCACATTCCTTTTGTTTCAGAGAGTTGAGAAACTGCTGTTAACATATTACATGAGACTAATATATCAGAGTGGGTTCAGAGTATGGGCTGTAAGACATATTGTTTAGCTTCAGCAATAGTTGAACTAAATAGTTACCAACTGTGTGGTTTGGGCAAGGGACTTCCTCAGTAAAAATGTAAGATGATAAAATATTATAAAACATGACAGTGCCCCTAGAGATTTTCGTGAGCTAAATGAGATAGTATTTGCAAAGCATGTATTAGCGCAGTACCTGGAACATAGCAGGGACATTATATTCCTTACATGCAGATTCTGTTAGCAATGACTGTCCTCATTCCACTTGGCAAACTGAAATCATCCAGGATCTCTCTACAGACTGAGGATGTACAGGCTTGCACATGTTCAAAAGAAGCACTGCCAAGAGTGAAAGCAAGCACATAGTAGGGGTTCTTGTGGTTTATAATAGGACATGATTGGTTCATTAAATACATATTATTATGTGCCCATGTTTTGCCAAGCACTTCCAGGGCCTAGGGACACGTAAGAGAATAAAACAGGAAACATTTCCTTCTTTGCAGAACTTACCTTCTAACATAGGTAACATTGATAATAAACATAAACTTTTTAAAAAACCCTAAATTATATGTCATAGATCAGGGTAAGACAGATTGCAAGTGTCCAGGGAGGGGTAATAGCAGTGTATATTGTAAACATAGTAATAATGATAATAATAAACAGCCAGCATAAATGCCAAATTACTCACCTTCCAACTGGTTCTATGGAACCATTCAGCAGGGTTGAGGAAAGAACAGGTAATCTACTATAAAAACTTTTTTAATTTTTGACTGTTGCTCATTTCTTTTATTATGAAAATTATATATGCTGACTTCAACATATTTAGGAATATTGATGAAAATATTTTGTTTTGTGGGAACTGGAGAACACCATGTCTAATACACAGGAAGCTTTGAATGAATGATAGGTAGATGGATGGGTAGATATCATTGCCTTGCTAGGGGAAAGTAAATCATCTCATCAACAGTCTTTTAGGTAAGTGGCCTTTTCAGAGCTCTAGAGGCAGAATAAGGGGAATAATGTTGCCACATGTCTGATGTATGCATAAATGGATAGACCACAGAATCATGTACGAATCCAACAAACAAATCATAAACAACTACTTTCTATACATCTTTGGAACACATTCTATGTCTTCTAAGGGTGATGGGTTTTCCTTTCTGTTCATGTGTTTTACTGGTTTGGTGCCAGGATGCTTTTATAAGTGTGCTTTGAAAATTAATGAAGAGCAGAAGCAATTTTTTAACACTTCAATGACAGTAATACCCTACTGAGAAATCTATTCAGGTGTCCAAATATTAGAATCTTGCTCAATGAAGAAATAGTAATGGAGGAAGGACTATTATAAATGTATGATCTAAATCAAAAAAGAAAAGTTGAACACTTGGATCTCAATTTTCCTCAATTTTGAAGGATATGTCCTTCTTTAATTACAGAGGGAATTTATTGGGGCTGACATACTCTATCTCTTTGTATAGGTTATGCATTGCTCTTTGTAGCTAGAAGTAATACAATAATTAGCTGAATGTACTGGCCCCATTTTATTATTTTACTCTGTCGTAGCCTTTGATTCAATTCTTTTCTAACCATAGAAAGACTGTCCTTCACATAGAAACCTTTCATCTTGGGCATAAAACAGTTTTTGCCAATTTCCTTGGAAAGAATGAAGTGGCCTTCTAGATGATTTACAAGCTTAATATTGTGTCTTTAAGTGTACCATGTCTCCCCATTAAGGAAGACAATAGTCAAAAACAAGACATAATTGGCCAGGCACGGTGGCTTATTCCTGTAATCCCAGCATTTTGGGAGGCCAAGGCAGGTGGATCACCTGAGGTCAGGAGTTCGAGACCATCGAGACCAGCCTGGCCAATATGGTGAAACCCCGTCTCTAATAAAAATACAAAAATTAGCTGGGCGTGGTGGTGGGTGCCTGTAATCCCAGCTACTCGGGAAGCTGAGGCAGGAGAATCACTTGAACCCGGGAGGCGGAGGTTCCAGTGAGCCAAGATCATGCCATTGCACCCCAGCCTGGGCAACAGAGAAAGACTCCATCTCAAAAAAAAAAAAAAAAAAAAAAAAAGACACAATTGTCTTGATACAACTTCTTGCTTAGAAACAACTCTTGGCTAAACTTTTCCAAGGTACACAAGGAAGACATTCAAATTTCTCATTTGAGAACAATGTTGAGCAGCAACATGTTAAAAGATAACTCCATATTATTCCTCAAGCACCCACTGGCATATAGCTTTGTAGTAGGCACTATTATAGGAACAAATAAGCATTTGTTTTTTTATATCACATATTTCTTCTTCCACTGAAAAGATTTCCATTTTTCCTGAAGTCATCACTTTTATGTACTCATTTGGTCAATGAAGGAGAACTACAGGCATGTTCTGCTGATTTTCAACCACTTCAAATATATAGAATTAAGCTAGAATTATGAAGCTGTTTGCTGTAATACTATCCATCCTTTCATAAGAGGGGTAAAGTGTGATTTTTATTTTATTTTATTTTTTGAAGTTCTCTGTTCTGTAATGTTCTGTAACCTGAAAAGTTTTCTGAATGTATTCCGTTCTTCCAGAAATGGAATGGCAGGCTCTCAGCCTCCCGCTGGCATAACTGGTGAGAAATCAGAAATTCATCCAATAGAAGAATGTGAATTCTCCCCATCTTTTATATTTTCAGCACTTTGAACTCTAAACTAAGCTAAATTACAGTCTTTTATGTAAAACAGATACAAAACTTCTGTATAAAATATTAGACAATTGAAATCTACATGTGTGGTTGCATTTCTAATGCCAACCAAAAGTTAACTCAGTATGAGTTAGCAAAATCTTATAATAGCCAAATTGCTTAATCTTTCCTTATTCCTCAAATATTTGAGAGGTGGGAGTTTTCAGGGATCATGGCCATAAAGTGCAAAGATGAAAAGGCCATAGAAAGAAAAATCAAGAGTGTTGGAAGAAAGGCTCTCTGTTGAAGAGGGCTGTGCCTATCTCAACTCTGAATCATGCAGTGGAGGAGCTTGGGCACGACCAGGTCCAGTGAATGGTTGGGTTGACCCAGCACTGCTTGAAACATCAATGCCCTGCAAAAAACATGTGACAAATAACAGAGGCTGAAACGTGTAGCACAAGACTCTTTTAAATGATTTTGAAGTTCTTTGGCTGAAAAGGTTTCTGAATATGTTCCATTCTTCCATGCTTTCGTAGAGAATAGACTGAATATAATGGGATATTTTACTGATGAATTTGGGTCAATATTACAAATGTTACACTTGTATTACAATTAGTATAGTATTACACTGGTATTATAAATACTAATTAATCAATTCATGCCCGATCGAAGTACCCAGGTAGTGATTAATGTTAATGTGGACAACTGTGTATTGTCCCTTCATTATATGGTACCTCAAACCTCTGCTTTTATGTTTTTGTATTAATACATCTTTTGTCTTTTTTACCGTCAGCTATTACATCCACGTTTGCTTATTCTAATTGCCTGTTTTCCTACTTTTAATTAATAACACCAACAATTAAACAACTAAATAGTTTCATGTAACACTTCCACATTCATTTTCACATATATTTATACAAATCTTAGAAGAAAGACAAGCAACAGTCTGCATTAAATAACTTGCTTGAGGCTTCATGTTCTCCCTTCAGAGGAGAAGGACCAAACTTGAAGTTATTCGGAAGGAAGCTCAGGTTGAAATAAAGAATGAATTTCTAAGAATTAGAAAATGTACAGCAATGAAGTTTATCATATTCTTCTCCATTATACTATTAGAATATATTGTGATGATCTTCAACAATTACACCCAACTAAATCTGAGATCATAGAGAAATTCACCTTCTGAGAGTCAAAGTTATGCTTTCCAAAGTTCTGAAGCAACAGGCCCAGAAGAGAATTGCAAGCTCAATTCCAACCAAGCTTAGGAGTCAAGTTCTCTCTCATCAAGAGGGCAGACTCTCAGTCTCCCACTGGCATGACTATAAGATAACCCCAGAAAGCCAATCTACGGATTCTGAGAGATGGTATCCCTGCCATGTTATGTTATTATTAAAATCAGGCAAAATTAGGACAGTAGGAAATAGGTCATTTACTGCCGTAGATGAATGGAAAATAGATCCATAGAGAAGAAAGTTTGGTTGATAATTGCAATGGGGGCATCTTGAAGGGTTGGAAAATGGGAAATTATGCTATTTCTGGCACCAAGCTTAGGAGTCAAGTTCTCTCCATCAGGATGGCAGGCTCTCAGTCTCCCACTGCCATGACTGGTGAGAAATCAGAAATGAATCCAATAGGAGAATGTGAATTCTCCTCAACTTCATTTAACTTAATTCTCATATTAACAAATTAATTATTGCATTAATAGAAGAATGTGAATTATCCTTAGCAAAACCTTATAATAGCCAAATCCCTTAGTCTTTCCTTATTCCTTAAACTTCCAGCTGGATGGATTTAGGTAGATTTTTCCCTGTAGATGGAACTATTATTTTTCCCTGTAGATGGAACTATTTTTCAACTTTGCGTGTGTGGTTTTTTTTTTTTTTTTTTTTTTTACTTGCTCTGTTGCCCAGGCTAGAGTGCAGTGGTGCGATCTTGGCTCACTGCAACTTCTGCCTCCTGGGTTCAAGAGATTCTCCTGCCTCAGCCTCCTGAGTAGTTGGGATTACAGGCACATACCACCATGCTTGGCTAATTTTTTGTATTTTTATTGGAGATGGGGTTTCACCACGTTGGCCAGGCTGGACTTGAACTCCTGACCTCAGGTGATCTGCCTGCCTCGGCCTCCCAAAGTGCTGGGATTACAGGCGTGAGCCACTGTACCCGGCCTCAACTTTGTTTAAAGCTTTCCTTACTACCCTCTGCACTTGTAATATCAGCCATCTTAGCAGGCTCATATTCCCGTCTGGCTTTTTATCAGGACCACACTAATTGCCAAGGTCTTGTTGTTAGTTTTCTTCCACAGTCTTTTTCAGCCTTTTTCTTGATAACCTTTCAATTCTATACAGTGAACTTTATAATATATTTATCTCCAGCACAAAACCATCTTCTTGACACCAAATAGGCTTTGCCTATTGAACATCAACAACTGCGTATGTTACCTGCCAACCAAGCTCATTCTGTCTACCCCTACATTAATAATTTCTTTAAACATCCCAATTTTTATTGCTGGAAGCACTGTTCCCGCTGTTCTTCCAACTCACATCTTTAGGAAGGGAAAGAAACGAAAGGAGCACTCTACAATGATTTCTCTAACCTCAATCTCTTCGATTCTACAACCCTATTATTTTTACAGATTACATCCTACCTTATTATTTTGTCACTAGTAGAATGGGTAGCTGTGGTTCCCTAGGTCTATTGTCTTTGTTTTCCTCAGTTCCTTCTACCCACGACTGCTGCAATAATCTTCCAAAATACGTGGCTCTGATTGTCTTACTCTTCTATTCGAAACTTTCACCAGTACAAATCCAATTAATCATGAACTCCTCAGTCTGTCATTCATGGTTCTTTATATTCTAGCCCTAAGCCATCTTCTGAATCTTAATTCCCAATTATTGCACCGTGAGGCAATCCCCAGACTCTGCTGATAATTTTGCTTTTCTTTGCATATGTTCTAAACTTTCTCACTTTATTCTTGCCTTCTGCTTGATATACAAACTCGCATACATGCCTTGTGAAAGCATTCTTGTTTTGCAAATATCCTTCCTCCAACCTATGTGACATCTGTCTACTTTGTACTCCCCCAGAACCTAGCCAAGAGCCTTATACATAGGTTTTTAATAAATATTTGTTCAATTCAACTGAATTGAGTGGAAGTTCTTTCACAAACTCATAGTAAAAAAGTTAAACATGTACTGGTCTTTATTTTCCCTCTGTTCTAATAGAACATCAGCTATGTAATTGGTCTTCTTAGTATTCTTCCTCTTTACCTCTATACTTTTTTTTTTTTAACGTTGCAAAAGCATCAACTGAAAAGAAGTTACAAAGACACATGGGAACATCTGCTCTCAGAAGCCACTTAAAAAATAAGTATGCCACAGAGTGGGGAAAACATCTGTGCAGTGTTCAAGAGATTATTAGTTGTGCTGTAGAAAAGTAGCAGAGAGTGAGAGAGAAACAGATCCACACACACACACACACACACACACACACACACACACACACACACACACAGAGACACCAAAATCAAGAAACGAGTTTTAGCAAGAGATAGTGGAGCATAGAGTTGGAGACCAGAGTACGACTTTATTCTCCCTTAACCTTGTTATTTAGTGTTTCTTCAGAAGGAACAAAAGATCTGTTTTGTCCTTCAGATTGTATTCCTGAATAGAAAATATTCATAGCTGTAACTTCATCTGATTAGTCCAGAGGAGAGGTAAGTTTCAAAATGCCAGCATTTTATCTCAAATGATACAACTAATCTCATGATTAATTATATGTAGTTTCCAGGCAGCTGCCTGTTACTGTAACAGAAAAAGCTTAATTAGCATTAGAAGACTTGAGTTCTGTACCTAGATTTACAACTAAAATTGGCTACTTTAAAGTATTTTAATTTTTATTTATTTCTTTAAATTTTACTAAATTTAAATAAGTCCATGACCTTTGTACTTAATCAACATTTCCCCTAAGGAGAGCTGCAATTCAGACCTAGCCTCACTTTAACTATGATACTCCTACAGACAACATTGAACCATTAGCCTTATATAAGATAATATTAGAGGTCAGGCACGGTCGCTCAATCCTGTAATCCTACGACTTTGGGAGGTCCAGGCGGGCAGATCACTTGAGGTTAGGAGTTTGAAACCAGCCTGGCCAACATGGTTAAACCGCGTCTCTACAAAAATACAAAAATTAGCTGGGCATGGTGGTGGGCACCTGTAATCCCAGCTACTGGGGAGGCTGAGGCAGGAGAATTGCTTAAGCCCAGGAGGTGCAGGTTGCAGTGAGTGGAGATCGTGCCACTACACTCCAGCCTGGGTGACAGAGCAAGACTCCACCTCAAAATAATAATAATAATAATATTAGAAAATTAATTTGTACATCCCCCAAAGCAAACAAACCATATAGACTGCTTTTGTTAACATAATGAAGTATGCTGTCTTGGACTAACGAAGTATGCTGTGTTTGGAGCCTTCACAGGTCCAAAAATCTGTTTATTCTGTTTGATTCAGATTTGTTTAAAATTTCAGGAAATGTCTATAGGCAGAGTATTTCTTGTTGTTCATTTTTGGATTTGTGGGTACTTTAAGATCCTATTATAGCTTGTTCAAGGTATTTATCTTCAAGATGCTTTAAAATTTACTTGGTATGCTTGGATTAAAGCTACTACCTATTAATACGAACAAAATAGAATTCCAAGGAGGCAGTAAACCTGGCACTTCTTTTCCTAAATAAAGGGCAAAGGCATGACATGTAGAATTGGGAGACATAATAACTACCTGATCCAATCTTCTGAGTTTACAAATACTACACAAGAAATAATTCATAAGGCAATGTGTTTATGGCAACAGACGGCAGTGACTGGATGTTTGATGGGTTCTCCATGCTGCATGCTAAAAGACACTGAGGCTACCTACCACTTCTCTTAAAGGCCTTTGATATACATGGGAGACTTGGTTATTTTTTCCTAAGTTTAATTCAAAATTAAACATGGGGTGGGGGCACCTGATTTTTTTTCTTTTGAAATACGTGGTCTTGGACAATAGATAAGTTAGAAGAATGATGAGGCTGCTGTCCTCAGATACAAAAATGACTTTTCAAGCAATAATTTTTTTAATCTGTGTTACCCTAGAGGTCAAAACTGGGGCCAGCGGTTACATGTGAGAGGAAGTCAAGCAGTAGCAGCTCATTATAATGAGGAATGTTTAAACATTAACATTAAGAATGCTCTGGTAATGACTATCACGTCCTTTTAATGAAAAGAATGCTCATCTTTGGAGGTGTCCATTTAGACGTAAGGGAAAGAGATGTTAGGGATATTCTAGAGAAGATCCTCATACTAAATTTGTACAAATTACCTCTTTATTAAAGAAAAGTACTTCATTTACTCATTTGGATTTCAAACTGACAATAGCAAATAAATTGATATAATGAATGACTTCTCCCTCTAGGAGAGAAGAGGGGCAGCCCTTCTGGAATAGTGTGTCCATAAGCACATGGCAGGTATAACATGGCAGGAGCTGGAGAAGTGAGGACAAATCTCATAATCCTTTCATGCTTTACTCTGTAAAACAGAAAGGACTTTAATATATGCCTTATGGGTTGTTTGGCTCAAATGCCATATAAGCTAATAGAGTTAGTGATTTTCCTTCAAAGTCCTGCCCTCTCTAACTGTTCAAAGGAGGAAGAAGGACACCGGCATTCATTCTCATCCATACACTGAAGATTTGAATGATTTTAAACAAACACTTTCCCTTTGATTAATCTGTTTTCTCACCTCAGGAACTGATTGTTTGAAACATATTCTACTGTCCATTTTAAATACTATGATTATTTGGCTCTAAGCCTGCCCTCTTTCTATAGCCCAGATTGAGGCTAGTCTTTGAAAATGGCTAGAATGTATGTTCTTAGTTCAGTATCACCTCAAAAAAGCCCATTAGGAGGACAGATTGTTAGGGCTAAGAGAAGCGAACCTTGAGAATTCTGTAAGAAGGAGAAAATGTCTTAGCAGAATTTTCATATTTATATACTCTTGGTGTTTTTACTTAAATCCCTTGCACACCCTGAAATGGGACTCCAGGGACTCTACGGCTATATGATCAAAATGACTATGTATGTTTCACTTCATCTCAGGCCCTGGAAGGAAAAATATTCTTCTTACACAGCCTGGCACCAAGGGATAATGAAACTATTTCTCTATGGCCTCCTGATGGGTCAGCATCCTCCTGAAAATACTCTTCCTACAGAGTGAAAAATAAATCTCCATATATGTGAAATGCCTTGAGCTCTTTAGAAGAAAAACCCAGGTTAAATTTCAGCTATGATTATTATCATCATTATCCCTCACTCATTCCATATAATCTGACAAATTATATTCCCTTTAGCCCCATGGAACCCCTTTTCTGAATGTTGATTCATTAAAAATTCATGTATAATAAAAAATTCTGTGTGCCTAGAAATTCAGTGAACCCCATTTTTTATGGGAAATCTTTCTTCTGATCGTAAAAATAGTATATTTTCTCTTGGATGTTTGCATTTACATCAGTAGAGTGTTCCATGAAAAACAATCTGAGATACAGAAAAGAGGTTATTGGAATAGAAATAAGATTGTACTACATGATCTGTTTCTATAGACCAATCTTGTGTCTCAAGATTTCTTTCAGAGGCATTAATTTTTCCATATTCTCTTTACAGATCTGAAATTGGCCTTTTTTTAAAAAAAAGGTATGAGTCCTTTCAAGAGGTGTCATTTAAACGCTGAGAGCATCCAATTCAAAAATGAGGAATCCTTGCAAGCACTCCATAATGCCTCAGTTTCAATTCATTGCAAAGACTAAAATAAATTGTGTGTGATTTTTCCAAAGTGACACTTATTAGTATATTGTAAAAAAAGAAAACAAACAGGAGTTGTAACATGAGAAAGCGTATTTTCAGTATGTAAGTCACTTCCTGGGAATTAGATGCTTAGGGACACCTGCTTATCACGATGGAGATTTTAACATCAGCATTGCACTAAACTAAAGAATAGCTGATACATTGGTCTTTATTTTAACAAAGGAGAGACAGAGCTTGAGTACCATCCAACCTAATCTACAGATTTCTTCACTGTATCTTTAGTATGTATTTAAAGTCAACTTCACTAGTCACATCTTCTGGTGTGACGCATGTTCATCCAACAAGATTTCCAGATAATTAATGGTTGTATAATTACATCCCAAGTACATTTCTAGAACCGAAGATATAGGGATGAATCAGACATATTCCCTTGTGGTCTGAATCTCACAGATTTGGGAATTTAAAAAGACATATAAAATATGTAATCCAGATGTCAGCTGTCCCCTAGTGCCATGTACAATTTTAACCTGTTTCAAATTCTGTGCACTGCTATAACTCCCTTGCTATTTGCCCAAAAGAGCCTCTGACACCAAAAGTGTAAGTGAAGTCTACACTTTTCACTTAAGATGAGGTGGTAGTAATGGAGAGGGATTTACACCTCATAACTTACTCTTAAAGATATAAAAACTTCCACCAGGTATGATGTAATCCTAACCTCCTCTTTCCCATGGGGTGGGGGCACACTGAAGGTAAGGCCAGTAAGGTTTTCTCTGCCATTTCTCCAGGCATAAGGCCCTCTGGTGGTTGTTTTCTCTGATCTGTTTACTCTCACCGTTTCTCAAGTCTCACAACTCTTCAATAGTTGTACAAACCAACTCATTCCTCTCACAGCTTCTATATACAGATTCATGCACACAAACACACCCATTATCATGCTCAAAAGAAATGCCCTTCACTCCTTAAAACTATACGATTTATAAAAAGAAAAGGCACAGAAACAATTCTGACAAAAATGAAGATATAGATAAATACTATGGAGGCCAGAAGAGAATTTAATTTACTTGGTAGGATACATTTGAATGCCAATTAGGAACCCGTATCAGTAGCATTTACAGCTTCCATTGGCATTATTATCTGAGGTTCTGACATCTTCAGCAGGGAAGAAGGTGAGACAGGTACTATGATTCTCTCTAGACGATATTGATGGCAGCCTAGAAGAGTAAACACAACTTCACACGCTTGTTTATGTATACCTATGTTTGCAAGGATGACCCAGAAAACAGTGGCAGAAGTGAACTTTGGGGAGGAGATCTGGGAGACAGGGGGGACAAGCCCAGCCCTAATATTTGAAGGCTCTGGGTTAAAAGTACAAACAGAGGCTGTCTATTAACTGTTTAAATGTTTGAAAGTCATAAACCAAGCTAATAAAAAATGTTAAATAGTCTATGCTCTGTCATGACAACTATCTTGATATAATAGCAAAATATAAAAACCCTAGAAGAAAACCTAGGCAATACCATTCCGGACATAGGCATGGGCAAGGACTTCATGACTAAAACACCAAAAGCAATGTCAACAAAAGCCAAAACTGACAAATGGGAACTAGTTAAACTAAAGAGCTTCACACAGCAAAAGAAACTACCATCAGAGTGAACAGGTAACCTACAGAATGGGAGAAAATTTTTACAATCTACCCATCTGACAAAGGTCTAATAGCCAGAATCTACAAAGAACTTAAACAAATTTACAAGGAAAAATCAAACAACCTCAACAAAAAGTGGGCAAAGGATATGAACAGACATTTCTCAAAAGAAGACATTTACGCAGCCAAAAGACACATGAAAAAATGCTCATCATCACTGGCCATCAGAGAAACGCAAATCAAAACCACAATGAGAGACCATCTCACACCAGTTAGAATGGCAATCATTAAAAAGTCAGGAAACAACAGGTGCTGGAGAGGATGTGGAGAAATAGGAACACTTTTACACTGTTGGTGGGACTGTAAACTAGTTTAACCATTGTGGAAGACAGTGTGGTGATTCCTCAAGGATCTAGAACCAGAAATACCATTTGACCCAGCAATCCCATTACTGCGTATGTACCCAAAGGATTATAAATCATGCTGCTATAAAGACACATGCACACATATGTTTATTGCAGCACTATTCACAATAGCAGACTTGGAACCAACCCAAATATCCAATAATGATAGACTGGATGAAGAAAATGTGGCACATATACACCATGGAATACTATGCAGTCATGAAAAAGGATGAGTTCATGTCCTTTGTAGGGACATGGATGAAGCTGGAAATCATCATTCTGAGCAAACTATCACAAGGACAGAAAACCAAACACCACATGTTCTCACTCATAGGTGGGAATTGAACAATGAGAACACCTGGACACAGGGTGGGGAACATCACACACTGGGGCCTGTCGTGGGGTGGGGGGAAGGAGGAGAGACAGCGTTTGGAGATACACCTAATGTAAATGACGAGTTAACCAGGGCAGCAAACCAACACAGCACATGTATATGTATGTAACAAACCTGCATGTTGTGCATATGTACCCTAGAACTTAAAGTGTAATAAAAAATAAAATTAAATTAAAATTAAAATTAAAAATTAAAATTAAAAAAAGAAAAATATGTGCAAAGCTATGGTTATATTTCTAAAAGTTGACAAAATAACAAAGATGACTGAATTTTATTAATGATACATTTCTTGTGGATTTGTTGAAGAGTCAACAATGTTGAGATGAGAAATAAAGATATAATCATTACATATTTAATACATAAAATTATTATATATTGATTACATAAAATTATTTACATTATATATGTATTACATAAAATTATTATAAAATAAAATAATTAAAATAAAGCAAATACAAATTAGTAACAAAATAGATACCATATATTTATCATAAATTAATTTTAATAAACAACAACAATAGTAACTGATAGCAGCAGCAGCCCATCTGGAGCAGCTACTGTGAAGAGGCAGGCTGCAGCAGGGAAGGCATTGCAGGGGTTGCACGCTCCACAGAGCTGGTGGGAACCAAGAACAGTGGAAGCCCCACCCCCCTTCCTGGTTGGCAGGGCGGGAGCCCTGTCCTCCTGGGCGCAGCTGCAGCTAGCAAGCTGTGGCTATGGACCTGGGCATCCTTGCACTCTCGGGGACCCAGGAAGCCCCCTTGACTCCCACAGGTTTGGAAGTGCCTGCTCCTGTTGCCTGGCCTCTCCCTGTTCCCAGCACCTGCTCCGATTTCAGAACAAAGTTGTGGCGGAGGCCCAGTGCTGTCACGACCCAGCCAGATATATGCACACTCAGGGTGGTGCTGACATGCCAGCCCCTTGCCACCTCGGCCCAATCCGGACTTTGGGTGCCAACAAGCATAGGAGGGAGGCCAAGGGGGTGCTGAGGGTGGCTCATTGGCTCATTGTGGGCCTGAAGGCACCCCTTGGCACAAACAGTCTGGGCACCATGGATGACACATAGATGGTGGCAGGAGGCAGATAGGCTCCTGGGCAGAAAGGGGCTGGTCCCCAGTGAAACTGCACGTTCCAGCCAGGGATGGCCTGAAACATGGGGGCTGGGCTGTCAGTTCCTGGTGGAGTCCATGGCCTGGAGTGAGAACTTATGGTGCTTTTTCTGGACCCACCTATGGCCGACCATGGACTAATCAGCATGCACTTCCTCCCTTCTGAAGCCCATGAAAACCCCGGACTTAGCCAGACTCACAGCGATGTTGGAACAACCTGCCTACGCATAGGAGCTACCCACTCCAGGTCTCCTCTCTGCTGAGGGCTGCCAACTCAATGGGATGACCTGCCTGTGTTTAGGAGCTACCCACTCCCAGTCTCCTGAGAGCTGTACTATCACTCAATAAAGCACCTCCTTGCCTTGCTCACCCTCCACTTGTCTGCATACCTCATTCTTCCTGGACATGGGACAAGAATTCAGGACTCACTAAATGGTGGGACTGAAAGAGCTATCACACTAACAGGGTTGAAACATGCATCCTCCACTTGTCGTGTTGTGGGTAACAAGAAGGAGAGAAGAGCTGCGATCTTTCCGGGGCCCAGACTTAGGGGCTTAGGCCCAGACTTAGGGGCTCCCTGAGCCAGGGCTATGACATCCTCCTTGAGGCTCTGTGGTTTCTAGTGTCTCCAAGCTTCTGGATGCCACTGCATTCCCCTTTTCCAGAGGCAGGTGCCCACAGTGGAAGCCACTTATAGTGCATCTGATCCAGCCGCAGGTTTACATGGAGCCAGCACCTGTGATGGCACCTGGAGCTGCCTGCCTGCCACAGCAGCTGGCATGCCTGGCTGTGCACAGAGGCCAGACCATGTGCTCTCTCGTTCATGCACCCCTCACTGGTCTGTGCCTGGCTTACCCTTGGCAGGCATTGATATAGGAGTTAAAGACAAATGACTTAGGCAGATAGCAAGGCTATGGGAGTTTTCAGTATGGCGTTTCTTTTTAATGAAAAGCAGCTCCAGATTATTTTCCTTTCTAACAAAGAGCATCCTGTAAAATTGAGCTGCAGACTTAGATAATGGCAATTGTGCCAATCACGTTCAAGATGGCAGCTCCATCTTCCCTTCTCTTTGTCAGCCACATGTGCAGTAAGGAACAGACAGGATGGCATCAATCAACTTGGAAAATTGCATAATAAGATTAGGGTGGGGCGACCAGCTATCCTCACATACTGTGTAACGTGATTGAACCAATCTGTGAGCCTTACGTAAATCAGACACCACCTCCTCAAACTGGGCTATAAAATCCAGGGCATTTGCCACCAGCCGGTCCTTTCCACTCAGAGACCCCCTTCTCTATGTAAAGAGCTGTTTCTCTTTCTCTTCTCTTCTGCCTATTAAGCCTCTGCTCTGAAACTCCTCATGTGTGTCTGCATCCTAAATTTTCCTGGTGCATGACGATGAACCCCAGGCTATATAACCCAGACAATGTAGCCACTTCAGCGTGGGATCCAGGCTGGTAGCACGAGCCAAGGGCAGCCTGCCAGGCCTAGTGGACAGAATGAGCCCAGCAGGCATGAGCAAAACTCAGGCAAAAGTGCCACCAGCCACAGACGATTCCAGCTGGAAAAACGACACCCCAAGAATCCCATGACATAATGATTAAAACATGATGACATAGATTATTATATACTTATTCTAGCCAATTTTTTATATTTTCATTTACCAAATTCCCTAATTATATTTTTATGGTCCAGATTTTTTTCAGACTCTGTGTTCTATTGACACAAACTTTGTTTTATTATGTTAATCGTTGTTTATATAGCATTTTTTACTGTATCTTTAAGCACTATCTAAGCACTTAAGGGCACTTTTTCTGTAAAAGCCCAAATAGTAAATAGCTTTGCAGGACACTTGGTTTCTGTGGCAACTACACAACTCTGCCATTGAAGTATAAAAGCAATCATGGACAATTCCTATATGTTTGGCCATAGTTGTATTGCACTAAAATTTTGTTTACAAAATGAGGCAGCAAGTTGTCTTTAGTCCTAGAGCCATAGTTTACTGACCTTTGATCTAGATCCATACAGTATTTCTAGCATTTTCTTCAGAATTCATCAGTGCTGGTATATTATAAGGAAAATGGAAAACTGCATACATTATTTAATGTTTTTCAAATCTTTCTTCAATGGAGATTTCACATTGATCTACGACAAGAAAATCATTTCTATAGAAATTTGTATTGTTTTATTTGAATCTTCTCCTTCAAAGTTATGCAAGTATTTTTATTTTCTTGTTAAAATATTATGATGTTTTATTGAGATATCACTTACGTTGCCTATTTCACAGTTTCTTTTGATTTGTAAAAACAGTTTTTAATTAAAAAAAATAAAACTGTCTTAAAAAGTGATACCACCAAACGTAGATCTATTTAGCATTCTTTGTAAACCTTTTGTTAGCATTATTCATAATTATCAAAACATGTGGAAGTTCTAATCCCAAAATGATTTCACTTTTTCACCAAAGGTCCTGGTCTACTCTTTAAGAAGATTTCTGTTGTTTCACCTAATACTTTTAGTGCATTTCATATCCTGTCTGAACTAATTCTCGTTGCTTTGACAGACTTTAATTCTCTTTCCCAATTGTTCAGGAGTTTTAGTAAGGCTAAATTTTGATATGTGTCCATCACCATATTCCACTTTAGAGAAGATCTAGAAAATGCCATATTTACTCTTTGAATTGCTTCAGAAACTATTCACAGTTAATGCCATGTTTCCTAGTAACCAACGCAATCTGTGTGCCACACATAAACACAAAGAATGGTTTTAAATTTTCAGTCAAAAGTCTAGCTTATATGTCTTTTTCTTTACTAACCATGTTTTCTCCCCTTATCAAAGGCATGCATTAGTCAATATTTTAAATCAATCTCAAAAATCAAAAGGCATCTTTTTAGATTTTCACTTAAGTCAAAACCTATACTTCTTTAAATGAACAGGCTTAAACCCAGAGAAATAATCATTAATTTGTAGTGTTCTGTTTTATTCTTTCAGTAGATAATATACATCTACAATGAATACTAGGTGTTCAACATGACTTTTCTTCATGATAATAAAATCTCCATAAGTAATGTTTACTTTTTATTTTTAAAACTATTGTATGACTTCTTATCTCACTTTAATATCCATTAAATTAGTATTCTAATTTTGATTTTACTATTCTAGATAATTATTTTATACTTTTTATCTGTCATATGTTGGTCATTCTTGCATCACATTTCTAAAATATTTCTTTTAAGCCAACAATTTTACATTATTTCCATTGTTGTCTATTTTGTGGGAAGCATCCTTATGCTTAGCAAAATATTAGACATGTACTAGTCTTTTAACAACCACATGAATGTTTTGTATCAGACAAAGTTTTACTTGTCTTTGCTAAATACTATTAATCATTTGCTACTTATAGAGCATTTTTTCTTCAGTTCCAATAATTGTATATGATATATGTGTATGTATGTGCAGGTGATATTTCTGTATTATGTTAATTGAGAAACTAAATGTTTCTAGTCACAAATATGGTTTTTGGCCTAAGTTGATCTTGAAGATTGGTACATACAACAGTAATACCTATGTGTTTTGTCTTTGAAATTAGAACATAAAAGCTAATTTCTAAAAGTTTCTTTATCCATTAGAAATGATTTTGTTTTAAAATTACTTAACTGTTATGTCATGTTTAACTAACAGAAGTTGTACTTACAAATTTGAATCAGACTTTGTGTGTACCAGGAAACATTCCTGCACTTTCAGAACTACTGGTGGCTGTGTTCTAGAACCATCATTGAAGAAGTGTAATTCAACTCCAGTTTGTCTCATACTTCTTATTCAATTTGATAATTATATTAATCAGGGTTCTCTGGAGGGACAGAACTAATAGGATAGATGTATGTATAAAGGGGAGTTTATTAAGGAGTATTGACTCGCACAATCACAAGAGGAGGTCCCACAATAGGCCATGTGCCAGCTGAGGATCAAGGAAGTCTGAGTCCCAAAGCCGAAAAACTTTGAATCTGATGTTCGAGGTCAAGAAGCATCCAGTACGGGACAGAGATGTAGGCCAGAAGCCTACACCAGTCTAATCTTTCTGCATTCTTCTGCCTCCTTTTATTCTGGTTACACTGGCAGCTGATTAGACGGTGCCCACCCAGATTGAGAGTGGGTCTGCCTTTCCCAGTCCACTGGCTCAAATGTTAATCTCCTTTAGCAACACCCTCATAGACACACCCAGAAACAATACTTTGCATCCTTCAGTCCAGTAAAGTTGACACTCAGTATTAACCATCACAAATGATTTTGTGAATCCAATCTTCTTTAGCTGTTAATAAACAGAATGAAGATGCTATTGTTGCTTCTGAACTGTAAACTTGAGGTGCATATTTCTTTTCCATTCTCATTGTATTTATAAGCATTTATGTCTTTACTTAGTAGAGCATACGAAGATGCAGATATTTATCTGACCTGTTCATTGTGGAATTGATAGGAATCATTTCCTTACTCATCTTCCTTGTTTTGAGCAATATTTAATATTCATTAAACAAAGAATGTGTAATATATTTTACATGAATTCTTGGGTCATATATGATAGAAGTCCACTTGCTTTCACTCTTTTATACTTTTAAAAATTTAAGTAAACCACCTCTTTGAAGATTTGCTATTTCTTTTTAATTGTCTGCTTTTTTCCTTTTGTGAGCTTGCCTATTTTTTATTTCTATTACAATCTTGACCTGTCTCAGTTATATAAAAAGTAAATGAATTCAACATTTATGAAATTTGAAAATAATTTTTATTAAAACTATAAAATTTAAGTGAACAAAAATGAAAACATTCTGTATATTTTCAAAATTATTTTATTCTAAAATATTTATTAAAATTAAAACACCAAATATAAATTAAAATTTAAAATACTTCAATTTGAAACCAAACTATTCAAATAAACTAAAATGCTTTATTTACTTTTTTGAAATTTAATTCATTATTTTAAAGTAATTTTATAAAAAAACATATTTCTAACACTTATCTTTCCAGTGGTTAATGTAAAAAATTGACATCATACTTCATCATACTTCAAATATATTTGTAAAGATTTGTGCAATATATCCAAATTTAAGAAGAATCTAAATTGTTAGTGATTGCAAAAGTTCTTCAGTTTTCATGTGCAACTTTAGTGAGCCCCATGCTAATTCATAAACACCCCAGGAACACAAATTAGAACAGAAAGGGAACAAGAGATGGATCGTTCAGGAAACTATTACCTCTATGCTACCTCAGACAAAGTACTTGACGAGTTAATTAATTTGTCTTTTTCTGTTATTTAAGTGCTTCCCTGATCAAAACCTCTCTATACTCTGAAGCAGTGTCTGTCTTCAATGTCAGCTGTGACACAACTCACGAACCTTCAGAGCCTGTGAACACAGTTGCCTTTTATTTCAAGACAACAGACAAGAGACATGAAGGAGCACCTCCCTGGGGCTTGAATTGTGATATCAAGGATGATGAGCAGCCCTGTGAGTTGATGCTCTTCTGAGAGTAGAAGCATTTTGTCTTTTTAATAAACTCACATCTCCGCGTGTTTGAGACCTGCAAGACCCTCTAAATCTAAAACACGTGGAACAAGGCAAGGACTCCTCTCGCTTTGTTCTTACCTAAGTGTTTTACTGCTTGGGACAAGGGTAGTAAAGAATTACTTTTCAGTTTGTATTCTTCCTTATTGATTTTTTTTAAACCACATGAATAGATAACCAATTCAAAAAATACACGCAACTTGTGTTTTTCTAGAAGCATACCCTAAAATAAGAATTTTTATGTAGTTTAAAGTGATGTAATCTCAAGAAACTTTGACAGAGAAGTAAGGAAGTAAGACAAGAAAGAAGGAATCCAGTAAAATGTACATTCACAAACAGCCATTGTGGGCAACTGGAAAATAATCCCATGGGGGATTCCAGTCTCCTGTATGTACAGGTGGAGGTGGACTGCAGACTACAGAGAGATCTCTCAGTCCAAGAATCTCCAGTGCCGGCAGCTGCAAATCCAGTAGGCATGCTCCAGAATGGTTTGTTTTGGGGGGACTATGAACAAGGCACCAGCAGTATGTGTTTCAATTTTCTAAATATTTGTTTTCTTAATTAAGAAAATAAATATTTGCATAGTGCCAAGTTAAAAAATGAAGTTAGATTCTTCCATATTCCAAAGTTCATGCAAGTCAGATGTAGCTTTACTGTGGTAAAGGAACACGCAATAATATTTCCAAGTATTAGCAGCCCTTAGACCCGGCAGTGCCATTGGGGCTACCCCTAACATGTTTCATACTGTATAAAAATAGAATTAATCATTGCACAATAAACATGAACACTTGCAATCTTGGCTACTGTTAATGGCTGCATTTATAAATTCAACAGTATTTTTTCCCAACATACTCCAAGGACCTTTATAAACACTTTGTATACATTTGCTTACAAAATCCTTTAAAACCAAATCAATGCTTTATCTTTTCCATGCCTCAGGCCAGGAAAAACCCACAAATCTCTGATATTATATAGAAATACACCTATTCTCAATGGACATAAGCATCCTTTACTCTTTCCCTCTCTTTCTCTCACTCTCCTCTCTTCATTTCTCTACCCCTCTCTTTCCATGACGTCTTTAAAGAAAAAATAAATTAATTAATTGCTTCTCCTTTAATTTAATCAGAAGTATACCACCCACAAGATTGCGTATAGTTTTTAAAAGGATTGATCTTTATAAGAAAAAAAATCATGATGCTGTGAGTCTGGACTTGACGGCCCTAAAAAATGTCAAAATGCATGAAGCAGCAATTAATTTTTATCAGTAGAGAAAGCAGGACCTATAATCCTATTTAGAATAAGACACTCTTGGGAGGCCGAGGCGGGCGGATCACGAGATCAGGAGATGGAGACCATCCTGGCTAACATGGTGAAACCCTGTCTCTATTAAAAATACAAAAAAGTTAGCCGGGCATGGTGGCAGGCGCCTGTAGTCCCAGCTACTCGGGAGGCTGAGGCAGGAGAATGGGGTGAAACCGGGAGGCGGAGCTTGCAGTGAGCCAATATCGCACCACTGCGCTCCAGCCTGGGCAGCAGAGCGAGACTCTGTTTCAAAAAAAAAAAAAAGAAAATAAAGAAGAATAATGCACTCAATAACTATGTACTAATAAAAATGAATAACCAATAATACTCTGTTTGCTTTGTCTATTTTTTTCCACTTCATATATAGTCCAAATACTTCTCTTTTAATTTTTGGAGCACTGTTGTTAATTGCAAGAAAGAGCTTCTATAAAGTTAAATTATAAAGCTTCACATTATGAAGTGTACTTTTTTAAAAAAGCAACAAGCGAATTTATCATGTGAGCAAATATAATCATTACTGATGGCTGTAATCATGCTGCATATGTAGGTACAGACATAGGTTGGCAGAGTTTTCTTGGTTGATGAAAATTGCTCATATTAAGTTATATACATGTATATAAAATAACTAGCTAATTTTAAAAGGCTCTTTAATTCTTTTTTTAAAAAAGGAAGAATACAGATATAGTCTGTAAATTCTAAGCATTTAGCCGTAGACAAAAATAATCTGGTTGTCTCCTCATAACACAAAATGTTTTCATTAGGAATTTAATTCACTGAATGTCTTGATTTCTCTACACTTAAGAAGATTTTATGTTGTGTCTGTATGATACATTTCTTCCTTGCTGTAAGATATTATTTTAAAAGGCAGAAATGTAGTATGGTATAGGCAACATGCTGCTTTTTCCCTGTGTCTACAAACACAGACTTCAATATAATTAAGGGGGGAAAAACAAAACAAAACATGCTTCAATATAGAATTGTCACATACAAGAAATACACAAATACAAAGATGTCTATTAATTTGTAGAAAAATCCTTCTCCCTTTCAGCCAGAGCACACAGTTTAGCAATAAACGTGATACTCGTGGCTATGGGAAATTTCTAGTTTCACTTTCACTTTATTGAAAGTGTTCTCATCTTGTGATTATTCTTCCATCTACCATAATAATGCTTTGTGGCATTCTACATGGCTACTGCGCAGGGATGCTATCCTCATAGGAGCACGAATTCAGGAGTACATAAGAATAAGAAGCATCTGTCCAGGCTAAAATCCATTAAAATCGCCAATTCCATTGTCTAAAGCCAAATGCAATAAATATTTTTAAGAAAATAAGATACTGAGATATAATTGTTCCTAAGTGTTTCTGTAAGATTTCTTCCAGTTTTTCTAATTATTAAAAAGACATCCTTAGGGTCTAGGTACCCATCAAGGTGTAAGAACCCACAAGCACAGTTGCAGCTGATGCTTAGGTGTCCATGAGTCAAATCAACAGGATTGAGACAGGAAATGAAGAGGTACATAGTTCTCAGGGTGACTGGTGATATCTAAGCAGAAAATAAGCCATAGAAAAAACACAGCTATGAGTCTGCTACTTGATCTATAGGGAATTTCTCAAGGGGTATAACGAATTGTAAGTTTTAAACCCTTCTGTAAGGTGCAGACCAATACAAAGCACCAAGCTGGACTGAGATGCTCCTCAACTCTTCCAGAGAATCATGTGCTTGCTGATAAAAAGTAGCACTTAAATGTTAATATTAAATAGTCCAACAGTGTAATATATAAATCATGTCTCACTCCTTTCTGCACTCTAAATGCTAGCACTACTGAAAATAGCTTTGAGTTACATTGGCTTGCCCGATGTCCAGTTTCAAGGTAATTAAGAAACATTTAGGTTATATCTCCCAAGGCAAAGAGACAGAGCTAAAAATAATCTATTCAGTCTGGATATTTTAGGTCAAAGGAAAATACTTTCTACACGGGGTTGCTGAGCTCTCTAATATCAAGGACCCCAAGTCTCCACCAGGAGCATCTGAATTACCTACATAATTGCTCTATCTACCCAACTTTGTCAACACAACCCTAATATCCTCTTAAATATCTCCTAATATTCTGAATTATTCTGAATGCCAATAAATCCAATTTGTTTACTTTGAATGCTTCGTTTGGGAAAAAATAAAACATTTACTTTATCAAAGCCCATTTAATTAAAAAAAAAAAAACTTCAAAAAATTGTTCCAAATTGCTAAAATACTTAGGCTTCCCAACTGTACCCATTCTGAAAAGTTTGATGACTAGGTTAAACAGTCATAAAAGGCTCTTTCAAAAACAGTCATCAAGCGTGATTTAAACCATTGTAGTTCCGGGAAACCAGTCCTCGAATGTTCATCAAGACGGTATTGCTCAAAAAGGTTCAATTAGATTAGAAAAGAAACAGAAACAAATATGGGTAATTAATTTATTAATAGCTCGATTGTTACTAGGATTTTGAAAACGTGGGCTCTGTGGCAGGGAGACATGCACACACGGTTCTAATTAACACCAATCACAAACGCTAATGGTAGAACCTACTGCTTAAGTAAATGAACATCCTCACCCCTGCTGCTTTGAAGAGTCTGATAGGCATGCACTTTATTGACAAAGTAAGCTAATTTACAGAGTGATTGTCCAAGAGGGAACTGCTGTTTATTTGCAGAGTTTTTCCCATTGAACTCACAGGGCAAACATTGCACTTAAATTGTTAATTAAAATATCAACAGATAAAAATGTAAACACTGGGTTTTCTTCAGAGTAGAGTGACATATACTCATTCAGAACCAAATGCCCTCCTGATCATTGATTTCTGAGGAATGAGAGTAAGTTCTCTGAAAAGGTTAGGAGGCTGAGCTTGATTTGTACCCAGAAAAGAAAACTTATTAGGATAAAATCACAAACACTGACTCAGCTTGTTGACATAGAGTAGCCAGAAACCTAAGGAGGTCTCCACTTTTTTTTTTTTATTATGCCTTTAGTGATAGCCATCTGCATTTACCAGATGTGAGCTTCCTAAGAAGAGCTTAAAAGTGGAGTGAAAGCAGGCTGCCGGTGGAGTGTTTTTCTTACAAAATCGTCATAAAGGTCAAGAAAGAAAGAGGCCCAGCATCTACTTAGCTCCAAAACAAAGTGACTCTAGCTTGAAACAACAAAAAAAAGTGTTGGTCTTTTACTGACAACGTACGAGTTAATTCTGGAAATCAAGGCTGTATTACTGTGAAATAGAAAAGCAAGTGAATAAATGCACCATAGTTTGATTTGTTTTCGTTGGTTTCTAAGGCATTCTGTCTATCCTATCTCCTTTGTCTACATACCCAAGAGAGATTCTTACTTAGTTCTTTCCTTAGAATGGAGAAGGTGCATCCTTGCTATTCTGACTCAAGACTTGGGTTAGTTCTGGAAATATACCTGGTGATAGAGGAAATACAACCTTCAATGATAATACAACTAAGTAATGTTCCTGAAATTCACTTCTCTGGGCCTAACTTTCCTTTTCAAACCGGATTTTGAAGAAACTCAGATATGCTTCAGGAATTGTAAGGCGAGGTAAAGGGAGGAAGATTCCAGATCTCCATTGCATCCACCAGAGCAGCACATTGTTAATCTGTATTCAGTACAAGTATTCTATCCAATAGCTAATGTGAAGAAAGGGCCCCATAGCTGGGGGACGACAGAGGTTGGGTATAAGGGATGGAGGAAATTAGGAGAAGAGGCTCCTTTACTAGAAGACTTCACATTTCCCCTTAGCTATATAATTAATAGTCTATATATTTTTACATTCTTTTATTTACTAATTTTTAAAATTGGTACATTGTGATTGTACATATTTATGGGGTACGGTGTGATTTCTTGATATATATCTATGTTGTATAATGATCCAATCAGTGACCATTAGAGCATACTCTATATTTCTAAGTGACTATTTTAAATGGCACACATCTTTAGAAGTTTGTGTGCGGGTATGCACGCACACGCATGAGAGCGGGAGGAGAGAGATTGAGAATTTGAACTGATGAGCCTACTTGCTTATATGCCTGTTCCTTATCACATGGGAAATAAGAAGGACAAAGTAACTGCCAAGCGATTGAATGTTGTGGATTGCCCATTTCCCCACTGTACTTTAAGAAGTATTAAAGCAAATACTTCACCAACCAAACAGAACAAATAAAATAACTTATTCAATGCTCTTCAGTGGATTCGGGAAGTGAGCTGATGAGCCATTTGTTATGGTTTTCTCATCTGTAAAATGCCATCCCCACCAAATAGAATTATTATGAAGATGGAATAAAGCACTTACAAAATTTCAGCATTTGGAGGTACCTTAGGGCTCATCTGTTGAATTAAAATCTTCTGTTGAAGCTTTTAATCCAGTGCTATCCGATAGAACTCTCAGGTGAAGTCACAAATGTAAGCCACACCTGTAATTTTAAATTTTCTAGTAGCCTGATTACATAAGTTAGAAAAAGGTGAAATTAATATTAATAATATGTTATTTAGCCCAAATTCAAAAATATTATCATTTTAACATGTAACCAATATAACAATTGTTTAAATTACATGTTTTTTTTTTTTTTTGCAAGAAGGAAAGCTAAATAAGAGATTATATATTTTTTTCACAAAGTTTTTGAAATCTGGTATGTTATGTTAAACTCCTATCTCATTGCAATTTGAGCTTAATCACATTTCAATTGCCCAGTGGCCATATGTACTTAGTGCCTATGGTACTGGAGAATAGAATTCTGTTTTGAGTGATCTGCACGCAGGTAAGGTATATTAAAACAATTCATTTCTCTCAAAAAATAACTATAAGGGAAACTAAAGTCACTACAGATATTCTAGCAATGAGAGGGCTTAATCAGGGCCAAAACCATTCTCTGTACACTTGTCAGTATCTCCACCAGCACAGGACTCTCCCAAGGCTGCTCTCCAGGCTTGTTGGGACAAGCTCAAGAGTCAGGAGACAGTGCTGAGGAAATGGAGCTGTCCAGAGATAGAGTGGTTCCAGGAAGAGTACCAGTGACATCCCTGGGCCCAGCACCCAGGTGATTTGCCTCTCCTACCAGCCTGCAGGTGGTGTGGTGGGTAGCTAAAATAATGGCGACTGAAACTCAAAGTCCTTCATGACAAGAAAACTTTTAGGTCATTGGTAATAGTTGAAAACCAAGTTCTTGTTAACTTTTTATCAAACCTTTAATGAAACCAAAATAATATTCTTTTTCTCTGTGGGTTCCTATAGCTCCTTAGGTATTGTGCTGTGATAGCATTTACCACAATGTCCTGTAATTATCCACGTATGTACCTAGTTTCCCTGTGAGTATAATGAGGATGAAGAACTATGTCATGTTCATCTTTTTCCTTACACTTCCATTCACAAGGCCTGACATAAGTTAGTGCTCAATACATGTCAAATAAATAATTGACTGCTTGAAAAGAATTTATACTTTTAAAATGTCAAGGTAAAATATTACTATCAAATATTATTTCATAACATATTTTCTTATTAAAAATGCCACACATGCTCATTGATGAAAATATGGATTAAAAAGAAAAATTATGGACAACCACAATATTACTGCAATAATTTTTAAACCTTCTGTTATTTCCTTCAATTTTTTTTTCCCTTTGTGTAGCACACAAAGACATATACCGTTTTTTCACTCCAAAATCTCACATTATATCACATTTAAGTTTCATTAGCCTGCTTTTTACACTAACTATACTGAGAAACTTTTTCTATGTCAGTGCATATTATCTTACCTCATTGATTAACAAAAAACACTTTTGCTATGAAAAACTTCGAGCATTCAAAAATTAGAGAAAACAATATAATGAACCCAATTGGATCCAATGACCAAGGTTAACAATATCAATATTTTTCCATTCTTCTTTTATTAAGTCCCTCATATTTATGTTTCTCAGCACATCAGTTTCAATAATGGTATTCTGTTTTTTAATGGACAAAAATTATTTAACTACTGTACTATTTTTAGCATGTAAAATATTATAAATTTCCAATGTTCTAAATAATGTGGAGACAAACAATACTACAGCTAAAGTTTTGTTCTTGTCAATATTTGTCTTCTTCTGATAAATTCTTAAAAGTGGAACTGTTAGATCAAGGGCCTTGCAAAATTGCATTTTGCTGTATTGTCAAATAATCCTCCAAAATTGTTGTACCTATTTATAATCTATTTATGTTATAATTTATTTGTTTGCCAAATTGACAAAAATGTATTTTATTACTGTAATTTAAGTTTCATTACTTGCGTTTTTCATGTTCAATAAATATTTAATATGCTTTTCTTTGAGAATTACATCTTTCTGTCTATTGGCCATTTCTATTGGTATACTTGTTTCTGCTTACTGATTTATAAGACTTATTTCTATCTCAAGGACATTAACATTTTGTATCATAAATTGCAAATATTTTAATCCATTTTTTATTGCCATTAATTTTGTCATATGAAAATTAAATTACCATATGGTTATATCTGCCAATGTATTGTTCCTTTATGGTTTCTGTTTTTTATTTCATTAAAGCAAAATTTCTCCATTTGAATGTTATATATATATATTTGTATTTGTCTATACTTCTTCTAATACTTTTAGTTTTTAGCATGTATATCTTTATTTCATCTGGAAATTACCTTGGTATAATTCACAAGGTGGGGATACACATGTATTTTTTTTTTCAATTACAAGGGAATCATTTCGATGACGACATCTTTTTTTATCATTATCATATATTAAATACTAATATATTGGGATAGAGTTTTGAATATTATATAGTGTGACCCTGATCTTTCTCAGATATTGCCTTGTCAGTACTACATCATATTGTTAAAGGTTAGTGAAAAATAATGGCAAAGACCACAATTACTGTTGGACCAACCTAATGTTATTGCTGTTGTTATTATTCTGATGGTGATTGTGATTTTATGCTATAATATCTGGTTAAACAATTTCTTATCCACTAGTTTCTTTAAGATTTTCTTTGCCAACATCTCATATTTAGAGTCCAGATAGCTTCCAGAATTATTTTCAGTCATATCTCAGTTTTTTTCTTAAAACCTTAAGTTATTTGGGGAAATATCTTGCCTATTTCACATTGCTCCCACGTCTGTATGCTAAACCCAAGGCCAGCTAACAACCTTTGTGAAGAAGATAAAACTGTTCCTAGTCATTTACTGCCACTCATGCCTCTGTCACCTTCTGTCACCCCAGATGCCTCATGATCTTGTCTCACTAGGATCTGACCTCTCTAGGTAGCTGACAACATAATGTTGATTTACCAGTGTCCTAATACCGCAACCAAATGCATGAGGGAACAGACATTGTCTCAAGAGCCTGCTTGCACCTACGAAACAGACATCTTCTAGAAATGTAATTACTTAACCTAGTTTTCTCTAAATTTCATTAATTTCTATATCACTTTCTCTTTTATTGCCATTTCCACATACAGTCATACTATTAATTGCTTAATAATTTTTAAAGTAGTTCACTCTTAAAAATAATGCAAATGTCTACTTTAGCTTTGTGTGAAAGAATGTGTATGTGATAATGGGTTTGGTTTATTATAACATTTAGAAAACTACATATAAAAATAAATATCTAACTATTTTAAAATGTTTCTCTACCACAGAAGCCATCTTACATATCACATGACATGCATGAATCAATTTGGGAAATACTGTCTTAATTCAAAGGTTCATACCAGTGATTCCCAAACTTATCTGCACTTTTGATCACCTAGAGATCTTTGAAAAATGTTCAACTCCAAGTCACTCCCCAGATCAATAAAAATTACAATAAATAGGAGTGGGACAAGAGCATCCATACGCCTAAAGTCCCCCAGGTAATTTCAATGTGCAGCCAAGTTTGAAAAGCACTGGTTCATTTTGTTTAAGCCACAGCCCTCTGTGCTGTCCATGGAGACTGTGTTGGGACTCTTCCCATCCAAAGCGATCGTTGCAGAAGGAAACCTGGACGGTTTCAAAACTCCAAAGTTTTCTAGCTTTATGATCTTAAATTCATTTCTTCAATCCTCAGTTTCTTTACCAATAAAACAAATATAACTTATCTGAGCCTTATGACAGCATTTCTTAAAGCCTCTTTGAGATTTGCCTGCTTCACACTCACCTGCAGATATTTATTAAGATATGGAGCACTCATCTCTCTCTCCCCTCCTTATCTACTGACACTAAATCTGTGGGGAAGGGACTCAGGAATATGCCCATTTACCAAGTGCCCCAAGTAATTTTCATAACCGTAAAGTCTGAGTTATTCTGAGTCCTAAGGATGTGAAGAGAATGATGTATGTGAAAGCACATTACAAACTGATACACACCCTACTGAAACAGGCTATGATTAAAAACCAAAAGTAAAATGCACATTCCATAAAACCTTCTTACATCTATCCATTCTTCTATCCCTTCTCCAATATTCTATTTTTTATTGGAATGCACAATTGCTTCCTTGGGCAAAGAAGGACTAGAGAGAATACTGCTTGATCTCCTGGCTAGCAGCATTTGTGCACCTTGGTGGCTGAACACAAATAAAACTTGTGCTAGTAAGCCTTTTTAGAAAAGGGTTCCTGCTCCTAACCCTTTATTTTACAAGTGAGCCAGGGAGGATCTATTGTAAAGATGATGCTTTTATCTTAACTAGGGCTGCAGAAATCTGAATTAAAAGTTTGTCCATCCTGCAAGGGAACCAAGGTCTGGATGAGAAACCCTTGCTAGATTTTGCACACTTAGGTGCAGATGCAGAAGGATTTGTTTTTGTCTTAAACTTTATTAATCACTTTGTCACCAATGAAACTATAGCAGTGATTAATCGCATATGTAATCTACAACAGCTCTTCTGTTGGACTTCTAGTCCTAGTATAAATTATCATGTCAAGGGTTAATCCATTTTATTTGCTTTAATCCTGTTTTCATTCTTTTTCTCTTTCCCCCAAACTGCACCCTGTTTACTCAGCTTTTGTGCAGAAGGGTTCCAATTGTCTGTTTGACAATTGCAATCTGAATGATTAATAACAGTGATGGAAACTTGACCAAGAGTTCAACAAACCATGAATAAAAACATTGAGCCCAAGGTCAGCACAGGTTACATTTATGCTCTATCCAAAAAAAAAAAAAAAAAGAAGTAAAAAAGGAAAACAGAGTAGAGTTGGGGTGAGGGAGAAAAGCAGTTTCTTCAGGCATTAATGCCTTCTCCCTGAAGATAATCTGAATACAGCTTGTCTGGTCATTTCCCCCCAAACAGAGCCATCTGTTATTAGACTTGCTGTGTAGGCCATGCAGCCTGGTGGAACGGCCCACTTCAGCAATTTCAAATCACAGTTAAATGCTGATGTCTCCAGGGCTTTGACTACTGCAAACAAAGTGAACTGGCAAGTTGCAGAAGCTTCCCTAAAGTGTGCTATAGGATCATGTTAATTTCTCATGATGGCTATTAAGCAGCCTAAGTTCGAATCAGAATATTTTACAGTCAGTGCTACTCATGGGGCCTTTTGTTCAGGGCTGAGAGGGTGCCTATCCCAAACCAACAAGTACCAGTACAGGGTATCATTAATTCAGCACCTGGCAATCCAGATTTTCAAAGTTTTTATGTATCTGATGGAGGATTGCATTTAATGTGAATGATAGACTCTTACATTGCAGGGAGAATATTTTAAACAGAAGGACTAGTGCAAAGCCACTGGATACCAAATGCTCAATAAATATTAAGTAACTATAAGGAACCCAAAGGGTGGGTCTAGTAAGTGGAGAAATGAAACTCAGCCACCATATATGGCAAATCTGATATGACTGAGCATAAAATAAACGTATGGCAGAGTTTTCTAAAAATTGGTCATTATGTGAAAAAGTGTACAATTTGATTATGTTCAAAAGCTTGTTTTGGCCCAACATAAAGTTAGTAAAATAGTAGGCTCATTAATTTGACAGATATTTAAGATGTGGCTTTGTGGCAAACACCAGGAGTGCCAGAGTGAAGGAAATACACAAGTTTTTTGCCCTAAAGGAGCCTATATTTGATAAGATGAACAATCAAACAGCAATAGTAATCAACTCTTCTAGTTCATTAAGAGAGCAATCCTAAATGGCACATCTACTTTTGATGCAAACTGGCGGCAGGAAAATACTGGGTAGAAGAGGGTGGTTCCCCAGCAAAGGCCCCACCCTCAAGCCTGGAAAACATAACCCTAAATGAGAACGGCTATCCCTGTTTTCCCAACCAAATGTTGCTTTTTCCAAAATTGCCCTGGCTTGCCACACTCCCCACCCTGTACCCATAAACCCCCCAAACTCTAATAGGAGAGCAGCAGAGAAGTGCAGCAGAAAAGGAGAGAAGAGGCATCTGAACGTCAAGAAGAGTTTTGCTAGGGACCGCCCAACTCCAGGGGAAGATTATCTTCCCCACTCCATCCCCTTTCCAGGTCCCCACCCTGCTGAGTGCCACCTCCATCACTCAATAAAATCTTCGCATTCACCATCCTTCAAGTCCCTGTGACCTTATTCTTCCTGGATGCTGGACAAGAACCCAGGTACCAAGAGGGCAGAGTGTAAAAGGCTGTCACCCTGACTGTCCACTGAGCTAGGTAACACATAGTCATCCATGGACGGCAACGGCTAAAAGAGCATTAATTGTAGCACACCACTAGAAGCTGCCATGGGGCTGGAACCCAAAAGCACTTACCCTGGCCCTGGCACCCACTCGCCTGTGTGTGTCCCAACCTGCAAGTGGTTTGAGCGTGGTAGCGGCCAACTAAGTGAGCCACACCTCTGTCACAAGTCCTGTGAAGGGGTCAAGGGAACCCTCCTGTCCCACTTTCACCAGGGACCACTTGGAATGGAGAATTTGTCTTTTGAGTCCCACCCTTGTATATGTCAATCAGCATAAAGTGAAATACCTTACTCAGCTTAGAGACTAAATATTTGCTGATCATGTGACAGATAACCAGTGGCATTTTGAGCTTAATAGTTAAGTTGACACAGTGAAATAAAATCCAGGATATTTTGTAATCAAAATAGGCTAAGGCAGAATTTAAACAAGATAAGAATTAAAGATGAACTGAATAAAGTATTCTAGGCAAAAACTCTCTTGTCTTTGACTTAATTGAATTACAAACACATTTCTGAGATGTTAATAATGACAAGATGTTACTTTTATTTCATTAAATAGATTTTTTTTAATCCATATTTAAGTTCACAGAAACACTTTCAGTGATCATTGCTAAACATGCCAAGTGCATTTTACAAAAGCTGGTATATATGTTGATAGGAGTAAATGTCTATATTTGGGGTGTTTTATTTAAACATAGACATTCAGTGATCATCACAGTTACTATTCATTTCAATTGGTGGAGGGATACTGCATAAATACAAGACCGGTAGTTTTATTTATAAAGAAGAAAGTATGCTTTTTACATCACAGTTCAAGCCCATCATATGAATTCACAATAGCCTCTATTTCTTTAAACAAAAAAAGATTTTAAAACATACAAATATATGTAAAGACTCACGAGTAGAGCTACCTGAAAACAGTTAATCAAAGGAGAAGATACTATAAGTATAGTTAATTAAAGCAGAGATACTATAAGTATAATTTAACAGAACGTTTAATCAATTCAGATATTACAAATACATTTATTAATGAATGAAAATGTTTAATACTTGGGGCTGCTAAGAGAGGAAGAGTCAGTTGTTTAGAAACTCTTTCATTGATCAAAACTATAATTGTCATTCTTTTCTCTGGCAAAAAGACACTGAGTAGAAGGGAAAGACTTCAGTCGTTCTGGATTTGTGTCCTGTAGTCAATAATTTAATAGTAACAACAGTAACAATAATAATAACAATAGTTATCAATTCTATAACCAATATAGCAAGGACACTGATAACAACAACAGCATTCATAGCAACTCCCATTAACAGAATGTTTATTAGATGCTTGCACATGAAATCCATGTCTTACAGTTAACCCTGTAACATCCCAGCACAAGAATGGAAACACATGCTCTAAAAAGATACTCAGAGAAGTAACTTACATTGTAGCTTACATTGGTTGTTTTTATATTCCCTATTTTGATTTCCAGGGCTGTATCTTCATTCCTAGTTCCATTTCTTTCTAATAAATTACCCTAGCTTAGTTTTCAAGGGCCCTTTTAGTGATTGTCTCTCAATGACCTTTTCTACAATCCTTCCAAGAGTGGGCAAGAAAAAAATGCATAACTGTCATAGGCTAGGAGAGAAGAATAAGATATTAAATAATTAGCAAGTTTCAAAAGATACTCTGAGATCTAATGCTGAATTGTATAATGCCAACAATTCCTATTGTCATATTTTGGAAGAGAGGAAGCATAGTGAGAAAAACGGCTTGACTGAAAGGAAATGTAGAGCTCAGTCCCAATCACGGATGCCCTGAAATCCAGTTAGAGTCCAGATCTAAGTGTAAATCGTTAGGGGACACTGAAGGTTTAAGGGCAAGATTGAAGCAGTGTTAAAATTTGTACTGGGGCATGGAAGTGAACCTTTTCCCTCTGGCTTTCCTAATTTTAATACCTGTCTGTGCTTATACAACCAATAAAATTGTGCATATTTGCCACAACCATGCAAACCTCAAATGCTACATATAATGACATTCAGTTAGCTTACTCAAAATAAAAATTATTGCACACATTATAATGAAACCTTTGCCATTATCCATTCCACATGTCCATATTAACTGTTCATAAATTCTGTGTGTGTGTGTTTGTGTGGATAATTACTGTATCAAAATGCATGATATCATAAGGACAAATTTCTTAGCAAATCTATGAAAGGAATACATTAAGTACTCAGCATCTGCCATTGAGTTTGAACTTTCCAAAAGCCACGGGGTCTAAACAAATGCTTTTAAGGATGAATCGCAGATTACATTTACTTAACAAGAATATTAAAATCTATATGGACTTTTAGCCGTCAGGTGTCTCTTAGCAACTCTTTATTATGTGATTTACTTTCTTTTGCCATTCTTAAATGGGTGATTTTATTTTTGTAAGGGGAAAGACAAGTTTTCTGTTATTTAAAAGTCCAGACCATTTAGTTTGAGCCCAAGTTCCCAAAGAACATAAACATCTCACTTGAACCCACAGCTTTGAAACTAAGAGAGGTTGGACTGAAACAGATGATAGGACAGGTTCTAACCTTCTGGGAGTGCAGAGTCTAGGCTGGGGGAGTTGTGGCACTTGCTGGTCAACAGTGGGAGGAACTGGACAGGACACAATATAGGGCCAACATTTGACTACCATCTATATGGATATTATGGTCTACTGAGCAGCCTTGGTACTGGCTTTCACACCATTAACACCAGTGGCTTTCCATCTTCATCATTTTACCAGCAATAATACCTTGAGAATGTACTGAATAGGCACCATTTTGAACAAGTGATCACTTTCCCAGCTCCATCTCAATTATGCTTTAAGAATGGAAGCCACCTAAAGAGTAATTTCGTAGTAGTTCTCAAACTATGTTCTTTCAAGTTTATAATGGTCTCTTTCACCATCATGGAAGAATTTGGAGTTATCTAATGAGATAGATCTCAGCAGGTAGGATTTCAAACATTCAACCTCTTCTTTAACCAGTCATTCTCCTATTTTCTGCTTTAGATATTCAGATTGAGTCAATTTCATTAAAAAAAAAAGAAAACTAAAAGGTGTGTGCTACTCTTGCTCCAAAAGAAAAAAAGAAACAAAGACAAGAAACACGTGTGTAACATCCGATTTTTAGGACAGTGAAACTATTTTGTATGATACTATAATGGTGGGTACCTGTCATTATACATTCGTCCAAACATAGAACTTACATCACCAAGAGTGTCAATGGCATGTCTATGTTGGTTCCTAATTGTAACAAATGTGCCACTCTGGTAGGGAATGTTGGTAATGAGTGTGACTGTACGTGTGAGGGCAGAAGTATGTAGGAAGTCTCTGTACAGCAGTCTTTCCCCTTATCTGCAGTTTGTGTTACCCATGGTGTAGTACAAAATATTTTGAGACAGAAAGAGAGAGAGAGAGATCACATTCACATAACTTTTGTTATGACACATTGTTAAAAATGTTCTATTTTGCTTTCAGTTATTGTTCATCTCTTACCGTACCTAATTTATAAATAATTAAACTGCATCATAAGTATGTACGTATTATAGGAAAAAACATAGAATATATAAGGTTCAGTACTATCTGAGATTTCAGGAATTCTTGGAATTCCTTGGAATTCTTGGAATGTAGCCCTGAAGATAAGGGAGGACTACAACACTTTCCACTCACAACTTTGCTTACAAGTTTGTTGTGAACCTAAAACTGCTATGAAAAATAAAGTCTATTAAAAGAAAATAAAAACAGCCACAATTTAAAAACCATTGATCTAGTCTCATGGAAGAAATGATCCCAGAGAGGATGAATGCTTTGCCGTAAATCATCCCGCTCGTAAGTGTCATCACTGATGAGTTTCCTGGGGTTGTGATTTTAATATTGTTTCAAGACACGATCACATTTTACAGAATGGCAAACGCAGTGATCTTTTTGTTACATGAACTGTTTCTACATCTCAGATAAAACATGTGCACAGGAAATGAGGCTCCTTCTTCTTGGTCTACTGTTTCTTTATCACACTTCACTGCTATTTAAGCAGCCAAGCCTTAAGGCTGAAACTGAGCTTTTAGGAGGTTCTAATTAAATTGAAAATATGTTATATGAAATACGACATTAATTCTATGGTAAATATGAGTACATATAGAGTTGATAGGGGCAAATAGAACCCAACATGGGTGAGGGTTAGAAGAATGGTAATAGGAACAGTTATGTCTAGAGAGGGTAAGGTAGGTTCAGGAAGGAGTTTGGAGGACTAATCTACCCAGAAGATCCTAGGGGGATGAGGCTTGAACACACACACACACACACACACACACACACACACACACCATCCTGGGGCAGCAGTCCTCAAGACATTCTTCATACAAAAAATAAATAGAAACTGGGGCCGGGTGCAGTGGCTCATGCCTGTAATCCCAGCACTTTGGGAGACCAAGGCAGGCAGATCATGAGGTGAGGAGATCGAGACCATCCTGGCTAACATGGTGAAAACCTGTCTCTACTAAAAATACAAAAATAGCCGGGCATGGTGGCGGGTGCCTGTAGTCCTAGCTACTCGAGAGGCTGAGGCAGGAGAATGGCGTGAACCTGGGAGGTGAAGCTTGCAGTGGGCCAAGATTTTGCCACTGCACTCCAGCCTGGGCAACAGAGCAAGACTCCATCTCAAGAAGAAAAAAATAATAATAATAAAAAAATAAAAAAATAGAAACTGCTTGGGACTTTGTACCTCTTTCCTTGCAACCAGATTACAAGAAAAAAATTCAAATAGTTCTAGACTTAAAATTTAACAAGTATCTTTTGTCAAATGACAGACAGACAGTTGTAATTTTTAGTAATTGGATGCCCCTTATTATTACATAGGGAAAGGCTTGGCACAAATACAACATGTAGGAACAGGAATTCTTTCTAGAGTATGGAAGAGTTGAACTTGAAAAATAGAATGATGAAAACTTTTTTCATTGACATTTTCTCTATTTCCTTGCCAAATAGGAGGCCCAGGTGCTAGCTAAAGCAAATCAATCACTGAGGACAAGTACAGATAATTAGTTCTTATATATATTTTTAAACTCTTAGATTTTCATTAAATTATCATGCCTTGATTTCATGGGCCAATTTCTCATGAGTTGCTAGAGTTTAAAGCCAATACATTGTATGATTGGGAAATGATGAGTTTCCTGGAATTGTGATTTTTAATATTGTTTCAGGACACAATATCACATTTTAAAAAGTAATGATAAAAAATGACATTTTTGTTGTGTGAAATGTTTCAGAAACACACATAAAAACATGCACATAGGAAAGCAGACCATGCTCATCTGCTGTTCCTGGGATTAAAGTTAGTATCACCCAATTTAATAAACATTTTCAAGGGGACATATGACAGAGCTTTGAGTTTTAGCTTTGGGTATTTTAAGAAGAATGCACACACAAAAATGTTAGAACAAAAATGCATTCACGTTCATGAATACTGTGGAAGAGATGGTTGGGATTGACAGAAGGAGAGTTCTATACATTCCCTGTCTAACGTAATGAGCAGCCCCAGGAGGAAAGGCCTCAAACTGAGTTTTTAATAATGATAACCATAGATTCTGGCAGATAGGAAGAAAGAGTCAGTCCTGGGCATGAAAATTCCCATGAGCAAATTCAAATGACTTTCTGATGAGTAAAGGCAGAGGAAGGCAGACAATTTAGCTTGACTATAATTGAAAGCCTGGGTCTGGTGGAGGTGAGCGATTAGCAGGAAGCAAATGTGGTGAACTGTTCGGCATTCTTGGAGCAAGGAGCCAAACGTACCCAAATAGTTAATTCTGTTGATTTCTTTGATTGAACATGATTGTCTCTTGCAAGCAGCAGATTGTTTTTTCACCTGCAGAGCGTAAGGGTGTGGGGACAGGGGTGTTGTATAATTAGGACATTATAGAATGCTAGACTACATTTTTCATGAAATTAGCCTATCTTGCTTGATTACTTGCGAAGCGACTTCGAAACCAACTCTCTGGGGTTGTGTTAATGAGAACTGTAACCTAGACTTAGTTCTGGGCAAATCAGATCATGCCATTCTCATACTCTTTTCTTAGGGACCTTCAGAAAAGTCCAAGATCTTTAGCCAGGTTTTCAGGCTCCCCCATCACCTGGCCCCTGCTGACTCTGCTGGCTCGTTTTTCCATTTCTTACCTAATTAACTTTTACTTCTTTTTGTAGATGTGGCTCAGGGTTTGACTCCTCTGGGAGGCCATTTATGGTTGCCTGTCACTTCCAGCAGGGTTTTATTCCTCCCTAGTATCCCCACAATAACCTGTAGATATTTCCATTATTGTATTTTCCACATTATTGTGTGTTATCTGTTAATGTGTTGGTTGTTCCACTAGGCTATCTTGCTCATTGTTATTTCTTTATGTTCCTAGCCCAAGGTTTTCCGATATCTAATAGTCAGTATATGCTTCAGCTAAGGAAGACATTATCCATGAATAGATTTGAGTTTTGTTTTAGGCAAATTTTCCTTGTGTGGTGATAATGTCCTATTCAGTTGACTATTTACTAAACTTTCAGCCTTACGTTTTTGAGATTCAGCTAAAATCAATTTTTATAAAACAAAATATAAAATTATCTATAAGCATTTAGATAAGCAACCTGTGGAAAGCTTTAGAAATATTAGCTTTTGCATGTATACAGTGGAGTACTCCAGTGCAGTACTCCTTAGAGGAGTACTTGTTTTGTTTTGTTTTTTTTGAGACGGAGTCTCGCTCTGTCGTCCAGGCTGGAGTGCAGTGGCGTGATCTCGGCTCACTGCAATCTCCACCTCCCGGGTTCATGCCACTCTCCTGCGTCAGCCTTCTGAGTAGCTGGGACTATAGGCGCCCACCACCACACCTGCCTTATTTTTTGTATTTTTAGTATAGACGGGGTTTCACCGTGTTAGCCAGGATGGTCTCGATCTCCTGACCTCGTGATCCACCCACCTCGGCCTCCCAAAGTGCTGGGATTACAGGTGTGAACCACCGCGCCCGGCCAAGGACTACTTTTATACTGGAGATTGTCCTTTGACCTTCCTTCCCTCCACACGGTTGTTTTGGGAACTGTTAGGCTGGTTACAATTGTAGCCCATCTTCTAACTACAGTTAACCATTCAATGTGGTCACCTAACCTGAGCTGGAGTAATGATTCCCTCCTTAGGAATTCTATCACAGAATCAAGACAGAGAAAGCTTGTCAATCTCTTTTTGAAAGCCTAGGATATGCGATGTAATTCTTAGAAATTATTGGCAATCTGATTTCCTTCTACTAGGACCAGTGAATCACAGAAAATACTTTTACAGAGAGAAAGCAGATATTGACCCTGACCACTGGAGAAATGAGGCAGGATATGAAAAGAAAGTCCTAAATATGTTTGAGTTTGTTGTTTCAGTACTTCGGGTCTAGCCATATTCTTGTTCTTGGGTTTCAGGAATGACCTAAGTATCCTAATAATAAATCTATACTTTGGCTTATGTTCCTATGAGTCAGATCTTGGTCACTGGCAACAAAGATCCAAATTATTACAATATACTAGACAGGGTCAACATTTATCTTCAAATTATGCATTTCAATTATTTTTCTGATACATGACACATTTTCTTAAAATATTTCAGTTGGGTAATTGCGATCTTAATTCTGGCAACTAATTAGTGGAAAAGCAAGGTCTGTGAAAAACAACCATTCCTACACTGCATGTGTAAAGAAGGAAATTAGAGGCAATTTAGAACTGCAGAAGCATAGAATGAATGAAGTCACAACCCTTAATTTTAATGTTCTCTCTTTTAGTTCTCAAAATTCAACTAAAATATTAGACCCTTAGTGGGAACCAACATTAAAAGAAAGGGAAAACATTTGTTCTCCAATTAAAGGCAAAATATGTTTGGAAATATTGGTCAAATTTTACACTTTTAAAATTTGCCTAGGGTTTTTCTGTCATCACCTTATCTCATTTGAGTGATGATTAGAAATTTTCGTAGAGTCTAATTCCAGTAATAATCATTTCTCTTTGTCACTGGAGAGTCTTTCCCTCCTCAACGCACATCACAAACATTTTTTGATTAAACATTCCAACAATTCTTGGAAGGAAATTGGGTGATATTTTCCGTGACTGCATGGTCTCTGAGGAGACTATCTATTCGGATAAACCAATTACAAGGACAGTAAGTATATCTATCTGCAAAAGGATAGAAATCACAACATCCTGAAAGTCTTCCTGCTAGACTCATCAGACAGGAATTCAGTGCCAAATGAACATTTAGCTAATTCCCTAATGAAGGTCTGGCTGTGATTATAAGATGATAGCAATAAAGGCATACAAGTTTATCCAATAGGTTTTTTTTCCCATACTACTTTGTGGTTACGTGTTCAAACATTTTTTATTTCATTAAGATATTGATTTGTAAATACTTTTCTTTAGGTTGGAACCAGATACCAACCAACCTTATATAAGCAAGCTGAGAAAGAGAACGAGAGGAAGAGAGGTGGAGGAACAGGAAGCAAGAAACATCAGGTTCAGATTGTACTTATTTGTTAATTAATACATGTCATCATAGGCTGAGTAATGAGGACAAATATACGTTTTATCATCTAATAATAAAAATACATTAATATATACTGTTCATTTATATTGTACTATTTTTCAGTATCATTTTATTTTATTCTATCTAGTTGGAGGTCAAATATGTAGAGATAGATTATGGTATGCATAAATTTTGCTTCATGCATAATCAGACAATAACTATTTTATAAATATATATACATATTTATATATACATACACACCTATACAATGGTGAGAATAATCTAATAGCATCTTCATTTTATGGATGAGAACACTGGGCCAAATTTACCAACTCATGATTATTCAAACAATTTTTGAACAATCTAAAATATTTCAGGTTTTAGGTTAGGTTATGGAAACTTCATATTAAACAAAAGGGAAACAAACACACAAATAAAAATAAATGGATCTTCCATCTAGTAAGATAGAGTGAGTGAAATGACTTACCCTATGTTTTTTTCAGATACACTAAAATTACCTTTGCTGAGAAGAACAAGGCTTTGAGACCAAGCATTCACTAAAGGGATAATGAGATGTTCAGTTAATGTATTTCACAGTTTTTAAGGTTGGAGTAAAAAATAACTTACAAATATTTGGGGGAAATCAAAGAGTAGAAAAAGACTACAGTGGATCTTTCCTAGTCCGTACTGCAGATATGGGCATATTAGCAGCCTCGAGGGCTCTCTACATGTTATATGATTTTCCTTTATTACACGGTCCAGGCTGTTGGCAACACATGCACTTCCATATGCTTGTTGACGAAAGGTGCATGTGTAATCTCCGACAACTCTGGCTGAGTCCAACCTGCTAAATCAATGTTCAGAAGATGTTGGTTTGACCCCAGCTTTAGAAGTGGTGGGCGTGCTTCACTGCTGGATCATCTGTTGCTTATTTTAAAATTCACATTTGTTTATGTCACATGAAAATGTTCATTGCTAATAGGAAAACTCAGTGTACAGGTGCATGAATTCATATTAATTCATATTAGTCCATATTTTAGATAGATAGAATAAAAAATAAGGTATTGACAAATGCAATTCAATAAACTTTGGCATTGTGGTGGCAGCAATGTATAGTCAATCAACCATAGGGAGCATTCCGTACAGCATTCTACAAAGACCCAAGGTCCTGAGATTGTAGGAAAGGCACCATTTTACAATTTTTTTACTCAAGTCTGATTAGACAGTGTTCTGTAGGCAAATTTCTGTAGCATCATCCCATCTCTTCTTTATTCACTGACATGTTTAATGATAAATTGATTCATGCAATTTATTGATGTATTTATTCATGGATACATTTAATGATAGATGAATTGATTCTTTTATTTATGCGTGCAAATATCATCTATTCAGTCACTGCTAGGATATGTCAGGTACTACATCAGATATTGAGGAAAAAAACATAAATACAACATAATATTTACCCATCATTTGTTCACAGTCTAGTAGATAGCCAATAGATGACTAGGTAGGTGCAGTAATACTAATGTGCTGAGACTACTTAAAAAGTTCATAGAAAGGGCCTGGCTCTGAGGGGCTCAGCATGGGCCTGAAAATATATTCTAATGTAAGAATCTCAAACCCCTCAATGCAGAAATATTTTGCAAATGTATTGTTTTCCCATTGTAAAGAAATATATTCAAAGGCTTTGAGATTTCCTGTGGACTTATAATCAGTCTTCGGAGATTAAAACAGTAAAATAGAGCCTAGAGTTCTATCTGCCACCTTGGACAAGACCTTCATCTCTCTAAGCCTCAGTTTCCCTATCCTTAAAATGGGGATACTAATAATTGGCTCACTAGTGATTCTTGAAGATTATATATAACAGTGACTATAAAATGCTCATCTTGGTGTATGACATGCAGTTGAAGCTCAACACGCGGTCACTATTATTATTTGCAACAATTGCTGTAGCTCAAGAAAAATCTTTACGCAGGATTCTGGGCTTAACACCTTGGATAGAAAGAAAAATGGAAAACATTGTTTTCCCTAGATTTATAATCCAATTTAGAGGGTAAGATACAAATATTCAAACCATAGAAAAAAGGCAATGCAAAAATCGTGTTCCAAATTACTAGCTAGAAACAGTTGAGGAAAAAATGTTAAACTAACTGTGAAAGCAAGGATGAGGTGTTAGACATATACAAGGTGGTTATGTTTTGTTCAAGACTCTATACCCCCAATAAAACAAAACACAACTAAACAAAACTCACAAAAACCCAAAAACCTCACAACCACTTAAAATTCATAAAATCTCAAAATTGAACCTTTTACCCAAAGATTTAAAAAAGTTTAATGTAACTTTAGATGATTATTCAGTCTCTGAAAAATGAGTCTAAATGAAGATGTAAATGGTGTTTTGAAAGCACAATGAAATTATGCTTTACCTGTTCTGAGAGGTTTGTATTGGGAGTAAAGGAAAATGTTTTCTGTCCAGTCCCAATGTGTTTTTGGAACTGTGCTTTCAACCCATCCCCATGACTACTATGGGAAGAGTGAGTTAATGTAGTGGCACATTTTCCACCCCTCTGGAACTGTAGTCATGTGTCCTAGAAGAAGCAACTGATCCATCTGGACTAGTCAATCCTTTTTTTGTTGTTGTTGTTGTTTTTTTTTTTTCTGAGATGGAGTCTTGCTCTGTCACCCAGGCTGGAGTACAGTAGTGTGATCTTGGCTCACTGCAACCTCTGCCTCCCGGGTTCAAACGATTCTCCTGCCTCAGCCTCCCGAGTAGCTGGGATTACAGGTGTGCACCACTACGCCTGGCTAATTTTTGTATTTTTAGTAGAGACGGGCTTTCACTATGTTGGCCAGGCTGGTCTTGAACTCCTGACCCCAAATGATCCACCCGCCTCGGCCTCCCAAAGTGCTGGGATTATAGGTGTGAGCCACCGCACCCAGCCTGGACTAGTCAATCCTTATCCTGGGATTTTATTTTGAAATTAAGGTAAGTTAAGTAGGTGCTCACTGTATCCTTACCAATCTGAACTGAACTATATGCTGAGCTTTAATGTTTAGGAAACATGATGAGTGGGTTTAACGATTAAGTATATTTTTACTAATCAGGTTGCTACTTTGCAGTGATGAAGAAGCTGTGAATTTTAGCATGTATAATCTAATCACCTCATTTGGGAATTGGTAATAAAGTATGGCTTATATGAGATATCCAATCGGAGATAAAGATAGGGGAGAAGATTGTCTTCGGTAATTTTCTTATAAATCACAAAACGTGTGCTTTTCATGGTAACGTGTGAGGAAAGCTTAATATAGATGTGTGTGCTAGATTAGGGTTAAATCTTTTTCCTGGGAGACAATTTGTAAGGGACAATGAAACATTTTTATCTGGTTCTTCCTCAAAAGAAAAAAAAAAAGGGGGGGACGGGGATACATGTCAGAAGAAAGAAAAAAACATTAACATCAGAACTTAGATTTCATAGAACATATTATCCCTCAACTCAGACTAATGTGTGCAGTATTGGTTAGGCAATCTGAGAATAAGGTTAAAATTGATATTCAGCTGTGAACTGGGATGCCTCTTTCAGGGAGTTTGTTTTCCAGGAACCATAAACTGAGCTAAACTCAGGTTTACACTTCTGAACTCTTTCTAGGGGAGGTCATCTTCTACAGGAAGAAGAAATATATCACTACCATTTATTTAGTTCTTACCATAGGCCAGAACCAATGACAAATACTTTATGTATATGATAATGCTGGTGAGGATAATGATCATGATGATGATAAAAAGAAGATGACAAAAGTAGAAATAAGCAAACATAAAAAACGAAAGATTACAGCAGACAAAGGAAGAAGAGAAAAGGTGAAGGGAAAAAGAAACAGGGAGAGACCCCAATTAATCAGACACTGCATCTTGTACTTTACATACATTAGTTTATTGATTTCTCACAACTCTAGGCCGTAGTGATTATTCCCACATTTCACAGATGATGAGGAGTGATGTTCAGAGAGACAAAGAGACTCTCCCAAAAGGAACTGGACAGCTGCTGTTTCTGATACTTGGTATCAACTCCCTCATTCTCACCCTACCCCCTTCCTCACCCCACAAATAAAAGCATTCCAGTTTTCCACTGGCCAACTGCCCATCATCCATTCTTATTCTACGGGCTTAAGTTGCAGCTATGGGAAAGAGCATGTGACGGAGATGTGTGCTGTCCAATCAATGCACGCCATTCTTCTGGTTTCAGTTATTGCCCCAGGGAATGCATCTATCAGGTTTAGGACTTTTGTTCAAGCTGTTGGGCCAAGAGAGCTCTCTCTTCTACTGAGCTTGAAACTGGGAGCATTTAGGATTTGAACTGTGGGGCTCTATCATAGGACCAAATACAGCCTGGCAATGGGAGGAAAAGAGTTGAGATGTTGACAGAGGCTGGAGTCTTGATGACTTATCTAAATCTTGACGCAAACCATGCCTCAAACTTGCATTACTCTGAAATTTTTAGTTATATGAGGAATACATTTTTGTTCATATATAGAATGTATGGTATATCTATTGTATTTCAGCCTGTGTTTTTCTCTCACTGGCAACAGAAAAAAAATCCTGACTGATACGTAAAATAAACTAAAGAGCCAGTGGCAAAGAGAGTATTCAAACTAGAAGTCTGACTCTGCAGCTTATGCTAATTAAAAATCCCTGTACAACTCCCCCAATATAAAGGAGTATTTCTAACACGAAAAACAGGACTTTAGAAGAGGACGAGTCCCAAATTCGATTTGGCTTGTTGCAGTACCAGTTTTTCCTTTTTTTGTAAAATCACGAAATAATATTACCTATTATTGCATTATTGTAAGTACTCAAAGAGATAATATGTGTAAAATGCCTTGAATAATTACTGGCGTGTGTTAAACAATCTAAATTAGTAATTGTTACTATTTATATCTTCTTAGAAGTTGAATGTGTAGGAGAAAAACACACTATTTTTATAACTTATCTCTCTCTTAGTTGAGAGGAGTCATTAGGATATCATTCACCTGTGTCCTTACTTTTACCAGTTCTTGTCAAATCCAACAAAAGAGAAAGAAAAGAAATGCTAAATGCAAACACTTTATCCCTTATACTTTTGTGTATAAGTCTTACCTGGAAAATTCTTTCAAGAGAGTTGCTTTCAAGAAATTAGTTCAAAACTTTGATTTTTGGTATGTATAGGGGCAAGAAAGTCACCGGAGAAACTATCAACACATGACATGGGATTTAAGTAAGCTTTGCAACTTTGAGGGCTTATTTGGATCTATGTACATTCCTGATGCATCCCCCTGGTCTAGTAGTCATGCTGAAACTTACAGTTTTTGTTTGAAATTAAAGTGTATTTAAAAAGAAATTGGAACTTGAGTTGTTTCAAGGGTAGAAGCAACAAGAGATAAATGCAAAGGCAGACCACTCTGGGAAAAAAAATGATTGAGTTAGTCACATGTATGCCAAGCACACAAAATTAATCTGATTCCAGTTGTTCACGGGCAGAATCAAGGTAAAGAGTGTGAATGACAAGCTACCCGTAACTCCCATTGGACAGGGACCGCAACATGTCAAAAGGTCCACGTACATTCAAAACTTCAAGCCCCAGAGGCGTATTGAGAAACACCCTGGTAATATTTTTCAAGTCTTTCCTTGAATAGCAGTGACATTCTACCAGGAGAAGTGAGTGCAAAAAAGCTCTACTTAATATCGCCCAAAAGCCACAGGTGCAAGCTGATTTCGAGAGCCAGCCTCTAGAGACAAGCAAACATTATATTACAACGGATGTCATTAGACGTACAGAAGGGAGCATAAAATGCCTAATTTATTCACAAAGTGACATTTTATTTAGTGCAAATAGGCAATTTGGGCATTTACCGGAGGCACTTTCAGTAATAAAGGGGTGTTACTAAAATAGGTTGGAACACCTGACATTGTTGTCTTTATAACACAAGTTGCTGTTCTTTGGCTGTGGCAGAAAAATCACAAAATAGAAGATATCCAGTGTTCGGTAACCTTCTTAATGAACACATGCTCTTCCCTAGCCCAACATTACATGATACCTCCCCCAGCCAGAAGCTTTGGAGGTCAAGTTACTGTTAGTATTTTATTATTATGTAGCAGTGTTTTCACAGTGACTTTTGCATAGGAGTGTTTTTTGGAGATCTGCATTAATTTACTACTACAGTCAAAGGTTAACTACTATAGTGAATGCTGTGCTTAGTTGAACACAGGGTCACTGTGTATCCTTGCTGCTCTCACAATTTATAGCTGTTTATGGTATCTGGCAGTATGGCTTGATAGTGAGGTCATCCTTAAACATTAGCTATTTTATATATTCCCATTGGCCCTCTAAACATTAAATAACTGCTATATAATTCGAAGAGTGGGAATTTCTTATCCACTTGTACTTTACATGCTTAAACTTACTGCTGAATGTACACAAAGTGTACTAGGAATCAAATGACATATTTTGACAAGTGGCTCTCAAGTGCACAGCTTAACCATATGTAACCGAGTCTACATCTTGTTGGAATTGTGAGGGAAGTAAACTTTTTTCTCTGCTCTCTTGTTTCCAAGCATGGACCTGTTCCCAACTTAGTCGCAAGATTCAGCATAAACTTCCTGTCACGTCCTTGAAAGAGATGTCCACCTCCAACCTTGACATTCCAGGGCTGGCAGAGTGTCTAGTACCTAAGAAGTGCTCAGTATATGTTTTTGTGAGCTAAGCTATGGAAAAACTTTGTTTACCCATTTCTGGCACCTTTTTAATAAATCAATCCTGAGGGTGTAAATGCCTTCCAATACTGAAAGAAAATCTCTCATTGTAGATTTTTAGATGCTGATAAGAAGAGGTATTTCAGGCGGGGTATTTTGGTTCAGTCCTTTTATTATATCTTGAGCCAATGCCTGCTGCTAGAGCGAGACCTGAGTGATATCTAACTTGAAAAATAAAACTAAAACCTTACCTCCCAAGACTATGTAAACTACCTACATTGCATGCCTTCATGCTGAGAGAAATAACGATTCTTCAAAAAAAGACTTCAAATGGTTGTGAAATATATGTTTCATAATTAGGAAGCTGGGCGAGAAATCCACAAAGCATTTCATTATTATGACTGCTGGTGTGTTTTGTTACAACTGCGGCAGATAGCTTTAGGGGCCACGCATGGCCCACCCATGCGAGCTTTTTAGGACACACCACTCCCTCTAAATAGAGCATGGTTACTGCTCTCATGCAGGTTTTCTGAACACCACCTATGAATGTGGAACACAAGTATTCAAAGAAAGTATGAGGTGCTTCTCCACCAGATTTGTGAGCTGCTTAGCATAATAGAGCCACCTGCCAAAGGCGAAGGCCTACTTTCCAATAAAAAGGGAGCCTACAAATGATGGCTGCCCAGGAGCTGTGTTCAGCATGCGGCTTGAGCAGGAATGGTCCGCCCAAGACACTGTCTCCTGTCATCTCCTTTCTCCTGAGTCAGCAGGGACCAGAATGCACAGAGATCCTGTATGTTCCAATTATCAAAGAGCACAGATTTGTTGATGCTACTTCCTACTGGCTCACAAGAAAAGAACTCTCAACAAGAGGGATGGGGAAAGTACATTTTGAAGCCCTTTTTTCCTAAAGGACTTTGGAACACATCCCGGCACTGTGAATAAATTCGGAGGCGCTAAGGTACTAACAATAGTCTCTGTTGGATAAACTTAGGACAGCAATCAGAAAAAATATATATATTGGCTCCTACCTTCCTCTGTGATTAATATGAGTTACTGCTAGTTTATTAGCAATGGCAAATAAAGGCAACTCCTTGGGAGAGAATAGAACCTTAAATTATGCAACTCTCTATGAGTTTCTTTTAGTTTTCTGAAAGCAGTATGAAATTTTTACCATTTCACTCTGTTTTTGATGTTGCTTAGATGTGCACATTTCATATGCCTTCATGTCTTCCTTCAGAACTATCAGTTTAATCAGACAATTGGTAATGTTTAAGTGATCACAAGTAGAATTATGAAATAATTCCATTACTATTATATTGAAACATGGCATGTTAGGGAAAAAATATCACTCAAGGAAGAATAGCAGTTATAGCATTGAACTTAATATTCAAATAAATATAAAATAGGAAGCTCTCCTGGAACACATTTACTCGTTGAATTTTGCCTCTTCCCACTCCTCAGAAAAATCTGCTGAAAACACTTCAGGAGTCTGTGGCAATGAAACTCACTCCTTTGTGATATCATCAGTGCTGCTGATAGACTATTATGTTACAATTTCATTGGACACAAAATCTAATATGATTAGATAGACTTTTGAGTTTTTGGTAATGACAACTAGGATTATGATTGTGGCCAATCTAAATGGTATCCACTAGGGTTATATAGTAAGAAATCTTAGAACAGGTTAAATCTACCCATGTCATGTATTACAGGGAGAGAGTATATGTACCAGCCACTACTCCTCAACAATACATGTCAACGATTTTGAATTTCAGTAAAACCAAGATTCCTTAAGGACTCCTATTACAACGAAAGCTGCTAGAAATAACAATTACTGGGGTATGTGTGTGTATGTCTGTATGCATACCTGCATTCCCCCACTGACTTATAAAACCATAATTGTTTGCATTAATACTGAGGTTTTAGAATCTCAGTAATATAGCCATTGCTAAGACACAACACAATAGGAGTCTTATATGGGAGTAAAAACTGTTGAATAAAGATTAGCCTTGCTTTAAGCAGCATTACAAATATCTGATTCTGCATTTATTTTTCAATTGTTCATAGTGACTCTTTTATTCTGTACTCTGCGTGAGGCTTCTATTTGACCCTAGATTGCTAATTATTACAAGAAACACAACATGAAAGCCTACCTTTCTGGGTTCTAATATCCACCAGTAAAACCCTGGAGTTTTATAGAAATAGATACAGGTATTGATTTCTCTCATAAAGATCATAGGGAATTCATGACTTCTTGGCCACTTTTAATTAGCATAAAACATGCTTTGTTGAGTGAAATCCCGGTCTCTGAATTTTTAAAAGAAAATTATTACAGTCATACCAGAAAGATAATAATCCAGAGGGTCTAGGTAAAACTTTCTTCGCTCAAAATATATACTCCCAAACACTTTATGCTGAAGTTAGGCTGCAAAATACTTTTCATTTTCCCTCACTGTATTGCATTTAGTTTTTCTGTACATTTAAACCATGTCTACAATGGATTGAATGGTTCAAAGCAATACAATGTTATTATAAAGCTTTTGCAAGGCTGTGGTGTTGTTTGTTCTGCCCTTGTACCTTCCTTGTTACCGTGGAAAATGTACCAGTATAAACACTGAGATCTTAGCAGAATAGAGAGGTTGTTTCCAAATGTGTGCCTGGCACAAAGGAAAATTTCACACCAGATTTGAAACTATAAGTTCTCATTCTTGATAAGGAAGCTCTCTATTTTATGGTCGCAAAATATACCAGGACACAAGTTCTTTGCCACCCACGACCGCTGCTACTTATGGAAACCACATTTAAAAAGCATCATCGTTAAGATGTTACTAAAAATTTCTCTCTGATGCACTTAATTAAAGTAGACAGACTTCCCTCAGACTTTTGACTCTATCTCTTTTTAGAAATTTAATGCAGGCCTTAGTCTTAGTTGGGTAGCACAGTGTTTTCTAAATGCCAGAGTGCAAGATTAATTTTAATTGTTTATAGTATTTGAAGCACGTAACATGCAAAAACTTCTCCTTTTGAATCATTTGGAGAAAGAGAATTTTCAAAGAGAAAACTGTTCAGAGCTGTATGTCCTTAACACCTCTTTAGTACTTCCAATCTCTCTTTGTAACAAAGAGATTTTAGGGGGACAGATAACAGTATCTAATCAGAATTTAACAAAATTGTTTTGTTTTGCTTTGTTTTTCTGACTGCAGACATATTTATCAATTGATATTCACATCAACTGATATAACTTAGAATAAAGTTTAATTTTATAATAAATATGAAAAAACAATGAGACAATTGAAGAATACCATTTAACCATTTAAAACCAGGTAGTAATGCATGTGATATACCTCCTTCCGGAGTTTTACATATTGGAGCCCAGATACGCTCAAAGTTAAGAAAGTGGTACATTCATGCCCGCCATTTAGAGAGGACATAGTGCACACAGAGTCAAGCATTTACATGCCAGATGAGTCGATTGTCTCCTTACATTGTAATGATAAATTTGGACACAGATCGATCACCTTAGGTGAGTTTGCAGAGGTCAGATGAAGCCCATCCAAAGATTGCATGGTATCTAGAGGTGAGAAGAAGGTTTAGATAAACTGGAGAGATCAGGCACTCAAGAGTAGCACTCTGTGAATTTGATGTGCAAATGAATCTCCTAGGAGATCTTGTTATTAAGGAGATTTTGATTCAATAGGTCTGGGGTGAGACCTGAGATTCTGCATTTCTATCTACTGCTCGTCCAGAGTAGCAAGGACACAGAAAGTTTCACACCAAATTCCTGGTAATTCTCACTAGAAAGCAATTGAGAAAGAATCCGTGGAAGCAGGGCATTAGAGACAGGTCAGCAAGACTAACCTGATTTTATAACTGTTACTTGGGCTTTGAAGGCTAGACCTTCGTGTTATAATTCAAGGGAAGGGTGTTACGACATTGTAATGGGAGGGTATGCCCACCCCTAAAGAAACAGACTGCTTAGACAGGAGGCAGAGCAGGGGTGAATGTCATGAAGATCTACATTCATATGGAAATGCCCAGACCTGAGGGCAGGAACATGCTGGAGAGCATATGGGTTAGGACAAAGGAAGAGCACAGAAGTGCTATCATTATGAGAGTACGCTGGGACACATGGAGCAAATGCGTGGTGTGTTACTAGACACAGATTGTGAAATCAGTGCAGAGAAAAGACAGAGTAGTGATGGGGATTTCAACTCTCCAGACATCTGCCGGAAGTCTCATTTGGATAACAGCAGAATGTCTAACAGGACCTTGACTTGCTTTGCTAATAGCTTCATCTCCCAGAGGAGAAAATTTCCTAGGGGAATTGCCATTCTGTACTCATTTTTGGACAACCAGGAAGAATTAGTTGCCATTTCAAAAGTGCTAAGTAGTTTAGGAATAAGACATATTTTTTCAGAGTCCATGAGAGGGTGGGAAGCAAAAGATCGTCATGTATACTATAATTTATTCAACTGGATTCCAAACAATTTAGAGATGCTTGACATGAGATCTTTGGAAGGAAAATTTTATCAGCTCTTAAAAATTCCTTTTTAGCTGTGTAATGCCAAACGATCTGAAGGGGAATGAAAAATTGGGAGGTACCTAGAAATCATTGAGAGTGTCTAGGGAACTCTTTGATGGCCAAAGGCGGACTTGCATTGTCTAAGGAGCTACTGCGTTCTCCATTGCTGGATTTCTTCGTGGAGGGAATTGCACACAGCAGTGTGGCTGGATGACGTGAGCTTTGCTATTTCTGCACTGGCTGTGTTGAATTGGTTTCATACCTCCAAAGTGCCATACTCTTGCTCGCCTCTAGGGCCTCCTACAAGTCTATCTTCTCCCACTATTGTTGGACTCAGGGACCTTGTCCCTTCTGTCCCCACTGTATTCCCAGCATCTAACAAATGTCTGTCATATACTAGGCATTCAATAAATATTTGTTCTATGAATGAAGGAGACTAGTCCACATTATTCTAACCCCTTAAGATCAGCATTTTTATCCTCTTGGGTTTTAACAATGCTTCCTGTACGTAGTATGCTATCGTTTTTATTTGTTGAGTTGACTTATTCCGATCCTTCAACCCCCTCCGGCCCCCACTTCTCAATTCCCCTACTTATGTCCTCAGAGGAACTGAAGAAGACAGATGAACATATTAGTTTGTTCCCGGTCTCTGCCTCCTTTCATCAAACCCATTAGACTACTAAATAAAATATAAAAAGAGAAAAGTAAAAAGATGCAACCATGCCCCCAAAGATAATCAATTTGAATGCTAAAAATGTAAAACAAACAAACAAAAAACCACCTCAAAGTACTAACTGGGATTGACCTCTCCCATACCTGCTGGGCTTGGGTCCCAGAACAGAAAAGAAGAGGTGATGAGTATGCATACAGTGAAGGTATTAGGGGTGAAAATTGTCCCATACCTCATGGAGACTAAACCAAAGTTCTTTCTTTTCAGATGGAGTCTCACCCTATTGCCCAGGATGGAGTGCCCTGGTGCCATCTCTACTCACTGCAAACTCCCCCTCCCTGGTTCAAGCAATTCTAATACCTCAGCTTCCCTGGGACTACAGGTGGGACTACAGGCATGCACCACCACACAAGCTAATTTTTTGTATTTCTAGTAGAGACCAGGTTTCACCATGTTGGCTAGGCTGGTCTCAAACTCCTGGCTTCAAGTGAGCCACTTGCCTTGGCCTCCCAAAGTGCTGGGATTACAGGCATGAGCCACCATGCCCAGCTCAAAGTTATTTTAAAACTACAGGTTGAGGCACCCCTTCTTTGTCTGGGAAACAAAATGTGATGCCTGCAATTACAGCTTATATAAAGTGAAATTTAAAAGGTAAGAACAGTCACAGTCCCCAAGCCAAGTCTGTGCTGGGCTGCCCACTGGTTTCATGAATAGATGTGAACATCACAGGAATAGGAATCCCAAGCTACGGCTATAAGACTGTAAGGACTTGGTTTTGGACCAGGGAGCTCAAGAGACCTGTTAGAGGGATGAATGTTGTAGGGTTCAAGGGATGCTTCCATTGAAGAAGAAACTTAAAGCCCAAATTCCAAAACTCATTCAGAAAAAATAACAACATAAAAAAATCGAAAAATGACAATTAGGTGATCAACCCACTCCAATATGGAAATGATTAAATAGTCTGCAAACAAACAAACCACAAAAACAACAACAACAACAAAACCCCACAAACTTTAAACCGAATATGTTTAGGGTATTTCAAAGATAAATGAAGAAATGATGCCCCCAAAATAAAACAGAAATTATTTTTAAAAATTCATGCAAAGATGAAATAAAAGCAGGTGGGAATTTAAAAGAGAACCAATTAGTATTATTGAAATGAAATGCATAGTCATTGATTTAGAAACAGAAGCAAAAACATTCTTCTAGTGGGGGAGTTGAAACAATAAACAGGTAATTATACAACTATGTTGTGAATGCACTTATGGGCTAAGCAGATGGCATGACACATGCCTTCACACAGCTGGCCCTCATCCAGCTTGGTTGTTGGAGGAAAAGGGGATCAGGAAAATAGAAGGGTTTGAATTGAGTCTTCAAGGGAGAATAGAAGTTAGCAGGCAAAGAGAATTTTTTGCCAGAAGTAGAATAAGCAAGGTAGGAAACAGTGTCTAGAGGAATCACAAGCACTTCAGCATTACTGGAGTAAAAATTATAAGCACAGAGCGTGACAAGTAGTGCCAGAGAAGGATCAGTTCATGAAGGACTTCCCACGCTATGTTTGGAAGCATAGACTTTATCTTGTCGGATAACAGGGCAGTCATTGGAAGGTTTAAGTGTGAGGTCCCACAGAGCCAGCTTTAATTTTGAGATGGGTCACTTTTTTTTTTTTTTTTTTGAGATGGTGTCTCACTCTGTCCCCAGGCTGGAGTGCAGTGACACGGTCTTGGCTCACTGCAATATCTGCCTTCCAGGTTCAAGCGATTTCCCTGCCTCAGCCCCTCAAGTAGCTGGGACTACAGGTGTGCACCACCATGCCCGGCTAATTTTTTGTATTTTAGTAGAGACGGGGTTTCACCATGTTGGCCTGGATGGTCTTGATCTCCTGACCTTGTGATCTGCCCACCTCGGCTTCCCAAAGTGCTGGGATTACAGGTGTGAGCCACCGCACCCGGCCGAGATGGGTCATTTTTAATGACTGGGTGAAGGATAAACTGGAAAGGTCCAGGAAGATCAGAGTCATGGAAATTAGATAGAAGGTTGCTCTAATAGCCCCATTGAGAAATGATGAGCAGAACCATTTTCTCATTCATCTTTGCCCTCTCACGCCTCAGCCCAGAACCTGGCACAAAGTAGGTGCTTAAATCATGTCTGAGAAGTGATTTTGTTTGGCTTGAAATCAAATCATTTCCAAAATTAATAGAGATGAAGTTACCATTTGTCATAGATGCATAGCCAGAAGCAGTGCATCTATGGACAGATCAGCGAGATTCCCGATCAACATAAACCCCTCGCAAGGGTGTCAAAATGAGAGCTGGATGATAACTTGTTCTACTTGACTTATTTTAATCACGTAGTCCTGGAGATCAGCTGGCCATTGGCTGAGGATTGAAATGATATTTGTCATGACATGATCTGAGATGGGTCCAGAATTTTTTGGGGGTTGGACGAATCTCAAGCCAAAGGATCAGATGAGCATTCCATTCTCATTATAACACCAGTGTGAGAAAAGTGGTGAGAGGAAAATACATGTGGTAAAGAGGGAGGGGAAAAGAAACCCACGAAGAGATAAGTATGTGTAGTGATGCAAATGCCCAGCATGTACGGCCCACGTTTCTGCCTATGGAATTACACGAGGTTCTTTACTGCTCCTAACTGTCGGCATGCAGCAAATGTAAAATATTAGCAATAATAATTACGCTGTGCATATGCCTAACGTCTATCAATAAAGCCATGACTCTTAAATTCCCTTAAGCTTCTTTCCATCAGAAGCAGTAAATTAAATATATATATTCAAACAAATTAAACGCCGCTAACAGCTTTTCTAATTTGTAAACACTTGCATAAACATGAGCTTTATCAAATGCTTAATTAATCTGAAATGCCAACTTAAAAAGTGAAGTAATGAACAATAAGCATATTACTACCTTAGGATGTTATTCCATCTGGATGTTTCTATAAGAATTTTAAAGATATCCTTCTGTATAAACCAGTTAAAGTCATGAGAAATCAATCAGCTCTCAGGGATTAAGAATAGTTTGAAGTTGACCAAGGATGGTTAGCTTTCTGAATAAACTATTTAATGAAAAAGAAAATCTAATAAACTTTTAATAAGCAAGTAGCCTTTAAGTCAATGAAAGTGAAGTCTAAATTTTATACATTTGAGCTTTTATTTATTGCAGTATAGTCAACCATTTTGCTATAAGTTTGATAGTGGACATAATTAATTTGTAGGACTCTAAGTATAATTTTCTAAACTTAAGTTTCTATATTAGTCCTGTTTTTAACCTATTAGCAATTATTTCATTTTAATACTCTTCTATAATTGTTCCTTTTCAGAAAATTGTGATATAGATATTGTATATGATTCATAAAAGGTGAGAGTTGTTGCTTTTAACGAATTCATCCTTCGATTTTCATTATGCACATACTAGGCATTCAAAACCATTCAAATTAACTACTATGCAAGTGAATATATATACATGAATTATCTCAAATGGGGGAAAAAGGGCAACCTCTCCTGTATAACATATATTTGTTAAATGGAGTTTGCAAATAAGGAAAACATCCAACAACATGACAGCCCCAACTGTATTACCCTGGTCATGAGGAAATCTCTAAAGTAATGTTAGCTGAAGGATTATACATGCTTAAAACTAGAATGACCCTAAAAAAAAAATCTACTCTAAACCCACCCATTTTACAGCTGCAAAACTGAGCCCGAGAGAAAGAGGAATGAAATTACTCAAAGATACAATGATTAATGATAGAGGTAGACAAGAAACCTGTCTGTCCCCATTGCTAAGCCATTGATTGATCTTCCTATAACATGTACAATACCCTGCCATCCCTTAAAATACTCTCCTATCCTAAGACACAGATAACCATCCTTCTAGGGCAGACTTTTGGCATTTATGCTCGTTTCTAATAGTAGTATGACTTAGACCAATCTTTCTAGCCTATGGATGAGAATGTTACGTGGAGAGAATCAGCAGCCTCAGTGAAATCGAGGTAGATTACATCTATTGCTTCCCCTTTATCTCATGGCCTGCCACTCTGTCATAGAAGGAAATTAAGTTGGTGTGGCATGATTCACTCTTGACAAAACCTTGTTTGCTACTCAGAACTCTGTTCCTTTCTAGGGGATTGCAATATAACTTTGAAAATATAATTTCTTTTAGTATCTTCTTGATTGTTACCACTAAGCTGACCAAACTAATTAGTGGGGTGCTTGCTTTTCAAAATACCTATTTTTAAGGCAAGGGCTAAATGTGCTCTTTTCTTTTGGAGCCTTTCTTTGCTATTAAAACATTCTACCAATTAATTGTAGGGTGTTCTGCAAAACTATGCACCAATCTCTGAGTATGTAGAATTCATGACATCAGCCCCTGCTGATGTTAATAGGCAATGATTCGTAAAGTATCTTCAACTATTTTCTCTTTCCATCCTTTAGCTTCTTCCTTTTGCCCCCATCTTGACTCTCTGTGCAGCACTCTTCCTGATTATCTGTCCCAGATAAACTTTTTCTTACAGACAGAAGCAAACACAAAACAATGAAACCTCTGAGATTTTGTTTTTTATTTTCCCCCCACTTGTCTGTCATCAGATTTCTTTCCCTTACTATCAGCACTTGACATTTTTCTTGATTCTGTTTTGCTTTATAGAATTGAGAAACCCTTTTCCATTATCTCTTTTACTTTTTCTTTCACTCTTATGTGTGAAGAGTGTCTCTTTCTCTTACCAAAAAACAAACAATCTCACCATACTGCTCTTTCTCCCACAGTAGTTAGTTGTTTAAGAGTCTTACCCTATTGCTCCACAGGCTCAGGGGTGGAGCTAAAACTTCATTCATTCATTCGCTCATCAACATTCATTTATTCAACAATCATCACTGAATACTAACTGGGATGTGCCAGGCACCATTGTAGCTTCAGGGAATGTTTACAATCATGAAACCATTACCACAATCAAGGTAATGAACATCCATCACTTGTAAAGTTTCCTTTTGCCCTTTGTTTTGTGTATTTTTTTTTTAATGTGATAAGAACACTTAACATGAGATCTAATCTCTTCAAAAATTTTAAGTGCACAATATAGTACTGTTGACTATAAACAGGAAGCTCTACAGAAGATCTCTGGAACTTATTCCTCTTGCATAACAAAAACGTTATACCCAATGAATAGAAACTCCCCATTCCTCCCTTCCACCAAGCCCAAAACAACCACCATTCACCATCTGCTTCTGTGAGTTTGACCATTTTAGATACTTTGTATAAATGCAATCATGTAGCACAGCATTTCCATGTCTGGCATATTTCACTTAGCATAAAGTCCTCCAGGTTCATCCAAGTTGTCACATGTGGCAAGATTTTCTTCTATTTTTGAAGGCTGAATAATACTCCATTGTATGTATATGCCATATTTTCTTTATCGATTCATCCACTGAAGGACATTTAAATTGTTTCTATATCTTGGCTATTGTGAATAAAGCTGCAATCACCATGGGAGTGCAGGTATCTCGTTGAGATCTTGATTTCAATTATTTTGGATATATAGCCAGAAGCGGCACTGCTGGATCATATGGTGTTTCCGTTTATATTTTTTTTTTTTGAGGAAAACAATTAAATGAAATCCAGACTGTTTTCCATAGTGGTTGTACCATTGTACATTCCCACCAACAGTGTACAAGCATTGCAATGCCTCCACATCTTCACCAACAACTTATTTTGTTCTGTTTTCTTTTCTTTCTTTTTTTTAATAATAGTCACCCCAACAGGCATGAGAGGTAATAGTTCATTGTGTGGATAATCCTTTTTGTGACAGACTCTCCGTACTCAAAGCTGGATCCTATTATTCTCTTACTAGACAGAAAAAAAAAAAAAAAAAAAAACTCACAGAATAACAACCTCAAACCAGATTACTCTGAGGCCATGATAAAATAAGACAAAGTAAGGCCATTTATAACTTCCTTCTAGACAAAATTTGTTGAGATACCCAAGTCATAGAATTGTCCCCACTTTCTGACAGCATTCAATCGAGAACAAATATCTATTTTTTTTAGATCTTCCCCAAATCACTCAACTAAGATAAGACCCAAATCTTATCATCAGTTCTTTCCAACACCATCCTACTGAGCTACACCACCATTCTCCATTGTATGTGTTCTTTCTTGTTGCAAAAACCATAAAAACAACTTGTTTAACCACAGGGGTGTTTCTGGCGGTCTTCAGTTACAGGGGTTGACAGCCGCATCCCAGCTCTTGACCCACTGGACGTTAGTAGCATCCTGTTATGGCAACCAAAAAATGTCCCTTTACATTGCCAAATTACCACATATGGTAGGGGCAACATCTCCTCTGATTGAAAACACTGAGGAAGCTGGGCCAAGATCTTTAGACTGAGGTCAGCCTTACTGTTACATATGTATAAACACTGTCAGTCATTGAAAATTCTGATTGAAGAACCCTCCTCCTACTCTTCTGAACCTTTCATTTGATTTTATTTTTCTTTTATTTCCTCTTCTTTCTTCTCTTCATACTCATCATGAAATTACCCTCTGAGCCATTTATCTTGTTTGAATCCTTAGTGTAGCACTTAAGGAAATTTGTTATCATTTACTTCAGTAAACACCACATGTAAGAAAAAAAAAGCCGACATTTAGTATTATTTTTTAATAAAATCTGTTTTGCATGGACTTCAAGCCCTCCAGGCACCCTAGTATTCTGTAGTTTTTTAAAAATTTTGTTTATACTCAGTGGAGAATCTCAAAAACCAGGGAGGTTTTAGGAGACTGCTGTGTAAAGTTAGTGTGTGTTTATTAATATTTTGCACACATGCCCATAGGCCTTAGGGCAATGAGTTTATTTAAACAAACAGAAATAATACAAACATAACCACATTACCCCAATTCATCTCTATGATTAATCCCCTGAATGGCAGTGCAGTTTTGTGATTCCCCTGGCATGCTGTCAGAAAAGTAAGAAATTCCATCCGCTATCAAGGGTATTTATGACATTTTACCACAATGATATATAATAAATCATATTTATTTACCTGGAAAGCACTTCTAATCACTCCCAGTCTCCCTTGTATTCTGTAATTTCTTGTATCACTGGGATTATATTGTTGTAAGTCAAGGAAATTGTCCCTAAGTTAAGAAAAAACAGAATTCATTGGAAAGATGAAATACAGGGAGAATAAAAACAAAGGCAAGGAAACTAATGAACAACAGAGTCAGTAGCTTTAGAGACTCTTGTAACAGGAACTCTATGACAGTCTCTTTCAGGTTCTACCACTGAAATGGATATTCTCAAACTTCCGCCGTATTTGGATCATTTTTCTCAGATATAAATTTATAAGATAAAGCACAATTGGCGCTGCCTGGGTTACGTGACAGCTCTTGGACAAGGGAGCAGAGAACATCTCGATTAAAGTCCCTACGAGGCTGTATTCAATGGAAGAGATTTAATTATTGTGGTTGGCAGAATATGGTCCTTCAAAGATATCCATTCTATAATACAATATATTGTATATATATAGTATATATACATATATATATAACTTTGGTATAAACTGTTACATCATGGATGCATAGGAATATTTATTATCTGTGCGTGTGTGTGTGTCTGTGTGTGTATGTTTACACTGTTTTATATCCTACCTTCATCATGAATGATAAACTCTGGATATCCTTTACTTCAGTAAACATTCTTCCATATCATTTCTGTTGACTGCATACTAAAGTCCTATTGTTCAACATTTAAGTTGTTTCTAATTTTTAATGTAATGGGCAATAATAAAGAGACATTCTAGTATGTATCAGGATAAGTTCTTGGTGGGTAGAATTCCTGGGTAAAAATACTGTTGATGGAAAATGTCAAATTGCATTATACTTCTGGAGCCATTAGCGTGTCATCACTAAGCGACTGGTGAATAAACTTTTCGTAGTGTCTTCTTTGCAAGCAAAAGAAACTGTATATCAGAAAGGGGACAGAGCATCTAGGATTATTGCTGGTCGTCTTAGGGAAAAAAATCAGGAGATCTTTAAGGAAATGGAGGGAAAGATCTAAAAACCAACTCTACTAATGCCAGCAACTGGTTGCAGGATGTAGTTGCCAGTCCTTTAAAAGGTGACCAGATTGCCTCCTGTTTTTTACTGGGGAGACAGTCTGGGTGCATTTTGGCTTTCACACTAGCCAATTTTGAATCATTCTCCCTGGCTCCTGCTGCTTCTCTTTTTGTCCAGTCCCCTTCGTATATCATACATCATGTGCTTGAACAAAATGCTAGCCAGTTTTTCAGTGGAAAAAGGCATTTAAAGTCAAATCACCAATTTTTCCATTGCTTGTCATTAATTATTAAGTGTTTAAAACACATCTCAATGAAAATACATCTTTCAAGTCAGTTGAATAGAATACAGTGAATAAATTAAAAATGTGTGTTTTATATATAGATCTTTATATAGGACACAGGAGTAATTATTTTTTAGTTTTCTATAACAGGAAAATCCAAAGACATTTAATCTATATTCTCTATTTTTCACATGAATAAATTTGCCAATCACTAGCAAGTGCCAAATGCAAATTTATTATAATTTTAAATTGGCTCTATAATAGGCTCAGTGGCAAACATATGATTTAATATTTTTCATTATGGTATTGTTTATGTTCTATTGGAAAGTTCCTTTAATGCTATTTAGCCACATTAAATTTCCCTGAGGAGTCTGATATCTATTAATGCTTTAAATAGATCTGTTGCCCTGGACTGACTAAAGAACCAAGTTTAATCTTTGACAGAGAACAGATAATGTTTGAGAATAAGAGGAGGGAGAAACGTCTATTCTGTGTAATTTGATTCATAAGGCACCTTGGGATGGGAGGTAAGAAGCGAGGGGTATGATATTCTTTGACTTTAACCAAAAATCATGTTAGACTTTGAGGTATAAGGTTAAATTATTCTTAAGACATTTTTTTCTTCCCCAGCCCATATGGAGATGACAGACTTATACACTTCAGCATCTCTGTCTTCATCACAAACAATAGTGGTCTTCAGTAAAGTAGGATCTATTGTCAGGTCTTATTAAACTTTGTTCTCATTACTAAGGAAGCTAAGTTTCAGGTATAAGATGCAGCAAAGTCATGAAGATTTATGTTGAACCATTATAGAGCCACCGTATAAAGTCATTTCAAAAGTCGAAGTGGGAATGTATTTAGATTTTTGAGATATTTTATTTGGTACAGCTTTAAAAAACTTAGAGCAAAGAAAATCTCTCTTTTTAAATCACTTATTTCTGGAACGAAACATTCAATAATTCTTCTCAAGTAGAACACGTTTGCTTGGCTTTATCTTTTTTAATTCATTATTTTTCAACAAAATTCAAACAGCATTTTTATCAGTCTAGAAGACAGATCAAGTATCTAAGCCCTTGAGAATCTTGTCAATAAATCATTACAGATTTCCTATTCATGCTTCAGTTACCCATGAGGAACAAATAGCATTTATATAAACATCACAATTTCATTAGTTCATTCATTAAAAATATATTTACTGAATATCAGAAGGTGTGGAGCCCTCAGGAGACAATAAATGTACATCATTTTTCCGAGAGAAAGAGCAGACACCTTAATAAGATTACCTTTCTCTCCAGTTTTATTTCCCAACTTTTCTCCCTTGTTCCCTGGCTCAAAGTCCATTGATCTTTCCATCTTCTCCAGTCCACACTCCAAGATTCAAATTTCCTCTTGCTGTTGGCCCGTGATATCTCTGTTCCCTTTGTATGGAATACTCTTACCATCTGGCCCCCCAGTTGTTAACTCCTAATCAGGTGACTCCTCACCCATCTCTTCAGGGAAGCTTTCTTTAGTCCTCAAGTCTAGATCACATTCCTTTTTCATATATTCTTTTTGCAAATTATACTTATATAAACGTGGAGTGATTGTTTCATTGACATCCATCTATCTCCCTCTGTATCCATAAACTTCATGAAAGAAGGACCATGCCTTTCTTTTAAAGTGTTTTATTCCTGGGGACAAGTGGGTTGCCTGGAAAGTGAAAGACATGCTAAAAAGAATACTTGTACTGTCAATGAATTAAAAACATAAACAATTGCCATTGAATGTGCAAGATGAGTGGGAGTCCAGGCTTGTCACGCATACCACCACCCTTCCAAAAATAAAAAGGCAGAAAATAAAAGAAAAAAAGAAAGAAAGCAAAGTAACATTCCAACCGAATGAGAGATGAGTGATGTAAATAACTCAGGCTTATAAGACTGCAGCCAAAGATGGCAGGGTGCTTTGGAACAACTGCAAGAAAGAGATGGGATTAGTGTGAAATCTCCTAAGATGTGAAGGATTTGGACAAGCCATAAAGAAAAACAAAAAATCTAGATTCTTCCTGGTATGTTACAAAGCTCCACCCCAATATTCAGGAGGAAGCCTCGAAGGAGAGAGATACAGGGAGCCAGGAGGTCACTTAAAGATGGGTAACAATGGAACAGGAATGAGTGTTAAGAGCTTGGACCAGGCTGCTGAGGGGTCCAAGTAGAGAAGCTAGAGGAGCAAATGATTTGAGAAATTTCACTGGGGGAAGCAGGGGCAGCAATCTCACCCACACATACCCAAACACACAGGCACAAAGTAGATTTTATGACAGATTAGATTTAGAAAAAAAAAAATAAGTAATATTGACTCCAGTATTTCACTGTAATATGATTGCTATTTTTCATTACATATACTGGGATATTAATATATATATAACATACACACACACATATAACTATATGTATTTATGTAAATCTCATATATTGAACATTATGAAGAACTGTTAATACATATATCCCATAAATATACATACCTACTATGTACCCACAAAAATTTAAAAAAGAACTATAAATAGTTATTTATAGGCATCATTTTGCTTTAGCTTCACAATAACATGAAGGAGGCACTATTTTTCCCCAGAGAGTTGAGGCAATGTCCCAGAGGACTATCAACAAGTAGTGGCTGAATCAGGACTCAGACCCAGGCTCTCTGACTTCAAAGCTCTGTATGTGACTTGGTAAACCGCTTCATCTCTTTTAGAGGTTGGTTTATTTTATCATGTAATATCAAACTTAACCTAATCTAATGCTACCTTCATGCTAGAAAAAAAATTATAGTGAGACACGACTTGATAAGATTTGCCCTAGAACAAAAATTTCAAGTAGATAAAGTTTGCTTTGGGTTTTCTCTGTGCAACTCTCCAAATGCTCACTCCCACCTAGTACCACTACAGCATCACCTGACTGCTCACCCAAGCACTCACCCTCTAAATACTTCTCCCTTGGTCTCATAGCAAACATAGGCCATAAAGATTCTACTATGGCTGTAGTGTTAAACAAAGAGAAAGTCTCTGGGTCTATTCATTCAAAACATTTCCCTTTTGGACTAGGTTAGGGGCTAACTTAATTCAGCCTTTGCAAAAACCTGCATTTTAACATTAAACTTCTGTACTTTCATCTAACAAGTTTCAATATTTGTAGACATGGAAATTCCAAAATAAAAATTGGATGAAAACATTGCTGCTTTGGTTAACATAATAGTAGAGGCTAGTGCTTTCAATCCTATCAGCTGAAAAAAAATTAATAAGACACATGGAAAAGCAATTCCAGTAGTAAGTAATCCATTTAAAAATCCACTGTTGTGACCCAAGGGAATGATTAACAGGTTAGTTTTGGACACTGGTAAGTCAGGATAAATAGATGAAGGAATGGGAGAAGTCTTAGACTCCCTTAAAAAGTCAAACGGCACAGACATGTGCTCACTCCCCACAGACATGAAGATAAAGTTACATCTGGCCTCAATGCATCCAAGGTATTGGTCTTCAGACATTTTAATCAAGAATTCATTGGACACAAGTTATTTACTTGGTCTCAGACCTGGAGTAGCCTTGAATAGTCTCCTTGAATTTGGATGATCAAAGGAGAAAATAGAGATTGATGACTCCTTCTTGGAAGCAGTTGGTTTAATCGCAGTAGCGTTGTTTCTTGGTGCCACCCGGACTTGAGGTGTCCCATGCTGAGCACCAATGAAAAATGGCCTTTTCTTTTCCTTTTGCCTAGGATTCTCTCTTGATTCTTAATGGCTTCCATAATTAAGGAGTAACTACCAAGGCGGGGGACATTTCTAGGGGATTAATGGCCAGCTGGGAGAGTTGATGGCCCGGAGTAGGGACTCATTAACCTCATCGGGTCATTAATTCCTTAGGCACTGCCTGAGGTTGTGGCGGGGGAGTGGGTAGGGTGGGTACAACTCTTTTGATCATATTTTCCAGGGCAAGAAAAAAAATCCACTTTTAAATATACTGAAATGTAGTACATCTCCCTTAGCAATACAAAATCCTGAATGCTGTCTCTAGCCTTTTAATTGCATCATTGTGCCATCAGGTCCCCCCATTTCCTGGAGGAATTTTTTTTTTTTTTTTTTTTTTTTTTTTTTTTTTTTTTTTTTTAACCAAGGGTGTTAGTGTAAGAGTGAGCAGAAATAAATGAGAAAGGGCTCTGGTGAGTGAGGTGAAGAGCCTAAAATATGCTAAATAATGAAGTTAAAAGGGTTACATTTAAGGCAAACCCAGCCTCATCCTTTCTGAATCACAGCCCTTATACAGGCAATTTGGATGACACTAGTACATTTAATCTTGTGCTAGCCCTACCTCCCTCCCTTCTGAATATTCACAAGAAGGCAGAAGATGTTTAAAAATATTACATGCCTCTAAGGGTGTGGAAATAGGCCATCTTTTATGTGGCTAGTAGGAGTGTAAATTGGAACAACCTATTTGAGAAGCAATTAGACACTAGCTATTGAAATTTCAAATCTGCATGTCCTAATGCAGAATTCTACTCATCTCTATTGTTCCTGGAAAAAATTTTGCTTATATGGATAACAATATGTTGGGCAAGGATGCTCACTGCAACGTTGTATATATACAACATTGTATATATACAACAGCAAAAAACTCCAAGCTGCCCTAATATTTATCAGTAGGAGAATGGCTACATGATAGTGTATTCATATTAAGGAAGGCCAAGCAGTAGTTAAAAGAATGACGTAAAAACTGCATTCATGAAAACTCTTTAAATCACTTAGAATAGGAAAAATAGTATGAAAGAGTGATGTGCACTATCTCCTATGACATAATTTATGTGAAAATAACAGAAAACAATACTATATATTTTCTAAGGAATAGATTTATGTAAATGACTAGAAAATGGCCTGGGGGAAATAAAACACACAGGTACAGAGGTACACATACACTCATGAACGTGCGCACACTCCAGAGTCAACACCGTGGTGGTCTCCAAAAGAATGGAATTGTGGAGGTGTCACCCTCATCTCTATTTTTTATTTTTTAATTTTAATACCATCCATAGGTAACATTTTCATTTAGGAGTTGGTTACTTAAAATTAATATTAAAAAGAAAATTATATAATATTACTATACTTTGAAACCAAGGAAACGGTAGGTTTTGTAGGGCTCTTCAGTGGTTTGGGCATCCTATGGTAGATAGGAGGTTGATAACCTGTCTATATTTTTGGACTGACTTCCCTGGAAGCAACTTGGTAAATACAAGTCCCTGTTCCCCACCAGCAGGCTAGGAATCCCTGAAGCTGCTGGCCTTGGGATCCAGGAAAGGAACAGTTCCATATATAAATATTGCGTGCAAATAATGGTATAAAGCCATTACAGCATTGCTATTAACCCCCAGCAGAAATTTATTTAATGAGAGGAGTTAATGCATAATGCATCCCTGGTTATGTGATGGGGAGGTGAGGACTGAGGATAATGTCTCAGATGATTGGGAGATCACTTTAGTGTTTTGGTTCTCGGGGTAGAAATGAACATTAACAGCTAATACTTGTTCCGTAACAATGTCTGTCTTCAAGAATTAGATATCCTTTAAAAATATATTTGTTATCGTTTGAGGACAGACACATCAGAATCTCAAAGTTCACAGAGTTAAAATGACTATGGTTTATTGACACAAATCCTTGAATGGCATTTATTAGCTATTTAACCATGGGCAAATGATTTAAATTCTCTAAGCCTCAATTTTCTCATCTGTAAAATTAGGAGACTAATAATAATACTTGATCCATAAATTGTTGTAAGAATTAAATAAGATAATTCATACAAAAATATTAGTTCCTAATTAGCAATCAATAAGTGTCATCCATTATTATTGTTATGTTTATTACCAAGACTACTGTTATTACAACTAGTTATCATTGCACAGGAACTGAAAGTCAGAATTGGCTTCTAGTAGTGACTATGCCATCTATTGAAAGAGTGACCTGTATTTGCTGAGTTATTCTCTGGTACAAAGTTTCATTATTTGTTAAATGAGTCTAAGAATAAATTGATTTATCTCTATTTCTAGGGGAACAAAAGAGTAAGTTCAGATCGTGTATATCAAAGCTAGAAAAAAATTAATGCAAAAATAAGAGTTTTAATTAATGTTATCATTATTTTACTCCAATAAACATAGATTTAAGCTGTACGCGTGGTGTTAGAGGCAGGGTGATATGTTATTATTTGTCAGTTATCACTCTTCCCATATTGAAGTCAAATCTCATTTTATGCTAGACTTGTGATTTTCATCCCAATGGTAACAGAGACGTCCACAGTGACTTACAAGCTCAATGGCCAAGAAAAACAAAAACAAAGAACAGTTGATTTCTTTACTTTTCTGCCTAGCAAAGGTGATTGCTGCAATCCATGGTGCTTTGTGACATGAAACAATATTCTGCAATTCCTACATCAGAAGCATAAATCATATAAACAGTCTTCTAATAAAATATAGACCCTAATATTGCTGTTCAGACTGCATTTTCATGTCCTAGTGAGATAGACAGATATTCCAGGCAATGAAAATGTCTTTTGAAATACTTGCTAAATTGTCCTATGAGATGCTGGCCATTACTGTGTTAAGAACATTAGATTCGATATACTACTCAGAGCTGAGGCAAGGCAGATGACCTGGGGTGACTCTGTGAAGAAGTATGGTTCATACTACAAACCTATCTCCCAGTCCTGCTCACCATGTCAGACACTCTCTTGTTACCGTGGCTGTCTCAGGTTCTCTTGGTGACTAAAACTATCACTCTTGTATGTCAACCCCAGTTTTCTTGAATTTTCCTGCTCTTTCTAGCTGTTTTATGTATTTTTTTTTTTTTTTTTTTTCTGAAAGAGGGAGACAAATCACACTGGTTTCCCTACAATGGGTATAGATAGCGCATTTGACACAGCAATAAATAACAATGAATTACATCATGAGAAGTGTTCTTTTCAACAATTCTGATAAGATCAAAGAAAACATCTCCATTTGTTGCTACAATGTCTGTAATATCTCTCTAACATTTTCTCAGTCCCCTGACCCTCTTTTTTTTCTTTTTTTTAAACCAATAAGGCCTCGGGCACCGAACGTTCTGCAGGTAACAGGGTCTAGCTAGAATTTCATGGATTTGTTTTGATGCAGATGTCTCTATTCATTTATTGGTTACCTTCTATTCATAACAAGTACTGATTTCAACTTTTGTGGTCATGATACAATGACGAGCTTTAAAATGCGTTGAATACATTTTTAAAGTGAAGTAATTAAAAGGAAAGGACACGGAAATAGTAGGTGGATGAGTGAAGTCTGATCCTGTACCCCCATCCTCCTGGTGCTGTAATGATTTGATTCTTCTGTGGCACATTAATGTATTGCCTTTCCCAGGATGGCAGGGTCACTTTTGTAACTCCTGGACCTTAGCTTAGTACCTAGGCCCAGGAGGTTTTGAATAAATGTATGTTGACTAAGTAAATCAATAAAAGTAAAAATAAAAGGAAAACTGTAGGACCTCACAAGAATACCAGGGTGACTGGCTGGTGGTTGGTTGTTTTTCTGTAGGCAGTGGACTCTGCTGTGTCTGTGTGTGTGGATGGGGTTAGAATAGTGGGTTAAAGGAGGAGAGGGGTTAGGACCAGCAGTGGGCATCTCTCTAGCCCATGAGGCACCCAATTTTGACCACATATCTAGAACAATGGTTCTTAAAGCATGCTTCCAGGACAAGCAGCATCTGCATTAACTTTTGCTTGTTAGAAACACAAATCCTTGAACCCCTCTCCAGACCTAATGAAGCAGAAACTCCAGGGTTAGGATCCTAAAGACTTTTTATTTTTAGAGCCCTCTAGGTGATTTTGATGCATGCTAAATCTTGACAGTCACCACTGCATTGGCAATTAAATATAATCAAAGTTGTGATTCCTAAGAGGAGGAGGAGAATCATTCTCAATTTGATGGGGTTTGGAGATAATAGGGATTAAGTACTTCTAGTGATCAAACTGGTACACAGGTTTCTAAAAAGCTGAGAGATAACTCCTTTTTGTAGCTCTATGCATTTGATATCTACAAATAAAAACAACATAATAACTCCACCTTTACTTTTTTGAACAAATACACTCTTTCTAAAAGCACAGGAACATACGCGCATTGAGACTTTCTGAAGTTTAAGTTCTAACTTATGTCTTCTAAATTAGCAAACCTGGACTGCAGATCAAAGCAGCTGAAAGTGTAAATTCCACCCAATTAACGAGACTAGTGTCTGAAATACTTCATACGAATGACCAGCTTCACTCACTTTTTAAGTTATTTGGGATAACCTTGGTGGAGTTTTCTCCTCCGCATCCTGAGAGAGAGCATCGAAGGTAAAAAACAAAAACAAAAACAAAACAAATAGGGAGCAGCTAGTCTGAACAGAGTGAAAAAGCCATTTCGAGAGCCCTTATAAGCCTATTTCAAACATTTTCTTCAAAGGAGTTCCTGCAACAATTATTACAGCTCATTTGCCTGCAAATGTGCTCTCTGTTGTTAATCAGTCAGTCATTAACCTCAGCAATATCAATGTGTTGTCACCATGCATTTCAAAGAGGTGAATGAAGATGGGCGGTCCGTAAGAGCTGCCTCAGTTCAAAGAGCCCATTACACTATTTATTCTTCCAAGGTAAACTCACATTCACAACAAAGATTTTTATCTCAGGCACTCGGCATTCTTTCCTAGGCTTTTCCTAAGGCCCTTTATTTAGGTCCGTGCCCATCCTTTACTCTGATTGCCAAGGAAATTGTCTCAGAGACCAAATAACACATTGGGAAAAATGGGAGGATTAAGACAGAGATGAAATTCGGTCCAAGGTCTACAGTTTAGGGGCATGAAAGAGCAATTGCTCTTGCCTTCCTCCCCAGCAGAAAACCCAAGCCTTAGAGAAAGAAGCCAAGAGAGGCCAATGGGAACCATTAATTATCCAGAGAATAAACTCTAATGTCCCTAGCCTGTAGTTTTTCTCCCAACAGTGGTCATTTAGAAATCCCTGTGAGTGCCAGCCCTGTAGTGTGTCCTTGCATCAATCTTTCCTAGACCTTCGTATCCTCTACACGCTGTTTGGTCTTCCTGTGCCTGTCCTCCTCTACAATCTCATGCAATGGTCGAAGACTTTTCAGAGGCGATGGATGAATTACGTCCATTTTGTATCGTTGTTGCTCAGAAAGCTGTGAACACCCTAAAATAGAATCCCAAATTTTATATCATTGTGAATTTTTCTAAGGAGAGATCCATAGCTTTCATGGGATTCATGATCAAAATGAAGAATCACCAGAAAAACTATCCCAAATTCTATTTTAATGAGTATGTATCAACTGTAAATGGTATTTCCTTTTATATCTAGCATATTAAATCACATAGAATGACTGTTTTTATAGGTCAAACATAGCCAACCAAGCACCAGAAATTTCATTTGGTTCCACCTAATAACAAACATTTAATATAAATATATAAATAAAAGTGTATCAAATAAGCTTTTTATAAATGAAAATCACATTTTAATATAACTTATACAAACAATATATTTAATCGTGTAATACTTCAATATATCTGAGTAAATTTATGCTAAATGCATCTGTTTATGGCTATGCTTTACATAGACAGAAGCAATTATTAGAGCTTTACAATATGTATACCAGACACATAGGCATTTACAAGGTCATAAAAGAACTTTGGAGGCCTTTTGTACACAGCTATTGATCTCCGGGATGACTGGGTGAGATTGTTTTTCTTTTCCAGAATCTTATTTTTAAAGGGAATACTGTACCTTATATATAAAGGCATCAAAGTAGTGTATCTCCAAATAATGAACAGGTCTCTTCCTCCTAAGACTGTGGCTGGATTAGCTTCTAAATGTGTAAGATCTTGTTTCCGTACAGATCTCCCTGATAAAAATTAGAACACCACAGATGGACATGAGAAGACACTGGGCGCATATAGATCTCTTAATAAAGTCATTATTCTACCAGGACAGACTGCCCCACTCCCTCCACCCCAGCTTGCATACTCTATTCTTCTGTTATGGCAATTTACATATATAAAGCTATCAGTTTAGTTAATTAGGATTTACAACTGCTATTTAAATAAGGAGAAATTTTTTTTCTCCAATAAAGCCACGCAAATAAATTATTGCTGTTGTCATAGATTGCCTAGCTGCTACTTTGCCAGAAAGCTTCAAAGTGTAACTTTGATGTGAAAAGAGTCTTAGGGAATATGCATATGAGAAACGATTTTGAAGAGAAGCTTTAACACAAAGTCTTAGGAAAATAGAAAAATAGAGTGAGCCAGAGCCCCACCTTTATTTGGTGGCAATTTAAGGAATTCAAAGAAGTAAGTTTTCCCCTTTTGAATAAAAGTGATAGCAGTAAAAATATACATTCTTTTTTTTTTTGTTCTCAAAATTTCAGATCCTCATTGTTCCCAAACATCAAAGTATAGAAAACGTTTTGAGAATTTGTGGATACTGAAAAGTCCAAATAAAGGTCTGGCACAGTGGCTCATGCCTGTAATCCTAGCACTTTGGAAGGCTGAGGTGGGAGGGCCACTTGAAGCCAGGAGTCCCAGACCAGCCTGGGCAACATAGCAAGACCCCCATCTCTACAAATAATGTTTTAAAAAATAGCCAGGTGTGGTGGTATGCACCTGCAGTCTTAGCTACTCAGAAGGCTGAGGCAAGAGGATTGCTTGAGCTTGGGAGTAAAAGGCTGCAGTGATCTATGGGCGCAACACTGCACTCCAGCCTGGGCAACAGAGTGAGATACTGTCTCTATATAAAAAAAAGAACACAATTTCTTTAAGCAAAAGTGCAAATAAAGGAAAGAAGCTGAAACAATCATTGTGGAAGATAATGTCATCTTTAAGGAGTTCAAACTGGACTTGTGTTGTTTGCTTCTGTTGCTAATGAACCAATCAGATATGAGAATATTATTTTCTGGTCATGATTTCAACAGAGGAAAACATTCCTCTTTGATGGATCAAACACGCTGGTTCCTGAATACCAACGTTGAACATAGGAAGCCGTGCTATGCAACCCAGTTCTGGGAAGCTCCTAGGGGAAAGAAGAGACTTGAGCACGCTAGGATTAAAGTCTGTCTCAGCCTCATTCCCATGCATGTGGAGCAAAAGTCCATTTGGAGATCTAATTTTTTTTGAACCCAATATCATAGAGCTAATATAGCAACTTAAATAAACAGTGAATGAATTGGTCTCCCTAAGACTTGATTTTACTTTTTTATTCTATTCCTTTTAAAGACAATGGATAATTAAAAAAAAAAAAAAAGAAAAAAGAAAAAAAATTGACTATTAACTCATTTCTTTTTTTTTCTTTTACTCCTGGCAAGCTGTGAAATTAACTCATTTCTCTTCGCAGAAAGCCACTCCAACAAAGGTATTATCAGAGGAATATATTTTTCTTTCCTGTAACTGCCTCCTTTAGTCCTGATGAAGACTTACAATTTGTCATCAAGAGGCAGCCTTAGATTTCTGCTGTAAAGCAGTATCTGATAAACCCCTTCCATAGCCAACAGGAAAGCAGCAGTAATCTTTGAAAAGTAAATAAATAAGTAAATTCTAAAAAACCTCAGGATGACTTGATAAGGATAAGGCACTCTTAAATGAGAAAGCCTTTCCTGGGAACTGAAACTAAGACACCACACAGTTCCCATCAAATTAAAATGCTAATAGACAGGGTGGCAGGCTGCTGTATCTTAGATCAAGTTTTAGTTTTCTTTAGTTTTACTTTCTGTCAGGGTTATTCTATCATAATGTATCAGGAAAAGCATTGCACTCACATCAAATCAAATTGTTAATGGAAAGGGTGGCAGCCTAAAGTACTCTTGATCAACTGCTAATTTTGTTTTATTCTTCTTCCTCTTACAGCTATTCTCTGAAATGAATAACTCTGCATTCGGAAGAGGTTTTTGAGAGAAGCTGGGCACTAAAACAGATTAAGATGAACCGAAGACACAGAAAACCATTATGTTTACAGAAGAAACTGTTTTAGTCATTTAATGTTGTAATAAATGTATTCGTCTGTGACGTGCTGCTTTCACCACTAAAAGGTCTCCTGCTAAACATGCTCATGTCTCCACATTGGGCCACTGATACCCACAGGACAACCTGGGGGGACAGGCTCACTGTCCATCTTGAATTTGTTATTCTGACGAGCAGACAACTGCTATGAATGTCCCTATATTCAAAACGGAGAGGAAGCGAATTTAGTATTGCTGAGAAGTGTCAGATTTAATGCATTAAGGATCAAAGTAATCAATTTATCTAGGAGATCAGGGAAAGAGCAAGAGAGGAAGAATCTGCCCCATTGCTGGCCCTGCCTTCGATGGCCAGAGCTCTGTGTAACAAAGGTTTGTCAGCTTTTTGCCATACTCAATCCTTGGGGATCTATGCCAAGACTGAGAAATCGGAGCCCTTGCTGCCCTATTGAAAAATGAGAGGGTGCATATCCAGCAGGGATATGATAGAGACGATCAATTGGCATCCAAGCATTCATTTACTCTTTCAAATAGAAAACTCTCCTTCCAAACACAGTGTAAAGGAAAACAAGACCAACCGCCTCCCCCCAGCCACCGCCCGCCCCCCCCCACCCCCAAAAAAAGCTTTTTGATAAGCTGCTGACAGTGTAGATTTGGCTGGTGTTTTATTTACTTTGGAGACTTGCTTTGTAGATCTTACGACATTTGCTACGTGACAGCGTGATGTGTTAAGCATTTACCTTCCAAAAGAAGTTCAGAAAAATAAGGCAATGAAAAGGAAAGAAACTGGAAAATATTGTTAATGCTCCCCTTCCTAATGAAGAAAGCTTAATAGGCCTACCAAGACACCAGCAGCAACTTAAAAAAAAATCACCAGATTCCAAGATTCCTCTTGGGTTTCACAGAGAAACGTAAGGGTTCACTGATGTTCCAAAAATAAAATTTGAAAGTAATTCTAGATCTCCCTCCATAACAGGTGCCTTGAAAATTATCTTCTAATGCCTCTATTTCTCTCTCTAATTAATAATCTGGCCTTAAGTATTACAAACCATTCTTCCTTTGAGAACTTGTTACTGAGTAGTGATTTCATTCTGCTGCGGGTCAGATGTTGCTTTTACATTTTTATGGTTTCCAAAATAATCACAGTATTTTCAGTCTCTTGTCTGAAACAAATAAGTTTGTTTCCCATTTTCCAATCATATTAATGAGAAAATCCATCTGTTTCAATATAGTGATTGGGTCTGATAAGTCAAAATAAACAGTCAAACAAATAAAACCAGACAACAGCCACAACAATAAGAAGATTTAAATATACATTAAGTTTTTTTTTTTTTTTCCTTTCCAAACAAGTGGAATGGATGGAAACTGAGAATGGTAAAGTACTGTATTACCAGAGTAAATGTTTGATACCTGAAGACAGAATAATAACTGGAATACATTATTCACAGTTTGGATATGGACATATAACATATGCACGGGCAAAATAGAATTTTAAAGTGTGGACTTTGTGATGGGAAAACTAATGATCTATTAAGTTCTCAAGTGCGGGAATCCACAATTACAATGATAGGTAATGCTGCTGCTAAGTGCTGTGTGGTTCTGGGCAGAAAGATTTCTTGGGGGGAGCGAAATTGGTACCATTTCAGGAAGAGATGCAGACCTCTGTCAATATTCAAGTCCATTCACCCCAGCCGGCTCTGATCTCGCCTCCTCCCTGCAATCTGGCTCCTGGTGAGTTTATTCTCCAGAATCTCATTGAAGTTTCAATCTCCTTCCTTAATGAAATGCTTGTCAGCTGCTGCACAGGAGATGTCCCCCCAGAATCTTGATTAACCTTTGCAGTCAATGAGCCTCTATGATTTTTCCCCCCAGAGAGACCAGGTTCATGGTGAATGAGCTTATCTCTGGAGTTTTATTTCTGATCTGGTATATCCATCTATCCACACATTATGTGTATCTATTTATCTGTCTAAGTTTTCCAATGAAGGACAGAAATGTCTGCCTGATTTTAAGTGTTCATGTATAAAATAACTCTAAACCACTTCTATCCAAAGCTGCTGCTTTTTTTTTCTTTTGGATGGTAGAGAAAGCTGCTTTTGAAATACAGGTTTTGATCAATTTTATATTATCCCTTTTTCAGGTCTCTAATGTCTATTTCAAGGGCTGTTTTAACACTGTAAGTTTTACAGCAGCTCATAACTGATAATGAAGACTTTCCCAGTACTACTTCTCCTTTGACACCTGAATTCCAAACTGAGATTTAAATATATAGCAATTATGAATGATATCACAGACGAATATTAGATTAGAGCACAGAGCATATAAGACATCACAAATTCCTTTGTTAATGCTAAATTCCCAGCCAAGGGAAGCTCAAAAGGCATCAGTGGATACTAGAAATAGAGGTTCTTTTTTTTTATGCTCAGTGGATTTTTCATAGACTTTCTTTAGAGGAAAACCTAAAGAGAACATGTCAGTGTTCTGACATGTTCAAATGAAATTGCTACTTTGTGTCCTATGGATTTAGATTGTCAGTCACAGTGGCTTTGGAAAATTTGAATATTTCTAAAGAAGGATATTCACTGGAAAATAACTTTTGATAGGTAAATAATACCAAACTTTAATCATTCTAGTGTGTCAATTTAAAAACAAGTTCAGGGACAACTCTATTCTGCTCACCAAGGAAAAACAGAATTTTAAATACAAAGCATACAGGAAACCTTTCACCTATAATCTTAGATTGGCTAGGCTGTTCATGAGACGCATAGTTGACTACCATTTCTTTAAAGGATGGCAGGAGATCTTGCCTGCTATAATTCAAATGAAGCATTTAATACGCATCTGCTTTGTCCAAAACATTGATCTAGGCATTGTGAGATTTCAGAGAGCCTTCGCCCTTTGGAAACAGAATATTTTGATACAAAACAACAATAACAACAACCAAAATCCCAGCTAATTTGGAAGCAGACTGCAGATACAATGAGAAAGTAACTTCAAATATAAGAGCTAGGTTCTCACTTTAACAAGGCAAGGTAAGGCGAACATTACTGATTGTCAAAATTATCCTTGAAACTTCTTTAAATCTGGAGGACTAGGGCTCTGGGCAAAAAGCTAAGAATTAACTCCAGCGCTTTGATTTCCCTTTGCCCTGAGGCTTTCCCGGCCCTGAGTAGGGTAGAGGTCTGAGTCTACTTTGAAATGGGAAGGAGAGGAAAGATGAGATGAGAGTTGGAAAGGAGGGGAAAGGGGGAGATATAGGATGGAGAAGGGAGGGGCTACAGAGATGCATCACTCTTCTTTTTCCAAGAAAGTGCCATTTGAACTCTCGTAAGTGAGGGCATGGTGTCCCTCTGCTCTGTCTCTGGTGGTTCTGATTCTTGCTGAGGATGGAACTTAGTTACAGCTGCAGAAATCACCTTCGGTAATGTGAACCGTTTAGGTGCCGGGACATTTGCATTCACGAAGAAAAATCCCCCTGAGGATATAGTTTCCGCTACTGGTGGCTGGTTCTCAGTCTGAGGGAGAAACTCCAGGGCCACAGTGTCTGCTTCTGGAGGTTAGGGGTATTAATTGATTCTTCCCTTTGGCTCTTTGTTTCATACCCAGCTCTGACTACTTTCCTCACCCCTCCAACATGGTTGATTTATTACCAAATAAAGCTACTCTTTGCATGCGTTGGCCAACCATATTTCATCGTCTCTACCATTCAACAGACCATACAATTTCTGAAGATATCATTAACCCAGGCTTCGATGCACAGAACACGCAGAGAAAGTGAAATAGCAAATGTACTTGTAAGACCTCTATTCCCCTACACAGTAATGGCTTAACACTTTGGCATTAATTCCATTTGTCAAGCTGTAAGATAAATACATGTGCATCAGACACTTTCCCAGCATTTATTCAAAGGGCAGACAGTGAAGACCACTATTTAAATGGGAAATGTGTCCATTTGTCTTTGAAAACGAAGCAGAGCTTCACATTTCACAAACTATGTCAATCCTTTTAAAGAGACAATGCAATTTTCAGAACAACAAAACTGCTGGTGAGGCTTCATCTCTATAAAAATAACAATACTACTACTAAAAATTCTGAAATTCTAAAGCAAGGTAAATATAACATTATTTTTCTTGTAATCAAAAGTTAAAAGTCAAAAAACCTAACGCCCTTTGCCAGTAATATTCGCATTTATAATTTCTGTATATTTCTATCAGGAACGTCTTCTGTCATTTCTAACCTTGGGCAAACCGCATTAAGTCTTGCATCCAGTGAAGCTTTTTATGTGCAATGATATTCACATATGGATAAATTATCACATCTTGAAAGAGATTTCCAGATTTCTCCTTATGTCTCTTGCCTAAATTGGTCTCTACTTATACTGCAATGCCAGGTTGACTCTCTTCTTTAAAATGGTTATTTTTTTTTTTTTTTTTTTTTTTTTTTTGCCTCTCAGCTTTCCAAGTGGACTAAAGCATTAAGTTCTAATGTATGGCCAAATTTGAGTACAGTCGTCCACCACATAACCACATTTTGGTCAACCAGGGACCACATATACAATGATGGTGCCATAATATTATAACACTGTATGTTTACTTTACTTTTTCTATGTTTAAGATATGTTTAGATGCACGAATACTTTCTATTATGTTACAATTGCCTGCAGTATTCAGTATAGTGTTATGATGTACAGGTTTGCAGCCTAGGAGCACTGGGCTGTACTATATAGACTATGTGTGTAGTAGGCTGTACCATCTAGGTTTGTGTGAGTACATGATATAATGCTTGCAAAACAATAAAATTGCCTACCAATGCATTTCTCAGAATGTATCCCGGCCCTTATGTGACACATGACTGTATTTTCCTTCAAAATATATAGTTTTAAAAGAATCACCAAGAATGGCTGGTTGTGGTGGCACATGCCTGTAATCTCAGCACTTTGGGAGGCCGAGGTAGGCAGATCACCTGAGGTCAGGAGTTTGAGACCAGCCTGGCCAACGTGGTGAAATGCTATCTGTACTAAAAATACAAAAATTAGCCAAGCGTGGTGGCGGGTGCCTGTACTCCCAGCTACCTGAGAGGCTGAGGCAGAAAGAATTGCTTAAACCTGGGAGCTGGAAGTTACAGTGAGCTGAGATAGCACCACTGCTCTCTAGCCTGGGCAACAGAGCAAGACTCTGTCTCAAAAAAAAAAAAAAAAAAAAAATCACCAAGAATAAGTCAAAAAAGTATAGAGATTTTGAAACACTATACCTAAATACAACTTTTCTGTTTATAGAAATATATATGTTTTTTCTAGGAAAGAAGACCTAAACATCATTCATAGTGTCAAAACATTGCTCTTTTGTTCAAGAAAAACATACCTAGTCTAATTCTGCAGTCCCCTTTTCACTTCTCCTCAGGCCAGGAGTTTGAGGCTGTAGTGAGCTGTGATCATACCTGTGAATGGCCACTGCTCTCCAGCCTGGGCAACACAGCAAGACCCTGTCTGTTAAAAAACAAATGGAGCTACTAAGTCTTGGGTAACTAAGAATAAAAAAGTATGTTTGAAAGATGTTAATGGAAATAAATAAGACAATAAAAGTCACCGTTTCAGACTGCCTTCTGGATTTAGATTTCATGCCCTCTGCAATAATATAAGGCCCATGAGGTCAAGGACTTTGTTCTGTTTATTTCTATTTTCCCTTAATCTGGAAGTATTCGTGCCATACAGTATATGCTCAATAAATATCTGTTGGATTAAGCTAAAACACATATTGTTGTGCCAGCCAAGCACTGAATTAAGCAACATATCATCTCACTTATCCTTACAAAAATCCATCAGGGAACTCCTACTGGTATTTCCATTTTATGAATGAGAAACTCAAATTAGGCTCATATAGTTTAAAAAGCATGCTCTGAAGAACTCCCAAACCTTCTCTCCCCTCAACAATTTCATCTTCTATTTGTTGAACTGTACGATCAGGAAAGAAAATTTCCCAATTTGCTATATGCGATTTCAAAAGGATTGTTAATTTACTCTTATTATCTCATGTGAAATGTAGAAGCAATTGTGTAAGTAAGAGATACAGGTGCCCTGTTACATGGTTACAAACTAGAAAATAATCTGATGATAAGATTTCTTACTTTGATGCCTGAGGGTCAACCATCAATCTGCTTTTCATTTTCCATTTAAATACTTGAACACAGTCTAGAGATTACACCCTAAGCAATATTGTTACACACCAAAACAATGAAAAAATAAACTGCCAGGACTAAAACAATCTAATATGTTTAAAGCATTATGCTGTCAGCTCTAAATCAGAATTTATTTCTAGAGTTACAATACAAAATCAATATTGGAAAAAACATCTAAATTGAATGTTAGAGGCTTCTGAGTGTACATACTCTACAAGGAATTTTTATTTTAATCTATGCTACATATTTATATCTGATAAAATTCTCAATCGAAACTCTCAAATTCATAGTTATATATCACATACATAAAATGCAATGGTTAACAGACATAAATTATAGTACTATTATAACAACACAAAGCAAAACAATAAAACATATGAACCAGTGAATATCATCATTTTAAAAACAATTATTAATGTTTTGAACCCTGCCTTTGCTTCTGCAGATAGTATAAAATCATGTCTCATGTCACATTAACATTAATGGTATTATCTTCTCTCCAGCTAAACTCTAAAGCATTGCAATTGTTATGAAATGTATTATTTTGTACCTTAATTTGGAGTCATATGCATGTGTATCTTAAACACCCTACTGAAATGTGACCGGATTATTATGTATTTCTCAGACACCATGCATTGTGCAGAGTAGATGCTCAATAAATATTTTTTGAATTAAAGAAAGAAAACAAACAGGAAATACCTAATATGAATATTAAAAATATGCAAAGTGTGCAATGCACATATGTAGTGACAAGAATTACACAAAGGTGGCTGGATGCTAGTCAACTTCATGGATGACTTGAAGCCTTTCACTGATTCCTGGCTGCAAACCACGTGAGGTTCAACCAGATGGCCAAAACCCGCCATGATTTCGATGAAAGTAGCTTGATGGTATAACCAGGTACCAGTCAAATGAAGCTAAACTACGCACACTGTTTTCTGAAAGCGGGATTCTGGACCACCTGCATCAGAGTAACCCGGGGTGTTTGCAAAAAACCAAAAAAGCCAAAATGACAACAACAACAAAAAAACAGATCCCCAGGCTCCAGACCTGCTGAATCAGAATCCCTCTTGTGAAACAAAGGAACTATCCAAAGGGAGTTTTAGGCCCTGTGAGGACTGACGCTCACTATTCCAGCCATCATCTTCAAGGGAGGTGTTAGGATACCTTTGAGAAAGTAAGGAAAAAAAAAAATTCTCCTGCCAGGCTCCTCCTTGGTGTAGAGGATTAGAAAAACATGCCTTTTGAGGTTAGACATAACCATGCTAGAAGGTGTTGAGTTTAGAGACATGAAGGCGTGTGAATTCAGCTCCAACGCCACCATTCTACTTGCTGCTTTTGTGCAGAGCACAAATAGCATAACTATGGGTGGTGGCTTCAGGTATCCTCTAAGGACCAAAATCTACAGTTACCATGTTCCAAACCGGAGAACATATCTAAAGACTCACTATGTGACCCAAGCTTTCAATCTTAAAGCAGCCTTCCATTTCTCACTAGTTTTCTAGGGGAAAAAAAACAGCAGATTTCAGATACATATGCAAAAGCATTTCTTGATGGAGACGTTATTAAACCCCACAGTAGGCAGGTAATAATGCCTAAATGCCTGGGATGGGGTAAATGATCTCCTCACCAAAAACCATACTGGGGAGTTTGGGACAGGATACTGTCTCAAATTCCCTTGTAGCCACAGGAGTTCACAATTTTATTACCTAAGGATGCAAAAACATTTTGGCACATGCTGGGTTTAGGCAATTCCACTATAGCCTAAATGGCCTTTAAGAAGCAGAGATCTTTTAAAAATCCTACTCTAGGAACATTTAATATTTGAAATTATTTGAGATGAAAGCCTAACACCCGATTGTTACAGCTTCATGAGTGACTCTTACTTGCCTAATTATGGGAAGCAGTGCTGTCAATAGTAAAACATTTTCAAGAGATTAACTTCGCACAATAAGAGCTCCCATGACAGCCCACAAATCCTTTAAAGTGTTCCACGTATTTTGCAACACTGAGTGGCCAGCAACTCTTTTTAATATTTACAGACAAAATGATATTTGGATAAAGCAAAGGTCAGACCCCAAAAGAACAAAACAAGGCAGAATGACATTCTAAATTTCCAGGTTGTAGCTCTTAACTTGGCAACCAATATATGATGAGACAAAAATAGAAAGAAATTTCACTGTGCTCTCTCTTATTGTTAAGTATTACCCAAACTCAAACAATTTCTAAGGTAACTCGAGAAGCATTGAGAAATCTTTCTAAGAAAGTCAGGCCTCTCTGTAAAACTTTTGCTCTAATAATGTTTGTTTCTTTCAAAGCATGAATATGTCCTTTCTGCTTTGGTTAATTCCACATTTAGTACTAGGTCCCTCTTGCAGTGCATATTGATGACTTGTAATTAGAATTCCTTGTTCTAAGCTCATAAATGCTGTTCCCACTAATGATGAGAAACATGACAAAGGAACATGAAAGATCTCCCCACATAGATGGTGTGATTCCTAGTCCAGAAAATCATCAGAATATCCGGGGATGCATTCTAAAACTGTAGTCGCTAAGTCACACTCTCAGTGATTTTGATTTAGTAGGTATCTATTTCTTTTTATACTACACAAAGAGCACTCCAATCAGCCAGGCTTAAAAATCCTTAATACAAGTGATGACTTATACATTATAAATGCAGGACTTCTGAAGGTCTTCTTTATATCTGACATAACTTTATCAACCTACTCACCAAATACGGTGTTTTATTAACAGAAAATTATAACCTTTCATTCCATAGTTAGAAATGCAAATGCTATTAGAACAAGAGACATTGATTAGCATAATACATGAGGATCATTGACAACATTTTATGAAGGTCTAGTTGAACCAGGCCTGACTAGGCTGTGAAGGAAACAGGTATGCAGAGCACTTTGTCAGTCTGGCATAGCAGAATAGCACAGACTGATGATTAGACGTTACTCAACTCCACAGTCGTGCATCAGACTTTCACCACTGTTGAGCTACTAGACTTTGGGATTTACTTAACCTCTCTGAGCCTCATCTGTAATTCAGAATAATAGTACTCATCTCTTAATTTTTTTTTTTTTTTTTAAGGCAGAATCTTGCTCTGCTTCCCAGGCTGGAGTGCAGTAGTGCAAACTCAGCTCACTGCAACCTCTACCTCCTGCGTTTAAGTGATTCTCATTCCTTGGACCCCTTAGTAGCTTGGATTACGGGCATGCACCACCACACTCAGCTAATTTTTTTGTATTTTTAGTAGAGACGGAGTTTCCCTATGTTGGCCAGGCTGGTCTCAAAATCCTGGCCTGAAGTGATCTGCCCACCTTGGCCTCCCAAACTGCTGGAATTACAGGCGTGAGCCACCACACCTGGCACCTCTTAATATTTTAATGAAGAATAACTACATGGAAAGTACAGAAAACAACTGTTCCTGATACATGTCAAATGCTCAAATAAAAGTCTACTATCAGTCATATTAATACTACTCTTCACAATTTAGTTGAACAGTTCCTAACCTGGCTAAATGTTAAGACGGCCTACGGAGTTTTTAAGAAATTACTAATACCTTAGTTTGCTATCAAGAAATTCAGTAAGTCTGGGTAGACCTGAGAAGCTGCATTGTAAAAGACCTGCAGGTGGTTCCTATAGACACTTAGGATGATCCACCCAAGCAACATAGTCCTTGGCTTCTCAATAACAGTCCTTAACCAGGACACAAAGGTCACATCCAAGTGCAGAATAGCAGTAGACATTTGGGGCCAATGTTTGGTTAAAGATAACAAATGAACGTTTGAAATATAATATTTTAAATTCAGAGTGTATAAAATGCTTTTCTCAGTTTTAAATATTATCATGTGCAGAATCAATTTAAATGTAAATTATTTTATTATTTCATCATTCCCCTTCTCAATGTATTGCCAGTACATTTATTTTCCTGACTAGATTCCTAGGCACATAATAATGCCTGTTCATTCATTCATTCTTCCAAGTATTTACTGATTGTCTACCTATTGGATACCAGCTCAGTTCTAGGCACTACGAATTTTAAGGTGAACAAGGAGGATATTGAATTTACATTCTAATGATGAAGCAGGTAACACAATGATGAAAAAGCCTGCAGGCTGTAACTGGAGCTCTAGAGGTTGCTTGAAAGGAGATACAGACAGGAGCATTTAAGCTGACCCCTGAAGAAGGAGTTCACCCAAGCAAAAAGTGAGTGTGAATAAAACTCAAAGGACGTCTGTGAGGAACTCAAAGGAAATCTGTGTGGCTGGAGTGAAGTGGAAGGAGGGTGTGATGGATTGCCCCAGATGAGGTTGGAGAAGTAAACTAATCAAATATTTTAATTATGAGACTGGCTTGACCTGTGATTACATTTAAGATGATCACTCTGGGCTTATGTGTGAAGAACAGATTTGAAGGAACAATAGCAAAGACAAGAAGTCTGGTGGCTGTCGTTCAGGTTGATAGCACAGATAAAGGTGGTAACTAAAAGACATAAAAGAATGAATGAGGCCAGGCGCGGTGGCTCATGCCTATAATCCCAGCACTTTGAGAGGCCGAAGTAGGCGGATCACCTGAGGTCAGGAGTTCGAGACCAGCCTGGCTTACATGGTGAAACCTCATGTCTAATAAAGATACAAAAAATTAGCTGGGTATGGTGGTGCATGCCTGTAATCCCAGCTACTCAGGAGGCTAGAGCAGGAGAATCGCTTGAACCTGGGAGGTGGAGGTTGCAGGGAGCCGAGATTGCATCACTGCACTCCAGCCTGGGCCATAGGGTAAGACTCTGTCCCCACCCCCTGCCACAAAAAAAAAAGAAAAAAAAAAAAAAAAAAAAAAAAAAGAATGGACAGTGTTCCAGACATATGTAGAGGTAGAAACAGTAGAGATTGCTAACGGACGGATTGTGCAGTAATAGGTCAGTGGGATATTGGGTAGTCTCACGGGTAGTATAGATTAGACTTATACAGACTATATATAAGTATAGATTAGACTTATATAGACTTAGACTTAATCTTTACTGGGTACTTGGGGCAACGTGGGGTGTAAGAATGGCGTATTCCAGGCATTGCTGTAGGAGTGTGACATCTGTAAGCACATTTAATTCTGAAGTCATATTTATATGTACACAATATTAAAAATTTACTAGTCCTTTAAGCCTTCTCCCTTCCATCCCATCCAGCCTTTGATTCCTACTTCCAAAATAAAATAATTCTCCATGCTTTAATCTGCTGTTTCAGGGTATGAAGTGGTATATGTTCTCATTTCTATAAAACAGGCACACATTGTGATTGTATCCATGATTTTTCAGTTTTAGATATTTTCTGATGACTCCCTACTTTGGAAAAAAAGGATGCACCCTTTTTAATATCCACTCAAAACACACACACACACACACACACACACCTTTCTACCAGCCTTTCAATGCAGTTTTGTCATAATTTTTGATTAGATTAACTGAAAAAATTTTTAACATCATATTTGTCATGCAAATGCTAGTCATAATAGAACCATGTTGTATAATACAAATGCATTTCTTTTTTATACAGATTTTCTCTCCCCTGAAGGTAACAATTGTCTCATTTTTCATGTGCCCAGTTTCCCAGGTACCTATCACTATTTCATATGGAAACACCAAAGTGACTAAGGGAGGTTCCCTTCATTTCTTTCTTGCTTTGCTGTGGCCTGACTGATTTCTAGGACTGCTACACAGCCATCTTTCTTGGAGAATTGAAGGTATCTCTCTTCAATACCATCCACTGAATTCCCATTGCCTCTCTCCTATAGTGGAACCTCTGCTTCTCTTTCTTCATTGTTTTCCTGTCTTCAGAGACTACATTTTTCAACAGTTTTGGAGATGTTGCATCAATATCCCGCATATTTGAAAATGTGTACATTCTACTTCTCACTGTTGTTTGATACTTTGGATAGGTAAAAACTACTACAATGAAAATAATTTTCCTTTGGTTTTATGTATTTTCTGATCTACTAAATCAGTCACCTTCAATTTCCTACTTTTCAATAGTGCAATTTTAAAAAACCTGTATTGTTATTTTTAATGTGGTTTTTCAGAAGGAGGGGAATGGTAAACAAATATGCTTTTATCACTTAAGCCAATACTAGTTGCTCTAACAGATAAACCCTCAAAACTTGGTGGCATAATGCAATATGAGTTTCTCTCTAACATAAATTCCATTTGGTGATGTCTTTGTGTTTGCTCTTGTAGGAAAATTCTGCTCTTGTAGCATCCAGGACCTAGGAGCTGTCTTCAGTACATGAATGCATGTTAATTCCCACATAACAGATGGGGAAAGAGACAGAGCTTTGTATGATGAAGAGGTTTTTGTGTGTCAAGTCTAAGTGGCACGTATCACTTCCAACCACATTTCATTAGCCAGAACTCAGTCAAATGGCCATCACTAATATCAAGAGAGGCTAACAATAATACTAGCTGTACATCCAGGCATAAATGGAGATTTCTGTATCTGGTACATTGCTGTTAAAGAAAAGTCACCATAATTTGACATAACTAGCTAGGAAGTTATATCACAGAAGCATTATAGGAAATTAGGTAATATTCTATCAAATTGAAAACACCCACCTGGCTACAACTTTGAAAGAAAAATGTCAACTCTATTCCATTCTCTGCCACAGTGTTCAGTTTATCATATTTATCCAGAAAACTAAATTATTTGAATTACTGTAAAAGCTGTGGCAATAATTATGATGACAATAATAGTAACAATAATAAGGTACATTTATTATATTCTAAATCAGTATCTGATACTATGGTGAGTTATTGGGCCTTTTCTATTGTGATTTATACAATAAAACATGCATGAGCTAGGTAATATTTTTTTTCCCCATTTCATGGATGAACCACAGAGAGGCTAAGAATTTGGTCATAGTCCTATGCTTAATATACACTGGTTTTGAGACTATGCCTGTGTCATTCAAAAATGTAATGGTGTTCCCACTACATCATGCTGCTTTATATTATGTCACGGGGTTTAAATAGAGCCATATAAAAATGTCTACGATATGATGTGTCTTCCTGATTCTCCATCATTATTATACCCTCTCCGACCCAATCAAAAATTTGGGTTTGAGTTATAAGAAGCAAGTGAATAGTTTCAGTATTTATGAATCTTATTTTTAATACAAAATCTTGGATACTTGCTTTTTATGGTCAAACTGCTAAAATTCATAAGTGGCATAAATAATTTGGCAATAGCAAGCCCATTGTGTTTAATGTATGTTCACTGGCATAATTCAGTCTCAAAACTTGTCCTCCCTGGTAAAGCTGCCAAGCTGAAACAATGAAGGGTTTTAGCTGCAAAGTGAAGTTTGCTGGAATTATAATATTCCTTGTGACCTCTGGGATGACTAAACACTATTTAATTCCTTCTCTTTATTCACTACAATGAAAAAGACTTGGAAACCTGCTGGAGCAGAGGTAACGTTTCCTTTTGAAACCATAGCCAGACATTAATACTCTCAGGGGAAGGGGGATAACGCTTTCAATTTGGTAGTGGAATACCTTATTTACTGTAATGGTACAAATGTCTTATTCCTCGTTGGTATTGTAAGAACTATGATGTAACACCAGAGTCAATTATCTCAAATTATAGTGACTGGAATAATTAGACTCTTTCTTCTCTAGCAGTGCACGAAAAATTTAGCTGTGGCTGAAATGGAACTCGTTTATAACTGGCTGAAGGTAGCTATACAAGAGCAGCATGTGGCTTGTTTTTCAAGAGCTTTAGCTTTTAGGTACTGTTACTGCTAATTACTTCAGGTGAGAAACACGATAGCTGTCAAACTTTACCATCAACTCTTGCTTTGAACCAGCTAAAATAGAAACGCTTGAGTAGTTAAGAGTCCGTTTCTTTCACTCACCATTACATGGAGGTGCTAAATGCAAAGAAGCTGTAGTCGGCATCTTTGTGTTCAATCCCCCTCCCTGGCTGATTGAATAGCATTTGATCTGATGTGAAGATTTTTAACTTCCTTTCTATACATAGCCCCAGCATGATCGATACCAAAATGCATCTCCAATCCAGGCTACTTTACATCCCATTTGCCTAAAGAGTTTATGTAATGAAATTCACAAGAGGCAAAATCTATAAATGAGTTACTGACAAAGAGGGAATGGCACCCAGAGATGATGATTGTAAAAAGGAGTGGTACCTGAAGCTGACTGATAAGGTTTTAAAACCACATTTCTGTATCATCAGCAACACAGCCAGCCCTAGGCAAGACGAAGAAGCTAGAGCAATCTCTAGCACTGCTGGGCTCCGTATTTCATGGTGGCATCTGCCAGCCCCTTTTTTCTCACTTCCTTCTTAGGTACTTCCTACACTTACTCCCTATTCCAAAGCCTGTTTGAAAAGCTTGTTTTCTAATTCTTCAGTTACACAGATCTCACCAATAATAGATTAACAATGTGTTACTGTACTCGTGTGAGGAGAGGTTGCACTTTCACAATGAACTAGTCTAGGTGAAACAAAATATTGGAATTTTACATTAAACCAAAAAGTTTGAGATCGTCTTGGCACCCATAAAACTCACACAATGTAATAAGTTTCTTATTTTTCCTATGGGTAAAATAAATGCAGATATTCAATAAAATTTAGATCCCAGAAAGATAGAGCTAGAGGAGTTTTCCAAGGTAGTATTTCCCTTTTAAAATGCAATATATGAAATAGCTCTGTCAGATTAGCAACACTGAGGGTGCTTGTTAAACAAGCAAACAAATACAGGAAGTCATACAAATTTTGGGGCCTTAGCCAAATAGAATAGAATTGCTTGTAGTGAAGCCCCAGAATCTGCATTTAGACGAGCACTCCCAGATGTTCTTATGCTATGATCGTGGTTATGGAGTCAATCTACCCGAGTTCCTGTACTCAACTCAACCATTCATTGTAGGCAAATTATTTAGGAGATCTGTGCTTCAGTTTCGTCATCTGTAAAATAGGGATGATAATGGAACCTATCTCATTAAATTGCTATGGAGGTTAAATGAGTTAACAATTATAAAGCATTTAGGATAGGGCCTGGCACTATACGGGTGTTTGCTAAATAATGACTACGCTAGACTTTGAGAAACACAGATCTAATGATATAATGCCTTTAAAATCATTGCCACAATTTCAGATAAACAGTCTAAAAGATGATGTTGGTAAGTGTGGTATAAAATGAAATAAGTTTAGTCATGTTCAGTTCCTGTCACAGAGCTCCTAAAACCTTTGGAATTTCCTAAGTGATGGGGTATCTTTTGTTATTCACAGTGAGCCCTTTTCATAGCTACCTGAGTTGTTGCAACTGAGGTGACTTATAATAGTGTGGGGTCTCTAGATGGCCTCAGGATGGGGACCGTCAGGAGAAAGAACAACTGATTAAAGGATTAGATGATTGGAACTTTCAGTCCCACCCATTGACCTCTGAGAAAGGGTTGGGAGGATGGAGATTAGGCTTTATGACAACTCCTGAACAACAAGGTTTGATGAACTTCCAGGTTGCTGAACACATAGAGGTGCTAGAAGGGTGGCGTCCAGAGAGAGCATGAAAACTCCTTGACCCTGCGGTGTACCTTGCCCTATGCCTCTCCTTACCTGGTTGTTCATCTGGATGCTTTGTAATTTACACCCTTTAAAATAAACCAGTAAACTTGTTTTCCTAAGTTCTGTGAGCCATGAAACTCCCTTTGCAAAGATTATGATTGAAATTGCCTTTGCAAAATTATGACAGTGAGAGAAATCTGACATAGTTCACTCCATCTTGCTTCTGACCTCCAAGCTGTCTTTGGGTATAGGCCAAGCTGGGTGTAGGCCAAGCTAACTTGGTGAGAAATTTAGTTTATAGTTTAACCTTAAAGCAAGGATGACAATAGACTTTCTCAAAACAAAACCACCTTTGTAAAACTAATGAAAGGCCACAAGGTTAAAATTATAAGAGGGGCCCAAATTCTGCTAAGACGTAGGCGTAGTTAAATAACAACCAACCATTGTTTTTCACAAGATTGGTAACTTCCCCAGTTACTTTTATAGATAACATCACTATTACAGACCCTAAGATTGGTCTTTTGAGATATTTTTTCAGACTTCGGTGTTTCTGACTCCATCAGCCCTGTGGCCCCACCCAGAGGTTCACACAGAACATGAGGACATTTTTCCACAACCCTATGATTTCACCCCCAACCAGTCAGCAGCATCCATTACCTAGCCTTCTGCCCACCAAAATATCCAAACTATCCAGAGGATCCTTGAAAAACTCTCACCTCTGAGCCTTTGGGGTGACTGATTTAAAAACTCTGTCTCCTACATGGCCAGCCTTGTGTTAATTAAACTCTTTCATTATTGCAAAAGCATGGTCTCAGTGAATTGGTTTTGTCTGTGCAGTGGGCAGAAATAACCCGTCCGGAAATTACATGACACTGGAAGAAGTCTAGCATGGCTGAACATATCTTGCATCTAGCCTCACAGACTGGCTATCCTCTCTTATTCCTCGGCACAGGCCAAGCTAAGTATGGGAGAAGTTTAGTTTATAGCTTAACCTACTACGGACGAGGATAATCCCTCCCTGGAACTAACCCCCTCTTTGCCTAGGGAACAAAGCTACCTTTGTAAAACTAATCAAAGGCCAGAAATGAGATTAGGCTCACGGGAGAGACCTGAATTCAGCTAAAATGTAGATACAGTTTCTATATTCCCTTACTTCTCAAGAGTCATGTGGCCAGAGGTCACAAGATTTGTGACTTCCCCAATTGCTCCTATAGATAACATCACTTTTGTGGGACTTAAAATTGATCTTTTAAGATGTTTTTTAGACTTGTGCATTCTGGTAACCCACTGACCCCACTCAGACTCATGACTCATAATGCAACGGGTTCTGTGGCTCCCACCCTGTGGCAGACTCAGTACATGAAGACCGTTTTCCACACTCCAATGATTTCATCTCCAACCAGTCAGCAACACCCATTCCTTAATCTCCTGCCCACCAAATTATCCATAAAAACCCCAGCCTGACTCCTAGCAGGGAGGCTGATTTGAGTAATAGTAAACTCCTATCCTTCCACTTGGCTGGCCTTACAGTAATTAAACTCTTTCTTTACTGCAATCATGCTGTCTCAGTGAATTGGTTTTATCTGTGCAGCAGGCAAGACGAACCCTTCAGACAATTACAGCCACTCTAGCAAAATAATCAGACCTAAAGAGGGAGTCAGGGGAACCCCAGTTTGTAGCTGGTCAGTCAGAAGTATAGTTAACAACCTACAACTTGAGATTAGCCCCTGAAGTGAGGGCAATCTTGTGGGACTAGGCCCCCAACCTGTGAGATCTGACACCATCCCCAGGTAGATAGCCTCAGAACTGAATGGAATTATAGAATACCCAGTTAGTGTCTGCTAGAGAACTGTTTGATGGATGGGGAAATCCACTACACATCTAGTCACAGAAGTGTTCCTTGTTAAGTGTGAGAGTATATTACAGTAAGCATGTCTTATTAATTGAATTAACACAATTTATAAAAAAAATTGCATTACATATGTTAAAAGAAAAAATTATAATAAATTTAAAGATCTTAATTGGCTTTTATTTATAATTCTAGAATCAGATAACACCTTATTCTGTAAAATAGAATATAAATATAAAAACAGAATGAGTATTGTAATAAACTGAGCAGATTGGTTTTATACATAGAAAATAGCTGAGGAAAGAAGAAACAGAAAACAAAAGCAGATTGATTGTTTCAAAGTTACTTTCCCTGTAAAGGTTAAACACAGGGGACTTCCTTATCATGCTAGCTAAAACTGGCTTGTTTGGGGATTTGGCTGTTATCGTTCATTCTTCTCATTTCTGGGAAGGTCATATAAACAACTTAGTTTCAGCTTGGTGATAGCATGAGTGACTCCATTTTGATTTGGTTTGTTGGGCCTAGTGTAGGAGCTCAATCCAAACCAATGGCCTCCTACAAATTTTATGAAACATATATGACTAAGTAGAAGGTACTGCATTTGTGTAGAATGCATTGAAAAGGGAGAAGCATATAGGCTTGTGATAGGCATGTGATCCTGGTTTTGTAACTCTTTGTCTAGGAATTAATTTATCCAAGAATATATTGACACAGGGGAAATATTTGCAAAAATTTTATGTAATATAGGTAATTTGTGAAAGCACAGAGAAGCCAGCAGGATGAAATAAACACCGTAATATGCAAAGAAACTAGTTCTAGAGTATGTATTAAGACACTAGTTTTATGAATGAAACGCCCATTGAATGTGTTGTATTTTGTAAAACATGGCTGGAAAGATCTGTGTAAGTCATCCATGGAAACCTTATGCAATGCAATGAAAAGAGAGTGGTTTGATTTTCTCTGAAGTGTTTTCTTGTAAGAAGAGATAAAAGCAGACATCTATTTTCTTTGATGTTTTTATCCTAAATTTTGTATTTGATTTTCCTATAAGCATTATAGAAAGTTTTCTTTTCAATTCACTATACCATATTCCTATTTTCAGAGAAGAAAAGAGTTATAGGAATTGGCAAGTCCCTTGTGGGCATTTCAACAACTAAGAGCTGATTTCTCATGGCAGAGTTGTGAGTTTCACTTTTACTTTTCTAAGTTATAATCCATTATGCAAAATAATGTTTCCACCTGAAACCAAACGTTCTGCACTTCAGTACTTTGCATGCTGTTTACTTCTCGGAAGAGAAAAGAGACGTGTGTTAAACCTCAGATAAGCAAGGCACACGTCTATGAACCACAATGATATCATTCAATGCCATGTTTATACCTAGTTAGAAATAAGGGAACATCTGCTGATTAAAAAATAGAACTGTAATAGTGGCCAGCAGGGAATAAAACACTTTATTGAGCTTTGTTATGTAGATGGAAATGTGCTTTGTAGAAAGTGCTTTATTTGCAAATAAAACAACTAACTGTTGGGGCTAGAAATACATTCACAAAGTAGATTCTGAACTAATTTTGAGAGAATATTCACTTTAATTTGGGCATTAGCTAATGCTTCTGCCTTCCCCCAAATTTACATTGTTTTTGACTATTAGGAGGAAGACTACATAGCTCTCATCAAAATCCTGCTTAATAGGACTCTGTTTACAATGAGCCAGTATTGTCATTCCTGGTGCCCTTTCCTTAATTTCTTCCAAAATGTCTTTGGTCCTTTCATTCATTCATTCATTCATTCATTCAACAAATAACTAAAATCCTGGTATATCTGTTTCGGTACCTAACACATCCCATCTCATTCCATCTTGGATTTTTGTTTGTTTGTTTGTTTGTTTTTTATGGCCTGTTAAAGGAAATCTTGAAACACATTATGAACAAAATGAGATACCGTGATATCTTTATTTTCAGCTTGCCTCCCCCTCCCTTGGCCTGGATAGTCTCTTTAGAGGTCACTCAGGTCTCCTAAATTTCAATGCCAAAATCTTTTACAGTTTGATTGGCCTTTTCTTGAAACTATTTCCTGGCTGAACAACTGCAGCACTGAACATGTGTGACTCTTCCTCCACATCTCTAAATATTCCTTCTCTAGTTCTTCTTCATTCTCCTGTCTCCTAAAGAGTGATATTACAGAAGGCTCTGCTCTCAGGTCACGCTTTTCACCCATCATGTGTTGGCCTTCCCTCTTCCTTGCTTCCTCACTCTGTTACTCTCTGTGTCTTGGTGCGTATCTGTAACCTATGGCTTTCATCCTCCTCTTCTCCAAGCTGTGGCCACCTTAGTGTCTTGGTCCTGTAATCATTAGTTTTGATTAGAAATAGACAACTATAGGTTTATAAAACAAAGAGGACATGGGCATGGCTTGATAAAAATAGACGGCAATAGTTTAGCCTTCAGCAAAATAAGGGAGGCTGTGGCAATGTGTATCTCAACCTCGAAAAAACATCACTGTCATTCTAATGGGATAGATTGAGAAGGGGGTTCTGGAGTGCAGGCCAAGTTGTCTTGTATAGTCAGCTCTGCTGTAGCATGAGGACACCATGGGTAGAGCTAAGACTGAATATTTATTTACTTATTTAGTCATTCATTGATTTTGTTTATTCATTTATAGACATTTAAAAAATTGGAGTGCCTACTCAATGGTAGACTTTTTTATTTTTCATAGTGAAATAGCAATTAATAAGGTAGTCTCTGTGTTCAGGAAGCTTACACAGTTTTCTGGTAAGGAGAGACAGGGAGTAACCTATAAAAACATATTGATTATCAATCCATCAAAAAACTTCAAATGGAATATAAGTGCCGTGAACAACAAAAAAGACAGGATGATGGGAGAAAGAATGATTAGAGAGGGGGGAGGGGATAACTAGATTCTTAGGAAAGCCTCTCTGGAGATTTGAAGTCATGGAATGAAAGCTGAAGTGCAAAGATCTGGAGGGTGAGGGAGAGGGAGAGGGAGAGGGAGAACAAGTGCCAAGCCCTGAGATCAGGATGAACTGAACGAAGGAGAAATGAGTAGAAGAAGGTGGGGTTCAGGACACAGGTAGAGGCGAGGGACTTTTAAGGGGCTTAGGTTTTCTTCCCATTGCAATTGGGAAGCCACTGGACGGTTTTAAAAAGCTGAGCGTCTCTCATCTACAGTTGACTATTGAACAACACAGGTTTGATCTGCGCGGGTCCACTTACATACGAATATTTTTCAATAAAACTTACACTGAGTGCTCCTGCCTCTCCTGCCTCCACTTATCTCTCATCTCCCTCTTCCACCCCTGATATAGCAGGGCTAACCCCTCCTCTTCCTTCTCCTCCTCAACCTACTTAATGTGAAGACAGAGAGGATGAAGACCTTTATGATAATCCCCTTCCACTTAATAAATAGTAAATATATTTTCTCTTCCTTATGATTTTTCAAATAACTTTTTCTTTCCTCTAACTTACTTTATAGTAAGACTACAGCATATGATACAGAAAACATACAAACTGAGTTATCAACTGTATGTTTCCAGTCAACAGTAGGCTGGTAATGGTTAGGTCTTGGGGGAGTCAAAAGTTATACACAGATTTTCAACTGCTTGGGGGTCAGCTCCTCAACCCCTACATTGTTCAAGGGTCAACTGTACATCTTTTTCCTTTTCCTTTTTTTTTTTTTTTGAGACAGAGTCTTGCTCTGTCACCCAGGCTGGAGGGCAGTGGTGCGATCTCGGCTCACTGCAACCTCCACCTCCCAGGTTCAAGCAATTCTCCTGCCTCAGCCTCCTGAGTAGCTGGGATTACAGATGCCACAATCATGCCTAGCTAATTTTTGTATTTTTTAGTAGATTCGGGGTTTTACCTTGTTGATCAGGCTGGTCTCGAACTCCTGACCTCATGATCTGCCCGCCTTGGCCTCCGAAAGCGCTGGGATTACAGGTGTGAGCCACTGCCCCCAGCATTCAACTGTACATCTTAAATGATGGCTCTGACCGTAGTGTGGAAAATGGACTATAGGGGACAGGAGAAGAAGCAGGGATAATAATTAGGGGGCTGGGGCAGGTTTCTAGAGATAGAGATTTAATTTAGAGTGGTATGAGTGGTCCTGGTGAGGTTTTTTTTTAAACATTAGTATTTTTAAAAAACTATTTTTTGTAGAGATGGGGTCTTACTATGTTGCTCAGACTGGTCTTGAACTCCTGGCCTCAAGAGATTCTCTTGCCTTGCCCTCCCAAAGTGCTTGGATTGCAGGCATGAGCCACAGTGCTCAGCCCTTTCTTATTATAAAATAAAGCATAGATACGGAAAATCAGACAAAATGATTACATAGCTTAATAATATTCTAAGGCAAATACCCTTGTAACCACCACCCAGAACAAGAAATAGAACTTGGCCAGCCACTCCAGAAACCCTCCACATGCCCCATACTTATTAAAATCCTTTTTCTCTGCCAAAATAAGCACTATTTTTACTCTTGTCCTTTTTTCTCCCTCCTATTTTTTACAATTTTATCACCTAGTGTGCATTTCTAGACATCATAGTTGGGTCAAGCTCATTTCTTTCTTATAGTTGATGTATCTTTGAAGCCTCTTTTCAGCTAAAGCTTTCCCCGTCCTTCCTTTTCTTTTCTTTACATTTTATTTGTTAAAGGATGCAAGGTATTTGACACATAGGTTTTCTTGGTCTGGAATTAGCTGATTGCATAGCGTGGTGCTGGCGTTTTTCTTCTTTTCTGTATTCCTGAAAATTGGACCCAGAGTCTTCATCAGATTTGGATTTAATCCTTTAGCAAGATTATTGGTGGTATTGTGTTCTTTTATTAGGAAACACATTACATCTGATTATAACATATTTGTGATACTAGTAGGTAAATGCATTAAGAGTTGCAAAATGGTAATATTTTAATTTTATCATTTCATTTCACTTCTTATGAGAAATAAATTTATAAATAGATACTTCCCTTTATCTACTAGTTGGTTACCCAATGCTATAATTCATATAGTGAAGCTGGGATCAATGCTTGATTTTTTAACATTAATAGACAGTTTTGGCAATAATTTTTTTCTATCATTTTCCTAAGATAACAAACTCATTCAAAAAATGTGATTGTTTACCCACTTTGAAAAATACTTTGGAAATTTCTTGTAAAGTTAAGTCTACACTTATAATACAATTTAGCAATCCCACTCCTTGGTATTTACCCAAGAGAAATGAAAATTTGATTCAAAATAAAACCTGTAAGTGGATAATTATATTGGTTTTAATTCATAATAACTCATACTAGAAACAACCTAAAAGCCCTATAACTGGTGAGCAGATAAGCAACCTATGGTACACCCACAAAATATAATTCTACCTACCAATAATGAGGAACAAACTATTGACACACACAATGTATATGAAACTCAAATGAATTTTGCTGTGTAAAAGAATACAGGCTCAAAAGGCTACATATTGGATGATTCCATTTATACAACATTCTATAAAAGGCAAAATTGTATGGCTGGAGAACAGATAGTGGTTGCCAGGGGTGGGGGCAAGGAAAAGAGTCACAAGCAAATATTTTGGGTTGATGGAACCGTTCTGTATCTTGAGTATAATAGTGGTTATGCATCTGTCAAAATTCACAGTGGTATACCAAAAAATAGATGTTTAATCTATATACATTTTAAATAAATAAACGTGAGGTTTAGGAGCGACAACATGGGGTTGGGGGTCAATAATTAACTTTGGAGAGAGCAGTGTATACAAAGTGTTCTTTGCCATTTTTTCTTCTTTCAGGGGACAAAGGAGCGTGGTTAATTGCTTGGAAAAATATTATCTTCAACTCAAGGAGTTAAACAGCATTTGTTGGATTTTGGTATATTACATTATTATTATAGGAGTTATTCCAATAAGTTTCAAATAAACCCATCTTTGGCCAATGACTCTTCGGATTAGCTATGGTGTTCCTTTGACATGATATCAAAAAGTAGTCTGATAACTTCCTTCGTATAGGGAATCACAAAATATCCCTGGCTCAACTTGTATAGTACTGCCCTAGACTTAAAAGAAGCCCCATAAAAAGCCTTTGTTTATTTCAGTAGGAAAAGACATTTCAAGATCACAATCCATGCACTGTATCTCGGAGATCAGAGATACCTGCTCCTAACTTTATTGCCAGTGTTGTCCATCGATGTCGGGGTTTGCATTCTATTTACTTATCTGTTTTTATGTGGCGGCTCACGAGATTCAACACCTCTTCTACTCCTGCTGCCACTATGTTTCTAGAATTCTTGGACAATAACTTTTTTTTAAATTCAAGATTTATTTTGTAAGTAGAGAATTTCTGATAAATTGAATGTGACTTGTGGGAGAACAAAAAATAACACGTGGTGACTATTAGTTTTCTGACCTGAGTAGCTGAGTGAATGTAGATGTATTTCACCTATGAGGGAAGGCTGGGTGAGGTGGTGGGTAGGTTATGGGCAGAAGGAACACATGGAGACACATTCGGAGTTCTAATGTAGATGTGTTGTTTGAAAGTCCCATTAGACATGTAGGTAGAGTTCTTGATTAAATGAGTTTAAAGCTTGGGGAAAAGGATAAGGCTAGAGATACGGACGCGGGCTGTCCTGAACACAGTGATGATTTTAAAGCAATGAGACTAGATGAGAGTGTAGACAGAGAAAAGATGGCAACACAGGACAGAGCTTCAGGGGACTCACAGAGGACTGGTTGAGGAGGGCCCAGGAGGCGGAGTAAGAGCTGCAGGGGAGGTAGAAGGAAAGCAGTTCATCCATAGCTGTGCCAGAAAAAGGGACAAGATTGTGGCTCATGATTTCAGTGTGATTACCTTCAGTGGAACAATGAAGAAAATATTTTTGATTTTCTAAGATATTATTGTTCTTTGATTTCATGGTTAAAATGTAGAGCTAACATACTCTATCCTGGCCATGCTTTAAGGTCTGTCTTCTTGATATGTAGTTTTTATCATATCTAATTCAAAGATCTATTACTTCCTAGGTCTCATAGTATAAAGTCCAGACATCTTAGTCTTTAAGGCTAGCCATCAGAAAATCCAAACCATCTTCCAGTCTCATCCTGTATTAGCCATCTCTAGATGGCCTACCACTTGCAACATTAGCCTTTACTGCTTCTCAGTTCTCTGTATATTCTTTATGCGCTGCAACTCATGGACCTTCCTTGATATGATTCCACCACCTGCAGTCTCTCTTCCAAGCCAATTCCCCATGTCCACTCGTCTAAATCAGACTCATGGTTAAAGCTGCTTAGAGGAGCCACATGAAAGGCCCCAGCCACCGTGAATCTTGGTTTGATGATTATTCTGCATCTAATGCCCTCACTTAAGGGAGTGAATTAGGACAAAAGAAGATGCCAATATTCCAAAAGAAAATTCAGGTCAGAATTTTGTATGAAAAAGAAATAACATTTTTCTTAAAGTCAAAGCCTTAATGATTATTAGAACAATAACAAAAAAAGCTATTATAATCAGAGCCAGATAAAACAAGAACCAAATAAAGCTTAAGTTTCAGTGCCACTTACTTGTTCAAGCCCTTTCAAGTCTCAGTACTTATTTATTTATTTATTTATTTATTTATTTATTTATTTATTTAGAGATGGAGGCTGGAGTGCTGTGGTGCGACCTCTGCTCACTGCAACCTCCACCTCTTGGGTTGAAGTGATTCTCCTGCTTCAGCCTCCTGAGCAGCTGGGATTACAGACATGTACCACCATGCCTGGCTAATTTTTGTATTTTTAGTAGAGATGGGGTTTCACCATGTTGGCCAGGCTGGTCTCGAACTCCTGACCTCAGGTGATCTGCCTGCCTCGGCCTCTCAAAGTGCTGGTATTATAGGCGTGAGCCACCGTGCCTGGCCTCTGTACTTGATTTTGTGCTTGTAATGTTGTATATTTTTTTGTAAAGAATACCTCTGAAATTGTTGATGTATGTGGACCCATAAAAGATTCATTATTGTTTATTATAGTACAAAAAATAAATAAGAACTGAAGTATCATGGAATTAGTAACTGACCATTTACCCCATATCATGGCCAAGTTGCTTAACTTTCCTCTGCTCTTGTTTGCTCATCTGAAAAATGAAGACAATGTCACCTTCTCTACCTACATCAAAGACTTCTGCTGAGGATCAGGCAAGAACTTTCAAGCATTCAACAAATATTTATCAAGCACCTATCATGTGCTAGGTGCAATGCCCATTATCGGGAACTCACTGGTGAATAGACATGTTTCATACTCTTCTGCTGCTAACAGCTTAATGTGAGACAGATATTAAATAAATGTATTATATGTAAGAGCACTTAGCAAAATATAATGTGATAACTATAATGCGACAAATGTGATATTAAAAACATTTTCGATGTCTATGTTGCTTCTATAGATCTGTGTTTTTTAATTGTCGATATATTCGGAGATGATTAGTTCATGGAGGAAAAAAAAAACACAACATTCTCAATTACCCCAAATCCATAATTAATTCATACCAGCAAGTCAATTAAGTAATGGATAATGAAAAATATATAATGGCCACGAAGACCAATATTCAAAATAGCTGTTCAGCAGATTCTTTTCCAAGAGAAAAGCCTCCTTAAATGAAGATCAGAAATTTGCTTACTAAACATGTAAAGTGAGAAAAAGCCAGGAATTGTGAAGTTAAATCTAGGTAGGCTATCGATGGTAGAGTCAGCTGAACTGGGTGTCTTCCTTCTAAGCAATACTGGAAGGATATATTCTCCAAATGTGTAATGCTGTGTAGACACAGATGCTGTCAATGTCCTCTTCAATATATCTTCTCCCCATGCAATAATACAAAGTATTCAGTTTTAAGGAGGATTGCATTATATAGTAGTTAAAAATGTGGACTCTGGAGTCAGACAGACCTAGTGATGAGAATCTTGATTCCTCAGAGTTTACACAACACTCTGGAGAGATTTATATACTACCGTGCAAGGCAGTGTGATTCACAGAAATCAGCTTCACTTGTGGAGAAAGAAAGACGTACAGTATTTGAATCCCTGCTCTAATATATACCAGCTGTGTGACCCTAGGTAAATTATTAAATGTTCTTGGTTGCAGTTTCTTCTCTGTAGAGTTTAATTAATAATAGTCCCTTTCTATGAGGCAGTTAGTTATGAGGATGCAATGAGAGAATAAATATAAGATATTGAAAACAGTGCCTGGCATATAGTAAGTGCTCAATAAACATTTACTACTGCTACTACTGCTGCAACCACTGCTATGAAAAACTATTACCACCACCTACACTGCTGCTGCTGCTGCTGCTACTACTATTTGAGGCCTAATTTACCTCAAAACCAGCTCAGAGTATTTTAGGCACTATTTACTTAATTCCTCAGGCACTTGTTAAGTGTGGCCCTACTGGCCTTAGATGTTACCAAGTGACATAGGAATGGGCAACTGACTTAATACTTATTAGACCATACTCTTCAGCTTGTACAAAGACTCAGTTCTTGCCATATACTAATTGGGCCTCATACACTGGAAGTGCCGGATGAAGAGGAAAGCTGATATAATCAGTTGGGCAGTCTTATCAGGTTGAGGGTCATGGTGCTCAATTGAGTTGAAGGTGACGTTCAGCCCTCTGCAGGCTGTCATTCGCCAAACCCACTTCTCCTTTTCCCTTTCGCCCAGATGTTGGCTATTGCAAAAACACAGACTGCTTCTACTGGATAAATGCACTCTAAAGAGAATGACAGAAACATGTCTTTTCCCTTAAAAGAATAGCCAAAGGAAGGAAAAAGATGAAAAGAAGTCAAGGTTTCTTTGGCTGCTGTGTAAAATGTGAGACATGTTGCCAAAGAGAAGAGAAAAGCCTTGCTAGAGGAAGAACTACGACAAATGCTAAGAACTGAAAGGACAGACAGCAGGAATGGAATGGAGGGGAAATGTTTAACTCAAGAAAGAAGGAGAAGAATGTTGATTTTATTCGGTATTAATAACCGAAGAGAGTTGCCTGACATGGCAACAACTATTTAATGCCCTGCAGAATCCTGAATGTATGCCATCCATCTCCTCTGACAAGGGGATTATTCCAATCTCTTTACTGGGGTAAAGAAAAAGAACACAAAATGTTGTTTACTATGAACTAGGTGTTCTTTTTTTCTAATTTTCAAATTTCCTTGATAAATCTTCTGCATTTTGGTTTTTTCTGTTCCAATTAAAATAGTTGCCTGAGTTCAGTTTGTGGATATAATAACTAGGATTTCTTTCAGAGCTCCATTCCTAATTAAAAGCAGCATTTACAGAGAAACGGTTTTACATACTTAGGTATTACCTTATTCAATCCAAGCAAATTGCTTCCTTATGTAAACTTCTGAATAGTTTCATTTCTTCAAACATTGAAAGCCATTCTAATGTAGATTTTGCATTAATCTGGGGAAAGAAAATGGAGCATAGTCTAAGCCAGTTACTATTTCTAAAATTAATTCCTGATTTTATAAATTGATATAAACACACGTGTATTTATAAGTATGTGTCTGTGTCATGGACACATGGAGGAAAACAACACACATTGGGGCCTGTGGGGAAGGCAGGGGGAGGGACAGCATCAGGAAGAATAGCTAATGGATGCTGAGCTTAATGCCTGGGTAATAGGTTGATCTGTGCAGCAAACCACCATGGCACACGTTTACCTATGTAACAAACCTGCACATCCTGTTCATGTACCCTGGAACTTAAAAGTTGAAGAAAGAAATAAAAATAAATATATGTGCGTGTATCTTACTATCTCCATAAGCCAAGTGAATTCTGAATATTTTGATTATTCAGAAATTTATGCAAACAATCTTCCCTTTAAGTATTTTTTTCTTTCTGGGAAATGAGGGTTAGAATTGGGGAGAAAATAGCATATAGTGGAAAATACCATATAGTATAGTGGTAACAGAATACACTTGAGTAATATGTGTCACATTATTTTTATATACACTAATTTAATCCTAACAAAGCCATTATTAATTATTTCCCCCATTTTACCAATAAGAGAGTTGAAGTACAGTGAGACTAAGTTATTTGCCTAGGGTCACTAGCTTTTATGGAAAGAAGTGTGGTTCAAATCAACGCAGCCAGGGTCCAAAATTACCTTCTCTTTTACCACAGCACTAGGACAGTCTAAAGGAGAGAAGTTGTCTTTACAGACTGCTATGGTTTGGATGTTTGTCCTCTCCAAATGTCATGTTGACATTTGATCCCCAATATGGCAATGTTAGGAGGTAGGACCTAGTGGGAGGAGTTTGGATTATGAGGGTGGATCCTTCATGAATAGATTAATGCCCTCCTTCAGAGGTGAGTGAATTCATGCTCTATTAGTTCCTGTGAGAGCTGGTTGTTTAAAAAATAAAAGATCTCTTGCCATGTGATCTCTGCACAAGTCCCCTTCTTCCTTCTGAGGCCCTTGTCAGACATAGGTGCTGAATCTTGAATTGTTCAGCCACCAGAATCATGAGCCAAAGGAACCTCTTTTCTTTATAAACTTCCCAGTCCCAAATATTCTGTTATATCTGTGGTGGTGGGCACCTGTAATCCCAGCTACTCAGGAGGCTGAGGCAGGAGAATCGCTTGAACCTGAGAGGTGGTGGCTGCAGTGAGCTGAGATTGTGCCACTGTACTCCAGCCTGAGCGACAGAGCAAGACTCTGTCTCAAAAATAAATAAATGAATAAATAAATAAATAAAATATTCTGTTATAGCAACATTAAATGAACTAAGATAGAGACAGACATATCAGGGCTCAGAATCTCACTTTGTCTCTTTCTGGCTGTTTATTCTGGGACCAGCCCCTTGGCCTCTCTGAACTCAAGGTTTTATACATCTGATAAAATGGGGCAATCATGCTTGGAACAATAAGTCTAGGAGGAAGGTCAAATTTAAGTTAACCTCCGTGAAATAATCTTTCTTCCCTTTCTTACCCAATTTGGCTCTGGAGATTTAAATAAACTCAATTCATTATCAGCCCTTTCTTCTCCTACTTTATGCAGTCTCAGGCTGGCTGATGACTCCTGATGACCATAGATACAAAGAACATTTTATCAGCCAGACTTGTTTCTGCATATCACATGGGACTTAGTCCACTCATATGTCTTATTAGAGTGAACATACCTGAAGCTTTCACACCTAGAATTGCTCGTGACATTGGTTCAAAAAATAAGCATAGCCTTTAATGGCTATAATCATATTTGTATTATTTTCTTAACAAAAATACACTGGCACCACGATTTTTTGATTTTGGTTTTGTTTTTGGAGATTCTGCAGCTGTATCTAACTGGGAGTTGACAGTATTGGATACCAGCCCAGACTGCTGTTCAGAGATGATCCAATGGTGCCCTTTAATTCTGGAGGTGGGAAGAGAGTCATTCCACAATTGTTCCTGCGGATAGGACACTTGGCATTCATCTTCTGCCTTCCTATTGCATATTATTTAGCGATAATGTGCAGACAAGACTTTTAGAAAACTGTGTTCCCCTCATTGATTTCTAAAACTTTCCCCAAGCCTTAACAAGCCCAAAGGAAAATCTAGAAACCAGCATCAATCTAGTAACCAATTGTACCAATTTAGTCAATATATTTTCTGCCCAATGTCACAAAATAGAAAGCTTCAAAACCAACAGGTATTTCAAAAGTAATAACTTATTAGAGATGAAAACAGTTTGGCTTGACTCTAAAAACAAAAATCAGACCAGTGAAATGTGTAGTTAAATAAATCAATTTCAGGAAAGCAAAGATAGAAATGTAAACCTAATGATATCAGTGGTTCACTCTCCTGGATGAAAAAGCCTCAAGGTAGAAAGTTTCTGAAGGACCATGAAAATTAGATTAGATTTCTTCAAAGATATGCTCCCCCAAAGCCCATTCTTCTCTTTCTGCCCAGGGCTAGCTAAGACTTTCCCCAGTGCTATGATTTGAGTGTGTCCTTCAGAAATCAGGTGTTGGAAATTTAATTCCTGATGTGGCAGTGTTGGGAAGTGGAGCCTTAAGAAGTGATTATATCATCGAGAGGGATTAATGCCCCTCTCAAGGAAATGGGTTAATTTTCACAGGAGTGAGTGAGTTCTCACTCTTGCAGGAGTAGATTTGTTATAGGGAGAACAGGTTGTTATGAAGTGAGACCTCCTCTCATGTTGCATGCAGCCACTTCTCTGTCATGTTATGACATAGCACAAGCCTTTCACCAGAACCCCACTAGATGCCAGTGCCATGCTCTTGGACTTCCCAGCCTCTAGAACTGTTAAGAAATAATTTTAAAAAATAATTACCCAGTCACAGGTATTCAGTTATAGCAACAGAAGATGGACTAAGACACCTACATATAGTAGGTTATATATATCTGAATAATTGCATTATTAAGATTAATTATTCATTACATCTTATTAGCTTAGATTCAATATTCCTCCAAATACTTGAAAACAAAACTCTTACACAGTTGCCTCTCAAATTTTAAAAATGTGTCTTATTTTTGAAAGTAGACACTCATTTATTACACATTAGTACCCCTTGTTACCTATATACAATGAATTTGTTATTTCACACATCGGTTGACAATGAACATTTCAAGCAATCTGATAGAGGCCGTGCATGCAAGCCAGTGGTTCAGTTTCACTATTTGTGTTTGTGCAAAAATATCCAAGTGATCATTTGAGTTCTTTATTGCATTTCATTTTTAAAATTGATAAGAATGATAGGTCTTATAAATTTTGTATAATTGAGGGAAGGACAGCAATCATTACTTTACGCCAAGAGTATAGAATCTGTAGCTGGTCAAGCCCTTCTATTTGTGATAGGAAAGAACAAAGAAAAATAAAACTCATTTGTAGAATACCAAAAATGTATCATCATGGAGTGTGTCTAAAGGGTGAGGTGTAATTAACCATGATCAAATTTCCTTTAGTTCTCAGGGTAAACAGCTTTAGTTTATAACTTATGAATCTATTGTCAGACAGTCACACACTGAGTTTTGAACTCATTTTTAGAGAGGCTTCTTGGGTATTTGTGGTTGACAGACAACCTCTAGTCCACAAAGTTCTTCCTTATTTCTGAGCCTCCCTTCTCTTCAGCTGCTTACAACCCCTTATTCATCTGTGTATATTGAGCCAGACTTGCAAGAGGGTCAGTAATGTGCTAGTAGAGGTTTTGAGACTCTCTGCTTAAAAATCAATTTCAACATCTTATTGTTGCTTATGTGCACTTGGTTTTTAGCATTTGCTACTTTATCTGATACCTTGTTCTTGAATTCTGGTACAGTTTCATGCTCAATAGTCCCCTGAATTCTGTCAAGCAGAGGTTGCCAAACTTTTTCTGTCAAGGGCCAGGTAGCAAAAACTTAACTCCACAGTTGTAGCATGAAGGTAGCCATAGACAAGATGGAAATGAATGAATGTGGCTGTGCTCCAATAAAACTTTATTTACAGAAGAGGCAGCAGGTAGTGGTTGAGTTTGGCCCACAGGCTGGAGTTTGTGAACCCCTGTTAATAGTAATACCTTCTTGCTCTCTCAAATCTCATTGATTGATTTGAGGAACCACATCCTGTCAAGGTTCACCCTTTCTTAGGCATTACATAATTTACCCTCTCATACTTGTTTCTGCTGGTTGTATAATTGCAATGTTCTGTGCCAGGCATACAGCAAATGAGAAAAACGTGCCTGGGAATGGGCAAGGTGAAATCCTTTAACACACTTATAACATCAGCAACAGCAGCAACAGCTGTTTACTGTGCACTCACTATGTGTCCTACCATTTTCTAAGTGGCTTCCATCCCTTGTGTCATTTAACCTGCTCAAAATTCTTCAGAAATAGATATTATTGGAATCCTAATTTGTATTAGGTTGGTGCTAAAGTAATTGTGTTCTTTTCCATTTAAAAGTAATGATAAAAACAACAATTACTTTAGCACCATTCTAATAGATGAGATGTCTGAGGCTTTCTAAAAGTTACAGTTAGGAAAGTAATCAGAGGTGGGATTGGATTCCATGCCTGGTTATCTCAGGAGCCATTGCAGGATGGTAGTCCAGTTTTTCATGGCCCCCCCTTTTTTTTTAAACCTTTATGTCCTAATGGTTCCATTTAGAGTAATATCTTCAGTTCTAAATAAGATGCTTCAAATGCAGTTTTTCATTTGATTCTCATAGCAACCCTCTTGTGGACAGCATGAGAAAATTAATGACCTTTCACTTCAGATGTGGAAACAGAAATTCTGAAACATTCAGTATATTGCTTAAGGCCAAAGACAGTAAATACCAGAGCCAGAACAGAAAACTAGGTTTTTTGACTTCTAATCAATGCTTTTCCCAACCACACCCTACTGGATTGTCAGTCATCCTTAACTTTTGTTCTCCGTTTTAGTTTAAATCTTCTGCCTAACCAAGACACAGGAGAGAAAGAACACCATTTGAATCATAGGATGTGTCATTGCATTTTTGCTCTCTTGCATGAAACTTGGACAGGTGCATTCTCACCTGTGTCCGCACATAGTGACCAAGAGCTAGCTCTTGAGTTCACATTGACAAAAAAAACTGTAAGCTGCACACAGCAGGCCTTGAGAAAGAAGATCTGAAGAAAGTGGATTTCGAGTCACAACCAAATTTCTGTTTTGAAGCCAAATGACCAGCCATTCAGCCAAGCTTTGTTTCTGAGAATGAAAGGCTAGTGAACTCATCATCAAGTACAGTGAGATACAAAGCACAATTGTGACTTTAATTTTAAGTAAATTATGACGCTTCAACATACAATAATACTGTCATCTGATCGCATGCCCTTTTGAATGTAAAATTGGGATTTGTCTGAAAGAAAGAAGAGGGCACAAGACCATGCACATTATGCACTACTTAGTAGATACTAAATTTGGTTATCAGTTTTAATAACTAGTACTAGACTTTACCATTAAATATAAAAATGGAGACGTATTCCTTTATTATTAATATCATAATTGTTCTTTGGTATCTTCAAATTCATTATGCTTGATAGAACTCTTACACAGTCAAGGACATCTTGCTGTTTGCATTTTTAATTTTCTTAGCACATGAAAGTCCAGCAGAAAATAGGACTTAATTCCTGATGAGCTTCTCTGTATTCCTTGGGGAGAATGTCTAGGTTTTTCCTTATATGATAATATTTACTCATTATACCTATTTTCATCAATATTGATTATTTTTTGTAAAGTGAGGTGAGATCTTCCAATAAAATTTATGCTAGTTTATTCTACTTGCTCTTAAGCCACTCTTTATTTCCCTATAAAATTCAGATTTCTGAGTCACAAAGCAGAGATTGCTCCAAAGAAGCTGTATTCAGCACATTCTACTCTAAAGAGACACACAATTAATAAAATTTGCACACACCATTTTAAAAGGTGATCAGACCTAATCTTTCTGATGAGTGCTAGAGAAAACATATTTGACCAGCTCACAGATCATTTATAGTGCTTATATAATTTCTTTTTAAGAATTTTATTAAAAATAATGCACATGATTTGTTTATTATTGAAAATGCAATCTCCAATATCTTCCAACTCACCAGGGTGGATTCACTTGGTGATGAATTTATATGCTATTTAAGTACAATTGATATTATCAAACGATGTCAGATTTAATTAGTAAAAAGCAGATTTTATAAACATTGACCTTGGTTCAGGGGAAATGAAAAAAAAATCCTGAAGATAAGGAGATAACAATTGATGGATGGAGCATTATTCTATTTGAGAAAACCAAAAATGGTAAAGCATTTAGAAATTGAATTCATGACCTGCAAAACAAGATCAAATTAAAAACTGTCAGACTGGTTAAAAAATCCCCGAATGTGTGAAGGCAGGAGAACATTCTAGTTCTGAAATGTAAATGAGGATAGTTAGAAATGTCTGAACTGAAAACTGGATTTATTGTAGGAAAATGGAAAGAAATATTTAAAGGAGAGAAAAGGTAAGCATATATATACTAGGTTCTGAATTAATGGTAACATTGGAAGAGAGATAAAGTGCTAGCAACGGCGCAAACTAGGTTGATTATACATTCACAAGGAAAATGATTTTCTCTCTGTGTTATGCAAAAAGAATTGAAGTTCCTACTTAAGGAGTTGTAAGATGCTTTAACCAGTTATTATATAAAGTGCAATATAATCTACTACATGCACTAAGCACAGTATTGCATGTGATAGCCACTCAATATTATTTACTAAAGGAATACAGCGTTATTAAAACAAATTTGAAAATTGTCAGGAATAATAAAAGATAATGTATTTTCAGTGAATGTGTGAGAACAAATTAGAAGATATAGTTTGAAGTTCAAGAGAAAAATGGAGATATAGTACAGATAATACTGTGGATTTTTATGCTTACAAGAAATCCTACTACAATTTCCCTGAGCTATAATTTACCTCTGTGAACTCTGATGATTATAAAGAAGTAGGATTATTTAAAATATCATAAAGAAATCCTAAGGATATAAACCACAACTAAGAGGGCAAGTGATCTAATTTACCAATCCTAAAGAGAAATGAACATAAAATAAATAGATTCTACACAGTAGTGAATTTTAAACGATGGGTAAAATCGAATTGGATATTGAGCTAATATTAGTCAGATAGTAATGACAACAGTGCATTATGTTTAAAAAACACAATCATATTTTTAAACATCTCGCATTTCATAGTTCAGCAAAGATGGGGTAGGTATGAACCATGTGATGAATGTAGAGACTGAGCCTTCGCAAATTTCCTCAGTCACTCATTTTACTAATATTTATGGAACATTTATTGTTTGCCAGGGTCTCTGCCAGAAGCTGTAAGCTTTCAAGGAGCTTACAGTGCAGTGTGAAACAGACATTTATAAAATAATCAGACAGATATCTATATAATTACCATCTGAGAAGTGTAAAAGTAAAAAGCTTGTACCTCTTCAATTTTTTTTTTCTCTGAATGGAAAACTAATCCAAGTTACAGAGCCAGAGATGGCCTCCCTGAGAAAGTAACAGTAGCACTGATACCTGAAGGATGAGTCATAACTAATAAGATAAAGGACTGAGGAGAATGGGATGGAAGGAAACAGCCTTTCAGGCAGAGAAAAAATCATGTACAAAATCCCCATGGTGGGGTGAAAGTGGCACAACTTCTCTGCTTAGAAAGTTCCTGTTCCTTCTTCAAAATCTACAGCAAATGATACCTCTTTTATCAGTTTCCCCAAGCTGCCTAGGAAATATATTTGCTCTATGTATTCTGTCCGAGCACTGGGGTCGTAGTACTACAGCCTGCATCAACTTCTGGTGTAATTATTATTTTGGGTATTACTTTTCTCCAACTGACCGTAAATTCAACTTGAGGTGAGAGGCTCTCTCCCAGTTGCCCTTCTCAGTTGCTCCCTCAGCAGTGTGTAGCACAATCGGTAGCAAAGATAGGCTCTAAATGAATATCTGGAAAATCAGTGAATATACGCTTACCTTCTTTTATAATGCCAAATTAGTATCTATCAAAAGGAACTTCTTTATTTTTTCTAACAAAATTTCAAGAAAGAGCATTTACTAAGAATGCTTTTTGAGCAAATTAAAATCACAGGTTTTAGAGGGTAAGTACATAATAGGGTAATTTGTTCAAGGAAATAACCAAAGCAAATGGGATTTTGGCAATGATTACCATGCATAACCTGAAAGGCAAGGCCAAAATCTCTTAAAATTTTGAGAAATATATTTAAATATAATTTTCAAAATGTAAGGACTGGGTGATAGTCCTGTTCTTTGGGAATGAAAGCAATTTATAAATGTTATAGTAAGGCCTGAAAAACATGTTAATTTATCTTCCTTTTTAATAATTTATTGTGCAGATGTGATGCATCTTTCTCTCTACACATTGCCGACTTTTCCCTTCTTGATAACAAGGCAATTTACACCCAAAGTGGTAAAGAAAAATGCCACAGAAGACTGAAATCTTCGGTTTTTCCACTGAGGCTGTATTGGATATTGATTTTGGAATGTGTGGAACAGTATTCTTTTTCCTAATTATTGCTGCCTCTTTCATTTTTTTTTTCAGTAAACAAGTCAATATTTTACCACTTAAATATCTCCTCCAAAATAGCTATTTCACAAAATAGAAATAATGGAGCTCCAAGCTCCCAGAAGTATTCTAGGGATATGATTAGTATAAACTACTTGTGTTACTTACTAGGAATTGAAGCTCTGACATATTTGAATAAGATCTAATGATTTTCAGGTAGCGCTGGCAAACCCATAATATGTGTGGCATGACACTCAACCAATCTTTAGTGTAGGAAGAAAATGAGTTGGGGGCTAGAAGGTAAAAGAATGTGTGTGTGCTCATGCATGTGTAGCGTATACAGTATGTGTGTGTACATGTGTATATGTAGTCTGAGAAGGTATTCGGTACTATGAGACGTTTTGTATTAAGCACTATAAAAAGATCTCTTATTTTCTCGCTATAAATTACTGACAAGTAAAATCTAACAAAAATATTTTTGGCCGGTAGAGATTGTGACTGAAATAATGTTGAAATTACTGGTCTTGTCTTTGATTGGCAGTCACCAATCCAACAAACTAACAATGGACCAGATAAAGATCATAAACCATCCCCAAGCATCACTATGCCCTTTTCTGGACCAGTTTTACTTTGCTTTTCCAGCTAATTTTGGTAAGTGAGGTAGAAATAAAATTTAGGTAAGAATTTCATTTTGAGTATCTTTATTAGTCCATCTGCAATTAAAAAAGTGTTCAAGATTCACATAAGTAAAATGAAAGTGCAGATTAAAAAATAAACAAATAAATGAAAACAAAAAGCATACCCATATACACTAAAAGCAAACCCACAGTGGAGTAACCTGGAAAGTCTCATTGTCCACAATGACTTTTGCAGCAGCAAAAAGCACTACTATTTGAAGTAAAAGAGTTCAAAGTGACTTAGGCAAAGTGGACTTTACAGGTTGAAATAATTGGGAAAGGCAGAGGTGTTAGCTAGGAATCCAATACTGCCAGAACTGCCTCTTTCTCTGTGCTTCACCTCTGCTTCCCTTCTGGATGTCAAATTCTATCTCATCTTTGGACAGTGTAAGAGCCAGCTGGGTATTGTAATTGCTTGCCATCGTGAAAGATATGGGATAGAGTGAACACATAGATAAATACCCTACAACTTACAAGAGATTGATTGAATATCCCTTTGTTTATAATCTGGATGTAGGTAAGTTTGTTACATAAATGTGATGATACTAAACATATGGTTCTATTATCTGTACTTAATCTTTAACTATCATTCATATTAGTACATAAATGTCAAGCTTATCTCTTTCTTAATGACTCCATATTATGAATTTATAATATGTGTTCAATTCTGCCACTCACTGGCTATAAGACCTTAGGATGGTATTTAACATCTCTACCGCTTAGCTAGCTTCATTGTCTGAAAAATGGGGATAATTATAGTACCTATATTATTAGGATGTGGAGAAAATTAAGTGACATAACACATGTAAAGTGCTTACTATTTTGCTGACACATCATAAAAACTCAATAAAGGTGATATACGATTAGTATTATTATTTGTAGTAGTACTAGTTTTATCAATTCCATATGAACATATAGTTTAATTTTTCATCAATATAAACAACACTACACAATATCTTTGTGCTTGAATATTTTCCCATTTCCTTTAGGATTAATTTCTCTATGTTGAATTAATAGATCAAAACAGCTGCACATTTAAAATATTGAAACATATTCCTAGATGGCACTCCTGAATGGTCATATTAGTTCATATGTCCATGTCTAGAGACATTTCTCCACACCCTTAACAAGATTAAATATGTAGTTGATTATAACGGAGTCTGGTCTAAATTCTACCTTTGGTTTCAAAATGAATATTCTTTTTGGCTTGTTTTCCTATAATGTTACAAATATTTAAAACAGTAATAAAAATAAGGTGAAATAGTGTTTGGAGATCATAAAAAGAAGAGTTTTCCAACTGTGAATTCTACTGCTGTTGAGAAAGAAGGTGTCTGGGGAGGAGTTAAATAATACATCTGGGGTGAGCGGCCTTAGTTGCTAAGTAGAAAATTCAGGAAAAAAGCCAAGTATGTTTAATTTCCCACAATACATCACTTCAACCATCTGTGAGAATGATAATGTTCTATTTAAAGGGGAAACAATGACTGCAAAAGGGGGTTTAGGGGAATAACTTGATACATATTTCTTATTCTTCAATTAGCTCTTTGTTAATGGGTTGCTAAGACACGTAAAAATAACTAATTAAGCTCTGAAATACTAATGTTGAACAAAACAAAGATCCATCATCTAAAATGAAATAATACTCTCAGTTATGACTATGTTATAAGTTTATTTGTTATGCACATGATGTTATAATCTCACCTTCATTTTCTTCATGGATGGATGGATAGATAAGAAAAATCCTATCATCAATTGATTTGCTTAACAAAATATTATTGTAACTTAGACGATAGACTTAGAAGAATAGCTTCCCCCCAGAAAGCAAAACTAAGTTGAAAGATTTCTAAAATATTTGTTACAGAGGCTATCGCTCTTTTCTCTTTTTGTTTCCCCACAGATGAATATTCTTTTCAGATTTTTTTTATTCTTAGTGTTTCTCTATATAACAAATCTCTAGATGTAGTCTCCTATCTATATGGCAAATATTTAAATTCCATCATCAACTTTATAAAAGTAGGACAATTTCCTAAAAAACTGCCTCCATGGCAGAAAGAGTTGACTATACAAAGAACAATACCATAAATTACGGGATCAAATATCTCAGCGAACACATGCTCCAATCGTACATTAAAATTCATCTCTATAGTGGTGCTACAAACAACATTCTTGGAAAAACCTCAAGACACTTCAAATTATGTGAAGCATTTGGTTTGCAAAGACAAGTTTTTCAAAAAATCCCTTGCAAAATTTCCTAGAAACACAATTTATGTCCTAACATGCTTAAAGTCTAGGGTTGTCCCAGGCAACAGCAGCTTTTGTTCAGCATTTCTGGCTTTGGATGGATTCATGGACCGTTTGCAATCAGTGTTGAAATGCAGGCTCTAGTGAAAACTGTGAGAAGCTGAGAAATGTTACATGCATAATTCATAGTTCTCTCATCACTGGATATATGTGTGTGTGAGGATTCAGGGTTACACTGCTATCCTAGTTCATTGAAAGTATGGGTTTGGATATAGTCAACATTCTTTCACTCATGTTTTTAAACAAATTCATACCTTTCGTCAAAAGGAAGATACTCCAGAAAGCCTCCTCATTTTAACACTCTCAACTTCCTCCCATGACCTATACAGACCTAAATTATTTGGTTCCTATGTATTGCTCCAACCTCATTATGTGTTTCTGTCTCTCTCCTCCACCTTTCAGCTATACTGGCCTCCTGACAATTTCTAGAACACTCCAAGCTATTTTCTGACTCAAGACTTTTTGGACCATACTGTTCTTTCCAACTGTGGTAGGCAGACTAAGATGACTGATGGCTTCAGTTCTTTGGTGTCTTTTTGCAGGTGACCTCCTTAAGGGACTTGCCATGTGGTCCTCTCCACAGGACAGCTCACAACGTGGCACCTGGCTTGTCTCCAAGCAAATAAGAAAGAACAATCCGTCTTTTTGCAGCCTAATCACAGAAATGACATTCCGTCACTTTGCTCTATTCTGTTCATTACAAGAAGCAAATCACTCTAAGAGAGGGGACTCAAAAAGGGGCATGAATATCAGGAAGTGGGGATCATCAAGGGCCTCAGTAGAGCCTTCAGACACTACAGTCCAGGCCAACAGCATAAATGCAGCCTCCTAAGGGCCTGTGAGCCAAAGGCACCCAGCAAAGCTGTGTCTGGATTTGTGACCTGCAGAAACTGTAATAAATGTGTTGTTTTAAGCCAGAGAGTTTTAAAGCAACTTGTTATGCAGCAATGGTTAACTAATACACACCTAAAACTATTTGTCTCTTGGTCTTTGCATTTCAGGCTTTTTCCCTTTCTTCTTTTCTCAGCTTCAAAGTCACCTCCTAGATGCTTTCTTTGATCACCCCCTGTGAAGTAGACTCCTTTGTCGTCACCTTTTGTTCTCTATTAAAAACCATGTTTGCCGTCAAACCATCCCTCTGAAGTCAAGCTGCTTCTCTTCAACGTCAAAGGGCAGTCTCCAACGTCCGGCTGCTTGTCCTCTTCTCCCCTCCTCTGCTCTCTGCCAGTCGGGTCAGGGGTTTTTATGGGTGCAGAAGTGGGGGTTGGGCAGGCTATGTGTGGTTTTAGAAAAGGCAACATTTGAGCAGGAAAACAGGAATGCACGTTCTCACTTTGGGCCACAGTTCCAGGCTTGAGGTCAGGGCTTCTCCAGGGACCCTGCCTTTTTCTGCCTAGAATTTATCTGCCTCCTGTCCCTATCACTAACAGGGTTCTCAGGAGGATCAAATGAATGAATATATGTAAAATGTTTAGAACAGGGCCCGTTTTACAGTGAGTGTGATAGGTATTGGCTGTAATTGATGCTGCTGCCCCTGCTGCTGTTTTTAGGCCATAAGTAATATAAAGAGATTTTTGTCTAATTAAAATAACAAGGGAAATGCACTGAACAAACACTGCAGAATGTCAGATAAACAAAGCAAAGTCTGAACAATCAGTTTTTGTCATCAGCAGGAATGAGGAACATTCTGGGAACCTAGGAAACCGTGTTTGCCAACTCCTCGGAGCCCCCCTTGGACCAGGGGTCTAGAGATAGAGTATAGCACACTGGTTAAAAATAGACTCCAGAATCTAAAGCCTGGGTTTTTTTCTCTTAATAAACTTTTTAAAATGTTAGAATAGCTTAGAAAAAAAGATAAATAAAATAAAACCTTGTTTGATATCTTCCATGTTCTCACAAATCTCCACTAAAGAACTCACTCCTCACGTAACCAAATATCACCTGTACCCCAATAACTTATGGAAAAATAAAATCAAAAAAACTACCAAGTGGGGATCTTTAGAGAAATGCAAATCAAAACCACAGTGAGAAACCATTTCATGCTAGTCAGAATGGCAATTATGAAAAAATCCAGAAACGACAGATGCTGGCAAGGTTATGGAGTAAAAGGAACACTTACACTGCTGGTGGGAGCATAAATTAGCTCAACCATTGTGGAAGACAGTGTGGTGATTCCTCAAAAATCTAGAAGCAGAAATACCATTTGACCCAGCAATCCCATTAGTGGGTATATACCCAAAGGAATATAAATTATTTTATTATAAAGATACACGCATGTGTATGTTCATTGCAGCACTATTCACAATAGCAAAGACTTGGAATCAACCCAAATCCCATCAACGATAGACTGAATAAAGAAAATGTGATGCATGTACATCATGGAATACTATGCAGCCATAAAAAGGAATGAGATCATGTCCTTTGCCAGGACATGGATGGAGCTGGAAGCTGTTATCCTCAGCAAACTAATGCAAGAATGGAAAACCAAACACAACATGTTCTCACTTCTAAGTGGGAGGTGAACAATGAAAACACTTGGACACATGTGGGAGAATAACACACACTGGGGCCTTTTGAATGGTTGGGGGTTGGGGGAGGGAGAGCATCAGGAAAAATAGCTAATGCATGTCAGGCTTAATACCCAGGTGATGAGTTGATCTGTGCAGCAAACCACCATGGCACACATTTACCTATGTAACAAACCTGCACATCCTGCACATATACCCCGAGACTTAAAATAAAATTTGATGAAAAAGAAATACTGACTGGGATAGTTTTTATTTGTTTATGGTAAAATTTAAACTGGAGAGAAGTTCTATGCTTCTCTTGTTCACAGTGTCTATCCTAGTACCTAGTACTCTAAGAGCTCAGTAAATACGTACTAAATGGACTATTGAGAATGGGTACAATTTATCTGAAATTCAATTGATCAAATTGAAACTCAACAAAATCTTACAAAATAAAAAGTATTTTATTCTAGAATAGTTCAGTTTTAAAAAATAATAATTATTTAATAATTATTAGTATATGTAGTATATTTGGGTTTTAAAATCACTGTGGGAAAAAGACAGAATAAAGTAGATATGTCGTAGATATGTAACAAATTTAATTTAAACATCTATTTCAAGATTTGTCCTTAAACGATTTTACGCCTGTTTCAGATTTATGGTGGCTGACTGTATTTAACAGACAGCAAAGTCATGTTAGATAGATTCAAGAAACAAATAAAAGAGACAAGAAGTCCTCTTAGTGTTTCTGAAATATCTCATGTCTTTTCCAACTTGAGGTTTCTCATAGAATCGTATTACTGATTAGAATATCTGACATATATGTGCATAAATTTTCCTATCATCGTTTAGAGATCTGAATGTTTATCAAAATCACCAAATATTAAATTTTGATATATAAAGAAACATCAATCACTTTGAAGTGAGTTCAAGTTACAGATTTGTGAATCTAATAATTAAGTAGTGGTATTAAGATGAAAGAATTTTAATCTTCTAAGACTTTCTGAAATATAACATTATAAAGAGAGACTCATTCCATTTCTGACAATATCTCCAGCTAATGCCAAAGTAATCTGTAGTTTTTATAACATTTAAATTGAGTTGAAGACTCAAATGGCAAAAACAAATCATGTAGGACCATGATGAGATCGTTTTGAAAAATATACCAGAAATGATGAAGAAGTCCATAATTATTTGATTCATTTCATGTGAGATGAGAAATGGTTTCAACGATAAAGTGAACTATATAGGATAGGGTTGAGACATTTCTTAACAAGAAAAGTAAGTCCCTGGTGGGGTCAGACAGACTTGGACTCTTCCTCTTGCTTGGCTCTGTACCAATTATATGATTTCAGCAAGTTATTAAACATCCCTGAGTCACTATCCATAAAATGAAGAAAATGGTAGTACTCTTCTCTGGATTGATGCAAAAATTAAATATGTTTCTACATATAAAGGCCAGCACATAGCACAATGCCCATTACAAAATAAACACTCAGTAATATCAGCTACAGAATTTACAGGAATTGTTATCATTACTTTATTATTATCTAGTACCATTCCCAAAATATAGACGGGAAAGGAAAGATTGTTTATATCATATATATCTCAACATCTCAATGATAAATAAAAATGAGAATTATATTAGCACATTGAGGAAGGGCCATCGATTGTTACTCACGAAAAGTAAGGGGAGAATATTTGAAAGAACCTCTGTGAAACATAAACTATATATCTAAGTCACAAATTCTTTCCTACAATTTATTACTTATAAGAAAATGCACACATCCAGCCTTATTTGGTACAGAGTGAATATTTAAAGAAATATTAGAAAAACAGTAGTGTTAGGTATCACATTTATTGTATCTTAGGGAACAATAAACATGTCTGGGCTTAACATAGTGCTCTGTTTTGTCCTCTAAAGATAAAATGAATGATTGCCAAGGTAAATTTTCAATGCACATCACACTAGTGGCAGATTTCATTACTGATCTATGACCATAAATTTGATGATTTCAATACTTATTTCCACCAAAGTTACTATAAGTGCCAAAAACTTACCTTTGGTCTCTCCTACATGAAAGACACACAGAGTTTCTTCTAATTACTTCCTAGGGCTATCCAAATAGAACTGCCCACTGCTGCTTGTAGTTGTATATCAATGTTAGATCAAAAGGCAACTTGACTTCACAAATCCCTTGGTTTCTACATGATACCTGACAAATTCTATAATAAGGTATTGGAGATCATTCACTAACAGTCTGGTCTTCTTTTCCAATCTCGCCCCCTGCTACTATTCCCATTACATAACATTTTATGTGGCCTTAATGAAGTATTGTAAATAATCTGAGCATGCCTTATGTTCTTATAGCCTTTTGCTTTTGTACAAACCCTCATATCTGGAATGTCATCACTCAAAATTACCTTGATCTTCTACCTTTAATTTTCAGCTAAATTCTCCTCTCAATAAAATGCCTACTCACTGTATTCTTTACCTATCTTCCACTTCTAGAAAGAATTAATAGCTCCCTTTTTAGTGCATTTAATTTATATCACTAGCAGAGCATTATAGTCAGCTATTGATATTTGACTCCTGTACTATTTTCTCTAAGAGACTGTGATCTTTGTGACAAAATCCTATGTCATGCATGTATCTTATGTCAGGGCTAGCACATAGTTCGGTAACAAGAAAGCGTACCCACTACTTGATGTATTGAGTTGAAACAAATTTCATTACTATGCTCAAGCTTAGTCTTCAAATATTTCCTCACAAAGCTAGCACAGTGGCTTACACATGGCAGGAACCAAAAATATTAATGAATAGAAGAATGAATAACTCCATTTACTGTGGGAAGTAAAACAGAGAGACAAGGAGAGGCACTCTGACTTGACCTCTTCCACAAAGATGTATCCATGGATATGTATATCTTATTTAGAAGTAACAGTAATGTGATTGTCATAGGAAACTTGTGACTCATGATGAATAGAATTGCAATTATATTTCCTCCTGATTTAAAAATGTTTTTTATTTTAAATAAGACCTATCAGCATCAACAACTCAAACACAGTTATGACTGTAACTTCATGAATGATAGGCTTTTATTGGCAAAACTGTAACGAGCCAAGTTGACTCAGTTGACTGGGTGCAGCTACTCTTAAAACAGCAACCAGAGTTTTGTAAATTTTCTTAAGATTTTGAATTATTTTTTACTCTACACTAAGCAGGAAAAAAAATTCAATGCACAGAATGTCAAACAAACAGAAATGTCATGAAAGTAGACAGTTTCAGAAACAAACATCCTATTTTAAGGCAAAAAGGTTTGGAAAAGAGAGCCTCCAAGTTTAAATGGTTTGTTTCCATGATGAGCATAATTTTAAAGGGCAAGGTAAAGTATATGGAGAAAGTAGAGAGTGCCAGATGGACACAATCGGCACTGATGCTATGTACAGATGTATGTGACTCAGTAATTTCGGGCTGCTATAACACAATACTATAAACTGGATGGCTTATAAATAACATAAATTTATTTTTCACAGTTCTGGAGCCTGGAAAGTCCAAGATCAGGGTAGCATCATGGTCGGGTTCTCATGAGGGTCCTTTTATGAATTGCAGACTGACGGCTGCCTTCTCCCTGTGAGGAGGTGGATGGGAAAAGGGATCTTTCCTGGGCCTCTTTATAAGGCACTAAACCTGTTCATGAAGGCTCCACCCTTATTACTTAATCACCTCCCAAAGGACCCACCTGCTAATACCATCATCTTGGGGGTTAAGATTTCAACATATGAGTTGTGGAAGACACAAATTTTTATTCCACTGCAGAATGTATGTATCTATATATGTATACATATATGTATAGATGTATACATATATCGATATATGTATAGATGTATACATATATCGATATATGTATAGATGTATACATATATCGATATATGTATAGATGTATACATATATCGATATATGTATAGATGTATACATATATCGATATATGTATAGATGTATACATATATCTATAGATGTATAGATGTATACATATATCTATAGATGTATACATATATCTATATATGTGTATAGATGTATACATATATCTATATATGTGTATAGATGTATACATATATCTATATATCTATATATGTATATATGTATATACGTATATATGTATATATGTATATATGTCTATATATCTGTATATATGTCTATATCGATATATATCGATATATGTCTATATATCTATATATCTATATATGTCTATATATCTATATATATATACGCATATATATCTATATATCTATATATATCTATATATCTATATATATCTATATATATCTATATATCTATATATATCTATATATATCTATATATCTATATATATCTATATATATCTATATATCTATATGTATATATGTATATATATCTATATATGTATATATATCTATATATATCTATATATGTATATATATCTATATATATCTATATATGTATATATATCTATATATATCTATATATCTATATATGTATATATATCTATATATATCTATATATCTATATATGTATATATATCTATATAACTATATATCTATATATGTGTATATATATCTATATATCTATATATGTATATATGTATATATATGTCTATATATCTATATATCTATATATATCTATATATGCATATGTATCTATATATCTATATATGTATATATATCTCTATATATCTATATATCTATATATCTATATGTATATATGTATATGTATCTATATATGTATATATATCTATATATCTATATATGTATATATATCCATATATCTATATATCTATATATCTATATATATCTATATAACTATATATCTATATATGTGTATATATATCTATATATCTATATATGTATATATGTATATATATGTCTATATATCTATATATCTATATATATCTATATATGCATATGTATCTATATATCTATATATGTATATATATCTCTATATATTTATATATGTATATATATCTATATATCTATATATGTCTATATATCTATATATGTATATATATCTATATATGTCTATATATCTATATATGTATATATATCTATATCTATATATGTATATATATGTATATATGTATATATGTATATATGTATATATGTATATATGTATATATATATCTATATATGTATATATCTATATATGTATATATATCTATATATGTATAAATCTATATATGTATATATATCTATATATGTATATATATATCTATATATGTATATATATCTATATATGTATATATATGTATATATATCTATATATGTATATATATCTATATATCTATATATCTATATATGTATACATATATCTACATATCTATGTATGTATATATCTATATATCTATGTATGTATATATATATCTATATATCTCTATATGTCTATATATCCATATATCTATATATATCTATATATCCATATATGTATATATATCTATATATCTATATATGTATATATATCTATATATCTATATATGTATATATATCTATATATCTATAGATATCTATATATGTGTATATATCTATATATCTATAGATATCTATATATGTATATATATCTATAGATATCTATATATGTATATATGTATATATATCTATATATGTATATATATATCTATATATCTATATATCTATATATGTATATATATATCTATATATCTATATATCTATATATGTATACATATATCTCTATATATCTCTATATATCTATATATGTATATATATCTCTATATATCTATATATGTATATATATCTATATATATCTACATATGTATATATATCTATATATCTATATATGCATACATATATCTATATATCTATATATGCATATATAACTATATATTTATATATGCATATATATGTATATATATCTATATATCTATATATCTATATATCTATATATGTCTATATATATCTATATATCTATATATGTATATATATCTCTATATATCTCTATATATCTATATATTATATATCTATATATCTATATACGTATATATCTCTATATATATCTATATATGTATATATGTTTATATATCTATATATGTATATATGTATATATGTATATATATCTATATATGTATATATGTATATATATCTATATATGTATATATATCTACATATGTATATATGTATATATATCTACATATGTATATATGTATATATATCTACATATGTATATATGTATATATATCTATATATGTATATATGTATATATATCTATATATCTATATATATCTATATATCTATATATGTATATTTGTATATATATCTATATATGTATATAAATCTATATATATCTCTATCTCTCTCTATATATATGTGTGTATACATACAATTAGGTGCATGGCAAGGAGAAAAAAACTTTTGATTGCATGATGTACACTTAAATTCCACACACCCATATTTTTCTGAGCCAAGAGATGATGTTAGTAAAGGCATTAGTTTTCCAAAAAGTTAAGAATTGTATCAAGGATAAAAGGAATAGCCAGGTGCGGTGGCTCACACCTGTAATCCCAGCACTTTGGGAGGACGAGGCGGGTAGATCACGAGGTCAGGAGATCGAGACCATCCTGGCTAACACGGTGAAACCCCGTCTCTACTACAAGTACAAAAAAAATTAGCCAGGCATGGTGGTGGGCGCCTGTAGTCCCAGCTACTCGGGAGGCTGAGGCAGGAGAATGGCGTGAACCTGGGAGGCAGAGCCTGCAGTGAGCCGAGATTGTGCCACTGCACTCCAGCCTGTTTGGGGGCATAAACAAAGATAATATTATTCTTCAGTGTTATGGGTGTGAATGTCCCCTTCAAAACTCATGTTGAAACTTAAACCCCAAAGTGACAGTATCAAAAGGTGGCGCATTTAAAAGGTGATTGGATCATGAGTGCTTTGCTCTCATAAGAGGATTCATTCATTCATAAATTAATGGATTAATGGGTTAATGGAAGATTAATGAGTTATTATGGGAGGGAACATGTTGACTTTATAAGAAGAGAGAGCACTGAGCTGGCATGTCAGCATGCTCAATCCCTTCACCATATGATGCCATGTGCTGCCTTGGGATGCCACAGAATCTGCGCCAGCAAGAAGGCTCTCACCAGACATGGCTCCTCAACCTGGAACTTCTCGGCCTATATAAGTACAAGAAATAAATTCCTTTTTTAAGAAATATAAATTACCCAGTTTCAGGTATTCTATTATAAGCAACAGAAAACAGGCCAATGTATTCAGGAAGAATCAGCTTGGTATAATCACCATAAGACAGGACTCACAGTGAATGTATAACTATCAAGAAGAATTGCTGAAGAATTTTCCAGAAAAGTCAGCTGAACATGCTCAGTAAGAAGGCTTTTGGGTGTAACAAGCGCTTATTTTAAAATACCATTTTTGAAAATGCATGGCTGTTGAACAGCTACATTACTAAGGAAAAAAAATCAGATCCTAGTTATAAAGCAAACAAATTATTAGAGTCTCACCTAGGACTATCAATAAAGACTACTATTGGGTTAGAAGAGCAGGGGATTATTGCAAAAAAGAGAGTCAGGATGGAAATTTTCTATCCTAGCATGTATCATGCAAAGAATCTCAGAAACAGGCAAATTTAATGACAGTGACAATGCTTGGGATGGATGAGCTCAGCTTTCACTCTTCTTTGCTGGTGTCTTAGCTGGGTGTCCTGTCCCAGATGCTGCCTGTCTGTTTGTCAATGTCTTATTAATAACCTCCCCCCACCCTCTAACCACACATTTTTGTCTATACTCAAGAAATAACTAGGGTTCTTCCAGTGGTCGGCTCTAGACAAATTTCTGTTAGCCATTTTTATTGACTAGGATCCACAAAAATTACAGCTATTCTTTTCCCTAATTTTGTTCAGCTGATCTTGATGTCTTTTACCAAGTTTACTGTAACATGGTTTTGATTAATTCTTTCATATTTCTCATTGATAAAGCAAAATGAAAAAAAAGTATACTCATAAATAGATCAACCTTACTCTTTCCACAACTGTGACTTTTCTTGAATGAACCTCTTCCCTTCCATTGTTTCCAACAGGAATTCAATGAGAAACATGAGATATGATCCCCAGGAGAAACAGATTCTTATACAACACTAAGAACGTTTTAAAAGGCTGTGCAGTCACAAAGAGAGGATTCTTCTCTCTAAACCAAATTAGCCAAGAAGAGGCAAAGAATAAAGGAAGAATTATTTCCTCTTGAAAATGCACAAAACTCAGGTGATGCACATGCCATTGTTTTATCCATTTCAGCTAGCTAGACACCCTTTTTTTCTAAAATAAGAAACAGAAAAATTCTGCTCACTGAAAAGGAAGCATTTTTTGTCATTTACATTATAGCAGATGCTCTGACTTGCTGAACACAGCGAGGCACTTAACCTTTTCTTGTCCTGATCTACTCAAGAAAGTATCCGTTTATGGTTGACAATGGCCATTATTAGTAATGATTTCAAGTGAAGACCTTTAATTATTTTATCTTAGAACTGATGTACGATATGCACGTGTCTACAGAAAAAACAAAAAATACTCCAAAAAGATACATAAGATTTGGTTTCAAAACAGCCTGATTTTTTGGTAATATCAGCAATTAAAGTCTCTGAAATGAATACAACTTCAGTTATGATCCACAACTCTCCATAGGATGAAAGCAGAACAAGTGAAGCAACCAATAAAATAGAATGCCAATTCTAAAACAAAATAATAACCAGCAATTGGACCCTGAAGTTGACAAATGATCTATTTTATCAAGAGACATTACCATGTAAAGTAGAAATTAGTACTGCTATGGTGTGAGTGTTTGTGTCATCCCAGAATTCATGTGTTAAAATCCTACTCCCAAAGTAATTGTATTAAGGGGTGGAGTCTTTGGGAGGTGATTAGATCATGAGGGCAGAATTCTCATGAATACATTAATACCTTCGTAAAAAACGGACCCAGAGAGCTGTCTTGCCCCTTCCAAAGCAAGAAGGCACCATCTATGAGAAAGAGGGTGCTTTACCAGACACCAGATCTGCTGCCACCTTGATCTTGAACTTCTCAGCCTCTGGAACTGTGAAATAAATTTTTGGTGTTTACGAGCTACTCAGATTCAAGTATTTTGTTATAGCAATTTGAATGGATTAAGATACAAATAGATACTGCAGTCTTCTCTCAAATGTGGATCTGACTAATGTCTACACCTAGTCTCATAACTTCAGGTTCACATCAAGATAATTCTTTCCATATGTTCTTATACTCTGCTTCTCTTTTTAAAGGCACTCCTTCTATCTTCCTATGGAGAGAATTATGTTGATAAACCAGGAATAAGTTTCCTCTATGCTAATGCTTCTGAAACTTTAGAATGCATTGGAGTTACCTGGGAACCTTGTTAAAATGCAGATTCTGATTCTCAGGTCTAGGCTGGAGATAATGATTCTGCATTTCCAATTAATTCCCAGGTGATACTGTTGCTGCTTGTCCACGGACCATTCTTTGAGTAGCATGAGCCTGTGTGACTTGGTGTAGGAGAAATGCAGTATTACATAGAGAAAATTACTAGTTTTGTATCTTACTGTAATTACAATATGAAACAAAGGGAACTTCAGTTATTATGATTCACAAACCCATAAGAAAAAAGAAGTCACAGCAAAGTGGACAAAAAACTTCGCATTTCTTGTTTGTGAAAGTTTTAAAACAAGTGTATTTCTCCAAGTATACTTTTGTTATCCACATAATAGGGACAAAAATAATATCTACCTTACAATATCATGAGATGATTAAATGAGATACTGCCTTGAAGGCACTTATCATAGTTACTTGCACATAAAGGTTGAATATTCATTTACTACTGATGTTATTAGCAATATTGTTAATGTAACTATCACACTATCATCAAAATAGAATATTAAAGACCACATTGGGATTCCAATCCAGTGCATTCATTACACACAAGACAATTGAAGCCCCAGAAGTGAAAGTAACTTTTCTTTGCTATTTTCCTTTATTTTTGCCCTCAAATACTCTCTCATCCAAGACTTTTCTCAGGTTATTTAACAATCAGTAGAAGAAGCAAAATGTGAATCTAATCCTTTTTAACATAAGTAATTAATTCACTCACTTGTTCCTCAACCATTTGAGTGTCAACTGCCTGTCAGTTACTATGCGAACACAAAACGAGAACAGAAGATACCCTGTCTTCAAGGAATATCCAAGAACTGTTTTCACCTACAGAGTCATTTAAATAATTATGCATAAAATTGCTCTAATACAGAAAAAAACGCTATATTGGAGGAGCACCAGGAATACGAATGGAAGATGATACAGAATAATAGAAAATTAGGAGTTTGCTTGGTAAGCATGGATGAGGAAGAAGTTTTAGGCAAAAGGAAGAGGAAGTGCCAGGACAAAGGCCAAGTTGTAACACTGGTAGGAGCAGATATGCAGGCAGCTAGCTGCTCTATCACTAAGGATTCTGCACAAGAAAAAAGTAGATGAGATTTCCTTGTAAGGCAGAAGTACTGAGTTGGCCACTATGAGACCCAATCCTCTGGTAAGTTTTGTTTCCCATGTACAATGTTTAAAACTTTTTGAATTAGTTGTCAACATTTAACAATTGAGACATTTCACATGAGTATCCAGCTTTTCAGCTTCCCTTGAAAATTCAGAAGATCATATCACACTGGGCATGCTGTTTCATGTAGCAGAGCTTAATTACAACTGGGAGATGGTTGCCCCTTTTAAATGGCTTATCTGTTTTCCAGACTTATCTCCCTATTGATGTACACCTGACTTCCTCAGGCCTTTGAGATTTATGACCAGGCAGCTCATATCATTGAACAGCATTGAACTGTTTAGAATTCAAGCTTCTTGACCAGCGGATGATATACCGAAGTGATAGATTTTCTGAATACTTCTTCTATTGAGTAAGTTAGTAATTGACACCAAGAAGGTGCATTTTGGATGTGAAGACTTCTGCTGATTATTGACTAATCTCTCAGAGGCCAAAGTCATAAGCTGAATCTCTCTGGGCACAAGTTAGCATCCTTGATCCATGCCTATAAGCACAAATAAAGAATTACCATTAAGCTATCATCCATAATAAAAATAAATTTCAAAATAAGATTTTCAAAGCAAGTCAGTTGTTTATTATTCATGTTAATATTCAAATCTCTACATAAATAGAAAAGTAAACAGAATACATAAAGATAACCCCTGAATAAAACATATACTTTAAAATGGGCTTAGATGGCTGGGTGTGGTGGTTCACACTTGTAATCCCAGCATGTTGGGAAGCTGAGGTGGGCAGATCACTTGAGGTCAGGAGTTCGAGACCAGCCTGGCCAACATGGTGAAACCCTGTCTCTACTAAAAAAAAATACAACAATTAGCTGGGCATGGTGGTGTACATCTGTAATCCCAATTACTTGGGAGGCTGAGGCAGGAGAATTGCGTGAATCCAGAAGGCGAAGGTTGCAGTGAGCTGAGACTGCGCCACTGCACTCCAGCCTTGGTGACAGAAAGACACTCATTCTCAAAAAAAAAGGCATAGAAAAAGGAGCCCCAAATGTACATCGATATGACAAACATAGCTTTTTAAAAAGATAGTTCCATATACTAAATGCTGAAACATTTGCAGAATGAAAAAAAAAAAAATGTCTTTTGGCCAGGCACGGTGGCTCACGCCTGTAATTCCAGCACTTTGGGAGGCCAAGGCAGGTGGATATCTTGAGCCCAAGAGTTGGAGACCAGCCAGAGCAACATGGCAAAACCTCATCTCTACATCTAAATAGAGAAATTAGTTGGGCATGGTGGCTCATGCCTGTAATCCCAGCTACTTTGGAGGCTGAGGTGGGAGGATTGCTTGAGCCTGGGAGTCTGAGGTTGTGGTGAGCCAAGACTGAGCCACTGCACTGCAGCCTGGGCAATAAAGTGAGACTCTGTCTAAAAAAAAAAAAAAAAAAAGAGCCTTCCAAATATCCAAATACTTACGTGACTGTCCGTAATCTTGAAGACAATTCTCCCAACTACTTCAATTTTATAAAATCATCAAGTTCCACTAAGATATTGGAAAGCAGAAGGGGGCATTTTACTGATGTTATTTATTTGAATGTTCAAAATGTATTTATTTATTCATTTAGAATTTTAGAAGAGATGCAACTATTTGTGTGTTTTTTGAAGGCATAATATATATGTATTTAACTCTGGTTTTGGAAAAATCTAAAAAGATATTAATGGGATTATTTCTAGTATTTGTTGGTATAGAATAAATGAGGATGATATTTACGCTTTTGGGCAACAGAGTAACAGCTTGCTGAAACTATGAACTAAGTGTGATAGTCATGGAGAACTTTCAATACTATTTTAGTTTGTTTTTTGCTTTTTAAAGGGTGAATAAATTGCCTGTTACTTTCTATTAGTTACATATATCTTAAAAACACCTTTGCTTTTTGGTGGTAGTTTTTGATTGACATTTTAGAATGTTATTGCCATGGAAAAGAATGATGACCTTCAGAAGCAGCATATGTGGTATTTATTAGTACATAAACCTAAGCATCTACATTATTTCTTTACAACATTGTTGAGGTATAACTGACAAAGCATAAAACTATGCATTTTAGTGCAATTAAAAGATTTTTAGTAAAGTTACTGAGTTTTGCAACCATCATTGTGATCCAATTTTAGAACATTTTCATCACCCTGGTAAAATCCTTGAGCCTATTTACAGTTAATCCTCATTTCCACTTCCAGACTAGGCAACCACTAATCTATTCTCTGTGTCTTCAGATTTGCCTCCTCTGGACATTTCATATAGATGGACACATACAGTATGTGGTCTTTTTGTCTGACTTCTTTCACTTAGCATAATGTTTCTGAGTTTCATTCATTTTGTATGATGTATGAGTATTTTATTCTTTTTTATGGTATGGATATACCATATTTTTAAAATTTATTTACCAGAGTAAGCATCTATTCTATTTTTTCATTTAATTCACAATATTTAAACAGCATTTTGTTGGCTCCACCTAAATTTTTTCAGATATCAAGAATGACAGCCTTAATATTTCCCTGCTCTTAGAGAGGAATATGAAACGCACAGCTGGATCTTATTTTACCTCTAAGTTGGCCGGGTTCTGCTGACTTTGCATTCTGTAAACTAAACTATTTGCTAATTAACCAAATATAGTATAATTTAATTGTGACCCCAAATTTCATTAAAGTTTTGCAGGACACAAATAACAACTTTTTTTAGACACGGTCACACAAGCAGGGCCAACAGCATAAGCCACGGGGAAGAGATTTGGGGAACAAATTGCAAATGGAAAAATCCACTAATAAAAAGAGTATGTTTAAAGATATTCCACTTTTCTAGCAGAGGTCAGAAGGAGCTGTTTTGTTCAGCAAAGCTTTAATGCTTCATGAACACACAGAAAGCGAATCTCTGGCTAGTTAGAAATGCCAAGTTCATGCAATGGCAAAAAGAAATGTTATACCACTTATGGATTTGTGGGGAGAAAAACAAGAAAAAATATTACAAGATATGTTGCTCTATATGCTAACAGGTTTTGGAAGAAGTTTCATTCTGCTTGTAATCAAAATGCTGATATTGGCTGACATATACTCAGAATGTGTAAACAGAAAAGAGAGAAGCAAGAGAAGGTGTGGAAGATTAAGCAGAGCATTGTATAATTTATGAACCCCTGGAAAATGATAGAGTATAACAGAAAACAACTGAGACTCATTATCTGTGCACTACATAGAATACAGAAAGTTCCAGACTAGCACTCAAATATATCTTCATTATAAGCCGAATATACCTAATATGCAACTTATTTTTTTCCTAGTGATCATATATTTTATAATATTAGAAAAAAAGTTTTTCTATATATTCTGCTCTTTCCACATAATTTTGTTTTAAAGCAAAGGAAACCATGGTTAAAAAGAAGTCAACACCAAAATCTTGATTCTTCCTTGACTTGTTTTCATTGAAGTTTTACACCAATGGTTTTATTTTCTCTGGGCCAAATCTAAGTTCTTAACATTTGTAAGTAGTAAAAGCCCTGCTTCATTAAACAAAGTCTTTGGAATACAAAATATCTCTATACCATAGTTTGAGGGCAGTACTTTTGTCATGTTACTCTCTATTAAATTGCTAGAGAGAGAAATGGAGTTTCGAGGAAGTAAAATAATAGCATCATTTCATGGATGTTTGGAAATATTTTATTTCTCTTAGCAGTTACTTTGCTTTGAGATTAAGAGTTTTGATGCTTTATTTCTAAAGCTATATAATCAATTTTCTTGTGTTTGAAGAAAAATTAATTATATTATCTACAAGGCTCCTTCTTAATTTTGATTCTATTTTTACTCCAGATTCCTTCTAATGTGGTAAATGTTACTACTAGTTGCTGGTTTTCATTGACTCACTCTAGAGATTCTTGGTATGGAAACCTCTTAGTACATTTCTCAAAATGGTCCAGTAAGACCAAGTAGCTTTCAGCAATGTTAGTATGTATATTATTTCTAGATGCTATTCCTTCATTCAACTACTTTGAAATTAATCAATTCATCCAGTCATTTCACAAATATGTATTGAACACTGGCTATGTTACATGCCAGGCACTATTATATGCATGGGGATGGGGTAGAGAACTAAGGGGAAAGCGGTATTTCTGTCTCACGGAGATTGCACTCTAGTGGGAGTACAACCAACATGGTATAGGCAGGTAAAATAAACAGAACGTTAAAGAGGCACTAGGGATGAGAGAAATACATAAATCAGGGAAAGGGAATGGAAAACATTGGGGTAAAATGAAATGTTTTATAAGGAGGCCTAGAGGGGGGTTACTAAGAATGTGAGGAAGCTGGGCTTTGGCAGTATCTGGAGGGAAAACTTTACATGAAAGAGGTCATGAAGGCTCTGAAGCAAAAATGTGATTAATAAATTCAAACTATATCCATAATCCAACCACATCTCACCACCTACTGTATTACCACCTTGAATCGTGCAGCAACATCATTCTCCTCAATTACTGCAAAACTTCCCACCTGGTCTCTATTTATTCAATGCTGAGATCACATCAGCTACTTGGCTCAAGGGAAGAAATACAAAGACCAGCCAGGACCCAGAACATAGGGGAAGCTGCTTGATGAAATTGTTAGTTTGGCGCAAAAGTAATTGCAGTTTTTGTCATGAAAAGTAATGAATATATAAAGAAACAGGAGGAGATGGAATAAGGAGCTCAGCTTTGGATGTAGCTCAGCTAAGTGTCTTCAATACCCATCAGACATCCAGGTGGAGATGCACGTTGACAATTGATTAAAAGCATCCAGAGTTTAGTGCAGATATTTGAATGGAAAAATTATGCTGGGAATAACCTGTTTATAGACAGAATTTGACGCCATGAGAGTAGGTGGATTATCTTGGGAGTCACTGTAGATGGAAAAGAATTGAGCTCCCAGGACTGAGCCTTGGAGCAATTCAAAAGGTAGAGGTCAGAGAAATGAGAAAACACTTACTAAGAAACTGACAAGGAGTTATGGTAAATATTAAAAGAAAAATCAGGCAAGTGTGGGGCCTTGGAACCCATAAGAAGACAGACTTGTAAGTTTTGTTTGCATTTCTGACTCAGTCGTCACCACTCTCATGGTGCTGAGCCCAGGAAATGGGGCCACCTATTCCTTAGCCGCCCAAGCCAATAGTATGACTTCGTTCTTTAACTTCCTAATCATTCACATTCAATCACTTTGTCCTTTCTATTCAACTGCTTAAGTGTTTCTCAACTTTGTTCCCTTTTCTTCATTTCCCTGTCAGCATCCTAGTTCAGAATACCATCATCTAGGACTATGATAATGAAAGAGTCTCCCAGCCTTACCAGCATCCACATCCTGCTAGTCTTTTTTCCCTTAATTCTGTCCTCCACAGGATGATCAGAGTGATCTTTCTGAAAGGTAAATCTAACAAAGAAGAAGCGCTTCAATCACTTTCCATTGTCTCCAAAATCAAGTCTAAACTCAAGGGCTATTCTCTAGCCTCATGTCTTTCTTTATTGACCTCATACACTCTGGCCGTTTAATCCAGCTTTTGATTTCTTCAAGGGATCAGCTCTGGCCTTGAGAACCTACACAGTTGTTCCTATGGAATGGAACTCCCATCTTCCCAGCTTTACCTAGCTTACTCCTACTCACATTCTAGGTCTCAGTTTAAATGGCATTTTTCTTGGGAATCCATCTGCGGCACTCCTTATCTGGGATTTTTGGCTGTCTTCTGAGCTCCTCACTTTAGCAATAATTATGCTGATTTTTCACCATTTATTAATTAGTTTGTATCTCCACTATTCTAACCATTAGCAGTGTCTTTCTTGGTTTACTTTGTTTCCCAGAATATTGTCTGAAACACCGGAGCATTCAATAATTAGTTGCTTAATAAATGAAGAGATAAAATCTTACCTGCTCTTGCCCTCACCTGAATAACATAACTTCTAGTCTCCGGCAAAGTCCTCTTCTCTTTGTGCCTACTCAAGTACTTCTGGGAGTCCTAAAGGGATATTTCTTATGTACACACACAAAAGTCTATCCCCATAAGGTAGACTTTGTCCAAATGGACACTGGGTCCCCAAGCATTTATCATCTCATCCTGGCATCTGATTTCTATCATGTTCTTCTGATTCCTCCATAGTCATGTAATGACAGAGATGCTCTAGAACTACCATAGTGCCTGAGTGCTCTATGTGCCCAGTTGAATGGAGTGAAATATTCATCCCTCCCATTCTGGGTCACAAGTTACCATAACTGGACCTAAGTGGAATTGCCTTTGTTCTGTGTTACTTCAACACCATTGTGTGAACAGTTCTTTCTGTTCCTACCTAAAGCCTCTCTTTAAACGGGGTTCAAACTTAGTTCTCAGGGCCCAAGCTGAGGAACAAACTTCATACCATTCTCTTCATTGCCTTTTCTTTCTTTCTTTTTTTTTTTTAAGTCTCTAGAAACCCACAAGTAAAAACTTCGACTCATATGCTCCCTGAACACCCTCCCAATTCCCACTAAATGAAAACCAAATCATAAATGTTGAGGTCTAGGGGACTGCTGACTATTTTAAAACTAAAACCAGGCTAAACCAGAAAATTATTTCTACTACCTCTCCTCTATAAATCTTCAGAACAGTATAATTAGATTAAGTGGGGGCATTGTGGATACAAAGTTTAGCTCAGGGTTAAACACAGAATAAGTATTGAATAATTGTTAACTTATAACTATAGCATATGTTAGATACAAAATATTTTTAAAATAAGAATATTAATCACACTGTTGTTGCCTAGAAAGGCTTCTACTAGTACTCAACTCCTGCCATACCAGATTCTTGGAAATGTTTCTCACACTGAGTGATGCCTCACACTGACTTATCATCACTGTCTTTCTGTCCATGGGACTGTGTTTCACCTGGCTCCCCAAACCTGGAACCCTATAATTATTTCTGTATTTGTTCTGCTTTATAACAAATCCATACCAAATCTTACTGATACCTATAGCAGGACTCATTTCTTGACCTTTTGTCTTCATTTTCATTTCTTCTTCTCTTACATGTTGAACCCTGTGAAATTGCAGATTTTCACCACTGGCCTCCCCTCTTCTAATAGCAACAAATTGTAGAAAAACATAATGATAGTCTCAGTAGCACTTGTAGCACTTAGGGTCTCCTTATCACATTTACTATAAGATACGATTTTAACCAAGTGTTTTGGCCTGCATTTTTCTTTTATTAAACTGTTTCCACTACCTCTTTGAAAATGTAATTATTTAACTTCCTTCAACCCAAACCTTCCTAAAGATTTTCTTGATTGCATTTAGCCCAATATAATCTTTAATTCTCTTCTCATCTGAAATACCAGCTAACATACCATCTTGTCATATGTTACATATCAATGTTTCTTCTCCCATGAATTGACGTCTTATGTTTCAAAGCTTATTGCAACAAACTCAAAAGAAGTGAAACTTTTATTTATTTTACATGAGTCCCATCATAAGCTCTAGCAGAGTGCTAAGCAGAGTCTGTGGTTAATGTTTTTTTATTGATGGATAGATTGTGGAATACAAAAAATCCAAAGATCAATATGCAATTAAGCATTATTATCTTTATTAAGCATAGTACTGTGCTATTAAAAGGCTGCGGAACCTCTTCAGTGCATGGTTGACTTCTCAGACTTAGATGCAATTTCTTTTATTAAAATATCTAGCATGGTATGCCAGTCAGGAAAAATAATTCCCAAATCTCTCCATGTGTAAATATAATTTGCATGGAGCTGGCTTTGGAGATTATCATCATATTTCTTATTAGATCCACTTTCTGATCACTTTAAAATACGCTTTATTTTAGTTGTCCTGTTGGAAAATTTCCTAATTAGACTGATTTTCTTTAGTGGAAATTTTGACTACTATAAAGTTCATAATAAAGACTCAGAGAATATTTAACCCCAGGCCTAATGAATAAGTTGTGATCTAGTACCAGCTTCTAAAGACCATTTTGTTTTATCACAAATCTCTAAGGCTTTTTATAATTTGAAGGTAGAAGGTAAAACAAAGAGAAGTTCCTGATTTGCTCTAAAATATTTCTAGAGTTGGCAGAATGGCCCTCCAGTGAGGAGCCACCAGGGCCTGCCAATCTTAAAGTGGGTCTCAAGAGCATATTGAAGTGCTGGCTTAAAGCTTTGAACATAATATTTATTACCACAGAGTGTCTTCTAACTGCACTTCAACTCTAATACTATATAATGCCAAGTTTCAACTGTTGGCTAGCTTGCTGCTATCATAGTGTCAGCATTCACATATTTCTATTTGATTAACAATAATAGAAAATGTACGGTAATAGTCAATTTCCATATAAGCCTTTGGTTGCTCCTCATACCTGGACTGTAACTAGGGGGCATTTATTGCTCATTTGTTTACCTGGACCCCATTTATGGTATTTATTTTCAAGGATGAATTGCTTTTGCTCATTGTTTTTAATCTATATCAAACACTCATGCCACTTCCATTTGAGGGTCACAAAGAATCACTTATTTTTCCGGAATCTTTGACTGTTTTGAGATTTCCTAAGGCAAGCATGTTTTTATACACAAAAAAATTTCTGAATGGAGAGGACAGACATGACGTATGGCAGCCCATTCATTTACTTAGATGAATCTATATGCTAGGCTGCTTTAAAGAGCAACAAGATGATGGTGTGCAATCTAGCAAATATATATAAAGTATTTAATATCATTCAATGTTATTAAGGTGCTATTTCAAGATGTATAAAATATGAACCAAGTCTCAATTGTGTGCCCACAATTAAGTGTGTGTATTTGTGTGTGTATATATGCACCTATGTAGGGTTTTTTTTTCTTAACACGCAGTTGAGTTTCTTGGTTCATCCCTTATCTCAGGTTATGGACCAGAGACAAACCTCATTGTCTGATGTTCTTGTGTTATACTGCTTTCTAGGGGTATGGCTCTTATCTCTGTTTCTAGAATGCCTTGGAAATATATTGCCTCAAGAATGTTGTTCATAAGGGTTCAAAGTTTTCAGAATGCTTTCCTGGTTGACTAAGTCAGTGACACACAAAATGAGACCAGACTTCTATAGTCACACTTATGACAAAAGGCATTTAGACTGAAATCCTGATGCTGCTGCCCTGTCATGAAAGCTACTGTTCATTTCAGTATCCCTACCACTGCATACACTGTGAAAGTGTCCTGCTAGATCAGCTGTGGGGCTTTGCCACTTCTGTAGCCCTTCTCTTAAATTGAAAGCTAATGGGCACGACGTGTCTTCGAGGAGAGACTGCACTATATGTGCCTTGGGATATTCACGTCAACATTAAATGTGAAGGCTAGTGGGCACTTAAATGTTTCTAAATAAATTTACTTTTTTAAATTTAATGAAATCTGAAAGATTCCTTACAATTTTAGAATCCATTCTTCAAATTGAGTGGTATTTATGGACAATAATTGGTGACTGTGGCTATAACTGTCCCTGTCATATCATGAGATACAATGTCATGATTCTTGGTCTTTGCCTTCACACTTCTATAACTTTCAGCCTTCTTATCACCCCATGCTTCTCAGGTTGAAGTAAAGTGGTATGAGGAATGAATGCTACACTGAGTAACTCCTAAAAACGAATGTTGTTGCTTCATATTTTACTCTTGCAATTATCTTTCATACGTTTGTGGTTGTTGGACTATTTTTAAGACTTTATGTAGCAAGATAATGTTTGACATGTATATTTTACCCTCTATTTTCTTATATTGTATGACCATTTCCCCGTTTCATCAGCTAGGTCTTTTATGCCATAGCTTCAAGAGACATAACACCACCTCAGGAAGTGGAAGAAAGCTAGGTGGAAATTCCTGCCTTTGAGATTCAAAAGTCCAGGCCTTAGAGGACTGAGATGAAATGCAAGGTAGGACAACCCATTCTGGACAGTACTTGATGTGAAACAGTGACTTGCCTTTTTCAGAGTTTGTGGGAAACAGGGGGAAGTAAAGGATGCTAAGAGTGAATGGATATATGTGCCTGAGAAAGGGAGCCCTGTGGCTTGATCTGTGAACTGAGCTCCAAGTTAAGGAGAGATGAGAGGAGTGTCCCTGGGAAGATAGTGGAATCTGATATTGAAGGGAAACTCTGCTTTGCTTCCTGGATGGAGTCCCAGGAGAGTTGGTGAGATGCCAGAAATAATATGGCAGTACAGAGTACTGAGATAAGGGGAACGCAAAAGAACCTCACTGCCTTCCCTTGGCTAATGTGGTAAAAGAGTAACATTTACATGGCTATCAAGGACCAGATCCAGAAGAACCCTCAAAGATGGAATTGAAAACTGACTCAGCATGGACAACGGATATGCAAACTGTATGAATGAGAGACATGTGACAATGCTGGGAGTAAGAAGTCCTTGCTCACAGCCCTGGAAATCCTACAACCATCACATAGTCTTCCCTAAAGGTCTAGAAAAGCTTCTGAGAATTTATACCTAGTCCATGGAGGAAGGTGGAGAAAAATGAGGAGTCAACTGAGTTTAAACCTAGATAAGAGCATAGATTAAAACTTAAGCTAGGCTCTTGAAAAATAAATAATGCTATATTTGCTACCCATCTGAGGAGTTGGGTTGCAAATCATATCAGATACATATATAAGAATTAATTTTTAAATAATCACATTTCTGTAGAATGCTCAGTATCATTACTTAGATGATATTTACACATGGGCAATGAGACAGAGAGGAACAATCTATAGAAATAAGTTGGCTATCTGCCATGGGTAAAATAGCATACTAGGTGTCTCACAAATATTCAGTATTCTTATGAACCACACATATTACACACATTTCACAGGATAGAGAACCAAGGCATAAGGAGTGATTAAAGGGTGAGAGAGCTAGGATTTAGTGTTATGCTCATATATATTTGGAGACCCTCAGCTCCTTTTTATTTACCACTTAACAAAGACAGGTTAATTGAAATAGTCAGATAATGGTAGGAGATTAACAAAAAAACCCACTAGCTTTTTCTCCAACATCATGAAGAAAATTGCTGAGGTTTCCCCACTTATCTTTAAATGTGCACATAAAGTATATTGATATATAAATTTAAAAAAATTTCTCCATTATCATACTAAGAAATTTCTTAAAGGATCATTAAATCTTGCCTTTAAAAACTGACCACAACTTTTTGATACTAAATGTATTTAATAAGAGGATTAAATAACGGGCAGAGAAGTTTTTTTTTTAAAAAAAAGCGAATATGAAAATAATTACAGAAATGGCTCCTAATCTACATGTTGATTACTTTGTAATATATTTTGAGAGGCAAATACTGGACTCTGGGTTGCAGATAGAATTTAAAACACAAAAGAAATATGTGAAACTTAGAATTTAATTATTTAGATTTTACTCTGCTGCTGCTTTTTAAACTGTAGGCTCTTACAATGGGTTATCAGGTCATTAGCATGAAGGAGATGTAAATTTCTTTCCATAGCTAATAAATTCTAGTTAACAATTAATAAAATAACTGAAAATAATGAAGGAGCTGGAAATCTCAGAAATCAGTGACACTTTGAAAATCTTGTTTACCAGAATTAGTGCTAGATCTAATGGAAACAAATTTGTTATTTACATAATCCAGAGGTGACAGATAACAACATGCAATTGTGAGTCAAGTAAGAAAAATTGTTACTTTAATCCAAAACATTCTACAAATCAATCAACACAACAAATTATCAGTGTGATAATATATTCAACACATTTGACATTTACATTAATTGGAGGTAATGAAGAAAATATTTTTTGTTGTTTGTTGGATGAAGTTAAATGGGCTGGAAATGCATATGAATAAAACATCATTATTCCTCTCACTGTACACCTGTTCAAATTTCTATTGACAATTTGATATTTTTATTAGAGCCCGAATGGAAAGATGGCAAGCACAAACGACAATTTTTCACACTCACAGGATAAAAGTAAACAAGCAGTGTTTTTGCCCAGCTCTCTTAAACCACAGCACTATGACAAGTGCTTAACTAGCCCCCAAACACTGCCACTTAGTCATGACTTCTGGTTTTACAAATTATTTACAGTTTGCTAGGTATGAGGCTGGTGGAAAATGCCTTTCTTAGCTGCTTGATTGACAGTATAATTATACTGTGTTTTTGTTTTAAGCACTGTTATGCAGAATTGTAATGCCATAAAAAGTAAATAGGAATTTTATGAGCTTTTAACTTTGACAAGGTCGTGCTGAAGCGTACCAAAGAGATGTCATGAAAAGCCATAGCCGTTATTAGCTGTGTCCTATAAGTGCCATTGCACCTCGAAGCTCCATTTGGGTTAAAACATGTATTCACCACTATCCACCTCAGCAGAGGAACTGAGGGGTGATGTAAACCACACGAGAAGCAGTAACACTTAGTCTTTTAAAGTCTCCTTCCTCCTCCTTTAACTGCAGCCTGGTTAACAGGTTGAATTTTATAAATATAATAAAATGAGATACAAAAGCAGTATGAAGAGTTTTAGGTTTGATTTTATTTTGGGTCATGTCTTATCACATCTAAGAGGGTTTTTTTTCTCTTTTTCCCATTTGTTTTTCCGTATTGATTTTTTCTCTTCTTTTCCTTTTTAATGTTAAGCATGCTAAGGTGGTGGTGGTGACACTAAGTGGTGGTAGTGATGACAGCAGTGGTGGTAAGCATCAGTCATCGTTACCATGTCAGTGTCACTAGCCCCACAGCTATCAGCCTTGAGTTCTCATATGGTGTCCCACATTTGCCTCAGAATAAATGCCTACACTTTTAAAAACTGCAGCGGGATCTTTAAAATAAATAGAACAGATGGGGTTTTAAGGTCTTTCCCAAAAGGCCCATATACCATGCCAAATTCAATTTATCTAACTTGGCAGTAAGGGAGTGCTGCGTCAACCCAGTTGGGATCTGAACCCTGGGTTCTAGCTGACTGCTTACACAAAAGTTGTTCTTGGTGCAGAATGGGGCCTGAAGGTTGGGTTGGATAAGGTCTTTTCTTTTACAAAATTATTTGCTTTTTCATTGTGTGTTTCTCAGCAATGTTGGTTTTGATCTTGTTTTCATCTCCTTTTTTTATTATTATTATTATACTTTAAGTTTTAGGTTACATGTGCACAATGTGCAGGTTAGTTACATACATATAATGTGCCATGCTGGTGTGCCGCATCCATTAACTCGTCATTTAGCATTAGGTATATCTCCTAATGCTATCCCTCCCCCCTCCCCCCACCCCACAACAGTCCCCAGAGTGTGATGTTCCCCTTCCTGTGTCCATGTGTTCATCTCCTAATATTCTGATGATATCGAAAATCTTTGGAATTGGCCTCTTTTTCATCGTACCAACAAGATGAATACATTAATATTGGTCTTATGCGTCCTGCTCCAGCTTTGGTCCTGTGACAACATATTTTTTCATTTCTCTCAAGTCGTTTATTCTTTGTGCTCAGCCTCCATGACCGCTATAAGAAAATGAGAAAGGAGCACTGCATGATGATGGTGGTATTGGCAGGGCACAAATGTCACTTCAGACTTTCTTGTCAACCTGTATTCCAAATGCTGCCCATCTTGGCTAAGAATGAGCGATTGCCCAGCGGTGATTCTTTTGATCCATCATCTAGGAGTAAATTGTTCTGAATAATGACCTATTCCATCTTTCCCACTCAGAATATATATTACAAGATGCCTAGAAAAATACTATTTCAACTCAGTTGTAATTCAAGATCACCATAAATGCGAGGCAGAAGTCTTGGAGTCTTGGGCCTCTTAAACGTGAAACATGGCTACGAGTCAGATTCAAACTTCTGACAATTTTCTGGATCCATTTGCTTTCAAAATTCTGGTGGAAAGTAAATCTGTATAGTAACTGCAATAGAAACATCATGGGAAAACATTATGTGTGTGTGTGTTGGGGGTGTAATTATTATTCTTTTTTTTTGAGACGGAGTCTCCCTCTGTAGCCCAGGCTGGAGTGCAGTGGTGCGATCTCGGCTCACTGCAAGCTCCGCCTCCCGGGTTCAGCCCATTCTCCTACCTCAGCCTCCCAAGTAGCTGGGACTACAGGGCGCCCGCCACCACGACCGGCTAATTTTTTGTATTTTTAGTAGAGACGGGGTTTCACCGTGTTAGCCAGGATGGCCTCGATCTTCTGACCTCGTGATCTGCCCGCCTGGGCCTCCCAAAGTGCTGGGATTACAGGCGTGAGGCACGGTGCCCGGCCTCGGGGCGGGGTGGGGAGTAATTTTACTTTTGCAATATTTCAGTTTGAAAATGTAAATAGAAATTTGTTTCCTGTGGTGTACTGGTACAAGAGAGTATAATAATTTGTTTACTTGTGAAACTAAATTTTCTCTTCCTCATATGCTTGAGTGGATTAATTTCAGTTCTTCTTTATCTCTGCAGCATAAAGAAGGAGAGATAAATTACCGCCTTCTCTCATGTGGTCTTGCTAGAAGTACACAAGCCTCATTTGCTATTCCTAACTCATCTTGGAGGATGTTCACAAAGGAGTCCTTTAGATGCAGTGCGCAAGTCCCTACAGAAAGATGAAAGGTTTCTAACTTTGAGATCGTACCTGTGATGGTGTCAGTTTATAGACTTTTCCTTAAATACAAGAATAGGTTTGACTCTCTTGTTTTATACAAAATTATAAATATGTGTGTGTTTCTACATGTAAATCTACATAAGTGCGTATATATATAAAACATGAACACATACAAATATATCATAAATACTTATCTTGTGGTTATATTTATATGTACATAATTCAGACTTGCTGATATTGAGTTACATGTTGAATGTGTAAAGAAATATAATTTTCATAGGTTCTCATGTAATCATTTCTGGAAAGTTATAAATTATTCAAAATGTATCTGTCGTGTAACAATGTATTCAAGAGAGGGACATCTGTAAGTTCACAGTCCTCATTCCTTCCTTGCATATATGGATTTACCTATGGAATAGCACAAATCTGTGCATGACGCTTAAATTATCTAATTTCCCCCTAATGGATACGTGTGCACAGTGAAACCCTTCCAGGTATTTTACATAATCAAATGGTTTAAATATATGCCAAATTTGGGCAACATTGTACTTAGTTCACAACCAGGCAGCGGCAATACATTTCTGTGGTCAGGATGATTAGTTAGTCTTCTTACCTGTCCTTTTAATCATCACACCTAAACTCATTTAGTTAAAGAAATCACTCATGTTTTGATTAACTGGTTTAGTCTTCCTGTAAATGTAGCAAAGATTATGAGGAACGATTCAAAAGTCACCTTGAGAAGAGCTGAGTACTGACCATCTGCATAATTAAGGTTTTATCTCTAAGCTCTGCCTGTATATTCCCTTGCTAAAGGGTTTTGACAAATTAAAATTTGTTCTCAAAAAAGAAAATAAAATCACTGAGAGTGGATGAATTGCAATGTCATCAAACTCATGTCAACTGCGTTCTATAAATAAGATATATTTTTGGTAAACACTTTTTCTCAGGTCAACTGTAAAAGCTGGAACATCTTCGCTTGATGTACATGTTAATTAACATATATTTGCAGAATGCCTACTTTGCTAGCTCTTTATATAAATACAATAGAGAAAAATAGGTATGAATCCTATCTCATGAAGTTGTAGCAATGTGCCACAAACAGCAATCAGTATTCCAAACTGCTTTTTTTTTTTTTTTTTTTTGAGATGGAGTCTTGCTCTGTCATCCAGGCTGGAGTGCAGTGGCACGATCTTGGCTCACTGCAACATTTGCCTCCTTGGTTCAAGCAATGCCTCAGCCTCCCAAGTAGCTGGGATGACAGGCGTGCACCAGCATGCCTGGCTAGTTTTTCTATTTTTAATAGAGCCTGGGTTTCGCCATGTTGGCCAGGCTGGTTTCGAACTCCTGACCTCAGGTGATACACCCACCTTGTCCTCCCTAAGTGCTGGGATTACAGGTGTGAGCCATTGCGCCCAGCCCAACAGGCCCCAGTGTGTGATGTTCCCCTCCCTGTGTCCATGTGTTCTCATTGTTCAACTCTCACTTATGAGTGAGAACATGCAGTGTTTGGTTTTCTGTTCCTGTGTTACTTTGCTGAGAATGAAGGCTTCCAGCTTCATCCATGTCCCTGCAAAGGACATAAACTCATTCTTTTTATGGCTGCATAGTATTCCATGGTGTATATGTGCCACATTTTCTTTATCCAGTCTATCACTGATGGGCATTTGGGTTGGTTCCAAGTCTTTGCTATTGTGAGTAGTGCTGCAATAAACATACGTATGCATGTGTCTTTATAGTAGAATAATTTATAATACTTTTGTCATATACTCGGTAATGGGATTGCTGGGTCAAATGGTGTTTCTTGTTTTAGATCCTTGAGGAATCGCTACACTGTCTTCCACAATGGTTGACCTAATTTCCACTCCCACCAACAGTGTAAAAGCGTTCCCATTTCTCCACAGCCTCGCCAGCATCTGTTGTTTCCTGACTTTCTAATAATCGCCATTTCTAATTGGCATGAGATGGTATCTCTTTGTGATTTTGATTTGCATCTCTCCAATGACCAGTGATGATGAGCTTTTTTCCTATGTTTGTTGACCTATGTTCTTCTCAAACGAAGACATTTCCTGTTCATATCCTTCACTCACTTTTTGATGGGGTTGTTTGTTTTTTTCTTGTAAATTTGTTTAAGTTCTTGATAGATTCTGGATATCAGCCCTTTGTCAGATGGGAAGATTACAAAAATTTTCTCCTATTCTGTAGGCTGCCTGTTCACTCCGATGGTAGTTTCTTTTGCTGTGCAGAGGCTCTTTAGTTTGATTAGATCCCATTTGTCAATTTTGGCTTTCGCTGCAATTGCTTTTGGTGTTTTGGTCATTAAGTTTTTGGAGCTTGATATTTTTATTACACTAATGATCACTATTTTTGCTTTTAGAAGGTGTATCAGTGAGGTTTCCAAAAAAATTTAAAAATTAGTAGCTTATATTACCATCATAAGATGATAAAGTGGACTTCGGCTATGGTTTAGTCTAGAAGCTCACATTGCTTTTTAACTCTGCCTCTCTCCATGTGTCAACTTCAGGCTCAGAATGGCTTTCTTAATACCATCAAGCAATGGCTACACCAATTTCCCATGTTTGTTCTTAAACCGCTCTGTGAAGAAAAAAAAAAAATGAGGCTTCTTTTATTCCCCAAATTGATGAAAATTTCTGTACTTCATTCTAATAAGAGCAGTTTAGGTGACATGCCCATTGCAGAACCCATGTTTGAGCAAGGGACATGGAACTATACTGCTGAAATTATAGTAACCAGGGCTACCTGGAACCAGAGCTGGGCTCTGGCACGCCCTCCAAACTGATGCCGCTACATGATAGAGCAGTGGTAAAACAGATTCTGAGGAGACAACCCTGGTGTTCAATATGGAAGAAAATACCGAGATAGAAATTTAAATCATTTCCTTGAGCTAGAATATAGTATTAACTCTAACCTTTGTCAAGATGTTGCTATTCTTTCTCTGGCATATTTTTTCCTCAAATGGGGTGAATCAAAAAGAACATTATCACTAACTAAGGAAGAAAAATTATGATGTTCCCATTCTTCTGCAACATAGAAGCTGTGGGTCATTTAATTTCATTGCAGCTATCAGAAAGTGGCAGAACAGGTGAATATTAAATGCAATTACATTTACTTATAGGGCACATACATGATCAGAGTCTACTTGTCTTACAATCCAGAGTGCAGGTGACAGTGTTATGAATTTTGCAAAAGTCAGCATGAAGGGCATAGAAAGGAGTTTAGCTAAATGTGGACCACATATGTACACAGAATGTGATGCTGAGTTAAGGGAAATGATGGCAAAATTCAAGCTGGTGTGATTGGATGACAAACCGTATAGAGGTGAGTCATTTGAATAGCAATGTTCCAGAAACAATCAGTGAATTTCAAATCAGTACCTTTGGCTTCTGACAAAAAAAGAACAATGAGAAGTCTCCGAGTGTTTTAGGTGGGAGGTTTAACTTCCTCGTGGCATTCACTACCACACAGGACTACAGGACAGAGGAACTACTCAGAGGATTGGACAAGATATTGCACCTAAGTTCTACTTAAGAAAAAGAAATAAAAAATCCCTAAGGAAGAAATTCTAGGCTGTGTGAATCACTGCAGTGCTTTATATAAGATAGGAACTTCTTAAGCATGATGGTTAAGGGATTGGGTTTTGGAGTTGGTTCTGGCATGAACAGCTGAATTCCTTATCTATAGAATAGGGATGAAAATATAATTTACCCCTGAGCATTGCTGTGAGAGACAAATGAGATAACACTCATGTTGGAGCATGTCACCAGATGAAATATAGAGAGTCAAAAGTTTTTTTTTTTTAATTTTTAATTTTTTTTAAGATGGAGTCTTGGTCTGCCGCCCAGGCTGGAGTGCAGTGGCGTGATCTCGGCTCACTGCTACCTCTGCCTCCCGGGTCTGAGTGATTTTCCTGCCTCAGCCTCTCAAGTAGCTGGGATTACAGTCACTTGCCACCACACCCAGCTAATTTTTGTATGTTTAGTAGAGACAGGGTTTTACCATGTTGGCCAGGCTGGTCTCGAACTCCTGACCTCAAATAATCTACCCTCCTGGCCTCCCAAAGTGCTGGGATTATAGGATTAAGCCACCACACCTGGCCTGCCAATAAGTATTTTTAAAGTAATTTTCTTATTGTTACTCCCTCTTTATGGCTATTGTGTCACTTATACTATTAAAAGTAGTATAGAGTCCATGGTGGTGTGAAAGGGTGGACCTCAAAAGCTCCTTGTTTCTCTCCAAACTGACCCCCCATCTCAATCAGGTTTAAACAATCTTGTGGGTCTGAGTGTGATGCTTAGGGATTGATGCCTGCCTCCCCTCAGAAGATGAAAACTTGGGCCTCCAGCAGCCAGGCAGGTACAGTAAATGAATGAATCATTCTATTTACACTGTGGTGATTGGGAGACTGTGTCCCCATCTAAAGTGGGGCAGGCTCTAGCAAGCCTTATCCTCAGTTGCTAGTGTGAGAATATGAACCCAGAATTGCCAGATCTTCCAGTTTTTCAAGACAAGCTAGAAATTATTATTTTTTTAAAATGTAAAATGTCCTCATTTAAATAAAAAGAAAACAGACGATGTCAAATAACAACAGCATGCAAGCCGGATGTGGCTTGTGGGATCCCAGTTTCCTCTATCCATTCTTTCGGAACTGTATAATAGTGAGATTCAGATCGGTTTTATCAGGGTTCTTCCTTGTAACATTTACCTTGAAGTTCATGCTGCCACTTGTTATGCTTTTTTTTTTCTTTTTTTTTTTTTTTTTTGAGACCAGAGCTTCACTCTGTGGCCCAGGCTGGAGTCCAGTGGCACGATCTCCGCTCACTGAAACCTCCACCTCCCAGGTTCAAGTGATTCCCCTGCCTCAGTCTCCCGAGTAGCTGAGATTACAGGCATGCGCCACCACGCCTGGCCACTTTTTGTTTTTTTAGTACAGAAAGTGTTTCGCCATGTTGGCCAGGTTGGTCTCAAACTCCTGACCTCAAGTGATCCACCCGTCTCAGCCTCCCAAAGTGCTGGGATTATAGGCATCAGCTACCGCATCCAGCCTTGTTATTCTCTTCTAAACCTAAAGCTCAACCTGTGCATTTTGACCTGCAAGTTTTTGGTCATGAAAATGACTGACTCTCTCAAAAACTTGCCAATTTATGACTTCTAATTGTTGGCCAAGAATAGGAGTGACAGACTCAAATACTTCCAGAAGGAAGGCATTTAAAGCTAATATTTCAAGCTCTCTGGATATAAAAGACTTATAAAAGGAGAGGTAGAGACTCTGAGGTGTGCAGTGGTATATACCTCCCCTTAGAGGAGAGTGACACATTTGTTCTCCAAGGCAGAACACTTTGAAAATAAAGAGTGTTATTAATAATTATGCCATATTAATAGGTGTAAAAAGGGACTGTCCTGGGCAAACTTGAGTGCACAATCATCCCAGGAGGTAATGACCTCTCAGGCTTAGAAACTTCTCACATGGTATCTTCAAGAACTCCTGATTCATAAAGAGAAGCCAGGAATGGGCATTTCGTGGCATACCCTCCAATTTTAAAACATTTCATGAGATTTTAATTAATTTATATTTAAAATTTAAAAATATACAACCAAACCCACTGCCCAGCTATACCTGTCAGCCGGATCCCACCTTCTGTCCTCTAGTTTACAACCTTAATAACTGACATTATAGGTTATATCATCTTTTTTTCTCCCCATATGTGTTTGTTTTTGTCCCTTGTTTGGGACAGTCTTTTAATTTGACTGCAGTGCATGTAAACATGACTTCTACCCATCTCAATCCTTAAACCTGATCTCTGAAGAATAAACTTGCTTCTACCATGTCTCAGATCCACTTTATCCATCGACTTCTAGGCTCCCGCTTATGGTGACTTTTAACTATGCCCATTGGAAATGAGGTACTTTCAGCCTCACCTTTGTAATCCTGGTCTTTAGGTCTCATTGTCAATAACAGGTGCTTTGAAAAGATGTCCTTTAAAACTTTTACTTCTATTCTTTGGCAGAAAGTTACCTTTGTCAAATTTACTAAATATAAGACAATTGGGAAACATAAAATAAGTATAGTCCTATATCAATAAACCTAGAACCGGCACACACAACTTTATAAATAAATATGGTTGCTGTAAAGTCACCACAAAGCTCAAAACTGAGTATAAAATATACCAGCAATGGTAAATATAAGATTAGTGAAATTTTCATAATTGTACTATTTTGTTAGGAAATTAAGAAATTTTCAAAGTGAATCTCTCTGAATGTTAGATTTAATACATGCATACTCTAAAATAAACTCTCAGCAAATGAATAAATGCATCAGTGAAAGCAATACATCTTCCAGAGTTAAATTTGTGCTTATATGATGTACAGTGATTTTACTTGCATGTACATATTTAATAGGTGTGTAATCTTCTAGTTTGAATGAGAGTCATCATATATGCAGGCACCAAGAATTGGCAAAGAAAATAAACATTAAATTGGGTTTAAATGTTCTTCAAAATTGATTATAGCAAATTACCCAAACTAAAGCTATATTTAGAAGTAAACCTAGAAAATCTGGTTTTGGCAGATGATATAGGTCTCCTGACTAAAGACGTACAAATTCTTTCCTGAGGGCTTAGAAGAGTGCTTCTGGAGCCAAGGGGCAGAGCTAGGGAGACTGTTTTGATTCACTTTCACAGTCAAAGTTACACACCAATACATTTTATATTTTGAGCCAAGAGTTCAGTTTCAGGTAGGTGATTGATAGTTCCCAGAATTCAAAAACTAGTAGGCATATTTTTATGGCTGTCTACTTGATCATAATTGGCACATGATGAAATCTTTCCCTCAGTTAGCACAGGTTGAAGTATCTGAACTTCGAAGACTTTGATTTATCTTTATACACCTCTCATATCCCGTCACTACACTCCGTCCTGTATCTCTTCATAGAAAGTCTCAACATTTCCATATGAGTTAAATTTTGTCTACTAGATCTGGTTAGGTCTTCAAATGGTCTTCAGTATGCTGTTAGCACTCTGTATTTTCAAATACACTTAGAATTAGTTTTATTCTTATACTGTATACCTATATTCTTATTCTCATATTCTATAGGGATAGAATATGAGAATAAAATTAATATATAAATAATATATTGTATTCTGGCATAAAATATAAGAATAAATTGATATATATACACCCTCTCATATATATATGTTCATTTATGTATGTATAAATAAGCCATTAACAGGCAATGTTCTAGGTTCTATGACTATAAAGATGAATATAAATAGTAGCAGCCTTCACATAATCATGACCTGGCAGAACAAAGTACATGGGATTATAAATTAATAACATGATAACCACTACCTCCACTGCTGCCAATAGCAAATTTACATGATCTAAGACTTGCTAAGTGAATACTATGTGTCATTACTCTGTTCGTTTCCCTATAAACTGATTATTATTTGGCATTATCTGCTCATTTCGTAGATATAGGTTATTTAGAGATGAGGAAACTGAGGATTAGCAATTTAGAAATTTATTCATTAGTAAGTTGGGAGGTCATTTATTGGAATCCAGGACAGCTGACTCTAAATCCTTGGTACTTGGCTGCTATGGGACTCAGGCAAAGAACTAATTAATTACACATGAGAGGATTAGGAAGATTTCATAGAAAGGATTTTTTTCTATTTATTTCATAATATATATTAAGTACCTATTATGAGCTGGATGCTGTGCAAGACGCTAAAAGGACACATAAAAATAAGACACAATGTCTCCCCTTAAAGTGTTCACTCACTAGTAGGGAAGATGGCCTCATTTAAAAAAATGACTGACAGGGAGATAAGGGCAATAATAGAGACATATGGAATGAGGGCAACAGGGAGCCAGGCACCTGCTTGAGTGGGTGAGGAATGGCTTCACAAGGGAAAGACAAGTCCTACTGAGACTTGAAAAATAAGATAGAATTGACAGATGGCCAGAGTGCAGTTCATCTGTGGCTCAGCATGTGGAAAGGCGTGGAGGTTTGAAATATCATTATATATATGGGAATATTGAAGCTGGGACTTTAGTGGATGTGAGGAGCTTCTTGGGTCTAGTTGGGTGAGTAGGACAAGATCAAAGTAGTCTTTGGGTTAGGAAGTATAACATCGTACTCTTTATAGTCCTTCTTATTAAAGACTATAAAATTTTATCCTATATGGTATGTGGAGCCATTAAGAAAGTAATCTGGGGTGATGGGGGGATGGTAAAATAACCACACATGTGGTTTTAAAATAGGGCAAGAGAGCAGAGAATCAGTAGGATTTGTCTAGGCTCCATAGTGAAGACAAGTACTTCAGAAGGGGCAGGGAGAAGGCACAACAGAATGACATCATATGATATCTTCAAGGAAAAATGAGTAATGCAAATGGCAGAGGGAGAGACTGAGTGAGACTGAATAGGTTGACTAGGGTAGATTTTAAAGGACATTCAATTCCATGCATAGGAACTCTTTTGTTCTAGAAGAGATGTCCAGAATAATAATGTGACCATATCTAGCTTTTAGACAGATAAATCCAGTGGAAATCAAGAGCAATGATTGTCGCCAGACAGCCCAGCGAGTAGGTTTTGTGATAGTCCAGGTGTGAGCAAAAAAGAATCAAAAATGAAGTAGCAAGTAAAATGGAAACAGGATAGTAAATTTCAAAGGATTCTATGTGGAAACATTATGACTTAGTATAGAAAAGGATGAACATGGTGGGAAACAGGGCAGAATTAAAGACTATTCTGATGTTTGCCTATGTATTCTAGTCATGAATTGTTTTGTAGTATAACATTTGTAATGTGTAGGTGATCTATCTTCTCAAATACCTTATATTAAAAAAGTATCTTGTTTCAATTGAAAGCGGATCAAATTAGAGATGGACAGGGCCTAGCAATAGCTGGAAAGAAGGAGATGACAACACAACAGTGAAGCAGATAAGAAGATATCCAAAATTTCTAGGCAATGAGAATCAGGGATGTGGGAAATACACATGGGATATTCAGGGATTTTATTTCAGTCTTGAGGGGTATTAGATCCTCACAAATATCTGTTCAACTATTTAACCCTGGGGTATGGATTCAAGACAAAAAGATAGGAATCAAGACAGATAACTAGAAAGGTACAAGGCAGTGTCTTGGTCACAAGAAAGAAGACAAAACCTACCTTTTGGTTAGAAAGTCTGAGTTGACTCAGTAGTACTGCTGAATTGGTGGCAAGCTAATACATTCTTGCCCATGGCTCCTTCTATCTGTCTAGAAACAGGCTACATCCTAAAGTCTGCAGAGAGCTAAACCCATAGACACAACTCACACCTCCACAGAGTCAGAGAAGTGCAGAACTCTAAGCGAGGCATTGCATGAGTAGAAGCTTTTGGAGGGGAGGAAAGGGAACAACTGTTTATTGCACTTCTCTTTCTGTGCTGGGTATTGTGGCCACTGGTAACAATACCGAGACATAGATTTTATTATTCCCATTTTACACACTTGGAAAACTAATTAGCGGTAAATTGTCTAAAATTGCAGAACTAATAGGATAAGCTGGGTCTGCTCTGTTTAATTTCAAAGCCAAAACAAATTCTGCCACCCCATGCTTGCTCCCAGGAGTAATCCACAAGACCTACTTTAAAACGCTCAGCACATGCGTGTATACACACAAACACACACACACACTGCCCAATAGATAACACTGCAAATACCTCCCAAATCAAAGAAGTGACGCTGTTTCTCAGTCCAAAAATAAATTGATGAGATATTCTCTCAGCAAAACATAAAAACAGAAATATATTACCCTAACTTCCTCTATTCCCTGGTAAGCTTAACTCCTTGCCCCTCCTGACCTTTCGTGACACCAGTAGGGTTCTAAATGAAGCAGTCACTACCATGCTTTTATTTCCTTGATAACTGAAGTCCACCTAGCTGCTGATTTTTTCATCATCATCTCCCTGCTTATGATTGGAAGAGAAATTATAAAACATGCTTGGGTTCATTTAGACCAAGTAAGAGCAAGGGGTCATTTGAATGACAACTTTCCAGTTCTGTAGAAACTCTATGTCTGACCTAATCAATAAATCATGTAGGTCCATCAGGTCGGGAGTATGAGTTCCCTTGTCACCTCACTAACAGAACTTCAGCCTCTGAAATACTTTTGAGAACTGGAAGTCCAATCAAGATGGTGCAGGAAATGGTGCAACCAAAGTGATGTGAGGTGAGACACTGACCATCTGCCAAAGAGGCCACAAGCTGGGATTCATCTCTGCTGATTTTATAATATTTATGCTACAAAAATATCCTTTGCCTTAAGACAAATAAATTAGCTTTTGTAATGGGGAGTGTTAATTCATTTCTTCTAAATCATAAAAAAAATTTGCTCAAATACTAAGATTTGCACTAAATTCTCTAGCAGCCAGACCGTGTACATTCACTGTGTCTTTTTATTTCTTTATTTCTTTATTTCTTTACTTCTATTTTTATTTCTTTACTACTCTTAATTGTCTACTAGGTAGACAATTAATAAATATTATCTGATTATTTCATAAAGACTCAGTGAGTCACACTAAGCATCTGTGTTTTTCTTGTATCCCTAACATATTTTATTTTAGACAACAGTGCTTTCTTGTCCCCGCATTCTATGCAGCATGATTTATTAAACACCTTAATCCAGCTTTTTGATAAACTATAAACTGTCTCCCATAAAGAAATGAGCTTTATTTTTAAAAGACACAGACTTGTTTGTACTTGATTGTGAAGGAATCCTAAGTCTTCAAGGGCCATGAAGCTGAGAGCCCAGGATGAGGTGGTTGCTTTTATTCTCATTACAGATTCTCTACATGGCTTCCTTAGAGGGTGAGGCTTTCCTTTCCACATCAAAAATAACTCATAGTTTCTGTTGCACTATTTCACCCACTCACCTCCCCCCACCCAAAGAAATAAGAAGAAAAATAGAATTTGTATGTTTTGGAACAGATTTCAAAAAACAACGTGTGGTTAAGAATGATATCACAGAGCTCATAGTTTTAATTTTTAATAATCAACAGACACATTTTGAAATACAACAAACCCAACCATCCTACAAATGTATGTTCAGAATCTACAAAGAGCAAGACACTGTGCTGAGTGCTGGCAAGTGTTAAGGTTGAGGGAGCCAGGCTCTAATTTCAAGGAGGACTAAGTAGAATGGGATTCTTCCCTGAACGAACATACAACACACAGCAAGTAAAAAAGAAGGCAAACTGTTTCACACTCTATAACTAAAATATTAACCAAATACTAAACGAGAATCAATACAAAACCAAACCAAAAAAAAAGTCCAGACATTTTATCTACATTCACCATTAGTCCCAAATTTCCTGGAACTCAGAGAATGTTGAAAACTCTTGATACTTAAGGAAAAAAAATCTTATTTATAACTCACTTGAAGGTAGGAAGGAAAGAATCAGAAAGATGTCCATGATATTTGGAGAGCAAGAAGCAGGGATATTGGAAACACATAAATAATGATTGGAAAATTATAACTGAGTCCTAGGGAGTGCTGGATTCCCAATAAATGTCTGTTCAATGACTCAGTTAACATATCAACCCTAGAGTAGATAATCAAGGCAAACATAAGTGTGGAAGAAAAAGACAGGTAAGATACAAAGCAGATACACGTGAGTGGTATATGTGTCTATGTTGAAATAAAACAACGTAGGTTATCTAGCTGTAAAAATTTAAAAGCAGATACACTTTTTTTTTTCCTCCAGAAGGTGTACTCCATGCTTATGCTGATAACATTAGTTTGTCTCAAGTAGTGTGATAGAATCATACTTATTTCCTGCATGGTGGTGATAGTGGGGATAAGGATAGTGAAGGCAAAATAACTTTGTAATAAAATAGCCATGTTTTGAAGTCCAGCAGATTTGGAACTAAATTCTGCCTCTATCACTTCCTAAGGCCTCTGACCTTAGGCAACTCATTGCCCTTTTGCGAATTTGTCTGTTGTCATCCGTAAAATGAGCAAAACAATCTTTTCACAAGATTAACAAGTTAATATAGGTTAAACATAGGACAGTGCCTGGTAGACAGTGAGAGCTCAATCAAAGATGGAAGGAAGATAGTAAGAATAGTGGTAACCTTATAGGTCACCGGAACGGTGGATTGTTAAACTGATTTGGCATAACAACTAATGGCATAAAAATTGATTCCAGTTTCTACAGAACTTTTGAGGATTGTATGTTAAGTTCAGAGTGATACATTTAGAAGGGGCCAAAGCAGCCTACCTAAAAGTATCCTGGGAAAAAAAGCATTGTTTTATATTATGTTTACATAATATAAACATATATTGTTTATGTTGCAAAAAGAGACATTTATGAGCTTCCTCTGCAATGCATCAGAGTATTTATTTAAGAATTTTATTTGAAGATGGATACCTTGAACACCTCCTGTAAATGTTTCCTAAGAAGTTACATTCCAACTTGGGAAGAATTCTCCATTTAGATTTTAAATAGGAAACCACATTTAAAAAGAAACAGATAAAAATTGCATATATTTGGAATTTTGACTCACATAATTAAAAAGAACGGTATTCTACTCAAAAGGCAGGAAATAAATTGGTAGTCACCACAAATCCATTGAGCTTTGTTGCTGGCATCATTCAATAGCTTAGCTCAAGAATTTTTGCTTACTTTCACTCAACAAAACCTTTTCAGTCATTAAATTAATGTACACACCTTCAGCAGAATATAAATTAAATTAACCTTTTTTGAACTGTTACATTTGTTCTCAAGGTTTTAACTAAGAAGAGGTGTGGACTGAGTTAGAAAGAACGAGTACCACCATATCTCCACCTTTTGCTTGTAACTAGGGTATGTTTATGTTAGCAGATTCAGTCTGGATTAAAGTGAAAGTCAGAGATCTAGGAATTATAATTTGAGCTTCAGTCCTGTTAGAACTGTACGATATAAGTAATTCCTCTGCCTCCTTAAAGACTTAGTTTCTTTTATAAAAATAGATACAACATTTGTGCTTTCCTTTTTTTGAATTTTTAAAATTGTAGTAAAATATATATAAAGTTTACCATCAACCATTTTTAAGTGTGCTGTTCAATAGCATTAAGTACATTCACGTGAATGTGCAAGCATCACCATCATCTGTGTACAGAACACTTTTCATCTTGTAAAACTGAAACTCTATACCCATTAAACAAGAGCTTCTCAATCCATTCTCCCACAGACCCTGCAAACCACCATTCTACTTTCCAGCTGTATGGTTTTGACTATTCTAAGTATCTCCTATAAGTGGAATCATACAGTGTCTTTTTGTGACTGACTTATTTTCCTTAACAAAATGTCCTCAAGCTTCATCCGTGTTGTAGCAAATGTCAGAATTTTCTTCTCTTTGAAAGTGGAATAATATCCCATTGTATGTATACAATACACTTAGCTTATCCATTCATCTGTCGGTGGACCCTTGGGATGCTTTCAAATTTTAGCTATTGTGAATAATGCTGTTATGAACACAGATGTACAACTATCTCCTCAAGACTCTTCTTTCAATACTTTGGGGTATATACCCAGAAGTGGCTTTGCTGGATTACATGGTAATTCCGTTTTTTATTTTTTTATTTTTTGAGGAACTGCCGTACTATTTTCCACAATATACCATTTTACATTCCTACCAACAGTGCACGAGGGTTTCAATTCTCTACATCCCCCTCAGCACTAAATTTATGCATTTAAAAAACAATAGCCACGTTCATGGGAGTGAGCGGGTATTTCACTGTAGTTTTAGTTTGCATTTTCTTAATGATTAATGATGTTATGTAGCTTTTTAATTTGTTTATTGGCCATTTGTGTATCTTCTTTGGAGAAATGTCTACTCAAGTCCTTTGCCCATTTTTGAACTCTGTTTTTCTTTGCTGTTGAGTTTTAGGTGTTCTCTATATATTTTGGATTTCAATTCTTTATCAGATATATGAATTGAAAATATTTTCTCCCATTTTGTATGTTGCCTTTTTACCCTGTTGATAGTGTCTTCTGATGCGCAGATTTTTTTTTTAATTATTAAGTTCAACTTGTCTATTTTTTCTTTTGCTGCCTGTGCCTTCAGTGTCATCTCTAAGACATCACTGAAAATTTAATGCTGTGAAGAATATGCCCTACGTTTTCTTCTAAGAGCTTTAGAGTTTTAGGCCTTATATTTAGGTCATGAATCCACTTTGAGTTAACTTTTGTATATGGTATTAGGTAAGAACACAGCTTCATTCTTTTGCACGTGAATATCCACTTTTCTCTGCACCATTTGTTGAAAAGACATTCTTTTTCCCCTTGGTCTTAGTACTCTTGTCAAAAATCATTTGACTTATATGAGAGGCTTTATTTCTGTTTTTCTATTCTGTTTAATTGTCATATATATATATATATATATATTCTTATGTCAATATCCCACTCTTGATTATTGTAGCTTTGTGGTAAGTTTTCTAATTAGGAAGTATGAGTCCTCCAGTTTTGTTCTTTTTTTTTTTTTTTTTTTTTTGTACAGCACTGTTTTGGCTATTCAGGGTCAGAGTTAAGATGCCATATGAATTTTATAATTTTTTTCTATTTCTGCAAACCACCATTGGGATTTTAGTAGGAATTGCATTAAATCTATAGATTGCTTTGGGTAGTACTGACATGGTAACAATATTAACTCTTCCAATCCATGAATGTGGGATGTGTTTCCATTAATTTATGTCTTCTTTATTTTCTTTTAGCAATGTTTTGTAATTTTTATCATACCAATCTTTCACTTTCTTGGACACTTTTTAAATATTTTGCTCTTTTTGGTGTTATGGCAAATGAAATAGTTTATTTTCTTTTAAATTGTTTATTGTTAGTGTATAGAAATGTAACTGAGTTTTGCATATTGATTTTGTATCCTGCAACTTTCCTGAATTTTCTAATTAGTTCTAAAAATGTTTTTCTGAAATCTTTAAAGTTTTCTAAATATAAGATCATATCATCTGTGAAAAGAGATTATCTAGTTTAGATGCCTTGTTCCTTTTTTTTGCAAAAATTTTCTGGCTATAACTTCTAGTACTATATTGAGTAGAAGTGGTGAAAGTGGGCATTCTTGCCTTATTCCTGATCTTTGTGGAAAAACTTTCAGTCTTTTACCATTGAGTATAATGTTTGCTGTGTGATTCCTCGATCTCCTGACGTCGTGATCCACCCACCTCAGCCTCCCAGAGTGCTGGGATTACAGGCGTGAGCCACCATGCCTGGCCTGCTGTGGGATTCCTATGTATGGCTTTTATTATGTTACAATAGTTTCTTTCTATTTCTAGTTTAAGTATTTTTATTATGAAAGTGAGAGGTGAAGCCAACTGGACTTCTGGGTTGGGTGGGGACTTGGAGAAATTTTCCTTCTTACAAGAGGACTGTAGAATGCACCAATCAGCACTCTGTGGGTAGGACTGAAAAACGCACCAATCAGCACTCTGTAGCTAGCTAGAGGTTTGTAAAATGCACAATCAGTGCTCTGTAAAACGCACCAATCAGCACTCTGTGGCTAGCTAGAGGTTTGTAAAATGTGCCAATCAGCAGTCTGTAAAAACGCACCAATCAGCTCTCTGTGGCTAGCTAGAGGTTTGTAAAGTGGACCAATCAGTGCTCTGTAAAATGACCAATCAGCACACTGTAAAATGCACCAATCAGCACTCTATAAAATGGACAAATCAGCAGGACATGGGTGGCGACAAATAAGGGAATAAAAGCTGGCCACGCCAGCCAGCAGCAGCAACCCACTTGGGTCCCCTTCCACACTGTGGAAGCTTTGTTCTTTTCGCTGTTCATAATAAATCTTGTTGCTGCTCACTCTTTGGGTCCATGCCACCTTTAAGAGCTGTAACACCGCGAAGGTCTGTGGCTCCATTCTTGAAGTCAGCGAGAACAAGAACCCACCAGAAGGAACCAACTCCAGACACAAAATGATGTTGAATTCTGTCAAATGCTTTTTCTGTATTGTTTGGGCTATTCAGATTAGTATATGGTTTTTTCCTTCCTTCTGTTGTGTAATAAGGAACATTCATCAATTTTTGCACGTTAAGTCATTCTTGTTTTACAGGAATAAATTCAACTTGGTCACGGTGTATGATCTTTTAAGTGTGCTGTTGAATTTGGTTAACTAGTATTTTGTCAAAGATTTTTGGATCAATGTTTATAAGAAATACTGGTCTGTAGTTTTCCTGTGGTGTCTTTGTCTGGCTTTGGAATCAGGGTAAGTTTGGCCTTACAGAATAAGTTTAGAATGTACTCTCCTTTTCAATTGTTTTGGAAGAGTTTGAGAAATGTTGATGTTCTCTTTAAATATTTGGTAGAGTTCACTGGTGAAGCCATGAGATCCAGGGCTTTTCTTTGTCAGGAGATTTTTGATTACTGATTCAATGTCCTTAGTATTACAGATCTATTCAGATTTTCTATTTCTTCATGGATAAGTCTTAGTAGCTTTTGTATTTACACAAATTTGTCCATTTCTTCTAAGTTATCCAACTTGTTGACATACAATTGATCACAGTTTTCTCTTATAATCCTTTTTATTTCTGTAGAATTGGTAGGAATGTTCCCACTTTTATTTCTAATTTGAGTAATTGGTCTCGTCTCTTTAGTACATCTAGCTATAGAATTGTCAGTTGTATTGATCTTTTCAAAACTCAACTTTTAGCTTTATAGATTTTCTTGTTTTTTTTTTTCATTTCTTTGTTTTGTTTTTCTCATTTCTGATCTTTATTTTTTCCTTCCTGCTGCTAGTTTTGGGTTTTGTTGTGTTTTTCTTTTTCTGGTTTCTTAAGTTGTAAACTTGGCTTGTTAATTTGAGGTCTTTCTTTTTTTTTAATGTAAGCTTGTATAGCTATAAATTTTCCCTTTTGTACTGCTTTGCTATATCTTATAGTTTTGGCATACTGCATTTTTGTCTTCATCTATCTCTAAATATTTTCTCTAAGTTTCTTTGTGATTTCTTTTTTGATCTATTGGTTGTTTAGAATTGTGTTATTTAATTTTTACAAATTAGTACTTTTTTGGTTCCTTTTGTTATGAATTTTTAACTTCATCCCATTGTGGTAGGAGAAGATACTTTGCATGATATCTATCATTTTAAATCTACTGAGACTAATTCGAGGCCTAATGTATTGTCTATCTTAGAAGATGTCCATGTGCATTTGAAAAGAATGTATACTCTGTTGTTATTGAGTAGAGTGTGCTGTATATGCCTGTTAGATCTAGCTGGTTTATCGTGTTGTCTAAGTCCTCTACTTCTTTACTTATCTTCTGTCTGGCTGTTATATTCAATATAGAGAGTAGGGTATTGAAGTCTCCTATTATTACTGTAGAACTGTTTATATCTTTCATCATTTCTGTCCATTTTTCTTTATATATTTTGATGGTCTGTTATCAGGTAAATTAATGTTTGTAATTATTATATCTAGCTGTATTGAAACTTTTATTAATATTTAATGTCTTTGTCTCCCGAAAACTTTTTTTATTTAGTCTGTATTGTCATATATAGTATAAGCCAGTCCTGCTCTGTTTTGGTTACTATTTTGATGGAATATCATTTTTCATCCTTTCAGTTTCAACCTGTGTGTGTCTGGATCTAAAGTCAGACTCTTAGGGACAGCCTATAGTTGAATTATTTTTAAACATCCATTCTGCTACCTATGTCTTTTTATTTAAGAGTTTAGCCAATTTACATATAAAGTAATGAATGCAAAGGAAGGACTTACCTAAATCATTTTACTATTTGTTTTCCATATGCCTTTTAGCTTTTTTGTTCCTCATTTCCTGTATTACTGACTTATTTTGTATTTAGTTGATTTTCTTTGTAGTGAAATGTTTACATTCTCTTCTTTTTTTTTTTTTTAGTGTTATGTTCTTTAGCTATTGTCCTTGTAGTTACAATGAGGATTTTATGTAATATCCGAAGTTATAACACTCTAATCAGAATTTATAACAGCTTAACTTAAACAACCTACAAAAAATTTGCTTTTTTAACAGCTCAGTCCCCACTTCTTTTAGTCGTTGATGTCACAAAGTTACGTCTTTATACATTGTGTGTCCAAAAACATAAGTTAATTAATTTTAAAAAGCACTGGTCTTTTAAACCGTCCAGAGAATAAAATGTAGAGTTACAAGCCACAGTTATGATAATACTACCTTTTAATCTAATAATTTTTACAATATATATTAGTTTCTTAAATCACAAAGGAAACAAAAAGTGGACTCACACACCATTGTTACAATAATTTTATAATTTCCCATGTATTTACTTTTACAGAGATTTTTATTTCTTCATAGGAATTCAAGTTTTACTGTCTAATGTCTTTTCATTTCAACCTGAGCGGCTACCTTTATAATTTCTTTCATAGTAGGTCTTGTGAAAAAAAAAAAGTCATAAAGTTTTGTTTATGTGGGAAGTCCTAATTTCTCTTTCAGTTTTTAAGAAGAATTATGTGGGATATAGAATTTTTGGTTTTTTTCTTTGAATATATCTTATAAGAATTCTGCTAATAATTTTACTAAGAAGCCCTTGTATATGACAAGTTGCTTTTCCCTTGCTGCTTTCAAAATTCTTTCTTTATCTTTCCACAGTTTAATTACAATATGTCTTGGTGTGGGTCTGCCTTTTTGAATGCATTATATTTGAAGTTAGTTGAGATATTTGGATGTTAATATTTATGTCCTTCATCAAATTTGGGAAGATTTCAGACTTTTCCTTTTAGTATTTTCTGCCTTTTTCTTTGTCTCTCTTCTCCTTCTGAGACCCTACAATGTGATGTTTCCACTTGATGGTGTCCCACAAGTCCCTTAGGCCTATTCACTTAAAAGAAATTTTTATTTTTGTTCCTCAAACTTGATAATTTCCACTGTCCTATGTTCAAATTCAGATTCCTCCTTCTGCCTGTTTAAATCTGTCTTTAAATCACTCTAGTAAACTTTTATTTTAGTTATTCTACTTTCCAGTTCCAGAATATTTTTAGGTTTTCTATTTTTTAATTGATATTCCCATTTTGTTATACATTGTTTTCTTGACTTTTTCTATGCCTTAAACTTGCCCTATTTGTTTTGTAAGACAGTAGTTTTAAAGTATTTGTCTAGTAGATCCACCATCAGCTCTTTTTCAGGAAGAGTTTCTGTTCATTCATTTCTCTCCTTTGAATGGGCCATGCTTTTCTATTTTTTTGTATGCCTTGTGATTTGTGTGTGTAGTATCCTGGACATTGTATTTTAATAATGTAATAACTCTGGAAATTATATTTCCTCCCTTCTCTCAGGTTTGCTGGTGTTTTTGTTTGGTTTTGCTTTTGTTTTTTTTTATTGTTGTAGGCTGTATCTGTATAGAGGATTAGTTAGAGGTATAAACTCAGTCTTCTCTAGTGTTTTCTGAGCCTGTGTCTTCCCCAGTGCATGGACAATGACTTTCTAATTTCTCCATATATGAAATTACTTTTTTTTTTTTTTTTTGAAACAGGATCTCACTCTGTTGCCTAGGCTGGAAGGCAGTGGTGAGTGGCATGATCTTGGCTCATTCCAACTTCCATCTCCTGGGTTCAAGTGATTCCACTGCCTCAGCCTCCTGTGTAGCTGGGATTACAGGTGTTCACCACCATGCCTGGCTAATGTCTGTATTTGAAGTAGAGATGGGGTCTCACCATGTTGGCCAGGCTGGTCTTGAGCTCCTGACCTCAGGTGATCCACCTGCCTCAGCCTCCCAAAGTGCTAGGATTACAGGTGTGAGCCACCACACCTGGCCTGCAGTTACTTTTCAATATCCTTGTTTTCAATGTCTGGCTCCCAAAAGGACGAAAGAGAGAGAAATGAAGGAGAAAAATTTATTGGTCCTTTAAGTTCCCTGGAAATCATTTCAATTAGAGGATAATTGGCTTGCAACAATAAGGAGGGGGAGTCACAACAAAAGTGGGCACTGCCTCTTTGTCTGCACCTCTGTGATCAGAAACAGAAGTCAGTTATCACAGCAAAGATCTCTGACATTTGGAAAGCAGGGTTATTTTTCATCCACCCTGGCCCTGCAATCTGTGTGCGAGCTGCTGGGGACAAGGGATGGGTAGCTCTTACTGTGCTATGAGGTGAAATGGTCATAAATTTACTGAAATGTACCATCTAAGCCTTCCCTTGGAAGTTGCAAGCCTTCAACAGACTCCAGAGTTTCAAAATATTTACATCAGACTGATTCTGCCAGTGCAATTTTTGTGTAGGTAGGGAGACAGATTTCTAGTGCTCCCTACTCTTGTCAGAAGCCTTCCATCCATGCTTTATTAACCACAGGATAAAATAATATAGTAGATGGGATTGTATTGTGAAAAAATTAAGAGAATTGGAGGAAGGCAAATTATTATGTATAAAAAAGTAACTTAAAAATCATTATTTTCTCCAAAGCACCTGGTGACTTTATAGTGAGGTATAATTTACACAGAGTGAATGCATAGATCTTAAGAACACAATCAATTTTAACAAATATATACACCAGTAACCTACATGCCTGTTAAGATATAGGGTATTTCCTTTATCCTAGAAATATCTCTCATGCTCCTTCACAACCAGTTCACTCCCCTCACTCAAAGCAAGAACTCTTCTGATTTTCATCACCATTGATTTGCTTTGCCTGTTCTAGAACTTTGAAGAACTGGAAGTATAGAATACATAGCCTATTGAGCCTGAATTCTTTCCCTCAACATAATGTCTTTGAGATTAACCAATGTAGATCTTTGTCCCCCTTTTGACTCCCATGTAGTATTCCATTATAAATAAAGGTACCCTTTATTCAATAATCTATCCTTTTCTAGTTAGACAAGAGAGAGAAGGATTGTTTCTAGGTTGTAGCTCTTACTAGTAAGGCTGCTGTGAATATCCTTGTACAAGGCTTTTGTGGACATATATTTTTGTTTCTCTTAGATGCATACCTAGAAACATCATGCAACTTTACAAGAATCTAATTTAAGCACGGACCCTAAGAGTGATTTCCTCAAGTGTCATGGCTATTTTCATATTCAACCTAGAGGAATTCCAGTATTATTTTCTAAGAATCTGCACCCCATACTGAAGATGGCCTCTTCTGCCAAAGGAGGACCTATGTTGCCAAAGAACATCAGTATAATCTTCATCAAGTTGCAGCTTTCCTTCCTCTGAGCTCTCTCTATGTGACTGAAAACAATAAGAAAATGCCTAGAAGTCAGGCCTAGAACATTAAATGGTAGTAGACTCCAAACAACAGCAGAAGATAGAGTTGATTAAAATATATCTTTGGGGCAAGAGTAGAAATGAATGTGTGTGTGTGTGTGTGTGTGTGTGTGTGTGTGTATCTGTGGACAATTTCCTTTTACTTATTCCTAATGGTCCTGCAATTTAACGGATTAATGGAAATTAAAGTATGAAAATCAATTTGATGCCTTACAAAAATATCATATTAAATTTCCTTCTATAAAAACACAATACCACAAATTATCCATGATAAAAACAGCACTAGCACTCTTATTTCTATATAGGTTAAAAAAATAGGAAAAAAAAAAAACACAACTTTCCCCTTAATCATTTTATTTAGAAACCTGTGAAATAGCCTATGGCATGATGAGTTAAAAATTTTGAAAAGAATCCCTTTCTCAGCCTTGTCCTCTATGTCAGGTGTTTGACTGTGTAACTCAGAGGCTGAATATATTATTTTAGTTTACCCAATCATCACTTCTCTTGTTAAGTTGCAAGTTACCTTTAAAATGTCAAATATCAAATTTAGTTATATACTTTTTTCCACTCCACGAGATGAAGCATTATCATTCCATGCATCAAAATATTTCCAAGTGATGTGATTTCACCTTTAGAATTTCTGACTAACTGGGGTTTGGTATCCAGGGCTATAGTATTATTATTAGCGAACAAGCTAAAGAGCAACATACAATAATAAGTAGCGCAAAACAGGGTTCCCTCATTGTAAAATCAGTGCAGCCCCTCTGTTACAGGCAACGTTTATGCAACAAAAGGAGTGTTTCAATAAATGTCCAAACTAAGCCAGGAGAACAATCTGGGAGATGATGATAATGAAATCCTCGTATTATTGGTTAAACACAGGCATAGAGGAAAAGGACAACAGTCCAATTACTTAGTATACCAAAGGACTTTTCTTTAAAGAGATAACCTATGGATCAGAATTCCCTGTAGTTACTGGCAGAATATAAAACAGTACTTTTGACCTTGAGGAGTTAGAAGCTGGTCTGTCAACAGGAAACCAGAAATCTAACTTTCGAGTGATGGTACAGTGTCAGCAAATATCAACTTCTCTCACCACTGAATAGAAAGGGATAAAAAAGGTGAGAGAAAGGACTTGCATCTGTCACTTCATTAGTAATAAAGAACTTGGTTTTTACTCAACTGACCTTCATATCTAATGCTTATTTATGGTTAACATGATTCTATTACTAAACATGTCTTCCCATTACTAAATGTTTAGCAGTTTGCTCTTCAAGGTTAAAATAATGAGACATAGAATGTGTACTCCTTTGGCAGAGGATGAGCAGTTTCAACACAAAGTGCTACTAACATTAAAATGTTTACATATGCATTTAAGAGCTATATGCTACTAAGATTTACTACATATCTGCAGTTTGGGGAAAATACTCTTTGAAAATACACAAGAAGGCCGGAAACAGTGGCTCACGCCTGTAATCCCAGCACTTTGGGAGGCCAAGGGAGGCAGATCATGAGATCAAGAGATCGAGACCATCCTGGCCAACATGGTGAAACCCCCGACTCTACTAAAAATACAAAAACTAGCTGGGCATGGTGGCGGGCGCCTGTAGTCCCAGCTACTTGGGAGGCTGAGGCAGGAGAATCGCTTGAACCCGGGAGGCGGAGGTTGTAATGAGCCAAGATTGCGCCACTGCACTCCAGCCTGGTGACAGAGCAACACTCCATCTCAAAAAATAAAAATAAAAAATAAAAAAGGAAAGAAAATACCAATAAAATTAGGCAATGAATAATATACTTTTGAAAATTCTAAGCCTTTTTATTTCTAAATTAAGGTTCAAAACAGATCCCACCTCATTTATTTTGCTGCTTTATTTTGTAGTCCAAGATTGGGCAACTGATATTCAGTCCCATGCACTACCTGAGCCAGTCTTGACTGAAACAGGAATCACATCAAAAGATGAGGCAGCACTATCAGGTGAGTTTCAAAATCAAATTTCATTTCTTATGCCTATGACTTGGGCTCTCATTTCAGTTCCTTTCAGACAAATCAGATCCAAAACTTAAAGCTTAAACAGCAAGGACTGAGCTTTATTTGCTCCCTAATATCTCTCATTGTTATTTCCCACTTAACAAAACTGGCTTTCTAGAAGCATGGAAGGCTGGAAGTAAAGCTGGGCTCTAACTCTCTTCCCCCCGCCAGGGGAACACGTAGCCTTGTCACTCCTGATTGTTTCAAGAGTGGTGTGCTGGAGCAGGCCCAAACTAGCTCATTATTTTGTCAAATCTTCAGGAATTCTGCAAACTTATTCAACATAGCCATTATTAAAAATTAAATTATATAAATATACAATGGAATTAATTATGTGAAAAACAGAAGTAGTAAATACTCAAAGGTCAACAGCTTCAGTATTCTTTTCCAAAAGCCACTGCTATACATTAGCACAAAGTTACCAGAAGTTTTGTAGGTTGGAAGTCTGAAGTCAAATTGTTCCCAGGCTCCCTCTGAATGCTCAGGAAGGGGAAAGGGGAGGAAATTCCTCCTTGCTTTTTCCAATTTCTGGTGATTGCTGGTAATCCTTGGCATCACTTGGTTTGTGGCAATATAGCTTCAATTTCTGCCTCTGTCTTCACAGGGCCTTCCGTGTGTCTCTTCTCTGTCATCAAATCTTTCTCTCCATTGAAATTAGGACTCACCATTATCCAGTATGACCTCATCTTAACTTCATTACATTTGCAAAGACCTTATTTCCAAATAAAGTCCACATTCACAGGTACCAAAGGTTTTAGAACTTCAACATATCTTTTTTGAGAGAGACAATTCAATCTACAACTTCATAACTTAAGTAAAATTTACCACGTTTTACTCTTATCTTATGTTCTTGGACTTGCTTACTCACCCCTTGCATGGGTATGGCGTAAATTCCATCCAATGATGTGCTACGAGCATTTCTCCTCAACTCTATACTTAGTTGTTATCGTTAGTCATATTGTACTGATAGCTTGAAAACAGAGTGGAAATGTTTATACTATGGAAACCAGCAAACACCACAAATCAGGGTTCGATTTATTATTTTGACTGAAAATACAAATCTCCTCTATAAGGCCAGAGAATAAACATCTATACTTTGTGCACCATATGTTTTCTGCAGCAACTACTCAACTCTGTGGTTCTAACATAAAAGTAGACACGGACAATACACAAACAAATAAGCTAGTAGTACTCCATCAAACTTTATTTAGAAAGACAGGTGGTAGGCCAGATTTACCCTGTGGGCTGTAGTTGGTGACCCTTAGTCTAGGGTTAAGAAAGTAATGGAGAAAACATTAATAATATAGATAAATTTCAAACTCATGTCTGTAGCTGTAACATTATTAATAGTACAAACAAAATTAAGAAATATTATCTTAGTGCCTGAAGACAATTATTTGAATCAGCAAAGAAGTTGGTCATTGGTGAATTAGTGATGTTGCAATACATTTATTGTTTTGTCTTATGAATGTAAATTAAAATACCAATATTCATGTCAGAATGTGCTATAGTAGTTGATCAATTATTATCGGCACACTGGCAATAAATACCAGAGTTTGACAAAAATAAGGGAACAGTCTTCAAAAATCAATTGGCTGTGTAAAATTTACAATAAAGAATATCACATATTTTGTTACTATTTGTAACTTGTGTCCGATGTATTGTAACATTCGTGCTAAACTTATGTATCCATATATGTGCATACTTTTTTTCTGGGGAGTCATTTGTTAAACATTTTTTAGCACATTGCTGCCCAAACCACTAACATTTGTCATAATTCCTGCAAATGGCAGTATTCATATTGGCAATGTAAACTCTGATAGGATACTGATATGAACCAAAAATGTAAAAAGAGAGTGAAGTAGCAGAATCTTTTACCACTTCCTGAGATTGGTGAGAGCTGTACCTCTCAAAGACAAGTTCTACCAGCATTAATACATATGTGATTAGGAAATTAGAGCCCAGGAGAAAGCTACACGAATAAATCTGCTTCCTTTTGAGGATTAAACCTGAGACTTTTATTAGATTGTGATCTCTTTCTGCAAATTTATGTAAAACACAATACCCACCCAAAAGAAGAGACTTAAAGGTGCAATGACCACCTAAGTTACATCTGATTTCGTGACGTTTTTGGTACAGATGGTTTGGACCTGTCTTGCTGCCTTCATTAGGGCCAGCCAGGCTGGGTTGTTTCTTTTTTGCTTTTCAAAGGGCATTGACTCATTTCTATATTTAGCCCAAGCTTCATTTCTTTATATGTAAAATAAAGATTGTCAAGGTAACACTATAAATATTAGAGAATTTGCACTATAAATATTAGAGAATTAAAGCAAGGAAAACAAAGACAATGCTTATTACATAAGTGCCCAGTAAATACATGCTGTAACAATTGCTCCCATGAATTCTGCTATTACTAACATAAATATTAATTTTTCTAGGAGGTCTCAGTTTTCTGAGAATCCAAGTATCCTATGTCAGTTGCTATAAGTAGGTAGAAATGACATCTATAATATGAAATATAAATAATTCAATTTTTGTTCATTTTTCCTAAAGACATTCCAATGTATAAGCAAGAGGACTGGTTCTTGTGGTATCATGGCATGAAATATCTCATGGCAGAAACTATTTTGGTCTTACATAATTATGTCCATTCATCCAAGTACCTACTCTGGCCAACGTCAGTAGGTAGAAATGCATGTTGAATTCCATCTCATGGAGATCACTGCCTGTAAAATCAAGCCATCAGTGAAGAAGTGGCTATGGCATGATCATTTTTACATTGTGTGACAAGTTCCTGTTGTACTGTCAACAAACATAAACTTTAATCTCCACAAGGAGAGTTTCTGTAAACTGTATGTCACACTAATGCTTTTATTTTGCATGCTTCTTTTCCTCAGAGAAATTCCTTTTATCTTTATTTCTTTACTACGATTGTAATTCATTTCTGACTGACACGCTGACAAATCTATTCAATTTCTTTATATTATTGTACAGCCATTGATTATTCAACATATTTGAGCTCCCTATTTTTCTTTTTTAAAATAAATACTGCTCCCATTGTTTGCACAGAGATGGCTTTGAATATGCATTTAAGTTCAAGAGGGAAGTAGATGTCCCCTATATTAGGCTTGCCATGTCTAATTTGCAATTTATAGCTTGACTTTGCATGGTTAATTGAAATCATTTCCTCATCATAAAAAATGTCCTTTAGAATTTAACATTTATCAGAATCAATAAAGTGTGGTTTTAAAGACCAGTTCGGCATATCTGTCTATACATAATAACTGAACACAATATTGTGATACCAATGGTGTCTTAAGGTCAATTTAAGCCAGGTCAGACCAATGGCAAACTGGTCTAATCACAATGGGAAAGAAAGTGACACTTTACTAGGTGGTTGGATAACATGCTATCTGTACTATCTCTTTTCTCCAAACTCTTTATTTCTTTCATCCTAAAGACGTTCCACACCGTGTTCCTCAAGGCCACATTACAATTCTCCATTCATCTTGACTTCTGATTAATTTATAAGCATTGTTCTTTCTGCCACTTGGCTCCCTGCAGGCATTCATATTCTAACTCATCAATGCTTAGCTCCCTTTCCTGCTTAAATGGGACCATAATGAGTAGGGAGACAAAGATATATTTAGAATTGCCTTCTATTTGAAACAATGGATCTATCTCTTTCTCATCATCTTCGAGGGCAAGGACCTCACTCACCTAAGCCTCTGCACAGTTTTAGACACATAATTGGTACTAAGCTTGTATTTGTTGACCAACAAAATTAATGAAATCCCATAAAGATGCCGATTTATACTTTAATTTCTTATGCTCTATCACAATAATTTAAAAAAATGTTCTTGAAGGGCTCAACTTGCTTTCTATTTTGCTAAGACCATTCTTCCTAGCATCTACATTTTCTTCTGAAATTGGTTCCTTCCTTGCTGAAGTGTCACCCATGGTGATTATAAACTTTGGTGTATGTCATTCATAGATCAGTATTTTATAAACTGAAAAATTGAAAACTTTGATTCATGACATCACTTCACTAATGCTTTAAAATATATCCCAGTTCAGTATTATAACAAAAATGAAAGCAAAATAAACTTAAGTAGCCTTTGTTTTATACACCTGTTTAAGCCAGGTTTGATAAAACAAAGTTAATTTTTCAGTGAGCCTCGCAAACTTCATTTAAAAAAAAATGCACACATCTGACCCTATCACATGAAAAGGCAAAAAATTACAATGGACAATTGTGCTGATGACCATTCTATGGCTAAATAAATCAAGTATGATGGCGTTACATGCTTCTAACATGATTCTTAGTTATTTCTAGGCTTAACACTATCTTGTATGTTTTATTTTCCATGTATGGCAAGAAAGAAGTGCAAACATTCCAAATTCAGTAATCACATTTGTATCTTGATAGTTTGTTCATTTATTATAGATAGATAGGTATGCATACTTGTCTTCAGAACCACACATTCATGCACTTCATTACCTCCTTTATTTTAAAAACCTGGGAACAAGTGTCGAATTTATGTTAAAAAATTTCCAGCAATCCAACACAATTTAATGCTTTTATTATTGATATACCTTTAGCTTTTTAAATCGTCATTGATTGATTAGTTTATCTTTTTATTGTTGTTCTGTTTTACCTTCTCATGCTGAGTTTCCAATAACTGTTAGATGATACAACTGCCGCAAAATGGGTATCTTACCCCTATTTTGGCCTGAATCCAACAATGTTGCCCACACACCAAATCAAGGCATAAGTAACTTTGTTCTTCACGTTCTGTAATAGCATAAGGCAGCATCATATTTGTTGGTGTTTAGTGTCCTTTAACTGTCATAACTAATGGAGACTCTCTTCTCGGAAATTGAGTGGGGAAGGCATTCCTGTAGAGTGTGCCATTTCCAGACAATGTTCTCTTAATTTTTTAATGCAACTATTATTGTGATTTATAATTGCATCAGAGGTTCTTCATAATCTTTTTCAGGATATGTTTGTTGTTATTAGTGAAATCCTTAAGTCTTCGGAAGAGATGTTTTACAACCCTATTTAATAATATAACACTTTCCTGAAAAATGGTGCAATCTTATAACTTCTTTTAACAGATCAGATTTATACCTGCAAACTTTAAAGAGCTTCCTAAACTTAAATAGCCCAAAGTTGGGGGCATGTTGAATTTGAGGGGAGTTATTTTATTATGTAGATTTGGAAAAAATACAAAATATCTATTGTTGTATGTATCGTAATTCTGAACTGTTTCCTACATCAGAGGATTCACAAGTTACTGCCTATGATGTGCTTTAAAGACATTGGTAAATTGTTGAAGTTCTTTCTTATATCATCATATTTGGATTAAAATTGTCTGCTAATTAATGAATTCTAACTGGGTGGAGCATATCAGAATGTGTTTTCTATATCTATTGTATTAGCTTGAGTTAACAAAGACTAGTAGCTATCTGGGAGAAGGCAGAAATATTTTATTAATAGGAAAAATATGTTCAAACTACATTGGAGCTCCAGCATTACAAAATCTTTTAAATAGAAAATTCAGCAGAAGGAGTCTCTATTGGACTATGTCTGTAGGGTCTATTATCCAAGATACTGGAAGGAGCTTGCTATGAATACATTTCGGTCTTGTAGTATGCATCTTGAGAATAGTGGATTAGTAAGGCTCCAGCATATGAATTATATATGCCTCTTGATAGTGTATCAGCACAATAATTGTAAGACAGAATTTCAATAAATTCCTCCTCTTACTCTTCCCCAAATTCCTCAAAAGCAGGTTTTGGTTATGGTAAAGTTTTGGCCATTATTTCTCATGTATTCAAAAAGTTAGGGAGAAAAGAAAAATCTAATGCAAAGAAATACATTTAACAAAGTTAAATATTAGTTTAGAATTAGATATTTATTTATGTATATGTTTTAAATTACTAGATGCCAGAGGTAGAGCTTAAAAAAAGTTTTGGCTAGAATTTAGAATCTGTCACTCTAATATTTATTAAATGTATACAAAACAAGTTCATGAATAATCTGAAAGTCAACAATGGAAGGGGGAGGGTCTACTGAATTACTTCTGGAATAACACAAAGAAAATGTAAGGGAATCAAACCAGATAGATGCCACTGGGCACAGAGATGTTAGAATTTGTGGCCAACATAATGATTTTTTTTTTTTAATAAAGCACCTGGGAATTATCCCTATGGTAATAGGAACTTAAAAGGTAGGGTAATGAATCCAGGTGAACTAATCAAGTCATAACATCAATTATCAGAAAACCTCTCAGACTCTGAATTTATATATATTCTGTTACAAAATAATAAAAACAGGGCATAAAGTTACCAAAGGTGTTTCATGCTAGAAGCAACATCAGACTTTATAATATTTAGAAACAATTTCTAATTTCCCGATTATAGATGTCAGCAAGTATTCATTCCAGCTACGTGCAAAAACACCCCAAACACACTACTTTGTGTGCACATTCTAGCAAAAAGCTGTTCTGGCAAAGCAAACATGACTACAGGAGATGAAAAATTATCTTAGAAGAGCAGAAAAATATCAGTACATATCAGCAAGCTCTTTCTTGTGTTTAAGACAGAGTAAGCATTAATCATGGAATTTTGAAAGGAATGAAGAATAAAGTGGGAAGAAAGGTAGGACAGAAGAAAGGAAAGAGAATATCCACTCAAGCTATAATGAACATCACAAAACCCTAAGGTTTTGTTAATGGTACCCTGTCAAATTTTCTGGAATATTTGCAGGTTAATAGGATGATCTCTATATTGGTAATTCGTGGGGGCACATAAATAATCAGCTTTTATACATACTATTTAGGTATTTTATAAAATTCTTATTAAATTCAGACCTTGGGTGAAATCACCCAGAAACTGATATTCCAGCAAAATATTACTTAAATGTCTTTAGACAATAGGATGTGAATTTTCAGCTTTGACATATTGATTTCAGCCAGAATATACCCTTTTAAAGACTCTTCTGCTTCTTTCTGCCCCCTAAAGTATCTGAATTGGGATTGCAGACTCTCTTAGTGTTTACTCCAGGCTAATTATGTGTGGTGGCCATGTCTCGTACTGGCATCCCATGTTACACAATTTACAATATACTACTTAATTTACTATCTGGCTAGATTGTTTTGTTGTGTAGGGAGACTCAAATGGAACATATTTCATTATCTTAGCTCCTAGAAGAACACTGTGGAGATTGAAGTGGGTTTAAATTGGCATGCCTCACATTATGCTAGGTTTCAAAAAGACAGAGCCCAGGTGCTTTTAGCTAAATCAGACAAATGATCTTGCCAAAATTCTCCAATATAACATTCCCTGGCCACACATGAATATAGTCCTCTATAGAGGCCGCCTCCTTAGCTAGAAAGAATGGACATTTTGAGAGATAGGAGATTAAGAGGAGATTAAGAAAATTCAATCATTGCTGCAAAAACAGAATAAGAAATTCCATCTTCACAATATCATAAACTAAGCTATTTATATCTAGCATTCACTTCAGTATTTCCTCAGGTTTCAAACTCTCTCTTACGTAACATTTGTACAGTTTCTACATCTTTCTCAGATGTCCTATGGTTTTCCTCTCAACAAACACCACAGGCAGAAGAGAACGACTTGTGGCTTCCCTCATACTCTGTTCCATGGCCTGTCTGACTTATTGCATAAACTTAGGCTTTCCTCTGTGAGTCCCTTTAGCAGAAATTCAAAGCTTTCTTTAAATTTCATCACATGTGATCGTGGCTACTCACATACATAATCCACACATGTAACCGATGGTGTAGGGAAGGGAGGCCACAGGCTTTGTATTTTATGAGGTAAGCAGAAAAAATACATATGCCATCTAGAAAACTGCTTCTAGCATTCATTATAGAATTGGCACATCTTGTTTGAAGAAAATAAACACGCACACAAAATAATAACAATAGGTAGAAATAAAAGGTGAGACTTTGAGAGCTCTGAAGCTGATAGTAAGAAGCGAAAAGGCCTGGTCTAGGTGGGAAAAGGGCCCAAAGAAAAAAAAAAAAGTGTGTGTGTGTGTGTGTGCGCGCGTGTGTACATGTGCATGTCTGTGTGTGCGCACGCATGTGTGTGTATTAAAAACGGAGAAGGCAGATGAAAAAACACAAAGGAGAGAAAGGAGTTGCAGCAACAGACGACATGAAAGAATGTAAAACTTCTATGGCAGGAGCACCAAGAGAGATACACCTTAGGAGAGCAAGAAAGCTTTTGGAGAACTTTAAAGCCTAATTAAAAAACAAATGAGCCTTTTGAGATGCAAGGCCTAATATGTGATTAACTGTGCTATTATCAGCACTGCTGTACAGATGACTGCTCTTGTATGAGTGAGTGACTGGCTATGAATAAAGGGAATGAGTTTCCTGTCTGTGTTGACATGGTAAAGAGCAGAGACTGCAGGAAGATATCTCATACCAACCTAGATCCCATCAGGGATTTGCTGAAATCTCATTGGAAACATTGATCCTTCATGGAATGTGGAATTGCAGTTGAGATCATAACAGTTGTTTTTTTTTTCCTGGAATTCAGGGGGCAGCTTGCATCTAAAAGAGGTCTAGCTGGCATCTATCTGCATCCAGAAGTTCGGGTAAGGTAAACGAGTAAAATGAGGCAAGCAAGAGACGTTGGGGATGACGGAGACTGTGGGAACCTGAAGCGTCCTGCCATTTCTAGATGGTCTGCGGCTTCTTACTTTCACAGTGTGTGAGCCATGTGACTGTGTGCACTTAGTGTTGCTACAGTTGCTATTTTTTTTCCAAGAGAAGCTCCAAATCTAAATATTTAGATAAAAATCTCTTCATTTAAAAAAATCTATGGGCCAGATAGATACAAGATCTACCAGTCTGCAAACTTTCCTATACATCTTAGCTGAAATTTCACTCTTTCATATACAACCAATCAAAACAGTACATAAATCAGTTCTTTTTCATCTTACAAATAACGCAAACCCAAAATGTTCAGTTTTCCCTTCCTTAAGGAATGGGTCTCATTTAGTATTCTAAGACTGAGTCCCAGACAGTACATCTATATTTCAGAAAGGATATTCAGGAACTTGACAGTATCAGAAACAGTGGAATGTCCTCTGCATTGCTAGATGGAACTTTCTTCTCTGAAAAGGGCAAAGGTGTGAAGCAGATATCTCCTAGGGTAGGGTTCTAGAAAGCACCTCCTGATACTACAAATATGTACCACTGAGCTAAACTCAGTTACATGGTCACAACTTGCTGTAAAAAATAAAATAAAGGACGCTGAAAATATAGACCTTTTCTGACTGCTCATTTGCCTGTCTAAAAATTCTATTATCTTGGAGGAAGAATGGACCAGAAATCTTGGGAGGACCAGCACAATAGATCCCTCTGTATGTTTGGTATTAGAGTGTGGCTATAACAATGACAATTTCCCACCATTCCCACATCCATTCAAAATCCTGAACATCATTAAAATAATCCACTAGATGAAGCATTATTAATTTCACTCATTCTCAATTAATTTGTGGGTGACCTGAAACAGCAACAAAGTTAAATGAATTTTTTAAACATATGGAGCCATTTCAAAAATAGTTTTTGAAACATTAATTTTTAATTAAGAAATATTTCAAAACTAGACAAAAGCAGAATAATAGGTATTACAGATACTCATGTATCCCACCAGCTAGAGTTAACAAGTGTTAAAATATTGCTGTATTAGTTCTCTATTTCTTGAAACAAATTTTTAGATCAAAGCCAAGTACGCAAAGCTCATGTGGAGCTGAATTGTTTGCAGAGAAAGGAAGGCTCAGAATCTCACTCATTGGGCAACCTCTATCGCCCCCAAACCTTCAATGTTCTGCTGAGTGTTGAACAAGCAAGAGTCAATCAGGTATTGATAATCAAAGATAAAGAAATACTACTTTTAAGTTTATTCGAATTTAAACATTATGCTAGCTGAATTTATATCCTCCAAAAATTTGTTTGTTAAAACCTAATGCCAAATGTGATGGTATTTGAAGATGGGTCCTTGGAAGATGATTTGGTCATGATGACAGAGCCCTCCTGAAGGGAAATAGTACCCTTATAAACGAGGGCAGATAGCTCCTTTGTTCCTGTGGCCATATGAGGACACAGCAAGATCATTGTCTATGAACAAGGAAGCAGGCCATCGTCACACACCAAATCTGTTGGTACCTTGATCTTGAACTTCCTAGACTCTAGAACTGTAACCATCTGATCTTTGACAAACCTGACAAAAACAAGCAACGGGGAAAGGATTCCCTATTTAACAAATGATGTTGGGAAAACTGGCTAGCCATATGCAGAGAACTGAAACTATACCCCTTCCTTACACCTTATACAAAAATTAACTCAAGAAGGGTTAAAGACCTCAACACAAGACCTAAAGCCATAAAAACTCTAGAAGAAAACCAAGGCAATACCTTTCAGGACATAGGCATGGGCAAAGACTTCATGACTAAAACACCAAAAGCAGTGGCAACAAAAACCAGAATTGACAAATGGGATCTAATTAAACTAAAGAGCTTCTGCACAACAAAGGAAACTATCATCAGTGAACAGGAAACCTACAGAGTGGGAAAAAGTTTTTGCAATCTATCCATCTGACAAAGGGCTAATATCCAGAGTCTACAAGGAACTTAAACAAATTTACAAGAAAAAAACAACCACATCAAAAAGTGGGCAAAGGATATGAACAGATACTTCTCAAAAGAAGGCATTTATGTGGCCAAAAAACATATTAAAAAAAGCTCATCATCGCTGGTCATTAGAGAAAAGCAAAACAAAACCACAATGAGATACCATCTCGCACCAGTTAGAATGGCAATCATTAAAAAATCAGAAAACAACAGATGCTGGCAAGGCTGTGGAGAAATAAGAACGCTTTTACACTGTTGGTGGGAATGTAAATTAGTTCAACCATTGTGGAAGACAGTGTGGCGATTCCTCAAGGATCTAGAACCAGAAACACCATTTGACCCAGCAATCCCATTACTAGTTATACACTCAAAGGATTATAAATCATTCTACTATAAAGACGCATTAACACGTATGTTTATTACAGCACTATCCACAATAGCAAAGACTTGGGACCAACCCAAATGCCCATCAATGATAGAATGGATAAAGAAAATGTGGCACATATACACCATGGAATACTATGCAGCCATAAAAATAATGAGTTCATGTGCTTTGCAGGGACATGGTTGAAGCTGGAAACCATCATTCTCAGCAAACTAACACAGGAAGAGAAAACCCAACACTGCAGGTTCTCACTCATAAGTGGGAGTTGAACAATGAGAACACATGGACACAGGGAGGGGAACATAACACACCGGGACCTATTGAGGGGTGGAAGACTAGGGGAGAGAAAATATTAGGAGAAATACCTAATGTAGATGATGGATTGGTGGGTGCAGCAAACCACCACGGCACATGTATACCTATGTAGCAAACCTGCACATTCTGCGCATGTATCCCAGAATTTAAAGTATAATAATAATAAAATTTTAAAAAAGAAAAATAAATGTGTGTTGTTAAAGCCACCAATTCTATGGTATTTTTGTTATAGCATCCTGAACAGACTAAGGCATTTCTCAGATGTAAATTTTCTACACATGAAGGAACAATAAGTCTACAATACAAGCACACTTCTTCCTGCCTGCCTGCCTGCCTGCCTTCACTTCTTCCTTCCACCTTTCTCTCTCTCTCCCTCCTTCCTTCCTTTTCCCCTCTCTTCCTCCATTCCTTCCTTTTTTCCTTCTCTGTTTCCTTTTAAAGGAGTTACTGGTCTTATTTATTACACTTGAAAACATTGTGTGTTCTGACTTTGTTATTTATTTATATTCGAGTGGCTTCAGGAAATTTCTGAAAACTCTTTGGCCCAATTAGAAAATGAACCTGAATGCCTATTTCTTACACTTTCAGAAGTAAACTGTGCTATATAACTTCAAAATCATCAGTCAGAATACTATGTATTTTTAAAATATTACATGATTGGTTATAATCTAACAAGTGTTTCATTTTTTCCATAAAGTCAAATACATTTAAACTTCACAGAAAAGCAATAACAAAATGACGCTAGAATGAAAAAACACAACTACGGTAGAATTAACTCTAGTCTATGATCTTTTGTGCCTGAACTTAAATATGGGTCACATTCAGATGCCTAGCTTGATGCTGCTGTAATTTTAAGCACTGCTTTTGCAGTACTGGATTTAAATAATAAGAATACTAATTACGTAGAGAGGTGAAACTCACAATTCTAAAACAGAAATTCACCCAGAGTTTCTCTTGCCGCTTCGGCCATGAGCTACTTAAACAATATTGAACGGTATGGTAGTTGGCATGCAGAAAACACGGGTCTCAACATGTCAGGTAGGTTATTTCTGTGCAGCGCAGCTAAAACAAACACTTCATTTTGCCCTGAAAAACTAAATTTGTCTAATTTACCTGTGACACAAGCCCCCTGAGAGTTCCTGAACAAGTTTTATACAATGTATTCCACATGCTTCAAAAGGAAGAAATAAATATGATACGACTTACCCTTACCTTCCTTCCAGTAACTCCCGCCTTCATTCACTCATCGTTTCTAAAGAAACAAAAAGCAAGAAGTATTCATTGTTCATGTACCTACCAGTTATAACTTAATCCAGAATATAATTCAAATTAGCTGCTGAATGGCAGCTTTGCTTTTTTTAAAAGAAAAATCTTTGACGAGTTGTTGAAAATTGTTTTAATGTTTGCTATCATTAACCATCCACTTTACCAGTTGTAGACCAAAGTAGATCGGGACACATCTGTTCAGGAAACCTAGACTGCTCCCTTTTTCTTCAGAATCCATCTGTCTTTAGATTTTGAGTTAAATACAGTATTTGGATCTATATTTCATTTTGGAATTTTAAAAAATTTCTTTAAATACACTGGAAAAAAGAACACATGAACCAATTTTCCCTTTCCTGTTATTTACTTATGTCAACCCCCCTCTCGCATTTACTCTTATTTCTTTAATTGTCTCATCCCTAAATACATCTACGTTAATTTAGGAGAAACAATCAGGCAGCCGAATTCAATATGTACCAAGCAAAACGATACTGGGAACTTCGCAAGTTAGGCATATATGCTCATCTAGTGAAATGAGGGAAAGGAGAGGGTGGGTATAACAGAGAAACAGGGGAATTAAATTCTCAGATCCCAAAGAGTTAATTTATGCATCTAAGCATGTGCGTCTGAGAAATGGATTCTATTTATTTGCAATACTTTTAAAAAGTCAGAAATCAAAAGAGAATGGTTTGATATCCAGTGCATTTTGAAAGAATTCTGAAAAATAAGTAAAGATTGAGGTTTGTTAAGCACTGGAGAGTTACCTCTTTTTCTAATTGCAATTTTATTGAAGTCAAAGTTGAGCACCCTCGTGGGGCCTCACTGCTATTAGAATAACAAGTTATGGCTGGCCAAAACACACTGGCTCTTTAGCCACTGGGCAAAACAGACGATAAAACAGCAGTGAAATAGCAAGTTGGCAGCATCACTTCCTTCTATCATATGTTGACAAAGAAAAATAATGAAAGCTGCACCAACAAATGTACTTAAGACAAAAAGGCATTTATATGAAATACTTGATTTGGAGGCAATCAGAATTTTCATTTATAGCAGCTTGTTACCAGAGTGGTACCAACAGTCCTTAGTAATTAAAGGTGTCATTTATGCCCAGACCCTTGGTGAGAGAAGTAAAAATTCACCCCCTGTTTCTTGAGAATTGCAGTTTTCTAATCATTTTGAAACAGAAGGTGACTAGCATAGTCACCTCCCCACCTTGTATTATACAAATAGCTCATCTTGGGAACAGCTTCTGAGGCACCAAACATCCCCTCCACATCTCACCCCAGAAGGTAACACATTTCATTTTGTGTGTCCCTCCCAATTCTAGCTGGCATTCCTTTAAGGAGACCTGGCTCTGAACTTTCAGAAGAACGTGATGTTTTATGTTAACACCGAAAGCTCTATACACTGAGGAAGAAAACGTCAAGTGATGGAGGTTCAAACAAATTTCTAATCTTTACAGTCCTTTAGTATTTATATTTTTAAAGTGGAGGCATAATTCATTTCTGATGAAACTGAATTGCTCAGCTCTCCACTAATAGGATCCTCAGGGCAAAAAGGGTAGAGTAAGAGTCATCATAAAAAGCAGAAGCTTCACAATTTTTTGAAGTTTAAACTTGAAAAAAAAATTAATAATTAGGTTTGTCATGATTATTGCAATTTATCATAAGATAAATTGTTCTTATTTAGTGAATGGGATAATGAACTTGAGTGACCTGGAAGATTAATGAAAGACAAGTAATATTGGCCTAAGAAGCACTGGTGACCATTCTTATTTTGTTAAGGAAGCCAACAAGCCATGTGCAGGTGTAATGGCACATCACAATTTTTTTTACCCTTTCTTCTTATGCTTTTTTTTCCCCCCTAGAATTAATTTGACTGTTTGCCAAATGTTTTCCACCTGAAAGCTGACCAGGGCGAAGACCTTTCTGCTCTTGCCACAGAACTGTAGCAGAGTTTCCATCTGGTGCAAACACTTTTTTTGTTTTTTGTTTTGGAGCCTAATCATGGTGATTTATTTTTCAATCAGTCACATAATCAAAGGAATGCTTAAATATCTTTTACTATCATTGTGGAGGGATGGAGCAGCATTCTACAAAAGAATCATCACTAAAGCAATGGAGGTCCATCTGCCTAATTATCCAGCGATGAAGATCGCCTTTAGTAAGCACAATATTAAAACTGTTTTGGGTTCTTCAAAGGTGCTGCATTCCCATCATCTTCCCTTGAAAATAATGAAAGGGAAGACACAATAATAGAGAGTTAAAGTGGATGGCATGTAGCAAGGGCTCCAGGCAAGCTTTGTGTTTCCTCCTGTGAAAAGTATCACCATTTATTATCACTCATTAAAATTTAATTTTATATGGCATCTTTAAAAGGTCATTTTTTAAATTGGAATTTTGTCGGCAACATTACTGACTGGTTAACTACTGTGAAAAAACAAACTTTCATAGATTTATTGTTTTAAGCTATTATTAAAGAGGCACCTTAAAAAAAAAACAGAACAAATTATTTCCTTCCTATAGAGCCAGATTGTTCTCCTTTCTAAGTAATTTAGTTTACACAGTATTTTCAGTTGATTTTTGTACTAAAAGCACCTTGGAAACCTAATTAGAAATAGAAAATCATTAGCATATAAAGGGTTTAAACCTATAGTTTAACTATGACAAATTTAAACCAAGACTGTGATGGTAAAATGCAAATCACTCTAGCATGGAAAGTGGAGAAGTTTAACTTATATCTTTTCTTTGTACTTACTTCAATCAAAATATATTATTTTTCTACTGACTCTTATTTTATTATAGACTATGATTACTTTGACTTCTAGTCTAAATTGGTTTTATGTAGCTGTACAGTTGTAATAAATATTAATACTTATACTATCAATATAAAAGAAACCCTTTATTCTCCAAAAGGAAAGAGAAACATTTTTTATAGCACCAAGATTTTCAGGCACTTTATATACACTTTTTATTCTTTAATCATATAAAAAAATTGAGATAGACATTAAGCCCATTTTGGTATCAAGGAAACTGATGTTTAGGAAAGATAAGAGACATATGCTAAAACCATGCAAGAAGTTAGTTTAATAGGAAAGCCAGATCTAACCCAGATCTCCCTGGCTCCAATAGAATTTCCAATACCTAGGCTATCTTCTAAAGAAAGCGTATCTATTTTCACAAAAAGAGAAGTCAGCTAACTTTCTGTTAAGAGAAAAATCGCAAGTATTTTCTGCTTTTCAGGATATACCATCTATGTAGCAACTACTCGATTTTGCCTTTGCAGCAAAAAAGCAGCTATAGATAAAATGTAAAGGAATAGGCTAGCTGTGTTCAAACAAAGCTTTCCTTTCAAAATTGGGCAGCAGGCTAGGTCAAAGGGTCACAGTTTGCCCTGTACTCAAATATAAGCTATGTAAAGGCATAAACTTTATTTGTTCAATATTATATAATCCGATATCTAAAAAAGCAATGATTAAATAATGACATTAAAAATAATGCTAATACTTATTTTGAATTTGTTATGTGCTGGCTGTTTTTGCATACAATAACTCATTTCTTCTCATAATATCCCTGCAAGTTAGTTACTATTTTTTACCCATTTTAGGAGATAACAGAACTGAGGAATGAATAATTAATTGGTCAAGATCATTCAGCAAGTAAGTCGGGAATCTGGGATTTAAATAATAAAAATACATAATACACAGTAAGATCTCAATCAATAATTGATTAATCAAACAAGTGAACAAATGAATGATTGAATGAATCAGTATAGGGAATTAGTCCTGGGTATTTTGAGTAAAAAATATATATCTTGATAATTTAGGAGATATCATTCTTCCAAACGGTCTAGGTTTACATAGCTACCGGCAAATTTAAAAAAAAAAAAAAAAAAGGAGAGGCAAATCAAATGAAGGAAAATGTTAATCTGCTATTGAGCATATATTTCTGTATTTCAATTAATTAAACTAATTGTCTGGTACGGTTTCAATGCCAAAGACTCGTGTTGGAAACTTAATCCCCAATGCAACAATGTTGGGAGGTGAGGCCTAATAAGAAGTGATTGGGTCATAAAGGCAGAGCTCTCATGAATGGGCTGACACTGTTAATGCACAAGTGGATTAGTCATTGCAAGAGTGTGGTGTTGGCCAGGCACAGTGGTTCACACCTGTAATCCCAGCACTTTGGGAGGCTGAGGTGGGCGGATCATGAGGTCAGGAGATGAAGACCATCCTGGCTAACATGGTGAAACCCCATCTCTACTAAAAATACAAAAAATTAACTGGGCGTGATGGCGGGCGCCTGTAGTCCCAGCTACTTGGGAGGCTGAGGCAGGAGAATGGCGTGAACCTGGGAGGAGGAGCTTGCAGTGAGCCGAGATTGTGCCACTGCACTCCAGCCTGCGCGACGGAGCAAAACTCCGTCTCAAAAAAAAAAAAAAAAAAGAAAGAAAGAAAGAGTGTGCTGCTGTTATGAAGAAGTCTGGCCTCTGGTGTCTCTGTCTTGTGTACTCACTTCCGCCTTCTGCCCTTCCACCATGAGGTGACCTTGCCAGTTGCTGGCTTCATGCTCTTGGACTTCCCAGCATGCATCTAGAACTGTAAACTAAATTAACTTGTATTTTTAATAAACTATCCAGTCTGTAATGTTCTGTTCTAACAACAGAAAACAAATTAAGACACTGTCTTATCTTAAGTAAAACTGAACTTTACATAAGTAGGTGGGAAGTTTTGAACTTAACTGACAAGTCTGCATTTGTCATGAAAGAATGCAGGAGGCAAAGAAGGAAGAAAAAGGAAGGAATGATAAAAATCTGAGAGAAGTTGAAAATAGAGATGGGAGCTAAGGGATATCTGGTGAGAAGAGAATTGTCAGGAAGACCTTTTAATCAACAGGTATTTACCAAGGGTTTAAAATCTATTGGGTACTAAGCTATGCACTGATAACACATTGATTTTAAAAAGAAAGAAAAATAATCAAGGCTGCTTTATTCATAAAGCTTACAGTATATTAAGGAAACAACATAAACATCATTTATAAAAGTATTATTACAAATCATGATAAGTGCAACAATAACAAAAAAAAGAATGGATAAATGCTCTGAGAGTGTACCAGTAAAATTTAATTAAGACCTGTCACACGTGGTGGCTCATGCCTGTAATCCCAGCAATTTGGGAGGCCAAGGTGGGTGAATCACCTAAGGTCAGGCGTGCAAGACCAGCCCGGCCAACATAGTGAAACCCTGTCTCTATTAAAATACAAAAATTAGCCGGGACTCATAGTGGGGAGCCTGTAACCCCAGCCACTTGGGAGGCTGAGGCACGAGAATTGTTTGACCCAGGAGGCAGAGGTTGCAGTGAGCCGAGATCGCGCCATTGCACTCCGACCTGGGCAACAGAGTGAGACTCCATCTCAAAAAAAAGAAAAACAAAAAGGAATGTAATTTAGACTTAGGGATTTAAGGATTCTTTGAGGAAAGGATATTTAAATTGAGAACTGCAGATGAATAAGAACTATCTGGATGAAGAGTAGGGAGAATAGCATTTCAGGCAGATGATTAACAGGAGCAAAGTTTCAGAGATGGGAAATAATTTGATATACTATATGGACTTTAAGAAATGCCAGTGTGGTATATTGCTGTGAGTTGGGAGAAAAGTGGAAAAAATGACAAGAGCAAGATGGGATAATCCAGCAGGCTTTGTTAATCATATTAAGAATTTAAGAGGTTATTTATTTTTCTCAGATTATATTCCAGGTTTGATGGGTAAAAATGGAAAGGATTTAAATGGTGCAAAAACAAATTTTGGTTTTTATTAAAAAATAAAAGAAAACTGGCAGCATTGGAGGCAGAAGTCAAGAAGTATCTAAGAAGGAGGTATGTGGGGAGATAGGTTAAGAGGATGTTACAAGAACAGGCCATGAGAGAGATCCTCATGGATAAGGCTAGGGAGTGAATGGTACAGCTGAGGATGGATGGATAGATACTTTGGACATAGATGTTGACATGAATTTGTGGATTAGATGTAACAGGTGAAAGAGAGAAAATGTTTTCTGTTGGTAGAGTGGGGAGATGGGAATTCAAGCATAAGATTTTGAACAATTTAAGTCTGAGATAGCTGAGAGACATTCAAATAGAGGCGGTGGATCCATTAGCCTATCTCTCAAAAGAGAGGTATGGATGAGTGACAGTAAAGAGTAAATATTACCCTAAGTCATGGGTGTGGAAGATCACTTAGAAAAAGACTGTAGAAAGAGAAGAGAAGAACCCTGATATTTAAGAGTGTGGCAGAAAGCGTAACTAGTGAAGAAGACTGAGAAACTGTGTTTAGAGAGGAAAAGACAAAGCCAGGCAATTGTAGTTGTATTATAGAAACCAAGAGAAGAGACTTTTCAAGAAGGAGGCATGGTCAACTGTGTGAAATGTGGTGAGAAGTCAAGTAAAAAGTCAAGTAAGAGTAAAGTTCTTAGATTTCCAACATGGAGGTCAATGGTGTCCTTCACCAAAGCTTTCGTAGAGTCATGGGTATAGAAATAAGATGTGAGTGGTAGAGTAACAGAACAGCAAGGGAGTGACAATGTGTATAGACAACTTTTTTGAAAAGCCTCAGGGGGAATTAGAATACATAGTGGAATATCTGGAGAAGGATGAAAAGGCAAGAGTAGTGATTATTAATGTTTGAATGTTGATTGGAATATATAGTAAGAAAAAGAGGTGAGGATGGAGGAATAAGAGTGGCTCTGTGTAAAGCTATAAAGGAAAATAAAAGGAAAAGGAAGCACGTGAAAGCAAGAACACGAAGATAAAAAAGAGGAAAAAAGCAAGCGAATAAAATTGAGCTGGGGTTGGTACAGACAACAAGGAAACCTAAAATCTAAACAATCAATGGCTTATACTACAGAGATTCTCTGGGAGGCCTGAAGGTTGATCCCACATAATAATTTAAGAGTAGTATGGATTACCCACTCGCACTTTCTCCCACTATTTATGGGTGCAGTCAATTAAGCTTAGCAACATTGCACAGTAGTAGCAGAGCTATTGCATTTCCCATCCTGTGGGGCTGCCAACACACACAGTCATTTTCCAACTGTCAGGGCAGAGGATTCGGTCTCTGGATAGTGATTACACTCCTTTGAATGTGTATGTGGAAACTCTTTCTACCCAGAGGAGGAACTATTACAATGAGCACCATCAGCGAGTGATACACTGCTTCCTTTTGCTTTCTTAACACAAGCATAACTAAGCTACCAAATAAATCAGAGAAGCATAGACGTTCCTTAGAAATTATTTTCCTTAAATTGACATTGATTGTTAGGGACCAGATCTCTACTTCAGTCTTTATTTTTATTAAATTTTTCCAAGCCCTGCATTTTACCTCTTATTCACGAATTTGTTTTAAAATATTATAAAATGGCCGGGCGTGGTGGCCCACACCTGTAATCTCAGCACTTTGGGAGGCCGAAACGGGCAGATCATGAGGTCAGGAGTTCGAGATCAGCCTGAACAACATGGTGAAACCCCGTCCCTACTAAAAATAAAAAAATTAGCCAGGTGTGGTGGTACGTGCTTGTAATCCCAGCTACTCAGGAGGCTGAGACAGGAGAATCGCTTGCACCAGGGAGGCAGAGATTGCAGTGAGCTGAGATCTTGCCATCGCACTCCAGCCTGGGCAACAGAGCAAGACTCTACCTCAAAAAAAGAAAAAAAAAATTATAAAGTAATTCCTATGTATCAGAAACTGGAAATACTAAAATGAAGAAGACAGCCATGTTCCAGCTTTTATGGGGCTTATGTTCAAGTGAAGGAGACACTCTTTATATTTATTGTGTAACATTTTTTGAAGTTTACAATCATTTGGAAGGCAGAGTAAATACTCAATCTCATCTTAAAAGTAAACTGAAAGGAATTCGCACAATGGCATAGCACACGGTTCTCAAAGTATGTCCCCCGACAACCAGTATCAACTGGAAACTTGGTAGAAATGCAAATTCTCTAGCCCTAGTCATAAATTGGAAACTCTAGGATGGGGCTACACAGTCTCTTTATCAAGATTTCCAGGCGATTCAGATGCACATTTGAGAAACATTGGTATAAAAAAAAAATACCAGACTGAATTAAAAGACTAGGTATTTGTTGTGAGAGCTGGGGAAAATTACTTGATGATTTGGCTTCTGTTTTCTAAAAATGAACCGTGTTTTCCTGTTTTGTAGATAAATCTATGCCAGGAGTCACAAACTCAAATAACCGTAGATATTAAGTTGGCAACATCAGTGAGTGAAAATGGTCAGGCATATGAGAACACAATAGCCTAAGTGAGTTGAGAAATGACAACTAGGTGTTGGGAGAGAGAAGTGTGTAGTGAGAACCACAGCAAACTTGAAATAACAAAGCCCTTCTAGAAAAAAAATAAATTTCAAGTAAAAATAGAAACCTGAATTTGTGTGTATGTGTAAATCTCTTAATTATTAATTATAAACTAACACTGCAGTCCAAAAAATTGCATGTGTGCACAAAATAAAATAAAATCAAAGAGAAAGAGAGAAAGAGATTGGGGCTGAGAGACTTGTAGGCTAAATTTGGCAAGGAGGCTGTCAGGCTGTAAACTTTGGCTGTTTTTGAGGTCCACATAAGGAAAGTAATAAGTCTGTGGGTAAAGGTAAGTGTTGTGGTAGGAAGGGGTTGATTGGATGGTAAGGTAGAAATGGTACGCTGCCATGATGGGCTTCTGCCATGATGGTCTTTAAGAGAGTCATACTGCTGATAAATAGTAGAATCACACATATTATTGCCTATTAACCTACTAATAATGACTCCAAAAAATGGAAGAAATTTGAAGTGCTTTTAAATTCACCCGTTGGGCCCAAGTGTCAAAGGGACAAGAGTTGGCCAGGTAAGGCAAGGACTGGAAGTCTGGTTAGAAAAGGAGTCTCACAAGGTTTGGACAAGCAAAATGTTGTGTATCAAAATGGCAGAAAAGACACAAATACTGTATAAATGCAATATAGATGATATAAGAAGATAAGACAAGGGAAGAAAGAGGTACTTATTCAAAAAATAGGTAAGGAGATCGTATTTGATCAGAAAGGCAAAATTAACTAGTAAAAATGGCACAATAAAATCTAGGGTTACTTTTTTTCCTGTCTTTTAAAAAAGCAGTCTATAGGCCAGGCGCAGTGGCTCACGCCTATAATCCCAGCACTTTAGGGGGCTGACGAGGGTGGATCATCATGAGGTCAAGAGATCGAGACCATCCTGGCCAACATGGTGAAACCCCCATCTCTACTAAAAATACAAAAATTAGCTGGGCATGGTGGTGCATGACTGTAGTCCCAGCTACTTGGGAGGCTGAGGCAGGAGAATCACTTGAATCCGGGAGGTGGAGGCTGTAGTGAGCCGAGATCGCGCCACTGCACTCCAGCCTGGTGACAGAGCAAGACTTTGTCTCAAAAAGACAAAAAAAAAGAAAGCACTGTATAATCACTTTGTGCTTATGCCACAGAAGATGACAATTGCCAGAAGGTGCATAGAGGCTTACAGATGACTCTCATCCCATTCGGGGGCATTGATCAAGATGATAGAAAATAATTATGGTTATAATTCTGTATTTCTATTATTTTTAATGAAAATTTAACAGAATATGACAAACAGGGAATATGGAGAATTTTAAAAGAATACCCTGCTATAACTGAAAACTCAGGTCCTGAAAGATACTCATGTCCTGAAAGAAAAGACAATTACTACGTGTTCTCATTATTTAATTTAATTTTTTTTTATTTTTTATTTTTTGGAGACAATGTCTCACTCTGTTGCCCAGGCTGGAGTGCAGTGGTTCAGTCATGGATCACTGCAGCCTTGAACTCCTGGATTCAAGTGATCCTCCCCCTCAGCCTCCCAAATTACTGGGATGGGTCATCATCCCGGCCTTGTTCTCACTTATAAATTGGAGCTAAATAATGTGTACACGTGGACATAGAGGGTGGAATGATAGACATTGGAAACCCAGAAGGGTAGGGAGTGGGATGGGGGCAGATGATAAGAAATTGCTTAATGGGCACAACGTACGTTATTTGTGTGATGGATGCATTAAAAGCTGTAACTTCACTACTATGCAACCTATGCATGTAACAAAATCATACTTGAAGGCCAGGTGTGGTGGCTCACGCCTGTAATTCCAGCACTTTGGGAGGCTGAGGCATGAGGCAACTTTGAGCCCAGGAGTTGCAGACTTGCCTGGGCAACACAGTGAGATCCCCTCGCTAACAAAAAAAATTACACTTATACCCCACAAATTTATACAAATGTTAAAAAGGAAAAAAAAGAATACTTAGCAAGCTTCTGATGATATTTATCTCAAAATAAATGCCTTGCTTAATAACAAAAAATAAGTTTCTCTTTTCTACCATTCCCCCACTCCAAGTTACACAATAACACAGGATTCAGTTCAAAGCCAGACTGGCAAATTTGCAAATATTATCTACTTACACAGGCTTTGGAATGCCATTGCCTGTATCAATTATAACAATTTCCATATAATTACAAACTGACCCATACCAAGATAAAAATGGTCATACTTTTTAAAAGTGTCTCTTTACTAGCATAAGGAAAATAAATTTTTAAAAATTCTAGTTTTATGCTACTTGACATATTCGATAATCTTATTTAAGACACAGCAAGTGGGACACAGTTTCTCAGTGAAACCAGTAACTTCATATAGCAGCGTTTTAACTCCTGTTGGGGCTATAAGTCACCTATCAGTGGGCATCATGGTAGAGGGCCTCAGTGCACATGCAAAGGTTCTCTGCTCTCAGCCCATCCACCATTTTTATCTGTATTTGGCAGATTTCTGCTTATCCCTCAAAATCTATCAAAAGTGACACCTTCTCTGTGGAGCCTTTCTGGGCTACTGTAGGCAGAACTAATTGCTTTCTTTCTCCTTCCACAGCACTCTGTGCGTACCTCTGTTTTGATGTTTTTCTCATCATTTTGCAACTTTATGTGGCTAACTGTTACTTTAGACTGTGACTCTCTCAACAGTCATTCCCGTATCTACCTCATCTTCTACTCCCTGGGATCTATCTGAGTACTTGGCCTGTAAAATATTTGCTAAATAAGCAGAGATGTGAACGAATGAGTGAACGAATGAATGAATGAATGGAGGAAAGTATGATAAGGAGGACAACATGTATTTCATTAGACCAAGGACAAAGTTACCCTTTTGTAATACACGAGTGATTTAGACAGGACGTAGTAAACTGCAGTTGAGTTTAGAAGCTCCTGAGTCAGTCTACAAGATCTCGGTACACACCTACACATTGAAATTGCCATGGTTGATATAGGCAAAAAAAAGTAGAGAAAGGAAATGTATGAATTGCATATACATAATATTGGAAAAGCAAGTCAAGTCATGGGATTCGTTCTTCTTCCCTGGGTTCCTACAATCATAGCAGATTTTTTTAGGAAAGTGCCACAGTTTATTTTTTTTACTATAATCCTATAGTTTCTAGTAATTAGCTATGCATCTGGCTTTCTGCTGGGAATGCCATGGCAATTCTAATACATTCTTGGCCTAAGAAGTAGAAAGAATGACTTAAGACTGTGGTCCTATTCACGGTCATTACTTTTGATCAGTTTCATTCTATTTTACCTTTGGAAAAGGGTGGGAAACTGAGGAACACTTTCTCTTGTAAAACAATTGTTGTATCTTCTTTTTATACTTACACTTTCAAAATGTATTTTTTAGACCTACCTATTGTTTCTTTTGTTAAAGATAGTATAAAGCACATTTTGTCAAGACAATGTTCCTATTTTTCCCTATATGTGTGCATATATATGCATACACACATTTGTACGGATATAAAACAGTAAGTGCCTGAGCCCCTGGAAAATGACACACAATTTGAATGAAAGGAGTGAGAAACTGCAGGTCTGTGTCATTTCATGTGAGGGAAAATAAAGAAAATTGCTTGAAAAACACAGAAAAGTTGCAGGGAAATGTTCAGCAATTGCAGAAGGATTGCTACTTCATGAGGCATTTTTCCTTATTATTTGTGTCTTTAAGTAGAATGTCCTGTGTTCTGTTTATGTATGAGTTTATGCCTCAGCTTTGCTCTCTGATCCTTATTTAGAGCTAGCAATTGACATGGCCTTCAGAGGATCTCGGACAGCATCAAGAGAGGATGAGACATACTCAACTGCACACCTGCAAAGGAATTCAGAACCTGTAGGTAAACAGCCTATTTCAGATTCTCAAAGACCGAAACACTCGAATAATTACTCCTACATTGTTCTGAATCACTCATGCTACAGGCTTAAGAAGCTTAAGAAAAAGCATGCAAGATCTCACTCTCGTAGTGTGGAACAAAAGGAAACCTTTATCTTGTCTGTTTTAATTTCCCAGATTTCCTACCTTCTCATTGCATCATACACATTTTTTAATGTGAACTGGTCAGTGCCAGTCACATTTACCTCATGTATCATTGTCTGATATTCAAATTCTCTCTAGTGCTTCCTTTAATGACACGTCCAGTCTTCTGTTGGGACACAAGTCTGCCCATGTTGCTCATTTCTTAATTTCCCTGCCCCTACCCTCTCTCTTTATTGCAAAGTATCACTTGAGACTAAATGAGATTTTTTTTTTGGCCTGTTGTTTGTTTTTAAGCCTTCGACTGTCCTGCTGCACAATTTCCAGCTGAAGTTATAATCTTCTGTTTGGGATACCATAGTTGATTACTGTTGAAATGACTGTAATACTCATTATCCACCATTTGTTGGAAGAGTGGAAGAAGACTGTGATTAAATAAAAATTGGCTTGGATTTTGCTTCCAACTTCTACCACATCACTTTAAGAACTTAATCAAAATTTTGCTGTTGGTGTTTCTAAATGTTTTTCTCGATCACTTGCTTGGTCAGTACAAATGTGGTAGATCGAATTACTGACTCCATTATTTACCACTGCAGGAATCTACATCCTTTTCCACAGACCTTTGCAGTTCCTCTCACTGTAGACTGAGTAGACCCTTCGGTCTCACTCATGTGACATGCTTTAGTCAAGAAGGCTTGAAATGTGCTTGCATAGATGGGCTTGTCCTCTCACACCTCTGCCACCTTTCTAAAAAGAAGCTGTCCTGTTACGATTTTGCACCAAAGAAGATGATGGATACAGAAGCATATTTGGACCCATCTCACACCCTGGCATCCACGGCAGACTGGAGAGGCAATTCCGTGCCGGCTCACACACGTAAGAGAGAATAAATGGTTGCTTTAAGCCAGCATTAGGACTGTTTATTGTGCAACAATAGCTGACTAATACAACCACCCACATTTATTACTACGAGTGAAAAGTTATGTTATTAACTGCAGTCACATCATCAATTAACATTCCCAGAGTACTCATTGCAGATAGAAATACGCATTCTGAGGAGCCCTAAAAGAGACAGAAGTTTTGTCTGCTGCTCTGGAAGATTCTGATAGAAGGGCATGCTGCTCATCAGATTCATTATTTCAATAACATTTACTGAGAGCATACTCTGTGTCAGACACTGTGCTACAGCCTGGAAGAACAAAAATAAACAAGTCAGGCCTGACTTCAACAAGCATGAGGCCTAGTAGGAGAGACAGACTTGCAAACAAAGCGCTGCTTTATAAAATTTCCAAACTGGCTGGGTGCGGTGGGTCATGCCTGTAATCCCAGCACTTGGGGAGGCCGAGGCGGGAGGATTATGAGGTCAGGAGATCGAGACCATCCTGGCTAACATGGTGAAACCCCGTCTCTACTAAAAATACAAACAAACAAACAAACAAACAAAAAATTAGCTCGGTGTGGTGGCAAGTGTCTGTAGTCCCAAGCTACTCGGGAGGCTGAGGCAGGAGAATGGCGTGAACCCGGGAGGCGGAGCTTGCAGTCAGCAGAGATCGCGCCACTGCACTCCAGCCTGGGCGACAGAGCGAGACTCTGTCTAAAAAAAAAAAAAAAATTCCCAAAGTGCAACTGTATTTGAACTGTACATAGTGCAGTATCTGGAGCCCAGCATACAATGTCCAAGTGTTTGCACCAGAGCCCTGGCTCAACCAATTTTCTCACCTTTATTTGCCTCAGTTCCCTCATTCATAAAAACTGGAGAATTCACATTCAGGATGGTATCTGACATACAACATCAACTCAATGTCAGCTATTATTATCGCTGTTGTTATTATTATTAATATCAACATCATCAGCAGCAGCAGTATTAAAGATGAAGTAGCCAGCCTTTCCTTGACCATGGCACATTTAGAGACTTTGAAATTATTGTGCTAAATGCTAAGAGGGATTAGAAAATAAATGAAGCAAGGCTCCATTCTCAAGAGGCTTACCAGAAATATTCACACAAAAAGGTCAGTAATTATAGAGGATGAAAAGGATGGTAACTGAAAAAAACTGTGTATTATATACCTTGTCAATTCAAACAAAATTATTTTATACACATATAACCACCTAGACTTGATTGGTTAGGGGTTTTCACTGGTATGGCGACACTTGTCTCAATTTTGCTGAAGATGACACTATGTAAATTCATGCTTGATAGTTATAATTAAATTAAAATGGAAGATTTGTATTTCTTTCTTGATAAATTGACTCAGTCTCACCTACATCCTTAGAAGCTCAGCCTCAGGCAACAAATTTCTGTGTAATTCTATTCAAGTTGTATACACTGGTCTGTAGCCATCCTTCTGCCATTTGTAAATGAAAAATATATAATTGAATTAGGTTTCTGGAGCTTGCCTTGCTTATCAAGTTTCTAATCCAGACTAAGTGCTTAGAACAGCCCTTATACTACTCTAAGTTACTAGATTAACCACAGTATCTAATCTCCACTCAAATTGTATGTGCAGAAAGACCCAGAATAACCATGTTATTAAGTTTAATATGAATGATAAATATAATCATAAAATAATATATAGCCCAAAGTGTATGTGTGTCTGAAGCCAGGCAAGGGCCAGTTCTCTGGACTTGGCCTAGGTGATGTGATGATTAGAGTGGCTCAGGTGAAGATGCGGGGAGTAAGGGGACTGGACTGATTAGAAGTATACATAATTGCCAGAGCATGGTGGCACACATTTTCGGAGGCTGAGGCAGGTGGATTACCTGAGGTCAGGAGTTCGAGACCAGCCTGATTAACATGGTGAAACTCTTTTTCTACTAAATACAAAAAATTAGCCAGGCACAGTAGCAGGCGCCTGTAATCCAAGCTACTTGGGAAGCTGAGACAGAAGAATCACTTGAACCTGGGAGGCAGAGGTTATAGTGAGCCAAGATCACACCATTGCACTCCAGCCTAGGCAACAAGAGCCAAACTCCATCTCAAAAAAAAAAAAAAAAAATGTATACATAATCTTCAGATATTTTCCCCTCAAAAATTGTACATTTGGCTAATTACAAAAGCTTATAAACATCTACAACATACACACACACACACACACACACACATCAACAAAGAAAGTAAAAATTGGCAAACGTTATAAAGAGGTAACGCACAGGAAAGCAAATATAAATGGCTATCAGATGAAAATGTTTGACCTTAACAGTAACTAGAGAAATTAAAATTAAAACAATATAAAAACATTTTACACTTATAATTTAAATTTTTAGTAATTATATAATGGCAAGCTTTGGTTCTCAGCTTGAACACTATTGGTGTATGGAAATGTTACTGATTGTTATCTGCTGATTTTTTTAACCTAAAATTTTGCTGAAGTTGTTAATCAAGTCTAGGTATCTTTTGGAGGAGTCTTTAGGGTTTTCTAGGTATACAGTAATGTCATTAATGAAGAGAGAGTACTTGACTTCTTTTTTTCCAATTTGGATACCTTTTATTTCTTTCTCCTGCTTAATTGCTCTGGCTAGGACTTCTAGTACAGTATTGAATAGAAGTGGTGAGAGTGGGAATCCTTGTCTTTTTCTACTTCTTGGGGTGAACGCTTTCAACTTTTCCCCATTCAACATGATGTTGGCTGTGGGTTTGTCATAGATGGCTCTTATTATTTTGAGATGTGTGTGTGTGTGTGTGTGTGTGTATATACACACATATATATACACACACATATTATATATATATATACCAACACACACATATATATACCAACTTAAATCCCAGAGGCGAACACTACAATGTGTAAGATAAAAATTACATTGGATGGGTTTAACAACCAATTATACATTACAAAGGAAATGCAGAAGAACTTGAAGGCATAGCAATAAAAACTAAAATGAAGCAGAGAGAGAAGGGGGAATTTTTCCAGAAAGAAAAAGAATACCAGCATTCCGTGAGACAACTGCAAGCGGCCTAATACAGGTAAAAGGGCAGGAGAGAGAAAAAATAAATGAAACGTCAGGATCACAATTTTTTCCAAATTTGATGAAAACTCTAATATCCAGATCCAAGAGACAAAATAAATCCCCAAGCACCAGAAAACATTATTTTCATTTTCATTTTTATTTCTTGGTAGAGAAAAGGCCTTTCTATGTTGCCCAGGCTGATTCTGAGATCCTAGGGTCAAGCAATCCTCCCATCTTGGCCTCCCAAAGTGCTAGGATTACAGGCATGAGCCACCACACAGGGCCAGAAAAAAGTTTAAAACTATACTAAGGCATATCATAATCAAATTGCTGAGAACCAGTAATTTTTTAAAAATCTTAAAAGATAATCTTATGTACAGAGGAACAAAGGTAAAGAGGACAGAAGATTTCTTGTTAGAAAGAAATATATCCAAAAAAGAGTCGAGCAACATTTTTAAACTACTGCAAAAGAAAAGAATCCTTGTGGTCTAGAATTCTATATCGAGTGAAAATATCATTCAAAAACAGGTAAAATGACATTTCCAGAACACAAAAGCTGAAAGAATTCATTATTAATTGATACACACTAAAAAGTATTAAAGGCAGTCTTTTAGGCAGAAAGTAATGATATTAATAGACTGTGATAAGTTAAGATGTAAACGATGCACCCTGAAGCAACTGCAAAAATAACACAACAGAGTTTTAGCTAACAGGCTAACAAAGAAGACAAATTCAAATTATAAAATCTACTAATCCAATAGTTGACAGTAAAAAAAAAAAAATCAAAGAACAAAGAAAAGATGGTTCAAATAGTGAGTTTATTGATGACAAACTTAAGCCTAACCATTTCAATAATCACACTAATATTTAACATTGTCTCTTCAAATATAAAGATACAGCTATAAAAAGATTAAGATATAAAAGAGTGGTATCTATGTACAATGATAACACTTTCAAAAGAAAGCTGAAGTGGCTGTTAAATATCAGACAAATTATACTTCAGAGCAAAGAATATTACCAGTAATAAAAATGATTTTTTTTGATAATGGTAAACTGCCAGTTCATCAAGACATAATTATTATGCATTTCTATGCACCTAATAACATAATTTCAAAATAAGTGAAACAAAAATGCATAGAACAAATAGAACAAAAAAGCAAGGACAAATAAACAAATCCAAACTTAAGGATTTCAATACTATTCTCTCAATAACTGATAGAATGAATAGAGAAAAAATCAGTAAGGATATAAAAAATTGAAAACCACTAGAAACTAACATGACATTTATGGAACCCTAACAGGAGGTACACATTTTTTCCCAGTGCACATGGGACATTTGCCAAAATAGACTATACTCTGGACCATAAAAATAAGTCTCAGTATATTTAAAAATATTCAGATAACATAAATAACATTCTAACATAAAGTAAGTAAAGATAACAAAAATATTACAGATAATATCAAAGTATTAGGGAACCAAATAACACACTTTAAAATAATCTATGGGTCAAAGCATATATAAAAAGGAAAATTATAAAATATTTTGAACTGCATAATAATGAAAAGAAACCATAATACAAATTCTTAATACAAAGCTACACAATTAAGGGTGTTATTATTACAAAAAATAAACAAATATGCAAATAGAACAGCCTAGAGTTTTCAGAAATAGATCCATACACTATGGACTGCCTTTTGACAAAAGCACAAAGACAATATAGTGGAGAAATGATAGTCTTCAACAAACAGTATTGAATCATTTGAACAAGTTGTACGTAAGAAAATGAAATTAAATTCAAGCCTCATACTATATAAAAAAATTAACTTAAAAAGGATCATAAATATAAAACATGAAACTATAACAATGTTTTAGCAAAACTACATAGAAGAAAATGTGGCCTCAGATTAGTCAAATATCTCTTAGATATGATAGCAAAGGTATGATTCTTAAAATGATACGTAAGTAAATTATACTTCAAAAACAAAAACTCTTTCTTAAAAGACACTGCTAACTGCAGCAAACCACCATGGCACGTGTATACCTATGTAACAAACCTGCATGTTCTGCACATGTATCCTAGAACTTAAAGTATAATAATAATAATTTAACAACCAAAAGAAAGGCCAGGCATGGTACCCAAGAACTTAAAGTATAATAATAATTAAAAAAAAAAAAAAGGGCCAGGCATGGTGGCTCATGCCTGTAATCCCAGCACGTTGGGAGGCCGAGACAGGTGGATCACCTGAGGTCAGGAGTTCACGACCAGCCTGACCTACATGGTGAAACCCTGTCTCTACTAAAAATACAACAAATTAGCCGGGGGTGGTGGCGGGCACCTGTAATCCCAGCTACTTGGGAGGCTGAGGCAGGAGAATCGCTTGAACCCAGTAGGCGGAGGTTGCAGTGAGCCCAGATCATGCCATTGCACGCCAGCCTGGTTGACAAGAACAAAACTCCGTCTCTATTAACAATAATAATAACAATAATAATAATAAAAAAACACTATTCGGAGAATACAAAGACAAATTTCATCCTGGGAGATATTTGCAAATTGTATATTTGATAAATGACTGGTATCCAGAAATATATAAAGAACTTTCAAAACTCAATAATTAAAACTAGACAGCATACCACAAAAACAAAAAAAAGATTTCAGCCGACACTTCACTAAGGAAGACAGATAAATACCAAGAGGCATATGAAAATATGTGTAATGTAATTCTTCATTAGGGAAATGCAAAATTATACTACAATGAGAAACCACTCCACACCTGTCAGAATGGCTAAAATGAACAAAGTCTGACCAGATCAAGTGTTGGTAAGGATGTGTAGGAACCACCCTAGAAGATATTTACTTAATGCAAAGGAAGGCAGTAAGGGAAGAATAGAGGAACCCAAAACACCTGACACATATTGAAAACAATACAATGTACTGTGGAAATCTTTCTAAATTAATAACTGAGCTACAAGCCAGCCTTTTCTTTTAAATGGCTGTATCACATTCTACTTAGTGCTATGTTCTATAATTTATCTATTACCAATGATGATTGTATAGAGTGCATACATGTCTTTATTATTATTATTATTATTATTTATTTATTTATTATTATTTTTTTTTGAGATGAAGTCTCTCTCTGTCGCCCAGGCTGGAGTGCAGTGGCTCGATCTCGGCTCACTGCAAGCTCTGCCTCCTGGGTTCACGCCATTCTCCTGCCTCAGCCTCCCGAGAAGCTGGGACTACAGGTGCCCGCCACCACGCCTGGCTAATTTTTTGTATTTTTAGTACAGATATGTTTTCACCGTGTTAGCCAGGGTGGTCTTGATCTCCTGACCTTGTGATCCACCTGCCTCGGCCTCCCAGAGTGCTGGGATTACAGGCACGAGCCACCATGCCTGGCCCCATGTCTTTATTATTAAAACAAAAAACATCCTTCCAGATATACCTTTGCAACTTAGGGCTGGTTTATCTGTTTGTTTTAAAGCACCAGCTGGTAGTACATTTTCTTCACACACAGTGGGTACTTACGAAAGAACACCACAGTGTGAACACAATATATAATCATGGTACTTTTGCATACTTTAAAAATCACTCAGGTTCCTTCCAAATATGAGCTAATCCAAAAAACTACTTGGGATGTACTGGCAATATGGATGGTCCTTCTGTTCAGGATTAAATTGTGGCAAAATTTCATGTAAGCCTCATACTGGTTGTATTACGAGAAAAGTTCTCAGCCTCAACTTCTACGCTTGTGTTCATATAGGAGCCTCCTGCAACAGCAGGGGACTTTCGTACTGAGAACAATGAGGTTAAAAAAAATAACAACAGCAACAAAACAGACCACCAACACTACTCTCGTAAATACTACCAGAGCTGTCATTTATTCTGGGCTTACACTCTTAGTAGCAAGCTGTACACGAAATACTTCCTATTACCTTATTTAATCTTCAAGGTATTAAAGGAGGTAGATAGTATTGTCTCTGATTCATAGGTAAGTAAATCTGGATGCAAGTCATTTAAGGAACTTTCCCACAGTCATTCAGCTGGTGAAGAAAGGGATCAAAGATTCAAATACAGATCTTTCTGGCAGAAAAGCCACACTCTTAGCAACTACCTTACCGCTATGTTCAACCATAAAAAATAATCTGGAATTTCAATGTCCAACAACAAGAAATGCATTGTGTAAAGGATGGAATATTTACATGATGAAATATTCTGCACACATTTGAAACATATATTCAAAATTAATTCAAATAAAACTAAGCTGTAAAACATAATGATTACAATCTTATTCAAAACTGAGAGTGTAGGAGGGGACAGAGACACGTCTAGATTGCTCCTTTTTTTTTTTTTTTTTTTTTTTTTTTTTTTTTGAGACACAGTCTCACTCCATTGTCAGGCTGGAGTGGGATCTCGGTTCACTGTAACCTCCATCTCCCAGGTTCAAGCAATCCTCCTGCCTCAGCCTCCCAAGTAGCTGGGACTACAGGCGCACACCACCATACCCAGCTAATTTTTTTGTATTTTTAGTAGAGACGAGGTTTCATCATGTTGGCCAGGATGGTCTCGATCTCTTGATCTCGTGATCCACCCTGCCTCGGCCTCCCAAAGTTCTGGGATTACAGGTGTGAGCCACCACACCCAGCTCAAATTTTTTTTCCTTCATTTTACTCCTCATGGGCATTTAGTAAGACTCTATCTGTCCATTTATTTTGTAATAAATTTGAGACCATGTGGCAAAAGTTGCTTGCTTCTTATAAATATCCTTTGTGAGCCTCCTATCTTATTCTATCACAGGAAACTTGGAGGCCATGTGTTTCAAATCATTTACCTATGGTATAGTGGAGCCTACAACAGACTGGAACTTTGAGGAACTATGGGAAGCAGAACCCCTGTTAACCTACATTAAGTATATGATGGAATTAATAAGCAATGTTTGTGCTATAAAACTCCTAAAATTTAGGAATCTGTCACTGTATCATAACCAGCCTATCCTCACCAATACTTTCTCCCTATGTTTACAAATACAAACACTTGCACGAATACATCCCAAGAAAATACGTACCAAAATAATAATAAATTTTCTGTTTTAATTTTGAGATTGTTTCTTATTTTTTATTTTCTTCTCTGCATTTAAACATTTTCCTCTAAAAATACCTATGTCTTATGTAATTGTTTAAATTTTTAATTGTCCAGATATTTTTTGTAATTATTAAGACAGACAATAATTCAGAAAGAGTTTCTCTACCGCTTTTTGAAAAAATGTTCAAATTTATTTCCTTTTCTCAACTTCACATAGGTTTCCATCTCAGCTCATCTGTCCTATTATTTGAAGTCTTTTAAATATACATGAATTTGCATTTTTATCTATCTTCTTGTAACAAATAATTTCTGTTAATTCCCATGCTACTCTTTTTTTAATGTTCCAGAATTTGCTTAATTGATTTCAAATTTTGTTGGAAAATTCAGTCTGTATTGTTTTACTGGCATTAGCTCTATATAGGCTTTTTCAAATGCAAGAAACTTGTCATTTAATTTTTAATATTGTATATAAGCCCAAGTATAGCTATAACCCCCAATATATTCATTACTTTTGCCCATAAACATGGAAATGTTTACTGTAATTCTCACATTACATGTTATTAAGGAAACATCCAAGTACCATGTATTGACAATCTAAGCATAAAGGACCAAATGAGGAGGGAGGAAGGGATTATTGATAAGGAGAAGGTTGGGTCAATATAATATCAAACAATGGTCTTCAAGAGACTCTGAGAACTGTGTATTGATTATTGATATCTTTCTGAATCAATAAGCTGATTGGTTGTGAGTACTTTTCTATAAAGAGCCCTTAAATAATTTATCTCATCGATCCAGTAGGCAGCTGTTCCTATTGCCTTTGTGCATATATGGGCGTGCAGATGTGTGCTTTGTTTATGTATCTGTACACATAGAAAGTGACAAGATTAGGAAGAAAGAAAGAAGAAATGAAGAAAGAATGAGAGAAGTTCACAAACAATGAGAAAAAGAAAAGTCCATTTGCCAGCTGGATTTCTTTTCTCATGATCAGTGATATGAAACAACAGCTCACCTTGTATAATTCTGGACTCAACCAAAAGAAACATCAGACTTTAAAAAATGGTTTCTTGGCACTGTTTGGCTTCCAGGAGATTGAGGAGTAATAAGACTTCATCACCAACTCAAATAGCATCAAAACCTCTGGGCCCTTGCTTGACCTGCATTACTCTATGACCATCAGAACACATAAAAAGATTGGGCACAAAGTTCTCCAGAAAGTTATATTACTGAATTTGCAAATTCTCTTATTATTTCATAAATAAGTAATGAAACATGTTTTAAGAAAACATGTAATAATAAGCTTTAAAAAATAGGCTGCCTTTTAAGTAAGGACTTCCTGAAGTCATGAGTCTGGGAGGGGTGGTCCAGAGCCGGTTTAGTTTTTAGTGATTTTTAACTACAAGATTTCTGTTTTGAGAAAATAGTTCTTGTTTCAAATTGGGCATTGGTCCTTACCCACTTATAATCATTCCCATGGTTCCACAAAGTTGAAAATCAACACGGAACATATGGCATTCATATATCTTATAGTCCCAGAACCCTATGATCACCTTAGTTGCAATCTCATTCTGACTTATTTTCAAAACCTCTGATTAGCTCTGTTCTGCACCTTCCCCATTCTTAATCTGCATTCCTCCACAAGGTAGCCATGTACAATCAACAGAGCCCCCCAAATAGAAAGCAAGAAATGACGAGCCAGAAACAAAATGTCCTTTAAGATATGGTTTGCAGACTCTTCCTTGTTTGCTGCCTACTGTCTGTTTTTAAATAATGCACAAATCAACTTCAGTACCATGGAAATAATCAACACAGGATCAAAACCTGGAGTTTCTGGTAGAGCACAAATCAAAAGCTGTAGGAATCCAACAGCTGGAGCCTGTCTCATTATTTCCCCGTTCTTTGATGTGCTTTTCAGCCAAGTATCTTAGAGAATTACTTGCAGATATGTCTATCTACAAATTCTACATTGCTTACATATTATAGTTTCCAACAGAGATAAATACTGTAACTGAGTTCTCATTTTCAAAATAGAACCCCTTCTTTTTTCATCTTTTATTATGCACACAATCTTGTAAATGGCAAAACTGAAAATCAGCTGCATCTACTAAGAGAATCAAGTTTGTTATTGACTCTGAGATGCTAGTTTCCATTAGATCATCCATCATAGCTTTATTATGTGATCAACTGCCTAATTAATTTTGTACTGGGGTATTTAGACAGAACACTGAATGTTTCAGTGGGGTTTTACTATAATCCTGCACCTGCGGCCTCAGAGATTTAGATATCCTCCTATCATAAGTTTGTACTGTGCCTATAATCACTTCTGCTTCACTAGGATTCCAGCAATTCAGTCCAGTGAAATTCAGCAATATTAATTTCAGAAACACCAGAACATTTGCATCTGTGGTTATGTTTCTTTAGACTTTAATCAGATCAAAGTCACTGCAAGATATTAAGAGCGCTAGATACAATATTTTGTTCAGACAGTTTTAGTGGCTAAATCAGACACTGTGTTGATTTTCTGTGCTTATCTGTTAATATGAACAGATGCAATCATGCTATTGTATAATGACTCTTGATTGCCAGCAGTATTTGATTTTGCAACCATTCGGTGGTGATAATTAAAGATAACGGGATATCCTATACAGTAATAATTAAAGATAGCTTTGTGAGCTTTATCACATGAATAAATGCCACAGAAGAGGAACTAGTTCCCTAAAGTTCCTCAGCAATGCATATTTTTGGAAGGCCAAGTTTGAAAAGTCTCAAAAAGAGACATTTTGGTGCAACAGGCATAGCTAAGTTTGAGCTAATTTAAACATTTTCACTTATCTTGGTTGCCACACATTATGACTTTGTTCTTTATTTGTTCAGAAAAATACCAGCAAGAGCGTGCTGTTCACAAGACAGAAACGGAAAAGAATCAAGCAATATGGAATGTTATACTTCACACACAAACAGGCATTGATAAATGTACACACAAAGAATCTTTGAATCCATCTTCCATTTGAGAAGAGGAACTAGAAGTCTGTGAAACTTTGCCTTTATCTACTCTATGGAAACCAGGTGACAACATGGGATGCAGACAGGCCCTCTCCCAGGACATTATTCCCTCTAGGACTAAAACTGAAGGAAAAAATTTAATTAATGATGTTTTTGTCAATTAATTGAAAGTGAAGGCAATGACTCGTCACAAAAAGCAGTCCTTAAAGCAAGGCCAGCAGGGAACCCAACTTATAACATCTGCCTTCAGTAACGCATTGCTTGTAAGTGTAAGAATGCCACGATAAGTATAGGACACTCAATTAAATTTAAGTTTCAGATGTAAAAAAAAAATCACTCTTTAAAATTCAGGTTTAATTCTATTTCTTGTATTTGCATTTGCTAAATCTGCCAACACTATATAAACATCTATACAGGTATAACTCAGAGATATTGCTGGTTCAGTTCCAGACCATCACAATAAAGTGAATATCATGATAAAGTGAGTCATGCGAAGTTTTTGGTTTCTTAGTGCATATAAAAATATGTTTACACTCCACTGTATTCTATTAAGCGTACAATAGCATTATTTCTAAAAACAAGGTTCATGCCTTAATTTAAAAATTCTTAATTGCTAAAAATGCTAATGAGCATCTGAGCCTTCAGGGAGCAGTAATCTTTTCGCTGGTGGAGGTCTTGATTCCATGTTGATCGCTGCTGACTGATCAGGGTGGTGGTTGCTGAAGGTTGGGGTGGCTGTGGCAATTTCGTAAAATAAGACAACAATGAAGTTTGCTGCATCAATTGACTCTTCTTTCTAAGAAAGTTTTCTCTATAGCGGGCCATGCTGTTTGATAGCATTTTATCCACAGTAGAACTTCTTTCAAAATTGCAGTCAATCCTCTCAAATCCTACTACTGCTTAGCAACTAACTTTATGTAATATTCTAAATCCTTTGTTGTCATTTCAACAATGTTCACAGCATTTCACCTGAAGTAGATTCCATCTCAAGAAATCACTTTCTTTGCTCATCCAAAAGAAGCAATTCCTCATCTGTTCAAGTTCTATCATGAGATTGCAGCAATGTAGCCACGTCTTCAAGTTCCACTTCTAATTCTAGTTTTCTGGCTTCCACCACATCTGCAGTTACTTACTCCTCTGAAGTCTTGAGCCCCTCAAAGTCATTCATGAGTGTGGGACTCAACCTCTCCCTAATTCCTGCTAATGTTGCTATTTTGACCTCCTCAAACGAAATCACAAATGTTCTTAATGGTATCTAGAACGGTGAATCTTTTCCAGAAGGCTTTCAATTTTCTTTGCCCCATCTCTACTAAAAATACAAAAAAAAAAAAAAAAAAAAAACAGCTTGGCACAGTGGCACACACCTGTAGTCTCAGCTACCTGGGGAGGCTGAGGCAGGAGAATTGCTTGAACCTGGGAGGCGGAGGTAGCAGTGAGCCAAGATCCCGTCACTGACTGTACTCCAGCCTGGGCGACACAGCAAAACTTCATCTCAAAAAAAACAAAAAAAGAAAAAGAAAAACTACTATATGTGATAGCTGCAGCCTTGGAAAATGTATTTCTTAAATAATAAGACTTGAAAGTCAAAATGACTCCTTGGTTCATGGGCTGTACAAAAGATGTCGTGTTAGCAGGCATGAAAACCACATTCATATCCTTGGGCATCTCCATCAGAGCCCTTGGGTGACTAGGTGCATTGTCAATGAGCAGTCATATTTTGAAAAGAATCTTTTTTCTGAGGGTTAGGCCTCAAAATATTCAGTAAACCATAGTGTAAACAGATGTGCTGTCATCCAGGCTTTCTTGTTCCATTTACAGAGCATAGGCAGAGTAGATTTAGCATAATTCTTAAAGGCACTTAAAGAAAATCTTGAAGATTTTCAGAATAGTAAATGAACATTGGCTTTAGCTTAAAGTCACCAGCTATATTAGCCACTAAATAAGAGTCAGCCTGTCCTTTGAAGCATTGAATCCAGACATAGAGTTGTCCTTTCTACCTATGAAACTCCTAGATGGCATCTTCTTCCAATATGAGGCAGTTTGTGTAAACTGAAAATAGATTGTTTAGTGTAGCCACCTTCAACCAGTGATCTTAGCTACATCTTCCAGAAAACTTGCCGCAGCTTCTCTTACTACATCAGCATTTGCTGCTTCATCTTGCACTTTATGTTATGGAGATGGCGTTTTCCCTTAAACCTCACAAACCAACCTCTTTTACCTTCCAACTTTTCTTCTGCGGCTTCCTTACCTCTCTCAGCCTTCATAGAATTGAAGAGAGTTAGGGCCTTGTTCTGAATTAGGCTTTGGCTTAAGGGAATGTTGTGGCTGGTTTGATCTTCGATCTTGACCACTCAAAGTTTCTCCATTTCAGCAATCAGGCTGTTTCACTTTCTTATTGTTCATCTGTTCACTAGAAGAGCACTTTTAATTTCCTTCAAGAACTTTCCCTTTGCATTAACAACTTGGCTAACTGGCACAAGAGGCCTGCCTTTTGACCTGTCTCAGCTTTCGACCTGTCTTCTTCACTAAGCTTAATCATTTCTAGCTTTTGATTTAAACTGAGAGACATGTGACACTCTCTTTTACTTAGAAGTCATTGTAGGGTTATTAACTGGCCCAGTTTCAGTGTTGTTGTGTCTCAGGTAACATAGAGGCCCAAAGAGAAGGTAAGGGGTGGGGAAAGGGCCATTCGGTGGAGCAGTCAAAACACACACACATTTATTGATTAAATTTGCACTCTTATATGGATGTGGTTCGTAGCACCCCCAATACCATTATAATACTAACCTCAAAGATTACTGAACGCAGATCATCATAACAGATATAACAATAATAAAAATTTTGCAGTGTTGTAAGAATTACCAAAGTGTGACACAGAGACGTGAAGTGAGCACATGTTTTTGGAAAAATGGCGCTGGTAGGCTTGCTAGACACAGGGTTGTCACAAACCTTCTATTTGTAAAAAAACTCATATCTTCAGTATCTGTGAAGTGCAATATAATGAGGTGTGCCTGCACTTTCTGGTAACTAGGCTTCAGGGCACCTGCTGTGTTTTTCTAAGTAACACTTGATGGGGAAGATCAAAGGTTAGAATAATAGCAGAAGTAAGTCTTGTAAGAAGTGAAGTAAGGCCTGATGGCTGGGAGTTAGCCACCGAAGTCGTAGCCAGGTAAGTTCCCTGAGCAGGGAAACCACCTCTCCTCAGTTCAAACCTACATCTTCTTTCCTCCCTCCTGCTGCCTCTCAGTTTTTAAGTACACAGCACTTGAAAATGATGCTGTGGATGGGAGGAGGGAGATGGGTGGTCCATTACTTTAAACGGTTTTAACGAGGAGTCTATTGCACTTATCAGAAAATGGTTTATAATTTTTATCAGCTTATCAAAGGGATGAATAATAACTAAAGATCTCCTAGTTGACCAGCGCTTTACCAATCTGAAATAGTTCATATGTTTTGCAGTAACCTTCCTCTCCTCACTTCTATCTTATTTGGATAATTCACTCATGGGACATCATTTCCTATGAATTAAAGGAAGGGTAAAGATTAAGTATTTTCAGATCACTTGAGGCCACGAGTTCAAGACCGGCATGGCCAATATGGCGAAACCTTGTCTCTACTAAAAGTAAAAGTTAGCTAGGTATGATGGCACACGCCTGTAACTCCAGTTACTTGGGAGGTTGAGGCATGAGCATTGCTTGAACCTGGGAGGTGGAGGTTGCAGTGAGCTGAGATCATACCAATGCACTTCCACTTGGGTGACACAGCGAGACTCTGTCTCTAAATAAATAAATAAACAAACAAACATTAAGTATCTCTATATGTGGTCTCTTAAGTCTTCTGATAAGACTAAAATGTCACAAAAAGATATACAGGAAATTTGGTAATAGGCATAACATTCTCCTTTATAGAAGTTACGAGTCAAAAGAGAAAGTTTTCCCTTTCCAATCCTTATGTCAAGAATAGAAAATTATTTGTAAGTGAGTGCTGGTAAAGAGCCTGGGTCAAAATACTACAATAATCAGCCTTATTAGCTACATGACCTTGGAGAAATCACTTACGCACATCAAATTGTTGTTTCAAGTTCTATAAAATGGGTATATTAACAGAACAACCATGGTGGCTTAAGGTGGACTGCAAAGACTTTCACTAATATTTTTATTTCTCAAATAGGACGACATGGAAGTGGACTTGAGAAAGCCGAAAGTACAAAATTTCAACCAACTGTTGCCTAGTAAAATTTTTCAGCATAAGGGAAACCATGTTAATAAAAGCATATTCTATGAATATTAGAATTTTGACATGACAGGTTTATGTCATAAGATATATATACTTTATAACACAAATTTTTACAGATTTCAGTTGAGTCAGTTCTGCTATAATGCTTCTTGTGAAAATGCAAATTTGGTCCAATGCAATTAGTATAGCAGGGAATAATTTGGGCATAATGCAATTCATGTTTATTTACACATGATTTCATCTGAGTGAAATGCTAGGTGAACACAAAAACTGTATCCAGCTGACCCATGTTTCATAGGAAAGGACAAAACTCACATACCTTAAACATCTATCAGCTACCAAAAGTTCCCCACCTCTGTGATGAGCCACACCTATTCTTTTTGTGTTTTGTTTATTTGTTTGTTTTGAGACAGAGTCTTGTTCTGTCGCCCATGCTGGAGTTCGGTGGTGCGATCTTGGCTCACTGCAACCTCCGCCTCCTGGGTTCAAGGGATCCTCCTGCCTCAGCCTCCCGAGTAGCTGGGACTACAGGCATGTGCCACCACATCCAGCTAATTGCTTGTATTTTTAGTAGAGACGGGGTTTCACCGTGTTAGACAGGATGGTCTCGATCTCTGGATCTTGTGATCACCCGCCTCGGCCTCCCAGAGTGCTGAGATTACAGGCGTTATAGCTTTCTTTTTGATATTAGACAATCATCCTTCTACCAACTTAGAAAAACAAGCTACAACTCCTCTGAAACTCACTTCCACAAGCAAATATCGGTGTTTTTGAGAAAGTGCCTCACTTATATCATATTTACGAATTTCTTAACCATTTAACATGTAAAACTGTGCTACCATTTTATTAGTTTCTATTGTTGCCAATAATGTTAATATTACTAATATTTAATATTAACCACTAATATGAAATAATGTCAATTATAAAATTTTTGAGTGTTGCTCCCCAACCTCATTTTTCCCACAAGCCCCTGGTTTTTAATGCTGTGATTTGGCATAGCATGGCGACTTTTAGAAAGGAATATGTTGCATTACAGAAAAACTCCCTGTATAATGAAGGTACAAATTTCCCAACTGTGAATTAACTTTATAAATTTCAAATTTTTAATCTCTTTTTTCTAAAGTTTAATTCATCTGTAGTATAAGCATTTAATTCATTGTTTAGTATATAACTTGGGCATTTATTCAAGATTAGAGGATAGAAGGGAAGAAGAGAAGGTTAGTGTTAATTCTTTTTCTGCTAATAGTTTGCTATCTCTTCTTAATATATCTTGTCTAATGTGAACAGTAGCTTGCTGTCTGTCTCTAAGAATACTTAAGAAGTTAAGTCAAATATAGGTAAGTATTTATAACCAGTAAACTCATAGTTAATGATTGCACTACTCTCAAACACAACGGTAATTTTAGAATTTATTTTTAATATTTCAATTTAACATTTTTCAATCTACTCGAGTTTAAAACTCATTTCTCCCAGCATTTAATTATGCAAACACTTACTTCACTTCCAGGCAGAAACATTTCCTATCTTAGTGCTCTTACACATCAATGTTGAATGGGCACATGCTATTAAGCAGATGCTGCCATTTTCAATGTGGCATTCGAATGCTTGTCACTAAATTCCAGACAGTGTTATTAATTTTGATCATGCTTCAGAATCTAGCCTAGCCAGCATCCTAGTTATTCCACTGGTATTTCATCTAATAAGTAATTTTTTAAATAAAAAAAAAAAACACTTGCATGTAGAGCTTCATTCTGTTTAAGAAGTGATGTGTGTCATGCATCCAAAAAGGCCAATTAAAGACTTTCTTTCCTTTCTTAAAACTGCTGACTGTATACTAACATATGCCTGTTTTAAAACAAAGAACTCATATATGCTTTCCTGTTATTCTTATCCATGGGGGCTGGGAAATATCTGAGTTTTTTTCCTGCCAAAAAAAAGTAGTGGATAATGGTGCTTTATACATTATAGGTGTCCCGTTTCTCACTTTGGTCTTGTGTCTTAGGAAGACATAAGTTTCTTCAAGAAAAAGAGCTCAGAAGCATTTGTGCTGACAGTGCGCTACTACCTTTTTATTCCAATTTACACATAACAGGGTAAAACAATTTTATGACTCCACGCATGCCCTATTGGGATGACAGTGTAAGCCTTGATTAGCTCATCAGAGATCAAACTCTTTAGCAAGGTACCGACAGATGCAGCGTTAAATCTAGGAAGTAGGTCAGATTTATCACCTACATCAATCCTTTCATTCAGTAGGGCAGACACATAAAGGGAAATAGAGCATTTGTGTGCAGAAACGAGTTGACAGACACATTACAAAAATAAGTCTCCTCCTTCAGAGTATCTATCATTTAAAAAAAGAAAAAATTGAACATTACGCTTCTAGATAGGGACCATGCACACGCCAGGCTGCCCTGTGTAAAATGTGATTGTGCTTCTTGTCACAATTATAAAGATGACTTTTCATGATACATGGTAGGGGATAATAAACACTATTCTTTTTATGCTGTATCAGACATAATAACTAAGTTAAGATCTGTACGAATATGGCTTTTAACAGTGCCTCTGATTTAAAATATTCATACACTTTCCAGCTGAAAATATATTCATATATTTGGCATTATGGTAACATTTAAATCAAATTCTAAGAACTGTCCACAAATTTTGACAGTTGTCTAAAGTTTTCAAGTGACTATTTCTGTTAGATCACCAATTCTGCATTCGGTCTCTCTCTTTCTCTCGACCTCCTAGTACTTTGCTTTCCATTGGTGTTGGCGAAAATAAATTTCGTCCCAAACTACAACTCAAAAAAATAGACAAATAAAAACCATGCCCTAGCATTCATTTTTAGAATCATATTTCCTCAGATTTTGGAGGAAAGAGAATGACAATCCCAACAGTGTCTGTGTCCCTTACTGGTTAAATAATTCATGGTGAAAATAAAATAAACACAGCATTTTTTCCATTGAAAATTAGGAGCTCACAATTTATATTGATAATTTATAACACAACCATAAACCTTTTTTGTTTTCTTGGTCCCCTTTCGCATTTAATTTATGACGAACCATTAAAAGTCAATAATAAATGCCTCAGATTAGAACACTTAACATCTATGTATGCTAATTATTAGACTTTTAAAGAACTAAAATAATAAACTGAGCCAAAAATGAGATCCATGGAGAGTTATATTTCATAATTAAAACATATGAATCCTAAATATGCTTTCTTGGCCAATCATGTAATCTCTAAGGGTATACCATAAAAATGCGAATGCACCCACATATTCCAATTAATGTTTCCATCTTGGCTGACTTGCTTGGTGGATTCAGAAAGCCAGAATGTTCTAACAACTTCACAAATACAGCATGAGAGTCAGGCCCATACTTTAACATGCTACTTTTTCCAAATACTGCACATGCTCCTAATGCAAAATGGTATAGTTCAAAAGTAATACTATAAAAAGCTTTAAAAAGATAACAAAATGCTATTACCTATTAGTGCCTGAAATTGCAAAAACATGATGCATTTCTCCGTTTTAGGTAGAAGGGTTGTATGGGTCAGCTCGTATTTGCAAATGCATGTGAGTTTTTTGTTCTGGCCAAATGAGCCCATCAAGGTCGTGAACTTGAGGGGTTATCTCTTAAAAAGTGTGGACACACCCCATTACAAATGAATAACAAGGCATTTTCAAAGTACTAAATACAGTTATTTATTTAGTTAGTTAAACAATGTTTCTGAAATAAATTAACAAATTCATCTGACTCTATCAAAATCTCTCTACTCTGTAGTTCATGTGTCTATTTCACAAACAATTGAAATTCTTGGTATGTCAAGGCACAGTTGCCAGATTATCATCTTAGGTATATCTCCTTTTAGAACAGCAGGAAGACAAAAAGGAGAGAGGAAATATTAAAAGTCAAGTATTTTTGAGTACTGGGGTAGATTTTAGCCCAGAGAAATATCTTTCAGGATACCATTGTGTTCTTAATTTACATTTGTTTTTCCCTTTGACTTACTGTTTTTCTTAAACAATATTTAAGTGGTTTCTAAGGCAATGGAAAAATTCCTTCCCACTTCCATTCTTTTCTGGTATTTATGCCACTTTGGTTTGCTACTAGATATTGAAATTAAGAGTTTCATTTTGCTTTCTCACCATGTCAAATGTACACAGTTGTCCTTCGGTACACTCAGGGAGTTGGTTCCCAGACCACTCTCTGCCCCATATATACCTAAATTTATGCATACTAACGTCCCACAGTGGGCCCAGAGGAATCTGTGTATACAAAAAGTCAGCCATCTGTATATGTGGGTTTCACATCCCACCATTACTCCATTACTATATTTTTAATCTGTGTTTGGTTGACAAAGATCAATGTATAAGTGTACTCGTGCAGTTCAAGCCCAAGTTGTTCAGCTGCATATCTAAGATGGTTTCTATACAACATTCTGGAATTCAGCATCTGATTGTTTAGGCTTTACTTGTGTACCCAATAGTTTGCTCTGTTTCCAGGCCAATAACTACATGGAAACTGGATTGTTTTTAATGGTGGTAGCAGAATCTCTTGAAGTAGAATTATTTAAGGGACTTCAAAAAATGCGTATCTCTGGGCTCCAACACTGCCCTAATGAACCAGATACTTAGGGTCATAAATCTAAAATATTAACAGTTTTCTCTGTTGATTCTTATGTCCACTAATGTTTGGTGATGAGGGCTTTCAATAATTTCACAGCTCAATGAAACCTCCACTGTACATTAACGAACAAAACCTAAATAGACAGAATAAAGTATCATTCTATTTGTTAGTCACACTTTGGTGGAAGCCCGAGAAAATACTGGTTAAACCAGCTTTTGGAATTGTGTCTAGCTTTTATTAATTCTTCCCATTTTCCCTCTACTATCACGATAAGTAAAAATGAACTTTGGGTCCATTCTAATAAACTGACTTTCTGAACCCACTTGTGGAAAACGATATCATAACTAGTGGAATAGAGACATATGCATTCATGCATGCATCTGTGCACTTACTCTTTCACCAATCATATATTAATTGCCACATATTGTATGTGACAATTATTATATTAAATCTGTTGCTAAAAAAATAAAACACAAATAAGAGAGATCTCTGCTTCCAGGAAGAAAACACATGTGACCAACAATTTGGAAAATGAACATGACTGTAGTCTACCATAATTGACATATGAACAAAGTGCTGTAGGAGCACGGTAGAGTGATGTATTAACTCAGTAATTCAGTTCTTATGGTAAATAAAAAAAAAGGAACCAATAAAGTCTCCAGGGCATGAGCTGTGCCTTCTTTGGGCAAAGAAATAATTATGATCAAATGCATGAAGGTATGGAGGTAGGGTGTATTGAGGAACCAGGTTACCGGGGCTCCCTTATAAGGTACATGGGGATTTGTGTCAGAAAGTGAGGACAAAATAATCAGTTCTGAAGTGTGTTTTTGTTTGTATGTTTGAGATGGGTTTAGGACGTGTGTTCACAGAAGAGTTGACATTAAAAGCTGTCTAGAAAGACGAATAGGATTTTATCACCGAACAATGAAAGCATACTCTGACAGCAGAGATAACATAAGCTAAATGCACAGGAGCATTTGAGTGTCCCTATCACTAGGGAACAGTGTTGCTTTACAGCCTTAGAATATATAATACATGTGGTGGGGAATGATATAATATAAAGTTGGAAGATTACATTACAAAAAGCTGCAAATTATAAACTAGGAAGATTAGATGCTATTCTAAATGGAATGGAATGAAATGAAATGAAGGAATGAAATAAAAATATTTAATAAGGGGAGAAACATCATCAGAGGTCACTTGTAAAATGACAATTATAATAGCAGTCATTTTGGGTGCTGTGTAGTATTCCACACAAAGATATGCTACAATTTATGTATCTATTATAATATCAATGGATAGCATATCCATATGTAAAATACTATATAGCACCCAAAATGATTGAGCCATAGCTCCCCACAATAACAGCTGAATCTCACAACCATAATTTAAGTTAAAGAATCCAGGCACAATAAAATCCAAGTAATGTGTTTCTGTTTGTATGAAATTAAAAAAAGAGGTAAAACTAAGCGGCGATTAGACAGTAACACCAAGGAAGTGATTACAATACTTGTCAGGACAATGGTTAGGATGTAAGAAAGAAGTAGTGATGGGAAGAGGCTAGAAAGGAGATTTCAGGTTATAGGTCATGATCTATTTATTGCTATGAGTAGTAGACACATAAATGTTGATTTTATGATAATTTAGTCTTGATTTTTGTTTTATGCCTGTTCTCTGTATTATATTTGATGCACACAAATATTTTTAAAAATATATTGGTGACAGGGTAGTTTAGAGGCTGGGAGACCAGTCAGGTACATTAAAAAAAAAAAAAAAAAATCTTGTCTGGGAGAAGTGCTCATGCCTGTGATCCCAGCACTTTGGGAGGCCAAGGCAGGTGGATCCCTTGAGGTCAGGAGCCTGACCAACATGGCAAAGCCCCATCTCTACTAAAAATACAAAAAAAAAAAAAAATTACCCAGTCTTGGTGGCACATGCCTATAGTCCCAGCTACTCACGAGGCTAAGCCAGGAGAATCGCTTGAACCCGGGGAAGCGGAGGTTGCAGTGAGCCAAGATCACACCACTGTACTCCCGCCTGGGTGACAGAGTGAGACTCCATCAACTTTTCAACACTGTCATATACAACCTAACTTTAAGATAATCTCAATTAAATCAAAATTAATTTACTTTTGCTTATTAGACAATCACCATGTAAATTATGAATATTCTCTTAAGGAATTTGTTCAAGTTTTATTGTTGATATTGTTTCATATTCATTAGGATTTCTTCTCCTAAATTTTCTTTACCTCAAATAATATTTGAACCTCAAATGTTAGATCCGAATTTCCTCTAGTAACTTGCCTTTGACTTCATCCAGCAATCGCAAGTAGTTTGCTGCTCTAAAGGCATACATATTTCACAAACCTGTCTTAAAAATGATGATGAGTAAAGAAGAATTTAGATATTCTATGTCATTTTTAACTACCGAAATGTCTCTTTTTTAAATCTATCATAAAACATGGCTTTTATACTGTCATCCCTCTGCTCAAAAACTTTCAACATTTCACTAGAGCTTAAAGAATAAAAATATGTAATTACAAGATCATAGAACCAAACAAGATCTTCAGATCATCCAGCTCACACATTACTTTGTAAATAAGGCAACCGAAACCCACCACAGATGTCGTGGGGCAAGGCCGCAGACGTCATAGGAGTAGATCAGAAAATGGGTTACCTTTATTTTTTTCCTCCTAGTCCATTGTATTACACTGTATCAAACAACAAATTTCAAAGCCCATAATTTATGACCTTCCAAACTCAAACGCCCCCATTGATTTTTCAATGGCCCCCTCCTCCCAACACGTATTAGTCCCTAACAACACTATCAAATATATCTACTATATTGCTAATTTTTTTGCTAATTATTTCTTTGGTTTATCAGGTTGGATGAAGGTTTGGTTATCACGGAACCAGGTAATTTTCCTAGACTACAGCCCAAAGAACTAATTTTGCCTAAAACTGAATATATTGGAAGGACATAGAATAGCTCCCCAAGTAAAAGAACTAACTCTTTTACAACCAGATCTTGGTAAGAACACGACTCAGGGCTGCTTTGGCAATCTAAGGCAGAAAAATTAAAAGGCAGCAAACCACCGTGGCACACGGTTACCTGTGTAACAGACCTGCACATCCTGCACATGTACCCCAGAACTTAAAATTAAAAAAAAAAAATTTAAAGGCACTCTCTGACATTTTCCCCACAGGAATGTGTCAGGGCAAACTATTTTCCATCTTTGTGTCTCTCTGCTTAAAATTCAAATATAGAAGAATATAGACTTATTGGTGTAACTTAGGTCACGTGTCCATCCTTCCTTGGCTCAGGAAAGTGATGTATCTTTACTGACAGTCCCATCAAAACAATAAAGTCAAGGTAAGGGGTGAAATTAGTTCCCTGAAGGAAAATAAAATCTTGGAGCTCCTGCCAGAAGCGGGGGAGAAATGTCAGAAGGCAAAAATAACAGATGTTTACAAAACTCATCTAATTCTAACCAATATATGAGTCCTTTCTACCATGTGTGCCTTAGAAATTCCCAGTTTAGAATTACTAGTTAAGTCTTACAGTTACACCTTTGAAAGTCTTATTATTACTAGAATACACATAGCTGGTGCATACAATGTAATTAAAGAAACCAGATGAGGAAAAGAAAAAGTTAATTAAAAAATAAATTTCAAAGTTATGACATATCTTTTCATAGTCTAGTAAAGAGGTAAGCTTTAAAAAGGACACATGTAAAAGAGAAAGAAAATAACTTTTCAATGGAACAAAGTAAGGGAGATTCTTTTCAGATAATGCCTTCCTGACGTTTCGCTTTAAATTTTCACTGCCAATACTTGGTTAATTCATTCACGTCTTGCTTTGGTGGATGAGAATCCCACATAACTCACAGCTGCCTCGCCCAGCCCCTCCTGCTCTCGATGCTGGGCTCTTGGACTCTGTCCTGTGCAGTCCACAGCACTCCAGATGGGTCTGGGAACCATGCCATGAGCCTCACTCACTATCCCAACATGATTTTATGGCCTTATGGTGAAGCATTATATAGCACTATAGAGCCTCGATGACATTTTTTAGTCACAATAGTAATGACATATGGCACTGTCTTCATAACCCTTCCATTTGGAAGAAAACAATTTTCTACTTATTATCTTAAAACATGGGGGCTGAGTGACTGCTGCAGCTTCTGAAATGCACACTCAACACTAATGAGCACTAGCCTACAGTGACCTATTCAGAATGGAAGGCTCGCAGTGTGACATTCTGTTTAAGTGGGCTAAATGATTGGACATCAGTCACAGGAGTTTAAAGGTCTGAAGAGATGGCAAAATATTATTAATTCAATATCTCTTTAATGCTAAAAAAGTATGGCCATGGGGACCCTTTGACAATTTCTTGGGCTATCAGAATACCTAATTGGAGATTAATCTCTAATAACCTCTTAATACCATTCAGAAGTTCAAATGAAGCCCAAACAAGAAAGAAATGGTCAGTTCAGTAGTGTCATTTACAGCTAATGCTATGGAAAACTATTTAATTCATTACAGAGGCAGAGAGGCCCATTTCAATTTTTGCCCTATTTCTATCTGGCCAATTAAATATAGTGCTGGCTAAACACTAAAATTAGAAAATGGGAACTCCTGTGCCCAGAATTGACTTCTTCAAAGACTTTCTGGGCTGATGCCTCAGATTTCAGGCAAACTGTCAACCCCAAGGGCTGTCTTCCTTGTACCTAAGACTAGGTTAGGCCTTCCTTTATAGTACCTAATAGAATTGAAGTTGTACTTTTTTTCTTTTAACTGTCATCTATAAAAAAGCAAACTCTGGCTGGGCACAGTGGCTCACGCCTGTACTCCCAGCTCTTTGGGAGGCCGAGGCGGGCGGATCACGAGGTCTAGGAGTTCGATACCAGCCTGGCCAATATGGTGATACCCCCTCTCTACTAAAAATACAAAAATTAGCCAGGCTTGGTGGCTCGCAACCAACTACTCAGGAGGCTGAGGCAGAAGAATTGCTTGAACCCAGGAGGTGGAGGTTGTAGTGAACTGAGATGGTGCCACTGCACTCTAGCCTGGGTGACAGATCGAGACTCCATCTCAAAAAAAAGCAAACTCCATAAGGTCAGGTTATTTATCTTTCTTGCTCATGTATCTCAACGCCTGGAAAACTGCCTGGCTAAATAAGTAGGTAGGGTCTTATTCATTAAAAAAAGAATGAATGAATAAATGAATACACACTGAGGTCTCATTTTAAAATTGATTATGAATGTCACACATTTGCTCCTGCCCTACAAATATTACTCTATTAGCACATCACGTTTGAAGCATGAAAGTATTTTTTATACTTTTCTACTATTTTACCTTTAGAGAAGATGGATCTATGGATCATGGGGTGCTGTGTGTAATTCCAGATCTACCTCAGGAAATATGTACAAAAGGAAAGAAGGAACCAGACCCTGGCTTTCTTCATATTCCCCAAATTTGTGTAATCATCATGGTCTCCTACCACCCCTCAATACAGTTTCATGTATTCTGTGGGGAAGCTGCCTTTGGTCTCTGGAGTAAGGAACCCCTGGGCAATGACCAGTCATTCCCACATAGCAGGGAAAAATCAGTGTGAAAAAGAGACATACCCTCATTTTTCGACATTTGACCACTCACTCTGAAGCCTCACTTTTCCCTTTTCTGCTAGCCCCACATCTGGACAGGCTGATCAAAAAGCCCATACATGCCCCTTCCTTTGGCCCCGGTGGGAAATTCAAACCTAGACAACCCCCAGCCTTATTCCCTAACATTTATGAAGGTTCAATCCCCTCCTTCTGCCTTGACCAAGCCAGCCTGGATCTGTTGGTGCCCACCCTGCTCTCCCCAGGTATCCCTTGTATGAATAATAAACTTGCTTTCAAATTTCCTAAAATTCTCTACATCTTAACTATTAATCGTGAGGCAGTCTCTCTTACTCCATGGGGTGTCCACAAAGTAGCCTGATAGAATTCTCCCCACCATTATCTTGTTTTGTACCTCAGAATAATTCAGCTACATTTGTGATAAGAGTTTATCTCTAGAAGACCCTTGTCAAAATGTATATTTGACGCAGCACTGCATATTGGTTGAATCCTCAGAGAGAGATTTTAAAGAAAAAGATTTTATTTTTTAAACTTTCTCAGCTTTAGTGAGATATAATTAAGAAATAAAATTACTTAAATTTAAGGTATACACTGTAAATATTTAATAGATGCATATATTGTGAAATGATTACCATAATCAAGTTAAGTAACACATCCATCACCTCACAGTTACCTTTCACATTATGAGTATGGTGCAACATCTCCCCGTTCCCTGATCCCCCAGTCCAGTTGAAATGGCAATCGCCATTCTACTCTGTGTTTCTGGGAGTTTGACTTTTTTAGATTCCACATATAAGTGAGATCATATAGGATTTGTTTCTTTGTCTGATTTATTTTACTTAACATAATAACCTTCAGGTTCATCCATGTTGTTGTAATTGGCAAGATTTATTTTTTTTTTAATGGCTGAATTATGTTCCATATGTTTGTGTACGTGTGTGTGTGAATATATATATGCATATATATATATATATATATAACTTTTTGAATCATCCATCTGTCAATGGAGGAAAGGTTTTTAAACAATGAAATGTTAATACAACATAGGTTAAAAAGATCCATGGGAACTCTCTGAAGCTGGGACTTGGATATGTGAGAAGACTGTGCAAGAAAAGAAGAGTAGTAACAAGATAGGATGAAGAGGAATTGGAAGGCATCTTACTGAATTTGCTATTTTGCCTTGGCTACCCTTAATTATAATGATATTCTGGGGTCTTATCACAAAGGCTTTGCAAAGGCTTTCTTTCTAAGTCCTATGCTAATATGCATAATTTCCTTCCTACTTTCTTTTCTTTCATTTTTCTTTTGCAAATTTTTAGTCAATGTGAAGCATTGACCGAGGAGCTATTTGCTCTTTTGGCATCAGCAATTTTTTTCATTTGTCGCCTGAACCATCCATCAAGAGGCCACTATTGCCCCAAAGAGAAGTTGCCATGGATATCAAATTTGTAGATGTGAGTTTAAAAAGTCAAAATCCAGATAAAACTAAGAAAAAAGTGTGAAAAATATTTGCCAAGTCAGTTAATTCAGCTACGATCTCTGTGAGGCAATAGGAGAGCTGAAGTTAAACACGGTCTGCCATATGCCCTAGCAGACAACAAACCCCACTGTGTTTCTAGAACCAACATCTTGGGAAGAATAGAGCATGCCTAAACAAATCAGCCCCAACCCATGTCACCACGGCACGGGGGGATGCTATTTGTTTTCTTGTATAATAAAAGATGATGACACTGTGATGCTAAGAACTGGCAGACATGGAGAAATTTCAGACATGATGCAAACACGCTAAAGAAGAAAAGAGTTTGCCCTGGTGGTTAGAGTATGGGTCTGAACAAGGAAGCTTGAGCAAATACCAGTAGGATGTTCAGGAAATCAGATGCACCTGGAGATGCTGCTGGGCATGGAGTGGAAGAACAGACACTGGATTAGTTGCATTTAATCCTAAAATTCGGAGTCCGTGTGGGTCAGACTAAAACTACATATTTGGTCACCAGGAAGAATGGAAGCTCAAGATAGAGACAAAGTTAAGTTGTGGAAAACAAAAACTACATTTTTCCCCTACACATCTGAGTTAGTGGCTGAGAAATATCGTCTCTAATATTTCCAATTAATATACGTATGTTAGAAGCTGGTGTTAACTTTGTCTTAGCCCTTTCAACCAAACATTTACTGAAATATCACTGACTATTTTACTAAATAACATTCTGAAGGCAAAATGAGAAAGTCACCAAGGACAAACTGTGTCCTCTGGTAGATTCTGCATAAATGATTTTGGTTAGCTTCCTTTCATCGAGATTTTCACAAATTAATTCATAAATATTAGCATTTCATTAATTGCACTAATATTAACATTTCACATCAGTGGGGATTTTTAAGCAAATTTCTAATTACATTCAAAAAGTAAAACAAGGAAAAGGTTTTCTAATAATGCTGGTATTAGCAGGCACTAGAATTAGTTTTGTCTTGAGTACACATACATTCCAGTATGAAAATCTGTTGCTCTGGGTTTTAATAATCAATTTTATGGGTCTTTTACGAATAACACATACTGAATATCATTAATTGGCTACTGAATTTCAATGCTTAAGATGAATTTAAGCATCAATCCACATATCTTATGCATCCTTTTAAAAAATCAACAGAAAATCAATTTCAGGGAAGTAAAATATTTTCTACATGCTAATTTAAGTAATCAACAATTCAAGGGAATTTTCAGCACAATTTAAGGATATTTTAATTTTGATTTTTTTCAAGAGAAAATTGTGTCCATGGAATAAAATAAAGCAGGGAGTTCATTTGGGAAAATCATCTTGTTCTTGATTTTAGTAATAATCCAAATAGATACTTCCACTATTTTGAGTTTCACTCACTATTCATTGAACGAAACTTTATGCTAACTAATCATAATTCCATTTGCTTTACATACAAACTGTTCTCACACCAGCAACATGCTGTAGTAAGTAAAATAATATTTTATTTTTTAAAGATCCCTTTTATAGACATTCCTAGGTTTTAATGAAGTGTTAATCTGGGAAACAATGACATCGGGGTTTCAACTGGCATAAATAATTTTGTTTGTTTTATCCCACATCATACTCATTTAAATTTCCATGGAGAATTCTCAAATAACTTAAGAAAAAACTTAATAAAAAATAACAAACATAAAGGTAACTTATAAAATATATTTGCATTTGATCTAAATCCTCATTAATACTTAAAACGTCAACTTTTTTGGTATCAATGTTTTCATAATTTTGTGACTTTTTTTCTGAAATTTTTAAATCACTCATGAGGAAGTAGTTGGCAATTTTTTTTGAAATTTTTGAACAGCACGAGTATTCTTTTAAACTCTTTCTCCTTATTATGCTTCAGCCAGATGAGCCATTTGTTCAATCCTTGTCCTTTGCACACGCATACCATTACTCTAGCTAATTCCTAATTTTGAAAATCTCATTGGAAAAAAAATTTACTCCTCAGAATCTTTCCCTGCCCTTTTCATCTGAATTAGATGAGTCTTCTCTTTTTCTTTGATGGCATCCAATTCTTCACCTTCTTGTCATGTATTAGATTTGCATTATGTATTTTTGTGTGTATTTATTCTATCTACGCCCAGCTCTCAGACTAGACTAAATCTAAGAAAACAAGGACATTTTCTCTTTTGATTTACTGATGGGTATTGAGAAATGTTTGGCACATAGTTGGAACTCAGTAAATACAGAGAGAATGAATCAGTGAGTAAATGAATGAATGAAACTCAATAGGCTGCAGGAAAATCTGACTTACTACATTACATAGAACCTAGCACAGCATCACTATACCATAACACAATAATGGATATTCGTAATAATGTTCCTGAGCCCTGTGGAATAAAGCTAAACTATGTTCAACTATCTGTTTAAGAAGGCAGGAAATATTTTTTTAAATCTATAATAATAATTTTCATAAAAATTTTTGCAATAGCTTTTAAAAGGAAGGCCTCAGCTATGGGGAAAATGTACATATTATAAAATGTCTTATATATCTAACCAGTTCCATGTGCATTTTGCATTAGTAGAGTCACTTTTTCCCTCTCAAAATCTAAATATTGACTCCTAAAGAAGATGCAGTTAACAGCTATACAGCTGGGAAAGCTCTTCTTGAACTTTAAATTTTAGCAGCTGCTTGCTAAATAACAGCGAGAAAGGAAACTGGAAATTTACGAACATTAATTGAAACTCATAGCCTGGTCAAATACTGCAGACCTAACGCTTCTCAATTTTTTCCAATTAATTATTCCAGGTTTCTCATGTACAAGGAGGAAAAGAGGCCGAACATGGAAACCCCATGCAGTGACTGCCTCCTTTGGATCAGCATGTTATGAAAAGTCGGTACCTGCCATTCTGATTGACTGAGAGTAACAGAAAACCCCTGAGGCCTTCCGGTTCAGTTGGGATTGTAATGATAGACTAGCAAGATAAAAGCCTGCCAGAACATTAGCTTCAACTGTATGACAATGCCCTTCCCAAGAAGATATGATGCTGTGTAGATGAATATAGATTGAAAACGTGGATCCTGTCAGCAGCACTGATTTCACTCAGAAAACTTGTACACTGGGAGGATGCTGTGTCTGCTCGGGGTTAGGACTCCAGCAATGTGTGAAAAATTCATTTTTCCAGCTGCAAACACTCATGCTTCTAGTTGTACAAGTGGTAACTTGGGGGTCCATGCTAATGTTGAAGCTTACACAGAAATAGGTGTGTGAGTGTGTATCCCTACTACGAATGAGCAGGTACTTCTTGGCCTAATCGTAGGGCATGGGGGAGGATCCACACATTGCTCAAAAATAAAATTTCTTTTTGGAATTCTTGCAGCCCTTACTTTCCAAATGCACCCTGATGCCATGAAGTAATTCATTTTCCTCTCTTCCATAGAACAGACACAGTTATCATCATTTTCATTGTTTCTCTGACTGATTCCTTCCTTCTGACTCCACGGAGCAGAAAATTTACCCTCCAGAGGTGTAGAGGGGATAGATTTTCCTCTTTTTAAATTATTTCTTCAAATAACAGATGTGAACGAAAACTGTGTAGACAAATTTCTACACCCTCATGTTGGAATGGTGAATAACATTGACTTTGCAATTAAACAGTACTAAGTAGAATTTCTCTTGCTGTGAGAAGGTAAGAAAGCCACAAATAGCTCTAAACATCATTGGCGAGTGTATGGATTTAGTGAAATAATGAACATAAAGTGAGGCACAAAAAAGGCTCCCTATAAATGTTAATTAATGACATGATTATTACTTACAAACACAATGGGAAAACCACCACCATCTTTCAGTCATGCTTACTGATATTTTATTTTATGTACTTGGCAGGAGACAAGGCTAAAGTATCACAACCAAAAAACACCTATTAAAAAAAAAAAGGAGCTGGGGTGGCATAAAAGTTCATCTGAAATTTCTTCCTCAGTAAAACGGGATGCATGAATTTGTATCTTCCCCTTAGAGAAATGGTAAGAAAAAGTACCTTCTGTGACATAACTGTGAAGACACTCTGACATTTGGAATGAGAATGAAATATTTTTCACTAAAAATGTAACTGTCATTGAACTCAGTACCTATGGGATGTGTATAATTCAGTCCAGCAATTCAACAGTAATTTCTAGTCTTTATATAATAGAAATCAAACCTTTTGCATTTTCTTTTCTCACTCCAGTGGAATGAATTGCTTTTTTGTGACTAGGAATAACTGAGTAGAAATGCTGCTTCTATTTTTATTTTTATTTTTTGTTGATAGATATTTGTTGATGAGATAAAAACTTGATGATATTCTGACATCATATAACAGGTATATGCAAAATATATAGCATTTTATGTTATTTTCCCTGTGAGGTGCTGAACTGTTTGCATGTATAAAAAGTTGTTTTAATTTCAAACTTTGAGATTATTGAGGATGGAAGATACTAAATGATCATCTTTCTTTTAGGGAGTTAATGTACATTATCCCAATTTATTATTCACTACAACAAATTTTATTTAATTTTTTGTCTTTCCATACCAACTCAGGCTGTGCCCTCTAAGTCACAGAACTGGGTATTGCACAATCATTTTATTTTAAGTAGAATCTTTTTATTTTAAAAAAATATTTAGTCATTTATGTTATAAGAGAAATCATTATTTGGCTTTGCCTCTTCATTAACTGAGATAGGGAAATAAAAGAAGAGAAAGATAATAAGTTTGTTTTGAACATATTGCGTTTTACATACCTACTGAAGTATCAGCCATCTGGAGATGCTTAGCACACTGAGGAATAAATCTGGACCACAGGAGAATAGCATGAACTAAATATGTAGAAACTATCACCAGAGGAGACAGTTGAAACCGTAGATATAAATTACAACAATGCTTCTTCCCGAGCTTTAATGTGCACATATAGGAGTCACCTGGGGATCTTGTTAAAAGGCAGATTTGATGCATAGGCCTGGTATAGACGTTTCTGCCATTCAAAAGAGCTCACAGGTGATGCTGACGCTGTTGGGTGGCAGATCACATTGTAAGTGGCAAGAATTTAGATCATCCAGGGAAAAGTGTAGACTGAAAAGAGTAGATAAGTAGGACAAGACATCAGAACATTATTCAAAGAGGAACCGTGAAAAAGCTTAAAATAGATGAATTAAAGAGAGTTTAAAATGTGCAAATAAGGAAAATAACAGCTAAAAGAGAAGTACTTTTTTTTTTTTAAATGAGACGGAGTCTCGCTCTGTCACACAGGCTGGAGTGCAGTGGCGTGATCTCCGCTCACTGCAAGCTCTGCCTCCCGGGTTCATGCCGTTCTCCTGCCTCAGCCTCCTGAGAAGCTGGGACTACAGGCGCCAGCCACCATGCCCGGCTAATTTTTTGTATTTTTAGTAGAGAGGGGTTTTCACTGTGTTAGCCAGGATGGTCTCAATCTCCTGACCTCGTGATCCACCCACCTCGGCCTCCCAAAGTGCTGGGATTAAGGCGTGAGCCACAGCGCCCGGCCAAAAGAGAAGTAATCTTCAAGAAGAAGTGGGTGGCCAAACAGGGCCAAAGGATATGAAAAACCAAACTAGAGAAGGAAGAAAGGAAAAGCCCATATATTTAATAATTAAAAGATCATTTGTTATTTATATATTCTGCCTACAAATCATTGTCAGACGCATGTATTGTGGATTTTTTCTCTCAGTCTGTGTCTTCCCTATTGATTTTTTTAATAGTGACAATTGTTGAGCAGAGATTAATTTTCATAAAACCTGATATTGCAATATTTTATTATACGGATAGTGTTTCTCAGTCCCATCTAAGAAATGTCTGCCTACTGCAATGTTGTAAAAAACTTTTAAAAATACTTTCTTCTCAAAGTTTTATGGTCTTGATATTTTTTATGTTTCAGTCCATATTCCATTTTTAATTAATTTGTATATATGGTAGAGGGAGGGGTTTCCTGCAACTAAGTAATTTTTTAAACAGAATAAAAATGGACAAAAATACTTAAGCAAATACTTCACAAAGGGACAGTAAAATCAAGAAAAGGTAGTTCACATCCTTAATCATCAGGAACATGCAAATCAAAACCACCGAGATACTATTATCTACCTGCTAGAATGATCAAAATTTAAAAGACTGAAAACACCAATGATTGGCAGGAGGATATAGTAACTAGAACTTTATATGTTGCTAATGAGAATACACTGTTGTACATCCACTTAGGAAAATGGTTTGAAAGCTTCTTATAGAGTTAAGCATACATCTATTCTATGATTCAGCAATTCTATTCCTAGGCATTTACCGAAGAGAAATGGAAACACGTTCACAGGGAGACTTGTGAAAGAATGCTCACAGCAACTTTACAGAATCGTTCCAAATTGTAAAAAATCCAAATGTGCATAAACAAGGGAATGGATTAATAAATTGTAGTATGTTCACAACATGAAAAGCACTTGGTAATAAAAAAAGAATAAACTTGCTACAGAGAACAACTTGCATGAAACTTAAAGATGTTGTGTTTAGTGAAAGACGCTAGACAGAAAAGTATGCATTGTATGATTCCATTTATTTGAAGTTCTACAACAGGAAAAATATAATCTATGATGAAAGAAACCACCCTGTCCATCTCTTCTGTAGTAGCAAGTGTTCTAATTTCTTTCATCACATCTAGAAGATGATATGAGGGAATGTTCTAGAATGATACACATGTACTCTATATACATAGGTATGTGGTTTACAAAATATATAAATTATATAACTACTTAAGATCTGTGCTTTTTACTATATACAAATTATATCTTAATTTAGGAAGAGGTAAGAAGTACAAATAGAGTTATTAATTATATTTAAAAGAGATATTTCAGTGAGGTTGTGGAGCAGACCCTGTATCTTGCAAAATAGAAAATCTAGACCGTACTTTTGGGAATTTTATCCTCAAAGGGAGTAAATCATCATATTTGTTTGACTTGAAACATGGTAGTTTTGTTGTTGTTGTTTAATATAGGAAAGGTCTGATAAAATTTTTAGAATAATAAAAAAATGAGCAAAAAGGATGAAATTTTTTTTTTAAAAGTTGTATCAAAAAAGACCTAGGAATTGATGGTAGTGCTTGGGAATGAGGTAAAATCATCCCTAAGCTTTGCACGCTTGAATCCACATCAGTTGAAGCAAAAAGTGCTTTGTACCCTTAAATTCTGTTTATAGTTTTTGTTGTTGTTGTTGGCCCATAACTCCAACCTACATTATTACAGTTAAAAGCCAAATGCATATCTGCTTAAAATCATTTTAGGAGTTTTAGAAATTCTTTTGCAAATGTAGTATTTAACAAAATGTATTGTGTTCTCCTTTTCTGTTTGTTTATTTGGTGAACCACTTGTTTGGTGTTGAGAAGATGAGAAAATTGTTATTCAAGCTCGAGGAACACAGATATTATGCAAGCTTAAACTTCACAAGAAAGGAAGATATAATCCTTCAATGCCCTTGGCATTTTACTCATAGTGGTCTCAACTTCTCTAGGATTGTCATAATAATTCTGAAAGCAAAGGTCCCAGTAGCAGTTGGTTTTCATGTCCCCCTATCTGAAGCAAAAGGTGCTTTAGAGCCTACTGTATTTTAAAATAAAACATTACCTAATTCACATTTAAGAATTTTATGAAACCTTCCAGGATAAAGAAATAGCTTGGGTGCAACAAAAACAGAAACAACAACAACAAAAAAAGCAAGGTTGGGGATCCCTGCATAGCAAGAAACACCTTTTATATTGCTATATCTGAGATAAACAGTAAGAAAACTATTTAAGTTTCATGTTTAGCTATAATCTATTTGAATGTGATACTGTTGAATCCAGGCTGCCATAAACCACCCTGGGGCCTTCTGCAGTGAACAAATACAGCAAATGACCCCTTGCTAATATTTTTCAGGGGCTCAGACTTTAATCTATTAAATATTTTATTTCCTAGTTTTATATTATTCTTTAGGGGACTGAGAGGATTTACATGGTGTTCCTCTCTGTTATTTTATGTAGTCTTTTAGATATTGAATCCATTGTACTTAACACAAAAAATATTATCTTATTCATACTAATTTGTCTATTTATATAGTGGATTTGAGCAGAATGCAAGCCTATAGGGAGAATACTATATGATATCACACAAACACAAATAAATTAATGTTCCCTATCCTTCGTGAAAATACAGGAGGTTTCTATCAAGGTAGTTTTTTCTGAGAATGAGAACCAGAAATTTTGAGAAGAATTTATAACACAGTGATTAGAATACTGGTTTTGGGGCCAGACTAGTGGGGTTTAGAATTTGCTTTGCCTCTGTGTGTCTCAAATTATTCATCCATGCAAGGGGATTTTTTTTTTGTTTTTTGAGACAGGGTCTCACTCTGTTGCCCAGGCTGGAGTGCAGTGGCACGATCATAGCTCACTGCACCCTCAACCTCCCGGGGCTCAGGTGATCCTCCCATCTCCATCTCCCAAGTATCTAGGATTACAGGCATCTGCCACCACTCCCCGCTAATTTTTGTGTTTTTGGTAGCGACAAGGTCTCATCATGTTGCCCAGGCTGTTCTTGAACTCCACGGCTCAAGCGATCTGATCACCTCGACCTCCCAAAGGGCTGGGATTGCAGACATGAGACACTGTGCCCAGCCCTGTGCAATGGGATTTAAAATAGTAACAATAGCTGCCTCACAGAGCTTCTGTGAGGAATGAATAAGATAAGCACTGCTGAGAATACTACTTTGCCATCGTAGGTACTCAATAAATATTAACCATTATTACTGGAGTGAAGATAAATGACTTCTTGCTTCCAGCAGCTGCTCTACTTAACCGAATTGTTGTACACACCCATACTGAGACACAAACACAACACTGGATTAAGTTCTAAGACACGTTTGAATCCATACAGTCATGGCTCTGGATTAAGGACTCCTCAACACACAATTGTAGCTAAACTGCATTACTTCTTCCGTTAATCAATGGATCATTTATTTATCAAATGCCTCATGGCTCAAGTAAAATTTCAAATTTTTAAGCACACACTGTACACGATCATCCCTGAGTGCTCTCCATGGTTGCTTTTAAACCCATCCCCTTTTCTGAAATACTGGAAAGAAAGGGACTCTTCTTTATTAAATACATTGGTTCCTATTTTCTTTCATGAGGTGGCTATACTCATTATTTTTAGGAGCTCTGCAGTTCTCCATTCAGTGCATAGACAGCTCCCTGAAATATTTAATTACTGATCATCCTATCCTCCTAATCTTCTTTTCTCCTTGGTCTATGAACCCATGGCTGATTTGCATCTTCTGTCAAAGTCCCTACAGATGAAACTATATGTCTGCCCCCCAACCCCACTGCTTTATACGTGTATATATATATAAACTCCTATTCTTCAAAGAATGCCAGTTAGAAAGGTTGTTAATCACCACATGCTTGTTCTGAATTGTATTGTTCTGCGTTGCATCATGCAGCTTGATTGTAAGCTCCACGGTGCAGAGCCTTTGTTTGCCATGCCCTTACTATTGTTCAGCACAGTACACATTGATGGGACTATAGAAAAAACAAACAATGGCTTTTTCCACGTTTCCATTTTAATTGTCAAATGGGATGGTTTAAAAGCACAATTCACACAAGAAGTTGAGTATACAGCCTCTGAAATGGCTAAAATAAGCCATGTGAGCTTTAGAGGTTAAGGCTATCTTTTTAAAGTGTAACTTTCAACTTTGGTTCATTTGCCATTCTTTTTCTCTGAAAATTACCTGAAAGTCAACCATGCATATCTAAATGATTGCAGGTACACTTAGCTCATGTGACTTGGGGGAAAACTAACTGGGTGTAGAATCTAGTACTCAAATATGCTTGGCACTGCCAGAATTACAGGGATCACAAACAATCTGTTAAAGGATTTCACAAGCTGGCTCTGTAAAAGGTACCATTTCCCAGCAAAGACCGCAATTATCACCATGGACAGCAGACGGTACAGTCTAACCTGTGTTTTTTGTGAGGGAGCAATTACAAAATAAGAAAAAAAATAGACAGGTAATCTCTTGCCAAAGCACAATTTGCATTATCTCTAGGAAACGGCAAGCATAGCAGTTCAGGCAGTTGCCAAGTGTTTTAACTGCTTCTGCCTGACATTAGTTCCTATTGCACATCTCCTATAGCACAGTTGGGATCGTTTTAGTGCATCTTTGGATTCCATATCTTACTAAACAGAGTGCTGACTGAATGGTCAAAGATCTAGATGAACTCTAAAAAATACCACTATTACAGATGACAGACATGTAAACACCATAAATATAAAATCAGATCCCAGGACAATTGACTTATAAATGGATGTATCATACAGGTCTAAATGCACGGCTTCTCTAAGGTCGAATATATAAGCACAGACAATAAGTCTATGTTTTAAAATAAGTTCACAACCATATGTTTTAGAAATTCCTGTATCAGTTTATTTGATTAGTAGTGATCTTTTATCTTTGAAGACAGAATGATAGAATGTGGAGTTTTCTATAATTTCTCTATCCTAATTATTTCCCAGGGCATTTGTCAAAAGCAGAATCTCAGACTCCACTCCAACTATTAATACAGATCTTCTAAGAGAGAATCTTAGATATCTCTGTTTCTAAAAACCCTCTCAGTTGATTCTTATTGATTAGGCAATGGTGCTGGAATAGTAAAATGGTAAAATGAAATTGGAAACATCAAGCACTGGTTTCTTGTTTGCATTGTTTGGGTACTGACAGACACCGGCCTGTAGGCCTTGGGTCAGTTATCTTAGCAATTGAAACCTCCTTTTTCTCAAACAGGAAAATAAGGATCTAGATTGGGTATTCTCTATGGTACTTTTTTACTCTAACATTCATTCTAGGATTCCAATTAAGAAGATGAGCTGGATCATATTGTTTTCTGATTCATCTTTACATATCTGAGAGATTAAGCAAGCTTGCCAGGAACAAAGCACATTTGCTTTGTTGTTTCTCTTGATACATATAACTCAAGGCTAATTTCTCTACTGCATGTCAGTGCATTAACACTGATGTAGGAAAAAAACCTCCTTGAGAAATTTGGATTGTGGGGGTGTTAGGAAGGGGAAAAGCAATAAGTAAAAGTGTTTGATACAAAGATTAATTTAGGTCTTAGCAGACTCTTAGAAGGCTCTTTAAACATCTATTCATGATATGGCCACAAGCCCCTGGAGAGTCAAATAAATTATTCTAAGATTCTTTCATAAGATAATGGAGGCTAATTTGAAGAAGTAAATAGTAATTGCAATATTAAGCAATTCAAACCACTGTTACAACTATTTCTGGAACTCCCCACGCTGACAGATTTATTTGATGCTAAGTCCTTTTCCCTCATCTTTTAAAAAGCATTTTACATAATCCGGCATTACCTATTTTACATATGTGGCATTTTGCTTAGCATTAAAGTAGTTTATTTGGAGAAGATTCTTTACAGACTATTCTGGGGAACAGCCTGCTACCCTCTTCATCTAGACGCAAAAGATGCAGGGATGCTTGTTTAAATGTGGCTTCTCTTAACAGCTTGTAGAGCTAGGGAGCAGAACAAGAGTGTAAACATTATTAAAATAATCTATAGTGCCAAATGCAAGGAAGAAAATGCCAAAACTTCTCCAAAAGTAGCATGGAATTGACAGAAAATGCATACTCCAGTATTTACACTCTTGCTTTACTATGACTTACCAAGGTTCATGCACCAGCCACGTGTACTCCTCCTCTTTCCAACAGCTCTGCGGGGAAAACAACAGGTGTTTCTAGTCAATAATCCAGGGGAACACAGTCAGTAAAGACCCAGGTAGGCCTAGTAACCCACAGATTTGCTTTAAGATTTTAATAGTCTCCTTTGCTTTTCTGGTCTTTGGGAAACATGCATGCGTGCCCATGCACACACACACACACATACACACACACACACACACACACACACACACAAAGCTGTTTGTATAAAACCAATTCCTTCCCATTGTTTGCCAGAATTCAAAAATGTTCCAACCCTGACAACAAAGGCATTAGGTAAAAAAGAATGCAGTAGATAAATCTTGTGGCTCCCATAAAAAAGAATACAAACATAGGGATTTGTGATAATGCCAAGTACTTTCAATGTAACCACCTCTGCCCTTTGTAAAACACTAGCTGTTCTCTACATGTACATGAATGGAGTTCAAATGCAGAGCTGAGACACAGCAAAGTCCTTGGGATCTTCTTTTGAATACTGTGTAGGAGAGTGTAGTGAGGAGTATGGAAGCTGTTTCTGCTAGGCATGAATTTTATTTAATCTATACCCCGTAGTCTCCTAGAGGTCTGAAGGTTTTGTACGAATGAGGCAGGAATTTGCCCGTGCCCTGAAAAAAGATGATGTTATAGGCTGTTTTCCTTGGCAACAGGATATGTATGTGGTCCCTCTAAGGAGAGTAACCGTGCCTGACAGCTGGTGAGTCTCGCGCTACTTGAATTGGTTTACTCGTAGTTAATCCAGTTCCAGGCATTAATTGACAGTGGCTGGATGTGACAGGGCTATTTTGGTTTTGCTTTTTTACTATAGAATTTAAAAGATAAAAGAAAATTACTGAGGTTGCTGGTTACAAGTTTGGATAGCTCATTATAAAATCTCTATCAAGATATAGAACATCTTGTTCTCTGCAAATTTTTTGTATGACTACCTAATTTTTAAAACTAAAGTCTTGGCTGTTCTAATTTAGTACAAACTTATCCATCACATCCCATTGTCAATTGTGGAAATACTGTTACATAGCAAAAATTCCTTAAATAGGTTTTAAGCTCCTAAAAGGTAAGTTAGAGCTAACATATTTCTGGATACATAGTTGTCATATATTGAACTAACAAATAAATACTGATAATGTGAACAATAGTGATGAAAATGTTTTTGAGTGTTTATTATGTGTCAGGCATACATTACGTATCTTATTTGCATTATTTCATCTAATTTTCAGAACAACCAAGTTAAATATTTTTTCCTAAAAATTAACAGGATAAGTAATTTGTCATGTCTTATGTCTTGCTACTTATTTATAACTTTAAAATGTCTTGTGAAGAACTTATATCTGACTAATAAGATTCATGTAAATGTACAGATGAAAAAATACTAGTCATATTTTTCACATTTTATAGTATAATGTTAAGTAAATGAGCAAGATACAGGATACTAGATGTTATATAATTGTGTATGCATAAGTATACACACACATACATACATACAAGTATTTGTTTACACATACACACATTCATGCTTGAAAAATGTGAGCGCACTTTCTTCTGGCTAGTGAAATTGAAAGTGATTGTTTTATGCTTTATGCTTATGTCTATTATTTTCAAATTTGTATATGTATTAATTGTATAATAAATATTATATATATATTTATTATTATTATACTTTAAGTTCCAGGGTACGTGTGCACAGCATGCAGGTTTGTTACATATGTATACATGTGTCATGTTGGTAATATTTTTAAAGACATCTAGCAAACTAGAACTCTGAGATCAGTAATTGACGCAGTCCAACCCGAGCAGGTCTTCATGAAGGAAGGCAATTGAGCTAGTCTAAAAGATTCCATCAGATTTACATAAATGGAGAATGTAGAAAAAGACATTAACAGACAAGAGAACGCCTTTCCAGCAAAGTCAGAGGCATGCTTTGGAGCATGTTCTAAAGACAAGCACAGGCCAATTTTCTACACCAGATAGTGGCCAGCATATCTAAAAAAAGGGGGGAGGATCATAAGCAGAGAGGTATCCCCTATTTTACAGTATTCAGGATGAGTATATTCAGCCTTTCCTCTACCATTCCCATAAAGAAGTCTGGAAATATGTAAACTCTCAACTAAAAACTAATATTCAGTTCATTTTCAAAAGAGCGTGTCAGTCATGTTAGTCGTGGTCCACTATCTTACATGGCACAAAGGTCCTGCTAAAGTAGATAGGCATCACATCACACTTTAAAGTCATTCATACTTGGGTATAAAATCCTGTCTCTTGCAAAACTGCCCTAACATTAGTGCCTTCTTCCTAGTGCTGTGATGAGGAATGTGAAGGACACAGTAGGTCAAGTCCTGAGTCAGGCACAATACCAGGCACAGAAAAACCATTCCACAGATGGTAGCAGTTAACAACTGTAAATCATCACTTCTGGAGATAACTGAAGGGGATAGTGACTGGCAAAAGTGCTGGGGGGAGCACTGAAAGCCCTCTTGTGGAAGAATATTTGCCTCATCATGTTGCCATATAATCTACATACACTCTACAATTTCTACCCATTAGTCATTCCACTGGCATAACAGGAAAAGGCTTTTGCTTAGATGCAATAGGCTTATGCAAAGAAACAGGAAAAAGGAAAGGAATTTCACATGTACTAACAAACTGGTATTTCTCCAGGCACTTTATACACATTTCTGTATTTAGGCCTCACATATCACTTAAAATGTTTCTGGTTTCTGTGTTTGTTTGTTTGCTTCCTTTACAAACAAAATCTCACTATGTCACCCAGGCTGGAGTGCCGTGGTGAGATCACAGCTCACTGCAGCCTCAACGTCCTGGGTTCAAGTGATCCTCTTGCCTCACCCTCCCTAGTAGCTGGGGCTTCAGGCATGCACTACCATGCCCAGCTAATTTTATTTTATTTTTTGTAGAGGTAGATCTGGCTTTGTTGCCCAGGCTGGTCTCAGATTCCTGGGCTAAAGTCATCTCCTTGCCTTGGCATCTCAAAGTGCTGGGATTACAGATACACACCATCATGCCCAGCCCATTTTTAATCCCATTTCAAAGACAGGTAAACACAGGCTCCAAGGGAGCACTTGATTTGCTTAAAGCTATTTGGTTAGAATATGGGAAAAAAATGGAATCCCAATCTACCTCTGTGCTTTCCAAATCCATGGTCTTTCCATGAGGAGTCATGTTTTGTTAGAAAGAAGTTAGACTTAACGTGGTATTGTAGCATGAGCACAGAAAACCTGAGTTCTGGGACCTCTGACCATCTCTATTTATCCTTGATGAGATAATGTAGTTCTCTGTAGTTATATCAACTATTAAAAGATGGAATTACACTCTAATAGCATTTCAGGACCCCTTCTTTTCTAAAACCTATCAAATCTAATTATTTAAAGCCACGGACAGTGAACACTTTATAAGAATGACTAAGGCTTATACTGTCTTTAAGTATGTGTCAGGAATTATTCTAAACTCTTTATATATATTATCTCATGGAATCTTGACAATTCTGTGGCATAGTTATAACTACTAGATATTATTACCAATACTTTACACATAAGAAAACCAAGGCACACAGCTATTAAGTAACCTGCCAAAGGTCACATAAATGGCAAAACAGGGTCCTTAATCCCAAAACTCTGGTACATTTTGTGCTTGTAGTGGCAACGCAACCATTAGATCTTTGGGTCAAGTTATCCTGAGAAAAGCAAACAGAGAATATATATTTCAATGGAAAATGATCCAGTGCTTAAAGGTGAGCAACCTTGTATAGCCAGAAAAGTATTGTGAGGCTACTAAATAACTAGAGTAGAAAGATCAAGAAGAAAAAAAAGACCAATATGCAAACAATTGCCACAAGTTTCACAAATTTGCACAAGCAGTCATAGTTCAATTGTGTGCTGTCAGGTAACCTGGAATCCAGTCACATCTGTAGGCAGCAGCCCTCAGATTTTTCAGGGGAAACCACCCTTCCAGTTCTCAAAGGCAGTGGTTCTCACAGTGTGGCCCTTGTATCAGCAGCATCAGCATCACCTAAAAACTTGTTATAAATGCAAATGATCAGGCCACAACCCTGACATGCTGAATCAGATGTTCTGGGGCATTTGGCCCAGCAATCCGCATGTTAATAAGCTCTTGTGGGAAGGCTAATATGTGCTACAGCTTTAGAATTACTGTTTTAAGACACGTGGCTTGGATACATCTAATCTCGATCTGAGTTTTGAAGTGGACTTTTAAATTAGATGTAGCCAATCAGGCTTTAAAAAGTGGCTGATTCACCCATGTGGAGCCCATGAGACACAGTTTTGAGAATCTTATTGGAAATGGTGAGAGGAAATCATATGAGACTGGATTTTATTATCATTTCTAAGGGAGAGGCTGCTTTGGGAATGGCACCAGCACAGAGAAATGCAAAGGAGACCAAGGTGGGTGGAGCTGTGCCATCTTCTATCAATATCTTCGGCATCTCAGAGTTCCATCAACACAAACCATGTACGGTCATGTGTCCATTTACTTATGTTGCTGCTTCTGCCCAGAATGTTATTCCCACTACTTTGCCTTCCTCAGGCTGAATTAACCATTTACTGTTCTCATTCATGCACCAGCTTTGTCTTATGTTGAACACAACCCTAAAGACATTCCACAGTAGGCAGTTATTTTTGTTTCTCCATACCTCTCCCACACCCAGTGAAAAAAAAAAACCTCCTTGAAGGTAGGAGAGTAACATTTATGTATGTGTGTGTGCGTGTGCATGCACATATATATATACACACAAATTTATTTCTATATATAATACTATAAGTATAAATACAAGTTATAAATATTATAAATATATGCTTAATATATATTTATGTATATATAATGTTACATATAGGTATATATATGTACCTTTATAATTTATACCTATATAATGTTACTATATGTTACCTATCTATTACTATAATATAATGTTACCTACATAATATTACTATATAATTTATACCTATATGTTACCTATATAATTATACCTATATAATTTTTTATACCTATATAATTTACCTATAATTATATAATAAACCTATATAATGTACCTATAAAATTTATACCTATATAATTTATATTATATAGGTACAAATTATATAGGTATAATTTATATATTTATATCTCAAAATATATTTATTATATAATTTATATATAAAGTATATAATTTCTATTATATAGGTATAAATTATTATACCTATATATGATACCTATATAATTTATACCTATATAATGTTACCTATATAATATTACTGTATTATAATGTTATCTATATGTTACTATATAATTTATACCTATATAATTTTACCTATATAATGTTACCTGTACAATGTTACCTATATAATTTATACCTATATGTTACTCTCCTCCCCATTACATATATACACACACACATACACACAAATATACACATTTATATACTATTTTTATATATAAATGTTATATATATATATACCAAAGCAACATATATATACATATTTTCCTAGTTCTCAGCATCATAGTAGTTGCTTAAAAATATGTTTGCTGAATAGATAACTTTCCTACATCACCAATGAGATTATTACAAGGATCAGATGAGAATAAGACATAGAATAGACTTAGCAAAATATAAAGCTCTATACAAACATGAGTCATATTTATAATTATTAACCTCTTCTCTCGTGGGCTCATCTTTTCCACAATTGGGCCATCATAAGAAATGACTGGGAAATAAGACTGATAAACCCTGTACATCTGTAACAAATTAATTACAAAAATAACAGCAATTCTTTGCTGCTTCTTGCATGAAATCAGCACACAAATCAAAAAAATTAACCATTGCAATAAAAATATAAAGGACAGGTTGTGGTGTTCTGATTATGCATTACATAGAGATTTGACTTAGTCTGAGTGATTAAGCACAAGAGCGGCACAAGGAGCAACTGAGATGAGGCCTTTAAGCAAAGGAAATCATAGGTGCAAAGGCCCTGCGGCAGCAGGTACCTGGTGTGAGGGGTGCTGGAGAGGTAGCCAGAAGTTGTGCAGGGTGCTAGGCTAGGTTAGAGAGTGGTTTTTATCCCAAGAGTAATGAGAAACCATGAAAATACGTTAAGGGAGGAATGACATAATCGGATTGCTGTTTTGAAATACTAGCCTGGATCTTGTGGCTTTTACTCAGTTAGCCCAGACCCCACTCTGATATTTTATAGTTTTTATTACTTCTCAACTGTAAGGTTAAAAATGCCATAAGTGTTTGTAACCTTTTAAAAGTTACATTCATTTTATTTTTCCTTTTACTTGAGATGTGAAATTTGTTAAATACTTTTAGGTTTGGGAGAGATTCCTGTTACCTGTGCATTATGAAAAATAAAGTTTGAATTTAATAGATTCCAATAACCATTATTTAAGAAAGTGCCTCATACAAAATTAAATTGTGCCCACACAAAAATTAATATACACACATCTGATTCTTGCATGCATTATAATGTATTTACTAACTTCATTTTTTAATATTTAAAATAAATGTGGACTGCCTAAAGAAAATTAACATTTACAAAATTATTTTTAAATAATAACTTTGGCAAATCATACACATAAACACCACAGAAGCATGTGTTATCAATTTTGAAATTAGAAATTATACAACACGGGTGCTTCCAGCCACTTCTTTTACTTGACATCCAATTAAAGTAATGTTGCACTAAAAAGAAATATAGAAAACCCTAAGGAAATTGGAGAGATTGTATACAAAACCTCTTGGCACAATCAATAATGTGCTTTGACTACAGAATTCTTCAGTTTATTCTAGAGAAGTAAAAAATTGTTTGTTACATTTTCCCCCTAGATTCTAGTTATTATGCTAACTTTATATTCTTTTAAAAATTGTTTTGTTTAATTTGGATGTTCCAGCAATATTGTTTGCAGATGTTTGACACTGCCCCGCCTAAATCACAGATTTGACACTCCTGCATAATCTTCATGTTTCTCCACTGCCACTTTAGGAACACGTGATTGCTATTGTCAGCTACAATTACCACCCACTGCAGAGGTTTGCTTAAGCTGATTAGTTAGAGAAGGTATATATATTTCAGCAGCTTTGAGACAGAGAAAACTATATATGTAATTCACCATATGATACCTTGTATTCCATTATAACAGAGGAGAAACAAGGTAAAGGAAAAATATAACAGAGGGAAAAGAAGGTATAGACAACAAAGGGATAGCGTGAAAGACATGAACCCTCAGTGGGCACCTCATGCCAACTGTGGCCCCATTCCAACTTTGGCCAGCATGCCCTGAGTAAGGGGTCCCCACACTCCGCACTATTGACAATACTTTGTTGTAGGCGGTAGTCCTGTGCAATGCGGGATGTTAGCGGCATCATTGGTCTCTACAAACCACTCCTTCCCACCAGTTGTGACAAGCAGTAATATTTCCCGTGGAAGCAAAATTGCTGTTGATTAAGAACCACTGCTCCAGGCCCTCCGAGTTTAGAACAAAGATAATCTGCTTGTCACTCACTTTCCTCCTGAAGTTGGTAAGATCTTCTGGAAAGTATCTAGTTGTGAGACTGATTACTAGCAAATATGCTTACAATTAGTTCTGACCTCTCAGCCATTATGCTGTCCTGACTCTTCTCCCCGAATCTGCTTATTTAATAAGAATGCTATCAATGACAAAATCAACAAAGTGAATAACTAACGTTATAAGATGGTTAAAATGTGCCAGGCCTTGTTTCCTAAGAAGATTTTATATTAATAAATATTTGGAAGTGGAGTTATATATATAATTTTGGACTCTATGAGATATCTTTATCTCACATAATCTTTAAAAAAAAATCTGTGAGACAGATGATATCTTAATTTGTAGCTAAGTGAATTGGCATTTAGAAATACTAAACAATGTTCTTACGGGGGAAAAAAAATCTAAAATTCTGACATCTCTTTCAAGGCCTTTCTGTATCTGGCCACCACTGTCCTCTGCAGACTCACCCCTTACTGTCTGGATCAACTAGGCTTCATTTCAGTCCCTCAAACTAGCAAGCTAGTCTGTGGGAATCCACACGTGCTGGCCCCGCTCTGGCAGACCTGGTTCCCTGAATTCCCTACTCACTAACGTGGCTTTTCATTCTCTGGATTCAGCTTTGACCTGTGTTCTATTAGACATGCCTCCTCTAGCCCCCGTGATTAGGTCCTCCTTTGGAGACTCACTGTACTTGACATTTGCTATTGTCTCTATCTGTTTCCTCCATGTGCCCCTGCACTCTCAGAATTAAGGAACTTTTTAGTCCACTGCTATTTCCCCGGTGCTCAACAGTGCTGGGCTCCAAGCTCCCACCATGTTATAAATGCTATCAACTTACCAACTGAATGAATGAATAACGAATTACTATTCCCAAAGCGATTTAGCTCAGAAGTAGTGGAAAAAGGATGTTTTATGTGGATCTCCCTGATTTTGAAGGCAATTCCAAACCTTTTGGGCCTATTAGACCACACCTGCCTGAAAAGTTCTTCTGTCCTGTTGGCTTCATTTTAGCTCTTCCCAGCTACAAACTGTGACCTTGTATGAAGGCAACTTGAGATATATGGGTATCATATGATCTCATCTCAGAAATACTAATGATTAAAACGATTATTTGTGATTCTACAGAACACACACTTAAAAAGAGGAAATGGACTATTACATTGAAAAATCAAAATCATATGACTTTAATAAAAATCACAACCAACAATGACCCATTTTTAAATTCTGTACTAGATCTTATCAGTTCACATGATAATGAATTTAAGACTGTGGTGCAGTTTAAAATGCCAAGCATCACCCTCTGTTACTGTTAACAAATGGAGTTCCACCATGTGTGAAAATTTCATGATGATACAATCTGTGCTTCCCAATATATTTCAATAGATAGCAAGCGGTTATGGTTAAGACTTTGCTAACCAGTCTTCAGATTTCATTGAACTGCATTGTGATTGGATGACCTCCTCAAACCCAATGACAAGCAATGGCACAATTCTCTGCAAATGAGTTAACAGACATGTTTACAATATCTAAAATGCCTCAAGAAATATGTTTAATTCTGCATAGGCTAACAGCTGTTTGCTTAGTATACTGTATATAGGATAAAATAATCAAGTCAAAAATAATATATAACTTATTGGAAAAAGATATTAAAGACAGCTACTGTGTAAACATCCACTTTGGAGCCAGATGCCAAATGTCAACATTTCAAATCTATGGGTAACTGCATTTTCTGATCTTTTCTACTGCTTGTGGTTTTGTAATTAGTTCACTGGGCATGGATTATTGAAAGGCTATTAATCTAAATTCGTTATTTAATTCTGCATTTTTTAAAACCCTCTCAACTGATAGCTAAAGCTTAAATTCTAGAACCCAACTTAAAATGAACAAGTGAAAAATGAAAAAATGAAAAAAAATGAAAATGAAAAAAATATCAGTTGACACCTACCTCCAACAAGAGCAACAATAAAAAATATCTGGAAGGGCACTTCCCTTAACCCTTCACCTTGAGGAATTCAAAGTAATAAATAATATGGTGGTAGTGAAATGACTATAATTCCTTCAGACTAACATACAGTGATGACTTGCATCTCCATAATTGGATTATATATTATCTTACATAAAGCTTTTCACACTGGTCTCTTAAGTTACTGATACTGCCTGCCACGGCTTACATCTCCTTTGAAAGCAAAGTTAGTATAACTTTTTTTTATGCTTAAGTACATATTTATACATGTAATACATTATAAAAACATTATATTAAAATTGCCATTTTAAAGTTAATTTCTCTTAGCCAACTTCCTACTGCCTCTGAATGGGAGGGAAGTTTCCACATCCTGTGTCAATTTATTTTTAGGTTTGTTCACTCCTTTCCCAATCTAAATGTCCTTAGTTAGATATACAAAAAGTATGTGATAAAGTATTTGTGAAGGGTTGGGTGCGGTGGCTCATGCCTGTAATCACAGCAGTTTGGGAGGCCAAGGTGGGTGGATCACCCACAGTCAGGAGTTCAAAACCAGCCTGGCCAACATGGTGAAACCTATTCTCTACTAAAAATACAAAATTAGCCGAGTGTGGTGGTGCACACCTGTAATTCCAGCTACTCAGGAGGCTGAGGCAGGAGAATCGCTTGAACCCTGGAGGCAGAGGTTGCAGTGAGCCAAGATCATGGCACTGCACTCCAGCCTCGGCAACAAGAGTGAAACTCCGTCTCAAAAAAAAAAAGTATTTGTGAGGAGGACATCATAGCCTACAGAGGACTATTAAGTGATGAGTAGAAAAAGGAAAATAAGGCTGGGCATAGTGGCTCACACATGTAATCCAAGGCACTTTGGGAGGCCAAGGTGGGTGGATCACCTGAGGTCAGGAGTTTGAGACCAGCCTGGACAACAAGGTGAAACCCTGTCTCTACTAAAATATAAAAATTAGCCAGGAGTGGTGGCAGGTGCCTGTAATCCCAGCTACTCGGGAGGCTGAGGCAGGAAAATTGCTTGAACCTGGGAGGTGGAGGTTGCAGTGAGCTGAGATCACACCACTGCACTCCAGCCTGGATGACAGAGTGAAACTTTGTCTGACCAAAAAAAAAAAAAAAAAAAAAAAGAAAGAAAGAAAGAAAGAAAAATGAGGAAACAATCTTAATTTATTGAAGACCTACTGCGTGACAATCACAGGAGCTTGCTCCTTAGAAATGTGGTATCATGTAATCACTACTAAAGTCCCATAAGATAGGAACTGTGTGATCTTATTTTTTTTTTTTCTGGATATTTAGTAAAGTCAAGTAACATGGCCATGATAATCAGATATTTTCAAAATCAAAATTTAAATTCATGTCTATTTTATTTCGAAGCTTATGTTCTTATAGTATATTACCTTGGATCATACAAACATTTATTAAATATCTACCATTCCTATTAGGTGTTAGGCTAAATTTTTAGAGCCCTAAAGAGTTCACAGTTAAAGGGGGGAATACAAATTGATGAGTAAATGGTTATAATGGAAGAGAAATGGAAATTAAGAGGAACAAATAATAAATATAGATGAACTAAGGAAAATGTATTATTTTATCAGAATGTTCAGTATGACATGTTAGCTTAAAATATATTTTGTCACTATTTTTACATACAAAAAACATAAAAGTAAATGGCCTAGGATGGCATCAACCAGATATTGTTGATGTTAGAAATTACCAGCACTATCAGTAAGTCCTGCATATAAGGTAAAAAACCCCTCTAATCATATACCTAAATTATAAAACTACGCCCATAAAGCTATTTTGTTAAAAGCTTCCTGTGTACATATGTGCATACATATACTTGTGTTTAACTTAATGGATTATTCCATAGATATTTCTGCATCTTACATTTTTTAAAATAAAGTACCTTGTGGCAATCTCTGTGTTAATACATTACGATCTATCACATTTATTTTCATAGCTAAGTAGTCTTCTATTGGACGAAAGTACCAGAATTAATTTCACTAATATCAATTGATAAACATTAAAGTCATTTCCAGCATTTGTTATCAAAAATGATAAATTGAACATCCTGTGAGAGTGTGTGTATGTACATGGGTGTAAATATCAACTTTTTGTGTATATTGGAAAATTATTTACAGTAAGATTGCAAGATAAAATATTTACTTATAAATAACCAATTGAGCATGCTATTAAGTAGAATCCCCAATCTCTAAGTAAATTAAAAAAATAGTGGTAACTGGAATTAATTTTTTTGTTTCAAATTCAGTTTAGACATCAGTTCAAATTTATTATATTCCACTGATTAATGATCAAGGCAGTTCAAGTTCAATATATTTTTATAAAGATCAAACCACTTACATTTTAAGCTATTTAAAACAATTCTCAAAATGGAATTGTAGATGTACGAAACTTTTGTGGTATGTTTTGATTTTCTTTTAAACTGAGTTATAAAATGGAAGCCTAGCAAAACCACCTGGTTTCCTCAATAGCTCTAAGTTTTAAAATATTTTGGAGATAAAATTCACCTGATGTAAAATTAGCTATTTGAAGTTGAATAATTCAGTGCCATTTGGTGCATTCACAATATTGCACAACCGCTGTCTGTATGTAGTTTCAAAACATTTTCTTCACTCCAAAAGAAAAAACAATCTGGACTTATTGAATGGTTGTTCCCTATTCCTCCATCTACAGCCTCTGGCCAATTTGTCTTCTGTTTCTATGAGTTTACCTATTCTGAATATTTTATACAGAAAGAATCACAGTTGCAACATTTTATGTCTGGTTTGTATTCATTAGCATAACATTTTAGAGATCCATTCATGTTATAGCATGTATCAATATTTCATTCCTTTTTAACAGAAGAAAAAATTCCCACTGGGCTCTGTGGCTCATGCCTGTAATCCCAGCACTTTGGGAGGCTGAGGTGGGTGGATCACCTAATGTCAGGAGTTTGAGACCAGCCTGGCCAATAGTGAAATCCCATCCATGCTAAAAATACAAAAATTAGCTGGGCATGGTGGTGTGAGCCTGTAATCCCAGCTACTTGGGAGGCTGAGACAGGAGAATCGCTTGAACCCAGGAGGCAGAGGTTGCAGTGAGCCGAGATAGCACCACTGAACTCCAGTCTGGGTGACAGAGTAAGACCCATCTCAAAATAAAATAAAATAAAAATTACATTGTATTTTTTACAACCATTTCTTTATTCATTATCCCCTGATGGACATTGGGCATTTCTTCCTGTTAGCTATTGTGAATAGTGCTATTATGAACATGTATGTACATATTTATTGAGTACCAATTTTCACTTCTTTTGAGTATGTTTTGATTGGGATGTTTGTGTCCTTCCTCCACCAAAGTCACATGTTGAAACTTAATTCCCAGTGCAGTAGTATTAAGAGGTGGGACTTTTAGGGGATGATTAGATCATGAGGGCAGAGCTCTCATGAATGAGATTAGTATCCTTATAAAAGAGGGAACTTGTTTGCCCTTTCATCATATAAGAACACAGTGAGAAGGCACCATCCAGGTTAAAGAAACAAACAAAAAAAGCAGGAACTCAGTAGACATAAAATTGCTAGCATCCTTGATCTTGGACATTTCAGCCTCTAGAACCCTAAGAAAATATTTCCATTCATTAGCTACTCAACTTATGGCATTTTGTTGTAACAGCTTGAATGTACTAAGACAATAGCTTATTTTTTTAAAATACGCAATCAAGTCACTCCCATTACTCGACCAGTCAAGTGCTTTATAACCAACTTCGAAGGAGAGCTGTCTCTATTTTCTGCCTCCATTTATTCACTTTTTACTTTTTCCTCAACTTATTCTAATTTGTCTTCTGTCTCCATTCTGGATCAAACTAGTCACTGACAATTTCCAGTTTTTTGTTATTTCAGTCCTCATTTTTTTTGCCTCAACAGCATTCAGCACTGTTGATCAATTCCTCTTTTTAGAAACACTGAACTCTCTTGGATTCTATATTCTCTTAGACATTACATTTTCATGCTTTGATTTTATGTCTGGTTGCTCTTTATCATTTGCAATATTAATCTCCTCTACCCAGACTGGCATGTCTTAGGGCAATTCTGGGACATCTTTCTTTTCTTTATATACAGTCGCCCTAAATGATCACATCTTCAACAGCTTTAAATGTATTCTGATGAACCTCTCTGATGCATTTCCAATCATGCTTTCTATCCCTTGCTCTCTGCTCAAGTCTCACTAGCTGTTTTTCAGCTCTCCATGGCTGTTATGCTCCTTCCTGTCAGAAAGATTTTCCATGTGCTGTTAGTCTAGACTACTATTCCATTCTGCCTCAACCTACTCATCTTTTACATGTCTGCTCAGTTGTCACTTCCTCATTTAGTTAAGCCTATTTAACATTACAAAGTCAAGCCTCCATTATGTCTCTTTAACACGACATATTTATTGATATGATCTGGCTGTGTCCTCCACCATAATCTCATCTTGAATTGTAGTCCCCATAATCCCCCACGTGTCAGGGGAGAGACCAGGTGGAGTAATTGAATCATGGGGGTGGTTTCCCCCATGCTGTTCTTGTGATAGTGAATGAGTGCTCATGAGATCTGATGGTTTTATAAGGGGCTCTTCTCCCTTTGCTGGGCACTTCTCCTTCCTACTGCCTTGTGAAGATTGTGGCTTGCTTCCCCTTTGCCTTCTACCATGATTGTAAGTTTCCTGAGGCCTACCCTGCCGTGTGGAACTGTGACCCAATTAAACCTCTTTCCTTTATAAATTACCCAGCCTCAGGCAGTTCTTCATAGCAGTATGAAAACAGACTAATACATTTATCTTCATAACATTTGCCCCATCATTAATATAATTATTTGTTTAATATCTGTCTCTTTCATTAGACTGTAAGTTTCATTAGGGTTCAGGTCCAATTCCTTCATAGACTCCAGATCTATATTTGTTCAACAGGACCTACTATAGTGTTTGGAATATAGAAAACATTCGATAAATATCTGTTGAGTGAATGAAGGAGATAAAGAGGGGGATTCATGCAATCAGATTTCTCATAAAAACTGAATGGCTTTTAAACAATCATTTATACTGTCTTTTATAAATCAAAGAATACTTCTAAGGCAAGTCTTGACTTGTCTCTCAACAATAAAGTTAAAATAAAGGATTTTCTAAATTCTTTTTTCACATACTCTACATGAAATTGAACCATTCTAAGAATGAAGTCAATAGCACCTGTAATCCCAGCTACTCGGGAGGCTGAGGCCAGAGAATTGCTTGAACCTGGGAGGCAGAGGTTGCACTGAGCTGAGATCTCACCACTGCACTCCAGCCTGGGTGACAAGAATAAAACTATCTCAAAAAAAAAAAAAAAAACCTGCTTTAATTTAACTTCCCCCTTTTTTACATAGATATATTTTTTGGTTGACAGAAATAAAGTTATATATTTTGAAATTTTACTACCTATTTAAATTTATTAAATAATTTTACTTTTTTTCTAAATGAACCTACTATTTCCCCATTTTCTTTTCTCTAGGAAATAATCCAGAATTTGCAATTTGAGAAAGCTATATAAAGGAGGAATACAGTACAATAATTATATCTATTTTCAAATTGCATGTAGGACATGTTCTTTTTTGGTAAGGATGTATATCTAGTGATCTTTATTAACAAAAATGTCTCAGACATCTGCTTCTAGGACAGAAACTGATTTTATGAAAACCTTGCTGTCTCAAGTATGAGTTATCTTTGATTTTATGTTTGATTAATGCATGTTTCTAATAAAGTTATTGTAACTGAATTCTGTGAGGTGGAATTTGACAGTTACTTTTGTAAGTAAAGCTAGAGAAATTGTTCTGTAAAATGCCAGTTGAATAGAAATCAATTATTCTAAGGGAAGAATGTGACAATATTTGACAATGGACTCCCCTATTCATAACCACACTAGGGTAGTAAGGCTATTAGGGAGGAGGTACTGCAATTTGTGTAACATTCAAGGAGATCTCTAAGAAAAAAAAAAAAACAATAAAAATCCTGATTCTTTTCTTTAGTCTTACCCTCAAAATGAGTAGGTACTGAAGTCAGGTATAGACTTTTAAGATCTATTGGTCATATTTATCTTAGAGATAAGTTTTGAATGGCTTTCATAGATGTTGAGGGAGCAGGTCTTCATTACTTCTTAACAATTTTTTAACTGACATGACATGATTGGACATATTTATGAGATAGAGTATAATATTTTTTTACACATATGATGTGTAATGACCAAATCAAGATAATTGGCATAAGCATCACCTCAAATATTTATTATTTCTTTGTGTTGGGGACATTCAAAATCTTCTCTTCTAGCTATTTGAAAATATATAGGAGGAGGAGCCAAGATGGCCGAATAGGAACAGCTCCGGTCTACAGCTCCCAGCGCGAGTGACGCAGAAGACGGGTGATTTCTGCATTTCCATCTGAGGTACCGTGTTCATCTCACTAGGGAGTGCCAGACAGTGGGCGCAGGTCAGTGGGTGAGTGCACCGTGCGCCAGCCGAAGCAGGGGCGAGGCATTGCCTCACTCGGGAAGCGCAAGGGGTCAGGGAGTTCGCCTTCTAGGGGTGACAGACGGCACCTGGAAAATCGGGCCACTCCCACCCGAATACTGTGCTTTTCCAATGGGCTTAGGAAACGGTGCCCCAAGAGAGTATAGCCCGCACCTGGCTCAGAGGGTCCTACGCCCACGGAGTCTCGCTGATTGCTAGCACGGCAGTCAGAGACCAAACAGCAAGTCGGCAGCAAGGCTGGGGGACGGGCGCCCGCCATTGCCCAGGCTCGCTTAGGTAAACAAAGCAGCCTGGAAGCTTGAACTGGGTGGAGCCCACCACAGCTCAAGGAGGCCTGCCTGCCTCTGTAGGCTCCACCTCTGGGGGCAGGACACAGACAAACAAAAAGACAGCAGTAACCTCTGCAGACTTAAATGTCACTGTCTGACAGCTGTGAGGAGAGCAGTGGTTCTCCCAGCACGCAGCTGGAGATCTGAGAACGGGCTGACTGCCTCCTCAAGTGGGTCCCTGACCCCTGACCCCCGAGCAGCCTAACTGGGAGGCACCCCCCAGCAGGGGCAGACTGACACCTCACACAGCCGGCCAGGTACTCCAACAGACCTGCAGCTGAGAGTCCTGTCTGTTAGAAGGAAAACTAACAGAAAGGACATCCACACCAAAAACCCATCTGTACATCACCATCATCAAAGACCAAAAGTAGATAAAACCACAAAGATGGGGAAAAAACAGAGCAGAAAAACTGGAAACTCTAAAAAGCAGAGTACCTCTCCTCCTCCAAAGGAACGCAGTTCCTCACCAGCAACGGAACAAAGCTGGACGGAGAATGACTTTGACGAGCTGAGAGAAGAAGGCTTCAGACGATCAAATTACTCCGAGCTACGGGAGGATATTCAAACCAAAGGCAAAGAAGTTGAAAACTTTGAAAAAAATTTAGAAGAATGTATAACTAGAATAACCAATACAGAGAAGTGCTTAAAAGAGCTGATGGAGCTGAAAACCAAGGCTCGAGAACTACGTGAAGAATGCAGAAGCCTCAGGAGCCGATGCGATCAAATGGAAGAAAGGGTATCAGCCCTGGAAGATGAAATGAATGAAATGAAGCGAGAAGGGAAGTTTAGAGAAAAAAGAATAAAAAGAAACGAGCAAAGCCTCCAAGAAATGTGGGACTATGTGAAAAGACCAAATGTACGTCTGATTGGTGTACCTGAAAGTGACGGGGAGAATGGAAACAAGTTGGAAAACACTCTGCAGGATATTATACAGGAGAACTTCCCCAATCTAGCAAGGCAGGCCAACATTCAGATTCAGGAAATACAGAGAACGCCACAAAGATACTCCTCGAGAAGAGCAACTCCAAGACACATAATTGTCAGATTCACCAAAGTTGAAATGAAGGAAAAAATGTTAAGGGCAGCCAGAGAGACAGGTCGGGTTACCATCAAAGGGAAGCCCATCAGACTAACAGCGGATCTCTCGGCAGAAACCCTACAAGCCAGAAGAGAGTGGGGGCCAATATTCAACATTCTTAAAGAAAAGAATTTTCAACCCAGAATTTCATATCCTGCCAAACTAAGCTTCATAAGTGAAGGAGAAATAAAATACTTTACAGACAAGCAAATGCTGAGAGATTTTGTCACCACCAGGCCTGCCCTAAAAGAGCTCCTGAAGGAAGCGCTAAACATGGAAAGGCACAACCGGTACCAGCCACTGCAAAATCATTCCGAAATGTAAAGACCATCGAGACTAGGAAGAGACTGCATCAACTAACGAGCAAAATATCCAGCTAACATCATAATGACAGGATCAGATTCACACATAACAATATTAACTTTAAATGTAAATGGACTAAATGCTCCAATTAAAAGACACAGACTGGCAAATTGGATAAAGACTCAAGACCCATCAGTGTGCTGTATTCAGGAAACCCATCTCACGTGCAGAGACACACATAGGCTCAAAATAAAAGGATGGAGGAAGATCTACCAAGCAAATGGAAAAAAAAAAAAAGGCAGGGGTTGCAATCCTAGTCTCTGATAAAACAGACTTTAAACCAACAAAGATCAAAAGAGACAAAGAAGGCCATTACATAATGGTAAAGGGATTAATTCAACAAGAAGAGCTAACTATCCTAAATATATATGCACCCAATACAGGAGCACCCAGATCCATAAAGCAAGTCCTGAGTGACCTACAAAGAGACTTAGACTCCCACACATTAATAATGGGAGACTTTAACACCCCACTGTCAACATTAGACAGATCAACGAGACAGAAAGTCAACAAGGATACCCAGGAATTGAACTCAGTTCTGCACCAAGCGGACCTAATAGACATCTACAGAACTCTCCACCCCAAATCAACAGAATATACATTTTTTTCAGCACCACACCACACCTATTCCAAAATTGACCATATACTTGGAAGTAAAGCTCTCCTCAATAAATGTAAAAGAACAGAAATTGTAACAAACTGTCTCTCAGATCACAGTGCAATCAAGCTAGAACTCAGGATTAAGAATCTCACTCAAAACCGCTCAACTACGTGGAAACTGAACAACCTGCTCCTGAATGACTACTGGGTACATAACGAAATGAAGGCAGAAATAAAGATGTTCTTTGAAACCAACGAGAACCAAGACACAACATACCAGAATCTCTGGGATGCATTCAAAGCAGTGTGTAGAGGGAAATTTATAGCACTAAATGCCCACAAGAGAAAGCAGGAAAGATCCAAAATTGACACCCTAACATCACAATTAAAAGAACTAGAAAAGCAAGAGCAAACACATTCAAAAGCTAGCAGAAGGCAAGAAATAACTAAAATCAGAGCAGAACTGAAGGAAATAGAGACACAAAAAACCCTTCAAAAAATCAATGAATCCAGGAGCTGGTTTTTTGAAAGGATCAACAAAATTGATAGACCGCTAGCAAGATTAATAAAGAAAAAAAGAGAGAAGAATCAAATAGATGCAATAAAAAACGATAAAGGGGATATCACCACCGATCCCACAGAAATACAAACTACCATCAGAGAATATTACAAACACCTCTATGCAAATAAACTAGAAAATGTAGAAGAAATGGATAAATTCCTCAACACATACACCCTCCCAAGACTAAACCAGGAAGAAGTTGAATCTCTGAATAGACCAATAACAGGCTCTGAAATTGTGGCAATAATCAATAGCTTACCAACCAAAAAAAGTCCAGGACCAGATGGGTTCACAGCCGAATTCTACCAGAGGTACAAGGAGGAGCTGGTACCATTCCTTCTGAAACTATTCCAATCAATAGAAAAAGAGGGAATCCTCCCTAACTCATTTTATGAGGCCAGCATCATCCTGATACCAAAGCCTGGCAGAGACACAACAAAAAAAGAGAATTTTAGACCAATATCCTTGATGAACATTGATGCAAAAATCCTCAATAAAATACTGGCAAACAGAATCCAGCAGCACATCAAAAAGCTTATCCACCATGATCAAGTGGGCTTCATCCCTGGGATGCAAGGCTGGTTCAATATACGCAAATCAATAAATGTAATCCAGCACATAAACAGAACCAAAGACAAAAACCACATGATTATCTCAATAGATGCAGAAAAGGCCTTTGACAAAATTCAACAACCCTTCATGCTAAAAACTCTCAATAAATTAGGAATTGATGGGACATATCTCAAAATAATAAGAGCTATTTATGACAAACCCACAGCCAATATCATACTGAATGGGCAAAAACTGGAAGCATTCCCTTTGAAAACTGGCACAAGACAGGGATGCCCTCTCTCACCACTTCTATTCAACACAGCGTTGGAAGTTCTGGCCAGGGCAATTAGGCAGGAGAAGGAAATCAAGGGTATTCAATTAGGAAAAGAGGAAGTCAAATTGTCCCTGTTTGCAGATGACATGATAGTATATCTAGAAAACCCCATTGTCTCAGCCCAAAATCTCCTTAAGCTGATAAGCAACTTCAGCAAAGTCTCAGGATACAAAATCAATGTGCAAAAATCACAAGCATTCTTATACATCAATAACAGACAAACAGAGAGCCAAATCATGAGTGAACTCCCATTCACAATTGCTTCAAAGAGAATAAAATACCTAGGAATCCAACTTACAAGGGATGTGAAAGACCTCTTCAAGGAGAACTACAAACCACTGCTCAAGGAAATAAAAGAGGATACAAACAAATGGAAGAACATTCCATGCTCATGGGTAGGAAGAATCAATATCATGAAAATGGCCATCCTTCCCAAGGTAATTTACAGATTCAATACCATCCCCATCAAGCTACCAATGACTTTCTTCACAGAATTGGAAAAACTACCTTAAAGTTCATATGGAACCAAAAAAGAGCCCGCATCGCCAAGTCAATCCTAAGCCAAAAGAACAAAGCTGGAGGCATCACACTACCTGACTTCAAACTATACTACAAGGCTACAGTAACCAAAACAGCATGGTACTGGTACCAAAACAGAGATATAGATCAATGGAACAGAACAGAGCCGTCAGAAATAATGCCACATATCTACAAGTATCTGATCTTTGACAAACCTGAGAAAAACAAGCAATGGGGAAAGGATTCCCTATTTAATAAATGGTGCTGGGAAAACTGGCTAGCCATATGTAGAAAGCTGAAACTGGATCCCTTCCTTACACCTTATACAAAAATCAATTCAAGATGGATTAAAGACTTAAATGTTAGACCTAAAACCATAAAAACCCTAGAAGAAAACCTAGGCATTACCATTCAGGACATAGGCATGGGCAAGGACTTCATGTCTAAAACACCAAAAGCAATGGCAACAAAAGCCAAAATTGACAAATGGGATCTAATTAAACTAAAGAGCTTCTGCACAGCAAAGGAAACTACCATCAGAGTGAACAGGCAACCTACACAATGGGAGAAAATTTTCGCAACCTACTCATCTGACAAAGGGCTAATATCCAGAATCTACAATGAACTCCAACAAGTTTACAAGAAAAAAACAAACAACCCCATCAAAAAGTGGGTGAAGGACATGAACAGACACTTCTCAAAAGAAGACATTTATGCAGCCAACAAACACATGAAAAAATGCTCATCATCACTGGCCATCAGAGAAATGCAAATCAAAACCACAATGAGATACCATCTCACACCAGTTAGAATGGCAATCATTAAAAAGTCAGGAAACAACAGGTGCTGGAGAGGATGTGGAGAAATAGGAACACTTTTACACTGTTGGTGGGAATGTAAACTAGTTCAACCCTTGTGGAAGTCAGTGTGGCAATTCCTCAGGGATCTAGAACTAGAAATTCCATTCGACCCAGCCATCCCATTACTGGGTATATACCCAAAGGACTATAAATCATGCTGCTATAAAGACACATGCACACGTATGTTTATTGCCGCATTATTCACAATAGCAAAGACTTGGAACCAACCCAAATGTCCAACAATGATAGACTGGATTAAGAAAATGTGGCACATATACACCATGGAATACTATGCAGCCATAAAAAATGATGAGTTCATGTCCTTTGTAGGGACATGGATGAAATTGGAAATCATCATTCTCAGTAAACTATCGCAAGAACAAAGAACCAAACACCGCATATTCTCACTCATAGGTGGGAATTGAACAATGGGGACACATGGACACAGGAAGGGGAACATCACACTTCGAGGACTGTTGCGGGGTGGGGGGAGGGGGGAGGGATAGCATTGGGAGATATACCTAATGCTAGATGACGAGTTGGTGGGTGCAGCGCACCAGCATGGCACATGTATACATATGTAACTTACCTGCACATTGCGCACATATACCATAAAACCTAAAGTATAATAATAATAATAATAATAATAATAAAAGAAAAAAAAGGGGAAAAAAAAGAAAATATATAATAAATTAACGTTAACTATAGTTACCCTACAGTGCTATAGAACACTAGAAGTTATTCTTGCTATTTAGTTGTAATTTTGTATCCATTAACACAATTCTCTCTACCCCGCATCCTTCCTACATTTCCCGGCCTCTAGCAAAGAAAATTCTACTCTGTAGTTCTATGAGCTCAACTTTTTTAGTTCCCACATTTGAGTGAGAACATGTATTATTTATTTTTCTGTCTGGCGTATTTCATTTAACATAATGTCCTCCAGGTTCATCCATGTTTCTGTAAATGATAGAATTTCATTGTTTTTTAATGACAGAATAGTATTTCATTGTGTATATATACCACATTTTCTTTATTCATTCATCTGTTGATGGACATTTAGATTGATTCCATACCTAGGCTATTATGAGTAGTGTTGCGCATCTCTTACATATACTAATTTCCTTTCCTTTACATAAATACCAAATAGTAGGATTACTGGATCGTATGGTAATTCTATTTTTAGTTTTATTGTGAAACCGCTATACTGTTTTCCATAATGGCTGTACTAATTTATATTCCCACCAACAGTGTATAAGAGTTCCTCTTTCTCTGCATCCTTGCCTACATTTGTTATTTCTGTCTCTTTGGTAATAGCCATTCTAACTAGGGTGACAAGATATCTCATTGTGATTTTAATTTGAATTTCCCTGATGATTAGTGATGTCGAGAATTTGTCATATAATTGTTGGTCATTTGTATGTCTTCCTTTGAAAAATGTCTATTCAGATCTTTTGCCCATTTTAAAATTGGGTTATTTGCTCTTGTACTGTTTAGTTGTTTGATCTCCATGTATATTCTGAACATTAATCCTTTGTCAGATGAATAGTTTACAAATATTTTCTTCCATTCTACAGGTTGTCTCTTCATTCTGTTGTTTTGTTTGCTGCACAGAAGCTTTTTTAGTTTTATATAATCCCATTGATCTATTTGTAGTTTTGCTGCCTGTGCTTTTGAAGTTTTATCTATAAAATCCTTTCCCAGATATGTGTCCTGAAGCATTTCTTCTATTTTATTCTAGTAATTTTATAGTTTCAGGTCTTACATTTAAGTTCTTAATCCATTTTGAGTGATTTTTGGATATAGTGAGAGATTGGCGTCTAGTTTCATTTCTGTACATATGGAAATCTAGTTTTCCCAGCACATCTATTGAAGAGGCTGTCCTGTCCCTCATGTATATTCTTAATGCGTTTGTTAAAAATCAGTTGCTGTAAATATGTAGATTTATTTCTGGGTTCTCTATTCTGTTCTATTGGTCTCTTTGTCTGTTTTTATACCAGTACCATGCTGTTTTGATTACTATGGTTTTTTTAGTATATTTTGGAGTCAGGTAGTGTGATGCCTCTGACTGTTCTTAGTGAGGATTGCTTTGACTATTCATGGGCTTTTGTGATTCCAAACACAATTTTTTTGTTTTTTGATTTTGTGTTTTTTTCTATTTCTCTGAAGAATATAATTGGCATCATGGTAGAGATTGCACTGACTCTGTATATAACTTTGGGTAGTGTGATCACTTTGGCAATATTAATTCTTTCAATTAATGAATATAACGTGTTTTCTCATTTTTTGGTGTCCTCTTCAGTGTCTTTCACCAGTGTTTTGTATTTTTCATTGTAGAGATCTTTTACCTCCCTGGTTAATTTTATTTCCAGGCTTTTTTTTTGGTAGCTATTTTAAATAAAAATGCTTTGTTGATTTTTTTTTTCAGGTAGTCTATTACTGGTATATAGAAACATTATTAATTTTTATATTTTGATTTTATTGAATTTGTTTATCAGCTCTAAGAGGTTTTTGGTGGAGTCCTCAGGGTTTTTTTAAATAGATAAAGATCATGTTATCTGCAAACAGGAACAATTTGACTTTCTCTTTTCCAGTTTGGATGCTTTTAATTTTTTTTTCTTGTCTAATTACTCTGGCTGGAACTTCCAAAGACATGTCGAATAAGAGCAGTAAAAGTAAGCATTCTTGTCTTGTTATATAATAGTTCTTAGAGAAAAGTTTTCTACTTTTCCCCATTCACTATGACGTTTGTCATATATGGCCTATATTGTGTTGGGGTATCTTCCTTCTAGTATTCCTACCTAATTTATTGAGAATTTTTATCATGAGAGGATGTTAATGTTAAATTTTGTCAAATAGGTGCTTTTTCTGCATCTATTGAAATGATTACATGGTCTTTGCACTTCATTCTATTGATGTGATGTATTACATCTATTGATTTATGTATGTTGAACCATCCTTGCATCCTTAGGATAAATCCCACTTGATCATTGTGTACAATCTTTTTGATGAATTATTGAATTCAGTTAGCTAGAATTTTGGTGAGAATTTTGCACCTATGTTCATCAGAAATATTGGCCTGTAGTTTTTGTTGTTGTTGTTGTTTCTGCTGCTGCTGTGTCCTGGTGTGATTTTGGTATCAAAGGAATTCTGGCTTCATCAAATAAGTAAGAAAGAATTCCCTCCTCTTCAAATTTTGGGAGTAGTTTCAGAATTGGTGTTAGTTATTCTTTAAAAGCTTCCTACAATTCTGCAGTAAAGGCTTCTGCTCATGGGCTTCTCTTTGTTGGAAGACTTTATTTCTGATTTAATCTTGTGACTCCTTATCAGTATGGTTAGGTTTTCTATTTCATCTTCATTCAAACTTGATAGGATATACGTGTCTAAAAATTTATCTATTTTCCCTAGGTTTCCCAATTTGTTGGTGTATAGTTGTTTATAATAGTTTCTCATGATCTTTTGTATTTCTGAGGCATCAGTTCTAATGTCTCGTTTCTTCTTCTAATTTTATTTATTTGGGTCTTCCCTCTTTTTTCCTTAGTGTAACAAATGGTTTTCAAATTTTCTTATCTTTACAAAAACCAACTTTCCATTTCATTGATCTGTTGTATTTTTTAAGTCTTTATTTTGTTTATTTCTGTTTGATCTCAGTTCTTTCTTTCCTATTAATAATTTTGATTTTGGTTTGTTCTTTTTATTCTAGTTTCTTGACATGTAATGATAGCTTCTTTATTTGAAATATTTCTAATTTTCATGTAGGCATTTAATCTTGTCAACAACCCCCTTAACATTGCTTTTTCAGTATTACATGGATTTTGGTATGTTGTGTTTCTATTTTCATTTCTCGAGAAATTTGTTTTATTTTCTTCTTAATTTCTTCATAAACTCTTTGGTCATTCAGAAGCAAGTCGTTTAATTTCCATGATGGTCAGACACAGTGACTCATCCTGTAATCTCAGTATTTTAGGAGGCCAAGGTGGGAAGATGGCTTGAGGCCAGTAGTTAAGGACAAAGCAAGGGACCCCATATCTCCATAAAAACAAAAATTAATTGGTCGAGCACAGTAGCACATGCCTGTAATACCAGCACTTTGGGAGGCTGAGGTGGGCAGATCATGAGGTTAAGAGATCAAGACCATCCTGGCCAACATGCTGAAATCCCATCTCTCCTAAAAATACAAAAATTAGCTGGCCATAGTGGTGCGCACCTGTAGTCCCAGCTACTCAGGAGGCTGACGCAGGAGAATCGCTTGAACCTGGGAGGTGAAGGTTGCAGTGAGCCGAGATCACACCACTGCACTCCAGCCTGGTGACAGAGCGAGTATCCATCTCAAAAAAAAAAATAGTAAATAAATAATGTATTTGTACAGTTTTCAAAATTTCTCTATTGATTTCTAGTTTTACCCCATTGTGGTCTGAGAAGATACTTGATAAGATGTTGATTTTTAAAAATTTGTTGAGACTTGTTTTGTGTCCTAAAATATGGTCTATCCTGTACTGATAATGTTCCATGTACTGATAAGAAAAATGTGTATTCTGTGCAGCTCTTGAGTGAAATGCTCTATAAATGTCTGTTAAATCCATTTGGTCTATGCAGTTTAAATCCAATGTGTCTTTGCTGATTTTTTTTATCTAGGCAACCTCTTCAATGCTGAGAGTAAGGTGTTTAAGTTCCTAACTATTGTTGCATTGGGAACTATCTCTCCCTTTCGCTCTAATGGTATTTGTTTTATATATCTGGTGTTGGGTATAAATCTATTTACAATTATTATATCTTCTCACTGAATTGATTCCTTTATCACCATATAATTACCTTCTTTGTCTCTTTAATAAATTTTTAAAGTCTGTTTTATCTGATATAAATATAACTACTCATGCTTATTTTTGATTTCTATTTGTGTAGAACATCTTTTCCCATCTGTTCACATTCAGGCCATGTGTTTATAGATGAAGTGAGTTTATTGAAGATAGCATATAGTTGGATGTTTTCATTCAGCCAGTTTGTATCTTTTAATTGGGGGTGTAAACTGTTTACATTCTAGGTGTTCTGATAGATGTGAACTAACTCTTGCCATTTTACTAATTGTTTTTTGGTAGATTTGTATTCCCTTCCTCCCTTCCACACTCACTCACTCTTACTTTTCTTTTCTTTTCTTTCTTTCTTTCTGTCTTCTCTCTCTCTCTCTCATTGTTTATCTGTGTGGTTTAGTGATTTTCTGTAGTGGTGATATTTGATTTTTTCCTCTTTCTCATTCATGTATCTGATCTACCAGTGAATTTTTTTCTTGTGTGCTTTTTTGTGGTAGTTATCATCCTTCTGTTTCCAGATGTACAATACTCTTGAGTATTTCTTGTAGGGGCAGTCTTGTGGTGATGAATTTGCCTAGTATTTGCTTGTGTGAGAAAGACTTTATTTCTCCTTCATTTCTTAAGGATAGCTTTGCTGAGTATAGCATTCTTGGCCAACAATATTTTTCTTTCAGCACCTTAAATATATCAACCCATTCTCTCCTGGTCTGTAAGGTTTCCACTGAGAATTTTTTTTGTATTTTTGATGAGGATCCCCCTTTATGTGACCTGATGCTTTTCTCTTGCTAAAACCCTCTTTTTATCTTTGACGTTTGATGGTTTGACTTTAATGTGGCTCAGCAGAGACCTTGTAGGATTGAATTTACTTGGGGATTTTTGAGCTCCCTGGATCTGAGTGTCCATATCTCCTCTAAGCCTTGGGATTTTTTCAGCTATAATTTAATTAAATAGGTTTTCTATGCCTTTTTTTCCATCTCCTTTCCTTCTGAAATGCTCATAATGTGAATTCTTGTCTGCTTAATGTTGTTCTATAAGTCTCATTTTATATTGTTTAATCTTTTCTTTTTTTCTTTTTACCTAAGTGGGTCATTTCATAATACCTGTCTTCAGAATCAAAAATTCTTTACTCTTTGATCTAGTCGATTGTTAAAGCTCTCAAGTGCATTTTTTAAATTATTCATTGAATTCTTCAGTTCCAAGATTTGTGTTGGGTTCTTTTTAATGATATGTATCTCTTTGTTAAATTTTTGATTCAGATTATGAATTATTTTCCAGATTTTGTTGAATTATCTATCTATATTCTTTTGTAGCTCACTGAGTTTCCTTAAAAATCATTTAATTTGTTTGCAGGCATTTGATATATTTCCTTTTCTTTGTATTCTGTTACTGAAAAATTATTGTGTTCCTATGGAAGAGTTATTTCCTCTTGCTTTTTCATGTTGCTTTTGTCCCTACATTGACATCTGTGCATCTCATTGCATAGCCCCATCTTCTATTCTTACGAAGTAGCTTATTTAGAAAAAAGACTTTTCCCTGTGGATATGTCCTATAATGTTGGCTGTATAGATTGCTTTGGCATTGGTTTGGTGTAAACATAACAATGTAGTCTCTAAGTGATTTCTTTGGCTGCAATAAGAGTCAACAGTGTCTGCAAGTACCTCAGGGTCTTATAGTGTGGTTGTTTGTGGAGGCTGTGGCATGGTTTTGCTGAGGGTGGAGACTGTTGGAGATCCAAGCTACGCCTCCTCCTCACTCCAAGATCCTCACAATACAGTCCTTTGTGACCACCTACAAACTACCCCCCAGCACTTTTTTACAGCTGCTTGCACAAGACTTCCAGTAGAACTAGTAAACGGTTCCAGGAAGTGTTTAAGACATCTGCCCACCTTGCATAAATGAGCAGGCAAAAACATTTCCAGGAAATGGTTGAAACATCTGCAATCCTACTTAGTTTCCCCCACCTCAACCTAGCCCCTTGCCCTATAAAACCCCACAGCAGCCTGTAAATGGGGCTGCCTCCTCTGCCTACTGTGGAGCAGCCTGACAGGTTAATAAAACTTGCTTGCCTGACTTTGGGTCTACTCATCCTTACTCTCGGCTAACCTTACATTTTGGTGCTGAAACCCGGGAGAGGGTAGGCTCTGGCCAGGTGTCCCTAGAGGACTCATTCTCTCTCTGTCTCTCTTTCTCTCCCTCTTGCTCCCTCCATCCTCCTGGGCTCACCTCTCTCTCTCTCTCCCTCTCTCCTCCCAGGCTCACTCATCATGGTGCATTAGAGTCTCGGTGCCTTTCCCCCTCTCCTGGCCATCCCTTCTTCCCGAACCTGTTGAAGACCTGGAAGATTTCTCAGACCCTCCCATTGTAGGTGACTCCATTTGTCACCAAAGCCTGCACCGGGGTAAGAGAGACTCTTGCCATTTATCCAGAATGCTTGAACATCCCTATTTGCCCAAACGACCCAGCCCTGGGCCAAGGGCTTCCTCCCAGCATCTGGGCCTCTGGTTACTCCATTTCAGGGACACCTGACTCAGTGGTTACCTCCCTCCTCCTAGGCAAGGCCCGTGGGACAGGGGACGCCATCTCCCACCGTCCTTGTCATTGGAAGTCTCTTCTTCCTCTCCCGCCCCCAATTCCATTCACTATGGGAGCCTCTCAATCTACTCCATCTAAGATTACCCCCTGGGGTGCCTCCTTCGCAATCTTAACACTCTCGGCCTCTGTTCAGAGGTTCATCCCAAAAGACTGATTTTCTACTGTAATACAGCTTGGCCAGAATATAAATTAGATAATGACTCCCAGTGGCCTGAACATGGTACCTTCAATTTCAATATACTCAGAGACTTAGACTAATTTTTGCTATTGCCATGAGAAATGGTCTGAAATTCCATATGTTTAGGCTTTCCTCACCCTCCATAATCACCCTTCTCTCTGCCAATCCTGCTACAGTAGGGGCCGTGGAAGTTCCCTGAGAAGAGGCTTCCTGGGAATACCAACTGACAGATCCCAGGGTGAGCACCCCATAACCATATGGTCACTTGTGTCATTGCAGTCCTTAACAAAGCTGCCCATAAAGCTGTAAATTTTGAAAAACTCAAAGAGATTTCCCAGACGGCAGATGAAAATCCCACTGAATTTCTCTCCCACCTTGCAGAGGCTCTCCAAAAATATACCCATGTTGATCCTGCTTCCTGAGAAGGCACTATAGTCCTTTATACCCATTTTATCTCCCAATCAGCTCCCGACATCTGGCGCAAACTCAAAAAGGCTGAAGAAGGCCCTCAAACCCCACAACAAGACTTTCTCAGCCTGGCTTTGAAAGTCTTTAATAACAGGGATGAGCAGGAAAAAATAAATAAGGCCCAACGAGATCATGCCAAATACCAGCTACTAGCCACAGCTATTCGCCAACCTGGCAATAGCACCCAAGGGCACAAAAGACCCAAAAGCAGTCTTCCTCCTGGGGCCTGCTTTGAGTGCAGCAAAGAAGGCCACCGGTCACAGGTGTGTCCTAACCCATGAGTACCGAAGAGCCCCTGCCCAGTCTGCCAACAGACAGGCCACTGGAAGTCTGACTGCTCTCTTAACAGATGAACAGAAAAGCCTGCCCCCGCCCCCGACCCGCTGTCTGCTCATCAAACTGAAGAGTGAAGAATCCCTCGCGCTCCCACAGCTCCTCGGCCTGGCCACTGAATACTGACAGGGCCCAGGAACACCAAACCCCTCCTCCTTCACGGCATCAGAGCCCAGGGTAATCCTACCAGTAGCAGGTAAGCCTATCTCTTTTTTAATCAATACTGGAGCCAACTATTTAGCTTTACCTGAATTTGCAGGACCAACTCATCCCTCTCAGGTCTCAGTTGTGGGAGCTGATGGACTTGTCTCCAATCCATGTGCCACTGGACCCCTGTCTTTTTCCCTGTTTAATACCATTTTCTTACACTCTTTCCTTGTCACGCTTATCATGCCTCGCTGCCCTACCCTCATTCTAGGCCAAGATCTTTTAGCCAAATTTAAGGATTCTATCACCTTTTCCTGCCTCCCTCAACCAGAGTCCCTCCTGCTCCTTTCCACCAGTCCAACCCCAACCCCTCTCCCCAGTACCCGCTTCCCACCTTGCTCATTAACCCAGTGGTGTGGGACACCACCACCCCATCCCTAGCTGCTCACCATGACCCCATCATAATCCAAGACCCCTCCAAGTTTCCCAATGTACCCCAATACCCCATCTCTCTCACCCACCAAAAAGGCCTACAACCCATTATAAACAAGCTCTGCTTATGCAGTCTTCTTAGACCAACTCACTCTCCATATAACACCCCCATCCTTCCTGTTAAAAAGTCAGATGGCTCTTACCGACTAGTCCAAGACCTCCGGGCTATCAATCAGGCAGTCCTTCTCATTCACCCAGTAGGTCCCAATCCTTATACACTCCTATCCCTTATTCCCTCCAATACCACCAACTACACCACCATTGACCTAAAGGATGCCTTCTTCACTATTCGCCTGTACCCTGACTCCCAAAACCTCTTTGCTTTCACCTGGACTGATCCTGACACCCTTCAATCACAACAACTCACATGGACTGTTCTCCCTCAGGGCTTCAGGGACAGCTCTCACTTCTTCAGATAAGCTCTAGCCCAAGACCTCACCTCCTTGGACCTTGCCCCCAGTGGTCTCCTTCAATACCTACATGATCTCCTTCTTTGCAGCCCCTCCCTAGAAGACGCTCAAACTCACACTATTAGCCTTCTAAACTTTCTTGCTAACAAAGGATATAGGGTCTCCCTCTCCAAATCACAACTATCCACCCCAACAGTAACACACATGGGAGTCCAACTTTCCCTCAGGGCATGAGCCATGACCCCAGGTCCGGCAGCCTTAATAGACAGCCTGCCTCCACCTTCCTCAAAAAATGAAATTCTCTTTTCCTTAGGATTGGCAGGTTTCTATAGGATATGGATTCCCAACTTTGCCCTCCTAGCTCACCCCCTCTATGAAGCAGTCAAAGGCCACCTCAATGAACCCCTAAGCCCCTTACATAACATATTTCTCAGTTTCCATAAACTCCAAACGGCTCTTGTCACCACACCAGCCCTGTCCTTACCTGCAATCTCCCAACCTTTCATTCTCTATACCGCTGAAAGCTGGGGGATAGCCCTCAGTGTCTTAGGGCAAGAGAAAGGAGATGCTCCTTTCTTTGCCCCTGTAGCTCATCTCTCTAAACAATAAGACAAGACCATCAAAGAGTGGTCAACCTGTCTTAGAGCATTGGCAGCAGTGGCCGTTTTAGCTCTGGAAAGCAAAAAAACTGACATTCAGCCAAAACACCACTGTCCACAGTCCTCACAATTTACAGGATCTCCTCTCCTCTTGGGTGTTAAGCTCCCTCTCTCCTTCCCAAATTCAATCACTCCATGCCCTCTTTATTAAAAATCCCAAATTCAGCCTTGCCAAAAGTGCTCCCCTCAACCCAGCATCCTTACTTCCTATATCCTCTTCCCCCTACTCATTCTTGCACTGACATCCTGGACCACATACACCTACATTTTCCAAACATTTCCTCCAAGCCTCTCACCAACCCTGGTGACAAACTATTCATAGATGGCTCCTCTTCTGGGCCCACCGACTCCCCCAAAATTGCTGGATATGCAGTTCTTTCTCTTGACCGAGTAATTGAAGCCAAACTCCTACCTCCAGGAACCTCCTCAAAAAAGCAGAACTCATAGCTCTCACCAGGGCCCTAACCCTTTCCAAAGGCAAATGAGTCAACACTTACACAGACTCCAAATATACCTACTACATTCTTCATTCCTATGACGCCATCTGGCAAGAGAGAGGATTCCTTACTGCCAAAGGAACCCTCATCACTAATGGCCCCCTTATTTACCAACTCCTTCAGGCTGCATACCTCCCCGCTAAAGTGGGAGTTATACACTGTAGAGGGCATCACACAGGGTCAGAAGAGATCTCCAGAGGAAACAGAAAGGCCGATGAGGCAGCGAAAGAAGCCTCCCTTTCTTCTGTCCCTGCCTCTTTCCTCCTCATTACCCCTGCAATCCAACCCAAGTACTCTCCCACTGAAAAAGCTCTGCTACTACAGCAAGGAGCCTCCCTCTGAGGGCATTGGATAGTCAAAAATCAAAAGCTCGTCCTCCCCCAAGAGCAAACCAAAGAAATTATAATATCTCTGCACCAATCCTTTCATATCAGTGCACACTCCCTGTACCTACCTCTTGCCCTTATTTCTCCTCTCCCCACTTATTCACCTCACTAAAAGACATAACCTCCAACTGTCGTATATGCTCTGTTACTTCCTCCCAAGGGGCCCTCCACTCTCCCTCCACCCCTACACATCAGCTCAGAGGAACAAGCCCAGGGAAAGACTGGCAGGTAGAATTCACCCACATGCCTCCCATCAAAAGAACAAAATTTCTTCTTACTCTTATAGACACCTTCTCTGGGTGGGTAGAAGCATTTCCAACCTCTTCAGAAAAGGCTGCAGTAGTCACCCAAATTCTTATAGCAGAAATTATCCCTAGATTTGGTCTCCCTCACTCCATACAATCAGACAATGGCCCTTGCTTCATCTCCCAAATTACCCAACAGGTTTCTCAGTCCCTAAGTGTCCAGTGGTGCCTCCATATCCCATACCGACCCCAGCCACAAGGAAAAGTTGAAAGGGCAAATGGAATTATCAAAGCATAGTTAAACAAACTCACTCTTGAAGTCCAGAAACCCTGGACTTCTCTGCTGCCCATAGTTCTAGTCCGCATTAGAGCCAGTCCAAGGGCACCCTCCTTCCTCAGCCCATTAGAATTAATGTATGGACACCCCTTCTACAAAACAGATCCCCATCTGATTCTCAGGAGAATACCATGCTCTCCCTTATCTGCCATCTCCTCCATGAACAAGCAGACTAAGCTCTCCCAAAACCCCACGAAGGCCCCACCGACCAGACTCTCCTAACAAGAGAACATGTTTTCCTAAAAACCTTCAACCCGACAAGTCTCAAGCCCAAGTGGGAAGGCCTTTTCCAGGTTATTCTCACAACCCCCACTGCAGCTAAACTCCCAGGGCATACTCTTGGTACCATCTTTCCAGATTAAAAAGGGCTCCTACAGCTGACCCACTCACAACTGATCCGCCAATTGTCCTTCGCAAATACCTCAGCGCTCCTCTGGGACCAACCTGACTTCGCCTCACTCCTGTTTCAGAAGAACCCCTCTCTACCTAAAGATATGAAAGATAAGTAACACCCAATTTAATGTTTAACATCTTCCCTACTTCTACCCCTATCTTCTCTAATGGAAGTCTTTCACTATACCACCATTGCAATAAGGGGCATACTAACCATACTCTTTGCAGTAGGATTATATACTGTAGTACCTTCCAAGTGGAGTATCAGGCAAAAAATCTCAGTCACTCTAACCGTTTGCCTGTTAATTATCCTCATAATTGGAATCACAGTCTATAAGAAATAATTACCACCTCTAAATGCCCTGCCTATGCCTATATTGCCGCTTTACCCTCTTCCTCACCTCCGTTTGCCAAGATAGCTCTTGGTTTATCCCCAAGCTCCCACTTTCGACTCTCTTTTAGAGTGGATAAATGACCTTCTCTTCTAAGGTGCCTTGTGTGATTTTTCCCCAGATGAAATGCACTTATTTACTTTTCTACTTACCCTTTGTTTGTCTACCCCTCCTACTCCCCCACACTCTAGCTCTTCTTCCTCCACCAATGCCTAATTACCTTCACAAAATCCTAAATCTTACCCATGCCTTATTACCATAGGCCAACGCCACCCTAGCTGATAACTACTGGCTTTGCTTTTACCTGTCAACTACAGCCTACACCACAATTCCTGCTTCAACCCGTGACTGGGTTTTTACTCGAATAACTTTCCACCCCCATTATGAGCTAAGCGGACCCTACCAATACCCAGATTTACAGTCCTTAATAAGTCTCTCCTATTCCTATTCCGAAACAAACAAACCCCTCACCACAATAGGGCAAGCAGTTCTGCTAATGTGCCCCTATTTTGATAATCTAGCCCCAATACCAACCATACCAAGCCTATCCTCAGTCCTATAACCACCAACACCTTCTTAACTTCCCAAGCCCCTCTATGCATCCAATGCCACCTACTCTCAGGTCACCGCCTAGGACACCTACCTTCAAAGCACTGCAATTTCACTCTGCAAATCCAAGGCCCAATTGACCATACTAACCTTCCCATTTTCCGGGTTACCATGTGCTTTTCTGGTCCCCCCAAAATTAACACCACTCTACTACAAAACTTAAACTCAGGACACTACAATGGAAGGCACTTACCCTGCTTATCCCTTCAACCCTGGACTCCATCCCCCTCTGAGGCCCATCCCCCAACCATAAATGAATGTCTTCTAATCCCTTTATTAAATGGTAACAAAAGACTCCTGGTAGATACAAAACAGTCTCTCCTCTACTGGGAAAACACAAATCCAGGTTCAACTCAACTGTCTCCTAATACCCCCTTACAGCCACTCACCGCAGCTGCCTTAGCAAGTACCCTAGGAGTATGGATATACAAAGACCACAAGCTTACACACCTTTTTAACATACACAGCCAATTCTGCTTACCCAGCCAAGGCATATTCTTCCTGTGCGGTACCTCTGTCTATCTCTGCCTCTCTACCAACTGGACTGGTAACTGTACTCTAGTTTTTCTAAGCCCCAATATCGACATTGTTCCTGGAAACCAAAGCCTACCAATCCCTGTAAAAACTCAAGTGTGCCAACGCAGGGCCATTCAGTTAATACCCCTCCTAATAGGGCTAGGAATTACTACTGCAGTTGGAACCGGAGTGGCCAGGCTTTCCACTTCCCTCACTTACTATCGCTCCTTCTCACAAGATCTTACAGACGGCTTAGAAGACTTAGCTAACACTGTTTCAACCCTCCAATCACAAATAGACTCCTTAGCAGCAGTTGTCCTTCAAAATCGCAGAGGCCTTAATATGCTCACTGCTGAAAAAGGAGGCCTCTGCATCTTTCTAGATGAACAGTGCTGCTTTTATCTCAATCAGGCCTAGGGCAAGATGCAGTCAAAAAACCCAAAGACCAACTGCCCCTGGAATGGGTAGGGTCACCTGCAGCATTAGTGGGACCTAGATGGACTGATCCTCAGGCCCCAAGGGGGAACACAGGTGTAAAGTAGTTCTACTACTGAAGGTAGTGGGGTCACCAGCAGAGTCAGATGCCAGGCTGTTGGCTCTCAGGCTCTGTGGAATGTGTGCATCTACAGCTTCTATCTTGAGGATATCCTTCCTGCTGTGCTGGACCACCTGTTATCTGGGATGCAGAGCACCATGTGGGCTTAAGAGCCTGGTTCACAGCTGCACCACTGAATCTAGCTGGAGCTGTGGCCCCACAGTCTTCTGTGTGGGTATGGTGGGATAACAGTGGAGCCCCAAGAATGTACAGATGCAGGGGTTATTGGCCCCCTGGGCAGGATGCTCTCTAGTAGGGGCTCCATCCTCAAAATGGTGTTGTGCTACAGCAGCCTGGGTCCTAGGAAGTAAGAGGGTCCAGTGTGTATTCTCTCTTTAGGGTAATATAGTCACCTGGACTCCAGGAACCTCCCTCCACTGGACTCAGGGCCTGTGAGGATAGTAAGGCTCTTCTGCAGCCTAGGATTACAGGCATCCATGGTGCGATGTGAACTGCTGGGGATCTCCCACTCACCCTTTCTTCACAGTGGGAATGCTTGGCTCTAAATAGATCCTGGCCAGGTACTTTGCTTCCCTCTTTTTGCTGCCATCCTGAGTTTCCATGCCTCAGGGTGTCTTTGTCACTTCATCATTAAATTCCATTGTTCTCCCCTAGAGACTTTGTTCAACTTGTAGTTATCTATTCATACTTGTTATTTTTGTCCTTCTTTGTAGAGGAGGCACATGCTAGGTGCCTCTAGTCAGCGATCTTAATGACATCTTTGTTTTGGACTTCTAATGACATGATGAAGAAAGTGAAGAACAAGCCACAGATGAGTGGGCACCTTGGGCCAAGCACTGTTCTAGACATAAATATTTCATAGGTAAGTAAATCCAGCAAGACCTTTTTTCCTACCCTTTTTCTTTTTCCTTTACATTCTCAGATTCTGGCTACCTGCTGCCAGCTATGCAAGGGAAGCAGATATAAAAATACCTTGTAATAGGGCAGGAGAATAGAGTCTGGAAAGCACCCCAAGACCCCAGAAAGGCAGTTGCGGTGGTATACAAAGCACTAGAATCTGCTGAAGGAACCAATAGTCCTTCCTAGCCACATCTCCATAGAGTTTGTCTGTTGTTTATTTCTTTGTTTTATGGTTTCTTCTTTTCTTTTTTTTTTTTTTTTTTTTTTGAGATGACCTCGCTCTGTCACCCAGCCTAGAGTGCATTGGTGTGATCATGGCTCAATGGAGCCTCAAAATCCTGGGCTCATGTAATTCTCCTGCTTCAGCCTCCCAAGTAGCTGGGACTACAGGCATGCACCAACACACCTGGCTATTTTTTTTTTTTTTTTTAATTTTGGAGAGAGAGTTTTACTATTTTGCCAAGGCTGGCCTCAAACCCCTGGGCTCAAACAGTTCTCCCATCATGGCCTCCCAAAGTGCTGGGATGAAAGGTGTGAACCACGACACCTGGTCTCCACTGGGTTTTTAAATATACAAGTTAGCTGTCAACATTGAATACAGAAGATTTTATATAAAAATCAGAATGTTTAGTTTCTCTTAAAAAGTCCAATAACATGTAACTTGGGCCTTATTCTCACACAGTAACAATGAGCTAGGGTGGGGCAAGAGCTCTTCACTTTATACCAGAGCTCACCTGGCCTGCTTCTTGCATCTGTTATCTTCGTGGGCCTGTAAGTTTACAACTGTTGCTCTAGAGGTGCATGATGGAGTCTGGGTCAAGCAACAGTGAGTGGCTGTAGCTGATTACCTCTGCACTGTACATATGCTACTGAAAAATAGCTAAGAATATGTGCTAGAGCTGTTACCAAGAGGGTTTACACTTGAAGTGCTTAATCTCCCTGGAGAGAGAGAGATGTTATTCTCATCTTCTTCCCTCCCTGAGAAACTATGAGAGTTGAGTAGGAGCAACATAACTCAGACACCTCTAGATCCTACATGTCAGCTTCATTCCATGATGAACTATTGGTTTTCTACAGAGATACTTCTTCAGCAGAGGCACAAGCAACCAGCAGACAACAGAATCAACTAGCAGATTCGTTAGAATTTCTAGTTTTCATGTTACTAGGCAATTGTAGCAAGGAATTGACCAGTTAACTTGAGCATATCCCCAGGAATTCCTGATCTTTTTATGACTGAGGAAATTCCAGAGCCGAAAGATGATATTTTCTTGGTTATGAGATAGGTGCTACAGCTGATAATCTGAATTTCAAAAAAGAAATGTTGTCTTCTTTTTGCACCCCCAAAATCTGAAACAAAGTAAACTAGTTATATGATGAAAACATTAAAAATTGAAGTAGAAACATTTATAAGTGTGGATTAATATTCAAACTGTTTGCCAAAAGTTTTATATCACATATTGGAAACATATTCAGAAGTAACCCTGGGCATTCATTTGAAGGTGATATGATCATATTTATAGCAAAATGCAAGGTGGTTTGCAGGTCAGAATCTACCTTCCCAGTGATGTATTGTGATATTCTGAGGTTATGCCCTGAAAGTGGTTTGTATTTTTCTTAATGTATATGTGTGGGCACATGTGTATGTGTGTGTGCATGCACACATATACACATGCTTATAGGGATGCACACATGTACAGTTTATGAAGTCACTGAAGAAGCCATAAAATGAATCACCATTGGATTCAAACACAGTTTCTCAGGCATTTTAAAAAGAGGGACATTTCACTGATATCTGTTGCCCCTTGAAAACATTATCAGCCACAACATGGAACAGTGCTTCTAAGGTTAAGGGACCTGCTAAGATTGAACTTTCCTGATTATGACTAAGACTTCATATAAAGAATTCTCATAACAGAAGAGATGAAGATTAATTTTGCTAACGACTGGGAGGCTAAGCTTAACATTTATGTATGTTTTACTTCTGTCTCCTTAAACATTACTTACTGTTATAAGATGACTAAAAAAATTTTAAAGACATGATATGCTTTTCTCATCAAAATTTATTTAAAAATGACTCTGATTTGTCATTATTTTAAAATTCTAATAATAATTTTAAACTAGATTAATTAACTATTTAGTGATTAGATCCCTTTTTTCAGGCCACCTGAACAACAAATATATATATATAACTTCAACTCTACTGATGTTTCCTGTGAAAGCACCTTGCTATTTACTGATAATTTCACAAATATCATATTCATAAAGATGACAAGAAAACATTAATCATCCCAACCCCTTGTATCTTTTAAATTACCTCCTGCAAAATAAAGCCCAGTTGCTCGGTATGGCATGTACAACTCTGCAGCACCTGACCCTTGCCTGCTTCTGCAGTGCTATTAGCTTTGACTCCATATCTGCTCCTTATCATCTATCCCAAAGGATACACCTGGCCATTTCTAACCTGGTGCTTTTGCTCATATTCTGTGTAACAGTCACTTCAACAACACTTTTTTGTCGGGGAATATGTTGTTCAGCTACTGCCTCCAAGAAGCCTTCCCTTTCTTGTTCTTCCTTTTATTTATTACAGAGATTCATCAACACAAGTTGCAATAAAACACGAAAAAGATTGATGTAATGTTCCTGTGATAGGCAGCCTCTAAGATGATCTACAGATCTCTACTTCTTGATATTCATCATCGTACTGTAGGCTGGTCCACCTAGCATCTCTAAGCAGGATACTGAAAAAAAGTATTGAATGAGCTGCCGCTTCTGAGATTATGTTACGAGCTACTGTGTCTTCCAGTTAGCTCACCCCTCTCTTGCTTACTCAATCTGAGGTAAACCAGCTGTCATTGCTGCTTTCTACCCTATATGGAGGCACAAAAAAGAAGGAATGGAGGGAGGCACCCAGCCAAGAGCCAGTGAGGACCGGAGACCTGCCAGCAGCCACACGGGTGAGGCTGGAAGCACATCTGCCTCCAATTTAGTCTTGAAATAACTGCAGCCTCAGCAGACACCTAAATTGCAGCCTTATGAAAGGCTCTCAGCCAGGGGCTCCCAGCTAAGCTGTGTATGAGTTTTTGAACTATAGAGACTGTGAGAGAATACATTTTTGCTGTTTGTCTCTAGGTTTTGGGGTGATTAGTCAAGCAGAAATGAATAGAGTTGTTAATAGAAATAATACAGTGGCTTTACTTTGGAAGAAATATATTTTAATCTAAGATCAAGTCCTTTCTCTGATTTGGGTGTTAAAATGGCTTATATTTTTTGATATTATAGTGACAATATATTCTCTCTTTCTTAAAGCCTATAGTTAGTAAAATAAGTATATTTGAGTCCCACAGAATTTTTAAAAAAGAGTTTTCCAATTAATAAAATCAAAAGTTTGACAATAAGTTTTAAATGATTTCCATATCATTTACATTCTTCTATGATCACTATTTTGTGTAAAATGCTATAAATATTGATTTACATTTGTTTTCTCTAAATAAACTGTGAGTTTCTAAAGTGTAAGAATTATGTGTTATTCATATTCACCAGCACACCATGCCGTATCTGGCACAGAGGGAACATTCTACAACTGTTTATTAAACAAGTAAGTAAATGAAAGTATGAATGAATAAAAACATTAATTACAATAAATGTGTTGGCTATTCTCCTGCAGTATCCTGGCATCATAACATATATTGCTATAGTGTAAAAAACACAGACATAATAGAAAACATTTACTATATCCTCTGGATAATGCCTAATGTTTGATGTCTTTTAACCAGAAAGTTCAATTAATTAGAATGACCATCCTCTTTTTCTAAATAGCACAGCTATTATCTTTTTCTACATATGGCGCAGTTGAATATTGATTCAAATTTAAAGTCTTTCATTTTTGTCATCATAAAAGCACAGTACATGTAAGTTACTTATCTATATACTGGGGAACTGAAGATTACAACTATGAGAGTATTTAGAAACAAAAATTGCCAAAATACGAAATTCTCAGATTTATGCAAACCAAGGCAGACACTGACTTTGGAAACACACACACAGTCAATTTTCTGCAGTCAGACACATAAGAATTAGATTTAAGTAACAGAATTGTAATATTAAGAAGATATCCTAAAAAAGACAATAGAGAAGAGAAGACTGACTGTAATACTGAAGGAAAACATTTGGACACTCTTCCGTAAAAAGATGGTTCAACTGCTTAGCAAATATGGGAGTCCTAGCATCACAGACATCTTAAAAGAATCAAGTAAATTGTATTCCCATTTTCACTAATAGAGGACAACGACCAAACACCTGATTATCAGTGAGAACCCAGTACAGTATTGCACCATAGCAGATAAAACTCTAGTCTACATGTCTAAAGCACACTGTCATGATCACTTGAGTATGCATCACTAAGAGCTTTAAGAGAATACACTGCTATGAAACTAAATATGACAATGAGAAGATTTCAATAACAAATGTATGGTAGTTTCTCTTGATAAATACACAAATGCTACTATAGAAAACAGAGTTGTGAGGACATTATAAAGTGAAGGCTATGCTCTGTTTTGCCTTACTACTTTCAATGTTTGGTGATTAAGCTACCACATGATATCAATATGTGAACAAAAAATTGGCATCCTACTGTGCAAAGAAGTTTCTGATAGGATTCCTGATATTCATGACCTTGTAGTATTCATGACCCTTCTCCATGAGTGCTGGCTGGGACACATGACTTGCTTCTAACCAATAGAACGAATATGAAAAATGTAATAGGCTGTCACTCCTAAGATTACATCATAAAAGACTATGACTTCCATCTTATTCATACTTTTTCTTTCTTACTGTCTTGCTTGCCTGCTCTGATGAAGCCAGCTGCCATATAGAGAGACCAACACATGAAGAAACTGAGGGCTGGTTGGGCATGGTGGCTCATGCCTGTAATCCCAAGACTTCGGGAGGCTGAGGTCTCTACTAAAAATACAAAAATTAGCTGGGCATGGTGGTACATGCCTGTAATCCCAGCTACTCGGGAGGCTGGACAGGAGAATCACTTGAACCCAGAAGGCAGAGGTAGCCGTGAGCTGAGATCACACCACTGCACTCCAGCCTGGGTAACAAAGTGAGACTCTGTTTCAAAAAAAAAAAAAGAAAAAAGAAAAAAGAAACTGAGGGCAGCCTCTAGCAAACCTCCAGCAAAGGCCTTGGCCCTTAGTCAGCTATTCCTTGAGAAAATGAATCCTGCCAACAACCACATAAGTGAGTTTGAAAGCAGATCCTTCCCCATTTGAGCCTTGAGATGAGACCACAGACATTGCTGACAACTTGATGACAGTCTTTGATGGACTCTGAAACAGAGAACCCAACTAAGTTCTGCCCCCATTTGACACCTACAGAAACTATAAGATGATAAATATTATTGTTTCAAGCCACTAAATGTTAGGGTGATTTATTATGCAGCAATACATAATTAATATACCTCCCAATGCCATACAGGGCTGAGCAGTTAGTGCCAAAGAGACTTTTGCTATAGTTACATTAAAAACAAAAAGACCCATTTTCTGTGATTAAATTTCCCTAACAAATACTAAATATCTCTAGAATATAAGGAACAGCTATGAATGGGCAGAGAACATGTGGAATTTAATTTCAATAGTTTGAGATTTGAGAAGAATTTAGTTAAAGGAAGCAGGGACTAAGGTGGATTCAGGCCAATTATATCAAGTAATTATGAGACAGAAGAAACTCATAAGCCCATGCTCAAGAGAAAGCATGAGCTAGACTGATACTGAGCGTGTGAAGGTGTCATGTATAAACAGTGTGTTTCAAGTGGCTGGTTCATACAATGGGCCTTGGATGGAACCATGGGAGCACCTGGGTTGATACTAGATTTTACCAGCATAACTGGGAAAAGCACAGAACTCTTGGGGACTTAAAGTGCATGCATAGAGGGGACCGTAGAGCCATTGGGATGTTGCATTTTCTTGGTTCTATAATGCTTTTTTTTTTCATTGTCTTGAGTCATAGTATATATTGGTTATAGTTATTTAGTTACAGGTAACAAAAAGCAGAACAGACTTATTTAGGCAAAAAGTATTGGAAATAGGTGGAGTCGCTTGTATATTTTAAAATAACACTTAATATCTAGGCCTTGGGAAAAACAGAAAGTAGGACAGCCTGGAGGATCTACACAGCAAGAACTCATGACCAAGTGGCAATTTATTTTGTCATTGTCATTCTACCCAATACTTAAATTATCTGGGAGGAAGTATAATTGGAATAACTTCATTTGCATGTCTGTCTCTGACTCTATTTCTGTGGCCAGTGGAGGCCAGACTCTATTTGGTCAAGTGTGTACCATACGTCCACCCTTGAGACAGTGGTTCAGCCCTACTGAACTGAACTACATGGACTAACATGGAAAGGGGTGGTTTCGTGAAGAAAAACAGGAGTGTTGTTAAAAAAAAAAACAAGGGCATCAGAGTTGCTGCAAAAGTTAAAACCATATGCATTCACTATAGAAGCCACCTTGTAGTCAGTGGAGTTATCTTAGAATCAAAGTAATGTCATTCTTTAACTGGCATCACTTTTAACAGGCTTGATGCATATACCGACTGGTGCCTCAAAGGCACCATCTGACATATAAATTATATTTCGATGCTAGGGATAGAAAAAATTGCCTCTCCAGTGAAGGTGTGCTCTACAGCTGCGGTTTCACATCTTCTTTCTATGCAGAATAAAGTTCAACTGGCCCTTCAAATCAGGGCCAGTTCTTGCCCTTCAACCCCAGGGCAAGAACTGTAGCAATTCATCTCACCTGGCAATTCCTGATACCTAAGACAAGAATTCTATGATACCATCCATTTATACAGAAGTTGAAGCAGTTGCCTGGCTTCTTCTTAGATGCTGTTTCATTTTATAATTACAAAACTGTTTATTAATCCATTTATATATAAATAGAAGAAGGCATAATCCAATTAAATGGCTTATGCAAATTCCTATAATAGTTCACAGTTGAAATCAGAGACAAGATCTCTAATATCCTGTCAAATGCTTATTGTATTCTAACTGATACCTTGTTTTCAATGCCTCATCACTACCTGATGGCATGTAATCATATTTTCAGTTGGCATGAAGCTGAAGGGATAAGTTTTTTGAATTCGTGAATAAGAATCCAGAAACGTCACGGTAGATTGGAATGATGAGGCAAGTCATGAATTCAGCCAGGATAAATATCAAATCTTGCATAAAGGAATACTGGGTAAGTGTAGGTAGGTTGAGGTACAATTTAACAATAGCAAATGTTAGAAAGATATGAGTTTTAGTGAAGTATAAAAAATATGGGGGCAAAAATGTGACTTATTGTCAATAATACAAATCTACTCTTAGAATGTATTAAGAGATTTATGTGTTGAGGTTCCTTTCTTTACCAAGCTCATTGAGCTTGGTTTATAAAAGTGAAATGCAATTTATGTCTGGATATATGGCCTCCCCTGAATCCCTTCTAAAGTGATCCAGGCAAGAAAAGAAAGTCAAACAACCTCTCTCACCTTTTTGATATCTTAAAATAAGTTTTAAACAACCAAGTTATTATTTTTGTGTCTTTGAGCTCCCACATATTTACCTCCTACAGAAAACATTTTCCTTGATTTTCTCAGACCCCAGGGAACTCAAAGTCGCCCCTCTCTGTTGTAGACATTTTGAGGATTGCCTGTCCTGGTCTCTGTTGTACACATTTTGAGGGTTGCTGTCCTGGTCTAGAGCCATCTACTTTCTCCTGGAATTGTCTGAGTCTGATCTATACATGTAAGCCTCCCAGCCGTGATGTTGAACAACATTATGCTATTTCTTCAGCCCCTTAACTCCAGTTGATTAGATGAAGGAACATGACTGTCTTGACATGAGTTGGGGGAAGTGGCTTCTATAGATTGGTGCAAAGGTAATTGCAGTTTTTGCCATTAAAAGTGAGCAAAAGAGTCAATATCTTCTAAAAATTTGGAATTGTAACAGAGGGCTGTTTGTTGACCTGAATAAATCTTAAAGAGTAATATGTAAATTGATAATCAGTAATGTCACATAAGCCAGTTTGTAGAGAAAGAAAAGGATAAAACACAAGCAGAAGATATGTAGAAGAAAGAAGGAGATTGACACTCAGAAAGAATGAGACTAAAAAAGGGAGAGAGATAAATGAATAAATAGATGTGATTGTTTCTCATAGTTCTAGAGATCCTTGTTTCAGCTCTTTGAACCTTGGCTGCATTCCTAACCTTCATTTTCATGAGACACTTTTTTATAATTATTTATAAAATTATTTATTAATTATTTTATAATTTTTTAAAAAAATTTCTATAATATAAATCCTTTGTTTTGCTTAAACAAAACACATACCAACAGCCAAAATCTTACAGGAACTTTACAGATCCTCTAGGCCCAAAGTATCGGCCCAAACCCACAACTCACAGGTAACTCTCATTTGATTTTATAGCTTCTTCACACCTTCAACTAACTTGGATTCACAAATGGTTACAGTCAATATTAGTAAAGACTTAGTAGCATTGACAATATCTACATGTTTAGACAAGGCCTTAAATGATGACTCAAAACAGTGCCACATGCAGAACTGCAGGAGACACTCAGGATTGTCACTGTGGAAAAGAGATGACTAGAAAAGGAAAATAACCTGTCTGCAAATAATGTAATAAAATGTTTAACTTAATGTAATATAGGATGATTGTTTTTCTTAATGTTGAACCATTAAATGAAATGAGTTCTTTTGAAAGGTAGTGAGTTCCCTGACATTGGAGGTATTTGAACAAATTCTAGATGCCCTCTTAACAAGGTATTGGCAGGAAACACTATTGAAGCATCAAATCAAATGGGTGGTTTGTTAGCTACCTCTAAATTTTCTTCCAACTGTAAGATTCTACGATTCATAAATTTATCCTGAAGGCCCATAGGACACACTGTAAAGTGTAATGTTAGTCTCTGCATGACTAAGAACATCTTGTTTAAATCACAATAGGTAGTACCGGCCAATACTTTCTGATGGACAGGCATTATGAAAATATATAAGGCAATAATATTTACCAGTTGTATGACCTGATCCTTAAAAAAGGAGAACACCCTTTACAATGACATTTAAAGGCAGGCTTTTGTTTAAGATAAACTGTGTGAAACAACAGCAGTCAGTATAAGGTGCTTCCAACACATGTTCAGTCTTGATGACATCATATCTGAATGGTGCATTCAGTTGAATCACCACGCCCGGAATACTGTGATCTCATCCTTCTACAAAGCTTTACAACCACATGTTTTGTTATCGCTGCTAGGGTCACAAATTAAGCTCATTAGATGCTTGAAGTTTTTAAAGTGCCTTGTTCCTTCTTTTCAAAACTGTTTATTGTATAATCCAGACATCCTCAGATGGCTTCATTTTTTATAAATTTATAATGCAGTTTCTGCTATTAGGGCACATTACAACAAAATGATTAAGTCAGTTAAAATACAAAAACAATTACTAAATCTCTTTCAGCTGAACGCTGTTATGATCTAAGTACCCTTCTATTCCAGACAAGCTGAGAGTCACAGCCAGGAGAATGACCATGCTGTTTCCCGTAACTCCTTTCCTTCAAATACCCAAAGCATATTAGATACCAAGAAGCCTGTCTCCTCTTTCCCCTTTATATAATTTAAGATTAACCATGTGTAGTGAGCTTAGTGATAGTTCCCAAAAATATCTGTCCATATCCTAATCCCGAGAAACTTTGACTATTACCTTATATAGCAAAAGAGTAAATATCTTGTGTGGCAAAGATATAATTCAATTGAGGATCTTGAGAGGAGGTGATTATCCTGAATTATTCAGGTGGACCTTAAATGCCTCTGTGAGTGTTCTTATGAGAAACAGGCAAGGGAGAGCAGAGAGACAGAAGAGGAGAAGGTAATATAAAGATGGAAGCAGAGATTGGAATGGTGGGGCCTTCATCCAAGCAACATCTGTATCTGCCAGAAGCTAGAAAGGATAAGGAACAGAATCTAGCTCAGAGCTTCTGAGGGAACACAGCCCTGCTGACACCCTGATTTCTGACCTCTGGCTCAGTCACAATATACCTATTGTCTATCACTGCCTTTGAATGGGGATGAAAGCACTCCAAAATCAACTTTTCCATATTTGTTAAAGAAATGCCGTGAACTGAAAATTCACAAAGAGAGATTAAAAAAAAAAAAAGTCCTTTAAACATTTGAAATGGTATTCATCTTCATTCATAAGAAAAGCGTAATTAAAACTACTGTAAGAAAGTGTTCCTGAACCATCAGACTGGCAAAAATTCAAAAGCTTGACAATCCACTCCATTGGAAAGGCTATGGAGAAACAGGCTCTCTCCAACATTTTGGGTGGGAATGGAAAATGGTGCAATTCTTATGGAGGGGATTTTGAAAATATTTAATTAACTACCTATGTATTTACCCTTCAATCCAGTAGTCCTACTTCTGGAAGTTAATATTGAAGATATACCTCTAAAAATATGAGAATCCATTTTTACAAGTTTATTTAAAGCAGCGTTATTTGTAATTTCAAAATATTAGAAACCACCTAAATCTTCAAGCATAGGAGAGTGGGTAAATTCAATGGAGTACTATGCTGTCACTAAAAAAATGAGGAAAGACTCTATGAACATGCATAGTATTGAGTGAAAAAGCAAAACGTAAAAGAATATATATGCTATGCTATATATTATGTAAGAAAGAATAATAAGTAAATACACTGCACTTGCTAATCATGACCTAAAAAAAAGCAATATAGGTAGCAAAATCCAGAAAAAAATAAAGTTGTTAACTACAAGGGGTGAGATGTAAGGGACAGGGTGGAAGGACAGAGGAGAGTGACTCTTCTCTGAGTATACCTTGATGTACAGTTTTGACTTTTGAAGCGCATTAACATCTCACATATTCACAAAGTCACATTAAACAAATAAGAATGACAAGAAGAAAATACTGCCCACAAACAGAAACAAATGAGCTTAGTCATATTTTAAACGAACACCATAGTCACATGAAAGGGGTATAAAAGAAAGATCCAGTCTAAGTGCAGATGAACAGAATGTTTCACTCTGTACTCTTGGTCTTGGGCAGAGTGATGTGTGGGATTTGATGGCAGAAGCTCAAACCAATCCTAAACTCTTTTTAGTAGAATTGTTTATGATAATGGTGTGGGTAAGAAAATTATGAAAATATTTTAGATGTATTGTAGGATTGAGCAAATGTATAAATGTGTTGATCATGTTGGGAGCTAAGATTTTCACTGAGAAGAGAGAACAAATGAAGTGATGATTTCTAAAATAGGTATGTGTGCATGTATGTGCATGTTGATGTGCTCATGAATGCAAACACATAAGAATATATATACAAGTGTGCTTGTGTAATACATGTATGCAAATACATCTGTACGTAAACATATTTTTACCAACACTGTCTGCTGCAAGGACCCAGAAGCAAAAACTCCCTAATAGCACCATGCATAGCTTATACCTAGATCTTGGTCTTCACTTCCCACTAAAAGGAACAGGATTTCTTGAATAAATTGTTGATTTCAGAGATTGAACAGCATGGATACAAGGTAAGCTACAAAGAAAGAAAGTGCCAAATAAGTAAAAACAAGTTGTGGGCCTATCACAAGGAGAGAGGAACCAACTAAGAGGCTTTCACTGGCCAAATATGGACATTATAAGCACCAAAATACTCAAAAACTGCAATGAATTATGACCTCTTGAAGAAAACAGAAATTGGTGAATTCATACTGACAATAAATAAATATATATTACTATATGGATATGGAAAGGATATATAAAAGCAGAATGCTGAGGGTTGACTGGTAACATTAAGGGATAGTTGAAATTAGAATATTATCATGTTAAAATTGGAGCAGGAATGAACCCTCACTAGAAGATAAGACCAGTAGGAAGTTTCAATAGGAAGCAGGATATTTGCATAGTCTTCAAGTGACTCCCACAGGTTGTTTGATAGTTGCAGGGAAGAGAGAAAAACAACAGCTCAGTAATTATGCAATGGAGAAAGGAGAAATGGGGCAACATCATGACCAGGTGATAATTTTATCATTAACCATTAAAATTAACACCATTAATGAGGGACCAATGGACATCATGTGGCTCCAGATGTGTCACACAGATGTGTAACAAAATATCTCCTATGCAGCATTTCGGTGAGAATGCATAACCGCCATCTAGTCAATAAAGAAAGATCAAACCAACGCTCAATGAGAAACAGTTTATGTTTTTAAAGATAGAAGGATATATTTGTCAAAAATATCAACGTCATTAAACACAAAGAAAAGCTATGGAAATGCTCCAGGTTAAAGGAGACTCAAGAGACTTGACCACTAAATACAACACCTGCTCCTAAACTCAAGCTAAAGAATTTACGGGAAAAGGGCCATGATGTGTAAAATTTACCTTCAAATAGTTCAGAAGAAAATAATTTATGTATACATACACATAGAGTGAAAGTATGACAGAGAGAGAAAAGAACATAAATGTTAAAGTAAATTAAGTAAAATATGAAGAACAGGAAAAACTGGATGGAAGTTTATGGATATTATGTGCACTATTTAAGCAACATTTTACAAGTGAGAAATTACACCAAATATAAAGTAAAAACAAGAAGATACTCCAAAGCAAAAATTTTTTGAATCTCAGAACTGTTTGATGCCAAAATCTGAGTTGTTTGTATTTATTTAACACCTCTGGATAATCAAGATATATCTACCCAGTATGCCCCACCTGCCATGCACACACACAAAAAATCCCACAATATCTGAAGCCTCAAAGCGCTTACACCCTAATTGAGGTAATGAAAAATGTCACTTAATAATAAAATTAACAACTTTGAATCTCAAGTAAATGCTAAGTGAAAGGAACATGTGATAGCAACTACAGTCTAATTATCTAGTTAAAATTATACTTTTCATAATTTCTGCTCTTTCTTTTTTTATCCAAGTTAGTTGATTTAAAAAAATATTATTGCTCTGCTAAATAACACACATTTACTTGAAAATCACTACTGAAATATTCTGCCTTTCTCTCTTCTTCAGCTTGAGGAACTCTAGTTTCTGAAATTTGTCTGTCATGCTCCTATTAATCTCCTCCTCCAGGAGTACAATGTGGTGATCAGCTGTCATTTGTGCAGGCCTGGAAACTAACAAGAGATGCCTTACCATCATCCTTCTAAGTGTTAGCATTCCTATTATAGGCTTCAAATTATGAATTTGGGCTTCATTTGACTAGGTTTTTTTCATCAAATTGCAGGGTCTTTTCACCCATGTTAAAAATAAGCTACATTTTCCAGTACTGCAGGCAACTTGGTAATACGAGCTGATAAAATTTTATTTACGTACTAATTGTGCTCCTATACTCATTATATAGAATTTTATTATACTCATCAGTATAGGGTTTTCAAGATTCTCCTTCCACAGGCACATTGAAGACGCATCAGTTAAATTAAAATTTGACCCAAAAATATTTCAGCATAAAATGTCGTTGCATGGCTTTCCTCTGTTCATAAAATGGAATAATTTAAAGAGTAATTTCTGTTTTGGTTTAAAGATGTGATTTATTTTTTCTTAATTAGAATAGAAAAATAACAGTACCTTTAATGATAGCTTACTCAAGACATATACGTGATGATAGGAAAGAAACCAATTATCTATTTTAATTAATGCATCAGTCCTAATGAGTAATCTAGAGGAAGTTTAAATTCTTTTCATTATAGCCATGTCAAGGGTGTAAACTTTTAAGGCTCAACCACCTCTACAATAATTTGATAATAGTTCAAATATTTGTCACCAAAACATGCAGAATATTCTAATGTACTAGATTTCATATGAGTTTACAAGAACCCTCTTTATTTTTATATTTTTATTTGTAGAAATTTTATACAAATTTTATTTGTAGAAATTATAAATATTCATTCCTTCTGAATCAATCCTTCCTTCCGTCCTTCCTTCCTTCTGTCTTGATGAGGGTAGTGAGTGAGTAATAATTCCTTACTGACTCTCCATTATGCCTAAAATAAGTGTAGAAAATCTGAGATTCCAATTCAATCTGCAGAAAGATGCAGAAATCTGTTTATGTGCTGTTCCCCACTCATCGCTCTTGTTAACTATATTCTTTCCTTTCTCTGACTGTCCCCTTTCTTTCTTTATTATAGTGGTAAACATGGGCATCAAAGAGTGATCTTTTACTCATTCTTCTATTAATTTATTCATTAATGCATGCAATTTATTTATTAATTCATTTATTCATCACATCATGTTCCAGGCACAATCAAAGGTTAAACATAAAATCCTAAATAGAAGTGTGCTTGTTTGTGTTTTAAGTACCCTACCTGAGTCTTCCAATTAGAGGTAGCATCTGCTTTTTGATTTCAGGTTTGTTTGTAGCCAGCCAGGATAATCTGTTTAAAATGTACAAAGGGATGAACTAGAAAGAACAATTAAATATGTTCATTGCTAATGAATTATTTCCATGCTGGGTGAGCTCATAAAAAAGTAATGAGAGTTATACAATGGAGTGATCTTAGGCACTATCCAATTCCCCAATTCAGGTTTACCCACTGGCTGAAAATGAATCCAAATGGATTCATCAGTATAAAGTCCACCAGCTAGCATTTGCCACTTAGGAGAGATTTTTACTGTCAAGTATAATGAGTTATCACTAATGGCAGGTAGTTCCTGGCAACATCTAGTAGCATTTATCTAGAATAAGAAAGGTATAAATGAGTTCTATGACAATCTGTACTGGCAGCAGGAAAAGATAAAGGAGGAGGCAGAAGGGATAGACCACCTGAAGGTGTGGGGAGATGCAATGTACTGGTTTGAAGGTTCAAGAAGGCACATTTTATTTCATACATTTGCTTTGAGTCACCCAGTACAGAAAGACTTTTCTGTACAGGTAAAGATGGAGAAGTGTGTTTCTTGGTTAAAAAAAATTGATAAACCTTTCCAGGAACTTTCCAGAATATCTAGTTAAAGACATTTTCTCACTGCCAATTTCACAGCTCCATTTCACAATTGAGCCTTTGATTTATATCCTTTTATATTTTATACTGAAAATACAGAGATCTGCAACTTTCAAAAGCTTGAAGATGACCAATACACTATAGCAAATTGTGTCTTCTGTGGCCTCTTATGTTGACTTCTTCAATAGAGTGCAATCTCCTTAAGACTGTTCTTTATTCATATTTGCTTCCCAAGGATCCAAGTATCCTATCAGTTTGATTATCAATTGTGAGTGGATTATTCAATTGTCAATCACTTTTCCATTCCTTACAGTAATTTAGTAACCAATTACTATATTAATATAGTAATCGTGTAATCACCTAACAGGTTCACCTTGCCCACTGCCTACACAGAGCTGATTTATCAAGACAGGGGAAATGCAATAGAGAAAGAGTAAATCATGGAGAGCCAGCTGTGTGGGAGACTGGAGTTTTATTGTTACCTAAATCAGTCTCACTGAGTATCCCGGAAGCAGTGATTTTAAGGATAACTTGGTGGGTGGGAGGAAGCCAGTGAGCCGGAAGTGCTGATTGGTCAGAGATGAAATCATAGGGAGTTGAAGCTGTCTTATTGTGCTGAGTCAGTTCCCGGACGGGGGCCACAAGATCAGATGAGCCAGTTTATCCATCTGGTGCCAACTGATCCATCAAGTGCAGGGTCTGGAAAATATCTCAGGCACTGATCTTAGGAGAAGTTTAGGGAGGGTCAGAATCTTGTAGCCTCCAGCTGCATGACCCCTAAACAATAATTTCTAATCTTGTGGCTAATGTAGTCCTACAAAGGCAATCCAGTCCCCAGGCAAGAAGGAGGTTTGCTTTGGGAAGGGGCTATTATTGTCTTTGTTTTAAAGTATAAACCATAAACAAAGTTTCTCCCACAGTTAGTTCAGCCTACACCCAGGAATGAACAAGGACAGCTTGGAGGTTAGAAGCAAGATGGAGTCAGTTAAATCAGATCTCTTTCACTGTGTCAGTCATAATTTTGCAATGGTGGTTCCAATCTTATGGGCTAAGTTTAGTCTTTCAAAGAAATACTTAGGAGTCCCATTTATTGGCTGTGTGTAGAGTTCTCATGTCATGATTTCCCAAAGTAGCTTTATGTTTCTGACATTAAAGAAATCCTAGAGAATATTTTAAGACCTAGTCACTGTCATGACTTATGGAATAAGAATGGTAAAGTTTCTTTACACAAGGCTTTACTACCTACCTCCTGCTTATGCCTTTGTGTAGCATCTTTGGTATGGGGCTGTGGAGGCATGATGTAATAATAATCAGGAAAATATGGTGTGATGGTTAAATTGATATGTCAAATTGACTGGGTCATGGAGTGTCCACACAGCAGTTAAACATTATTCTCGGTGTGTCTGTGAGAGTGTTGCTGGCTGAGATTAACATTTGAATGGGTATGCTGAGTTCAAGCACAATATGGGTGGGCCCCTCTCCAATTAATTGAAGGCCTGATGAGAACAAAAAAGCTGACCTGCCTATGATAAGGGGGAACCACCCCTATCAGACTTTCTTCTAGCTGGCACGTCAGTTCTTTTCCTGCCTTTGGACTCAAGCTGGATTATCAATCCTTCCTGGGTCTCAAACCTATCAGTCTTCAGACTCAAACTACATCGCTGATGCTCATAGTTCTCCAGCTTGCCCACTGCAGATGTGGAGACTTGCCAGCCTCCGTAATCACATGAGCCACTTCCTTCTTTTACATACTCTATATGTATATAATATATAGGATTTCATTGTATATATTACATAATGTATGTTAGAGAGGGTCATATATACATTTACACATATTCAGGCATACCTTGTTTTATTGCATTTTGCTTTATTGTGCTTCACAGATACTGCATTTCTTACAAATTAAAGATTTGTGGCAATCCTTCACTGAGCAAATGTATCCGTCCAACAGTATGGGTTCACTGTGTCCCTGTGTCACATTTTGATAATTCTTACAATACTTCAACTTTTCCATTATTGTTATATCTGTTATGGTGATCAGTTATCTTTGATGTTATTATTTTAATTGTTTCAGTACACTACAATTAATGCACACATAACACAGAGAACTCAATTGATAAAAGTTGTGTTTATTTTGACTGCTCTACCAATCAGCCATTCCCTCATCTCTCGCAATTTCCTTGAGCCTCCCTCTTCCCTGAGACACAAAAATATTATAATTAGGTCAGTTAGTAATCCTACAATGGTTTCTAAGTGTTCAAGTAAAAGGATGCATAGCACATCTCAAAATTTAACCCAAAAGCTAGAAATGATTAATCTTAGAGAGGATGCCATGTTGAAATCTGAGACAGGCTGAAAGCTAAATCCCTTGTACCAGTTAACTAAGTTGTAAAAGCAAAGGAAAAGTTCTTGAAGGAAATTTAAATTCCTATTCCAGTGAACACACAAATGATAAGAAAGCAAAATGGCCTTATTGCTGAAATGGAGAGAGTTTGAGTGGTCTGGATAGAAGATCAAACCAACCGCAACCTTCCCTAAGTCAAAACCTAATCCAAAGATAGGCCTTAACTCTCTTCCACTCTATGAAGGCTGAGAGAAGTGAGGAAATGGCAGAAAAAAGTTTAAAGCAAGCAAAGGACGGTTCATGCAGTTTAATGAAAGAAGCCATCTCTATAAACTAAAATTACAAAGTGAAGCAGCAAGGGCTGATGGAGAAGCTTCAGCAAGTTATCCAGAAGAACTAGCTAAGATAATTGATGAAGGTGGCTACAGGAATCCAGGAATCAACAGGCTTTCAGTGTAGACAAAACAGCCTTCTATTGGAAGAAGATGCCATGTAGGACTTTCACAGGTAGAAGGGAGAAGTCAATGCCCGGCTTCAAAGCTTCAAAGGAGAGAAGGAGAGCTGACTTTCTTGTTAGGGGCTTATACAACTTTGACTTTAAATTGAAGACAGTGCTCATTTACCATTCGGAAAGTCTTAGAGCCTTTAAAATGATGATAAATCTACTCTGTCTATGCTCTATAAATGCAAAAACAAAGCCGGGATGAGAGCACATCTCTTTACAGAATGGTTTACTGAACATTAAAAGCATAATGTTGAGAACTACTGCTCAAAAAAAAAAAAAAGATTTCTTTCAAAACATTATTGCTCAGTGACAATATACCTAGTCACCGAAGAGCTCTGATTGAGGTGTACAAAGAGATTAATGTTGTTTCCATGCCTATGAACACAACATGCATTCTGTAGCCTATGGATCAAGAAGGAATTTTGACCTTCAAGTCTTATTATTTAAGAAATACATTTTGTAAGGTTATAGCTGTCATAGAAAATGCTTTTTCTCATGGATCTGGGCAAAGAAAATAAAACCCTCCCTTACATGTGAAAATACTCTCCTATTTATACACCTGTCCCCCATCCTCCTTTTATCTCTCAACCCTAGCATCATTACTGGGTTCGCCTGCTGTAAATACAGTTTAATCAAAACATTAGATTGTGAATCTAATAATAGGGTCTCGCAACCCCTTATTTACCGAGAAAGTTCACAAGAACTGCTAACTCTCATCCCCATGTCTAACAACATGGCTTTCTCAACTTTCAGATCCTTCTGAAAAGGATTTAGCGTTCTAGATGTTATTAAGAACACTGTGATTCATGAGAAGAGAACAAAATATCAACATTAACAGGAATTAGAAATAAGTTGATTCTCACACTCATGGATGACTTTGAGGAATTCAAGACTTCATCGGACAAAGTTACTGCAGATTTGGTGGAAATAGCAAAAGAACCAGAATTAGAAGTGGAGTCTGAAGATGGGACTGAATTCCTGTAATGTCATGATGAAACTTGAATGAATAAAGCAATGTTTCTTATGGCTTTGCAAAGAAAGTGGTTTCCTGAGATGGAATCTACTCCTAGTAAAGATGCTGTAAACATTGTTGAAATGACAATAAAGGGTTTAAACCATTCTATAAACTTAGATGAAAAAGGAGTGTCAGGGTTCAAGAGGATTGACTTCAATTTTGAAAGAAGTTCTACTGTGGGTAAAATGCTATCAAACAGCATGGCATGCTTCAGAGAAATCTTTTGTGAAAAGAAGAGAGAATTGATGTGGCAAACCTCATTGTTCTTTTAAAGAATTGCCGCAGTCATCCCAACTTTTAGCAACCTCCATCCTGATCAGTAAGTAGCCATCAACATTGAGTCAAGATATCCTCCATCAGCAAAAAGATTACAACTTGCTGAAGGCTCGCAAGATATTGCATTTTAGTAATAAAGTTTATTAAAAATTCAAATTATATGCATTTTTTTAAACGTAGTATTATTGCAAACTTAGTAGAGCATAATGTAACATCACTTTTTCTTTTCTTTTTTTTTTTTTATTTTTTTGAGACGGAGTCTCACTCTGTCCCCCAGGCTGACGTGCAGTGGTGTGATCTCGGCTCACTGCAAGCTCCGCCTCCCGGGTTCACCCCATTCTCCTGCCTCGCCTCCCGAGTAGCTGGGACTACAGGCGCCTGCCACCATGCCCGACTAATTTTTTGTATTTTTAGTAAAGATGGGATTTCGCCGTGTTAGTCAGGATGGTCTCGATCTTCTGATCTTGTGATCCGCCCGCCTTGTCCTCTCAAAGTGCTGGGATTACAGGCATGAGCCACCGCACTGCGTCTGGCCTTAACATCACTTTTATATGTGCCGGGAAACCAAAAAATATACGTAACTCTGTTTATTGCTCCCTTTACTGCAATATTTGCTTTATTGGGATGATATGAAACCAAAAGTGCAATATCTTTGAAGTATGGCTGATGTATATGATATATATACACATATTTTATATAATATACATAAAATCTCCTATTGATTGCTTTATCTAGAGAACTCTAATACACATGATAACTTCTACGAATAAATGAATTTGATAAAAAATATATTTCCATTGAATTGTCTAAATACCTATACACACATACATTAACTAATTTTTTAATAAATCACAAAGTCTGGCACATAGAGCCTAATAAATGTTGGTTAAATGAATGAAAAGCCCAGTAATTATGTTAATAATGTGTATTATTGTAAATATGTTGTATTAATTATGTTAATTATGCATATAAGGAATTATATATCATGTTAACTAGACATATAAGAAAACCGTGTGTTCAAATTGTTGGAAAAGTGATCTTCCTGAAATTGAACAAATAAATGATTTCTGTCTTGAAACTTCATTTGTTTTTCTCCCTAACACATATTTTTTGAAAAGTCTTTCATTAACTTGCAATGTGGTTTTTGTGGTTTTAGCAAATCATGTAAGCAGTGTGTCTCAGTCTCCTTATTCATAAAATTGATAAGTTGAAGATTTTTCAACGTCTTCCAAAGATTTCAGTTAGAATCTTTGTTGTATAATATTCAGTAAATATAATATTGAAGGGGGGAGAACAAGGAAAGATAAAATAAATTTATTAATGATTATTACTTCTAATTTTTACTTTTTAGATGTCTTGTCTGTTGGAAGTCTTAGCTCATTCTGAGAGTTGATTTGGAATGGATACATTGAATATCCTACATGTCTTTTGAAAATTGAAAGGCAAAAAGTAAAATATCTAATGATTTCATTCAGTATCACTATTTTTCAATTGTATATTACTAGTGTCAATTTCACATTTCACTTCTACATTTTAACTGTGTATATTTTCCTTTCTTTCTTTTTTCTTTTTTTTTTTTTTTTTGAGATGGAGTCTCACTCACTCTGTCACCCGGGCTGGATGGAGTGCAGTGGCATGATCTCAGCTCACTGCAACCTCTGTCTTCCAGGTTCAAGTGATCCTCCTGCCTCAGTCTCCCAAGTAGCTGGGATTACAGGTGCCCGCCACCATGCCTGGCTAATTTTTGTATTTTTAGCACAGACAGTGTTTCACCATGTTGGCCAGGTTGGTCTCAAACTCCTGGCCTCAAGCGATCCACCTCCCTTAGTCTCCCAAAGTGCTGGGATTACAGTCATGAGCCACCGTGCCCGGCCATAACTGTGTATATTTTCTTTCTTTTTATTTTTTAATACCTCTAGATCAATTTCTCTTCTTAGTTTTATGTTATAGTTAATAACAGCTCTTAATAAAACAAGCTACCAAGTTTAGAAAGATTATTATATACTTTTTTTTCTAATTTCATGCTAGTATTTTGGATTAGCAAATTAAGATGTACATTTTTTAATATTAAAACAAATTTTTCCTCTTTTACATTTTCTTTGCATAGGAACTTTAAATGAGAGGCATTTAAAATTGTCTTCCAAACTTCCACTGAATGCAATTCAATTTTATAGGGTATATGTCTTTTATAACATGAGTTCACTAAAAAGTAATATGTAAAATTAACATAACTTTCTCTCTCAGTTCCCTTTCTTTTTTGCTTTCTCATGAAACTATAATAAGGAGCGGAGAAAGAAAGAGAAATGTAGAGAGTATAGTGAAAAAAGAGAAAGGATTCAAAGATTTTTCCATGTCTATAAAGCTATCTCTTTCTCTGTATGCACATGACATACAAACACATATGCACACTTTATAGTTAACAAAAATAGAACAGATTCTGAAAAATATTAAAGAACACCTCTTTATACTAAGAACACTAATATTACTAGAAAGTTTGGCTTATTCTAATTTAGTAAATTAACTGTAACACAATCACAAAAATAAAGAAATATACACAAAATATTTAAAGACAATAGTATAATACCTTATGGGAAAACAGTAAATATTAGGTTGGTGCAAAAGCAATTAAGTTCTTTGCAATTACTTTTAATGCACCAACCTAACACTTCAACAGTAAAATGGGTACAAGAAAAATAAATGACACACAAAATATAAAAATGAATATAGTATAAGAAATAGCTCAGAATACAAACATTGAGAGGATTATAAATTGGTGAGGCTGTGAGAGTTGGATCAACATTTTGCTGTATAATATGCCCACGTTTATCAAACTAAAAATGTAAATGACCCAGATGTTACAATTTTTATCTATAGGAAATTAGTCTAAAGAGTTAAAAATAAAGTGGAGTTATGCATGAAGATATAATTTAGTTATATAAGTGTCAGAACATTATTGATGATAGCAAAATAGATACAACTTTAAAATACCCAAATATTATTTTTTTAAAAAAATAAAACACCAAATATTGCACAACCAACTAAAAACCTTACTTTATAAGAAAATATTTAACAACATAGGGGCCTGAATAACCTATGTATTTAAATATAAATATAGACTTCGAATATAAAATTTAAAATCATAATCTTCAAAAAGGCAATCTAATATTTATATACACACAGATTTATGTGGGTAAATAAAAAAGCTAGAGATATTTCATGTCAGATAATATTGACGTTGATAAGATTATGAATATTTTTTCTTCCATCAGGTATTCAGTTTTTTCTTCATTAAAATCTATGATTATTTACCAAGAGAATGCCTTATTTAAGAAAAAAGATATTATTGTAGACATTTTAAAATGTTCTCTTTGTTTAATGTCCTTCATTTTTCACTATGTACAGTGGAACAGGTTAGTCTTTTATGTTCTAGAAAATTTCATATTCTTCATTATACAATGATTTGGGCATCTGAGAGTCTTCAGGATTTTATTAACAACACAGCCTAATTGTTTACCAATTATCCCATTGGAACCAGATTGCATGGTAACCGGTTTCTAATAATACTGTGTGATTTTCCATAAGGAACTAACTTTGTAAAGGTGCTTATGAGAGAAAATACAGTCTATGCCATTAAAAAAATCACTTAGCCAATTTAATTTTAGATGATGATTACCTATAAGATGAAAAGTATAAAAGAGGAGTTATGGAAGATACTGTGTTTTAACATTTTCATCCCATGAGAGCTTAATACACTAAAAAAGAAAAAGAAAATCACAAAGAAGTTTTTGGATTGCAATTTTATTTAAAGTCACTTAGATGGCATCTTTAGATGGTTCCATTTTACAAAATAATTATCCTATCCAAATGGTAGTGAAACAAGATTGTCTAACTTTTACTAGGATGTCGTCAAACAGGAATAAAAGTCTTGAGGCAAAAAAGAAAGCTGGAAAAGATCCTGGCATTAAAACAATCTGGTAAATACGTAGAGAAAAAAATTTTAGTTCATGTTTTCCTCTAATTAGTACACTTTCTCTAGCATTTAGAGAACGAAGAAAATGTATTTGCTATATTGGTGCTTCTCAAACTAATACTTACTGAAGAAAATTGTCTAATAGTCATTTATAGGAGAAAAAGTAAAATTTTGAGGGGTGGAGGGAATTTGGTTACTTCTAGGCTGCCTTTTGCAAGGATAAACATGAGGGGTAAAACTAAAGTATGTCTGTGTCATACTTCTCAAGCAAAACGTAGGTAGCTTTGTAGCTATTTTTGTTTTCAGCTCAAATAATTTAGAAGTTAACTGGGCACCACGGCAAGATGGCTGAATAGGAACAGCTCCAGTGTACAGCTCCCAGCATGAGCGACGCAGAAGACAGGTGATTTCTGCATTTCCAACTGAGGTGCTGGGTTTATCTCACTGGGGCTTGTCTGATAGTGGGTGCAGTACACGGAGTGTGAGCCAAAGCAGGGCGGGGCATTGCCTCACCTGGGAAGCACAAGGGGTCGGGGAATTCCCTTTCCTGGCCAAGAGAAGCCGTGACAGACAGTACCTGGAAAATCGGGACATTCCCACCCTAGTACTGCCCTTTTCCAATGGTCTTAGCAAACAGGACACCAGGAGATTATATCCCCCGCCTGGCTCAGAGGGACCCACGCCCACGGAGCCTCGCTCACTGCTAGCACAGCAGACTGAGATCGAACTGCAAGGTGGCCCCAAGGCTGGGAGAGGGGCATCTGCCATTGCCGAGGCTTGAGTAGGTAAACAAAGAGGCTGGGAAGCTCGAACTGAGTGGAGCCCACTGCAGCTCAAGGAGACCTGCCTGCCTCTGTAGAGGTGGAGTCCACCTCTGGGGGCAGGGCATACCTGAGCAAAAGGCAGCAGAAACTTCTGCAGACTTAAATGTCCCTGTCTGACAGCTTTGAAGACAGGAGTGGTTCTCCCAGCACGGAGTTTGAGATCTGAGTCTGTCTAGACTGGCTCCTCAAGTGGGTCCCTGACCGCCGAGTAGCCTAACTGGGAGACATCTCCCAGTAGGGGTTGACTGACATCTCATACAGCTGGGTGCCCCCTGAGACGAAGCTTCCAGAGGAAGGATCAGGCAGCAATATTTTCCATTCTGCAAAATTTGCTGTTGTGCACCCTCTGCTGGTGATACCCAGGCAAACAGGGTCCGGAGTGGACCTCCAGCAAACTCCAACAGACCTGCAGCTGAGGGTCCTGACTGTTAGAAGGAAAACTAACAAACAGAAAGGACATCCACACCAAAACTCCATCTGTACGTCACCATCATCAAAGACCAAAGGTAGATAAAACCACAAAGATGGGGAGAAACCAGAGCAGAAAAGCTGAAAATTCTAAAAATCAGAGCACCTCTTCTCCTCCAAAGGAATGCAGCTCCTCACCAGCAACGGAACAAAGGTGGACAGAGAATGACTTTGACAAGTTGAGAGAAGAAGGCTTCAGACAATCGGTAATAACAAACTTCTCCAAGCAAAAAGAGGATATTTGAACCCATCGTAAAAAAGCTAAAAACCTTGAAAAAAGGCTAGACGAATGGCTAACTAGAATAAACAGCATAGAGAAGTCCTTAAACGATCTGATGGAGCTGAAAACCACGACATGAGAACTACGTGACGCATGCACAAGCTTCAGTAGCCGATTCGATCAAGTGGAAGAAAGGGTATCAGCGATCGAGGATCAAATGAATGAAATGAAGCAAGAAGAGAAGTTGAGAGCAAAAAGAATAAAAAGAAATGAACAAAGCCTGCAAGAAATATGGCATTATGTGAAAAGACCAAATCTACATTTGATTGGTGTACCTGAAAGTGATGGGGAGAATGGAACCAAGTTGGAAAACACTCTGCAGGATATTATACAGGAGAACTTCCCCAACCTAGCAAGGAAGGCCAACATTCAAATTCAGGAAATACAGAGAACATCACAAAGATACTTCTCAAGAAGAGCAAATCCAAGACACCTAATTGTCAGATTCACCAAAGTTGAAATGAAGGAAAAAATGTTAAGGGCAGCCAGGGAGAAAGGTCAGGTTACCCACAAAGGGAAGCCCATCAGACTAAGAGTGCATCTCTCAGGAGAAACTCTACAAGCCAGAAGAGAGTGGGGGCCAATATTCAACATCCTTAAAGAAAAGAATTTTCAACCCAGAATTTCATATCCAGCCAAACTAAGCTTCATAAGTGAAGGAGACATAAAATCCTTTACAGACAAGCAAATGCTGAGAGATTTTGTCACCACCAGGCCTGCCTTACAAGAGCTCCTGAAGGAAGCACTAAACATGGAAAGGAACAACTGGTAACAGCCACTGCAAAAACATGCCAAATTGTAAAGACCATCAACACTATGAAGAAACTGCATCAACTAGCGAGCAAAATAGCCAGCTAACATCATAATGACAGGATCAAATTCACACATAACAATATTAACCTTAAATGTAAATGGGCTAAATGTTCTAATTAAAAGACACAGACTGGCAAATTGGATAAACAGTCAAGACCCATCAGTGTGCTGTATTCAGGAAACCCATCTCACATGCAGAGACACACATAGGCTCAAAATAAAGGGAGGGAGGAAGATCTACCAAGCAAATGGAAAACAAAAAAAAAGCAGAGGTTGCAATCCTAGTCTCTGATAAAATAGACTTTAAAACAACAAAGATCAAAAGAGACAAAGAAGACCATTACATAATGGTAAAGGGATCAATTCAACAAGAGAACCTAACTATCATAAATATGTATATGCACCCAATACAGGAGCACCCACATTCATAAAGCAAGTCCTTAGTGACCTACAAAGAGACTTAGACTCCCACACAATAATAATGGGAGACTTATAACACCCCACTGTCAACATCAGACAGATCAACGAGACAGAAAGTTAACACGGGTATTCAGGAATTGAACTCAGCTCTGCACCAAGCGGACCTAATAGACATCTACAGAACTCTCCACCCCTAAAAAGCAGAATATACATTCTTCTCAGCACCACATCGCACTTATTCCAAAATTGACCACATAGTTGGAAGTAAAGCACTCCTCTGCAAATGTAAAAGAACAGAAATTATAACAAACTGTCTCTCAGACCACAGTGCAATCAAACTAGAACTCAGGATTAAGAAACTCAATCAAAACCACTCAACTACATGGAAACTGAACAACCTGCTCCTGAATGACTACTGGGTAAATAATGAAATGAAGGCAGAAATAAAGATGTTCTTTGAAACCAATGAGAACAAAGACACAACATACCAGAATCTCTGGGACACATTTAAAGCAGTGTGTAGAGGGAAATTTATAGCACTAAATTCCCATGGGAGAAAGCAGGAAAGATCAAAATTGACACCCTAACATCACAATTAAAAGAACTAAAGAAGCAAGAGCAAACATATTCAAAAGCTAGCAGAAGGCAAGAAATAACTAAGATCAGAGCAGAAGTCAAGGATATAGAGAGACAAAAAAACCCTTCAAAAAGTCAATGAATCCAGGACCTGATTTTTTGAAAAGATCAACAAAATTGATAGACTGCTAGCAAGACTAATAAAGACGAAAAGAGAGAAGAATCAAATAAATGCAATAAAAAATGATAAAGGGGATATCACCACCGATACCACAGAAATACAAACTACCATCAGAGAATACTATAAACACCTCTATGCAAATAAACTAGAAAATCTAGAAAAAATGGATACATTCCTGGACACATACACCCTCCCAAGACTAAACCAGGAAGAAGTTGATTCCCTGAATAGACCAATAACAAGCTCTGAAATTGAGGCAATAATTAATAGCCTACCGACCAAAAAAAGTCCAGGACCAGACAGATTCACAGCTGAATTCTACCAGAGGTACAAAGAGGAGCTGGTACCATTCCTTCTGAAACTATTCCAATCAGTAGAAAAAGAGGGAATCCTCCCTAACTCATTTTATGAGACCAGCATCATCCTGATACCAAAGCCTGGCAGAGACACAACAAAAAAGAGAATTTTAGACCAATATCCCTGATGCACATCAGTGCCAAAATCCTCAATAAGCTGGAAACCATCATTCTGAGCAAACTATCGCAAGGACAGAAAACCAAAACACCGCGTGTTCTCACTCATAGGTGGGAATTGAACAATGAGAACATTTGGACACAGGGTCGGGAACATCACACACCGCGGCCTGTCATGGGGTGGGGGGAGGGGGGAGGGATAGCATTAGGAGATACACCTAATATAAATGATGAGTTAATGGGTGCAGCACACCAACATGGCACATGTATACATATGTAACAAACCTGCACGTTGTGCTCATGTACCCCAGAACTTAAAGTATAATAAAAAATTAAAAATTAAAATTAAAAAATGATTTAAAAAACTCCAGTATAATCATTTAAACAAAACAAAAAAAACACACACAAAAAAAATGGGCATCATGAAGTGATAGTCTCAGAGCAACACACACACATGCACACACACACGCACACACACATATGCACACATACACACCACACAAAATCAGCCTAAAGACTGGCAGAGTTTGGAAACATAGGGATATATTTCCCTGTCATAGAATCCATATCTGCTCTTTAAATAAAAGATCAAGAGACAAGAAAGCTAGCAAACATAGTTCCAATAAGAAAACTTTATAGAGAAATCCAAGTCTTCCAGAAAATCTTATGTCACACATTTTCATTATTCCTATAGAAGTACAAAATGGTTTTATTTATTTTGAAGCAACATTGACACTCTTGCAATTTTGAAGAATACATTTGAAGGGGTGAAAAAAATGTTAATTTCTCCCCCGAAATATAACTAATACAAAGTTCTTTCCTCATCAACTCAAGTAAGATTATCTCCTCTGAATTGAGTAAGTATGTGGACTCAGTTAACATTCCAGGGTGTGTAAGAGAAATATAAGATATCCCCTCTCTGTTTCTTAGATATTTTGCTTAAGAGGTGGAACTGACACCGAATGATAAGATAATGGTACAGGAAAAATAAAATCAATGGCCAAATTATGCGGTACAGAGGAAAAGCACTTTGCTTCTACAAATTGCTTTGAAAACATCATAAAGATAGGAGAGGGGAAAAGGAGGCGGGGATAAGGGTGGAGGTGTGCAAGGAACTTTGCTTACATGCAGACATGGAGATTTCTTTCTATAAGGATCCCATAAAAACTATCATTTCCTTCACTGTAACACCTTTGTTTCCTTTGAGACGTAGATGTTTTTGAGCATTTAAGGATAGAGAGGAGAAGAAATGCAGGACATTTAAAAAATTATTTGAGTGAGAATTTATTTTAAAGATGATTCTCAGGAAATTCCTGGCTTGTCCAGGTGCCTTGGGGTCTGTTCCAGAGCCACTTTTTGCTTTTCAAATGCTGTTTAGGAGCAAGTCCCCACATGCCACCAGGCACTCCTCCTGTTGACAATTTTGACCTTTATTAATTCAGGTCTGCTCAATCTCCACTACTGATCTGTCAATGCTGACACCTTGTCACACTCTGATTTTGCAGAGAGAATGCTGAAAGAGTTCACAGGCCATCACACTGGTTGATTTGATACCAGAGAGAAAATAATAATAATAAAAAATCCAGGACAAACTTCATGCCCTTTCTATATTTAAACACAGACTAAATTGAAGTTGCACTGAGGATTACTCATGTGTCCCCAAGAGTTCTCAAGATGAATACCAGACTTACTATGGGAATAGTTATACTATTCATATGCTTATATAAATTGGTTTTCATGAGTAAATTTCCTGGTTTGCCCTTTTCGACTGAAATATGTCCCTTGATGCGGGAAAACGCAATAAAGCAATGCAGTGTGTTTTTTAATCTTTGGAAAGTTGAAAAGGTTACATGCTGTGTGTGAGTTTTCTATTCTCAGAATATACATACACATTCCATGAAACAAAACAGCAACAACAAAAAAATTGATATAATTTAACAGATCCCTGTGTCTTTTTTTATCCCTACACTGTTGCTTTCTGGCAAAGAACGCGTAAAAGTAACTTTGCAGAGAAGCAGCAGTTTGTTTTTGTAAATTTCAATTGGCAATCACGACCTTAAGTCTTTTCTACGCAGAAAAACTAAAAATAAGAGGTGCGCACCTTTGAGATTAAGTTATTACATTACAGCATTCAGGCTCAGTGCTGTTTAACCAATAAAGTAAACTGCAACTTGCTGACATTTACTTAAAACTTAGGTATTTTGCTTCACCATTTCTCTACCCCATTAGCCACAATATTATTGTAGAATAAACATCTCTTAGTAGTTGTACCATCATTAGGGTAAGTATTCTCACTTCTTTTATAGTAATGTTAATGTTTAATTTGAATCATCTACTGATTTTAGTCACTTTCCTTAAAAGTAGCCAACATAGGTGAACAGGACATAGAATATATAGATTTCCTCTGCATAGGGCAAACTGATTTCAGAAGGGTTACATCATTAAATTTGCATACTAGAAACAGCCTTGAAAAAATTCCCTCAGTCAACAGATGTAAATATCAGAGACATTATCTAAGTCATGCGGTTTGCACAGCAGGCAAGAGGCAGTACCAAATTCCAGAGGTCTGGAGACTTCGTCTTTACTTTCTAAGCAACTGCTTGCAATATTAATCCTGAATTAATTACAGATGCAAAAAAAATAAATAAATAAAAAAGAAAAGAAGAAAAGAAACCAAAACCTCTTGCACTTTGAGTTCACTAATAAAATGTTTAAAAATATTTCCAACAGTCATTGAATTAATCTTGCTTTCCAATAAAATTTAGAAATAACTTATTTTTATTTTAAGGACTTATTTATAACTTATTTGTTAGAAATAAGTTTAGTTGGCCAGGCGTGGTGGCTCACGCCTGTAATCCCAGTACTTTGGGAGGCCAAGGCAGGCGGATCATGAGGTCAGGAGTTCAAGACCAGCCTGACCAACATGGTGAAACCCCGTCTCTACTAAAAATACAAAAATTAGCTGGGCGTGGTGGTGTGTGCCTGTAATCCCAGCTACTCAGGAGGCTGAGGCAGGAGAATGACTTGAACCCGGGAGGTGGAGGTTGCAGTGAGCCATGATTGCACCATTGCACTCCAGCCTAGGCGACAGAGTGAGACTGCTTCTCAAAAAAACAAAACATAAACAAACAAAAAAACAACAAAAAAGAAATAAGTTTAGTTATTTACAACTTATTTAAATTTGAAATAAATTTGCTTATTTTAAAAAACTAAATAAAGGGGCCAGGTGCAGTGGCTCACACCTATAATCCCAACACTTTGGGAGGCTGAGGTGCTAAGGTGGGCAGATCACATAAGCTCAGCAGTTCGAGACCAGCCTGGCCAACATGGTGGAACCCCGTCTCTACTAAAAATACAAAAGAATTAGGCAGGTGTGGTGGCACATGTCCATAATCCCAGCTACCAGCTACTCAGGTGGCTGAGGCAGAATCGCTTGAACCCAGGAGTTATAGGTTGCAGTCAGCCGAGATTGCGCCATTGCATTCCAGCCTGGGTAACAAGAGTGAAACTCCATCTCCAGAAAAAAAAAAAAAAAAAAAAAGAAGAAGAAGAAGAAGAAGAAAAAACTAAATACATATTTTTGAAATGAAAATAAAAGGCTTCACATTTCAAAGCTGAGGGATGGAAATAGGAAATGGTCACTACTACATTTTTTAAAACGTTTTTCCCCCTTCACCTCTACATACTGGGCAAAAAGAAAACTGGGCAAAAGGGAAGGTCAGTGGATGATCACAGACATATGATGATGAAGGGTGTACCATGTGCCAGGCCTACGCTAGGAAGAACTTTACATCTTATCTTTCACTCATTCTTGGTTCCTTGACCCAGGCTGAAATTACTTACATAAAATGTATGAGCAAAAGAGGCCTAATATGTAAATTCTACTTCACAGGCAAAAATACTTTTGTAAATGCAATCTTCCCTAAAAAATAAATAATTGTATATGTATTAGGAGTGCCCTTAATAACTAGGGATTCCAATTTTTTTTTTCATTGTATTTCACACACAGGGCTCTGAAAACAAAAGTACTGATGTGCATTTTGGTAAGAATTTATATGAGAAAATAGGTGATCTGAGAATGCACATGCTAGGTTGCATAAAAGCATATTGTGTATTTCCAAATGTCTTTGATGTAAATAAAAATTACATACATGGCATATGTATTCTTTCACTTGAAGAATCCCACAACCTTCCTATGGGATTCTTTCAGTGGAACACATTGCCCCAGATTTTTTACCATAAACATATATGTATATTTCAGGGGCAGGGTTATTACAAGAAAACAGGGAAAAATTGCCAAGAAAGGTGTCCATTTTCAAGTATTCTCAACCTATTAGCGGTCCAATATTTACAAGCATATATTTGAGCTATTAACCTCAAAACATTATCATTTTTTCACTAAAGCAATCTTCTAAATATGTAAGTTTGGCAGATGATTTCTTATGTAAATATTAAAGACAATTATTTATTTGAGATTATTTAATTTAACATAATTATTTATTCACGTACAGACGGATATACTTTGGAGATTTGTTACCACCCAAATCTCATGTTGAATTGTAATTCCCAGTGTGGGAAGTGGGGCGTGATGGGAGGTGTCTGGATCATGAGGATGAATCCCTCGTGAACAGCTTGGGCCATCCCCTTGTTGATAAGTGAGCTCCCACTCTAAGTTCACACAAGATCTGGCTGTTTAAAAGTGTTTGGCGCCTCCCCTGACTCCTTCTTGCCCCTGCTTTGGTCATGTGATGTTCCTGTTCCCTCTTCACCTTCTGTGAGGATTGTCAGCTTCCTGAGGCCTCCCTAGAAGCTAAGCAGATGCCAACACCATGCTTCCTGTACAGCCTGCAGAACCATGAGCCAATTAAACCTCTCTTCTTTATAAATTACACAGCCTTAGGTATCTCTTTATGCAATGCAAGAATGGCCTAATACAGAAAATTGGCACTAAGAAGTAGGGTATTGCTATAAAGGTACCTGAAAATGTGGAAGCAACTTTGGAATTGGGTAACAGACAGAGGTTGAAAGAATTTAGAGGGCTTAGAAGACAGGAAGATGAGCAAGAGTTCAGAACTTCTTGGAGACTGGTTAAATAGTTGTGACCAAAATGCTTTTACGAACAATGAAGTCCAGGCTGATGAAGTCTCTGACGGATGAGGATCTTACTGGAAACTGGGGCTAAGGTCACATGTGTTGTGCCTTAGCAAAGGGTCTGGCTGCATTCTGTTCATACCCTAGGGATCTGTGGATGTTTAAACTTCAGAGTGATGATTTAGGTTATCTAGAAGAAATTTCTAAGCAGCAAAGGGTTCAAGAAGTGACTTGGCTGCTTCCAACAACCTACATTCCTATGTGGGAGCAAATAAATGACCTAAAATTGGAACACATATTTAAAAGGGAAGTAGAGCACAAAAGTTTGGAAAACTTGCAGCCTGGCCATGTGGCAGAGAAATAAACCAAGACAATGAGAAAAAGACCTTGAAGGTATTTTAGAGAACTTCATGGCAGCTCCTCCCATCATAGACCTAGAGGTCTAGAGAAACACATGATTTCACAGCCAGGACCAGGGCCCTGCTGACCTGCGCAGCCTCAAGATACTGCTTCCAACATCCTAGCTGCTCAAGCTCCAGCTGGGGCTCGAAGGGACCCAGGGACAGCTCAAGCTGCCACTTTAAAGAAGTCAAGTCACAAGCCTTGGCAGCTTTCACATAGCGTTAAACCTGTGGGCACACAGAGTGTAAGAGTGGAGGCCTGCCAGCCTCTGCAAAGATTTCAGAGGATGTATGAGAGAGCCTGGGTGCTCAGGCAGAAGCATGATGCAGGGGTAGACCCCTCACAGAAAACCTCTACTAGGACAGAGTCAGAGGGGAAACGTGGGGTTGAAGCCCAACACAGAGTCCCCACTCTGGCACTGCCTTTAGGAGCTATTGGAAGAGGGCCACCATTCTCCAGACCCCAGAATGGCAGATCCACCAGCAGCTTGTACCCTCAGTATGAAAAAGCAGCAGATACTCAACGTCAACTCATGACAGCAGCTGCTGAAACCTGCAAGGCCACAGAAGGAGAGCTGCCCAAGGCTTGGGAGACTGCCCCTTGCAGCAGTGTGCCCTGAATGCAGGATATGGAGTCAAAGGAGATTTTTTTTTTTTTTTTCCAAGACAGAGTCTTGCTCTGTCACCCATGCTAGAGTGCAGTGGCACGATTTTGGCTCACTGCAACCTCCACCTCCTGATTTCAAGCAATTCTCCTGCCTCAGCCTCCTTAGTAGCTGGGATTACAGGCATGTCCTACCACACCTGGCTAATTTTTGTATTTTTAGTAGAGACAGGGTTTCACCATGTTGGTCAGGCTGGTCTCGAACTCCTGACCTTGTAATCCACCTGCCTTGGTCTCCCAAAGTGCTGGGATTACAGGCCTGAGCCATTGCACCCAGCCCTCAAAGTAGATTATTTTGTAGCTTTAAGATTTAATGACTTCCCTGCTGGGTTTTGAACTTGCCTGTGGCCAGTAGCCCCCTTCTTTTGGCCAATTTCTCCCTTTTAGAATGACGGTGTTTACCAACTGCCTATATCCTCATTATAACATTGTATTTTGGAAGTAAATAACATTATAACATTGTATTTTGGAAGTATTTTGTTTTTAATTATACAGGCTCATAGGTAGAAGAGATATACCTTGTGTCAGATGAGACTTTGGACTTTTGAATTAATGCTGAAACAACTCAGGACTTTGAGGGACTGTTGGGAAGGCACGACTGTATTTTGCAATGTGAGAATGGCATGAGATTTGGGAAGAGACAGGACGGAATAACATAGTTTGGATATTTATCCCTGCCCAAATCTCATGTTGGATTTTAATTCCCAATGCTGAAGGTGGGACCTAATGGGACATGTTTGGGTCATGGGGCCACAAGCCTCATGGCTTAGTGCTGTATTTGTGATAGTGAGTGAGTTCTTGTGAAATCTGATTGAAAGTGGGTTCAGGTACAGTGGCTCACACCTGTAATCTCAGCACTTTGGGAGGCCAGGGTGGGTGGATCACTTGAGGTCAGAAGTTCGAGACCAGCCTGGCCAACATGGTGAAGTCCTGTCTCTAGTCAAAATATAAAAATAGCTGGGCGTGGTGGTGGGTGTCCATAATCCCAGCTACTTGGGAGGCTGAGGCAGGAGAATCGCTTGAACCTGGGAGGTGGAGGTGCAGTGAGCCAAGATCATGCCACTGAACTGCAGCCTGGGCAACAGAGTGAGACTTTGTCTCAAATAATTAAAAAAAAAAAAAAAAGTGTTTGGCACCTCCCTAACCCTGTATTGCTCCTGCTTTCACCATTTGAAGTGCCTGCTCCCACTTTGCCTTCCACCATAAGTAAATATTCCCCGAGGCCTGCTCAGAAGCTGAGCAGATGCTGGTACCATGCTTGCATAGCCTGCAGAACAATGAGCCAACTAAACCTCTTTCCTTTATAAATTACCCAATCTCAGGCATTTCTTTATAGCAACACAGGAAAAGACAATGCACAGATGAACGTACTTCCTGATTTTACTGGATTAGTCAAATCCAGTAAAATCGTTACGCACATGAGTTTGCAAAATAAGATGCAGTAAATTGTATTGACCAATCCCTTCTAGTACCTTAACCATCAGAAAGCTGAGATAAGTGTTGTATTTGAAGGGATGTTTATTATTTTAAGGTGTGTTAAAACTCTGTGTTGTATCTGTTGTTTTCACCAAAGGTTTTATAGTTTTAATTGATCATTAATGCAGTTATGATGTACAATAACATGATACGCTGACATCATCATACCTGGGAACTTCACTTCAGTGCATCTATTCTCTGAAAAGTCTATTCAAGCTAAGGACCGTGGCGCATGTCTGCTATATGAATCACTTAATGTAGGGCATCCAACATGTGTTCCAAAATAGTGCCACTCGATGTTCCACGACAAAGAGCACAATATGATTTACCTAAATGTGTGAAATATTCCTGTGGGAGACTCATAATGCATAGTCACATATTTAAGACTCTTAGATGTTCTAGAATAAGAAATGTTTACCTACGTCTAAATATTTTTCTTAAACTCATTGGAACCTAAAATCGTCTCCTTTTTCTAAGAACTAGAAGATCATGGAACATACTTTGGGAAACTCTACCTTGGCACAATATAGCATTAGCTAGATAACAAACCCTCATAGACTTTGTGGCCAAACATCCATACCATTTGAGATTATCACACTTAAAAATACTTTCTCCCTCTTTATGCCTGTAAGATGCTGAATTTTAGAGTTAAGAAACATATCAAAACCAAAAATAAAATAAGATTCCTAAAAAAATGTAGTGAGGAGGGCTTCAAACAGGTATTAAGTACATTCATAACTCTTTACATTGTGTGATTCTTAAACCTGTGCAGTGTTTCAGAGACTTCTGACCACTGTTGACAAATAACAAAAAACAAGGAAGCTAAAAACAAACCCGATCCATAGGCCTATTATAGTTTCTCATAGTTATTTATTATCTTTTAATTATTGTGTGCAATAGGGTAAAAAGGGAGAATTTTCTTTAAGTAATTCATGAAACTGTCCATCTATCATCAAAGTCATCATTCCTGCCCTCAGTTCCGCATTGTGCCCTTTAGCATGCAGCTGAACATGACATTAATAATAATGTCTAATTAACGGATACCTATCCATTTCAAGAAAGAAAGGTGTGTGGTACATTTCCAGAATCATAGGAGTGCCCTTTTAGAACAAGGGAAACTAATCTCAATTTTTCAACGCCAAAGTCAAAGATGTTGGCAGCGGTACCATGCTGTGCTCAGTTGAAATTTCACAAATGAAATTTCTCACCAAGTCAGAAACAAGGAAGAATCATTTGGAGAATCCATGCAAACAAATTAAAGAAACTCCCCTAATCTCTGAATTCTTGGAAGTCATTAAAAATATTTTATTTTACATTAAATAAAAGTTACTGTCAAAATTTCACCCAGTTTTCTTCACAGATTTTCAGGGTAGGATAATCAGGTATTAATATGGTTCATTGGGGAAGATAAGAAAAATAATGAAGTCACATGAAGGCAACTGACATGGCTGAGGAGATGAAATTTACAAAACGAGGTGTGCATTTTGTCACAAAACTTTATGAGACAACCTATGCTTCAGATTAAAATAGAGGCTTTCTCTTCTTTTACTTTAAAGGAACTAGTTCTGTTCCTCTTACAACAGCAAGAAAAGAACAAAAATTTATATTTTTATTAATTCTACATAAAACTTGAATTTCAACAATAAAAAAATTTAACATTCAATTTTCCCTTCTTCTTCTTTTTTTTTTTTGAGACAGAGTCTTGCTCTGTTGCCTAGGCTGGAGTCCAGTGGCACGATCTCAGTTCACTGAAACCTCTCCACCTGCCAAGTTCAAGTGATTCTCCTGCCTCAGCCTCCTGAGTAGCTGGGATTATAGGCACACACCACCACACTTGGTTAATTTTTGTATTTTTAATAGAGATGGGGTTTCACCATATTGGCCAGCCTGGTCTTCAACTCCTGACCTCAGATGATCCGCCCGCTTCGGCCTCTCAAAGTGATGGGATTACAGGTGTGAGCCACCGCATCTGGCCTAATTGTGTATTTTAAAGTGCTTCTGTTTCACGCTTTGATGGTGATGCATTTTAAGGACAGTTTCTCATGACATAGACAGACTGTTTTGTTTCAATAGTTAGGAATAGCAAGTCCCATAGAATATCTAAAAAACGGGGTACAATCGCTTTATTTTAATAGGTGGCAAAAATAGGTCCAGGGTTATAATGTGACTGACACAAACTGATGTAACTTTTTAAAAACAATGCAGTATTGAGACAAATAACTAACTTGTTTTGAACTGAAAAAGAGTGGACATGTATTTTTGAGATAAAGTACATATATAAATGTCGTAGTATTTTTTCATAGACAGAAGCACTAGTAATCATCATTACTTAAATTGCATGTAAGTAACCTGGGCCCCAGTGAAATTTTTGACTGGCTCCAAGTCACCCAGATGGTTAATTCCAGAGATTTGCATGGACCACCAAGTTTTCTAACTTCCCATATATAACTGATCTATTATATGTAAATTTTTATTGATTCTGGACAACTAACAGCCACTATGTAAACTATGAATTATAATTTTTTTTGAAACTTAAATTATACACAACTTCTTATACATAAAGAAGAAAGCATAGTGTGATGTAAATAACACAGATTTCATAGGGAGAATTAGCAGAGGTGGTAGTAGCAGTACTAGTAGTAGTAACAGTAGCAGCCTCAGTTTGCTCTTCTATGGATTAGGATGATAAAGAACACTGTAGCAGAGAGGTCCCTAAGGATTTAATAAGAAAACAGACATAATATATTTTTGGTACAATCTAAATACAAAGCCTATAGAGAGGTCAGTAATCTCTATTTGACTATTCAGTGGGAATTGTAAGGTGATATACAGTATTCGAGTCAACAATGTTCAGGTCCAAGGATGTTTACTAAACACCTTAGAAAGCATACTATTCTGCTGTTTTAAAACAAATAAACCTCTGACACTGCTCCTTTTTGTTAGTTTCCTATTTGTACAATTTTCAAATATGGAGAAAAGAAGCTCCCAATTAAACCTGAGTTTTGTGATTTACTGGACTTTATGCAACCAAGAGTGAGAAACTACTAAGCTGGTATGGCCAGTGCTTCAGGTGTCCTGGTAGCTACTGTCCCTAGGATTTTTGAAAATATTTATGGATATAAACTCGAGTGGGAGTGGGGATGGGGATGGGTGGGGGTTAGTGGTGGGGAGAGAGAAAGTGACAGTTGAAAGCAGCTAAGTGGTTTCTAACTCTCAAGTGTCAGATACTTAAATCCTGTATTTCTTTAGACAAAATGCTCCTTTGTTCTTGGAAAGTCATCTAACTGAGCCTTTTAGTTATGCAAATGTAAAGCAAATACTCTTTGGAAATGGAGATGTGATTCTAAAGAGTGAAAACTATTTCATGAGAACAGATGGAAAAGTTGTCTACTCGGGTTGCTGTAAGAGAAAATGCTTTCTAATCTAATCTAATGAGATTGCCTGGCCTCCTTGAGTGACTCCCAGTGACTGGGGTTAAAAGAGTGGACACTAAAAGTGGATGAAAACTCTTTTCACAAGGCATTATGCAATATTCTGGCCTCACGTGAGCATGGCTTTAGGGCCCAGGAAATGAAGTGTGGCCCAGAGTCACTGTCTCTTTCCAAAACCCAGCCTCATTCTTGCACAACTTGTACAACAATAATAATCATTATTATTTTGTTGTATTTTGAATTATTTTTGTAATTTCAAGAATCATATTTCAAGTTTCTAAGTTATTTATTTATGTTTTTTTTTTTTTCAAATCTTTCTGCTCTTTCTTTTTAGCCTGTTTTTGGTTTCTCATTTTTGTGATCCCATCTTTTATTTATTTAAATAGTCATGGGTGAGTAGTTTATATTTTGTACCTTATCACTGTGAGATCTGAAGTACTTGGGGAACGAAATCTTTCATTTAGTGTTTCTGCTGACTGTCACTCCTGGCACTCATTTCCTGGTATATTTGGGGATATTGAATGGAAGTTCGTATTTGTTCTTATCTGTGCAAAATCTGAGTGCTTAAATTGATAGATTTTTTTTTTCAGATGTTCTCTTTCATTGAGTTGTTTTGTTCATGAGACAAGGCTCACGACTGACTTGGTCTACTCTAGTCCCATTCTGGCTTCATCCTGAAAATCTATGACTGGCAGCCCAAGGCTTAGTATGCACCCAGTGAGGGACAATATGGTTACTCACTGCTCACAGTCTTTGTTTTAGCTTGCTTTGGGGGGTTTCTGTTTGTTTGTTTTGTTTTGAAAATTTCTGTTCCTCTGTCGTTTGTCTGTCAGAGATTTCCCTCGTGTTCTTGATTCCAGCAACACAATAATGCTATTATTTTATGATGTCCTTCTAGATCATTTTTTTTTTTTTTTTGGAGGACCTCTCAGCATACCGGCTTTGCTGTATTACTAGAAGAGGGAATCTACATTTTTTTCATTGATAAAATGATCGTCTAGACTCCCTTCCAGTGAGATGTGAACATATTTACAAAGAGCCAATGATAAATGAGTATAATTGATATGTGCACCTTCTGGGTCACTTCCTTGAAGACAAGTTGCTTGCCTTGAACTTCTCACCCACCTAGCTCCCAGCCCCCTTCCTGCTGCCTGAAAAAAAGTAACAAATGAAGCCCCAGCTGTCCATATGGTAAAAGAAGCCATATATCAAGGAGGACAGAACCTACTGTTCTGCCTGGGTTCCTAAATGACCTCGTGGAACAGAAACCCTTTCTTAGCCTGAATGTCACGTGAAACAAACAAATAAACAAAAACAAACTCCTCTGTTGTCTGAATCTCCGCATTTTGTGACCTTCTAGACAAAACAACATATATCCTAACATGTGCATTTCATTTTCAGGGGTAACACGACTAGATACCCTAAAAACAATAGGCAAGAAAAATGTCGACTTTTACAAACAAATTATCTAATCTTGTAACTGAAGATTGCAGTTGAAATTAAAATAAAGAAACTAGTACGTAGGGGAAGAAAAAAGAACACAGAGAGAAGGGGGGTATAAAGAGTTTAAATGTGACAGAAAACTGAAAAAAGTCTATCTTATCTTATGCCAGAGGGGGAAAAAATTGTAATTACCCAGTAAGATAAAAGCTGTTGAATTTGTAGCAATGGAAATATTAAGACAAATTAAATACCAAGCTTATCTCTGCTCAGTGCTATCAATATTTTATACTAAACATCTGTTCCTTGTATCTCATCTCAGAAATGCTTCTACACTTTATCAGCGCAAGCACAGCTTTTCAAAGCAAATTAAGCTAAACCATTTTCACTTAATCACCAATTGATCACAACACGAAGAATGCCACATATTGATCTCTAAGAGCCCCATTTTTCCCAATTCAGAAAAGCATATTGGAGGAAACACTTGATTTGCAATCAGACTAAACCGGTTAGGCTTACACTTCTGACATATTTTAAGTAGGAAGTATTTCAGCGATTAAAAGGATAAAACAACATGTATTTTCAATGAGAGGCAAAAAATAGGCAATTCCCTGCCTTTAGTGTAGAGTCTTAGAGCTACAGGAGACCTTAGCGATCCTCTAAGCTTTATGAAGTTTCATTGAGGAATGCCAAAGAGAAGATGGCCTTTTTATTTTGGGGGCCACTAGGATGTTAATATCTGGGTTCATTTGAGAATTAGCAGCACTGAAGCAATCTTTCTTCCAAAAATTCGATCAAGGGCCATTACTCCAAGGTAGGTGAGCCTCATGTGAATTTATTGCCAATCTCTGATCTAGTTCAGGAGCTGCCTATTCAAATGCCTGCAGGACCTAGGCAGTTAATGTAAGTGAGCAGGAGGCATACTGTTTCCATGTTCTATGGGTCGGTGCAGTACAACTCCAGATGATTGTTGTTGTCCGGTACACACATGGACCCTTTGTTCCCACACCTTACTTTTCAAGATGTAGGGGCCAATGGAAAACTCCCCTTTGCCCTCTGAAGGTTTGCTGAAAGTAGCTGACAAAAGGCAGATTAATAGGAGAAAAGACACACAAGTTTATTTGATCAAGTTTTACCTAACACGGAAGCCTTCAGATTGAAGACTCAAAGATACAGAGGGAGGTGCCCATTTTGATGCTTAGATTCAACAAAGGATGGACACCCATTTGGATGCCCATGTAGAAATATAATTGGATGAAAAGGGCATGATCCAATGCTAATGAACTGGGTGGGGAAACACAGCAAGGCCTGTCTGATTAGATTCCTCTGTCTGCTTAGATTCTTCTCTCTAGTTAGATTCTTCTAGACCTCTCTGTGCAGCATTCCTTCCTTCTGAGTGTGAGGCAAGACCCTCTCTGGAATGGGGTTGGCAGGGGTGTGTCTCGTGACCTGCAGTCAAACAATGTAGGTCAGATAATTTCCTTATGGCCAGGTTTTACACAGAAAGGCACATGGAAAGGCCCACATCCCAGGAAACCCCTCAGATCTGGGCAAACTGGGACAATGAATCACCCTATTCTAGATCCACTGATCAGGGTTTATTGTTGTTGTTGTTTTGTTTTTATTTTTCACCACATGTGGACCACACCTTTCTTTTTTCCTATCATAAGAACACATAATGGGTTTGTGGCCCTCAAGTTTATGTGGGGATGGGGAGGCCAAGGTCCCTGTGGTAGCTTCTGACCACATCAACTGTGGCACTGCTCGCCAAGCCAGAGATAGGGCTAAATGGGGACCAACAACCAGATGGATTGAATGATTGTCTCTGGCATGAAAATCTAGCTTGTGTGACCTCTTATCCAATATCATCCTTAAGAGTCACATATGATGTGATTGCATATGGTCATTCTGGTTTTATATTTCCTGGATTGTTTAACCTATCTAAAAAACATAACCTGAAACAAAATCAAACTTCATTGTAATTTTTGTTTTGCACACAAGTTGTTTGTTCACTAAAATTCCTACATTTAGCAAGTTAGTGTGACAGATCTCATTTCAGAAGTTATACAAATTTTAGCCATTTCCAGAGCATGGAGGAGGACCTCAAGGGAAGAGAGAGAGAGAGAGCGCGCGAGCAAGAGCACGAGCAAGCCTTTGGAACTGTGAGGTTACAGATCTACTACTCATTTTACTCCAAGACCCAGGGAATCTATCTGTGCTCAGAGTTCCAACCAACTTCAAAGGGAGACTGGTGATCACAGAAGCTCGATGAAATAATGGAACAAGAATAAAATTGGCCCTGTGTGAATTAGATTGCAAAGGCAGGAACCTAGCTTCATTTACCTAAGAAGCTAATGTTTAAATTAAAACCTTTATATGCCCTCTGTAGTTTTCTAGGCATGTAGATTTCCTACCAATGACTAGCCCAGAGAAACTAACAAAGAAATTATGGTGGGATAAAACAAAAGGGACTAGTTTTTCCTTTACACTTTTCAAATGAAAAATGACTTCCCTTACATATGTACTTATCTTTTTTTTTTTTTTTTTTTTTTCCCAGAGCCAGCCTAGAAGTGACAATTAGAGGATGATTCTTTTTTTTTTCTTTGGCCCTGAAGGGATCTAGCAAGAGACTTTAGTATTTTTCTCTTTGTAAAATAAAGCCTGGCTTTGAAGCCAGAATCTCTGAAATGAGGCATTGCAAATGTCCTTTGATGAATCAGTCTGTGTGAAGGAGAAAGGAAGAAGGGAGCAGCAGATTGATTGCAGCTAATGTACCTCTCCTGCCATGCCCTTTTAATCTTCCTCGAATGGCCGCGGATAATCAAGAGGTCAATCATGAATCCATCACGGGTGCTTGTCTCAGGGCAGTTTCCAAATTGTTGAAGCCCTCACTCAAATAAGCCATTTAAAGCAGTTAGCCAGAGTGGGGTGAGAGTGGGGCATGGGGGTGCTGGAGAAAACATCAACTTCAGGGGTCCAACTGAAGGGAGAGAACATTTCCCCTGAGAAACACTTCTGCAGGATGTGCAGGAACAACTTTACCATCAACTTCCTTCATTCATAACCGAATAAATGAAAACCTTACATTTTGAAAAAGGGGGCAGGCATGCAAAATATTCGGGGTAAAGTGAAAAAAAAATGCACAGAAGAAGACAAGAGGAGAATAAAAAACTCAACTGCAGTTAAAAAACCAGGGAGTTACAAGGTGTAACCTCTGTCGGCTGACACTCCAGTGGCAGTTCTGCTAAATATCCCCTTAGGGATTTCATGCCTCTGGGCGCCCTCTGTCTAAAAGAGAGAGAAAAAAATGAGTTTAGGGGCTGAGAAAGAATTGCTTACATTAGGAAGCCATGATATCTGTGAAGTTTGCTCAGCGAATGGCTGCCCGCTTGCTGCCCTTAGTAGAAGCACTTGGCAGCTTCGATCTTGCTAGTCCAGAAAGAAATAGCCCTTTCCCTTCCTCCAAGAACATCCTCGACATCAGATGGCAGCCCCTTTTAAATTTCGGATGAGGTGTCAAATGAAATTTGACAGCTAACTGATAGGTTCAAATTCTCACAGGGCAGTCTATCCCTGAGGACACGGAAAAACTAATTCACTACCAGGCCAGCAAATTTTCAGCGATCTCTATCATTCCACATGCAGTTTGATGTGCAACCAACTGCCTTTTTTTTGGCGGAACACTACTTCTTGTTAGATAGGCCCCTCTGTGACAAAAGGCAATGATTTTAGAAGACACATGTCGCCACCCCCAACCCCACCCAAAGTTCTCAGAGGTTCCAAAATGTATTTATTTACTGGCAAAATGGAGAATTGCCTCTGTTGGTGAAATAATTGACCCCAAAGGTGTTTGTGAAAAAAAATGTTAATTTTAACGTCATTTGTGTCACCCTATAGTCTGTCAAATAATCTTAAAAATTCAAAACCATTTAGAAGAAATTTGTTAACCATGTTCTTTTTTAAATTAGCATCCTATCTTATTTCTAACCCTGATTACTCTAGCTTTCTCTCATAGATGTGTTCATATTCTCCTAGCTATAAGACTGACCCTGTCTCAATTCTGAAATCAACTGAAACTTAAAGCTAGAAATATTTAAGCAGCCTTAATCTCAACCCCTTCTTAAACGTGGTGGAAGGGCACTGTTACATGGGGGTTTTTGTTCAATTTAGGCTAGCTTAACTCTTATTAGAGCTGTAGAAACTGACAAATCACTGAATCATTTGATGTCCTTTTTCTCATCTGTGAAATGAGGATCATAGTAGTACCTAATACAAAAGTATTGAAAGGATTGAATAAAATAGTATCTGACACATAGAAAGGACTCAATAATTGATAGTTTAAGGGAAATAACTATCCGTCTAACAGTAGCCTAGGAAACTGTGCTGCATGATGGCATAATACAACCAGCATTCTCTAACTAAAGCTCTTCAAATATGACCTGGGAAGCAATTAGGTGTTATCAAATAGGTCACTATGCTTCACCACTGTCCTCCAATACTAACTCAGTTCCTTGCCCTTTCTCTGAAATGCTATCAGGAAATGTAGTCCTGAGTTCATTGTCTGAGCTGCTCCTATGCTCAAAAGACTGAATTTGTGCTCTGGTCCCTATTTCTAAGTCTCATTTCCTCCAGTCTGTCTGTAAAAGATTGCAGCACTGTTTAAGCAGTGACAGTCTTATGGAAGAGGGAAGATGGAATGAGCCATGTATTTGCCATCTCAGTTTATAATGACAGGAGAACGAAACCAGGAGAATTGGAGCTCGGTTTTCTTATTAAATAAAATACTGTTCACTTCTCTGTGCCATAAGTGTCTCAGCTATGAATAAAGTAGAGTATATTTTCTCAAATGCCCCTTCTATCTGCATCATCTATAAAATGGGTCAAATTAGCCATGAACCCTAGTAAAATTTCAAAACAAAGTAAGTTAGATGAAAGGTAAGAGTCTTGCCAGGCCTGGAAGCTCACACCTGTAATCCCAGCACTTTGGGAGGAGAAAGCAAGTGGATCACCTGAGGTCAGGAGTTTGAGACCAGCTTGACCAATGTGGTGAAACCTCGTCTCTACAAAAAAATACAAAATTAACTGGGCGTAGTGGCTCATGCCTGTAATCCCAGCTACTGGGGAGGCTGAGGCAGGAGAATTGCTTGAACCTGGGAGGCTGAGGTTGCAGTGAATTGAGATCACACCATTGCACTCCAGCATGGGCAACAAGAGCAAAACTCCATCTCAAAAAAAAAAAAAAAAAGAGAGAGACAGAGAGAAAACAAGGGGAAATTAGGGGTCCTAACTACAGAAAACATAAACTAGTATATAAAGTAAAACATAGCCATACTGAGAAAAATAAACGCTAGCCAATTTACTGAATGGACAATATAAATACCTTTGTGTTTGTAATACAAAAGAAAGAAACAAAAGATACATGTCACAACGCAGAGTCCCAGCACTGAGAGGGTTTATTTAAAGATTACACAAATATTTATTGTTCTCTTGCTATTTGTCAGTTGATTTCTTAGACCCTTTAAGATACATCAGTGAACAAACCAGATGAAGAGATCTGACACTGAGGAATTTATATTCTAAGACAAAAAATAGTAGATAAATAATAAACAGGTAAAGTATTTGGTACTTTAAATGTAATAAACATTATTTTAAAAATAGGTAATAAACTATAGAAATAAATGGAGACAAGTTGGTCAGATGAAGTAAACAGGGTGGTGAAGATACGTGGTCGTGAGGAAGGTCACATTTGCAGAAATATCTGAAATACGTGAGGGAATTTACCATGTAGCTATTGGAGTGAGGCTCCTCCAGGGAGTGGGGAACATTCATGGGGAAAGCTCTGAGGAAGGAGAATCGCCAGTGTTGGTGGGCTGGGGTGCATGAAAGGTGAAGTCAGAAAGTGAAGGTGCTGGCTGGGCGCGGTGGCTCACGCCTGTGATCCCAGCACTTTGGGAGGCTGAGGCGGGCGGATCATGAGGTCAGGAGATCGGCACCATCCTGGCTAACATGGTGAAACCCTGTCTCTACTAAAAATACAAAAAAATTAGCCGGGCATGGTGGCGAGAGCCTGTAGTCCCAGCTACTCGGGAGGCTGAGGCAGGAGAATGGCATGAACCCAGGGGGCAGAGCTTGCAGTGAGCCGAGATCGTGCCACTGCACTCCAGCCTGGGCGACAGAGCGAGACTCTGTCTCAGAAAAAGAAAAAAGAAGAAAAAAGGAAAGAAAGTGAAGGAGCCATTAAGGCTATTCTAGAAATGGAGGCATTTAAACAAAGTGGGAAACCATGGCAGGGTGTTAAGCAGAGAAATGACACATAATCAGACTGAAATTTCAATGCATTTTCTCTGAAAAGAGTTTGGGTGAGGACAGCAGACAAAGACAGATGCAAGGGGACCAGCTAGGAGGCTTTTGCAATAATTTACATTAAAGATGGTGGTGGTAGTGGCTAGGCTTGGAGTAGTATCCCTGGAGGTGATTAAAAATGATTGAATTCTAGATATATTTTGGAGGCAGAGGCAGGAAGGTTTCCTGAAGAACTGGATATGAGTATTTGAGTAAAAGAGGAGTCAGAGAATAGGGAAAGCAGGAGAAAAGGAGTTCAGGGAGATCTGAAGTTCAGTTTGGGGAGTGTGGGCACTGCATTGTACCTGACACACTCAAACACAGATGTCCAGTGAGCAGCTGGTTATGAGTCTGAGATTCAAGAGCAATGTTTGTGTTGGAGAAATACATTTGGAAATTGTCATCTACTGACGGTATTTAAGGCCTTTAAACTGGATGGGATAATGAAGGATGAATGCTAAATATAGAAAAGAAGATGGTCATGACTCATTTCAATTTCAAGAGAATGAAGAGATAATGAGAGACTAGCAAAGGAGACAGAGAATGATTCATAAAGGTAGAAAAACCCAAAGGAGTGTGGTTTTAGTCATCACACTGGATGAGATCACAAAGAATGGAGAGAAATTCAGAAAGGAAGACTTATGTTAACCTTGACAAGTGCAATGTTGGTGGCGTGGTGTGGCGAAAGACTTACTGAAGTGAGTTTAAGAAAGAATGTGAGGAGAGGATTGGAGAATGTGGGTAGGAGCAACATTACAAAGAGTTTTGTTGCAAGTGAGAAGCAAAGAACCAGAGGTATAACAAAACTGTGATATCAAGAAAATATTCCATTGTTTTAATGTATGAAAAATAATACCATTTGTGGTTGATGAGAATGATCTAGTAGTAGGAACATTAAGAGAATTGTGCAAGGATGTCCTTAAGAATCCAAAAAGTAGTAGGATATAAGATGCAAGACAGGGGCTAGCTTTAGGCAATGCTATAGGAATAGACAACAGGCCAGAATAACAGGGCGCAAATGCTAGTAGGTGAGTATATGAGGCGCAGGGAGTACGTAGAGATTTCCTTCCAGTGGATTGAATTTTCTCAGTGAGGTAAGAAGTAGTATCATCAGCTGGGGACAAGTCTAAAGAAGGAATGTTGGAGGATTCAAGAGAGGAGAAGCTATGAAATCATTAACTAGGAAAATGGAAAAATATTTAGACTAGAAAATTAAAGTATGACTGCTTGGTACCATTAGAGCCTCAGTTGAGGTTTTTGTTCATGAAACCGCAATGAGACCAGGCAGAGTGGTTGCGTGTTCCTCTCTATTGCATTTAAGCTTCACAGGTACCGGTGTGGAATAGGCAGACAGCTTTTGTAGGGTTGTGGTTTTACCAACTGAGTATAATAAAGAAAAGTGAAAGTCAAAATATTAGTAAGGAGGTATTTATAATAATTGACCACAGAATTAATATATGTAGGGAAAACAGTAAGGACAATAAATGAAGAGCTACAGTAAAAACTTGATAAGATCCATTGACTGGGGATGTGAATGTCGTTAAAGGAGGCTGAGTCCTAGAGGGAGTCAGAAATATTGAAGGCAGAAATGGTGCACATAATTGATATTGAAGGGTTGCAGTTATTGGTATTGATTATGTATGATTAGAACATTCTCTCAAGGTCTGACCTTGGGAGAAACTTCCTGAGGTGAGGTGGAGATAAAAAAAATCTTCAGAGAAGATGAATTTAGAAAACGAGGACCTAAGGTGTTAGAAGGAACATCTGCCACCAAGAATTAAAACTGGAGTAGTGTGGGAGAGAATGACAGTAAATCCTGTGGTAAAATCATCTTGAAATGAGAAGAAATGACCTGGGGTCCAGTGGTTGACAGTAACTATAAGGGATACTGATGATCTACTCTGATAGCTTGAATTTCAAAGCTGGAATTTTTAGGGAAATGTAAAGAAGGATAATCTGAAGGCAGCATTGAGAAACAAGAAGGGCACCTGTCTCATGTGTGGTACAGGAAAATGCAGTCAGGGAGAATGTAACCCACTAGGGTAAGTAGCGTCCTCAGGGGAGGGCTAGGTAATAAAAAGAGGTAATGGGACCATCAAAAACAAAACAAAAAACCTTGTTGGTAGAATTTGAATATTCTAACTCAGATTTAGAACGTATTACAGCAATTGTGCCTTCTGTGTTATTTTCCTTTACATGAATTCATAGTTCATTGATGGATTGATTTCACTCAATTAATTTAAATAATAGAGCAATATTGTCAGATACTAGAGTTATTGTAATCCTTAACTCTCAATGACACATCAAGAGAAAAATTAATAAACCTCAGGTAAAATAGTTGTGCCATTTAAAATGGGTCTTCTGTTTTGATTCTCTCTTCTTTGTGCAGATGAGAAAATGCAATGAATGGTGTTCTTGCTGTGTGGAAGAAGTAACTGTATACTGTTATTTTCAACTTTGATCAATCATTTCCAACTCATTTCCTATTTTCCTTTAAAAAAACCTACCCCACCAAGAATTTCGACAGCAGCATGTAAAATAATTTGGGGAGCTGACAGGCAATTCAATTCCCTGGTGGATTTTTAGACAATCAGACACCAGGAAAAACTTGTAAATTTGTTTTATTCATGGTCAATTTGCTATGGCACATTTTTCTCTACCAGCTCAACTCAACTTCTTACTCAAAAGAGAAGTGGAGCATCACTAGGTAGGAGCACAACTGGGTTAGGTGGTTAACCAGGCACAGATCATCATTTCTGCAAACAAGTCCTCTCTTGAGACTTTGCCTCCTGCATTCTTAAACGAGTCACATTCGGGTCTCTGTTCATCCATTACCAAGCTCCTGCCAGACTCTTCTGGCAGGAGACACAAACGTAATTCCTCTCTTGGTGACTCTTAGGGCAAGTGTACTCTGAGGCAACTACCAGAAGAGTAAGAGAACAGTGGATCCATGGGCCAGGAGCTAGAGAGCTGAGGTGGAACCAAGTAGAAGTCCTTTGATCAAGTAACAATGTATGGGCTATGATAAATACAGCACAAGGAATGAGTAGATTTACCATAAGAGATACCTAAACTCTATCAAATAAGAGGAAGCTAAACATGACCTTTTCTATTGTTTAGGAGTGTCTTATAAGAGCCCAAAAGCCAGCAACAATAGGTACCAGAAGAAGGGGCTGTGGTTAAAGTAGACTGTCTTTCTACCAATGGTAGAAGAAAGGACAGATGTGGACTCTGAGTAAGGGAGCTAATTTTAGTGTCTTAAAAGAGATGCTGCCCAAGGAAAACACTGGGAGGGCAAAGTGACCTCAACACAGGTCACTAAAAGTCAGTGGCATAGGGAAAGTTGTAAGAGGCCAAATAGAGGATAATGCCTGAGCCAACAGCACACGATTAGAGATCTCCAGTGAGGTGTTTCCAAGGACAGTGGTACCACATCTCCCCAGGGAAAAGAATAAAAGAGAATTTTCCTTTGAACATCTGCCTCGCTCAGAGGCATCAATGCCAGATTACAACTCTGCCACCTGCCAAATGGATCTGGGTAAGTGAACGTCCTGCCCTGTCTATGTTAGGAGGAATGTGATTTAGCTGGTTGTTACTGTATAGAAACAAAAGCCTGTTGTCATATTTTCCAATTTAAAAAAAAAATGAAAACAATCTAAGTCTTTATTTTATAACTGTTTATTACTCATTAAAAGTATAATTTTTCATTAGCTGCATAGTAAATTAAACATACCAACAGGCCAGATAGAGCCCATGGTACAACATTTTGAACCCTCTGATGTTGGCTGTAGTACAACCAGTAAGGTCTATTATATCTATATCTCAGCGATGATCTTTATTAAGAAATTTGTTGTGGTTTAAGCTTTTTTTTTTTCCTTCTTTCCTAAACCTTTTCCTCTTTGTAATGGTAAAAATGTTGTTTAGTAATCTCTAAAAATCTCTAGAAATAGGCTGTTTAGTAATCTCTACTTTTTTTCTTTAAATTATTATTTTGAAATAAAATTTTAAAAAATTAAAATTTTGTTTCTGAGAAATAATTGTATATATTTATGGGGTACGATGTCATGGTTTGATACATGTTTATTATATTGTGGAATGATTAATTAATTTATAAATCCATCACCTCACATACTTATCATTTTTAAATATATATCTTTTTAGGTCTTTATTTAGTCATTTGCTCAGTCAGGTCTTCCCAGACTATTTAACGTCCAGATATTCTATGATCTGGATGTCAGCAAGTGACTGATTATCAATTCTATCTAGTAATCTATCTGTATGTCTATGTATCTATATATCAAGGACATTATTATTTTTTAAGCACCTTATTTCTATCCTTGCATTCTGTCTTTTTTTTTTTTTTTTTTTTTTTTTTTGAGATGAAGTCCGGCTCTGTTGCCCAGGCTGGAGTGCAGTGGCGTGATCTCAGCTCACTGCAATCTCCGCCTCCCAGGTTCACGTGATTCTCCTGCCTCACCCTCCTGAGGAGCTAGGATTACAGGCGTGCACCACCACGCCCGGCTAATTTTTCTGTTTTCATAGAGATGGCATTTCACCACATTGGCCAGGCTGGTCTCGAACTCCTGACCTTAAGCGATTGTCCCACCTCGGCCTCCCAAAGTATTGGGATTACAGGCGTGAGCCACCATGCCCGGCCTTGCTTTCTGTCTTGATTTCACTTCTGTTTCTTTTCAAAGATGCAAACAGTAAGTATACAATTAAAAAATACAGAGGTGAGTAGAAATAAATATTTAAAAAATCTCTATCACTGTGGTTATGATCTCACTGGTAATGGTTTGATTTCACTGCTAATTTGTTTGAAGAGTTTCTCTGTCTCTCTCTGGCTCTGTCTCTTTCTCCCATCCTTCCTTCTTCCCTCCTTCCCCCTTTCAGAGTATGAATAAATATATAAATAAATAAGCCCTCCATGGAGGAGGAAAATAAAATTTCTATTGCCTTTTCTCAGCCTCTTTCCCCTTTTACACCCTTAGATAAAAACACAAATACTCTGATGTTGATTCCATCATAAGAATTTGACATGAAGCATGTACAATAAATATAAATTTGAAACTTTCCCTCATCCTTTAAATGTGGAAACTAGGATGGAAGACTCTTTTGTGTAGAAAAACATCTTATTTGAATATGCATGGGTAAATCCTAGGATTTAGCTGGAATAGGAGAGGTTGAAACAAGGAAACGGCAATTTGCTTTGCATAATAATGTAATGTGAATTTTCCACTTTCCCCAGGAGGCTTGAGAAGGAGGATGTTGGGAGATGGGAGTGGCTTGAGATTCAAAGAAGCTAGAGAGTAAATGTGATCTTTACTGGGTGGGTGCTGAGTCATCCTAATAGCGTGAGATGGGACATGAGTGTGTAACTTCAAAAGCACTGACTTCCAACTTACAAATGTAAGTTGCTGTGTACTGTATGCTGTAATTCCCTGCCTTTATCTGCGAGTCTCCCATGAGACTTACATAGCCCAGCATTGTGTGTGGTTGCTGCTCTGGAGAACAGTAAACAGGAGGTTTCCTTCCTGTTCTGAGAGAAGAAAACCAAAATGAGCAACAACAGCCTGCAGGGAGAGTAAAACAACTGGGGAAGTTCAGGAGCAGCAGATGGAAGCTACAGTGATAAGCTATCATCAAGAGAATGTGGCTGGGCATGGTGGCTCACACCTGTACTTCCAGCACACTGGGAGGCTAAGGTGGGAGGATTGCTTGAACCCGGGACAGCCTGGGGAACAGAGCAAGACCCTCGCCTCTATAAAAGAAAGAAAAAGAAAAAAAGAAGAGAAGAGGAGAGGGGAGGGGAGGGGAGGGGAAGGGAAAGAAAAAAAAAGACAAGACAAGACAAGAAAAGAAAAGAAAAAAAAGAAAAGAACATACGACCCAAAAGGTCTTAACGTTTCTTTCAGCTTAACTAAGTTTTAGATAGGTTTCTTTCTGACTCCAGGGCTCTGACCTCCCTTTTCTTAGAGAATTTACTTCAGAAAACAACTTTCAGTTGAAAATTATTTCTCTACCCTTTTGAGATGTAAATCTTCTTTCAGCCTCTTACCAGGTTTACAACCCAGGGTTGCCTTTCTGAAGACCTGGGATCTCTCCCTTTGAAATGTAAGCATTAAGAAAGGCAGCACCATCTCCTATTCTCTGTGGGAGGGTAGAAGCCTAACTTCAATACATTTCAATTAGCAAACACAGAAGGCCTAATCACATCGACTAGCCTCCTGCCTAATCTCCTCCAATACTTTTCCATTAGCTCACCCCAGCATTTAAAAACTGTTCCACTTTTTGTTTCAAATGGCGTTGAGTTCAATCTCCCCTATTGCAATAGTCTTGAATAATCTTCCCTGCTGTTTTAAAGAAATGCCTGGTGCAATTTCTCTTGGCTATTTCCCATCTCAGGAATCACTGGAAAACTGGGGAGGAGATCTTTGGACTGGGCACAGCCATGCAGTATGGTAGATCTCGGTTGGGGGTACCTGCCTAGAATCTTTTTCTTTTTTTAAGGAACTACCCCTCCCTACTCTCTATAGCTTTGTGGGAACTGCCAATCAATGTGCCTTCCCTCTCTATTCCCCCGCCAAGTGGTGGACAAACGATTGGGGCTGAGCTGGACCTGTGAAATTCTCAAGGGCAAGTGCATCTTTAATCGAATGGCTCAGGACAGGAAATGTTGAAGTGAATTCATCCCAATGTCAGCAGCTTAAAGATACTATTCATTAGCGTCTGCATGCCAGAGTCCAGGAGCTCTTTTCACTCCAACTCTGTTATGAACCGTAGTTCTTGAGTTGTTTCATTGGTTTTGCTGAGCTACTAAGCTACCCTACAGCCTTCCCTTATCACCTCTATTTTTTTTTTTTTTACATGATCCATTACTCGCTTTTTCCTACTTGCAATAAAAGAATGATAACTGGTATATGTAAAATGGGAACTAAGCTCATTTTCATATGTATATATAATAAAGGACAGAGAAACCTTGGCAGTACATCGGTCCCATCCCACCCATACTATCCTACCTAATCCTCTTTCTCCTTCCTCCCCTCTTTCCTGTTTTTCTCTTTTCTTTCAATCCATTGTCTATGCATGTGTCTATGTTGGTTGATGCATACAGATTTTAATTACATATATTATATATAGATATATAATTTAACACAAGCACCCATATATGTGTGTGTGTATGTATAGGTTTTTTTTTTTTTTTTTTTCTTTTGAGACAGAGTCTTGCTCTGTCACCCAGGCTGGAGTGCAGTGGTGTGATCTTGGCTCACTGCAACCTCTGCCTCCCGGATTAAAGCAATTCTTCTGCCTCAGCCTCCTAAGTAGCTTGGATTACAGGCATGCACCACCACGCCCAGCTAATTTTGCATTTTTAGTAGAGACGGGGGTTTCGCCGTGTTGGCCAGGCTTGTCTTGAATTCCTGACCTCAGGTAATCCATCCGCCTCGCTTCCCAAAGTGCTGGAAATTACAGGCGTGAGCCACCACGCGTGGGCCGGATTCTAATTATATTTTTAATGTAGCTTTCTTAGTTTGATTCTTACTTTGTTACCCTTTCTTTTTCTTCTTTTATTAATTTCTCTGTTTCTTGAGACCAATTCTGACCACATCTTTGGCCCATCAGTTTGGTTCTTACTTTGTTATCCTTTCTTTTTCTTCTTTTATTGATTTCTCTGTGTTTTGAGACCAATTCTGGCCACATCTTTGGCCCATCAGTGACTTGTAAACATGTCTGCAACCAGTTGTATGAGTTTTGCTTCTCACAGCTCCAGGGAATGCAGGCTGCTACGTGGAGCCCTGAGGTGCTGCCAGTGAAACCCCCTTGCTGATCCTCTGGTCAAGTCCTTGCTGAGAGCTGTTCAGGGGCTGTGAAGACATTGATCTCTTCCAGTTCTATCACTGAGGCTATGATGAGCATTCTCATTCTTTTTTTCTCCTCTGTGCTGTTTTCCAACCCTTATACAAATCTCTGATTTGCATTCAAGGAAGGCTTCACAATTTCAAAGTCTTGGATCAATATACAAATACAAGAGTCAAAACATTTACATATAGATGGTAACAGGGAGGAAAGTAAGGCCTGGATGTGTTTTCAAATCTGTCTACTCTGCATTAGAAAATGCATGAAATAAACAAAAAAGAAAGCACATGACTTAAAGTTAATCAGACCTCTGTTAGGATCTTGGCTCTGATGTTCAAAAGCATGTCAACATTTGTTTCTATTGTTGTTTCTGTTGTTTTAATACCATTGAATTTTCTCAGTTTCCAAATCTGTAACACGAAGCTTATAATTTCTGTTTCGGGGTTTGTGTGAAATTATGTAAATGAACCTCTTTAGTGCCTAATAAATAGTGCACACTAAATAAATAGCAGTGATGATAATGCCATTGATTAATTACTGTTATCTTTATTATTGTGATGAAAGTGATCCCTAACCATAATACATTACATTGGTGGGAGAAAATCCATTATCAGTAAATATCATTGCACTAGGTATGAGCATTAGTAACAAAAGTAAAGGCTTTTGCAAAGGAAAGGGGCAAATTTCTTTTAATAAAGCCAGGTCCACAATGGACAGCAAAAGAGTTATCACAGGAACCCTGTTGGGAAAACACAAAAACTTGGAGGGCACAGAAAACTTTTGTTTCTCTAAATGTAGAGAGATTTCCTGCCAGATGGGGTTTAGTAAGTGCTTACAACTCCAATATAAATAGACAAAAAGACTTAAAATCGGTAAACACAATCTAGATATAAATAGTACAACCTCATCTTTTATGTCACTTAAATAATTAAAACGCTTCTCATTGAATAATGAAGTTATTTAAGGAGAAACATCAGAAAAGCATCCAGCCGGCAGATCTAACTGCTTTTGCCTCGAGTGACATGTTCCCAGCAGTGGGTTATATTATGCCTTCATAAAACATGTTCTGTCATTTTTTTCAGTGCTGTTATTTTTGGCGGATAGTAAGAAAAAAGTATCTATCTATGGTGTATGAAAGCTCTGGATATAAATAAAGAAGTGAGTGATTCCTGACGCAGGTGAAGCCTTCCAACAACTTGAAGCAAAACCTGTCCAACCTAGAGGAGTGAAAGCAGCACTCATATGTAGAAATCTACAAGTGCAGGGATTTTAACCCTGGAACATGGGTTTCACCTTATCACATACATTTTTACCAGAAATTGCAACTAGATTAAGGGCGTGATCATAGAGTGAGATTTTTGCCCTAGGTTAGCATTTTTACACAATATTTTAATAGGTGCCTTCTAAAGGAGCTTCCAAGATGAACTAAGTTTGAAAAACACTAGGTTAGCAAATTTAAGTAGATTTCACCTCATTTTCCATCCAGCCTCCCCACTGCCCAGTGGTAGAGCTATTGCTGACTACTGTCTGTCTGTTTTCTCTTTCTGTCTTAATAGTTGGACATAGACTCAAGTTGTACTACATCTCTCAGGCTCCGTTGCAGTTAGGGGTGGCTGTAGGACTGATTTCTTCCCAGTGGAATGTAACTTAATGTGAGATATGTTAATTAATATTAACATTAATTAATGCATGCCCCGTTCTGTCTTCCTGCGTCACAATTCTTTAGTCAATCATCGTTTATAGTTGAAGTTTCTGCCTTATTCTTTCAGAATAAACTCCCAACTACTCTCACCTCCTCCGACCTGCCAAATAATACCCACATGCTTGCAAAATAGTTGGTCTGTCACAAGTGTTTTCTTGGCCCCTGAAACTTCCCCTGAAGATGCCTTCATAAGTTCTCAGACTTCCTGCTGACTGCGTGAAAATACCTTAGGTTTATCCAGGAAGCCATCTTTTGAAAATGACAGAACTGCTGTCATTTTGGGTCCTAGGATTATTCCATAGAGAAACAGAACTTTATTTATTAACTTAAAACAGCCATCTAGAATCACTTTGCCAGAGTCACAACCCTCTCTCCTCCACCTTGCACACGATTTTTCAAAATCTGAAAAATCCAATGGTGAATAATGAGGTTTTAGATTTCAAAAGTGGATCTTTGAAGTCTCTATTAGGGAAAACACATGTATGACAAAACAACTATTTTAATTTGCAAGCTTGTGGGTATCATTTGGCAGGTCGGGGGAGGTGAGGGTAGATGGGGGTCCATTCTGAAAGAACAAGGGAAAAACTTAAACTGTAAACAATGACTAACTACAGAGTTGTGATACAGAGCCTGGTACGTGGCTCACGCATGTAATCCTAGCACTTTGGGAGGCCAAAACGGGTAGATTGCTTGAGGTCAGGAGTTTGAGACCAGCCTGGGCAACATGGTGAAACTCTGTCTCTACAAAAAACACAAAAATTACCCAGGCATGGTGGCTCACACCTGTACTTCCAGCTACTTGTAGGGCTGAGGTAGAAGGATCCCTTGAGCCCAGGAGTTGGAGGTTGCAGTGACCCGAGATCACGCCACTGCATCCAGCCTGGGTGACAGAGTGAGACCTTGTCTTAAAAAAAAAAAAAAAAAAAAAAAAAAAAAAAAAAAAAAAGGAGTTGTGATGCAGGAAGACAGAGCAGGGCATGCGGGCAGAGAGGCCATTACAGCCACCTAGCCTGGGAAAGACCACAGTGAGTTGGCTTTGAGAGATGGGCTGGTCTCTGTTTGAATGGGACTCCCTCCACAGTCACCAATAGGGAACTATAGAGAAACCTATCAATGATCGGAGTGAGTCCTTTGCCATTCAGAACACCACTCCCATTTTGCCTGTGCTCAGGGGCATGCCTGTTGCCCTTCCCTTTGCCCATCCTCTGGGAGCATTCCCCTCCACAGCCATCTCCACTGTTCCCTAGGATCTTCTTGGGGAGTAATTTTGCCAATTCTTTCTTAGCCTTTTTGTCTGCATTTATGATTGTAAAATATTCAGAAATCTTGCAAGCCACTTGTTAAACATCAGTAGCCTGTAATCAGTCATGGTGGAATATTTACACCATGAACACTGGCAAAGCTGGCATTACCCGTGCCTGTGAGCCCCGTGATATAGGTAGTAGAGACATGGCCTGGGGAGACCATGGAAAAGAGGGAAAAACCCTCATTGCTGCATTTAGATAGTATAAAACTGAACATAAACAGTTGATATCTCCCATGCTATTAATGTCACCTACTCATCACCAATGATTATTCATTGAGTACTATAATATATTAAGTTCTGGGATTATGAATATATTCTAGCAAAAAATAAATGTTACCTATAGATGCTTTTCACCACTTAAATCCCTTGGGAGGAAATATTTTGAGACTTATAATTTCACATAAAATGAAAACACAATAATAAACTAAAATAATCTATTTCTAATAATTGTGATACTTGGTTAAAAATATGAAGAATATACTTACATAGATGGGAGACAAAAAATAATCTGATCTCCATAGTGCATAATTGCCCTACCATGAAATCAGGATTTTCTTTCCCTCTGTCTTTGAAACTATTCAAGCAAAAGACCATTAATTGCCTGATGATCCTGCAAAACATGTTTACCTCAGGAAAACTGTTAGGCAATATGGAAACCACAGGAGTGGATTAGGCTGCCCACGCAAACGCTCTATGTCATCTTCAATTTAAGGTTTGATGAATCAGAGCTGAAAAATGTGATCCCCCTACCTGTTTCTATGAAAAAGTTAAGTAGCAAAAAGTCTCTGAACATTATTTCTCCAGTTTCTTATTAATAATATGACACTACTGTAAATTTTAGAAGCTGTGCTCCCCACGACCTCCCAAAGGTCGTTTGTAACTACATCTCCTATGAGCTATGAACTCTTGCCTTTCACAGAATAAAGTTGATCTGCTGACAGTAATGAGACAAATATGTATTAGCTTCATGCCTCGGAAACTGTAGTGCCCCTAGTGAATCCTTGACATTTACTGTGTGCAATTTCCCTTGGTGTAAAACGCAGTTTAAAAAACAACTAGAACGCGTGAACATGCTGGCAATAGCTATGTCAGCCAAGAACTGACTCATTTAAACGAAGTTATAACCTATTCCTTGAGTACTGAGTAGGGTGTGTGAATAAAATAGCAGTAGATACTTGGATGAGATGTTTAATGCAAAATCATGCTTTAACAGCAGTTTCTTTTTATTTAAATCAGGACCTCATCATTTAAAAAAATTCTAGCTTTTAGGAATGTGATTTTCTTACACATCGGGATTTAATAAGCTAAATCTGATACTAGCACTCTTCAACACTTAGAAGAAAATCTAAAATCCAAACCCTTTCAGCAATCTGTGATTTAACTGTTGTGTACCTCATCCAAGTTATTTTCCCACCACTGTCCGTTGCCATGTCACACTCTGGTCTTCTGGCTCTCTGGCTCTGAGATGCCAAGCCCAGCCAGCCTCCAGAGTTTGGCATTTGATGGTCCTTGTCTTGCAATGTTCCTTCTCGCCATTAACAGGTTGCATACCTGGACCCTTTTCCTCCTTGCTGGCATAGCTCAAATTTCTCCTTCTCAGAAAGACTTTCCTTGACCACTCAACAAATTTGGACATGGTCACTCACTCTTTATCACATTACTCTGTTTTTATATTCCTCATATCATGGTATATTTTTTGCCTCCCTTTATTACAATAGAAAACGAGCTCCAGACAGTAGTAGCCCTTGTCTGTCGTTGGATGATTAAAAAGTTGTCCCAATCTTTATATTTTGAGAATGTTCTGTTTTCTACTGAGCATGGGTATTTGGAAATGCTTTGAACAGTACTTTCAAAATCTTTGCAATGGATCATAGAATCTATAAAAAATTGAATCCAGAAAGATTATCTACTCCAACTGCCTTGTTTTAAAGTTGAAAATGTGGAATTGAAATAGTAAACTTAGTCCCTTATTTCTGGCTCCCATTTCAAACCTGTCTCTGACATATTGGAATCTATTATGAAGACTTAGCTTTAAATAGGCCTTAACAAAAAATTTCAGAAGTTTTGTCTGAAATTATCAAAATGTTTGAAAATTAGACATAACTTATGTTTTGAAATTCTGATGAAAATCTGAATCTTTCTTGTAGAGCAAAAACCTTTTGTTTTGGTACAAAAATTTCCCACAGTTTTAGTGGTCTCATGTATGATTCTCTAAATTGTTTTCATTCTCTTTTTCAAAGGTCTACATGAAAAACCTATTCGTTCATTTATTCAGTCATACCTTAATGCTTGTGAACCACTTCAATAGGCAAAACAGGGAATAAGAACTCAAGAACACAAAAAGTTTTCCAACAAACGGAACTAAAAAGAATGACATGTAAGTAATTGTTAAACAACAAACATCACAGAGATGTCACAAAAACCATCATCTTCATAAAAGTATGAAGATACATTTTTCCGAATGGCTTACTGTGTCATAAAGTTTGATAGGTGGATTTCTACTTCTCACATTTTCCCTGAAAACTAGGAATGGTTATTTTTATTTTATAGGCAAATACCCCCGAGGATTAGTGATGTTAAAAACAAACAAACAAAAAAACTTTGTCCAAAGTCACACAGTTCATTATTGAAAAGCTGGGAATCTGACTCCAAAGACCATAATTTTTATCTTTATTCCATGTGCACAGAACATTTAGGAATGGGTGAGTTTAGTGTATGGAGCCCCACACAGTCCACAATTTTCGGCCAGATTCTCTGAATGCCTTTCTGGCTTATGAGCTATAATGTGTGCAGGCTAACTTAGGTGCATGTCATTGCTGCAGGCAGAAACTACGTGAACTAGGTGTTCATATAGCTCAAATTGGCATGTGTCTTTCATTATTTAAAACAAAAACTGAATTATTAAAAATAAGTTTTACAGAATAAATGCAAGTATCATGTATTCAAAATGGTAAAAATCAAAATGCAGAGGGATAGGGATGATAAAAAGTCATGTTCGGTGATAAAACGTTTTGGACAGAAATCACTAGGAGTTCCACCACGGTTTGGATGAATGGAGAGAGATGAATTCAGACAAACACAATCCTGAGGGCTTTACTAGGAACAAGGCTGGTCAGCCACCGTATACGATGATGTGTGCTGGAAGAGTTCCATTTTGAAGCTTCAGGGAATTCTTCTGAATGGGTGGTGATCATGCCTACTAGTTGTTAATTATTTTAAAAACTGCCCTGACTAGCACCTTAAAGGGGGAATTCAAAAGGAATAAGACGTGTTTTAAGCACAGATGTTTTAGGTATTATGTTAGCTACTTCCTACATTGAAACTCTTACTATCTATCTACAAGGTAGCGGTCCTTATTTAGATTTTATAGATTTGGAGAAGAGGCTGAGAATTGAAATTCTTTGCCTAAGATTAAGCAACAAATATTTGTATAGGTCACTTCTTGTTGTTATGTAGCTACCCAGCATTCATTCTTCTTTCTTCTGGTATATATTCCTTTACCAAGGAAATATAGTATGTAACACTATTGACTTTGAGATTCACATTCTTCAGACTTTCCTCCACGGTGTATATAACACTATGTTTCCTTGGTAAATCATCTCTTTCAAAAGTGTGAGTCCACACTCTACTCTAGGCTTGAGGGATGTCCAAACAGGTGTATTTTTTCTCTGGACATAGTAAAACCTTTGTAAAGGATCATGACCCCAGTCAAGAAAATTCAGAATCCAAAGGGAACTTTTATCTGAAAGATTGGGAAGAGACACGCTCTTTTTTGCTGGGAAGAGAGCTTTGAGGATATAAATCTGATACTACTGGAAGCCAACCTAAGAGGAGTGTCTGTTTCTAAATATACTAGGAAACAGAACACATGGATAGAGAACAAATATTTTAGATCTTATGTTCATATGTACCTGAAGTCATAAACCTTTCTCTGAATTTTTCAATTCCACTGACCAGTACAATCACTTAATTGCTTAAGCCACATGGATTGGGAATTTCTATTACACACAGACGCATCCTTGGAAAACTTTGGAGGCATTTTTGGTTGTCAGTACAATATGAGGGTTTTACTAGCATGACACAGGAAGGGATCAGGAATTCTTAACGTTCTGTAAAGTTGCAGAAAAATTCTACAAAGAGAAAAATTGTTCTGCTGCAAATGCCAATATTGCCCCTTAGAGAAACACTGGTTGCTGAGAAGTGTGTTACTTGGAGGAAATCTTGCACACAGCCTGCATATAAATGAAAACATATGTATAAAGTTTAGGAGATAATAAGGATACCAATAAGATCTCAGGGGGGCTTATATATGGCAGTAGGAAAGTACAGCTAGAAAAGCTCTGCTGTTGACAGTGTGTAAAAGATATGCATTTGCAGTTTATCTCAAGGTAATGGGGAACCATGGAAGGTTTTAGAGGAGGAGGATAATGTGATAAAAAGCAGTGTTATAAGATGACTAATTTAGGAAAAGTATATTGGGCAAATTACAAAGTAGAAAGAAAGGAGGCAGAAAAACTGAGCTGGCTTAAGACCTGCTCAATAGGTCTTTATAGAAGAAAGACTCTCTGTTTTTGTTGTTGCTTCCTCAGCATATTAAGATTAGCTATAAAATAAGAGTACAATAAGAAATCAGCCTTTGTGGCAATGTGTGCGTGTATGTGTGTGTGTACCTGTGATGGCTAAAGTCCAAATAGAGGCTATGACCGAAAACAGAAAAATAAATACTACCATCATGATATGAAGTATGTTTCTGGTTCTTCTGTAAACGAGAGCCATTTTCTTCACCTAGGCAAGATCATTTTTATTTGATTAGAACCACACAGCTGTGAAATGACTGAATATGAATTGGACAACCTCACACATCAGACATTAATCCAAGTTTGAACTTTAAGAAGAATATAGTTTATATAAATTATGTAGAATGAGGCAAACTACAATATATTTAGTAAGCAAGCATTTGTAAAAATATGTATTTTCATTTCTGCCAGTACAGAAAATAAATTGCTTAGTTTTTCCTAATTGTTAAAGTGATACAACACATATCTATGATATTTATTGACTTTGAGATTCATATTCTTTAGGCTTTCCTCCATGGTGTATGCTTTGTTTTTGATAATCGGTATTTTATCTACCAGAAAATGTGTTAATTGTCAGCAACAGGCCTACCATGTAATTGAAACACAAAACTGGAAGATGACATTTGGTCTTGTTTCTGGGAAGTTCAAATATTGAAACTGTAATATTATGCCAGATAGTTAACTAATCATATTGATACTTCTAATTCACTATTTTTGTCTTCACCTTCCTTCCCACAAAATTGGCACATTGAAACCCGAAACCCAATTGTGGCTGTATTTGGAGATGCTGCCTCTAAGGGAATAATTAAGATTAAGAAGAGGTCAGAAGAGTGGGGCCCTGATCCAATAGGAATAGTGTCTGTATAAAAAGAGACATGACAGAACTTACACGTGTTCTCTCTCTCCCTCTCTGTGTGCACACAATCAGGGTGGCCAAGTCAGGATACAATGAGAAGGCAGCCAGGGAGAGGGCCCTCACCAGGAACCAAATGGGCTGACAACTTGAGCTGGAACTTCTTCCCTTCATAACCATGAGAAAATAGATATCTGTTGTTTAAGCCACCCAGCCTATCCTGTTTTGGCATTTGATTATGGCATCCTGAACAGACTAATACAATCATCTTACAAAAAGTGAGGTGAATTAAAGAAAAAAGATCAGGAAAGAGCAAAGAAACAAAGTGACATCTGTGGTCAGTTCTTAAAATAAATGGCATAAGGAGATAAATTATTCATTCTGTGATCAAGAAAATATGGAACAAATAAAGAATTATTACCAATATTGAACACTAGGTAAGAAAACTGTTCTTACTAGAGAAGGATTAATTTCCTACGAACTTTCTGCCTCTAATGAGAATGTGTAACAGTTGTTATATATATATTATCTTGTAACAAGATATATTTTTATATTATCATTTATTATTTTATCTTTATATTATTATTTTTCCTTCAACTGGTTTCCAAACTCTTTGGGGCCAATAACTCTATGCGTGTCTGTATTTATATCCACAGCCACATCTATGTCTAACAAAGGCTTGATGACAGTCCCTGGTTTATATTTCATGAATATATATTGATTGATTCATAGATTTAAAAGATAGCCTATCACATCATATTTTTATTATCCATTTTCTTGCCCATATCCCTAGCAGACTACAAATTCCTTGAGAGCAGAAACTGTTTTTTCATCATGTAGTAGGTATTCAATAAATAGCTACTGAGTGTAAATAAATGACATAATAAATCAAACTGAAAACAGGAAGCTGTGAGTTGAGTGTAGGAGACTTCTTTCTTGAATGGAAATTAATTGTGAAAATGTCTCTGCAGTGGGAAGCCACTGTCATCGGGGACTTTCACAGGAAGCTTGGAGAATGCTAAAAACTAACAAATGTGCTGGAGGAGCCTAAAAGCTGAGATTCTGTGTTGAGGAGGCTTTGAAACAGATAACTTCGTTCGTATATTATAGAGTCCTATACATTTAGAATAAAACAAATTAACACTGAAACACAAAGAAAGTATACATACACATATACATACATACATTCATACATACATACACACACACACGAAGCTTATTGCTTCTTTGTCAGCATGTACATAGACAAGAAGCAATACAAAGAAGGAAGCTCATTGACCTTATTTTGAAGCATTTACAAAACATAATGATTTCTGTTTAATCTATTGAAAATACCTCAGAATGCTAAAGGAAAAGTTGTTTTACAGCTCAGGAGTCTATAAAGGTTCTGACAAATACTCTTTCCTTTTCAATTGTCCAACATACCCAATGCCTGACCTTTGTCCACCTGGAAGCATCTGTTCCTTGACTGTTTTGATCAGAGTGTGCCAACAAAGATAAACACAGCTAATTGCCTTCTCTACTGCAGTACAAGCTAGTTAAAGACAATAGTAACCGCAAAACCATGAGACACCTCAGACCCCACATCACCCAGTGCTTTAGAAAATTTTCAAGGGCAAATGTACTTGGCATTGAATTTAGGTTTGAATGGAAGCAACATCTCTCTCCTGAGTGGTAGCTTTAAAGAATAATTAGAAAGCACTGTAATAAAAATTTTATCTTCCAAAATCCTAGATTTGTCATGTGACATGATGTCGGTATAAGTGGAAAACAGTTTATTTTAAAGGAAAAAAGAAAAGAGAGTATAAAGAACTGAAATGAGAGATTCGAGTGAATGAAGGAGGGGAAAAGGAGGAAAGAAAGAAAACAGCAAAAATCAAGATTCTGTTAGAGTATGCCAAAGGTCAAATTATGTTTAATAACCTTTCTAATTTTATGAGGTATAAATGTGATGATAGTCATGTCATGACATCATTTAGCCCTAGAATTGAAGGAGTGCTTGGTCATTTAGATAATGGAGCTGAGGATGGTAATAGGATGAAACGGATAGTGCAGGGTGACAGGTTAGTTCTTTTAGGATCATAGGCTTCTTCCTAGTGCTGCATAAAAGGGATTATTATACTGGCTTTCAGAAGTATCTTGACATTTCCATTAAAATCATGATTTTGACAGGTTTATGTATTCAGCCCTTTTCATTTGCATGGGATTGAAACTTGACATTAAAAATCCTCAGACCAAATGCATTTTAAACATCATGCATACTTGCATATTTATGTATGCACACAGTAAATGCAACATGTAAGCCTACACAATATATATCAAGTTTTAATAGGTCTTATACTTTATAGTTTTTACTGAATTCCTCATTGCCTTGGGAAGTGTTAAATAATCTACCTAAAAGATGAAAAATACTTGAAGAGTTTGAATGAATGTGGTCTGGATGAAAAGCTATATTTTTGGTAGTAGCCAGGATACTTGCTGCTTAATAAGTTAAGTATTCTAGGCTTTTAGTACAACTCATTTTATTTGGTGAAGGCTTTTATATCATTTTAATGTGTTATCACTATTTTTTCATACCTTTTGGCTTTTATTTTTCAAGGGCTGTGCAATTTCATTTAAAAGCATCACATTTTATTCATTGAAAGTCACCAGAATAGACTTATTATTATCCCTTATTAAGTCAAATTGGGCTTTCTTTACTGTGTTCTATGTCCTTACTATTCAAAGAGTTTTCAAAGGACCAGCAACACTGGTACCACCTGGGAGCTTTTTGGAAATGCAGAGTCTCAGGCCCCACACCTGACCTACCCAAATCAGAGTTTTCCTTTTAGCAGGATTCCTAGGTAATTCCCAGGCACATTAAAGTTTGAGATGCTGTGGTCTAAACAATACTCAAAAGAAAAACAAGTAAAAACTCTAAAATATTCTTAGATTTTCTCTTTTTAAATTACCAATGTATTTAGAAATAATCAAAGACCAAAACTTTCACTGGAAGCTTGATGTCATGTGCAGATGTCTCAAAACCTTGAGAGTTTAGCATGCCATTTCTACTGCTGTTAAAGCTCTCTGTAGCAGGAGTGACAAACTGGTCCCTGAGCCAAATCGGGATCATAGCCTGTTTTTATATAGCCTGTGAGCTAAGAAAAACTTAAATATTCTTAAATGATTGAGAAAAGTCAAAGGAATAGTATTTCATAACACATAAATATTATAACATTTAAATTTCAAAGTCTATAAATGAAGTTTTAGACAATTTATTATCTATGGCTATAATGTCACAGTTGAGTAGTTATAACAGAGAACATATGTCCTGCAAAGACAAAAATATTTATCATTTGGCCCTTTAAGGAAAATAAAAGTGAACCCCACTTTAAAATATAGATCTGTGTGTGTGTGACATGTGACAATACCATTAAGTACGAACCCACTTTGTTCAATAAAATTATTCAATGTTCTTTAGAAATTTGGACACTCAAGCTAGGTGAATAGAGAAATAAATACATAAATCTGAAATTATTTTTATTCTGCTTTGAGATCAGTAAATGAAAAGTTTCATATCATAAATATCCATAACATATTATATTGTTAAGCTTTTAGATTAGTACATGTCTTAGTCTGTTTTGGGCTATTATAACAACATATCGAGAATAGGCCACTTATAATAAACAGAACTGTATTGGCTCACAGTTCTAAAGGCTGGAAAGTTCAACTTCAAGATGCCAGCTTCCAGCAGGGGCTTTCTTGCTGCATCATCACATGGAGGAAGGCAAGAGGGTGAGAGAGTAAGAAGGGGTTGAACTCACCCTTTTATAACAGCACCCATGATGGTGGAGCCCTCACAGCCTAATCAACAATTAATGGTTTCACCTCTTAATATAACACTGTTACAAAAGCAATTAAATTTTAACATCCATTTTGGAGGAGACCAACATTCAAACCGCAGCATTATATAATTACTTTAGAATGATGTTTAACTGCTATGGCCACAATTTAGGAGGGTAATATGCTAGGAAGCCTTGTGGATGCAAAATTTACTTTATATCAACTTGAGTTTTTAAAATTAGGACAAAGCTCCTGTGAGTCATTCTTCAGAACCTCTGATGTTTCTTGTTTAGTGTGGCTCTTCGATTTTTTTTTTTTTTTTTTCGGAGTGGACATCTCCAAATTGACCACATCTACAAAGATTTGACAAATCCCTTCCAGGGCATGGTCACAAAAATAAAATAGATAGAAATTGTTGGTGAGTAGCAAATATTTGTCACAGAGGCCCTGAGTTTTACTCTAAAGGAAGAAAGAAGAGCAGTAGTTCGGGCAGTTGTATGTAAAACACTATAGCAGATTAGAAGACAGCAGTGATGGGACTTGAGAAAGATAGAACTAGTACTGCAATCTATGACTTAGGGAAAGGACAGAGGATCTCAAAAGTCTGTGAAGGCATTACTATAATATGGTAGAATATAATGATGGCCTTCATAATAATGGTTCTGAGTTATGGAGGAAAGAGATACTTAGAATACTTAGTACTCTCTGTTTAACATAATAATAATAATCACAAAACAATGTCATGGTTGACATTGTCACTGTGAATCTTTATAAGAATTGAAATCCACACTAGAAAAAGCAATGTGCTAAGCAACAAGACTTATTAAAAAAGGTTAATCAGGCCAAGTGCGTGGCTCATGTCTGTAATCCCAGCACTTTGAGAATCCAAGGTGGGAGGATGCTTGAGCTCAGTAGTTCAAGACCAACCTGGGCAACATAGGGACAGCCTGTCTGTAAAAAAACTTTTTTTAAATTAGCTGGGCATGATGGCATGGACCTGTGGTCCCAGCTACTTGGGAGACTGAGGTGGGAGGGTGACTTGAGCCTGAGAGGCTGAGGTGGGAGAGTCACTTGAGCCTGCGAGATTGAGTCTGCAGTCAGCTATGATCATACCACTGCACTCTTGCACTGGGTGACAGAGTAAGACCCTGTCCCAAAAAAAAAAAAAAAAAAGTTAATCATGTTTTAAAAACAAGAAATGTACCCAGAAAGAGATTCCCAGTCACCTATGGGGTCTTTACGTAGTTCTTCAATAATGCAAAGTATATGTCTCACATTTAAATAAATCATCTTGAAAATGTGTAAACGTGTATATTCCATTGCTTGCCTCCGAGAATAAAATATGTTGCATTGCATTCTAGCAACTAGCACCATTTTAGCATTCAGCTAGTTCTTCCTTCATGGGCTGTAACTTGGCTCATTCATCAGCCTCAAATGGGCTAATTTAAAATAGTCTGAGAAAGAAAAGGGGAAAAAAGCTAATTGTCTGCAAAGAGGTGTTAAGAATGAAATAAAAATACAGAAAATTAGGAGTTGAAGAGGTATCTTTTTCAGCTGTTGCAGCCTACTGTCTGAAGACGCGTACCAGTAATTTGTGAAGATGTGTGGGTATTGAATTGCTCTGCGCACAAAGCCAGTCTAGTGAGTGATAACTCCAGCACCAGCTTTGACTTGAGTGGATTAGGTGCTAAGTGGGTTTAACAAAATTACCCAGAGCATTACATCATATTCCTCCCACTTCTTATGACAGAAGCTATTATTCCTGTGGGGCTCTGCTGAAAATGAAGTGGTCAGGAGTATGAAAGGGGTGAAAGGCTGTCAGGATGAGAAGGATGGAGGAAAAAGGGATCCTTATACTGGGCCGTTGGATTTTGGAAAATGGGGTAGAATTTTGCTGAAATCTGAAGTGTGTGGCTTAAAATGATATCTTCCTTATATTTTTACTCTGGTGAAGATTTAGCAAGATTATCCCCCCAAAACTTGCTACTGGCATTCTTAATTTTTTTGATAAATTGAGTACTACAAATATTTGGGATAAATAAGAACCAATCAGAATGATCCCTTTTTTTTCCCTCCTTCTTCCCTTAGTTCCTTAGTCCCTCCTTCCCTCTCTTCCTTCTTCCTTTCCAGCTTCATTCTTTTCTTCCCTCTCTTCCTCCCTCCCTTCTTCACTCCCTTTTCCTCCCTCATAGTATTTGCTCTCAAGCACCATACCTGAGTAATTATAATAGGGAAACAGAAGGAAAGGCAGCAATGACCATTCTCTAAGACATGATAAAGAAGAAACTGCCTTATACAAATATTTATATCAAGCACTGATCCAATATATAAATATGATACTGAAAGAGACTAAAGTACTAAGTAATGATTGAATAAATATAAAACCAGCCATGTGGGAATGTTTCTCTTTGAACCAGACAATAAGGATGATTTCCATAGAGAAGTAAAGATTGTTAAATATAAATAATATTTTAAAAGCTTAAAATATCTGTTATCTATAATGTGATGTAATATTATTAAAAAGTCACATCATCACCTCCTGCCTTAACCTTCCAAACAAGTAGCACTTAAATTTGAAGTTCTGTGGTACTTTGCTGATAAATTATTTTCTATTGTGCAACTTGGTCTAAGTAAGAGAAGAGAACTCAGGGACCAAACTTTTATCACATGAGGTAATTTGATTCTAGATTTGGTTTCCACCACCTTAAACAAGCATCATAGAACATAGTTACTGTGTTGCATTTTCTTCATCTAAGAACAGGGAGAGGACAAACGAATTCTAAAGTAGGAAAGGGAGTGCTTCTAGAACAAATTCTTCTTGCAGGGTATTATATGACAATTTCACTAGCAGTCAGAAAATAATATTTTTCACCAATTAAAATATCTACCCTTATGGCAGGTGATATGTTTTGTTACTGGTCACCTAATAAATATTTAGCTGTGCAGCTGATATATCCTTCTTGGGTTTTCATTTATCACCTGTCTAACTTTGTTACCTACTACTGTGACTTTCATGATTTTTATAACTGATAAGTTCATCACAACTTGTTAAAAGTCTTATTAAGGCCACATAAACAATGACTTTTCCCAAGCTAACGTGGCATGTAAGTCCATTTATAATATGATCACATTTTCTTTTTTCTTTTGGAGACAGAATCTCGCTTTGTTGCCCAGGCTGGAGTGTGGAATGTAGTGGCGTCATGAAAGCTCACTACAACCTCCGCCTCCCAGGTTCAAGCAATTCTTCTGCCTCAGCTTCCCACGTGGCTGGGACTACAGGTGCACACTGCCACGCCTGTCTACTTTTTTTGTGTTTTTAGTAGAGACAGGGTTTCATGGTGTTGCCCAGACTAGTTTTGAACTCCTGAGCTCAGGTGATCTGCCTGCCTCGTCCTCCCAAAGTGCTAGGATTATAGGCGTGAGCTACCGTGCCTGGCCCACATTTTCTCAAGTCTGCGATACATTTGAAATTCTTTTTCTCTTTCATTCATTCAGCTGGTGCTAGTCTCTCCAAAACATAGTGGTTTCTTTTTCACAATGCAACTAAAAGAATGGTATTTTAAACATTGGGTTTGGATTTGAAAGAGCAGTCATAAAATCTTATTCTATAATCTATCAATTTTTTTCTCTTTGTAGTTCTTAAAAAGTCTGAATACAGAAAGAATATCTCTTAATCTAATGCTCAGTAACAACTCAGACAGAGGCACAAGATCAGCCTGATGGATGTCTGAAGACATAAAAATTGTACTTTTCTTATGTTTAATTCAGATATCAAGCCTTATATAGTCTTAGGCTGAAGAAATGCACACAAGTAAGTACGTATTTTTACTATGATCAGGAGAAACTCATAAAGCTTTGATTTCCTTTGTAGTCACTGACTTAACAATTGTGATTTTGTTCCAACACACTGAACCTAACCGATAGTTTGAAAATTATTTGAATGGCTAAAATTCTTCTTTTTAAAATGAAAAGGGGAAAGATAACTAGTAAATAACCTTACTTGTAATACAAGTTTGGAAATATCTATGAAATAGCAGAGAAAGGTTAAAATGTCTTCTAGTATATTGACCCAGAACCTGGGAGGTGAGGTAAGGGCAGATGCCAGAACTCAAGCCTTCAGAGAAGAATTAACTATTTAGAGGGAATATTTAGTTTATTTACTTTGTTTTGTTATTCTAAGGCAGATTTTCAGGTTCAGTTAAGGGAAAACTTACACTTTTATTTTCAATCTAAAAAATAAATCCCTGTTTCTGTAATGACTGTCTTTCCATTGTATATTGTGTGTGTGTATGCATGTGTGCGTGTTAGAGAGAGTTCAGGTAACACCGAGAGAAAATGTCATAACTAATGGAAGAATAAATGATTATTAGTGAGAATTTTGCAGCACTGTGTCAGGAACATGCCCCAAAATAGCTTGAGGTTGATGGGGAATACTTAAAGCTGCCAGTGGTTTAACTGCTACTGACAAAAATCCCCTAGGGCGAGGCAAGTGATGAGCAGCGTAAGAAGTCAGCAGAACATGGTTCTGGACAAATGTACAAGCCCTCGTCAAAAGTGGAAACTGCCCAAATGCATCCATGTATGTCTCCAAGCCAGCACCCAGAGCCCCACCAAATCCCATCATCTTGTAGCACAGACAGCAACGTCTCTGACAAAAGAAGCATCCTTGATGAATCCTGACTTGGGATCATCACCAAACAGAACTCTTAGAGATTAGCTGCCTTATTTTCTAACATGCCTACTTAAGTCATGACTCCTAGGTTGAGTCTATTGTTTGTAAAATGAAACCAGTGTAACACTTTCCTTGATGTTGTGAAAAGCACTGCAACTCTCTTTCTCTCTCTATCAATCATCTATCTATCTAATCTATCTATCCATCCATCCATTTTTTTGAGACAGGGTCTCGCTCCATCTCTCTGTTGCCCAGGCTGGAGTGTAGTGGCATGATCATAGCTCACTGCAACCACAAACTTCTGGGCTCAAACAACTCTTCTGCCTCAGCCTTCAGAGTAGCTACCACTGCAGGCACAAGCCACCATGTTCAGCCAGCACCAAATAAATTTCCACAATTATTATTATTGTGGGTATTTTTTTTGACAATTTCTGGCAAAGCGTAGACAGTAGAGTCCACAATTTAATTACATTTAACAATTCCTCTGTTTCCTTGGGCTGATAATAATGCGTTTTGAACCCCTTAATTCTTCACTTCTTCATGATAACTTCCCAGTCATGAAGAGAATCTATAAAATGTATTGTTGATAAGTATTCCTAAACCTTTTAAGACTTATTTTATAGAAAAGTTTTCAGTGATATCAAAAACACTGAAAATAAAGAGTCATATAGTTGATTTGCTGAGCCCATAGCTACTACGATTTGTCTGGAATTAAGCATGGAGTAAAAGAATGAGCATCAAGTTAGGGAAATTCCAAACACTGAAAGCAAGTGTTGGAAATCTGTCATTAAGACAATTTTAATATGACAGAAAGATAGTAGTTAAGGCTGGGCGCAGTGGCTTGTGCCTGTAATCCCAGCGCTTTGGGAGGCCGAGGTGGGTGGATCACCTCAGGTCAGGAATTCAAGACCAAACTGGGTTACATGTCTCTTTAGTAGAGACCAGCCTGTCTCTACTAAAAATACAAAATTAGCAGGGCATGGTGGCACACACCCGTAATTGCAGCTACTCGGGAGGCTGATGCACGAGAATCACTTGAACCTGGGAGGTGGAGGTTGCAGTGAGCCAAGATCGTGCCATTGCACTTCAGCCTGAGTGACAGTGAGACTCCATGTGAAAAAAAAGAAAAAAAAAGCCCGGGCGCGGTGGTTCATGACTGTAATCCCAGCACTTTGGGAGGCCCAGGCGGGTGGATCACGAGGTCAGATCGAAACCATCTTAGCTAACACGGTGAAACCCCGTCTCTACTAAAAATACAAGAAGTTAGCCGGGCTTGGTGGTGGGCGCCTGTAGTCCCAGCTACTCGGGAGGCTGAGGCCGGAGAATGGTGTGAACCCGGGAGGCGGAACTTGCAGTGAGTCAAGATAGGGCCACTGCGCTCCAGGCTGGGCGACAGAGCAAGACTCCGTCTCAAAAAAAAAAAAAAAAAAAAAAAAAAGAATAAGAATAAGATAGTAGTTAAGAAGGAAATTCTTTTACCTAATTGAAAAAATGTTCCAGGGTGTTCTTTATGTGATGAAAATACATGGCAAAGCAATGAGCAAAGCTCATTGTTTAGAATTCTTTTCTTTCCAAAGGCATACGTAGGAAACAGAAAGGTTTAAAATTCTTTTTTCTAAAAAAGAAATGTATTTCTACTTATTCCTTTTGTGTGTGTGTGTGTGTGTGTCCCAAGGAGCACAAGTTGGGGCAAAAGGAGGGGGTGATAGCATAAAAAAAATACCTATTAAGAGAACTGCAGTCAAATTTCCTGTGTTCACATTTTAGCGGGACTGCTTGTTATTTCTGCGACATCATCTCCTGAAGTCTCAGTTTTCTCATGGATTGCATGTTGGAACACAATAGTGTATACCTTACTGATGGCTGGGGTTATTGTGAGGAGTAAATAACATGTCACCTGCCAATCAAGTTCAATACATGTCTGGCACATTACATTCATCAGTTTTTCTGTTACTGTGTTGGCATAGAACAGTGTTTTCATTCTAGCTCCCACTTTTATTAATGTCCTCACTGAGAGCTGTGGTGAAATAAGCCCAGGAAACACTAAATTAGAAAATATAGGACCAATATATCGACTGTTAAGTCTTCTGAGGTTTTTTTTTTTTTTTTAATTTGAAGAATGTATCATAAACTTCAGGGAGAGAAAAATATGTAAAAATTTCCAATGTTATGGGAAATCTCTAAACGTATGCTTGTATGCCAACAGAACTAACACTAAAAATGTCACGCTTTTTATCTGGACCTATCCTGTTGGAGGCCCCAAGTTGAGTCACCCTTTTAGTAGCTATTTCAAGATGCTATCATCAGGGTTACCTCCAAAATTATAGTACTTGATCTTATTTCCCATTAATTCAAAAATCTCTGGCTGTCCTCCATGACTGCAGAATAAATCTGGAACTCTTTAGCATGGCACTCGATGACTTTGATAGTCTGACTTTAACCTCTCCTTCTCACCTCTTTTCTGATCATACTAACATCTCGAAAACACCAGGTGTCCATGGTTTCTCATACTACTTTCTAAGTCTATAATGGATCCAAACAATTTCTCTACTGATGACGCCTACTCTCAAGAAACAGCTCATGTATCCACACCTTGGGAAGCTTTTCTTGGGAGAAATCCCATAGAGTTTTCCATCTCTCTTGATGCCTTATTTGATTTTTCTTCACATAACTTATGACTGTCTGATCTAATTTAATTTAATAAGTAGAAACACATTTCCCAGGGCCATTTTCTTCTAAGATAGAACCTCTGAACTTCTACAACTTTGTTTTACTTAGATTCACAGTTTCACTATAGCCATTTGTCAAAGAGAATTAGTATCGTAACTTGTATCTGAATCCATTTTTTCCTACTTCTTGTGAGTTCAGAGAAGGAATGGAATATGTCACATTCATCTATTTATTTTCACTGACTGAAAGGATGTCTGTCCCCTAATAGGTACTCAGAAAATTGATTTTGAAACACTAGGAATACTGGGGAAAAAAATCAAAGCCTAGCCCTGCTACTGTGGTTTAGAAGCTATATTTCCATATATGAGAGAGAGAAAGCTACTATTACTGCTCTATTAAAACACAGATCTGTCTCAAGGCAGGTGTTTACAGGTGTGCTTGCCTGCAGGTAGTGACTGCAAATTGTATCAGTTCCTCCTAAACACAAAATGTATTTCTTAGTTTCTTGTCAGCAGAATTGGGACATTTATTGGCTACTTGAATAATGGGGACATTCTTAGCTTATATCTATCAGGAAAATGTGAACACAACCTATATGTGGGCATTCATAAACAATTTTTTTATTTAACAAATATTACTGATTAAAATATTCTCAAGTTGCAGGAAAAGTATGCTATTCAACTTGAAGCAATAAGTTATTTTTCTTATTATAGTAAACTTAAAATTTACCTAATAAACCTTGCAGCACAGAAGAAAATTGATTTTTTTTTTTCTGAAAAAGCAACTAGATTTAAACTGTTTTCAAACTGTCAGCACCTTCCAGAGCTTCCACCATAATCAGGAAGAATATGAAGATTGTTTGACTTAAGTGGAAGGGAAAAAATGCATGCTATCTAAAAGTCAAACATAAAAATATTGAATAGAATGTTGACATGAATGCTAGAATTTGACTTCTTCTTAGTTCAAAGTCTTCCTCTAAACAGAAATAGAAAGAGATTGCTAGCGATCATGTATGTCCAGAAATTTTGGTAAGTGAAAATAATCCAGTGAAGGGAGAAAAAGGAAGAAGCTGATGTTAGATGCCTTGTATATTTGTAAAGAATTGTAAGTTCATTTATTGCTTCAAGAATTCTTCATTCTAAAAGACAAGCCAATCTGACCTGTCGATGAGATGCAGTCTTCATACAGATGAAATTAAGTGTCCTGAGAGCCATCTTAGAGCAGTGCTTCCCAACCTTTTTCATGTCAGAAAAAATAGAGAAAATGATAATTTTGTAGGGCACCTGGAGATAAACTGATGGGTGTGCTCTTGGTGGGAGGGAATGACCCTTTCAGTGATTCTCCATTATTGTCCCTGCTATTTGGCCACAATGACTCTCTTTCCCATTCCAGCTTCTGTGCCTTTGTACTTGTGGTCCCTTCTGCTTAGAAGCATGTTTCTCCAAACTTCACCCAGGCTTGTCCCCAACCTCATTCATACCTCTGCTTTCTCTTCAGAAATATTTTCTCTGAATCCCTTCTTTGTTTCTTTTTATTTATTTATTTATTTATTTATTTATTTTTTATATTTTGAGACAGAGTCTTGCTCTGTCACCCAGGCTGGAGTGTAGTGGTACAGTCTCGGCTCACTGCAACCTCTGCCTCATGGGTTCAAGTGATTCTCCTGTCTCAGCCTCCTAAGTAGCTGGGATTACAGGCACATGCCACAATGCCTGGTTAATTTTGTATTTTTAGTAGAGTCAGGGTTTCAGCATGTTGGTCAGGCTGGTCTTGAACTCCTGACCTCGTGATCCACCTACCTCGGCCTCCCAAAGTGCTGGGATTACAGGCTTGAGCCACCGTGCCACGCCTGAATCCACTTTCTAAAAAATAGATTTGTCCATCTCTCTTTATGCCTTATTTGATTTTTCTTCACATAACTTGTGACTGTCTGATCTAATTTAATTTTGCTTATCTCCTCCAAGTGTGTCATAGGAATAAAGATTTCTGCCTTACTTGTTTATCACTTTTCCCCAGCACTTAGCAGAGTGAGTACAAATATTTACGTGTTGGAAATATGAAGGAATAACTGTTTCTTAGATCATAAGTTTTGCTAGTTCCCTTCCTTGGAACAAATGTGGACTTTTTTGTTATCTTATGCACACAGTGTCAGCTGTGTGACCAATTGTAGTAATACACAAAAGTATTTGAACTTAGACACAACCTAGGGAGATAGAGGATTCCCTTTGAATTTTTGCAACAACACTGATTTAACACATTTCACTTTCAACCATCTGAGTGTAAATTTGCCGCTAGAGTATAGGTGGTTTCAATTCTATTAATGGGAGTGTAGAATTTTTTTTGGACACATTGTCTTACAGATAAGAACTTTAAACTCACTGAGTCATCAAAAGCAGGCTGAAACTAGGGATTGACTCTTGAATGAAGTAAACTGTTGAGATCCATCTGTGTGGATTTATATATCTCAAGGGCAATCCTCACTGCGTGAGTTACAAACCTGCTAAAACTCAAACAGAAAACTCTACTGCTTAGTGGCTTGGGTGTCAGAGGAAGGAACTCAGGGCTCCCAAAAAGGCTAGAAATGGAAGGAGATGGAATCCAGGGACAACCTCTCAGCCGAAGAAGCTCTCACTTTGAGTGTGAACTCCTATCAAATACTTGACTGACCTCTAAGCTGAATATGAATAGGAAATATTCCAGAAAATCCCTAAAAGGCAGGAAGCTAGAAGGCTAAGAAATGTAGGCAGGTACTTCAACTGCTAGGGGCAGAGACTGGAATCCATTTGGTTAGAAGGGCAGAAGATGCATGCTGGATTTTCCATTAAAACCATAGGAGAGTCAGGCACTTGGAAATGAAAGCCCAGATCGCATATTCAAGAAAGCAAGCAGGCATACTCTGCACAATGAACATGAGAAGGCTGGTGTAGCTACATTGGATAAGATATTCAAAGTCAAGATTATTATAAAAACCGATGAAAGTCATCCCATAATGATAAAAAAGGTAAATTCATCAGGGAAACAGCAATCATAAACTCTTACGCAGTAACAGCAGATTTTCAAAATACGTGAAGCAAAACTAGATAGAATTAAAGGTAGAAAGAGACAAATCTATGACCTATTTGGAGATTCTAACACTCTTCTCTCAATCTAAATAAATGATTAAGCAAATAGAAATCAATAAAGATACAGAAACACATACAACCTTATAAAGTAGTTTGAACTAATTATCATTTACAGAATTTTACACTCAACAACTTCAGAAAGCAGAATTTTTTCAGGTGCACGTGGAAAGGTCATAAAGATGTGTCACAACATGAGTCATGTGTCAATCAATTTCAAAAGTTGAAATCTACTACCTCAACAGGGTTAATTTAGAAGTCAATAATGGTAAAGTATCTAGGCAATTAACCTAAATTTTGAAAACTTGTCAACATACTTTTATATAATTATAGCTAAAAAAATCACAAAATATTACAAAAAAATTTTAAAGAGAATACAAATTTAACACATATCAAAATGTGTGGGAAGCAGCTAAAGTGTTGCTTAGAAGGGAATTTATAGATTTAAATTGTTATAATTTTAAAAATGTTTAAAATATATTAATAAGATTTTCCTTTTAATAATCAAAGAAGAAAAGTTAAATCTAAATACGTGGAAAGAGAAATAACACGTCCATTCCTTTTACATGTTCTTTGCCAGTCTTTACTCCAGTTGATATTTAACATTTTAAATGGAAGAAATGCATAAAACTTTATTATATCTCCAAAAATAGGATACAGAATTAGTTTTATTAAAAAAAAATGAGAAAATGTCAGAGCCATATTGTTCATTTATGAACCAAAGGCATTATATTTACATTTTTTTAGTAAAGTTAATAAAATTTGTTTCTTGTTTAAAATACATAACAAAGTATGATTAGGAATCAGGCTTATTCTTTTCTCAGGAGTATTGGCTATAACACTGGTATCAAATATTTCATTATGCAAAGACTTTTTTCATAAATGCCTTTAATAATAATGAAACAAAATCACATGTTCGCTTTTAGTTTGAAAGAAAACAATTTAAGCTTGACAATATTGATGCTCTTCTCCTTTGAGAAACTGCAAGACAGGGTTCTGTATTTTTCGGCCTGGTGGGCATTTCCAAATTCTGCCTTGTCACCATGGACCCTACCAGAAATAGCAAACAGTTCTTTGATACTAGAGATATGTGTCATGGCTTCAGAGTAGGTAGGAAAAGAAAGAGATGAATGCTAACATTATTAAACATTCTCATTCTCCATTTTGAATTCAAGAAAACATGAGTTAATAAGAGGGAGAAAATATTCTCCATGATTCTATTTCATATTTTCCTGGATGTCTAAGCCATTCTTACTCTACTTTGTCATTTTATAGTAATACCATGACAAGTATTCAAAAATCAGAAATTCAAAAGCCTGTGTGGTCATGTAGGTAACATAAACGAGTGAAGGCATCCAGGTGTAAATAACAGAGAATGGTGATGATGGTGACCTGTAGAGCACTCATTTTCTACAGGGACAGCAGCCACCCAACTCGGCACAGTGTTCCCAGAACTTCTGCTTTTTTATAAGAAGCAGAATATACACATTTCTATGCACAATTTTTTAAACTAAAGATTCAAAAACATTTTAGATGGTGTTTAAGCTAAAAAGAGCCCATCTTGTGAGCCGAAGTTATCAGTGGGACATCAGTTTACAACCTGTGAAATAGAAGTCCATTTCTCTATTATCTTACTTCCAGTACATTAAATGGGGGACTGCTTATCACTTTCTTTTTTAACCACACTAATAACAACAACAAAAGACAAAGACACACAAATAATTAATCATACAACTAATGACTAGATCTTATACTCAAATCTTCTGGTTCCCAAGAGAGTTCCCTTTTCTCTGGGCAGCTAATCTTCCAAAAAATGGTAGCCAACAAAAAGCAAGTTCAGGTTACAGAGTAAAGACAGAAACCAGTTTCTCCCATGTCCTGTACTTTGCCTTTGGGTTCCATCTACCACTAGTCTTTCAGTGTCACTCCTTCTACTTACTCATTCTGCCGCAAACTTCACAATTTAGAAATAAAAATGGGATACGAAGTTGCACTAAGAGATAAGGCATTCATGGTTATTGGACATCATTTGCATTTCAAAATGGAATACCAGGGACAATACTTAACAAAACTGGGTTGTATAATGTTGAAATTTAAGGCATCCATCTATAGGCCAGCTGGAAAGCTGGAGTTGACCGAGAGGTTTATTGGACCACCAAGAATTATGACTGCTGTGTGTCTTTGATGGTTGCCATTGATTACATTCCATAGTGGGATGGAGTGATACTGAGAAATTTGAGATAGAGAGATTTTAAGAAGTCTCCTAAAGGCACCATGCTCTTTCCTTTGGTGCAACATTTAAAACTAGAAGAAAACAGAGTCAATTGCAGACAGTATTACATAATGACTCATTCTTGTGGCAATTCCGAAACATCGTGGTACTGTAACCTTAACAAATAATGTAGTAGTAGCTCACCTCTTTTCAGTTGTTCTAATTAGGTGGGTTTTCAGAAAATTTGGAGTATGCAATATGCCAGGAAAACTTGGTGCCCAGCACAATTCACTAATAACAGTGGCTACTATAAAGATATGTAATTCTGCATTTACTACCTAACAGAAAATTTTAGTTTATAATGTCAGGGAAATTTCAGTGAAATTTAAAATAAGTATAATAAAACATGTCTATTTTATTTTCTCTTCTAATTTGTAGCTACATATGGGTCACTAGATTGTGAGGGTCCTTCTTCCAGTACATATGCTGACGTGACTAACCATATGGTGTATTATAGCTGTCCAGCAAAGCACATCTGTCTCTGGGCTATGATAAATAGCCTTAAATCCCTCAAATAATCTCTCTTTTCAAAGGCTTTTAACAAAAGGTATCATAAGGTTGAAATGTGTCCTGAAATAACTGGCAAAATCTCACATCATCAAGTGCAGGTATATTCTCACCAGGATTCCTTCATTTATACAGATGCAATCCAAAATGAATGTGACTGGGATTTTCCAGCATTGCTTAGAAATAATAATGGAGAGACATCAACGTCATGACTGAGAAGCATACACACTTACCTAGACCATATATATTTATATAATTGTCCTATTTTTGCTCAAGCAAATAAATGTAACCAAGTACAAGACTAGGAAGGGTATGGAGAATGCTAGTTCACTCCTAAAAAAAAAAAAAAAAAAAAAAAAAAAAAGATGCAACGTGTCAATATATGTTTTCAGCAATTTAATCACCTACAGAAGCCATAATAGCTGCATTAATTATTTTTTGAAGCTGACATTCTTGGCTTGATGAAAATATACAGCCACCAAGGAGAAGCAATTTTTTCTTCTACCAAGGGGATTGAAAAAAAAGAAGAAAAAAAGAAAACACACACACACACAAAGCCTTTCTACCAGGAGAAATGTGACTCAGGCCAACAACCTCAGAAACAATTATTTGTCTATAATAATAAAGAAAATTGTCAACACAGAGGGGGCATAATACTCTTCTGTAGCTCTCTGAAATTCTTAACCTTAGCAGGGACTAGACTTAGAGACAAAATAAGAAAGTAATATCCTCTAAAACCCAAAGAGATAACCACAAAATGTTTTATGTATGAGTGAATGATGGGTCATATTCCTTCACTTTGATTTGTCTGCTTTTAATTCGAGTGTTGAAAGGCAACTCTTTTCAATAATTGTTTCTCTAAGTTTAATGCAAGTCAGCCCAACTTACAAATCAACTAGAAAACAAATTTCAGATACCCATACTCTGTCTGATATTTTGCTAAATCCTGAGAAATACAGAAATATAAAATATGTCTCTTAAGTAGTTTGAAATCTAATTGGAAAGACAGAAAGCAACAGACAGCACAGGAAAAAATGTAGCACAAGAGTAACAGCTGAATTGAATGGTGCCAGAAATTTATTGCATGGGATGTGCCAATTATCAAAACAAAATGTTGGACTACATTGCTATTCACTGTTCTAACATTTATTTGTTTTTGTACTCTGTGTTTTGGCACTGGATATGGCTTTACTGTGGGGGTAAAGATCTATCTGAAAGCATTTGTGTGAATAGTAGATTAACTGGATTGCCCGGGGAATGACGGCAAGTAGATTTTCTTCTTAATTTTTTTCATGGATTGTTATTTAAATAGGGAGGAAAAGCTTTTTTCCTTCCACATGATGCTGTTGAAAATATTTCATGAATGATTTCCCTGTTTTTCTTCATAAAAACAATTTTCAGAAATCACAAAATGTAAGAATTCCAGAAAAGTCTCGTAGTCCTAAAAATCACACATTAATATTACCAACCGTATGGAGAAAATGGGGTTGGCCAGACAATTTAAAATATAACCAGGCCAGTAATAAAAATAATAATAAAATTTATTTAAAATATCTCACTTAAAAAATTAAACTTCTAAAATATTTAAAGAAATGCTGTTCTGAATAAAGCAATTTACATTCAAAATAAAGTGTGATGTAGGTAATTTGATAAAAAGGGATGTAGAAAAATGTTGAAGAGCTAGGAATACACAAATATTGAGGAAAAGCTTGTCTAAGCCGGTGTACATTGCCAAACTGTGCCAAGAGAAACTATAGGCCTGTGGACAGCATTCAGTTCCTCTGTTCCTTATTTCATTCAGCTTTGCCAATATACTTTGCACTCAGCTGCTGTTACTTTGTGGTAAAAATCAATAACTTGCTGGAAAAATTGCAACTTCTACATTTAGATGACAGCATTCCCTATTTATCAATCATTTATGAGCTAATTTACATTACAGAAACACACTGCAGCAGAACAACTTCAATTGCTTAAAAAAAACCTATTATATCATTGATTACCTTTGGATTATTAAAGGGATATTTTCGCTTTACATAATGACATTAGGATATTAGTATTCACAAAAAAATTGTCCTAATAGGCTTTCACAAACTACTGGAGAAAAAATATACTGAAATAGATACTTATGGCACAAGGTAAATGTTAACATTGAGATATAAACAAAATAAAACTTACAGGCTCTTGAACATAATATTCTCTTTCTGGCTCAATGCCTTTGTCTATGATGCATTTACTCCCTGTGCTAGGCTACTACTTTTTTAAATTGTTAATTGCAATGTTTGGAATTTATCCCCCAAAAGTTCATGTATTGGAAACTTAATTGCCATTTTAACAGTATTAAGGGTTGGGGCTTTTAAGAGATCATTAGACCATGAGAGTTCCACCCTCATGAGTGGATTAATGTTGTTATTGAGGGAGTAGGTTAATTATCGTGGGGGTGAGCTTCTCGTAAGTTCAGCTTCCTTCTTCTCTGTCTCACACATGCACTTCCTCACCACGTGATGCCTTCTGCTGTGGGATGGCCCATGTCAGATGATGGTGCCATGTTCTTGGACTTTCCAGCTTCCACAACTATGAGCCAAATAGACTTCTGTTCTTTATAAATTATCCAGTCTGGATATTCTGCTATAGCAGCAGAAAATAAATTAAGATACACATATTTAAGGTGTATAACTTGATGACTTGATATATGTATGTATCATATAAGAACAATGAAGAATCTCCTCCTCTATGAAGCTTACCTCAATTACTCATGGGAAGACTACTTGTGTCTTTGGCCAACCACTGTACCTTGTACATATCACTTTTGATGTATGTTAAAATGAGAACGATTACAATAAATCAAATACATATTTTGCTCACAAAATTTAAGTGCATAGTTGTAAGTGTTCAATAAGAATTTATTGAATAAACAAGGTTTCATGTATCTCTGCCTAGGAGATTTTGGGGTGGGAAAAAAAGTAAATAATTGTGTTGCTCTGTAGAATGAATTCAGGGGTTTAAGTATGTGCAAGTGATTATTTCAGGTAGTTGGGACCATTAAAGCAAAAGCCACAGTGACATTAATTTTGGTAATATAAGTTGTAGTAAAGTTAAGCTTTGGGAGCCAAAATGCCTGCAATACAAGTTATCAGTGTAATGGCTAAATTTCTATGGCAAAGGCAAAGGATTTTCTCATCAGATCAATTTTATGGCAGGATTTGTGGCACTGCTTTTAAAATTTCAGTTTCAAATGGAGTCTCTTTTTTTTTCCTAGAAATTCTTTGAAACAGGCTTATTTTAATAGACTGAGTAATCAGCCAGAGTGGACTTCTGCTGCTTGCAACTAAGAGACTTAAACAAGGGATCAGCATGGAGATTTTTATTAATAGTGTAGTTGTTTGAACAGTGGAAATATATTTTATAGACATCAATTTATAGCATTTAAATAACTTAACCAAGACATATCATCCATTTCTTATTTGGTTTCCATAACATATAAAATTTAAGAGAACCCAAATTAACTGAATGGCTTACATGTGGTAGTTTTTCCAGCATAATCTCTGTAATTAATTTTATGGAAACTATGAAAAACAAAGATCAATTCACTACTTTGAACTGTCTTCCTATAACTATAATGAAAAAAATTGAGGTGGCAATAATTATAAAACATAAAATAACACAAATAAAACAATGCTCTTTCTACCTGAAATGCCCTTTCTGTTCTAATTTACCAGGCTTATCTCAGTCACCTTTCCAGATATCACTCAGATAATTACCAACTCGGGGGTGCCCTCTTAAGATCCACTGAAAGATAATTTAAAAAATACTCTTTTTTGGTCTTCATTATTCTATAATACTTGTACTAAAAACAACTTGCCCCGGCAATTGCTAATTTATACACCCAAGTAAACTATTAGTTTCAAAAGAACATGATTTATTCATCTTTTTATCTTGAGTACTTCTTAGAGTTCCTGGAACACTGTAGGAGCTCAATATGTTTTGAAGAAATTGAGTGAATAAATGAATGAATGAATGAAGCCAATATTTTGAAAGCAATAAACATAAGAAAATCAAACTGACATTGAAATATAACTACAAATTAAATTTAATTCAATGTGGAAATAAATATCATATGACTGTTTGTACATACTGAAATGCTCTGATGATAAAACTAGGGTAGCTCAGAAGATAAAAAGTTGTGCAACAGATAAAAATAGAGTCAACAGTTTCAAATAGAAAGCATAGGGGAAAACTGCCAAAGATTTTAAGATGTAGGAGAAGATGAAACTTTTCATAAGACTTCAAACCAGCCTGTCCTAAGTTTGTCAAGTAATGGACTTGGTGAAAAACTTTTACACGTAAGAGAGTTGGAGGCCGAGTGCGTTGGTTCACGCCTGTAATCCCAGCGCTTCGGGAGACCGAGTCGGGCGGATCGCGAGGTCGGGAGATCAAGATCATCCTGGCTAACACGGTGAAACCTCGTCTCTACTAAAAATTCCAAAAATTAGCCAGACGTGGTGGCGGGCGCCTGTAGTCCCAGCTACTCGGGATGCTGAGGCAGGAGAATGGCGTGAACCCGGGAGGTAGAGTTTGCAGTGAGCTGAGATCGCGCCACTGCACTCCAGCCTGGGTGACAGAGCCAGACTCTGTCTCAAAAAAAAAAAAAAAGAAAAAAAAAGAGAGTTGGAAGAAAAACAATGTTACTCTTTCCGACTACTTCATTTGCAAGATGAGGAGTCGGAGTTCAGGGAATTTAACTAACATTTATTATTGAGGAGTAGGGAAACCAAACAGAAGATCGCAGTTAGAATTGGGGTAACCAGAGCTGGTTTCTCCATCACGAAACACTAAACAGTCTTTTGAGGCTATTCTCTACAACTTGGTTTTTGTTGTTGTTGGGGTTTTGTTTTTGGTCCCCGCTACTCTGCAACCCTAAGGGGCAACAATTGCTGTGGAGAGCTGGCACAGTTAGCAACAGAACCCAGATTTATCATGCTCCCAGTCTAGTATTCCAACTTAGTATAGTGGTTAGAGTACTAGCTTTAAAGTGGCATCAGCTTGTGTTACATTTCTCCTGTCACAACCCACAGTTATGTGGTCATGGACAAATTCCTCAGTACATATGAATCTTCTAATTGGTAAAATGGGGGTAATAAAAGCGCTCTATTCCTACTGTTGTCATAAGGAGTAAATGGGAGTTTTCTGCCATGATAACGATTGTTCTCTCTCTCTCTCTCTTTTTTTCTAGCTACCTTCTTGCCATTGCTGTTAGATGGATGGTTTCAAGGAACACTATTACATGAATATTCTTCATAAGTCTTTCTTATAATCTTCTTCACACATTCCTTCCCCTATCAGATTTGTGATCAGTCCTACCTCAAACTTAATCTCCTTCAAAACCTCAGCCAATTTTCAAGAAACATATTAGAGAAAGTTATCTCCTGAGGTCCCATTGTTCCCTTCCCAGGCAGGGCTTGTCAGAAGAAAACTTCTTTGTGCAAATATAAAAACAGCTTTCTCCAGGCCAACAGAGCCCCAGATGTGGAAGTAGAGTGGGTTGGACTGCAGTTCCCACTGGCTACAATCAAACATGGCAGGCCAGATCTGTTCAGTATTAGTCCTGGATCCAAAACCTATACATCAAGATGTGTTTCAGAATTCAGAATTATTTAGATTTTAGAAAGGTAATTTGGCATGTATGTGTGTATATTTAATAACACGCTCGTGGAGTCAGGGATAGTGTGCCATAATCAAACGTTATTATCTTCATAGCAAATGTATGAATAGTAACATAAAAGAAGAATAAAAACTATAAATAGCCTCATGTCAGATCCAGGTTTGCCTCTAAGCGTGAGTTCTGGTTGGGTTAAGTTCTCCCTGAACATAAAGATATATATATCTCCTCTAATTAATCTATAAGTTCTGTGAAAATAAGACTTGCTATTCATTCACCTTTGTATTCCCTCTAGCATCTATCACTGAACCTTCAAATAGTAGGTGCATAATACATCTGTTGAATTGAATACACAAACATACACACATAAACACATGTATCAAGATGAATAATATATTAAAAACAAGAGAAGACAGACATCTAAATATTAATTATCACAAACTAGCAAATAAGTCCAAACATTTGTATCTATTTTCTCTCTTTGCCTGCCACATCCCTAGGAAGCATGCAAGTAGTTTAGTAAATGAAATCTGCATTTGTGACTTTTCCTTAGCAGAAATGCACATGCTAGGAGCAGAAGCCAGTGTGTATTATTTCATTGCGTCATTATTCTAATGAAAAAGATAAGACTTTCAGGCATTTGTCACTGAATCACAGACACTGAAGTGTTATACTCAGGTTTTTTTTCTCTTTTAATGTTTGTATCTGTGCATATAACTAAGAACAAAGAACGATTATTTCAGGCAAACTGAACTCAACCTAGTTAGCCCAAACTTAATTTACATATGTTGATATTTAACTTTAATACACAGAATGTGCTTTATAAAAGAAATAGATAAGGTTAAACTAGAACTCATATTTTATGTGTGGGAGAGAGTATCTTGTTTTTCAATATCTATGAATTACATAAATCTATATGCCTTTCTTTCTGCAGGGATAGCAAAATACCCTTTCTTGTTAGTCCTTGAAGATGAACCATTACGATATAAAAAATAAAAGGGCAGCTATTTTCAGAAGTAGATAGAAACTTTCACATGGTGGTAAAATCAAAAGCCCCCTGTATTTAGTTAACAGTAAAACTGTCTATGCCTATTGCTATTCATTTGCATGATATACAAATAGAGATGTATAGCCTTAAAACTCAACTTCTATCCTGAATTCACACTAGAAAGTTGTCTTATTCCAAATAAGTTTTTAATTTAGGGGAAGTTAGTGGTAAAATAAAGTGATACATATGAATAATAATATGTGCTTATACCCTATGGTAAAATTATACTGAAGAGCACATTGGAATGATATCAACTACTAATTAAACATTATTTAAGACAATTTCTTGAAACTCCTTTACATATCAATTGTTCTAGCTTTTTTACTGCATAGTATATAAGATTATAGATCACTAAATAACATCTTATATACCTGGTGATTTAATCTGAATATTTCTCCACTCCAAATCCCATGTTGAAATTTGATCACCAGTGTTGGAGGTGGGGCCAGGTAGGAGGTGTTTGGGTAATGGAGGTGGATTCTTCATGGACTGATTGGTGCCTTCATTACAGTAATGAGTGTTTTTCACTCTGTTAGTTCCTGCAAGGTCTGATTATTAAAAAGAGCCTGGCACTTACCTCCTCTCTCTCTTCTTACCTCTCTTGCCATGTGATGCTTTCCTCCCTTTACCTTCTGCCATGAGTGGAAGCTTCCTGAGGCCCTCACTAGAAGTAGATGCTGATGCCATTCTTTTTGTACAGCCTGAAGAACTGTGAGCCAAATAAACTTCTTTTCTTTATAATTACCCAGCCTTAGGTACTTCTTTATAGCAACACCAACAGACTAAGACAAAAACATTGATACTGAGGAATGGGTTGTTCCTATAAAGATATTTTAAAATGTGGAAATGGCTTTGGTAGTGGGTAATAGGCTGAGATTGGAAGAGTTTGGGGGGCTCAGAAGAAGACAAGAAGAGAAGGGAAAGTTTGAACTTCTTCAAGACTGATTAAGTGGTTATGACCAAAATGCTAATTGAAATGTGGACAGTAAAGACCATGCTGAGGAGGTCTCAGAATGGAAGTGAGGAACTGGTTTAGAACTGGAGCAAAGGTCACCCATTTTTAGCCCTTGCAAAGAACTTGGCTGCACTGCGTCCATAACCTAGGGCTTTGTGGAAGGTAGAACTTAAGAGTGGTGGCCTAGGGTATTTGGCAGAAGAGATTTCTGAGCAGCAAAGCATTCAAGAAGTGGCAGGGTGGCTTCTGTTAGCCTACAATCACATATGGGAGCAAAGAAATGACCTAAAGTTGGAACTTCAAATTAAAAGGGAAGCAGAGCATAAAACTTTTGGAAAATTCACAGCCTGGCCACATGGTAGAGGCAAAAATGTGTGTTTTCAGGTGAAGAATCCAAGCAGACTTCTAGTAACTACTTGCTAGAAAGGTTAATGAGGATAGAAGAGAGCCAGGTGCTAATGGTCAAAACAATAGGGAAAAGGCACCAAAGGCATTTCAGAGACCTTCAAGACAGCCCCTCCCATCACAGGCTCAGAGGCTTGAGAGGACAGAATGGTTTCTGGGGCCAGAAGTAGGGTGCCTGCAGCTTCCTTGCACCATCTCTGGAACTGCTTCTTGAGTCCTGGCTTCTCAGGCTCCATCTTTGCTTCAAAGGCCCCCAAGTCTGGCTGAGGCCACCTCTCTGGAGAGCACAAGCCATAAGCCTTCATGGTTTTCATATGGTGTTACGTCTGCAGACATGCAGAATGCAAGAGTGAAGGAGGCTTGGCAGTTTCACCTACATTTCGGAGGATGTGTTGGAAAGCCTGGGTGCCTAGGCAAAAGCCTGCCACAGGGTGAAGCTGCTACAGAGAACCTTGACTAAGGCTGGGCTGAGAGGGTATGTAGAGATGGAGTCCCCAGAGAGAGTATCCACTGGGGCACTACCTAGTGGAGCTGTGGAAGGAGAGCCACCACCATCCAGACCCTAGAATGGTGGAGCCACTGACAGTGTGTACCCTTAGCCTGGAAAAATCACAGACATTTGATTCCAAGCGGTGAGAGAAGCCATATGGGGCTTCAGCCAGCAAAGCCATTGGGAGAGGGCTGCCTGAGGCTTTGGTGGTCTACCTCTTTTACCAGTGCACCCAGGATGTGGGATATAGAGTCAAATTAAATTATTTGGGAGCTTTAAGATTTAATTCCTGCCCTGATGCATTTCAGACTTGCCCAGGGACTGTTACTCCCCTCTTTTTGCCAGTTTTTCCCCTTTGGAATGGGATGTTTATGCAAAGCCTGTACACCACTGTATTTTGGAGGTAAATAACTCATTTTTGATTTTACAGACTCAAGCTGCAGATCTTTCCTTGACTGTTAAGTGAGACTTTGGAGTTCTGGGTTGGTGCTGGAAGTTAAGACTTTTGGGGATTATAAAGAAGGAATGATTGTATATTATAATGTGAGAAAGACATGAGATTTGGGGATCCAAGGGTAGAATAATATAGTTTGTAATATTTTTCACCTCCCATCTCCTACTGAAATTTTATCCCCAGTGTTAGAGATGGAGCCTGGTGGGAAGTGTTTTGTTCATGGGGGCAGCTGCCTCGTGAAAGGCTTGGTGCCTTCCTTGCAGTAATGAGAGTTCTTGCTCTGTTATTTCCTGCTATATCTGACTATTAAAAAGAACCTGGCACCTCCGTCTCCTCTCTCCTTTACTTTCTCACCATGTGATACCTGCTCCCTTTCACCTTCTGCCATAACTGGAAGCTTCCTGAGATCCTCACCAGAAGCAGACGTTAATACCATGCTTCTTGTACAGCCTGCAGAACCATAAGCCAAATAAATCTTTTTAAAATAATTTACTTCAGTATTCCTTTATAGCAACACAAATGGACTAAGACACCAGAGCATAGAATCAATCATGAATTATTTAGTAGAAAAGATAACCAAAAGCAGATTTGCGTTATTCTGTGTGCCTCTGAAAGTGTCTGAGACAACACTTTGGGTTCTCCTAGTTTATCTGAAAGGTGGTCCCAGCAATCAGAGGGAGGGAGGGGCAGGGGAAAACCCTACAGTTGATGTTACTGAGCTAGACACCCTGGTGGAAAAATGGAGCTCAATCCCACTGAAAACTCTCAGAAATACATGTAGATTACCTGAACTTTCCACTGAAGGATGGAAAGCTGGATCATTTCTTCACTAATTTATTCTGTTCATTGAAGAGTTCTTATAGGGCATTCACTTCCTTGTGTTTGTGCTACATCTGCATTTGAGTTGATCAAGAGACAAGAAAAGGCTGCTATGTAGGTCAAGACTATCGGTTGTTTAAAAGAATGGGCTTCATAATCTATTGATGGTGTTTCTGGAGCATGAAATCTAAGGTTTGGGCCTCTTTACTCACAAATATATGGTTGATTTCCTTCTATTGTTATAACTTATATAAATTATTTTTCAGGAATGGAATGGCTACCATGCTTTGGATACACACACAGGTGTATATAGCAGTCCCTTTTATCCTCGGTTTCTCTTTCACGAGTTTCAGTTACTTGTGGTCAGTAGTGGTCTGAAAATAGGTGAGTACAATACAATAAGATATTTTGAGAGAAATAGACCATATTGACATAACTTTTATTGCAGTATGGTTGGCCCTCCAGATCCATGGATTCTGCACCCATGGATTCAATCAGCCTCAGGTCAAAAATATTCAGAAAAAAAGGATGATTGCATCCGCACCAAACGCGTACAGACATTTTGTGTTATTATTCCCTGAACAATACAGTATAACTGTTTACACAGCCTTAACACTGTATTAGGTATTATAAGTAATCTAGAGCTAATTTAAAGTACATGGTAAGATGTACATAGGTTATATGTAGATACCACATAATTTTATAAAAGTGACTTGAGTATACAGAGATTTTGATATCTGTGGAGGGTCCTGGAACCAAATTCCCACAGGTACTAAGAGACAATTGTATCTTGTTAGAGTTGTGCTATTTTATTATTAGTTATTATTGTTAGTCTCTCACTGTGCTTAATTCATATATTAAACTTTATCATAGGTGTGGACAGGAGAAAACAGTTTATAGAGAGATCAGTTTTATCTGTAGTTTCAGGCATCCGCTGGGGGTCTTGGAACATATTCCCCAAGGATAAGCGGTGGGTGACTAATGTATAAACAGTGATGCATTGTTTAACGGAGATACATTGTGAGAAATATGTCATTGGGTGATTTTGTTGTTATTCGAATATCAAAGAGTGTAATCACCCAAACCTAGATGGTATAGCCTATTGCTCCTAGGCTACAAAGATGTATAGCATGTTACTGTACTACTATAGACAACTATAACACAATGGTAAGTATTTGTGTATCTAAACATACCTAAACATAGAAAGACTACAGTAAAAATACAGTATTATAATCTTACGGGACTAACATCACACATGAAGTACATGCGGTCTGTTTTTGACTGAAACACTGTTATGTAGCACATGACTGTATACACACACACATGATCTATGCACATACATACACGCATGCATATTCTTACAAATTTATGCGTATACTTTTTGACATTACTGTTGTAGCGCAGAGGAAGCTCCCCTCTCAACACTTCAAATGAAAGTAGAAAGGTCTAAGCTGATGACATAACTGAGGGCTCATGCACCCACTCACAGCAGCAATGGTGTGTTTGTGCTCAAATAGACTGACAACTAAAGAACCTCTGTTGACACACCCCACCCGTGACTCAAAATGAACCGCGGAAAAAAAAAAAAAAAGATATCTCACTAGCAAAAGGCTAAGAGTCCAATAAGGGCAATAGAGAACAAATATTAAATATTAAGCAGAAAATGAAAGATGGATTTGCTTGATAATCAGCTTGACTGATGTCTAGCAAGGAAAAGACAGAGAGCCCCAATCTTTAGAAAATAATTACTTATGAGGGGAAGCCACTAAATAGTTTAAAGGACACAAGCGTCATGATTAGATTTGAATTTCAGAAAGATCATTTAAGTTAGTTTTAGTAGAATGCTCTAGAAACATGTGACGCTTAGGCAGGAAGATGAAAGGAGAGGCTGATGCAGAAATGCAGGTAAGAAGGCTAAAGACCAGGTGCAGGCAGTGAGAGTATTATGGAGGCAGGCGGAGGTTTTAGGACTATTAAAGGAATATAATAGGAAAACTTGGTGACTGACTGAATGTTATGAATAAGGGAAACACATAGGCCTGTCCGGAGCTTCCTGGTTTTGGTTACATTCAAATCCAAGATTTCCAACCTGGTATACCATTTTCCTTTTTCTTTTTTGAGATGGAGTCTCACTCTGTTGCCCAGGCTGGAGTGCAATGGCACGATCCTGGCTCACTGCAACCTCCACCTCCCAGGTTCAAGCGCTTCTCCTCCTCAGCCTCCTGAGTAGCTGAGATAACACGCACTCACCACCACCAGGCCCAGCTAATTTTTTATTTTTAGTAGACATGGGGTTTCATCATGCTGAGAAGGCTGGTCTCGAACGCCTGACCTCAAGTGATCCACCCTCCTCAGCCTCCCAGAGTTCTGGGATTATAGGCTTGAGCCACAGTGCCCAGCTGGAACCTGGTATACTTTCTATTAAAGCAAGCCTTACTGTCCAATTTTCAAAACAAAAGAAATGGATGCAATTTCTTCTTTCAAAATTGCTTATTTGCTTTATGTTTTCTGCTTATTTAAAAAAAAAATCTAAAGGAGACTCACAGCTAACCTTGTTCTAATAACCCTAATTCACTTGATATTTGGATGGAGTAATATGCTTGAATTTATTTCCTTGTAATGGATTGACTTGTCTAGCCAGCCAATAAATGCAGCACTGGGACTCTGTATATTTCTCCCAGTATTATATTATAGCAACTGACAATAATAACAGTAATAATTATCCAATTTCGAGATGGAGAAGTACCTTTGACCTCCATTTGATCCCTCTGGTCTATCTAAGTCTGATTCAGCATTGATTTCTTTCCCAAGGAAGTTGCTATAATCATGTTATGGCTGATTTATCACAATATGCTTGCTGGCTAGTGATTTCTCATCTTGAACTTGCTTCTTTCATTTTTCCCTCTCCTAAAAGACATATTGAAATATTTTCTTCAAAGCAAGGAGAATTCTCCATGTGTTCTTCCATATTTTTCTTGGTGGGTGGTGTAAAGTGACCTATTGTCTCCGAGAACCGTCCTAATTGCATTTTCTGTGTTCGGAGGGCAAAATTTAAAAGTAAATAAAATAAATAAAGCATGCTACAGGAAATTCAATTTAGATTGCAAATATGGTAATAGGAAAATAACATATGCTCAGAAATCACTAGGCTTAGGTTCTAGATTTTCCTACTAATTATTTTTGTGGTAGGAACAACTCAATCTTTTTGAGTTTTGGTATTTTTCCTTATAAATTACATCTAGTTGAACTCTGTCCTGCACTCAAAAATGTTACAGTTAATAATTTTAAGCACATCTAAAAGTTGTGGGTAGGGTGTGGTAGCCCACGCCTGTAATCACAGCACATTGGGAGGTTGAAGCAGATGGATCACCTGAGGTCGGGAGTTCGAGACCAGCCTAGCCAACTTGGAGAAACCCCGTCTCTACTAAAAATACAAAAATTAGCCAGACCTGGTTGCGGGCGCCTGTAGTCCAAGCTACTAGGGAGGCTGAGGTGGGAGAATCACTTGAACCTGTGAGGCGGAGGTTTCAGTGAGCTGACATCATGCCACTGCACTCCAGCCTGGGCAACAAGAGTGAGACTTGGTCTCAAAAAAAAAAAAAAATATGTTGTGATAACAAATATAATGGGAAAATCACTGTAACAGTATAGGGTTTGATGATAGTATATCAGTAAGGACTGACTTATCATTCAGAAGGAGTGCAAGTGTCACTGCTGGTGGACTTTAAACTGATATTCTGCGAGGAATTTGTAAATTAAAAAGCTTCCAAAATTATCTAGTACCACATACTTGACTTTACGGATGGCAAAACTGAGACTCAGAGAGAAGTAATGTGAGCCAAGCTGCATAGTTCATTAGTCCCCCTTTCAGGGGACTTCAAGTCAAGTCTTGTAATTCCTAATCCAAACCCTTATAATATATAATATTTCATCTAAATAATTAGCGGTTGTTGAAACACAGTCACTAGCGAGGAGATTAATCATGAGAGGTCAATTATGCTATGCAAACAACCGTCAAATCTTGCTGGTTGAAAACAATATTTTCTTTCTTTCATTCACACTTTGCATCTTGTGGGTTGCTGGGAGCTCTATTCTGGACCGTTGTCACTTTAGGCCCCAGGCTGACAAAACAGCCTGAATCTAGATTTTTGCCAATCACCATGGGAAAGAGTTTGTTTGTTTATTTATTTATTTATTTATTGTTAAGCAAAGTATAGTGTGGGTTCTTAAAACTTCCTTCTCCAAGGGACAAGTCACCTTGAGTCATATTTCAATGGCCAAATAAGTCACATGGCCACACCTGACTCCAAAGGGGATGGGCAAGTTAAATCCTACCAGGTGTCCAGAGAGTGTGACATAGACAAGTGAACATGAGTAACGAACACCATAGCATGTTTAGCAGGTAGAACAGAGAAGGAACATGGAAAATTTAAGTCTGTTCCCTAAAATATGTAGCGAATTTAGGGAATGTTCTGAGTAAAATTTATAGTGCCCAATTCCCTTACAATTTGTCTCAGAATCTCTACATGAATCAAAACTCCAGGGACAACAAGGTGTGTAGCTTCAAAAATTTAGCAGACTCAATGTCTAAAACAGACTTCACATACCAGGGACCTGCTGGCCAGATTCAGTCAGTGAATGGGTTATGTAGCCCACAGTATTTGTAAAAGGATTAAATTAGCTGCTGATATTTTTTAAGTGGAGTTTTCACATACAGTAATTGGCTTTTGGTTTTCTTGAACTCATCATATCTGGTTGGACCTGACAATCATTCCTCCATGGCAAAAGTTGCTTAAAGTGACTAACATTATCCTTTGTAGTTACATCAAGAGCTTTCTCGTTTGTCACGGTCCTTACAACTCACTCTTTTCTTAGATCTGGAGTGTGTTACTTATTTAATAAAGTGACCTATCAGAAGCTGCTACCTATGTGCCAAAATATACTGTCCCTTCTTTGGGCTGAAAGCTAGCTATATTTCTCAGCTTTCTCTGCCCTTGGGCCATATGACTCAATCCTCTCCAGTGGAATGTGAGGGGAAGTGATGCGAACTGCTTTTAGACCTGGGTTATGCACATCCACAAATTCTGTGCCTGAGATTTCACTGAACACCTACTCTGGACAGTTATATGCACAAAAATGTAAAAGCATCAATCGTGTTATGCTCTTGAGGTCTATTTTTTACAATGGCATTTAGTTAGCCTACTTGGGCTAATAGCTGAGTCAGGCAGGCATTTGCGCCTGTGCTCATAATAAACCATTCAGGTGATTTTTGGATATATATGTTTTTGAACATTTTCAGGGACTGAATCATTACAACCTCCTTTAGCTGGGGAAGAGGGGCAGGAGTGAGACGTTTCAGGCATAGAGAAAAGTAAAAGAAGCAAAATAGAGATATGGGGCCCCAAACCTGGAGAGTTTGAGAAAGACTAATTGATTCAGTTTGGCTGCATTTTCAGAAGAGGAGTAGAAGTAAATGCACAATTTTAAAGGAATGAGAATCCCAAGCTAAGAGAATTTAAACTATGGAGAAAGAATCAGTGAATCTGGGGGGAATGAGGGGGATAAGAGTGATAGGATACTTCATTTGTTTTAGGGGCCACTAATTTAACATCACTGTAGACTGTAAGCAGGTGAGTCTGGAGAAAGCAGGACACTCAAGAAGTACTACAGGTCTGCAATTAAGAGAAAGTAGCAACTACCATTTATTGAGTGCTTTATAAGACTTGGGCCTTAGGCAGATTACCTTCTATGCATTATTTCAATTAATGAAAGTAGTATTATAAAATATCTATTTTATCTACAAGCAAGTTTTAAAATGCTAATTAACTTAGCCCAAATCATGTGGGTGTACATATATACCCTAGATCCACCTTTCTATCTATCTATCTATCTATCTATATATTGCAGTAATTCAATGAAGTTTAAATTAATGGTAAATCCAAATCATGTGTCTGTATATATATTCTAGATCCACCATTCCATCTAGACAGACAGACAGACAGACAGATAGATAAATGGATGGAATGGTGGATCTAGGGTTTGAATTCAGATAAATCTTTCCTCAAAGTTCTTCCTAATTAACTACTACATTATGTTTTATAACACAGTCTAAACTTAGGTAGTAGTGACAAAGGAGCAGAAACAAGAGAGAGAAAGAGATGCAGTTGGATTTACCATTAATTTAAACTTCATTGAGATACTGCTAAGCATAAAAAACTGCTCAAAATGTAAAACATGGTTCTTGATTACCAAAAAAATGTAGAGTCCAGTGGCAGGAGCTTTGAGCCAGAGTCAACCCAGACAGTGGTCAGGCCATCACAACATTACTGTGCTCCCTTCCGTAAAAAAGGGCATCATGGTAACTGGTCTTCAAAGGTGACCCCTAAAGAACTATGCCTCCTGGTATTTATGTTTTCAAGAAATTCCCACACACATTGAATTTGAGCTGGCCTGGGTCTAGGTTTATCCAACATCATATGGCAGAATGGAAGCCTTGCTGATTTGTACCTGCCTAGTCTTTAGGAAGACTGGCAATATCCGTTTCCTTCCTCCAGGAAAGCTGACTTTTGGGAGTGCTGCCACATAAGAAGTTTGGCTACACTGCTGGAGATTCTACACGGAGAGACCACACAGAAAGACCACATGGAAAAGAGAGGCGTTCGGATGGCAAGATGATGAAGAGGGGTTCAGCCTTCCCAGAGTCTAAGTTGAGTCTCCTTATGAATTTGGCAACTTTGTGAAAATTCCCAAGTAAGATCAGCACAACTAACTGATCCCTGACAACTCAGAATGAGGAGAGGTAACAAATGTGGTTCATGGTGGTTGTTTGAAGCTTTTAAGGTTTGGGGAATTTTGTTACACGGCAATTGATAACTGAAAGAGGGTTGTTACAAATTTGTGAGATATTGGAAAAGGAATTTACTTGAACTACAGGAATTATATGGCTAAAATAACAACAATGCTGATTATAATATTATCAAGCATGTTTTATTCAAATCCTTGATTGCAACTGAACATTCTTATTGCATCGTGTGTTACTCTGAATTCAGATATACAAAAAACATGCCATGTAGCACTAGAAACAAGAATATCACATCCTTCCTATTATAGCAACATGCATTGGCTCCTAATCCAATGCACTGAGCCCATACGGAGGGTTAAAAACTGTTCCCCCAAACCAATGCTATAAAAAAACTTCCCTGATTTATGCATTTCATCTACTCTAATTATCATCATAGTTAGAAATGCCATTCCTTCACGTATAACGAAATAGTCTGTTCAGACAGCTGTCCAGTTACTTCAAATTCCAGTCATCCATCATCTAAATCTGTACACAGTGGCATGTGTTATTAACCCATTGCTTAAAGGCTACCTGGTTTTGTGACTTCAAACTATAATTGCTGGTCAGAGGACATTACTACACTGAGTTCTCATTTCTCTGCCTAAAATAAATGAACTGTATGTGGAAAAAAGGCGTCAATTCAATCCTTTCCCACCACTTATAAGACGCAAATGAGTTGTGTTGCAGGTAAGGCAATTTCTTCTATGGAGTGGACATGTAATAAATATCTGTGGAGTGAACACATGATCTCCATGATCCATTGCATATTGATTTTGAGATAAAATGAAGGGTTCATTATGAGTCCTAGCTAAATGAAGAGAAACTGACTTGGGCAAGGCAAGAATGCATTGTTCTGAGAGACAATGAATTTGATTGTCTAATGTGATGGCATTAGAAAGAAAAGGGCATGCCTCTTTTTCAGCTGGAACCATGGAGGTTATAGAAGAGAAGAAGTTTCCTGCTGTGCCAGAAACCCTTAAGAAAAAGCGAAGGAATTTTGCAGAGCTGAAGATCAAGTGCCTGAGAAAGAAGTTTGCCCAAAAGATGCTTTGAAAGGCAAGGAGGAAGCTTACCTAGGAAAAAGCAAAGCACTATCACAAGGAATATAGGCAGATATACAGAACTGAAATTCGAATGACGAGGATGGCAAGAAAAGCTGGCAACTCCTATGTACCTGCAGAACCCAAATTGGAGTTTGTCATCAGGATCAGAGGTATCAAGGGTGTGAGCCCAGAGGTCTGAAAGGTGTTGTGGCTCCTTCGCCTTCGTCAAATTTTCAACGGGATGTTTGTGAAGCTTGACAAGGCTTCGATTAACATGCTGAGGATTGTAGAGCCATACATTGCATGGGGGTACCCAAATCTGAATCCAGTAAATGAACTAATCTACCAGCGTGGTTATGGCAAAATCAATAAGAAGTGAATTGCTTTGACAGATAATGCTTATGATTGCCCGATCTCTTGGTAAATATGGCATCATCTGCGTGGAGGATCAGATTCATAAGATCTATACTGTTGGAAAACGCTTCAAAGAAGCAAATAACTTTCTGTGGCCCTTCAAATTACCTTTTCCACCAGGCAGAGTAAAGAAAAAGACCACTCATTTTGTAGAAGGTGGAAATGCTGGCAACAGGGAGGACCAGATCAACAGGCTTGTTAGAAGAATGAACTAAGGTGTCTACCCCGATTACTTTTCTAAGCTGGTCGGTTAATAAACAGTGCCTGCTCTCAAATTGAAATAAAAAAAAAAGAACAGTGCATGATAGTCATAAACTTTCTTTTTTTAAAGACAACATTAAAATATATTTTCATAAAATAATAAACTTTCTACAAATAAATTGTCAGTTTGGGAAATGCAAACAAAATATTTGAGAATTATGGCAGGTTCTTCCTTATACATGCACAAGTCCTGTTAATATGATAGGATTCTGGGCCTAGAAAGGACTATGCTTATATATATGCATAATTTATAGGTGAAAATTGGCATTATTACTGGTGTGAAACTTGGAAGGTCACTTCCAAGTTGAATAAAAAGGCTGTGAAAGTTTACTTTTTCTCACTGTTTTGTGTAAAAGTAAAGACATACATAGCCACACAAACACAGAGAGAAACAAAATCTATAAAAGAAAAGTGAAATGCTTCTTTTATTTTCTCCCACTCACATTTCTACTCCCCAGAGACAACTAGTGTTAACAGGTATATAACGTTTCAAACACATTGATGAATCCATGCAAACAGGCAGCAACATAGACACGTATGTAAAAGTGTGGGGTTGTGAGAGACATGTTTTTCTGCAACCTGCTTTTTATAGTGACCAGTAACATATAATGGAACTTCATCACTGTCAGTGCATACAAAGCTACTTCACTTCTTAGATGGATTTGTTGTTATTCCAAACACTGGGTGAAACAATTTATTTAATGCTTTGTGTAGTTATGGACATTTGTGTCATGTCAAATCGTGTGAATACTTCTGTGGCAAGATAATAACAACAATAATAATATTTATCATTGCAATAGCTGACATTGTCACATACTATGCACTAAGCACTATGCTAAATGCTTTATGTGCTTAGTCTTCTTAGCAACATTTTGAGGCAAGCATTACTAAATGTTCGTTTTAGATGGAGATTTGGAGGCTGGGGAAAGGTGACACATTGTCCATGTGACACGATTAGTCCTCAACAGAACTACGATTTGAACCCAGGTTTGTCTGTGCCTAGATTTTTAGCCACCACACAAAACTGTCCTAAAAAAACTTCAGTAGAATTACTGAGTAAAAGGACATGTGCATTCAAACTTCTGCAGCATACTATTCCATTTTAGTCTACTCAAATATTTAGTGTATTAAGTACATTCGTGTAACTAAAAGATCATATACTCATTTAGAAATAATGATGTATCTACTCTAGCATTTCATGAAACAGTTTTGAGAGAACTCATTTCGTATGTCAGTGTCATTAGTGTGTTCATAATGACCAAAATAACCAGAGTTACTTTTGAGCCTTCCTGCCTAGCTTTTCAGCACACATCATTTTGACTTTCATTTAAGTCGAAGGGGACATAAGACTTTTTGAAACTAGTGTGAATCTGTCCATGACAATTTTATCCTTAGATCTAAGTAGCCACTCACATTATATTAGAGCATTTTTTTCTATTTTTTATTCTTCCTATAAGTGCTATATCTGCTTTCCAGCATATAACCAGTTACTGAATTGTCCTTAAAAAGTGATACAAAATCTTTAATAAATACACAAACATATAGACTGGTAGAATGAAAACCTGTGTTCATTAAGTGTCTTTATTTTTATTTTGCTCTGGAAAATGTAGGGAGGTTCCTGGATCTAGCAACAAACTTACTAGATCCAGAGAAGGGTCAAATGATATGGAGACACACACACACACGCACACACACACACACACACACACACAGAGAGAGAGAGAGAGAGAGAGAGGGAAAGAAAGAAAGAGAACCAAATCAAATCACAACAGAACAGAAACCAAAGCTGGGCAATTTTGTCATATCCAAATTTAATAGAAAAGGAAAAGGAAGGAGCAAAGTCATATACAACAGTTAATTCACCAGAGTAAGAACTGTTGGTTTAGGCCGGGAGTGGTGGCTCATGCCTGTAATCCCAGCACTTTGGGAGGCTGGGGCGGGCAGATCACAAGGTCAGGAGTTCAACACCAGCCTGACCAACATGGTGAAACCCCGTCTTTACTAACAATACAAAAATTAGCTGGGTATGGTGGCATGCACCTGTAATACCAGCTACTCAGGAGGCTGAGGCAAGAGAATTGCTTGAACCCGGGAGGTGGACGTTGCAGCGAGCCATGATCGTGCCACTGCACTCCAGCCTGGGTGACAGAGCAAGACTCTGTCTCAAAAAAAAAAAAAAAGAACTGTTGGTTTAAACTGATTAAAGCATCATCAGTGTATCAAATATTTAGAGATTTGGATTGTAAGCAACAGAGACCCACTCTGATAATTTGAGCAGAAAAGTAGTTTATTTACAAGACAGCAAGTAACTCACATAATCTCTAGGAGGGCTGAAGATCCAGGCTTGCTGATTACACTGCTAGGAAATTAAAGTAAAATCCACGACTCACACCGTAGACCTGGTCCTATGATAACTCCATTGTCACTACCAAAGAGCACAGACTGCACACTTCTTTCCAGCTGTGTTTGTTCCTAGCTCTATGGCTAAAAATACTGCCACTGCTGCTTGTGAAAACTGGATGAGGCCACCAGAGACGTATTTGCAAGACTGGGTTTCTATGTAGTATCTATTTTCTTTTTTTCATAACATTGGCTTTTTGTACAAAATCCAGGCACCTGGTCTGATTGGCAGTCTGTATCATTTGTCAGTGCTGCTGTTAGGGAGGCTGAGAAGTCCATTATCTGCCATTCTCTTGGTTGTTTGACTCACAAGTTCGTATATGGAAAGGTGGGTCAGTTGCTAGTGAAATAATACAGCATACTCTGCCACACTGAGTGGAAGGATCTTTTTACATCATTATTCTCTCTATGTTATAATTTTATCAGTTTGGAAATAATGACTCTTATTTGTTGACCAAAAAAATGAGTTTTTCTTATTAAGGATATTTGCATTCCTTACAATTCTAAAAATAAGTAATTATAGACCATATTGCATGTAATTTCTGAGATGGTTACAGTAGAGAAGAGGTTGACTTTAAGCTTCTTGAAGGATAAGTTGTATAAACATTGGCTCATCAGTCTCATAAAGGATTCTATTTCCTGCACTAGAACTGGCAACAATTTCATGAGAGTGAAGTGTTCTATACATACTGTATCAAGCTTTTTCATAATCATAATATTTGGAATGTCTGTGGCACTCTCTCCTTTCAAAGTACTTTAACAAACATTAGCTATAATTGTAAAGAGCTTTAGGATCCTTAGGGATGAAAAGTATTGTATAAATGTGCCATGTAACCATGCCTATTACTTCTGTACATTGCTGCATAAATTATCAGAAAATGAGTAAATGGATTTCAGTCTCATGCACTTGAATGTTAATTGTGAAGAAAAATCTTCTTTCACCAGTTTGGAGATGACAATTATATCACAGTCTATTTGCTTTTGTAGGTATTCACTCTTCGTTAATCTTGACAGATTATAACCTCAGGTGCACTCTGTGTCTGGAAGTCTTTTTGTGTATCTTGACACAAAGTTTAGTGTCAATTCTGATGTTCAGTCTGCTGTGAAGACATGCTACAGTATCTGCGGCCTTGCTATATATCACTCTTGTACATGTACCTAGATTCTGCTGAAGCAGAGAATCTAATCCTAGCAGTTATTACTTCACTGAGCAGCCATAATGCTTCTGCGAGTTTTGTTATTGTTTGGTGATGGATTTCAATAAAGAAATTTAAAACACCATGTTAACAATTTTTAAAATATCAAATTCTACACTTTTATTGAGAGATACGTTTATTAACAGTTCTTTCTTGACAGCATGCCAAATACAGGTTGTTGTTTCCTGAAGTTTAGTTCTCATTGCACAAAGTTTAATTTTTAAACAATGGCACTCTGTATTTTAGCTTCTCTTAGTTTTGCCAGGCATGAGAAAAAAAAAAATCAAATAAGCATAAGCCTTGGCTATTTTAAAGGGAGTTTTCAGATTTTCTGAAATACTACTAATTTTCTTGCCCTTGAATTCTAATATCCAAACTACCACCATAATTAATCCTTTTTAATGTCTGTCCATTTCATACTTTATTTTCATATTGAACAAGGCTAGTCTTGACATCCCATGGACCTTCTAAACTATACTCCCACCATGGGTCAAGAAATTCAGTTCTAGATTATTTAAATAGGGGTAAGAACCCTTTCACTATTAAGGGCTCATGTCTGAAACATTTCTCTTGAGCCAAAATGGACTGTTGCAACCTGACTTACTGTAGGTTCAGCCTGGTTTTGGTCCTTTCCCGTGGATGAGTGAAGCAGGCCTGGCATAACACAACAGGCATCAGTAGAAATTTCAGGTATATGGAGATCATGACAGCTAAGGAAGATTATTAGCATATGTGAACGTGAATTTTGAGCTGCTACAGCTTCTAATTTGAAAGGGAGCCCAGAAATGCAGAATTTTCAAATAGCAACAGTATAGTCGGAAAATAATAGCACTGCACAAATGTTTCTGTGGACATTTCGTCTGGAGATGGAAAACTTTACAACCATGGCTTTCCTTCTTTCCTTGACTTCTAGTTTGACTTCTAGCTCACAGGTTCCGAACCTTGGCAGTTCTCCTAGGCTGCACTCCTGCAGGTGTACCCCAACTTGGTGATGGGGTCTCCCACAGCCACCACTTAAGTTTAGGCAAGTGACACTTTGTGCTTGAGCTATCATGATAGTCCTCAAACCATTTGCTTTGTCTTCGGTTTCTCTCTACTTTAACATAAACTTCCCACAAGTGACAGATTAATCTTCCCCATAGTGGCTTTCATTGTATCACTATCTTGCTCAAAATCCTTTAATTGCTTCGCATTTCATAGAGGAAGAGATTTAAAATCTCACATTAATAAACTGCAGTCCATCATAAGGGCTTACCATGGCCCCATCACTGTACTAAGTGCTTTACATGCATTATCTCATTTAATTATCGCATTGCGGTAGATATTATTATCCTTATTCTATGGGTGCAGAAACTGAGGCTAATCTCCCATTGACCTCATTTTATATAATAAAAATATATATAATCCTACAATGGCCTGGAATAATATATTTAAAAATGAAAAAAAAAATCTCAGTTTCTCTCCCAGCTCTACAAATTACCAGCTGGGCATCTTTTTCAGAGAGTCACGAAAACTCTCTAAGCCTCATCTTCATCATCTAGAGAATAAGAAAAACAAGGCCTATCCCTCAAGGTCATTCGGGATAAAAGAAAATGATTTAAAATAGTACTCCAATGACATAAGTTAATATTATTAATGTAAAGCAAAAGATGAGTTTGCATATCTTACTAAATTAAATGTCTAGGAAGAATACACAATGAAATACATGTTGGTGGAACTGCAGATTGCCTACATAATGTGATTTCACGGCTGCTCACATGACTACTCTAGCTCCTCCTCCTCCTACTGACTCCACACACGCATTTAGTGAGTGCACTTTATATGCTAGATACCGCATTTACAGGAAAGGCAGACATTCAGGATGGCTTCTAGTTTTCTGTGATGAGAATTAGAGGAGGAAGAGTGTGTTTATGGGGGAGAAGAGATTGAGCTCAGTTTTGAACATTAATTCATTAATGTTCATTAATGAATTCATTTTGAACTAATTAATTGAACTGTAATTTTTGAGTGGACTTCTTAGAAGAGTATCCAAGAGGACAAACATAAAGTTCCATGGCTCAGAACACAAAGCAGGGCTGGAGATGAAAATATGAGAATTTTACACACATGAATTTTTATTTAGTGTCATGGGACAGAATAAGAACACCTGGAGAGAGAATCAGAAGAATATGAAGCCAAGAATCCTGAGTATAATATTTAAAGTTCAGATAAGGAGGAGGAGCCAGGAACAGTGACAAGAAAAAAGAAGCCAAAGGTGGTGCCACAGAGGAGGCAGTTTTCAACTATACTGGAAGATTCAGAAGGGTTTCTTGTCTTCTTAGAAAAACAGGTATTAATGAAATGGGGAGCAGAACCCGGACACGATGATTCAACTCTCTTCTTAAGATATGGGAAAATCCTATTCCCAGTGCTATACCCTTTTAAACTGCTGTTACACACTTGTGGTTGGTTTTGGGGGGGAAAATCATGAAGATATTGATCATCTGAAGGGCCATGAGAACATCAGGGACTATGAAGTGTGTGTTTTTGAATATTTGGCTACAGGCTCGGGGAGTGAGGTCTGATAAGATGGGTGGGACTAACTATAAAATCTTGCTATATTTTTGCCAAGAGACTGACCTGGTTTCAGTTTTCTGGAGTTTCTATAACTGCTAAAATATGCCTCATTTCATGCTAGTGTTGAGATGGCCTTTATCTTAGAAATCAAACAAGGAGACAAAGCTCCCTTAAAAGTTTGATTTCTCAGGGAAAATGGCTAATCAGCAAAATAGCATTTTCTTTTCTCCTGAGTGCATAGTATGCTGATTTGATTTCTAAATGCTATGGGTACCATCAAAATGCTGATGAAATCAACTCTCTACACCCTGCCTTAGGGGCAGTACTTGTACCCAAAAGTAAGAAGCAGTGAAAAACAGGCTTGTCCACACATCTGTCCTACCCTTTTCTCCCTTTTTGAAAATATTTCACTGTTATTGTTGTTGCTCTCCATTTATTTTTTAAGAGCATCTGTTAGCACAATGCACTGTTCAAGTCCTAGGGACATATGAGTAAACCAGAGACAAAAATACCCTGCTCTCATGTTGTTTATAGTCTAGTGGGAAGTAGGTTAAAAGATTACTTCTAGAAAAGAAAATCATGCACACCCCCAAATGTGTTACTCTGTGAGTGCACTTCCCAATTATAATTCATTAATATTTATTAGCTCGTTGGTACTAATTTGTTGTTAGATTATCTAGCTGAAACATCGGAGAGTAGGAGTTGATGAAAATGGACATAGGGAAAGGTAAATTTTGAAAGCAGGGGTAGACAAAATTTTGAAAAGATAAGAAAAATGGCAGAAGAACAAGAACATCTGTGTTCTTGATGTAGAAAAACATGAGAGTTGGAAAAAAAAAAGGAGAACAAGGAGATCAGATCATTTTCTACTATTCATGTCAGTTAAAAGCACTGAGAATTTGGTATTGCTAGTTTAAGCTGGTGGAGATTTGAGGTAAACCCAACCCCACTAACATCACAATTTTGCTAAAAGTTTATGAAGCTGGAATACATTCAAAACACCACACCCTTTTCACTTAACACCAAAAAAGACTCCGTCTATCCAAGACTTAGTGGATAGGAAGGACAAATAAGAAATAACATCTAAACAATCTGTACTAGTAAAGAAAATAAGGTGTCAATAACTCCAAATATTCCACATTGAACTGATCAGATATTTCTGAAGTCAGTGGAGACTGTCCAACAAAATTCTGTCTCTGAACATTGCTTAAGCTCTTAGCATATCTTTGGTTCTCATTCCTTTCAGATTTGCATGTTGAGAAAATGATTTATGAAATGACTTATGTTATAAAGACTTTAACCCAGTCTGGCAAACAAGAAAGCTAATTAGTGGCAACGATTTACTTCTGATTGGAAATTCATAATTTGCTGGGTCATGACCCGTAATTAATATATTTTCTGCATTTCTTTCTTTAAGATAATTGATGGTGCATGTTGAGTGTTGCTTTAGGAGAACTTGTGTCTTAAATGCAATTAAAATTAAACCATAATCTTGTGTAGGTAAATTATGTTAGATAATTCAAATCAAAGAATCTTCAGAGTCTCATAATAACAGAAGAATTAAATGTTATTTAAAATCATACTGAATAAACATAACCTCATAGAAAACACACTTCTTTGTTTCCTGAAACAGCATTAAAATATATTGTCATAACAACTCATTGCTAGAGAGAAAATATCCTCCCAAGTTATCAATTAGTAGAGTACAATGTGTAAACCAAAAATAAATTTGGAAGGCCTCCCCCAACCATCTGAATGGACTTCCTCCTCAGCCAGGGCTCTTTTATCATTTAACCTGAGAGACTGTTTCAGGCCATACCAGGAAGTGGAGTCAGACATGTCTCGTTATACCTCTGTGGCGTTAACATCAACACAAACTTTAAGTCTGATCAGAAACATTTTACAACCTATTCTCTCCAAATCCTAGTACCTAAAAGCTTCCTCTGCAAATAATAACTTGGGTCTCCACAATTATCTTAATCCAGGCATTTCTTTCTATTAATCCCAGGTCTTTAGATAAACCCAACCAATTGTCAACCTGAAAAATTTTAAATGTACCTATAAGCTGGAAGCCCCACTTCAAGTTGTCCCACCCTTCTGGGCCAAACCAATGTATTTCTTAAATGTGTTTGATTGAAGACTCATGTCTCCCTTAAGTGTATAAAACCAAGCTCCACCCTGAACATCTTGGGTACATGTTCTCAGGAAGTCCTGAGGGCTGTTGTCACAGGCTGTGATTACACATATTTGGCCCAGAATAAATCTCTTCAAATATTTTACAGAGTTTGACTCTTTTCCTCAACAATTGAAACTAGTAAGAATATTTATTGAGTTTTTTTGTATTGAGAAAACTTTACAACTAATAAGGGATGGAAAAAATAGTGTAATAAAAATACTTGTACTTAACCAGAACTATTGCTAACATCTTTTATATTTGCTTCACCTTTGTTATTAATAAAGTATTATTGAGACAAAGTCATATGTGTCCTCCTCACAGAGGCAATCATCATAAATTATGCTGAATTCATTTTTATAACCTACTTTTTTATACATAATTGATATATTTTATGAGGATATTTTCTAAAATTTTACATAAATAGCATTCTAGTGTATACATTATTCTACAGTTTGCTTTATAACTCAATATCATGGTTTTTAAATCTATCAACGTGGGTTTTTTCTTGTATATTCTATTTCTACTAACTGCCATATGTTCCCATTTACATACACACAAACATACATTTTTAGCTTATCCATTAGGTAAATGATAAGACATTGAGTTATTTTTCTTTTTTTGTTCTTTCTAACCGTGTTGCCATAAATATCCCTGTACATCTTCCCCTTGAGCTTATATAAATGTTACTTTACAGTATAAACATAAAGGTGGAATTGCTGGTTATGTACATTTTCAATTTTACTGATAATGCAAAATTCCTCTCCAAAACTGTTATTTCAATCCACCTTCCCACAAGCAGAATTGGAGAGTTAGTAGTCATCGCCAATCCTTGACATTGTTAGGCTTTAAAATGTCTGCCTATCTGATTTTATTTTACCTCTCATTTATTTTATTCATTTTGTGGATGTTTTGCATGTCCCTGATTATTAGTAAAGCTCAGAATTGCTTCCTAAATTAATATGCTGTTTGTCTTTCTCTTTTGTGGATTGTCTGGTCATAATCCTTTGTTGATGTTTCTTTTTTAAAAAATGCATCTTATAGAATTATTTGCCTCTCTAAAACATCTTAAGAAAAATACCTTTGTAAAATCAGAATTAATACAAAGTATAGGAAGTAAAGGTACGGCCTTTCACTTAACCTCATTTGCCTCCCGTTCTGCCCAGATCCTATTTAAAAGTGCTTGGGAATTATAAAAGTTTTATAAAAACAGGGCTTCATGCTGCAAGTAGTCTGGTATTTGCTAAAGTCTTCAAAATAATTTCATTTAGAACCTAGAGGCTTTGCACAAGAATTGTCCTGTCACTTACAAATATGCCCATACCAGCACTGACATTGCTTCTAGCAGTCCTTTTTAGGAGGCTGCAACCAAGTGAAATCTGGCATATGTCAAAGTGATGGGTATGAAGAGATTCAGTGCTCTTAAATAACATCATTGCTTTGTAAGGACTGAACCTTATACAACAGTTTCCTGCAATCTGATTCTTACCAATAAATCGCTCAAAAATCTCCACAGGTTCTTCTCATGATTGTTGCAGAGATGCAATTAAAAGGGAAGTCAGAAGGCATGCAAGGGGAATTTCCAGAGGATGCGGGATGAGAGAAAGAACTTGAAATTGTGAAGTCATATATATAAAACAGTAAAATGCAGCAGATGAGAAGTAAAATAAATAAGTGGATGGTGAAACATTCTAAACATACATGCATGCAGGTATACGTACATACATATGCATGTATATGTAGACATGCACTTTTGTATGGTTCTGAAATGTATCAACATGTGTGAAATGTGTTTGTTAATCAAAATCATGGTTTTGAAATCTATCAATATATATGTTCCATATATAGTGTTTTCCTGTCAACAGATATATTTTCATTTGCATGTGTGCTCAGGCACACACATGTGGAAGGGTATATATATTCTACACACACACACATACATGATTCGGAGGACTCATTCAGCAGAACATGAATATCTAGCAAACAGTTTGACGAGTCTGTAATATTTACATCCAAATTTATTTCATTTGCCCAAATGAATCACTCTTTACATAACCTATCTGGAAAGGATTCTTTTAGGTAAGAATTGTCAATATGATTAGAATTTAATATTTATATAACCCCAACAATGCACTAGGTACCGCAAAATTGATGAAATTGGAGCAAAGTTGTAACTTTCACATTTATCCACCTAAAGATAATATTTTTCAACCTCTGGCTACTGTATTTTCAGGCATCGAGAAAAATCTTTATTGAGGCTGCTTTCTAAACATGCAAAGATTAAGTTTGCTCACTTATATTTAGACAGTAACTACAATAGGTTATAAGACTTGAAAAATAATAAAAATGAGGTGAGAGGAAAACTGAATGTGGAGGTAGTAACAATGCCTTACATTTTTGGGAGACAATAGAAAATATAAAATCAGATCCAGCACTGGAGAATTAAAACAGAGTTTTAAGTAAGTTGCTGTCATAAAAATCAATTCAGCAAATATTCATTAAATAGGTGCTTTCTGTATTCTAAGTTCACCCCTAATTAATTGGTTTAATAAATCAATTGCTTTAGCGAAATAATAATAGTAAAATATACTAATATATATAATAATATAATAATCATATAATTATAGCCTATGGGGCAATTTGATCATGTGTTTTATAATTCAGAGAAAATTAGCTGAACTGTGAGTTACTAAATAGGAGGGGATTGAAGTAAATGAGCATTATGAAAAGGCAACATGGCATTTGAAGACATTTGTGGATTATACCATTGTTATTTAACGGACCAAAAATATCATGGGATTTACAGTCTAAGTTGTTTTTTTATTTTGAGATGGAGTCTCGCCCTGTCACCCAGGCAGGAGTGCAGTGGCGCGTTCTTGGCTCACTGCTACCTCCACCTCCGGGGTTCAAACGATTCTCCTGCCTCAGCCGCCAGAATAGGTGGGATTACAGGCGCCCGTCACCACGCCCAGTTAACTTTTGTATTTTTAGTAGAGTTGGGGTCTCATCATGCTGGCCAAACTATGCTAGTCTCAAACTCTTGACCTCATGATCCGCCCACCTCGGCCTCCCAAAGTGTTAGGATTACAGGCGTGAGCCACCGGGTCTGGCCCTATAGTACAACTTCTTTAAGCTATATCTTCTCCCTGCTAGAAGCAAATTTTTAAGGTGTGAATAAGTAATTGTGCATAAGTTTCCTCATCTGCAAAACTACTACTCATTCTCAGTGCCATGAAAATCAAATACACTGCATATGCCAAAGTACATTAAAGTTATTAGTAAACTCACATGCAAACATTACCCGTTATAATACCAAAACTTACATTCATCAGGAAATGCAACTCAGCCTTTCCTATTAAAATCTTTACCAAGTGACTAGAAAGTTGTCTCCTATAACTTGGGATCAGAATATGAAAATCTGATGTCAAAGGCTGCATGATGTCCTTCCTTTTGAAAGAAATCTTTCAGTCTGTCAGCCAGTCATTTAAGAGTAGGTAATTTTATTGAGTGCTCTCTCTGCCAGGATATTGAATTCCTTCACCCATCTCAAAAGCTTTGTGTTATCTTTGAGTCCTAGCTCTCCTTTGTGTTCCATGCCTATCTGTTATGAAACAGCATGGGCAGCCTCCATTGCACCTGACTTTGCTGTTCTGGACCCATGAGCTCAGCTGTATTTCATTTCCTGTTTCTGATGTCCATGAGATTGCTAATTCTATCGTTATAGAGAAAAAGCATTACTCCAACCAGTTTCGAGGTGTTGCTGATCCTGACAACCAAAATAGCCATAACTAGAATACTTTCTGGCTTTACACCTTCACATACGATCTATCTTATATGGAAACTATATTATTTGCTTTGACCCCCTAAAACTCTATGTCTTCGCTTGTGTATTAACCTTTTTATTCTTACCTGTTGAAATTTCAGTTCTTCCTAAACTGTTCAGACTAAATGCTATTGCTTTAAAAAATCTTGTTTCATTCCAGTCACCAGCTGTGAGATTTTACATTACCCTCTTTTGTCTAACACCTCTTGTAATAATTCCTTTCCTGTATGTTATTACATTTACTTTGCTATATGCTATGTTTTATCCTTTGCTGTATGTTACTATACTTCGGTCATTCTTTACTCATTTTCCATCCCTCAACCTCAGGCACCAGATACATATCTCTTACTCGTTTCTAAGATCCACACATGCAGGATGGTGTCTTAGTCACGATAAGGATAGATATTTGTAAAAGAAATAAATGGATAAAAAAATTAAAGAATGAGAACAACACTATATTACAGGACCCCTTCTAGGAAAAACTTTGAATGCTGAAAATGTATTACCAGGAAAACCTTAGAAGGAAATAAAGGAATGAACATGTGCTGTTTCTTCTGGAAGTCCTGCTTTTGGAAAATATTTTAGTGTCTTTTTTTGTCCTGTTCTTTTCAGTGTTCTGGTGGGCATGGGGCCATCTGGGAAGCACTTGGGGTCACCAGCAGATGGAAGGACCCTAACTATGGACTCAACACAAATTGAATTTTAAAAATACATTAGTATGATCTACATGCTGTTTCTAGCAACATTTCAACAGGAAGGGCTTAAAAACCTCCAGCAATCCACTGATGAGACAAATGTCAATGAAAAATTGATAAGTAGCTGTGATATAGCTAGTTGGAGTAACAATAAGTAGAAAGCAATTTAAAAGGAACTGAAGAAGTGAATGTGGATCACATATTGACCATTAAAATAGCCAATATTATCATCATTCATCCTTCTCAGTTGAGTTTTCTCAGTAGGTGATACCATTCAGCTGAAGAAACCAATTTATCTATTCATTTCATCTCAATTATTCATGAATTTTGTCTCACTAAGGAGACATGAGGGCCAATGAATGAAGAAATCTAAAAGTTGAGATCGTACTCAATCTTGTCCTATTGAGTTGGAAGAGACCTTAGAAAGCCTTTTTTCTTTTTTTGTTTTTCTCAGTTTGCTTCCCACAGAAAGTCTCTTCTGCAAAATCCTTGGCAGGCCATTGCTAACCTCTAAATAGTCAAATGAATGGTTCATTTTGTCATTCAGATTTCTTCTCACACATCACCTAAGGACTTCCCTGATCAGGCCATCTAAATCACAACTATTCTTGAATCATTTAATATGATATTGTTCTCTTTTATTTTCTTCAAGCACTTATTACTTTTTTTTTTTTTTTTGAGACGGAGTCTCACTCGGTTGCCCAGGCTGGAATGCAGGCTCCACCTCCTGGGTTCAAGCGATTCTCCTGCCTCAGCCTCCCGAGTAGCTGGGACTACAGGCGCATGCCCCACCACACCTGGCTAATTTTTGTATTTTTAGTAGAGATGGGGTTTCACTATGTTGGCCAGGCTGGTCTTGAACTCCTGACTTCAGGTGATCCGCCCACCTTGGCCTCCCAAAATTCTGGGATTACAGGCATAAACCACCACACCCAGCCTAAAGTGCTTATTACTGTACAACGTAGTTAGGTTTATTTATGAGTTTTTTGGTTTATTATTGAGCTTGGTCCAACAGAATGTAAGGTCCACAAGAGCAAGGACCTTGTTTAGATTCCTCAGCAATATGTCCGAATTATAAAGAACACTTCCAGGCACATGGCAAAAATCCAATTAATATGTGCTGCATGTTGTTGAATAAAACTAAGATATATTTGAAACCCCCGGTCATTGTCTTGTGAGGCAGCCTGAAGCCTCTATTCCTAGAGGTCTTCTAGTTTTGGAGCTGGAATCTGTGATGCTATAACTTGTCTAGTTAGATCCAGTTCAGGCTTCTATAACAAAGATGCTCTATCTTAAACTTGATTCATCTAATATCTTAAACTTCATTCATCTAATAGTTGAAGACCGAACCCCGAGTCAGTAAACAAGTGACTTTTAATCCTTTGCCACTCCCTCCGCTAGGCACTAAGACTACAAGATGAACAAGATTCAACCACTCTCCTCAAGGATCCCCATCTCTACAGATAGGTAATGGTTTTCGCCATGTCTTCTTTTCTCCTGGCTTCACAATGAGTTATGTTGCCTATATGGCAATTTAGCATTTAAATGGGGAACACCTTTCTCAGTGAAGCTAAAATGATACCTTTTATCTTAAATTGTACAACTTTCAAATGTGAATTATCAATGACAAATCAAATCCCCTGGTTTACACCTCTAAATAACCTTGCAAAACTTCTTCTTCACAATTAGGAAACATAATTCTGCTAACCATTGTTAGGAATATTTTTATTCACACAAGTTTAATTCAGTGATATGAATTATATCAGAATTACATTTATGTCCTCTCTATGCTCTGCTCTTCTGAATTGTCTTCTTTTAATTAACTCCACTGCAAGGAGATAAATTTGTTTTTTGTTTACAGTGTTTCCAAAGGCATGATATGGAGACCTCGATAGCTTACCAAGTGATAAAATTTTCTATAGGCAACACACATAAATAAAATGATTTGTTTTAACTTGTAGTCATTACAGGCTCTGCCAGTTGTATTTCTCTCCATAGCAGAATTAAATAGATGTTTTCATTCTGGCAGAAATCTCACTCCCCCACTTTTGCTTTTGTCTCTCTCCTGAGAGGTATGAGACCTCCTCTGTCAACTCAGACGCTCTTACTGTCACTAGGCAGAAAGAAAGCAACTCTCCATGTATGAGGACTATCGTCTGCCAATAGATTTGGCTGTCAACCACCCAAAAGCACTGTCACTCAGTGTCAAAGCACTAACAACAAAGCAATTATCCACACAAAAAAAGAAAGAGAATCAGAAGACCCAAGTTATGCAGATAAAACAGAACCAGTGAAAAATGTAACCAGTGCCTCTGAAAACTAAAGTGTTTTCCTCCTGCTTTTCTCCCCCTCCCGACATTCTGCCACATCAACCATAAGGCAGCCTTCACAATTTTCTAATTTGAAGTTTTACATGCATTTCTGATTATTTTTGGAAATAGCAATAAAGTAAATAGTTTTCCATAGAACATACATTCTTTTGTATTAATGGTTCTACCTTATTTCTAGGACAATAATATATTCAGGAGCAATTAAAATTCAGACAAATTTGACTCAATTTATGACAGCCAAGCAGTAGCAGCCTCACAAAAAAAGGTTGTCACACGGGGGATATATTTTTTCAAATATATTATTTTAATATTTCAGGGATTGGTTTTATAGGGCCATTAAAGCAAACATATTCTCATTGTTTGGGTGATATTTAAATTCGTTTAAAAATTACAATAATACACAGAATTATCCCAATTTTGTTGGGTGAAAATATATATGAATAGAAAGCAAAATACAGAAAATATATATATGAGCATGTCGATTAAAATAATTGCCACATGTTAGAGTTATGGGTATACTTTTTCTTTTTAAATTTTTTTACTAATATCTATAATAAATATATATCATTTTATAAACAGGAAAATCAGTTATTTAATTAATTTATTTTTTGAGACGGAGTCTCACTCTGTCACTAGGCTGGAGTACAGTGGCACAATCTCAGCTCACTGCAACCTCCGCCTCCCGGGTTCAAGTGTTTCTCCTGCCTCAACCTCCCGAGTAGCTGGGACTACAGGCGCCCACCACCACTCCCAGCTAATTTTTGTATTTTTAGTAGAAACAGGGTTTCACCATGTTAGCAAGGATGGTCTCGATCTCTTGACCTCGTGATTCACCCACCTTGGCCTCCCAAAGTGCTGGGATTACAGGCATGAGCCACCGCGCCCAGCCCAAGTTATTTTATTTTTAAATAGCTTATCAACAGCCATTACCAGCTATCATCAACCTAAATGTTAATATTTAGGTATATATCACTCTAGAATTTTTCTTTACATGCTAATATCTATATACATATTTCATTCATTTACTAAAAAAAAGTTTATTGTTTATCTACTACGTTCCAGGCTTTGTTCTGCTCCCTACATATAGCAGTAAAAAAATGAGGTGGGACAGAAATCTCTATCTTCCTGGAGCACAGCTGGAAGAGAAAAGCATAAATAAGTAAAATATATACAGAATTGTTTATATTGATGGGTGGCATGGGGAAAATAAAAAGAGAGAGGAAAAAAAACAGAGAATCTACAAAACAAGAAGAAAACAAATAACAAAATGGCAGTAGTAGTTCCTCACCTAACCATAATTACTTTGAAGGTAAGTGGATTCAATTCTCCAATCAAAAGGCATAGAGTGGATGAAAGGATTAAAAAAAAAAAAAGAAAAAAAAAGGACCCAACTATAGGCTGCCTAGAAGAGACTCATTTCATCTTTAAGAACACACATAGACTGAAAATGAAGGTATGAAAAAAGCTATTCCATGCAACTAGAAACCAAAATAGAGCAGGGGTAGCTATACTTAGATACAGGGGATTCTTTTAAATGGACAGAATAGAATTGGAAGCAGAAAAAGAACAAATGAATATTTGGGTTTGATGAAGCTAGGGAAAGTATATTAAACATTGTAACTCTAAATAAAATTTAATCTGTTGGCTACTAATAAGCCCTGTATGTATGAATCAGGAATTCAAATTAATGTTTCCATCCAAATATGGTGAAACAATAGTGATTGCTTAACAAATTAAATTTTCTTCCAAGTTATGTAGTTATTTTTTTATTTTCATTCCTGTATTTATTTAAGACACTTTTATTAAGTACCCACAGTGTGCCTAAAAGTATGCTAAACTCCAGGGATAGAGTAGTGAAAAGTAAGATCCAATCTTGGCTGTCCTTGGAAATGAGAGTCTACTAGTAACAACAGATGAAAGCAAGCAGATGAAAAGATAACTCTTGACTAGGATTATCAAGGTAGTTCAGCTTTATTTCTGACTGTATATTTGATTCACCCCTTGCCTTTGGCCATGTCATTCCCTTTATCTGGAGCAAATCTCCATACTCTACAAAATGAATGAAATGGGCTGATATCGCAATCTTTAATTTTCACGTGGCTCTAAAAATTTTTCTTATGCTTTCATTTGATAGTTTCTAAGGTCTCTTCCTATTACCCATGTTCATATTTCTCACAGAAAGATAACATGGCTTACTAAAAATACTTTTATACAACACTGAAAATAGAAGTTGACCTTTTTTCCGACTAAAATCTGTACATTTTACTTAAATCAGTGTCATCATCATCTTTTCATCAATACTATTATATTTTCCAGATACTGAAATTTGTATAATGTAATGGGAACATATAATAGAAAAAACACAATTGATAAAATTATTCAAAATAATCAGATGTTTAATAACGTAAAACGTTGGAGAGATGCTAAATAATCATTTGTTAAATTGTTAACTAAAATTGTTAATTTACACATTCACAGGATTGTTAGTGTCCTACATCACTATGTGATGTACATGAAGGACTTAAGTGTATATCAGCCCAAAATATGCTGCTTCGGCTATTTTGATTTAAAGGCACTTGAATAACAGCAGGCGCAGGAAGATCACTCCGACCTTTATGCTGTTTCTTTCTTTCTTTCTTTCTTTCTTTTTTTTTTTTTTTTTCCCGAGACTGAGTCTTGCTCTGTTGCTCAGGCTGGAGTGCAGTGGCCGGAGTGCAGTGGCACGATCTAGGCTCACTGCAAGCTCTCCCTCCTGGGTTCAAGAGATTCTCCTGCCTCAGCCTCCCGAGTAGCTGGGATTACTGGCTAATTTTTGTATTTTTAGTAGAGACGAGATTTCACCATGTTGGTCAGGCTGGTCTTGAACTCCTGACCTCAGGTGATCCATCCGCCTTGGCCTCCCAAAGTGCTGGGATTACAGGCGTGAGCCACCGCGCCCGGCCTGTGCTGTTTCTTAAAAGCAGAAGATAAAATTTCCATGTTAAAGATACTCTCTCTATACTAGAAGAAAAAATAACATTATTATCAAGGATGAGAAGTTGAGGCTGAGAGAATTTTGTACAGAGCTTATGAAAATGATTCTCATCTTCTAGCCTCCCCATATATTTTTGTTACTTTTCCACAACATACTACTCTTTGTTCACTTCAGTATATACATGTGTAACATTAACTGCATCTTTGGGTCTTCATTTCCTTATGAAAGCCCCTGTTTGCTATGTAAAACTTAGGTAAATTTGTATGCTATTCTCCTGCTGATCTGCCTTGTCAATTTATTTCTCAGGCCCAGATGAAAACTCCTATGAGGATGTCTCAGTAAATACAACAGACTGGATGACGTGTAAAGAATAGAAATTTATTTCTCACATTTCTGGAAGCTGTAAGTTCAAGATCAAGGTGCTGGCATTTGGTGTCTGGTTGGGGCCTTCTTGCTATGTCCTCACATGATATAAGGCAGACAGGTAAAAAGCGAATGGGCTTCCCCCGTCAATCCCCTTTATAAGGGCACCTAATCCTATTCATAAGTGTGAAACTCTCATGACCAAATCACCTCTTATAGGCCCCATGTCTTAATACCATCACATTAGCAACACCTAAATTTTAGGGACACATTTAAACTGCAGTAAAGAATAGAAGTACCATTTGCTTCTCCTACAAACATCTGCCATTAATCTAGCTATATTTCTTTGTCCTCTGGGATTTAATTTTTCCAGGTGAATCTTATCGAAATATGAAAATATGATCTTAAAAAAGTTATACAATGCCATGAATATTAATTTTGGTCCCCTTAGATAAGTGATATATAATTTTATGAATTATTGATTATCATGAGAATATGAGTCTGTATAAAGAACAGGCTTAGGAGAAATACTTTGTACTTGGAATATTAGCAATATTGAATTTTTAATAGAAGGCAAAAATTTCTATTAATACTATGCAGCCATAAAAAAGAATGTGATTATATCCTTTGCAGGGACATGGATGAAGCTATAAGCCATTATCCTTAGCAAACTAATGCAGGCACAGAAAACAAAATATTGCATGTCCTCACTTATAAGTGGGAGCTAAATAGTGAGAACACATGGACACACAGAGGGGAATAACACACACTGGGGCCTATCAGAGAGTGGAGGGTGGAGGGTGGAGGGTGGGAGGGGGGAGAGGGAGAGGATCAGGAAAAATAATCAATGGGTACTAGGCTTAAAACTTGGGTTATCAAATAATCTGTACAACGAACCTCCATGATTCAAGTTTACCTATGTAACAAACCTGCACATGCATCCCTGAACTTAAGATAAATATTAAAAAATTAATGAATTTGTCTATTATAAGCCCATTTTTAAAAACTTTAAAATGTAGAATACATTATATAATTCATGTCCAAAGTCTGAATTGTAATACTTGATGCTGAAAAGTTCCATGCACATGGCTAGCCATATGCAGAAGCATTAAACTGGACCCCTACCTTTAACCATATACAAATATTAACTCAAGATGGATTAAACACTTGGATTTCTAAGTTTTCTTATAAGATTCTTACAGCTGGACATTGGCCTTGGGAAAGAATTTGACTAAGTCCTTAAAAGCAATTGCAACAAAAATAACAATTGACAAGTGGGACCTAATCAAACTAAAGAGCTTCCACACAACAAAAGAAACTATCAACAGAGTAAACAGACCACCGACAGAATGGGAGAAAATATTCAGAAACTGTGCATCTGACAAAGGTCTAATATCCAGAATCTGTAAGGAACTTAAACAACAGAAAAAGCAAAAAACAAATATCCCCATTTTTAATGAAACACATGGACAGACATTTCTCAGAAGACTTTCAAGCAATGAATAAACATATGAAAAAAAGCTCAGTGTCACTAATCATCAGATAAATGCAAATCAAAACTACAATGAGATACCATCTCAAACCAGTCAGAATGGCAATTACTAAAAAGCCAAGAAACAACAGATGCTGGTGAGGATTCAGAGAAAAGGGAATGTTTACACACTGTTGGTGGGAATGTAAACTAGTTCAGCCACTGTGGAAAGCAGTTTGGAGATTTCTCAAAGAATGCAAAACAGAACTTCCATTTGACCCAGTAATCCCATTACTAGGTATATATCCCAAAGAAAATAATTTGTTCTACCGGAAAGGAACATGCACTTGAATATTCGTCACAGCACTATTCACAATAGCAAAGACATAGAATCAACCTAGGTGCCCATTAGTGGTGGATTAAAGAAAAAATGATACATAAACACCATGGAATACTGCACAGTCATAAAAAAAGAACAACACTCTGTCATTTGCAGCAACATGGACGCAGCTGGATGTTATTATCCTAAACGAATTAATGCAGGAACAGAAAACCAAATACTGAATATTCTCACTTATAAGTGGGAGCTATACACTGGTACTCGTGGACATAAGGATGGCAATGGTAGATACTAGGGAATGCTAGAGGGCAGAAGGAAGTGGCAGCAAGGATTGAAAAGCTAACTATTGTGTTTTATGCTCAGTATTTGGGTGACGCGATCAATAGTGGCCCAAACCTTAGCATCACCAAGTATACTCATGTAATAAACCTGCACATGTACCCCCAAACCTGAAATAAAAGTGAAACAAATAGCATGTAAAATATATTCCTAAGTAAAACTGTAGGAAAAAATATAAAATCCTTTAAGCAGAGATAATATATTGGAAACTTTTTGACTATTTTTGTTTTCATTTACATTTTCCCTAGTGTTTACTGATAGATTTGGTTTGGTAACTCTCCTTTGAAGATAAATGTGTATTCTGTCTTTCAATATGAGAAACAGTAAAATGAGTCAGCGATATATGACAGAAGAATGTGAAAAAGCAAAGCCAAAAATCATCAGAGAAATTCTATACTCACTTTGTTGGACTTCTACACTGTAGCCAGGAGTCTATTATGTGTGTGTGTATGTTTTCCACGAGGTGACATTAAATATTAAAGAACTTTCAATCTAATTTTGAGATAGAATTGTAACTCCAGGCCAAGGGCGGTGGCTCATGCCTGTAATCCCAGCACTTTGGGAGCCTGAGGTGGGTGGATCACAAGGTCAAGAGATCAAGACCATCCTGGCCAACATGGTGAAACCCCATCTCTACTAAAAATACAAAAATTAGCCACATGTGGTGGCATGTGCCTGTATTCCCAGCTATTCGGGAGGCTGAGGTAAGAGAATCATGTGAACCTGGGAGGCAGACGTTGTATTGAGCCAAGATCGTGCCACTGTACTCCAGCCTGGAGACAGAGCAAGACTCCATCTAAGAAAAAAAAAAAAAAAAAAAAAAAAGAATTCTCTCTCCAAGCCAATTCTCCAAATAAGAGAGAGAAATTAGGAAAGCAAAAGTGATTTTCAAAAAGAAACAGATAGGCATGATGTGGTATTGAATAACCTCAGGACCCCTAGACTACATGTATCTTCTCCCATCTTGGGCAGGTGTATTTTATTCATCTTTGATGCCCCATCACATAGCACAATGCTGGCACATGGTGTAATATCTGCTAATATTTATCACATTGAAATTAATCAAATGGACTTTGTAAATTAGGGCATCCTGGTTTTACTACAATTTCTATAATCAAACTAGCTATTTGCATCGATGACCTCTATCATAGTTTTCAACTCAAAAATTATATTGGTCTAGTTATTTGGCAGGAAGAACAAACTAAATATTAAAAAATCTTAAACAGTAAATATGTCTTCCTTATTTCAGGTAATTCAAATTTTAAAAACCACACATGTGCACTTACATATATATACCATACTCACTACATTCTAAATGATTATTTATATTTCACCCCTTGCATTTATGAACAGTTTTGGACTGATCTAGAAAAACTCCAGAATGAAAGGTTGTCTTTCATTTCTTGATTTTCCAAGGCATCAAAAATTTATTTTCAAATTATGAGAGAAGCGACTGCTATATTTTATAAACTGAAAACCTGGTGGAAGCTTAGGCTATAAATTATTTTGTATATATTTTATGTAGTGTTGGAAATATATAATATATCTATTCTTTTTCAGGTTGAGGAAAGCATTATCTTGGGTTTATTTCAAACTTCATAAAAGTTGCTTGCTAGATGTCTCCATTGAAATGATGATGATAATGATGTTGATAGCAAATGCTCATCTGGCCTGACCAGACCCTGTTCGAAACGCTTTACACATCTTAATTCATTTAATTCTAATAGCAATCCTATGAGGCTATTGGTATCCCCATTTCACAGATGAGTATACTAACTTTAAGAAACTTGCCTTGATCAAATAGCTTGTAAGTAGCAGAGCTGAAATTTGATCTGATGCATTCAACTCCACGTTTTTAACTATCATACTAATAATGTCAGTGTTAATAAGACATGTGTATGTATATATATATACACATATATATGTATTCCATGAAAAATACTAAAATATAGTAACGAATAACCAGTACAAAACAAAACAAAAAACAGTTGACTTCATCTTAAAGATTACCTTCCAATTCAGTTATTATAGAATAGGTATTTGGAATTCAATAAGGGTTTTGGGGGTAGCATGAGATCAAATCATTTCCTGGTGTCTAGACATAAAATAATTTAATTCCTTAAAAATTCTAAGAGGAGAATAGTTAATTTTAGACAAAATGACCCTGCCAACTTAATTTTGAAGCAATGAGAATTAAGGATAAATATTTCTCTTTGCACATGTTCATTCTGAATGATCGGTTGACAGAGTGCCAATTTCAGTTCACTTGATAATTATTAACAATTTTACTGACTGAATTTTGTACAATTTAATTCTATTTTAAAATGAAATTCCACTCTTATAGAATATTTTCAACATCGTCATCATCTAAAGGACATATCAAATGTGTTAAATAAATGCAGGTCTAAGTCAAAGACTCTTAGAACCAATGAGATAAAAGAAGTCAATATTTACAAAGTAAGCTAAGCATTTCTGCTTTCCCGTATACATTTACTAAAAGCAAAATTGAAAGTGTAGAAAGCGTATGTGGCTTTCTTCCATATACAAATATAACATTAATTATGTAAACTAGGAGAAAAAGTCACCAAACAGTTCATTGCTAACAAGTTGAGCTTGAAATAGTAATAGATGTTAACAGAGAGCAAAAATTAACACTTGGACGGATTTCAAATTTTGAGAAGAAAAAGACAAATTTTACTTATGTTCTCTGATATTGTGCAAGTGAAGACAACACGTTGGCATTTCTGGAGAGTCCTTGATTGAAAAGGGTTCATTCTTCAGGTTGACCCCCAGATGGTTTTGTAATAGTTTGAAGGGGTCTGGAATATGCCACTGCGGCATAAAAATTATTTTAAGCTGAAGGCATTTGAGTCCCTGAAATACCTTCTCTGCTTAAAAGCAGAGTCTCCCAGAAGAACAAAAAAACTCAATTGCCATAAATCCTCTTCCTAGGAGTAACTCTAATCATCTCAGAGAAGTCAGCACCATACCCAGACATTGTGACAAAAGTATTGTATCTCCCATTTATTCTCCCGAGGGCGCATTTATCTTTCCCCAAAGTCACTAGTTTTCCGATAAGTGCCCCTTTCCCTCACCTCACTTCTCATCCCTTTCACCCATTAAGATGGTATCTAAGCCTCAAATTCTAACCACCACTTTAAGTCACATGTTTCTGTGAAGTTCCCATATGTATGCATATGATTAAAATCTGTTTTGTTTTGTTTTTTTTCTCTTACTCATCTGTGAATGTGAATTTAATCGACAGGCTCCCAATATCAGAACATAGAAGGATGGAAGAAAAGGTTTTTTTCCTAGACAGTTTCTTTTTGTCTTTGTGTCAAATGGGCCAGACTCAGAGATGAGTTCACTATGAAAAAATAGAAGTCCTGATTTCTCCCTTGCTCTGCATTTTACTGTAGTGATCCAGCTCTCCTATTACAACTTTTATAGATCTGCTTTTATTTCATTTTAAAGATGTGGGTCTCTACATGGTCATTTTTTGTTTGTTCTATTTTTGTTTGCATTTTTTTGGTCTTATCGCTTGCACTTCCAAATCTGATAGCTGGAAATATAAAAGAAATCCAGAAACTGTGTCATGTTTAGTGCATATGAATGGGTTTCTTACAGTCCTTGCCAATTTGGGTATCTCCCAACTTGGAAAATCTCCCAGATGGGTGCACTTTAAAAAGTTATGTCATTCTTTAAGTTGTTGCTGACAAATGTTTCTGTGGATGCTAATAAATATAAATGCTATTTCTTTTTAAGACTAAGGATAGAAGTGGAGCATTTACAGCAGCACATTAGAGATTTTTATCAGCCAAGAGTAAAAAAGGGCCTGGGAGGGAGACAGAAACATTACAATTGTATTACAGAGATTAATTCATCTGTGGGCTGTACTGTGGTATGGGTTTCTGAAGGATTCTAGCCAGAGCGTGGAAGTGGGGCCGTGTCTGTGTGCCTGTGGGAGAAGTTAACTCACATATCTAAAATTTTAAAATGAAAAAGTATTTCTAATTTGAATTGTGGTAATTGTTCCTATTATGAAGGCTACAGGTTAGCATTCATCCCAACAAAAATGGAATCTCTGGGTTTGCTAATCTGATTTTTCCCAAACTGCACTCAAAATATTCAAAATCTTCACTGGGTGGCAGATAGGAAAGAATGAGAAATGAGGACAGGTTCTCGTCACCTGAATAAAGCACAGGCTTTTCTACAGACATACACAGTGGAGAGAAAATAGTCCCAGCTCATCACATTATCCTGAATCTGAGTAGAGAAATAATCCCATTTCTTACAATTGGGTTTTTTCCAATTTCTCTTTCTTCATTCAAACAAACACTGGGAAAAGAGAAAGAAAAACAGAAAAACTAAGTGACTCAAAGCAGAGATCCAAATAACATAATTTCTAGAACACGATAATTCCTTTGGAAGTTCAAGGTTAGGAGAATATCAAATTGATTCAAAATAAAATATGCATTAATATTTAATATGATTTTCTCCTGTCCCTGTGCCAGTCAGACATTTGGTCCCTAGCACGACATTAATGAGCCTGTGAGTTCCTTGAGACAGACACCATGTCTGCTTTATTTCTTCATACCCCATGGGAACCATCCCAGTGACTAGTATTTAGAAGGTACTCAATATATATTTGAAGAGAGAAATCATAAATAATTAGCCCCGTATTTGTCTCAAACATGGCTTTGCTTCCACTCAAAATTAGTCACTTGCCACAGCTCTGGAAGCCTCTAGATTGTCAATGAATAAATATAAACAAATACAAATCATTATTTTATTAACAAGATTAAGGACTAAACAGGGTAGTTGTTAAGGCCATTTCTAGTAATAACATTTTCTTGTCTTTGGAGGCATCTGCCCATATTCCTTTTTTTGTGACTAGAGAGAAAAAAATGCACTACAATAGTTTTGGTCATGTTTTTCTATTTTCAGGGTGGTTTTTTTTGTTTTTGTTTTTGTTTTGTTTTCTTTGAGGCGGAGGGGAGTCTGTGTAGAAGTGTTGGCAATTGCAAATAAAAACTATTGCGTTGCTTCAGGTTAAATCACTTACCCTGCTGTGAAGCAATTAGAATCCATTTTGCTATTGAGCACAGCTAGGTGCTTAATAAAAGGGTCACAGGTAGAGACACACACACACACACACACACACACACACACACACATCAGCCACTCAGTTCTGTAAACAGAAGGAACCCTTAGCCAGCTGTGGAAAATGGTCACGACCCTGACTCTGGACAAGTAGGGCCACCTCCCCAGTTCCCACTCCCTATCTTAGAAAGACTACAGAGTCTTGGAATTTACAGCCTATAAAAGTGAAATAAGCGATAGCATGCATTTTTAAAAAATGCTATTTTATTAAATTTTATTTTACATGATAGAGAATGTTGCTACAGTTTTTACATACATGATAAATCTCTCACTTTTCTTATTTATTGGCAACTGATGAAAGTCAAAAACAATTTATCACCTGCTGAGGCCACTCGTATATAAAACTAAGCCTGCTGTTATCCACTGCGCTTTAAATCAAAACTACATATCTAACACACTCTCTCTCCCTTGCACATCCACACTCTGAGAAAGAAAAGGCAAACATAATAAATGTATTCCCAGAAACAGAGGCAGTCCCTCATTCAGCCAAAGCACAGTGTTCTCTCCCACATTTACCTGTATTGTCTTTCTTAAAGTATAATGGAGAAGCAGTTCAGACTTCTGATGGTGTCATCCAAGTCTGGAGACTGTTTCATTTACCATTTAATTAGTTACCAACCTTTGCTTAAGAGTACTCAAAACACATAAACATGAATCATTGTCTAAAGCACAACATAGAGTTTTTTTCCGTTAGAAAAAAAAGATGTTATATTTGTGCAAGAATAGGAAAGGACTGCAAAAGTTATTTTTGCTTTATTTATTTATTTGTTTGTTTATTGAGACGAAGTTTCTCTCTTGTTGCCCAGGCTGCAGTGTAATGGCACGATCCCATCTCCCTGCAACCTCTACCTCCTGGGTTCAAGAGATTCTCCTGCCTCAGCCTCCTGAGTAGCTGGTATTACAGGTGTGTGCCACCACCCCCAGCTAATTTTTGTATTTTTAGTAGAGACAGGGTTTCACCACGTTGACCGGGCTGGTCTTGAACTCCTGATCTCAGGTGATCTGCCCACCTTTGCCCCCCAAAGTGCTGGGATTACAGGCATAAGCCACCGTGCCCAGCCTATTTTTGCTTTTACAATCTCAATCTGTTAAATATGAAGATTCCATAAATGGTAAAATTCACATATATGTAATTTTTACAAACTATGAATGTGCTAAATAGAAAATATGTTAATAGGCCTGTATATTGTTAAGAAACTTCTATTTTAATTCTACCCATCTGGAATACAAATTTCTAAAGCTGAGCTTTGTCATAATCCTAAAATCATGCTGGAATTACTGCTTATGTCAGAAGTGTTCTATCGTATCTTAATTTTATAAAGGGAAAGCAATTCGCATTTCCTATACATACTTTGACTATGACAATGGTTGGTTGAGTGTTATTTTGAGTCCCTGTGGCTATTGCCCATTAGTTCCAGTGGAGAAAGATAATGACTCCCTGGCATAGCAATTTATCATACTACCGTTAGGTCTGAATTCCATATTCAGCCACCACATATGAAACCATTCCACAAAGAAGTCAAAGAAAGCCAGCTGAACTTGAAAACCAATCAAATATCTTGCATCAGTTGCTGTTGAGCACGGCAAGAAGAACATTTTATTCGTTTAATTGTTTTGTCTGAGAGAGTCCATTTCACCATGTAAATCAAGGTGTAATTCCTCTGCCTCGTATATGCCCCCAAGGATTTTTTTTTTCCTTTTTCATGTGCTGGGACATGGAATAAAGCAAAAAACCTGCAATAAAGGTACTTCAAGAATGGCAAATTGGCCTTACATTATTAGCTTCATTGAAAGAGTTAAAAATATTTGTCTAATATTAACAAGGAATTAATACAAGAGGCATTCATTTATTTCTTTTTCCAGCAAATAGATGGGATCTGTCCTGCTAACTGGGAGTCTGGTACACTCAGGGGCCATAACTTAATCTACTCTTTGCAATCATAATGGTGAGTTTGGTTTCATCAGCACTCTAAATCAAGGGAAACAATCATTTCAATGAGTTAGATTGCTTACATCTCTAAGAATATGGTTGGGATGGCAACAACTCCACCAAATCCAATCTCTTTGCAAAGCCAGGAGTCAAGAGATTTATCATTGCCAATGCTGGCGATTAGAAAGTGTAATTCGTCAATGCCATTTAGTGGTCAGTGAATGAAAGGATCAGACCTATCTAGAAGCCGGCTTTTAATGTTAAAAGGGGAATTCACCTAGACAGATAATCTATTTCTCAAAATAAATTGACTTTAAAAAGTCTACTTGATTGTACCCAGATCCATTTATTATTTGTATTTGGAAATGCCCTATCTAGCTGGTTTTCCAAGCCCCTAATTCCTCTCTACTGGCTCTCTGACCTCTGAGAACATTTACTTATTGGAAGCATTCTCACGGCTATTCAGAAAGCCAGATAAATATAAAATAGATAGGAGAGAAAACCTCACTTTTAGGCTGCTTCCCCTACAGTAGGCCACCCTGAAGAATTTTCAAATGAAAAGGTACCTTATGGCTAAGAAATGGAATATGATTGATATGGTTGAATCATGCAATCCAGACTGACCTGACATACTTATTCTGCCATATCTATAGTCAAGTGACTTAAAGAGGTCAGAGCTGGCCAAAGAAGAATAACCTGTTCAGCCTTGTTATAATTCTACTAATACATTTTGGTTTTCTATTGAAGTTAAAATTGTCTCGTCTGACACTTTTAAAGCACATAAAATAATTTATTGGAGCCCATGTGGAAATACATGTATTAGGAGCATACCTGGAAAATATATTTCATCATGTCCTTTGCTGCAGCATGGATGCAGCTGGAGGCTATTATGCTAAGTGAATTAACGCAGGAACAGAACACTAAATGCTGCATGTTTTCACTTATAAGTCGGAGTTAAGCATTGGATATTCATGAACATAAAGAAGGCAACGATAGACACTGGAGACTACTAGAGGGAGGACAAAGGGGTGGGGAAGGCTTGAGAAACCATTGGGTACTATGGTCACTACCTGGGTGGTGGAATCAGTCCTACCCTAAACCTCAGCATCACACAATATACCTGGGTAAAAAACTTGTATACGTATCCCTGAACCTAAAATAAATGTTGAAATTATTTTCTTTAAAAAAAGAAAATATATTTCAGATCGAGTTCCCTTAGCCATTCTTTAGAGCCATCTCTTAAGTCACAAGATTACTAATTGTATGACTTCCAAAAACTATTATACATTAACTCAATTTCGCCATTATTTAAGTGAATATACTCATGGGCATTTTATAAGTATACTGTCTTTCCCGCCCTCCTCCCCACACCTTTTTTCTCTGTCCCAACCTCTCTAATTTACCATCTCTTTCAATTAAGAATTTGTTTCCATAGGAAGTATAACTGTTTCACAAAGTAAATTACTATCATGTACTCTCTTGCATTGCAGAAATATTTTCCTTCAGGAAATCCACCTCATGATTCAATGATTCTTTTAAAACTGGATTATTTTTTAATATATATTCAAGCCAGTACTACCTAAAGAGTTATCCTTGGGCAGATGTCAGTCTTCAAGTTGTTACTGATCTACAATGTAATGAGATTGTGTCGGGATGTAAATCAATTACATTACTAGGCACACCTGTGTTCCACTACATTTTCACCATAGCATGACTCTCTCAATGAAGTACCATATGGATTTACCTTTTGGTGCACAGTCCATGTCTTGTCATCTGCCATTAATAAGCAGTTAAGGGCAACCACTTTGAATGACAAACGCTATTTAGGACTAATTGGTTTTATGCCTAATCTGGTTCTAAAATCTGTGGATTTAATACATCTATCACTCTAGGAAATTGGAATATAGGCCATTCTCTGTCTTCTCAGTCCTCCTATTCCTTTTCCACCACTGGGCCATTTCAATGTCATATGTACCATGTCATTCATTCATCCACTTTTTCAGACATTCATCCTATGTTTAAAGAGTGTTACCACAGACAAAATAATTGTTCTCATAGAGTATACATTCTACTGAAAGACAACACCAGATAACCAAGTCAAATACATAAAGTATTTTCAGAAACTCTAAGTGCCATGAGAAAAACAAAACTTCGGGGCATGGCGTGGCGTATCTCTAAGCGCCATGAGAAAAACAAAACTTCGGGGCATGCTGCTTTAGAATGATTATTTGAACTAGAAGCTGGATGATGAGGAGGAATCATCCAGCAGAGATACAGAATTTCTGTTTGGGGCAGAAAAAAAAACAACTGTACAAAGGTGCTAAGGTGAGATGAACTCAGCATATAAGAAGAATAAGAAAGGGCTTGGCAGGACTGGATTATAGTGAGCAAGGAGGGGATGGTCTAGGCTTGTACTAGAGAAAACCACCAATCACACCTCCTTCTTGTACCCACTAGTCATCAAACTGGCATCATCACTGAAGCATGCGTGTTTCCTTCTAAATTGTTTAATCCTTCCAACATTAACTGATAGAATTATTGAGATCAACAAGCTAGTAGCATGTCTAGAATAAGAATACTGGGTTAATAATTCAGTGTGTCTGACTTGTCTGAGAGCATAAGTTACTTTAAAATAATTCCTTAGGACTCAGAAATCCTAATTAAGTGAACACACCTCTGGGGCCTAAAAAATCACCACCTTGTGGAAATGACATACGAATGAGCAGTTGGACCAGGGCCTGCAAACTTCACTGTTTTAGAGGCCAGAAGCAGCATAAATAGGTCAAATGGTCAGAGTGACAGGGCAGGTCTGATGACAAATAGCCACCAACACATGTGAAATGATAGGAGTGAGGGGATTGTGGTGAAGTGGGAAAAAATCTGCCCTTTCTATAAGTGTCAGCCACCACGGTGTTCCAGCCAATAATATTCATGTGTGCATGTGGGCCTAGTGTGGTCAGATCTTCTGATTTGGTCATGAAAACCTAGAATCTGGGATTTAGAGATGAACACACATGATCATTTTAGAAGTTGGCGGTCAGGCGTGGTGGCTCACGCCTGTAATCCCAGCACTTTGGGAGGCCGAGGCAGGCGGATCACGAGGTCAGGAGATCGAGACCATCCTGGCTAACACGGTGAAACCCCGTCTCTACTAAAAATACAAAAAATTAGCCGGGCCTGGTGGCGGGCGCCTGCAGTCCCAGCTACTTGGGAGGCTGAGGCAGGAGAATGGCGTGAACCCGGGAGGCAGAGCTTGCAGTGAGCCGAGATTGCGCCACTGCACTCCAGCCTGGGTGACAGCGCGAGACTCCGTCTCAAAAAAAAAAAAAAAAAAAAAAAGAAGTTAGCAAGTGACAAAAAAACACAAATCAAAACAGAACTTCAGGCTTTCATTAGCTCATTGACTGCTGGTTTTCAAACATTGATTTAATTTCAGCTGATGTAAGACATAAATAGCCATAACCATCTTACTCTATGTTAACTTTTATGAATGTCTGGGGAGGCTGTGTTAGTCTTTTTTTGCATTATGACAGTTTAAGCTTGGTCCTAATATTTTACAAAAGTTACACATCCAGCAATGGGTTCCGTCACTGCATTTATCAAAGCTCTGGGAATTTCAAGTTCTTTTTAACATGTTAGTAAATTTATATCAAATCCAGCAAGTTAGTCAGCTAAATGAGACTTAGTTCTAAGACAAAGAGATTGATGCCACAAGGATATATTTTAATGCTTAATAGTCTTATTTGTAATATCTATTATTACTTGAATGAATAACCATCTACTACCTGTTGATAGTCATTCCTCTAACAAAAACACTGCAGGTGACAGCAGCAGATTGCTTCCTATGCTATTTAATCCAACAAAATCATCTCAGTTTAAACAGAAAAAAAAAAAGAGTCGAAAAGAAAAGCGGCAATTGAATCACTCTGATTTCCATTTTCAATCACTAACTAGCCCCTCGTGTCTGTTATACTAGCCCTCCGGAGTGAGACTGGCCACACATAATGGGAGGAGTGATGCTAGGAGGCAGGGTCGCCTACCGGGGATCTGGTTTCTCCAGATTCCCTGGGTGGCTGCACGCTAGTTCTGGCGGAATTCCATGAGCTACACGGGGCAGGTGAACTCTCGGAAGTGGAATGCTCAGAAATATTACAGCACAAGACAGCCGTCAGCAGTTCGTGGGGAAATATCTGTTACAGGAGTGTCAGTAATCTTAGGTACCCTATTATTATCACTCACTAGTCAAGAGACCCTGGATGCTTTTTGTCACACATTTCCTGTCTGGTCACCGTGAAATTATGACCATTGGGTTACATACAGTATGAGATGTGTGTATGTGTGTCTCTAGGCATGAGGGTCTGTTTTTCCCTTGCTAGTGGTTATTTTAATAGAAAAATTTCATGTCTGACCTATACCTGGCTGCTGTCCAAGAATTAAATATAGCAATTTGTTACAGTAATATTCCTCCAGAGTCCTTCGGCAAGAACACAAACTATTTATTTTAAGTTATGCTTAAAGGTGTATTTCATTTTTAAGTCTCATCTCTGGCACACGAAGTATTCTGAGGAGTTTTCACTCTCTTCAGTAGCACAAGCAATTTACCTCAATAGCTTTTTCCCCAGCTTGGCACTTTTTCTCACTGGTGTTTACTATTTGAATAATCACATGTGAGTTTGGTTTGCGATTATTTTATCTGGGGAAAAAACAACAACAACAACGATTGCACATAGGGAAAGAATATTTCTCCTCGTCCCCCGCGACCCCATCAAGACGTTCTACTACATTTTTGTGTCAAGGAAAAAAAAATGTCACAACACAATTTCAAAATAAATAATTTCATTTGTTCTTTAAATGCACATCAACTTTACTAAATTATTCCGAATTTCTAGCCAGATGCTTTAAATACAAATTTTTAGGCAGCGTATGCAATTTCTATTCTTTTTTCGGATGCTGTCATGATTTTAGGAGTCAGGTGTAATGTACACATTGAGAATATTTGAGGTGCAGCATTTTTTTTTAGTACTTTCAGCTACCTTTAGTTTCCTAAGGCTGCTGTAACAAATTATCACAAACTGGGTGGCTTAAAACAACAGAAATCTATTCTCTCATGGGTCTGTAGGCTAGAAGTCAGAATTCAAGGTGTTGGCAGGAGCACTCTCTTGCTGAAGTCTCTAGAGGAAAATTTTTCCTTGTCGCATCCAGCTTCTGTTGATTCCTGTCATTTCTTGGCTTGTGACAGCATTACGTGCAGCCTCCGTCTCTGTCTTCACACAGCCTTCTCCCCTTTGTGTCTCTGGTTCAAAGCTCTCTCTGCCTTTCTCTTATAAGGATACCAGCCCCTGGATTTAGCGTCCACCTTAATTCCAGGATGGACTTCTACTGAGATTTAATTACATCTACAAAGCCCTAATCTAAATAAGGTCACATTCTCAGATTCCAAGTGGTCATATCTTTTGGGAGCCACAAGCAAACCACAGCAGGTTGATTTAGGTTAATTTTTTCAGAGTGACAGAGCTGTCATCTGTTTTTCTTGAATAATTTTTTCTTCCTATTAAATTTTTTTTTTGTTTTATAGGATTTATAAATAAGCTTCAGAAAGTAAAGATGACAGTGATTTTCTGAACAACTTCTAGGTGCATTTAGTGGAAGAAAAGTAGTTTTATATTGAGAGAAAAATGACAGGAATATATGATTTTTAAATTATATTTTATTGTGCCCTGTACATTAATTACCTGATATCATACATAATACACTATTAAATTATATATTATTCAATTATGTTGTTTTATACAGTATATGTTTTATATATTATTATATGTACAGTTATATGTTTAATTGATTGCTGTACCACTATTAAATATCACATTTTTGAAGAATATTTAATGATACTGGAAAGTGTGAAAAACTGGAGAAATAAATTAATCCACATATTATATTTGTCTATATATTTCAGCAGTTATTACCTCTGGTTGATGGTACTTTGTAATTTGTAGTCTTTTTTTGTTTTCAGATTTTTCAGGTTTATGTTAATAATTGAAAAAAAGTGATTTTTTAAAACCTTACATATATAGACAATCATTTCCAGAACTTACTTTTTAGACTGGGAATGATTTTTCTCTTTTTACTATTGTCTGTTTACACTAATTTAAAAATGAGATAAAGTAACAATTAGCGTGAATTTGTGTAGCATTTCCCGTGATCCTGATCATTCACTTACTTATTCACTCACTGAATGCTTACAATGTGCCTGCCCTCTACTCCATATGGGGAAACAGATATGAATAAGTCATGGTTCTTACCCTCAAGGAACTCGCTCTAGATTATAGAAGATAGTCAAGGTAAAGCAAAAACTGAAGTGCAGTGTGATAGGAGGTCAGGCAGAGGTCTGCGCAAAGTCCCAAGGGAACATAGAAGGAGGACACAAAATACAGACCCGGGGGAACCTGGGTGTTTCCAAAAGGGGATGTCAGCAGAATTGAATGCTGAAGTAAAGCACAAGGAGGGAAGGAAAGGGACATTCCAAATAGTGGAAGCAACAAGTTGAGAGGCCTGAAGGCCCTGAAGTTTTGAAGGTAGTCAAGGAGGTTTGGGGAGTAGTGAGAGATAAGGAAGAGGATAAAACATGCGCATAAACTTGGCTTGGAAGTCTCTGGAGTACCAATGAAGGCTTGAAAATGGGAGGCACGTGGACATATTGAATTTTTTAACAGGATTACTCTGGCAAGAAGAAGGTGTATTGATGGGCATGCTGGCAGCAGTAACATCAACTTGGAGGTAGGTAAGAGATGCAGGTCTGGAAAGAGGTAGCTGCAGTGTTATCTGAAGTAGTACGTGGACTGGAGGTGCATTTAGAAGCAGGCATTGGTTCTGTATTGGTTAAAAAGTATGTGGAATATGAAAGAGTAGCATATGAATCCTTATCTCTGGCTTGAGCAACACTTCTCATGACGGTGCCTTTCCCTGAGATGGGGAACAGAGTTGAGTAGTTTTGGTGAACAGGATGAAAAACAACAGATGTGGAATGCTTAACTGGATTGGACTTTCATAGGTCGTATTTAAGTCCATGTTTTAAGTGCCTAAAAGGTAGTTGAATTTTTTGGACCCAAAGCCCAGAAGAACTGGGTTATGATCTGGAGGTTAGCATTATGGAGATACTAGAATATAGATGAAACAATATACACAAATAAGAAGAATGTATAGCACAAGGATTTTTGTGTAAGGATTGTTGTACTTGCTTGGTTCTACACTGAGGGAAGGAGATGACTCTACTTTTGTATGTGTGTGTGTGAATTTTTAAGTTCTTATTGCTCTGCAAATAGTTCTTATACTAAGCCTTGCTGTAAAATGGATGTTGAAGGAGGAAACTCAGGTTTATCACATAATTAAAATGTGTGTCCAGGGGCAGGATCAGGGGAGAAGAACATATGAATGAGACCAACAAAGAGTAGCCAGGAGGAAGGAGGGAAAATAATTAGAAAAGAGAGACAGGCAGAGAGCTTTAAGGAAAAAATAGTTGCAGTCAAATGCACTGAAGAGGCTTTTTAAAAAAAGAACCAAAAGTAAGTTTGGAGTATGAAAATCAAAACTCACTGATATATACAAACATTTTCTGATGTTTAAAGACATATATTGGAGTGTTTGGGGGTGATGTGTCATTATAACATGGGATTTACTTGAGATTATGTTAGAACAAAAAGTGTTGAAGCGAATATTGAAAAATTTCCACAGCAGTTACATTCAGATGATATGTTATGGAGTTGATTATGTATTCTCTCTAATTTTATTCATGTTTGAACCTTTTCATAATGAAAAAATAAAAGTAAAAATTGAGAAATTAATTTTTTTACACTTTGCTAGAATAGGTTCCCTGTGGAGCATTAGCAGCAGTGGAATCTAGGTTTCAAAGCAAAGTTTTCCAGTTCTATTTCTATGACTTATTTTAAATTGCCATCTCACTCTCCCGACCTCCCCATCTCTTTCCAGCACACATTTGGAAACTAATTATTACTACTACTCTGTGCGTTGTAATTCATACGCACAAATCAATTTGGGAAAAGAAAGCTCCGTAACTTCCCCTGATGGGCACAAAAAGGGTCCGACCCTAACAGACTATATTTTGCTTAAATGTTTGAAAAGATTAGAAACTTTTGCGAAAGCAAACATTCCCTCCTTACTTGAAATTTGACCAATAAAAAAAGAGATGAATCCCAGAAATACAAGTTTATGTGATGGGATAGGTGCTAACTGTTCATGTGTCAAATAACATTTTCTGTCAAGCCTGGAAGGGGTATAATTTTCAAGAGAAACCAGGTTCATTTTAGGAAATACTTCAAGAAACATGGTGTTTTGAAGTATTTTTCCCCTCCACGTTGATCAGCTTTTTTTTTTTTTTTTTAATACAGGCTGAAACCTCAAAACAGCCTGTGAGTGTTTTAGCTTGGCATAAGCATATGTAAATGATTCTCTGCTTTTGAGCATAAAGATATACATAGACACACCGAGAGACAAGATTTTTCCTTTTGCAGATAGCAATGCTTTATGGCAGATTGCCAGAAATCACAGAGGCATGTTATCACACTGTCAAAAGGCATTGTACCACTGAGGAAAGATAGCGGTTTTAGGTATTGTATAGAGTAATTGTGGTATAGGTATTTCAATTGATAAAAGAGGGGAAATTTTGGCAGTACATCAATAGCAGTATAATTAAGGTAATAGGTAGCATGCCATCTAATCAAGTTACTTACTGTAATACCAATGTGGGTGAACTTGCTTTAACTTCCTCTGAATACTAATTACTATTACTTTCAGAATTTTATAATATGCAATATATTGAACAGAATTTAACGTAGCTGAATAATAATTATTATACCAATAAACGAAATAGTTATTACTCAAGAAACATACTGTAGCTTGTTTTAATAGATGACTTCAAAGGTACTCCAGTTACAAGACATCATGACATTAGAGAAGGTAGCCTATGTCTCATTTTAAAAGACGCCTTAATGGAAACATCATATCCTCTATCTCTAATATAGTTTGTGTAAGACTGCCTTTTATCACAAATTGCAATTTAACTTAAAAATCAAGGTTTTACATTTGAAAAGGCATTAAAAAATCTCCATTGAGTAAGTTGTCATCTCTATTTGTGTAAGGGAGTTGGTGACTGATGTATTTCCTTGCAATGATTATTTTTCCAATTTCAATTATATTTGGTCAATTTCCACTTCTAATATGGGCTCCTGAGCAGAGCCTTCCATCCTAAAAAGAAATGTGATTAGATAATTAGTGCTTAAGATCCAAGTTTCTTGCCTTATTCTTTTCACTTATCCCTCTTTCTTGTACTTTCAACAACTTACACAATTCAGCCAGGTTCTTTGCCACTTTATAACAAGGATGGCCTTTTCTCCAATTTCCCATAATATATCCCTCATTTTCATCTGAAAACTTATCAGAATGACCTTTACCATCCATGTATCTACCAACATTCTTCTCATGATTATTTACATATTCTCTAAGAAGATAGAGGTTTTTTCTCTAGCTCTCTACTTTGTTTTCTGAGCTCTCCCAGAATCACTTTTTAAAATCCCTTTATGGTGACTATTAATAAAAAGTCAAAAAATAACAGATGCTGGAGAAATTGCAGAGAAAAGACAATGCTTATACACTGCTGGTGGGAATGTAAATTAGTTCAGCCACTGTGGAAAGTAGTTTGGTGATTTCTCGAAGAACTTAAAACAGAACTATCATTTGACCCAGAATCCTGTTATTGGGTATCTACCCAAAGGAATATACATGATTCTACTATAAAGAGACATGCATGCATATGTTCATCACAGCATTACTCACAGTAGCAAACACATGGAATCAACCTAAATTCCCATCAGCAGTAGACTGGATAAAGAAAATGTTATACACAGACACCATGGAATATTATGTAGCCATAAAAAGAACAAGATCACATCTTCGCAGCAACATAGTTGGACTGGAGGTCAGTATCCTAAGCAAACTAATGCAGGAACAGAAAATCAAACACCACCATGTTCTCACTTATGAGTGGGAGTTAAACATTGAGCACATATGGACAGAAAGAAGGGAACGATATGTATCAGGGCCTTCTTGAGGATGGGGATGGGAGGAGAGTGAGGATCCAAGAACTACCTATTCAGTATTATGCTTATTACCTGGGTGTTGAAATACTATGTACACAAAACTCCTGTGACACTCAATTTATCTATAGAACCAACCTGCACATGTACCCTGAAACTAAGAGTTAAAAAAAATCCCTTCATGACAATATCAACATTTTCTAGCATGCTCCTTGAAACACTTCCAGCCTCTCCTCATTACAAAGTTTTAAAGCTGTTTCCACATTTTAAAGTATTTTTTCCTTTAGTACATGACTCCATGGTATCAATTTCTGTCTTAGTCTGTTCAGCTATCATAACAGAAAATACCACGGACTAGGAGTTTTAAACAGAAATTAACTTTCTCACAGTTCTGGAGGCAGGGAAGTACAAGACCAAGGGAGCAAGCCAATTTGGTTCCTATTGAAGGCTCTCTCCTCAGGTTGCAGATGCCAACTTCTCTCTCTGTGGCATCTCATGACCCTTCCTCAGTGTGCATGTAGACCAATGGGGGGGGGGGCGGGGGGAGAGAGAGAGAGAGAGAGAGATCTCGTGTCTCTTCTTATAAAGATAATAATCGTTTTATGAGAGCTTTAATTTCATGACCAAATTGACTCCAAAGGGCCCATCTCCAAATACCTCCACAAACAGGGTTGAGGTTTCAACATATACATTTTTGGGAGGGGGCACAATTTATTCCATTGTACTTCCCAATCAAAAGTTATAGATAGAATGAATTGATAGATAGTATCTAACTACATGCTCTCTACAAGAGATTCACTTTATATGTAAAGACATGCATAGATTGAAAGTGAAAGGATGGAAAATGATATTCCATGCAAATAGTAACCAAATGAGAGCAGTGGTGGCTATATTAATATCAGGCAAAAATAACCTTAAGTCAAAATTCTTAGAGATACAAAGGATATTATATAAGGGTCAATCTGCCAGGAGGATATAAGAATTATAAAATATATACACTCAGCATGTAACCTCCTGAATATATGACACAAACATTGATAGAATTGAGGAAAGAAGAGAAAGTTCTACAATAATAGAGGGTTTCAATATCACACTTTCAATAATAGATAGTGTAGTCAGCTAGAAGTTTAATGAGGGAATAAGATGAAACACTATAGGTTAATTGGACCAAAACACATATACAGAACCGTCTAACAACAGAAGAATAAAGGAATACCTGAGAGATACTGGGTTTGGCTCCAGACCTCCCCAATAAAGTGAGTCACACAATTTTTTCTTGTTTTTCAGTGCAAATAAATGTTGTTTATGCTATACCATTGTTTATTAAGTATGCAATAGCATTTTGTCTAAAAATATAAATACTTACTTAAAAGTACTTTATTGCTAAAAAATATTAATGATCATAAGTGCCTTCAGTGAGTCATAATCTTTTTCCTGGTGGAGGGTCTTGCCTTGATGTTGATGGCTGCTGACTGATCAGGGTATTGGTTGCTGAAGGTTGACATGTCTGTGGCAATTTCTGAAAATAAGGGCTTTCCCCATTGATGGACTTTATTTCACAAAATATTTATCTGTAGCATGCCATGCTATTTGATAACATTTTACCCATGGTAGAACTTCTTTCAAAATTACAGTGAGTCCTCTCAAACTCTGCCACTGCTTTATCAACTAAGTTTATGTAATATTCAAATACTTTGTTGCCAGTGCTCACAATGTCTTCACCAGGAGTAGATTCCATCCAAAAATCCAATTTTCTCTGATCATCCATGAGAAGTAACTCCTCATTCGTTCAAGTTTTAAGATTGTAGCAATTCAGTCACATTTTCAGGTGCCACTTCTGATGCCAGTTCTCTTGCTATTTCTATCAAACTTCTGCAGTTACTTCCTCTACTGAAATCTTGAACCCCTTAAAGTCATCCATGAGGATTGGAATCAATTTATTTCAAACTCCCATTAATGTTGATATTTTGACCTCCTCCCATGAATCACAAATGTTCTTAATGGCATCTAGGATAGTGGACTCTTTCCAGAAGGTTTTCAATTTACTTTGCTCATATCCATCAGAGGAATCACTATCTATGGCAACTATAGCCTTACACATTACAGTTCTTAAATAATAAAACTTGAAACCCAAAATTACTCCTTGATCCATGGGCCACAGAATAGATACTATGTTAGCAGGCATAAAAACAATATTAATCTCCATGTTTTTTTTTTGAGACAAAGTCTCACTCTGTTGCCCAGGCTGGAGTGCAGTGGCGCAATCTCGGCTTACTGCAACCTCCGCCTCCTGGGTTCAAGCGATTCTGCTGCCTCAGCCTCCCAAATAGCAAGGACTACAGGCATGCACCACCACACCCAGCTTTTTTTTTACTTTTTTAGTAGAGACGGGGTTTCACCATATTGGCCAGGCTGTTCTCGAACTCCTGACCTCGTGATCTGCCCGCCTCAGCCTCCTAAAGTTCTGGGATTATAGGCATGAGCCACCATGCCCGGCCCTCCTTATTCATCTTTATCAGAGCTCTTGAGTGACTAGGTGCATTGTCAATGAGCAGTAATATTTTGAGAGAAACTTTTTTTTTTTCTTTTTCTGAGCAGGTTTCAGCAGCGAACTTAAAATATTCAGTAAACCATACCGTAAATAGATGTACTGTCACCCAGGCTTTGTTGTTTCATTCATAGAGCACAGGCAGAATACAATTAGCATGATTCTTAAGGGCTCTGGGATTTTCAGAATGCAAAATAAGCCTTGGCTTCAGCTTAAAGTCACCGGCTGCATTAGCCCCTAATAAAAGAGTCATCTTGTTTTTGGAAGTTTTGAACCCAGGTATTGACTTCTCCTCTCTAGCTATTAAAGTCCTATATGGTATCTTCTTCCAAAAGAAGACTGCTTTCATCTTCACTGAAAATCTGTTATTCAGTGAAGCCACCTTCAACAATGATCTTAGATAGATCTTCTGTATTACTTGCTATAGCTTCTACATCAGCACTTGCTGCTTCACCTTGCACTTTTATGTTATGGGGACAACTTTTCTTAAACCTCATGAACAAACGTCTGCTAGCTTTAATTTTTTTTCTGCCACTTCCTCCCCTCCATCAGTCTTTACAGGATTAAAGAGAGTTAGGGCCTTTCTCTGGATTAGGCTTTGGTTTAAGGGAATGTTGTAGCTGGTTTGATCTTCTATCCAGATCACTAAAACTCTCCATATCAGCAATAAGGCTGTTTTGCTTTCTTATCATTTGTGTGTTCACTAGAGTAGCACTTATAATTTTCTTCAAGAACTTTCTCTTTGCATTCACAATTTGGCTGTTTGGGAAAAGAGGCCTAGCTTTTGGCCTGTCTCAGCTTTCAGCATGCCTTCCTCACTAAGCTCAATTATTTCTAGCTTTTTATTCAAAGTGAGAGTCCCACGACTCTTTCCTTACTTGAATGCTTAGAAACTGTTATAACGTTATTAATTGTCTTAATATTATTGTATCTCAGGGAATAGAGAGGTTGAAGGAGAGGGAGAGAGACATGAGGACAGCTAGTCAGCGGAGCAGTCAGAATACACATAACATTTATCAATTAAGTCTGCCATCTTATATGGGCATGGTTTGTGGCACCCCAAAACAATTACAATAGTAACAATAAAGGTCACTATCACAGATCAGCATAACACATATAATGATAGTGAAAAAGTATGAAATACTCTGAGAATTACCAAAATTGGACATAGAGACATGAAGCAAGGACATGCTGTTGGAAAAATGGCACCAACAGTTTTGCTCCACATAGGATTGCCATAAACTTTCCATTTGCAAAAAACACTGTATTTGTGAAGCCCAACAAAGTGAAACATATAAAAAGGATGTATGCCTGTGTATATTTTTCTTAAGTGCACATGGCATGTCCTCTGGGGTAGACCATATGTCAAGCTACACAATCAGTCTTAATACATGTGGAAAGACTGAAATTATACCAAGTATCTTTTACAATCACAATATAATAGAACTAGAAATTGATAACAGAAGTATAGCTAGAAAGTCCACAAGTAGATGGAAATTAAACAGACTTAAACAACCAATGGGCCAAAGAAGAAAGCAGAAAAGAAATTAGAAAAAGCCTTGAGACAATAAAAATGAACACATGGCATAAAAAACTTATGGATGTAGAAAAAGCAGTGCTAAGAGGGACAATTTTAGTTATAAATACTTAAAATTAATATTTCAAATTAACAACCTACCTTTATACCTTAAAGAACTAGAAAAAGCAGAGCAAATTAAATCCAGAGCTAGCAGAAGGATGACAGCAGAGATAGATAAAATAGAATATCGATGAAGAAAATTAGCAAAATCAAGAGTTGGTTCTTTCAGAGAGCAACAAAATTGACAAAACCTAAGCTATATGAACCAAGAAAAAAGAAAAAAAATAAAATCAGAAATGAAAAGGGGACATTACTACTAATTCTATGGAAATTAAAAAAAAAGATTTTAAATACTTTGAAAGATTGCGTGCCAACAAATTGGATAACCTAAATAGAATGGACAATCCCTAGAAATACAACTTATTAAGACTGAATCATGAAGCTATACAAAATACAAATAGACTGAAAACTAGTGTAGACACTGAATCAGTAATAAAATGCTTCCTGACAAGAAAGTCAGTACCAGACAGATTCACTGGTGAATTCTACAAAGTAAAGAAGAATTAACAACAATTCTTCTCAAACTCTTCTAAAAAACTAAAGAGAAGGGAACATTTCCCAATTTAGATAGTGAGGCCAGCATTACCATCATATCAGTCCAGACAAACTAGCTATCAGAAACAAACAAAAACCCTCCAAAACAATATTACTAATGATATTGAGGTGAATATCCTCAGGTAAACACTAGTCAATCACGTTTAACTGCATATTAAAAGGATTATACGTTATGACCAAATTAGATTTATTCCTGCAATATAAGAATGATTCACCATACAAAAATCAACAAATGTACTACACCAGATTAACAGAATGAAGGGAAAAAATCCATATAATCATCTCCAATGGTGCAGAAAAAACATTCAACAAGATTCAACACCATTTCATGATAAAAAACATTCAACAAGCTAGGAATACAAGGAAACTACTTCAATATAACAAAAGCCATCTATGCAAAGTCCACAAGGAACAACATACTCTGACAAAAGAGTGAAAGTATTTCCTCAAATATCTGGAACAACAAAAGAATTCCCACTTTTAACACTTTTATTCAACATAGTACCGGAAATCTTAGAGCAATTAGGAAAGAAAAACAAATACAAGACACCCAAATTGTAAAGGAAAAGGAAAATTAATCTCTGTTCATAAACAACATGATCTTATAAGTAGAAAATTCTACAGATTTTGCAAAACATCTTTTGGAACTAATAAAAAAATTTAGCACAGTTACACAAATAGAACTTCAACATACAAAATACAAAATATAAAATTAATAAGCAAAAATCAGTGCATTTCTATACACTAACAGTGAATTTCTCAACAGGAAACAAGAATACTCTGAGAAGGCAATTAAGATAACAATTTCATTTACAATAGCATTAAAAATTAGAATATTTAGAAATAAACCTACCCAAGGGGTCAAAAGACTCATACACTGAAAACTACAAGATGTTGATGAAATATATTGAAGAAACAAATAAAAATCTTTGTTTATAATTGAAAAACAATATTTTTAAGATGCCAATACTACCCATCACTATCTACAGATTTAATGCAATTCCTACTAAAACCCTAATAACATTTTTTTGCATTAAGAATTGATACTAAAATATATGTAGAATCTCAAGGGACCTTGCATAGCCAAAACAGTCTTGAAAAAGGGGAAAGTTGTAGCTTTCCCACTTCCTGATTTCAAAACTTACTGCGAAACTACAGTAAGCAAAACAGTATGGTATTGACATAAAAACAGACATGTTGACCAATAAAATAAATTAGAGAGCTTAGAAATAAATCCTTTATATATGGTCAAATAATTTTTGACAAGGGTACAGGACCATTCAATGGGAGAAAGGTGAGTCTTTTCAACAAACAGGTCTGGGAAGAGTGGATATTCACTTGCAAAATAATAAAATGGGACCCTCACCTTATCCCATTTACAAAAGTTAACTCAAAATGGATCACAGACCTAAATGTAGGAGGTAAAACTATCAGACTCTTAGGAATCATTGAGAAAAGCTTCATGACATTGGACTTGGCAGCAATTTCTTGGATATAACACCAAAAACACAGGTGACAAAAGAAAAATAAACAAATTGGAATACATCAAATTTTAAAACTTTTGTGCAACAAAGAAAACTGTGAAGAAAGTGAAAAAGCAACCATGGAATGTGAAAATATTTGCAAATTATATACCTAATAAGGGGTTACTATCCAGAATATATAAAGAACTCCTACAACTCAACAACAACAAAACAAACTGATTAAAACATGGGCACAGGAATTGGATAGACACTTCTCCAAAGCAGATATACAAATGGCCAATAAACACAGGAAAAGATGCTCAGTATCTCTAATCATTAGCAAAATGTGAATTGTAAAACTACCGTAAGATATTACTTCACACACACTAATAATATTAAAAAAATACATAAAGTATTACGTGGACAAGGATGTAGAGAAATTGTAACACTTATTCATTGTTGTTAGAGAAGGTAAAATGGTATAGGCACTATGGAAAATAGCATGGTATTTCCTCATAAAAATGGAAATAAATTACCAAGTGATCCAGTAATTCTATGTCTGGATATATACCCAAAAGAACTGAAAACAGTGACTTGAATAGATTTTTGTACATCTATATTTATAGCAACATTATTCACAATAGCCAAAAGATGGAAGCAACCTACATGTCCATCAATAGATGAATGGATAAACAAAATGTGGTGTGTGTATGTGTGTGTGTATACACATACACACAATGGAAAATTCTAACAGTTGCTAAAACATAGATGAACCTTGAAGACATTATGCTAATCGAAATAAGCCAGTCATAAACAGAAAAATATGACATGATTCCACTTATATGATTTACCTAAAGTGATCAAAATCATACAGAGAGTAGAACAATGGCTGCCAGGGACTTGGTGGGAATGGGGAATTGGGATTTTACTGTTTAATGGGTACAGAGTTTCAGTCTGGTAAAATAAAAAAAGTTCAGGAAATGGATAGTGGTAATGTTTGTACGACAATGTGGTTAATGCCACTGAACTGTACACTTGAAAATATTTAAATGGTAAATTTTACATTATGTACATTTTACCACAATAAAGACATTTAAAAATCAAGAATAATTGTTTTTAATTGTAAATTTCAATAGCTTTAGGAGTATAAGTGGTTTTTGGTTACATGGATGAATCGTATAGTGGTGAAATCGGGGATTTTAGTGTACTCATCACCTGAGTAGTGTACATTGTATCCAATAGATAGTTTTTCATCCCTAATTCCCCACCCTCTCTCATTCAGAGTCTCCGATGTCCATTATACCACTCTGTAGGCCTTTAAACACCCATAGCTTAGCTCCCACTTAGGAGAACATGCAGTATTTTGTTTTTCATTCCTGAGTTACTTCACGATGCATAGTTTGCAAGTATTTTCTCTCATTCTATAGGTTGTCTATTTGCTTTGATGCTTGTTTCTTTTGCTGGGCAGGAGCCTTAAAAATTTAAGAATAGGCCAGGCCAGTGGCTCACACCTGTAATCCCAGCACTTTGGGAGGATAAGGCAGGTGAATCACTTGAGGTCAGGAGTTTGAGACCAGCCTGGCCAACATGGGAAAACCCCATCTCTACAAAAAAATACAAAAATTTGCAGGGCATGGTGGCACATGCCTGTAATCCGAGCTACTCGGGAGGCTGAGGCAGGAGGATCATCGGAGCCCAAGAGGCAGAGGTTGCAGTGAGCCGAGATGGTGCCACTGCACTCCAGCCTGGGTGACAGAGCAAGACCTTGTCTCAAAAGAAAAAAAAAAAAACAAAAAAACCCACAATTAACAGTGCTGTAATCTTTCTGAAAACAGCAGGATTAATGACCATGTGCATAGTGAATGATAATATCCATAGCTTTTTTCCCCTACAAATCTAGAGTTGTAATAACTGATCCTTCACCTGAAAAGCAGAAGATTTTTAGAGATTTGCCTGGGGATTCTGATTAGCACAAAACAAGTGACTTAAAGAAACTACTGATATGAGGAACCCAAATTTACTGATGAGAATAACCTTAATATGATCATATAATATTATCAGTGCAGGTAATTGTTGGTATGCTCCTCACTGAGGCTCTTTCTCATAAACTTTTAAATTCTGACCTCAAAAAAATTGTTTCAAGAACTTTCAGAGAGAGAAAGGGAGAGAGGGAAAATTAAAAACATGTCAAATACATAAAATAAAAATTCAATTTTCTTCATACTCTTCAATAACACCCAAAAGGTAGCAGACAATGGAGCAATACCTTCAACATTCTGAAGAAAAATGATTCCAACCTACAATTTTATATTTAGCCAAACTTTTAATCACTTCCTAGGTTGAATAAAATATTTTGACTTGTGTGGTCTAAAAAATTCTTAGTTATCATCTAGTCCCTTTTTAAAGAAAGTTATTGGAGGTTATGCTCCTCTGAAGGAGCAAATCAAGAAAGAAATCCTGGTCTGTAGGAAATATGCCATTGAACCCAGGAGAGAAGTGAGGGTAGTCTCCAGAATGGTCTCAGGAGGGATTCCAGTGTGGCAGCTGTGTACCGATTACATAGAGCTGTGTACTTTCTGAGAGGCTTTTGGAGGAAGATGAAATGGACAGAATAACTGACGTGCCTGAGTGTCTGGAGAGGAGACTTGCATAATTCATGACAAGTCTCCTGGGATTTCCTAAGGCTTACATAAAAAACTAAGTGTTATGGGCTGAATCAAATGTGGAAGTCCTAATGCCTAGTACTTCAGAATGACTGTGTTTGGTGATAGGGTCTTTAAAGAGGTAATTAAGTTAAAATGAACTCATTAGGGTTGGCCCCAATTCAGTGTTACTGGTGTCCTTATAAGATGAGGAAATTTGAACACAGCCATGAACAAAGGGAAGACCATGTAAAGACACAAGGAGAAGACGGCCATCTACAAGCCAAAAGGAGAGGCTTGAAAAGAAACTAAGCCTTCTGACACTTTGATTTTGAACTTCTAGTTCCCAGATATGAGAAAATAAAATTGTTTTTTAAGCCACTGAGTCTGTGGTACTTTGTTATGGCAGCCCTAGCAAATGAATACACAAAGCCAAAAACAACAACAACAAATCAACATAATTATTAAACAAAATGTTGTACAGGAAAGGAAAAGGATTTGAGCTAACCCTAATTATGACAGGAATATATTGGGAGAATGGGAGAGGATAAGTGTAAATGCATTGTGGGAGAAGTCGCAGAAGAAATAAAGCAAAATATTCACCCTACGTAGAGGAATGATAATAGACAACGCTTTAAGCTGAAAATTCATTGTTAGAATAACTTAATTTGAGGAATGGCAATAAACACTAAAATAACTGAAAAGAGCTGAAAATGGTTGTTTCTAGGAAGATGGAACTGAGGCCATCTATCAATCCATCAATATTCTTGTGGAACACTTTAACAACATTAATATATGACTTTGATTATATATGACATATAATATCTACTGGATTATTTGTTTAATGTTACTGAGGAAAAATTCACACTGTGGATGAGGTAAGTCATTCCTCTTGGTTCATAAATCTTGTTAAAGGCAGAACCAGAAATTGAAATCAAAATTTAGGAGTCCCAACTTAGTATTCATTTTCCAAATGACACCACATGACCTGGACTTTCTAGAACCTTAAAACCGGAAAGCTATTTCTAATCCTAACATCTATGTAAGTGTTGAGAAGATTATGCCATAAGTATTAGGCACTACTGAGACGGCTGCTTCTTCAACTACACGGGTTTTAAGAGAGAGCCATTAATTTTCAATTAAGAACCTTGAAGATTATACAAGTCTTAAGTTGGGTTTAAATAAAAATTTCATTCCATCCCAGGGTAATTAATTAATTTAGTACAAAAGCTAAAAGTAGTGAGAATGCATACCTTTATATTTTAAAAATAAATAACTGAACTTTTAAGACAGGCAAACTTATCCTGCTAGATTGAAATAAGAATACTTGAATCTTCCACCATACCTCTGTAAGAAGAGATGATATTTTCAATCTATTGCCTCAAATCTGCATTAAATCAAAATAACAGCTTTACTTTATTCTCCGTTAATTGCAAGACAAAAGTATTGAAAATTAACAAAATGATATTTGCACTTTTGTGTATGATTATTTACATGTGATCAATGGAAAGAAACATACCAAAATATAGCTAAGAGTTGTGTTAAAACACTCCTGAATTTAGATTTTTGTCTCTATTTTCAAGCCTTTATAGCTCAGCCTAAAAAGGCAACAAATATCTGTTGTTGCCAGCAGTCCCTAGATTTCAGGGGAATTTGGATCAAGGCCAGATTTACATTTCAGATCCCATCCACACACCGTTCTGTTAGCACAATTATGAGTAGCATAATGAATCTGTAGCCTGACCATTCTGTAGGATTCTCACCTTACTTTATTCATTCTACTAGGAATCCCTTTTGCCTCCTATATTCATGAGAGCTAAATATTCAATCTGTTAACATCCCATGTACTGAATCACAGTTATTTCCTGGTCATCAAAGTAATTTAACTAATATGAATGAAGAACTTACTATTGGTCAATCACTATGTCAGGTTATGAGGAAACAATGACAATGAATATAAATTCCATGTGCAAATCAAGGAGTTATGATGAATCAATGTATGGCCCAACAGAATAATGTCACATAAACTGCTGGGAGGAGAGTAGGTTACAAGCAGGACGAGAAATAATGGGACAACAGTTTAAAACAGAAGGCTGCAGCATCGCCTACAGCAATGTGTATGCTATGATTTGGACATCATCCTCCAATTCTGAAGTCTTCAACCATGAGACACACTGGAGTCTCATGACACGCTAATATGTGAGTGGTGCTACAATTAATGGTTTTTGTTTGGTTTTGCTTTTTAGTAAATTAGAGAAGATTCATCATCTTCATTCTTATGTCATTCATATTCAATTACCTTTTGTGCAATAAAGAGCTGACATTTCAGTTTCTCTACTGAAGATTACAAATAAAAATATCTAACATGTGTACAATATCACTCACCGTATGCTAAAATCAAATTTGCTGGATTTCCCCCTACCCATCCCATTTCTAGCCTTTTTTGATAGAAGGAAATGCCTTCATTTGAGAGACCTGCCTTTTCCTACCTCTTATCGTCCTAGGAGTTTCTGATCACAGTACCCTACCTTGCCAGCTACATGCGTATTTGTACTATCCCTGGCCAATCAGGCTGAACCATTCCTCCAGTCACAGTGATCAGCACAGGAATGACTATAACTAAAATTGGAGCCAACCTGATATACCCTGATGACAAGGATGCTTTATCATAGGGAGAGAATGAGGATAATGGGAGAGAAAGAATCTGAGAGATAGAATAGTGGCAATGGGGTTGGGAGGGAGGACAGAAGGGAAGAGAAGAGGGAGACACAGTTACAGAATACAAAGGCAGTAATATAACTGGAAAACCACAAGGCCCATTCTATATTTGAGCAACCCAGTTATGATTGCCAACATATTTTTATCTTTATGATGTGTGTATATGTGCATGTGTGTGTGTATTCCAGGCAATATTTTATATTTATATATTTATGGGAAGAAAAAACTTGAGCATCAAAAATAGAATTGGTATATATTCTTAAATATTCAAAGTATTTAAGCAAGCAAATTATTTGGACTTTTAGAAAAATCATTTTGACAGTAACAAGAAATAGAATCAGGAAAGCCTAAAGACAAAAAATATAAAACACACACAGTTAAGGAAATCATAAATATAGTTCAGATGACATTGTTTATTATTAGTATTATTAGTTGTGGGTGTAGTAACTATTATTTGCTGTTTGCAATATGCAAACTTAATGCTATCTTTCTCTATGCACTATCCCAATTAAACTTTATAATATCTTGGTAAGTGAAGCATCATTTTCACTTATCAGTCAAGGTTCCGGTTTAGGGAGAAGAGGTAATTTATCCAAGCCCATGCAGGTAGTAGTTAGTAAATTCAAGATTCTCATGTAAGTCCATCTGACTTCAGTACCCACGACCCAAACCACTACTTACCATACTTTCCAGATTATGAGGACTTGAACTAAAGCAAGACAAAAACATTTTGGTACAAGGCATATCACCTCCGTATATAATGTATGAGTACTACTAGCCTTTTCTTGTAACCTAGTAAAAAGAATTCTGGCTTTATTATTTCCAAGTTTCGGTATTTTCCCTTTCGCTGCTACCATTAAGTAGGGAACTGGGTTTGCCAGAGGATTCTTTTGATCTCTTATTAGGAGGAATGTAAAGGAAAGGGCAAAATGTAGAAGTAATTATTAGAAGTATGAAAAGAAAGGTGTATGTGAAGGACAGTTTTATAATACTGTTTTGCAGTAGGTATACCCTTGATAACAATACATGAAAGCAATTAAAGGATGTGATAACTTACTTGTTGCAAGCTTTTGATCAAGACATTATCAGTGATTAGTCTATGAATCATGATTTCAACAGAGTTAAAATAAATACTCTCTTACCCTCCATAGCAAATAAAACTATTTAAGTAGTGAATAAATGTAATTGCCATGTAGTGAAGAACTATACATTTGAGGTTGCTGTATAGTTTTTTTTTTTTTTTTTTTTTTGAGACAGAGTCTTGCTCTATTGCCCTGGCAGGAGTGCAGTGGTGCGATCCTGGCTCACTGCAACCTCCGCCTCCTGGGTTCAAGCGATTCTCCTGCCTCAGCCTCTCGAGTAGCTGGGACTAAAGGTATGCGCCACCATGCCAGGCTAATTTATTTTTGTATTTTTGGTAGAGACAGGGTTTCACTATGTTGGCCAGGCCGGTCTTGAACTCCTGACCTCAGGTGATCCACCTGCCTCAGCCTCCCAAAGTGCTGGAGTTACAAAACTATATAGTAGGGGTTATAGTCTCATATTCCAAGGTTTGAATTAGCATCATAATCCCTGAGACAAACCTGAGTAATGGCACCAACCTATGGACAAGTCATGTATATTTGCATAGGTTTTGGAAATCAGCTTCCAAAACCAGTCTTCACTTAAAACTGAGCCGCTTATAATTCTGTTCCCAGCCAAGTGTTCATTCTTTCTTCTTTTCCTTAATGCCCACCTCCCCCATACCACATCTTCCCTAAATATTATCTCTTGGAGTATAAACTATACTGTTAATTTCTTTGAAATAAATACATTTTATAACAACAGAAACAACCACCTCAAATTTGTTTCTGTAAAATAGCCTCAAAAGGGTCATCTTTTGCATATTTTCAAAGTGGAGCACTCTCAAGCTAAAGTCTGTGCCTCTGAACTACTTCACTTATGTTTGAAGTTACCACAAGACAATAGATATTAATAGTTTATTGACTCACAAAGCATGTCTAACATAATTCACTGAAGTGACCCCTACAAGAACCAAGGAGAAGCATTGCCCTAAGAAAAACTGTCAAGTTTACCCTTAGAGATCTGGGAAGCACATGTTTCAAAGCTTTAGAATAGCTATTTGATGATCTCTACGAATAGCCATCAAAGATTCAAAATTACTGAGGTCCATGCTTCTAGGAACTTACGAGATAATTACTGAAAATGAAAAAACATTTAAAACTCATGTGAAAATATTTCATCAGATAGAATCTAAAATATTCAGCTGTTAATTTAGCACTGGAAACACAGCAATTCATAGGTATCAGAACACACACACGCACACACACACACACACACACACACAAAAGCAAGTAACAATGAATGCACAGCGAAGTATTTTAGGCTAGTGATTTGTAAGCAGCAATCTCTATTGTCATGTTCTAGTAAGTTTAATTTTTTTTTAAAATTGAACAAATCTTACACAAACCAATTGAATCTGATGCTCTAAAGGTGTGGGTTGAGGGCTTGCACTTTGGAAAATTTCCCATGTGATTCTGATGTGCCCCATTAAAATCACCGGGCTCCTAAACTAGAAAGTGGTATTCTCCTTGAGCGAGCAAGAGATAGCAGACCAACAAAGTTCTCTTGATGAGCCAGTCCTACAATCTCACTTGGTCACCATTATTATTGTTTAAAAAATTGTTACCAAGCAAAACAATTTAATGTTTCTTAGCTATTCCTGTTGCTGGCAGTGGACAGAAAAAGACAGGAAACTGGTAGGAACATGATTTTCTCTCTCTGGGCAACTTGCTGATGAGAGTGATCTCGGGCCCTACTCTGAGAGATAGAACACAGAGCTCAAAAGACTTGTGAATGGGATCCGTGCAGCAATCCACATGCAAAACACAACTATGCAGAAAAATAGCATTTTTCACACATTCAAATGAATTTGTTTCTGAAAGTCATGGGAATCCAAACCAAATTTTCTGCTATGCTATCCCACATGGCTGCAAATTTGGCTGCTGTGAAAATTTGTTTGGTGAGTATATTATATCTTCTCTATTCTTTTTCATAATCCATATTCATACTTTTTGCTACTATAATTATTTAGTAAAGTGTATCGAGGTTCACATTCTTACAGTAATTTTAAATCCCCCCTATACATTAATAAGTTGCTACCAATAGTAGCGGTCATTAAATTTCTTGTTGATATTTCTAATCTACTTAAATTCATTTTAATTTGTTGATCTTATGACAACACTTTGTGGCCTTTTGGAAATTACTTCAAATATCTTCACAGTTTTGTGAATTGTAATATTTTTCAAGAGGTAGTTCACATACATATTTCATATACCATATGGACAAATTCAAAATATTCTATCAAATGAGAGAAACAAGAAATACTATTCTTTTTTTATAAATCAGGCAGACTCCCAAGGCTGAGTAGGCTCAGGGAGACTCCTAATGCAATTCAATGGCAACATCTTTCAAGATACTTTTTAAGATTAAACTCATGAATTCCTTAATTTATCTTGAATTCTTAAATATTCATCTTCTGATACATTAAGGTAGTTATAATATTTACAAATATGTCAGAATTTGGAATATACATTATATATATATAAATTAGTGCAATTATTATACATCTATCTTTTACTTTGTGCCTTATCGCTATACATTCTTAACCCTTAGTTGTCGCTGTCACGTTTTGAATTGTACTACTATACCGGAAACTGACAAAATTTTATATGAATGTTCAACAGGTTAAATTAAATGTATGAAAGTCAAATATAAAAAGTAATTATAAATAAATGTAGCAGTGAACTTGGGAAGTGAACTTAGATTTAACTTCTCTTTTCCTACTAGTGAGCGTTTCAAAGCAGGATGGCTTCTAATCATCAGCAATCTGCAAAATATTTTTGTTATAATCTTTTCTTACTAGCCAATTAAGTTTGGATATCTTAATTACATATTGTGCTTGCAGACCTTGAACTGGAGTTTAATCTCTACAAATAAGGTTAAGTGTGAGAAAGTTAATGTCTCCTTGTCCTTATCTGTTCATAGCCTACTTGGAATAATAAAGGAAGGTCCAGTACCAATGATGTAAGATGGGGATTCTAAATACCATTGAAACCTTTCTCTGAATTCCATTTTGATTGGGGTGGCTACCATATTACATTAGGAATGAGATGGCACTGCTGGGCCAAGGTTTTAAAAATTATTGTAATTTGGAGGTTATGGAAATTTTCTGACAGTTTCTCATTAGGTTGGTGCACAAGTAATTAGGTTTTTGCCATTATTTTCAATGGCAAAACTGCAATTACTTGTCCATCAACCTAATAGTATTTTGTAACTTTAATTAAAATTTTTGTTACTTATTTTGTAGATTTAATTGAGTTAAAGATCTGAAAATGAGATCATTCTGGATTTAGAGGCCATCCTGGATTTAGGGTGGTCCCTAAATCCAGTGACCTGCATCATTATATGGAAAGGAGAGGAAGGTTTGACACACAGGTACACAGTGAAAAGAAAAGCATGCATGACTTTTAGGTAAAGTGATGTCAAAAGAACATCAAAATAGCCCAGTATTCCACTAACCAAATTCTCTCCCTCTGTTGAATTATTAACATATTTTTCCTGAGAGCCTGTAGGGATTCATAGAACATACTAATATATTTAGTAATATAATATATTCAGATATGTTATCTGAACAGCTGAAGGGAGGAGTTGGAAGAGCAAAAAATTAATTAATTAATAACTCATGCTTATTGATTTACAAGGAGTTAGTTCTGAGTTCTACTATAAATATGACCTGATCATTCTAATTGTCGAATTTCCCTCTTATTAGCTTTTTTTTTTTTTTAGATCATATGGGAAATACTCACTTAAATGAAATTTATTGTTTGAAATGCATGCCACTTTTCATATGAGTGTAAGCTATTTGATCCCACAAAAGCGAAGTCTTTTTCTTGATAAGTATTAACATTTCACAGATGAGTTCTGGCAAAATGGCTGAATAGGAAAAATTCCAGTCTGCATCTCCCAGTAAGACCAATGCAGAAGGCAGATGATTTCTGCATTTCCAACTGAGGCACCCTGTTCAACTCAATGGGACTGGTTAGGCAGTGGGTGCAGCCCATGGAGGGCAACCAGAAGCACGGAGGGGCATCACCTCACCCAGGAAGTGCAAGGAGCGAGAGCCTCCCTTTCCTAGCCAAGGGAAGCCGTGAGGGACTGTGCTATCCAGCCCAGATACTGTGGTTTGCCCATGGTTTTTGCAATCTGCAGACCAGGAGACTCCCTCGTGTGCCTACACCACCAGGGTCCCAGGTTTCAAGCACAAAACTGGGTGGCTGTTTGGGCAGACACTGATCTAGCCATAGGAGTTTTTTTTTTTTGCCCCCCCATACCCCAGTGGCATCTGTAACCCAGGGGAGACAAAACCATCCACTCCCCTGGAATGGGGGCTGAAGCCAGGGAGCCAAGTGGTCTCTCTCAGTAGGTCCCATTTCCACAGAGCAAGCTAAGAACAACTGGCTGGAAATTCTAGCTGCCAGCACAACGGTCTGAAGTCAACCTGGAACTATCAAGCTTGGTGCCAGGAGGGGTGTCTGCCATTACTGAGGCTTGAGTAGGTGGTTTTCCCCTCACAGTAATAAGGACTGGGTGGAACTCAACACAGTGCAGCAAAGCAGCTGTGGCCAGACTGCCTCTCTGAATTCCTCTTCACTAGGCAGGGAATCTCTGAAAGAAAGGCAGAAGCACCAGTCAGGCGCTTATAGATAAAACTCCCAACTCCCTGAGACAGAGCACCTGGGGGAAGGGGCGGCTGTAGGTGCAGCTGCAGCAGACTTAAACGTTCCTGGCTGCCAACTCTGAAGACAGCAGAGGATCCTGAAAAGGAGGGTCCTCTCAACACAGTGCTTGAGCTCTGCTAAGGGACAGACTGCCTCCTCAAGTTGGTCCCTGATCCTTGTGCCTCCTGACTTTGGGAGACTTTCTAGCAGGGGCCAACAGACACCACATACAGGAAAGCTCTGGTTGGCAACAGGCGAGTGCCCCTCTGGGACGAAGCTTCCAGAGGAAGGAGCAGGCAGCAATCTTTACTGTTCTGCAGCCTCCACTGGTGATACCCAGGCAAAGAGGGTCTGGAGTGGACCTCCAACAAACTGCAAGAGACCTAAAGAAGAGGGGCCTGACTGTTAGAAGAAAAACTAATGAACAGGAAGCAATAACATCAACATCAACAAAAAGGACCCCCACACAGAACCCCATCCAAAGCTCATCAGCCTCAAAGATCGAAGGTAGATAAATCCACAAAGATGAAGAAAAACCAGAGCAAAAATGCTGAAAATTCCAAAAACCAGAATACCTCTTCTCCTCCAAATGATCACATCTCCTCTCCAGCAAGGGTACAACACTGGACAGAGAATGAGTTTGACAAAATGACAGAAGCAGGCTTCAGAAGGTGGGTAATAACAAACTCCTCTGAACTAAAGGAGCATGTTCTAACCCAATGCAAAGAAGCTAAGAACCTTGACAAAAGGTAATAGGAACTGCTAACTAGAATAATCAGTTTAGAGAAGAATATAAATGGCCTGATGGAGCTGAAAAACACAGCATGGGAACTTTGTGAAGCATATACAAGTATCAACAGCTGAATCAGTCAAGCAGAAGAAAGCATATCAGAGACTGAAGATCAACTTACTGAAATAAGGCATGAAGATAAGATTAAAGAGGATGAAAAGGAAAGAATAAAGCCTCCAAGAAATATGGGACTATGTGAAAAGACCAAACCTATGTTTGATTGTTGTACCTGAAAGTGATAGGGAGAATGAAACCAAGTTGGAAAACACTCTTCAGGATATTATCCAGGAGAACTTTCTCAACCCAGCAAGACAGGCCAACCTTTAAATTTAGGAAATACAGAGAACACCATTACGATACTCCTTGAGAAGAGCAACCCCAAGACACATAATCATCAAATTCACCAAGGTTGAAATGAAGGAAAAAATGTTAAGGGCAGCCAGAGAGAAAGGTCAAGTTACTTACAAAGGGAAGCCCATTAGACTAACAGCAGATCTCTCTGCAGATACCTTGCAAGCCAGAAGAGAATGGAAACCAATATTTAACATGCTTAAAGAAAAGAATTTTCAACCCAGAATTTCATATCCAGCCAAACTAACCTTCATAAGTGAAGGAGAAATAAAATCCTTTACAGACAAGCAAATGCTGGGGGATTTTGTCACCACCAGGCCTGCCTTATAAGAGCTCCTGAAGGAAGCACTAAACGTGGAAAGGAAAAACCCTGTACCAGCCACAGCAAAAACATACCAAAATGTAAAGACCAACAACACTATGAAGAAACTGCATCAACTAATGTGCAAAATAACCAGCTAGCATCATGATGACGGGATCAAATTCACACATAACAACATTATCCTTAAATGTAAATGGGCCAAATGCCCCAATTAAAAGACACAGACTGGTAAATTGGATAAAGAGTCAAAACCCATCAGTTTGCTGTATTCAGGAGACCCATTTCACATGCAAAGACACACACAGGCTCAAAATAAAGGAACGGAGGAGTCTTTACCAAGCAAATGGAAAGCAAAGAAAAGCAGAGGTTGCAATCCTAGTCTCTGATAAAACAGACTTTAAACCAACAAAGATAAAAAAGGACAAAGAAGAGCATTACATAATGGTAAAGGAAGCAATGTAATAAGAAGAGCTAACTATCCTAAATATACATGCAGTAAATACAGGAGCACCCAGATTCATAAAACAAGTTCTTAGAGACCTACACAGAGATTTAGACTCCCACACAGTAATAGTGGGAGAATTTAACACCCCACTGTTAATATTAGACAGATCAACGAGACAGAAAATTAACAAGGATATTCAGGACTTGCACTCAGCTCTGGACCAAGTGGACCTAATAGACCTCTACAGGACTCCCCATCCTAAATCAACAGAATATACATTCTTCTCAGCACCACACAGCACTTATTCTAAAACTGACCACATAATTGGAAGTAAAACACTCCTCAGCAAATGCAAAAGAACAGAAATCATAATAGCCTCTCAGACCACAATGCAAATTAGAACTCAGGATAAAGAAAATCACTCAAAACCGCAAAACTACATGGAAACTGAAGAACCTGCTCCTGAATGACTACTGGGCAAATAACAAAATTATGGCAGAAATAATTAAGTTCTTTGAAACCAATGAGAACAAAGACACAACGTACCATAATCTCTGGGACACGCTAAAGCAATGTTTAGAGAGAAATTTATAAAACTAAATGCCCACATCAGAAAGTGGGAAAGATCTAAAACTGACACCCTAACATCACAATTAAAAGAACTAGAAAAGCAAGAGCAAACAAATTCAAAAGCTAGCAGAAGGCAAGAAATAACTAAGATCAGAACAGAACTGAAGGAGATAGAGACATGAAAAACCCTTCAAAAATCAATGAATCTAGGAGCTGGTTTTTTGAACAGATTAACAAAATAGACCACTAGCCAGAGCAATAAAGAAGAAAAGAGGGAAGATTCAAATAGAAAAAATAAAAAGTGATAAAGGGGATATCACCACTGATCCCACAGAAATACAAACTATCATCAGAGAATACTATAAACACCTCTACGCAAATAAACTAGAAAATCTAGAAGAGATGGATAAATTCCTGGACACATACACCCTTCCCAAAACTAAACCAGGAAGAAGTCAAATCCCTGAATAGATCAATGATGAGTTCTGAAATTGAGGCAGTAACTAATAGCCTACCAACCACAAAAAGCCCAGGACCAGACAGATTCATAGCCGAATTCTACCAGAGGTACAAAGAGGAGCTGGTACCATTCCTTCTGAAACTATTCCAAACAAGAGAAAAAGAGGGAATCCTCCCTAACTCATTTTATGAGGCCATCATCATCCTGATACCAAAACCTGGCAGAGACATAACAAAGAAAATTTTAGGCTAATATCCCTGATGAACATCAATATGAAAATCCTCAATAAAATACTGGCAAACCGAATCCAGTAGCACAAAACAAAAAGCTTATCCACCACAATCAAGTCAGCTTCATCCTTGGGATTCAAGGCTGGTTCAACATACACAAATCAACAAACGTAATTCATCACATAAATAGAACCAATATAAACAAATTCTACTATAAAGACAAAGACCACATGATTATCTCAATAGATGCAGAAAAGGCCTTTGATAAAATTCAACACCCCTTCATGCTAAAAACTTTCAATAAACTAGGTATTGATGGAACATATCTCTAAATAATAAGAGCTATTTGTGATAAACCCATAGCCAATATCATACTGAATGGGCAAAAGCTGGAAGCATGCCCTTTGAAAACTGGCACAAGATAAGGATGACCTCTCTCACCACTCCTATTCAACATAGTATTGGAAGTTCTGGCCAGAGCAACCAGGCAAGAGAAAGAAATAAAGGTATTCAAATAGGAAGAGAGGAAGTCAAATTGTCTCTGTTTGCAGACGACACGACTGTATATTTAGAAAACCCCATCGTCTCAGCCCAAAATCTCCTTAAGCTGATAGGCAACTTTGGCAAAGTCTCAGGATACAAAATCAATATGCAAAAATCACAAGCATTCCTATATACCAATAACAGACAAGCAGAGAGCCAAATCATGAGTGAACTCCCATTCACAATTACTACAAAGAAAATAAAATACCCAGGAATTCAATTTACAAGGGGTGTGAAAAACTTCTTCAAGGAAAACTACAAACTACTGCTCAAGGAAATAAAAGAGGACACAAACAAATGGAAACAAATTCCATGCTCATGGATGGGAAGAATCAATATCGTGAAAATGGCCATACTGCCCAAAGTAATTTATAGATTATATGCTATCCCCATCAAGCTACCACTGACTTTCTTCACAGAACTAGAAAAAACTACTTTAAATTTCATATGGAACCAAAAAAGAGCCTGTATAGCCAAGAAAATCCTAGCAAAAAGAACAAAACTGGAGGCATCATGCTACTTGACTTCAAACTACACTACAAGGCTACAATAACCAAAACAGCATGGTACTGGTACCAACACAGATATATAGACCAAGGGAACAGAACAGAGGCCTCAGAAATAACACCACACATCTACAACCATCCGATCTTCAACAAACCTGACAAAAACAAGCAATGGGGAAAGGATTCCCTATTGAATAAATGCTGCTGGGAAAACTGGCTAGCCGTATACAGAAAAGAGTAACTGGACCCCTTCCTTCCACCTTACACAAAAAATAACTCATGTTGGATTAAAGACTTAAACATAAAACCTAAAACCGTAAAAACCCTAGAAGAAAACCTAGGCAATTCCATTCAGGACATAGGCATGGGCAAAGACTTCATGACTAAAACACCAAGAGCAATTGCAACAAAAGCAAAAATTGACAAATAGGATCTAATTAAACTAAAGAGCTTCTGCTCAGTAAAAGAAACTATCATCAGAGTGAACAGGCAACCTATGGAATGGGAGAGAATTTTTGCAATCTCTCCATCTGACAAAGGTCTAATATCCAGAATCTACAAGGAACTTAAACAAATTTACAAGAAAAAAACAACCTCATCTAAAAGTGGGTGAAGGATATGAACACTTTTCAAAAGAAGACATTTATGCGGCCAAAAAACATATGAAAAAATAGCTCATCATCACCGGTCATTAGGGAAATGCAAATCAAAACCACAATGAGATACTATATCATACCAGTTAGAATGGCGATCATTAAAATGTCAGGAAACAACAGATGCTGGTGAGGATGCAGAGAAATAGGAACACTTTTACACTGTTGGTGGGAGTGTGCATTAGTTCATCCATTATGGAAGATAGTGTGGCAATTCCTCAAGGATCTAGAACCAGCAATCCCAATACTGGGTATATACCCAAAAGATTATAAATCATTCTACTATAAAGACACATGCACACGTATGCTTATTGCAGCACTATTTACAATAGCAAAGACTTGGAACCAACCCAAATGCCCATCAATGATAGATTGGATAAATAAAATCTGGCACATATATACCATGGAATACTATGCAGCCATAAAAATAATGAGTTCGTGTCCTTTGCAGGGACATGGATGAACCTGGAAATGATCATCCTCAGCAAACTGACACAGGAACAGAAAACCAAACACCACATGTTGTCACTCATAAGTGGGAGTTGAACAGTGAGAACATATAGGCACTGGAGGGGAATATCACACAGTGGGGCCTGTCAGGGGTTTGGGGTTTGGGGAGGGATAACATTAGGAGAAATACTTAATAAAGATGATGGGTTGATGGGTGCAGCCAAACATCACGGCACATGTATTCCTACGTAACAAACCTGCACGTTCTGCACATGTATCCCAGAACTTAAGTATAATTTTTAAAAAAGAGGCTGGGCACGGTGGCTCACTCCTGTAATCCCACCACTTTGGGAGGCCAAGGCGGGTGGATCACGAAGTCAGGAGTTCGAGACCAGCCTGGCCAACATGGTGAAACCCCATCTCTACTAAAAATACAAAAATTAGCTAGGCATGGTGGTGGGCGCCTGTAGTCCCAGATACTCAGGAGGCTGAGCCTGAGTAGCTTGAAACCAGAGTCTGCTTGAAACCAGAAAGCAGAGGTTGCAGTGAGCTGAGATTATGCCACTGCACTCCAGTGTGGGCAATAAGAGTGAAACTCTGTATCAGAAAAAAAAAAAAAAAAGAAAAGAAAATTAGAAACTTAGTTCATTTGGGTAAGGTCAATAAGCATCCTGGATCCTTATGCTAAAACTGAAAAAGCCCCAGTGCATTTCAGTGCATTTAAAAAATAGTTATCTTATCCCATAATAACATACACACACACACATGCACACACACACACACACACTTTGCCAAGTATGTGAATATGAACTATTACTCTGATAAGATGTCTTATATTATAGTATTTTCCTACATACAATTTTTTTTAAGTAGGGAAACTATTAGAATTAATGAATTGATGTTAAGATTACTGATTACAAAGTGAGGTACACACACAGAACATATCAACTCTATTTCTCAACACCGGAAATATATATTAGAAAATGAAATTTTAAAAATTTAAAATATCATCAGGGATACCAACTACATAAATAATGTCTAACAAATGATGTGTACAGTACCGAAGATGCTATGATATTTTGAATAAGATTAAACAAAAACAGAATGAAGTGAAATACCTTGTGTATGAATTTTACAAAGATTCAGTATTGAAAATATCTCAAACATACTAGTTTGAGCTATCAATACAGTAAAATCCTAATCAGAATCCCAACAGAATGGTGTGTGTGTGTGTGTATGTGTGTGAGAGAGAGAGACAGACAGACAGACAGAGAAGCCTTTCAAGCTAATTCTAAAATGTATATGGAAACACAAAGAGCTAATAATAGCCAAGACAGCCTTGAGGGACCCTAGAGGGAGGGAGGAATAGCTCTTCTGGATATCAAGACTAATTATAAAGCTACTATAACTCTATAATTAAGTCAGTTTGGTATTTGCTTAATTATTATATAGACAAATGGAACATTATCAGAAAGTTCAGAGAGAGGTACATCTATATGAACAGTTGATTTATAGAAAAGATGGCCTTACAGAGAAGTGACGAAAATGAAGTTATTTTAGTAAAAGGTGTTGGTTCAATTATATCTTCATATGGAACTATAAAGTAAAATTTGACTCTATGTCACTCCATACATGATAGTAAATTCCAAGTAGATTATAAGCCTAAATTTGAAAGGCATGACAATATGCTTCCAAATTTTATCATCTTAAAGAGTAGGAAAATAGTGGCTAAATGGTAAGCACTAACTATAAACAAAAATTGACAAATTAGTGTACATGAGATTGAAAACTTATTTATCAAAAGATACCATCAAGAAAGTAAAAAACAAGCTACAGAGTGGGAGAAGATATCTATAATATATAAAACACACCTGTATGTTACTACAAAAATGACATAAATCCAAAAGATAAAAGAGCAAGTGACTGAAGTCATTTCATGAAAAAGGATATTCAAATATTTAATAAACATATTCAAATGTGCTTAACCTCATTTGCAATCAGGAAACTGCGACTTAAAATCACAATAAAATTTCACTCCATACCCACTGACAAGTCCTAGTGTTGGAGAGGATGTGAGACAACTGGAACTTATGTATTCTTGGTAGCATTGTATATTGATAGAGTCAGTTTTGAAAGTTTTGCATTATCTTCTAAAGTTTAACAAATATGTATCCTATGACCCAGTACATTCCCGACTGAAATACATTCACATGTGCTCAATAGACATGTACAAGAATATTCACAGGAAAGCATATAAAGACGTTCAGCTATATTTGCAATAAACAAAAGCTGGAGAAAACTCAGATGACCCCCTATACTAAAATGGATAAATGGTAAAGTAGTCCCCTTTTAACTGGCATTTTGCTTTCTACAGTACAAGGTATTTTGAAAGAAAGAGCAAGAAAACACTTTCAACTTTTTTTAACAGTGTATTGTTATACTTATTCTATTTAAATACCAGTTATTGTTGTTAATCTCTTACTGTGCCTAATTCATAAATTAAACTTTATCGTATGTATTATGTATAGGAACAAACATCATATATATAGGGTTTGGTACTATGTGAGGTTTCTGGCACCCACTGAGGGTCTTGGCATATATACCCTTGGGATAAGGAGGGACTGTGTACTCATACAATATTCCTTTGTATTTCAAAGTATGCTGGAAGGAAAATAACTGAAATATAACTATATGTAATAACATGGATGAATTACACAAACAACGCTAAGCAAAGATGACAGATTAAAAAACAACATGTGCAGGATTCCATTTACATCAAATTCAAGAGAAAGAAAACTAAACTGGAGAGTTAGAAGTCAAGGCAGTATCTAACTTTGGAGAAGATGAAGAGAGTAGTGATTAAGATGAATATCAAGGATAGCTTCTTGAGTACAGGCAACATCCCATCTTTTGACTTGCATGGTGGATATATGAGTATTTACTGTGTAATAATTCACTGAGATATATGTTTATTGGCACTTTTCTACATGTGTGTTATAATAAAAACATAAAATATTAGAAAATTTATGTACAATAAATACTAACCAAGTATCATTTTCTTAATATCAGACAAAACATATTTTAGGGCAAATGGAATTACCAAAGAGAAAAAGGGAATACTTGCCCTTGTATGTGTAAGAGTAGAAATGCTTATTATATCTTCAAGTAGAAATGATAAGGAATCAGCCAGATATAAGAGTCTGGAATTCATAGCAGAGGCTAGTGCAAGAAATGCAAAGTTGGGAGTCACCAGCAATAACAAACATCCATAGCAGACATATGGAAAGTATCCCTATAGCCATAGCCATAGATGAGATCAGACAGGTTGAGACTGTATCAGGATAAAAGTAGTTCAATGAGAGAGTCCGTGCAGCTCTGGTTGTTGAAGAAGAGGCCAATAAGATGAGATTGCCTGACTTCCCCATTCTTCAGTAGGTTGTATATAAAGTTGCCCCTACTTTTGCTAACATTTCCACTTAGGCAATTTTAATACATATTTTCAGATCTGCATTTGGAGAGCAATTTCATATGCTAGCTTCCAGTGTCTTCTATAGGTCTAATGTACTGTATAACTGGGATTTCTCCTATCATTACTCTCGGGTCCTCCAATCAGTAGAATGCCAGGAACATACACTGTTAACTAGAATCTTCCTCTTACTCTCCTTGAATGCTTTAATTGTTGGACCTAAAGTGCCCCAGAAGCAACCTGCCATAATCAGTACTTACGCCTCCTCCCACATGTCCCTGGGGATGCTTTCTGTCCTGGTTATTGCATTTTAATAGGGAAGCATATCACGCCTGTAATCCCAGCATTTCCGGAGGCGGAAGTGGGTGGATCTCCTGAGGTCAGGAGTTCAAGACCAGCCTGACCAACATGAGAAACCCCATCTCTACTAATAATACAAAAGTAGCTGGCTGTGGTGGCGCATGTCTGTAATCCCAGCTACTCAGGAGGCTGAGGCAGGAGAATTGCCTGAACCTGGGAGGCGGAGGTTGCAGTGAGCCGAGATCGTGCCAGGAAGCACAGGCTGGGTGAGACGGCTCAGGCCTGTAATCCCAGCACTTTGGGAGGCTGAGGCGGGTGGATCACAACGTCAGGAGATGGAGATTATCCTGGCCAACATGGTAAAACCCCGTCTCTACTAAAAATACAAAAATTAGCTGGGTGTAGTGCAGGCCTGTAGTCCCAGCTACTTGGGAGGCTGAGGCAGGAGAATCGCTTGAACCTGGGAGGCAGAAGTTGCAGTGAGCCAAAATTGCACCATTGTACTCTAGCCTGGCGATAGAGCGAGACTCTGTTTCAAAAGAAAAAAAAAAAAGGAATCATAAATACTGGGTAGGAACAAGTAGCAGTGCTTAAGCCACATCAATGCTATGTATAAGAAGACAGCACAGATGGTTAGTCTGTGTTCTGATGTAGACTGCTATTAAGTCTCTGAGTTAGGTGGCAAAAGTGTAAAGTGACTCTTTATCTGCTGCAAGTCATCTTTGATTTTGTGAGGGCAAACCTAGGTAGATATTTCTTTAGCCAGGTACCTTGACTTAAGGGTATTTCATGGGATTCATATTTCATGGGATTCCTCCTGGATACTGATTAAAAATATTTTGTAAATACTTGAGACTTTTCATCTTTAACTTTACTGTTACTCATGCTTATTCATGCTCATTTACTGCTTCTACAATATCATTTCATATCTTCTCATGTGTAACTGTCCTGGACTTCAGTTCTGCCAAACACCTGTCAAATAGGGCTTAGCAAACACAGGCCTTTTCTTGGCCTCACAATTGGCTTCTCTCCTGGAAGAGTAGTAAGTACAGGTTAAATGTAACTTACAGATTACATAAGAGGAAACAATTACTAAATTGAGAAGATGAACAGTATTGATCTTGAAAGAAATAAAATGTATGCTTTGTCTCTTTGATCCATTTTTGATTTCACACATGTGCAACAAGTAGGAAATGCTTTATAAATTGCTGAGACAAAGGAAAGGTGATCACATCCATAGGAGGCCTGACTGGGCACCTGTGGTCTAACAGGGTTGCAAGACAAAGTGTAAGTCTGGGCTCTACCGCCAAGCCGATTAGCTTCATTGGGCTGGCAATACAGCTTTCCTGAGGAGGAAACGTTTAAAAACAACCAACCTTCAAACACAACTCAAAAAGACCTTTGGGTTGAGAGCAGTGAATAAGATAAAAGATATAAAGTGATGTGAAAAGCCATGAATAGTGTAAAATATTAACAATTAATTGTACTATTTTTGGATTGCATATAGTCATAAAGTTAACCTTTATATAGGTAATATAGTCCCATAAGAACCAGTCTAAGTAATTACAGTGAACGTTGATTAGTTTTTCTCTCCAGCATCTGTTAATGCCTTTCCTTCTAATGACCCTTCAATATTCCTTCAAAGGACTGCACCCTTTCTCCAAGTGGTTCTTCTGCAGTTGACTTTACATCAGCTTAATCATTCAGCTATATAAATTATGTGGCAAATGAGCTTGTGACTAAATCATAGCCAAGGGAACATAATTTTGGATAGGATGCTGAACCAAGACTCTTCCTCTTTTCCCAATCTTTTCCCAATAAAAGTCAGCCTGAAATAATGTTATCCCAGAAACAGCTGGAAACTGTCTTGCAGCCAGGAAGGAAAATGGAGCTTACCCAGAGGAAGCAGAGATGAGGATGGATCTTGGGATATAACATGAATTCTAAATAAAGTTGCACCTGAATCTGTCACTTAAACCTGATGGAGTCCTATGGTTAAATGTGGATAGAGGTGATATCAATATTTCATTATTGCTTATGAAGAAACTGAAGCTCAGAAATGTCAAATAACTTTTCTGAATGCCATATACATATTGGACGATCCAGCTACTGAACACAGAATGATAATTTGAATTCCAAAGCCTGTTTTGGGCTCTTTACCTAGATGTGCAAAATTTATTGCTCAATATTGTGTGTGTGTGTGTAACGAATTTGGGAAGATCAGCTTTGTTGTGATGACAGAATTTAAACATTTCACATTTGGGGAATATTCTCCAAGGACAAAAATTTTAGAAATAAATGAGATAAGAAATTTTTTCCTGTTAATAGATGGATTCTCTTTACTTAAATACACACAATATTCATTCACGTGCAACTTAACCAAAATTGAACATAGAACTTAAAGAACATAAACTTTGAAAAATGAGGTGGGTGGATCACCTGAGTGAGGTCAGGAGTTTGAGACCAGACTGGCCAACATGGTGAAACCCTGTCTCTACTAAAAACACAAAAAATTAGCTGGGCGTGGTGGCGCTCGCCTGTAATCCCAGCACTTTGGGAGGTCCAGGCGGGTGGATCACCCAAGGTCAGGAGTTGGAGACCAGCCTGGCCAACATGGTGAAACCCTGTCCCTACTGAAAATTCAAAAAATTAGCCAGCTGTGGTGGCATGCACCTGTAATCCTAGCTACTCAGGAGGCTGAGGCAGGAGAATTGCTGGAACCCGGGAGGAGGAGGTTGCAGTGAGCTAAGATTGAGCCACTGCACTCCAGCCTGGGCAACAGAGTGAAACTCCACCTAAAAATATATATATATAAACTTTGAAAAATGATTTGATGTACTGAAAATTCATTTTCAATTTTATATTTACATATGAATATGTACACCTGGAAATATTTTTAATGGGACACTAAAAATGTATATTGAACTGGATCATAGTTATATTTATAAGAAATATATTACTTTAGACATTATTAGCCTTTTTTTTTCCTTTTTTTTTTTCAATTATTATTATACTTTAGGTTTTAGGGTACATGTGCGCAATGTGCAGGTTAATTACATATGTATACATGTGCCATGCTGGTGCAGTAACAACTAGTTTTATTATTATTTTGAGACAACGGTCTCATTCTGGTGCCCAGGCTGGAGTGCAGTGGTGCGATCTTGGCTCATTACAACATTTACCTCCCAGGTTCAAGCGATTCTCCTGCCTCAGCCTTCCAAGTAGCTGAGATTACAGGCATGTGCCACCACGCCCAAATAATTTTTGTATTTTTAGTAAAGACAGGTTTTACCATGTTGGCGAGGCTGGTCTGGAACTCCTGGCCTCAAGGGATCCACCCACCTCGGCCTCCCAAAGTGCTGGGATTATAGGTGTGGGCCACCACTCCAGCCCAGCCTGCTTTTGTGTTCTAGAAAGTTTTAAATTGCTAAATGATAGAGACCAGCCCAGACCAATGATGCATGTTTTGAATGATTTAGTAATTTGAGTACATATAAGCAATAATTAAGGAAAAAGTGTCAGTCTTGCATCCATTGACACTTGTATTGACTCTGATTCAGAGACTACTGATATGATACCTCTCTCTCTGTGAATCTGTTCTCTGTCTCTAGATGAATCGTAGTGGCTTGGGAATAACAAACTGTGTTGTTAAACTCACCATATGCGTTTAGATGACATGATAATGAGTCTCTGAAACACTGTAAAGTAATGCAGAAAAACCTAACAATAGAGTCATCAGTTAGACAAAATATTTCGTGAATGTTTTTGATTGATTTTGCCCAGGTAACAGCAGGAAAAGTCCATTGTGAACCATGAGACACACAACCTTCTCTGTCCACACTAAACATCAACATCAGGTAAACCTCCCAAATCTCTAGAGGAGTACACTCTGGCGTTTAAACACATACTTTTTAAAAAGCAAGGTTGTGATTGTCAGGGCTATTGAAAGCTGTTCTTCTCAGAGTCAAAAGTCAATAATCTGAAGAGAGGTTTATATTTTAGATGTTAGGTGTCAATTGTTTCTGTCAACATTGTATTTGCCAGGAAAATCTGTCAGGTAGATATGATAATGTAGCAGTTCTGAGCATTGTCTCATGTATCAAAAAAGCATGTATGGACCAGGTATTGTATCTGTTAGAGACTATAGAAAGGAAAAAGAAAAGAAAAACAAAGAATAAAACTTCAATGCTTCAATTAACTTTGTTTCCCACAGTAAAAGCACAGTCAATATTATTCAGTTATTCAAAGAAGAGTTGGAAGTACAAAGAAAGGCTCTGTATAACACAGTAGTTCCCTCATTCTCGTAGGTAGGCAGTGGTAGCTAATGAAAATTATATATATATATCATATATATGTATATATATATTATATATGTATATATATATCTTATATATGTATATATATATATCTTATATATATACACACACACATTTTTTATATATATATATATATATATATAAAGTTTTTTGAGATGGAATCTCACTCTGTCACCAGCCTGGAGTGCAGTGGTGCGATCTCTGCTCTCTGCAACCTCCGCCTCCCAGGTTCAAGCGATTCTTCTGCCTCAGCCTCCCGATTAGCTGGGACTATAGGCGCACACCACCAGGCTAAGCTAATTTTTGTATTTTTTTAGTAGAGATGGGGTTTCACCATGTTGGCCAGGATGGTCTTGATCTCTTGACCTCATGATCCGCCCGCCTTGGCCTCCCAAAGTGCTGGGATTACAGGCGTGAGCCACCGCGCCCGGGCGTGGGCTAAAAATAATCTTAAATAACAGTTGTTTCCTCTCATCTCTAAATTTGTAACAGTGAGTGCTTATAACAAAAGACAATGATGCTGCTTCTGTTTGCATATTTATAAACATAAAGGAATGAAAAGTATCTAAAAAGTCACCACCTACAACTTCAGGTAGGGATGGTTTAGGCTTCAAGTATCAAAATACCTAACTAATACTTGCTAAAGCAATATAGATGCTTATTTTCTCACACTGAAGAAGTCTGAAAAAGGCAATTACGTGATTTGTGCAGCAAACTTGTCCTCTGCTCTCATTGGATTTTCATCTTGAGCTTGTAATAACCACACGATACAAGGCACAATCCCAGCGTCACGTCTTCACACTAGTGATCTGAGGAAGGGGCAAACAGGATAGGACTTTCCCTTGTAGCAGAGAGAGCTGGATGGTCCTGCCAGGCTTGTCCTAATTAGGATTCAACCCATGGTGCTGGGCTTATTGCTGTAATGAACAAGACTGGGCCTCTCAGAGTAAGAATAAAAGGCAAAATGTCAACTTTAGGTGCCTTTTTCTGGAACCTAAAGGTTGCCATTTGCACTCCATTGGACATAACTGTGTCACATGGGTACCCTGGTGTGGGAGAGAGGCTGAAAAGTAAATATCAATAACTGGATAGTCTTTCCTGGCTTGTCCTAATTAGGATTCAATCCCTGGTGTTGGGCACATTGCTGTAATGAACAAGACTGGGGCTCCCTGAATAAAAATAAAAGGCAAAATGGCAATTGAGTAGAAAATAACCATGTCTGTAAGAGCTACCAAGGAACTATTAGACTTCTTTCTCTTCTCCGTTGTATTTCACACATCTCAACTAACTTGTTCATGAAATTGGCCTAAACTCTCAACTTGATAACTAGGGCATATAAGAAAAAAGGTGAGAGTGTGTGCAAAATCTCTCCTTTATTTAACTAATTTATACTACATTTTGGGGTAAGTTTTCCAATAAAAATATTGCAATGGGCTGAATATTGGCACCAAAACGATACGTCCACATGTGAATATCTAAACACTCAATATACCTTGTTTGGAAACCTTTGAAGGAATAATTAAGGATTTTGAAATGAAGAGATCATCATATATCATCTAGATGAGGCTGAAATCTAACTCCAAATGTCTTATAAAAGAGACAGAGGAGAAATTTGACAGAAAAGAAGGAGGCAACGTGACCCCAGAGGCAGAGATTGGAGTAATGCAGCCACCAGCCAAGAAACACGTGGTCACCGATGCTGAAATTATCATCGATGCTGAAATTTTCAAGGAAATAAATTGTTCCTAGAGCCTTTAGAAAAAAAAAACGGATACCTTAATTTCAGGCTTCTGGTCTCCAAAGCTGTGACAGAATAATTTTTTTTTTTGAGATGGAGTTTCGCTCTTGTTGCCCAGCCTGGAGTGCAATGGCACGATCTCGGCTCACTGCAACCTCTGACTCCTGGGTTCAAGCGATTCTGCTGCCTCAGCCTCCCAAGTAGCTGGGATTACAGGCATGTGCCACCACGTCTGGCTAATTTTTGTATTTTTAGTAGAGATGGGGTTTCACCATGTTGACCAGGCTGGTCTTGAACTCCTGACCTCAGGTGATCCACCCGCCTTGGCCTCCCAAAGTTCTGGGATTATACGTGTGAGCCACCGTACCCGGCCAAATTTCTCTGGTTTTAAGCCAATAAGTCTATACGTTCTTATAGGGGCCTCAGAAAATAATATCATAATAAATTTTTGCTTGTTGGAATGCAGTGCAGATTTGTGTACCTGTTTCATATATTGCAATCTTCCTATTTCTCTCTATTACTTCTAACACTTTAGCTTCTATTAGGTTTTCCATTGTTAACAATCGTAATCGTTTGCAAATAAAAAGGCATTGGTTTCTTCCTTCCCAACCTATTATTTTCTTTTCTTATCTTACTCTGTTGGCCAGAGTATCGCAAGAGAATGTTGCAGAGAATCAAGAATCAGGGCATTAATGATAATGAGCATCTCTGTCTTGCTCCCGATATTAACAGCGAAACTGCTAAAATTTCACCAGTAGGAATAAGTTAGCTCTAGGTTTTGGGTAGATACACTTTATCACAAAAGGAAGTTTCCTTGTTTTCCTAGTTAAGAATTAAATGGGTGCTAAATTTACATGGTTGATTATGTTTTTTCCTTTAATCAGTTATTATGATTATAACTATAGATTTTCTAATAATATTGTCACCTTTATATTTTTGTGATAAACTCAGTCAGCCATTTACTATTATCCTTGAAATACATTGTCAAATCAGTTCGTTAATTTATAGAAGACTTTTTTGTTGTTGTTTCATTTTTCTTCAGGTCAGACTGGCCTGTCAATGTTCTTATTTTTTCCCTTTCTCCCTCTTTTTCTTTCTTCCTCTTTTTGTTTTCTTATCTGTCTTCTGTATCAATATTAGAATTCATATTAAATAATTTATTCTTTAATATCTAAAAGAACTTGACAGTAAATATCTTGTCCTGATGATTTTATGTATGGAATAATTTTGTCTTTTCATACATTTACTTCATTGCCAAAGGCTTTTTGTTCTTATTTTTCAGTTTTGAGAAGATATGTGTTATAATTTATTTAAAGTGCTGAAATCTGTTCACATAATATTGTTCCTGCTTTTATCTTGCTCCATTTGTAATTATGTCCCCTTGTTATGTATAAAATTATTTTAACCATTGATCTTAGCAATGCTTTGCATCATTTTTATTACCCTTTTCAAAAAAGACAATGTTTTCCTTGAGTCTCTTTGTCGTATTTCTCTTTCATTTATTTATTCTTATTTATTATTTCTTGTCAGCAATTTTATTTAGATGTACATGTTGTTATTTTCATAACTTTTTATATAATAAGTCACAAAAACTATTGGGTAAGAAATGAGATTGCTCATGTACAGTGCTTAAAATTAGGCTTGGGACAAAGTCAACATTATATAAACATGTGCCATGATGATTATTGATGATGATGATGATGATTGGGATAGCATATGATGAAAAACAAGCTTTTCTTTGAATTTATGTGGTTAAATATGAGTTTTATAAGCAGTATATAGGTGAATTTTTTGTTGTTGTTCACTTTTAACCCTCATCTTCCAACAGGTACATTTGATCTATTATGTTTATTTTCAATGTCGTTGTATTTTTGCTTGTTTTTAAAATCTTTCTGCTTTCTATCTGTCTCATTTTTTTAAAAAAAGCATTCCCCCGCCCGCCACAACCCCTGCTTTTGGGGACTGACCGTGCTGTTAATCATTTTATTTTACTGATTTGTAACCTATATATTCTACTTCTATTTTTTAGTAATTACTTGGAATTTCACTTGTATACTTACCTTAAAATATTCCTCAATAATTTAAGACCACAAATTAGATATTATTACTTATCATTTGATAAAGCAATGCTTTTTTATTTTTTATATTTTTTATTTTTTCTTTGACTTTTAAGTTCCAGGGTACATGCGCAGGATATGCAGGTTTGTTACACAGGGAAACGTGCTATGGTGGTCTGCTGCACAGATCAACCCATCACCTAGGTAGTAAGCCCAGCACCCATTAGTGTGTGTGTTGCTCACCTGCCCCCACATCATGTCCATGTGTTCTCATCGTTTAGCTCCCACTTATACACGAGAACATAAAGCAATGCTTTTTAATATGTGATAACAAATTTATGTACTTTGTAATCAGCATTTCTTCTTGCTGAAAAGTCTGAAATGATTTTTCCCTAGGCTATTTTTCATCTTTCTGAAGTTCAAACTTTAATTATTTCATTGTATCATGGTATTAAATTTTCTCACTTTATCTTAAAATGCCTTTAATCGTTGTTCTTGAAAAAAATTTTGTACCTGTATTTGTTGTTAGTCATTTTGCCTCATCACTTTAAATATATTATTCTACAGCCTCTCTGGTTTTTATACTTATTGTTAAAACATACGTGATTTTTCCAACAGTTGTTCCTATTCAGGTAAATTCTGGATGTTTAAAAAAAAACTCTGTTTTTTATGTTTTGTATTTTTTCTCTATCCTGCTGGGTATTTATTGTGCCTATCAGTGGTGTAGTATCTCTTATCAGACCTGTGAAAATCTCAGACATTACCTATTTAGATATCGCCTTTGCTCTTTTCCTCTTCCCTATTTATGATTAGGTGTCTTTTAGAGTTTTTATTCTGTCCTCCATTTTTAAAAATCTTTTTTCAATTTTTTGTCTCTTTTTCCCTCTGGCTAGATTCTGAAAAAAATCTCCTCAGATCTATCTTCCAGTTCTCTAAAATGCCTCTTCAGCTCTATCTAATCTGTTGTTTACCCTATTTACTTTTTATTTTTAACAATCTTACTTTTCATTCTTAGCAGTTATATTTAATTAATTTCCCCAAATCTATAACCTCATTTTCTAATGAAAATTATTAATTTCTCATTTTGAGATTTTTATTTTTAAAATAATTTTATATAAAGATGTTTTATATTTCATGTCTTATAAATCCAATGTATAATTACTTAGGGATACAAATTTGTGGTTTAATTATATCTGTCAGTGCCCACTTGTGGGCATGATTCCTTTGTACATATTTGGTTGTCTTACACTGGTATCTCATATTTGTTTGATTTTATTTTATGGCAACCCTGGGGGCCTAACAACAAATGCTCTCTTCCAGTTACACTTCATCTTTACTTCTGCTGGAAGTCAACAGGTGTTGTTATCTTGATACTCCTTGAGTATACTTGAGGTTACCTGCTTAATGGAACAGTCTCTGATTCAACTGCCCTAACTCTGAATGAGACAGAGAGTTCATTCCCTGAAAACAGCACTGCTTTAGGCACCTTCCCTTGGGTTAACACTATCATATGCTCATTAATCTGGTTTGAGATTTACATTATATCATTTTAGACGTGTCATGGAAAGGGCCCATAGAAGTTATCTCGTACACATGCAGCAGTATATTAATAATATATGTTGTCACCTCCAACCCCAGCCCCCAGCTGAGATCTAGATCATGGGTGTCAAAACTTTTGGCCTCCCTGGCCACATTAGAAGAATTGTCTTGGGCCACACATAAAATACACTAATGATAGGTGATAAACAAACAAAAAAAAGTCCATGCATAATTTTCGTGACATCCTCCACCACAGTTAAGCAAAAATTCCTTGTATTCAAAGGGTTGGATGCAGCTGAAGATGTTTTATTATGAAAGGGAATCTCTGATGAGCTGTTCACCATATTATTAGAAGATATCCATACTACTACTTTTTTACTATTATTTCACTTAACCAGATTGGAAAAAAATTTTATTTGACATCCACAGCTCTAACCTAGCAATGGAATTTGAGTAGTATGTTTCCTACAGCCATATTTTAATATGCAAAAAAGCTTATATCCCTGAAGTTCAATATTATGACATTATACACTATCTTATGACATATCTATTTTCTTAGAATGAAGTGAGAAAGGTAAGACTATGGTATTCTCAGAACTTGGGACTCAAACTCGTATTATTGCAGGGACAAAACAGATACTGTTAGTGAATAAAGTGGGTTTAGCATAATCTCTCAAGACATGTCTCCTCTATAGTAGGGAAGCCCGTACTGTATTCCAATTCATTTATGCTAAGAGAATGTAATACTGGTTTTGGCTGGTCTTATATTTTTTAAAACAAATTAAATTTCTGATTTTGTTTTAATAGGTCTCACTCTTTATATGCACTAAAGACTCATTTCACGAATTTGAAAATTCTATGTTAAACAAAAAAACGAGAAATTTTACTTAGATTGTAAAATAACATTATTTACTTTAAAGTTTAGAACTTTGAGGAGCCTTTAAAATCATCACTGTAATATGCACATTTCACATACCTAAAGTTCATGACATACTTAATGTTTAGATATGTTGACAAAATTGCAAATCATACCAACATTTAGTCAAAATATCAGAATACTGACACCTAATCTACTCTTATTATTTATTTATTTATTTTTTGAGACAAAGTCTCACTCTGTCACCCAGGCTGGAGTGCAGTGGCATGATCTTGGCTCACCACAAACCCCACCTCCTGGGTTCAACTCATTCTCCTGCCTCAGCCTCCCAAGTAGCTGGGACTACAGGTGCCTGCCACCATGCCTGACTAATTTTTATATCTTTAGTAGAGATGAGTTTCACCATGTTTGCCAGGCTGGTATCAAACTCCTAAGTGATCCGCGTGCCTCGGCCTCCTAAACTGCTGGGATTACAGGCGTTAGCCACCGTGTCTGGCCCCACTCTCATTTCAGCGTTCCAGGATCCAGCCCAACAGAGCAAGTAATAATTAAAATAACTGCATAAAATCCTAATTACTACAATGTTGTTAAAACTATTTTTGTACCACATATTGCATTATTCAATTTAAATCTAGCATAACCTCCACAGTGTGTATAGATCTGCTGCAAAAGTATTAGTTTATAACAAATATAGAAAGCTTAGAAACTAAGTTTATAAACTAATAATAATGCTAAAATATCATGTACTACTAACTAACAAGTCTGGAGCTAATAGTCTTCATTCCCAAAGAACTTTTGGAGGCACCATACTTTGTCTACAGTAGCCAGTTAATTTTATTTCATAATTTTTATCAGATCTTAATCTCAGCAAGATTTCTTCTTTTTTTTCCCTCTAAATCCTTTGTTGGAATCTGAAATACACACAAAGTAACACATTTTTGTGTATACTGATTTATATGAATTGCAGTTTGTCATTAACAAGATTTAAGTGGAAGGCATTCAACATTGCTTAACTGAATACTCACTAACTTAACAAATCTTATCTTACCTACCACAGGTAAGATACAATATTAGGTGCAATGGTGAGAATACAAAGAGGGTGATATGATATCATGGTGTCAAGGTTCAGCTTTTATATTCTTAAGACATTACGTGTCTTGACCAAGTCACATTAACGACACAGGTTTCAAGGTTCTTACCTGTAGAACAAAGATAATAATGGCACGTGTTGCTGTGTGGCTTGAATCATAATAGAGTAACACGCATCACATATAGAAAGTGAACAACAAATTTTATAAAGTCTTTATGAATATTCTGTCATTTTATAACGACGATACCATGGAATGGGTACTATCAGATCCCCATCTTACAGGCAAGGAAACTGAACTCAGAAAGATTGAGTAATTTCCCAACTGTCCTGCTAATATGTAGCAGAGGTGGGCTTAAATCTGGCCTAATTCCAAACATTTTTACTTCTGTGACCTCCACTTACAGAGCAGAATGTATAAGGTGATATTTAAATGCCAAATGGTATTGTTGATAAGTGATAAATAATGTCAATGAGTGAAAGTGCAGATAAATAAAACCTTTATAGAGCAGGTAGAATTTTCTTCAAAGAAGAAGGAAAAATGAAGTATTTAGTTCAATAACAAGGGTGTAAAAATCACAAAACAGAAAATGTGGTATTTCTCAGATTGTATTTTGCAAAATGACCTTGGAAATATTGCGAGTTTGAGAGATGCCATGTTTCTCTAGAATTTGACACTGTATCAAAAAGGGGATTTTATTACTCCTCTTCTTGAAACTTACTGTACCTTTGTGATTGCCTTAACAAATAAAATTAAAAGACCAGTAAAATCATTAGAAGCTTTATTTTTTCATGTATGTATTACATAGTGTGTTAAGGTTCTCCAGAGAAACAGAACCAATAGGATGTGTAGGATGTAGAGTGAAAGATTTATTTTAAGTTTTTGGTTCACATGATTGTAGAGGTTGACAAAGTCTGAAATTGGCAGGGAAGACCAGTAGGCTGGAGACCCAGGCAAGAGTTGATGCTGTAGTTTTGAGTTTAAAGGCAGTCTGGAGGCAGAATTCTTTCTTCCTTCATGGACCTCAGTCTTTTGTCTTAAAGTTGTCAACCGATTAGATGAGGCCAAATCACATTATGGAGGGTAATATGCTAGACTAAAAGTCTACCGATTTAAATGTCAATCACATGTAAAAATTGCCTCCACAGCAATATCTAGATCAGTGTTTGACCAAACAACTGGGTACCATAACCTAGCCAAGTTGATGCTTACAATTAACCATAACACATGAGTTGGAGTAAATGTCAACAGAATTACAGTTGACTCTTGAACAACACAGGTTTAAACTGCATGGATCTACTTATATGTGGATTTTTTCCAAGCAAACACAGATAGAAAACAGTACTCATGGGATGTGAAACCCAAGTATGCAGAGGTTCCACAGGGCCAACTGTGGGACTTGAGTATGAGTGGAATTGGATATATGTGGAGATGTGGGGTGATCCTGGAACCAATCCCTCGAGTATACTGAGGGAAGACTATATAAGAAAAACCAATAAGTGATTTAGGGCAATAAAAGAATATATATATATATATATATATATATTTTCACATAAATGCATATTATAATAAGGGCTATGCAGAGACTATCAGAGTTTTGAGTGCCAAGAAAGCAGCCAAGTAGAAACACAAAGCAGGTAGCCATCTTGTACTCACAGGGAAGGCTTGTACTGTAAGTAGAAGCTTTTTAGTTCCTCAGCATATATTTGGTATATGCGGTCAGAGGATATAGAGAAAAGAGAGAGAAAAGGAGAGGCATGGGATGTACTGACTTCCTAGGGCTTGCCTAACAAGGCACCACAAACTTGGTGGTTAAAAACAAGTTGTTGCTTCCAGAGAGGAAGAAAACCAGGGAGTCAGGTACTATGGTGGGCAGATGGAGTGGAATAGGGCTGTCATGAAGAGTAAATAAGAAAACCCATGCAAAACACACAGCTTAGTGCCTTTTAAGTACTCAAGTTTTGTTGTTTTTACTGTTATTGAGCAGAAAGATGCTAATTTTCTAGAAATGCTTTTTAACCTACATTGAAAATTATTCTGCTGGAACTGTCCTGCTATATGGTTAAGTGATGGATGTTTAAAAGAACTGTAAAAAAATTGTTTTTCTGAATAATGTAATTTATATGATCTTTATTAAGAAATAGAGATCTAATTGAAAGTCCATTTTAGGATACTCTCAATATTTTAGCTTGTTTAAATTTACTACTTGGTTTTTTGAATGGATCAAATAATGCCTTGCCTTGATGTATTGATTAGTAGAATACATCAAGTATTCTACTAATCATAAACAGAGTCATAAACAGAATTTGGCTTGTGAAGAATAAATTATGAAGAATAATTTAAGGAATGATTTAAGTTATTTTCTAAACTGTATGTAGCATAAAGAATTATGTAATTCTAATGATGTACAAAATATAAAACTAAAATTAAAAAAACCCCTGCAGTGCAGACTAATAATACAGGACTAATACTATAGCACATACATGCACATGAAAAAATATGTAAACATATATATGTATATACATTTTAAGGATTTGTCACCTCTTGAGGTCATTTCAAATCTCAGTTCTGTGGGTAAGAATTGAACCTAATTCTGTGTGGCTGAAATTTTTAGGGAAGTCTTAAAAGTTTAGATAGATGACATATCGGAATATTAGAGGTTTACTAAATGTCTTAATGTAAAATAGATGAGAACTCCCTTGAAATTATTATATTTCCAATACTTTAATGCTCGCACTTAACAGACTGCCATTTCAATGACCTGTAGAATTTAGGCAAAGCCAACAAGAAGGGCTTCCAAAGAAGAGCCTTAGGGGAAGCAGGCTGAATTGCAACCAGGCACACTCTTTTTATGGTAAACTATAATGATGTTAAATGGGCTCGAGAATATATGAGTAGGAACTTTACTCTTTAAAAAAAGCATATTTAATAGGAAAGTATGACTGTGTGGAGAACTGGAAGTTCTTATATTATATTCTTTTTTTTTTTTTTTTTTTTTTTTTTTGAGATGGAGTTTTGCTCTGTCACCCAGGCTGGAGCTCAGTGGCACGATCCCGGCTCACTGCAACCTTCGCCTCCCAGGTTCAAGCTATTCTCCTGCCTCAGCCTCCCAGGTAGCTGGGACTACAGGCATGTGCCACCATGCCTGACTAATTTTTGTATTTTTAGTAGAGATGGGGCTTCACCATGTTAGCCAGGCTGGTCTCGAACTCCTGACCTCAGGCGATTCACCCGCCCCGGCCTCCAAACGTGCTGAGATTACAGGCATAAGGCACCATGCCCGGCCCTTATATTATTAATTAGTAAATACATCTGTGTGATCCACAGCTGGTAGTCTCCATGGTTTTTGGATCATGTATCCCCCAAAGTATTGTGTGTGTATACACATGTATCAAATATTTTATTTATCTACATATCTGTTTAAAAATGTATATACAAACATCCAAAATATAATTTTTAAAGAATTAGGTAGAAAATTAATAGAAGAAAATGTTCAAATATTCATATGAGCAGTCTACATTCACACCACTTTGGGGAATTCTTGCCTTAGGGCATTAGAAGAAAGATTGATCTGTCACAGTGGTCAGGACTGAGGGCTCCAGGGCCAGGCTACTTGAGTTACAGTGGCTCCACCGCTCAATCTGTGAATCTCAGGCTGGTATGAAATTATCGAAGATTGCTGGGCAATGTGCTTCTGAAACCTAGCTCATCTCCACTCCTCCCTAACATACAGAGATAGCACTAGAAACTGTCATATTGCTAGGATGTATTTCTAGATTAGAATTGGGTCCCTCCATAATAAGTGGAAGTACCTGCCCTTGTAGAATGACCAACTTGTCCCTGTTTATTTGGCATTTACTCAGCTTAGCACTAAGTTTCTCATACCTACTTTCTAAACCAGTTGCAGGCAGACCAAATGGTCAGCAATCATGTAACAGCGAAAGGTAATGAATAAAATATTAACACATTGTGCCTAGCGTACTTAGAATTCCCCTAGAGAGGTTCACTAAATAAATTCAAGCTTTTAATTTTATAGTTATTGAATATAAAGGAATATTTGGGAAAATGAGAAATTGCCAAGGCAAATGAAACCCTAGCTATTCAACATGTGTGTCTTTGAACCAATAATGCCCACATCAACTGGGAGCTTGATAGAAATGCAGGATCTCAGGCCCCAGCCCGGACTCACTGGACCAGAATCTACATTTTAACAATGTCGCCCGGTTATCTCTATGCACAATGAAGTTTCGGAGGCAGTCATATAGAATAGCAAATGCATATTCCCCATTGATTTCCACATGGAGCTCAATTGTGGTAATGTATCAAAGTCACCTATGGAGCTTTTACAAGCTTTTATACCTGTGTCATTTCAGGATATTCAGGCTTTGAAGGGTCATCTTGGAGTTTTATAAACTCCATAAGTGTTTCTGATTTATAAAGAAAGCTGAGGACCTCCAATTTAGAACAAATAGGGGATTATTTTTGTTTAACCTAGTCACCTTCTTAGACCTCTGTACCATACACAGATATTATTAGAGTTTACTGCAATGATTTAAGCCAGTAGTTCCCACACTGAAGTATGTAATAAGATTACCCATAAGATCCGCTAAAGTACAAAGTACTGAGCTCTACCTATGGATTTGCTGATTCATGGGACCAAATTTGTTTTTCTAATAAGTTCCCAAGTGATACAGATGCCTTTGTTCCTGGGACTACACTGTGATAACCACTGATTCGGTAACCTGGCTCTGAAGTGAAAGAATCTGGTTTCAATGGTAGCACTCTCACCTACGAACTCCTTGGCCTTGAATGAGCTGCCTCACTTTTCCTCCTTTTGTTCCTATATCTGTAACATATGAATACTTTTAGTATGTAACTTATAGGGATAAATTAGATGATTTATGTAAAGCATAGTGCCTTTTCTTTGGTAATGCTTACCAAGATAGTGATCACTCTTGTTTTCCAAAATTAAAGAATACTGAAGAGTTAATATGCATTTTGGCTATTGAATAATCTTATTCCTCAGGATGCTAGACTTACAACATGCTGTGCATAAAAAGATTTAAAGACCAATTAGGGATGAAAAAAATTACATATGGCTTTTTCCTCTTTCTTGCAGTTACAAAGCTCATTAGTTTGTTAAAGGCCCCAAGAAGTTCTGCAGTATAGGAATCTGTTTAACTTCATATTTTCTAGATTTAAATTCCTTGGAACTAATGTTATTTGGAATAAACTTTGAAAAGCACTGGTTTAAACAGTTCTTTTAAAATGAGATGGTGTATTTTTTGTACGTTGATTTATCAACTCCAGAAAATGCTCCCACAAATTAATCAGTATTTGACTGTAAATGCAGTGTACTGTCTGGTAAGCAATCTTATGAGAATGAATGAAAGAACGTCATGCAATTGAAAGGGGGTTAAGAACAATGGACAGAAGACAATCTGCTATGCTCAATCAGGTCTCTTGTAAAGCCCAGATAATGGTGCTAAAACTCATTGCCTGAAGTTTGATGAACCACAGGAAATGGTTACCAAGATTCTAAGCCTAGAGTATATTATAAATACATATCAAATTGCTTTTAATGACTTTTTTTTTTAAGATTTCAAGGAATCCCAGGGCTTAAAAAAATCAGAGAGACCTACTATTGAATTTATTAATAAATAACTTTATTCATTCAGTCTACCATCTTGCTTATGTCTTAGGTGAACTCTTTCAGACCCATAGTTTTAAACTCATCTGTAGGTTGATAATACTTTCATTTATAAAACTAGTCTTGGTTGCAGTGAACCGAGATTGCGCCACTGCACTCCAGCGTGGGTGACAGAGTGAGACTCCGTCTCAAAAAAACAAAAAAACAAAAAAAACTAGTCTTGACTTATTCTTTAACTCAACCTATATATCGAGCCACTGATTTGACATCTCTGATGAAATGTCTAATAGGATCTCAAACTCAGATTGTCTAAACTTGAAATCTTGATTCACCTGAACTATTCCCTTTCTTATGTTTTCCTCCTCCATTGCTCTTAGTCTTCTCTAACTTGGTAAATGGTAATTCCATCTTACCGGTTCCTTGTGCAAAAAGCCTTGGCATCTTCTTTCTTTTCACACCTCACATTATTCAATTCAACACCATGTATATCAGATCTCTTTGTAAATATACTCAGAGTCCAGCTTCACCTAACCACTCTCATGACTGTTACATAGTGAAAACAACCACTAACTATTGCCTAAACTAGTCTCTATATTTTCAAACTGGTCAGCTTTCCATCCTGACAACCCAACAATCTAGTCTGACAGAGCAACCACAATGATCTTTTTAAAAGGAAAATCTTGTCACGAATTTCCTTGTTCAAAACCCTAAAACAGCCTAAAATCCTTCATCTCACTTTGAGTAAAACCGGAAACACTCATTATGACCTCTAAGGTGTGTCATGTGGTCCCCTCCCACCTCTGACTACATGTTCCATCATTTTCCTCAACCCCATGCCTACTGCCCTCTGTATTCTTCCTGGGATATATTGAGTATATTCCCACCTCAATATCTTTGCATGTGCTATTTTGTTTGAAACACTCTTTCCTCAGATGTGTGTATGTGGCTCACTCTTACTTTGTTTAGGTCTCTGCTTAATGTCAATTAACAGATAGGGCTTCTATGATTACTCCTTCTTAGCTAAAATGAATTCTCTCTATCCTTAACTTACATAGCAGTTACTACTCTCTGGCATATAAATTTATTTGTTTATTATCTATTTTCTTTCAACACAATGCAAGCTTCAGCACCATTTACTCACTACTCTACTCCCACAATCTAGATCAGGATCTTAGCACATAGTGGGCATCAATAAATGTTTGCTGAATGAATGAATGGCCTCCTCTCTCTAAGCCTCTATCTCAAACTCTTACCTACAGTTAAATTTTTACCAAATCGTCTTCCGCCCATGTGAGAGATATTACTGTAATTTAATTATCTTTCTAAACTTAGTTTCACCACTTTCTACCCCTTTGGAGAGCTCAGTACAGTGCAAACTGCTCTAATTCTTATTATCTACTTCATAGCAGGTGCTATAGTCAGTAATAATGCATTATATATTTTTAAAATGACCAGCCAGTCTTGGTGGCTCACACCTGTAATCCCAGCACTTTGGGAGGCTGAGGTGGGTGGATCATAAGGTCGAGAGATCGAGACCATCCTGGCCAACATGGTGAAACCCTGTCCCTACTAAAAATGCAAAAAATAGCTGGGCATGGTGGCACATGCCTGTAATCCCAACTACTTGGGAGGCTGAGGCAGGAGAATCGCTTGAACCAGGGAGTCGGAGGTTGCAGTGAGCCGAGATTGTGCCACTGCACTCAAGTCTGGTGACAGAGCGACACTCTGTCTCAAAAAAATAAAAAATAAAAAACAAAAATGACCAAGGGAGTAAGTTTCAAATGTCTCACCATAAAAAAAAATAGGTAAGCAAGGTGATGGATATGTTAATTAGCTTGATTTAATCATTCCTCACTGTATGCATATATCAAAACACCACATTGTGCCCCATAATATATACAATTATGATCTGTCAATCAAAAATAATACTAATAATTTGCAAAAAATAAAAAAATAAAAAAGTTCTTCTTTGATGCTAGAACCTGATCAAACTTCCTTTTTTTACATTTCCTATGATCAGGTGATGAAATGAAGGAAGCAAAGATATTGCCTGAGATGAAGTTCTCAGAGTACTGACCTCTTTTTTTTTTTTTCATCTTAATTCCTTATCAAACTTTTGGCATTGTGCTCACCCTTATGTCCAAGGATCTGGTCACACATCGGTTAGGACAGTCAAAGACAATACCCAAAAGAGCAGCAACAAAATTGCATATTTCTATAATAAAACATCATTATGTTACTACACATTGCAATAACTTGGATTAAAGTATCTCCGGGATACTGAAAGGTATCTGGCTTAAAGGTAAAAAGGTGGCTGGCTTAAAATCTTGATGTATGATCAAAGAGGAGGGAAACTGTGTGAGCCGGAGCTAAAAATAGGCAAGTCTTGTTTTATTCTGACATTTCAGCCAGCAGTTCCAGCCCTCTTCTGGGAAAACAAGTATCAAACAGGAGGACAGTGGCTCTGTTCCTTGTTTATAATCTACAGGGACCTGCTGATGGTTGGCAACACTTGAACAATTTAAAGAGCCCGACCTCTATGCTCTAAAAGCATTTCAGTGAATATATAAAAATCTCCATGAGGACTCCAATGTTTGGAAACATAATGGCAAAATTTTGATTGAGGCCCAGTATTGATTAACCTCTTTAAAGTTCTGGCAGTGACATTTCTGCCATTAAGCAGTTTGCCCATGCACTTAATATTGGGAAAACTGTACACCAGCGGTCAAGGGCTTAATAATAAAGGGCCTTATCGTCTTTTTTCAAATTCCCCTTTTGGCAGAATATAGTCTTTCCAAAGTTCCCACCAGCCACAATCAAAAGTACATGCATGGCTTCGGGAGCAACAAGGGAGCCCCCAAAAAAACCCTGGAAAAGAAGAAAAGAGATCAATTTTTTTTTCCTCCTCTAACTTTTTTTACCTGCTACTTCATAAATCACTGGAGTGCTCAGTGATTTCATTTCTTATCTGTATAATGTGAAAGATTAAGTCTGTGCTCTACCTCTCAAAGATAGTTGCTAAGAATGAATAAAGTTGATGTTGCCTCGGGTCTTGAAATAGTCTGGAATAGACATTTTGGCCATGACCTTGGCATAACAGGAGATTCATTCCCAGGTTTTGTATTCCCCAGCTCAAAACAGGTATCTGGTGGAGTCTACTCCTACTCATAAAGAGATAAAAAGATCCCAATCTTCCAGCCTGTGGTAGAGTTGGTGATAAGACAGCACAATATGGGAAATGTTTTTTAGACTATCTTCCATGAATCATAGGTCTTAGGAAGACGTGGCTTTAGCACGTTGTTACTTGTATTCCCATATTATATTTAAAGAAATTGAAACCCAGAAGAGTTCAATTCTCTACCCCAAATTATAATGTAATTAAGCGGTGGAAATAAAATATGATCACAGAAGCGGTGCTATTTCCATTTCACCTTTCTTTCATCATGTCTGTGGGTAACTTATTTCTCACAGTCTGGGAACCCGCATTTAATTTTCTCCCCTTTTGGTACCTCCCTCTACAGACAAACATGAGATAAGATGATTGAAAATAAATGTATAAATGTTAATAAATTTTGGCCAGACATAATCCAAGTCTCAAGGTTATAAATCTCATTTTCAAATGTGTGTATCCTAGATCTTTATATTGCTGGTTTCAATTGAATAAGTTTTCAGCTCTAATGCTCAAAGTTCATAAATGATTCAAAAACTAAGTTATATTGGTGAACTAAAAATAAACAATGGTATCGGTAAAAAGATGTAGGAAACCTTGGGGAGAAGGTAGAAATTGAGAGGACAGGGGGCACATGGAGAGCCTTCTGGGGATGTTTATCATGGTCTATTCATAAATGAGGATCCTTTTTACATATGTGTGTTCAACTTGTAAAAGAATCTGACCATTTATGAGCTTTTCTGTATGTGTGTGATACACCAATACATATATATACACACACACACGATATATACATATATATACATATATATACACATATGTACATATATATGTGTGTGTGTGTATATATATATATCTTCTTACAATTTAAGATCTAAGATGAGAGGATGCAGGGAATATACCTTTTCTCCAAACTAGTACATTGTTTTTTATAAGGAATATTTGTAGAAGTTCATCTATTTAAATTTTGCAAGCTACATTTTTAGGGTCTTTTGACTTTGGAGAGTCAGCTATTTTAAATAGACTTAAAAGAGCAGAATATTCATCTCCAAATGATCTTCCTTGGAGAAGAGAAGACAAAGATAAAGCACCAGAGGTGTTTTTACCTCCAGATGGCACGTGAAACTGTATTTTCTCTCCTGCGTTGGCCGAGGTAGGAAATTTCACTTTGCCTTAGGGTGACAAATTCACTGGCTGCTAATCACAATGGGTTTTGTGTGATATGGCATCTGTCTAACAAGAGCTAGATGAAGACTGCCATGTCTTTGACACCTAGTAGACAACTGAACAGCCTTTAGATAGCAATGATTTCTGTCACAGTCAATCTACCACAAACAGATGGCAAGAAGTGACTTAGAGTTGAAAGGTTTCATCTTCTGCCCCTAATCCCTAAGCTATCTGGCCCTGTCCCCTTCTTCTTTCGACAAATAGGATGTTTCATTCTTTATTGATGCGAGACAGTACATGTGGTCTCTTTATTTAAATCTGAAGTGACCCAGGTAAGCAATTGTTGAAAAGTTTCTTTAGCTATATCCAAGCTAAAGGGATTAACTTCATAGTACCAGGCTACTTTTTCCCTATACCATAGAAAAATAGGCAGCTCATGGAGGAAAATAGGAGTATCAAGAACAGAAAAAACAAACAAACAAACACTGCTAAAACCCAGAGAATGTTTACAAGTAATTCCCTAATCTAGAGGTCATTTTGTTTTCTTGAATACATGAATATTTTATAAACTGGTAACATCAGGGATTTCTATCCTTAAATATCTGTCCAAAATGTTTTATGTCATCTGTTGGCAAATAATTTTAACATTCACTTTTCACCTGATATATCTTCCCTCTCGTACAATTCATTTCAGAGGCATAACTTGTTTTCTTTGCTAAGATTTCATTTCCTCCCATCTCAGAATTTGATGAAATCCATTTCTTAGTTCCTCGTTTTCCAGTGAAAGCTGACAACAAGTATCAGACCAAATGTAGCTGTCCCATATGAAGTAATTCATTTCTGTCAAAGATTAGACATTATTTTTTTTCTTGACATAAGATGACTGATACTGTTCTGTTAGATCCAGAGGGGCAACTTAACCACTTAAGGACTAAGACTCATTTTAAAAAATATATTCCATTCAGAAGATTAGATTTTGATTCAGGGGGGTTAAAATGCAGGTGCTGTCAATAAATGAGATAGTAATAAGAGTTGAAAAAAGCAGAATCATTTAAAATTAATACCATTTTTGGCCAAGAGCAGGGAAAGGGCAATTCTGGTCTTAAAAGGGGTCTTAATTATTTGTCAATTTTGTAGTTATGACCGAGAGAAACATAGCTCTTCTTACAGCATGCATTTAGCATCTCTAGCAACAAGAGGGTAGATCTCATTCTAGCCTAGCCAAAGTAATATAAAAAATTAGGCATCTTTAACAATACAGTGAAGGCTGGGGGCGGTGGCTCACACCTGTAATCCCAGCACTTAGGGATGCCAAGGCAGGCAGATCACGAGGTCAGGAGTTCAAGACAAACCTGACCAATATGGTAAAACCCTGTCTCTACCAAAAATACAAAATTAGCCAGGCATGGTGGCATACACCTGTAGTTCCAGCTACTCGGGAGGCTGAGGCAGGAGAATCACTTGAATCCGGGAGGTGGAGGTTGCAGTGAGCTGAGATGGTGCTACTGCACTCCAGCCTGAGCAAGAGCAAGACTCCATCTCAAAAAAAAAAAAAATACAGTGAAGTCTATATATGATATGCTTTAGTATCCCGAAGAAAAATTTTAGAGAGAAAACCCAGATAAAGCAAGGAGCCCTAGAAGTTGAACCATGTGCTCTTTTTTCTATTTCTTTTAAAGCATTTTAGCAAGTGTTGTTGTTTGAAAGAAAATGGGAATCTTTAAAGCTGTAAGCTGTTTCCTGACAGATAGGAAGCCCATTTTAGGGAATGGAAAATAAAATCTAATGGATTGGTCTCTCTATCCACATTCCTACCTTGAACGAAACAGCACAGTTTGAGTGTGCTGTATAGGTTGGACTTCTTTGTTGTAATATTTCATTAACAGAAAAAGTCCTCGTGCCAAAAGAAAGCAAATAAGCAGATATCTAGCAAAAGAGCAAAAATAACAAATCTAGTTGAAAAACTGCTTCACTACACAAAGTGATAGAGCCAGCCATCAGATGACAATGACTTTTTTTCCCATTGCTACTAACAAGCTCTGATGTGTCATTTACGGTTCTGAGTGTCAGTTTTTTCGTCTTTCAAATGTGAACAATAAATAAAGAAAATCTCTTTCTTGATTCCTGTAAGGATGAATTTGCATATCAAATTAGGAGACTGCTTTGAAAAATTAAGAGGTGGTAAGCAGTGGTAAAGGCTTTTTAATGGAGATCTCAGGAAGCTTCTTATTGGCTTAGCCACAGAATCTAGCATTTCCTGTATATGGTACAGAAAATAAAGATTATTTTACAATGGACTTTTTGTTTTGTATCACTACTAGTTATAGCAGGGTACAGATGCATGAAGTGATTTTCTGATTACTGGTTTACACTGTTAATAGGTTATTTAAGGGGACTGGGGGAAAATAATCAAATTGAGGCCCTACTAGAGTCAGATATTTGGTTAAACACTTGTATACATTATCTCATTTAATCCTCAAAAGAACTCTAAGTTTCTAAGATTTTTCCAGAAAACTGAGGCCCTTTAAGAACATAGTGGAAAGAAATTAAATGCTGATACCTAAATTCCAATCCAAGGCTTATTTATTATTTACGTATTATTATTATTATTTTTTTTGAGATGCAGTCTCACTCTGTTGCCCAGGCTATAGTGCAGTGGCACGGTCTTGACTCACTGCATCCTCTGCCTCCTGGATTCAAGCAATTCTCCTGCCTCAGCCTCCTGAGTAGCTGGGATTACAGGCACGTGCCACCATGCGTGGCTAATTTTTTTTTTTTTTTTTTTTTGTATTTTTAGTAGAAATGGGGTTTCACCATTTTAGCCAGGCTGGTCTAGAACTCCTGACTCAAGTGATCCACCCACTTCAGCCACCCAAAGTGCTGGGATTACAGGTGTGAGCCACTGCGCCCAGCCCAAAGTCTTATTTCTTTTTGTTGTTGTTGTTTTTGCTTTATTTTGAGATGTAGTCTTGCTCTGTCGCCCAGGCTGGAGTCCAGTGGTGTGATCTCGGCTCACTACAATCTCCGCATTCCGGATTCAAGCGATTCTCCTGCCTCAGCCTCCTGAGTAGCTGGGATTACGGGCGCACACCACCACGCCCGGCTAATTTTTGTATTTTTAGTAGAGACGGGGTTTCACCATGTTGGTCAGGCTGGTCTCACGAGTCCTGACCTTCTGATCCGCCTGCTTCGGCCTCCCAAACTGCTGGGATTACAGGCATGAGCCACCACGCCCAGCCCCAAGTCTTATTTCTAACAAGAACTAGATGGACACAGTGACTGCAGTCCTCTTCTCTTCCCTTCACGCTATGTGCTGTCACAAGGAAAATCTCAAGCAGTTAGCAACACCTGGGCAATGCTAGAAAATGGGACCCCAGAGGAAAGAAGGACCGCACTTATTTATTTAATCATTCACTCATTCGTTCAACAAACAGTTATGGAGCAGCTCTTTTGTGCTAAGCATAGTTCTAGGAATGAGGAGGAGCAGTGAAAAAGGCAGAAAAAATGTTTCTGCCATTTTGTAGCTTACATTTTACTAAAGAAAATACAAAATAAGCCAGATCACATAAACTGAAATTTTAATTAGCTTTGTATGTAAGAAGGATAATGCATTTCAAAAGGATTATCAACATTATAGGCATATTCTGAGAGGCCAATATTTGCTTTTATTTGGCTAAAAGTGATACATGCAACGTTCCAAAACACGCTATATGAAACTGAAATTAAACATATTTTAACTATTATCACCACGTCATATAGCTTCATGTTTTTAGAAATCTCTTTTTCAGTAAAACTTATTTACAGTCTTCTTTTTGTCCTAGATCGATTTCATAGTTTTTGTAGTTAAATAGTTATCAATTACCTATGTGTCTTTGAGAAGTAACTAACTTGCTATATGTAAAGCATGATTAGCTAATATGTCTATACAAACCTTTTCAATTCTGCTATGTTTTTATGAAAAAAATAAAGCAGCAAAATTTCACTATAAATCCCAGATTTGGACTAATTCTCATGAAGCAAAATAGCACAATATCCTTGGGATAATATATTGGTCTTGGTAAAAGTCAGCTTCTTATTAGCTTTCTTGGTTCCTGTATAATGCAATGAGAATTCAAATGTTGGATCTAGTTATTTATCCTTATCTCTTCACCCCCGTTAACTAATTCACTGCCATTTAAATTGAACTTAGCTCGCTCCTCTCCCTGCACATGCATGACTTGACATTTACACTCATTAAATTTCATATTCCACCCCTGAACCCTTTAGCAAAGGAATTTCTACAAAACAACTAGATCTTGTGTTGTTGTTGGGGTGTCATTCCATTTATTTTATTTTCAACTGCAAACTTTACAACATTTATTTAAGCAATATATTAATACCATCTACTACAAACATTAGTCAACTGAACCTCCATCTTCAAGTGTGTGGAGATATTTGTTTTATATCCAGAGAAAAATGCATTAAAAGTCCTAAGATGCAGCTAATTGTTTATATTTTAGAAATTTATAATTTTATATGCAATTTGAATTTATAAAAGGCTAGTGAGGCAGAGTGAAAAAGTCATTCCTGTATAAATTTAGTTCATTTTTAAAAGTAACAATACAATTTATTTCTTATGTATCAGTTTGAATACTAGCTTTAGCTAGTGAAGCATACTCTACAATGATTTTGAAAATACACTGTTGAGGCTTCTGAGTATCATCCAGTAAATACTGCGGTTATATTTTTCTTTGTGTGACATTTAGCAATGTCTAATTTTCAGATTTTTAATAAAAATCATTGAAATTAGGTTTATACCTATGTTTTCCTTTTTCAGAGCAGTTGTTTGCCAGCAAAATGACTTCCAACCTAAGCAAATGTAGGTTATTATTTTTGGTGCCCTATGAGATGGGAGACTATGTTACCCAGATCCTTTTTTTTTTTTTTGCTTTGAGATGGAGTCTCACTCTGTCGCCCAGGCTGGAGTGCAGTGACATGATCTCCATTCACTGCAACCTCCGCCTCCTAGGTTCAAGCAATTCTTATGCCTCAGCCTCCCGAGTAGCTGGAATTACAGGCATGTGACCACACCCGACCCCCAAGTAGCTGGAATTACATGCACATGCCACCGTGCCTGGCTAATTTTTATATTTTTAGTAGAAACGGAGTTTCACCATGTTGGCCAGGCTGGTCTTGAACTCCTGACCTCAGGTGACCAGCCTGCCTTGGCCCCATAAAGTGTTGGGATTACAGGTGTGAGCCACCGCACCCGGCCCTTATCCAGATACTTTAACTCTTTTCCTAATACATTAAAACTCAGTCCTAACCCTGTTAAGCTAATTAAGATCTTGCCCTCATTATTCCTAAAAACATATATAGATATGTTTATATTTGTTTAACTGGCAAAGCTTCATTTATCCTCTTGTATGAATGGCCATTACATGATTTTATTTTCAGTTGAACATTTTTTTTTTGTTCCAAGTTTTGGCCCTATATTGTGCATTTAAAATATTTTCATATCAAACTGAATATTGCGTGCTATTGGTACTATACCTTTTATCAATTCCCTTTGAATACATTATATACACTTGCCGAATTTTATTTTACAATGATCTTAATACTGAAGCAGTTTATTGCCCCTTAGAGGTTTTTCATGGAGCCATGGTTTACTAACAATTAGCTTTAAAAATCTGCCACACATAAAAATATTGATGCTTAGTTTACATATACTCCCCTGGAGATAAAGAGATAAAACTGTACGTACTCCCCCTGAGATATCTCTGCACGTCAATACATTTTAACCATCTTATGTTGATAGTTCCTTTCTGGCCTGTTCAGTAGACAAAAATATTTCCTTTTATTAAAACAATATTTTCACATGCTGATTTACCTATAGCTTTGCTTCTGTTCATTCATATGCACACCCACACTCACACCTACACACTGCTAAAGACTGTCAAGAGGACAATATTTGCAGCAGGAAAGAAATGGCATAGATCATTTTTAAAAATGTCTCCAATTCTGTCTGAAGGTAGTCATATGTTGGCTGAAGCAAATAAAATTATTTTCTAATGGTATTATCTGAAAGTACTGGTTGATACTGGAAAAAACGATTGATTTTAAAAATAGACAACCTTCAGGTACGCCATCATTTATTAAAAACATTTGTGATACAATGTGACTCTCCTACTACAGATAAACTATTTTACAGGGATTATTCCCCACAACATTTAAAATTTACAGAATAAATATATTCATTATTCAATCTGCTCTTTTCCATGTATAGACATGAGTAGGATTTTACCTCCTTTTTAAACACTTTTGCTTTTATTAAAAATGTATTACGTGCTAAATTAATAGTTAAATTCAGCACGTGTTAAATTCATGGTTAATTTCAGAGTCTTTATAATTTCAAACATAACTCTTCAGTCATATTTCCTGATTTGGGACATCCTTTTTTAATAAAAACAAATGACATGCTTATGATTTTTTCTATTTGTACTCTGATTTCTTAAAAAAAAAAAAAAAACTGTTGGAGGAGAAATGGAACATCAATCCAAATTCTAGCATGCTATTTTATAGGCTGCTGTTTGTAAGAACATGAGAAAGACAGTGTTGTATGGTGAAGAGAATCTGACACATGCATAGATTATTTGTGGTTCTGGCTCTCTCCCTCCCTGGTGATGTGATCTGAGGATAGTCTCTCAATGTTTCTCTTCTTAATGAGTCAAAAGGAGTGATACTAGGGAATACTGCATGCTAATTGTGCAATTCTTAGGTTAGAGAAAGAGCACATTGTACAAGAAAAGACAATGAGAAAATTTGGAAAAATGTCAAACACATTTTTAAAGACGCATGCATTGTTTTGAAGGTTTGACTTGTTGAGCTTTGTGAAATAGCAGTGATGTCCAGGGAGGTGATTTCTAGGTACACTTGAAGTTTGACTCACTTACCAAGATTTGAAGAACTGTTTGGCAACATTTCATCAGAAGAATATCAGGATTTTTCTAACTATACATTTCAGATGGTCCAATTTGTGCACAGGAATGTATAAAGGAATTTTATGAGCCAGTATTAATTCCTGATCTAATTATTGTTCCCTAGGACAATTTTGGGGACAGGGACTAGAGATGTTGATAGGGACATAAAACTGGAGAGGAAGGCAAGGAGTAGATTTTTGAAGAGCTTCAATTGTGTCTCAAGGGTTAAAAGTATTTATTCTGAAGACAATAGAAACCTTCCCCACCACCCACCCCAGAGACTTACTTAAAAAGGCAAACACTTAAAATATAAATATTCGCTAGTGATGGCAGCTTACACAGAGTTAAGAGGGAAATCTTAAGGAGTGGTGAATGTCAAATGACATTGAGAGCCTGAATTAAGGCAGTCTATAAACATCAGAAAGAAATTTTAGATGACAGACATTCTCTAAGAGGACTCCCAATGATCACTGCCTTATGATACTCATGCCCTTAGGTAATTCTTTCCTCTTAAGTGCCTGTTAAACTTATTGCCTCACTTCTGCAAGTAGAATATGGCAGAAGTGATGGAATGACACTTCTACGCTTAAGTCACAGACTATGAATTCTGTTTTGTGTGCCCTTTCTTACTCTCTCTCTTGGACTCTTTCCCTGAGAGAAGGTAATTGCCATACTGTGACCTATCCCTGTGGAGAGACTCATGCAGCAAGGGAATAAAACCAGCCAATAACCACATTCATCAGCTTGGGAGCAGATTCTCCCACCCCTAATCAAACCTTCAGATGAGACCACAGCCCCAGCTGACAGCGTAAGCACAGCTTTAGGAGATACCTTAAGCCAGAGACATCCAGCTATGACAAGCCAGAGGCATTGAGCTCTGACATAGAGCTATTACCAACAAATGTGAGCTAATAGATATTTATTGCTTTAAGCCATATGTTTTAGGGTAATTTAGTATGCAGCAACGGATAACTAATAAACAGAGATTTAAAATTAAAAGCCTAGAGATAATAAAATGACAGTTAATATTTCTTGATTTTTACTATGTTGCATATAACAATCCTAAGATAAATAGAAATAATAGATTAAAGTTTTTTTTGGAATTATATGAACCAAAGCTGCTATAAGTAATGTAGAAACTAATGATGATACAAGAGTCAATGGGAAAGAGGATAGGAAGATAAAACATAGAAAAGAAGAAAGTGGGGTAGGTAAGGAAACAATAAAAGGTATAATAATTTGAGTACAATGGGTTTATAATATTATTTTAAATGATAGTGGAAGCAATGTGGGTTTATGTTACTATTGGAAAAAAATTTAAAGGTACAATATGTAAAATACATGGTTATAAAAATACTTTTCTTAAATTATAAAAATAGTTTTCAATTATAAAAATACTTCTTACAGTTTAATAAAACTGTGCAAATCAAGTAGAAGTCATTTGAAGATAAACTAAAAGTTAAATGCTTTATAATAAACAGGCAAAATGTAATCAACTTTTCTTTACAACATTTTCCTATTTCTTCTAGCTTGAACTTTATTACCTTGACTTGAAAATAATTAACACTAGACCATTTATTAATTATACTTTATGCTCTAGGGTACATGTGCATAATGTGCAGGTTTGTTATATAGGTATATATGTGACATGTTGGTTTGCTGCACCCATCAACTCGTCATTTACATTAGGTATATCTCCTAACACTATCCCTTCCCCAGCCCCCCAACCCCCAACAGGCCCTGGTATGTGATATTCCCCACCCTGTGTCCAAGAGTTCTCATTGTTCAGTTCCCACCTATGAGTGAGAACATGCGGTGTTTAGTTTTCTTTCCTTGTGATGACAGTTTGCTGAGAATGATGGTTTCCAGCTTCATCCATGTCCCTGCAAAGGACATGAACTCATCCTTTTTTATGGCTGCATAGTATTCAATGGTGTATATGTGCCACATTTTCTTTATCCAGTTATCATTGATGGACATTTGGGTTGGTTCCAAGTCTTTGCTATTGTGAATAGTGCTTCAATAAACATACATGTGCATGTGTCTTTATAGTAGCATGATTTATAATCCTTTGGGTGTATACCCAGTAATGGAATCACCAGGTCAAATGGTATTTCTAGTTCTAGATCCTTGAGGAATCACCACACTGTCTTCCACAGTGGCTGAACTAATTTACACTCCCACCAACAGTGTAAAAGCATTCCTATTTCTCCACATCCTCGCCAGCATCTGTTGTTTCCTGACTGTTTAAAGATCGCCATTCTAATTGGCATGAGATGGTATCTCATTGTGGTTTTGATTTGCATTTCTCTGATGACCAGCGATGGTGAGCATTTTTTCATGTGTCTGCTGGCTGCATAAATGTCTTCTTTTGAGAAGTGTCTGTTCATATCCTTTGTCCACTTTTTGATGGGGTTGTTTTTTTCTTGTAAATTTGTTTAAGTTCTTTGTAGATTCTGGATATTAGCCCTTTGCCAGATGGGTAGATTGCAAAAATTTTCTCCCATTCTGTAGGTTGCCTGTTCACTCTGATGGTAGTTTCTTTTGCTGTGCAGAAGCTCTTTAGTTTAACTGGATGTCATTTGCCTATTTTGGCTTTTGTTGCCATTGCTTTTGGTGTTTTAGTCATGAAGTCCTTGCCCATGCCTATGTCCTGAATCCAGACCATTTATTATTTTATGAGCCACGAGAGCAAAAAGAAAAAAAAAACAACTGCCAACATTTATTGAACACATTCTATGTATCAGGCTCAGCCTTACCTGTTTTAAATATCATCTTGTTAATTTCTGACTTCAAGGAGCCATGAGTTTGGTGTATTATCCCCATTGTTAAGATAGGAAAACAAAGAGTCAGAGATTTTTAATAGTATGTCTCCCAGGTGGTTAAGTCTAATAAATACCTTTGCCTGTGATTCCAAACTCTTCCAACTCATTATATCATCTCATTAAGCAACTGAGGTGATTTATCTCTAAGTTCTGTTTAGGTAGCAAAAGGCTATAAAGAGAGGTATTACTGTCGTCACATATCTTTCCAACCTATACTTTCTGATATTGTTCAATTTTTTAAGGTAACTTTTTCCTTACTGAGTCACTTTCAGAAACAAACAATGCCCCCATTCCCTGGACGTGCTTTCTGAATCATCTGGCTTTATAGAGAGCAATAACGTTCCTCTCAACCTGTTTAATAAATTTTCCTAAGAAATAGCAATAACCTCAGAGAACATAGCCTGTTTCTTCATTACATGCCACTAGGTCCAATGACTCAGATGTGGCAAACCATACATGCTGTGAGAGTCCCCGATAGCTGAACCTGTCTCCCAGACTCCCACATAACAAGCGTCTCTCCTTAAATTTCAAAGTGATCATTTAAAATGCAGGGCTGACTAACACTTCCTTCTTTCTAAGTTGTACATTTTGTATTCCAGACTCCTGGTGTGCTGACCAAACCACAAGTGATCTTCACCTTTCTACCTTCGTTAAGCTCAGGCACATTTTGGGCAATTTCTGCCTAATTGGTCTTCCTTGCCTGATTACTGTCAGCTGGTGGTGTTCCTGTGCTGAAGTGCAATATCAAACAGCACAATATACCTTATTTTCTTACATAATCACTGTCTGCCCACCAGAATCAAGAACACAACATGCTAAATTACTATGATTGTTGGAATATCATTTGGAAAATACAGGCTTTAAAAAAAATGCTGGGTTTGGAGGACTACTACTGCCCAAATAGCATTTTTCGCTTTTCGTCTTTTTGTTTTAGCACATAACTATGCAACTGAGTAGAGGGAACAGCAATTCCAGCTCATTGCGAGTTGTAAGAAATAATGCCAAGCCCAAAATCTGGACAGATGATAATCTCCCATTTGCTTTTTTCCCACTAAAATATGTAAGTACAGAATAAGAATATTTTATATAACGTGAACTAGCATTCCATGGGGTCAGCTCAGAAGAAGTGCTCTTGCTGAAGGGGAAAAAAAAAGTTTTATTTCAAAGAGCAGTCTTCCTTTTATTCCTAGGATTTGGGGGCTTTCTCCTTTCGTTTCAACCTGGGTGTTACAATTTTGACATGTGTTAAACCACTGAATGTTTTCTGATATAGTCCTCCTGGTCTAGTAGGCACTTCACTCTTCGGTTTTGTCTGTGCCAAACCAACAGCTCTCAGCCCTTCCTCAATAGAGAGCTGTTCCATAACCATCTATTACGGGGTTGGTTGGGGAGGTCTGCATTAGCCACTGGAAAGTAGGAGTTTAAGAAAAGACAAAAAGACATGGGTGTGCTTGAGTCTGCAAGAAACAATGACAACATTGTCTGATAATATAATACAGAAGAACAGTGTTTAAAATAATTTAGATTAAAAAAAAAAACAGTTCAAGCAGTGGCTCTGTCAATGGCTGCTTCAAACCTTGGCTTCTTCATCTGAAATATAGGCATAATAATTTGTCAGGTATCTTAAGGTTGTTATAAGAGTTCAATGAGATTAAATGAAGCAATATTTATAAAGTGATTAGCATAGTGCCTGATGCATAGTATATGTTCAATAAATGTGAGCTTTTCTTACTTTTATTATTTTTGTTAGTAGTAACTATTATTTTTAGGCTGTTGAAACTATTATTATCAGGTTGGCAAAAATAGCAATTACTTTCCAACCTAACTGAGGAAAGTCTGTAATTATTCACCCCTTCACATCTCCACAGGAAGTCTTAAAGGTATTAATACACTTTTTAATTTTTTTGCCAGATTAGAAACTTGAGGCTTACAAAGAATGTATACACTAGCATGAATTTTTTAAAAATTTATTTTATGGTGATGATAAAGACATTGTTCTTCCCCAACAAAACTTCCTCCTGAAAGCAAATGTGGGAGATATTGTGAATAGACAGTGGGATGGAATTTGATAAAGTTCTTACAGTTTTATTTCTATCATGTGTTACCCATTCATTTCTTTTTATTCAACTAATATTTAGGTACTGCTCTAGGTTCTCAGGGGAAGATCAATGAACAAAACACACTGATTCTTGCTCTCAAGGAGCATATATCCTAGTGAAGACAGACACTAAACAGAACAAATCTACAAAGCATATGGTTTGAAAGCAATGAGTGCTATAATAATGACAACAATCATAAAAGTGGGTCAGAATCAGGAGACAGGAGTGCCAGGTGAGAGAGGGCAAGCCATTCTTTTAGATAGGGTCGTCAGGGCAGGCCTCCTTGAAAATGTGGATGTGAACTAAGCTGAATGGGAAGCAGTGTCCCAGCTTGAGAAAACGCTCTGAGTTGGGATCATCTCTGGCACAGTTGAGGAGCAGCCAGCTGGAGGTGGAGCAGGGTGAGGGGGGTGTCATTGGTGACATGTTTGGAAAGGTTAGTACCTTATAGGTCAGTAGTAGGGATTTGGCTCTCACTCTCAGTGAAAGGGACAGCTCTTAGAAATTTTTTGGCAGAAGAGTGTTATTATTTGACTTTCTACAGATAGTAATAGACTGCAGAAAGGCCTTTCCACTGGAGCAATATTATCAGAAGAAGACTTTGGATTCAAATCTAAAAAAGAGTGGTAGAAACGTAGCCAAAGATTGAAATGTGGTCTCAGGTAGAGAGAAAGATGATACCAATCCAGCAACCCTGAAGATGAGGCTAAGACCTAAAGTAAACCAGTAGGAAGATAAATGGCCAAAGTTACACCCTGGGTCAAAATGTCCAATATCTACAGAGATTGGGTATAGGAAGGAGTGTTGACCACTGCAGCAAAGCAGTGTGTGCCCTGCTTGGGGAGAGTACCGTTGCTCCACTCCAGCCAGTTTCTGCCATGAAGCTTCATGTTTCTTAGAATAAACTGGGAATCTAAATTTTTAAATGACAATTTTACAACTTTGAATTGCTGGCTGCAAAAACAAAAACAAAGAACAATTACTATATGGTTCAAACAAAACCTATCTATAAATAGCATGTGAACTAAGAGTTGCTCATAGAGGCAAGTGCATAACTTTTGTTGCAGAAATGAGTAAAAAGAGGAAGATCTCAGGAAGGTGTGATGTGGCCATCCTGGAGACCAAATCTTTGGTGCAGCATCATGAAGAGCTCTTATTTTTGAGTAGATGTGACCAGAAGGCGATGCCCACTGCTTTTGTTACATCACTCTTTCATCCTTCCTGCAGTATTTTTCTAAGGATCGACTAGGTCTGTTTTAAGAAAAAAAAAAAAAAGTAGTGGAACGATTAGTCTTTTTCTGTAAATGTGAATTTCAGGCAGGTTGTCAGCGATTTGGAAATGCTTTTGTCCTGGATAGAATGAGTAAACAAAGCACTGTGTGTGTTTCTCTGTGTGTGTTACTCATGACATAATTCTTGCTTTTTCTTTCAGCATCATTTCTTTTACAATCCTTCTTAGACTCCAACATAATACATTTCTTTCATTTATCCAACAGGCCATTGATACTCATTCTCTCCCCTCTCTTTCTTGTCCTCTCCTTCTCATGTCCCATTTTCTATTTCTCCATCTTTGAATTTTGGTTGTTCACTATTTCCTCTGCCAGAAGATTTTTAGCTACTTGTCTCTATTTAGTGAGTTTCTACTCATCCTTCATTCCCGACTATCAAAGCTGGAGTTACCGACATCCTGTGGCCACTGAAGTACTTCATATATTTATCACATTGTATTGTCATTGCCTGATTTCTTGTATAAATCCCCACTACCGTACAACTTTGAGAGAGTGGAAACTACATCTATTTTTTTTTTTCACTTGTTCATCATTTTAGCCTAATCTCATGACAGTGTCTAGACATAGAAAATGCTGAATATTCATTAAATATAGAGATTATATCTAGCTACAATTTTTAATGATTCTACTTAGATTTATTAGTAGAGTCTACCCAATTAGAGAAGATATTTTAATTTGAAGCTGAACATCAAGTTGAGTAATTTTTATAATATATTTATTTTTGTAACTATATAAAACCTTGTTTTATTATTTCAACGTGTTACTCTGTGGAGGATTTTCTTGACTATATAATTATCAATTTCTTCAATATAAAATGTCCCCACAGTGCAAACAATATGGTAGGTAGAGGCTTAGTAAACAATTTAGAAATAACAAAATAACTGGATTTAAAATATTGGAACTTTTAAAAACTGAGATTGAGTTTGTTGTTTGTAACTAGGTGCTTTAAATTCAGGAGCAGATTTCATATCATTATTTTTTCTTTTAAGGCTTTTTCATGGTATCTCTCTTGCTTGAGCAATCCTATTTATTAAATTTCAAAGAAACCTGAGAGATCACAGATCAGGTAGATATTTACACTCGGATCATAACATATACATCAAAAGCAAGACTGAGGGGATAACACAAAGGCCAACTGGAATATAAGCAATGTGTTGTGTGTTTCAGGTTGCATTTTTATTACTTGATTTTAAGATGGAAGGCATATTTTCAGAAATTATTCATTCTACTTGGAGGGTTTCATCCAGTAGTAGATATTACATTACATTGTATGTGTGGTATATAAATACTAAAAGCAAAAGGACAGTTATTTTACACCTCCAGAATCAAAATTTGCTTATAAGAATCGTCTCCATAATTCTTCTGGAAGTAAATTTTCCTTCTTAATTAAGTTTCTAGTCTTTCAATTCGAGATATGAAACAAGTTCGCTCTATTTGACCATAGCAGAAAACGAAATAAACTGAGACCTGGGAATCTGTCTATATATGAAAGCCCATGCTGACGTTGTCTCCTTTTAAAATCATTAAAGGAACTATAACAAATTGCATCCTTTGAAATGGAAATTACACTACTTCCAAATTCACTTCTCAGGAACTTTTTTGCCTTTGGATGATACGTTCTCAATACGATTTTTTTTCCAGACTACACTTTTCCTTTTCTTTTACACCTCCAGGTTTAATCCCAATCAAAGCTAGCAAGTTCCATCCCTGTGGAGCACTAAAGAGAATTGTTTCATATTGTTACTGGGAGGATTTGTGACTTTAATTATTTTTGCAATTATTTGCTACAATTCAACTGTGATTTTATTCTATAATCACAGTTTTACTTCCAGATCAATTATTTGATGCCTCTTCAAAACAACTCGGCTAATCTAACTTTGGGCCTTACACAAAATGTCATTTTATACATGCTCATAGTTTGGTTTCTTGTTGGAATACTTCAGAAAAGCAATAAACCTTCCCATGGGGCATACGCAGCTTTGCAACTTTCCTGTAACAATTTAATTAGTAAAATTATCAGAAAGATACTTCATACCATTGTGATGTTTCAGCTCATTTTATGTTTCCAACCAGGAACCTCTCTACTTCTTAACTCCTATATGAAAATCTAGATCATGATTAAGTTATTAAGCCAGAGTTCACTTCTTTGGAGAGACCCATGAAAGTTATGGTCCTTTTTATGTTTGCCCAGTAGAGATAATTTTATTCTGTGTATTTTCTTTGTATATTTCTATTAAAAAAGTTCACAAGTATGTTTGTTGCCCAGCCTATTCTACATTTTACTAGTTTGTCTTTCCTATCATAATAAAACATGCAATGTACACTTTCAGGGAAGAGATATTGTTTTTAAAAAATCAGAGGAAAATAAATAAATCTATATATATATATTTGAGATTTACATAAGTGCTAAATTATTAAGAGGTTAGCATTAAACTGATTCTCAAAACATAATAATTTCTCTTTTACCTCATCAATGTGACCATACAAGTTTGTTATTAGCCAAGATTTATCTTGGCTAATACTCATTACATACTAGATATGTAATCCTCATTACATACTAGATAAAAGCAAAATAAATACTTTGGACTTTTCATACCCTTTATTATTTCATCACCAATTTAAAAAACAATTTCATGTTTATACTTTGAAAAACTCTTGCCTAATTCCAACCAAACATTGCATTTGGAAGCTGTTTCCTACTTCTCTTTTACCTCATCAATGTGACCATACAGGTTTGTTATTAGCCAAGATTTATCTTGGCATCTCGTATAAACTGATTTTTTTCAAAGGGTCGCATAAAGTAGCTGCTGCTAGTTATGGCAGCAAAGTCATATAATTTGGTCTGGGCCAATAAGCCGACAAAACAACAAATCTGATCACATAACTCAATTATATCTTTCAACTTTCAGACTACCAGTCTCATGTTGATCAATGATACTGTTGTGCATAAGTTGGGAAAAGTATGAAGCTTATAGCCTAGAAACATTTGAGTTTCCAGAGTGTTGTGTTTCCTATGGCTGCAGTAACAAATTATCACAAACTTAGTTGCTTAAAACAACACAAATTCATTATCGTATAGGTATGGATGTCAGAAATCCCAAAAGGGTCCTACTGGGCCAAAATGAAAGTGTCAGCAAGGCTGCATTCCTTTCTGGAGGTTCTAAGGAGGAATGTCTTTTCTTGTTATTTTCAGCTTCTAGGGGCCACCCATGTTGGCTTGGAACCCCCTTCCTTCATCTTCAAAGCCAGCGATGGCCAGTTGAGTCTTTTTCACATCACATCACTCTGACACTGAGTCTCCTCCCTTCCTCCCTTCTCCACATGTAAAGCTTCTTCTGACTATACGGGGTCCACCTGGATAATCCAGTTTAATCTCCCTTTTTAAGATTCAGATGATTAGAAACCTTAATTTAATCTGCTGCCTTAATCCTCCTTTGCCATGTAATGTAACATATTCGCGGGTTCTGGGGGTTAGGAGGTGACATCTTGGGGGGATATCCTTCTGCCTGTCATACTGAGCAATACTTGTAAGCCTTAAATAGAAGCTTTATAGGCTTCAAAGCATATCTATTCAAAGTCTGGATGAACATTTAACATTGGAACATTTTTAGAGGTCTTCTGCAAGTTGCTTCTAGTTCATATTTTTATATGTTGCCTCATTACATACTAGATAAAAGCAAAATAAATACTTTGGACTTTTCATACCCTTTATTATTTCATCACCAATTTAAAAAACAATTTCATGCTTATACTTTGAAAAAGTCTTGCCTAAATCCAACCAAATATTGCATTTGGAAGCTGTTTCCTATTAACTTTATCATATTGCATGTGGAAACTTGTTTTAATCAGAATAAAAAACAAAAGCATATATATATATATATATATGAAAATCAGAGCAATGATGAAATTAAAGTAGAAATGAATATGCTACATTATATGGCAAATAGGTCTGTCAATTTGCCTGTCTTTGTTACATGCCATTTCTGATCCAGCCATATACTTTTTCATCAATTACTCCTTCAATAAAACAAGCAATCATCTGTCTACTTATTCATTTATTCGCCCATTTACCACATATTTACTGAATGCCTACCATTTCTCAGGCTCCGTGTTAGAATATCAAAGCAAGAAAAAACATTAGAAACAATTTTTAACATGTCTATGGCAGCAAGAAACCTCAAGCAACTTCTCCCCTTGTATCCTACTTTGGAAGAATAAGTTATTTGATCACCAGACCCATGTCCTCATCCTAGCATGTGACTAGCCTATATTCCAGTCTTTGCAGGGCAGTGACACTGTATGACTCTATACCAGTCAATGAAATGAATTATATACACCCTTCCTATGAGTTGTTTTTTTTAATATTTCTTTTTCTCTTTTCCTTCTTCAGCAAGAAGGAATAGAGACTAACCCACAAAGTGACATTGGTATTTACATTTAAAAGAGTAGAGCCCTAATATGGAAAAATCCTGGGCTGCTGTTTCACTAATTGGAGGACAGTGGCCCAGTAGGGCCTCCTAACCAGCAATGACATCAAGATACTGTTATTTGAAGCATAAGTAAATGTTACTGTGTTAAGCCTTTGAGATTTTGGGATTCATAGTCAGTAGTGTAATTGAGCAAATGGAAAACACAACAATGTGAATGAAAAAATTACTTTTAAACTCTATGTTCAGGATAATTAAAAAATAATTATGGCCTGTGGAAGATAAAAAGGATAAAAAATATAAGGGCTACACAAGATAAGATTTGCATAGACATAATTAAGGTGAACTACAGCAGCAACTCTGGAGAGAAAAGTGAAGAGATTCCAAAATCTCTATCAGTAGATTTCAAAACTGCAGGCCAAAAAGCACCTTCTGGATGGAAGGGGCTTGTTCTAAAGGTGTAATCCCCAAAGACCTTGCATCAAACAAAAGCTGTAAGAACTGGAGTGATTGGCATTGCAGTCCATGGAATATAAGCCACATAGGTAACTCTAATAAAGGTGCTTAAAGAATTGATCTGAAACTAAACCAAAATGAACAAACAAAAAAAACACACCACACTCAGAGTGGGTGGGGACGGTTTCTGTAAAAAGCTGGACCAGGAAAATCTAGCAAATCTCAAGAACTAATAAAAAGAGAGCTAACAGAGAATACACACAAAGATATAAAAACAAAAGGCGGGAAAGCAAGAAAAGTTGCCAGACTTTTGGAAGGAAAAGTGCTGCCACAGAACAGATGACAATTCTGTCCAAACATTTCTCTGAGAATTAGGAGAATGGGTATGAGGCACTTGTTTCTATGAAGGAAAACCACACAGCAGATATACAGGAGGAAACAGATATAAAATAAATAAATAAATAAATAAAAACTGAACTGGCAGAACCCAGGGAAGAAATGGAGAGAGACATAACAAAGGGCAGACACTGAGAAAAATTCAGTCAGGGATGCAGTAGATGGGAATTACCAGAGCAATCAAATGAGTACATTTAAAAAAACTAAAAACAGAGTGAAAAAAAGATCATTATAAATATCAGGCAAAGGAGTTCTACGATGTTCTTAACTGGCTCCTCAATAAAAGTAAACCAAATATTTGAACAGGAAAGAAAAAAAAATCATTAAGATACAGTTCAAAGACACACTGCTGAATAAATCAATACCTGAATCTAACTAATTAAAAGGCACACCAAACACCAGGAAAAGCTGACCCAGAGTAGTCAACGCGGGGGATATCCTACTAAGATACTGGATCTTAATGATAAATAGCAAATAGATCCACAAAAAGACAAAATCTTTCATTAAAATTTTAGAATGGCATCAAATTTTCTATAGCAACATTCAAAAACAGCAGACCATAGAAAATAATAAATAAAACGGATGGAAATAGAGTAACACCTATTAGAATTTAAAGACTAAAAGAGGACCTCTAACGATTATTTATTCAATGATGGTGTCCCCCTTGTAAATAGTCTATAGAAAAGTAATTTTAAATATAGAGGACTTCAGGATATGTTTCTTATGAGTCCTTATTTAGAAAAACAAAGGAAACTATTAGATAAACTCTAGCCAAACAAGAGATTATTGGAGAAATCCTAGCAAAAAGGATTAGTGGCATTGACTATTTTAACTGCAGAATTAAGTTTAAAATAGATGTATGGATGATCGTGACAGATTAGAATTTAAGGTATATGCCCATTACGAACAACAACAACAAGAGAGAGTGAATAAGGGAAAGATAATGAACAATTTGAGTAGGAAGAAAGATTGGGTCCACAGGAACTGCTGGTGTGTTTTTTGCTGTAAGTAATACTAATACACCTTGATTGAGAAATTTTGTATTTGTTTTTAGGATAATATGAATCATAGCTATTACAAACTTCAGAGTCTAAGTCACCAATGATAAAACAAAGATTTTCATATCACATTAACAAAGCAAAATCTAACTGTATACCATGTGCAATAGATACACCTGAACAAAGTACTTCGGGGAGTATGAAATTAAAAGGATGTGCACAATTGTAACAGGAAAACAAAATAAGAAGAAAACATGGGTTGCACTCTCAATATCAGAACAATATTTATAAATAAAGTAATATTATGTAAAACAAGCAAGGGTGATTTATAATGCTAAAATGCATTACTTATATCAACCTTAACACTCACACATCATAATTATAGAAAATGTAAGAAGAAATAGAAATGCACTAGTAGTAGCGTGTGGAAATACAGGACACTAATGAATTCCCACAGTAGTGCTCATGGAACATTCACCAAAGAAATGATCATATATTTGGAGAGAAAACTTTAATTAGTGCTGAAACAGAAAAAGTATGAAAAATTTTGTCTGTTTTCAATGTAATAAACTAGAATTTCAATAATGAGGATGGAAACAAAAAATCATTGTCTGTAAATGAACAAGGGTCCTTTTTAAAACATGCATATCAATAAGAAAAATCAGAATTGCTAGAGAACAATGATAATATAAACATTATTTATGTATAAAAGTGCTATGAGGAAAATTCATTGCCTTACATAATTATAAAAATTTTAATTGGGAGGCTGAGGCAGGCGGATCACTAAAGGTCAAGACTTCAAAACCAGCCTGGCTAACATGATGAAACCCTGTCTCTACTAAAAATACAAAAAATAGACCAGGCGCAGCGGCTGATGCCTGTAATCCTAGCACTTAGGGAGGCCGAGGCAGGTGGATCACCTGAGGACAAAAGTTTGAGACCAGCTCTGGCCAACATGGTGAAACCCTGTTTCTACTAAAAATCCAAAAAATAAAAATAAAAAAGGAGCCAGGTGTGGTGGCACGTGCCTTTATTCCCAGCTACTCAGGAGGCTGAGGCAGGAGAATCGCTTGAACCTGGATGGTGGAGGTTGTAGTGAGCCGAGATCGTGCCACTTCACCCCAGCCTGGGCAAAAGAGTGAAACTCTGTCTAAAAAATAAAAAATAAAAATACAAAATACAAAAAATAGCCAGGTGTGGTGGCTCAGGCCTGGATCCCAGCTACTTGGGAGGCTGACGCAGGAGAAATGCTTGAACCTGGGAGGCAGAAGTTGCAGTGAGCTGAGGTCGTGCCACCGTACTCCAGCCTAGGCGACAGAGTGACACTCCATCTCAAAAAAACAAAAAAAATTTTTTTAAAGATACAAATGAATCAACCATGTATTAGGCTCAAACTTCATTAAAAAATAACAATATAAGCCAAAATAAAAAAACTAATACATTACAAAAGGAGAAAAAAGAAACAAATTTGAAAACCTTGTTGATTAGGAGTAAATATAGAATAGCTAAGCTTATAAGGGGTAATATTATTATTGTTATAATTTTATGTAATTATAAAGAATAACAAAAAGAAAAGAATAAAATTTAAAAAGGGAAAGAACTTAGGGAGAAGTAACCAGAGAGAGAGCCTGTTAAAAGAATCACAAGTAAATACTCTGAAGCTTTTGGAAAAATATGCCTTATTTCCTATGAAATTAAAGTTACCAGAATAGATCTCAGAGGAGAAAGAAAAAAAATGTACACAGAAAAATGTCCACTGAAAGAGTGGCATTTGCCAAAGAATTTTTAAGGTAAATTCTACCCAACAATTAAATAGCAGGTAATTGCAAAGATTTAAAAACATTTTTAGATCATTAAGAAAAGGACAACATTCAAACCCTTTGTACTAAATGACTATAATGCTCTAAAGTATTCAACACACAAAAAGTAAAAATTAGATGCTAATCTCAGTTATGCATAGCAATGCAAAGTTTACAAATAAAATTCTCCAACATGGAATTCAGTAACATATTAAGGGAACTATATCATGAAAACATGAGTTTTATTTAAGGAATTCAAAGAAAGTTCAATATTATTAAATATACTAATCACGTTCATATTACTATGTCTTAGGAGAAAAAGGCATTTTATTATATCCATTTAAACTGAAAGGTATTGATATTTAAAAACAATTCTAAAAATATTCAATAAAACAAGATTGATCTATACTTACATAATACAAAAATGTCATCTGTCTCAGCCCAAAGCTAGAGCTGTTATTTTTCAAAAGAAAGCTCTAGAAGCAGTCAAGAGAAGACTTCAAAACGTGGTATCACTGTTACTTTATAATATCCTAGAGATGTTAGACAAGATGATTACACAAGATTAAGCAACAGAAGCATAAAAAAAAGAAAGAAGTAGGTACAATCTCAGTATTTACAGAAAACATGATAGAATACCTAAAAATCCCAGGACACAACTGAAAATATGCTATAAACAAGGGAATGCCATATTCATTATCAAAAATAATACAAATAAATCAACATTTTCAGGCAAATTAACCACACAATAGAAGGTAAAAAATAATATCAACAAACACAAGATAAAAGATTTAGAGAAAAAAAGTTACAAAAACCAAAGAGAAACGCACAAGAATAACTGGAAATAATGACACACAGCTTATTTGAAGTACATTTTAAAGCACTTCTGAAGGTTATAAAAAAAAGAACAAATAAAGACGAGGTGGAGCCAAGATGGCCGAATAGGAACAGCTCCGGTCTACAGCTCCCAGCCTGAGCGACACAAAAGACGGGTGATTTCCGCATTTCCATCTGAGGTACCGGGTTCATCTCACTAGGGAGTGCCAGACAGTGGGCGCAGGTCAGTGGGTGCACACACTGTGCGTGAGCCGAGGAAGGGCGAGGCATTGCCTCACTCGGGAAGCACAAAGGTTCAGGGAGTTCCCTTTCCTAGTCAAAGAAAGGGGTGACAGACGGCACCTGGAAAATCGGGTCACTCCCACCCGAATACTGTGCTTTTCCGACGAGCTTAAAAAACGGCGCACCAGGAGATTATATCCCGCACCTGGCTCAGAGGGTCCTACGCCCACGGAGTCTCGCTGATTGCTAGCACAGCAGTCTGAGATCAAACTGCAAGGTGGCAGCGAGGCTGGGGGAGGGGCGCCCGCCATTGCCCAGGCTTGCTTAGGTAAACAAAGCAGCTGGGAAGCTCCAACTGGGAGGAGCCCACCACAGCTCAAGGAGGCCTGCCTGCCTCTGTAGGCTCCACCTCTGGGGGCAGGGCACGGACAAACAAAGAGACAGCAGTAACCTCTGCAGACTTAAATGTCCCTGTCTGACAGCTTTGAGGAGAGCAGTGGTTCTCCCAGCACGCAGCTGGAGATCTGAGAACGGGCAGACTGCCTCCTTCTTCAAGTGGGTCCCTGACCCCTGACCCCCGAGCAGCCTAACTGGGAGGCACCCTCCAGCAGGGGCAGACTGACACCTCACACGGCCGGCCAGGTACTCCAACAGACCTGCAGCTGACGGTCCTGTCTGTTAGAAGGAAAACTAACAATCAGAAAGGACATCCACACCAAAAACCCATCTGTACATCACCATCATCAAAGACCAAAAGTAGATAAAACTACAAAGATGGGGAAAAAACAGAGCAGAAAAACCGGAAACTCTAAAAAGCACAGCACCTCTCCTCCTCCAAAGGAACGCAGTTCCTCACCAGAAACAGATCAAAGCTGGACAGAGAATGACCTTGACGAGCTGAGAGAAGAAGGCTTCAGATGATCAAATTACTCCGAGCTACGGAAGGATATTCAAACCAAAGGCAAAGAAGTTGAAAACTTTGAAAAAAATTTAGAAGAATGTATAACTAGAATAACCAATACAGAGAAGTGCTTAAACGAGCTGATGGAGCTGAAAACCAAGGCTCGAGAACTACGTGAAGAATGCAGAAGCCTCAGAAGCCGATGCGATCAAATGGAAGAAAGGGTATCAATGATGGAAGATGAAATGAATGAAATGAAGTGAGAAGGGAAGTTTAGAGAAAAAAGAATAAAAAGAAACGAGCAAAGCCTCCAAGAAATATGGGACTATGTGAAAAGACCAAATCTACGTCTGATTGGTGTACCTGAAAGTGACAGGGAGAATGGAACCAAGTTGGAAAACACTCTGCAGGATATTATCCAGGAGAACTTCCCCAATCTAGCAAGGCAGGCCAACATTCAGATTCAGGAAATACAGAGAACGCCACAAAGATACTCCTCGAGAAGAGCAACTTCAAGACACATAATTGTCAGATTCACCAAAGTTGAAATGAAGGAAAAAATCTTAAGGGCAGCCAGAGAGAAAGGTCAGGTTACCCTCAAAGGGAAGCCCATCAGACTAACAGCGGATCTCTCGGCAGAAACCCTACAAGCCAGAAGAGAGTGGGGGCCAATATTCAACATTCTTAAAGAAAAGAATTTTCAACCCAGAATTTCATATCCAGCCAAACTAAGCTTCATAAGTGAAGGAGAAATAAAATCCTTTACAGACAAGCAAATGCTGAGAGATTTTGTCACCACCAGGCCTGCCCTAAAAGAGCTCCTGAAGGAAGCGCTAAACATGGAAAGGCACAACCGGTACCAGCCGCTGCAAAATCATCCCAAAATGTAAAGACCATCGAGACTAGGAAGAGACTGCATCAACTAACGAGCAAAATAACCAGCTAACATCATCATGACAGGATCAAATTCACACATAACAATATTAACTTTAAATGTAAATGGACTAAATGCTCCAATTAAAAGACACAGACTGGCAAATTAGATAAAGAGTCAAGACCCATCAGTGTGCTGTATACAGGAAACCCATCTCACGTGCAGAGACACACATAGGCTCAAAATAAAAGGATGGAGGAAGATCTACCAAGCAAATGGAGAGCAAAAAGAGGCAGGGGTTGCAATCCTAGTCTCTGATATAAAACAGGCTTTAAACCAACAAAGATCAAAAGAGACAAAGAAGGCCATTACATAATGGTAAAGGGATCAATTCAACAAGAAGAGCTAACTATCCTAAATATATATGCACCCAATACGAGAGCACCCAGATTCATAAAGCAAGTCCTGAGTGACCTACAAAGAGACTTAGACTCCCACACACTAATAATGGGAGACTTTAACACGCCACTGTCAACATTAGACAGATCAACGAGACAGAAAGTCAACAAGGATACCCAGGAATTGAACTCAGCTCTGCACCAAGCGGACCTAACAGACATCTACAGAACTCTCCACCCCAAATCAACAGAATATACACTTTTTCAGCACCACACCACACCTATTCCAAAATTGACCACATAGTTAGAAGTAAAGCTCTCCTCAGTAAATGTAAAAGAACAGAAATTATAACAAACTGTCTCTCAGATCACAGTGCAATCAAGCTAGAACTCAGGATTAAGAATCTCACTTGAAACCGCTTAACTACATGGAAACTGAACAACCTGCTCCTGAATGACTACTAGGTACATAACAAAATGAAGGCAGAAATAAAGTTCTTTGAAACCAACGAGAACCAAGACACAACATACCAGAATCTCTGGGATGCATTCAAAGCAGTGTGGAGAGGGAAATTTATAGCACTAAACGCCCACAAGAGAAAGCAGGAAAGATCCAAAATTGACACCCTAACATCACAATTAAAAGAACTAGAAAAGCAAGAGCAAACACATTCAAAAGCTAGCAGAAGGCAAGAAATAACTAAAATTAGAGCAGAACTGAAGGAAATAGAGACACAAAAAACCCTTCAAAAAATTAATGAATCCAGGAGCTGGTTTTTTGAAAGGATCAACAAAATTGACAGACCGCTAGCAAGATTAATAAAGAAGAAAAGAGAGAAAAATCAAATAGATGCAATAAAAAATGATAAAGGGGATATCACCACCGATCCCACAGAAATACAAACTACCATCAGAGAATACTACAAACAACTCTACGCAAATAAACTAGAAAATCTAGAAGAAATGGATAAATTCCTTGACACAGACACTCTGCCAAGACTAAACCAGGAAGAAGTTGAATCTCTGAATAGACCAATAACAAGAGCTGAAATTGTGGCAATAATCAATAGCTTACCAACCAAAAAAAGTCCAGGACCAGATGGATTCACACCCGAATTCTACCAGAGGTACAAGGAGGAACTGGTACCATTCCTTCTGAAACTATTCCAATCAACAGATGAAGAGAGAATCCTCCCTAACTCATTTTATGAGGCCAGCATCATCTTGATACCAAAGCCGGGCAGAGACACAACCAAAAAAGAGAATTTTAGACCAATATCCTTGATGAACGATGATGCAAAAATCCTCAGTAAAATACTGGCAAACCGAATCCAGCAGCACATCAAAAAGCTTATCCACCATGATCAAGTGGGCTTCATCCCTGGGATGCAAGGCTGGTTCAATATACACAAATCAATAAATGTAATCCAGCATATAAACAGAACCAAAGACAAAAACCACATGATTATCTCAATAGATGCAGAAAAGGCCTTTGACAAAATTCAACAACCCTTCATGCTAAAAACTCTCAATAAATTAGGTATTGATGGGACGTATCTCAAAATAATAAGAGCTATCTATGACAAACCCACAGCCAATATCATACTGAATGGGCAAAAACTGGAAGCATTCCCTTTGAAAACTGGCACAAGACAGGGATGCCCTCTCTCACCACTCCTATTCAACATAGTGTTGGAAGTTCTGGCCAGGGCAATTAGGCAGGAGAAGGAAATAAAGGGTATTCAATTAGGAAAAGAGGAAGTCAAATTGTCCCTGTTTGCAGACGACATGATTGTATATCTAGAAAACCCCATCATCTCAGCCCAAAATCTCCTTAAGCTGATAAGCAACTTCAGCAAAGCCTCAGGATACAAAATCAATGTACAAAAATCACAAGCATTCTTATACACCAAAAACAGACAAACAGAGAGCCAAATCATGAGTGAACTCCCATGCACAATTGCTTCAAAGAGAATAAAATACCTAGGAATCCAACTTACAAGGGACGTGAAGGACCTCTTCAAGGAGAACTACAAACCACTGCTCAAGGAAATAAAAGAGGATACAAACAAATGGAAGAACATTCCATGCTCATGGGTAGGAAGAATCAATATCGTGAAAATGGCCATACTGCCCAAGGAAATTTATAGATTCAATGCCATCCCCATCAAGCTACCAATGACTTTCTTCACAGAATTGGAAAAAACTACTTCAAAGTTCATATGGAACCAAAAAAGAGCCCGCATCGCCAAGTCAATCCTAAGCCAAAAGAACAAAGCTGGAGGCATCACGCTACCTGACTTCAAACTATACTACAAGGCTACAGTAACCAAAACAGCATGGTACTGGTACCAAAACAGAGGTATAGATCAATGGAACAGAACAGAGCCCTCAGAAATAACACCGCATATCTACAACTATCTGATCTTTGACAAACCTGAGAAAAACAAGCAATGGGGAAAGGATTCCCTATTTAATAAATGGTGCTGGGAAAACTGGCTAGCCATATGTAGAAAGCTGAAACTGGATCCCTTCCTTACACCTTATACAAAAATCAATTCAAGATAGATTAAAGACTTAAACGTTAGACCTAAAACCATAAAAACCCTAGAAGAAAACCAAGGCATTACCATTCAGGACATAGGCATGGGCAAGGACTTCATGTCTAAAACACCAAAAGCAATGTCAACAAAAGCCAAAATTGACAAATGGGATCTAATGAAACTAAAGAGCTTCTGCATAGCAAAAGAAACTACCATCAGAGTGAACAGGCAACCTACACAATGGGAGAAAATTTTCGCAACCTACTCATCTGACAAAGGGCTAATATCCAGGATCTACAATGAACTCAAACAAATTTACAAGAAAAAAAACAAACAACCCCATCAAAAAGTGGGCGAAGGACATGAACAGACACCTCTCAAAAGAAGACATTTATGCAGCCAAAAAACACATGAAAAAATGCTCACCATCACTGGCCATCAGAGAAATGCAAATCAAAACCACAATGAGATACCATCTCACACCAGTTAGAATGGCGATCATTAAAAAGTCGGGAAACAACAGGTGCTGGAGAGGATGTGGAGAAATAGGAACACTTTTACACTGTTGGTGGGACTGTAAACTAGTTCAACCCTTGTGGAAGTCAGTGTGGCGATTCCTCAGGGATCTAGAACTAGAAATTCCATTCGACCCAGCCATCCCATTACTGGGTATATACTGAAAGGACTATAAATCATGCTGCTATAAAGACACATGCACACGTATGTTTATTGCGGCACTATTCACAATAGCAAGGACTTGGAACCAACCCAAATGTCCAACAATGATAGACTGGTTTAAGAAAATGTGGCACATATACACCATGGAATACTATACAGCCATAAAAAATGATGAGTTCATGTCCTTTGTAGGGACATGGATGAAATTGGAAATCATCATTCTCAGTAAACTATCGCAAGAACAAAAACCAAATACTGCATATTCTCACTCATAGGTGGGAATTGAACAATGAGAACACATGGACACAGGAAGGGGATCATCACACTCTGGGGACTGTTGTGGGGTGGGGGGAGGGGGGAGGGATGGCACTGGGAGATATACCTAATGCTAGATGACGAGTTAGTGGGTGCAGTGCACCAGCATGGCACATGTATACATATGTAACTAACCTGCACATTGCGCACATGTACCCTAAAACCTAAAGTATAGTAATAACAAATTAAAAAAAATAATAAAAAAATAAAAAAATAAAATTTCCTGGTTGACAAAAACAAAACAAAACAAAACAAATAAAGACACAGTGAGTTCTCACTAGCAAAGTACAGCACATAAACATGCAAATACTCCATATGTTGCTTTATTAATTTAACTTGACCTCAATAAAGATATCAAAATATTTTAAAAAATGAAACACGATGGTTTTAAGTATAAACAAATAAATTAATAACTATAGCCAGTAAAATTTAAAAAGCAAAATGAGAGGAAACAGACACTCTTTGATAAGGCCTTAATAATTAACTCAGTATATTACTAGATCATGGATAAATTAAATATAAAAGAAAATCCAAAAATAAGGACAAATTAACATAGTAAAAAAAGACTAACTCAGTGAAGAAAAGATAGATTATTAATTAGTCGTGCTATCACAATGAAGTAAAAATACTATACACTAATTTTATTTCTCTTTCTCTCTCCCCTCTCTCTCTCTCTGTGTATATATATACATATATATATATATATATATATATTTTTTTTTTTTTTTTGGGAGATAGAGTCTCCCTCTGTCGCTCAGGCTGGAGTGCAGTGTCAGGATCTCAGCTCACTGCAACCTCCGTTTCCTGGATTCAGGGGATTTTTTCTGCTTAGGTCTAACAAGTAGCTGGGATTACAGGCACGCACCACCATACCCAGCTAATTTTTGTATTCTTAGTAGAGACGGGGTTTCACCATGTTGCCCAGGCTGGTCTCAAACTCCTGAGCTCAGGCTATCTGCCCATCTCGGCCTCCCAAAGTGCTAGGATTACAGGCATGAGCCATCACACCCGGCCTATACTCTAATTGTAAAGATAAAGTAATCCCAGAGCACAGATCACTTGAGGTCAGGATTTTGAGACCAGCCTGTCCAACATGGTGAAACCCCGTCTAAACTCTACTAAAAATAAAAAAATAAAAAAAAAAATTAGCCAGGCATGGTGACAGGGGCCTGTAGTCCTAACTCCTCAAGAGGCTGAGGCAGGAGTATTGCTTGAACCCGGGAGGCAGAGGCTGCAGTGATCCGAGATCGTGCTACTGCACTCAAGCCTGGTGACAGAGCAAGACCCCGTCTCAAAAAAACAAAAGATACATGAAAATCTGAGGAAAATATATTGCAACCCATGACACAGACAGATAATACCCATAATACATAACTCTGTGTCTAGAAAATTGATGAGCTAAGCATTTATAACCCAATACAGAAATGGATGCATAATGTGAACCCTCAATTTGCAGGAAAGTAAAAAGGTTTCAAACATATGCAAAGATGATGAATCTTAATAATAAAAATATAAATAATAATATAAATGAAAATACAAACAAAAATTATATATTTTTTGCCTCTCATACTAGCTAAAAATACATGTTCAATATCAAATTATGCTGGGAAGGCTGTAGGGGAAACAGGCACTTTCACATACAGCAAGTAGGAGTGTAAGTCAATTCAATCTCCGTATAAGGCAATTTGACATCAGCTATTGATATTATAAATACATGTAACAGTTGACCTAACAATGCTATTATGAACATATTCTTAATCAGACATGACCCTGAATTGTATTAAGTTTGAATTCTATAGTCTATATAAACAAAAAGATAAACAAAATTAAGGTCAAAGCTTTTAAAATCACATGTAAATTCCAGACACATTTTTAAGTGGAGATATACGTACACATGTGTCAAATGACCTGCGTACATGGCTATTTGAGTAATATTTTTAATAACAAGAGATTGAAAACAAATCATACCCATCAATGGAATCTTTATATTATCAGTATATATAAGAAGAAAAAAAGGCAAAGTAAATGTTATTGTGTGTGGCTTCCTATCTTTTGAGTAGAAAAGAAGACAAAATGAAGAATCCATATTCATAACTGTTTGTATAGCCTAAAGATTCTCAGAAAGGATATAAAATAAATAAAGAGTGGCTCCCAATGGGCCGAGGAAATTGGATAGATGGGAAACAAGAATGGGGGAAAATGTTTTCATTTTTTCATTAGATACCATTGCATAATTGTTTCTTTTTGACTAAAATGAATGTCATTTTTATCCAAGAATTAAATGAGAACAGATAAAATAAAGAACAATGCTAAATGTTTTGAATTCCACCACTCATCTAATACTAAATTTTTCTGTAGAGTCTACTTTCCTGAATCAAAGAATTAGAATTAGAAGATGCTTTTAACACCTGGAGTTAAGGTTCCAAACCCAGAACCAAAGGCTAGTTTAAAAAGTAATCAGTCAATTCAGATTTGGCTATTCCAGATGTAGATAAATGTGATTTAGTAATTCACATAGGATAATACAGTTAAAATGCTTCATTTTTTTCTCTTTAGGGAGATTAACGTATTTTTACTTTTTTGCATCCTGGAAGAAAACATCTCTCTTTACACTGAAAGGATAAAAGAATTAGAATCCTAGTCCAAACTTCATTTTGAAGTTATGTTTGTTCAGCTTGACAATAAGAAAACAGTTTTCTTCTTCGTTGTCATCATCAATCTTGTCTGTGGAATATTATATTTTAAGAACATGAAGGCAAGCTACACAGGAAGAGAACTGTAATGTAAGTCAACCTGCCATTCAATGTACTAATCCTCTAAACATCTCAACTGTCAAACCACAGATATCTGAGTGCTCGTGTACAGCAGACAAAGAAAATCACTGGACAACAGAAAATGTTTAAAGGAAAACTAGATGCACATGTCTTGATATGGTTTTCCATCCCAAATGCTAAAATAAAGGATACAGTGACATTTTAACCTTATGCAGCCGGAGTGTATAATACAAACATTATATTCTAGTCTACTAAGTACTTCATTTATATTATATAATTTAAACCTCATAGTACCCATGTCATGTGAGATGGGCATTGTTATCTGCATTTTACAATTGGGAAAACAGAGTCTCAAAGAGGATGAGGAACTTGCTCAAGGTCAAAGGGTTTTGAGGTGAGACTCAAATACAGGCTTTTGATTTCAAACTTCACAACCCAATTGCTTTGCTCTCTTATGAATTCAATGGTTTAGATATGTGTCCCCACCCAAATCTCATGTTGAATTGTAATCCCCAATGTTGAAGGGGGCTGGTGGGAGGTGATTGGATCATGGGGGGGCTTTCCCCTTGCTGTTCTCCTGATAAGTGAGTTCTCATGAGATCTGGTTGTTTAAAACTGTGTAGCACCTTTTCCTTCTCTCTCTTTCTCCTTCTCTGGGCATGTAAGATGTGCCTGATTCCCCTTCATATTCCGCCATGATTGTAAGTTTCCTAAGACCTCCCTAGCCATGCATCCTCTACAGCTTGCAGAACTGTGAGTCAATTAAACCTCTTTTCTTTATAAATTACCAAGTCTCAGATAATTATTTATAGCAATGTGAGAACAGACTAAATACATGTATGATATCACATAAGTATCGCTTTTATCCTTACTCTCTAATTCAGAAGAAACTATCTCAGGCACTGAACTGGATTGATGATGTGTAAGAGTTCCATGGAAATAGCAATGCTTGATACCTGGGGATATAAAATTCCAATTAAAATTAGTTGTATCATATTTTACATTTATAGGTTATTCAAATTAATTTAAAATTTGGAAAGACAAAAAGTAAGATAACATTACACTTCTGTTGCTTATCTTTTCCTTTGATACATGGAACCTATTTACCCATGGTTCAGGAAAAACCAAATTATTTTAAAGGATGTAGAAATAACCCAAACTGCTCTGAGGATGATTACTGAAACCAAGTAATACAGATCATCATTTTGGATAATTGTTCATCCAAACTATCTCTGTTTTTAGGGGTTTATATTGACTATAGATGCTTTTTCTCTACATAAAAAATTATATTTTGGAGAAAAATGTTGCAAAAATATCAGACAGAAAACTCTTGGTATTTTGTTAGACAGCACAAGGATGTTTTCCTGTGTCTTACTTTCAATATTATTTAAAATTTGAATTTGAAAATAAGTAAATGTCATTAATTATGTTTTAGGCATAGACAGCTAAGTAAGAATTCTTCTAGTATCTTTTTATGAGAAAAAAATACCTATACATCTTTCCCCCACCAGAATGAATCATCTCTTGGTTCTAGATCTGATATCACCCTGGACTGTAGGCATTAACTTTGAATTCTATGGTCTAAGTAAAAAAAAAAAACAAATAAACAAAATTATGACCAATGGCTTTTAAAATTACACACAGTAAAGTCCAGAGAAATTTTCATGGCCTACGAGACCCTACATCATCTCAATCTCTTCTTCTGCTCTGCCTTTGCCTGGGAGCTCTCTTCCCTCTTTATTACAGCTGTAGGGCACCATGTGGAACCTCAAGGACCTCAATATGGAAAGCCCATTCTTGTCAAATGCCACATTACATACTTGCTACACTTCCTTCTTGGAAGGCTGGTTCTCAAAATCTTCCTGTGGTTGATTCCAGATCTTTTCAACCAGGTCCCCACAAAAAAATTATTTCTCCAGAGATACCAAACTGACCACCAATTTATAAATCACCAAGAACTGAACCCACTCTCTATTACACTACTTTGTTTTAATGTCTTCATCACTTATCTATGAAATGTTATTGTTGATAGAATTACTTCCGTAATACTTTTTTCATTAAAATACAAATGTTGTACATTATATACCACTGTTGCCCCAGCACTTAAAAGAGACATTAATATACAATAGATGTGCAATAGGTTACTTGTTGCAATGACATGTTGTTAAAGTTTCACTGGTTAAAGATGGACTATTGAAAAGAAAACGCAGACAGAAGGAAATAAAAGTGGTCTGATAAATTACATAGATTTTATTATACAGACACACAAATACAGAGGATTGAAGAAAGGAAATGCTTTTAACATGTCCACTGTCATCATTCCTTTCCTGTCCCCCTTCTCCTAGAGTTTTCAAAATCATGTAGCAGAAGAAACAGTATCTTATGGAACTGTCGTGTCCCTATTATTTCTGTGTTTAGCTAGCTATATAACGATGGGTCATAACACACTTGCCAATCTGAGTGTCATTATTTATAAACAAGCCTGAAAGTCTTTTACAACTCTAAATACCATGATTTTATAAAAACAGGAAAATCATTTTATAGTATTTAAACATCTTGGTGAAAATACAAATTTATATAAACAGTTTTTAGAGAAGAAAATAAGTTGGCATATTTGGGATAAAAAGCTAAGACTACAGCATATATTTAAGTTGAATTTCTGTTAAAAAAAAACTCGCAACTTCAAAGCTGGCATAGTCTATTTTTTGCACATGCACTCAAAACCCCTAGAGCAATAGACATGTTTTTAATGACTCAAAAAGTAGAAACTGCCAATTTATTTTTCCTCAAATAATTAAATCTTTAATTAATTTCACATATAGTTAGTAATAAGCATCATCCTAGTTTTGAACTTTCAAGTATTCCTCAGTTTGCTTTTAGCATGCTTCTGTGCTTACTGGAGCTACTTAAGTCCCATGATCACTTTGAGAATAGCTCTCAAACTTTCACTTCTTAAAAAAATAAAACACATTCCAAATTATGTGGGGAACTGTTGAGTCAAGAGATACAAATTATATGAAACCATAAAGTGGCATAATTGAGCAAAGCAATTTTGGTGAGAAACTAAAAAGGAGGGGGAAATCATGTAAATGTGATTATTTCTAATTAGAAACAATGAGTAACCAAATCAAATTATACAATGAGGATTTGATTTAGATCCCTGGAGGAAAGCCACACAAGCATTTGCATTCATCTCCAGCTTTTCCTTTCCCCTATTACTTCTCAATGCTTTCTTAGACCCTTAATTGTAAGTAAGACGGTTGTTAGTACAGATATTTAGACTAGCTCTCTGTATGTAAGTTTATATTCCAGTTAAGATTTATGTTCTCTCAATCTTATTCACCAACAAGGTCCTGGGTCCTTATAGCATGCAACGACACCATACTAAGTGCTATAAGGTGACATAAAAAAGGCACACACCTTTGCTAAATTCATTGCCTAGTGTTCTTGAACAAACCACAAAAACTGATACTTACTGGGAGATCTAGAAATTGCTTCTAGATTTGTGATAGCTAGCTACATAACCTCAGCTAAATAATTTAACCACTAATGTCTTCATTTCCTTATTAAGAGAAGTGTGTGTAGTGGGTGGGCTGCGGGCAGGGGGTGGTAAAGGTCAGCCAAAATTTAAGCAAACTATATTGAGAAGTTTCTTCTGCCAGATTCTTGGGGGAGAGCCTGACTCTGTAATTAGTAAAACCAGCCCAGTTGTCCCACAGAACTGATATTTATGGTTCTTTTGAATAAATATAGAAATTGATCTTCCCAGTCTTAAAACTTGAGGAAGTCACATTTGTCTTATCTGAGCTCCTTTCTCAGGAAACCAACCATTACGCTTCCCAAATAGTATCAAGGAACTGAAATTCACCAGATCGTTGCATCTGGATAACGAGATGCCAGACCCCTTGCCCATCACGATTGTGTAACTGACCACATGCTTCCTGCTGACCAGCTTCTCTTACTTACCCCTCCCTAATTCCTGTTTTCTCACACATGGTTACATTTCTCCCTGCCATATAAACCCCTAATTTTGGTAGGTCAGGGAGATGAATTTGAGATTGATCACCCATCTCCTCAGCTGCAGCACTGAAGTAAAGACTTCTTCCCTGGAAATACTTATTGTCTCAGTGATTGGTTTTCTGTGCAGCAAATAGCAGGACCCAGACCAAACCCCTGGCATTTTGGTAACATTAGGACCTTAGCAAAGTGGAGGTAGAATAGAATAAAATAGTAGACTTCAATGAACTTACCTAGAATTTTACAATTAAAAAGAAAACTCTAAGGTTATTTTAAATTTAGCATGCACCTAAGTTATGTGTTAATCTTTAGTGTTTTCAAATCTGATTTGACAAATTGTCCTATCGTTTTTTTTTTTTTTTTTTTTTTTGAGATGGAGTCTCGCTCTGTTGCCCAGACTGGAGTACAGTGGCATGATCTCGGCTCACTGCAGCCTCCGCCTCCCAAATTCAATTGATTCTCCTGCCTCAGACTCCGGAGTAGCTGGAACTATAGGTGTGTGCCACCACGCCCAGCTAATTTTTTGTATTTTTAGTAGAGACGGGGTTTTACTATGTTGGCCAGGCAGATCTTGAACTCCTGACCTCATGATCTGCCCGCCTTGGCCTCCCAAAGTGCTGGGATTACAGGCACGAGCCACTGTGCCTGGCCCTCAGTCCCTTTTTTTGAGACTAGCCTCTTTGCTGTTCTTTGAACACAGCATGCACTCTCCCTGGTTTCTCGGTCTGTGTATTCATTGTTACTTCCAGCTGAAATATTCTTACTTCCAGAGAGGTCATACCAAACCACACTAATCATTCTCTATTTTCTTATTGTGCCTTATTTTATTTTTATATAAAATCATCTTTTTTTTGCCATTATAATACATATCTTTTCACCTATTTATTATCTGTGTCTCCGACTGTCATGTAAGCTCTGTGACGGTAGATGCAGTGTCTGTTTTATTCGTTGCTATATTCTCAGTGCCTAGAACAGTGCCTCAAGCTCTTAGAATGTACACAATAAACGTATGTTGGTTGAGTGAACATGGGGGATGTACCTTAATATGTTCAATTCTTCGGGTCTTTTAATCTAACACTGCATACAAAGAAAACAGAGGCATAGTCCCTGCCCTAATAATACAGGGCATTGTGATCATACCTCATTATACCTAATCATATATAATGCCAGGAGACTCCAATAGATGCCATGGCACCCATTATTAGAAGTGATGCCAGTACACTCCAATAAGTCCCATAATCCCCATTATAACATAGCTTCAGATCAAATGACCACCTGTAGGAGAGGAGACCAACTGTGAAGACTTAGCTCTTTGAATTGGTTCCTAAGTAGTGTGTAGTGAATAGAAGCAAAGATTGAAAGACATGGTGATTAAATGAGCTTCAAGCGACCTTTGAGCACCAACATTGTAATTCTAAAACTTTTATTACATCAACTTTTTCATGAACTAAATGATCATGTTCTTCATATTGAAGTTGTAATTTACTGGATGTGTGCTAACATTATATCAGACTAGCATTTCTCATTGCCAAATAATATTCTAGAGCTCTTAATTGAACAAACGTTTCTTGATTAGCTTAAACGATGCTTTATACTGAAAGATCTTTTGAAAAGTCAGAATGCCCTGTAGCCGATTAACCTTCTGGGTAATCTTGTAGCAAGGACATATTTTTAATGCTTCAACAATCCAATTTATTTCCTTAGCACATTAATTTTTATCTCCCCAAATGCTATTTTCTTGGCTTCAGTTTAAAAAGCACTGCTCTAGAAAGTATTCTCCTTGAAGGCAGGAAACTATTTATTCATTGCTTTAGAGCCCACACCTAGCCCAGTGTAGGGGATACATATTGCAAAAAGTCAAAGAGATGAATATCGGAAAGAGTTAATAAATTGCATTCTCTTTTCCTAGAACCAGGGGCACATATAAAGGCATAAGAAAATAACATATGAATACTAATGTGCTATAGGCTTGCTTCAGGAGAAATCTCTTGGCCATGTGTCTAAGCCCCGAAACTGGTGTGCCTGGGCTGAAAGGAAAACATTTCTGTGCCTAGTAGAAGGCAACCTCTTCAATAGGAGAGGAAGACAGATTTTTTAATACAGGCAATTACTTCCATAAAATTACTTAATGATAGCACAGTTTGTCTAGATTAGGTTGGTATGATGCATCTGCAAAGGCATCTGAAGCATCTACTGAATTATATTAGTTCTGTAAGAGGATGCAGTGTTTATGACTCATGCATAATATCCAGGCTCCCATATTTTATAAGATTATTCTAAATTGGGTAAGATTTCACCCATAAGGCCAGAAAAATTATGTTGTGATTACCTTTTCCGTCTAGTTTTCTATTCATTAAAAAAACAAATAAGTTGATGAATTTATCACCAGCTACATATTAATTATAAAAACCCAGCAGACTGTGTTATTTTAATATTCTTTAAGAGAGCCTGAGAAATAAGCAATAGGTAGAGTCTTTAATCTCAGCCAAAGGACAAGATTTATAGTAGTTATAATAATAACAACAATGACAGCAGCTGCCATTTATTAAGCATCTACTGTGTACTAGAAACCAACTTAGTTTATTTATATATGTTATTAATTAACTTAAAGCAAAGACAATCCCATCTCTTTCTAGAGAAGAGAAAAACTACCTTAATGAGTGGCAGAGACCTAATATAATATGTAGGTTTTTCTGACTCCAAAGTCCACATCTCTGTATGTCACATGGGAAGCTTTTCAAGTAGGTGTTGAGAAGACAACTGATGTTGGCTTGGCATATAAAGAGGTTTCATGAAGAGATTCATTGTATAGGTATTTCACAGACACCTTTATACTATACTTGCCTAATGTAACTAACCATCTTGATAACTCGCCTTTGGTTTTGCCAATCAGCAAGTGCTTCTTTCTTATTTTCTTTATCATGCTTTCATCCTTTTGTTTGAACTGTAGGTGCCAAATCTATTTGTTCATTGATTCAGGTCAAAAACCTAAGTCACATGTGACATCTCCTTTTCTCATACGCCACAAGTTTCTTCACCAAATTCCATTGCTGCTACCTTCAAAACATGCGTGCAATTTGAATACTTCTTACAACGTCCACTGTTTCCATCGTGGTCCAATGTACAATAGCTGACCTGATTATTACAATAGCTCTCTAAGTGCAAACCTATTTTCACCCGGTTTCGATTGGAATCTACTCTCAACCCACCATCCTGAATATAAGCCACATCTTGTAGGTCATTCTAGGCCATTGCAAATACTTTAGCTTTTATTCTGTGTGAGATGGTTTGGTTTATTCTGTGTGAGCCCTTGGATGGTTTGAGGAGAGATGGGCTGGCCACCTTAGCCTTCTTTCTGTGAACATCTCACATAATCTCCGCTCCAGGGCCTCGTCGGGGGCTGCCCATTTTCTTGGGACACTCTTCTAAGTAGGGGCAGAGCTCACTCCAATTCCTTAGGCATTTACTCAAATGGCTTCTCTGTGTGGCCTCCTTGTCATCATATTTAAAATTAAACCTTCCTTCCATCAAGCATTTGCTATCCTTTCTTCTTTTTCCATGGCGCTTATCACTATCATACTACATATTTCACTTCTTTATTTACTATTTCTTTATGGTCCAGACGTATTTTATTTAAAAAAAAAATCTATTATGCTATGAATTCATAGGGAATAGGTTTCAGCATCTCTGGCTCCTTTCCATCGCTTCCCACAATGTGTGCTTCTCTGGGTGGAGCAGGCTGGTCTTTCCATTAAACCCAGCTACCTTTCTCTTTGGCTTCCTTTTCTGATGATTTTCCTTCATGGGTTTCAGGAAACTATCTTGGCTCCTAGAGTGCCTAACATGCTCAATATGCACATTAATTCTCTCGGCAGGAAGCTTGCCCTTAACTTGCTTGTTTACAACAATGCCAGTGACATGCTGGGTAAGGCTGCAGACACAGTTTTGCCATGGTAACATTTGTGGGGCATTCCTTTTTGAGCAGTACCCATTACCCATTCCCCTGATATCTATAATATCGCCCTTCTTGTAGATTCGCATGTATGTGGCCAAAGGAACAACTCCATGTTTTCTAAAAGGCCTAGGAAATATACATCAGCTGCCACTCCTCTTTTCCATTGTTTGTCATTTTGGAAAATTATTGGGTGGCGGTGGTTCTGGTCAAGAGGAAGCATCACTTATTTAGTCTCTTTACTTTTTCTGTCTCTTCCTACCAGCAGGCAAACCTTATGAGAGGAGGCATATTTGTTTGTTTGGTCCACCGCTGTGTTCACATCCACATCACCTAGAAGAGGGCTTAACACATTAGCAAAGCTTTTTCATTAATATTTGTTGGAATGAAAATGAATAAGTTAACTGACCTAACATAAAATAAAAAGCCGCTGAACTCATTTAGATCCAAATTTATCCAGAACACACATTATATTTATTTTTTCTTTTAAAAAGTGAATAAAATATTTAGTCTTGGAAGTGCTTCATTTATCTTTTACGGGTAAGGGATTATCATATTCTTGCCAGAGACAAATTCCAGGCACTCCATTATTAATCATATGGCAACCTATGAACCCCACGGCTCCCAATCTAAGCCCTTGTCGCCCAGGGAACTGAGGAGGAGAAAATATCAATAAAAAGAACAAAGTTGTATTGTATGGCTTTAATTAAACATCTTTAAAGTAATAAATGATTGGAAATAATTGCCACAATTAGCAAGGCACCAAGTGCATAGGAATGACAGAACTTTAGAGAAGAAAATGCTTAAACTTCTCTTTGAAGAAAGAGACTGACTAGAATTTAACTGTTTACTGTAGAAATTAATTTTTAAAAGAAAAAGCACATACACAAAAAACCCATCTCACACATATGCAAACAACTGGGTCCCATACATATACATGGTAACAGGTTTACTCATCTATGTATGGCCTCTGTCCTAGTACACCATACTATACACACACACACACACACACACACACACACACACACACATACACACACACACATGTATTTATAGGTATGAATACATGTAGACATATACACATATGCATATATTTCTCTACACCACCTGCAAAAAGTCCTTGTCATCTGCCCTATTCAATTTTATGGGCAAACATGAGACCTGGCCTATAGGGAAAAATTATATTTCAGACAGAGTTCTATTCAACTATAATGTGAAAGACCAGAGGCAATAAGATGAGACCATAGCTGGGAGGGATTTAGGCTGGTCCCGAAACATAAATGCCTGAATAAGGGTTATAGGCCATGAAACAGAGTGTTGAGAGATTATAGAAGCTTTTCTTTAGATGACTGGCATGGAATGGTAGAACTTTCAAGCTGTGATATATTTGCTGTGGGTGTCTTTCTGGATAAGGCAAGAATAGGCCGGATCATGGAGGAGAAGATATAATTTACTTATAAATCCATAACAGTATGGTCTATTCGTTAAAGATAGTGAGGAAGTCATAAGAGAAGATTTCTAGAATTAGTATCATTGCCATGTTGCTTCCTAACCTTTCAAAAGTCCTGGAATGACAGTGCTCTCAGAATGGGAAGAAGCTTTAGAACATTCCTTCAAAATGGCAGATCAATGTGACATCATTCCCAACTTTCCCATCTTTTCCAAACAAATAAAAATCCTAGATTAACTATTTTGAAAAGTCAAATATGTTGCCAACCTTGAAAGCAATTTGAATTATTCAGAAACAAATGGGAAGGTTACAGGTTACAGCAGTTATAATTACATCAGAAGCTGTGCAGTTCTAGTCCCAAAGAAAAAGCTCCTATTCCTTAAGTTTCCCATATTAGACTTTAGAGTTACATGTTAATTCGTCTGTACACTGAGTTTAAAACTGCTTTGTACTAGCATCTATCATGCAGCCTTATTTCTGCCTTTTAGAGTCACACTGAAAGATTTAACATTTTTACATAAAGGAATTCTTCGCAAATATAAAAATAGTTTTTAATCCAATTGCTACACTTCTTTTTTCTTTTTTTAAAAAATTATCCAACTTAAACTTAGCTTCCATCCTTTCATTGTTCCTCTTGAGAGGGGCTCTCTCAACTTGGTTTCAGTCTTTTGCTCGCTGCCATTTAACAATGTTCTTCATGTCTGAGGCCCCAGGTATAATCCAGGTTTCCAGGTGTGATTGTGAATATTTCAGGGAATAGGAGGGCAGACTAGTCCTCTCTTTGCTCTGAAACCATACTGTAATTAATACAAAGAACAGATGCATTTGGTTTTTTAGCTGTGTCGATTTGTAAACTCCTGCTAATTGAGTTTTCAACTAAAACCTGTTTTTTCACATGATGTTATTTACCAGGTATCAAGTAGAATGCAGTGTTTCAAAGGTAAACACACACACACACACACACACACACACACACACATACACACAGTGGCAACAAAATCTATCTTTAAATCCCTTCTTCTCTACTTATTATCTTTGTGACCCCAATGAGCTATTCAATTTTTTTGAGCTTCATCTGTTTTGTTTTAAAGTGAATAATGATTAGCCACAAAGCTTATGTTAGTTAATTTAGGCGAAGTACCTACCACGATGTGAGGACACTGAAAGTATTTCTTGTTGTGTTTTGAACAGACTAGTTATTATTATAATTATTTCTTGATCCAAATTAAAGACTTCTTTTTAATTAAAATACAATCTCCTAGAAAATGTTTACTGTTTTAAATGTTATCATCAGTCATTCTTGGTGTTTGTTATCTCCTCCTAATCGTCTATATACACACACATCCATGCATTTCTTAAAAATAAACAGCCATGTAAACACACACCTACATCACTGAAAAAAACTACTGAATGGCTCAGAGACTTGTGGCACATCACGAAGGACTGGTCTATGCTGTGATCATTAAACTATCTTTAATCGATTTGATCTCTGTGCCAAACTTCCTCATAGACTTGATGCCTTTTTGAAATATGAAAAACATTCTTTTATTTTCTTGTTTATAAAAAGAAGAGTGCAAATTAAGCAAAATGAATATTTAAAATTCAGTCTTAAGAAAAATGACTAGATTTATATTTCAGAGCTGCTGTGTATACTTAATTCAGTAACATTAAGCAAATGCTTAACTCAAGATTCAGTTAACTGTTCTGTAAAAAAAGGAATAATATCTCTACTTAGTTTTCATCAGGACTGAAAGCGAGAATACATAAAAAGTGTGTAGCACAGTGCCTGGCACATGTTAAGAAGTCAAAATTATTATAATTCTTGCGGCTCTTTCTAACCCCACCAATTTCTCCAGTATCATTTGCTTTCATTCACCATATAATTGTTTAGTGTTATCAAAATAAAAGTGTGTTGATTCCCATCCATGCAGCAATACAAACAATAATTATGGGGTAGCTGGCAAGCAAGTAACTTTGATGTCGCAGTGCTGGAAAGACACGTAGTTTATGTTTTGTTTTCTTTCTTGATTCAAGATGTGATTTTTCATGCTGTTACAGAACAAGTAGAACCACAGCTTACAGTTTTAAAGTATGGATTTGTGTTCATCCCATTTCCTATCTCAAATGATATTTGGGAGGGAGGGGTGGTTCCTGTGAATGCATCCCATTGTCCCCCTCTGATACATAAAGGTATCTATAAATTCTGAGCACTTTATTTTTTGAAAGTCACAATGCCTCCAAAGGAGGCAATTTTTGTGAGTGTCAGAGTCATGAGGGCTTAAAGGATTCTACACTGACAAGAGAAGACGCAAACTGTTTCTCATTCCTGGCCAATTGTTTTAGAGGCAATGGTTGGAAAAGGAGCTGGTTCTTAACTTGGCTCCTTTTAGAAAGTACTTGGAAGAAGATGAGAAGTGGTGTAAAACTCAGGGTTAACTTTAATTGGAAAAAGAACTACTCATGGAATTGCATTTAGAAACCTTGGCAACCTCAAAAGCTTGAACTGTGGATTTTAGAGAGTCCTTTCTCAACAGTTCATGCTGAACACAACTGATAAAACGAGCCCAGAAGAAGAAAAGATATCACCTACTTATAAAGAGAAATGAAAACTGTTTTCGACTGTCATAAAATTCTTGTCAGATACACAGACTATAATTAACCTGATATATGTATATAAGAATTGTTATAAAAGGTGTGATTACACTGTGAATGAATTATGTTGTTTAGCTAGTCATGAAAACATCAAAATTAAATTTATAACAACACGTATATTATTCAGTGCTTCATGATTTATTTTCTAGTATTTACAAAATTTATACCTTAGAGTCAAGCAAAAAAAATAAAAAAGATATTTTCTGTTTCACAAAAATCCATCTCTTTAACTTATAAAAACTGTTTGGCACCTCAAAAAAGAAAGAGAATGAAGATGGGCGGACAAACACAGGCTTTCAGTATGGAGTGGTTTCATAACTACATTTTATATAGCAAGGAAAACAAAGAGGATCCTGATAAGGCTCTTCATCATTAATCTCTGTCTCCTGCTGGTGCATAATCTATATGAACTGGGACAGGTTTGGGGGATTTGTAGCAGGTATTATGTCACATTTCTCAAGCAAATAACTTTTCAGTATATGTGTATGCCTTAATCTCTAAGCAAGAGAAAAATTCTTTATTAATTCTTATATTTGTTTAATGACCTTCACTGGCAAAATATTTAAATTTTTTAGTATCTATAAAATGAGATGCCCAGGACAAAAAACCACAATAAAACAGAATTTCATCTGGATTTGCCTGACATAGACAAATTCTCCAATCCATTGTCTGTTTAGAAGGTAACATGGTTCCAGCCAGGCGCGGTGGCTCAAGCCTCTAATCCCAGCACTTTGGGAGGCTGAGGCAGGTGGATCACAAGGTCAGGAGTTCGAGACCAGCCTGACCAATACGGTGAAACCCTGTCTCTACTGAAAATACAAAAATTAGACAGGCGTGATGGTGCACGCCTGTAATCCCAGCTGCTCAGGAGGCTGAAGCAGGAGAATCACTTGAACCCAGGAGGTGGAGGTTGCAGTGAGCCGAGATTGAGCCACTGCACTCCAGCCTGGGCGACAGAGCGAGATTCAGTCTGGAAAAAAAAAAAAATGAAGAAGAAGAAGGTAACATGGTTCTTTTGTAACAAAAATGAGATAGTTTCTTGTGTTTAAAAGCTTCCACTGACTGCCCATGAAATAATATTGAAACTTGCATATGACTTACGAGGCCCTTCCAGACCTTGTTCCTGAATTCTTCTCCAATTGCTTTTTCCACTTTCCCCATACTCAATGGTCTTCTTCAGTTCTTGGAACACACAGAGTCCTCACATCTGGTTTTCCTCTGCCTTCTCACATCCTGATTCCTGTGTCTGATGATGGTACTGCCTACTTTTTACCTGCTGGACTCATTCTTTATTTTCAGGTTTCAGATTACAGTACATGTAACTTTCTCAAAAGGGCTTTCCCTGATGTGACAAATATTATTTGTGCTCAACAACTGCTGGTCTTCTGCTCCATCTTAGGCATAAGGGAGTTATATCTTAGGACGTAAGGGAGATACATCCCAGCTTCCTTGGCTTTACGCTGGGCCGTAAAGCCCAGGAAATGGCTTTACCCATTCTGGCCAATGACAAGCAGGAATGGCAAGTGTTACTTCCAAGCTGGGGCAGTCAAAACTACCCATGTGATTCTGCTGACTCTCTTCATTTTTGACAATGAGCTTGTTGAGATGGTAGAGCCTGAAGACCTAAGTGTATCACTGAAACACCACAAGGAGAACAGGTGTCTTGGAGGGTTGGCTAGACCAGCGGTCCTCAACGTTTTTGGCATCAGGGACGGACTGGTTTCATCGAAGACAGTTTTTCCACAGAACTGGGGAGGGGATGGTTTCAGGATGATTGAAGCACATACATTTATTTTTCACTTTATTTCTATTATTACATTGTAATATATAATGAAATAATTTCACAACTCACCATAATGTAGAAATCAGTGGGAACCCTGAGCTTGTTTTCCTGTAACTAGATGGTTCCATCTGGGGATGATGGGAGACAGTGACAGATCATCAGGCATTAGATTCTCATAAGGAGGGTGCAACCTAGATCCCTCGTATGTGCAGTTCACAACAAGGGTTGTGCTCCTGTGAGAATCGAATGCACTGATCTGATAGGCAGTGGAGCTTAGGTGGTAATGCTGGCTAGCCTGCTGCTCACCTCCTGCTGTGCCCCTAATTTCTAACGGGCCATGGACCACCAGTACTGGTCGGCAGCCCAGGGGTTGGGGACCCCTGGGTTAGACCACAACTGATTGTGTAGATAAAAATAAATGTAACTGTAGCCTGACCACATCATTCAAATTAGGTTCACCCTATTATTTGCTTTAATAGCACCTATCACAACTTTGTTAAAATTAATTATGTATTTGATTTACTTATGCAATACCTTTCTCCTCTAGACCAAGGGTTGGCAATCATTTTTGGCAAAAGGACAGATAGTAAATATTTTATGTCCTGTGGGTTCTAAGGCCTCCGTTGCAACTACTCAATTTTCCTATCCCAGCGTAAAACCTGTGACAGACAATATGTAAATGAATTACTGAATCTGTGGTCCAGTAAAACTTTATTTACAAACACCGGTAATGGGCCAGACATATTTTGCCCACGGTCTGTTGTTCTGTTTGCCAACCATGTGCTAGAGTATCAGATCTACAAATGTAAGGAACATTTTTTTTTTTTTTTTGGACGGAGTTTCACTCTTGTCTCCCAGGCTGGAGTGTAGTGGTGTGAGATCTCGGCTCACTGCAACCTCTGCCTCCTGGGTTTAAGCGATTCTTCTGCCTCAGCCTTCCGAGTAGCTGGGATTACAAGTGCCTGCCACCATGCTCGGCTAAATTTTGTATTTTTAGTAGAGATGGAATTTCGCCATATTGGCCAGGCTGGTCTTGAACTCCTGATCTCAGGTTATCCGCCTGTCTCGGCCTCCCAAAGTGCTCGAATTACAGGCGTGAGCCACGGTGCCCGGCCCATAAGGGACATTTTTTACTTATGATGATATAACTTTCACTTAGCAGAATTCTGGCCACAAGGTAAATAATAAAATCTGCTTTAAAATTAATGAATGAATGAATCAGTTATGCTAAGAGCAATCATTGCTAGATTAGGGAGTTTATGTTTATTTATTTATTTATTTATTTTATTTTTTTTAAAGCATAGAAGAAAATTTACTGAACAGATTAGGGAGTTTAAAGTTTCTCTTCTGTAGCCTGATAGCCATGCTGTTGGATAGAACTATTTAGACAGAAACTAGAAAACCTAATCTCAGATTCTAGGTCTGTAGATATGGGTAAGGTCATAGTTATTGTTTCTATAACCATCTTTATTTAACCTCATAGTCCTTTTAGCATAGAAGATAAATGGATAAAGGCATTAACTATACACAATAGGCTCTAATAAAATAGAAGAAAATATACCCTGAATCCTAGAATTCATGCAGTCCCTGACTAAATTTGTAAATACAGATTAAAGCACTAGAAACAAAAATGTGTAAAACTAAATGATCTTACATAATTATCTCCTCACCCAACTATTTCTTATTGTTCTTGAAAGTATTGATGTTTACCTTAACTATGCCATTAAGATCACATCAACGATGCTTAAGTTACCACACATTAATTGAATATGTACATTTATTAATATGTATTATATGCGAGGTACTCTCATAAATTCACGTGAAGGATCTCATTTAATCCTTGTAACAACTCTATCAGGAAAAGTAATGTTTACTGTTTAAATTTTAAAATAAGAAAATAGAGACTTATATATATATATGTACGAAGAAATTTGTCCAACGCCCAGTAAATAAAATAGTAAAGCCAAAACTTAAACCTAATTCTGAGTGATTCTAAAATTATTATGCCATAGCGCTGCACCGAACTTGATTAAATTAGTAATGATAATACTGATACGCAAAGAATTGCTTTTTTAAGTGAAAAATTTACCCTAGTTTTATTGAAGCTAAGGTAGAGACTTAAAATATTATTTCTAAGCAGCTGGATCAACTATTAAATATTTTCTTGTCTGATACATTAATCACAACCTCAGCAGATCAATCAGCCATTCACATTTGATTTGGTATCAGAAAAATGTAAGAATAAGTGACTGGGCAATTTCTAAAAATTGAACTAGTTTTTCTGTATTATCCAAGTGGATCAAATAAAAAGAAATATGAAAGGACATATTTCATTATTACAATTTGTGAACAGAAACTGATATGATCATTACAACTCAATGTCTATTAATGTAGGAAGACTGCATAAAAGCGTTGAAAGAGATTTATTTGAAGATTAAAATTTCTCAACATTTAGCTGTTTTTTTTTAAAATATTTGTGAAAAGAGATTTGCAGACTCAGTTCACTGCTAATGGAAAATTTTCTAGCCTTCCTAGCTCCTCCATCATTTTGGGGAATAAGAGGTTATAACTATTTCCTAGGTATTATTCATTCTAAATAAATCTGCTTACAATTAGCAAAAATAGACAATAATTTCTTTCACATTATATGTCATTTTTAATCTTTTCCTATTTTAAAATGTTTGAAAGTTCATACTGAGATTGTGCAGAACATAAACAATATTCAAATATTATTCAAATATCTCTTTACTATTAGTTTACAGAAAATTTCTCAATGCAGTAACCTACTCTTCACAACAGGGAAGATTTGAATGCTTGGAGGGGTTTCAATGAAGCAGGATTTGGACTGCTTTATTTCTACTTTTAGGGCAAATAAATGACTATAGGTTATGCATTTAAAAATTTGTTTTTTCTACAAAAAAAGACGGAATTGAATTCCCAATATTGATTGTGCAATATAAATTATATATATATATGTTTTTTAAAAGTGTAAGTTATATACATAAAGTATAAATAAAAATTATATATGCATATATAAATGTTCTTTATATATATTTTTTTTGAGTGTTTGACAAATACTCAGAGAAAATTACATAGTGCAATTGAAATAAGAATGTATAAAATTATTGCACGTCTCTATCTGGAAGAACTTCATGAGTACACATTGAGATCCTCTCCTTCGATAGGTGAAGCTCAGCTAGATTAAAGGGAGAGAATCAACAGAGTCATTATTAGAAGTTACACAAATAATCAGCCTGAATTGAACTGAATTCCAGATTATACTACTACCTGGGCAAATTGCTTTAACGTTCTCCACAATCTTTTCTGTAAAAAGTTGGTGTGTCTTACATGTAAGCTATTTATAGGATTGAATATTAGAGTTATATACTCACAGTGAAATGTTGAAATACATTTTGGATAAAGCACCCAGCACAAGACTTAGGATCTAGCAGATAACTGCAGTTTTTTTTAATCACATTATCATTGTCATCATTGTCTTCACCCTCAATGTCTTGATATAGATCACACAGCTAATTGATGAAATACAAATGAATAGAAGGCTGGTTACCTGACTCCAATGTGGTATTCTTTCTGATATAACTTATAAAAGTTTGAGATTTTGTGAACCGATATAGCAGAAACACATTTACAGAGGCGATGAAGCCAGTAATTTTTAAAAAATAGGTACAACTGAAAAAGAATACTAAAGGCATTAGAGCAGTTGGGAAGGAATGGTATGGGAGCTGTATCAGTATCAAATGCTCAGAGACCAGAGAAGCATGGTGTTTATGGAAGATACATTTTTCTGCCCAACTAAAATGTTGACCATGATGAAAAGGAAAAAAATATATTGTGTAGCAACTTGCTATTCAGGTATGTTTGGATATAATGCAGAACAAACAACAAAGCATCATCATTGTAGGGTCTTACTAAAGGAGTAACATAATAATATCACTCTAGTATTTCCATGTGCAATAGTATGGTTAAAATGGTATGAAGAGGCAGTGAAAACTACTAACAGGTCCTTGTGGTAAAGGGGTTGTAAAGAGATTAAAAATAATGCTTTAATTTTGGCTATTTCTAGAATATTGATGGTTGTGGAGAGAAGCAAGGAATTTTTTTTTTCCTGGAGATATCTTGAATTCTTTGCAGAAGAGAAACTAGTCTATAACCTAAAAGCAAATGCCTATATTTCGTCTTCTTTCTCAGTTGCATGAATGAAACCTCAGGTTTTAGGAAGGGTTCAAAAACAGAGCTCCACATCAGGTTCAGAGATAAACTAGGCTTCATGCCCTTTTGAGAGCAATCTGCCCATGGAGGATTATTAGACATCTTGGTCAGGACTGAATCTGAACTAGGTTCCAAGGATGAAAGCTCACCGGCTAATCTGCTGAGCTACCAAGGCCACTGCTGTGCTGGTTTATAGAAATCCTATTAACTGAGAGATTGAAGGGAAGGAAGATAAGATAGCAAGGTGTTGGAAATCAAGCTTCAGTGACTTCAACAGAAAAGGTACTTTGAACCATGCTATTGTATACAGATAGGAATTAAATGCCACACATATACTAAATGTGTATGTGCCTATGTGTGTGTAACTGTATATATAAAATTATATATTTTCAAGGCATCTATTTCGCATGTACTTCATGGTTCACAAAAATGTTCAACATATTTAACCTGGAGATTTGTATAACATAGGACAGGAGTTCACGTTGCAATCCATTTTCTTATTCCAGCTCTTCAAAGCCCACAATGATGAATATAACAAAACCACTTCTCTATACTGTGCAATCAGTCATATTCAATACTGTCAGGATATACTAGAATAATGAATCTTAATTCTGTTATTCACTAACATTTATTTTTCTTCTGGTTCTGAGAATACCTACCGCAAATAGTATCTGCTGGTGCTCATTTCAGTATAACTGGAATGGAACAAAAGAGCTGCATGAATTGCCAATTATAAACTTCTGAGTTTAGATTTAAAAGTAAATTCAGCAGCTAAGATCATGACAGGAAATCTGCCATACCTTTTAGGATATGACTTGCTCATGCTGGAAAGTTATATACCTACACAGGGTTTTATTCACCTATCCAGAAAATACATTGGATTGGATTTAGTGGTCAGTAGTATTCTTTATTATCCTAGATAATCTAAGCCTCCATATTAAAATTGCTTGTGAATGAGAAAAATAAATAAATAAAGCTGCAGATATGAAGGTGGTAAAGTCCCTCCTAAGAGGGAGAAAGAACATGGAAGACACATGTCAGAAATCTAAAACTCGAGTATCAATTCTGCTTCTAAGAAGTTAAGGCAGTGGGATGGGGATGGGGTTGAGGGGATAGCCCTGAGAAAATGACTGGACATCTCTGAGCCTTTGTCATCTCATTTACATTTGATAAGATCCGTTGAAATTTGGACTTCTTTCTAGCATTAAAATATACTAATTTAATTAATTTTCTAAATAGATTCTATATTTAGTTCTTCATGAAATTGGGTGAGGATTCTGGTCACTGGGTGACACTGGACAGGACATCTTTTCTGAGCTGCGGTTTCTCTGTAAAGAAGTACTCTGGTGTGTAATGATCACATGGGTGTGTTGTAAAGAGCCTGTGTGTTAAGGGACATGAGTGTGCTCTCTCCTCTATAAGGCATAAAAATGATATATGAACATAAAATCATCACCACAAATTAAGTTGATGATTAACAAATGGCCACAGACATACTGAGCTGATGGAAGATTTTCAAAACTTCATTTAATTTAAAAGAAAACTGAGATAAATGCAGCTTGCTTGGTCTTCCTAATTTTGAGGTAATTTTCAGTATGACATAAATTAAACATTTGTGGCAGAATATTTTCATTTGCTGTAAGATAAGATTCTTAGAAACCGTATGATTTTGGAGGTTTGTGGTTGAAAGCAAAGTGATTTTTATCAATTTTCAGGCAAAAAATAATGCTAATACAAGATAAACCTCCAAAAATATCAAACATTTTCTAAACTTTATTCCCGAACTCTGGCCATACTGCAATGTAAAAACATTGAAAATTTACTCTGAGTCCGGCTGGGTGTGGTGGTTCACGCCTGTAATCCCAGCACTTTGGGAGGCTGAGGTGGGTGGATCACCTGAGGTCGGGAGTTCAAGACCAGCTTGGCCAACATGGAGAAACCCCATCTCTACTAAAAATACAAAATTAGCCGGGGTGGTGGCACATGCCTGTAATCCCAGCTTACTTGGGAGGCTAAGGCAGGAGAATCGCTTGAACCTGGGGAGGCAGAGGTTGTGGTGAGCCGAGATCGCACCATTGCACTCCAGCCTGGGCAACAAGAGTGAAACTCCGTCTCAAAAAATACATATATAAAAAGAAAAGAAAAAAGAAAATTTACTCTGAGCTATCTTAAATGCTGTCAAGGTAACCTTACTGTTACCTTAAATGTAAAATAAAAGTGATGCTTTGTATACTGTTGTTGAGAATATTTTATTTTTTTCTGCATTTCCACACTCATAAACTAAAAATTATGAAGAAGCAACGATGGGCACACAGCCATGCTGGCAAATGATCAAAATATAATCAAGATATAATCACAAGAAATAAGACTTCTTATTTTACAAAATTTGAAGCATGTACTATGCTTATATCCTCTCTTCTCCTGGGTATCTGTAGTCTTTGAACACTAGAAAAAAAAAAATGCTCAATTTAGAACAGAAAAATGAAACCAAACCAGGCTCAGTATGGATGCTGTGTCTTAAGCTCTTAACTTATAACCATATCTGAGGGGCGTGCAGGAGGAATGGCCTTTGCAGATATTCACTGCATTGTTTTTAAAGTGGAGAGTTCATCACTGGTTTTAGTCAATACATCTAGCCAGACTCGAACACCATTTACCCTTGAATCTTAAACCGTGTGCTGTGGCCGTGAACTGGTCCAATCAGAGGAAACTTTCTGCAAGTCCATCCTCACAGCACACAATGCTCATGTTGCTTTCGATCTCAGCACCACTGAGCTATCACTCAGGTTTGTTCCTGAGTTAGCATCTTGAGCCATTCTTGTGATACAACAGGGGCTCTCTTTCACAGAGCCCTGTCTTCTTTTAACATCTTATTTTCAAGAGCAGGATTTCAAGTTTGAAGAAAAATGTTACTTGCACATTCCTAAATATTTTCACTGGGTTAGGGATTTTCTATCTTTCATTGCCGAGGACCAACACTTACTACCTTTGAAGATTCCTGGGATCCAGGGCCCAGGATTAAAATCTCTGGGTTAACAGATGATTTGATTACTTTTACAGAAATAATATGTATTTCAGAATGATGTGGATCTAGCTTAACCTGTTCAGTTTATAAATCTACATGATGGAGGTGAACTTTCTTATGGGCTGTTTTTCACGTTTTCACTGTATAACAACATTTCACGAAGTGTACTGTAGAGCACTGCCCACACCACAAGACGCTATAAAGCTGAAAGAAAAAAAAATTTACTCAAATATAAAAACAAAAGAGAATATACAATATTCCCTCTCCCAAGATCCCAATGTATATATTAAAGGCACTCTTAATTTATAGAAACCTAGTATGTTTGACCGTTGTGTATTTAAGAAGCTTTCCTCCACTTTCATCCCACAAAAATCCACACAAAGACTTTTGTGACCAAATGTGTGTGTTTCTTTTTCCCTACGTACCAGCAAGCAATCAGTTTTGCAGTGGACACCAGCTGGGTATCCTCTAATTCAACACAATTCTGACACTGATTACCTGGAGACAGCATCAGATCCCAAAGGTTGAGGGCTTCAGATCCCAAAGGTTGAGGGCTTCAGATCCCAAAGGTTGAGGGCTTCATCTCACAAGACTGCCTCCTGACTGCTGATGCTAATCACAAGCCTGAGCTTCTGACCTACTGGCTATAAATTGGGGTTCCTATAACCCCATCCCTGGGTTCAATTAATTTGCTAGAAGGGTTCACAGAATCGAAGGAAATACCTTTCCCGGTTTATTACAACGAATATTACAAACGATACAGGTGAAGAGATGCATAGGGCAAGGCATGTGGAAAGGGGTAAGAAGGTCCCATGCCCTCTCCAGGTGCAACATCCTCCAGGATCTCCAAGTATTTTGCTATCCAGAAGCTCCTTGAACCCTGTCCTTTGGGTTTTTATGGAGGCTTCATTACATAGGCATGACTGATTAATCTCATTGGCCATTGGTGATCAATTCAACCTTCAGGTCCTGTCTCCTCCCTAGATGTTGAGGAGGTGGGGTGAAAGTCCCAGCCCTCTAATTCTGTCTTCATCTTTCTGGTGACCAGCCCCATCCTGAAGCTACCAACAGGCTGCCAGCCGTCCGTCAACTCAGTAGCAAGCAAAAAGACATCACTTTGGAGATTCTAAGGATTTTAGGAGTTGCATGCCAGGCAACAGGGACAGAGACCAAGCATAAATTTCACAAAATCATGGTCAGCCCTTGGTCTTCAAACATGAATCTCTTACATCAAAAGGATATATAACTCAAAAGAGACTGCCACATTATTAGAATCCCACTCAATCATTAATAATTAGTCCAGTTCATCATATGGCATGAAAATATCTTCCAGAGTGGGGTCATTCAGGTTTTCAGGCTTCCATTTCTTCCTTTCAGGTCCCCAAAGCAGCGTGGGCTTGGCAAACATGTAACTTTACCCTTTTGTGCATCTGGTAGCATTGAGCTAGGAGACAATACAATCTCTTGCTCTAGGCTCTTTTGAGGTGTGAAGATTGGATTTCCATCAATTCAGAACTAATGTATTCACTTCTTTACCCTCAGCTACTATTCCTCCTTCTCTCCGTTAATACGCACACATTTTCACTAGTCTAGCAAGTACTCCTCAGTCCACTCGCATTCAGATAAGGTAAGTAACTAGCAGAACTAGTTGGCTATTTTTATTTATTTATTTTTTACCACCAGTCATTATAGCTGCCTTCACTCTGAGACCCAATTTTGGCAGATGGGGTGAAGGCACAACCCTTTCTCATCAGGGCCTTAGAAATGCTGACATAAGGTTTGAAAACATAGTTGCAGATTTTGCTTAGGAATCATCCCTGCTTCCAGCACTTACAGTTGCGGTCCTGGTCCTAGGACCACTGTATCAGCTAGGAAAAAAAAAATTGAGGTGATTTAGGGAAGAAAGAAAGCATAATAGTCATTATATCAGGTTATTCACCTCATGGAAAGGATTGCATCATTATACCAGTATCTTCTCTACCCTCTCCTTTCCAGATTAACCAAAATAACTGAGGGACATTTAAAGGAGACACCCCATTAGTCCCTATCATGTTGAGTGTGAGCACACGCTCATGAAAGCGCATAAAGCCAGCCGTCATCCTTTGATCTCCCCGTGCCAGACAACTGTATACCACCCAATTCATTTAAACATGTGAGCATTTTCTGTTACAAAGACTCTAATGCTTCCTATAGTACCCCTGTGCAATTAGAATTTTAAGGCCTGGAAACCCACTACTTAGAAAGAGACAGCGGAGTTACCATTTTGGCATTATGATTCTGTTATCACTTTCTTCTTCAGTGGGAAATGTGGCCTCTGCACTCTGTTAGTTTTCTTCACATTATTCCTTTCCAAATCTCTTCACTCACAAATTAGACCAATCCTAGCCCCCTGTTGCTTATGACATGAAAAACTCCCAACACGTTACAAAAAGTCTTACATCTGATGCCAATTAATCTTTCTCGCTGATACCCCACGTCTCTCCTCCCACTGACCCACTGTTTAGCAAAGTGATCTACCTGCCACCTACTGAACACAAAATGCTCTCAGTGCATGCCACTTTTGGTGCATTGAAGTCCCTCTCCCCCACATTTTTCATTGCCTAAATTGTGCATATTATTCTACATATAATTGAAATGTCATTTCTCTATGAAGATTTACATTCTTCCCCTTCCTGGGATCTCTTGTGCTTCACTATGATCTAACATCTCCTTGGACCCATCTTTGTATAGCACTTTCAAAATAGTATCAAAACGATCCTTTAAATGTCTCTTTGCAAGTAAACCTAATCCAAGGTGCTAGAAGTCAGAGTGGTAGGTCTTTCTCGGTGGGGAATTATTGACTGAGAAGGAGCAGGTAGGAGCCTTCTGGAATACTTTTTTAAAAAAATACAGGTGGTGGTTACATGTTATACATTTAAGATTTATTCACCAAATTTATTGTTATTATGTGCCACAATAGAAAATTTGAAAAATAATATGATCCCCTACCAATGTCTGAATCACCTGAGGAGAGGCACTTTTATCCACCTTTTCTTTTTCAAAGTATATCACTGTGCCCAGCACAATGGGGGCATAAAAATTTGAGAAGTAAATCAATGAATGAACATATAAGCAGCCCCCTTACCTGGGTACAGCTTTAGCTTGTCAAGAGAGGAGCACATTTCAGGTAGAGAAGGACAATTTAATTAGCTATACTTTGAACAATCATAAGAAATAGATGATGACATGCAGTTAGCAACTTTGAAGATGAGACAAGAATATGCAGACTGATTCACAATTCTGAATAGAACTTTAGTGTTTGGCAACATTTCAGTAAAGTAGTTCACTGAACAGCTCAGCGAATACCTGCACCCCATATGTCTTCTATTTTCCCTTACAATTAAGACATCTCCCTAAAGGCTAATAAACAATGGGTACCTCCCTGAAGAACAATAAATATATCAAATTGACTCAAATATTATTACTTAACATTAAGTGCCAACTGTACATAACTTATAACTAGCATTAATTCTTTGCCCTTGAGAATCCTATGTTTAAAAATAAAAGTTACAACATAGAAGAGACAGAAAAGAGATGAAAATTCATTAGTTCACATCTCCTATTCATTGAAATATGTATGAAATGCCTCTTACAAGTTAGGAACTGTGCTAGACTCTGGCAGTGGCTGGGGGGAAATAGCCTGGAAAGCAAGATCTCTGCTTTCATGCAGCTTATAGTCTGGCAAAAGAATAAAAAGTAGAAATAATTTTCATTTGTGTGCTTTTCTCTGTGCTAACCATTTTGAATGCGTTTATTTAATTATCATATCAGTCAGATGAGACAGATATCACTCTTATTCCCATATCACAAATAAGGAAGAGGCTGAAAGTTCATTCAGATACTAAAAATACACTTATATGATTTTCCTATGTAAATTTCTGAACTTCTAGGGAGCAGGGAACAGGTCTTAATACTTCTGTGTATGTTCCTCAGTATCCAGCACTATGCTGGGAACATAGTGGGGTGAAACTATTGTCTGACTATGGTGATGGTAGTTGACCTAAATTCTCTTCTTTTTCTTTGGAAGTAGGAAAAGGAGGAATATTTATTTCCTGTGTAAGAGATGTATAGTCATATTAAATTCTATGTTTAATCTATCACTGTATGATTTAGCACTGCACATTAAAGTAGTTGGCACATAGCATGGCTTAGGCCAACTCAACCAAGTTTATTAACTGTCTATAGAGTGGGACTGTCCATGCTCCACCCACATCCCTGAAGATCCAGCTTACTATTTTATACACTCAACCTTCAGCGTCTTTGTACTTTGCTTCCAACAACTTGTACCAGCAGCACAGAAAGTCAGCACTACCTAGGAGTATACAGGGCCCCACTAACACTTACCCAATGACTGATTGCTGCAGAATATAAAAGGTCAGCTACCCTGCCTCAAGGTAGCACCAACTCTAGGGTACAATTTACTCTCCAGAGCTCCTCATAAAACCGGGTCAAGAATAGGCCTTTATCTGAAATTGCTCCCTTGCTGGAATGGGATTCCTCCCTTCCCTCTTCTATCCCCCCGCCTCCTCCCTGACAGATTTCTCCTTAAAGTACCTCCTCAATGGATCATTTGCACATAAAGCTTTATCTCAGTCTCCACTTTATGGAAACCAACTGCAGGTAATTTATTTTGTAGTTTATGAGAATATCAGTCAGGGTTCTCCAAAGAAACAAAACCAATTGGGAATATATAGAGAGAGGGAGATTTATTTTAAGGAATTGGATCACATGATTATGGAGTCTGGCAGTCCAAAATCTGTAGGGCAGCGTGGCAGCCTGGAGATTCAGATAAGGGTTTATGTTGCAGTCTTAAATCTAAAGTTCATCAGACCAGCAGGATGGGAACTCAGGAAGGATTTCTTATGTTATGGTTTTGAGGGTGAATTCCTCCTTCTCTGGGAAACCCTAGTTTGTGCCCTGAAGACCTTCAACTGATTGGATGAGGCCCACCCAGATTATGGAGGTGATCTGCTTTGTTTCAGGTGAAATGACTGTAATTGTTCAGTCACCTCTAAGAAATGCCCTCATAGCAACATCTAGATTAGTGTTTGACCAAGCAACTGGACACAAAGCCTAGCCACGTTAGCACATGAAATTAACCATCGCAAGAAGGGAAGTTGGGAATGGTGGAACTGAGCTGAAGGACATCATCCTGAGGTGAAGGACATCATCCACAAGAGCTGAGAGACATCGTACAGTTTTGTTTTGTGCCTCAGCTTTCTTTTTTATGTGGGATGGTCCTAAGAGCACCTGAATATGGATGAAATGGAGAGCAGTGTTGTTCTCATGCCTTGACCACTTTGAAGTATTAGGCTAAACCACTAATGCCGTAACAGAAGTTGAAGGGCCCATTTGATGTGATTTATTATGGGCGGCAGGAAACAGGCCAGTTCACCCACCCTGTTACATGCTTTCATAATGCCATGTACCTCTCCTTCACTGAACAATTATTAATTATACAACAATTTGGGTCATTTTTTAACTAACAACTCACAATCCAATTAGAATGCAGGTTCCAGGAGGTGAAGGATTGGTTTTATCATTGAATCTCCAAACCCAGTGGGCATGCCTGGCACAATGAAAGTTTATTGAGTAAATGCCAATGACATTAACTTATTAATACAAATATCATCTCATTTGTATATTATGTAATTTGTATAATTCTAGGTACACCTTTATATATAAGCGCTATAAAAATCACATCATTAAATATAATACACACATACATACAGACACATACTCAAATACTTCATTAATTTGATGGATATATGAAAATTTTAAAAAACTTGAGGGATATCCTGAAGGCATGTGCTTATACTTTCTGCTTTTTCTGCTCTTATGTATATGATACTCCTTTCACAGGAAAAATATCTTTCAGTTTGTCATGCACAGAGATTCTCCTTCTATTCTTTCTGCAGATGATGAGGTAACACTCAGCCCTTAAAATTATCTTTGCTGGAAAACATATCAATATCAGTTTACTGTTCCTAACTCCAAACAGGAAAAAAAGAAAAAAGAATCAGACAAGGGGACCTGAGCAGCAGAAAGTAATTGGACTCTCTAAATTGTACCATTCTCAAGAGGAATTACTGGCACACACTGCTTCTTCCCCGGACCACGCTGCGCCTCCCTTGCAATCGCTACAGAAGCATTTTATTGCTCATTAAATATTTTTTAATGTGAATCTGCTCTTGGCATTTCTACTTTATAGTTTTTTTCCTCACAAACCTTCCTGTGTTGCATACCTCCTTCCCTACTACACGTAATTTAAAAGAAATTATGTAAGCTTATTTCTCTGATTAAGGAAGCCTAATGCGCAAACACACAAAGGATGTGACCAGCGTAGCTCAAGTAGCTAATGAATCTGGCAATGTTAAGCTCATTCTCCATAAAAATGGGCCCTACAAATCAGTATAAAAAGTATGTTTTGTGCCTTAAGAGCCATAATTGTCACACATTTACAATTCATAACCAGTGACTGCAGGGTGCTTACTCTAGTTAATCCTCCATAGAATAGCGGATATTGATGCTGTGGAGAAGGGACACAACAAAATCGTCTGTCACTTGAAATACTCATTTGGGAGGCCTCCCACACCAATAAAATTCTGAAATGTAGCAATGGGAAGCCTGAACATGTTCTTCCCCCTAAACTGTAACTGAGGAGAAAGGTGAGGGTTTGATATACCCATGCACCTTGCTTGGAACAGCTTACCCCAGATGTACTGGCTCCAAAATAGTAAAGAGAAAAAGTACAGTTGGATGGTCAAAAAGGTTATGAACTGTACCCGTCTGGACCTAAAGACTTGGTGACTGAAGACACATGAGTTCTGAGAAGCTTCCATGCCTTGACTGATTTGGTTAAAGCACGACTGGTTTATGATAAGTAGCCAGATGAGTTAGTCTCACTGACTTTTAGTGAACAAGTTTAATATACTTACAATTCTTTTAGTAAGCCTGACACACTATATGACTGCTATTTAAAAACGATTTCCAAATCTTAAGAGTAATACTTGTTTACAATTCAGTATTATTAACTGCAGTCACCATGCTATGCATCAGACTTCCAGAACTTTTTATCTTTCAACTAAAATTTTGTGCCCTTTGACAAACAACTCTCTGTTTTACCCAATCTCAGCCCCTGACAACACTGTTCTACTCTTTGTTTCTACGAGTTCAACTTTGTAGATTCTACCTAGTATCAAGATCCTGCATTGCCAAAATGTATAGGCTATCTCTGAGGTCTAGAGAAAATGGCCATACCCACACAACTGAATGTTTGGAATTACAGATTCCCAACTGGTAATCATGGGTATTTGAAATGAGTTCTTGGTCTTGGTGTAGTTTCAAATGTTCTTTTTCTTTTCTTTCTTTTTTTTAAAGAACGTTCACGAAATTAGAAAAACTTATTTTTAATCCAATCTAACCCTTCTGCAATGCAAGGGAATTGTTCGGAATGATTTGAAGACAAGGGAAATGTATTAGGTGAACTTTGGATGATCTTGGCCATCTGTTTCTCTGCCCCTGAGAGCGGAGTTTCCAGGAGTCACTCAATCATTCAAACATAGGAACTTAAATAGAAAAAAAAAAAAAAAACCCTAAATAAAATCAGTTGTCCTTCCTTTGGCCCTTATGTAACACATCACCTTAACCCTGTCTTTCTTTCATTCTCTCCAGACACCCCCCTCCCACCATGTATTCCCCACAACAGCCACTAGTTATATTTCCTTGTATAAAATCATTGCAGTTTGTGATGCAAAGTAATGATCCCTTGCTTCCTGGGTTTGCAATTTTAACCACACAAGCTTTTTAAGTTCAAGAGGCAGAATCAAAATGCAGTTTTATTCTATATTATAATAAATGTGAATATCAAAAGATTCTCCCAGAGTTGTGTGACTGCTGGCATTTGTAAAAAGTCAGAGAATCTTGGAATTGAAAGAAGCAGAAATGTATTTAGTATTTCATTTGACTCTTGATGCAGAGGGAGAGAGGGAAAAACCAAATGATAAGCTGTGTTGCAAACTTATACATTTCTTATTTTTTTTTTTTTTTTTTTTTTGTGAGACAGAGTCTCACTCTGTTGCCCAGGCTGGAGTGCAGTGGTGCGATCTTGGCTCATTGCAAGCTCCGCCTCCTGGGTTCATGCCATTCTCCTGCCTCAGCCTCCCCAGTAGCTGGGACTACAGGTGCCTGCCATCATACCTGGCTAATTTTTTGTGTTTTTAGTAGAGACGGGGTTTCACCGTGTTAGCCAGGATGGTCTCGATCTCCTGACCTCGTGATCTGCCTGCCTCAGCCTCCCAAAGTGCTGGGATTACAGGCATGAGCCACTGTGCCCTGCCACATTTCTTTTTAAATGATGTGTTTATTTTTCTGGGATCTAGATAAATGATGATGGATGTTGGAGGCCACACCAATGTTTCTTGTGATTAGGTACATCTGAAGCCTGTTAGTAATAATATGAACCAGTGATCAATTAAGCAGCTGACCAATCATTACCTCCTCTTCCTTGCTCTTGTTACCCAATAAATAAGAAGGGCTGTGGAAGCTCAGTGGGGCTGCCTTTGCTCACTAGAAGCAGGGAGCTCTCCTCTTGTTTCCCATGCTAGCCTTTTCTTTAAAATAGTTTCTTTTGTTTTGTGTTATCATTTCTACGTTCGTCCCTTCATTCAGTCTTGTAATGATGGTCTCAAGCAGTAACAGTAGTAACTGCTGTAATGCTGGTCTCAAGCAGTAACCGTGGCAGTCAGCCACAAGTGGCACCTGAACAGGGACTATCAGCGACAAACAGAGACTTGAAGAGAACTGAAGGGACCTGCAGAGGCCTGCAGGGATAAATAGAGACAAATAGAGATAAGTAACAGATAAGAGATGAGATAAGTAGAGACAAATAGAGATAGGCCGAGAAAGACAGGGACTTGCAGGAACTTGTGGGAACTAACAGATACCATAGGGACAGATAGGGATAGATAAAGACTAGCAAAGACTAGCAATATAAGGTCAGTGCCCTAAAGAGGTGCTGGTTAGTGCCCTAAAGCGGTACAAAAGTAGAGACTAGCAGAGACTAGCAGAAACTAGCAGAGATTTGCAGGGATGGACAAGGACAGACAGGGACAGATAGGGTCCTATAGGGACTTGAATGAGGCATTTTTTCTTAAGATGGCATAATAAAGCTAAGCCAAAAACCAAACACAGACTCTGGTGCTGGGGAAACCCTACTTGGCCCAAAGAGTTACCTTTGAGCTTACTGCTTAAGCTCTGTGTCTGTCACACCTTGCCCAGCTTACAAAACACTCCAGCTCTCAATTTAATCATCAATAAAATAGAGACAGTGACCCGGGTCCTGAGGAATTCCAAGGAGCACAGAGCCATCCTAACCACTCTTAAGCCAAGTCCTTTAATTTTGTAAAGATTGGAGACAGGGTTAACACATGTTTACCTCACATTTATGTGGTTACTCCTCAGCACTCTTTATGAGTTTCATGGGTGGAAACTAATGCTCCACTCACAGCTGTCAAATAACTGTCCCTGAACCCTGCTCATCAACTATTTGGACTGTAGATACCAACAGCCTTAGCGTGTGTTGAAGTACTTGCTACACTTGCTAATAAATAGCCTCTTTATTTGGCTAATTAAAAGGATCAAGCAAGAAAATCCACAGCCCCTACAGCCACACAGGTTTTCTTTTAGAAATGTTGGGTTTGAGGATGATTCTATTTATTAATACGAATGAACATTTCTTTAATTTGCTTCTTTAAAATTATTTAAAATAATTGTCAAGTCACTTGTTTATAGTAGAGACTGTTGCCTATATGACATAACGAGGCTTCAGTGGTGCCTTTTTGCCTTTGTTTTTTCTGGAAATAAATCCCCTGCTAATATTTGGCTTTCTGCTCTGGGTTCATCTCACGTCACCTCCTGTAACTGGCTTGTTCTTTTCAGATGCTTGTTTCATGACACAAATGATACTTTTCTCTTTAGTTATTTATGGTTGATTTTTAATAATGCAAGAAAACCACACCTATTATGAAAACCAGTACCTTGATAATAACTTAAATGAACTCATAAAGCCCTTCATCCTGTTTCCCTGCCTCCCTGAACTAGAGGTAACCATTATTCTGAATCTTATGTTGATAATTCTTTTGGGGAGTGTGTGCATGTGCATGAGGTCTCTTAATATAGCATATTTTTAAAAGTAAATTGTTTAATTTTAGTTGTTTTAAACTTGATAAAACGGTATACTATACGATCTTTTAAAAGTTACATTTATCATGCAATGTAATTCTAGAATTTATGTTTTTTAAAAAGTGGAATTTTTTACTGCTACACAGTATTTTACTGTTGTATAGTTTTGTACTTTTGCAAACAAAAGTTTAATCCATGAATTAAGGGAGTTGTTTCTAGTAGACCAAGAGAAAAACAATAAAAATTAGTACAGTACATTTTTTAAGGTTTTGGTCTTCTTTGGGAGAACTCTGTAAAACGAATGAAGTTGTAAGCATGTTGCTTTAACCTTCTTTTGTGCTTTGAGGCAGCCCAGTCTGCTGACTGGTGAACTTTCCGGGTTCATATTTAATGCAGATGTTGCCAATCCTCTGAGGCCAGCACTGTGAAAAATAGTTCTACTGCACCGCTTTACCTAAGCCTTGCCTGTATAATGACAGGCTGTGCATCCCTCCTGTATAGACATGCCTGATTTAAGTAAATGTGAGTAAGGGAGGGATATGATCTAATGCCTTTCAATATTAGGACCACAGTTTTGTTAGAGGTAACATTATGGCTTCCATTTTTATGTTGTTTACCTGGTCGGGTAGCGATTCTTTGGCCTGTGGACTCCTAAGGAAAAAAACAAACCACTAGAGGTCCTCATGGCTCCCCATTTCCTACCCATCTTTAAAGTACGATTATAGTGAGAACAATATGTGGTAGGGAAAACAAAAGATATTCAGAGGTGAGAATTTCTTTGCAGGAACACTCTAGTCTACTCTCATCCCGATGTTCCACCTTCAGTGAATTTCAAGAGTTACACTAGGATATTACTTTTACTCCAGATACCATTATGCCTAAGAAAAGTGTTTATTTCTTTCCTAGTATATAATAGCTTATTTTCTTGCCTTAAAAAAAAATGACACTGATTTTCCTGGAGCATTTACTATATGCCAAGAATCATGGTATTTTACGTGCATTATTTCATATATTACAACAACTGTATGAAATGAATATTATTATGATGATTTTACCATTTTACAGATGAGAAAACTTGTCCAAGCTCACATGTGAGCTCTCAAAATCAGGCTTTATTTAATTAAGGTTATCATATTAAATGTGATTCCGTCACCTTTAACTGGTGATCTTTCTACTCTTCTTACTCTTCATCATCACTTACTATCTGTTGACAATGAGCTAGAGATTTCCAACCTTTTTATCCTTATATCAAATGGAATAATACCTGCAAAGATTTATATGTATAGACATGAAAAGTTGCCAATGAAATAATTTTGAAATATGTGCAATATAATCTAATGCATATAAAAATAAAAAGTATTTATTTACATAACTGTACAAATATATAATAAAAATTATAAATGGGGGTTACTCTTTTTTTTTTTTCTTTTTTTGAGACAGTTTCGCTCTGTCGCCCAGGCTGGAGTGCAGTGGCGCCATCTCGGCTCACTACAAGCTCCACCTCCCGGGTTCACACCATTCTCCTTCCTCAGCCTCCCGATTAGCTGGGACTACAGGTGCCCGCCACCACGCCTGGCTAATTTTTTGTATTTTTAGTAGAGACGGAGTTCCACCATATTAGCCAGGATGGTTTTGATCTCCTGACCTCATGATCCATCCGCCTCGGCCTCCCAAAGTGCTGGGATTACAGACTTGAGCCACCGCGCCCGGCCTAAAGGGGGTTACTCTTTGAGACGACAAGAACGGAGTGGTATTAGAGTGAGATTAAAAGGAAAAATCCACTTTTTATAATAAACACTTTTTAAAATTATTTTTTATATAAGCATTTTTTCTGGTCATTAAAAAGTTAAAATAGTGGGGTGGGGGGAGGGGGGAGGGATAGCATTAGGAGATATACCTAATGCTAAATGACGAGTTAATGGGTGCAGCACACCAGCATGGCACACGTATACATATGTAACTAACCTGCACATTGTGTACATGTACCCTAAAACTTAAAGTATAATAATAATAAAAAAAAGTTAAAATATAAAATACATAGACCTATCAAAGATTTTTAAGTTTGTAACACAAAACTAAAAGCGTGATAATCAAAATTGACATTTGTCAATACTCTTCCAAATTCTCCCAACCTCACATCTCATACAAATTCAGAAAGTAATTTATTAATGAATGGAATAACAAAATTGGAAAATGGGAATATGATATTAACGAATGAGAAATTCTGGAGACCTTCTGAAAGAGAGTGGAATTGGTAAAACAAAATGATCAAAGGCAACTGTGACCCAAAGTATACAAAGTAAAATGTTCTCGTGAATACAGAGAAGAACCATGTTGAGTGAGTGAACACTGAAGGAAAGGCAACCACTGAGCAAACAAAAGAACAACTAATCACAGAGCCACCATAAGAGCTTTCACAAGGAGCCCCTGTGCCAAGCAAAGGAATTAGCCATGGCAAAATATGCCCCAAGTATGATGCAGTAAGAATTGGCATTGGGGCAGGAGAGGCAAGGAAAGTTCCTGCACAATAATGAGTTCAGGCAGGGCAGGGATCCACATCCATCTAGAAACATCAAAACATCATCTTTTTTAGCAGTTCTCATCTGAGCATGGCTTTGACAAAAGCAGAGGTTCTCAAATAGAAGAATGAATAGAAAACCAAAGATTCTCAAATATTTGAACAAAATCAAAACCATAAAACAGAGGCAAAAAGATCTGAAAATGGAGAGATTAATATCTCAAAGTTATGTTAATTATAGTAAGTACAACTGATAGAGTCAGAGGGACTTAAGAGTCAGAGGGACTTAAAATCTTAAAAAAGAGAAAAAAAAATAGTACCTCATTGGTAAGCACATAGTCTCAAAGTACGCATCACAAACAAGTAAGGGAGACATTAAATTTTGATCTCTGGCCTTTCCTGTTCTACATGTGAGATAGGGGTATAGGGAGGAAAAAAAAAAAACATGATTGCAAAGACGCAAACCTACTTCTTGCAAAAGATAGGCAATGCTTCTCCAATCATAGCAAGGTAATATACTTTGCCTCTTCTGAAATACAATAGTTTTCTCTTCTTTAAATACCTCTCTTCACTTGGGGACGAAGTCCATTCCTTTAGCTTACTCAGGGATATTGCCCCACAATTCTATCTTTCAAAAACCTTTCTCTAATGACCAATGATGATGAGCATTTATTCATATGTCTGTTGGCTGCATAAATGTCTTCTTTTGAGAACTGTCTGTTCATATCCTTTCCCCATTTTTTGATGGGGTTGTTTTTTTCTTGTAAATTTCTTTAAGTTTTTTGTAGATTCTGGATATTAGCCTTTTGTCAGATGAATAGATTGCAAAAATGTTCTTCCATTCTGTAGGTTGCCTGTTCACTCTGATGATAGTTTCTTTTGCTGTGCAGAAGCTCTTTAGTTTAATAAGATCCCATTTGTCTATTTTAGCTTTTGTTGCCATTGCTTTTGGTGTTTTAGACATGAGGTCTTTGCCCATGCCTATGTCCTGAATGGTACTGCCCAGGTTTTCTTCTAGGATTTTATTTCATGACAGTTAGAATGGCGATCATTAAAAAGTCAGGAAACAACAGATGCAGGAGAGGTTGTGGAAAAATAGGAATGCCTTTACACTGTTGGTGGGAGTGTAAATTAGTTTAACCATTGTGAAAGACAGTGTGGTGATCCCTCAAGGATCTAGAACTAGAAATACCATTTGACCCAGCAATCCCATTACTGGGCATATACCCAAAGAATTATAAATCATTCTGTGATAAAGACACATGCACACGCATGTTTATTGCGGCTCTATTCATAATAGCAAAGACTTGGAACAAACCCAAATGTCCATCAATGATAGACTAGATTAAGAAAACGTGGCACATATATATACCATGGAATACTATGCAGCCATAAAAAAGGGTGAGTTCATGTCCTTTGCAGGGACATGGATGAAGCTGGAAACCATCATTCTCAGCAAACAATCACAAGATCAGAAAACCAAACACCACATGTTCTCACTCATAAGTGGGAGTGGAACAATGAGAACACATGGACACAGGGAGGGGAACATCACACACCGGGGCCTGTCGGGGGCTGGGGGGAAAGGGGAGGGATAACATTAGGAGAAATACTTAATGTAGGTGACGGGTTGATGGGTGCAGCAAACCACCATGACACGTGTATACCTATGTAACAAACCTGCATATTCTGCAGATGTAACCCAGAACTTGAAGTATTAAGAAGAAAAAAAAAATAAAAGCTTTCAATTGTCAACACAGCCTCATTTCAAGGAGTTAACAGAAACTCCTTGGAAAGAATAATAAATATGCCTTTGTTTCTACTGAACTCACTCCATCAGGCTTTCACCACTATCATGAACATTGGTTAACCCTTGTCAATGTCACCATATAGCAAAGTCTCCACATTATTAAATCCAATACAAGCTTTCCAGCCCTCATCTTATTTGATAGACTGCATTTCTTAGGGCTGATTCCTCCCTGCCTCAAAACCCTTGCCTTCCACAAAATCAGAATACCCTGACTCTTCCCCTTCTTCATGGGACACTCTGTCTCAATCACTTTGAATGGTTTCTCTTCCTTACCCCAGCAATTAAATGTAGAAGTGCCTAACAGTTTCACTTTTCAGTTTCAGCTCTTCTTTTTCTGCATTCTCTTCTTAGGTGATCTTGTATATTCTTGGGGCTTTTTCATACTTTCCAGAAAATCTCAGATATTCATAGAGTCCAGATGCCTCCCATGAGCTACGGACTCCTTTATCTAACTGCTATTTGACCTTCCTCTAATATGTGTTACTGGCTACTCAAATTTAAAATGTCTACAAGTAAACTTCTGATTTATCCCATAAAAACTTGCTTTATCCACAGATTTTTCTGAGCTCAGATCATGGAAAATTTTATCCTTCCATTATTCGGACAAAATCTTTGACATCATCCTAGAGTTCTCTCTTTCCCTCCCACCACACAACCAGTCTGTTTGCAAATCCTGATTCTACCTTCAAATTCAAGCATTTTTCATTACCTTGAACACCACACTCTTGTCTAAGTCACCTTTAAATCTCCCCTAACTTCCTAATTGACCTCTCAGTTGAATTGTCTTTGCTCCCTTCGTCTCTTTCCCTCCCAAACACCCTCCTACCCATGCCATCATCCAAGCCTATTCTCAACCTAGCAAGATGGAAAGAATCTTCTAATAAAAATCTCTGTCAGATCATAGCACTTTTATGTTCAAAGCCCACCAAAGGTTTTCCTTCTCACTCAGAGTAAAAGCTGGTGCTGCTGCCATGGCTCTCAAGCCACCCTGTGGTCTGCCTACCACAGCTAAATGACCGTACTTTCCCTTACTCAAAGTTTCCCAGCCACCTCAACCCCCTGGCTATTCCTGGATTATAGGAAGAGTGCTCTTTCCTTGGAGCATTTGCAATTGTCCTTGCTTCTGTGGAGCACTCATTTCCTAGACATCCACATGGCTCTCCCCACTGCTTTCACATCCTGCCTCAAATGTCAACGAATCAGGGAAGCCCTGTCTGATCTTATAAAATAACAGCCTCTGGCTGCCCTTCCTGGTTCTCTCCATTTACTTTATTATTATGTGTTGACGTACAATGTGTTTGCCTTCTTTTTTATTGTTTTATTCCTGACTAGCCTCAATGAGAATAGGAACCGTCTATTTTGTTCACTGCAATCATTTCACTGTCTTGAGCAGTGCTTGGCAGAGTGTAGGTGCCTAATAAATATTTCATACTTGAATAGACAATTGGCTTATTGTTATTAAGCCAGATTTATCCAACTTGTTTTTAAAGCCATTAAACTCACTTGTTTTAAGCATACCTGGAACAGCCACACAAATGGATGGTGTATTAAACCACAAAGGACTATTTTAAGAAACCCCAAAGAGGAGAGACCATAAAGGCTGCATTATCTAAAAACAATGCAATAAAAATAGAAATTAACAATAAATGACCTTGAACATAACAGTGAAAAATAAATGTATCCATGTGGAAACTTGAAAACACCCATTACCTCAATTAAAATAAGAAAAAATCACTATAATCTTGAACAATTTACAAATAAAAGACAGTAAAAGTACTGTATGAGATGCAGCCAACGTACCATCTAGAAGTAAACCTGAAGCCTCAAAATAACACACTAGAAGAATTTAAACTCTGAAAAACAAATCATATGACTTGAGAGGCTGAAAAGCAACAAAAAAGAAAACAAAGTAGTCAATAATAGAAATTAATAAAGATGAAAACACTATTTACTGAAATTTTTCATTAAGAGAAATTCAGTTGATTAATGAAACCAACATTTTCCACTTGAAAGGTTTAGAATGTTATCAACATGTCTGAGTAAGAAAAAAGAGGGAGAATAAATGAGACTTCAAAATGAAATTACAAATAAGAACAACATCCTAGTGAATTTGAGTGTTACTATTTAATGACTATATTTATGATGAATAACAATATGAAACAGAGGCAGAGTAAACAACTAGGAAGTTATTTCCAAGTTAGGAAAGAAGTGATTGTTGAAGCTTAGGTGAGAATGGTAGCTCCAAGGAGGTAGAAAAGGTTGAGGGGTGAACTAGAAAACTAAGTAAAAGTAGGTGATTGATTGGGTGAAGAGGTTAAAGAGAAATATATCTCTCTACTTGCCACCTTTCACTTTGCAACCTTGTTCTAATTGCGACTGAGAGGGGTGAAGACAAAGACTGGTAATTTATTTTCAGTTCTTGAAATTTGCTCAACACCTACCACTAACGTGAATATTTCAATTACCCCAAGCTCATTAGGCTTTTAAAAATGGGAGACCTGATGAGAATGTAGCCTTTTAAAAACGTTTAAGGGTCTATTTTCCATTTGTATGTGGGGTTTAGATTTTGCCCGGATTTCTGTGTCTGGAATAGCTCCCCAAGAAAGTTTAAGAAGTCAGGGATAACTTCATTAGGTACATGGGAAGTTCATTGATTTAATTAATGAAATTACTACTGAGATCTAAATTTGAAAAAGAAGTTACCAAATACTTGACAGGTTATTTGAATTACTACATTTGCAAGTCCTAATAAGAATAGTAATTATTCACAAAAGCATGAGAAGAATGATTTGGGAGTTTGGGCTTAAAATTGATAGGTACAGATGATATAAAGTAAGTAAAAAAAAATAGTATTAGAAATTTCAACAACCATACTGTCTTCCAGGACATTACTCATTCTTGTATTTTTTCCATAACTGGATTCTCCTTTCCAATCCATTTGCTCATTCTTTTCCATTTCCACAGCATCCAAAGTTTCACGACCCTCCGTTCTCAGACCGTGAACCTCATCTCTATCTACACACTCGTTCCTTTGGCATACTCATCCATTTTCATGGATTTAAGTATTCTATGCTATAAAATCTTCCACATTTATTATTCCATCCTGAACCTCTCCCCTGCATTTCAGAATCACATGCCTAACTGTCCACTTGATATATTTCTGTGAAATCTAATTGGCATTTCAAATGTATCATATCCCAAACTCAACTTTTTGGTTTTACCTCCTTACGCCTGTTCCTCCCACAGTGTTCCCCATCTCAGCAGACAACTACTCTTGAGTTTCTAGCTGTTTAGGCCAAACAGCCTCGGAATCATTCTTGTTTCCTCTTTCCCACACCTCACATTCATTCCTTAGCAAAGCCCATTGCTTTTTTATTTTCAAAATCTACGCCTTCTCAGCATGTCCCTGTTACCACTCTGTTCCAATTCAACATCATCTTTCATTTAGATTTTTGTTTGTTTGTTTGTTTTTGAGACGGAGTTTTGCTCCTGTTGCCCAGGCTGGACTACAATGGCGTGATCTTGGCTCACTGCAACTATTGCCTCCCAGGTTCAAGTGATTCTCCTGCCTCAGCCTCCCCAGTAGCTGGAATTACAGGCGTGCGCCACCACGCCCAGCTAATTTTGTATTTTTAGTAGAGATGGGGTTTCTCCATGTCGGTCAGACTGGTCTCAAACTCCCGACCTCAGGTGATCTGCCCACCTTGGCCTCCCAAAGTACTGGGATTTCAGGTATGAGCCACCAAGCCTGCACTCTTTTAGATTTTTTAGCAGCCTTTCCACTGGCCTTTCAGCTTCTCCATTTCCCCTTCTGTGTCTACTCTCCTGTAGTCTACGCTCAACTCAGCAGCCAGAGTTATCCTCTTAATATGTAAGTCGTTTCATCCAGTTTGCTTTACTAAAGCCCTCTAATATCTTCTCCATTCAATGTAAGAAAAACTAAAATCATTATTAGTACATAATATTTGCACACATTTATGGGGGCACCTGTGATATTTTGTTCCGTGCACAGAGTGTGTAATGGTCAAGTCAGGGTAAAGTCTTTGCAGTAGTTCACAAAGCTCTATGTAATCTGGCTCTACATTAGCTCTCTGTCTTTATTTCCTGCTAATTCCTCCCCAGACCACTCTGCTGCTCCTCAATTCAGGGCATTTTCAATGCTGTCCCCTTTTCTGAAACTATTCTCCCCCAGATTGGGTGATTGCTCAGATGTCATTTCTAAATGATGCTTTTCCTTTTCTACCCTATGAAAAGCTGTATTTCCTATACCTTGACATCCTCTCTCCTCCCCTATTTTATTGTTTTTTTAATAGCAATTATCACCATTAGACATCCTAGTTTTGTTGTGTCAATGAATAAATGTAATGAATTGGAATCATTCATTCTTGGATGAAGAGATTGAAGCTACATGGCTTCACGAGACTTCAGCTTGGTATGCCTCGGTCTATTCATATATCACTGGTACTCATAAAATAAAGATGTTTCTGTAGAGATTAAATATAAAATAAACAGTAAACTGAATACTACCGTATCAACCAGATCACAATTGCCCTCTTCCCCTTATTGCATTAGAGAAAAATGTGTATGATACTTGAAATCTAATTATTTTAGTTTTCCTATGGCATTAATGACGTTTCACAAGAACTACCAAATTTCCAATTAGGAAAAGTTATCGCATTAATTATTGCTAAATGAGTAGTCTAATTGTGAGTTGCATGAAGATAGCAACATTTTGATAATTTTAATATACGCTCTAGTTTTATCAGTATGACCAGAATGACATACAATGTATGAGTGACATGAGGCCCTGGGTATAAGGGTTGCCTTTCTTCTTTGGGTCTACATTATTTATTTTAAAATCCTGAGCAAAAGAGTCCTTTAACCATGGAGAGGCATACTAAAAGTCATCATCCTATGCTAAATGTTTTTTTTTTTTTAAGTGAGAGGAATTGCAATAATAACAGTTTATGTTTGTGCAGGACTTACAAATATTTTCATATTCTGAAATGTGAAGTGATCTTCTGACTTTAACTAATCTCTCTACGATTCAGTTTGCTCATCTCAGAAATAAGAGAAGTAGACTTGATAGCCATATGGTTCTAGGATGGGGGATATGCTGGTCTTAACACTCCCTAATGCCAAATTTTTACAAATTCCCTTCATCCTCCTATGCAATGTTTACACCAGTTGGACATTACATATAGCTAGCCCAAACATTTGCAAATTCAGCAATGTTATCTTATTGTACCCTTCCTACTCCCTACTTAATAAAACTTTCTGGGTCTGAAGACTGCTGAGAAGTTACTCCCAAGACTTTGCTCTTCTTCTGGTAATTTAATCTTCTTTGCTCTTCTTCATAATTCAATTTTGTCAACATTTTCTTCAGAGGAATTTAAAATTTACTACCATAGCTACTTAATAGGCTGCTTCTTGTGATAAGGGGATAAGAAATTTACTTTTGGGGACATGTGCTGACTTCCTCATGGGTACCATTTAGTCTACTTACTGCTGACCTCAGGGTTCTGTAACTTCAAATGTTAATGATTTCCGAAATGTGAGGACTTCTTAACCTCTCACTGAAGATTCACCTGAAAAGTATGTCACAACAGCTAAGTATGTAATACATGTTCCTTAAGTGTTTTTCTTCTAAACAACTATAACCTTCCATTTTCAAAATGATCAACTATTCCCATTAACTATTTTGGTTTAAAATGCACTAAAATAAAGATATTTTATAGCTACATATACAAGTATGGTTATTTAGCATCGTTACAGGATATAAAATAATGTTTATGGCTGGCTATGAGGCATAGGAGTCATGTGACATATCCATTTTACTTTACACATCTATATGTGCCAGATATTGTACTGATGAGAAATATAGTAATATATTAGGTACTGTATAAAACTAAATGTACTAGGACGTAAAGAGTGATATAAGACAACGAATATACTCTCTGGGAATAATACATTCTTATTATGAGTATAAAGGAGATAGAAGAATTTTAATTGGGTCTTAAGGAAAGAAAAGAAATGCAGTTGGCAGAGATGGGTATTGCAGTGAAAGGCATGGTGGAATTAGGAATTGCATGGACAGAGTATAAAAATAATTTACTATAGCTAAAATTTAGATTATTCATATTACTACCAGTAATGCTAGTTGCTGTAGGAAACCCAGACTCTGAACAATTTACCACCATAACGCTTATTTCTTTTTCATGTCACAGTCTAAGATGGGTCCCTGTGTGATTTCTATCCCATGCAGTCCTTCAGAGACCAAGGTTTATTCCATGTGGTTACTCCACCTGTCCCTGTTCAAGGGCCTTAGAATCTTTCATGAGATTCTCTACATCTAATATTATAAGCAAAGGCATAATAGTTCATGAATGATCATGTGAGAATTGAGAAAGGTCATGTCTAGAAGTAGTTTACACCACTTTCACCTGCCTCCAATTGGCCTAAACTCAGAGTGTTATTTCCCTCAACAGCAAGAGGCTGGTAGATGCAGTGTGCTGGGGACAAGAGGTGAAACCTGATATTGAGCACAGCATTCTCTGCCACAGTGCACTCATGGAGAGAACAGATATTTAGTAGAAAAAAAAAAAAAAAAAAAAAAGCAGGTTCTAGTCAGATCATGGAAGAGATTTTGAATTTACTCTGTAGGTTATAGGAAAAATGACCATTGCCTCAAAGAATAAATAAACTACCAAATCTCTTTCTTTCAATTATATCTAATTATTCCTTTTTGTTCTACTTTAAGCAACAAAGATTTTAAAAAGAGAAGAGAATGAAGCTATTTTTAGACCATCATCAAATGTATATACACTATTATAAATTTGCATGTCTAAGGTATTCATGTCATTAGACAAGAGGCATTAAAATATAAGGTGCATTGACATAAGACCTTGGTATTTTGAATCCAAGGTGATTTATTTTCATAGGATCTGGATGACATTGTAAATGAATACAAATGGGTGATGGAATGTGCAGTGCAGAAGATTACAACTCTACTGAAAGTTGATGCAATAATCATGTCATTTTAAATGCTCTATTAATTGCAAGATTCAGTTTAAAGAGGAGAAGTTTCACTTACTTGTGAGGTGCTATTCATCTGTCAACAATTTCATACCAGTTTAGCTGCTTCTATTTGACATAAAAGAATTTCTGGATAGTAATATGCCACGGATTCTGTAATGGGATGAGCCCAATTCAACCATTTTACACAAAGGATAGAACCAACTCTAAGACTTCCTGAGAGAGGAAAATGAGAGGAAAAAGGAATGAGCCAAAGCAAAAGAGAAGTACAAGAGATCCAATTCACTCTATTTGCTTCAGTTTTCTGTGTCGTTCTCTGATCTTCACTGTAAGAGGAAAGGCTGTCTAGTGTGCAGCCAATTTATTAAATGGGACAAACTTCTTAGGGTGCAAGCAAAAAACAGCTTTAGTTTTTCTCCCACCACTGCTTTCAAATATTCAGCCTTGTCCCCTGCATTAATCAGGGTTCTACAGAGAAACAGAACTGATAGAATGTGCAAATATATGCAGAAATTTATTTTAATGAATTGACTCATGTGATTTTAGAAGATAGCAAGTCAAAATTTTGCAGGGTGGGTCGGCGAACTGTAGACCCAGAGAAGAGCAATTACGTGTCTAAAGGTCATCAGAATGGAGACCTAGGAGAAAGCCAATGTGGCCGTTCAAATTCAAATGCCATCTACTGCAGAATTCACTCTTGCTAGGGGAAGGTCAGTCTTTTTGTTGTATTCAGGCCTTTGACTAATCGGATGAGGGCCCACCCACATTATGGAGGGCAGTCTGTATCACTCAAAGTCCACACTTAAGCTAATTTCATCCAAAAACTCCCTCACAAAAACATTCAGAATAACGTTTGATGACCTATCTTGGGACCACAACTTGGCAACGCTGGCACATAAAATTAAGCATTGTATTTCCCTTTTCTTTGATTTTCAGCAATGGATAGCTTACACTCATTTTCAGTTCTAGGACATTCTCATGTGTAGACAGTAAAATATCCAATCCAAAATTCAATTTTACATTCCTTTAACCTGGATCTGACCAGAGTCTTGAGAACTCACAGAAAGAAAGTGAGCTTGTCATAGGGCTGTCGTTTTATTTTCCTACGTTCCCACATTTCTCTAGGAATTACCCCCCTTCCATCCCTTCCCCACATTCACCTCTCAGAAAGTTCTATGTTATCTGGAACCTATATTTAGAGCTAGGTGGTGGGATCCTGCCACCTACCTTCCTCAGCTTTGCAATCTTAGGCTACAATTTGTAATAACGGCTTTCTTATCATTTCAAATACTGTTATGTACATTACCACAGTTATACACACAACTGTACACACACACACCAGCCTCCAGAAGGACTACAAAGGAGATATACCCCACATTTTCTTTGGAAAACTAAATGATGCATAAATAGTTTGCAGAAAAAAAGCACTGGTTCTTTGGAAGTGAATCCACGCCATTGGTACTACTTTGGTTTGGCTCAATCCCAATTAAAGTATGGCTTCATACCAGCCAGAAACTATTAAACACTATGTAACTCATAAAGTTTATTTTAATGCAAAGACCCAACCATTCCATCATTTCATATTTCTATCACACATCACACATTATTCTATAATGTTACATCCCTTCTGCTATATGAAGGCAATGACAAATTAAAAGTACTGACAATGTTATGAATCACGCTATGGATAGTAATCCTGTTGAATAGTCAAATATTTCTGTTTAAAAATTCAAATATTTTACATATCTTAGTGCTTTGCAAGGTGTTGCTATAACTTATAGATTCAAAAGTCGATTAAAATATATTCAGATCAGAGGGTCTTGAGCAAAACACTTCCGTTACATTTCCAACTACCCTTTGGTACAATGTTCCTCCACTTATGACGTTTACTGCCAGTAGTGCCCGCATGTGGGGAAGGTATATTTTCTCTAAGATATTCTCCCTGTGTGGACATCTGCATTATTCTTTTACTCTTAAGTTTGTTCATATGGCATTTGCTAGGTTTTGTATGAACTCAAAAACAATAAAGAAAAATTAAAAGATCACTTGGGTAAAACTTAATTTTTGATAAAAAAGTATTACAATCACAAAGTAGATATTAAAACAAAAAGCTACAAAAGGCAAAACGGAATGATTCTTACCCAACATCTTAGATCTTACCCCCAAAGATGAGCACGTCTAAAGGGAAGCACATGCATTTGTTCAGAATATTGATTCTGAAGCTGATCTTCCTGGATTTGAATCTTATCTGTTTTGCTTATCATCAGTACATTTTCTAGAACACATTATTTACCATCACAGAGCCCCAGTTTCCTCATCTATAAACTCCTGATCAGCATATGAGCCGTCACAGAGAATTGTAATGAGGATTAGATGAATTACTACGTGGAAGGCACTGAGAACAATGTCTAAAATCTACTGAATGCCTATGAAATAAGTCATTATTATATATTCTTATAGTAAAATAACTTTTGTACGTCTTTCTAGAAAAATTATTATGCATAGCACAGTGTAATTTTCCTTGTAAAGGCCACACAAAATTTATACAGATGTTAACCTACTAAATATACATTGTTCTGTATTTAATATTTTTTCATTTAGTAATGTAGTTTGGAAAGCCTTTCATATCAGTATGTGAAAATCTACCTTAATTTTTTTCATAGATGCAAGCATTTTATTGTATACAATTATGAACCCTAATGTGTCAGACAGCCTCTCACTGATATACGTTTAAATTGCTTTCAATTTTTAATATTATGAACAGTGCTTCAGTCAAAATAATTGTACAAATAACTGTGTACACTGGGAAATGTTTCTATGAGGTAAATTAATAGCTGTGCAATAGCAGAATCAAAGAATATTTTCACAAATTTCTGTAGATTTTTAAATAAGTTCTACAAAATTATCATATGTAATTACATTTTTAAAAAATATATGAAAATATATTGCTCACATGTTAAAATTCTATCAAAGGACAAGACATAAACACAAAACACACCTTACTTTTTGATAGAAAGGTTTATTATTGCACAGATTTAATATTTCCTTACAAAAATTTTTATATTCAATGAATATTCTAATTAAAATACCTCCAAAAATTTGTAGGAAGTAACAATATGATATTAGAATGTGTTTTAACTATTATTTTAAATTGATACATAATTGCATATATCTATGTGTTATAATATTTCAGTACATCTATACAATGTACAATAATCAAATCAGGGTAACTAGCACATCCATCACCTCATTTTTTATTTCTTTATGTTGGGAACATTCAAAATCCTCTCTTCTACCTACTTGAAAATACACAATAAATTATTGCTAACTATAGTAACCTACAGTGTTATAGAAAACCAGGACTTATTCCTTTTACGTAACCACAAGTTTGTAGGAATGCATTTCAAAGTAAAACAAAAAAAAAACTAGGAACTAGGGTTATTCAAAAATATTTTTAAAAAATAAAAGAAAAAATAGAAAGAAAGAAATGTAAATGGCAGGCAAGAAATGTAAACCTGCCAAGAATTAAAATGCTGTGAGAGGCTGTAATATAACCCAAGACAGCAGGTTGGTTACTGAAGGAGGAAAAAAATAAAAACAAAAAACAGAAGGGTACCAATTTCACAGTATAGAAATAAAGATATTGGAACTAAATATATATATGAGTAACTAGCAAACAATAAGCATATCGTTTAAATTGATAGAATGGTTAGATTTTTTAAAAATTGCTATTGTTTTAAATGTTAAACATTTGGAATATAATGACTCTGGAATCCTAAGTTCTTAATGCATGAAAATAATCTTAGGCATACCAATTTTAAATATGAAAACAAGAAATCATAAACACCACAGGAAAATATGTCCAGATTTACTTATAAGACTGAAACAGGGAAGGCTATAAAAGGTAGATCTATTTTGCTATACAAAAACCTATGTAGAATTAAAAACAGAAGTAATGACCTTAAAAAACCAGTAGGTGTAAATGCAAAAGGGAGGCAATAAACTAGTATCTTATTTGAGATTAGAAGAGATTATTGCTTAATCTAAAAATGTGCAGTTCTAATTCTGAAATCTTAATCAAGTGGAAGAAATATATTTATGCATGGTGAGCAGCCTAAGGCCACTGTGACAGTCTGTGCTTCTTGGTCATGTCTTGTCAAAGCAAACTTTTTATAATTGGTATAAGATTGTGAGTAGCTAAATTCTAATGCCCCCTGTTCTAGGAACTGTCAAACATACATCATTCTTGCTCAATCCATTTAAATTTAGAAATTATCAACCTAACTACCTAACACATTCCATGTCTGATTGTGACTATTTTCAAAAGTTTGCACTATACTTGCTTCACAGACATATGATCTAAACAAACATCATTTGCATTTTATGAGAAAATATAGCTTCATTACTGCAGAACAGCACTATTGTTATGGCTACCAGACTCAAAGAGCATTGGAAAGAAAATGATGGCCTTAAGGACCGTCTGCAGATCTAAACACATAAAATGCCTAACCCTTTGTCTGAGAGTTTAGGTCTAAATGCTTTATTTGCTTAAGCATACGTATAATTATAAATATCAAACTAGAACAAGCTATTCCTTCTTTGGATCCTATCTGAAGAAAATTTACTAAAGTAAGCACAACATATTTTAGAAGAAAAAAATCAACATCCCTCTTCTAAAATGAGAGAGGTGAGATCAGAGATAAATGTCCTTTAGATTCAATCTTTAAGTTTTAGCTTTTTTTTTTTTATTATTTTATACCCACTTTATGAAGACCCTGTAGGAGTCTAAATCCTCAATCAGCTTTTATGAAATAGTGTGTATCAAACTGAGATGCTCTCAGTGGGCAGATCATTTGAAGCTGGTGCTGCCAGAGGAGACACTGGTAGTTTTAGAAGCGTTTGCATTTTAGAAAACTGTTTTTTCCCACCTGACCACCAATAAATTGTGAAGTCTTCAAAACTTACGTGTGACAGAGGAAAAGAAAAAGCTATTGTGTATTTTTGAGGTCTTTCTTTTGTATGTAGGCAGAGGAGGGGGAGGACTGAGTGTCTATGGAGGAAAAAACATAACGATTTATATATATATAAAAAAAAGAATCCTGCTCTCAACCCAAGTATATAAACAAGTCTAAAGAAGGGGGGATACTCTATGGTGGACAAATGAAGGAATGTGCATTTCGGGTTAATTTTGCAAAGTATGTTGGTTTATATGGTTTATGTATGGCCAGTACTCACATTTAGATGATTTTTTTAAGGGAAGAAAATAAAAGAAAATCTACAAGCAAAGATCACCAAAAGTCTATAGCCTGTACTGTGTCACTTCAGGTGCTCCCAAGGTAGTGGGTGGAAGCCATCAATAGCAATCATACTTCTGTTTAGTGAATGCTTATCAAGTGCCAGCATGACTCTCATGTGCCTTGAATGTGTTGAGTCCTCACCAAAATCCTGTGTAGTTGACATTTCTAGTAATGCCACCTTAGTGTTAAGAAACCAGAAGCACAGAAAAGTTGAGGAACTAGCCAAGGTCACGGTGAATAACTGGTAGAGCCTGAATTCAAAACCAGCTAGGATCTTCCCAAACCTGAGTACGCCTAAAGACCCTCTGTATCGTGCCTGCAACTCCCTAGGGATTCATCTGTTCTTACTACTGGATGTTTGTTCCTTTAAAACTATTTTAATTAGTTTTAAGTACGGTTAGGTTAATTAGCATAGACAGACCCCAAAATTATCTACTGATCTTTTAACACTTAATGAGATTTCTTTTTTTAAAATTTATTATTATTATTATTATTTATTATTTTTTTTTTTTGAGACAGAGTCTCGCTCTGTTGCCCAGGCTGGAATGCAGTGGTGTGATCTCAGCTCACTTCAACCTCCGCCTCCCTGGTTCAAGCAATTGTCCTGCCTCAGCCTCCCGAGTAGCTGGGATTATAGGTACACGCCGCCACGCCCGGCTAATTTTTTGTATTTTAGTAGACACAGGGTTTCACACCATGTTGGCCAGACTGGTCTCGAACTCCTGAGCTCCGGCAATCCGCCCGCCTCAGCCTCCCAAAGCGTTGGGGTAACAGGCGTGAGCCACCGTGCCCGGTAATGAGATTTCTTTCAGAAACCCTGCCATTTATATTGTTCAGTGTATCTACAGTTGTATAAATAAAAGGGTTCAATTTCTACTTCCAAAACTTATATTTTACTTTTCAGCTACAATCTAGGAATGTTTAAGTCTGTCCCCTTCTTTTGTGACTTTAATAAGAGAGCACATCTGTGTATCGTTTATAGCTCGGTATTTGCAATACCATCCATTACGGTACACCTATTCCATCTAGCGCCGCCGCGTACTGTTACGCTGAGCTCTTCTGCTTGGTACGTAATGAAAACATTATCAAATGAGTAAAAACAAAAAGCAAAAGAACGTCAGGCACCTTAAACCACATCCTCTGGTTGGCAGAAACGTGCTTTATTCACTTCTAGGTCGACAAGAGTGCCCAAAACTATAAAGGTTTTCTGTTTAACTTTTAAAAATAATTAGTCCAGGGGGGATACTTAGCTGCGTGGTAGAGTGTTGGCTGTGTTTTACAGCGCGGTGTTTCACGGTTTAAGTATTATGATTGCTTTAGTGTAGTTGTGTCAAATGACCTTGCTATTTTACATCTTGAACAATACCAGTAGTTTGTGCTTCTTACAGATGAGCTAAATGCTATGCCCTAGAGTATGGGAAATTGTTTGTTGTATGATATTGTTTTATTTGGAATGTATGCTTTCTGTCTTCATTTTCTTCCCTTAATTTTTCTTTTCTTTCTACCCTTGAAGCTTCTTTATCATCCTATTCCCAGCCCCAACCTAACCCACCAAAAAGACTTCAAAGAGGAAATCTAACCATCAGCTCTCTACGTCTACCACTTAAGAGCTATGTGATCTTGGGCAAGTTCCTTAACCTCTTGAAGCCTCAGTTTTCTTTGTAAAGTCTGGATAATTTCGTGTTTCTTCAGTCTTGAAACACATGGTAATTTTTTCCTCTCATTTAATATAACCGAAAGTATGATTCATCTTAGAACTTGCTGGACATTTAGTAGGAACATACTTTTTCATTTGTCTTATGTATCTGTCCATTTTAACATCAATAACATTATATTTATAAGTGCCATAAAATAAACGGAAAGCAGCATAACAGGATAGAGACAGTGTGATAGGGACTATTATTTTAGATAAGGCAATCTGGAAATACCTCCTTATGCAAAGTGACATTTAAGGAGAGCCTCCCATCCCCACCCCCCCAAAAAAAAGCAGAAGCAGAAGGGATCTGGGAAAAGAGGTTTAGACTAGAATTTCTCACCCTCTGTACTCCTGACATTTGAAGACAGATAACTCCTTGTTGGGTGGGGCTGACCTAGGCATTGTAGGATTATTTACCAGCCTTCTCAGCCTCTGCCTACTAGATGCTAGTAACATGTTTCTAGTTGTGACAATCAAAAATTTCTGCAGATATTGCCAAATGTATGCAAGCGCCGGTCTGGACAAAAGGAATACTAAATGCAAAGCCCTTGAGGCAATGAGTTTAGCATGTTCAAGAAATGAGGCCAGGGTGGCCAGAGTAGAAGAGCAAGGAAAAGCAAAGTAAGGAGGTGTGGGCAGAGCCACATCTGTGCAGTTCTGTGGGCAGTGATACAGGCTGGGATTTATTGTGATTTGAAGAAAAGCAATTGCTGGTTTTGAGCAGAGAGGGACTTAGGTTTAGTTTATCTAACTTCCCCTCCCTCCATTTCTTTAATCCTTTTCTTCCTCCCTTCCTTCTCACTCCTTTCTATAGATCTTCTCAGCTATCATCAAACTGTCTTCTGTCTTACCATCAGTCAATTACACACATCGTGAAGTGTTTAATTCACCCAAATCCCAAAGGGATCCATTTTTATCATAACCAAAATTAGTAAGGGCAAGAAAATAATTAGATTGTTGGAGCCGCGTGATGACAGTGAGTGACCTCATGATGTTGATACAGGGGTGGAGCATTGCTTAGAGAAAGGCACAGTTGGGGATAGAGACATGGCGAAACCATTCTTCAGGAAAAGAAAGAGCTCATTAGCAGTTGTAGGAGTGGACAGATTTAGGCAAAGAGAATGAGTATTGCTCTTTGTGATATGCAATACTGGCCTCTGAGCTGACTTTTAAAGGAATCATATAGTAAAGATTTATATCTTTCATGGATTTTTTTGATATTTACTTTCCTTTGTTTTGATATACAAAGTAGTAGGCAGATCTCAAGGTATCATGCCTGTATTAGTGTTATCTACCTACCTACCTAATTCATTATTTTTCTAGATATGAAGAGCAAAGATAACTTTATAGATTTTAGCAAGTAAAATATGATCCAACACTATAAGTGTAATAAAAATGCATTTAACTCTGTATTTCTAATTACTCCAATCTAAATTTATGTTTGAATATAACATTTAACTGCTGATTAAATTGTCTTTATCTTTATATTATGCTTTTATGTTGAAAATTACTAATTCTTGACCTTGAGACTACATGATAGAATTGCCTGGAAAATTTGAATAAACTATCAATGCTGAGATTCTGACCCCCAATGTTTTAATGTAATTGGTTTGTGCTGTGGCCTTGGCATCCAGCTTTGTTTTGTTTTGTTTTGTTTTTTAAACCTCTCCAGGTGATTACAATATATAGCCAAGGTTAAGAACCACTGGACTAAACCTTGTATCATGGGGTTTCAAATCTTATAAGTGCTCAATAAAAGTTTAGCAAATGAATAAAAATATTTCTTGAAATTCCCAGGAGGAATGCTGACATCTAGCTCATGTTTTTCCAAATTCTCTTTATTAAAAGAGAAAATAATATGAAAACACATTGTAAACCATAAATAAACTTACTACTGTTAGTTCTTCTTTATCTAACATTTTCAATAATGCAGTGAACATACAAAATGCTTTTAGTTTCAGCAACATTGAAGAATAAACCTACCTTTAATGACTACACCATACCACTGTGCCAGATCGTATCTACACATGAGGAAAATGGGTTACATGTGGAAAATTTCTTTCAGAGCAGGAAGATAATGATAATATAAGAGTCTAAATAATTTTCTCACTAGGAAATTTTAGAATAAGGTGTTGGCCGGTCTTCTCTTACAGTAACAGTACTGGATCATTTTAACAGAATGAGTATTTTAATAAGCCTATTGATAGTTCTTAATAATTGAAATGAAGCTTACAATAATGCAACTTAATAACACTATTAACAACATTTAGAATTGACTATTTGGGGTTGCACACAGTTTTCACAGAAGCAGTACTGAATTCCATACAAAGAAGCCAACTATCGTTGGAATGCTCAACAGCAGTTGAATGCAAACTGGCCATTTGTTTTCCAGCCAATCTGATTTAGGTGTAATTCATAATAATGAGGCTTCTCACTTCATACCCTTTTCCAAGTCTCTGTTCTTGCTGAAGGACAAAAGTATTTCTAGAAGAATATCCAATATATATTAGCAAATTTGGAGAAAAAAAGCAAGTGGTTGAATCTTCCACTTTTACTTAATGAATACATTAAGTAAAAAATATATTATCTTTATTCCTCTTTTATTAATATATATTATATATAATGTGCTATATATTTTATATATTTCCTATTATTTATATAAGAATATATATTTCTTATTATTTGTATAATATACACATATATAGAAATACATATACACACATTTCTTATTTACATAATAAATATAAGTGTCTGTATATATATATATAGAGAGAGAGAGAGAGAGAAATATGTTGACACATGAAATAATGATTAACAATATTTACCTCTGGGTCACTGGATTATGGTGAAATCAAGATTTTTGCCTGGATTTTTGTTACATGTATGCATTACTTTACAATCAAGATATAATGCACTTATAAAAATAAAAATCAAACTCAGATACCACATGCTCACAAATAATGCATTCTTTTTCAATACAGTCATGCATGAGAAGTTCTAATACATTCTTCAAACTGTAGCATTCTATTCTGACAAAATACAAAATGTAAACATACACAACAAAAAAACCAAACAAGTTCACATGTTCTTAATTTCAATGGGTTTTTCAAGGAAGGGTTAAGCTGCTATTGCTTTTGTTAAAAGCATTTACTGAAAAAAATTAAAATTAAAAAAATCTGAGATTAGAAGGAAAGATTCTTCTAGATGTACCTACTTTTAAAAATGGCTTCCTAATATATTAGGGACAAAAAAATTGTCTTGCTGACAATTACATGTCTTTGCCTTTCCTTCCAAGGAAATAACCACATTGTTAACCTAGAATACTATGTAACACATCACGTTTCTTTTCACATGGTTGGAAAAATATATTTTAATGTGACTGCATATTATCATTTAGCCTTCACTATTTTTTTAACATGTCCTCAGAAAAAAGATTATGACTATGAATCCTTAAAAAAAGTTCCATCCTTTCAGACTCTCCAGTTTGACCATAATTTTGGCTATAAAAAGACTAAAAATGCCCATCTGTAATAACATTATTAATGTCATAGAATTTCTACATTACTTTCTCTGCTATTCATGAATCTAGTCAATTGTTTATCGTTTCATCACTGTCTTCCCTGATCACCTCTGTTTGGTTTGATATTTGTTCAATCTCTGCTTCATATATTCATCCACTCATTTGTCTCTTATGGAGTAATTTGTCCTATTAAGGTCTTGTGTTTTGGTTCTATAGAGCATTCTTTTTTTTACTGTCATATAATTGACTCTTAGCACATATTAAAGTAATTCTCAAAATATAGTGTTTGTAGCAATCACCAGTTGATTTTGATTCCAGTGATCTGAGGGACTCACTGAGACATTTATATATTTCGTGATAATGTTAGTTATAATTTCATTAAAGTATTTTTGTGGCTCAGCCAAATTATCATTTCCATCATGACAAGAATTGTATCTTGGATATCTCAGTTTCTTTTTACTGCCTGGCAACATCCTCTACCCCCTGTAGGTGTTCAATAAATATTTGATTCACTGGTAAATTATCTACTTCGTAAACACGCATCAAGAGAATAAAGTTTATTATTATCCATCAAGAGACTGTGAGTGGGCGAGACCTCCTCTAGAGAAGAGCATTATGAATCTTGTGGCACAATAGGAAGAATGCAGGCCCTTGAGATCAGACAGCAAGCTAGTTACAAGATACTAAACAAAGCACCCACATTTCTGGTGCTTCCACATGTGAAACAGGTACCACCACCTGACCTGACTCAGCACATGAGGCTGGGTTTCAGGATATTCTGAAGTTTCTTCCTATTCCTGGATATCAGACTCTACAGATTCCTTTTGGTAATAGGAACACATCAGACTCCGTATGCGCAATTGGCAATTGTGCTTAATCTTTATCCTGCCCTTATGTAGTAGTGGAATATTTTCTCCCTCAAACAGGCAGTGTACCAAAAAAAGCAGTCTAATAAATCTGCAGGCAAGATGCCACTGAACTAAAGATAAAGAATTTTTTAATGATCTCAATCAAGAGAGCTTATCTATGATGCTCACTGAACTTTAATGTAAAACCCATAATTGAAAGCTGAAGATGTGATGAGTGGAGAATATTTCCATCCAGATTAAGCCTGAAGCCAATATGCCCAGGATGATAGTCTGCTAGATTTCATTTTGAACTTCTACCTCAATGGATAATTTGACCTCGTCCAGGACAGGCCAGAAAGTAAATGCACATAGAATATGCTGTATATATTTTTAATATTATATAGCCAGTGTTATTTATTTTATAAATGTTATGAATATTTGGGGCTTATATGTGCCTATACTGGGAACGATGTATATGTATTATCTCTAATCTTCAATAACAAATCTTTTGTAGATATTAAATGTTTTGCACTTAAAGAAACAGGCTTAGTGGAATTAAGTACATTACTCAAATTCCTGTAACTTTTCCAATGGCAGAGTTGAAACCAAACCCTTGTTGCTTAGCTCGAATGCTTATTTTGTCTCCCTTTCTCCATGACTGTTTCCTGAATTTGGTGAGACTTCATAGGAAAACAAAGGATTCCTGTATTTATTGCTTTGTACATGTAAATGACCAAACTACTAATGTTATATGTTGCAATGTCAATCTGTTACCTGTTTGTAGCACTTTGTTTACAAACAATTTTGCATATTTTACCTTATTTGATTATCACAATATGAAATCTATGGAGTAGATATTTTATTTGTAAAATATGAGAAAACTAAGGCTTAGAAAAGCCAAAACATTGGCTTGAAGACACAGAGCTAGTAAGTAGGAGAGTAATATGGATTTAGTTTTCTACTGCTGTAAATCAGATTACCACATGGAGAGTAGCTTAACTATACCCAACGATTAGCTCACAGTTCTGGACGTCAGAAGTCTGGGCCCAGAGTGACTGGGTTCTATGGTTGGGGGAACACAAGGCTGAAATTGAGGTGTCAGCAAGACTGCATTTCTTTTCGCTGGTTCTAAGGAAGAATCTGCCTCACAGTGCTCTTGGCCAAATTCAGTTACATGTGGTTGTAGAAATGAGGTTTAATTTCCTGTGGTTATAGAACCAAGATCCCCATTTTGGCTGTGATCCAGTGGTCTCTCACAGCACCTGGAGAACAGCTGAATTTCTCGCCATGTGGCCCTGTCTACCTCCAAGCCGGGAACTGAGGACTTCTCCCATCAAATCTCCCCTGTGCTTCCAATTTTTAACTTTCTCTTTCTATTAGACCCAGATTTAAAGGGGTTTATGTGATTAGGTCAATCCCACTCAGATAACCTTCCTCTCTTAAAATCAACTGTGCCATAAAATATAACCTGATCATGGGAGTAAAATCCACTGTACTTATAATCCTTAGGGCTATCGATAGGGGATGAAGAGCCCAGGGAAGCATCTCAGCATTCTGTCAAGTGTTAAGTACCCACTCTAAGGTCTTGTTGGTAACATTAGTGAAGCAGGTTATTTTCCTGACCCTTTCATGGGACCCACGACAGGGATGCTTTGCTTAGTCAGCCTGCCATTCTCTAATCCTCACAGGAGCGAGTGCCTGAGCAAACAAGTGCAGGAACTGGAGTGAAAAAGCACTGGAACTGGCTGGCCACTTTTGGGTGCCAGCAGGAATGAACTCCATGCGAGCCCTCCAGCAGCATCCAAGTGGGGTGCCTGCGACTCCTGAAGGCATGTTATGGTGCTCTTTTAGCTCTGCTGTCTGCAGACATCTTAAGTGTTAACAGCTCAGTGGGCCCTTTGCCTTTCCGCATGAGGTGGCTACCCTCTGCAAGGGCAAAGGGAAAGCATGACAGCCGTTTCATCTGCAGTCATGACTCCTGAGCTCTTGTCCAGCATCCAGGAAAAATGGGGTTGCAAGAAGGAATTGAAGGATGGTGAATGTGGGGGCTTTTGTCACCAAAGAAAGTGGCTCTCAGTGGGAAGGGGAGCTTAAAAGGGGATGAGGCAGGTAGGTAATCTTCCCCTGAAGTCTGGCCATCTCTGGCTGGTTTCTTCTCTGAAGTTACACCATCAAGCTGTCCCTCTGAAGTCAAGCCACTTCTCTCTGATGTCCAGCCATAGTCCCATCTACTGGCTGAGTCTGGGTTTTTTATAGACACAGGATGGAGTGGGGCAGGCCATGGTGGTTTGGGAAAAGGCAACATTCGAGTGGAAAAACAGGGACATATGTTCTCACTTTGGGCCATGGTTTCAGGCTTTTCAGCTTGAGAGTGGGATTTTGCTGGATGCTCACCCTTTTCTGTCTAGAATTTCTCTGCCCTCTGTCCCTATCATTAGTATTATGACTCTGTCATTTACTAGCCAGGTGAGAAGCTTATACTTCTCCAGGCCATCACTATTAAGGTGGGCCATGACACTTGCTGTGGCCAAGAAAACAGGAGCTGAACTGACATGTTACCATTTCTTTGCAGAAGTTTTGAAAGCCCTCGTGTGTTTGGCCAGAGTTTTTTCCCTCTGTCACAAGGCCATCATATGCCACAAAGGGCTGCTTCGTCAGCACGGGTCCTGGAATAAACAGACACATGGAGAAGAGCCATAGCAGAGCTGCAGCATGTGTCATGCAAGAGGAAATCAATCATCGTGGTTTTAAGCTACTGATAACTTGGAAGTACTTGTCACCTCACCATTAAAGGTAATTGATATAGACATTGGTACCTGAAAGTGAAATACTGCTGTAAATAATAAATTTATAAATAAAAACTTGGGATTGGCTTTGCAGCCAGCTTGCAAGTGGCAAGAAAACTCAATAGATGTTGGAGGCTGGAAAGATGATGATATATTACAAAATGGTGAAACTAATTGACTGATCTGGTTAAATCATGGATATATTTTTGGGTCTTAGTTTCTCATCTATAGCATACGATACCACCTCTATTTTAATACCAGAGTTATAAAGTCTTTTAGGATAGTTCTACTTTTTTAGTTCTTGAAGAATAAGTTTCTCTAATGTGAATCAGATAGAGCACTTAATTTTTCTATATGATAATTTATGAATAATAGCTTATGATTATTAGGCCCTTATTCTATAACAGTCTGCTAAACAATTGAGTTTGCCTTCTCATGATTTTCATGACTATCTTGCAAAGATATAAAGGAAGTACAATGTAAATAGCTTTCCTGTGCCTACATATTTAGTCTGGATTTCAGCCCAAGTGATTTTATCCCAAATCCCAACTCAAATCAAATTTTTAATTCATATTTTTTCCACTCTTCTATCTCTAATATGATAGACTTGCAAATAAGGAAGAACTCTCAACAGTGGCTTCAAAACTGAGGATATTTAATTGTATGCCGCACCATGATCTAGTCAAACAATCCTTTATGATGTGAAAAGAAAAAGTAAACCAAAACTGAAGAGTTTTTAAAAGTATAATTTTTCAGATCAAAACTCATGATTGAGAACCATAGATGTGGTTTTGGACAGGAGACACCCATTGGATCATAGGCTTTTAGAAGACAAGCCCCATTTTTCTTCCCCGGAATGTTTTCTGAAACTAACTCTCACATCTGTTTTTCATCGATCACTCAAAACATGCATCTCTTACAATTAAGTTCTTACCATTTTTTTTTTCAGCCACGAATGTTCCTTATTCTATGTATTTCCTTCTGTTAAAATCTGAAGCATCCCTTGACATTCATTTCCAAAGCTGCCTCCTAAATCTCTAAGTATATCTCACTTTCCTTTGAGCTCCCACAGCACTTTAAAATTCTCTTTGACACTTCAGGCACCTGGGTAAGAGGAAAAGAATGAGGACTTTGGAGGTGGACTGCAGCCAATCCTCCTTGCCTCCCCCTTATTAACCATGGGACTGTGTGTTATGTCCCCATGATTTTTAAGCCTCCAGTACTCTTCCTGAATTTCACAGTCAGAACATCAGGTCATCACTCACAACCCATCCGCAGCCTTAGGTCTGAATTGCTCGTGCTGACATTTTCTCATGTATTGCTCCAGTTGATTCTGAATCCACAATCCTCCTTCTATCTTTGGCTCCATTTTACTCCTTTAACGTGATCTCACTGGACACCACTTTGCCTAAATTGCATTGCCTCCTTGACTCTAAGTAGAATCCACCCACCAGCCACCTACCTTGTTGTTTGAGAAGCTAAGTAACATTTTGCTCATTCTTACATATATTTTCCTCCCAGAAGTGGCACTTGTTCAGCACATGCCATCTGGAATGAAAACATGGTCAAGATAATAATCTTTGTTCAGTCTCAGTTTCCTCCATATTACAATGTGTAAAATTCTCTGTAGTGTGATTTAGAGGATTTCTGGAGATAATACATGCCAAGGTCTTAGCTCAGTGTGCTTTGAACATAACAAGCACTCATTAAATACGAGCTTCTGCCTCCATCCCCACTCTTACTCTATCCTGTATTAAAGTCATTTGCTTCATTCAATACTTATGCCTTGCCTTTCTCCCATTCTGCAAAATGATTTTAAGTGCCTCAGAAGTAGTTCTCAATCTTATTAATCTCAATATATGGGATAGTGCTTAAGCATGTATTTTATGTTGTTGTATTAAATTTACTGGAACACATACACCATATGCTGAGTAGCATAAATGAATATGAGGAAGAATAGGGCCTGGTCTGTACTGTCTTAGAAGTTATAGTCTACAGGGATTATGAATTGATACAAATAAAGAGAAAAGAAAATGACTCTTTTAAGAAGAGGGTTCAGGGATATTTTTGAAGTACTGAGAAATGTGGCTATTCAGGGATGTAATATAATAACGACCCAGATGACCAGAAAAGATGTGACAGATCAATAAGAATATTAGTGAGAATCAATATAAGTTTCAGACACAATACAAATTTATATAGAAAATACGGGGTGGTGGTTTCATCTGCCATTGGAAAAATTGGACTGCTTCAGGCACAGCTAGATCCAGGGTCTCAATCTTAACCTAAAAGGTTTATCTTTTTCCATATGTCTGTGATTTTCCCTGAATGAATGTTTTCTTAGAAGAGATGCTCTACAAGGCAGGAAAGATGGCTGTAAGTTAAACTACTAGGAAGAAAAAGTCGTTCTGATGATGTCAACATCTTGAGGAGGACTCTAACTGATTCCGTTTGAGTTGCATATTCATCTCCAAACAGTTACTATGGTCAGAGGGAGGAGGCATCTCTGAGCACTTCTGCTAGATCTGGGGATAGCAGAAGCCCACTTGAATTACATGACCAGAAGAAAATGAGTGTTAGGGAAGCTGAGAAGACAAAACTGGAGAGCTTCCATTATTTAGGATCTGTGTCATGGCTCAAAGAACTAACAGCAAAGAGAATGGAGTGTTTTTGGTAGGAAGAACAACAAATCAAAAAGCAGAGAGAGGGGAAACAAACCTGGCCCATTTACATAACATTAAGAAAGATGGACTGGGCGTGGTGGCTCACATGGGAGGCTGAGGCAGTTGCATCATGAGGTCAGGAGATCAAGACCACCCTGGCCAACATGGTGAAACACCATCTCTAGTAAAAATACAAAAACTAGCTGAGTGTGGTGGCGTGCACCTGTAATCCCAGCTACTCGGGAGGCTGAGGCAGGAGAATCGCTTGAACCTGGGAAGTGGAGATTGCAGTGAGCCGAGATTGCACCACTGCACTCCAGCCTGGTGACAGAGCAAGACTCCATCTCAAAAAAAAAAAAAAAAAAAAAGGAAAAGAAAGATGGCCAAATATAGTGTGAAATTCAATAGAACTTAGTAAAGGGAACTAAGGAATTGGAGACAGCTAAAACTTGGTTTAAATTCTTAACTTTGCTATTTATTGATCTTTATTCCTTGAGCAAGATATTTACCTGCTCAGAACGTTAGTTTCTTTATCTGTTCCATGGGGATAACATCGTGTATATCCTAGAGTCATTCGTTAGTACATGAGATAATGTGTCTAAAGCTTCTGGTGCAATCTCTGAGATGCAATATTTAGCAGCATTAGTAAAAGTTAAATGACAAAATAATGATAAGGATGATCAAAATCAGAGGAGTTTGTTTTGGGAAATAGTGGGTAGCAGATGGTAATCTCTAGAAAAAGTCAACGCCCTCCGCTGGGTCACCCGGCTAAGTTTTGTTATAGTCATTGTGAATCTTTTTCTCCTGCTGGTATGGCATCACCAATTTGAAGGGCATCTGGAGGTAACACTAAGGTCATCTTGCCCTTGAGCAGCAACAGAGATTTGGGGAAGTTGGAAAGCAGAAAGCAAGTAGGGGCTTATAATCTACGACTCAGAATTTTGTTTTTCCTCAGAGTAACTTTAATCATAAACTCTTCTGGCTTTCATATGACAGAGAAATTGGAGAGAAAAGGAGGAATGGGCATATTATCCAGTGAATCCCATTTGCCACTGCATTCATAGATCACCATATGTTCATAATTTATATAAAACCTATTTTAAGCTCATTTTGCATGCATGCCCCCAAATTATTTCCAACTTATATATCTATATAAAATTTAGTTTTTAACAAACCTTTTTAGGCGTATAGCTTTAAACCTTTTATTGCTCTTAATCTAATTTGTTTATTTCACTTTTATTTTTCACAATTTTCTTATTGATGGCTTTTCGAATATTATTCTCAAGCACTTGGACTGATTCTCCCTGATAACCGTTCTTAAATCTGGGGTGAACATATTTATAAGAATCTGCATATAATTAACAATTTGAAAAAAACACAGGTTACCCTTAGAAATAATATCAAACATTAAATGGCACTGTGACTTGTTAGGTGGCTACCATTCCTCACTGCGAAATATAAGAAAAAACTTAATCTTTTATACGAAGTATCATCTGTTACCAACCCGAACTTAAGTTTTACTTTTCCTTTATTATTGTCCATTTCTAGAACATATTGACTTTTCAAATTAATTTATCCAGTGTCCTCTTCGAATATAGGGAAAAACAGAAAAAAAAAACTGTATAGTGTAGTCAGAATATATTGTTTATATTGGACACATCTGTCACATGGGTTAATCTACATTCTGAACCCAAAACAACAATTACACCATTTACACTTCTACTTTATCTTTACAGTATGTATTTGTCTTTTTCAGGAATTCTAGAATTATTAAGGCAATTAACAGTTCAACATTTAAAATATTTTTGCTATAATGGGCTCAAACTCTATTTAAGAGAAAAAAGACATCAATTACTTTTTAAATTATTGATAAAATTGTTGATTTTCTCCCCAATAATATACGCAGGTTTAATTTAAGTCTTATAAACATGAAGCACATTAAGTCAGACACCCCAAATGCAAGCCCAGATCATGTTCATTTCGGAAGGTCAGAAAATCTCATTTTGGTAGACACGCATCGTCTGTGATAAAGCCTTGATTAAAGTGACCCTAAAGGGGCAAATGTGCATTTGGGTTTTGGAACGAGCTTATCATTACTTCTGAAGAAGTGAAGTAATCAAGACTTTTATCACTTCTTCTTCCTCCCATAGATCTTTAGAAGGAACACTGTGGTAGCGGATATTCACATTAAAAGAGAAACAACAGGAGGAAAAGGCACCCGACGAAGGGAAATATTTTCTAGTCAAATTTTCCTGCACCTAACTAGCAAGCTTAAAATGAATAGGCTTAATACCCTTAAGACAGTAATATTTCAAAACACATTTATGCATATTAATTTAAACTTTATCAAGAAACAGAAAATAGATAGGAGTGTGGGAAAACCAAGGCATGAGTGAATGAGTTACCTGTATCCACCTTCACAAGTTTCTTCAATTCTAATTATCACATGAGACACTGTCTATCCACTGTCATGTGCATGGGGTCAGGATCCTAGGCCCCCTGAACTTGCTAGCATTGCCTAGTGGCCTCATAGGCATCCATGAACTAGGAGGCATTAACAATATTCAAAAATCTTTTTGAAAAAAATGGTGGTAAAATTCACATAACATTTGACAGTGATTGTCAGTGATGTGAAGAGACACAGAACACAAATACCTGGGTTTGCAGATGCTGCTTTACTAGAATGTACATTTAATGAGGGCAATGACTATACCCCTAAACAATGCCTGGCACAGTCTGTACACGCAATAAATATTTACTAAATGCTTTAAGGAAAACTCTTTTCTACATCATACTTGCATCATCAAAGCCCGTAACCTCTAGCAGTACACATTCCCCTTTCTACCTTAGCTTCTTCATCCAGCAGATTTAAACGTAACTGTATCATTTTCTAAGACCACATGCTAAGTATTACACATTAAGTCATAAGATGGAAATAAAGATTAAATTATAAATGAGAGCTGGTGAAGGACAACAACACAGGAAGCTACAAACTGAGTGACATTTTAAACAGACTCCTTGATTACAATGTTTTATGTGGAAGAGGTGGAAGGCTATATCACTTCTAAGCCTTTAAAACAGCAATGCTTAAATAACTAGCTTTGAAAGACTAACAATGGAATTTAGCTCTATCCCTGCAACAGCATAACAATGTCATACACACACAAAAAATAAGCTGAAGGCCCCATTGAAATATTTGCATCTTAGAGATCTTCTAAAAAGCTATGTGAGCACAAAAGATGCCACTGCTGTTCCAACACATGAGCCTTTGATGTTCCCTCATCTTTACATCATAGAAGGAGCTCAAAGGGTTAATTAAAATTTAATGATATCGGCAGTACTTTGAAAAAGTTATGAACGTGGGTGAGATCAATCACTTTCTTGGACTGCCTGACTTCAAAGCAGACATTATGCAAAAGGAGAGAGGGGGAAAACTGCTCCAATTCTGAACTGAATTCATAAGCAAGGATTTTCTCATTAGTGGTCTGTACATGGAGGAGATTCCAAGTTCAAACTAAAAAAGAGGTGAGATGCCAAAAAAGTGGTTAATCTGAATGTTAAGCCTTTGATGCGGATCGCATTTATATTTGAATGAACACGTTACCAGAAGCATCGAAACACTGAAAGACCCCAAATCAGGAATCTTGGGATTAAGGGGGATAAACAGCTTTTTTTCTTTATTTCTGCTTTTGGAATCCCATTTTGTTTGCCTGGATTTAGCAAAAGAAGAAACAAAGAAAACTAATTAACTTGTTTATGCATTCCAGTGACATTCTATAGAATGACATTTAAAATGACGAATCTAAACTTCTGTCAAAATGTAAACTTTTGGCTCTCTCCTAGGTTTTTTCTCTACCTGTGTTATCATTACCTAAGGTTCCTAACTATAATTCTCTTTTCCTCTGAAATTCATTTATATGTAAGTATAAAGAATTTTTTTTCCCAGCAAAAGGCAATTCTTTTGAGACACATGAAGCATGCTTAATTTAGGGTTATATCTTGAGGCGGGAATGGTCGTTTTGACATAAATTATAAATGTAGGAGATAGTCTGCTTTCAAACAATTATGAATTGTCACTAGAAACCAGGGAACCAGGAAATGCTCCCAAACTGGTTCTGAAAAGACCACATTCAAATGTTCCTATCTAGTGATACCTTTTCCTAAACCTGTGGGCGGCAAAGGTTTGTGGAGGATTAAGAAGGGAAATTAGCAGAATTATGTATATATTTGGAAGTGAAAATTACATGAGATGTCTATTTGAAAGATTGTGAGAAAAGAAATAGTTGTATATGTTCTCATCTGTCACAATGTTAATAGAAAAACCAAATCATAAAAGTGCCCAATTTGGGAAAACTTTAAAATACGCTGGTTTCCTCCAATACATTTTTTCTCTCAAGATATTTCTTCTAAGATAGAAGAATGGGGTTTCTATGAGCTCCTAAGCTCACATGGTCTGGTGGATTCTGTTGGAAAACTCCCAACATGATCATACAGCAGTTCACGAGAGGAGCTTGCAATACTGATGTTTATATCTATTCAGAAAATGAACAATCTTCTGAATTTATTCTGTTTGTAAACTGCAGAATCTTCCCTGGACTCTTACAGAACCAATAATTATCCTGTCAGCTGCCTTTTTTTTAATCTGATTAAATAAAACATAGGAATTACACTCATTATTTGGAGTTTTGTCTCTCTTTGAAGTTGTGTTTTGATCTTAAGCAAGGAAGTCCTACAATACCCAAAGGATACATCTGGGGTAACAGATCCAGAACCATTGAGAGGTTCTACAGGTAATGTGCACAGGTCAGGTGTAGGACAATGGCAAGTGGGCAGAGGGCTGATAGCTCAGCTCAATTCTCCCACATTTTATAAATTTAAGATTGCTATCATCACCTAATAAAACATATCGGGTGGTGAGATTCAGCCGGGAGCCATCTGTTCAGATCCTTGCAACTACAGTTAATTTTTCCTGAATTAAATACAGAGATTGTGAGAGATAACAAACTTTGATGCTCTCCACATTTTCAGAAAATAGACAAAACACTTCCCCTCACAGATATTGTTTATCCACAGCTATCCTGTGGTTCATTAGGAAGCGATAGCAAGTATCCTTTTAGCTATTCCTTCTTTATAATCTCAAAATAAAATTCCCTCAGTACTACACTTTTTATGTTCCCATGTCTTTGTGTTTGTTTTTTTTTTCAAATGTAAAAACAAAATAACTCGTCTTTCCTTTTATCCTTCCTTCTTCACATTAATGGCCACTGTCCTTATTATATCAATTTTTATTTATTTTCATTCATTTCTGAACATTTTTGACCTCCTAATTTATATAGGTGAATGATCTGATAGACAAAAAGGGACTATGATAAAAACAGCATAAGATAAACACCTCAGAATTTTGACAGGTTCAAGGGTGAGGAGGAAGAGATGCGGGTATATAGGTTATAGTTTTGAATCGGGTGAATACAGAGGGCAACTGTGAGAAGATGATATTTAAGTCACGATCTGGAAACGGTGGAGAAGTCAGTCAAATAACATTCAAGGACAAGAGCATTCCAGACCAAAAGAGCATGCAAAGCACTGAAGAGTAGACTTCGGCTGCTACATTCGAGTTGGAGAAGCTACTGCAGGCACAGGAAGCAAGGAGAAAGTCCATGCATCAGGGCGCTGCATCAATTCATATTTCAATGCACATTTAGCAGAGCTATTTGATATTAGCCTTGTTAGTTTCCTATTTTTTGCCTCTGTCTTACCATTCATCTAGTGTTCCCCCATCTCCTTACTTTAGCCCTGTTTTCTTTGCTTACATTGCCCTCTAATATGAACCTCAAGTATGGCATTAACATTAAGACTTCTTTTTAAGTCTTTTCATTTTTATTTTCATAAAGAAAAGTATCAATATAAAACAATGCCAACAAACAAATGATTCTAGCAGGAAATTTTCTAATGATATAGAAGATAACAGACTTCTCCTTTTACGCACATGTTTACAAATCCTTGAGGGGCTGATAAAGACTGATTACACATACGTTGCCAAGCCATACTTGAACTCTCAGAGTTTGTGATTCATTTCACATTCCCTTTTTGCTAGTATTGTTTTTGTACTGAAAACTCTGAAGTTCTCAAATGAGGTGGCACCAACTTTATGGATGGCGGGATCTCTTAGTTTAATTATTCTTAACATTTTTGGTTCATTTGTACATTACAATTTTTTTCTTGGAATCACCTGCCTCCATCTTGAATGGGAGAAAAACAGGTGGTAAAACTCTTGTACTTTGTAAGCAGAGTACTTGAATAATGATTTTACTTTTCCCTCAGGATAAATTAGCTAGGTGCTTGTAAAGTGACTTCGTTAACATCACTCCTTACCACGTGTTTCGTGAAAGAAGAAAAGGTAAGAAACTTCACTACTGACCATTTATGATTCTCTTCCGATTTCACAATATGGTGCTTTCCCAGTTTGCATATATAAGTCTCTTTCTGTAATTAAAAAAAACAGTATTTTGATTCTAATTTATGTTTCTGACTTACAAAAGAAGGAACTATACTTAGTTCATTTCACTGGGAATAATAAAAATAAGTAGTTGTAAATTGGTATTTTCCATTTTATTTAAATCTATACTTAAAATCTATTTTTGAAACATGGGGTTTTGTTTCCATTCCTGACTCCACTTGTCAAGGATATCCATAAAGGTGGCTAGATTTTACAATACTGATTCAGGTCAAAAATGAAATAAATCTTGTCTGCAACTACTGTAGCCATAGTAAGATTTCTGAAGGCGATCAGAAACACAGTGGGAAGTCCTGTGATTGAAGGATTTAGCTTAGAAAGTCAAACCAAAGATGATGGGAGTATAATCAGAAAAGGAGAGTTAGATCAGGAGAGGTGGATGAAATGAGGTGCAAAAAAGGAGCCCTACAAAAAAGAAATGAAGGCTTTAAATTTATCAGTCTTAATAAGCAACGAAAAAAACAGGAGGGGATTGAAAAGAGCAAGAGAGAAAAGAAGGAAGAAGAATGGGAGAGCTTTAAAGTGAAAGTAGAGAAAGGAAGCAGAAAGCTAGACTAAGGCAGCACACCTGATCATCTATGATATTTAAAAGGATAGGTTTAATAAAAGCACATTTATATTTAAACAAATAGTGTGATATGGAAGTTAAAAAGCAGAATGCTCTGAATTTACACTATCCAGAAGTCCTGTTTCCATTAGGTATCAGCTAAGTTCTTGGGTCAGTCCTTAACTTTGAAATCTTCTGTTTCCTTTCCTGTGAAATGGGATAATACATGTACAATTCACTGGAGATTGTATCAGAACCCATAAAATCATGCTTGTAATACATTTATTATGATACATGAAGCATAGCAAGTAGTCCAAAATGTTACTTATTCTTATTTCACAGTAACAAAGTGTTTAAAGAAGTATATGCCACTACTTGCCCTAATTCACTTTTTAAACAAATCACTGCACTTCATATTTAAACTCACACAGTATCATTTAAATATCAACTACATAAACAGCAATCTAGTTTCTTCCTATTCCCTTTTGGCATAGTTAACTGTAAGAAAACTCTAAAGAAGAGTTGATTTCTTATTCTAAGTTTAATATCCCACCCCCCAATTTTTGCTTCCACTTTCATCCCAATGAACTCAAAGCTTTTAAGCAAATTAAATAATTTGGCAAAATTAGTGCACACAGTGTGATAGACTTGATATGCTATATAGTCCTCTCTGGAGTGTTTGTTGAAAGACTATATCAATATGAATGTCAAATTACAAACACTGGAGTCTGTGCACTACGGGATATGGGAAAGTGGAGGTCTTTTAAATCATCCTGATCCTTTCCACATTCACTGAGTTGGAGCTACTACATACTAATCTACCTTGGCAAGTTGCCTTTTCTGTGTTATTTCCCTACTAGCTCTGCTACCATCCTCCCTCAGAGAGAACCCGTATAATTCAATCCTATCAGGTCTCCCACATCTATTCTTGTCACCTCCCAAGCATTTTTGGCAGAATTATCTTTTCAAATATAACTGATAATGCAACTGTCATGATGAAAGCCTGCTATTGTTCCCCACTGCTACATCAATAAACAAAGATTTTTATATTTTGATATTTTAGATCATTTATATCAAAATAATGAAGGTTCTATACATTGCCTACAGGGCCTTATCTACACCTCATGCTCCTCTTCATCCTCCGTCTACTCACACTCTCCACACCCCGATCACATTGGCTTTCTTGCCAGTTTGGAGAAGGCACTGACCTTCTCCTGCCCCTGGGCCTAAACACAAGCTCTGTCCTCTCTTCTCCATTTAGGCATGGGCTGCTCTTTTCCAAACTTCAAAGCACATTTTTAAAAAAGTTAACTCTTCAGATTCCAACTCAATGCCACCCCAGAGAATCTTTCTTCCTCACTTTGCCCCTGCTCTGCCCTCATCTCATAGTCATTTTATTGCTTTCCCAGAATCCTGCATTTTCTCTTTATAGCACTAAAATGTCAACTATTCTGTCATTTCTCCTGGACTTTTCTATAAATATCCTATTTAAATTGTAACTGCTATATTTTTCCTTGTGATTGTTACTTAATATTTATCTCCTTATTAGAATTTAAATTTGATTAAAATTGGGACTTTGTGTTGTCTTGCCATTAGATCCCAGCACTTACTACATAGACAACATAAGTGTTTTATGTAATAATAAAGAAATAAAAGGTCCAGGAAGCATATTTGGTTTTTTGTTTTGTTTTTTTTTTTGAGACGGAGTCTTGCTCTGTCGCCCAGGCTGGAGTGCAGTGGCTATCTTGGCTCACTGCAAGCTCCGCCTCCTGGGTTCACGCCATTCTCCTGCCTCAGCCTCCTGAGTAGCTGGGACTACAGACACCCAACACCATGCCCAGCTAATTTTTTGTATTTTTAGTAGAGACAGGGTTGCACAGTGTTAGCCAGGATGGCCTCAATCTTCTGACCTCATGATCTGCCCACCTCAGCCTCCCAAAGTGCTGGGATTACAGGTGTGAGCCACCACACCAAGCCTTGGCTCTTTAACATATGTGATCTTCTCCCTACCAGGCAAGGTAGGATGGTGTGTCACTATTCACCGCTGATGAACCCAGTTAGGAGAGGCAAAAACCATTCCCAAGATCACATATCTAGCTGTTGCAGGAAGTCAGGGATCCCGAATAGAGGGACCGGCTGAAGCCATGGCAGAAGAACGTGGATTGTGAAGATTTCATAGACATTTATTAGTTCCCCAAATTAATACTTTTGTAATTTCTTACACCTGTCTTTACTGCAATCTCTGAACATAAATTGTGAAGATTTCATGGACACTTATCACTTCCCCAATCAATACCCTTGTGATTTCCTATGCCTGTCTTTAATCTCTTAATACCATCATCTTCATAAGCTGAGGAGGATGTATGTCTCCTCAGGACCCTGTGATGATCGCGTTAACTGCACAAATTGTTTGTAGAGCATGTGTGTTTGAACAATATGAAATCTAGGCACCTTGAAAAAAGAAAAGGATAACAGCAATGTTCAGGGAACAAGAGAGATAACCTTAAACTCTGACCACCGGTGAGCCAGGTGGAACAGAGCCATATTTCTCTTCTTTCAAAAGCAAATGGGAGAAATATCACTGAATTCTTTTTCTCAGCAAGGAACATCCCTGAGAAAGAGAATGCATCACCGAGGGTGGGCCTCTAAAATGGCCGCTTTGGGGGGCAGCCATCTTTTATGGTTGAGCTGTAGGGGTGAAATAAGCCCCAGTCTCCCATAGTGCTCCCAGGCTTATTAGGACGAGGTAATTCCCACCCAATAAATTTTTGGTCAGACTGGTTGTCTGCTCTCAAACCCTGTCTCCTGATAAGATGTTATCAATGACAATGCGTGCCCGAAACTTCATTAGCAATTTTAATTTTGCCCCCGTCCTGTGGTCCTGTGATCTCGCCCTGCCTCCATTTGCCTTGTGATACCTTATTACCTTGTGAAGCACGTGATCTCTGTGACCCACGCCCTACTCATACACTCTCTCCCCTTTTCAAAATCACTAATAAAAACCTGCTGGTTTTGCAGCTCAGGGGGCATCACGGAACCTGCCGACATGTGATGTCTCCCCCGGATGCCCAGCTTTAAAATTTCTCTCTTTTGTACTCTGTCCCTTTATTTCTCAGACTGGCCGACACTTAGGTAATATAGAAAAGAACCTATGTGAAATATCGGGGGTGAATTTCACCCGATATCTGGCTGAATTTCCCCCAATATCTAGCAGGTGCCAGAGCTGAGATTAAACCTTTTCTGTTTTATTTAGAAAATCAAGGTTCTATTCTCAACATTCTGCTACTTCTTACTCTCTCAGTTCCCTGAACTTTGATCCCAGAAATGTTTAAGTGAACTTACTTCCTGCTACTCCTGTCTTAGTTGTTTTCTGTGCTACATTTCCTTGACTTTAGGCACCATTTTATTCAGCTTTGACCAAAGGGACATAGGACTCCCAAGTTCCTATAGAATCATCCAGTAATGAATTTTACATTATGTGTTTCTCTCTCCATCACTTACAAAGGTTGCAAGTGTTGGGACTGTCAAAATTCAAACATAATATGAACTAGAGCTTTCACCATCCTTAGATTCCTTTTGACTGAGTTATTTTTCCCCAGATGACATCAGTGCTCCTTGGAAGACTAGTGTCAATACACATTTCTTTTTCTTTCTGCCCAAGTAAATGTAGTCATAGAATACTGTGTTCTTTAAAATTGAACCTGTTTGAAATAATAGCAGGTAACAGAAGCAGGATGGAAATACATTTCATTTGTTTAGTTGGTTGTTGTTTTACCTTGGATATATATATTTCAAGGAACCTTCCCACTGGAAGCTAAAACAGCTTAGACAGTTAGAATTACCTGACTTTCGGAAACATGGATAGGTAGTATGTTCATCTTCATCAAAAGTAGCATGTACCTCCCCTTCAGCATGTCAGAGCCTGGGCACCACCTCCAGTTTTGCCTGTGTCTCCTGTATACATTAATCAGGCACAAACTGCATACTTTTAGATATCAAAATGACTTTAAATGCTGATCCTTTGATGTCCTTAAGGGATATTACCAAGAAATGCCTAATATTAAGACCAAGCCATGAATATTAAGACCAAGGCATGAATATGTATGTACAGATTATGTATAAATGATATATAATCACTTGTTAACCTTTATATCCCTTTTAGAATAAGTGTTAAATGAATAAAGCTAAAAGGAATAAGCTGTCTTTTGCCCTTTCCTTCCCTAGGGTTTTATAGTTCAATGCCCTCCCTTCTGATTTAAAAATTATGGTTTAAATATTCTTTTCAGAATGGTTTTTACACGTTAGTACAGTTTACATAATATCCAAATAAATTCCAAGTGTATGTTTTCAATTGCAAATGTTCAATTATTTTTGATGTTAGAACAGAAGTTACAGAAAAGAATAAAATCCTACTGTGTTATGTTTATCACATTCAAGGTGATGAGAGTGAACACAAGACCACTTTTTCTATTCCCAGAGCCTAGAAAATGTCATTCCATAGATATTTCTACATACAATCAATAGTATTTTAGAGCTAAATCAGAAAATAATGAAGTTACTCTGGTTTAAGGTAAGGGGCAGAACCCTGCCCCCTCAGGCGGTTCACTTTGTGGGAACCACCAAAAAAAGAAACCATGGAATTTGTCTTGAAAATTAAGAATCTATCTCAGTCTCCCTGGGCTAAATTGCAAAATCAGATTTTCAATGTACCTCAGTGACTTGCCAAGGGGAATGAAGACCAGTTACTGGCTAGACTAGAACTGTAGAAGGTAGTTCTTTTCACTGTCTCACTAGGGCTTTAGGTCACTCTGCTTTTATTCATCAAATAGAAGGCTGACCAATTTTCTTATAGGTCTGGATTCATAATATCTGCCTTGATTCAATCATTTGATGTGGCTTCTAAGAAGACCTAAAATGTCAGAAAGTAAAACTATAGAGTAAAATAGCAGAGTTAGATAAATTATTAAATAACTATTTATTTTTGCCACATGTTTCAATTTGGGTTAAAAACACAAGACTAAATCATGAGTTAAAAAAACACTATGCTTGCCCTTACAGAACTTACAGTCTAGTGTGGGATGCTGGCATTAAGTAACCATTAAAATAAATGTAAAATTACAACTGGGATTAAGACAATAAAGGAATATCACATGGTAACATAAAGATGCAGAACTCTCCTTTATTCTAGAGGGTCAGGGAGGATATAGAGATATTTTTGACTGAAGTAAAATATTTAACAGAACACATTTTGTTGAAATGGTATAAAACAATTGAAAACATTTAATTGTCTTCATTGTTGCATTTTAAAATGATTTTTTTTTTACGTACATCCAAATTGAGGCTTTAGCTTCAATTTTATGACAAAATACATCTTAAGCATAATACCTCACTATTCATAATGGTATGTTTTTACAAAATAAAGAACCATCCATCTCTATGATTTTGCTAAAGATAAGTGTACAAATACTGTATTTCCATAAACATTCTGCATTCTTCTGTATGAAGTATGATCTATCCCAGGCACACAAACACTTTCTTTGCATTAGAAGTAAACTATATTATATTGAAGGAGAATATCTTCAATATAAACTAAACCATAAGAATAAAATTGGTTTCTATTGAATAAGAAGTATTGGGATAAAAATCCTTTCTGCAACAGTTAATGTATCTGTCCAACGTTATCATGTCAGTTACTAATAATTACACTTCACTAACAAATCATGTAAATAAATAATATATATATGTTTTTCCGACAGGCTATTCTAAAAAGACTGAATGTGTGTGTTAGGAAGCTTGGATATATTAGCAGGAAAGATAATCCATCGTGGGAATTGTTCCATTGCTTGAAACAATAAAGTGGATATTTCAAGAAATAATAAACAATGTGCCCTTTAAAAATCCAAATAAGATGAGCTATTGCATTTAAAATATTTCAGTTTTTTGAAGAGTGAAATAGACACAATGTTCTCATGTATTAATCATTATCAAGTAATAAAGTATTTGAGTTACTTAGTATACTTGGCAGGCCCCTCTGAGAATCTCAACATTGTGAAGAAGATAAGTCATCACAGCAATTAATTGGTCATTGGTATTGATTCATATTAAATTACCTATAAATCTCATATTTTTTTTCTTTAAAACCATATTTTACCTCTCAGTACTTTGAGAGGCCAAGGCAGGGGTATCACTTTAGGTCAGAAGCTCGAGACCAGCCTGGCCAACATGGTGAAACCCTGTCTCTACCAAAAATACAAAAATTAGCCAGGCATGTAGTATATGCCTGTAGTCCCAGTTACTCGGGAGGATGAGTCATGAGAATGGCTTGAACCCAGGAGGTAGAAGTCGCAGTGAGCCGAAATCTTGCTACTGCACTCTAGCCTGGGCGACTGCGTGAGACTCTGTCTCAAAAAAAAAAATCATATTTTAAGCTGAAAAAATGTACAAAAAACAAAAGTTCTTAATTTATCAAATATACTGTAAGGACTTTCTCTTTTTTCATAACCATAGCAGAGAGAAGAATTAGGACTTAAATTAGAACAGAAACCAGAGTGAGAAAGTATTCCTCGAACTAGGAACCAAAAACTGTTTGCAAGTTAACCGAACTTCAGCTTATATCATGTGTCTCTATAAGAAATAGAATATACATGTTGTTATCAGGAATTCTTAAAACTTTAGGGTCAGGGAGAGAAGAAGGCAGGTGTTTAAAAAAAAAAAAAACCCCTCTTATTTTAAATAAACTAGAAGCAGAGATTAAATTCAGTCTTCACTTCTTTCCTTTCTACTAGAAGGCCTCCAGTGCTGCCATTTGTCAGATTTTGACTGAATATCTCTTTATATTTGTCTGCTCTACAACCTCTGCATACATTCATTCTCTAAAGTTATCATTTCATATGGTTGTCTCATATTTCATTCTTTTATTAAATAAGAAAAACAATGAGTAATTATAAGTCAGGGATATGAAAATGATGAACCCCACTGAACTCAGAGTCTGACTGCCCTGTGTATGTGTGTGAAGACTTAGACGGGGTCCTAGTGCTCTGTGTTGGCGTCGCATTCTGGCAGTAAGTTACCTCTACAGCACTCTCAATAGTGCCCTAGTGAGCTAGCAATGTTAATGCATTTTCTTGGGTATCTCACATATTACTAGGGAATGACATTTGCATGGCAGAGATCCTCATTATGGAATAATAAAAAACACTGCAGACACATCTAAAGGCAAAAACAGTGGCCAAGAGACTCACAGCTGTTAATGGGAACCCTATGTCCATTTTCTATTCTGGATATAAAAAGTTAAACAGAGCATTGCCTGTTCCATTTAAAGGTCTTACCTTGTTGAGGAGCCAAAGTAAGTCATCTAGAAATTTTAATTGTCTTTGCTGCCCTTAAAATATCCTACCTCTTTCTGTTTTATTCCTATCAGTCAGAAATCAAAGAAGGAGGATCTCATCCAGAAACCTTCTCTATCTAGCTTGTAAAATCCCAAACTACAGAAATCCTAGAAGAAAATCTAGGCAACACCATTCAGGACATAGGCACAGGCAAGAATTTCATGATAAAAATGTCAAAAGCAATTGCAACAAAAGCAAAAATTGACAAATGGTATATAATTAAACAAAAGAGTTTCTGCATAGCAAAATAAACTATCAGTAGAGCAAACAGACAACCTACAGAATGGGAGAAAATTTTTGCAAATCCATCTGACAAAGGTCTAATATCCACAGTCTACAAGGAACTTAAATTTATAAGAAAAAAAACACTAAAAAGTGGGCAAAGACTATGAACAGACACATCTCAAAGGAAGACATTTATGCAGCCAACAACCATATGAAAAAAAGCTCAACATCACCGATCATTAGAAATATGCAAGGCAAAACTACAATGAGATACCATCTTACACCAGTCAGAATGGCTATTATTAAAAAGTCAAGAAACAACAGATGCTGGCAAGGGTGTGAAGAGATATGAAAGCTTTTACACCATTGATGGGAATGTAAATTAGTTAAGCAATTGTGGAAGACAGTGTACAGATTCCTCAAATACCTAAAACCAGAAATACTATTTGAGGCAGCAATCACATTAAGGGGTATATACCCAAAGGAATATAAATCATTCTATTTAAAGATACATCCATGCCTATGTTCACTGCAGCACTATTCACAATAGTAAAGACATGGAATCAACCCAAATGCTCATTGATAGACTGGATAAATAAAATGTGGTACATATATACTATGGAATACTGTGCAGTCATAAAAAGGAATGAGATCATGTCCTTCGCAGGGACATGGATGGAACTGCAAGCCAGTAGTATCCTTAGCAAATTAACGCAGGAACAAAAAACCAAACACCACATGTTCTCACTCATAAGTGGGAGCTGAACAGTGAGAACACATGGATACAGGGAGGGGAACAACACACACTGGGGCCTGTCCAGGGTGGGGGTGTGAAGAGGGAGGGAGATCATCAGGAAAAATAGCTAATGCATGCTGGGATTAATACTTAGGTGATGAGTTGATAGGTACAGCAAACCACCATGGAGCATGTTTATCTATGTAACAAACATGCACGTCCTGCACATATACCCAGGACCTTAAAATAATGAAAAAGTAAAAAAGTTAGCGTACAGTATTCTCAACCCTTAGACATAACAACATGAAATAGCTAGGATGTATTTAAGAAGAGCCAATGGCATGTGTTGGGGAACTGTTTCATTCTGGGGACAGTGATGCAATAAGGGAGGTGGGAACCTAAATTTAGATGCCATTTGAAAAAAAAATCCTTTAAAAATGATTAATACTAGTATATGCCAGTAAAGCAAATTGAGTTTTCAAGTTATAGTGCATAGCACCGTAACGTTTCCTTGCTCTATCATCAAAGTAAGAACAACCCAAGCTCTACAATTGTATAAATACCCTCCTGCATAATTTTTTTCATGTTAATTATTATATACTTAATTTACAATATATTGATGATTTGAAAGCTGCCTACCTAATGTTCTTATGGAAAACCGTTATAAATCCCTCTATGTAGTGTTTAGTATCTCACAATGATTAAACAATGGCAACCAACTTTAGAGTTTAAAAGGTACTTATTTAAAATAGACATGAAAACCAACATACAAATGTAGGTATTTTATTCAAAATTGTCTCCAACTGTCACCAACTGGGATGCAAACGCATACCAGGCCTGGTAATTAGAGATCATTAGACCCATATCTGTATTTGACTGTTGCACAGGGGTAAAATTTGGTGGCAGGAGCCAGATATCGGGGATGGGAGGAGATGATCTCAGCTGTTGGCAGTGGAAGCCTGAAACAAGCGGGCATCAGGAAGGTGACAAATAGAAATAAGCGCAGAAGATAACTAAGAGATCAAGAGAAAAGAGCAGTGCTGTAAAATGAAACTGATTTTTGGGACTCTGTGTTGAAGAACAGAGCTTTTACTGGCAAAGTCTGTTACTTACAGTAACTTAAGCTCTTCTGAGTTTTTTTTTTTTTTTAACACTTCTTGAGAGAGAGTAGACATATATTTGTCTGTATATAAATACACGTTGCAATGTGTGAGATAGAGAGGAAGGGAGAAGGAGGAAATAAAATGACAAAAGGATCCTTGATAAATAATCACAGTTGATTTTTTTTTTAATCCAGAATCCCCAGAAAATTTTCTACTTTCCTGTACTTGAGTTCATATACATATGGTCATTTATTTCAAAGATGGCAGAATCCCCAAATGATGAGTCATTTAAAAAAAATGATTACACATGGTTGTTCCTCATATGGCTTGAAATAATAGGCTTCTATGAATAAGAAGTTCTTGGTACCTATAGTAAATCCTGTATTAACTAACACTTTGAAATAGACTGCTAAGCAGTATACACAGATTATGATTCTTTACTACAATGTCAAGAAGCAAGTAAATGGTTTATGGAAAGGAAAGATGATCTTTCCAGGGGTATAAAAGGGAGATCAATGAACATATTTAAACTGTTAGTAAATATAATATTTATTAATCATATTTAGTAATAATATTCATTTTGAGACAGGGTCACCTAGGCTGGAGTATAGTGGCTCAATCACAGCTCACTGAAGTTTTAATCTCCTGGGCTTAAGCAGTATTCCCACCTCAGTCTCCCAAGTAGCTGGGACTACAGGCATGGACCACCACACCTGGCTAATTATTTTTTTCTTTTTTTGTAAAGATGGGGTCTCGCTATGTTGCCAGGTTTGTCTTAAACTCCTGGGCTTAAGCAATCCTCCCGCCTCAGCCTCCCAAAGTGCTAGGATTACAGATGTGAGCCATCATGCCCAGTTGCTGTATTTAATAACATGGGTTGTGTGGCAGGCATCTTATGACATGGCCTGCAGTGATCTCATTTCTTGGTATTCATGCCCTATACAATCCTTTCCCTTGAGTGTGGCTGGGCCCATTTATTTGCTTCTAATGAATTGAATATGGTAAAAATAATAGGATAACACTTCCCAGGTTTGATTACAAAAAACGCTATGGCTTCTCCGAGACTTTCTCTCCACTCCCTCTCTCCCTCTTCTCACATACTTGCTCTGATGAAGCAAGCTGAAGAAGCCTGCATGACGAGGAACTGAAAATAACCCCTGGCTAACCACCAGGGAAGAAAGAAGCTCCTCACTTCAGTGATCTTTGAGGAACTAACTCCTGCCAACAACCATGTGAAGGACATTGGAAGATTCTTGCTCATTTGAGTCTTCCAGTGAGAACCTTGGCTGATTCCATAATTACAGCTTTGTGGGATTCCCTGGAGCAATGGACTCAGCTAAGTTTGACCCATAGAAATTGTGAGATAATAAATACCTGCTGTTTGAAGCTACTGAGCATTGGGATAACTTGTCATGCAGCAATAGACAATTAATATAGATTTTTTATTAGAAATATAAAATCTTAAGCAGTCCTTCTGAAAAATTTGCCAAACAATCTCAGGAAAAAGTTTACTAATGTCTGTTTATTGATTTACCTATTAAAGATGTAAAAATCAGGACTGGGGAAAGGTCTAACCAGAGGGAACATTTTTAAATACCAACCAATTTGTTATAATGTTGGATGAAACACTTCTTGTCCTCTTTTCTTTTCTTTTCTAACTAGACTCACTCTCTTGGTAATTACATTTTGTCTTATGGTTTTAAATACCATCTATATGTCAAGAACTTCCAAATTTATATTTTAAAATTTGTTCCAAAAATCAAAATACATATCCTACTACCTACTTGAAATTTCCACTGGCATGCTTAATAGAATATCTCAATCCCTACTGATCTCTATAGTTTTGTTCTTTCTCAAGATAGATTTGACTGTTTGGGGTCTTCTGTGGTTCCATATGAATTTTAGGATTCTTTTTTCTATTTTTTTTAAAAGTGCCACTGAAATTTTGATAGGGATTACATTCAATCTGTAGATTGCTTTGGGTATCATCAACATTTTAACAATATTAATTCTTCCATGAACATAGGATGTCTTTCTTTGTGTCTTCTATAATTTCTTTCATCAATGTCTTCAAATTTTCAGTGTATAGAGCTTTCACCTTCTTGGTTAAATTTATTAGTAAGTATTTTATTATTAATTTTTTCATGCTATTGTAAATGGGACTGTTTTGTAAGTTCTTTCTCAGCCAGTTCATTGTTAGTGTATATAAACACAATGGATTTTTGTATGTTGATTTTGTATCCTGCAACTTACTGAATTTATTAGTAATGACCGTATTTTGATAGAGTGTCTAGGGTTTTCTATATATAAAATCGTGTCATCTGCAATCAGAGACCATTTAATGTCTTCCTTTCCAATTTGGATGCCTTTTATCTTTTTTCCTCAAACCGAATTGGCCACTCCAACTTTTTATAGCCTTCATATTTTAAATATCAGCAACTCCATTACTTCAGTTGTGCAAAGCCAAAATTTGAGTCATTCTTGACTCATCTCTCTCATACACCAGGGTCCAATTCACCAAGAAATCTTGGCTGCACCTTCAAAATATATTTAGAATTTACCACTTCTTACCATTTATTTACAAGCCACTGTAATCTTTTACCTTGTTTATTGCAATGGACTCCTAATTAGTTTGATTACATATACTAGCTCTGCTTCTTTCATCAGTTCTCAATATCATTACCAGGGTAATCTTTTAAAAACAGTACAGAGATCATTTCCTTTATCCCAATTTCACTCAGAGCAAGATACAAAATGTCTTCAATGGCCTACAAGACCCTACAAGATCTTGATTACCATTAGCTCTTTGACATCACTTATTACTATTCATTTATGTACTTGCTCTTTTCAGCAACATCAGCCTCCTGGTTCTTCCCCTAATATCAGTCATGTCAATTATCAGTAAAGCGTTTTTAAGCCTTTGCTCAGATGTTACCTACTTGATGATGCCTACTATAACTACTCTCTTTAACTGTAGCCTCCCTACTCCCACCCCTGTCTCTAACAGGCTTACTTTGCATTATTTTAAAACAAAAGTTTAAGCATTTATCACCGTCTAACATCTTCTCTGCTTTACTTACATATTTTGTTACTTGCTTGTTGTCTGCTTTTTAAAAAAATACAAGCCACTTTTTTGTTATTCACTGATGTATGTTTTATTCACTTTCTAGAAAGGTCCTGACATGGAAAAAACTCTCAGTAAATATTGTTTGGATGAATGAATGAATGAATGCCAAAGTAATACCACTTTAAGATGGTCCATTGACATCCCAAATTAATTTATCCTAATACTCTGCTCAAGTTGCACAAGATACACACATTCCCTGAATGACTTTTCTTGTCTCTGACTTTTATACCTGCTGCTCTCACTTCCTTTTACACTCTTATTCATTCTTCCCTCCAGTCCCAATTCTGTAGTCCTTGTAGCTCTCCTTAATGGGTTAACCATGCTTTGAGCCATAGCATACATGCTAACTCCTCTAAGAAGACTTTTCTGACATCCATTAACCACCCACCACTCCTACCTCCCACTAAAGCTAGTTTTGACACCCACCCACCTGTAATGCCGGAAAACCCTACACTTATCCTTAATGCTATAATAACTGGATAGCAATCAGTTCTTACTGTGCCAGGAGCTCTGCTAAATGTTTTATGTGGATAGTTTTATTTAATGATCATAACATGTATGCTAAAAATGTGTACTAGAAACATCTGGTGCTTCATTCACATCATGTCATTTTTTTTTAAAGTTTCCTGGTCCCCTTCCTGCCACCTCCCCCTCCTTTTTTTTTTTTTTTTTTTTTTTTTTGCCAGTTTAATGTGGATTTGTCTTCAATAACTTTCACCTGTGACTTTTCTTTAGTGGTCAGCCCTCAAGTTATTGGAGCCACTCTGCATCCCAATCAGAAGTTCTTGGGAATTATTTTCCTCCAAGGGAAATTGTTTGTCAATGTGTGTGGCCTTGAAGACTATAAAAGGCCAACGCCCTTAATCCAGATTGGTCTAACACTGAGCTTAAGAATAACTTCAGAGTTTCCTAGGGGGACCAGGCTGATATAATCCTCTGCTGGATTTTGCCCGAAATTTAATTCTGCTTGTCTTGTTCTTTGCACCATCTATCACGAGCAGCCTACTGAGTAGTGAGTAGATGTCCAACAAATACGTGTCTAATTCATGTTGGTTAATAATACTAGCAGGCTTTTATGGTAGAAGTTAGTTATACTCTGGTTGAAAATACGTCAAGTAAAAATTAATTGATAATCAAGAAGCAAAGAAATAACTTTAAGTGTGAATAATCTGAAAAATTTCATAGGCTTGACCTATAAAAAGATATCAGTCTTGCAAATATAAGAAATGAAGCATAGTGGATTTGGGGAATAAAAAATAAAAACTCCCTAACATTAAGGTTTTCTATATATCCACCTACAGTTTTTCAATCGATTTAGAAAATATCTCTCAGATATGAAATAATATAGAATAAATAGCTGTCTTAACCAAACTCTCTTTACTGTCTTCTAAGTAATAGCATGGTAGTCATAAGGCTAAGTGCCATACAGATATTATCTCATGGACTCCTCATAAATATCCTCATATATAGGTACCATTAACATCCCCACTTCACAGATAGGAAAGCAGAAGCATAAAAAGTGTAAATAATCTGGCCAGATTAACACGAATAATATGAGAGTAAACCTGGAAGTAAAATGGGGTGGAATAAGTAGCTTTTGTAAGCAGCGTTTAAGGCTGCTTCTCCTGTTCTCAATTGATAGTTGATGATCTGTCTTCAATCACTTCTCTGATCTTTTTTTTTTTTTTAACACTTTCTATTGAAGTAGTAGAGACTGCCAAGGTTTGCAGAACAACATTTAAATAATCATTTCACCCTAAGAAAAAATTACTCTTGTGTATGGCATTAACGAATAAAATTATCTGAGACATGACTAATATACTTTAACACAATAAATGCATTTAACTGATTTATTATTTCTGTGCCAGGGAAAGGTTCTATGTACACAACTTATGTGATTAATATCAAGAATTTATACATAATTTACAACCCTTTTATATAACTATGTTAAATAAACTGTAAGAACAATGTTCATGATGGACTTTGCCTCGTTTTAAAAGGATATTATTTCAATTTTCACTTCATGTTTCAAAAATGCAAACTTTCTTTAGCCCACAAAATCATCACAAAGAATGTACTTTATATCGATATGAGTTTTTCATAGGAATACATAAAATATTTTAATTTCAAATGAAATATATCTGTCTTAAAGAAAGCTTGATTATCTATGATTCGTGTTTCAAATAAGTTCTAAAAAGTCAAGTAATAAAAACTTTGGCTAAAAAGCTTTTAAAATAATGCTGTTGTCCCAGAAAACAATTATATTTCTTGTATCCAGGAGCAGGTTATTTCCAAAGCCTTTACTTAATGGCAATTGCTTTAATGTTTGCCTAAGGAAAATGTTAAAATATTAATAAATCAGTAACCTATTCCTTGATAGTGAGTCACCTGTTTGAACTTTCAGTTCAATCACTTACAAAAAAAAAGAAAGCCAAAATTTAATATAAATATGGAAATGGAAGTAGATATATTATAAAAGAAGAAATATGTAGACAGATATTTTTCCAGTCAGAGGTGGCAACTTCAACTGTAGCAAAAATAAAAGTAGTGCATGTGGAAATTAAATAGGAAAATTTAAAAATTGGCAAAATCTTCAGTCTAAAATCTTCAGTGGGCTTCAATTTGTAGTCTTCTGCAATAATCAGACATTTAAAAGTAGTTCCATTTAATCAAAAAGGATATAAAGCACATTTTAGAACATTTCATTACAGAAATACTATATATCATTATCTGAGAAGAACATATGTAAAACATTCAAGGTTTTCTCTGTGTAACCACTATAGATTTAAGCATTATTGAAAGGAACATTTAAAGTCTGTTAAATGTACACAAATGTAAAATGTAAGTCCCAGTCTTACTGGCCTTTATAATAATTAATTTTTACATAATTTATTCAACACAATACATGAAATAATTTAAACAATCTGCTGATTGATGTTTAACTATTATACCTACATGTGTAATTTATGAAACTTCTGGGCAATTTAGATAACTTTCTTCTTTGTGTTGAAATTGTGTTCCGTATATCTGAGCACCTCCAGCAATGCTATTTTCCTGAACAAAAGATTATAATTATTCATAAGTAAACATGAACTGCTTTTGACAAAGAAGCAAATGAAAGATTGATAGTATCATAGCTGAACACATACCTCCACACAAGACAGAAAAAACAGATGGACTTCGATTACCCAGCCACTTAAAGAACAATTGTTTTACTCTGATTTATCTGTAATATGGTTTTATTTCTAGACTTTGTTTGGCATTTGCATAGATTATTTTTGTTTTAACACCAAGATGCTAATGTGTTAAATTAACTTACTTCTTTCTGTTGATCACCTCCCGTATCCATATCCTTTTTAGAACTCTCTTTCCACTGCTTAATTCAAGTACATAGAGTCTTCCTTCCAGATTTTGCAGTGGCTTAGTCTATCTGCCATCTCTCTCTGCAGCTTATGATTCACATTCAAATGGCTAATCAAGTCACTGTAATCATGCCATTCTTCTACTTGGAGATTTTTGGTGGTTTTTTATTGCCTGAGCATAATTTACAAGTCCCTAGCATAGTATTCATAGCTCTTAATGATCTGTTCTTATCTTTCTAATTGTATATCTTAGTTCTTCCATATGCAATTTTTCATCAATATAGAGTTTTGACAAGATTTATTTTTATCATTGCAATATGTGAATATTTGAATACCTTGTGATATATCCATCCTATGAAACAGTATTAAAACTGTCAAAACTGGGACATTTAATATGAACTAGACTGATATATCTGAGTATTATGTAACACAGAACATAAGTATATGTTCTGTGAGCTGTAGGCAGTATATTTTAGATTTTTAAGCTCATTTTCTCCTTAATAAAATTGAGAAAACAATAACACATACTTAAATTCCATATACTTATTAGGAATAATGTATGGTAAGATGTATGCTAACACATGAAGCATGTGTAAAATGAAATAAACATAAATAAATGTTGGATTTCATGATATTGGTAACAAAAATGAAGGTAAAAATGATGATGAAGAGAAGAAAGTTGAATGATAATAAAAAAACAAGAAAACCTCCATATAAGCTTTAGTATGATCTCAAGTTTACACACAGGCAGATAGAAACATATTATTCTGTAAAGTAATATTTTACAATGGGTAAACAATGGGTAACTGTGAGTGGCACCTCTAATATTCTTCCACAGATAACAATTATAACCTTTGGACAATAGGGACAACCTAATTTAAGGTACTGGTGAATGAAAAAAGGCAGGGAGGCAGGGAGGCAGGGAGATACTGAAGAGAAATTGACACTAGGAAGAAATAAAGGGCTGGGTTTGAGCTTTATATTTTGTGCAGCGTGTACTCTGAGAGCAGTCTCAAGTTTTCATCATGTGGGGTGCTTAATGTGGTGACATAAAAGCTGCAGTCTTATAAACTTGAAGTGATAGAGAATTTGCGGAAATCACAGCACATGCAAAGTGAGGAAACCTAAGGAAAGTGCCAGAGTTGAGGAGCTCGAAGTAATGTAGATAATCCCTGCCTGCCCAAAACACTGACTGGCCAAATAACCATGTAGGCACAGAGCACATTACAAGAAGTTAAATGAACACTGAAGAAAAGTGAACAGAGATTTTTATCTACTGTCCACCTTAGTAAGGACAAAGTTGGAAGTGTGAGTTCAGCCACGCTAATTGCCTTTTTAAAAAAATCTATATTCTTCAGATAAACAGAAAAAAATTCATAATCCCTACAATTCATATTCACAGTGTCCAGCATATAAACTGAAATTATGTAGCATACAGAGAAACAATTATATGACAGATCATTAGGGGAAAAGACAGTCAAAAGAGATTACCCTCAAAATTGCAGATGTTGGAAATAAGAGACAAAACTTTTAAGTCCATTTTTAAAATACGTGATGAATGAAAATATGTTTGTAATGAATGAAAATATAGAAATACACAATTAAGAAAGAGAATTTTAAAAAATAGGAAAGTGGAACATGCTATATATTTTTTTTAATGCATTGAATGGCATTAACAGCAGACTGAAGTTTAAGAAAGTAAAAGTCTGTGAACCTGATAATTGACAGAAATAAATATCCATACTTTAGAAAAAGAGTAACAAGATAGAAAATATAAGCAATATGGGACAATATCAAAATGTCTATGATTTGGCAGAAAGAGAAGAAATAGAAAATGAAGCAAAAAATATAGTTGAAGAAAGAGTGGCTGAAATTTTTTTCTATATAGAGGTATACATTTTTTAATTCAAAAAAGATCAGGCAGCATCAAACAGAAAGACTATAAAAAAATACTGTCTAGACCCATAGTCAAACTAATGCAAATTAAACAAAGAAAATCTTGAAATTAATCAGAGAAAAATGAAACATTACATAAAAGAAAACAATGAATGAAATGTTGCCAACATTTTACTAGAGACTGTGGCAGACGGAAGGCAGTAAATTAACATCTAAAAGTAGTGAAGGAAAAGAGCTGTTAATTGAGAATCATATATACAAAAAATATGTTCTTCAAAAATGAAATCAAAACAAATACCTACGCTGATGAAATAAAACTAATATAATTTGCCCCTAGCAGACTTGCACTGCAAAAAATGTTGTAGAAAGTGCTTCAGATGTAAGAGAAATGATCTCAGATGAAATATTGGCATTTCAGAAAAATATAAACAACATCAGAAATGATAGACATATGGGTATTTTTTTCTTTTCATAAGCATTTAAAAAATAAATATGACTATTTGAAATAAGAAATTTAGTCTGAGCATAGCGGCGCACACCTGTAATCCCAGCAGTTTGGTAAACCAAGGTGGGTGGATGGCTTGAGCTCAAGAGTTCAAGACCAGCCTGGGCAACGTGGTGTGCATGTTTTGTCTCTACAAAAAATACAAAAATTAGCCAGGCATGGTGGTATGCATCTGTAGTCCCAGCTACTCGGAAGTCTGAGGCGGGAGGATCACTTGGAGCTCGGGAGGGAGAGGTTGCAGTGAGCTCAAATTGTGCAACTGCACTGCAGTCTGGGTGACAAAGCAACACACTGTCTCAAAAACAAAATAAAATAATAAAATAACAAATTCAATATTATATTAATGGCTTATTTATAATGTCTACACATGTGATGTATATAAAATTAAAGCATAAATATTAGAAACAAAATTTTTTACTCATTTGAAACTTTCATATATTTTAAATATACTTGTACAATATTGTTATACAGATTATAAATGTTAAGAAAACGTACTTCCATCCTTAAAGCAGCTCTAAAACTATATGCAAAGTAAATAAATACATCCAAATAAAATTCTAAAAAAGGTAGTTAATTCAAAGGAAAAGAACAAAGAAGCAAGGAAAAGAGGAGAAACTAAAATCAAGTTGTCAAAGAGTAGACATTTGTTTCAATGATATAAAAAATAGCATATGCTAATGGAACACTGCAATTAAAAGTCAAAGGTTTTCATAATAGATTTTAAAAAAGCCTAAGTACATGCTGAGTACAAAAAAAATTATTTATATAAATACATAGAGACTTCCAAGATTAAAAAATGCAGATGATAAGCATAAGAAAGGGCACATTCTGTCACATTGCACAGGTATATGAATATATTAATTGCTTCAAGCAAAACAATATGACCAGAGATCTATAAAAATATTTTACAGTTGCAAATAATCAGTTATCCAGAAAGACATAACAATGTAAGTTGGTATTTGACAAATAATAAAAATTCAAAATACATAAATTATAAATTGACACAGCTAAAGAAAGAAACAGATAATCCCATAATCGTAGTTATAGATTTTAACAGGCATCTCTTAAAAATTAGGAGAGCAATCAGATAAAAATCAGGAGAGATACAGAAGATTTGAGTAATGCTATTAAGCTATTGGACCTAATGGATATTTGTGGAACACTTCACCCACAAATATTAGAATATACAGCCTTTTTAAGTGCAAAGGAAGAAACCAATACAAATCATAATTCAGGCCATAAAACACTCTCAATAAATTTTAAGAATATACAATAAATATTCTTTGGCAAAAATTAAATTAGAAATAAATATTTTAAAACATAAAAACCACATGTTTAGAAATTAACAAATGCATTTCTAAATAAGCAAAATAATAAATTCCTCAGATAATTAGAAAATATATCTGACTGAATAATTACAAAAATAGATCAAAGTATGTGGGATACAGCTAAAGCAGTGATTAGAGGGAAATCTGTAGCAATAACCTTTAATATTGGAAACATTTAAATAAGGTCTAAAATCAATAACCTAAAGTTAATCTTTGAGGATATTGGATTAGAAGAATAATCTAAGCCCACAGTGCAGAATAAATAGTAAAAAAAAAAAAAAATCAGTGAAATTAAATACAGGGAGCAACAGATAATTTTCAAAACCAAAATTGGTTCATTAAAAAAATAAATTTGATAAACACCCAGCAAGAATGAAGAAGAAAGAAGAGAATATGAATGATCAATATCGAAAATGAAAGAAAACAAATTTGACCCTTTATGTAAAGAGGAGGAAATCTGTTAAAAAACACAACTTGCTAAAACAAACAACATGAAACAGAATTTGAACACTATATGTAAAAAATAGAACTTTTATTGAAAGCTTTCTACAAATTAAAGTCCAAGTTCAGATGATTTACTATTGATGTGGGTACCAAATTTAATTAAAAAAAGTTTTAATTTACTTACCAAGCTTATGCAAACTTGCAGAAAATAGAGCAGGGAATTCTTCTGAATTACTTCACAGCCTAACCCAAATCCCAAAACTTGACAGAAATATTTTAAAGAAAAAAAATTACAGACTAATTAGGTGAAAATTAAAACATTAGTGACAGAAATTTTAAAAGACCTAAACTAAATAAAGGAGAGATATACCATATTTATGGATTAGAAAACAGTTTTAACTAAACTATTCTACAGATTCAGATAATTTCATAATTGCAGCAAGCCTTTTTACAAATTTGACAAGTTAGTTCTAAAATTCAAGTAACTAGACTGCCCAAGGCAATATTGGAAATTAAGAATAGGAAAGGATTCTGGGAAGGTGACAGAGTAGGATCCAGCAGAAATCGGCCAGCTTCCCTACACAATTGCTCTGGCAGTATTGGTCTGATGGAACTAGTTTGGAACTTGGAGCCTATTGAAAGTTTGCAACTTCCAGAGGAAGTCTTGGACAGTAACTTTCAGTTAATTTCAGTAAACAGTAACTTTCCATTAATTTTAGTTGATTTCACCTTTTAGCACAGTAGCAGGCACCCATCTCCCACCCTTCATTCCCATAGCAAGCAGCTTGCAGGAGTCAGAGTGGGAAAAAGAACTCTGACTCCCTAATATCTTGCATCTGTGCTCTGATCACTGATTGATGCTTTTGGTTACAGAAGTGCAGAAAAAGAGACAGTGCAGATTTCATTTCACCTCCCCCATTATTGTAACCCTACCTTCTGGGTGAAGTGACTTCCAGTGGACTTAAAGGGCACTGTTTATTGTTCTCTTTTTCCCCTTTTAGAAGCCAGTCATTACAAATAAGACATTGGAAGGGAAATGCATATATGGAGAAAATTATAAAGACACTGCAAATACACAGGTGAAGGTGCAAGGTTAGAACAGAAACCAAAAGACCTTAAGTTTACACCTTAGGCTGATTGTTGATATGGACATGGCCTACAATAATCCAGAAAACAAAAACCACCACCAACAAATTCTGGTGAAGGCAGAGAATCTGGTTTCAAGAGCTACTGCATTATTAGATTTAAATGCTCAGTTTTCAATCAAGAAAATCAAAAAGATACAAAGAAACAGGAAAGTTAAGGCCATTCAAACAAACAAACAAAAAAAGCAAGCCAACAAAAACCATCCCTGAGAAAGACCTCATGGCAGATCTGTTAGACAAAGGTTTCAAAAATGTTCTGAAGATGCACAGAGAACTAAAGGAGAACATTGAGAAAGTCAGAAAAATGATATATGAACAAAGTGGAAATATCAATAAAGAGATAGAAAACCTAAAAAGAAATAAATAAATCCGGAAATTGAAAATTACAATTAATGGAAATGGAAAACTTCATTAGAGGGATTCAAAGGCAGATCTGATCAAGCAGAAGAAAGAATCAGAGAACTTGAAGATACAGCAATGGACATAACGGAGTCTTAGGAACAGAGGAAAAAAAAGAAGGAAGGAAAGTAACAAAGCCTAAGGGATTTCTGGACCATCATCAAGCCAATTAACACGCACATTGTGGTAGTCCTAGAGGATAAAAAAAGATACAGAGAATTAGAAAAATAATAATGATTAAAAACTATTCAAATTTAATAAGACACCAAAATAAAAATATCCATGAAGCTCGATAGAACTTGGAGTAAGGTACACAAGGAAGTGCAAACCAAGACAAATTAAAAGCAAACTATTGAAAGGGAAAACAAAGAGAATTTTGGAAGCAGTAAAAGAAATGCAACTCATCTCATATAAGCAATCTTCGAAACGATACCAGCTGACTTGTCATCTGAACTTCGGAGGCCTAAAGACAGTAGGTTGCTGTATTCAAAATGCGAAAATGGAAAAATGTCAACTAAGAGTCCTATAACCAGCCAAAATGTCATTCAATTTTGAAATAATTAAGATACTCTCAGATAAACAAAAGCTGAGGAATATTTCTATACCTGGCCTGCAATAAATATTCAAGGGAGTCCTACAGATTAAAATGTAAAGACACTAGACAGTGACTTGAAGCTATATGAAGAAATAGATATCTCAGTAAAGGCAAATACACGGACAATTATGAGAGCTAGTATTTTTGTAACAATGGCATATAACACCACTTTTTCTTTCCTACATGATTTAAGAGAATAATATAAAGAAAACAATGATTAATCTAAAAGCTAATATCATAACTTTGTAAAATGTAGAAACATTTTGTTTTATACATAATTTAAGTGAGTAATGTATTAAAAAATTCTCAGTTTATGTCTTGGGATAAAGAATATGTAAATATGTAATTGTATATCATGAAGAACTGAAAGGAGTGAGGACACAGTTTCCATATATTATTAAATTTAAGCTGGTGTAAATTCAAATTAGAGTGTTGGAACTTTCGGATGTTAAATGTAGTCTCCAGGCTAACCACACACACAAAAAATACCAACAGTATATACACAAAAAAATTGACTAACACATAAGAAGATGATAAGGCAACAAATAAGGCAAAAGCACACACAAAAAATGAGGAATATAAAAAGTACACAAAAGACAGAAGTTCCCCGTTATCAGTAATTAATTTAAATATAAATGGATTAAATTATCCAATCAAAAGACAAATTCAGAGAATGAATTATAAACATGGCCTAGCTATATGCTGTCTACTAGAAACACACTTTATATCTAAAGACACAGATAAGTTAAAAAGGAAAAGATGAAAAAGGACATTCCACACAAATAGTTACCTACAGAGAACAGAGGTGGCTATACGAATATTAGAGAAAAGATAATTTAAATTAAAAAATAGTTATAAAAGACAAAACACATGAATAATAATTTCATCTTTTGTACTTTTTAAAATTTTTACAATATATAACTACATTTATCAAAATATAGCATTTAGAATATAACACCAGGCTATTCCTTTTTAAACATTTAGGTCTTTTCTTTCAGTTGCTATAAATGACAATTTTAATAAAGCAAGAATATATAACAATTATAAATATCTACACATTTAATAACAGACCATAAAAATATAAGAAACAAAAATGAACAGCATTAAAAAAATAGACAGTTCTACAATAATAGTTGCAGACTCCAATACTCTATTATCAACAATGGATAGAACAAACAAATAAGTAAGGAAATAGAGAACTTGACACAATAAACCAACCAAATGTAATAGACATATATAGAACACTCTACGCATAACTTTGGCATGTACATTCTTCTCAAATGCACACAGGACATTTTCCAGGATATACCTATGATAAACTACAAATTTTAGTCTAAATCAATTTTAAAAGATAGGTATAATACAAAGTACCTTTCCCGACCACAACAGAATGTAACTAAAATCTTAAAACCAGAAATTCTGAAAAACTCACAAATTTGTGGAAATTAAACAACCATGTTATTAAACAAAATGATTCAAAGAAAACCCCAAGGGAAAGTAGAACATGCTTAGCAAGGAGTGGAAAATGAAAACACAGTAGTCGAAATTTAAGGGGAAACCAAAGGTAGTGCTAGGGGAAAAATTAAGAGATACAAGCACTTACATTAAAAAAAAAAAAAAAAAGAAAAGAAAATTCTAAAATCAACAACCCAATTTTACATCTAAAAGAACTAGAAAAAAGGGACAAATTATACCCAAAGCTAGCAGAAGGAAGAAAACAAAGACTAAAGTACAGATAAACAAAATAGAGAATAGAAAAATAGGCCGGGCATGGTGGCTCATGCCTGTAATCTTAGCTCTTTGGGAGGCCAAGGCAGGTGGATCACTTGAGGTCAGGAGTTCAAGACCAGCCTGGCCAACATGGCAAAACCCCGTCTCTACTAAAATACAAAAATTAGCTGGGCGTGGTGGCATATGCCTGTAATTCCAGCTACTCAGGATGCTGAGGCAGGAGAATTGTTTGAACCTGGGAGGCAGGGATTGCAGTGAGCTGAGATTGAGGCACTGCACTCCAGCCTGGGTGATGGAGTGAGACTGTTTCAAAAAAAAAAAAAAAAAAAGAAAGAAAAGAAAAAAATAAACAAAATACAAGTTTGGTCTTTTGAAAAGATAAACAAATGGACAAACCTAGATGGTAAGAAAACAAGAGAAATGACTCACGTTACTAGAATCAGAAAGGAAAGTGGGACATTATTGCAAAATCTACAGGGAAAAAAGGATTATAAGAGAGTACTATGAGCAACTGTATGTTAATCAATTGGCTAACTTAAATGAATTAGGCAAATTATTAGAAATACCATGTACCATAACTGAATAATGAAGAAGTAGAAAGTCAAAATAGACCTATAACTAATATGAAAATTGAAGAAGTAATCACAAATCTTCTGATCAAAAAAGCAATGGACTTAGTGGATTCACCAGTGAATCTTACCAAACATTAAAGAAGAGCACCAGTACTTCTCAATTATTAAAAAAAAAAATTAGCAGAGAGAACACTCCCTAATTCATTCTATGAACCCAGCATTACTCTGATACAAAAGCCAATTAAAGAGAGTATAAAAAGGGAAAATTATAGACCAAGATTCCTTATGAATGCTGATGTAAATGTTCCCAACAAAATATTAGCAAATAAAATTCAGCAGCGTATTAAAAGGATTTTACACCATGACAAAGAGGAATTTATTTCTGGAATGCAAAAGTGTTTCAACATACAAAAATAAAAGAATGTAATACACCACATTAATAGAAAATAAGGAAAAATAACCATTATGTCAAGTGATGCTTTAAAGTCGTTTGACAAAATTTAATACCCTTTCATGATAAAACCACTCACGAATCTAGGAACAGAAGAAAACTACCTCAAGATAATGAATACCATATATAAAAAATTCACAGTGAGCATTATAACCAATGGTGAAAGACTAAAAGCTTTTCCTCTAATATCAGGAATAAGACAAGGATGCCTGCTTTTTTCACTTCTATTCAATATAGTTTAGAACTCTTAACTTGAGCAATTCAAGTGAGAAAAAGATATAAAAAGTATCCAAACTGTCTTCATATTAATATGATCATTTATAGAGAAAACCCTAAAAAATACACAAAAGTACTCAGAACTAATAAATGAATTCAGCAAAGGAGCAGGATACAAAGTAAGCATTAAAAAAATCAGTTGCATTTCTATGCAACAGGCAGTGCTGACACTGACAATGAAAATATCAAAAGATTTAAGAAAAAAAAAAACCTTTGTTTACAATAGCATCAAAATGACTAAAATATTTGGGAATAAATTTAACCAAGGAGGTGAACTCCAACTTTTTCTAAAAGAAATTAAAGAGGACATAAATAAATGGAAAAACATCCCATGTTCATAGATTGGAAGAGTTAATATTGTTAAAATGTCAGTACTACCCATAGCAATCTACAGATTCAATGCAATTGCTATCAAAATCCCAATTATGTTTTGTGTTAAAATAGAAAAGCCAATGATAAAATTTCTATGGAATCTAAAGGGACTCTGAATAGCTTAAACAATCCCAAAAAAAGAGGAACAAAGCTGGAGGACCCTCACTTTCTGATTTCAAAGCTTAGAATGCTTCAGTAATCAAATCAGCATGGTACTGGCATAAAGACACAGATATAGACCGTTGGAATAAAGAGTCTAGAGAAAAACCCTTGTAAATATGGTCAAATGATTTTTCACAAGGGTATTCAATGGAACAAAAGGCTATATGCAACAAATGGTGCTGGGAAAACTGGATATCCACTTGCAAATGAGTAAAATTGGACTCTTACCTAACACCATACTAAAAAAGGGAACTGAAAAATTTATCCTTGACCTACATGTAAGACCTGAAACTATAATACTCTTAGAAAAGAAAACATCGGCTGTTTCATAACACTGGATTTAGCAATACTTTTTTGGATTGGACCCACAGCATAGGCAACAAAAAATATGTACAGACAAGTTAGGCATTATAAAAAAAAAAATGTGTGCATCAAAAGACACTACCAACAGAGTAAAAAGTCTATCCACCCATGGGCAAAAACATTTGCAAATAATGTATCTGATAAAGGAATTATAGCCAGGATATACAGAGAATTCCTAAAACTCAACACCAAAAACAATCAATTAAAAAACTGGGAAAAAACTGAAACAGACATTTCTCTGAAATACAGAGATGGCCAATAAGCACATGCCAATGTGCTCAACATTGCTATCATTAGGGAAATGCAAATCAAAACAATGAGATACCACCTTTTACCCATTAGAATGGCCAGTATCAAGAAAACAAAATAACAAGTGTTGATGAGGATGTGAGAAAATTGGAAACTGTGCACTGTAGGTAGGAATGTAAAATAGTGCAGCTGCTGTGAAAAATAATGTTAGTTTCTAAAAAAAAAAAAAGGAGAAAAGTATTATAGGATATAGCACTTCCACTTCTGAGTATATCTTGAAAAGAATTGAGAGCAAGATCTCAAAGATATATTTGTATTCCCATGTACACAGCAGCATTAAAGCAACTTTAGTTTCTATAGAAGAATGAACAGATAAGCAAAATATACTATACGCATACAATGAAATATTATTCATTCTCAAAAAGGAAGGGAATTTTGACATGGGCTATAACACGGATGAACCTTGAGGACATTATTAGTCAATTAAGCCAGTCATGAAATATAAATACTGTATGATTCCACTTATATGGGGTCCTTAGAGTAGTCAAAATCATAGATACAGAAAGTAGAATGATGGGTGCCAGACACTCAGAGAAGGAAGAAATGAGAAGTTATTGTTTCATGGGCCTAGAGTTTGAGTTTTGCAAGATGAAATGTTCTGGAGATGCATGGTGGTGATCATTGAACAACAATATAAATATACTTAAATTGAACTATACATTTAATAGTGGTTAAGATAGTAAATCCTTCTTTGTATTTTACCACAATGAAAATAAATGGAAAAAAACAAGAACAAAGTAGGACTTGCAGTACCTGACTGCAAAACTTATTAAAAAGTTTCAGTAATCCCAACAATTAACATCAGTCTAGCAGTATATAGAGCCACCACAAGTACATTCTCATTTAATTTTTCTAAAGGAGTACAGAGCAATCCAATCCAAAGTGGAAAGTGTTTTTACCAAAAGGTACTGAAACACTGGATATTTATGTGGGGAAAAAAATTCCTCAACTTCTACCACATACTCTTCACAAAAACTAGTTCACATTGGGTCATAAGCCTAATTGTAAAAGCTAAAACAGAAATGTACAGACTTATGGTTGTTTTCTGTTAGAAAACCGTCTCTCTTTTTCCATTTGGTCATGGTGAGCTTGCCATTCTATTATTCATGATACCCTATACCATGCTGAATGGGTGGACATAGTACTCAGCTGACCTTGCAGAATACCCACGTCTATTGCAAAGCAATTGGTTCATTGAGTAGTATGTGACTTAAACTTTGTCTAACTTTGTCTCTCCCTTCTCAATTTTCCTCAAGTTCTTGATATTTTAGAATTGTAAAGATGCATCAATCAAGCAATCATCTATCAATCTATCTATCTTCATTTACATCTTCAGTTGAAAGCAGAAACGAGAGATGAGGAGAACTGTCTTACAGGTTTCTGCATTAAATTATACCTAAAACCATCTCTAAACTTGGCTTTCCCAATAATTGCATTTTTTCTCTTAAACTATTCTGAGAGGTGTTTTCTTTTTTGCATCTGTAGGGATACCAATTTATACAAACAAGAAGGGAATAGTAGTCAAAAGAAGAACATGACCAAAGTAAAGCAGTATAAAAGAGAATATAATGTTCAGGGTACTGTATTATGTATGTATGTGAGGGTAGGGAGAGTGGGACCAAGTAGTTCAAAAATGAGCCCGGACATGTAAATTGTAGTGACTTTTTGAGGGGCTCATTGTATCACGTCAGTTCCCTTTATGCCATCATGGGAAGAACGGCATGGTCAGACTTGGACTGTGGGATGGTAACAATAAAGGTAGCTTGTGGAATAGATTCAAATAAAGGACAGCCTGGAACTGGGAGGAGAGGCATCATTAGAAAAATGTTGCAGTGATTAATGAGAGATTAGCTACTTCAAATGGTAATGACAGTGGGGATTGAAATGAGAACAGCATTATGGAAAATAAAAATCTGAGATCAGAGACACATTTTCTGCAAAAAAAAAAATTGTCTAATGTTGAGTGAAAGAAGAACCCATCATCATTTTGAGATTTCTAATTTGAGTAACTTAGTGGGTGGTAGAGCCATAATCCAGAAGAGGAAGCTCAGATGTGTCAGGGAAACATACTAAAGCATAAATATTCATTGAATTTCCATTTTCTCTCTCTTTTCCCTTCTTTCCCCAATCTCTATGACAGTTGTTGCTGTTACGATTATTACCATCATCATCACTGCAGACTTAGAAGCCTAATTGGCTTTTCTAAATTGGGACATATTTCATATAAAATTTACCTTTAAACTATACAAGTCACTGGTTTTAGTATTTTACAAAATTATGGAGTCATTATCATTATCTGCTTCCAGAACACTTTTATCATCTCATAAAAAGTCTGATGCCCATTGGTAGTCACTCCCCAATCCCCCCTCCCTCAGCCTCTGGCAACCACTAATCTTTCAGTCTCTACTGGATGTGCCTATTCTGGAAATTTTGTATAAACAGAATAACAGGTGACATTTTGGGTCAGGCTTCTTTCACTTTGCACATGTTTCAAGGATCATCCATGATATAGCATGTTTCAGCATTTCATTTTTTTAATGACTGGATATTTTCCACTGTACAGATATACCATATTTTGTTTCTTTATCAGTCAATGGGCATAATCAAAAAGAAAAACAATAACAAGTGTTGGCAAGGATATGAACAAACTGGACCCTCATACATTGCTAGTGGCAATGTAAAATGGGATAGCTGCTTTGAAAAAGAGTTGGGCAGTTCCTCAAAAAGTTCAACAGAGAATTTCTATATGACCCAACAGATCCACTCCTAGTTATATGCACAGGAAATTAAAAACATGTGTCTACTCAAAAGCTTGTACGTGAATGTTCATAGTAGCATTATTCATAATAGTATTCATAACAGCCAGTAAGTGGATACAAATCAATGTCTACTAATTGGCTTTTGAGATTTGATAATAAGATTAAAAAGAGATAGTTTTTTAAAAGATGACATAAAAAAGAAAATCAAATGCAATCTAAATATTCTAGAACTTCATTAAAATGGATATAGGATGAATGAGAGTAAGAATATTTTTGCATATTAACTTCTGGGATAAATGGACCTGCAAAGAGGTAGATGGAAGAGGACATTCTTTGTAATGGTGTTGCTTGTTATGTAATGTAACTTCCCTTAGCACTTTTTAAAGGGACCTAATGATAAGTCTTACATTGCTTTACAAGACTGGTTTCCACCTTAAAATGTAGACAAGTTGTTTATATCAGTTTCAGAGGTTTTAATGAGATAATATATGTAAATTGATTAGCAGATACTATTATATTATAATCACATATTAGTATTCATTTATATTATCATCATCATATATATATTGTAGCAGAAACAACAGACATAAGTCTCATAAAGAATCTTACAAAGGGATCTGATCTGTGATATTTCTGATACCTTTGTATCAACCGTAACCTTTGCAATTCAGAAGTCAAACTAGTTATTGAATTTCATGGTATTTTCTGACATAGCACTTGTCAGAATAAAATAAAATATAATGTTGAGACAAGGATATAGGGACAGTGGAAGTCTCCATGAGGTGAACAAAAATTAAGTCCTGCACAGTGCCAGGTAGGCCAGCACTACTCCTTCCCTGGACACTAATTATCCACAAGGTTGAATGCCTATTAGGACCTTCTTGAAAATAACTTTTTGTCAACATCAGTGGGGTCGCATATGAACAAGGACTCTTGGACATCTCTCTTATTTTTGACACTGTTACTAGATTGGAACCTGTAAGAATTCCAGGAAAATGTGTGTCCTTTAATGCTACTTACAAGCTTGCATTTTAGAGTTTTGTGCAGAGAGATAATATAAATAGAAACAAGTGAAAAATGACATTTATGAGCCCCAAAGATTTTTTTCCAAATGGAGTGTGATTTAGTTCTGGAAATGTCTTCTTTGAAGCCTGAGTTAAAAGGAATTACCTCTCTTTTAAGACCACATGTGAGAAAGTAAATTATCATTAAAAATCACTATGATAAGCAGGTGAAACAAGAGAAATGAAAAATAGTTGAATTTACCATGAAGGAACCTAATTAATTACAGCAACTAACATTTATACTTTTCTCACAGTTCTAGACACAACACCCTTCCAAAAGTATAGGTGCCAAATATTTAGCAATCGCATGTTACATAAATTTTGGCATCCCATTCAGAAGACCTAACTCATTCTGCTCCACAATAGTAAACAGCCAATGTTTATACTTTGTTATCCCAGGACAAACATGGAAGAGTCAACGGTGCTTGATTTGTTACCTAGATCTTAAATCCTAGATCTTTTCATGAAATTGGACAATAGCTAGCTTGACTCCCAATTTTGAGCCAAAATTTTGTAATAGTCTTCTAATATTTTAAATGTACAAACTTTTAATATTTCTATAACTTTCACTAGATTTGTATCAATTAGGAATCAATGCCTATAACCTTATAAAAGGAAAAATAAAAGATGTAGTGTCTAATTTCAGCATAGCTGCTGAAAATGAATTAACAAAAACAAGATTACTTCATTCAACAATTTGTACTGTCCACTCTTATAATTGAGGGTAAGAGTTTCTTAGTGGAAACTCTCCATCAAGTTTGCACCTGTATACCCCAATCCATTTTTTATTCTGTGTTCAGAGTGGTTTTCATGCAAATCTTATAACGTCAATTCTTAATGGCTTCCCATTTCTTTTAGAATAAGGCCCAAACTCTTTAATGTGGCCTTCTTAGATGCAGCAAGATGTCCTCCCACTCCTTTTCTCTAAAACCTCATTCCAGATGACCCTTTAATCCTCACTTTCTGAGCTCCCACCATACTAAACTTCATTTCAGTTCCTCAACTCATCATATGATTTTCCTGCTTCAAAGTCTTTGCACATCTTCTTCCTTATTCCTGGAATCCTCTCCACCTCTCTCACCACCATCACTTGGTCAACAAGATGAGATTCTCATTCAGGTTTCAGCTTCAAGTACCACTTAGAAAAATTGTCTCTGACCTACAGGCCCAGAACTGGTCTTCTTATTATATGATCCCATGTCTTCCTCTACTTCTTCATAGTACTTATAGTAATTATAATTAATGGTTTATAAAATGATTTAATATATATTATGCTGGGCTGAAAACTCCAAGAAAGTAAGACCCTCTGAGCAAAGGTGAACTTACCAGGAAACTAATGAAACTCCAGCTGCAAGGCTCTTACTTGCATGTGTCTCAGCAACTCTTGGGAAGAACTGTAGTAGTGTGTTTACACAGTCCTAGGTTTTTGTAAAATTTGAACAAGTAAGAAATTTTAACCAAAATCAGCTAAGATGACTGTTTTCACTCTAACTTCCTATCTCTCATTCTTGTGGCTAAATGGTATAGTATCGGAGTGGCCAAGAGCATGCTGGGAGTGCAACTGAGCAGAAGTTGTATTGAGGATACATTTAGGTTTGGCTTAATGGAATTTACTTGTATGGTTTGCTGTTGCTCCATTATAGTTAAGTTATTCCTAACTCTCCCTGTGAAAAATGGCTTCCCTTAATACCCCTGCAGAGTGCTGTGTCATTGTGACTTGAAAGTGCATGGCTAGATGTTGTATGCTGAAATAAATACATCCTACACTCCCTGGCATCTGAAGTATGATGTGGGTGGTGGCAAAGGAACAAGGTCTGAAAGTTAAAAAAAAAATTAAAAAGCAGAGGGTAGCCTATGGAAAATTCTTCCAAAGAAAGGCTTTTCTCATCTGTAAATACTTAAGAGTGTTTGGTAACACTTTAAATTGGTATTGCCAATAACAACTTGTGTTGCTAAAATAAACTTTTTAACTCAGTAAGAAAAAAGAATCAATTATCTCCATTAGATGAAAAAAATTACCTACACCCCTATAGAAAAACAATGATAAAATTTGTGTTATATGAAGAGGCACTCAAGCAGTTTTAGTAAAAGCATGTATCTAGGAAGAATATTACAGGTACAAAATATAAAGTGTTAATTTTGGATTTTTTAATGTAATGTTGGTGGTAATGGTCAGACTTATAACTGCATAATTTATAATTTCTTTTCTCGTTCTAAATAATGTTACTTTTTTTAGCCTTGATTTTGTATTCATTTTCTTAAAGAGGATTTCCCATATCGTACAATTTTTTTTTTTTTTTTTTTTTTTTTTTTTTTTTTTTTTTTGAGACAGGGTCCTTCTCTGTCACCTGGGCTGGAGTGCAGTCATATGATCACGGCTCACTCGACCTCCTGTGCTCAAATGATTCTCCCACCTCAGCTTCCTGAGCAGCTGGGACTACAGGCATGTATTATACAGTTTTCAAGCTCTACAAAACCTGGTTTTTCTCTCTGCATCATCACCTAGTGCTGCATTTAGAAGCACAAAATATAATGCCTGTCAATGGTAGATACTATATATTTATGAACAAATGGCAATTTGATATTATAGTTCATTTATTATATAAAGTAAATCTGTGGTCATTGATTTTTCTTTAATATATATTTACTGGTTTGACAGAATTATTCTTTCCAGTTCTAGTTACTGATTGGGTCAAAAAAAGAAAGTGAATTTTTAAGTATTTATTGAATACTTTTACAGACAAGAAACTCAAACTTAAGGCATTTATTCTTGGTCAGAGCTTGTAAGTATTAAAAAATTGGATCACAATCCAGAATTTCCCACTAATTTTCATCCATATCAATAGATGCTGACCATATTGAGATTTTTCCAAGCCCCAAATATGCTACACATTTTTGTTATTTTTTAATGAGTTCATCCTCTATCTTCGAACAATGTTACTTTATTCCATATGTTTATGAGTAAAATTTTTGTTCTTTACAAATAACCTTAAAATTATAGTATAAATACTGTCTTAGAAAAAGCTCAAGGCTGGGGATGGTGGCTCATGCCTCTAATCCCAGGAATGTGGGAGAATCAATTGAGCTCAGGAGTTAGAAACCAGCCAGGGCAACATCGTGAGACCTCACCTTAACAAAATTTTAAAAATTAGCCAGGCATGGTAGTGTATGCCTATAGTTCCAGCTACTTGGGAGGCTGAAGCAGGAAGATCACTTGAGGCCAAGAAATTGAGGCTGCAGTGTGCTATGAAAGAGTGAAAGAGTACATTTTTCCCCTGCATTTTACATAATGCATTTTCTTCTGTATATTACATAAAATATTCCATGTCTTTAATATATATGTTGGAAAGAAAATATGCTTAATTGTAAATTGTTTGTTTGCATATATTTTTTAAAAATTATAAGTGGGTGAGTTTGTGAGAATATTTTGTTAGTAATCACATAAACTTAATGACATTTTAGTTATTTGTTTTGTGAATGCTATTTGCATTAATTAGGACTATACAGGAAGATACCAGCCATAAAGAAAATTACATATAAATGATAACATGCTAATAAATACCAGATACTTCTAGAAGAGAATGATCAGGAATCTTAACTATTATCATTGTTATTATTTTGATCCTCAAAGTATTAAATAATAATTAGTTCTGTTTTCCACCAAAGGTCCCATTCCAAGCATGGAATTACTTTCTAGAGCCATCAAAAATGTGAGCATAGGGTCTATAGTTTTAGTTTTCATAAGCGATATATCCTCAATTTTTTTCACCTGCTCCACAGTCAGCCGACATTCAAGAATGCCGATTATAAAAGGGTATTGTTGCATTCATGTTCATCACCCTTTTCTCACATTTTAAAATGATTATTTGATAGCCAGCAAATGGTTTACTGTATAAGGAGCCACTCTAGTCACATCTCTCCATTAATAGCTGATGTCTCAGCAAATTATAATTGCATGTTCTCCCCTTCTATTCCCAAATTTCTAGAAATCATAATTGTAGAAGAACTATATGGACTTTTTATTGGTGGTTTGTATTAGTCAATTACCAGATAATTTGTAGGAAACACTTATGAAGGAGGTGATTCTGAGTCCTGCATTCAAATAGAAGAAGAAATCTCATGTAAATCTTGAACTTAGAGGATTGACTCGATGTTAATACATACACAAATAAGATTAGCTGAATGAGCCAAGTACTACAGTTTTTTAACTGTGAGAATTTCCATCCTTATTTTTCAGCAAATTATTGAATAAACTATATTACATCTTCAGCTTTCTATAATTATAGTATTACTCTTATGCACTTCTGAGTTCCACAGCAATATATTTCTATAAATGATTTGTAAATGTACTGTAATGCTAACTAGAGATGTTCAGAAAAGATGGTTCCTCTCACAGATTTCTAAAACGAAGATTCGACTCCTGTAAAATCAAAGCCAGTCTTTTAAGCAAATAGAGTGAGAAGACAGCAACCTGGGTAAATTTGAGGGCTCACACATGGCTCCTGTTTTACAAATATTCTCATTACTGAATTCTACTTTCTTTTTTTTTTTTTTTTTTTTGAGACAGTTTCACTCTGCAACCCAGGCTGGAATGCAGTGATGCGATCTCAGCTCACTGCAACCTCTGACTCCCTGGTTCAAGCAATTCTGCTGCCTCAGCCTCCTGAGTAGCTGGGACTACAGGCGCGTGCCATCACAACAGGCTAATTTTCTGTATTTTTAGTAGAGACAGGGTTTCACCGTGTTAGCCAGGACGGTCTCGATCTCCTGACCTCGTGATCAGCTTGCCCTGGCCTCCCAAAGTGCTGGTATTACAGGTGTGAACCACCATGCCCGGCCTGAATTCTGCATTTTTAATATTAGATTCTCTTTCCCAAAATGAGTTGGAAGACTAATTGGCAAGAGAAGGCAACTGTGGTTTATCCCTAGAAATCTATGTTGCAAAATGTGACCTGGGCCCTGCAAAAACATGGGCAGGAGAAGTTTATTTCTTTAATACTTCTGTGTGTATACATACATACATACATATATATATATATAAAAATTAAATTTTCAGATTGGCTAGTAATAACATTGGAAAAAAGAGACGAAATTATAACAGCAGGAAATAAAGAACAGAAAATTTTGGCTTGTTTCCCCAAACATTTATTCCACATCATCAAGAGTAGGAAGATGAGAGGATAGAAAAGAAAGGTCTAGAGCCATGCTACCTGGGAGAAGAACAGCCATAAATGAACTGTACCTGTGCTAAAATCATACTTAAAACACTTCCAGACGGCCGCAGTGGCTCACACATGTAATCCCAGCACTTTGGGAGGCCAAGGTGGGCAGATCACGAGGTCAAGAGATCGAGACCATCCTGGCCAACATGGTGAAACCCCGTCTCTACTAAAAATACAAAAATTAGCCAGGCATGGTGGCGATCGCCTGTTGTCCCAGCTATTCAAGAGGCTGAGGCAGGAGAATCGTTTGAACCAGGGAGTCAGAGGTTGCAGTGAGCCGAGATCACGCCACTGTACTCCAGCCTGGCGACAAAGCGAGACTCTGTCTCAAAAAATAAATAAATAAAATAAAACATAAACAACAACAACAACAACAACAAATACTTCCTAGCTTGCGATGGCAAAGGTAATGGATATTGGGGGAAAAAAAGCACAGAAGATCTCTATAGCAACGCAAAGAGAACAACAAACAAAAGAAAAATATGGTTTTTGACTTATAGAAGTAGTTCATGCATATTCATGTTCCTTTAAGACTTCCAAATGAGTACATAACAGGCAGTTTTATAGCAGTTACTAGATTCCAATATTTATAGAAAACTGACCACCATGAATACATAATTATTCTATTATGTCCACCCTAATGAATGGAAAGACTATTTATTCATTTACCATGACACAATATAAAAAGCTTGTTTGCTTCCTTGCCGTGCAGAAATGAACCCAAACACTTGGTAAGAAAATATGTGGGCAGAATATCTATTTTAAAGAAATTCTATTTGTATGAGATTAATATACAGAATTTGGATACAAACATGCGGGAATGTATTATTTACTTCAGTAATAATAAAGCCAGATTTGACTCAAAATAGATGAAAGTGGATACATTTATTCCTCTAATGAACTTCGCTTTGAGAATCTGGGTGTTTGGCAATGTTCACTTCTGCTTTTATGTGTGTAAATACATATTTAATTGTGCCACTGTTTATTCTTGATGGAGTGACAGGGAACATTATGAGTACTACTTTGAATAGTAGTAAGGAAATTTTAGCAAAATCCATATAAAATTATTTCCTTAAGTTAGAGAAAAAGTAATGGAAATCATCATTTTCATGTGTTACTTCAAAATTAAAATAGATGGATATTTGTCAAAACAAAAACAGAGGCCTAATTTTAAAATGTACTTTTGGGACTTTTTTTTCCAAATAAGTGTTCCAGTTATTGACATCGCATGGGGTAGAACTGGCCAATAGAGATGATAGAGCGCTACATAAAACAATTTTTTTTTTTTTTTGAGACGGAGTCTCGCTCTCTCCCCCAGGCTGGAGTGCAGTGGCCCGATCTCGACTCACTGCGACCTCCAACTTTCAGGTTCACGCCATTCTCCCGCCTCAGCCTCCCGAGTAGCTGGGACTACAGGGGCCCGCCACCACATCCGGCTAATTTTTTATATTTTTAGTAGAGACGGGGTTTCACCGTGTTAGCCAGGATGGTCTCAATCTCCTGACCTCGTGATCTGGCCGCCTCGGCCTCCCAAAGTGCTGGGATTACAGGCGTGAGCCACCGCGCCCGGCCCTTTTTTTTTTTTTTTTTCTTTGAGTATGTCAACAACTAACTGCTAACACCCCTCTTCCTGTGCGCATGCCACCATTGGTAGAGTGTTTTTTGTTTTTTGTATTTTTTTGACACAGAGTCTTGCTCTGTAGCCCAGGCTGGAGTGCAGTGACACAATCTTGGCTCACTGCAACCTCTGCCTCCCAGGTTCAAGCGATTCTCCTGCCATAGCCTCCAGAGTAGCCGGGACTACAGGCTCGTGCCACCACGCCCAGCTAATTTTTTATATTTTTAGTGGAGGTGGGGTTTCACCGTGTTAGCCAGGATGGTCTCGATCTTCTGACCTCGTGATCCGCCTGCCCCGGCTTCCAAAATGTTGGGATTACAGGCGTGAGCCACCATGCCCAGCCAGTAGAGTTTTATGTGTATTAATTCATTTAAATCTATGATGCAGGCTTTATGATTACATTCATGTTACGGATCAGGAAACTGAGTCACAAAGAGGTTCAGAGGTTATCTGAAACCACACAGCTAAACAGAAATTCACTCCACAGCAATGTGGTTTCAAGTCTGAGTGCTTTCATGATGCCATAGCAGTTCTCACTTTTCACCACAGCACAAATTCAATGGACTAATGGTTAAGCAGAGGAGGGAAATGGAGCTGTAAGTGGCACATAAAACAGAGTGGTTCCAAATGGGAAATACAGATTAATGACAACCTCTAAGCCTTCAACTTTCTAATAAGATAATTTGACATCGTCTCTCTTAAATCCTGTCGTAATGGTTCGTTAAGTGAAACTATTAAGTATTAATAGTATTATTAGATCCATATTTTATATTAGTAATCTGAAGCTTAAAAATGGTGGTCAACTTGCCCAAGCTTACGCAGAGGGCAAGTGCTAGAGCTCAGGATTAAAACGGTGGTTTAACTCTGGTGGATACTCCTAATCACTAGGCTTAGTACCTTTTTGCAAATCATGTCATCTTTGTAATCCTTGTTCACTCACCAACAGTGGAAAAATATTCATTTAGATTATCTCAGAATTTCAGGCTAAGACTTCGATGGTTACAAATGCCAGGTGTTCAGTGACCATATGGAGCAGTTAGTTTTGTGGAGGCCTTGCAATGCCATGCCCTTGCTTACAAGGTAGAGGTGCGTAGGTGGATTTACAAATAAAATTCATTTCTGCCAGAATGCCAATTTGAAATGTTCACCCCCATGAGGATAGTGCTTACAAACCGACAGCCAAAAACATTAAATCATGAAGTAGAGGTTTTAAAAATCTCATATCCATTTCTTGAAATACAAAATACTGACCCTCTGAAAATTTAATATCTAAACATATTTAAAATCTCATTGATGTTTGATTTTATTAGAGATAGCAGCGACCTACAAGACTAGAATTCAACCAAGGTTTTGATATTTATTTGGTGATTTTAAATCTTAAAGATTTTGAGCAAATAAATTAACGTTGTGTTAAGCACTTTCATTTTTCTGTCTCTCATCTTAGCTTTTATAATTCTATATAAAGTTTTGAGGATTTGGGGGGGAAGGTCAAAAATAAGGAAATATTCCTGCATAGTATGGTCAGTCGAGAATAAGTACTCGTTTTTCATTGCTCCAAAGCTAATACCAAATGTGGTGAACTCCTTAGAGAATAAAAACTGCATAAAAGCAAGGGCTATTATATCTCTAAGCACATAATTTACCTTATAAATGTGAGCACACATATATTTGCCATCCTATGGGAATGAATGAGAACAAGTACGCTAGGGAATTTTGTTTCATTTCAGCAGAAAACTAGAATATTGCAATGTATTAAAATTATTCATTGCAGAAATAAGTCTCTAAATACGACTAGTAATGCATATACTCCTTACATTCAACATTGAAGAAAATGTTTTCACTACGCATATTCTTTGATAAATGTTGCCAAAAGTTTCAATTATTTGTATCACATACAGTAAAGTTGGTGAATGGAGATTTTAGAAATACTCACTGCAAGAGTTCACACATTGCTCTTTAAATAATTTATTTATTTACTTACTTATCCAGTCTATAAATTTCTCTACCTAAGCATGCTTGCAGACAACCTCAGACTTTCTTAATACTTCATTGTTTCTTTTATGTTTAAATCCCATAAAGCTGTACCGTCATTTATCTCATTCCTAGGGTATCAATCAGAATTGCAGATTCAAATATTGTTAAGTTGCTTAAAGTAAGGAGAGTCATGTTCGTTGTTGTTTACCCAATATGAACATGTATAATCTTGCAGATGAAAGTAAATACAATGTAATGTTCAGTAATGTTTGATAATATGCGATTCTTGGATTGGCAATACTAGTGATTCACTACATTTTTTGCCGACAGAAAATAAATTGTTCTTGAGAAGGAAAAATAAAAATGAAGGAATTTAGCCCTGTCTTCTATAAGCCTATGAGTTAGAAAAAGAAGAACAAATATATTAGCATTAGTAACAGTACGTAAAATGTAATGAGGGCTTATTAAATACTAAGGCTTACGTTAAGACTTTATGTGCACACTAACATTTACACCTTATAGCAAACCAATAAGTTATTCACTCTTATTTAGAAAAATAATTTTACTCTCCCCCTCAAAAAAAAAACTGAAGTAAATTAGGCAACTTATCCAAGGTCACATGTCTTTTAACCAAATAGTTGTAATTCAAATTAAAATTTGTTATTAATATTTTTTATTTTAGTTAATAACCATGCATGAGAATTTAATAAGCATTTTGATTAACTACTAAGTGTTTAGAACCATGCTGGGAGCTACAGTGAGTATGAAAAAGTAATAGATCCTAGTTATTGCTCTTTGATCATGATATAGTTATTTTAAAATGTTTAGTGATATGATAATATGACTAAGTTTAAAACTGAGTGATAAATTAATAAGTATTATATAACTATTTTTAAAAATAGTATATGCAGCATAGCAGCTTATTATATGAGAATAGAGTTATAAGTGGCCTTATAGAAGTCTCATGTTTAAAATTTATTAGCAGTATATTAGAAGAAACAGAAAAATTTTGAACTGCATATCCTCGTTTCGGTGCTGGCAATCATCTAAACACAGGATACATTTAAATGACAATAATTTCTCTAGTCAATTAATACAATATATCTAATAAGCAAACATTCTTCTGATACAGATACGTTAGAGTATCTCATCTACTGTCTACTTTCTGTCTCAAAACAAGGCTACATATTACGGAAGGTCACATATGGGTGCCTAAGAGCTATCTGTAATTAATTTAATTGCTGTTTTCTTAATACAGTACAGCATGTCAAATGTTTAGCAATGAAATTCCAGGGTTTATGTGAGGATGATGGCAATAGCAAAGTGTCTAGAACAGAAACTTGGCTGAGGGGTGGAAGCTCTGTGAAGAAATAGGTCCCCCCGATTTAGCACCTTTCTTAAAAAGAATAAAAATAAACAAATAAATTAATTTAAAAACTTTTTAAAAAGCAGAGCAGAATAGCTTAAAGACCATGATAAAATAACATATTAAAAGAGGAAGTATAAAAAACAAAACTGGCCAGGTGCAGTGGCTCACGCCTATATTCTCAGCACTTTGGGAGGCAGAAGCAGGTGGATCACCTGAGGTCAGGAGTTCGAGACCATCCTGCCCAACATGGCGATACCCTGTCTCTACTAAAAATACAAAAATTTAGCCAGGCATGGTGGTGGGTGCCTGCAATCCAAGCTACTCAGGGGGCTGAGAAAGGAGAATTGCTTGAACTTGGGAGGTGGAGGTTGCAGTGAGCCAAGATCACACCATTGCTCTTCAGTCTGGATGACAGAGCAAGACTCTGTCTAAACAAAACAAAACAAAACAAACAAAACAAAAAACTATGTGACACATAGAGGAGGGAATGAAATTATATGTCTGTGATTGGAGCATAGGAAAGTAAAGTATGAAAGACACATGTGATAGAATACTTTGCAGAACATAGATGCAGAAATCTAATGTGCACAAAATAGGCATCTATCTAAAAAGACAATGCTGATTAAAACAATAAATAGAAAGAGGCTTAAAACAGAAAGCACCCTATAAAACAGAAATATGTGAAGAGAAAGCAACGTGCACTTATTTCTTATATGCTTACCAACTATGTGCCAGGCATGGTTTAAGGCGTTTGATACATTGCTTGGGGGTTGGGGAGTGAATGAAACAAAATGAAACAAAGCTCCCTGCCCTCATTAATAGTACAACGTGTCTGAGAAGAGATATATTATAAACAATAATCAAACAACTAATTAGTGATAAATGTTATTTAAAAATTAAATAGGGTAGAGAGAGGGTGAGCATACTAGGAGGAGCTTACATACAATTAAATTGTGTTATTGGGAGTGGACACAGAGCAAGACGGCTAAATAGAAGACTTCACCAGTCATCCTCACTGCAGGAACACCAAATTGAACAAAACACCTGCTTAAGAACCAAAAATCAGGTGAGCAGTCATAATAACTGTTGCTACTCTATCATAGGGGAAAGCAACACAAAGAGAACTCAGCCAGCAGCCATGGAGGGAACATATAGTCCAGCCCTAGCCAGAGGGAAATTGTCCATCCCCGCAGTTGGAACTTCCGTTTCAGCAAGCCTCACCACCATGCGCTACAGTGCTCTAGGGTTCTAAATGAAATTGAAAGGCAATCTAGACCACAAGGACTGCAATTCCTGGGCAAGTCCTCATGCTGTACTGGGCTTGGAACCAACGAACTATTGAGACACCAGCTGGCTCAACCAAGGACGTGATAGCACCACCTCTCCCCAATCACAGGCACCACAGCTCACGGCTCCAGGAAAGACTCTTCCCTGCATGAGAAGAGGAGAGGGCAGAATAAAGAGGACTTTGTCTTACAACTTGGATAATGGCTCAGCCACAGTAGGATAGGAAACTGGGTAAAGTCCTGAGACCCCCCCATTCTGAGGCTATGGACTAGATGACATTTCAAGACACACTCTGGACTACAAGGGAACCCATTGCCTTGAGAGGAAGAACCCAGTACGTCTGAAATGGACATTTGAGTGTCCTGCGTTTTTTCAGGCAAGCCTATACTCTAGCTTTTTCCCCTGTTCCATCTTTAATTCTCTCAAATGTCCCCTAATCCCTCTCCACATTTTCTTCCCTGGTATGTTGAGAGGATGTTGCCACTGATAGAAACAAACTTTGAAAAACTGTCTTTGGAGCTTAGAAAACTTTTGTAAAAGCCTCATTTGAAGTTAGGCTTGACACTGATTTAGTTCATGGGGATAAAAAATACCAGTTAAATTCAAATGTGAGCTGAGTTAAAGGGGCATAAAATGTTGTTAAAGCTGTAGGGCACAAGTTTACTTAGGTAGTAAATTTTCTTGGAGTGGGTTAAAAACATTATCACAAATTTTGTTCCAATTGAAATAAAAGAAATTTTAAAAACAACAACACAAATACATTTTGGAGGGTGTTTATTGATGATCTGGTAGAACAGCATTGTTCAACAGAAAAATAATGCAAACCACATTTATAATTAAGTTTGCTAATCACATAAACAAAAATAGGTAAAATAATTGTATTTATATTATTTAATTCAATATATTCAAAATATCATTTCAACACGTAATATAGAAAATCGAGATTTTTTTTTTTTACCTTTTTGTACAAAGTTTTAAAAAGTCCAATGTGTTTTTTACACTAGCATTAAATCTAAATTTGAGCTATGCTACCTTTAAAGTGTTGGACTGTGCAGTTCTAGAGAAGCGATACTGGAGGTAAAAGAGGTATTGGGGATTAAAAGTGGTGGAGAATTGGAAGCAGTTAGTTATTTCAAAATTGAGAGAATATGGCCAGGTATGGGGGCTCATGTCTGTAATCCCTGCGCTTTTAGAGGCCAAGATAGGATGACCACTTAAAATCAGGAGTTCAGGTAGTTATGAATGGCAATATAGCCTGGGCAACATAGTGAGACCCCATCGGTACAAACAAATTAAAAATGAGCCATGCATAGTGGTGCATGCTTGTAATCCCAGCTACTCGGGAGGCTCAGCTGGGAGGATCATTTGAGCCCAGGAGTTTGAAGCTATAGTGAGCTATGGTCATGCTGCTGACCTGCAGCCTCAGTGACAGAACAAGACCCTGTCACATTTATTTTATAAAATAAAATAAATTGAGATAATCTATTTAATAGCAAAAACATATACATAGATACCAATGATAATTATAGCTCTGATATTAGATAAGCAAACTTCTCTCCAACTTCATTGAGGTAGGGTTGACAAAAATTCTATATAATTAAAGTGTTCAGTGCCAAGATTTGTCATACATAAATATTGTGAAATGATTACCACAATCAAGCTAATTTCATATCCATCATTTCACAGATACCCTTTGAGAGACAGCAAGAGAGAGAGAGAGAGAGAATGTGTGAGAGTGTGTGCGTGGTCAGAACACTTAAGATCTACTCGTAGCAAATTTCAAGTATACATTACATTGTTAACTACAGTCACCACGCTACACATTTGATCTGCAGAACTTATTCACTCTGCATAACTGAAACTTTGTACCCGTTCAGTAACATCTATTTTCCATACCCCCACCCCCCACCTCCAACCCTGTCCCTGGTAACCATTATTTAACTTTCTATGAGTTTGATTCTTTAAGATCCCACATGTAAAGTGATATCATGCATTAGATGTCTTTCTGTGTCTGGTTTATTTCAGTCAGCATCATGTCCTTCAGGTTTGTTCATATATTGTCGTATGTCAGGATTTTCCTCTATTAATAGGCTGAATAATATTATTGTAACAGTCAGCATAGAACTGGATACCCAGTAAACCATCCTTGAATATTGAGTGCAAAATAAAAACATTTTCAAGGAGAAAGAAATTTAAAGAGAAAGACAGATATCAAGAGAGTGTTTATAACAGATCTTCACTAACTTTTAAAGCAAATTGGAAATAAGAAATATGAAAATGTTCCTGGAAATCCAATATGCAAAAAGAAAACGTGAGCAATGAAGTTGTCAAACTTGTAAGTGAAATATAAACACTGTCTATATATATAGATATAAAAAAACCTTTTACTACTAGTATCATCTATTTTTAAATGTAAAGTTAAAGTTTAAAGGAACATGAATATAAAGAGAAAAACTAAAAGCAATACAAATAATAAGATGGTAAAAACAAATTAAAATATAAACATATTAGTAGTTATAATAAATTCACACATATGAAAACATATTAGTTAAAACAATATTAATTGGATTAAAAGCAGTTAATTTAAGGGTATATTTTTTAGAAGTATCTAAAACCTATACACATATAAAGTTTAAAATACTAGGATCAAAAAGATGTACAATGTAATTAGATATGTTGATTAAATATCTATAGTAGCTTGCAGCTAACAAGAAAATAGATTTTCTCAAGCACATATGAAAAATTAAAAGTAAAAATATGGATGAATACAAAGCTATGAGACAAGTCTGATAAATAGAAAATATATAAATATTATATAACATTTTCCTTGGTCACATAGCAATTTGATTTTTAGTCAAAATGAAAAAAAATAAATGAAAAGTCTACAATTGGAAATTTAAAAATATGTGAACAACTCTTGGGTCAAAGAAAAAATTATAATGTATATTATAAAATACATAGCATTTAATCATAAAAGTTCTTCATATCACATTTTTTGAAAGGCAGTAAAACTGGCACTGTGGGAAATGTACATGCTAAGTTCTTATAATGAAGGAAGATTACAATTAAAATTCTAATTGTTCAATTTATGTTTAAAAAATCAACAGAAAATCTCACAGAATGTAGAAAGGACATAGAAAATTTAACAACAAAATTGATGAAATGGAAAACAGGCATAAATAGAGGTTCAATATCACCAAAAGTCGTTCTTAGAAAACACTGAGCGAGGAGGAAAGAAACATTAAAGAACACTAGAAATACAGAGTTATACTATAACTACTTCAGATATTTTAAATGATAAGAAAAAACATGAACATAATGTCATTAAATACAAAAACAGATGACATATGTAATTTCATAGAAATACAACTTTCTAAAAGTAAATGTTGAAAAAGTAGTAGAAATAGAATTGTCGTCAAAAATTAAAGAAATTAGTAGTTCAAAGATCAAAAGAAAAACCAAGTATATATTTTTCCATAGAAGAACAATTCTATTTGTCCATAGAAGAAATCAGAAGAAAAACCAAGTCAATTAAAAAAAATTGTATCGTGGTAAAATACATATAACATAAAATTTACTATCTTAATCATATTCAAGTGTACAATTTGGCGGTATTATCTAAATACATATTGTTGTACAATCATCACCAGCATCCATCTCCAGAACTCAATCTTTCAAAACTGAAGCTCTACGCTCATTAAACAATAATCCCCCATTTTCTGCCTCTGCAGTCCCTGGTAACTACCATCCTACACTCTCTGTATGATTTTGACTGCTAAGTACCTCAGGTAAGTGGAATCATTTGTATTTGTCTTTTGTGATTGGCTTACTTTACATAGCATAATGTCCTCAAGGTTCATCCATGTCATGACATGCTTCAGAATTTCTTTCCTTTTAAAGGCAGAATAACAGTCTATCATATGTATGTAGCACATTTTGCTTATCCACTCATCACTTGAGTTGCTTCCACATTTTAGCTGTTGTAAACAATGTTGCTATGAACATAGGTGTACAAATATTTCGTAGTCGCCCAGTTTTCAGTATTTGCAAGTACATACCCAGAGGTAACATTGTTGGATTACATGGTAATTCTATTTCTAGCTTTGAGAAAAACTGCATATTATTTTCCACAGCAGCTATACCATTTTGCATTTCCACTAACAGTGCACAGGGTATCCACATCCTCACCAAAACTGATTATTTTGTGCTTTAGCGATGGTAGTCATCCTAAGAGAATATGAGGTGGTGTCTCAAGGTAGGTGTGAGCTGCATTTTCCTAATGATTAGTGATGTTGAATGTTTTTCATGTGTTTATTCACCATATGTATACCTTCTGTGGAGAAATGTCTAATCAAATCCTTTGCTCTTCTTTGAATTAAGTTGTTTATTTTGTTGCTGAGTTTTCCTGTTTCTTTATTGTGGATATTAACCTCTTATTACATACATAATTTGCAAATATTGTTTCCCACTTTGTGGATTGCCATTTTACTCTGTTAATTGTGTCTGTTGACACTCAAATTTTTAAGAATTTCACAAAGTCCAATTTAACTATTTTTTTCCTTTGTTACCTGTTTGTGGTGTATATCTAAGTAACCATTACTAAATCCAATGTTGTGAAAGTTTTGCCATAGGTTTTCTTCTAATAGTATTCTAGTTTTAGGACTTACATGTAAGTCATAAATTCATTCTGAATTAATTTCTGTACGTGTTTTTACATAAGGGTACAACTTCATTCTTCTGCATGTAGATATCCAGTCTTTTCATCATCTTTTATTGAAAAGATTGTCTTTTCACCCATGAACGATCTTGGCACTCTTGTCAAAAATCATTTGACCATATATATGAGGATTCGTCCCTGTAATCTCTATTCTATTCCATTGGTCTATATGTTTGTCTTTATGACAAGCACTGAATTGTTTTGATTATTATATCTGGTAGTAAGTTTTCAAATCAGGAATTATGAGTCCTCCAGCTTTATTCTACTTTTTCAGGATTCTTTTGGATATTTGGGGTCCCTTGAGATTACATAAAAATATTAGAAAGGGATTTTCTGTTTCTGCAAAAAGCATCATTCAGATTTTGACACTCCTTTCATTAAATCTGTTGATTGCTTGAGATAGTATGGACATCTTAACAAAATTAATTCTTCCAAGTCATGAAAATGGGATGTCTTTCCATTTATTTATATCTTCCTTATTTCATAAAAGTCTTGTAGTTTTTGTGTTTTGTTTTTGTTTTTGAGACAGAGTCTTGCTCTGTTTCCCAGGCTGGAGAGCAATGGCGTGAGCTCAGCTCACCACAACCTCCACCTCCTGGGTTCAAGCGATTCTCGTGTCTCAGCCTCCCACATAGCTACAACTATAGGCATGTGCCACTATGCCCAGCTAATTTTTGTGTTTTTCGTAGAGACCGAGTTTTGCCATGTTGGCCAGGCTGGTCTTGAACTCCTGGCCTCACACAATCCGCCAGCCTCGATAAACGTCTTGTAGTTTTTATTGCACAAGTCCTTCACCTTCTTGGTTAAGTTGATTCCTACACCATTTTTTATGCAATTGTAAATAGAATTTCCCTTACTTCTATCTTTCGCCGTTTTGAAAATGCTCCTCACAGTTTTCTGGGTCCTCATTTTTGCTTTGTTGTCTTTTGTATTAGTAGATTTCTGTACTGAACTTTTTATATTCCCATTATTTCCTTTATGTATATTCTATAGCTGTATTCTTTGTGGTTGCCTTTAGGATTATATTTAACATATTTAACATATTTAAAAATTATAGCAGTTAAATTTGAACTTATACCATTTTAACTTTAATAACCTACAAAAACTCTTGTTCTTTTAACAAATCCATCTCTACTCCTTTTAGTTATGGATGTTGTAAGACTATAGCTATATACATCCTGCCTCCAAAAACATAAACTAATAACTTATTTAATATATTAGTCTTTAAATCATGTAGAAAACAAATGTGGACTTACAAAGCGAGGTTATAACAATACTAGCTTTTAGATTAATAATTTTAATGTATTAGCCTCTTTAATCATATAGACAACAAAAATTGGAGCCACACAGCATTATTACAATAATAGATTTTATATTTACCCATGCATTTATCTTTACTGAGATCTTCATTTCTTAAAATGGCTTTCAGTTACTTTCTAATATCCTTTCAGTTCAACTTACAGGACTCCCTTAAACATTTCTTGAATGGTAGGTCTAGCGGGAACAAATTGCTTCAGCTTTTGCTTATCTGGGAATGTTTCAATTTCTGTCTTAATTTGTCCCTCATTTTAAAGGACAGTTTGTTAGAAATAGAATTACTGATGGACAGTTTGTCTTTTTTTTCTTTGACTATATTAGCCAACTGCCTACTGGCCTCCAAAGTTTCTAATAAGAAATGTACAGATAATTTTATTGAAGATCTTTTGTATGTGATGTGTCACTTCTCTGTTGTTGTTTTCAAAAATCTGTCTTTGGCTTTCTACAGTTTTAGTTCATCCTGCTTGGAACTGGTTTATCTTTTAAAATGTTTAAATTCATATATTTCATCAAATTTGGGAAGTTAATCAGCCCAATCATTACTTATATCAATTTTTTTGTCCCTTCACCTTCTTCTGGGACTCCTATATTGTATATGTTGGTTCACTTGATATCCTACATGTCTCTCTTGTTCTTTCCATTCTTCTTCAATCCTTTTTCTTTCTGTTTGTCTGACTTGATAATTTCCATTGTTTTACCTTCAGGTTCACTGATTCTTTCTTCTGCCTAGTCAAATTTGCCTTGAATCCCCTCCCTAGTGCATTAATCACTTCGATTATTATGCTTTTTAGCTTCAGATTTTCTTTTTTGTTTCTCTTTAGATTTTCTATCTCTGTATTGATTATTTCTATTGTTCATATGTCATTTTCTTGACTTTCTTCATGTCTTAATTTTTGAGCATCATTAAGACAATTGCTTTAAAGTGTTTTTTAGTAGGTGTGCCATCAGTTGTTTCTCAGGGATAGTTTTGATTGTTTTACTTTTTTGCCTTAAATAGGCCCAATTTACCTCTTGTATGCCTTGTAATTTTTTGTTGAAAACTGGATAATTGAATATAATAATATGCAGCTTCTGGAAATCAGATTCTCACACTTCCCCAGGTATATTTTTTGATTTTTAAAAAATTGTCATAGCCTGAGTATTTGCAAAAACCAAGTTGAAGGGTATATTTAATATCTTCTCAGGTGTTTTCTGAGCCTGTGTTTTCCCTGGGAATGTGCAGTAATTATTTAGTTCCCCACATATATGTGGAAGATTTGGAATGCCCTAGTCTTTAATGTACAGTTTCCAAAAGGAGAAAAAGATAAAAATCTAAGAGGGAAAGACGTATTGGCACTCTAAATACACTGGGCTTATGGGGCTTGTGCGACAATGGGGGAGATACAGCAGCAATGGACAGCACATCTTTCCACCCTGTGGTCAGAATCAGCGATCGGATCACACTTCCCCAGTATTTGGAGGACAGGGTAACTTTTGTCCATCCCTGCTCCTATCCTGGAGCAGCTGTGAGCAAGCTGCACCATACATATATACGCAGTTGTCTGCTATGGGGCTGAGTGACAAGAAATAGGTGGCTGGTACTGTGTTAAGAGCTGAGATTGGTCAGATGCAGTGGCTCACACCTGTAATATCAGCACTTTGGGAGGCCGAGGCTGGCAGGTCACCTGAGGTCAGGATTTCAAGACTAGCCTGGCCAACATGCTGAAACCCTGTCTCTACTAAAAATAGAAAAAAAAAATCAGCTGCGTGTGGTGGCGGGTGCTTGAAATTCCACCTACTCTGGAGGCTGAGGCAGGAGAATCACTTCAACTGGGAGGCAGAGGTTGCAGTGAGCAGAGATCATGCCATTGCACTCCAGCCTGGGCAATAAGAGGGAAACTCCATCTCAAAAAACAAAAACAAAAAATAAAAAGTGAGATTGACCAAAATTAATCACAATTTGCTGTTCAAGAGTTTGCATGGAAATTGTTAAGTCTTCAATAAGCTCCAGAGTTTCAATGTAGTTACATCAGATGGTTCCCAGTGTAATTGTTGTCTAGATGGGAAGAGAAGATTTTGTGTTTCCTACACTGCCATCTTCCCAGAATTCTAGTCTCAGATATTTTGTTTTACAGACTAGGTCCACCAATATTTTAAGAAATAAATAGTTCCAAATTTATATAAGCTGTTTGAAAGAAAATGAGAAAATCTCCAAATTTATTTTATAATCAATTTATTATTAATTCTGGAACTAGACAATGACAAGAAATAAAAATTATAATCAAATATCACTGAGACACATAGATATAAAAGTAATTATCAAAATATTAGAAGTCGAAGTGAACAATAAAACAAGGTAAGTTTATTGCAGAATGCAAGGATGCTTTTAGTAAAATATACGTCAATAAGATTTACTATGTTAATAAACTAAAAGAGCAAAAATATAATAATCTTATAGGTATTGAGTAAACATTTGACAGATTTCATGTCCTTTCATAATTAATACTATTGGTAAACCAGACCAAGATGGAAATTTCTTTACCTTGATAATAGGTATCTGTGGTACAATAAAAAACATTTCCAGAAGCAAATTCTGACACGTTATAAAATAGATAAAACATAAGGACATTACTGTGCTTTGTAAAATAAACTAGTCACAAAAAATAAATACTATATTATTCCACCTATGTATGGTACCTATCACAGTAAAGTTCGTAGAGACAGAAAGTAGAATGTTGGATTTGAGAGGCTGGGAGGAGGAGTAATGCTCAGTTGTTAATGCGTATCAAGTTTCAGTTTTGCAAGATAAAAAGAGTTCTGGAGATTGTTTATACAACAGATTGTAGTTAACACTACTGAACTTTATACTTAAAAATGGTTAAGATAGCAAGTTTTATTTTATGCATCATATATATATATATATATATATATATATATATATATACACACACACACACACACACACACCACACACAGGTGTATACAAACAGAGAGATCTCCTTGAGTTATGATGGACCTATGTCCCAATAAATCCGTTATAAATCAAAATATCTTAAGTCAAAAAGGTATTTAATACTCCAGTAAATCCATCATAAAGTTGGAAATTATAAGTTGAATCATCATAAGTCAGGGACTGTCTGTATATGTAATATATATAGTCTTTGTCCCAGGTTTCTGGCACAAAGCTTCAAAACCCTTGGAGTTTCCTGAGTAAGAGAAGTTATGCTAATGAGTCTCCTAAGTATCATTAGTTATCTAATAAATCAAATCATGATAGAGGTCTTAGATAGCTTCAGGATGGGCACTGGTTAACAGAAAAACCAATCACATAATTAGAGACTTGAAACATTCAGCCTCCAGAATGGTAAGGGGACTGGAGGTTGAGTTCAGTCATGTGACCGATAATTTGTCCAACTTACCTATATAATGAAACACTAATCAAAGCCATAGACACTGCAGCTCTGGGAGCCTACTTATTGGTAAACATGCTGACATACTTAAAGGATGGCATGCCCTGACTTCCTGGGGATAAGCATTCCTGTTCATAAGATCCTTCCAGACCTTGCCCTACGCATTTCTTCACCTGGCTGTTCATTTGTATCCCTCACAATTAAATGGTGATAAGTAATATGCTTTCCTGAGTTTTGTGAATCATTTTAAGCAAATTATGTAAACTAAAGGGGTTGTGGGAAGCCCCAAATTTGTAGCTGGCCAGGCAGAAGTGTGAGTAGTCCAGGGACCCCAATTGCAGCTGGTATCTGAAGTACAGACAATTTTCCTTTAATTATAGGATCTGACATAACATCAGATAGTGTCAGAATTAAATGGAATTATAGAACACCCAGTTGTCAGATAACTGTTGTCAGAACACAGTGCCTATGAAAAAACTTACCATAATTTTTTTTAATGGTGAAATTTTGAAAATATTACCTTTGCAATGAGGGACAGAAGAAAAATCATGAATTGTATTAACCATGTTCTAGACTGAGCAGTCAACATGAAAAAAGAACAAATATGCATGTGGATTATAAAGTAAGAGAAGATATACTAATTAACCAATAGACAGTATGAGTGTATAGCAAGAAAACTCAAAATAAAATACAAATTAGAGTTTAGCAAAATAGCCTATACAAAAACAATATAAAAATCGAGTATACTGCTTTTGACAATAGAAATATCAATAGTAAGTATCTATAAATATTAAATATCAACAAAATCAAATGAAGGGGATTTCTGGGTCCAAAATAGTGGCACAGAAGCAAGCTGGCTTTATTCCCTTGCACAGACAACCAAAAACAAACAGTGCTGAGATAATCACCAGCCATTCCCAGAACACAAATTAGCATGATGACAAGACATTTCCCAGAGCCACCAAGAAGTGAAAAAACTCTTGAGCAGATGATGAAAAACTGAACTTCCATATCCATGACACCCCTCCCACCAACCTTTTTGGTACCACACACACAGAATATTTTCCCCCAACTCAGCTTCTACAATTAAAAAAAAAAAAAAAAGTGAGAGTGAGATGTACAACCAGCTTCCTACCATCTTGGGTTACCTGCAGGAGATTTATCCCTGCCTCAACCTGTAGAAGCATTGGGAGTGCCTAAAGAGAGAAATATTTCTGAGCACAGTGAGAGACAAACAGGGTAGGTAATATTGCCATTTTCAGCCCTAAAATCTCTACTCTATAACTTGGCCAAAGGAGATGCCAAATCGTAGAGGCAGTTCATCAGAACCATGCCGTGGGAGATTCATTCCACAGGTTCCCTGGGCACAAACTCCTAGCTAGCCTTCTCAGACTGCTGAGATATCCCTTTTGTGACATACCCATTCAAGGATGTCTAGTACACTCTGACTGTGTACTAGAACTGAGGCAAACCTGGGATTAAGGTGCCACCTAGTGAAAAAGGAGGCAGTAACCTAGGAGGAAAAAAAAAAGAGAAAATACCAAGAGGTAAATTACAAAGAACCTCTAAGCAAACATATCCAATAAAAACCAAAACAAATGAGACAGAAAAGATAAATAGCTAATCCTTCAATGCAAACACATAGACATACATCCATAAGAAACAACAGGAAACAGGGAACCATGACATCCTCAAATGAACAAACGAAGAAACCAGTTCAACAAACTGGTGATATGTAAACTCTCTGAGCAAGAATTTAAATAGCAGTTTTAGAAAACTCAGTGACCTCCAAGATAATACAGAAAAGCAAAGTAGAAATTTAACAAATACATTTAATAGATTGAAAAACTTATAAAAATCGAACAAATCTTGGAATTGAGAAGTACATTTACTTAACTGAAAAAGTCATGAGAGACTCTTAATAGAAAGGATCAAGCACAGGAAAGAATCAGTGAGCTCAAAGACGGGCTATTTGGAAATAATCAGAGGAGAAGAAGAAAAGAATGAAAAGGAACAAAGATCACCTATAAAACACAGAAAAATCACATTAAAAAAACAAAATCTAAGAATTACTGTGTTCAAGAGAGATAGAAAGCTTATTTGGAGAAATAATAATTGAAAACTTTCCAAAACGTAAGATATAAAAATTGATGTAAAGTCAGAGAACATCAAACACATTTGGCTTAAATTAGACTATATCAAGGTATATATTAATAAATCTCTCAAAAGTCAAGGACAAAAAGGTGATCCTAAATGCAGTAAGAGAAAAGAAGCAAATGACTTATAAGTGGGGCCTCAATTCATCCGGCAATCCTCATTGTGGAAACCATACAGTCCAGGAGGGAGGAGGACAACATTTGCAAAATACTAATAGAAATCTGTCATTCAAGAATATCATATTTCACAAATCTACATTTCAAATATGAAGGAGATGTAAAGAATTTGCAAACCATAAGAGGCTGAGAGAATTTAACACCACAAGACCCATCTTACAAGAAATGCTAAAGGGAGTTGCTTCAATCTGAAAGGGGAAAAAAACACACTAGTATGCCAGAAGAAAACATAAGAATGTATAAAACCCACTGGTAAAAATAAGTACACAAACAAACCCAGAATACTCTAATACTGTAATTATAGTGTGCAATCCACTTATAACTCTAGCATGAAGCTCAAAAGACAAATCTATCAAAAACAAGAATACCTACAGCAACTTGTTAAGAGGAAGGCAATATTAAAATATGTAAATTAACATAAAGATAAAATGTGAGGACGATGGAGTTAGTAAAGAGTTTTAAACAATTTTTGTTTTTCTTTCTTTTCTTTTCTGCTAGTTTTGAGACAGGTATCACTCTTTAACCCAGGCTGGAGTACAGTAGTGTCAACATGGATCACTGTAGCCTCAGACTCCCAGGCTCAAGTGATTCTCCCACCTCAGCCTCCTGAATAACTGGGACCAGAGAAACATACAACCATGCCCTGCTATTTTTTTTTTTTTTTTTTTTTTAGAAATGGGGGTCTCACTATGTTGCTCAGGCTGGTCTTGAAGTCCTGAGCTCAAGTAATCTTCCTGCCTCAGCCTCCCAAAGTGCTGGGATTACAGGCATGAGTCACCAAGCCTGGTTGTTTGTTTCTATCCTTAGTGACCTGAGATAAGTTGTCATTTCTTTAAAATATCTTGTTTTATCCTTAAGAGGTTTTCTGGTAAGCCTCATGGTAACCACAGCACAGAAACCTATAACAGATTTTATTCAAAATAAAAAGCGAAATATTATATCATACTACCAGAGAAAATCACTTAACCAAAAAAGAAGACAGTAAAAAAGGAAAAAAAAAAAAAAAAAAGGAGAGAGGAGTTACAACCATAAAACAAGCAACAAAATAGCATGTTTTTACTTATCAATAATAATACTAAATATAAATGGACTCAATCTCAAATTAAAGGATATAGAGTGGCTGAATGAATTAAGAAAAATGACTCAAATATGCTCGCTACAAGAGACCCACTTCACCTATAAAGACAAAGATAGACTGTGAGTAAAGCAGGCATGTAACTTGAAACCAAACAAGAGCAGGAATAGATACACTTAAATATAACAGCTTACAAATCAAAGATTATGAAAAGAGACCAAAAGGCCTCTATATAATGATAAAGGGGTTAATTCAGCAAGAGGATATAAAATTATTATTATCCATTAATCCAAAACCAGAGTTCCCAAGTGTATAATGCAAATATTAATAGATTTAAAGGGAGAGATAGACTGCAACACAATATTAGTAGGGAACTTTAACATGCCAGTCTCAGTAATGGACAGATTATCTAGACAGCAAATCAACAAACCTGGGAGTTAAACTATATACTAAACCAAATAGGCCTAACATTTATGGAATATTTAATCCAACTGCTGCAGAATATAAATATCTTTCAACAGCACATGAAACATTCTCCAGAAAAGATTATATGTTAGGCACAAAACAAGGTTTAAACAATTCAAATAACTAGAAATCATATCAAGTATCTTTTTTGGCAGTGGAATAAAACTAGAAATTAATAACTAGAGGAACCTCAGAAACCACAAACACACATAGAAATTAATCAACATGCTCCCGAACAATCAATAGGTTAATGAAAAAAATTCAGAGATTAAAACATTTCTTAAAAAATGAAAATAGAAATAAAACATGCCAAAATTTATGAGATGCATCAAAGCAGTACAGAGAGGACAGTTTATAGCAATAGATGCCTACATCCAAAGCATAGAAAGGCTCCAAATAAACAACGTAATGATGAACTTCAAGGAACTAGAAAAGCAAGAACATATGGGACCACAAGTAGGTAAAAGAAAAAATAATAATAAAGGTCAAAACAAAAATAAACAAAATTGACTCTAAATCATGATACTGAAAATCATAAAATGAAGTTAGATTTTTGAAAAGGTAAACAACATTGACAAATCTTCAGCTAGACTAAGGAAAAAAAGAAGAGAAGACTCAAATAAAATGAGAAATGAAAATGATATAACAACTGAGACCACAGAAATACAAGAATCATTAGGGACTATTATGAACAACTATATGCCAACAAATAGGAAAACCTAGAAGAAACTGATACATTCCCAGATGCATAGAACCTACCAAGATTTAACCACGAAGAAACAGAAACATCAAAAAACCAGTAATCAGTAATGAAATTGAAGCTCTGTTAAAAAGTCTCCCATTAAAGAAAATTTGAGGACCTGAAGCCTTTATTGCTAAATTCTACCAAACATTTGAAGAAGAACTAATACCAATTCTACTCAATGTCTTAAAAAAATTAGAGGAGAGAATACTCCCAAACTCATTTCATGAGGCCAACATTACCTCGATACCAAAACAAGACAAAGACATGGTCAAAAAAGAAAACTACAGGCCAATATAGTGGATGAACATAGATGCAAAAATCTTCAACAACATCCTGGCAAACTGAATTCGACAACATATTAAAAAGATCATCAACCCTTATCAAGTGGGATTCATTATGGAGATACAAGGATATTTCAACATACACCAATTAGTAAGTGTGAAAGATCACCTTAACAAAATCAGGAACAAAAATCATATGGACATTTTAATGGATGCTGAGAATGTATTTGATAAAATTCGACATCATTTTAGATAAAAACCTTCAACCAACTAAGTATAGATGGAACCTACTTCAAAATAATAAAAGGTATATATATATAAGACAACGATGTCCACTTTCATGACTTTTATTCAAAATAATACTGCAAATTCTGGCCAACCAGGTAAGAGAAAGAAAGAAAGGGCATTCCAATTGGTAAGAAAGAAGTAAAATTAGTCTTGTTCATAGACGACATGATCCTATACTTTTAGAGGAACCCAAAATCTCCTCCGAAACAACCTGTTAGAATGATAAACAAATTTGGTAAATTTACAGAATACAAAATCAACATATGAAGAACAGTAGCACTTATATATACCAACAGCAAACAATCTGATAAAGGAATCAAGAAAGCATTCCCATTTAGAATAGCTACAAATAATTTAAAATACATAAAAATCAATTTAGCTAAATAAGTAAAAAATTTATACAAGAAAAACAATAAAACCCTGATGAAATAAAATGAAGAGGACACACAAAAGTAGAAGGGTATATCATGCTTATGAATTGGGATAATATTGTTAGTGAAAATGAAAATTATACCCCAAAATATAGATTTAATGTAATCCCTAACAAAATACCAATAATATTCTTCACAGAAATAGAAAAAACAATTTGAAAATTTACATGAAACCACCAAAAAAATACCCCAAATAGCAAAGGCAATACTGAGAAAAAAGAACAAAACTTCAGGAATCACACTACCTAACTTCAAAAAATACAACAACACTATAGTAACCGAACCAGCATGGTACTGTAATGAAAACAGACACATACATCAATGGGACAAATTAGAGAACTCAAATATAAATCCACATATTTACAGTCAACTCGTTTTTAACAAAGGCACCAAGAACTTACAACAGGGCAAGAACCGCTTCTTCAATAAGTGGTGCTGGGAAAACTGGATAACCATACACAAAAGAATGAAACTAGATTCCTATCTCTCACCATATACAGAAATCAAACAAATCAAAGTAGGTTAAAGTTTTAAATATGAAATCTCAACTATGAAATGTCCAGAAGAAAATATACAGAAAATGCTTTAGGAAATTGGTCTAAGTGAAGGTTTTATTGACAAGACTTTAAAAGTACAGGCAACAAAAAATACGCAAATGGGACTGTATCAAACTAAAAAGCTTCTGCACGGCAAAGAAAACACTCGGCAGAGTGAAGAGTCAACCTGTTTAATGGGAGAAAATATTTGCAAACCATTTATACAAGAAGCTAATATGCAGAATATATAAGGAGCTCAAATACATCAATAACAACAACAAAAAAATCCAATTGAAAAATGGACAAAAGTTCTGAATAGACCTCTCTTAAAAGAGGACATACAGCCAGGCATGTAGGCTTATGCTTGTAACCCCATCACTTTGGGAGGCCAAGGTGGGGGGGGGGGTGCATCACCTGAGGTCAGGAGTTCGAGACCAGCCTGGCCAACATGGTGAAACCCCATCTCTGCTAATAATACAAAAATTAGCTGGGCCTGGTGGTGTGTGACTGTAATCCTAGCTACTCAGGAGGCTGAGGCAGGAGAATCGCTTGAACCCAGGAGGTGGAGGTTGCAGCAAGCTGAGATCACGCCACTGCACTCCAGCCTGGGTGACAAGAGCAAAACTCTGTCTCCAAAAAAAAAAAAAAAAAAAAAAAAAGGACGTACAAATGCATACAAATGGCCAAAAGGCATATAATAAAATCCTCAACATCAGTAATCACATGAAAAATGCAAATTCACATAACACGAGGTATCATCTCATTTCAGTTAAAATGGCCTTCATAAAAAAGACAGGGAATAACAGACGCTGGCAAGGATGTTGAGAAAGGGGAACCCTCATACACTGTTGGGAATGTAACTTAGTACAGCTACTATGAGATATAGTATGGAAGTTCCTGAAAAAGTAAAGCTAGACCTACCATATGATCCAGCAATTTCACTCCAGGGTATTCATCCAAAATAAAGGAATTCAATAAAAAAAATTGTGCTCCCATGTTTATTGAAGCCATATTCACAATAGCCAAATCATGAAATTAACCTTCATTGGTGAAGCGTCCACCAATGAATAAAGAAAGAAAATATGGTATATATACACAATGAATTATTCAGCCATTAGAAAAGAATAATATCTTGCCATTTGCAGCACTGTGGATGGAATGAGAGGTTATTATGTAAAGTGAAATAGGCACAGAAAAACAAATATCATATGTTCTTACTCATGTAGAAGCTTAAAAAGTAGATATCATGAAGATAGAGAGTAGAATGGTTATCAGAGGACAGGAAGGGTAGGGGGAAGAAAGGAATAAAGAGAAGGTGATTAATGGGTACAGGCACAAAATACAGTTTGATAGAAGAAATAAGACTTAGTGTTTGCTAGATCAGCAGAGTGACAGTAGTTTAAAATAATCTATTGTATATTTCAAAATAGCGAGAAGATAATTTTAATGTTTCTTACATAAGGAAAATATAAGTATTTAATTTGATGACTATTCCAGTTACACTGATTTGTTTCAAATTATATGAATATATTAAATTATATGTACCCCTAAAATATGTATATTATGTATCAATAAAATATAAAAAGATCAGATGAAAAGATATAATACGTATGAATTAGAAGACTCAATAGTATAAGATGCCAATTTTTTACAATTGTCTTCTAAACTTTCTACAATTTGATTTAAAATATCACAGGAATGTTTATAAAGAAATTGACAATTTATTTCTAAAATGTATACAACGTTGGGATAGACAGAATTCTAAAGATGTCTCCCCGAGTTTTGTTTTCCTGCTTTAGTTCCTGGGACTATAAATGAGATACCATGCCTATGATTAGGTTACACAAACAAGTGGATTTTGAAGACGTAATTAAGGTCACTAATCAGTTGCTTTGAGTCCATCAAAAAGGTGAATATAATCTAATCCTATGAGCACTTTTAAAAACACAAAACTTTTTTCTGGCTAGTAGCAGAATAAGTAGTTAGAAATTTGAATCAAGAGAGGAACTGACACACTGTTCCTAATTTTAGAGGTTCACGTGGAAAAGACCTGGAAACAGCCACTGTGAACTAAGAACAATCACTAGATTAAAATACAAAGATATTGGAATCTCAGTTACAGAACCACAAGTAAATAACACCTACCAACAACAAGTATTAGCCTGGAAGATTTTTCCCCAGAGACTACAAATGAGAACTCAGCCTGGCTATTTCCTTGATGTCAGCCTTAAGCAGAGAACCAAGACACTCCATGCTGGAATTCTGACCTATAGAAGTCTACTAAATGGGTGTTATTTTAAACCAATAAATTCATATGCTACCAGGAAAGCCTAATACAGAAATGCAATAGTCCAAACATATGTATGGCATTTTAAAACAAAAAGAATAAAATAGGACTAGACTTGGCCTATCAGAAATGAAGAAAATTATAAAAGCTATAGTAATTAAGAGAGTGTGATCATGCTGCTAATGCAACTAAAGATAATCCCCAGAAACTGACCCACTGATATTCTGAATTTGCGTTATCGTTCAGGTAGTATTGTACATAACTGAGGAAAGGAAGATCAATTCAAATAAATTGTGTAAGAATTCTTAGCTACCCATACGACAAAAAAAAAAATTCATTCAAAACTTCTTAATATACAGACAAATCTACTTTAGATAGATAAAAATTCTAAAATGTCAAAAGTCAAAACTATAAAGCCTTACAAAAAATATAGGTGAATACCTTTATGACCTTAGAGAAAGAGATTCTCAAACAAAACTGATAAAATATCATACAAAAAATATACAGCAACCATATTAAAACAATACAGCACTACAGAAGTAGGTACAGCCACAAAATCTTATGTTCCTCAAAAGATCCCTTTAAGAAAGAAAAGCCACAATTTTGGAATATATTTATAAAAGTAAACTGAAAACTACAGGTACTCAAAAAAAATAAATAAAAGAAACTCAAAGTCAGTTAAAAAAAAAGCCCAGAAAGTCAACGTTTTAAATAGGTAAATGATTAACAAATATTATACAGAAGAGAAAAAAAAAATGGCAAAAAGAAGTTCTTCAACTATAAGGAAGGATATGCAAATTAAGATGAAAACAATATACTTTTTTTTTTTTGCCCATTATATTGGCACAAATTAACAAGTATGACAGTACCAAGTACTGGTTGGATTGTGTGTAAACATAGCTCTTACATACACACTGCAAATGAGAATGAAAATTGGCACCAATACTTTGAGAAATAATCTGACATTATTTTAGAACATTAAAGATACTCAAGCTGCAAGACTCAAGAACCCCATCATTAAAATATGCCAAAGCACCAGCTGAGCCTGGCTCCCAGTACAACTTATTTTCTACCTCACCTTCCTCTTTTCCTTCAAAAACTAAGTTCAAATGCCGCCTCTCTGCCTCTGCTCACCTAGTTCCCTTCTTTGCTCTTATTTTTTCCTTTTTCTTCTTTCCCTTTCTCTATGCACAAATCCTACCTATACATAAAAGACAGTTTAGTCTGTAACAAAAACAAGCATCCATCATTCAACAAACATATATTGAGCAGTCACTCTGTGCCAAGAATTGAGAGCATGACAATGAACTAGATAAACATGTCCTCTACTTTGTGTTTCTCGCTTTCCAAAAAGTGACTAGGTGGTTGGTGTGGAGACAATAAACCAGTAAATCAAATAAATTAAGATTGTCCCGAGAAAAGTAAATATGGTGATGTTATCTGGGAAAACAATAACTGTGGAAGTAGAAATGTATGTTAACTACAATGGGTCCTGAGGAAGTCAGTTTTAAAAGTCAGTTAAAAAAAAAAAAAAAAAAAAAGCCCAGTAAATCAACATTGTTAGGCATTTCCTTCCTTAAGATTCCAAACTTCTAGCCAGGTGTGGTGGCTCATACCTGTAATCCCAGCACTTTGGGAGACCGAGAAAGGTGGATCACCTAAGGTGAGGAGTTTGAGACCAGCCTGGTCAACATGGTGAAACCCAGTCTCTACTAAAAATACAAAAATTAACCAGGCGTGGTGGCAGGTGCTTGTAATCCCTACTCGGGAGGCTGAGGTGGGAGAATTGCTTGAACCCGGGAGGCAGAAGCTACAGTGAGCCGAGATCGTGCCACTGTACTCCAGCCTGTGTGACAGAGTAAGACCCCATCACAAAAGAAAAAAAAATATTCCGAACTTCCAATAATATGCACACATATGTACGCAAACAGGCATGTGTACACACACGTCTCCTATTCAAGACTCTCAGCTTCTGATTAGTCCAAATTTGATTCATCATTCTGTTTGTAGTGAGGTACCTCACTATGCTACTCATAGGGAATAAATAAATACTAACTGAACAAATGCATACAGTAATTAGTCACTAAGTATCTTTCTTCTGTATTGCTAAGGTTGCAGTGCTCCCAGATGAACTGGGGTTGAAGCTTCTCTGCCTTCTCCAACATCATCTTCTGCCATAAAAGCTTGGTTGCCCTTTAGTCTTCCCCTGTATTGAATGGCTTGGAGGACATGGACATTTTTCTTAAAAAAAAAAAAAAACTCTGACACTGACACAGACCTTAGGAATCTGAAGGCAAATTATAAATGAAGGTTGGGGACCAGCAAATTCTAATCAATGTACATAGATAGAGTTATCAGTTTGTGTTGTTCCTGCTCCTTTATCTACTAATAGGAACGTTTTAAAAATGCTTAGAGTAAAAATACTTAATTTTTCATTGTAATGGCCATATTTTTTATAAGTAATTCTATGAATTTCTGATCATTTATGCAGATAATACATTTATTTTTGAACCAGTAATATGTTTTCTATAAGATTTTCAAGCTCTCATTCTATGATAGTAAAAGTGCTTTCCAGGAATTTGATATTCATTTGTATACACCCTAGTTGTCTCTGAGATTGCTTATGTCTGGACTACACAAAACGGAGGGATTTCCATTTTAAAGTATTTGCCCTGTTACAAAGCAAAAATGTTAAAAACCCACACAAAATCCAAAAAGGAAATCTTTAATATTTTTAATTTTCACTCTTTTATGTAACTGAAGTTAAATTATTTTCATATGCTCATTATTCTTTTGTAGTTGTTATGCTTTGAGATCTATTTACCACGTTGACCCTTAAAGAAAAAGACATTGGTTCTTTTAAAATTTATCCTTAATTTTGGAATTTTAGAAAAGTATTTTCTTAATTTGTTATTTGTCATTTAATTTGGCTAATGATTACTTTTTGATGTATAAATGTTTATACATTTTAATTCAAATATGTTGATCTTTCCCTTGGTGATTTGACTCCGTTGCTTGAATGCTTAAAAAGTTTGTTTATGCCTAGAAGTCCAGAGATCACAAAAAGTAATTATCTAAATTATCATTTCGTTTTTGTAAGATTTCAGCTTTACATTTACTCTAAGTTGACGCCTTTAGTCTATGATTTTAGCTTGTTTCCCCCGTGATTTTGTTATGTGATGTCAAAGTGAGTCTACGTTTTTGTCCCTCCTAAAGACACTCAATAACTCCATTTATTTAGTAATTCTTTTGTGAAAGCTTTGTGATATTTTCTTTCTTTTGAGATGCAGCCTCACTCTGTCGCCCAGGCTGGAGTACAGTGGCACTATCTCGGCTCACTGCAACCTCCGCCTCCCGTGTTCAAGTGTTTCCCTTGCCTCAGCCTCCGGAGTAGCTGGGACTACAGGCTCCCACCACCATGCCCAGCTAATTTTCTTTTGTATTTTTAGTAGAGACAGGGTTTTGCCATATTGTCCAGGCTGGTCCTGAACTCCTGACTTCAGGTGATCCGCCTGCCTTGGGCTCCCAAAATGCTGGGATTACAGGTGTGACCCACCGCGCCCAGCCTGTGATATTTTCTTTTTTTCGTTTTCTGTTTTTTGTGGGGTTTTTTTGTTTTTTTTGTTTTTGTTTTTTTTTGTTTTTTGAGACGGAGCCTCGCTCTCGCTCAGGCTGGAGTGCAGTGGCGCGATCTCGGCTCACTGCAAGCTGCGCCTCCCAGGTTCACGCCATTCTCCTCCCTCAGCCTCCCGAGTATCTGGGACTACAGGCACCCGCTACCATGCCCGGCTAATTTTTTTGTATTTTTAGTAGAGACAGGGTTTCCCCATGTTAGCCAGGATGGTCTCGATCTCCTGACCTCGTAATCCGCCCGCCTCGGCCTCCCAAAGTGCTGGGATTACAGGCGTGAGCCACCGCGCCCGGCCGATATTTTCTTAATTGGACACATATTGTCTTCATAGGCATGCACACATGTCTATGTTTCTGTGTTTTCTGCTCACTCTCTCTCTTGATATGCTTATATGTACTGCTGTTCAATGTATGTCTCTTTAATATGCTTCAACATATTTAGAATATATTTTGAAATACGTTTTAAAGCATACTTAGTCACTTAAGTTATATTTCTCTTTTATGGCATGTTGATATATTTTGGCAATGTAGATAATTTTATCTTTTTGACAAATCTTTCCTCAACTAAATCACCTGTTTATTTAATTATTGTCACTAAGAACTACAAGCAAATACAAAAATAAAAAAAAAACCTTCCTGGCAATTTTAAAAATAATGATTGTCATAAAACAACATATAGCCCTAAAAATAAACCTTTCTTCAGAAGTCAAAGAATTCCTATATTAAACTTTACTGTTCTTTATAAAATGACTTAATGTTTGAGTTATGGATCTAAAGTATGCCCATAAACAGGTCACTTGAAACCTGTGGTAAGCGAGCAGTGCCCTGGCATCCCTCCCCAGAATGCTTTTAAAACTACCATGTTGGTGCTCGGTATCCTAGTGCACACGCCTTGCAAGCGTGGGCGCCATGAGTCTGACTACCAGTTCCAGCGGAGGAGTTGAATGAATCATAGCAGTTACCATTGCTGCTGGGACAGCTGCAATTGATTATCTAGCTTACAAAAGGTTTTATGTTAAAGATCATCGAAATAAAGCTATGATAAACCTTCACATCCAGAAAGACAACTCCAAGATAGTACATGCTTTTGACATGGAGGATTTGGGAGATAAAGCTATACAATACTGCCATTGTTGGAGGTCCAGAAAGTTTCCCTTATGTGATGGGTCTCACACAAAACACAACGAAGAGACTGGAGACAATGTGAGACCTCCGATCATCAAGAAAAAAGAAAAATGGGCACTTTTCATGATGCAAATCCAGTTGTTGTGAAGTTACCTGATTGTTTAGTGAGAATAAATACCACCTCTGTGAAATTCACCTCCCCTGGGTTCTAAATGTGGTATATTGCAAACTGCAGCTTTCACGTTCGTGGCACTTGTCTTAGTTGTTGAAACATCGTGGTGCACATTTGTTTAAACAAAAAAAAAAAAAAAAAAAAAGGAAAAAGGGAAAACCAACCTCATGGCCTGTGAGTTATTTTGGTCTTGTAAGGATCCGTTTCTTTAAAGTATTGACATATAGAGTTGTATCTTATATAGAACATAGTTGTATCTTAAAGTCAACACATTAAATTATTCCCAAAATTAAAAAAAAACCTACTATGCCACTCTCCAATATTTTTTCAATATAATGAGTAAGGTGTTAACGAGGGATTGAATAGAACTAAATGCCCATTAAATAATATGGGATCGCCATTACAGGAAAAGTGTCATTATTTTGCATTTAGACCATTCCTAGCAACAACAGAGAGGCAAGGGGGTGGGGAAGGAAACTAAGGAAAGGAAGCTGGGAAAGACAGGGAAATGGCAAGAAAGCTGAAGTGGATTGTAGATGTGGGCTTTTGAAAGGAACTGATGAGAGGTGATCCTCAACACTGCAGCTTTCAGAACTTCAGGCATCCCTGCCCCCAAAGCGGAGTGGAGAAGAGAATTATAAATCAAGCATAGTACCCTCTTATGTAGATGTTTTATTCTAACAAGGAGTGTTGCACTTAAATATAATGCTGTTTGCTTTGTGCAAAACTGAAACTGAAACATTTGTAAAGGTTTCTTTGTACTGTTTCTAATCTATAATTTAACAGATTTGTTCCACCAGAACAAACATTTGCTGAATGTCATGGAAATGGTTTTGAAAAGTATAAGTGTCAGCAAGATCGCCTCTGAACACAACACTTGAACAAAGCAGCAACTATATACTGAACACACAGACCCACCCACAAAATGGGCAGTGTTTCAGCTATAGTCAGTGTCTCACCCATGGTGGTATTCTTTCAAATACTTTCCTTTTTTCTGTCCTTAGGACATGCCTTCAAACTCTTCCACAAATTCTGCACAAGCAAGAGGTATTAATCACACAAATCTACATGTCCATTTATCCAGAATTTTGTCTATGATCCATCCTTTGAATAACTTATACTCTTGACCTTTCTGATCAATAAGATGAATGATAAAGGCAAAGGCTTGTGGTTTACATCTTCGTAGAAATTGCCGTCTCTTCTGAGTAGTTAAAATAAATAATTCCTTTGGTGTTATTCATTGCCTCCTGCAAGCAATATTTGTATGTGTGTGGGAGCGAGATGCACTGTATCTTCTTACCTTTGATGTTTGGTCTTGTTTTGGGGCTGCTTTTTTGACAAGCTTTCAAAAGCCCCCTACTATGAATGTCGAATTAAGTACCCTTATAAATATGCATGAACATAAACCTCATATACTCATTTTTGTGGCTACTCACTGCGCTGGGTTGCCCTGGAAGCCATTCCAAATGGTTTTGATTTTGCGTTTGAGATTCTTAATGGTGGTAATTATCTGTTGCAGCCATGCAGTACCAAATATGATGCGTGTTAGAGATACTTTAAAAAATAATAATAAAAGCAACTAAAGATGCTAATTCCCACATTTTAGTTCCTACAGGGCAATTAGCCCCTAGTAATGATGTTTATATTTATATGCAAATGTTTCAGGAAAAATGAATCTTAACAGAGACTTCATATCAATACTATTGGGAGATGAGAGCATTCCATCTGTCTGTAGAAAATGCCTGCCATTAGCTCTACATGCAGCCTATTTCTGTAATAGAAACTATTTAATATTAAGTAATTCATTCTTCATTTTGTATTTTCCCTTCCTTCTGTTCTTTTATTAAGACTCTTAGCTAATGTACAGTATGTGCAGCTCTTCAGGGCCTACACATAGGTGCCTTGCCACATTTTTTTCTGAGTATCATATGTTCCTTGAATTACTACCTAACATACTCACCATTACTTATTTTGAAATAATAATCTAGTAACCAAAGCAGGGTTCTCAGGGGGCACTCATTGGTTAACATCCTCTGATGTAGAAATTACAACAACATACATAGACGGAAATGTAATGAAGAAGCAAAGTTCTAAATTACAGCTGTAGCTTTTGACTAGCTTCTGGCTAACAGAAAAAAAAAGTGCAAGAAAAATTGCTTCTTCTTGCACATGTGAGGAAATTGAAGCTTTAAGACATCTCATGAACTCCTTGTCTAGTCAGAGTTAGGAAGCAGGCTCAGTCTAGAATCAGCCTCATTTTGCAACACTTTCTACTCCAAGACAATCTCAATATGGAGGGTCCTGTCATAACTAATCATTTTTTCTGTATTCTTTTTGTTTCCACAAGACATTTTAAACTACTAATTGTCAATTCAGTTGCTTGGGTAGTGTCACTGAATATACTGCTTATCTTAGATATATTCTTTTGCAGAGGAATAAAGTGCACATCTATTATATCATTTAAGTATCATTATTTTGCTACATGTTTGATTGAGATCAGCAAAGAATAGGGCTTTTTTTTTTTTCTGTAACTACTAGAAACAGAATCTCTAACTCCAATATTACATAAGACAGAATTGTTAACTGCGTATAGAATTACAGAGTTCTACCTAATACTGTGAAAATGCTTAAGAGTTCAAATTTTATTTAGGATAATGAAAAGAAGGGGAAAAAAAGGCAAATAGCAGCATAGTAAGAATATGGTGTTATATTTACACCATCTCTATGGTAAAAATTCCTTTAAGAATAGTAACATGTAAAGGCAAGCGTAGAAATTGGTGAATCTACTATGCTTAATCAAATTTAGGTATATGGTAATTACTTACAGCTTTCCATAGTAAAAGATGTACCCATTTGACATTTGTCTTTTTCCCCTTTAACCAAGAACAAAGAAGCAAACCACCCCCAAATTTCTAAATAAGACCAAAATACCTCAAATAGTACTATATTTCAAAACACAGATGCTCATTGTCACTCCCTGTCAAAACCTGGAATGAAGAAGTCTGGGAAAGGGAGAAATTCAGCAACCTGCCAGTGGAAAATCTCATTAGAAACTCTAGAGATTTATCTGTCACTCTGACAAGATAATTTGATTTTAAATTTCATCACTGCTAGCCCTAATTTTAAAAATTAAATTGGAAAAAAAAGTGACTTCTTCTTCTCCCATATAATGAATAATAGGATAATATAAATCAAAATCAAGAGTGCCATTAATCAGAAATTACAAGAAAAAAATTGAAAAATTTTCAGGTTTGAGGGAAATAGAAAAGAAGTCCTCCTCCCTCACTCGTACCCACCAATCATGGAACTGGAATGAAAATCATTTAAAAGAGATTCCTTATGCGGTTCAATTTAAAGCTTCAAAAGTTATCTTATCAATGCAGAATTTTAATACTTTCTTACAAAGTCCGGACTCTTTCAAAGGAGCAGCACTTATCCAAACCCCATCCTGAGCCTTTTTTACTGCATCACTGTCCCAATTCATTCCTGAATGAGTGTTTCAGACAGTAGACACAACACAGTAAGATGTCATAAAAATGCCTTTATTTTCAGGTGTGTTACAGTTAGCCAAGAAGCTAAAAATAAACCTTATAAAAATCCAGTCCCTTCTCTTCCTCAAGAAAGAGACAAACAATTTAATGCCAGTGATTGATACACCTTTAAAAGTTGATCTACTTGAAGATCATCTTTTGCTTTTGCAGTCATATTTCTGTGTGGTATCTCAGAACTCAAGTATGCTCAGTTTCAGGGAGATCATCAAACAACTCATTAAACAGAATAGAATTCTATCCAAACCAAAATGCAACAAAGTGCCATAACTTGAGGATTGCTTTTTACATCTTTAGATGACCTACTTCATACACTTGCCAAATATTACAATTTCTAAAGAATGAAGATTTAATGTCAGCTTGCTTGTTAGGGAATTGAGTTCAAGAAAGGTGAATGGCAGAATATTTTAATATGAAGTTGAGAAGTCAGGGGCGCCTACTCTCTAGCCTCTCCATTTAGCAGAACCAGCTCTGATTGGCTCATTTTCCAAAAGGATTGCCTCCTGGAATGTTTACTTTTTCTTTAACGGAACTGCGTTTCTCATGCCTGGTACTTGTCACTCTTTAAGTCCTAGTTTCAAGTCTCTCCCTGCCACATTTCTTACAGGTAAATGAATGAAGAGACAAACTATATTCCATTACTTAGTAAAACATCACTGTGATTTCCTGTAGGAAGTAGGCCAACTGTGAAATAGCCTCTCTCTTAACTGAAACTTAGAACCAAAATGCTTCACACAATTTAATATTTGCACGCTTTAGACTATCCTGGTTCTACTCTCTGGGACACCAAGATATTTCAATGATTTAGTATATTAATATTTTTCAAAAAGTGGTCACACTTCCTACTTGGCAATCTAGGCAGATAAAGACTTTCAATAACGCTTTTCAATATTTAGTGGTAAACGCGTGTAGATTCGTATATATGTACATGTATATGCATTTTGTGTATGTTATATAAAATGTGATACAAAATCTAATAAATGGTAATAGTTCTATCGCCAAATATGAATCAAAGAAATTGGGCTAAAAATGTGAATTAGCTTTATTCTTCTTATAAAGAAAATCCAACAGTAATTATTTTAAACATTGACCTTGTGTCTTGCCCAGATTTTAAAAGCTTAAGGAAAGTATTTACCTTACAAAGTTCTTATGGTTCCTCTCATGACTGGGTGATTTCTCGGGACACCTGCCTGAGTCCTCATAAGCAGTGTGGCTTCAACAGCAACTTCTCACCTGTTACAAAATGTTAAATTTGGAATTTTTAAAAAATTAGAATAAAAATATTTTCTTTTCAAATTTTACATTTATATGTCAATAAATGTTTAAAGATATAACTGCATATATATAGGATTTAGAGTATAAATCAATTCCACAACCTTTTTCTTTTTCCTGGTAATTTGTCACATATAATAAAACATAGATCATGGAAAAGTAATATGAAAATAATTGCATAAAGATATGTACTTTTAAAAGGCCTTCATCAGAGATATTCAGCTCTTATTTTCAGGAACAAGCTCCTCAAAGATTTCACCTTCACCTTGAACATAGCAGTGACAAGCCAGTCAAGGTCCACCGAATCCAATTAGAGCAGTTTTCTGGGAAAGGAATTGTGCTTCTTGACAATATTAGGGCAAAATACTGTGTCAACTGTTTTAACCGTAAGGAGGACAGTGGTAGCTACAATCATCTTTAGTCTGTGGCTTAAAACTGTGTCATAAAGCAATGACAGGCACAAAATATCTGTCAAGCTCTATTGGAACCAGTCACTGGCTGTTCCGCCCTACAGGCTGTGGGTTGTATATCCTGCTGTGTAAAATCAGAATGTTTTAGGGGTTAGAAATATTCAGAGCAGTGGACAGAGAAGTCACCATTGTCTGTCACAACTTAAGAGGGGTAATATTCTGCGAATCTTATTAAAAAAAGGACTTTAAAAAAATTTACCAATTCAGAGACCTGAAAAAGGCCGGGCGCGGTGGCTCACGGCTGTAATCCTAGCACTTTGGGAGACCAAGGCGGGCGGATTGCCTAAGCTCAGAAGTTCAAGACTAGCCTGAGCAACACGGTGAAACCCCGTCTCTCCTAAAATACAAATAATTAGCCAGCCGTGGTGTCCTGCGCCAATAGTCCCAGCTACTCAGGAGGCTGAGGCAGGAGAACAGCTTGAACCTAGGAGACGGAGGTTGCAGTGAGCCAAGATCACGCCACTGCCCTCCAACCTGGGAGACAGAGCTAGACTCCGTCTCCCCCAACTCCACCAAAAAAATAAAATAAAATAAAATTAAAAACCTGAAAGGTACCCACTTTTCTCTCACTCCATTACTTCAACAAACCCTGACAAATCCACCTCCTAAATGTCTCCTCTTTTGCCCCTCCCATTACATACTTCCTGCCATTTCCCTCACAATCTCACTTCCCACTAGCAAAATTTTTCTAACTGACTGCCCTTCCTCAGGCCTCTAAACATTCCAACCTTTGGCTTATTCCATATCAGCAATACTTTAAGCTGAGAATCTTAAGGAGAAATAAAATATTCTTTATGATCTGGCCTTGGTCTATTTTGCAGACTCATCTACTGAGGGTTTCTATCCTTTCCCAATTTATTTTGAGGTCCAGCAATACCAAGCCCCATTCAGCCTACAATGACATCTTGCATGTATTGTTTAGTATGCCCTTTCAGCCACCTAGAAAAGTTCCCATTGCTCATCTAAGCCCTATGTTGAGATGTTACCTTCTCATAGGCCTTTCCACTTTCAACTCCTGAGAAAGTTAATCTCTCTGTCTTCTAAGATGCCTCTGTAGCTCTGTCTGTAAGTGTGCTTGTCTGTCTAGATGTCTATCATCCCTAATGGAATGAGAATCTTTTGGTCTAAGACCTATAGCATTTGGTCTCAGTTCTGAAATACCCAGCACAGTGCCTGATCTATAGAGGAAATGTGTATTAGATTGAATATACCGTCTCTTTACTTGCTTTTTCCTATAACACTGGAGATAGTTTCTCAATGCTGGGCATTCCCAATGCTTAAAGATCCCTTGAAATTAAGTCCAGATGTGGGGCAGTAGGTGGCTGAGGCCCTAATATTTTGATTCTGTAGTTGCACAGAGTATGTCTCCAAGTGATTAAATCACCCCACCTCCATTATGCTATGGTCTCCAAAAACTGCTCAGAATAGTCACAAAATGGAGTTTGGGTTCTTTAAAATGCCTTAGGAGAAGTAAGAGTTATTGGAATAAAGTTCTCAGTTTGAACAAGAAATTTATTCACATGGCCTAAAAAACCATGATTGATTAACTACCGTGGATGATACTTTTAGAAGTCTATGTAGAAAAGAAAAAAAAAATTGCTTTATTTTAAATGTCCAAGGGCCACCCAATTATACATAGGCAAGTCCAATGTATAAATTTCTTCCTCCCTGGATTTAATATCCATAGGTACTACAGGATAGATATTTGTTCTCATTAGGTTAATATTTTCACAGCTAATATTTGGTAAATAAAATCAATGAAACATCTATGCTAGGTTTTGTTTGTCCATGTTAAAGAGGGCCGAATGGAGTGAATCACCTAATTATACCAATCCCTTCACTTGCTATTACATGCTGGACATGAAGTTCTAATATCAATATAAGCTGCATTTGATCAACATGCAGGAGGAATGCAAAGGCACTCTCTGGTTTTTGTAATGCTCTTTTCTACCTTTCGAAATTGAGTGGCTTTAAATAATCCTCCTGAAACTTCACACCTCACACCCCTTCAAAGCCCAACGCTCACACATGGTAGCATTAGAGGAAGGATTATTAAAGACCCCCATTGGAACTGTGGCCTATTCATTTTCTGTGTAAACCATGGGGTTCCTGTGCAGACAGTGATGTGCCAACACGAACCCAGACAGCTGCTGTACTAAAGCTGCTCTGAGTGCAGGTGGGGAAACAGCTTGTGATATTAACAAGACTAGATCCTTCTTGTGGCTTTTCTATAGCCTTTATTTAAAATACAGAAAAATGCTTTCAAAGACTTATTTATAACTGTATCAAGCACAGATTGCACCAACATTATGCTGCAATGAGCACATGTGTTATTCATACTGATATTAAGTATTTTTCTTTTTTGAAATAGCCAAAGAGAAAAAACATGTTTCCTGACGATGGTTTCAGATAGGAGCTACTAAAATCATATCAATGAAACAAACTTGGGTGAAAATAGCGTTTTTGGAATTTAAAAAAATCATGAAAACAAACAAACAAAAAGATTCAGTGTAAACAGAGAAATTGAGACATAAGAAATGAATTTTTTAAACAAAGGTTTTATGAATATCACAGCTGTCACATGCATTTTTTTCTCCTTCATATAAAGATCATAATTAAATTAGATTTGAATGTTCCACATCACTATGGGCTTGTATTTTTTCTAACTCCTCAATAAGCCTGAACAGAGTTCTTAATATTGAAAACTTACTAATTGTTTTCCCTGAAGTTTTACTAAGCTCCTACTATGTTCTACAGCTCTGTTAAGTATTATGACCAACATAAAGACGTCCAAGCTATGTTTTTGGCCTCCAAAAATTTATACCTCTTTGGAAAGAAAGAAATGTTCATTAAGTGTTTATAAGCATAAAAAGGGGCAAACATTTTAAAAAGAAGTTATGAGCCAAGTGATGTGGGCTCTGCCACTTAGTGCACAGTCTTCAGAAATTTATTTTAAATCTCTGGCCTCAGTTTACTTATCTTTCAAATGAGGATCAAACCATTATCTAACTTATAGGTTTTCATCAAGTATTAAAGGAGATAATGCAAGCAAAATGCTGTGAAAGGATCTTGGCACATAATAAACATTTAGGAAATAGCTGTTATTACTGTATGATAATTCATAGAAGATGGGGATTATTTGGGGATGACATTGACTAAGGAGCTACATAGAAAAAATTTATTGCATTCAGAGCATTGAAAATATTTATTTGATTTAGTCACTGAAGGAGAAAGCGGGCATCTCAGGTCTAGGAAAAATATTGAACAAACTTTATGTAACTATGAATGAGCCAGTTGTACATTTTAGAAAGTGATACAGTCATAAGACACATAATTGAAAGGAAGGAATGAATTTGTGGAAAGATTTGATGTTAGATTGGTAAACAGATATAGAACAGGGACATAAGTAAATACAGTGAAGGACAAAATTCAAATAATTTCTTATCAAGCATTTTCACTCAATCTTTTTCACCCTATGATTAAACTTGAATAATTCTTACTAAAGTTATCATTTCATTTGACATTTCAATTACATTCACTCCCAACTCAAAACCATGAGTTGTTCTGCTATTTCTCCATATTCACATTGCTTTAATTCTGTTGAATTTCCATAATATCCCTATTTTTCTACAAATTGACCTTTCTTTCTCTTAAGGAATGCATTTTTATGTTTGGTTATTTCAAATACCTCAAGTATCTATCTTAGCCTGAGCATATATGCATACTCTCAGGTTTAACTTTCAAGGGAACTCTGGTTTAACATTGGGCATTTATTGGTTTTAAAGCCTTGGGCACTCACTCATTTTCTTCGTGTATCAATTTTCCCAATTTTAGAAATATTAAAAATGCCTGCTTTATATGCAAGTGGTGATTAAGACAGCTGGTAACAGATCAGACCCTTGAAATTACTATAGAATATAAAATAATTATTATTGTTAATATTCTTCATGTTACTACTTTAAAAAAACCTTTGCTTTAGAAAAAGGCTTTTAATGAGTCTATTTTAGTCAAATATAATGGCTGAAGTATTTTTTCAAATGGACAGTTAAGCCAACCAACATCACTCTTAAAGAAAGCTCATCTCACTATTGGCAAAAATAAAACCAATATTAAACTCTGTTTTCTTACAAATAAAGGGGAGACAATTGTTTCAAAATTGGAACCAAATATTTTCAAGATGGAACAATTAACTTTAAAAACAAGAGATATTACATTACAAAACGGAAAATTCTGTATGCAACCTAATTATGAACACATTATTTTTCAAGGATAAGACCGCATATAATGTTATTTTCTAGATTATATATTTTGAATTGTTATTTTCTAAAAAGGAAAGAAATAAAGATGAAACAAAACCTCAAAATCATTTTAATAATTATATTTGTAATTATTCTGACACCCTATCTTTTATTACATTCATCCCAGTCTATCAATAAAGTACTTAGGGAGGAGAATTAATTTCCATTTACAGAGGTCACCTCACTTTTTTCCAAAGAACTGGGAAGAAAGTAAATAACAAGGGTTTAATATTTTGCTTGTGGATTTAGGCCTAAATATTTAAGGGGAGAAGTGGAAAATTATTGTCTAAGAAGGTATTATAATAAATATCTTTGAAAAGGGAGACAAGACAGTTAAGAAAAACAAAAAGAACATCCCGCAATCCTCAGTATTTCGTCTTTTACTTTTCAGCATAGAAGTAACGTAATATAAAAGATAAGAATTGTATCACACATCAAATTAATTCAGAACATGACAGGAAAGGCAGACAAGTGGATGTTTTAGAAATGAATAGAGTTCATGAAGTATTTAATAAGTATTGATCCTGATTTCACCAGGGGGTAAACTACTCTCTGCTACTAAGTTAAGGACTTTTGAGAAAGCTACATCAACTGTAAGGTCGGTAGTTCAACTAATACGCAGTCATGAGCTATTGGTTCAACACTCTTTCCCTCATCAAGGCAGGGCTTCTCCCACATCCTCCCACACTGGCTATGGATCCCATCTGAAAATAGAACAGATCAATATTTTTGAATATAGGGCATGAGGGTGGGGTCATCATGGAGCGTCTCAAAATGATGGTATGGAAATGAGCCGCTAATCTGTTAACTGCCATGGACAGGGAAAAAGAGTATTTTCTGCACTTGTTTCAAAATCTTCAAAAGGCCACTTCAGTCACTTCATGAAACCTGATTCCATCCCGGTTTTCCTCTTTTTTTTTTTTTTTTTTTTTTGTTATTTTCAGTTTTATTACAATATCATAGAGACTAGAGTCTCAGAATAACTATAAGAAAGATCTTAGGTACAACACTACTTCTTTTGCTGAATTTTTAAACCGTGTGCTTATATGTCAGTCTCTTTGGATGTCAATTTTCCATGTGAGCTTTGATGCTTATCAGACTCAAAAGCTAACTGAACAGAAAGAAGTGATTTAATAGCCTGTGCTTCAAAATGTTCCATAAAAGAATTAACTAATGTATTAACAACTTTACAGTCTAACTCTTCTTTCCCTTTCTCCTTCGTTCTAGGCTTCCAGATGAGCACATTGAACAGGAAACTTGAAAGCCATTTTAAAATTGAAGAGAGTAGAGGTGTCCTGGGAAGAATTTTTTTGTTTTTTTTTTTAACTGTGCCTTATGCTATGGACAATATAACTACTGCCTGGCAGCAGTCCGCTGGGTCTTTCAAAAGACCTTTTCTTAGTTTCATCAACGTGCTTCCCAGAAGATCAGAATAATTGTATTTATACCTATGGCTTTACGCAGTTTGTAGCTACATGGGATATTTTCCTAAGACCTGATACTTTATTAAGCTGGCTGGATCTCATAGATTAAAAAAAAATATGTAAAACCTGTGCTAATATGAGAGTATAAATATGATAGAATGAGCAATTTTACCACTATTACTTCTGATCGAGTTCAAATTTGGGTTAATTTGCCTAAGGCCTCAATGCAGATTGGTCACAGTTGTAATCATCATCCCTATTTTTTATGTGATCAAGATGAGGATAGTAATAACCTGGCATTTGGTCAAGAAGATGACCTAGGAAAATAGCTCCATCATCTCAATCCCCATCCAGGGCTTTCTTCACCTAAAATGAGTATCAATCACCAAAATATTTGCTTAATCTCAGATTTACTGGGGAGCTAATATAGATTCAAAAACAAACAAATTCTGAGATGCTTTCAACCACCAACATCCTCCATGCTATACTAATCTTGTTCTTTCATTTTGGTTGTAATTTCTTTTGAAAGCTGTCACTTAGGTATGACTCAGCTGTTAAAATAGCATAGCTCTAAGGTAACTTACATGTGCTGCACTTGTGAATGCTGTTTACTTATATATTAACAGTAGTTTTTGTAATGATTACCATAAAAATGTTTGAACTATAAGTTAAAAGTGTGCACATATTTAGATTTTTCTCCTAGCTCTGGTTGACCGAGGTCTCCTGTCCTTACCCAGACAGGTTGTTCCTTTAATGGGTCAGATGAAAATTCTTATAAAATTTCAAATTATATAGAGATGAAAAACATTGAAAAAAAGTAATAGAAGCCGTGTGCAGTGGCTCACAGCTGTAATCCCAGCACTTTGGGAGGCCGAGGTGGGTGGATCACGAGGTCAGGAGATTGAGACCATCCTGGCTAACACTGTGAAACCCCATCTCTACTAAAAATACAAAAAATTAGCCGGGCGTGGGGGTGAGCACCTGTAGTCCCAGCTACTCGGGAGGCTGAGGCAGAGTGGCGTGAACCCGGGAAGTGGAGCTTGCGGTGAGCCGAGATCGTGCCACTGCACTCCAGCCTGGGCGACAGAGGGAGACTCCGTCTCAAAAAAAAAAGTAACAGAGATTTAACTCAGTGGTCCTAATGGTGGCAGTGTATAGCAAACAAAATATGTTTCTTAAATTTATGTACACAGTTAATGTGTTCCTACTAAAATTCCAAAATACATTTTCTAGCAATGTAACAGATTTAAATATGCCCCTTGGATAATAACAAGGTAAGGTTAGCAAATACTCTTTTGAGGTAGAAGATTATTGAAAAGGCACTAACTTTATCAACCAATAATTTAAGCTGTGAAGGATTTGCATAAATATTGTCATTTCTATCTACAGAACAAAAAATTTTATATCGTATAGAAAATTTAAAATATAGAAATAAACATACATGCACAAAAGATTAAATGCAACTAATGTTGCAGAACATATTTGTCAGAGAAATTACTTCTATACCTCACACCAAATAACAAAACTTTAAACGGATTTTAAACTTTTCATGGTAATTATTAGTGAAAAATGAATAGTTGCTATAAAGAGAAAATGAGATGATTTCGGATTCCCAGCAGCAGAAGCATTTTTGCCGTAACATATCAGGAAAGGGCCAATAATGTGAGGCTGTTCTTTGTAATTCTTTGTATCTCTTGGAGAGATAGGACCAAGCCTTGAGTTTAAGGGTAAGTTTGAGTTGAGTTAGTAGTTCAGCTATATGTTTATGAGCTTCTGACAAGCACTTATCATAGAGAGAAGTTTCATAGCTTATGTAATAGTAGGAAGTTAAACTACTATAAACACAGGGTAATGTAAATATATTTATACGAAGTATTTTCATTTTAAGAACTGAAATTACCTTGTCTCTGAGTTTCTTATGGAGGAACTTAGTGTTAAGACACAAAAGAGTTACTAAGTATTTCAGGATGTAAAGCAGTGTTTTCCCCAAAACTACCCTTGAATAATTAAAGTCATCATCTATTCAAGCCCCTTCAAAATGCTGTATATTATGGGGCATAACCTCAATTATTATATGTTGAACCAAACACAGTGTACAAAAGACACATTGGTTTAAAACAATGTCAACAAACGAAAATCTTTACTACATTTAGATATCTCCAAATAAAGTTGGTTAAAAAATGTATTTAATGCAGATTTGGTCATGATTTCCAGGGAAGTGTCACAAATTTCACAAAAATTCACATTTTTTTCACAACAGCAAGGCTAATGCTATTGTCACAACCCTTTTAGGAGATAGCTGTATCAATTTATGTGTGACACATTAACTAGCTCTACTTAACCACTTAAGGATCATGAAAATTAACCTCCAGGGCAAAAACAAGTGAGCAAAAAAACAAACAACACCAGTTCATATATTTTGCAAATGAATATTTATGTCTCATTAAAAAAACTAGGAACAGTAGCATGTATAGATTTTAAAGGACATATATTTTAAATAACTTGAATAGCAGTGAAAATGAGGTGCTCAAGAAGATACATAGGAGGCAGAAAATGTAATTTTGTAATAAAAGACCATGATAACAAAAACATAGGTAAGATTTTCTTGAACTATTATTTGAAATGAGGGAAGAATAAAATAATCTAATATTTTCCAATGAACGTTATATGTGACGTTATTTTTTATACTATTCCCAAATGCATATTCATTTAATAAATTATTATTTTAAAAGCTGTGACTACTTTAGCTATATTGCCATGAGTTTATGTACTCAACTTGCCTTACCCCCAAAATTAAGCCTTAAAAATCCTATAGAAAGTAACTTTGAGTATTTATCTGATATTTGAAAATACTCTACTTTTCTAAAACTTGAAGTGAAAAAAAAAATTCCTTATATGATTTCCAAAAGTGTTCATATGTTGATTTTGCTTATACAAACTTACATACCTATAAAGAGAAATATATATATACATATATTTTAATGTGTTTTGGATGTGGGTATTTTTATAGACGTACAATATTTTAATGTATGCATTTTTCAGAAAATTTCATCACTTAACCATATATCTGAAAAATATATCCTTTTTCTACACATATATTTGTATGTGCATGTAGCTTTTTCTACTATATAAGTATTCCATAATATACATTTACAACTATTTGTTTATTCATTAAAATGGTGATGAACAGCAGCATATTAAAATCCCACTGCAAAAAACAAAGCTATCATACAAGTCTTTGTTCCTGGCTCTTTATGTACATGTCCAAATATTTTCTAGGCCAGTTACCAAGAATTTCACTGTTGGGCTATCTACAGTTTTAATATTAAGAGTTAACACGTACTACTCTTTGAAAGGCAGCACCTCCTTTAGAAAAAGGAGAATTTACATCCAACATGCTGATACTTAATGTCATCAATCTCTGTGTGTGTGTGTGTGTATATGTGCGTATATATATATGTGTGTATATATATATTCCAATTTAATGGATAAGTCTCATGGTTATTTTAATTTGCATTTTTCTGACTACTTATAAGATTCCGTATACTGTATTCTACATGCATATTTTTCAATCATGTCTCTACTATGAATTTTAAAGTGTTTTTATTGTGGCAAAATGTGCATAACATAGAATTCTCCATTTTCATTGTTTTTAAATATACCATTCAGTGGCATTAAATACATTCTAATTGTTGGCAATCATCACCACAATTCATTCCCAGAACTTTTTCATCTTCTCAAGCTGAAACTCTAGATCTCACTTAAATTAAGTCATACAATATTTGTCCTTTTACTTCTGGCTCATTGTACTTAGATGACTTCAAGGTTTATTAATGTCATAATATGTTTTAGAATTTTTTTGAAGTCTGAAATTTTGGATTGACTGTTTATACTTTTGCCTACGCTTTATGATATGGTAATGTTTCGTTGTTACACATTGGAAGCCAACACAAAATAGGACTGTTTCTCATTGAAGAAATCCTCAGTATAGGAAATGGATGTCTGCTCTCTGCACTTGAACCTTGTCAAATTCAGTTGTTTTTGTATTATTAAATGATTTTAATGACAAAAATTGTATGTTTACAGTGGACAACTTTTTAATATACCTATACTTTGTGGAATGGCTAAACCAAGTTAGTTAACACATGCATTACCTCTTACATATTTTTTTTTTCACTTGAAGTCTATTCATTTAGTAATTTTCTGGCATATAATACATTGTTATTATCTATGCTCAACATGTAATACATTTCTTGAGCTTATTCCTCCTGTCTAACTGAAATTTTATATTCTTTGACCAACATTTCCCCAGTTCTCTTCCCACCCTCAGTCCCAGGAAACCACCATTCTCTTCTCTGCTTCCGTGAGTTGGACTTTTTAAGATTCCACATATAAATGAGATCATGCAGTATTTGTCTTCTGGTGCCTGGCTTATTTCACTTAGCATAATGCCCTCCAGTTTCATCCACATTGTTGCAAATGATAGGATTTCATCATTTTTCAAGGCCGAATAGTACTACATTGTGTATATATACCACATTTTCTTTATCCATTTATCCATTGATGGGCACTTAGGTTAATTACATAGGGTGGCTATTGTGAATAATGCTGAAGCAAATGTGAAAGTGTACATATATTTTTGATACACTGACTTCATTTTCTTTGGATACATAACCAGTAGCTGGGTTGCTGGATCATAGGGAAGCTCTATTTTTAATTTTTTGAGACATGTCTATACTGTTTTTTCATAGGCTGTACTAATTTACAGTCTCACCAACACTGTACAAGGGTTCCCTTTACATCTTCACCAATATTTGTCTCTTATTTTTTGATAATTGCTGTCTACATGTGTGAGGTTATCTCATGGTTGTAACTGTCTTTCTCTATTAGTGATGTTGAGTATGTTTTGTGTGCTTATGGACCGTTGGCACATCTTGTCCGGAGACATGCATTAGGTCACTCTTGCATAGCTGCTCAGGAAGCTGTGGCACAAGAATCGCTTGAACCCAGGAGGCAGAGGTTGCAGTGAGCCATGGTCGTGCCACTGCACCACTCCATCCTGGAAGATAGAACGAGAACTCCATCTCAGAAAATAAAAACAAAACAAACAAAACAGTAACAACAACAACCAAAACCTGAGGCTGAGCATAGAAGCTCATGCCTGTAATCCCAGCACTTTGGGAGGCCAAGGTAGGTGGATCACTTGAGGCCAGGAGTTCAAGACTGGCTTGGGCAACATGACAAGATGCTGTCTCTACAAAAAATACAAAAGTTAGCCAAGTATGGTGGCATGTACCTGTAGTCCCAGCTACTTGGGGGACTGAGGCAGGAGGATCACTTGATCATTTGATCACTAGGGTGACAAAGTGAGAACCTGTCTCAAAAAAAAAAAAAAGAAAAAAGAAAAAAGAAAAAAAGTAATACTTGAGACTGGGTAATTTATTAAAAAATGAGGTTTAGGTGGCTCACGGTTCTGCTGGCTTTATGGGAGGCATGGTGCCGGCATTTGCTCGGCTTCCAGGGAGGCCTCAGGAAGCTTACAATCATGGCAGAGGGTGAAGGGGGAACAGATACATCACATGGCAAAAGCAGGAACAAGCAGGAGAGACTGGGGTAGAGCAGTGCCACACTTTTAAATAACCAGGTCATGTGAAAACTTACTATCACGAAGAAGCCATGAAAGATCCACTCCCACGATTCAAACACCCCCCACCAGGCCCCACCTCCAGCATTGGGCATTACAATTCAACATGAAATTTGGGTGGGAACAAATACCCAAACTATTAGCAAATGTCTAATGTCCAAATTTTTTTTATTTTCTTCTTGCCTGTGCTTCTGGTTTCACATCAAAGATGTCACTTTCAAGTCTAATGTCAGGAAGTTTTTCTCTTATGTTTTCTCCTAAGATTTTTGTAGTTTTGGCTCATATTTAAATATCTGATCCATTTGAATTAATTTTTACATACAGTATAAGGCAAAGGTCCAACATTTTTTTTTTTTCACGTGAAGCTATCTACTTTTCCCAACACAGTTTGTTGAAAAGACTCATTTTCCCATTGAATGGTCTTGACAAACTTGTTGAAAATCATTTGATTGTACACGTGAGTTTATTTCTGAGCTTTCTATTTGATACCATTGTTCTGTGTATCTGTCATTATGCCATTACCCCAGTTTTGATTCCTGTAGTTTTGTCACAAGTTTTGAAATCAGGAGGCGTGAGACTTCTACTTTTATTCTTCCTGGAAATTATTATACCCTATAAATCATATTCCATTTATATAAATAGATTATAAAATTCTTGGAGACTTCAACCCTCTTTTTTTTAATACAGCAACTTGAGCAGAGCAGAATCTTATAAGTGGTTGTCAGGTAAGTGATTAGCCAGCTTATTAGTTTCCCTTCCAAATCTAATTTTGAAACTAATTCTTTTTACACTTTATCTTAGTTTCACATCTCCATCTTCTTTGTTACATTCTCTAAGACAAATGTCTTAATGTTGTCTTTAATATTTTGCAAATATTTTCAGCTATTCTAAAAGGGTTGATTGAGCTGAGTTGCATTATGAAGTAAAATTTGTTGAAAAGTCATTGAGGCAAATAAAGTAAGGCAAATTTCTTATACCTATATTAAACATATAATGATCTGAGGGATAAAATTAATAGGATATTTATAATGGTATTAGAAAACCTGAAGGCTAAAACAAATTAGAATGTTAAGTTACAAAGTTAAACTGCCTAGCAGAGAAGAGTTAAAATATATAAGCAAAGAAGAAGAGAATATTTTTTTTGCTCAGATTCAATGAGAGTTAATGAAATAGAGGGTGCTGGAAGTCTGCTCCAAATAGTAGACTACCAATGGCAGGAATTGCAGAGCTGGGCTGATGTCGTACTGGCCAGAACACTTGTTGAGGGAGATGGGACCAGAGGAGAATTTTTGAAAAGTAGAGTTTGAAGTGGTTTCAATAGTGCTTCTACGATAATTACATAGAATTTTGTTGTCCTAACACTAAAAGACAAACGCTTCTGACACATCCTGATATAGAGAACAGTTATCAAAAAACAAAGGCATTTTGTATATTGTATCAGAAATCAAAAACATTAATATCTAAACTAACTGTGTACTTAATATTTGAGGTACAGTTAATGACTTTCTAAGCACTTCCTTATTAGCTAGAAAATGGTAGAGGTAGACTGGATCCCTGGTCTGCCTTATGCCAAAGACCACAAGTACTTCTGGCCTCTTTCTGTTGTCTCTTTGAGACATTTTCTGACAGTGCAACAGAGAATACAGCAAAGACTCTTTTCCTTCATCCTTTTGCATTTATTTTCTATTTCTAAAGCTAATTGAAATAGATTGTTCATTTTGGTCTTCATAGTCTACAGAGAGAATCAACAGGAATAAGAATAACGAGGCAAAGTAAAAATTTCATAATAAACATAATAAACCTTCTCCAAATGATTTTAGGATAATGTAGTTGAAAAACCTCGTAGCAAAACAATTTTTGTCTTTAAGACCTCATATTTTTAAAATAGAATTTAGAGCAAGATTTTATTGTCTAGAACCATAGAGCTAAACTTTCTTATCTATTCAGTCTATTGTCAAATGTTATTTTTCTCTCAATATGATGTATATACTGTATTATTAGAAATAAACTCATCAGCAATAATTATTCTGAGGTTTCGTGGTATAAAAACCTTACAGTATAAAAATCTTACTGTTTCTGAGTCTCTACAAACTAGACACAGGTTTGTCTCTTAGGTGTATGTAACAATTATTAAGAGCTGTCAAAGTACAGGGTACTCCTCTCATCTCCGTGGGAATACAAAATCTAAGAATAATTCCTGATCCTATAATTTATTTAAGAATAAGAGACATAAATAAAGCTAACTTGCTAAAAATGTATGGGGTACAGGTGGTAAATGTTTTGAATATTGTGTGGAAAAAAATCGCTGGGTATCTTCTAACTGATGTCTAAAATTGGGGATTTTCTCTGTGTGTGTGTGTGTGTGTGTGTGTGTGTGTGTGTGTGTGTGTGTGTGTTTTGACGATAAATCATATATTCTGCTAAGGAGTTTAGCAGCTCCATGCTTTCAATACCTACATGTAACTGACAACCAGTACTGGGAATTCTGAACAGTATATTTGTATGAATGTGGACCTCTTTTATTGTTAAACTATGTCATTTTTATTTTTGGTTGTTTCTTCTTTAAATTGGAATTCGGAAAATATTCTTAACCTCACTTTCTTAGTATAGACCAGGTTTTGTCTATCTGCATGCCACACTAAAAAATAAGCTACATTTTGAAACAAGATAGTTTTGACTAGAAAATGAAAGTATCTTTCTATTCAATACTTACATTGATTTATACTAAACTTATTTTCAAGTGGATTGTCCCACCCATGTATTATATAATTATCAGTTGTCCTTTACTGAATTAAGTGTCATTATAGAATTTCTCTAGAGTCTGTTCAGGCAGTACTTCTTTTTCTGCTTCATGACAGCCAAGATTGACATAGTGGAGGCCATTGCCTGATTAAAATAAATGGTAGTCAGTGTATATAAAATCTGAATGTCAGCATGAGTACTTTTGTGGATATTTTAAAAATACATAATCTTCTCCCAAAATCTAAAGAAAAATTGATTTACTTTAGGCACATAAGTTTAGCAGATGTGGTTTTTAAAATAAGTTTCTAGCTCATACTTTTTCTGGATGAAAACAAGTTATTTGTGCTAGATTTTTTTTTCTAAAGGCAAAGCACATTGAGCAGGTCAAAACTAAATCCTTGAGTCTATGTGATTTATTTGGCTGTATCTTTAGAGCAATCTTATCAGACCTACTCCCACTCCAGTCAATAGTGTCAGTTTAGACCAGAAATCAACTTAGGTAAAAGATTTTTAAAAAATAAGTCATCGAACACTAAATAGTCCCAAGTGATTTATTATAAGGAAAGATATGCACTGTTGAAAAAGTACAAGATGGAAGATAAGCAGCTTAAGAATTTTTTTTAATACTATGTTCTATTATCTAAGAATGTTAAAAGCAAACACCTATTTTCTATTTTTTAGAAACAGAATTTTAGAAAGTAAGTTGTTTTAAATCACTTTAGTTTTTTTTAGTGTTAGATCTTTTTTTAAGAAAAGCTTTTATTAAACTCTAATAGAGATTATGTTTTAGATAGAAACTGAAGTTACGTAAAGCAAATTTATAAAGAAACAATTTGTTGTCATTTGCAGGCTGATGTGAAATCTCTACAACAAATTCCTTGGAGATTTTCATTCCTGTATCAGTTTTACTCTCTCCAACAGTACCCCTGTCTTAGCTTTTGTGTGATTTTGATAGTCACACAGACAATCCTTCCAAAATCTTGGTCCTCAGTTCCTTAACCTCCTCTTTTTGAATGATTGTTCTCTATCCCCAGTACACCATACCCAATAGCCTTTATTAATCAATTATTACATTTTCTCCATTGGAAACTGTTTCTCCGTTTCTTCATTTCAAGCCTCCTACTCTCCAAACATTGCCTTCTCTTGTTCAAGGTCCTCCTATTAATTCCCCAGATTCAACGATTACTATTTCTTCCTGCAACCTATAGCCATTGAACTTAGCACATGCCCACTGTCTTTTATTCTTTCATGTGCCAACTTCCACCCTTAGCCAGCTTAAATCTCATGATCCACCATCCCTTGCATTTAGCCTCTACTTCAATACCTCCCATCCTCTCAGTTATGATTGCCTGGAAATGCCTATATCCTAGTTCAACTGAATTCTCTGATTAGTCTACTCCTATAACTGGACTGATGAGAAAGACTGAAATAAACATCATCATGCTGACCTTATGTTCCTATCCAATGATAAGCAACACAATTGGGATAAACTAAATGTTATCTCATCAACTCAAGGACATCAATTCAACACTTCTCTGCTTTCCTCTGTACCATTAACTTGATTTCTTCACCACATCATTCTGATTAGCATACAATATGCTGCAGTATCTGTTTTTTTTAAAAACCTCACCACATCCCGATTTTTTCTTTCACCTCATCACTCTGCCAAAGTAAATCTTGTAAAAGTCATGTCATTCACATAGCTAAATTAAATGAACTATTCTCAGCTCTCCTTTCACTCAAATTCATTGCTAATATAGGTAGCATTTTGTAATGATAGTCATTCATTTCTTGAAATATCTCTTCACTTTACTTTGGGGACTTTTTTGTTTCTCTCTGACCATAAGGGCCATTCTCTTTTCATCTTTTTTGATTGCTTTCTCCCCATTTCCCCACGACTCAGTATTTCTTTTTCTCCTTTCCTAACTACGTTTATTCTCTTTGGGTTTTCTAGTCTTACGATTTTTAATATTTACATATTCATATTATTTTACATATTTATTTATATGTAAATATTAAAATTGGGTTCTTTTTCCTTTGTGACACTGTTTATAATCGCAAAAATTAGAAACTGAAGTGGCCAAAAATAGGATAAGGATAATTTAATTATGATATATCCATACAATAGAATAGCATGCAGCTGAATACAAAATGAGAGTGATCTGTTTATTGATATAGAACTCTCTAGAATGTATGGTTTAATAAAAAGCACCACAGAGAAAAGGAGTATATCAATAGCCAATCACACTGGTGTAAAAGGTGAGGCAGTGGGGAGAGAAATATACTTAGAAATCCTTGTATTTGCCTAAAGATAATCTTATAGGACAGCTAATTAAAAATGGTTTCTTGAAAATGCAGGTAAACCAAGTGAATGGAGATAGGAATGGGAGCAAGGACTTTTACTGTAAAACTGTTACATATCATCTTTATGGTTAAACCATTTAAGTGTATTACCTATTAAAAATAATTTAAATAACATATTACTTCCCTGCATGAAACCTTTCATTAACTTCTTACCTCATTTAGAGAAAAAAAAAAACAAAAAACAAAGTCTGGATATTTGTCTAGAAGTTTCTGTACCTTCTCATCCTGTCTGCCATTGCTCTTCTCTTGTATTAACCTGCTCAGAACACATTGACTTCTTACTGCTTCCTGAACACATCAAACACTTCTACATCGGGACTTTAGTTTACTGCTCTATCTCCTTTGAATACATTTGCCCCAGAGATCCTTGGGATTCCTTCCTTCCTTCCTTTCCTTCTGATACCTGTTCAAATGTCATCTTACCTCTGATGCATACCTTGATTACTGTATATAAAGCACTCTCCCATCTTGGGACCTCTACCCCTTTGATGTTACTTTATTATTTATTTAGCAGGTATCACCACTTGATATCATTTTACTTATTCCTTTTCATCTTGTCTCCCTCTATACAGCAGAATGTAAGCTCTAAGAGAACTTTGTTTCACTCACTGGTGGTTTTTCAGTGCCTACGACAGTACCTTGCACATAGTAGATGTCAAAAGTATTCCTCCAATGAATGAACGTTTGATAAAATGAATTTTAGATAATTAATCAAGCATAATCCTCTAATTTGTTCTACCAGAATAGTTCCCTTGTATGTTCCCAGCAGTATATGAATTCAAACCACATGTATGGTAACCATGGACTTCACAATCTTTGCAAGTGCTAGGAGGAGAGTAAAAACATTCTGAACAAAGAATGTTCTTCCCTTTCCTCCCTGTGGCTTAAGCCCAAGAAGCCCCTTTGCTTCTTGGATGGGAGCCCTGTGCAATTCACAATTTTAGGAGAGAACTGAGTAAACAGTCTATGAGTAGAAAGCATCTAGATTAGGTTTCATGCCCATTTTTCACCTCTTAAAATACAGTCTAACTCTCAAATGTTGTACAACCATTCTTGAAAACGTAGCATGAATCTATTCAGTCAAACCCAATTTTTTTTTTTCCTGGAAATTCACAGTATTTCAACACCACTGCTAAGTAATTCTATCAAGATTACCCACTGTAATCAGTAACAACTAATGCTGATAGGTAAATCTCAAATTTGTGTACATATAATGGGGTTAAGAAAGTTGTACTAAAATATATGTGCTCTGTGTATGTAATTTATCATACATTTAGATAACCTAATCTTTGTTCTATACCTCTTCAGTGATTATGCTGCATGCTGCATGCGAGAGGCAGGTTTTTTCCCCTTCTCCTTAAGGCTCCCACTGTTAGATGATAACTTGTTTTTGTGATTTTTGCCTTAGCCTGAGTAGGAGGCAGATAATCCTTTTTTTTTTTTTTTTTTTTTTCCACTTGCCATTTCAAATGAAATAGTGAGAATGCTCTTTAAACCACCTCTTATCTCCAGTTCTATCTGCATAACATTGCCCGGAACTTGCTGCGCCCTCTCTTATTTCATTTCCCTGTCTGCTTTAAGTGCAGGTTCAAACTGTCTTAAGAAATTGCATGTTCCGTGTAAACCCCAGGAGCCCTTTCACATGGGGTTGACTATAGTTTTCTGACAAACTTGGCTCTGCAGTTCTTCTGAACTTAGAGTCCTTGTTCTTTTTTCCCCATTTCTTTTGTTTTTCTTCTTTCAGTCTTTGCTCTTCATTCAGGATGGCTGGATTTTGTCAGAATTCAGGTTCTTCCGTTCTTGTCTCCCCCTACTGCTATCTACTTCTCATGTTTTCTTTGCTCCCTGATCAACTACATTTTCAAGCACAGCTCAAAACAGCAGAGGCATGATATGGTTTAAGACATACAACCAGCCGGGCGTGGTTGCTCACGCCTGTAATCCCAGCACTTTGGGAGGCCGAGGCAGGCAGATCACGAGGTCAGGAGATTGAGACCATCCTGGCCAACATGGTGAAACTCTGTCTCCACCAAAAATAAAAATACAAAAATTAGCTGGGTGTGGTGGCGCATGCCTGTAATCCCAGCTACTAGGGAGGCTGGGGCAGGAGAATCACTTGAACCAGTGAGTTAGAGGTTGCAGTGAGCCAAGATCGCGCCACAGCACTCCAGCCTGGTGAGAGAGTGAGACTCCGTCTCAAAAAAAAAAAAAAAACAACCTAAGCTACTGGATCCAGGTGAAGACAAATCTGCAATGCCTTTGATTCTTGGAGTACTTTTTTGATTTTTAACTTTAGTCTTTTCTCTTGTTCGCTTTGTCTAAACACCTCTTAGTTTGTGCCTTACACTTTAGGTCTCCATACAAATATCACCTCCTCAGAGAAGCTTTTACTGACCGCTCTTCTCATTATTTTTTATTATCTTCTTTATTGATTTTCTTTATGACAACCACGAAGCATAAGATTTGACTTCATTATAATTCTCTACCTTCGTCACTAGTATGTCACTCCCTGGAAAACTGGGATCTTGTCTTTTTCAACATTTCCTCATGGTCTTCAAGTCTAACTTAGACAAATAGTAAGCCTTCAGTAAATATTGCATTACTTATTTCCTTTTCCTCTTTCTTTCATCCTCACCTCAATCTAGTTATTTGAAAGATTTTGCATGTTGCTCTTCCCTAAAGCTTACAAAATAATTTATTTAAATATAGACATTCAATTGTTACTCTTAATTCACAATTTTATGTTTTTCTCCATCAATTTTTAAAATCTATTATGTAGTAAAGTAAAATCTTGGTTATTATTCTGCAAATATTTTCTAAACTCATACTGTTTCCTGTGACACGAATGGGGAAAATTTCACTTGTAGTGGTAGTTTATGTGATATTTTGTACTAAGGTAAATACTAAGATTCATGGTTATAGCTTTTAATATGTCCTTACTTCAATGAATTTTATCAAATATGATCGAATTATAGCAAGCTCAACTTAAAATGTAGAGTCAAATACAGGTATTATTTAAAGTAAACCTGCTAATACGGTTAATGTTTCCAATCTCAGTACTATGTTGACTTCTCAATGTTTTGGCATATTATCATTCTATCACCTAAATATTACTAGAAAAATTTAGCAATATACCAGTAAACTATGGAACTCTGCAGCCTCTGTTGTTATGCTAAGGTTGTTCCCATAGCATCTTATAGAAATAGCTACTAAGAATTTATACTACATTAAAGGACAACTGATATTTTAATTATATTACATAACCCACACAATTTTAGGACTTGGATGGCATTTTCATTATATAACTGATTCATAAATTAATTCTATAATTTTTATTATTGGCCCTATTAAACATGTATTAGCATTTTTATTATAATTTTCAGTTTTCAGGGATTTGTGATTACATAAGTTTAGATAGGTTTGGACACTAATTTGTACAGTTAACTAAATTAATATTACTTTTGGTTTAGCTTTCTTGCATTGCTTAATGCTATTTTAAAATTAACTACTTAAAATTGTTTTTTAGAATGATACAAAGTATATTTCTACCTGTGTGGCCTTTGATGTATAGCTAAATGTATGTTATTTAATAATGTTGTGAACAGACTATACTTATGGATTCTTTAACATTTTACAATAACACACCCAACTGACATACGTATCAATGTAATAGTTAAACACACGTTTGATTTTTAGCTTTGCCATTTATTAACTAGGTGATATTGGGAATTTCACTTAAAATCTCTGTACCTCCATTTCCATACCTCTTCAACATTCTCAAAAAAGTTGTCCTAAAGATTAAATAAGGTGATGTATGAGAGCTCCCAGGCCCAGGGTCTGATATATCATCAGAAATGTCAGCTATTGTCTTCACTAGTAGTATTAATATGGTTACTATTACTATTGAATTGTAGTCATTATTTCTTTTTAAGCATTTTCTTAGTAAGAGCAAATCTCTCCTTTTCAATTATATATTGTAGAAATATTTACACTTATATATACATAAAGCTGGCCATTTGAAGGTTTTTTTCATGTAATTATTCTCCCTGTCTAAGTACAACAGGCCAAATAATGCTTTATAGTTTCTTATTTCTTAATCTAATACAACCTCAACATTTATTGTTTTTCTACTATTTTGAAGGCTCAGAAGTAGTGATTTGAGGGAGCGCAATGATGAACAAGCCACAATTACTTTGTTGAGGGACCATCAAATCTAGTGGAAGAGCTCAAATGTCCTCAAATAACTACATTAGAAAACAGAACGTGATATATATATACACATATATAGTATATATATACATACATATATAGTATATATACACATATATACTATATATGTGTATATATGTACATATATACGTATATATGTATGTATGTATATATGTATATGTGTATGTATATACGTATATATATACACACATACATGTGCTTAACTGCGAAGTGCTCGAGACATATAGAGTTGACAAACAAATATTAGGTTAGCCCTTTCTATCTGAAAATAATTGAATCTTGTTATGGATAGAATTATGTCCATCCGAAGAGATCTGTTTTAAGTCCAAGCCTGCAGTGCCTCAGAGTGTGATCTGCTTTGGAAATAGAGTCTTTTGAAAGACTCTTACCCTTAACAGAGGTAATTAAGTTAAAATGAGGACATTTAGGTGGACCCTAATCCAATATTTCTAGTTTTCCCATGAAAGGAAAAATTTGGACACAAAGGCAGCATGCACAGAGGGAAAACAATGTGAAGACGTAGGGAAAAGATGGCATGTAACACGAGTGATGCTTCTATAAGGCAAGGATTGCTGGCAAACACCAGAAGCTGGAAGAGGCAAGCAATGATTATCCTCCATCACCGTTAAAGAGAGCACGGCCCTGCTCACACCTTGATTTCAGACTCCTAGCCTCCAGGACTGTGAGACAACCAGTTGCTATTGTTTTAATCACCCAGTTTTTGGTACTTCGTTATGGGAGCCCTGGGAAACTTGCAAGTTCTAAACCCTAACTGATCCTGCAGGAATAGAAAAACACCAAGCAGCAGTCAGTAACCTGAAAATTAATAACCAAATTCTAATTGTATTTAGATCTATCTAATGTTAAAGCTGAGTAAGGAATTTGATTTGTTGGAGTAAAAAAACTGTACAAGAGCTTTTAATATAATTTTTATATATGCCATTTAAAAAATCTACTAGCTATTAATATCTCCACTAGAAATAAAAATATCTACTGCTTACCTACTTTTGTTTCCCCACCCCACCGAGTTTTCATATTTGAGTGCTGTACAGATGGTACACTTTGCAGATTGTCAATTAACCCATAAAATAGCATAAATATTACAGTCAAATGGGCAAATGCTTACCTCAACTAACTCAAGTGTGTTGTTAGTACCAAATAAGATAATGAGCATTAAAGTGTTTAGCAACATTTAATAAAGCACTAGGAAAATATATAAGGTACTATGAGTACTGAGCTATTTAACTTGTAAAGAATTTTAAAAGCCTTTAAAAATAATTTTAGGTCTATAATAAAATGTTTACTTTAAATATCAACTACATTTTGATAAGATAAATACCAAAATGGTATTTTACTTGAAAAGGAAAATCATTGACTAAGACTTACTTGCATGACTTTATCTTTAAGCTGATCTATTTTTCACTAATGAAACTTGTTATTACTTAGAGAAAGGATTTGATCTGACGTGAAAAAAACAAAAGATAAACACCGTGGAAAGCCTAAAACTCTTAGAGACAAAAGGATGCAAATATAACTCCCAAATCACTGTAATTCCTAGAGAAAGCTTTTTCTGTGACTTACCTGTGTTTTGAATTAATCACATCTCAAAAACCTCAGGAAAAGCAAAAGAAAATATTTAGAAAGCAAAATCAAGGAATTTTGTTTGTTTCTCTGATAAGCAAGAGTTGGAAGCCTGCACTCTGCTTTCTGGATTATTTATTCCAATCTGATTCAATAAGTATAATGTACCTATATTCTCCTCCAGGTTAGACACTTGAGGGGAATCTCTTGTAAAACTTGGCGTTCTCTTTATAATTAACTAGGCCAGCCAGAAAGACCTGGAAAAAAAATTGAATAAAAATCTAGTTATCTTGCAGTCAGTGGCAGAGACCTTGAATGCTGGACTCCTGGAACACTGAAATTTATTTGTTCCGTCTACTCCATGTCCTTTCTGTATATCTCTCAACTCCCTGTCTTTATCTTGTCGTGATAGAGTCTTTCCAACAAATCCAGTGGTGTCCCTAGCTTCTCCTGTGAATAATTCTAAAATCATGCAGTTTAGCCATCACTGATCATTGACTCTACCTTCTACCATTTTGTATATACTCTTTTTCTTTTTCAAATTCTCTAAGAAAATCTAAAGTACTAATCAGCTTTCTTCTGATTATACAGCTCCCTAAGAGCGAATGGCCCCTTCTCACCATTTACTTAGATTCCTGGCCAAAGAGGTAAAGTTGACACATTTTTGAAGCCACTTGGTCAATTTCAGACACTAATGTAAGGCGTTACTAAAATCATAAGGTAAGTGGTGACAAGAAAGGATCAGTTTGCCTAAAAATATTTTCTTCCAAAACTGCTTTCTTCCTATGTTTATTTCTTTAAAAAAGATTCATAATTTAATGGCTAAGATTGGGAAACTTGTAAATTTTCTGTGACTTTTGATTATATATGATGTACATAAATTAGCAGGAGAAAGGAAAAGTAGTACGCTAGGAAAAAAAAAAGAAAGGGATTGAAGGCAAGATTTTATTAATAATATATTGCTGACACAGGAAGGAGAAGGGAGTAATTTTGATCTCTGGAAAAGTGTTTAAAGAATTTCTTTCACTCCTAATGTGGGCTGAGTCCAAACCATTCTAAGATCTTGCAACATCTGGCCTGATCTAAGCCATGTGAACACTTAATGTCATAGGGAAAAACATTATTTGTGTATGCAATTTACATGCCATTTTAATCATTGCATAATGCTGTTTACTTAAATATACAATTTTTTTTTCTTTTTTGAGACCTTGGCTTACCGCAGACTAAATATATAGAAGTAGGTGCTAATGTGGTCTTCTCACAGACATATTCCACAACTCCCAAGAAGTAATATGTATTTGATTCTTCAAATACTGTTATACATTGGGTAACACTCAAACACTCATCGTAGGCCAGGGGTGGTGGCTCACACCTGTAACCCCAGCACTTTGGGAGGCTGAAGTGGGCGGATCACTTGAGATCAGGAGTTTGAAACCAGCCTGGCTAACATGGTGAAACCCCTTCTCTACTAAAAATAAAAATAAATAAATAAATACAACAGGCCGGGCGCAGTGGCTCATGCCTATAATCCCAGCACTTTGGGAGGCCGAGGCAGGCGGATCACGAGGTCAGGAGATCGAGACCATCCTGGCTAACACGGTGAAACCCCGTCTCTACTAAAAATACACAAAATTAGCTGGGCGTGGTGGGAGGGCGCCTGTAGTCCCAGCTACTCGGGAGGCTGAGGCAGGAGAATGGCGGGAACCCGGGGCGTGGGGCTTGCAGTGAGACGATATCGTGCCACTGCACTCCAGCCTGGGCGACAGAGCGAGACTCCGTCTCAAAAAAAAGTCCAGGTGTGGTGGGACGCACCTGTAATCCCAGCTACTCTGGTGGCTGAGGTAAAAGAATCGCTCGAACCCAGGAGGCATAGGTTGACGTGAGCTGAGATGGCGCCACTGCACTCCAGCCTTAGCGACAAAGTGAGACTGTCAAAAGAACCCCGAAGAAACAAGAAACCCTCTAATAGTAGCTTATTAAAGAATAAAAATAGTGGGCCGGGCGCGGTGGCTTACGCCCATAATCTCAGCACTTTGGGAGGCCAAGGCGGGCGGATCATGAGGTCAGGAGATCGAGACCATCCTGGCTAACATGGTAAAACCCCGCCTCTACTAAAAATACAAAAAATTAGCCGGGCGCGGTGGCGGGCGCCTGTCATCCCAGCTACTCTACTCGGGAGGCTGAGGCAGGAGAATGGCGTGAACCCGGGAGGCGGAGCTTGCAGTGAGCCGACATCGTGCCACCGCACTCCAGCGTAGGTGACAGAGTGAGACTCTGTCTCAAAAAAAAAAAAAAAAGAATAAAAATATTAACAGCCAGCAATCTAAGAAAAAGTAATTTCACCAAACTTAATTTAACTGTCCTTAGAGAAAAGTAATTACTAAATTGGCATCATCCAATCATCCACAATTCCTGAACAAAGGAACCCTAGCATTTTGTGTAAATCTCCAAAACATATCTGAGATTAAGGTGCATAACAAATAGTATTTCTCATATTTGCAATGCATTAAAGTTACTGTTTCATGGATTAAGTGAATAATTTACAAGTAATAACCTATTGCATAAAACAACTTGCTAGCCATCGGTCTATGTGCTTGATAAATCATATTTATTAATGCTGTAACAATTCCAGAAACTGAATATTATTTTCATTATTATCTCTGATTTCATTTATACAAAAATAGGACATTAGCTATCAGCCCAATCAAACAATAGCAACCACCCTTGTTTTGAAAAAGGAAGAAAAACAAGAATAATTGGTGTCAAGTCTTACCTAAAGTCTCACAGTCAGTGGAAACCTTGGTAGTATTTATCTTATCCAGATATTTAGAGATTGTAGAAGAAAGCTAAGAGAAAGTGTTTAAACATGGTCTAATATAAAGAGGGACAATATTAGGTATTAAAGTGAGAAAGAATGAGAGAGTATAGAAGAACAGGTCAAAAATTGAAAGCTTCCCTGTAAATCATAAATGGACAACAAATAGAGAAAATGGGCTTGTTTCTTTTATAAAATTTAAAGATATAGTTACCTTTTAGGAGCGCTTGCATGAAGTGTTTCCACTTCTTGACCTCTCATAGCCCTTTTTATCTCATATAGTCTCTGGTTCTATAATGACTATTGCTACAAATAATATTAGTAGAGAGATAAGAAATAGGCAGGGGAAAAGAAGGGAAATCATCTCAAACCGTGGTAACAGAAGGTAGAATTAAGTCATTGTTATACATGGCAGTTCTGCCTTTCAAGACATCACTTTTGTAAAGCTTCTAAGAGAAAAAAGGGATTTTTTAAAAATGTTTCATATTAATTAAATTCCATATTGTATCAACCCATCACCCAGTGTATTATGATCATATTACAGGAAACAATTTGTCATTCAAGAACTTGCTAACAATCTCACTAGCGAGGGGCTCTTAGAAACAGATCTCAGGAAGGTGAATACCAACAGGTATGTGTTGCTCGGGAACAAAAGATTTTTTCATTTTCTTCCACTAGTCTGAATAGCCAGTTGATTTACTTATTTGGGAACAAAAGCATAACATTCAATATCTTATGAAAGACACCTACATAAAACCCTTTAAAAATGCATGATTTCTTGGTATCATTTGAAAGATGTGTTCAAATACAAAACTAGTGTATAAAATCAGCTATTTGATCAATTCATACTAGTGGTTAGCTCTGAAAATTTAATGTAATACTAGGAGGCTGAAAGAAGGGGAAAATGTGCTTAGCAAAAAATCACATCTTTGGTGGTGGGGGCAGGAGAAGCAACCATATGCAAATCCTCAAGGGCAGAAAAAAAGAATATGTTATAAAGGGTATGGAAATATGTGACAATGTATCTGAACAAGCGATTTGTATACCACATTCAACCAGATAAATAAGAGTTATTATTTTACTAATAAGGGATATCCTAATACAGGGAATTCGCTGGAATCATTTTGAAGCTTACAAAAGTAGAGATACTGGTCAACTTGTATCTGAGGGTAAAACACAGTAACCACATCAAACTAGGAACCCTTTAGTGCTTATGTCTGTGTTATTTTCCACAAATATGTATGTAATTGTATTATATGACTGCGCTGGCTTAGAAAGATACATTACCATATGATGAGACTTTTTATTAACCTAAAATTTCATTTTTTCTTCTGATTTTAAAATAAATTGAAATATTTTTGTGAGCTATAGGCACTGTGCCTAATGGAGAAGTCAGCTCTGCTTATGTTTACTTATTACAAGTGTGACCTTTGAAAACATACCTAACTCTCTAAGCTTTGTCAGCTATAAAATGGGAGAGTAGTAATGGCGCCGGTTTCATGAGGCTTTTGTGAGAACTGAATCACACAATCCATCCAGGAAAGTGAAGGTATATAGGGTGGGGCAGGGATGAAAACTGATGAGGGTAGAGAAAGGTGAGAAGGGAAACTGTCAGACAGGGATTGAGAAACGGGAACAGAGTAGTCTCGGGGGACTGAAATTTCTAAGCACAGTAAGCTGTGTCTTTTGATGAAATAGGTCTCATCCATTTACATGCTATCGTTTTTCAAACATAATTTCTATTGTGTTAAGTAAAACACAACTTTATTTAAACAAGTCATTGACTTCACCTTTTGTGTCATAGTGCATTTTCTCAAACCTAATCATTCCTAACGTGAGATTTTTAAAAAACTGATAGTAAAAGGAGGTAATCATTGATATGAATGGGATAATTTGAAGGATTGCAGAGTCAGAAGTTTCAAAATAAAAATGTAGAACTAAAAGAGACAATTCCTTAATGAAAGCCCCAACATTTTGCAGCTGATGGAACTAAATCTCAGGGAGGTTGCATGATGTCACAAATTAGGATTATAATCCAAATCTCCTGATTCTTCCTTATGGGGTTTTGCATCACTCCATACCAAAGGTAAGAGAGTTCTGAGATGATGATTTGCAAAATGACAGTCACTGCAGATTTGGGGGCTTTTGGTAGAACAAAACAGGAACTTCTTATTAATTCAAAAATATTTACTGCACCCCTAATGTTCTTGTTAATGTTCATGCAGTATAGAAAAAGAAAGGCACATTATACCTTCAGGAGGTTCTAGTTTAGACAGCAGGATACACACTTAATACATAATTAAACTGCCATTTGTATCACTGTAACCAAGGGAAGTTCTATCATGGTAAAAAGCACAGTGTGCCAGGTAAGTGGGACATGGGAACACATAAGGTGGTCCAAGCATTCAGGAAATGCTTCCTTGACAAAGATGTGAGTAGAATAAAACCTGAAGACTGAGCCCAAGCAAAGAAGGTAGGAGAGGATATTCTAGGTGCATGGAAGTGGGAAGTCACTCAGGTTGTTCCATGAGCAGAAGCAAAGTGTTCTGCTGGGGCCTTGTGAGTGAAGGGGCCCATGGGGAGTGGAAGGAGACGGGAGATGAACCTGGAGCACAGATGAGGCCCGTTCATTCAAGCAAGTATAGAATATTATAAGGATTATGTGGTTTATTCAAAAAGCGATGGTCTGCAAATGAGTACAAACATTATCTCTAAATAGACCAGATGAAAAACGACAGTTTGAAGTAGCTTGGTAGCTGCAGTGGATATGGAGAGAGATAAGGAATTAAAATATTGTTTAGAGGTAGAATACACAGGATTTGTTTCCTAACTGGAAAAGGAGAGAGTCTGAAGGAGGTATTAAAGATGATTCTAGCTGTCTGATAAGAACAACCTGTGGGTCATGTTACCTTTTCTTTTTTTTTTTTTTTGAGACGGAGTCTTGCTCTGTCTCCCAAGCTGGAGTGCAGTGGCACGATCTCGGCTCACTGCAAGCTCCGCCTCCCAGGTTCACGCCATTCTCCTGCCCCAGCCTCCCGAGTAGCTGGGACTACAGGCGCCCGCCACCACATCTGGCTGATTTTTTGTATGTTTAGTAGAGATGGGGTTTTACCATGTTAGCCAGGATGATCTCGATCTCTTGACCTCGTGATCCGACCACCTCGGCCTCCCAAAGTGCTGGGATTACAGGCGTGAGCCACCGCGCCCGGCCGGGTCAGGTAACCTTTTCTACGATGGTTTATGTGGTTGTAGCAATGAGAATCATGTTTATTTACTTTTATGTGTCTTTCTTCCTTCTAGCTCATCCTACAAAATTAGTTTAATAGGATTAGAAAATTCAAGCAAGCCTAATATAGAATCTAGAAAAAAAGGATATAATCAGGTAGTGTAATAGTTTATCACAACACTGGCTTATATTTACTGGGTATCTCATGTGTCAGGCCCTTTTCTAAGATATTTATATGAACATTATATTTACATTTACTCATTTAAATTATTAATCTATATGAAGTAGATACTACTTTTACTCTTAATTTACAGAAGAGGAACTAAAGCACGTACAACTCGAGTAATTAAAACAGCATGGAAATGACAGAGCGAGATGAGAGGCACCTTCTCTTACCTATCATGCTGGACGGCCTCTTAAAAAATCTGTCTGGTTTAATATTAAATAAAAGGAGGTGGGTGGATCACCTGAGGTCAGGAGTTTGAGACCAGCCTGGCCAGCATGCTGAAACCCCATGTCTACTAAGAAAAAAAAAAAAAAAAAAAAAAGAAAAGAAAAACAAGAACCTAGCTGGGTGTGGTGGCCCATGCCTGTATCCCAGCTTCTTGGTATGCTGAGGCAGGACAATCGCTTGAACCCGGGAGGTGGAAGTTGCAGTGAGCCAAGATCGTGCCATTGCACTCCAGCCTGGGTAAAACAGCGAGACTCTGTCTCAAAAAAAAAAAAAAAAAAAAAAAGAAGAAAGAGTAAAGGGGTCTTGGAAACCCTCCTGTGGCTCCAACCCGGCATGTCAAGAGGCTGGATAGGAATTTGGGCCTGAAACCCTGGCTAACATCAGTGTTAGTGCTCCACTGTTCTCCTGGGAACCAAGAAGCACTGTGCTGGGTCCCTGGATGGGGTTGGAAATGGAGAGATCTGTCTCACCAGTTCAAGTCTTAATAATGAATCTAACCAAGGTGAATACTTAGAAATGTTTTTCAAGAACTGATTTATTGTTTAAGAGCATTCAGATGAAACAAGTTTATGACAGAAATTCTTAGACATAGGACCCAGAATGTACTTGCCTTCCCAGGAGGAAAGAAAATAAATTATTAGTATTTGTCAAAATTTTGTGAAATCATTAAACCTGCTAAAGGTTGAAAAGCAGAGACCTATGATCTCTGTCTTCTGTTAGAGATAACACGAACCATTAGCTTGCTTAGAAGAATAGTGATGTCTTACGGTACCGAACCGTTCAGTTTTATTACCACATGAATTCCACATAATCAGTTCTTAGGATGGCACTTTGCCATAATACATTTCATAGTTCATCGACAAAAATGACCCTTCAACCCAGGTAAATAACGGTATATGACATATATGTGTTATCTAATTCTGAGTCAAGCTTTAGGTACTTGAGGAAGGTAAAATTTTAGTAGGGAATATAACTTATAAGTTAGATTTTTTTAAAAGCCGAGTGAAATGTCTGCCTACAGTATCTCACATTGTTCTCACATTTTGTGTAAAAGTTAAAATGAACAGAATGCTGATAGAGGAATGCACCTGTGTTCAGTGGTGAATCATCTCTCGTTAACTGCTTTTAAGGCAGTAGCTCAACAATCATCAGGTACAAAGCACACTGTAAACAAACCCTACTTTCAACTTATATTTTTTAGCTTAACTTGAAGATTATGGATAAATGTATCTGACATGGGACAGCATATTTTAGTGAATGCTGATAAAAATCCTGGTGAGACCTTACTTTTCATAGAAATTTGTCTCTGAAGGACATAACCTTTTCTGTCATGATTGCAACTCTCACTGCAAAACGAGAAAATTAAATCACTTGGGAATGCTAGAAAAGACAGAAAACTTTAAACTAAATGCCACTCACAACACTAGAAAGCAAAGTAAATGATGTGTTGGCTTTGATACAAGAAAACATCTATGACATTCTCTATCATTAAGTCGAAAAATCTGTCAGGTATGTTTTCCTTCCAATGATGGTTTTTTAACTAAGTCTGGGATTGAGCTGTTTAAATAATAATTGACATATATATGAATTTAAACAAACTTCTCAGCTCACCTATATAACTTAGACCAAAAAGAGCTTCAGAGTTCTGGATCCCTTAACTGTTTTCAGGATGACTAGATAATCCTGCTATTACCTTTTACAACATCCTAACCTTCTAACCTACCTCTACTTCACCTGGTCAATTGCCTCCAGTAGACGCAGTTAGCTCAGGGGTTTCCTTGATTAGTGGCCAGTTAGCGATGGCCTTTCTAAAGGTAAAAGTTAGCATAAGGGTAGAAGAACAAAATGGATGCTATGGAAAAAAAAATATGAAAAACAATTCATGTTTTCAAATGCCAATATCATTTTGTGCACACTATATAGAAAAAAACAAAATCATGCTTCAAATTTAAATATAGCTAAAATTATATATTAGAATTTTAGCATCAAGTTGTCTTACAGATATTTTCCTATAGGAGTATAAAACTCATTTTTTCCCTTCATTTATGAAACACCAAAAGTTACTTTCATGTGTATTTATGTCTCCTCCGATCATGGGTTCTACTACTAAAATGACATGAAGAAGAGATATGATTCAGATCTATCAGAAAAGCTGATGGCTCAGCCAAATTAATCTATAATCAGAACAAGACAGGGTATGACAAATTTTAGACTTTTACTTTAAAAACTTTGTTGGAAACATTGCGTGTTAACAGGCTAACTTTGAAAAATTTGAAACATTTACACAAAAAGATATGGGGGTGTATATGTGCACTTTCTTTAAATACCAGATAGCAGATGATGTTTGAGCCCATAGGAAATCCTTGGGTTTTTTTGAGTAATAAGTACCTTATGATATGCCTACTTAAAATGAATCTGCTAGTATACAGTACAAAGTGAAAAGGATTTTATCTCAAAAATATCTAATTTTTGCTTAGCAAATTTTAGATTGTAATTATAATCATGCACTCCATCTTGAGATTAAAAATACACAAACATTGTTTTCAATGTATAGTTTTTCTGGTAAAAATTTGTGATATCATGAAATGGCATCTTTCACTTTGCAATTAACTTTTGCACAATCACAAAAACAGTCTTTATCTAAAAGTATTTCAGGGCTTTATAAGTTTTCCCAGGGGCTTCTCTTAGCTCTGATATTTAAGTCATACTCCTTTGAAGTACCTAACATTTCACTGTTATGTGTCAATTTTTCTTTAGGAAGATAGCTTTTTCTTTTGGTCACTGCTGTAACTGCCAGATATTCCCATGTTAATCAATGGCTTTGTAAGTTATTAGAAGAGTTCTCCAATGTCACTCTCATCTACTTCATGAAATCTCTGACTTTTCACAAGATTTGCAATGTCACTTAGCAAGGTCATTGCTCTATTTTCGTACAGCACTGACAAATTTCAAAACTAAAATTAGCAAGAGATCTAGAAGTGTTCAGGCAATAAATGGTACTGTTCTATAAGACCATATGATTGAATGGAGATGGATTTTATAAGTTTCCATTTATTTACAAATTTATTCATATTATGATGGATTTTGAGACTAACTCAGGAGCCAGCCAATTTATTTATCAAAGGGCCCAGTAGTAAATATTTCAGGTCTCTGTTGCTACTACTGAACTCAGTCACTGTATCATGAAAGCAGCCATAGACAGTATGTGAAAGAATGAACATGGCTGTGATCAAATAAAACTTTATTTACAAATCCAGATGCTGGGCTTGATTTGGCCCAAAGGCTCTAATTTTCTGATACCTTGTCTAATTCAATAAACACTAAGATTATGAGAATCCCCTCCATAAGAAAATATTTTTCCCAGAAAATAATGGATAAAGGCTTCATTGATAATATCCCCCAAATCTACATACTTGTGAAACTGAATATTATTTGTATGCATTTATAAAAGTGATTGCCTTAAAGACTATTAGAAATTTACTTGATTCTTTTATTTCTGTTATTATATTACCTTAAAGTGTATTGAAGCATTTACTTTAACAAAAATCTGAAAATTTATCTTTCTCCTGGGTTTGCAAGTTTTTGACCCTCCCATTGACATTATTACAGATTAAGAACCCAGGTAACCCAGTCATAATGATACTGATAAGAAAATTGGGATTCATGCCTGTAATCCCAGCACTTTGGGAGGCTGAGCTGGGTGGATCACTTCAGTTCAGGAGTTCAAAACCAGCCTGGGCAACATGATGAAACTCTGCCTCTATGAAAAAATACAAAAAAATGAGCTGGGTAGCACATGCCTGCAGTCTCAGCTACTCAGGAGGTGGAGGTGGGAGGGTTAGCTGAGCCCAGAAGGCAGAGGTTACAGTGAGCAAAGACTGTACCACTGTACTCCAGCCTGCAGCCTGTGTGACAGGTGAATCCCTGTCTCAAAAACAAAACCAAAAAAAAAAAAAAAAAAGGAACTTATTTCCTATTATCAAATATTAATATAATTCAGCAAGAAAATGCTGATTTCTTACATTTTTTCTTTATACAAACTTTAATTTGATAAAAACTGAAATGATTATTTGTTTTAAAGAATGCATAAAACTTATATAGCACTTATAACGTTCTAGGCTATGCTGTAAGAGATAGTAGTATAGATATATATATGTAATTATAGATTATAACTATCTACATGTATCAAACTGTATATGTATACATTCATATAAACACATATTTTTGTATAAACTTTTTAATTCTCACAACAGTTTCATAAAGAAAATATTGTTATACACACTTCATAGATGTGAAAACTGAGTCACTGAGCTCAGTGACTGACTTATTTCGAGTCACAGAGCTATTAACTGGCAGATCTGTAATTGAAACCATGGTTGTCCAGCTTCAGAATCCATGCCATTACTAATCTTTTTTACAACTTTGTTGATGAAGCACCCCTTTTCCTTCCTGAACTCTAATTTAATTTAAAATGTTATTTTCAAAGGCAATACTTAAAATTTGCGTAAACTAGATCATACAGTTTTTAAAAGTTCATATGAAAGTCCTTCAATTATATTAAAAGTTAAGATGACACAAATCTTGTTCTGGAAAGGGTCTATTGTTTATATGTCTATCTTCTACACATGACAATCAGATTCTTTTCAATTTATCCCATTTTCTAGAAGAGCTCCTCACAACAGTTTTTTAAAATTAAAATGACTTGAATAAATCAATAAATTAGTCATCAGAACCAAATGTGAATCTATTATTCCCTTGCACGTGGCTTTATCAGAAAGGTACAAATCATGTGAACAAAAATAGGTGTAACGTCTTTTTCGAACAAATGGCAAAAAATATTCTAGAGCCAAAATACATTTCAGATCTGTCATCTCTGACTCCTTTCAGTTAAACTGGTAAATTTGCATAACCAAAACAACCCTCCCCTCTGTTTTCCAATTAATAGAGTCTTAATATGTTTAGAAAATATCTGGTTGAATTTACTAAAACAGCCAATTATAAGCCAGGTGTTTCAATTGTATAAATAAACATGTGGACCGCATTAATTATGGCATGTCTTTATCTCAGCTCCAAACCACCCCACTAAAAATGGAAGAATATTGTATATTTCTCCAACTTACATCTAGATTGTGTTTTAGTATCTCATTACATTTTTAAAGAATGGAATCAAGATCTCTAAGGCATGTAGAGCTCCTTGGTAATTATAAATACAAGATGGTATTAATAATAAACTTTTATTTCCATTCATTTTTTTCTCATTAATTCATTCTTTTAAATTTTGTATATTGCAATGGGATTTTTTTCTTCCCCTGTTACAGATGTTTGCATTCTCTAATCCCCCGAGGTATCAGAGGCCTGCATATTCCATCTGCACTGATAAGCATATCTGGTGATTAGAATTTCATACAAAGCAAAATACTAATACATCATTAAGCCTACAAAATATTTAGTCCTCCATATGTTGTTTGTGCTTCTGATTTCTCAAACGTTTTGCTATAAAATACAATTCAGAATAAACAACAGATAAAAGTAAAGAGTATTTATATTCTTAACTTCTTTGTTTTTATTCTATTTCTATGAAGTATACTTTTCAGGGCTCAGTATTCCTCACTCCCTTGACACGACTCTGAATATGCGGTTTATGAGGTTTACCAAAGATACTGTTTTAAATAATACATTTGGTGTTAAATTGAGCTTAATTTCAAATGGGTAGAAAACTCATTAGAAGTTTCCTGTTTGGGCATTAATTGCCAGTCATCTTGCACAAAGTAAACTCTGTATTTTCCAAAGTCTGTGCAATGGAGTAAAGATTCTGTTTTTGCTATAGAGCTTAAATGAAACTTAAGGTTGAAATATATCATTTAAAAATAAATCAGTTCCGAAAAACCTACGAATACTTTATTTCACACAAGACAGAGTAGCCCAAAGGTGAAGTCCAAAATGAGAAGTTTCAACAGAAAAGAGCAAAAGCTAAAAAGAATTTTCTTCCTTCTCAGTATCCCAGTATTTGCTTTCTACCTTGGCAATGGTGCTAAACAAGCAATAGGAGGAAACCTGCATCAATTGTGTGAAATAGGACTGCAAAAATCAACTCTCAGATTTGGACTATCTGCTAATTAATAGCAGATAATGTGTTTATTTTATTTTTTTCAACTTTGACATGAAAGCCATCCACTTTTCTTTTCCACTGGCTTTCTTGGCCTTACATAAATTCTACTCACTCCTTTTCTTTCCTGAGTTCATTTTGTCTAGGATTACTTCAGTCTGGAAATAGAACAGTAAATACTAGAGGGACTAAACAAGTAGGTCTCCCCTAGTGAAAAGATGTAAAAGATACAATATTTCATCCAATGAACCAACCCACAATCAAAGGGCTGAATCCAGCAGAGTTTGAGATCCTGAATATTTGAGTTTGAAAGGTAAACATAAAAATGACCCTGGACGTTAAACAATTTAATATTTTTCTTATTTAATGAAGACTTGGGGCCTCCCGAGGACAAAAATCTTAGAAGCGTATTTTCCATAAAATCAAATTAACCAAAAATGGGAAAGACCTCTCAGGTCAGCCAGACCATCCTCTGGAGATCACAGAGGGCAGTTGCCTAGAATAAATATGCCAGCGTTTTGTTCCCTCAAGTGTTCGAGTTCCCTAGTGTTAGGCCAGCTTCTGACCTTTTATTTACAGTGTTATTTATTATTCATATTTTATTAAATATTTAAAATGCCACCTATTGTATTTGATGACTATTATGAGAAGAAAAGGTCCCTGTTCTTCAGATCCCATTAGTTAATATCCTGGACTTGGCATTAATTATCTGGCACTTCCTTTCAAAAGCTCCTGACGCTTCATGCTTGTACTTTTACAGGGGGCGATTGCAAACCTTTCTGGCGGAAACTAAACATGGCTATGAAGATAGCAAGACTCAGGAATTAGTTCACCTTAGACCACTCCATTCATACACGTATCCATCATTTCTTTTACTTCTTAAGGACTACCACTGATAGCTGTCATTAAAAATGACATACAACAGGTGGCAAGGACGACATTTGTTTAAGAAAAAAAGTCTAACTTTGGTATGAACTTTTTCCAGGGGTAGGGGGGTTGGCAGGCGGTTAGGGACTTCCATGGCCATTGCTTATATGGAAGTTATTAAACCAGTGGAGGAGCTCTTCCCCCTCCTCCTTCACCCAATCTCCCTCTCTTTCTAATGGGATAGGAGTTAGAAAGTGAGTGAAAGAAGAATATTATTCTGATTATTTAACTGGTTACCTCCTAAAGCCTAGTGTCCCATTCTTCCAAGGAAGCTCTATATTCTTGTATGAAGAGAAATTAGAAAAATCTCCAAACTTTATTTTTAGGTAATTGAATCCAATGGCTGTGCATACAAATTTATGAAAACATGAATTTAGGGAAACATATACGTTTACATAAATATGTTTCCCTAAACATTGTTTCCTAAAAAAAAGGAAACCAAAGACAAACCAACAAGAAAACAAAGCACTTTTCTTTGATGTCAGGAATCAGTGCATTCCAGCCGTAGAGAAACAGCCTGGAGGACTTCTGTGACGGGGATGAGCTGCTCCTATTCAGGCAGAAGCAGTCCAGAAGCAAGGGTGATAACTGCTCAGATACGGGAACTTGGCACAGATAGAAACCTGTTTGTTTGACTATTATGAAATGCACACTTAAATGCATTTAAATGTATCCTGAAACCCACGATGTAACTACTTCCATAAAATTTTATTTAAAATGATAGCCTCACCCCAGTTATAGACTGTGAGAGAAAGGGACTAGGTGAGGGAATAACATTGCCATCATAGCAGATGCTGTCACCAGAGAGAGAAGCAAGCTCACAGAGGCCATCGAGAGCAGGATTGATGATGGGTAGGAGAGCGTGAAGAATGGGATATAATAGTCAGCTCGCCCATGTGAATTTTAGAAAGACTTGGACAAAGAATAATCTCCCATTCCATCCAACCAACCTCCTCAGAAAAAAAAAAAAAGAGAGAGAGAGTTCAAAGTCAGGCCGTCATGATTTGGATTATGCTCTTTGTGCTGCTCTGATTGCTCATTTTTATCCCTCAAATCCTTTTCTACATGCGTTCCCAAATTTAAGTTTCATTTATTTTCCCTCTTATTTTCTTCCTCACTCCACATCTCTCAACAACCTCAAAGGATCCTGACATCAATTTTGATTTCTTAACATCTATTTTCTATTGAATCAGAAAAGAAATCAGACTTCCTAGGATTATATTTTAGATCTATCCGTTATTTGTGTGACCTTGAAAAAACGAACATATCAGAAACTCAGATTCCTCATATATAATATAAAAATAAAAATTAGGACGTACATAGATGTGTTTGATGAGAAAATGAGGTTATTTGGGTAAAGCACTTGGCAGAATGCCTGGCATACAGTATATCGATATTAGCTGTAATTATTATTAATTATAATTAGTCAGATAACTCTAAATATGTATCTCCAACCATGGTATTTATACTCAATCCCAGTCTTTATTTCCAGCTCTTTGCTGATTATGTCTTACTATCACTGCATATTCAACATTTCTTAAACTAAACTCATCCTGTTTTTAACTTTTAAAACTAAGCTACTTATGCTAAGATCTCATTTTCTTTATGTATCAACTTAGTTATTAAATTATCTACCTACTACTGATATGTCTTGAACATCCCTTTACTCCTTTTAATTCCCAAATTCACCCTCAAGTGGAAATACTCAACCTCAGCCTCAAGTATTGCAATTATCTCCTAACTTTTCTTTCCTTTCCTAGTAACTACCAACTCTAATCACTTGGAACTCTGGAGATGAATCAATACTCCAAAATCACAGATTGTAATCAATAGACCCTCCAAGTTTACAGTGGTCCTATAATATAAGCTCTTTACAAATTTAGACCCAGTCTTCATTTCTAACTCATTGCTACTCTTACACAAAACTTTAAGCTCTAATGAAAGGTATTTTGTATCTCTTCTCTGATCATTCCACACATTTCTCTTACTCTCTTTCTGAAATATATTCATCATCTTTCTGTGTAAAATAACCCATGTCCTTAAACAGCTATCACAATAAAACATCATGTATAAAACTTGTCTTGATAATTATATTGCTTTGCAAGACGTTATAGCATTTAGTTTATATATTTCTTCTGCCACTTCATCATGACATGAGAAATTCCTATGTGTTTATGTCTCTTAAACATAAGAGACATATTACCTGTTCCCTTAGTCTCTATTACGTTTAAGGATTCTTCAGGAAATTTTATAGGCATAACTGAGCCTTACATTTACTTTGTACCCTGAACAATGTGCCTGGTTGACACACAAATGTATGATTAATTTAGTGACACATGGTCATTTTGAAATGTGTTATAAAAATGTTTTTCGTATCACCAACTTGAAGTTATTACTGAGTGAATAGAAAATATTTACTAATGAATTTCATTAAGGATAAAGCTCCAAGTAGCAATGTGGCCAGAAACTTATTAATTTGTATTTATTGAACAAAGGATTATTTAGGTCAAAAGGAAATTCAGTTGTTTTTAACAGGACAGAGTACCTGAAAAATACAAATACATACACTCACACTGTGTTTATAGTTTAAACATTAAAACCCAATAGTAGGAGCCAACACCAGACTTCATGCTGCCCTAAGATAAGTAATCCCTGTATCCCCCACATCTCAGGAACCTTACCAACATCGCCACACTTCCACTCAGGGGGCTGTAGCATTGCAACACCAGCTAGACCCAGCATATGATCATGTATCCAGTACCTGAGTCCAAGCAACACTCTACTCCCCAAAGTACAAGCAGTCCAGCACATCATGGAGGCTGCCCCCAGGACATAGAGTGCAGAATAGTATGCTACCCAGAGCCTGAGAGTCACCTGCCTAGGACCGTCATGGATAGTGACCCTGATTCCTTCAGTAATGGGGCTACCATGCCCCCATGTGTGGCACCCAAGGGCCCAAGAACTGTTCTGCTAACCAGTTGACATGAACATGCACCATCTGGGAATTTACAAACCTAAGGACCAGCCTGCCTAGCCTGCCACCATTGACACCCAAGTACCCAGCCTGGTGGCCCAAAGACCAGTCCACCCAGCTCACAGAGCCCACCATGACTGCTGTTGTCTATGCATACTGTCCGGGGGCCTAAGAACCAGCCTTACTGGCCAGCTTTTACCACTGCCACCACCCATGCACACCATCCAGGGACCCGAGAAATGACTCCCCTGGAGCCTGCTGCTGCCACAGCTGGTGCTTATATATATACCTAGAGACCTCAGTAATGGCTTACCCAGTGGCTCAGTCACCAACAAAGACTAAGCCACAGCCTCCACAATCACAGCCTAAGCTACTGGGGAACTCATAGCACTGACATTCATTGCAGCCAAAGAAATCATTTGTACATTATACTATGGTGTAATTTCTATGCACAAAGTACCCTACCCAGGGTACCCTACCCAACTGACTTTATAGACACATCTACAGAAAAAAGTCTATTACACCAGATGCAGAGATATCAAAATAATGATAGAAGAAATATTAAAGATCAAGGAAACATGAAATTTCCAAAAGAAAGTGATAATTTTCTAGTAACAAACCCCAAAGAAAAAGAAATGCATACAATGCCTGAAAAGGAATTCAAAATAATGATCTTACTAAAACTCAGAGCAGTACAAGAGAACACAGGTAAACAATACAAAGAAATTAGAAAACTAATTTATAATATGAATGAGAAATTCAACAGTTATATATAAAAAAAGGAACTAAACAGAAATCTTGGAAACGAAGAACTCAATTAATGAAATAAAAATACAATTCAGAATGAAATAAAAACACAGATTAAATCAAGTGGAAGAATGTCGAAACCGAAGAGATATCTTTGGAATTAACCAGTCAGACAAAAAGAATAAAGAAAATTTTAAAAATGAAGAAAGCCTATATGACATATGAGACACTATCAAGCACTTTGGGAGTTCTAGAAGAAGAGATGGGAAAAGGCATAGAAAGTCCATTTAATAAAATAATAGCCGAAAACTTTCCACGTCTTGTAAGAGATATAAACATCCAGATACAATAAACTGAAAGATCCCCAAATTCAATACAAACGTCCTCCCTGTGGAACTTTATAGTCAAACTGTCACAAATTGAAGACAAAGAGAAAATTCAAAAAACAGCAAGAGAAAAGCATATAGTCATATATAAGGGAATTCCATCAGACTATGAGCAGATTTCTCACCAGAAACATTGCAGGCTAAAAGAGAATGGGTTGATATATTCAAATAACTGAAAGTAAGGAAAAATTGTTAGTGAAGAACACTGTAACCTAGCAGAACTATCCTTCAGGAATATAGGAAAAATAAAGTCCCAAACAAGCCAAAACTGAGGGATAGATAAGCACTAGATCAATTCTACAAGAAACGCTTAAGAGAATCCTACATCTGCAGGCAAAAAATATATTTATCATCATAAAAACACATAAAAGTATGATACTCATTGGTAGCAGATATGTAAGTGAGAAAAAGAAAGGAATTAAGCAACTTCATTATAGAAAACCACCAAACTACAAAGATGAACAAGAGAATGAAACAAAGAAGATGAACAAAACAAACAGAAACCAGTTAGCAAAATGACAGGAGTATGTTTTTACCTATCAATAATAACTTTGAATGTAAATTGTTTTAATTCACTAACAAAAAATTATAGACTAGGCGCTTGAGCCTAGGAGTTCAAGACCACCAGCCTGTGCAACATACCAAGACTTTGTCTCCACGCACACACCAAAAAATTAGCCGTACATGGTTGCACACACCTATAGTCCTAGCTACTCAGAGTTTTGAGGTAGGAGGAATGCTTAAGCCCAGGACTTGGAAGTTGCAATGAGTTATGATTGTACTACTGCACTCCAACCTGGGTGGCAGAGTAAGACTCTGCCCATAATAACAACAACAATTACAGCCTGGCTTAACGAATTAAAACAACAACAACAACAAAGAGAAAAAACTATATGCTGCCTACAAGAAACTCACTCTCACTTTACCTGTAAAGGCACACATGGACTAAAAATGAAAGGATGGAAAAAGATATAGCTATACTTTATATCAGACGAAATTGACTGTATATACTTATATCAAAATTAACTGTATATACTTAGACAAAATAGACTGTAAGTGAAAAAACTAAAAATAAAAAGATACAAAGAAAGTCACTACATAATAATAAAGAGATCCATTTAGCAAGAGGATATAACAATTGTAAATATATATGCAACCAACATTTGAGAAACCACATATACAAATCAAATATTGTTAGAGCTAAAGAAAGACCCCAACACAATAATAGTTTGGGACTTCAACAACCCATTTTCAGCATTAGACAGGTCATCTATACAGAAATCAACAAAGAAACATCAGATATAAACTGCACTATATACCTAATGGATCTAAGATATATTTAGAAAACATTTTAATCAACAGCTGCAGAATACAGATTCTTCTCATAAGCACATGAAACATTTTCCAGGAAAAACCGTATGTTAGGCCAAAAAACAAATCTCAACATTAACAAATCAAAATCATATCAAGTATCTTCTCAGACCAAAAAGGAATAAAACTAGAAATCTTCCTTGCCTTGAGTTGGCAGTGGTTTGCATTTACACCTGTAAATGTATTCATCCTTTTAATTTATGTAAGGTTTTTTTTTTTGTACACAATGGTTTTCTATTGTTATGTGAGAGTATTAGGCCCTAGCAACACGTCATTGTGTAAGGAAAAATAAAAGTGCTGCCATAAAACAAACAAATACAAACTAAAAATCAATAACAAAAGAAACTCTGGAAATTATACAAATACATAGAAATTAAAATCACATCCTTCCTCATGGCCATTGGATCAATGAAGAAATTTAAAAAGCAAATTAAAAAATTATTGAAACAAATGAAACGAGACACAACATACCAAAACCCATGGGATATAGCAAAAGCAGTGCTAAGCAGGAGGTTTACAGAAATAAACACATCGAATAAAAAGCAATAATTTGAATAAGCAATCTAATGATGAACCTTAAGATATTAAAAAATCACGAGTAAATCAAATCCAAATTAGTAGAAAAAATAATACAGAATAAGTATAACTAAAGGAAACAGATGAAAAAAATTGAAATGAACAATACAAAAAGTTGGTTTCTTAAAAAGGTACACAAAATTAAACTGTTAGCTAGACTATGACAAAAGAGAGACAACCCAAATAATATCACAAAAGAAAAAGGAGATATTACAACTGATACCACAGAAATACAAACAATTGTTAGAGACTATTATGAGCAACTATATGCTAATAAATTAGAGAATCCAGAGGAAATGGGTAATTTCCCGGACACATAACCCCTACCAAGACTGAATCGGGAAGAAATAGAAAACCTAAATACACCAATAATGAATAATAAGATTGAAACTGCAATAAAAAAAATCTCCCAACAAAGAAAAACCCAGGACCAAATGGCTTTACTGTTAAATTCTATCAAACTTTTAAATACTAATTTTTCTCAAACTATTCCAAAAAATATAAAAGAAGGGGTATCTCCGTGATTCATTTTATGAGACCAGTATTACTGATACCAAAACCAGATAGACACGACAACAACAAAAAAAACTAAAGACCAATATTTCTAATGAACATATCTGGAAAAATTATTCTCAACAGAATACTATCAAACTGAATCCAATACCATAGCAAAAATATAATACACCATGATCAAACGGGATTTAGCCCAGAAATACAAGGATGCCTCACCATAAGTAAATGAATAAGTGTTATATGTCACATCAACAGAATGAATAACAACCATATAATAATCTCAACAAATGTAGAAAAAAAATAATAAAATTCAACGTCACTTCATGTTAAATCCTCTCAACAAATTAGGCATACATGAACATACCTCAACACCCTAAAGGTCATATATAAAATACCCAAGCTAACATCATACTGAATGAGAAACAGGTAGAAGCCTTTCCTCTAACAACTGGAACAACAGAAGAGTGCTCACTTTCACTGCTCTAATGCAACATAGTGCTGCAAGTTCTAGCTGAAGCAATTAGGCAAGAGAAAGAAACAAAGGGCATCCAAATTGAAGATGATAAAGTCAAATTTCTCTCTTTAACAATGACGTAATCTTATATATAGAAACACTTAATGAAACTACCAAAAAATTCTTAGAAGTGATAAACACATTTGGTAAAGTTGCAGAATACAAAATCAACAATTTTAAAACTCTGCATTTCTCTACACTAATAAATCAGCTGGAAAATAAATCAAAAAAGAAATCCCATTTACAATAGCTACAAAAATAAAATATCTAGAAATAAATTTAATCAAGAAGGTGAAGGATCTCTAAAAGGCAAACTACAAACCACTGATGAAAGAAATTGAGGACACCAAAAATCTGGAACAATATTCATGCTCATGAATTGTTAGAATATTGTTAAAACATTCTACCCAAAGCAATGTACAGATTCAATGAAATTTCTATTAACATACCAATTACATTCTTCACAGAAATAGAAAAACAATCCTAAAATTCAAATGGAACCAAAAATGACCCTGAATAGCCAAAGTAATATTGAACATTACAACAACAGAATAGTTGGAGGCATCACACCACTTAACTTCAAAATACACTACAAAGCTATAATAAATAAAACAACAGGGTATTAGTATAAAAATGGACACACAAAAGCAGACAATGGAACAGAATAGAGAACTCAGAAATAAATACACTCTGTATACCATAAATATGTACAAATATTTTATGTCATTTGAAAATAAAAGAAAAAATATAACCAGTAGTATTTCATAGAATTTCTGATTCTGGAATGGCCCAACAACCTCCTTCTAGATCTCACTCTCCCATAGGTATCAGGGATAAAATTGGGAATAATACAGAAATATCAATGAACCAAAAGCCTTACAAAATGAAAAGCAAAATTCTAGAGAAGAGTTGGCAGTTTGAAAAATGGATCATCATAGGTGAGTAACCATTTTCAGAGATGTAAGTCTAAGGGCAGGTCACATCCAGTCTCATGCAAGGGGGACAGAAATGCCAAAAGAAAACACACAGACTTTCTGGATTCAAAGATCAATAAAAGTGTTCTGTGGCAACCATAGTAAATAAAAGGAAATCCTAGGATGGAGAGCCATAGAGAAGAGAATCACATTTTGTCTACAAACTCTTAAAAAATGTTTAGCTGACCACTGCATAATGCATGCATGGGACTGGCTCAGAGGATTCTCAAATCAGCCTACCTAAGAACAAATTAGCTGAACTACAATTTGACTTGCTCTCCTTAAGAAAATTTGCAGTTTATGTCCAAGCAAGTTAATTGCCTGCTAAAACCAAACAACAAAATTTGACATTTTCGAAAGAAATACATCTGAATGAAGAATCTTCACAAAATGCAATCAGCATATCTAAGGTATATTCTAAAAGTATGTGACATGTAAAGTACCAGGAAAATGTTCCCAATTCTCAAGCAAAAGACAATCACTGAGACCAACATTGATATAACCCAGAATCATAACTACATTCAAAATGTACAAGGGTAATATGTTTATAATAAAATATTTAAAGTTTTTAGAGAAATAAATCACTGTCAAAAATAAATAAAAATTCTAAAAAACAAATCTAAAAATTATGGGGTATGCTTAATAGCATAGCATAAACAATAGAGAAAAAGTCAATAAATGTGTAGATAAATAAAAAGTATTCAATTTAAAGACTAGAGGCCAGGCGCAGCGGCTCATGCCTGTAATCCCAGCACTTTGGGAGGCTGAGGCTGGCGGGTCACCTGAGGTCAAGAGTTTGAGACAAGCCTGACCAACATGGTGAAACCCCGTCTCTACTAAAAATACAAAAACTTAGCCAGGCGTGGTGGACACCTGTAATCCCAGCTACTCGGGAGGCTGAGGCAGGACAATCGATTGAACCCAGGAGGTGGAGGTTGCAATGAGCCGAGATTGCGCCACTGCACTCTATCCTGGGCAACAGAGCGAGATTCCATCTCAAAATAAAATAAAATAAATAAATAAATAAATAAAAATGAAGACTAGAAAAATCTATTGGATAATAAAGTGAATGTCCCTCAGAGACTTGTGGGCCATTAAACAGTCTGAATTTTGTGTAGTTAGAATCTCAGAAGAATAGAACAAAGCAGAAAAAAATATTTTTGTGAAAGTTATAAAATTTATAGACAATATCAGATAATAAATGTATAGATAATATCAGATATATATATCTGATATATGGATATTTATAGATAATATCAGATTTATAGATAATATCAGATTGATAGATAATATCTATATTTAGCTATAATTTATAGATAATATCATATAATAAATTTATTATAATTTATTATAGATAATATCAGATATTAATATTTATAGATAATATCAGATAATAAAGGCTACTGAATTCCAAGCAGGAAAAAAAGCAAATCACAAATATCAGAAATTCCTAAACATATTATAACCAAACTGCCAAAAAGCAAAGATAAATCTTAGAAGCAGCCAAATGAAAACACATATCTTATACAAGAACAATTACATTTGGCCCTTGCACAACCCATGAAGGCAGGAGCACTGACCATCCTCCCAGCCCCCACAGTGAAATACGTATAACTTTTGATTTCTCAAAAATATTAACAAATAGCCTATTGTTGACTGATAACATGGTCAATTAACAAATATCTTGTGTATTATTTGTATTGTAAAATGTATTCTCACAATAAAGTAAGCTAGAGAAAGAATGTTATTGAGATAATCACAAGGAAGATAAAATGTATTTACTATTAAGTGGAAGTGGATTATCATAAAGTTATGCATCCTTGTCATCTTCATGTGGAGTAGGCTGAGGAGAAAGAAGAGGAAGGGTTGGTCTTGCTGTTTCAGGGATGGGACAGGCAGAAGAAAATCCACGTATAAGTGGACATACACAGTTCAAATCCATGTTGTTCAAGAGTCAACTGTATTTCAATTATTTCTAACTTCTCATTAGAAATGATAGGTATCACAACTGAAACAACATTCATGTGCTGATAGATAAAAAAAATATGTCAACCCAGATGTCTCCACTTAGTGAAAATATATTTCAAGAATAATAGAGGGCAGGCGCAATGGCTCACACCTGTAATACCAGCACTTTGGGAGGCCGAGGCGAGTGGATCACTTGAGGTCAGGAGTTTGAGACCAGCCTGGTCAACATGGTGAAACCCCATCTCTACTAAAAATACAAAAACCAGCCAGGAGTGGTGACGGGCACCTGTAATCCCAACTACTCAGGAGTCTGAGGCAGGGACAATTGCTTGAACCTGGGAGGTGGAGGTGCAGTGAGCCAAAATCACACCACTGCACCCTAGCCTGGGTGACAGAGCAAGACTCCGTCTCAAAAATAAATAAATAAATAAATAAATAAAAATAATAATAAAAAATAATAATAATAATAGAGAAATAAACTAAGAAAAAAAACTAAGATTTCATTGCCAGCAGACATGAAATATAAAAAAGGCTAATGAAGTTTTTCAGGCTAACAGGAGTTAAAAACAGACAGAAATATAAATACATGAATCTTCAAGGAGAAATGAATCAGCAATGCCCAGACATTACCGTATGTATTCCTTTTAGTCTGTATAGATTAAATAAGAAGTCCAAATAATGATTTTACAAGACTTGTATAATATTTCACATTTTTCTTGGCTCCACGTGTTTATATGCCATATAGGAATTTAGATTCTCCTCGAGCACTTGGACACTGAAAAGTGAAATTCAATCTAGACACTTGAAAATCTGCTAAGTCAGAAAAATTCTAGAGGTGCCATCTGAATAGATGTTACAGAGTAACTGATTCTAGAATTGACATCAAAGGCTTTCATGTTCACTCTGCACTGGGGAGAAGTCTTTCTTAATAGGAAACAAATGTGTGTTCACTGCCTGATGTTGACATGCTATAGGTAATTAGATTTTGCATTGTATACAATTTTAAATTGGGGCAAGATGATCATATGTGCATATATATTCATGTATATATGTAAATGTATGCTTTATATATATGTGTGTGTATGTATATATCTATTTTAGATATAAGCCTATAGTCTCGGTATGCTTTCTTGGACTATATGAGGCTATATTACTAAAAGTGTTTTTAAAAATTTAGTTTTGGGACTACACAATTGAATATTCCAACATATTGTCCATCAGTAGCCCAATAATGTGATTTGGTTCAAGATGTGCCTTATTTCACTTTGTATCCATTAGAATCTTGTAAATTGTGCTGCTGGGACACAATTTATTATTGTGATTATTTTATTTTTATTTCTTTTAAAGATTTCAAAAAGATTATTGGGCTAACAGTGATACTACCTCTAGTTAGGAGTGACTGGTGATAGGCTCCTCGAATATATTATTACTACATTTGTGTTACAATTTATAATGAGAAAAATAAATAGCAAAAGTATATGATTATTTCCGTAATTTAACTTACATTTTCCAAAACTGGTAATAACTAGCGTAATTTAGATCTCATAAAAGAAACAGAGATGCTCTACTGAATCTAAAATCAAAGCCCATGAAAACCTTTTATACACAATGTAAACAGACATGTTTAATATCAGCATCTGCCAATCTAATCTGATAATTTTGCTCATGTTGTATTTTTTTGCCCATTTGGCATGTTTTTATGCAGCAATTTATACACAACACTGTATCAGCATATATGGGGGTATACAACCAGCTGTGTCCTATTATGTCATTTACACACACAAAAGTTTGACCAAAAAAATTTACTTTCTAATGAAATACGTAGGGGACATTTTCAGATATGGAACCTGTTGACCTATTTTCCAGATGAGCCCCCAAGGGCATATGCTGTGCCTAGCCCTTTGGCTACAATATTACTCCTCTCAAACAGATTTGTATGTCTACTCCAAGGCAGAATTTGTACATTTGCTTCACAAATGAGCCTACCACTTTTGAAGTCCACCCTTTGAAAGGACAGGAAAGAGCTACATGCGCTTTACTCTCCAAAAAGGGGTTGTTTGTGGCATTTTTTTCAATTTGAAAGTAGTGATTAGTAGTAAACAGAGTAAACAGCGGTGGTGAGTAACAATGTACAATCAGAAGCAAGCATGAGATGTGCAGCTGTCAGTGGTTAACACCGTTTCTGTTCACTGTTTTCCAAAGCACTGCTTATATTATCAAGAAAAAAAAATTGGGAAATAAAATTGTACACAATGAATATGGGTCATAGTCCTATCAGGGCTCCTCCTCCCATCCTCCACCTCCAATTAATTTTTGCAGATGTTTATTTGGTAATTTTTTTTTTTTTTTTTTTTTTTTTTTTTTTTTGAGACAGAGTCTCACTCTGTCACCCAGACTGGAGCACAGTGGCGCGATCTCGGCTCACTGCAAACTCCGCCTGTCGGGTTCACGCCATTCTCCTGCCTCAGCCTCCCGAGTAGCTGGGACTACAGGTGCCCACCACCACGCCAGGCTTTTTTTTTTTTTTTGGTATATTTAGTAGAGACTGGGTTTCACCCTGTTAGCCAGGATAGTCTCGATCTCCTGACCTTGTGATCCGCCTGCTTCGGCCTCCCAAAGTGCTGGGATTACAGACGTGAGCCACCGCGCCTGGCCTATTTGGTGATCTTTTTAAAGTAAAAATCGTTTGATTGGCTCTCAGTGAGCCAGGTACAATAGACAGTAAACATCCCGTGCACACCTCTTAGATTTTTGCAGTCCATTGTCTTTGAATGTTTCAGACCCATCGGCAAGACTGTCTCTTCTGTAAGACAGCCTCGAAAAGGTTCATTTTTCTTATGGCATATAACTCTGGTTTTGTCTAATTCTCTTTATTTTTGTTCAAGGCTCAATCACTTTTGTCATTTTATTTGTTAGTTCATGAGAGTCTAATGAGATCATGGGATTTCATCCTCTGTAAATGTTGTCTGAATCTGAATAGCCTGAGGTTAGTAAAAATATTTTGAAAAAGCCCCAAGGGGGTTTTGATACACTGTCTATCCATGTCGAATCACAGACTTCAGTGAGAATGCGCTACTGTAATGGACTTCTCGTTTCTGGTTCCTACAGCAGTGATTTGTCCTAGAGAGTTCACATGGTGGCTTCCCTCTGCAATGTAACTTCCCACCTAGTGTGATCACGAGACAATGATGATCACGATGATGTAGCATTTTGGCTCATGGTTGCATACCCTATGGTATATTAATATGCTGGCATTCTGAGGATTGCCTCTTTCATGTCTGCCATTTGGTTAGCATGCCCCTGTCTTCAACTCTCAGTTTCAGAGAAGAGGGCCAGATCTTAGAGTATAACAATGTTAGCAAAGTAGCCTCTGAGCTGTTGTCCAGTATTGCTTAAGCTCATCTGATTTGAAACAATCACCGTTTCATCTTAATACTAATAGGCTAACTCTCAACTGTGTTTTCTATGAAAACCATCAAACGCCTAAGGCATTTATCGTTAGATCATGGGGCAGAGGATACACTAATCAGATTTGTGCAAAAGGCACTTTTAGCAGCTCTTTTCAATTATCTAGCTCATAGTATTCCCTGCCTTCTCTGGATAATAACCAGACTATCACCACCACCACCACATATTTGTATCATTAAAATAGAAGTTAACATTTTGGGCTATTCACTATGTTCCAGGAACTCTGTATGCTAAGCACTCTGCATTATCTTAATTTCCACAAAACTCTAAGGCAGTTCCTATCATTTTTTCCACTTTATAAATTAGGAAACTGAGAGACGGAAAGGTTAAGCAACTTGCAGGAAGTAACAGAGTGAGGCCTGTCTAACTAGGACTGCTTGCAGTTACCTCTATCACAGCACATTTAGCTATGCTGCTTCGGAGGCTGATATTACTTAGCAAACACAAATACGGGTTAACTCTCTACCATTTATAAGGAGGCTTTGAGACTATATGTTGGTTTAGAAGGAGCATCTTAAGGGGAAGGAGTGTTTGCTATTGCTGGAAGACCAGGGAAGTCATGAGTTTTAGATAAACAGAGTTTCTAGTGACCTTTCATGCCAGACTATATTACGCTGCTGCCTAATTTACCCACATATAATATCAGCCATATGTCAGAGTTTCAGTGTAGGGTATTAAAATCTCATTTCATCAACCACAACAGAAAAATAACAACTCTTCTAATAGCTACTATCACGGAGCACCTACTCTGTATCAGATATTGTCCTAAGCATTTTTGCTTCATTTTAAAAAATGGCCTATGAAGACAGTGGTGCAAGCTCATCATCAATAATTATAGATATAAACTAATATTTTGAGAACTAACCTAGCAAAATCCACAAAAAATGGATATGACATGTTTTTTACAAAGGCATGCATGTTCTTACAAATGCATGAATGGAACATTCGGGAATATTTATCACTCTGATACAAGTGACATAGGGAAGAATCTCCAGGGTGCAGGACAGAAGGGATGTTATTACAATTGAGTCGGCAGAAGTCGAACCAAGATTACATCCTATTCTGAGAAGAGTTATAATCAGGCGGAGGACAGAATGGGTTTATTCATCCACAGAGCATAAACAAATGAACAAACTACCACCACCATGAGAACATCAGCAGATCCTATCCAGGCAGCATCTGAGGGAGGTGGTGGCCAATGATAGGTCCACTCGAATCGCCATCCAGTTGACGTAGATCCCTACTACAGAGATAAATTTGCAAGTTATCAGATTCTAAAGGCAAACTTGAATCACAGTTTTTTTTTTTATTCTATATTAATTTAATGAGCAAACTTATAATATGTTATTTTTATATGTGGCTCTCTGTTAAGAGAATATGTGGTTAGACTGGTGCAAGCATGAGATATGTTTGATAGCAGTTTTTCCTATGGTTCATTGATACACTGGCATTTTGACATATCTATGTAGTTACAGTTCTCAAGGCACACAGATTTAAGCTGATAATGGGAGTCAACCCACAGGTAACCGGGAAGTCCAAGAAAACAAGTTTCTGAACCAGCAGCAAGACCGACCAGGCCAGTAACTCAGGTCAGTGTCACTTACTGAGACAGACTGGCCTGCCATGACCTGGGCAAGACTCCTCTGCACATCTGGGTACCCCTGGCCACTGGATTTTAACTCTAACATTTTATAATTATTCCTGTATAAGACACATTAGCCTCCTCATTTTCACAGATGAGGGAACAGGCTCAGAGAGGTAATATAAGTTCCTGCAGGTTATACAACTAGTAAGTGCAGAGCCAAATACTGAACCCAGAACTGTTTGGCTGAAAATTCTACATTCTTCACTCCACTAGCCAGGGCTCTTATTTCCTGAAAGTCATGTACAGTTGCACCGCAATCACTGATGGTGGGGACAGTGTGCCTTAACAAGGATTCATCTTGAGAGCCCCAGAAAAGGCCAACAGCAACTACAGCAAAGTATTTAACTAATAACTAGGTTTTCAGAGGCTTTCACCTCTTTTCTTATTGTCAGTCAGTTTCCAGGAGAATTTTTTAAAAATCTCAAAGCAGTGCCCACGATAGACAACTCTGAGGGAAATTCAGTGTTACTCGTGGTTACGGCTTTATTTAGGCAATGTACTATAGTATTAATATATACTATACTAAAGTGAAGTATATAATAAAGCATATTGCCTAAATAAGGAAGCACAAGCCAACAGCCACTTCTCATAGCCAATACTTCCAATTATACTAGAAGCAGGCAAGAAGCGACAAATTGGCAGAGGACTCAGAAGGAAAAAATACATTTGTAAGAGGAGATTATTCATTATACTAAATTGCATTTGTCTTTTGAAAAGAGAGAGGGAAGGAGTGTTAATATAAGATCCAAATGGCTCTCCCTTCACATAAAGACTATATTTCAGATTTTTAAGCCAAATTGCACTGTCAGAGAATCACTCCAAATTTCATAACCATTATTATGACTCAGGAGCATTAGGAACTACTTATAGGAGAGTTTGCCTGAGGCACAATTGTGAAGTAAGTGAAATTTATCTTTCCAGTCCTTAGTGTTCTTTCTCTATGTTCTCCCATCCCTTCTGGCACTGCCTGCTATTGTCTCTGTTTTATTTTTTCATTTATTGGAAGAGTTACCAGTCATTTACACTTTAGCATGAATGCATCACGTTTAACACAATTAGTTTGTTTCCTCATCTATGGTAGACTCATGTTAGAAATTATCTCTAAGTGTGAATTAAAGGATTTTGTTAAAAATCTTAAGATATCAGGGGAAGACAGAAGAGCTTTTAAGGAAATCATTAAGAGAATTTTCATGTATTCCCTGGAATGACACCATAAAGGCAACCGCTGATAGAAATGGTGATAAATAATTGGTGAATAGTATAACTACAGCTTCTCTCCAGAAACCCCATATCTGAGAACTAAGAGTTGAAATGAAAGATGAAGGCCAGTGTGATGAATTGTTTCCTTACAATAACAGAATTTTAGGTTAGATAGGACATTATGCCTACCATTAGCTCCTGCTATGTTTCGTGTTTGCCCCTTCCTTTTTTGCTAGAAGCACGGAGCCCCTTTCTGCCTCTCAAGTCACTATCCTGTGCTTCACATTTATTTCTCATTCTCACTGGCGTATCTTCCCTACAAACCAAGGTTTCCATTTCTCAGTGACATATTTTCAATAAACGACCGTGTTAGAAAATAATCGGCTAAGTTAATGCTTACCAGAGCATGTGTGACTAAACCTCAAAGTTTTCGCTGTCCAAACTCTTAAATGTATTTACTTGTTAACCAAATGAAATGTGGTCCAACTTAATTATGAACTCTTAAACAGTAGGAGTACAGCAGATGTTAGTTAACAGGCCTAAGGGCAGGTGACCTTTCCAACTTCATCCCAGCAATAAACACAGCAACAGCAACAGAAGGAAGAACAGTGGCCAGGCAGCACAAACCACCACTAAAAAGGGAGAGCAATTTTTCTACTCTGTAGATGCATAAGGTTAAATTCACCTTAATGGGATGGTGGTGAGAATGGTATTAATTACACACTGTTTGGCACACAGAGTTTTATACAGGAGGAAGGGTCTTCTCTGAACATCTTTGAAGTATCCATTCATTAGGTGTGTTAGAGGATACGGAGGTGATTATCACTATTAAACAGCACTAGAATGACTGGACTCACTGGCATCTTCACCTAACCATTACTATTGCTGCTTTAGGTTTACTCTGATCACATTTTAAGTCCCGTTAGTGCTAAAACCTCCCTGGAACAATCCCTAGGATGCCGCCTCTCTTCTAATAGATATATTGTCTCTCTCTTCAATAACCCAGCAATATCTGGAGTTTTTGATCTCTGCTACTGAAAGGAAGTTTGGATTAAAATCTTTAAGCAGTCATAGAAAATAAAGTGAATCCTTTCCCTGTATAGGCACAACAAAAGTAGCTGTGTGCATGCAGATACAATTCTCTTTCTTAGTCTCGCGGTTCAGATCCCATGACCATTTCTCTTTGATCTTCCTTATAGTCTTGCTATCACTTTGAAACAGCATGGCATGCACTCTAGGCATCAGCTTATTAAATACAGGTTATTGTTAAAGGAAAATTCCAACTGAGACTCAGCTGATTGATGTATAGTCTCCCATATTTACTAAGAATTTTTTCACTGGAAAATATTGAAAGGAAGCCAGCTTTTTATTTTTTTTTAAAGAAGTTTTAACTCCCTTTTATTTAGAAAAAAAATCTTTGATGTAAAACTTTACCCATCACTTGCAAATATACTTAATCCCAAGGCCTTTGTATTTGAGGATATCTGCACATAAGTGACTTGGTAAAATATATATTCTGCCGGCCCATGAACTAATATTGTCATGTTTGCTTGAAAATGGAGGATGCATAACCTAAGTTTTATTAGAATCAGTAGAGAGATTTGAAAATGCTGGCGTTGCATGTTAGCACTGATCAAGTTTTGCGGCTTATACTTTTTCATAAGAGTAAAATATAGAGAAATTGTAACTATAAAATCATACTTGTAAAGTCATATAATGTGCATACAGAGGTGTGTGTACACACATACACATAAACCCACACACACTTGTGACGCTTTGGATTATAAGTTTTGGAGTCAAACGGACTGGGTTTTATGCCATTTAATCACCGTGTAGCCTTGAGAAGGTTTTTTAAAGCACACTGCCCCTCTATTTCTTCATCTGTAATGTAGGATGGATAAAACACATCTCAGAAAACTGTTGTGAGGGCAAAAAACAATGAACCATAACTACTGGAGTACCTGTCGTTGAATAGGTTCCAATAAATAGTGGCTGCTGTTGCTGCTGTCATCACGACTGCTTAGGAGGTTGTTATCCAGCCTTAAGTAAATAAGTCTCCTTAGCCACTCACTCAAGCTGAGTCAGAGAAGTAGCACCATAGGAACCCACACCTGCAATTCAGAACATCTGCCCTCGAGACTTTCAGTTTGGTGTCCATATTTCATAGCCTCTTTTGTTGTCCTTGGCACCTTAGTAACTATGGCTTGTGTCTCTTGGGGAAGCCTTAAGAGCCTCTAGCTGCACCTATTTTATCTACTCTGGAGGAGGCCACCCTACCTTTTGGATCTCCGAAAAGTTAATTTTCATTGTGACACACAGCCCTCATTTAAAATCAAATGCTCTCAAACACAGTTTAGATACTCGGTGATAATTCATCTAGATGCTGTATTGAAGAAGTTAACAACAGGTAAACAATTGTACTATTGTAACGAATTGTAATTCTCTTACCAGATGCCTTCAGGGAAAAAGACAATTCCTACAGACTTCTAAACCAGAGAAAATACACTATAGAGAACACAGTTGTATAATTAGTATTCTCTCACACCCAAGAAATACGTGGCTTAGTCATCCTTATTATATTGAGATTGTAAATCTAATGTCATGCTCTGACTCCACCCTACTCATTAATAAAAAGCCCTTGGGCTATATCAACTGATCTATATCCCTAATCAAGTATTTATTAAACCCTTGCTGTGTGCATACCATTATGGTAAGTGTTGCAGCTGCATCTGCATGTCTTATGTTGCTAAGTGAGTTCGGGTAAAAGCTTGTAGATTCTCAGATTACGTGTCAGGCCTGGAGTCACATCTCTCATATGCCACTCATTAGTGTTAAACCTTGAACAATTTCTTGAGCATATTTGCTTCCCTTTTTACATCTATGTAATGAAGAGCTTGAACCCAAAGATGTCTAAGGTCACTTGCAGATGTCACATTCTATGATTTTCCTCCTCTTTCCTGAGAGGTTAGGTAGGGTTTCCTGAATCATTAAGGGATCACACTCCTTGCTCCACCCATAAGGGACTACATTCATATTTGTCTCATGGCTGGTATTTTGTGAGTGCTAGCGTTTTTCCCGGAACATACTCCTACCCTTTACGAGAATAATCCCCAGTCATCCTTTAGGTTCTGTTTCAAATACCACATGCTTTCCCAGAGATTTTCCATCATCTCCAACTCCTTTTTCCCTCTATGCTGAGTTAAATGCTTCTCCTTGTTCCCATAGCATCTTAAACTACATTTCTTTTTTGTTTTGTTTTGTTTTGTTTGTTTTTTTGAGATGGAGTTTTACTCTTGTCACTCTGGCTGCATTGCAATGGCATGGTCTTGGCTGACTGCAACCTCTGCCTCCCAGGTTCAAGCAATTCTCCTGCCTCAGCCTCCTGAGTAGCTGGGATTGCAGGCATATGCCACCACACCCGACTAATTTTTTGTGTTTTTAGTAGAGACAGGGTTTCACCATGTTGGCCAGTCTGGTCTCAAATTCCTGACCTCAGGTGATCCTCCCCCCTCGGCTGCCCAATGTATAGGGATTACAGGCGTGAGCCACTGTGCCTGGCCTTAAACTACATTTCTTATAACATTCATTGCACTGTGCTGTCTTGTCCATTTGTCTGATGGAATTCTTCACCAGACAGTTGGCTTCACACCTTCCTTACACATTGCGTTTTCAGGCTCTAGTATAAAATCTGTCTCAAAGTAGGTGTTCAAAGATTGTTTCTGGAATAAATTAGGAGTTGACTTCTCTGTGAAATCCTGGAATGGCTCCCATTTATAGTGGACACTGCGCTACTCTTCCCAGGTCACCCTTCAGGAGGGAAGAGCTCATCCTACAGTCTGTAGGTAATAAAAAGCTCTTAGTATCCCTCTCCAGGAATTACACAGGGCAGAAGATACCCTACCCCCAATGTTATGCCCCCTTTCCAGGGACAGCTAGGATGCAATGACTGATTGATGTAGGGGTATAAACGGCCAGCCCCATTGCCTAAATGCAAGATAACCTACAGAGCCATCCCAGCACCACAGCCCCCCTTGGGAACAACTGAGCGAGACATTTGTGGTGACCGCATCACAGTTTAGCTCCTTTTTTCCACCAGTGGTATTTTCCTTACTCTGACTTAAGTGTTGTTCTTTACAGAGCTCAGCAACAAACTTCCTGCCTGCAAAACTCAATCTCAGAACCTGTTTTCCATGGAACACAACCACTGAGTAGAATAAAATTTGAATCCTTACAAAGGCTTGCACAACTGGACTGACCTCGTTTTCCTCCTTCTCTAACCAGCTCTCGTCACCATGCACTTGTCTTCAGTTACACTGTCTGCCCTTCCTTACATCCTTGAAACTTGTTTTTTCCCCCACTTGTAGGACTGCTACTTCTAGTCCCTCTTTCTAGAAGTTTCCTCTTGGTCTAGCTCATGAATGGCAATGTCCTTTTGGTCTCAATGATTCTATCAGTGTCATCTTTCTGTTTTTTTCTATAAAAAGGCCTTGCTTTGAGATCCTACCCATGGTGATCACGCTGGCATTCTGCTCACTACCCTAGTTATTTCCATTATAACATCTTTCATAAAGAGATTTTTTTTTTTTTGCCTGAAACACTGACCCAATTAACACCTAAAGATTTGTAGTCAGAGTAACAAAAATAACAATAACACACTTACATAGCACTTATTATTAACCAGGCACAGTCTGAAGGGCTGTACACATTGAATGCTCACCAGAACCCTATAACATAGTGATATCGTTAAGCTTTGTGTACCCACCCAAATCTCATCTTGAATTGTAATCTCCAGGTGTTTAGGAAGCAACCTGGTGGGAAGTGGTTGGATTACGGGGGCGGTTTCCTCCATGCTATTCTTGTGATAATGAGTGAGTTCTCACAAGATCGGATGTCTATGTAAGGCAATTTTCCCTTCTCTGGCAGGCCCTCTTTCTTGCCTCCGTGTGAAAAAGATCTTTGCTTCCCCTTTGCCTTTTACCATGATTTTAAGTTTCCTGCGTCCTCCTCAGCCATGCAGAACTGTCAGTCAATTAAACCTCTCTTTGTTATAAATTACCCAGTCTCGGATAATATCTTTATAGCCGTGTGAGAACAAACTAATACAGATAGGCACTATTATATCCTCAACTTTGCAGATGAGGAAATGAAGGAACAGAGATCCCACAGCAAGAAGTGAAGCTGAGATCCAAACTCAAGACAGTCTAGCCACCAAATTCACACTGTTAACTGTGGTAGGTACTATATAACCACATTTTAAGTAATATGTGACCAATGAATGAAAGAATGAGTGGATAGCATGGAAATTACTCCAGTAATTTTTCTGTGGAGGGTATTAGAGTTGGACATAAAGTTTAAAATGTAACATTTAATATATATCCCTTTGACAAGAGAAACAAACACTTATGTATTCTGTCTGAACTTCTATGTTGAGTCAGTAGTTCTGCCACTGATACAGAAAAGGGGCCTATTATATGCTGGAGCCAAATCCAATATGTTGCCCATTTTCTACTCAGGTACTTGTGTTCCTAACTTCCCTTTCATAAGCAGGCAGTTCAAATATGAATGAGCCATTCAACAGAAGGCATATTTGAAAATATTACAATCTATTATACTAACACAAAAAGTAGGCATAGTACAAAATTTGAGGGTGCCTGTTTTTCTTTCAGATCACTATAGATAATATTAGAGTACTTCTAACTTTATAAATGGCAGGATGATTAAGTCTGGTAATACAATGCATCAGAAATATCAGCTCTAATAAAAATGTTCCACTCTCCAAATTTAGAGATTTTGCCTACAAAATGCTACTGAAAGAAAAGTGAAAAATGTGATCATCCGCCTGAATGTTTTGTCTACATTATATCAAACATTTTTTATTTATAAATTATAAAGCTGAGAATTTTTGACTTTGTACCCAGAAAACCTGGCAAAGGTACTGAGTCAATGGAATCCGGTCTTTTTTGCGTGTGTTGAATAATTATGCACAGCATATTTTTCTTCCCCTAGCTTTTTGCTTAGATATGTTTAAAATCACAATGTATTCTAGTATATCTAACTTAGCTTTGCATTAATATAATTGAGAAGCACAATTAGAGTTGTTTAATAGGTCAGTTGCTGATGAATTACACAAAATGTGATAATCTTCTTTGACATAACAATTTTGGAAGCCATTTTGCAAAATAAAGCATTGCAGAGGAGATTAGTTCTTCAAATAAATTTCTATTACTGGTCTTTTATTTCTATTCCCCAAACCGTATGCCAGTTACAAAATAATTTCTTCATAAACATCAATATATACTTATCTATTTCTATCATTGACAGTGCTATGTTTTTTAAAGATAATTTTTGCTTCAGCATTAATACATCTAGAAAAACAACTATTTTTACTGAGAATAAGGAAGGTTATAGTAATTTTCCCAAACAATTGTGATAGAACCAATCCAGTCACAATATCATATGAAGTGTAACAGCAATTAATTTTTTCATTTCTTGGGCCATAATCATATACGAAGAGCATTCATGCTACTTTAAATTTATTTCAAGAGAATATTCTGTGGGGCAAACACTAGTTAAGTTCTGAGTACCTAATGATGCACTCAATAAGAGTAGAAATAAACTATTTTTGAAAAACTTTCAAATAAAATTTTAAACCTTTATTTTTAAAGACATGCCTCAAGATTTCAGGAACTATCTTTTATCTGCTAATCAGTATCATTGCTCAGTTCTCTATTGTTAAGGAAAGAGTCAATCTGAGAGATTTTGTGGACGCAGAGACTTCATATTTGCAAAAAAAAAATGAATTATTTAACTTATAACCATGTGGCCTGATCATGACATTAATTTAAGATTTTCCTTCTCCTTTAATTAAGATAACCATTAGATAAGCCTGAACAACATTACCTTTTACAACTCTGACGATTTAAAAGTTTGGGAAATATTTGACCAACTTGAAATATATTTAATCCAGCACTAACCAGAGTATTTTAAGGAAAAACATTCCTGTAACTCTTGAAAATCTGCTCTTCTAAAGTATAGAATTTTTAAATAAACAATTGTGGCAGCCTAAAATTAGATTTAAAACAAAAATGTGATAACCAGAAATTGATAACTATTTAATATCTTCTACTCATAGGTTTCAAAGTCATTGGTACAACAATTGCTAATTTGTGATAGTTCCTATCATTCATTTGTACAAAAGGGTAGATTGAAGTATTTATACCATTTGAAAATTAAAATGAGTCTACTATAAACTATGAGAAGAAATGTATGGGCTATTTTTAATCACTCATTTTCTCTTTTGCAAGTTGAATTCTAATTCATTAGGAAAAAATTTCTCTGGGACTTCTAAACAGTGTATTTAAAAATTCACTGTAGAAATCAGTAATATATGTATATCTCAATTCAAGTCTTTTAAAGTGAGAAAATATGAGAGAGCATGAGTAACATTCAGGAGATAGAATTCAACTAGCTATCATCATTAATAATGTTGAATAAGTTCACTGGGAAAATGATGACCAAGGAACTTTAAAGTAATAACTTCAAATTTTAAATTTTGAAGAATTCAGTTATCCTCCCAAACCACTCTGAGAGTATTTCCTTATTTTTCTTCAGTTTTCATTTTATAAAAAATAAGAAACATAAATATTTCTTATAAATAAGAATATTACTTACATTGTTAGCCATTTTTATCATTATGTAGTGTACGTTTTATCTGAGCTGACTAATCATTTTTTTAATTAGACATTTTGGTTTCAAACTTTAAGCAACTTTCTATAAATTAGTGGGAAGAAAAATGATAGTTCAATGCTATAGTCAGGGATAGTAAATCCCAAGTAGCGATCATTAACCTTAGAACACATCTCACAGTGATAATGGTAATTATACTTCTTAGAAATGTCCATAGCACAGGTTTCTTGTCATTTATACAGTTGAGGGAAAGAACAACCTTATTAGATATTTATAAGTCATCTCAAAGGGTTTGACAGGGTCTTTAAATCAAATTTTAAACAGAAGCCATTTTAAATGTACACTTTTAACACAATAGTATCCAGCAGACTTCCCTGCCTGTCTTAATTCTATGACTATTTCAAAAATGAAAGCTCACTCATGTTCTCCTTCTCACCATTGTCTCATGTACCAATTAGTCTCTTTTGTAGTAGATATCTTTGGAGTGCACTCCCAGAGAAAGCCCCCTTTCTCCGTAAGTATTATACCCCCATATATAAGGTAGACTCCAGCAACCCTATTTTTTACTCCATGGCCCTGCTCCCTGAAGATCCTCAACTGGACTAGGGCTGGATACTTGCCCCAGGAGAGAAAAATCACATTTCCTCTTCATGAGCTGGAATTGGACATACAGAGGCAGATCAAGTTTTGCTGTGCCTGTGAACTAAAGGTAGGTTACTTGGAACCATGGGGTAGAGTTTTGCCACTCAAGTGCAGTGCAAAGAACAGAGAAGAGATGAAACAAAGATGTAAGACTATGCAACTTAAAGGAGTCCAAGGTCATGGAACTGGATCGCTTTCTAAGTCTCCTTCTGTTTCTACTAAGGTGGAAGTGTCTTTCTTCCCCTCCAATTCCATGAGCTAGCCTTGTATTTAATAGCAAATTCCTTACTTTTGTGTAAACAAGTGCCAGTAGGTTTCTGTGACTTGAATCCCAAAGAGCATTAAGACATCCATCTTTTTCCACTATGTGCCCTTTTCCAACATCTTCATATGTATAAAATACTTGAATAATTATGATAAAAATATGTAAAATTATGTTTGATATGTTAGCAAAATATGTAAACATTATTGTTCCCATCATATATTTTCCTTCTATGACACATTTAAAAAATCAGAAAATGCTTTTCAACTTTGTTGTTTCTTGAAATTTTTTTCATTCTAGTTAGTCACAGTGTCCTTCCTTGGGCTTGCTAGCATTGGTCCTCCAAAGTTAATGAGCATATCACTTACCCAGTGTTTCTATTTTTAGACAGTGCAATGCTTATGTCTCTAAATCTGACTTGAAACCTCAGCTCCACACCCCCACCCCATGTAAAGTAGCATGATGTGTCACCACCAAGAAAGCCAGTGCTGGCTCCAGTGCTCCTGGACCCAGTAATATTGGAGGACTGTGAGTCCTGGAGTGTCTTCTAATTAACACTTTGCTTAAACAACAACAAAAAAGAAATAATGCACCTCAAAAAAAAAAAACAAAAACAAACAAAAAAAACACACCAGCATTTGAATCAGGTCTGTGCATATTTTCTTCTACTTTTCTGTTGGAATAAGAGAAGCTCCATTCATTTTTCTTAACAAAGCAACAGATTCCCAAAGATTATATTTCCTGAATATATTTAAAACTATCTACTATTAGAGAAAAACTTTTTTTTTTTTTTTTTTTAAGATGGAGTCTCACTCTGTCACCCAGGCTGCAGTGCAGAGGTGCGATCTTGGCTCACTGCAACCTCCGCCTCCCGGGTTCAAGCGATTCTCCTGCCTCAGCCTCCCGAGTAGCTGGGACTACAGTCACGCACCACCACACATGGCTAATTTTTGTATTTTTAGTAGAGACGAGGTTTCATCTTGTCGGCCAGGATGGTCTCGATCTCTTGACTTTGTGATCCGCCCGCCTCAGCTTCTCAAAGTGCTGGGATTACAGGCATGAGCCACTGTGCCCAACCAGTAAAACATTTTTATAACGAGGTAAGGGAGAGAGGAAGGAAGAGAGGGAAGGGGGGGAGAGAGAGGGCTAATAAACAAGCTGTTTTATTTTTACTAGCTCCAACATATTTTAATGTGGTTTTACATATTTAACTTCTGTATTTCTTTTAACCAGAGTGTAGGGAAAAACTTATTATTAGAAAACAATGTCAGAGTCTTTTTGGTACAAGCTAATTAAGATAATATTGTTTTTACTATAATCATGAGAGGAGTTAGTATCACAAATTGTGTTCTAATTAGTCAGTTAATTGTAGTTAGTTAACAATAAAAAGTCATAGAGTACCTAGTTAGGCAGTTAGTTAACCATGAACAATTATGGAATTTCTAGTGTGTGAGGAACAGTAGACCAGGCACCTAGGGGTGAGATATTTTTAAAAAGTAATTAAAACTTCCCTAAAGGAGTTTTGGGGTAAACCAAACAGGTACAGGTGGGAGATGATTAAAAATGAGATTTTTAACTTATTTATTTTTAAATAAAACCAGCATATTATGACTGCACAAATGTTAACTGAAAGCTTACAGCAAACCTCTGGGCATGGGAGAGGTGCCTGTATGTGTGGAGTCACTGAGCACAGCAGAGAGCTGCCCACCATTGCTTTGTTGAGACAAGAGGGAACTGACTTATGGGTGTTCACATCATCTCTGCACTGGGTGTCAGGTGGTGACAGCCCCACCTGGGTGGCAGGGCCTGAGCACCTCCTGGAGCTCCAGGTACTGTGAGATGTGCTTCCTCTCTTCAGTCGGTCTCTGGCAGCTATTCAAATGGAAGCTCAATATGTTAGGACTGGCTTTGGAAAACATCTCCAAGCAAGAACTCCCACTGAATAGTAAAATGGAAATTCTGCTCTCAGAAAACCTCCAGAATTAGGTTTTATTTCTGACACCTCAGATAACAATGGAAAAAAACTTGTCTCCATACAAAGTGCTTCACATATATTATTTACACTTCCTACATCTGTGAGGAGTTGGGGGGAAAAAAAGAAACACGTGAAAAACTCGAAAGCATAGAAATGCTCAGTGGGTCTCTGGCCAGACACGGTGGCTCACACCTGTAATCCCAGCACTTTGGGAGGCCGAAGCAGGTGGAACACCTGAAGTCAGGAGTTCGAGACCAGCCTGACCAACATAGTAAAAACCTGTCTCTACTAAAAATACAAAAAAAAATTAGCTGGGTGTGGTGGCAGGCACCTGTAATCCCAGCTACTAGGTAGGCTAAGGCAGGAGAATAGCTTGAACCCTAGAGACAGAGGTTGCAGTGAACTGAGATTGTGCCATTGCACTTCAGCCTGGGCAACAAGAGCAAAACTCCATCTCAAAAAAAAAAAAAAAAAAGAAAAGAAATACTCAGTGGGCCTCCAAAGCGATATTGATAATAACAACAATAATTTCTACTACAACTACTACCTCTGTCACTAACATTGCTACTCCAGCGGAACCCACTATGCACCAAGAGCTATGCCAACACTTCACCTATAGTCACTCTCACTTTTTACGGCACGCTTGGAGGGGTACTGTTACCCCATTTAATTAGTGAGGAAAAATAAGGCTCATAGAGTTAAGTAATGTGGCCAAGAATACACAGCTACAACGTGATGGAAAAGGATGATCTGATGGCGAGATCTGCATTCCTAACTACACCACCATCCTTTAACTTGCAGAAGCCTTTTCAGAGTACAGAGTCACTCTCTATGCTAATAATCTTCTAGATATTTTTGCATTCTGCACAAAATTATTTCATATATTTTAGTCTCACATAGTTGGCATAAACTGGTCACCAATACTTCCATCACTCTACTTCAAATGTTGTCCTACTTGCCTGTTTTTTGAAGCACTTACTGTGACAGCCCTAAAGAGATGGTCCTGTAGAGACACCCACTGGTTAATTTATTGTTTGTCTCCTCCATTAGAATGTAAGGTCCACTAGAACAGGGACTTTGAGTCACTGCTACAGCCTTAGAGTCCAAAAGAGTGCAAACATTCAATATGTACAGGTTAAATAAATTATTATCTAGACCCCAAAATATCAAGGACTATCTCTACTTAAATAGATTAAAAGTTGTTATAATTTTGGTTTTCACCATGTTGGTCAGCCCCATAGGCATGGTGGCTCATGCCTGTAATTCAAGCATTTTGAGAGGCCGAGGTGGGAAGATTGCTTGAGGCCAGGAGTTTGAAATCTGCCTGGAAAAACAGAGTGAGATCCTGTCTCTACAAAAATTAAAGTAAAGAAATTAACTGGGCATGGCGATGTGTGTCTGTAATCCTAGCTACTTGGAAGGCTGAAGAAGGAGGATCTTTTAAACCCAGGAGAGTCTGAGGCTATAGTGAGCTATGATTGCACCACTGAACTCCAGCCTGGGTGACAGAGCAAGACCCCACATCTTGAAACAAACAAACAAACAAAGTTAGTATAATTCTTATACGCACTCACTAACCCATGTATAGTTATTTTTTGAGTTCCGTAACCAAATACTTACAAATACCACAATACACACTGTGACACAAGAACCAAGCCCTCATCAGAAACTGCTGTATTAAGTGAGGGACAAATGAAGTAGGAGAACATTCAAGAAGCAATATTACATCATACTACATCATAGAAAAGAAAATCAGGCATTGAAATTTCAGAGAATGATGTTCAAACCCCAGCTCTGTCAAATAACATGTGACAATGAGTAAACTACTTCTTTGCACTGGTAAAAATGGGGAGTAATTACGATTACATAAAGAGATGAGGAGGATGACATGGGATAACAAACACTGAAAACTTTTCAGATGTAATTTTCCTGGGTTTTTCTGACACGCTGCAACACAGCAAAGCATTCTATTTCAAACAATCGCACATCTCTCTACCAACGACAACAAAGTGGCAACCAATTGGCAACAAAACAGAGAAGAAAAAGAAACATGTTGCAAGCCCTCCCAGACTTGGAGGTCAACTGAGAAAACATCAGAGAGAACATGGTATCCTGGGTGATACCTAAACAGAATGGCAAAGTGGAGAGACACCAAAGGAGAGGCAGGAAAAGCAGCTCAGAAAAGACAGTGACCACGTGGCTTTAGAACTTAGAACTACATGGGGGGCAAACTTCAGAGGCAGCTTAGTGTGATGGTGAGATAGTGAATAGAACTAAATTCAGACCACAAAGCTAGAGCTTTTCATTTCAAAGAGAGGGACAGAAGGGGTAGGCAGGCTTATGTTTCAGAAAAGCTTCATAGAGCTTCACAATCTTTGGGAATTCCCCAGGGTGTAAAAGTTCAATAAAAGAAAATTGGCTTACAGTACTCAGTACTAAGTGCACATCTCAAGATTAGTTAGATAGTCTCTGGGACTGGGCAGAGTGAAAGAATTAGAAGCAAAACTAAATAGTTATTAAGGAGATAGAAAAGCTTATGAGTGAATACAACGGGAAATACTTATGGTGAGATTAAAAAAGCAGAATTTGAAAGAATCCCCCTCCTTTTTTCCTAAGACAAGGTTATGAGGTTAGTAGCACAAGGAGGATGGAAATAAAAATAACAGAAGTTATTATCTTTTGTGCTTTGTTTCCAGGACTCTTAAATTTTATGTGATGCTAGGCTTATGTGATTTATGAAGAAAAAAACATAAGTGGATGCTTTGTAATTATCCAGGGGATTTGGGTATATATAAAAACTGGCTCAGCTAATGCCCCTCAATATCATTAGCAATTTCTTTGTGTTTATGTTTCTTGAAAGCAGAAGTTTTACCTGAACAATTTGAGGAATATTGTTAAGATATTTAAAACAGACATAATAAATAAAAGTAGACTTTTTTTACAACAAGACGTATGGACTTAAAGTTCTAAGTCTTAAGGCAGAGAAGAGATATTGTATGCGGACTAGTCTTAGCAGTTTATAACTTAAGAACAGTGTATTTCATAAAATCTAAGAAATTCTTTTAACATTTTAATTTCTCCTAAAATCTAAACATTCCTTAAAATCGGCTTCTTAGATTCTGTGAGTAAAAGCAAACACTTATACACAAAGGACAATGTTTCAGTGACTGTTTACAACACTTGGCATCTAGTAAAACATTTTATCCTCAAGCCATTCTATGGGGTAAGAAATATTACACACACTTTACAGATGAAGAAGGTGAGGCACAAAAGAGTTTGTGTCAACTCCTGGAACTTTCTAGGCTAGTAAGCAGCAGAGATGAAGTTTAAACACACACAGCTTGACTGCAGATTCTGTGCGCCTAACCACATAAATATCATACAGTCTCATATCGTATTTAGTGGAGCAGAAAGTAACAGGAGAAAAGTGTTTGCTGATCAGAAACAAAATCTTAATATGTGAATACATATAGTATTCTTAAATTTGGGTATATTTACCCCTTCTCTCCTCTCAGATGAATTTTTTTCATTGTTAGAATTTTTACCAAACAGTACCAATATTCACAATCGTTCATAGTCACTTACTTTAACCCAGCTATTCTTTTGACACAAGATGAAGATTTAACCTCTGTGTAAGGGAATATAGGGGTCCAAGGAGAACAGAGATCTAGATCAAAGAGTCCCGCCTTTAGAAACAGGGTTTGGTTGCACTGAATGTTAGTGGACACAGAACTGAGGTTATAACCAAATGAAGGCAGAGAGCACACAGTTGAGAGCACAGGTTCTGGAGTCAGGCCTGGGTTGAAATCTTAGATGATCTTGGATGTCACTCATTTCTCCTAAATTTCTAATTTCTTCATCTGTAAAGTGGGACTAATAATGGTAGCTACCATATGGGTAATCGTAAAATTAAAGGACAGCTCAATACATTGTAGCTATTTATACACACTAGAAATGAAACAGAAAATATTAAATAATTACACTTGACTTCTTAAAAAAGGAACTTAATGAGTAAAGCAGTGTCCTGTAAGAAGATGAAAACTACACTAAGAGTTGATATGACCACTAAAATCAGAAGTATGCAGTTGTTAATTTCATGCCTTAAGCCCAGTTTAAGTACAAAACTAATTCCTTTTGCTAATTCACTTGCCAAACATATTTATTAGGAAAGAATACTATCAGAATGATTAGGATATTCTGTATCTTTCTGTATCCAAAAGTCAACCTAGCTTTTTTTGAGGAAATCCATGACCATCTATTTGGAAGATAATAGCTATCTAGATACAATTAATTAGTTTAAAATTTTATTTCACAACCATAACATCATTTTTGTAGACAATATATTAGTATGCAGAATCACCAACAGGGATCACTATGATCTTATGGGCTTTTTTGTTGTAGATTTTAAATGACCTTTCTCAAAATTTATAGTAAATGTATAGAAAACATTATAATCCTTTGTCTTTATGTACAACTTATCCAGGGCATAATTTTAGAGATATTTGGCTTCATTCCTAGAATTCTAAGTTGGTGTGTACACTGTTTAAATAGGTGTAGAATGGGTGCTTTGGTGACTGTATGGTGATAAGCCGTAAATGAAAAAACTTTAGTAATTTTCAATTTATTTTAAAATAATGATTTCTTTTTAAAGCAGGAATATGAAGTTTTACTTATGGTTTTAAATTGTAAACCTTATTTTTTAAATAAAAACTATTAAAGTATATTAAAATTAACATCCATAAAATAACAAAAATTAGGGAAACATTGTAAAATATCAAGCATTTAGACTTTAAGCAAATATATATCACTTTTTGAAGTTTTTTTACAAACTATTTTGTGTTATATAATATATGTCATGAGTTGAATAAATACACAAACATTACTAATATACTATTTCAGTCAGATATTCTTGATGACACGGATAAAAAAAAGCCTGGTCAGCTAATTTTCTTGGCATGTGCTTTTTTGTGTGTCATCTGCCATGCCAATATTTAAAAAGATATATACACTAACTACAGCCCAACGATTGCCCATCACTAAAATGGCAACCAGGTATCTCTATTTTCGTTTTCAACTCTAAGAAACCAAGAAACAGTTACCTCAGAAGGAAATTACACCTACCAGGAATTTTATCTTTTGAATTACAAGTATTAACTTCTGTTACTTCTATACTACGCTTCTCCCCTTATGCATTTCCAAACCAATGGAAAGCGTGTACGCTTGCACACACACCCGCATGCACACACTCAGAACAGCACCTTGCCCCAACAATTCCACAGTTCTAATTAAAAGCTACATTTTGTTAAGCAAATTAGGAGTTACAATAAAGTGGAGGGAGCATGTGAAATGAATAATTAACGTTGTATAGACTTCGGCGTCATAATTAAGATTAAATGCTGCATATATTCAAACTAGATTAGCACAGCCATTGAAAGCAGCAATGCGCTCAGTGGGAGAGTATGCTTTTGCTAAATAATGTTTTATGAAGAATATTCTAAAAACATTAAGCATAAGGCTGTCATATATAAAATGATTAAAGTTTTATACAAAAGAAGCTGTAATTCCGGTAAATGAAGTAATTTCGTTTTCCTGCTGTTTTCACCTTTAGGAATATACTGTAAATGCAAAGGAACTCCATGTGATACCTTATTAAACAGAGTATGAAGCCCCTCATTTGAAGTTAATGAACCCTTGCTACATAAATTTGGGGTAACGGACAGTTCCAGGCACTTAACCTCACCAATTCCTTTTGGAAATGTTAATTTTAAGTTCTTATTTATTGTATCCTCTAATCTTGCTACCAAGCTATTTGTTTTGTATTACAGAAAATAAACATTCAACTTTCCTTTAGGTTCTTTCTTGTGGTTTGTGAATCATTTGTGAAAACTCTTAGAGCTGGCAATAGATAGTGATATATTTTTATAGCATAAGCATTTTATTCATGCTGACAATAAGTTTTATGCTGAGATTAGACTTGGTTGTGAGCATTTTACTGTACATTTCTGCTTTTCCTGGAAATTGACAAGTTAGAGTTTAAAAAATGAAATCAAAACAAAATGTGATTTTTACAGTAGTTAAATATTGGCTAAAATTCTTTCTTGATCTTTCCAAATTTTTGCAATTGCCCTAGAACTGGTAAAAAACAAAAGCCCAAAACAAAACAAAAAACAATTGATTTTAAATCTTATCTCAGGTATAACATTTATTATCAAACTGAAGTGGGATGAAAAGCATTTGAAATTTTAAAAATTATATATGTTTTTAAATTCATGTGCATAAATTTATTTTGGGATCAGGAAAATCTATATTCTAAATCAGTAGAATTATTTGCTCCAAATGGTCAACTAAATAACCAACCAATGAAACTACCAATAGAATAGGTAGCACAGGTTTATATGTGTAAAGTTTTAATCATCTTATCGTTTTAAGACCTCATTATTCTGGTCTGTGATTTCTTGAAATTAAGATGAAAATTAAAAGGCATACTCTTAGGATATATTAGGATATAATATATATTATGTAATAATATATATAATATATAATATAAAATTAAAAGGATACTATTAGGATACTATCAGGATATATTCATTCAGAAGAGGAAAGTATGTCTGGGTGTATTTTGGGTGGGGAAAGGTTACACTTTTTATAGTTATGTTACAGTTATTTAATAAACACATTGTAATATAAAATACTCAAATAGCTTTTGAAAGGAAAATTCAGAATTTTTTTTTTAGGTCAAACAAAAAGAGACAGGCTGTTATTCTTTAAAGTAAAGAAGGCTCTGAAGTTTTATTTACCTTATTCAAGCATGTATTTTCTCCGAATCATACTATTTTCATGCAGGCCAAAATGGCATTACACACTGAGAGAGGCACCTTTTAAAATAATTATTCTTTGTTGATCATCTGTTCTATAGAAATAACATTTAATACTCTAAAAAAAAGCAAGCCAAAAAGAAAAATAAGCTTCTGAATATCAAATCAAAATTTGACAGTCCATCCACTTACGTTATAAATGAACCCAAGGAAAAATTCTAAAACATTACCTATTAAAGATCTATAAGCTATTTACCAGGTAAAAAAAATAAAAAACACCCAAATCACAGATTTGCTAAACAACATCCATTAGTATCACTTTTTTTTTTTTAACCAACTCATACTAGGATAATCTTTAAAATAATGGAGGAAATAGGTAACAAAAATTATAAGTTGGCCAGGTCCTAAGAGGAAAAAAAATTTCAGTTACTATCCTTGCCAATTAAACAAAATATTTTAAATAATTACTTTAGCCACCACTTTTGGTGAAAAAAACATGGCTTTATGGATTTAAGATGCAGGTTAGATACTATTCCTCTAACGATAAATTACCTTTATAGCAATATAATTGCAGGTGTTACAAGTAGGTAGCACTAATAGTGTTATCAATTACAGTGCCATAAACATTGTTTATGGCAGCATAAATATAGATATTAATGTAATCAGGAATCAATAGTGGTTATTCAAAGTGCCATGTAAAATATAACTCGCTTATTAGATAAAATATTTAACTTTAAGGCCATGTGGAATGTATATTACCACCCAGAAAGTTATTTAGGTCAAGTCTAATCAAATTTAAATATGAATTAAAGAATAGAAAAATAGCTATATTCAGTAGACATTCTGGACATGGCAAAAGTTATTTTATACAATGTTATTTTAAAATTATATTATTATTATTTTTTTTAAAGTGTGTATAAACAGATCTACACAACACTGACAATGTTAGATTTTCATATCCGCGTGCGTGAGTCTCATGGAGCCATGGAGCAATCAAACTCACAAACATTTCATTTTATTCCTGGCAAATGTAACTTGATAAAAAGTACTAACAATTATCAGTGGGGCTCCTATGGCAATATTCTTAATTCCCCTGCTGTAGGGGGTGGAATCCTTAGATGGCTCCAAGTTCCTGGCCCTTTGATGTTCATACCCTGTGTGACTCCCACTCTTTGAGAAAGTGTGGCCCTGATGTAATAAGGTGAGTGTTTTTACAAAAAGGACCTGGAGGTCAAAGAGAGAGGAGTCAGAAATTAAAAGCTGTGGAGGATGCTGTCTTGTTGGCCTAAGAGGTACCAAGTGCTGCATCGTGGAGGGGGTCACATGGCACAGAACAGCAGGCTAGGCTGCCTCTAGTAGCTGAGAACAACCAGTAAGCAAACGGGGTTGTTACTGATACAGCTGGAAGGAAATGAATTCTGCAAACATCCAGTGAGACTGTATGGGAACTCTGAACCGTAGATGAAAGTGCACCCCCAATCAGCACATTTATTGCAGTCTGATGAAACCCAGAGCAGAGAGGTCCAGTTAGTCCATACCCAGACTTCTGACCTACAAAAATATATAATAAATGAGTATTCTTTTAAGTCTTTAAACTAGTGGTGATGTGTTACACAGCAATAGAAAACTAACACTCCTACTTTAACCCCTCTGTCTGGAGATTGACTTATTTCTCTTCAGTTCCAGTGTCAAAGCAATTTAAAACTTAAGGATAAGAAACCATTATGTTCTCCCTAATTCTCCAAACTGGTGCCAACTCACAGTGAGCTTCTAAAACCCCGATGTCTCAAATCTGAAATGTAGGGGCATATGTTGAATGTACCACCAAATGTTTATCTGTAAGGACCTATATAAGGCATGTATGCGTAAACTGTATTAGCATATATATACATAGCCATTTAGTTTTGAAAAGATAAAGCTGTAAAGACCATAGTATAAAACCTATGATAGCTTTAAATTCAAGTTCAGCCAGATGCACATCACTATACTGAAATTCAACTAGCTAGATGCATTTTCACTATATTAGTCAGTAATGAGATCATTTTCCTTCTTTAGAAACTTGTACAGGATTGCCTATCCCCAAGTCTCTGTTTTAAAAGAAAAAGGGCTTAAGGGAGTTCAAGGCTAGTTCCCAACATTACCCAAAGAGTAACAGTGTCCAAAAGTATCATGATTTCAAGGTATGTTAGTCTCTTTTGTGTTGCTATAAAGGAGTAGCTGAGACTGGGTAATTTATATTAAAAAAAGAGCTTATTTGGCTGATGGTTCTGCAGGATATACATGAAGGATGGTGCCAGTATATGCTTCCAGTGAGGCTTCAGGGAGCATCCAATCATGGCAGAAGAGAGAGGGGATCCAATGCGTCACACAGCAAGAGAGGGAGCAAGATAGATGCCATGCTCTTTTAAACAATCAGCTCTCCTGTGAACTAAGAGAGTGAGAACTCACTCATTACCACAGGGAGGGCACCAAGCCAGTCACGAGGAATTCACCCCCAGGACCCAGAAACCTCCCACTAGGCCCCACCTCCAACATTAGGGATCACATTTCAACATGAGATTTGGAGGGGATGACTTATATCACAAGAAGGGAAGCAAACTTATCGATATCAGATGCCCTGTACAGACTAGATGCATTTGCCATTTCATATCGCTTAATTTTCCGGCACATTTTTGGAGGAGATTAGAAAGAGGTAAGGAGAGGAGTATGGGTCTCATGTCACACTGATGAGTGATGCCACTATATGTAACACAAGAAATGTGTGGATAATGAAGCCCTGGAAGTATGTGACTATTCAAATTGTATCCAAAAATCTCAAATTTTTAAAATCTTCCGACTGGCTGGGTGTGGTGGCTCACGCCTGTAATCCTAACACTTTGGGAGGCTGAGGCAGGTAGATCACCTGAGGTTGGGAGTTCGAGACCAGCCTGACCAACATGGAGAAACCCTGTCTCTACTAAAAAACACAAAATTAGCCAGGTGTGGTGGTGCATGCCTGTAATACCAGCTACTAAGGAGGCTGAGGCAGGAGAATTGCTTGAACCCGGGAGGCAGAGGTTGCCGTGAGCCGAGGTTGTGGTGAGCCAAGATTGCACCATTGCACTCCAGCCTGGGCAACAAGAACAAAAATCCATCTCGAAAAATAAAATAAAATATAAAGCAAAACAAAACAAAACAAAAAACCTTCTAATGACTAACTGAAACACATATTGCTCCCATAGGCTACCAGTTTGCAAAGAAAAAATGTGAAATAGTTACCTTTGTTGATAAATGACCTAACCTCTCTAAGACTTATTTTCCTGAACTCTAAAATGGGATAAAGTAGTTCCTATTCTTGATTGAGTTATCATAAGGATTAAATTATAGAATGCATATAAAATACTGAGAACAATGACAGACACCTAGTGCGATAATAGGTAGCAAGTAATAAAGATAGTGGTGATCAAGTAGTAGTATCAAAATTAAAGTGACTTTTTTAACCAATTCTATATAGATGATATACACATTAAATCTCAATCTGAATGGATTGTTGCTATTTGTTCTTCTGGGATTTACCTGTACTTGCTAATTTGTAGATGGACTTCTTATCAGTCCATTATTTAGAAACTATTCTTATTATAATCACCTTGATTTTATATGATTTAGATGATAGCTCTCTCTCTTCAACCTTCCACCCAACACACATGCACACACACACACCCACACACACACAGACATACATACACACTCAATACTTATAAATTATATTTAACCTTCTTTATGGGAATATATGTATCACATTAATGTAAATCAGAGGTCTTCGACTGGTAGCCCATAGACCAGATTTGGCTTATGCATATTTTATTTAGCTAGCATAGTGTTGGCTTTGCCATTATACACTAAATAATTATGATGAGTTGCCAATGCTTATAAACTGGGAAATTCACATTAAAATCTTAATTTCTGGATTTTTTAATGTAAAAAAAGAGATTTGTATCTTTAAAAGTAGATGTTATCTGGGTGCAATGGTTCACACTCGAAATCCCAGCACTTTAGGAGGTCAAGACAAGAGGATCACTTGAGGTCATGAGTTAGAGACCGGACTGGTCAACACAGTGAGACTTGGTCTCTACAAAAATAAAAGAAAAAATTAGCCTGGTGCTGGACTCAAACTCCTGGGCTCAAGCAATCTTTCCTCCTCAGCCTCTGAGTAGCTGGGACTAAAGGTAGATACCACTGTGCCTGGCTGGGATCCCCTTTTTTCTCATGACCAAATTCCGTGGCCTCTTCTTCCCCCCCTCACTCTACCACTATCTGCTCAAATGATCTGCTAACAATTCTGGAAATAATTTTTAGTAAAAAAAAAAAAATCGGAAAAACTATTGTTTGCAGGATGTTATTGGTTGCATGCTAATGTCATTGCCTCTAAGTGGCCCAGAGGAATGACTGCATCGAAAATGTTCCATTGTTTATATAGACAATAAAATACTTTCATATTGATCTACCCAGGTATTAGGTTATGATTGTTTTATTTTTTCCAGAAAAAATCTTAGTGAGACTTGGAAATGTTCATAGTGATTTTAGGTTTTTAAATAGTTTTTTTTTTTTTTTTCTGGACAGAGGGCTTGTTTCATTATATTTGTGATATTACCTAAGCAAATCCAGAGATTTACAGGGTATCCCACCTTCATTACGCTATGCTCTTAAGAGTTCTATCTAGAAATGGCTTTCTGAAGGAGTAAAACATTTTCTTCTTTCAAAAATTTGGGTCACACTACCTTCTTATGAAGAACTTTTCCCAATTAAATAGCATTCAGTCATTAAATATTCAAAAATTAGAGGAGAGTTCAGAGGATAACTTCCTATTGATACAACAGAATGATTTCCCAAATGCCATAGCTCTCTGTGAGTGTAAGTATTTGCTGCTGTTGCATATTCCATGTTTCCATCCAGTTTAGGGACTCGCTATGAAAATCTTTTTTTGAAATGAACAATTTAATATCATTTTCATAGCTCACTGCTGCAATTTAGGGAACTTCCTTTTACACTTGGACTGTGTCCTCGTTACTACCGTAATGATTTCTCACCCACGTTTGTAATGACTAAATAATTGATATGTTGGTGGGTACTCAAAGTACATGATTTTAAAACATTAAATATAAAAGAAAAGGGCATTCTAATCACCTATGAATACTTTTTTTTAAGAACATACTTTCCAATATAATAAGTGTTAAAAGTGCAGACAAGTTAAACACCAGTTAATAACAATCAGGTAATTTATGCTAGTTTCATAGTTAGGGTTAAGTACTCTAGCAAAAGCACTTGTTCACCTTGGAGACTATGTTTCATTTCCAACATAATCCTCAAATTAAAAAGATATACATGTTGCCATCAGCCCTATTTCTTATGCACAGTAGCTCCCATTGTCCTAAAGTGGCCCCTTGGGTCATCTTGCTATGGAAGCAGTTAATTTTTTTTCACATTTGTAACCTGAAACAGCATAACTGGAAATCAGTAAATAGCTTTGCATACTTAGCATGTCTAATTACAGGTTCAAAAATTATAGAGGCATCAAGGTCAAGATTATCAGAGAACAAGCCACTAAATTAACAAAACTGAGGTCTCTATTACATGGGATAGTCCACGAGCTTATTTATAGAATTAATATAGATATAAATGTAGAGATATATAGATCTCTTGCATTAGGCCAAGTTTCTGAAAATACGAAAACAGCAGTTTCTTTCCCAAAGATTTTGAGTTTGGGGCCATGTCAAAGCTTTATTTTAGAACCCTAAAGGGAGGTTTAACCTTCAGATTAGCTTGAACACCCAGGGGTATTCAGGCTGTCAGGAAAGGTTGGAGAAAGACTCTGTTAATAAAGCATTCAAAAAAGGTTATTTGCATAAACTGTCTTCCTTAAACTAAGCATTACAAATGGTATTGTTGCTCAAAGCCAAAATGGTAAGCAATTAAAGGTTGGACTCTAAATTCCCTCTGCTACTACTCTGTAAACAAGGAAAAATCGCTGTCTTCAAGTCTTGCTTCTAGTGTCCCATATGAGGACACTGGATCTGAACAATTGGAATTACAAGCCCAGAATACGAACTGGGATTTGTGCATGAGAAAAGGTCCATATATTAGTTTGCTAAGGCTGCCAAAACAAAGTACTGGATACCTTAAACAACAGAAATCGATTTTCACAGTTCTGGAGGCTAAAATTCTGAGATCAAGATGTCAACAGAGAAGGCTTCTTCTGAAACTGTTCTTCTTGACTCACAGATGTCCGCCTTCCTTCTGTGTCTTCTCATGGTCTTCCCTGGGTGCGTATGTGTGTCTGTGTCCTAATCTCCTCTTTCAAGGACACTAGGCATATTGGATTAGCACTGATGCTTATGACCAGATTTTACCTCCTTAAACACCTTTTTTTTTTTTTTTTTTTTTTGAGACGGAGTTTTACTCTCGTTGCCCAGGCTGAAGTACGATGGCACAATTTCGGCTCACTGAAAACTCTGCCTCCCAAGTTCAAACGTTTCTCCTGCCTCAGCCTCCCAAGTAGCTACGATTACAGGCATGCACCACCAGGCCTGCCTTATTTTTGTATTTTCAGTAGAGACCAGGTTTTGCCATGTTGATCAGGCTAGTCTCAAACTCCTGACCCCAGGAGATCCATCCACCTCAGCCTCCCAAAGTAGTGGGATTACAGGCCTGAGCCACTGTGCCTGGCCTAAACACTCTAAGTACAGTCACATGCTGTGATACTGAGGTTAGGACATCAACATATGAATTTTGGAAGGATATAATTAATCACATAACAGTCTGTCACAGAGGATAGTAATCAGAGATTGCAGCACAAATATTTTCACACTGATGATTTTTACAATTCATGTTATTTTTGCCCATACGTTGACTTATTATCAAACATGTAATATACATAAAGTGTGCTTCTAAAAAAATAATCAGCTGATAACTTGGCCTTTTCCCCCAGTACCCTACACATTGAATCTTTTCTGAACAGCCTGTTAAGACTTTCTTAAAAGGCTTCTCAGGAGAAAAAAATTATTGTAGGTCAAGTTATTGTTATAATACTATCTTCTGGTTATAACTCCACATGTAACTACAGGACTGTGAAACTCTAGGAGCTCTGGGTGTTATGATATATCTGAGAAGGGACAAAGTTGTCATGATAAGCATTTTGTTCAGCAGAAAATCTTTTCTCAATGAGGATGTTTAATGTGGCCCAGAGAACAACAATAAATAAAAACTCTTTACTTGCTGTATAAAGGCATTTGACTCTGAGGTCACGGAGTTAATTGGCAGCCTGTAGAAAGAAACTTGCTTTCTGCATGTCAGGGACCTCAAGGGTCTATAGTAACTAGTGGACTGACAGGTCACAAACCAAAAACTTTCTTAAGGATATTAATTAAGCCAAATATTGAGGAAAAGACAGATATGCAAGCTACTGTCACTACTCTTTCTAAATATCCATGTTTGCTATAGTGGTATACCTTGTTTTGTATGACTATAGTTAATGATCAACTTGCTATTTGTGTAACAAAAGATAAATGAAGTTAAATCATATTTAGATGATTTAATAGATGATTATATATTTTTAAATTATTAATGCAAACAATACCAGGAAAATGTAAATAATTAATGATGTACTTATAAATAATTTCTATTAGTGAAATAGATTAAGAAAATGATTTGTCCTTACTAGTGGGCTCATAAATATTTAATAATAACTACCACTGATATCTTTTAGATTCACCTCAAAACTCTAACATTTAAGCTTCTTTTTATAATATGGAATGCATTTTTCAGTAGAACATAAAGTTAGCAAAGTATACTTATATATAAGATTTACTTCATATCACTTAACATTTTCAAATAGAATGTAAACCATGTTCCATTGTGTTTCATATTCATAGAGATCATTTTTTCTTTTAAAAATTACACCTAGATGTTAAAATGTGTTCATTTAAACATAATTTTATAGTGCTAATCCATATCATGCTTAACTTTTATGTTCTAATTTTATATATTGCTGTGTTAAAGGAAAAAATACATGTTTTAAAAACCTCTTCATACAGTTGCTTTTTCTTTTTATTTATTTATTATACTTTAAGTTCTAGGGTACATGTGTACAACGTGCAGGTTTGTTACTTATGTATACACGTGCCAAGTTGGCATGTTGCACCCATTAACTCATCTATATACTTAAATAAGACCCAAAACAAGTCCAGCTATGGGGAGAGTACACTTAGGTGTGTTACCTCCCATTCACCCACCTTTATGGTAAACAAGAGATTTGCTGGGAATGTTACGTAACAGTTACTTGCAACAGAAGAGCTGGCGATCATATAGGCAGATTCTCCAGAACAGTGATAGGTTGAACCAGATATCTCTTATGAATGACAAAGTGCATCCTCTTAAGCCCACTGCCATCCTTGCTTCTCCTTGACCTAGGAAGTCTATACCTCCATGTTGGAGCACATATGCCTCCCATTTGATACAACAGTTTTTTAATCTTCACCTTTTAAAGATACCCTATATTTTTTAACTGGATCTATTCCTATTTTCCTACTAGTTACGTTAACTTTGGGATGACATCATAGCATGAATCTATATAAATAGGGAACATTTGTTATATGTATATATATATATTACTTTTTAAATATCTATTTAAATAAATTTTATCATAAGCATATACAAAATATTGAGATATTGATCAACTCTCCCATATTTCTTTTTCAATTCTCTCTTCAATAACTACCCCTACTTTGTAATGATGTAATATTTTCTGACATTTGCAAAGTCCAATTAGCCTTATAGACCTAATGGTGATTCTCTTTTAGATATCTTTGAGTTCTCTGCTACAATCCATGATTTGCTAATCTCTGTCCCAGTTCATGACTTCTTCATCTCTGTTTAGATACATTTTAAGTTGAATTAATAATTTACTCTGACAGGGTGCTCACTGCTGGCAATCTTTATTCTAAGGTTGTTGTTTTTGTTTTTTGAGGGGGTTGAGGAGTCAATACTTTCTCTTCCTATGAAAAACTAAAAAAGGATCTAGCCTATTGTTGGGAAATCTGTTTGTTCTTTACTGTACTACATTAATACCCAGAAGCCTTTGTAGTTGTTGTGTTATTTATGCCTTTATTTTTATAATACCTTTCATAATCTTACCTTTATTACATAATTAGGTAGGGATTCATCTATCCCCTGGGTGATAGAGGGAGGCTAGGAGTTCAGTGAAGGCAGAACCTTTGTTAGATACAAATTAGTATGCCTTCTTTGTAGCAAAGTTAAGTATTTCATAGGATTTGTGAGACAATAGCAAAGAAGAGGGGCTGATTCAGATATGAGGCAAACTAAAATTAGATACAATAAGTCACAATTCACAATGAAGATATGATACTTATGAATTTCAGTAGCCATTAGGAAGCAAAATTACAGGCGTTGATGGGAAGCAGTAGAAACACACTAACAGTAGAGGAATAGGAGACTTTCATATATCATGCTCAGTCCAAGACAGATAAAGTGAACAGGAAAGGATATAACAGCAAGAATAAGAGGTAGCGCCTGAAGAGTATAATCATAAAGGTAGATTTCTTTTTGATTTCCAACTTTCATTTTAAGTTCAGGGTACATGGGTAGAATGTGCAGGTTTGTTACATAGGTAAACGTGTGCCATGGTGGTTTGCTGCACAGATCATCCCATCATCTCGTTATTAAGCCCCCAGCATCCCACTAGCTATTCTTCCTGATGCTCTCCCTCCTCCCACCCCCAAACCTCCTACAGGCCCCTAGTGTGTGTTGTTCCCCTCCAAGTGTCCGCGTGTTCTCATTATTCAGCTCCCACTTATAAGTGAGAAGATGTGGTATTTGGTTTTCTGTTCCTGTATTCATTTGCTGAGGATAAAGGCTTCCAACTACATCCATGTCCCTGCAAAGGTCATGACCTTGTTCCTTTTTATGGCTGTATAGTATTCCATGGTGTGTGTGTGTGTGTGTATATATACGTGTATATATATGTGTATATATACGTGTATATATATGTGTATATATACGTGTATATATATGTGTATATATACGTGTATATATGTGTGTATATATATGTATACATATACATGTGTATATATATATATTACATTGTCTTATCCAGTTTATCATTGATGGGCATTTAGGTAGATTCCATGTCTTTGCTACTGTGAATAGTGCTGTAGTGAACATATGCATGTATGCATCTTTATAATAGAATGATTTACATTCCACTGAGTAATCTGATTGCTGAGCCAAATAGCATTTCTGCCTCTGGGTATTTGAGGAATTGCCACACTGTCTCCCGTAATGGTTGAACTAATTTTACACTATTGGTGGGAGTATAAAGTGTTCCTTTTTCTCCAAAACTTGCTGGCATCTGCTGTTTTTTTATTCCTAATAAGAGACATTCTGACTGGTGTGAGATGGTATCTCACTCTGGTTTTGATTTGCATTTCTCTAAAGATCAGTGATGTTGAGCTTTGTTGAGCTTTTTTTCATGTTTTTTGGCCATATATCTTCTTTTGAAAAGTGTCTGTTCATGTCTTTTGCCCACTTTTAATGGGGTTGTTTTTTTCTTGTAAATTCAAGTTCCTTGTAGATGCTGGGTATTAGATCTTGGTCGGGTGGATAGATTGCAAAAATTATCTCCTATACTGTAGGTTGTCTGTTTACTTCTGATGATAGTTTCTTTTGCTGTGCAGAAGCTCTTTAGTTTAATTAGATCCCATTTGTCAACATTTACTTTTATTTCAATTACTTTTGATGTTTTTGTCATAAAATCTTTGCCCATGCCTATGTCTTGAATAGTATTGCCTATATTTTCTCCTAGGGTTTTTACAGGTTTGGATTTTACATAATTTAAGTCTTCAATCCATCTTGAGTTGATTTTTGTAATATGGTGTAAGGAAGGGGTCTAGTTTCAATTTGCTAGATATGGCTTACCGTTCTCCTAGGACCATTTATTAAATAGGGTATCATTTCCCCATTGCTTTTTTCAGGTTTGTCAAAGATCAGATGATTGTAGGTGTGTGCTCTTATTTCTGAGTTCTCTATTCTGTTCCATTGGTCTAAGCATCTGTTCTTATACAAGAACCATGCTTCTTTGGTTACTCTAGCTTTGTAGTAAAGTTTAAAGTCAGGTAGCATGATGCCTCCAGCTTTGTTCATTTTGCTTAGGATGGTCTTGGCTATTCAGGCTCTTTTTTGGGGTCCATATCAGTTTTAAAATACTATTTCCAATCCTGTGAAGAATGTCAATGGTAGTTTGATGGGAATAGCATTGAATCTATAAATTACTTTGGGCAGTATGGCCATTTTCATGGTATTGATTCTTCCTATCCATGAGAATGGAACGTTTTTCCATCTGTGTTATCTAATTTCTTTGCTAATGCTTTGTAGTTCTCCTTGAAGAGGTCCTTCACTTTCCTTGTTAGCTGTATTCCTAGGTATTTTATTCTTTTTGTGGTAATTCTGAATGAGAGTTCATTCACGATTTGGCTCTCAGCTTGCCTGTCATTGGTGTACAGCAATGCTTGCAATTTTTGCACATTGATTTTGTATTCTGAGAATTTGCTGAAGTTGCATATCAACTTAAGAAGCTTTTAAGGCTGAGATGATGGGATTTTCTAGGTATAGGATCATGTCATCTGCAAAGATCGTCTGACTACCCCTCTTCCTATTTGAATACATTTATTTCTTTCTCTGCCTGATTGCCCTGGCCAGAACTTCCAATATCATGCCAAATAAGAGTGGTGAGAGGGCATCCATGTCTTGTGCCGGTTTTCAAAGGGAATGCTTTCAGCTTTTGCCCATTCAGTATGATATTGTCTGTGGGTTTGCCATATATGGCTCTTATTGAGTCACATTCCTTCAACACCTAGTTTGAGAGTTTTTAACATGAAGGGATGTGGAAATTGAATAACCTGCTCCTGAATGACTCTTGAGTAAATAATGAAATTAAGGTAGAAACCAAGAAGTTCTTTGAAACGATTAAGAAAAAAGATACAGTGTATCAGAATCTTTAGAATACAGCTAAAGTTGTGTTAAGAGGGAAATTTATAGTACCATATGCCCACACCAAAAAGGTAGAAAGTTCTCAAGTTAACAACCTAACATCATGACTAAATGAACTAGAGAACCAAGAACAAACAAACCCCAAAGCTAGCAGAAGACAAGAAATAACCAGGATCAGAGCTGAGCTGAACTGAAAGAGATAGAGACGTGAAAAACCCTTCGGAGAAAAAAAAAAAAAAAAAAAAAAAAAAAAAATCAATGAATCCAGAAGTTGGTTTTTTGAAATAATTAATAAAATAGAATACTAGACTAATGAAGATAAGAGAGAAGATTCAAATGAATAATCAGAATTGATAAGGGGATTATCACCACTGACTCCACAGAAATAAAAACAATCATCAGAGAATACTATATACATACCTCTATGCACATAAACTAGAAAATCTAGAAGAAATGGATACATTCCTGGACAAATACACCTTCCTAAGACTGAACCAGGAAGAAACTGAATCCCTGAAGACCAATAATAAATTCTGAAATTGAGGCAGTAATAAATAACGTACTAACCAATAAAAGCCCAGAACCAGACCGATTCAAAGCTGAATTTTACCAGAGGTACAAAGAAGAGCTGGTACCATTTTCACTAAAACTATTCCAAAAAATTGAAAGGAGGGACTCCTCCCTTACGCATCACCCTGATGCCAAAACCTGGCAGGGATACAACAAAAAAGAAAACTTTAGGCCAATATCCTTGATGAACATTAATGCAAAAATCCTCAACAAAATACTGGCAAACTGAATATAGCAGTGCATTAAAAAGCTCATCCATCACGATCAAGCAGGCTTCATCTCCGGGATGCAAGGTTGGTTCAACATATACAAATCAATAAATGTGATTTATCACATAAATAGAACTAAAGACAAAAACCACATGATTATCTCAATAGATGCAGAAAAGGCCTTTGATAAAATTCAACACAACTTCAGGCTGAAAAAAAACACTCCATAAACTAGGTATTGATGGAACATCTCAAAATAGTAAGAGCTATTATGACAAACCCACAACCAATATCATACTGATATTGTAGGTGTGTGGTCTTATTTCTGAGTTCTCTATTCTGTTCCATTGGCCTAAAAAAACAGAACTAAAGACAAAACTCACATTATTATTTCAATAGATGCAGAAAAGGCTTTCAGTAAAATTCAACATCCATTCATGTTAAAAACTCTCAATAAGATAGATCTTATGAATAGATTTTGAAATTTACATTTTTAAAATAGAGAACACACCTTCTCAAGTACCCATTTGATTATGTACTTGTTTTTACTTGTTTAAGTAAAAACACATTACAAAGTTATTGTGAAACTTTCACAATAACTCATCATATATTAGGTGACACTAAAAATGTCTCTAATTTCAAGGTAGAAACATTAGAAACAACTCTGATCATAATGCAATAAAACTAGACATTGACAAAAACAAAAACTTTTAAACTGAAACTTAATATAAAACACCTATTAAATGACTTGGGTAAAAAGAGAAAAACACTGAGATTATAGACTTTCTAAAAAAATAAACACTATATATTAGAATCTATGGGTTCATTTAAAGCAATCAACAAAAAAATTCTTAGCACTACAACAGTTATCAGGATAGATAAAACATCTGGCTCAAAAGATGTCAACACAAGATGGCCAAATATGAATAGCTCCAGTCTGCAGCTCCTAGTGAGACCAATGAAGAAGGCAGGTGATTTCTGCATTTTCAACTAAGGTACCTGGTTCATCTCATTGGTACTGGTTAGACAGTGGATGCAGCCCAAGGAAGGGTGAGCATAAGCAGGGTAGAGTGTTGCCTCACCTGGGAAGCAGAAGGTGTCAGGGAACTCCCTACCCTAACCAAGGGAAGCTGTGATGGACTGTGCTATGAGGGACAGTGCTATCCAACCTAGATACTACGCTTTTCCCAAGGTCTTTGCAGCCCACAGACCAGGAGATTCCCCTGGGTGCCTATACCACCAGGGCCGTGGGTTTCAAGTACAAACTGGGTGGCCATTTGGGCAGACACCAAGCTAGCTGCAGGAGTTATTTTTTATACCCCAGTGGCACCTGGAACACCAGCATGACAGAATTGTTCACTCCACTGGAAAGGGGGCTGAAGTCAGAAAGCCAAGTGATCTTGCTCAGCAGATCCCACCCCCACGGAGTCCAATAAGCTCAGATCCACTGGCTTGAAATTCTTGCTGCCAGCACAGCAGTCTGAAGTCGACCTGGGATGCTCAAGCTTGGTGGGGATAGGGTCGTCTACCATTACTGAGGCATGAATAGGTGGTTTTCCCCACACAGGGTAAACAAAGCCACTGGGAAGTTTGGACTGGACAGAGCCCACCGCAGCAGTGCAAAGCCACTGTAGCAGACTGCCTCTCCAGATTCCTCCTCTCTGGGCAGGGCATCTGTGAAAGAAAGGCAGCAGCCTCAGTCACGGGCTTATAGATAGAACTCCCATCTCCCTGGGACAGAGCACCTGGGGGAAGGGGTGGCTATGGGCACAGCTTCAGCAGACTTTTTAACATTCCTGCCTGCTGGCTCTGAAGAAGGCAGTGGATCTCCCAGCACAGCGCTCCAGGTCTGCTAAGGGAGAGACTGCCTCAAGTGGGTCTCTGACCCCCGTGCCTCCTGACTGGGAGACACCTTGCAGCAGGGGTCAACAGATACCTCTTATGGGAGAGCTCCAGCTGACATCTAGTAGGTGTCCCTCTGGGAAGCTTCCAGAGGAAGGAGCAGGCAGCAATATTTGCTGTTCTACAGCCTCCACTGGTGATACTCAGGCAAACAGGGTCTGGAGTGGAGCTCCAGCAAACTCTAGCAGACCTGGAGAAGTGGGTCCTGACTGGTAGGAGGAAAACTAACAAACAGAAAGCAACAGCATCAACATCAGCAAAAAGGACATCCACGCAAAAACCGCATCCAAAGATCACCAACATCAAAGACCACAGGTAGAAAAATCCAGGAAGATGAGGAAAAACCAGCGCAAAAAGGCTGGAAATTCCAAAAACCAGAATGCCTCTTCTCCTCCAAAGGATCACAACTCCTCGCCAGCAAGAGAACAAAACTGGATGGAGAATGAGTTTGATAAATTGACAAAAGTAGGCTTTAGAAGGTGGGTAATGACAAACTCCTCCAAGTAAAAGGAGCATGTTCTAACCCAATGCAAGGAAGCTAAGAACTTTGACAAAAGATTACAGCAACTTGTAACTAGAATAACTAGTTTACAGAAGAACATAAATGACCGGATGGAGCTGAAAAACACAGCATGAGAACTTCGTGAGGCATACACAACTATCCAGGATCAAACTGATCAAGTGGAAGAAAGGATATCAGAGATTGAAGATCAACTTAATGAAATAACGCACGAAGACAAGATTAGAGAAAAAAGAATGAAAAGGAATGAGCGAAGGCTCCAAGAAATATAGGACTATGTGAAAAGACCAAACCTACATTTAAGATTGGTGTACCTGAAAGTGATGAGGAGAATGGAACCAAGTTGGAAAACACACTTCAGGATATTATCCAGGAGAACTACCCTAACCTAGCAAGACAGGTCAACATTCAAATTCAGGAAATACAGAGACCACCACAACGATACTCCTCAAGAAGAGCAACCCCAAGACACATAATCATCAGATTCACCAACGTTGAAATGCAGGAAAAAATGTTCAAGGGCAGCCAGAGAGAAAGTTCAGGTTACCCACAAAGGGAAGCCCATCAGACTAACAGCAGATCTCTCTGCAGAAACCCTACAAGCCAGAAGAGAATGGGGGCCAATATTCAACATTCTTAAAGAAAAATGATTTTCAATGCAAAATTTCATATCTACTCAAATTAATGTCTATTAAGTGAAGGAGAAATAAAATTCTTTACAGACAAGCAAATGCTGAGGGATTTTGCCACTACCAGGCCTGCGTTATAAGAGTTCCTGAAGGAAGCACTAAATATGGAAAGGAAAAACCAGTACTAGCCACTGCAAAAACATACCAAAACGTAAAGGCCATTGACACTATGAAGAAACTGCATCAACTAATGGGCAAACTAACCAGCTAGCATCATAACAGGATCAAATTCACACATAACAATATTAACCTTAAATGTAAATGGGTGAAATGCCCCAATTAAAAACACAGACTGGTAAACTGGATAAAGAGTCAAGACTCATCAGTGTGTTCTATTCAGGAAACCCATCTCACATGCAAAGACACACATAGGTTCAAAATAAATGGGTGGAGGAAGATTTACCAAGAAAATGGAAAGCCAAAAAAATAAATAAATAAAAAAAATTTTAAAAAGCAGGGTTTGCAGTCCTAGTCTCTGATAAAACAGACTTTAAATCAACAAAGATCAAAAAACACAAAGAAGGGCATCACATAATGATAAAGGGATCGATGCAATAAGAAGAGCTAACTATTCTAAATATATACACACCTAGTACAGGAGCAGCCAGCTTCAAAAAAGATCTTAGAGACCTACAAAGAGACTTAGACTCCCACATAATAATAGTGGGAGACTTTAACACTCCACTGTCAATATTAGCCAGATTATTGAGACAGAAAATTAAGAAGGATATTCAGGACTTGAAGTCAGCTGGACAAAGTGGACCTAATAGACATCTACAGAACTCTCCACACTGAATCGACAGAATACACATTGTTCTCAGCACCACATTGTACTTATTCTAAAATTGACCACATAATTGGAAGTAAAACACTCCTCTGCAAATGCAAAAGAATTGAAATCATAACAAACAATCTCTCAGATCACAGTGCAATCAAATTAGAACTCAGGATTAAGAAACTCCCTCAAAACTGCAAAACTACATGGAAACTGAACAACCTGCTCCTGAATGACTACTGGGTAAATAATGAAATTAAGGCAGAAATAAATAAGTTCTTTGAAACCAATGAGAACAAAGACAATGTACCAGAATCTCTGGGACACAGCTAAAGCAGTGTGTAGAGGGAAATTTATAGCACTAAATGCCCACAAGAGAAAGCAGGAAAGATCTAAAATTGACACCCTAACATCACAATTAAAAGAACTAGAGAAGCAAGAGCAAACACATTCAAAAGCTAGCAGAAGGCAAGAATTAACTAACATCAGAGTAAAACTGAAGGAGACAGACACAAAAAAACCCTTCAAAAACTCAGTGAATCCAGGAGCTGGTTTTCTGAAAAGATTAACAAAACAGACTGCTGGCTAGACTAATGAAGAAGCAAAGAGAGAAGAATCAAACAGACACAATAAAAAATGATAAAGGGAGATCACTGATCACACAGAAATACAAACTACCATCAGAAAATACTATAAACACTTCTATGCAAATAAACTAGAAAATCTAGAAGAAAAGGATAAGTCCTGGACATATATACCCTCCCAAGCTTAAACCAGGAAGAAGTTGAATCCCTGAATACACCAATAATAAGTTCTGAAATTGAGGCAATAATTAATAGGCTAACAACCAAAAAAAGCCCAGGACCAGACAGATTCATAGGTGAATTCTACCAGAGGTACAAAGAGGAGCTGGTACCATTCCTTCTAAAACTATTCCAAATGACAGAAAAAGAGGGACTCCTCCCTAACTCATTTTAGGAGGCCAGCATCATCCTGATACCAAAACCTGACAGAGACACAACAAAAAAAGTAAATTTCAGGCCACCATCCCTGATGAACATCGATACAAAAATCCTCAATAAAATACGGGCAAACCGAATCCAGCAGCACATCAAAAAGCTTATCCACCACAATCAAGCTGGCTTCATCCCTGGGATGCAAGGCTGGTTCAACATATGCAAACCAATAAATGTAATCTATCACATAAACAGAACCAATGACAAAAACCACATGACTATCTCAATAGATGCAGAAAAGGCCTTCAATAAAATTCAACACCATTTCATGCTAAAAAACTCCATAAACTAGGTATTGATGGAACATATCTCTAAATAATAAGAGCTATTTATGACAAATCCACAGCCAATATCAGACTGAATGGGTAAACGCTGAAAGCATTCCCTTTTAAAACCGGCAAAAGACAAGGATGCCCTCTCTCACAACTCCTATTCAACATAGTATTGGAAGTTCTGGCCAGGGAAATCAGGCAAGAGCAAGAAATAAATTGTACTCAATAGGAAGAAAAGAAGTCAAATTATCTCTGTTTGCAGATGACATGATTGTGTATTTAGAAAATCCTATCATTTCAGCCCCAAAACTCCTTAAGCTGATAAGCAACTTCAGCAATGCCTCAGGATACAAAATCAGTGTGCAAAAATCACAAGCATTCCTATACACCAATAATAGAGAGCCAAATCATGAGTGAACTCCCATTCACAATTGCTACAAAGAGAATCAAATACCTAGGAATACAACTTATAAGGGATGTGAAGGACCTCTTCAAGGAGAACTACAAACCACTGCTCAAGGAAATCAAAGAGGACACAAACAAATGGAAGAACATTCCATGCTCATGGATAGGAAGAATCAATACCATGAAAATGGTCATACTGCCCAAAGTAATTTACAGGTTCAATGCTATTCCCATCAAGCTACCACTGATTTTCTTCACAGAATTAGAAAAAACTACTTTAAATTTCATATGGAACCAAGGAAGAGCCCATATAGCCAAGACAATCCTAAGCAAAAAGAACAAAGCTGGAGGCATCACGCTACCTGACTTCAAAATATACTGCAAGGCGACAGTAACCAAAAGAGCATGGTATTGGTACCAAAACAGAGATATGGACCAATGGAACAGAACAGAGGCCTCAGAAATAACATCACATATCTACAACCATTTGATCTTTGACAAACTTGAAAAAAAAAAAACAAGCAATGTGGTAAGGATTTCCTATTTAACAAATGGTGTTAGGAAAACTGGCTAGCCATATGCAGAAAACTGAAACTGGACCCCTTCCTTCGCCTTATACAAAAATTAACTCAAGATGGATTAAATATTTAAACATAAGACCTAAAACCATAAAAACCCTAGAATAAAACCTAGGCAATACCATTCAGGATATAGGCATGGGCAAAGACTTCATGACTAAAATACCAACAGCAATGGCAACAAAAGCCAAAATTGACAAATGGGATCTAATTAAGCTAAAGTGCTTCTGCACAGCAAAAGAAACTATCAGAGTAAACAGGCAACCTACAGAATGGGAGAAAATTTTTGCAATCTATCCGTCGGACAAAGGGCTAATACCCAGAAACTACAAGGAATCTAAACACATTTACAAGAAAAAAACAACCCCATGAAAAAGTGGATGAAGGATATGAACCGACACTTTTTAAAATAAGACATTAATGTGGCCAAACATGAAAAAAAGCTCATCACTGGTCATTAGAGAAATGCAAATCAAAACCACAATGAGATACCAACTCACACCAGTTAGAATGGTGATCATTAAAAAGTCAGGAAACAACAGATGCTGGAGAGGATGTGGAGAAATAGGAATGCTTTTACACTGTTGGTGGGAGTGTAAATTAGTTCAACCATTGTGAAAAACTGTGGTGATTCCTCAAGGATCTAGAACCAGAGATACCATTTGACCCAGCAATCCCATTACTGGGCATATATTCAGAGGATTGTAAATCATTCTGCTATAAAGACACATGCACACACAGGTTTATTGCAGCACTATTCACAATAGCGAAGACTTGGAACCCACCCAAACGCCCATCAATGATAGATTGGATAAAGAAAATGTGGCACATAGACACCATGAAATACCACGCAGTCATAAAAAAGGATGAGTTCATGTCCTTTGCAGGGACATGGATGAAGCTGGAAACCATCATTCTCAGCAAGCTAACACAAGAACAGAAAACCAAACATCACATGCTCTCACTTATAAGTGGTGTTGAACAATGAGAACATATGGGCACAGGGAGGGGAACATCACACACTGGGAGCCTGTTGGGGGTGGGGGTCAAAGGGAGGGAGAGCATTAGGAGAAATACCTAATGTAGATGATGGATTGATGGGTGCAGCAAACCACCATGGCACATGGATACCTATGTAAGAAATCTGCACATTCTGTACCATGTATCCCAGAATTTAAAGTATAATAAAATTTTTTTTTAAAAGGAAAGTCATTGTCCTCTCCTACCCCAGATCTTTAAATACAGAAATGCAGATGATGGTGTGAAATCTTTACTAAAAAAAAATAATTCTCTTATGTGGATTAATTTCAACAGAGAGATGTTTTCTAACATGTTTTACTGTGTATGCTGTGTATTCATACTGAGGTATGTTTAGTTTTATCTGAACAATTTCTATGGGAAAACCATCTGATTAAAAAGTTACAGATGATATGAATTAAAACAAAACGAAACTAAAAAGATGTCAACAGCTAAAGAACAGCAAAGTAAGTAAGCCAAAGGAAAGTATAAGGACTTAACAAAGATAACGGCCATAATATATGAGAAAATAGAAAAACAGTAACTTAATAAATCTAAAGTCTGTCTTTCTGAAAAAAAAAAAATTGACAAACATCTAACCTAATCAAGAAGAAAGGGAGAAATCATATATTGAGAATATAAGGGCAAAATAGTCATTGGAAAAGAGTAACATTTAAAAAACCATCAAAGACTACTCTGCAGACAATTCATCAAAAAAAATAAAGAATAAAAACCTTGGGAGGCGCCAAGATGGCCGAATAGGAACAGCTCCGGTCTACAGCTCCCAGCGCGAGCGACGCAGAAGACGGTTGATTTCTGCATTTCCATCTGAGGTACCGTGTTCATCTCACTAGGGAGTGCCAGACAGTGGGCGCAGGTCAGTGGGTGAGTGCACCGTGTGCCAGCCGAAGCAGGGGCGAGGCATTGCCTCACTCGGGAAGCGCAAGGGGTCAGGGAGTTCCCTTTCCAGGGGTGACAGACGGCACCTGGAAAATCGGGCCACTCCCACCCGAATACTGTGCTTTTCCGACGGGCTTAGGAAATGGTGCCCCAGGAGAGTATAGCCCGCACCTGGCTCAGAGGGTCCTACGCCCACGGAGTCTCGCTGATTGCTAGCACAGCAGTCTGAGATCAAACAGCAAGTCGGCAGCGAGGCTGGGGGAGGGGCGCCCGCCATTGCCCAGGCTCCCTTAGGTAAACAAAGAAGCCTGGAAGCTTGAACTGGGTGGAGCCCACCACAGCTCAAGGAGGCCTGCCTGCCTCTGTAGGCTCCACCTCTGAGGGCGGGGCACAGACAAACAAAAAGACAGCAGTAACCTCTGCAGACTTAAATGTCCCTGTCTGACAGCTGTGAGGAGAGCAGTGGTTCTCCCAGCACGCAGCTGGAGATCTGAGAACGGGCAGACTGCCTCCTCAAGTGGGTCCCTGACCCCTGACCCCCGAGCAGCCTAACTGGGAGGCACCCCCCAGCAGGGGCAGACTGACACCTCACACGGCCGGCCAGGTACCCCAACAGACCTGCAGCTGAGGGTCCTGTCTGTTAGAAGGAAAACTAACAGAAAGGACATCCACACCAAAAACCCATCTGTACATCACCATCATCAAAGACCAAAAGTAGATAAAACCACAAAGATGGGGAAAAAACAGAGCAGAAAAACTGGAAACTCTAAAAAGCAGAGTACCTCTCCTCCTCCAAAGGAACGCAGTTCCTCACCAGCAACGGAATAAAGCTGGACGGAGAATGATTTTGACGAGCCGAGAGAAGAAGGCTTCAGACGATCAAATTACTCTGAGCTACGGGAGGATATTCAAACCAAAGGCAAAGAAGTTGAAAACTTTGAAAAAAATTTAGAAGAATGTATAACTAGAATAACCAATACAGAGAAGTGCTTAAAGGAGCTGATGGAACTGAAAACCAAGGCTCGAGAACTACGTGAAGAATGCAGAAGCCTCAGGAGCCGATGCGATCAAATGGAAGAAAGGTTATCAGCCCTGGAAGATGAAATGAATGAAATGAAGTGAGAAGGGAAGTTTAGAGAAAAAAGAATAAAAAGAAATGAGCAAAGCCTCCAAGAAATGTGGGACTATGTGAAAAGACCAAATGTACGTCTGATTGGTGTACCTGAAAGTGATGGGGAGAATGGAAACAAGTTGGAAAACACTCTGCAGGATATTATCCAGGAGAACTTCCCCAATCTAGCAAGGCAGTCCAACATTCAGATTCAGGAAATACAGAGAACGCCACAAAGATACTCCTCGAGAAGAGCAACTCCAAGACACATAATTGTCAGATTCACCAAAGTTGAAATGAAGGAAAAAATGTTAAGGGCAGCCAGAGAGAAAGGTCGGGTTACCCTCAAAGGGAAGCCCATCAGACTAACAGCGGATCTCTCGGCAGAAACCCTACAAGCCAGAAGAGAGTGGGGGCCAATATTCAACATTCTTAAAGAAAAGAATTTTCAACCCAGAATTTCATATCCTGCCAAACTAAGCTTCATAAGTGAAGGAGAAATAAAATCCTTTACAGACAAGCAAATGCTGAGAGATTTTGTCACCACCAGGCCTGCCCTAAAAGAGCTCCTGAAGGAAGCGCTAAACATGGAAAGGCACAACCGGTACCAGCCACTGCAAAATCATACCAAAATGTAAAGACCATCGAGACTAGGAAGAAACTGCATCAACTAACGAGCAAAATATCCAGCTAACATCATCATGACAGGATTAAATTCACACATAACAATATTAACTTTAAATGTAAATGGACTAAATGCTCCAATTAAAAGACACAGACTGGCAAATTGGATAAAGACTCAAGACCCATCAGTGTGCTGTATTCAGGAAACCCATCTCACGTGCAGAGACACACATAGGCTCAAAATAAAAGGATGGAGGAAGATCTACCAAGCAAATGGAAAACAAAAAAAGGCAGGGGTTGCAATCCTAGTCTCTGATAAAACAGACTTTAAACCAACAAAGATCAAAAGAGACAAAGAAGGCCATTACATAATGGTAAAGGGATTAATTCAACAAGAAGAGCTAACTATCCTAAATATATATGCACCCAATACAGGAGCACCCAGATTCATAAAGCAAGTCCTGAGTGACCTACAAAGAGACTTAGACTCCCACACATTAATAATGGGAGACTTTAACACCCCACTGTCAACATTAGACAGATCAATGAGACAGAAAGTCAACAAGGATACCCAGGAATTGAACTCAGCTCTGCACCAAGCGGACCTAATAGACATCTACAGAACTCTCCACCCCAAATCAACAGAATATACATTTTTTTCAGCACCACACCACACCTATTCCAAAATTGACCATATACTTGGAAGTAAAGCTCTCCTCAATAAATGTAAAAGAACAGAAATTGTAACAAACTGTCTCTCAGATCACAGTGCAATCAAGCTAGAACTCAGGATTAAGAATCTCACTCAAAACCGCTCAACTACGTGGAAACTGAACAACCTGCTCCTGAATGACTACTGGGTACATAACGAAATGAAGGCAGAAATAAAGATGTTCTTTGAAACCAACGAGAACCAAGACACAACATACCAGAATCTCTGGGATGCATTCAAAGCAGTGTGTAGAGGGAAATTTATAGCACTAAATGCCCACAAGAGAAAGCAGGAAAGATCCAAAATTGACACCCTAACATCACAATTAAAAGAACTAGAAAAGCAAGAGCAAACACATTCAAAAGCTAGCAGAAGGCAAGAAATAACTAAAATCAGAGCAGAACTAAAGGAAATAGAGACACAAAAAACCCTTCAAAAAATAAATGAATCCAGGAGCTGGTTTTTTGAAAGGATCAACAAAATTGATAGACCGCTAGCAAGATTAATAAAGAAAAAAAAGAGAGAAGAATCAAATAGATGCAATAAAAAATGATAAAGGGGATATCACCACCGATCCCACAGAAATACAAACTACCATCAGAGAATATTACAAACACCTCTATGCAAATAAACTAGAAAATCTAGAAGAAATGGATAAATTCCTCAACACATACACCCTCCCAAGACTAAACCAAGAAGAAGTTCAATCTCTGAATAGACCAATAACAGGAGCTGAAATTATGGCAATAATCAATAGCTTACCAACCAAAAAAAGTCCAGGACCAGATGGGTTCACAGCCGAATTCTACCAGAGGTACAAGGAGGAGCTGGTACCATTCCTTCTGAAACTATTCCAATCAATAGAAAAAGAGGGAATCCTCCCTAACTCATTTTATGAGGCCAGCATCATCCTGATACCAAAGCCTGGCAGAGACACAACAAAAAAAGAGAATTTTAGACCAATATCCTTGATGAACATTGATGCAAAAATCCTCAATGAAATACTGGCAAACAGAATCCAGCAGCACATCAAAAAGCTTATCCACCATGATCAAGTGGGCTTCATCCCTGGGATGCAAGGCTGGTTCAATATATGCAAATCAATAAATGTAATCCAGCATATAAACAGAACCAAAGACAAAAACCACATGATTATCTCAATAGATGCAGAAAAGGCCTTTGACAAAATTCAACAACCATTCATGCTAAAAACTCTCAATAAATTAGGAATTGATGGGACATATCTCAAAATAATAAGAGCTATTTATGACAAACCCACAGCCAATATCATACTGAATGGGCAAAAACTGGAAGCATTCCCTTTGAAAACTGGCACAAGACAGGGATGCCCTCTCTCACCACTTCTATTCAACGTAGTGTTGGAAGTTCTGGCCAGGGCAATTAGGCAGGAGAAGGAAATCAAGGGTATTCAATTAGGAAAAGAGGAAGTCAAATTGTCCCTGTTTGCAGATGACATGATAGTATATCTAGAAAACCCCATTGTCTCAGCCCAAAATCTCCTTAAGCTGATAAGCAACTTCAGCAAAGTCTCAGGATACAAAATCAATGTGCAAAAATCACAAGCATTCTTATACATCAATAACAGACAGACAGAGAGCCAAATCATGAGTGAACTCCCATTCACAATTGCTTCAAAGAGAATAAAATACCTAGGAATCCAACTTACAAAGGATGTGAAAGACCTCTTCAAGGAGAACTACAAACCACTGCTCAAGGAAATAAAAGAGGATACAAACAAATGGAAGAACATTCCATGCTCATGGGTAGGAAGAATCAATATCATGAAAATGGCCATCCTTCCCAAGGTAATTTACAGATTCAATGCCATCCCCATCAAGCTACCAATCACTTTCTTCACAGAATTGGAAAAAACTACTTTAAAGTTCATATGGAACCAAAAAAGAGCCCGCATCGCCAAGTCAATCCTAAGCCAAAAGAACAAAGCTGGAGGCATCAAGCTACCTGACTTCAAACTATACTACAAGGCTACAGTAACCAAAACAGCATGGTACTGGTACCAAAACAGAGATATAGATCAATGGAACAGAACAGAGCCATCAGAAATAATGCCACATATCTACAAGTATCTGATCTTTGACAAACCTGACAAAAACAAGAAATGGGGAAAGGATTCCCTATTTAATAAATGGTGCTGGGAAAACTGGCTAGCCATATGTAGAAAGCTGAAACTGGATCCCTTCCTTACACCTTATACAAAAATCAATTCAAGATGGATTAAAGACTTAAATGTTAGACCTAAAACCATAAAAACCCTAGAAGAAAACCTAGGCATTACCATTCAGGACATAGGCATGGGCAAGGACTTCATGTCTAAAACACCAAAAGCAATGGCAACAAAAGCCAAAATTGACAAATGGGATCTAATTAAACTCAAGAGCTTCTGCACAGCAAAAGAAACTACCATCAGAGTGAACAGGCAACCTACAAAATGGGAGAAAATTTTCACAACCTACTCATCTGACAAAGGGCTAATATCCAGAATCTACAATGAACTCCAACAAATTTACAAGAAAAAAATAAACAACCCCATCAAAAAGTGGGCGAAGGACATGAACAGACACTTCTCAAAAGAAGACATTTATGCAGCCAAAAAACACATGAAAAAATGCTCACCATCACTGGCCATCAGAGAAATGCAAATCAAAACCACAATGAGAGACCATCTCACACTAGTTAGAATGGCAATCATTAAAAAGTCAGGAAACAACAGGTGCTGGAGAGGATTTGGAGAAATAGGAACACTTTTACACTGTTGGTGGGATTGTAAACTAGTTCAAACCTTGTGGAAGTCAGTGTGGCGATTCCTCAGGGATCTAGAACTAGAAATTCCATTCGACCCAGCCATCCCATTACTGGGTATATACCCAAAGGACTATAAATCATGCTGCTATAAAGACACATGCACACGTATGTTTATTGCCGCATTATTCACAATAGCAAAGACTTGGAACCAACCCAAATGTCCAACAATGATAGACTGGATTAAGAAAATGTGGCACATATACACCATGGAATACTATGCAGCCATAAAAAATGATGAGTTCATGTCCTTTGTAGGGACATGGATGAAATTGGAAATCATCATTCTCAGTAAACTATCACAAGAACAAAAAACCAAACACCGCATATTCTCACTCATAGGTGGGAATTGAACAATGAGAACACATGGACACAGGAAGGGGAACATCACACTTCCAGGACTGTTGTGGGGTGGGGGGAGGGGGGAGGGATAGCATTGAGAGATATACCTAATGCTAGATGACGAGTTGGTGGGTGCAGCGCACCAGCATGGCACATGTATACATATGTAACTTACCTGCACATTGCGCACATGTACCATAAAACCTAAAGTATAATAATAATAATAATAATAAAAGAAAAAAAAAAAAAAACCTTGATGAAATTCCCAGGTAAAAACACATTACAAAAAATAATCCTATTAGAAATAGCAAGCTTAAAGAGGCCCATTTCCATAGAAAAAGAGTAGAAAAGATTATTAAGGAACTGCACCATAAAAAAAGAAAGAAAAGGAAAATAAAAATCAAGATGCTTTCTCAGAGGACTTCTACCAACCCTCTGTGTACTAAGAAAGATCCAGTGCTTTGTTGTTCCAGAGGAAAAACAAAAGGATAACTTCCTAATTCTTTATAAAGCTAATATAACATTAATATCTCAATTTTATAAAAACAGTGCCAAAAAAGAAAGCAATAAATATTGCTATGGATAGCAATGCAAATATAGTAAACAAAATAGTAAGTAGACGTTACACTACATTCTGAAAGAAATACACCATGACAAAGTGGGATTTACCCTGGAACTGTAAGATTGGTTCAATACTATGAAATCCATTGATATTATATCATATAAATTAATATATTTTAAGACATAGTTCCATGGATACTGAAAAGCCATCGAAAGAACACATATATTTCTGATTTTTAAAAAACTCAAAAGCATAGACATTGAATGATACTTCCTATATATGTGATCATGTTCATCTTCAGCCACAAATCAAGTATTTTACTCAAATACTGAAACACTTAAATGCTTACTTAATATGAAAACACTAAGATGTTTCCTAAGATCACGAAAGAGGCAAAAATGCCAATTACCCCCATTACTACTCAAAATGGTTTTATAAGTATTAGCCATTTTTTTTAGATGAAAGATATCAAATTGAGCTATAAAATTGATAAGACAAAAATCTCAAACATTTGATTTTATACTTGGAAAAGCTAAATCAATCAATGATAAAATTAACTCATGAAACATTCATGATGAGAGCAGAATACAAAATTACATACAGAAAAATAATGTTTTCACAAACAAAGGAGTAGATACTAAGGAATGAATTTAACAAGAAATGTGCAAAATATATTGAAGGAGAACTTTAATATATTCCTGAAAGACAAAGTAGATCTGAATAATGGAAGGCATTCTATATTCTGAGATAGAATGGTTTAATATTAAAAGAATGACTTTTGGCGAGGCGTGGTGGCTCACGCCCGTAATCCCAGCACTTTGGGAGGCCGAGGCGGGCGGATCATGAGGTCAGGAGATCGAGACCATCCTGACTAACACGGTGAAACCCAGCCTCTGCTAAAAAAAAAAAATACAAAAAATTAGCCAGGTGTGTTGGCAGGCACCTGTAGTCCCAGCTACTCAGGAGGCTGAGGCAGGAGAATGGCGTGAACCCAGGAGGCGGAGCTTGCAGTGAGCCGAGATTGCGCCACTGCACTCCAGCCTGGGCAACAGAGCGAGACTCTGTCTCAAAAAAAAAAAAAAAAAAAAAAATAATAATAATAATAATAAAAGAATGAGTTTTTCTGTAGTTTAATTGGTATACTTTAAGAAATTCCAATAAAAATCCCAAAACACATTTTCTAGAGTTATATAGAGTTGATATGGAAAAAGCAAACACGAACAAGTAGAAAAGACTAAAAAAGAAAACTACATGGGGTGACTAACTCTAACAGTTTTCAAAATACACTATGAATCCTCTATAATTAAAACAATATTGTTAGTGGTATATGAACAAACAAGAATTTTTAAAAATCACATATAGGTTCCAACTACATATATTTTTTGATACTTTTATTTTTATTTGCTTTATTTTATATATATACATAAGACAGAGTCTTGCTGTCTCGCCAGACTGCAGTGCAGTAGCACGATCTCGGCTCACTGCAACCTCTGCCTCCCGGGTTCAAGTGATTCTCCTGCCTCAGCCTCCCAAGTAACTGGGATTACAGGTATGTGCAACAACACCCAGCTAATTTTTGTATTTTTAGTAGACACATGGTTTCACCATGTTGGCCAGGATGGTCTCAATCTCTTCACCTCGTGATCTACCTGCCCCATCCTCCCAAACTGCTGGGATTACAGGCATGAGCTACAGAGTCTGGCTGATACTTTTAATATCTAATAATGATGACATCTCATTTTACTAGGAAAGAGTTGAAGTTTTTAATAAATATTAATGGGACAACTGGGCATTTTTACAAAAACATACGATCTACAAACAAAACCAATCTACGAACAAAAACTTTATAATTTGCAAAAGCATACAATTATGCTCATACTGCACACCATATACAAGAATCAAATCCAAATGAACAACGGATCTAAATGTAAAAAATAAAAGTAAACCATAAGAGTACTAGAAGAAGAAATTATGGATGAATTCCCCTTTAACATCAATGTAGAAATGTCTTCTAATTATGACCCAAAAGTCCAGAGGCCATGAAAAGATTGATAAAATTTGACTACATAAATATTTTGCCTTACATAAAACATCATGAATAAATATAAAAGGCAACTGAAGATATGGAAGAACATTTTGTCATGCATATTCCAGAAAAAAAGGTTTATATCCCTAACATATAATTTTTAAAACTTGAGGTAAAGACCATCAAAACCCAACAGAAAAATGAGAAAAAGGTATGAACAGACAATTGACAAAAAAGTTTAAAAATATGGCCCTTAGGCTTATGAAAATATGTTCAAACCCACTGATAATTACAGAAATACAAATTAACATTGAGATATGATTTATTAACTCTCAGACTGGCAATTTCTTTTATAACATGAAAACACTTTCTGTGGGATTACTGGAGAATCAGACATTTTCATACACTGCTAGAGAATATGGCAATATCTAATATAACTGCATATGTACTTACTTTTTGACTCGGCAATTTTACTTTTAGCAACTTACCCTTATGATACATTCTCAATAACACAAAAATATATTTGCACAAGGTTATTTATTGCAGCATTGTTTGTAATTTCCAAAATACAGAACTCTTCCAGGTGACTATACACGGTAGACTGGTTAATAATAGATAGTACGTTTAAAAAATGGAGTATGATAGACCAATACAAAACTGAAAAAAGACCTCAGTGGACTGAAATAGAATGATTTACAAGACATGTTTAAAGTAATAAAAGATGGCAAAACAAAGAATATTTATAGAGCAGCAGCTTTTGGCTAGGCGCTGTGGCTCACACCTGTAATCCCAGCACTTTGGGAGGCTGAGGTAGGCGGATCACAAGGTCAGGAGATTGAGACTACCCTGGCTGACATGATGAAACCCCGTTTCTACTAAAAATACAAAACATTAACTGGGCGTGGTGGTGGGTGCCTGTAGTCTCAGCTACTAGGGAGGCTAAGGCAGGAGAATTGCTTGAACCCAGGAGGTAGAGGTTGCAGTGAACCGAGATTGCACCACTGCACTCCAGCCTGAGTGACACAGCAAGACTCCATCTTAAAAAAAAAAAAAAAGTTGCTTTTGAATTTGATAGAGATAAAATATATATGTACCTGATTATTATAATGTGCAAAAAAATCCACTTAGGAAGGTTAACCAAAACCTAATAAAACTAAATAAAAAACTAAAGAGGGTGGAAATGGAGGGTAAAATGAAAGAATGGCAATGAGGCAGAAAGGATAAGAGAGGAGTGACACTTCCCTGAATGCACGTTTTTAGTTAATTCTGATGTTTAGCAGCATGGTGGTATTTTACATACTCAAATAATACATAAAAATGAAAATCAACCAGAATGTGAGGAGACTCAAAATTGAAGACAAAAAATAAAAAAATAAGACTATCTATTGCAAATAAAAAACATAACCACACTTATAGGGGAGGGTAGAGAAACAAACCTAAGTAACCTGGGAAAATATGTCAAGCCTATGTACCTAGTATAAATACAAAAAGAATGATACACAAATATTATATTCAACTTAGTACATCTGTTTGCCATGGAAATCTCTGTTAGCAATTATCAAGTTGCTCTAGCAATTCTGAAATTACTTTATGGAAATTAACCCAACAAAATAAAAGTATATGGTTGCAAGAAGATTGAGAGAAGATAGTGGAATAGGAAGCACCAGAAATCTGTATCCCCACCTAGAGAACAATTACATTGTCACAATCTGTCTGATAAAACTATTTTGGAACTCTGGAGTCTATTGCAGACTTGCAATTCCTAGGAAAAATCTTAGGTAGTAAATGGCAATAAGTTTAATCAACTTTAACTATTAGCAGCTGCTACCAATCTCTACACCTTAGCCCAGCATTAAGTAGCATGTGCATATTCCTGGCCCAGCTTGCATTCAGCTTCTGGAGCCAGGGTGGGCAATAAAGCATCTGTCCTCCAAAACATTGTGGATCTGTGTTCTGACTGTTGAGTACTGCTTCTGATCATGGAGGTCCTGACGCAGAGATGGGTAGCCATTGTTGTACCTCCCACATTCCCTTTCCATAAATCCCTCCTCTTCTGGCCATGCAACTTCTGACTTAATGTGTCTGTGCTCTTTCCCCTCCCCCCACGTTTTTCTTTTTTACCATTTTTGGAAGCTAGAACATTCAAAACAACTGCATATACAGCAGAAATAAGGAAGTCACTGCGCATGCCTGGGGAGGGGAAAGGCACAACCTCAAAAGATCCTGAAAGATCTTAAGTTTACACCTCATATGATATTCACTATGGGGACAGACTACAACATCATACAAACAAAAATTTTTTAAAAAAAACAGTAAACCTTGGGAAAGGATAATTTGATTTTCAGAATATCATATTATTGATCCAAATGTCAATTTTTTGACAAGGCATTTTCAACAAGGCATTTTTCATAAGGCATACAAAGAAACAGATAAGTATATAGATCGTTAAAAGAGAAAAGTAAATGAACAGAAACTGTGTCTAAAAAAGATTTCATGGTATATCTACTAGATAAAGACTTAAAAACAACTATATTAATGATACTCAAGGAAATGAAATATCAATAAAGAGATAGAAAATCTTAAAAGAAACCAAAAAGTAATTCTAGGGCTGAAAACTACAATAACTGAAATTAAAAAAAAATTCACTAAAGAAACTCAAAGATGTATTTGAACAGGAAGAAGAGTCAGTGAACTTGAAGATAGGACTGTAAGAAATTACCATATTCAAGAAACAGAAAGAGAAAAAAACTGAAGAAAAGTGAGCAGAGTGGAAGAAACCTATGGGTATACCATACCCATATGTATTGGGGAAATCCAAGGGGTAAAAGGAAAGAGAAAGAGAATATCTGAAGAAATAAGGCTGAAAATTTTTTAAATTTGATGAAAGATATAGAAACAACTAAGAAGCTCAACAAACTCCAAGTAGGATGAATTCAGAGACCTACACTGAATGACAAAGACGAAGAGAATTTTGAATGTAGCAAGAGATAAGATACTTCTCACATAAAAGAGGTCTTCAATGAGATTATCAACAGAGTTCTCATCAGAACTTTGGACATCAGAAGGCAGTAGGGTGATATATTTATACTCAAAATGGTAAAAGAAAAAAAAAAACTATTTTCCAAGAATCCTATATCCAGCAAAAACTGTCCTTTAAAAGTAAGGGAGATATTAAGAGATTCACACATAAACAGAGAGTGTATTACCTCTAGACTTACTCTGCAAAATAATACTAAGGGGACTTGTGCAGGATGAAATAAAAGGATACTAGAAGTAACTCAAAATTATATGAAAAAAAAAAGATATCAGTAAAGATAAATACATAAGCAATTATAATTTTTTTTTTTTTTTTTGGAGATGCAGTCTTGCTCTATCAAAAGGCTGGAGTGCAGTGGTGCAATCTCAGCTCACTGCAACCTCTCGCTCCTGGATTCAAGCAATTCCCTTGCCTCAGCCCCGCGAGTAGCTGGGACTACAGGCGCACACCACCACGCCCGGCTAATTTTTTTTTTTTTTTTTTTAAGTAGAGATAGGGTTTCACCATGTTGGCCAGGATGGTCTCAATCTCCTGACCTTGTACTCCACCTGCCTCAGCCTCCCAAAGTGCTGGGATTTACAGGCCCAAGCCACCGTGCCCGTCCATAAAATTTAATATACTGTAACGATGGTATGCAATTCCACTTCTAGCTTTCTACATGATTAAAAAGACTAATAAATCTTTAAGAATAAAACAACCATTAGTCTAAAAGTTAGTATTATTATAACTTTGATTTGTAACTCCACATTTTGTTTCACATAAAATTTAAGCAACTGATGTATTAAAAATATCAACTGATGTTTTTTGGCACACAATTTATAACAACATAATTTTGTGACAACAACTAAAAGGGGTGGGGATGAAGTTGTTAGAAGAGCAGAGTTTTATGTGTTCTTATGTGTTCTTATGTGTTTTTAATGTTAAGCTGGTAAAAATTCCAACTGTGTTATAACTTTTGGATATTAAGTGAAATCCCTATGTTAACCACAAAGAAACAGCAAACATACACAAAAGGAAATGAGAAAATAATTTAAGTATTTCACTACCAAAAAAAAAAAAAAACCCACAAAACACATCAGTAATGAAAGGAGGCACAAAAATACTATAAAATATAGAAATCAAATATCAAAGTGAAGTAAATCCATCCATATCAGTAATTATTTCAAATGCAAACATATTAAACTATCCAATCAACAGACAGAGTTTGGCAGAAAGGGTTTTTAAAAAATTACTATCCAGCTATATGCTGCTTACAAGCAACTCGCTTTAGATTCAAAGACATGCAAAGGTTGACCATAAAAAGATTTTAAGGCCGGGCGTGGTGGCTCATGCCTGTAATCCCAGCACTTTGGGAGGCCAAGGCGGGTGGATCATAAGGTCAGGAGATCGAGACCATCCTGGCTAACTCGGTGAAACCCCATCTCTCCCAAAAAAATACAAAAAATTGGCCAGGCATGGTGGCAGATGCCTGTAGTCCCAGCTGCTTGGGAGGCTGAGGCAGGAGAATGGCATGAACCCGGGAGGCAGAGCTTGCAGTGAGCCGAGATAACGGCACTGCACTACAACCTGAGCAACAGAGCCAGACTCCATCTCAAAAAAAAAAAAAAAAAAAAAAAAAAAAAAGATTTTTTAAAAACACCATGCAAGTAGTAACCAAATAAGAGCAGGGGCAGGCAATTACTCAAAATCTTAAAAGTAGGATTACTCTATGATTCAGCAATTCCATTCCTGGGTATATGCACAAACGAACTGAAAGCAAAGCCTCAAGGAGAGATGCATGCATGTTCATAGCCGCATTATTCCCAACAGCTAAAATACGTACACAACTCAAGGGTGCACTGACAGAAGAATGGATAAGCATTAGTGTACACTAATGGATAAGCATTAGTATATACATATGATGAATAATTACTCAGCCTTAGAAAAGAAAATGTTGCTATAACATGGATGATACTTGCAGAAATTATGCTAAGATAAAATAAGCTTTTCAAGAAACATGAATACCATATGATTCCACTTAAATGAATTACTTAGAACATTCAAAATTCATAGAGACAGTAAGTAGCATGATAGTTAGTAGGGGCTGGGGTGAAAGGGGAATGGTGAGTTCTTTAATGGGTGTAGAGTTTCAGTTTTGCAATATTAAAAGGTGTCTAGAGATGGATGGTGACAATAGTTTCACAACAATAGAATTGTATTTAATGTCCCTGAAATGTATATAGTTCCCCCTTGGTATCTGTGGGGGACTGGTTCCAGGACCCCACACAGATACCAAAGTTCATAAATGCTCAAGCACCTTACGTAAAATGGTATATTTGCATATAATCTATGCCTGTCCTTCTGTACATTTTAAATCATCTCCAGATTACTTAGAGTATCTAACATAATGTAAATGCCATGTAAATACTTTCTATATATTTTAATTTGTATTATTTTTAATTTTTTTATTTTCAAATATTTTCAATCATGAACCTGTGGATATGGAGAGTTGACTGTACTTAAAAATGGTTAAGATAGTATGTTTTATGTTTTGTGTATCTTACCACAAGAAAAAATGGGGAAAAAAAAGAATACCTCTTACAGGAACTCTCATAGCAGCATTATTCGTAAGTCAAAAAGTTGAAACATTGTAAATATCAATTGAGGAATGGATAAAAAAAAAGTGGAATTGAAATGGAGTATTATTCAGCAATGAAAAGGGATGAAGTACTGAAACACGCTATATGACATGAGTAAATGTTGAAATTATTCTAACTGAAAGAATCCAAAGACCACACATTTTCCTGTATACGAAGTGTTCAAAACAGGGGAATCCATTTTAACAGAAAGTAATCAGTTATTGTATGGGGCTGAGGAATGAAGGAGGTCATGGGAATGGGGACCCACAGAAGTAAGTGGCGATTTCTTTTTGGTATAACAAAAGTTCTAAAATCAAATTATACTGATGGCTGCACAATTCTGTGAATGTACTAAAAAAAAAATCAGAAAACTGTCTACTTCAATGTGGTGAATATATGGCATATAAATTATATCTCAATAATGTTGCAAAAACCTCAGCAACTCTTTCCCCTTAAAAAGAAAAATGTCATATAAAAACCCAGAGGACTTATTTTTAAATACTAAATAAGTAAAAATAAAATAGTAAGTATGTGGTTAATGTAATCCAGACACTTACTGTTGGGGAAAGGAGTTAAGTAAACAGAGATGATACAAAATCACTTCTACGATATTCTTGCCCAAAGCTACATTATCTTATTTTAATTATAATGAATGTTACACAACCACAAATTGAGGAACATTCTATAAGTTAGCTAGTGAATCCATGTCCAAATTGTAAGACTCAAGAAAAAGAGGCTGAAGAACTGCCCTAGATTAGAAGAAAAGAAGAAGACGTAAAAACACAATGCAGTGTGGGATTCTGGATTATAAACTAGAACAGAAAAAAAGACATTACTGGGACAATTTGTGAAATTTGGGTAAGGCCTGGAGATTAGTAAATAGAACGTTTCCAATATTAATTTCCTGGTTTTGATAATTTTGTTGTGCAGGAGTTACATAAAATGTTAAAATTTGGAGAATCTCTATAAAGGCATATGGAATATATTTGTATTCGTAGCTTTTTTTCTAAAACTGAAATCACATCAAAATAAAAGGCTAAAATATAACATTATTAAATAAATATGGTCTCAGGGAAGTACAAATTAGCCTGCAATGGGAGAAAAATAAGCAATCAAGTATAAAAAGAAGGTAAATAAACCACTTATGCTATTAAGGATTTAAGGGATCGGAAGATCTATAAGATTTACTAGTGTTCCTATAAGCCTTCTGTTCTGATTATACAATCTAAAATCACTTCTGAGACTAAGTAACCTGTGTAACATTTTGAGAAGAAAAAATATCCTTAAGAAAGGTGTGATCACACCTAAAGACATATCTTTCAGCATGATTTCTTAAGATTGAAATCACATCACTAAGTCTGGTAATGATATTGCACCTTTGGAATTTTACAGAGTTTAGGTGCTTCTAACGGTAAAAAAAAAGTCAAGAAAATAGAAGTCTAATTATGGAGCCATTTAAAGGCATAGATATATTTCATTTCTGATATTAAAAAGTATAAACATTTTCTCAGTAGACTATATTAACCAAGATGCTAACATTTAACCCAAATCCTAGAAAACTACCTCTGTAATATCTATGTATATGTATTTTCAGGTTTTAAAAAGATAAACCGTTTCTTGAAAGTCTTCAATATGTGTTTCTGTGTACACCTGTACACACACGTTTTCTTAAAATTCTCTTCCAGAGATCTGCCTAGATTTTAGTTTTCTATGCCTACAGTTTAACTGACTTATACACTTAGTCAAGTCTTTTGACCCTTACAGTTTCTTCATGTACTAGACTCTATAATACCTATGCTATATTGCCAATTTACAACTGAAAATCCTGGGGGTGTAGCCAAGATGGCCAAATAGGAACAGCCCCGGTCTACAGCTACCAGCGTCAGTGTTGCAGAAGATAGGTAATTTCTCCATTTCCATCTGAGGTACCGGGTTCATCTCACTAGGGAGTGTCAGACAGTGGGTGCAGGACAATGGGTGCAGTGCACCATGCACGAGCCGAAGCAGGGCGCGGCATTGCCTCACTCGCGAAGCGCAAGGGGTCAGGGAGTTCCCTTTCCCTAGTCAAAGAAAGGGGTGGCAGACAGCACCTGGAAAATCGGGTCACTCCTACCCAAATACTGCGCTTTTCCAATGGGCTTAAAAAATGGCACACCAGGAGATTATATCCCGCACCTGGCTCGGAGGGTCCTACACCCACAGAGTCTCACTGATTGCTAGCACAGCAGTCTGAGATCACACTGCAAGGCAGCAGCAAGGCTGGGGGAAGGGTGTCTGCCATTGTTCAGGCTTGCTTAGGTAAACAAAGCAGCCTGGGAAGCTCAAACCACAGCTCAAGGAGGCCTGCCTGCTTCTGTAGGCTCCACCTCTGGGGGCAGGCCACAGACAAACAAAAAGACAGCAGTAACCTATGCAGACTTAAACGTCCCTGTCTGACAGCTTTGAAGAGGGTAGTGGTTCTCCCAGCATGCAGCTGGAGATCTGAGAACAGGTAGACTGCCTCCTCAAGTGGGTCCCTGACCCCCGAGCAGCCTAACTGGGAGGCACCCCCCAGTAGGGGCAGACTGACACCTCACACGGCTGGGCACTCCTCTGAGACAAAACTTCCAGAGCAACGAACAGGCAGCAGCATTTGCAGTTCAGGAAAATCTGCTGTTCTACAGCCACCACTGTTCTGCAGCCACTGCCGCTAATACCCAGGCAAACAGGGTCTGGAGTGGACCTCTAGCAAACTCCCAACAGACCTGCAGCTGAGGGTCCTGTCTGTTAGAAGGAAAACTAACAAACAGAAAGGACATCCAAACCAAAAACTCATCTGTACGTCACCATCATCAAAGACCAAAAGTAGATAAAACCACAAAGATGGGGAAAAAACAGAGCAGAAAAACTGGAAACTCTAAAAAGGAGAGCGCCTCTCCTCCTTCAAAGGAATGCAGTTCCTCACCAGCAACAGAACAAAGCTGGATGGAGAATGACTTTGACGAGTTGAGAGAAGAAGGCTTCAGACGATCAAACTACTCCGAGCCACAGGAGGAAATTCAAACCAATGGCAAAGAAGTTAAAAACTTTGCAAACAAATTAGATGAATGTATAACTACAATAATCAATGCAGAGAAGTGCTTAAAGGAGCTGATGGAGCTGAAAACCAAGGCTCGAGAACTACGTGAAGAATGTAGAAGCCTCAGGAGCTGATGCAATCAACTGCAAGAAAGGATATCAGTGATGGAAGATGAAATGAATGAAATGAAGTGAGAAGGGAAGTTTAGAGAAAAAAGAATAAAAAGAAACGAACAAAGTCTCCAAGAAATATGGGACTATGTGAAAAGACCAAATCTATGTCTGATTGGTGTACCTGAAAGTGATGGGGAGAATGGAACCAAGTTAGAAAACACTCTGCAGGATATTATCCAGGAGAACTTCTCCAATCTAGCAAGGCAGGCCAACATTCAGATTCAGGAAATACAGAGAACACCACAAAGATACTCCTCGAGAAGAGCAACTCCAAGACACATAATTGTCAGATTCACCAAAGTTGAAATGAAGGAAAAAATGTTAAGGGCAGCCAGAGAGAAAAGTCGGGTTACCCACAAAGGGAAGCCCATCAGACTAACAGCGGATCTCTCGGCAGAAACTCTACAAGCCAGAACAGAGTAGGGGCCAATATTCAACGTTCTTAAATAAAAGAATTTCAACCCAGAATTTCATATCCAGCCAAACTAAGCTTCATAAGTGAAGGAGAAATAAAATCCTTTACAGACAAGCAAATGCTGAGAGATTTTGTCACCACCAGGCCTGCCCTACAAGAGCTCCTGAAGGAAGCGCTAAACATGGAAAGGCACAACCGGTACCAGCCGCTGCAAAATCATGCCAAAATGTAAAGACCATCAAGACTAGGAAGAAACTGCATCAACTAACGAGCAAAATAACCAGCTAACATCATCATGACAGGATCAAATTCACACATAACAATATTAACTTTAAATGTAAATGGGCTAAATGCTCCAATTAAAAGACACAGAGTGGCAAATTGGATAAAGAGTCAAGACCCATCAGTGTGCTGTATTCAGGAAACTCATCTCACATGCAGAGACACACATAGGCTCAAGATCAAGGGATGAAGGAAGATCTACCAAGCAAACGGAAAACAAAAAAAGGCAGGGGTTGCAATCCTAGTCTCTGATAAAACAGACTTTAAACCAACAAAGATCAAAAGAGACAAAGAAGGCCATTACATAATGGTAAAGGGATCAATTCAACAAGAAGAGCTAACTATCCTAAATATATATGCACCCAATACAGGAGCACCCAGATTCATAAACCAAGTCCTGAGTGACCTACAAAGAGACTTAGACTCCCACACAATAATAATGGGAGACTTTAACACCCCACTGTCAACATTAGACAGATCAACGAGACAGAAAGTTAACAGGGATACCCAGGAATTGAACTCAGCTCTGCACCAAGCGGACCTAATAGACATCTACAGAACTCTCCACCCCAAATCAACAGAATATACATTTTCTTCAGCATCACACCACACCTATTCCAAAATTGACCACATAGTTGGAAGTAAAGCACTCCTCAGCAAATGTAAAAGAACAGAAATTATAACAAACTGTCTCTCAGACCACAGTGCAATCAAACTAGAACTCAGGATTAAGAATCTCACTCAAAACCCCTCAACTACATGGAAACTGAACAACCTGCTCCTGAATGACTACTGGGCACATAATGAAATGAAGGCAGAAATAAAGATGTTCTTTGAAACCAACGAGAACAAAGACACAACGTACCAGAATCTCTGGGACACATTCAAAGCAGTGTGTAGAGGGAAATTTATAGCACTAAATGCCCACAAGAGAAAGCAGGAAAGATCCAAAATTGACACCCTAACATCACAATTAAAAGAACTAGAAAAGCAAGAGCAAACACATTCAAAAGCTAGCAGAAGGCAAGAAATAACTAAAATCAGAGCAAAACTGAAGGATATAGAGATACAAAAAAACCCTTCAAAAAATTAATGAATCCAGGAGTTGGTTTTTTGAAAGGATCAACAAAACTGATAGACTGCTAGCAAGACTAATAAAGAAGAGAAGAATCAAATAGATGCAATAAAAAATGATAAAGGGGATATCACCAGTAATCCCACAGAAATACAAACTACCATCACAGAATACTACAAACACCTCTATGCAAATAAACTAGAAAATCTAGAAGAAATGGATAAATTCTTCTACACATACACCCTCCCAAGACTAAACCAGGAAGAAGTTGAATCTCTGAATAGACCAGTAACAGGCTCTGAAATTGTGGCAATAATTAATAGCTTACCAACCAAAAAGAGCCTAGGACCAGATGGATTCACAGCCAAATTCTACTACAGGTACAAGGAGGAACTGGTACCATTCCTTCTGAAACTATTCCAATCAATGGAAAAAGAGGGAATCCTCCCTAACTCATTTTATGAGGACAGCATCATCCTGATACCAAAGCCTGGCAGAGACACAACGAAAAAAGAGATTTTTAGACCAATATCCTTGATGAACATTGATGCAAAAATCCTCAATAAAATACTGGCAAACCGAGTCCAGCAGCACGTCAAAAAGCTTATCCACCATGATCAAGTGGGCTTCATCCCTGGGATGCAAGGCTGATTCAACATATGCAAATCAAGAAATGTAATCCAGCATATAAACAGAACCAAAGACGAAAACCACATGATTATCTCAATAGATGCAGAAAAGGCCTTTGACAAAATTCAACAACCATTCATGCTAAAAACTCTCAATAAATTAGGTATTGATGGGACATATCTCAAAATAATAAGAGCTATCTATGACAAACCCACAGCCAATATCATACTGAATGGGCAAAAACTGGAAGCATTCCCTTTGAAAACTGGCACAAGACAGGGATGCCCTCTCTCACCACTCCTATTCAACATAGTGTTGGAAGTTCTGGCCAGGGCAATTAGGCAGGAGAAGGAAATAAAGGGCATTCAATTAGGAAAAGAGGAAGTCAAATTGTCCCTGTTTGCAGATGACATGATTGTTTATCTAGAAAACCCCATTGTCTCAGCCCAAAATCTCCTTAAGTTGATAAGCAACTTCAGCAAAGTCTCAGGATACAAAATCAATGTACAAAAATCACAAGCATTCTAATACACCAATAACAGACAAACAGAGAGCCAAATCATGAGTGAACTCCCATTCACAATTGCTTCAAAGAGAATAAAATACCCAGGAATCCAACTTACAAGGGATGTGAAGGACCTCTTCAAGGAGAACTACAAACCACTGCTCAAGGAAATAAAAGAGGATACAAACAAATGGAAGAACATTCCATGCTCATGGGTTGGAAGAATCAATATCGTGAAAATGGCCATACTGCCCAAGGTAATTTATAGATTCAATGCCATCCCCATCAAGCTACCAATGACTTTCTTCACAGAATTGGGAAAAACTACTTTAAAGTTCATATGGAACCAAAAAAGAGCCCGCATCGCCAAGTCAATCCTAAGCCAAAAGAACAAAGCTGGAGGCATCACGCTACCTGACTTCAAACTATACTACCAGGCTACAGTAACCAAAACAGCATGGTACTGGTACCAAAACAGAGGTATAGATCAATGGAACAGAACAGAGCCCTCAGAAATAATGCCACATATCTACAACTATCTGATCTTTGACAAACCTGACAAAAATGAGCAATGGGGAAAGGATTCCCTATTTAATAAATGGTGCTGGGAAAACTGGATATCCATATGTAGAAAGCTGAAACTGGATCCCTTCCTTACACCTTATATAAAAATTAATTCAAGATGGATTAAAGACTTAAATGTTAGACCTAAAACCATAAAAACCCTAGAAGAAAACCTAGGCAATACCATTCAGGACATAGGCATGGGCAAGGACTTCATGTCTAAAACACCAAAAGCTATGGCAACAAAAGCCAAAATCGACAAATGGGATCTAATTAAACTCGAGAGCTTCTGCACAGCAAAGGAAACTACCATCAGAGTGAACAGGCAACCTACAAAATGGGAGACAATTTTCACAACCTACTCATCTGACAAAGGGCTAATATCCAGAATCTACAATGAACTCCAACAAATTTACAAGAAAAAAACGAACAACCCCGTCAAAAAGTGGGCGAAGGATATGAACAGAGACTTCTCAAAAGAAGACATTTATGCAGCCAAAAAACACATGAAAAATGCTCATCATCACTGGTCATCAGAGAAATGCAAATCTAAACCACAATGAGATACCATCTCACACCAGTTAGAATGGCGATCATTGAAAAGTCAGGAAACAACAGGTGCTGGAGAGGATGTGGAGAAATAGGAACACTTTGACACTGTTGGTGGGACTGTAAACTAGTTCAACCATTGTGGAAGACAGTGTGGCGATTCCTCAGGGATCTAGAACTAGAAATACCATTTGGCCCAGCCATCCCATTACTGGGTATATACCCCAAGGATTATAAATCATGCTGCTATAAAGACACATGCACACGTATATTTATTGCGGCACTATTCACAATAGAAAAGACTTGGAACCAACCCAAATGCCCAACAATGACAGACTGGATTAAGAAAATGTGGCACATATACACCATAGAATACTACACAGCCATAAAAAATGATGAGTTCATGTCCTTTGTAGGGACATGGATGAAACTGGAAATCATCATTCTCAGCAAACTATCATAAGGACAAAAAATCAAACACCACATGTTCTCACTCATAGGTGGGAATTGAACAATGAGAACACATGGACACAGGAAGGGGAACATCACACTCCGGGGACTGTTGTCGGGTGGGGGGAAGGGGGAGGCATAGCATTAGGAGATATACCTAATGCTAAATGAGTTAATGGGTGCAGCACACCAACATGGCACATGTATACATATGTAACAAACCTGCACATTGTGCACATGTACCCTAAAACTTAAAGTATAATAATAATTAAAAAAAACCCTGAAAATCCTACCATTCTCATTTAAACCTTCCCATCATATCCCAGAGTTATGGTTGAGAGCATCAATTGACATGAGGCACTTGAAAGCATTTGGGAAAGAAGGAATTATTTTAGCTTGTTGAAGTATGGATTGAGTAGGTGACATGATAATTTAGTAAGCTTACTATTAAAAACTACAAATACATTTTTCACATTCTCTAAGTAGCCATTATTATAGAAGGAAGACCCATGATTTTAGAATACACATATGGTGGAAATTAATGTTCAAGTGACTATAGTTCAAGCAAGACTTTTACCATATAGTAGAAAAAAGTCTAGATTTTCAACTAGCAAACACATTCAATTCGACATCATGAAATACTGAGTTCTATTTGCTTGGATAAACTTAGTTTTCCCCTTGCATTTGCAGCAGTGTAGCATTCCGATTACAGGCATTTCAGGGATCCATGATGGCCTCCAGACTATTTCTTTTCTATTAGTCAGAAAGAGGCTGAGCTATTCTAACACAATTTAATCATGTTTCTTCCACAGCTGTATGGATGATTTTCATGTCAACAGGTCTAGAGCCTGCTCACCAGATACAGAGGTGGAAATAAAGTACTGACTCTTGAATGGCAAGACACAAGCTCTGCAAAGACCGTGATAAGAGAGAATGAGCTTTCGTTCTCTGCTTAACCAGTTCCGTTCCTCTCCTTTATCCTCCCCTCTGTCTACTTGGCACATCACTGCCACTCGGTACAGCCCATGGGTTGCAAAGAGGATTATTTTATTGTTGACAAAGAAATAGGAGGCTCATGTTCTTCTGTAGAAATGTAGCACTCAGAATATAGTACTACTCTTTACTGATAGCATGTTATGAACCTGTTTTTCAATAATTTCCTCTGAAGAAAATACAGGCATTTATACATAACCCCCACTGAACTCCAAGTATCCCTGTACTTATGAAGAATATACACACATTCACTAATGATAACATGGTTATCAACTATATGCAGAGCATGGTCAAAAAAGAGAAATCACCCTCACCATGAATGAACTTATGTCTAATATGTAAAGGCAGAAAATAGGTACATATACAGTTAAGCACAATTTGAAGGGGAGAAAAATACTCTTTAGGTGATAAATGTGTTGTTGCAATAGAAAATAACTCATCTTAGATAGCCTGGCCAGCAAGAACTTGCCTAAGATGGTAACATTTACGAGAAAATAGAATGATCTAGCCATGTGATATTTGGGAGCTATTTTACAGGCCAATGTAACAGTATCTGAAAATGCTCTAGGTTATGTTCCAGAAACTGATAAAAGGCCAGACTTGATGGAACGCAGTATCCATGAGAAGAGTGGTTTTATATGTGGTTGGAATGATAGGTGATACCTATCACCTGTAATAATAATAATAAGCTGTGGCATGGAGCTTTCTTTTATTTTTTCTTCTAAGTGCAATGTGAGGAAAGTGATGGGTTTTAAGTAGTGGACTGTCATGGTCGAATTCATTAAAATTCTAGCTGTTGTGTGGAGTACAGATTAAATAAGGCAAATAATGAAATTCAAAGCAATGGTTAGAGAGATAGATCATGTTGGACTGGATTACACTAGCAATGTAAATAGAAATGTAAAAAAGGTAGAGTTATTTAAGGTAATGTTGGCATTGTAACAGGACTTGCTGCTTGTCAGAATGGTAGGAACTAAAGAAAATGTCCAAAATAACTCTAAGATTCTGGTTTAAGTATGAGATCTGTAGCAATGACATTTTCTAAAATAGCTCTAAAATTCTTTATAGAAAAAAATTTGTTTTGTGAGTTTTATTAATGACTTCTAATGTTTCTATAAAACCTCATGGAAATGGCCAGCCACCGCTTGAAAATATGCTCAAGATGATTAGTCATTAGGCAAATGCAAATCTGAACCACAATAATGTATCACTTCATACCATCAAGGATGCTAAAATTTTTAAAAAGACAAAGAAAATAAGTGTTGGCAAGGATATGGAGGAACCAGAACCTTCATACATTCCCAGTGGGAAAATAAGATGCTTCAGCCACTGTGGAAAACAGTTTGGTGTTTTCTCAAAAAGTTAAACAGAGGATTACCATATTACCTAGTAGTTACACTTTTAAGTATATACCCAACAACAACAACAAAAATAAAACAGGTACTAAAACAAATACATATTCACACACACATTAATAGCAGCACTAGTCACAAAAGAAAAAGGCTGAAAATAGCCCAAGTACACGTTAATGGATGAATGAGTAAGCAAACTGTAGTAAATACATGTAATGAGATATTGTTCAGCATGTATTCAGGTTATAATGTGAGTGAAGAATTGATACATGCTACAGTGTGGAAGAACCTCAGAAACATTATACTGAGTGAAAGCAGCCAGACACAAAAATCATATACTGTATAATTCCATTTATATCTAGAATATCCTGAATGGATAAATCAATGGGAAGACAGAATGCAGACTGGTTGTTAGCAGGGGCAGGGAATAGTGGAGAGCAACTGCTTAATGGGTACAGGCTTTTCTTTCAGGGTGATGAAAATGTTTTAGAACTAGATAGATGTGGTGGGTGCAAAATACTGGGAACACATGAACTAAATGCCGTTGGAAGGTTCTCTTCAAAAATGGTGAATTTCATGTTATGGAAATGTTACCTCAATTAAAAAGACACTCATAGAAATGTGATTTTGTACTTTGAGATAAAGCTAATTTCCAAAGCCAACAAGTCATCAGTATATCATCCATTTAACCATTTATTCATTGCACAAATATTGATTAAGACTGTACCAGATGCTGGCCGGGTGCGGTGGCTCACACCTGTAATCCCAGCACTTTGGGAGGCCAAGGCGGGTGGATCATGAGGTCAGGAGATCGAGACCATCCTGGCTAACACGGTGAAACCCCGTCTCTACTAAAAATACAGAAAATTAACCAGGCGTGTTGGCGGGTGCCTGTAGTCCCAGCTACTCGGGAGGCTGAGGCAGGAGAATGGTGTGAACCCGGAAGGCAGAGCTTGCAGTGAGCCGAGATCGCCCCACTGCACTCCAGCCTGGGTGACAGAGCCAGACTCTGTCTCAAAAAAAAAAAAAAAAAAAAAGAAAGATTCTACCAGATGCTGGCTCCCACTATTTGGGGATAACTATAATATCCCCAATGTATAATCGGTCTTCAGAGAATAGACTGTATAGTAAGTGAAGAGAAACATGCTAATATATATATATGTACAGGCATATATGTATATACACACACGTGCTAACATATAAATACTTGTTTTCCAGTCTGCCAATGGGCATACTGACACCTACCCCCACTGCCTTACATGGGTCAAATGAGAAAACATATAAACATACTTTATGGAGGGTCTGTCAGCTAACATACTGGTATATGCTCAATAGTGTCTTTCCCATTGGCTTCTCCCTCTCATTAATCTCCCACTCATATCACATAAGGAACAAAGCTAGCTTTACATTTTAAAATGCAATGTGTGTTACCACTGGTGGTCATTTCTCTGATATCTGACATTTTTCCTCAATTTTTCCTTTGGTTCAAGCTATTTGTACCTTTCTAAAATACTGAAGATACCTTAGGGACTATTCACTTAGCAGAATTCTACAAATTGAAGAAATCAAAGGTTGCAGTACATGTAAATAGTCATCCTTTACAAAGCTAGTTAATTCACATTCAGCCAAGACCTCTGGGCACCCAGTCAAGGTCTAGTGGTGTTTGTTGCATCCTGCATTTTGCTTCATCTGTGCAAGCTTATAGTTATAAGAGTGAAACAGTATAAAGTCTAATTTCTAAAAGGCCAAACCCATAAATTACACGTCTGGATTTCTAATTATCATTACATGCAACTAATCATCTAATTCTTCATAGAAAGTTTTTATAAGCCTCTTGAAGTTTCCAAAGATTTTTTTTCCTGAAGAAAAATATATTGCAACTCTAGATTCAACATGCAAAACTTACAGTTTGAAATCTCTCGTTGCATCTTCTAAAAAAAGATATAAAACAAGTAAAACGTAGAAATACAGAAAGTTATATAGAAAGGCAAAATTAAATAATAGAGAACTATGGAGTGGCTGCTAATAGCAGTTTTGTATGTTTTCTTGCTGTTTCTTTTTCATACTGAAATTTATCTTTCAAGTTCCAGCTCCAGGGTGAACTGAATACCGGGTGAACTGAATACAGCTCCAGTCTGACTTCCAAGTCTCCTTTGGAACTCTTTACAAAAACCAAGAGAGATTGTAACTAATCTTTAGCGCATCTGGCGTGTAGGCACCCAGTCTTTAATTCCATCCCTGAAATGGCAATCTTACCAAAAATAGATGACTAGACCTTCCCTTGACTTCTCCCTCCTGTCCAGATGCACAAGCCCTCTTACTGACATCCCAGGGCTATTCATTACAATGAACAAACATAGTCGAACACACATCTCTAAATGATCTCTATAGACTTGTGCTCCAGGGATGGCAGATTCATTCAGATATTGGAAGGGCTTTCTACCAAAGAAGACAGGAGAAGGAAAAAGGCATTCCTTTATTCAACAGGCAATTAGAGAGTATCAACTGGGAATGCTGGGGCTATGCTAAGTGGGAAGAGGAAGGTTCCAGTCGTGCCCCATGCACTACTCAGTTTGGTTAGGGAGAAAATATACAAACCAATTATACCTACATTGATAGCTATAATGATAGTCTAGAGGTGACAGAGGAAATCAGATGGAAGTATTGAAGATTGCATAGATTCTGGAAGGTAAAAGAATGATAAGAGAGAACAATGCAAGTATTTCAAGCAAAAAGAATACGGGAAGCCAGGGGACCTAGGCAGAGTGTGCACCGCCCTTTTACAGGAACTCTAAGGAGTCCATGATACATGGAGCAACGGGTACTGGTTAGGCCAGGCACAGTGGCTCACGCCTATAATCCCAGCATTTTGGGAGGCCAAGAAGGATGGATCACCTGAGCTCAAGAGTTTAAGACCAGCCTTGCCAACACAGGGAGACCCCGTGCCTACAACAAATTTAAAAATTAGCTGGATGTTGTGGCACACCTGTAGTCCCAGCTACTCGGGAGCCTGAGAGGTAGAGGATGCAGTGAGCTGTGATGGCATCGAGGCACTCCAGCCTGGGTGACAGAACGAAATCTCATCTCTTAAAAGGGAGATACAGGTTAGAGGGAATAGAATATCTAGAGATCAGTAAGAAGATAAAAGCAAGATCATTTAAAACCTTGAGAGTGGGATTAGTAGGTTGGACATGAACACAAGGACACCATCTTTTAATAAGGCATGAGCACCAGCGTCTGGGAAGGAGCACGAGAGAGAAAGGGATACAGGATGGGAAGCAGTCCGTGAATAGCAGCCAGCCCAACAGTGGCTATCTCCTGGCCTTTCTCCCGCTTCCCTAGTTCACGTTCGATTCTTAGTTCTTTATATTTAATCAATATTTTCTGACCATCAATCTTATGATGAGGAAGATACTTCAGAGGGACAAGAATGAAAACAACAGACATTATTCATGCACATCCTGTGGCTTAGAGTTTATTCGTCGAGATAGACAAGTCCATACATAATTATAAAACACAGTGACTAGGCCCTAGAAGAAGGTCACAGGGGGCTTTGTGAAAAAGGGAAGAGAGAATACACCATACTTCGGTGTCATGAGTGGGAGGTCAGGGGAGTCTTTGAGTGGAAGTTTAATGCTTTGGGTTAAAAGTTATACAGGAAGGAATATTATAGACAAAGGGACAAGTGCAGAACAGACAAGGAGTGAGGGTGGAAGAAGGATGAAAGTAAGGTTTTGTGAGATTGAAGGTTAAGTGAGCAATTTTCTTAGAGCTTGCAACAATTACAGAGAAGCTCTCGCCCTTTAGGAGCCCTCCCAGAGATCTGACCCTTGTCCTAGTACAGCCTGGTGATGGAGGAAGACCACAAGGACCCTGCAGTGGCCAAGAAGTAGGGTCAGAGGGTCAAGTCCAACCATCCTTTCCACGGTGACCCGTCTGACTCAGTAACTCCCAAGTCCTCTCCTCCTGCCTCCCTTTCCTCTCCTATTTGCTCTTTCTCCCACCACCCAGTTCTGATTTCTCTCTCTGCTTCTCTCCCTCCAATAACTCACACTAGGTGGGAACTGTTTTCCTTCTTAAAAGAACACATTCATATTCCCAGGTTCTATTTTGGTGGGGGAAAGATGATTACCTATACATTAAAAAACAAACAAACAAACTATCAAAGGGCAGTGTTTTTCTTGAATATGGCTCTGCACTGATTCTTAATGTAGACTTAAAGAGAAGGGGAAGAAGCCGGGCACAGTGGCTCAAGCCTGTAATCCCAGCACTTAGGGAGGCTGAGGTGGGCGGATCACGAGGTCAGGAGATTGAGATCATCCTGGCTAACACGGTGAAATCCCGTTTCTACCAAAAATACAAAAAATTAGCCGGATGTGGTGGCATGCACCTGTAGTCCCAGCTACTCAGGAGGCTAAGGAAGGAGAATCGCTTGAACCCAGGAGGAGGAGGTTGCCGTGAGCAGAGATCACACCACTGCACTCCAGCCTGGGCAACACAACAAGGCTCTGTCAAAAAAGCAAACAAAACAGGGAAAGACAGAAAAATATCTCCCTACCCCTCAGTTGTCTATGGTCTTGATTTCTCTCCTGACTTGAATAACAGCCACCAATGTGTATCTAAGCACAATCAGTGAGGAGCTACCAATGGCCTTTGTAGCAGTCTTTAAAAGTGATCCCTGTTTTCATATATTTCATAATCCCAGTTTCACTTAAAATGTGTTCTCCTATTGTACAGATCAGTATTAGTATTTTAATGTATGAAATTCAGTGTGCTATCATAGTTCATGGCTAAACCTTCCTGAAACTACCTATTTTCTGAAGATGTGCTAATATAGGTGTAAAGACGAAAGTATGGAATATCTGGTCGAAAGAGCATAGACTTAGGCCTTGGACAGATTTGCAGATAAATCCCATCTTCATCACTTGCAGTTTTGCCACTTTGGGCAGTTTTTTATTCCACAAGATTTTCTGAATTTGTGAAATTAATATGATAAATCTTTTCTTAATCTGTACCTTGAATATTTCCTTGAGATCCCATGACCAGCCTACCTGCTGCCTTCTTTTCTTCAAAAACATCTATTTAGTGCCAGATAGGTACTGACAAGCCAGCAAGCTGAATGTGAAGCTTATTTTATTTATTTTTGTGGGGAGTCAGTCTCTGTGTCACCCAGGCTGGAGTGCAACGGCACAACCTCAGCTCACAGCAACCTCTGCGTCCCAGGTTCAAGCTATTATCATGCCTCAGCCACCCGAGCAGCTGGGATTACAGGTGCATGCCACCAAGCCTGGCTGTGTGTGTGTTGGGGTGTGTGTGTGTGTGTATGTGTGTGTGTGTTTATTTTTAGTAGAGACAGGGTTTCGCCATGTTGGCTCGGTTGGTCTCGAACTCCTGGCCTCAAGTGATCCTTCCACCTCGGCCTTCCGAAGAGCTAAGATTACAGGCGTGTGCCATCATGTCCCACCAACTGGCTGTGAGGTTTAAATGAGATATGTGAGGTACTGGGTCCAGTGCTTGGCACATAGTAAGTACCCAGTAAAGGCCAATTATTTTATTATTGCTCAAGATAGTTTATCAGTTTTCCAAGCAAACATTTCCATAGCTTCTGAAAAATACAGAATGCTTAGCTTACTTGATATGTTGTATGTATGTCACATCAGCTTGATACTCTTTTCATTTATTGCTGATTAGCTGTACATTCTTAGAAGCTAAAAATATATTGGTACAAACCTGTTACTTTTCACATGTGGAAAGCACATTAGCAGTTTCAAAAACAAATCCTTGGTTGATTTCTAAACGATGGAGGTAAAAATTCTTATTAAACTACAGAAAGGTAGAACTGATAAATTTTTGAATCATTGCTTTTTAAAGTAACAGCTCACTCTTTAAAAATTTAATGTGTATTGGAAAGACAATATAAAAAATGGCATACATGAGTTTGAAATGATAAAAATGTCATTATGACCTTCATGGATTTTTCTCTAGCCTAAGTAATCCCACTAAACCCTACAGATTGAAGAAGGCATCTTCAATCATTTCACTGCTTTTGCTCTGGATTGTGGTTCCCCCCACCACCATTTCTCACTACTACATCTTTCTTAAAAGAACGACATTAAATGGTAAGGCTTTAAACGAAAGTGACTTGTCAAGGGGACTGGCTTAGATCCTGATTCTATGGATTTTACTTCCTTTAATTATATTGAATATGTCTAGCATGTGCTTTACTGTTTCAAAGGAGTCAGCATCTCTATTTTGAAAGATGTATAAATATAAGAAACCCATTGCAGTAATTTTTGTTATGCAAATTTCTGTTCAAAAGAACAGGCTCTCAAGGTACTAAAATTTAAGTAGGCCTATTTCTGACCTAAAATTAATATAGGAACAGAGAAAGAGTTATGCAACGAGAACAAAAAGGAATAAGCAGCACAAGGATCTGATGACATCAGTTTCTGCCAATGTGCCTGGGATAAGTCCAGTTTCCAATTTTCTTGTCCATTCCAGGATATACTACCACCTCTGGCCTACCAGTAGAAATGAGGTTTCCTTTTAAAAAAGAAAATTCCCTTAAGAATATAGACTGCCTTCAACTTGGACACTGGTGCTAACTCAGAAGTCTGCAAGCCCAGCAGAAATGAGATATTCATTTCCTAGAAAGGATTCTATTAAGGATTCTGAGTTGTTTAGATTCAAAATATTAAGCTAGAAAGTAGATTCGTGAAGAAAATGAGAGAAGAGAGATACTAGAGGTAAAAAACCTGGCAAAGGGAGGCACTGAAAGATGAATTCTGGGGAGGTGACGAGAGGATACCCCAAAACCAAATCTCACCTACTTCACAATTTTGCTAGCGACCAATCCTATAGTTAGAAAAAAAAAAAAATCCCCTTCCTCTTTCCAGTGCCCAGGCATGTTGTCCTCTCCCAAAGCAATCTACACGATCTACCTTTCCAACCCAGCACAAGCCATCATCTGTTGAGACAGACGATCTATTTTTCCCTTAATTCACACTCAGTTATGATGGCAGATATTCCATCAGCATTATCTCTTCCAAAAGAGGAGTCTAGTTATCCAAAAAACAGAAGAGAGAAATTCAGGCAGCTGTGGTGAAAGAGTTTCTAATTTTGAGTAGGGGGCTACTCCGTATAGGGCAAGCCAGAATTGCTGGAGGGCTGCCATCTGCTCTTTCGAAATGTATATAGCTGATACCCATTTGCTACTCCAAACCCATTCGTTTTTCTAGATCTCAAAAGTTATTTCTCTGAATGTGGTTTTGATTTGTGGGTTGGAAGTGTAAGGGTGGGGGTGTATCTAGCCTCCAGGGCAAGTGCTACCTACTACGTGCAGTCTTTTATAAATTCTTGACAAACTTTAACATAAAAATTAATTTATAAGAAAAGTGATTACTATTGCGTCTGCTACTAAGAATATCGGGATCCCAGGTGAGGCAGAAATCTTTGTAGGAGAAAAGAAACTTAATTGTTTGCAGTTTTCAGTGAAGATAATAGGAAATCACTTTGGGTAGATGCTGAATTTAGGAAGATCACCCAAATAACCTTTCATTTGTACAAATACTATCTTAGGATAGTAGAAACAGCTAGGACCATGATATATTCTAATAGCAAATATTCCAGAGTAATCAATTACGGGTTTAGGCTAAATTTCTGCAGATATAATCTTCCCTCAGTATCCATGGAGGAATGGTTCCAGGACTCTTGGCGGATACCCAAATCCAAGGATGCTGATATTCCTTTATATAAAATGGTGTATCAGCATATAACCTACACACATCCTCCTGTATACTTTTAATTATCTCTAGATTCCTATAATACCTAATATAATGTAAATGATATGTAAACCGTTACCATTGTTCCCTAATGTAACAAGAAAAAATAGTCTATACGTGTTCAGTACAAATGTAACCATTCTTTTTTTTTCCTGCAGTATTTTCAATTCACAGTTGGTTGAATCTATGGATGCGGAATACACAGACGCAAAGGGCCAAATGTACATAGGTTTTCTCGTGAAGCAGGAATAGGGATTTGGGGGAAGGAAGAAGCTACTGTCTATCTGATGAGGAGAAGCTCTCATGACAGGCTGAGGGTCGGGTGAGAGGCAGTGAGCTAGAACCTTTTTGAGAGCAAAGATGTCTAATACCCAAATTTAAGTTTGCCTTTCTATGTTACCCTCTTCTTGTGTATTCAACTCTTGAGTAAATTTTGGCATCAGTCAAATTAGAGTCAGCTTTGTCTTAGCTAGCCTTGGGGTAGAAGAGTAGAAGTTGTGAATACATTTGAGGGCAAAGAGATACAGGGAGCTGCAAGACTCCAAGATGTTCGAGCAGCTTCCACAACCTCCCCTGCTAGAGTACCATTTCTAGTACCACCCCAAGGCCTTCCAAATACTCAAGAGGAGGTCGCATTTGTAGAAGTCATATTGCATGATGATTCCAATGGCTCAAGAGGGAAAAGAAAACTAGTACTGACCCCAGAAGGCTGAAAAATTGGATATTCCTTGAGTTAAAAATAGTAATTTACATTTTTCCAGTATTTCTTTGATCTAGGAATTGTGTTCTATAAGTTCGTCTCATTTAATCCTCACAGTAACTCAATGAATTGGTTATAATCATTATTACATACTCATTATAATCATTTTGAAGATGAGAGAACAAAAGTTCTCAGAGATTCAATATTTTGCCCAAGGTCACTTAACAATGAGGGAACATTTCTATAATTCACACCCACATCTAAACTCTTAACCACTAAAGTATACTAATTTTAGCAGTATTTAATTTTTAAAACTTCTGTTTTCTCATGACAGAAAATGAAACACAATATGCTTTTCTCAAATACAACCAAACTTGGCCCTGTGTAAGCCAATCTTCAATTCCTTTAATTCCTTTCATTTGAGATATGAAAAGGGTCATAGCTTAAATTTTCCTCAGAAGACAGACGTCTGTACACATAAAGCACGACCAGGGCCCACAACACAATCCTGAGTTGCTCAGTTTTCCTCAAAGGTGCATTGAATATACCTGCCATTGAATGTTGCTATTTCCCATGATAAAGGGCCCATGATGGTATCTCTAGTACGAAGGATGTCAACCAGCAATAAAGGCTAATTCTACCGTTCCACTCCAGGGCCGATGTCTACAGATACACCGAATGCAGCTAGAGTTAATGGCTTTATTTCAAAGATTTTTCAACAGTTTCAAGCAGTGTTTCTTCACTAGGAATACTTCGGACAATGTATATATCTTAGCCAAGTATCTTCTAAAAAATACCTTTCTTCTGTTTTCTCATTTATCATTAGTGAGCACTACGCAGGTATTTTTTAGAAACATTACAAAGATACTGACAAGTTACTGCTTCATCCGCTGATGGTAAATATTAAAGTTTTATTTGATGAGTAAATATTAGATTTAAAGGTTATGAGAAATTAACAAAGCCTTTGGTGGGAATAAGAGAGAAACAAAGAGGGTAAGAGAAACAGGGAGAGACAATATGTAAAGAATTCTAAAATTATAAGATATTTCCCTTTTCTGCTCTGTTCTTATTAAAAGTTGTTTCAGAATTCTTGCTTTTCTAAATTTGGATAATGATCTTCATGTTTCTTTCACAGCTTTTAATGTTTATCAATTTTATTTTTTTCTACTTTATTAATGTTTAAAATCTTGCTTTGATTTCCTTCTTGCTATACCCAGCGGCTAGATGAAATGTAAAAAATATTATTTATTAGAGAAAAAAGCTCACTTGTAAAAACCAATGATAAGTATTACAATTACTTTTCACTGAAGATGTAATTATACATAGATAACTTCCAATTGGAGAAATAGCAGAGTGATGGGAGAGTAAAGAAAAAAAAAAAGATAACCCAATGCACCCAACAATTATTTTCTCAATGACTATAGATTCTCAGGTCCTTTGAGATTATGCAAGTCAGAACTTCCTTGGATTTACATACAACTTAGTATTTGTATATGCATCACCTAAAACGAAAATAGAATAGAGAAACACGAATACTACATTCAAAATTCTCATTATATCTGCCACTGCATTCTAGTGGGTATCTTTAGATTTTAGTCAAAGTACCTCTCCTGCTCATCGGAGTATTTGTCATCCCTGATCACCATATCCTTAGCTAAACTTTAATGGGCCACTGTTAGAGAATTGCATGTTTACTATTGTGAAGGTTTATAAAGATATTAATGAGTTCTAGTAATTTATTGGTATAGATCGCATATTCTACATTTATAAAATGTAACACTAGATAAGCCATATTTCCTGACCTTTGAAATCATGTTCACAAGAAACAGAAATAAATATATTTGTAAACCTGCTTTTTAAAAAAAAACCATTGTCCTACAGAACTCATTTAATTTTTTTGTGATTTTTATTGAATAGATTAAAACTTACAAAATGAGTAACATGCACTTGATGTGTGATTCAAATTAAATGACTAAAACTTTTTTTATCATTTTGTTACATAAAGTACCTTCAAGTTATTGGCAGATGTTTAATTTCCAAATCAATAGGCTACTTTCTCAGGCTTTTAAGTACAATGATTGGCTATTAAGCTCTTGGAATTCATACTTTGAACAAATGGAATACTGACCCAGAAGGCTTATTTATGAGTTTTCTTTTTTCTCCCCAAGTCAAATAATTTTTAATTGGAACTATTGTTTAGTAAACTGGGTCTGAGTATGTGGGTATAGTATTGACCCCAACCTACTAGAGGTGAGAAAGCATTTCAGTCATAGGAGGCAAAGTAGATTGATGGCTGCTATCATCTGGTCAAACAATATTAATCCACCATCAAATTAAAGGAGCACCAAAAGTGATGACTGTTATTTTAAAAAATCAATCACAGCCCAAATGATGGCATCCATCTTGAGATACATTTCTTCGTCTCCTCCAAAGGTGATGTATTTTTAAGTTTTAGCACTGAAATGACAGAGAATCACTGATAGACTGAGGGACTCTTGGAGATGTTCTTCAAATATTTCAAAGGGAATAAAAACAAGAAAATGCATTCATGAAGTTGTGACATCTAAAATTGTTATATCTGTAGTAAATAACTTTTTTCATAGTCAGTAGAGGGTGTCTATGGTGTGTTACACCTGAACAATTTCCTGACCACATTCAGCCTCTAGCATCATCTCCCAAGGAAAGAAAGTTTTAAAATTAGGGCATCCCTGCAGATGGGGAATGAAAATGAACATGTCTATGTGAAATAGTTTAGGAATTAAGCTTTTGATTATGAAAAAATGTAAACACATTTATAGATAAAATAATTAGAACCCCTATGTACACATCACTCAATTTCAGCAAACATTAATTTTCCGCTCTTGGGCTTCTTATATCCCTCCATTCACCACCCAGCACCCCTCCACACACACTGCAACCTTTGTTTGCTGCCTTTTTTCCCCCCTCAAGGCAGAGAGTCTTACTCTGTCGCCCAGGCTGGAGTACAATGACATGATCTAGGCTCACTGCAACTTCCGCTTCTCGGGTTCAAGTGATTCTCCTGCCTCAGTCTCCTGAGTAGCTGGGATTATAGTTGCCTGCCTTTATGCCCATCTAATTTTTATATTTTTAGTAGAGACAGACTTTCATCATGTTGGCCAGGCTGGTCTCGAACTCCTGACCTCAGGTGATTTGCCCACCTCAGGCTCCCAAAGTGCTGGAATTACAGGCATGAGCCACCATGCCCGGCCCTTTGTTAGCTTCTTGCTGAAGTGCACAAAGCAAAACTCAAATATCTTATAATTTCACCTGTAGTTACTATTGTATTTCTGAAAGACTTAAAAATTAAACCAAAATATTCTCACACTTAAAGAAACTAACACAAAAAAAAACTATTGTTTATTACCCAAAGTTTTGAATTGTTCCCCAAATGTCTCAACATGTCTTTTTCCAGGTAGTTTATCTGAATGGATTTTTGTTGGTTTCCAATAGAATGACACTATCGTATTTATGGCATGACATTATATAAGATCCAATAAAAGTGTATGAATAATATTTCCTAAACATATTAATTTCCTAATTAACTTTATCCTCATAAAGTTCCTGATGAGTGAAAACAAAAAATCATATTTTATGTATGATAAAATAAGTAGTAATCCCTCAAGTCAAGTCAATATTAAAAGTTAACAGAAATCATAAGGCTCAAGGAGTTACAAGGTAAAGAGACACTCCTTTAGACCCAAATATATAAAACACATTGAGGGATAAAAGATGGATAGCTGAAATCGAACTGAGGATTTTGAATTTCCAAGCTCCTGGGGGGCAAGTTTGAACCTATTATATCAGTCTTCTATAAAGAATAGCGCCAAGTTCTTCTGCATACATACTTGTGAGGCTCAATTGAAAACATACTAGAAATCACCTAGCAGATATCCTAACTTTATGAGGATAAGGTCAATTAGGAAATTAATATGTTTAGGAAATATTATTTACACACTTTTATTGGATCTTATATAATGTCATGCCATAAATAGTGTAAGCACAAATAGTCACATGACACGGACTCAATACGCGCTGTCTAAATTTGGTCTTAGCCTGTAGTTCCTCAACTTCAAAGTTGTTTTACTGCCTACCTCAGGGGGCTTCGAGTCTTTTGATTCTACCAACTATTCATGCCCCCTCATCCACTAGATGACCTCACTTCCCAGCTTCCCAGTTAAGAGGTCAAGGTCAAGGATCATCTCTCCCTTGCATATTCCCTTCTATTCCTTGCCTTTCTCCAAGGTTGGCAAGCTTGACAAAACCACATCCTGGTAAAATTTAAAGCTGAAAATGCCTAAAGAAAAGCTCCATGTTATCAGTTGGTTTTACTAAAAATTCCTATCCAGGAATTTCAAAGTGAAATTTCTTAATGGCACCAGGCAAGCATATGATACCTTCTCAGTCCATTCATTCCCCTTCTCTAAGACTATTTTCTATATTCCTTCTTAAACCTTTACGATCTCCTCTTCTATCCTCTCTCCCCACCAGTGACCTTGCTCAGTATTTCACAAATAATATTAAAGTGAAGATGACTTCCCCAGACTGTCACCACCACATCCATTGATCTACTTGCATCTGCACCCTTATATTGTACTTTCTTGCCTGTTGTCATAGATAAAACAGCTATATTCCTTACTAAAGGAAACTTCTGTGCTCATGTACAGATGCCGTCTGCTTAGGCCTATTCATTCCAAGAAGTCATTTTTCTCCTACATTGATTTTTCTTTTATCCATTTGATTACTCCCCCCAGCACACAAACATGCTGTTATTTGCATTATATTAAGAAAAAAATTTTCTCTTGATTCTTTTTCTTCCAGCTATCATCTTGCTGTAGTCAGAAAAACACCTAACCTCCAAATATTCACATCCTAATTCCTAGGACCTATAAATATATTAGGTTACATGGAAAAGGGTAATTAAACTTGCAGATAAAATCAAGATTGCTAATCAGTTGACTTTAAAAATAGAGAGATTTCCCTGGATAGTATGGCTGGGCACAACGTAGTTACATGTGTCCTTAAAAAAGGAAGAGGGAGCTAGAAGAAAGCAAAAGATAGTAGCATGAGAAGGCCCCAACCTAACAATCCTGGCTTTGAAGACAGAGGAGAAGGATCACAAGCCAATGAATGCAAGTAGTCTCCAAAATCAGGAAAAGACAAGAAAATGGGTTCTCTCCTAGAGACTCTGGAAGGAATGCAGTCTTGCTGATACTTTCAGTCCAGTGAGTCTCACTTTGGATTTCTGACCTCCAAAACACTAATACGTTAAATTATGCCATTTTAAGTCACTAAATTTGTGGCAATCTGTAACAGCAGCAATTAGAAACTAATGCAGACCCCATTTCTTTGATCCCATTTTCAAAGACCATTCCTTCCTATGGCCTCTCTAATTTTTTTCAGTCATACATTTACATTTACAACATTGATCTTATTTCAACAATTGAAGCATTTGGCATAGATGATCACTCACTTCTACTGAATAGAATTTACCCACTGGTCTCCTAGAACACCAAGGCATCTCAGTTTTCCTTCTCCCTCAGGCATTACTTCCTTTGGCTTACTGTTTCTTTCCTCAACAATCTCTTACCATTGAGAGCTCCAGGACTTGGTCTTTGGAATTTTCCATCTACGTTTGCTTTCTCTTGACCTAATTCATTTTCTTAGGGTTTGTAATACCATCAATATGGCCACTACTGCTATATTTATGTCTCCAGCTTAGACCTCTCTCCCAAATTCCAGCATTATCTATCCATAGACATTAATCAATACCAAAGTGAAATCACTATTTATATCACAACCTGTCCTACTCATAGCCATCCCCATCTCAGGAGACAGTGTCCTTCTTTCAGCTGCTCATTTGGTCCTTCTCTTATCTTTCATTGTCACACCATACATCCGACTTATCAGAAGACCTCATTGTCTCTAACTTTAAGATATGTGCAGAACTGGAAAACATTTCACCTTCACCACGAAGCCTACTTCATTCTCCACAGCCATACACCGTATTCTCCATAGCCTCCTTTTCTCCCACCATTACTCCCTTCCCTACCCATCCACCCACAATCTATTGTTTTTAACACTTAAGTCATTTCACTCTTTGGTCTAATCTTGCAATAGACTCTACATTTCTCTCCAAATAAAAGTCAAATTGCGTTCAGGAGCCTGGCCCTATCAAATTTATACTGCTACTTGCTCAGGCTACTTGGACCACACTGGCCTCTTTGGTTTTCCATGATCATGCCCATCACTCTCCCTTTAGGGCCTTTGCAGAGCCATTTTCTTTCTCAGGAACTCTCTTTTCCTGGACTTTGTGCTGGGCTACCTGCCTCTCTGCTCCAGCTTTTTGCTCATCTCTCATTCACTCAATGAGGCCTACCCTCACCTGTTTTATATTTTATACTCTAACTTGCCCTCCAGCCTCTCCCCATCCTCTGGAACTCTCAAATTCTCTTCTCTCCACTTTTTTCCCCCCACAGCAATTATCGACTCTTAAAATCCCATGTGATTTGTTTATTACATTTATAGTTTATTATTGTTTCCCTATCCCATAATATATATTCAAGGGGAGTAGACATCTTTACCTGTTTTATAACCTGCTATATTCCCAGTACCTAGATGAGAACCTGCTACATAGCAGGACCTCAATAAATATATTTGGATACGTATTTACTTATTTGCCTACTTGCTATTGTCATTAGTACTCTATTGGTAATGGAATGTTCTAAATGAGAACTGATACTTACTGAAGTAAACATATAGCATGGTAATACTTGACAATATCCATACTTGTCTTAATGGTCAATAGTGTCCTTCTAATTGCTGGCAGAAATTTTCAGTTTCCATAGAGCAGGAAAAACGAAAGACTATAGATTACTAAATCAATAGCTAATTATCTTAAATATTAAAAGAGGATATAAGTTAAAATTTTAAAAATCATGTTTTCTATAAGAGGTTTCTCCAGTTGTTTTATAAGTTACCAAGTAGTTTAAGGAAAATACAGCTCTATAGACACAGTAAGAAATCAGCAGGGAAGGCATGAGCTGATAAATTAATGCACTCTTGGGTGTGAATTTTGACAGTTAATTATCTTTAATTAATTTAGGCATTGTTTGCCCTTCAAGATAAAAATGGATACCTAGTCATTCTTAGACCATCGTTTTATAATGCGATAAACTTGAGACTCCTATGTGTGACAAACTTTGTTAAAATAATATCCACATTAAATTACAAACGTCTCACACAAGGAGACTTGAAAATATGTAAAGGCCCCAAGAAATGAAAAATTATGGCCTCATCACTCCTCCAATCTTGTATTTAGTTCCAAATAAATAAAACTCTTTTTAAATCTAAGTGGGAAGAATTCAAAATATTTTCCCCATGTTGAGTATTTTAATGTTGTTAAATTACTTTTCAAAACAAAAAATTGTAACTTCCCACAAGATTCTAGTGCTGAATTGAAGAAGTCACCATAAAACCTTGTAACTGAGCCCCCAGATTTCAGTCCTGTTTACCTGCTGTTACACATTGAACTTACTAGTCAGAGAATTATGTTTTTTCACACATTCCTCAACAGGTTATTGGCTTTCTTGAGAGAAATACACAAGATTGTTCGATTCCAATTTCTGTTGAGTATTTCCCTACTCTCTCCCTACGTTGCCTGTAGTGCATATAAGGCTCGCTCATGACAGCATGCTCAATGCATTGGTTTGTCAAATACTTTTGCTTTGAGCACCAATCCCCCTACTTTGGGGAACACCCTGCTTTATACAAGAAAACTGATGTCCTCCCAAACTAAAGTTACCAGACATGCTACTAAGCTTGAATAAATTTACCTTCAGCGGTTAGTCTTGCTCCTCACTTGTGACCAGCACCCTCCTTCCAAAGCTGGGGAAAACTTACCTTTATTAACAAAGCCTCACAGACACCTTATATGTAAAACCTGGAGATACTAGTCAGTTGTCAATTAGCTATGTCTGGAGCTATGTCAATTAGCTATATAACGAATTGACAATTGACTAGCGCACATCAGGTGTATTCTATAACTTTACAAGCCATGTTGTAATAAAAATATTTTTTTTCAGCTGAAGAAAAACTGAAGGCTATTGAAGAGAAAAAAGGAAAAGGGAAGACAAGAGAATTGTTTTTGATGGTTCACTATCCTGTCGAGAAGTAACAGAGGGAGGAACCTCAAAAGCTTCAATTCTTCCCCTGCCGCATGGTTGAAACATAAACTAGTGGAACACTCGGCTTCATTTCAATCTGATGTTCCAGAGGATTTTTTGAAAAGCTATAATACACATTCTTATTTAAAGGCTGTTTAAAGGCATGAAGTATAATCTCTGAATTAACTTCAAAGGAACTGGAATTCTGATGCAGATGAGAGGCGCTTAGCTTCAGCAGCCCAGTGGCCCTTTGAAGACCTTTAATTGTATTTCATGTGCTGTATCCACCTCTTTACCATTTGGGGAAAGAGAAAAGGAGGCAAAGATGAACGTTTTTTACCTGCCTCAGATATAAGAGCTAAGAGGACTGCTAAGGTATTCATGAGGATAATAAACTATTGTTTGTGGTTGGCAAAACTTAAATAAAAAAAGACTCCATGAGAGAAAAGAGTGACTAGGGATGCATATCATCAAACATTTCACTACTTTACCTCCATTACTCTGATCCCAGCCTATCTCTTCTTTTATTTTTTTTACATAGAATCTCAAATTCCTATCAACTATTTAAATAATTGCTTTGTTGGTTTTATCTTACTAGCGAACAAATATACCTTTCCAATCCCTGTTAGACTAAAAGATTTATCTTTTTCTTTTCCTTTTTATTTTTATGTATTTTCAGGTCCTGGAACTAAAATTATAGAGGCTTATGCAAACAACATGGGAAAAGAGTTGTTTTGTAGTTCGCAGGCCAATGCAATCCACTGATTAAGCTACTTTATGGGATAAAGCTATTTATGTCAAAATATTACCTTCAGTGCAGCTGGGATTTAAGTATTTTCTTCACCTCCAAAATAACTGAATCAAATGGAAAAAGATTGCCTGTGTATTTGTCCTTTAATTAAAAACATAAACAGAAACATAACTGCAGACTATCACCTATGAATTAAAATGCTAATTTCTTTCAAAAGAAGGATTTATTTGATGTCCCCTTTGAAATATAAGAAATATGCAACAAAGAAAGGAGGAGAAAAATTCCTAGGAAGTCAAACACGCATTTGCAAAGCTAATTGAACAAATTCACCACCATTTGACATTTTGCTACAAGAAAAGCAGTCTTGCAGCTGGATAAAAGAACAATGGAAACAAAGACAGAAAAATACAGTCTAAACTGATCTGCTGAACCCCAAAGCACTAAGATAGCCTTGTTTAGAGTGTGAAATTGAACTGTGAGCAACAGAGAAAGTTTTTGTCCTAACACTTCCCAAGATCAGAGAGAACTGTAGGTGACCTGCCCCTTTTCTTTTCTTTTCCTTTGTGAGAAGCTAACCTATTTGAACAACAAGAATAGTCTTAAGGCCAGGCGCGTTGCCTCACACCTATAATCCCAGAACTTTGGGCGGCCCAGGCGGGTGGATCACCTGAGGTCAGGAGTTCGAGACCAGCCTGCCCAACATGGTGAAACCCCATCTCTACTGAAAATATCAAAAAACTCGCCTGGCGTGGTGGCAGGTGCCTGTAATCCCAGCTACTTGGGAGGCTGAGGCAGGAGAATGGCTTGAACCCGGGAGGTGGAGGTTGCAGTGAGCCAAGGTCGCACCACTGCACTCCAGCCTGGGAGACAAGAGCAAAACTCCATCTAAAACAAACAACAAACAAAAAAATCTTAAATCCCAAACCCTCATCAGGGTTAAAAAATGAAACACACAAATGAGCATCAAGGAGAATTTCCATCGGGACCATTATAAAGAAGAGTGGGGAATAATTGGAGATTCCAAGAGCAGGCATGGAAAGAATGACCTTTCCAGTCCATAATCATATAGGACACTAATTTACACAACTTTGCTGCTTTCCAAATCTAAAATGTTTGCCAAAACGTCACTTTTTAAATGAAAATGGGAAATCAGATCCATATTTTGTGTTTTCTAATAATAACCAAGCCCCCTCATCATCCTCCACAGTCATCTATCCACTCACCCCATTACTGAAATGAAAAAGCTGTGATTAACATCCGAGTCCATATTGGCACAGAGCACCTACTGCTTTAGGAATGCCAGGTCCACATGGAAAATAAAGAACTTCTTACAATCTCTGCATGGGATGCCAAATAGCTGCCAAGTTAGAGCGCCAATCACACTTCCCCTTTGCAAACATCCCCCATGGACCTCATCAAATTCCAACAGAATATTGAATCTATAAGTGATAGGAATCTGGCTTCAGGTGATACTGTTAACCTCCTAAGGTACTTGTAAGGCCTTTTCAACTTAACCTGCATGTCCTGCAGCTCCTTTCCTGTATCACTGGAAAAATAATGGCTCTCACCTTTAAAAATGTGGACTTGGGCACGGGCAGACGCCTGGTGTGCTTATAAAGTTACCTGTCTGCTTTGATATTGGCTTCTTCTTTAATTGCGGTAGTGTCGTGGGTAGAAAGGCCGCAGCAGGATTTTTCCCTTTCACTGGCCTGATGAGTACTTTGGGGTCTGTCTTAATAAAGTCCTGTAGGAATATTTTCACCACTGTTCAGAGGAAATGGGGATATCTTGTTAAATTAGTTTCACTCCACAGCGAGGGTTTGTGGGGAGGAGGCAGAGCTAGAGATGTTTGCTCAGGAAGAATTGTTTCTGGATTCAACTTCTTCTTACATCCCGCGCAGGTGGCCTGTGTGCTTTCTCTCTTCATCAGTTCTTTCTGGGGAGGTTTTCCCACAGTCTCCTGGCAGGCGGAAAGCAATGAAGGCACTGTCTCATGTGGAGCTTGCTTTCTGTGTCTGAGTACAGCCTCTCCTCTCCTGAACATGCGCATGTCAGAGTATATTAAATTCAGAGAGGTAGATTGACTTAGCTAGAGACACAGTAGGGAGGCTGCATACAGAAAACAATATCAAATGAGAGCAAGGGGGCCCTTAAAAGAAGTAAATTAACTGAACAACCAGCTGTGTGGTTAGGAGTTGTGTTCACAGAGCCGTCACAATTCTGCCACCGAGTCTTGATTAGTATTAAAATAACAATTATACATACGTAAGATTTTGGAACAAGGGATCTTTTCCATTTCTGAAATCTCCTCGGTTTTCTTTCCTAACACCTACCCTGCCTTTTTTCAGCCTAGAGTGTATTGGTTAGAGCCAGACTAAAGAGTTCTGTAGGGAACTCCGTTCTTTGTTGAATTGCAGGCTTCTTATGCAGTAAATCCCAGTAGACAGGAAACAGTGATTTCATGATTTATTAGCATTCAAACAAACTCTGTATAGCTTCTCTCGTTCCCAGTTTCTTCCTTAATATTCTATACCAACTCCAATCTTGTATGTGTCTGGGTTTCGGCCTGAATACAGATCCATATGTGAGACTCTAAAACCCTGCAGGCTCACTCTAAAAGTACTTTTTATTTTTATGTGGTCAGCTCTACATTTCACCCAGCAAAACTGATAAATTATTAAGCAAATATAGCATTGAGGGAAATGGCGGGAACTCAAGAATACATGAAAGAGAGAGAGAAAAAAACTTTCTTACATATTCCAAGATGAAAATATCCACTAAAATCCTTTTGATTCAGAAAAAAATATTTACCAAGCACCTACTCCATGCTAACCTGTGTGCTAAGAACTAAGTTACAATCATAAATTATAAGCTAAATGTTCATTAACTATTTCCATTCAAATAAGATCTCTGTATCCTGAGAAATCAACTGACTTTTCCAAGGTCCCTAAGCTAATAGAACAGCAGAGCCAAGATTGCAACCAAATCTTATTCTCCATCCAATTTCCATTCTACACTAGCACACTACTTACATCTTAGTGTCTAATTTCAAAGTCCGGGTTTTAGGAAGTCCAAGTATATAACACTGAGACTTTGACTATGGCACAATATCTCAGCTGTGTTTTTAGATTCCCTGGGGGAATTACCAATCTCCTTAAGTGTTTAACCAATAATACCCGTTTTAAAATTTATTTTCAACCCACACAGTTTTTGGAGAAAACATTTGCACTAAATTACTTGGATAATTTAGATGGAATCACAACTTCTGTGCCAGTCAATCCAGTTTACTTTCCAATCATCATTGTTTCAGATAATGGAGAATTCTTTTATTTCTTCTAACAAAATATCTCACTCAGGTATTTTCATCCTGACCTTTACACTTATTATCCCTTCAGTTTTTTGTCTGTTTGTTTGTTTGCTTGTTTTGAGATGGAGTCTCACTGTATTGTCCAGGCTGGAGCACAGTGACATGATCTCAGTTCACTGCATCCTCTGCCTTCCAGATCCAAGTGATTCTCCTGCCTCAGCCTCCCGAACAGCTAGGATTACAGGTGTGTGCTTCCATACCTGGCTAATTTTTGTACTTTTAGTAGAGAGGGGATTTTGCCATGTTACCTAGGCTGGTCTTGAACTCCTGGCCTCAAGTGATCCGCCTGCCTCTGCCTCCCAAAGGGCTGGGATTACAGGCATGAGCCACTGTGCCTAGTCTCTTCAGTTTTGTTTTGTGTTTCCTTTTTGTTCTCGAATTTAAACATAACATTACATTAAAAATATTATAGAAGGAGCCATTAGGTGAATGATCTTTTCTATGGTTCTTTAGACTCTAATCTAGACATATTTATTCACCCATGAAGACGGAGTCTATAGTTTATATAGATGCCTTTTGCAAAATAAGCATTTATTTTCTGAAGATCACTACTGCTCTGTAGACTCCATTTCAGAACTATTGCTAAATAGATGATTGGTGGATAGATAGATAAAAATCTGGAATGTTAATGTACAATCTGCTGCCATTAGTGCTGTAATTTTAAAATATTAGTCATTTATAAACATTCGGCATGTTCATTTTTATTCAAAATAAAATTTCCCACATAAATATATATCTACAGTTTATTATCTTTTGTTCTAAAATAACCAAATTACGTGAAATTTGTTGTTTTTTTTTTTTAATTTTTTTTTTTTATTTGAGACAGAGTCTTGCTCTGTTGCCCAGGCTGGAGTGCAGTGGTGCGATCTTGGCCCACTGCAAACTCTACCTCCCATGTTCAAGTGATTCTCATGCCTCAGCCTCTCAAGTAGCTGGGATTACAGGTATGTGCCACCACGCCCGGCTAATTTTTGTATTTTTAGTAGGAACGGGGTTTCACCATGTTGGCCAGGCTGGTCTTAAACTCCTGACCTCAGGTGATCCGCCCACCTAGGCCTCCCAAAGTGCTGAGATTACAGGCATGAGCCACCACACCCAGCCAATTTGTTGTTCTTCAAAAAACACCCATTTAGAATGTTTATGCCACTTATCTAATCCTCTCTATATTCAGAGTATAGATATGTGTCTAGTAATTCCCACTTTTACAAATATATCTTAACAAAATTCTCATGGGATATCTGATAGGATTTTGCTAGAAGAATATCACAGCATTTTTTATTGCGCAAACTATTGAAAAATAAATGTGCAACAAGAGAGGCTCTAATAAATGTATTATGCTACCTTTTATATTATCAACCTATTTAAAACTACATGATAGACTTAAAATACACTCATGATTTATTTTTGAATGGAAACAAAACAGAGCTACAAAACAATATGAGCATCCTTATGTCATTTTTGTAAAAGATCATATAGATTGATAAAAGCCTGAAAAAAATATGCACTAAGGTGGTTTGTTATTTTTAAAATCCTATCTGACAATATTTTGGTCAGTCTTGAAATCCTGCAAACCGGGTTGATCTGAGGAACAGAAAACTATAAGCTACATGAACTTTGAATTTTAAGAGTTTATCCTTTAACATATGCTCCTCCTTTTCTGCTTCCTCTTTTCTCTCACATGTTAACATTCTACAAATTTATGGTCTTTTCTCTAGCTAACATCATTGACTGTGTCAAAACATTAAATGCTACTGGCATTAATAAAGTTATCTTTTGTCTGTTGTTCATACCTATTAATGCAACTGAGTTCACCAGATTATTTCCAAAGAAAGGATCAAGACAGAGGAAAACAGAGAGGGCATAAAGTACACTGGGTCCAAGCCAGCAGAATCTTTTTATCTCCCTGAACCTCAGTTTCCCCCTCAGGAATGAGGAGATTAGACCATATCACTTTACAAAGACTTCCCTGCACAGCTATTTCATGACTACGATGGGGGGCGATGCATATCAAAGGGAGAAAAAGCTATAGAAAGGAGAAAAAGGAAGCCTCTATCGATCTCATACTTAGAGCCCAATTTTATTGTAATGACTTTCAAATGGGTGTGTCCATTCAAATCATCTGGAGTTCTGCTAAAATTAAGCCAAGTGTCCTTTTTGAGTCCATACATCTGACCTCGGATTTAAATGTCTGCATTTTGAGCACCCTAAGCAGTTTTGATACAGCAGGACTGTGAACTAGTGTTTGGGAACTACTGCTCAAGGATAATGTTCTAAACATATTTCCATCTTAAAGTTAGACAGATAAATAGAACAACTCAGAGAGCATTTGACTGACTTGGTGTTTCTGCATAAATCTTCTTACCTTTTCTACGCAAGAAAAGCAGAAAATGCAGCCAAGCCAGTGATGTTATTTTTATTAGCCGCATAGAACACTTAGCCACCATATTTTCAAAGTATTTGTGTTCACAGCCATTTTCCAATAAACATTTTCTATTAAGGGTCATAGGGTTAAAAGGCTCTTTGTTAATTTGATAAGGTACTGAGTTACTTAGTATTATATCTGTTTAAAATCTCAGCTTTTAATGTGACCATTAGACATAGAAGAAATCAATGATTTCATCAGCTTAATAGGGCTATTGCTCCTGTGTTCATCTTATTATATGGAGCTCCAAGAATGCCACTGGAGATGGCTTTGAACATTTCAAACAGATTTGATTTCAGTTTCTGATTCAAAATTCAGTAGATGTTCTTGAAAGATGATAGTATGTGATGGAAATTATACATCAAAATAGCATACAGAAAAAATAATCAGAAATATAGCAATAATGGAGAGTCCTACTCTGAGAATACAGAGGTAGGGCATTAAAAAGGCAAACACCTTCGAGTCTAGCCTTCTATTTCTATATGAGGACTCTGCCATTAAGGTAAATTTTCTGATTTCATTTCTTACATACACACACACACACACACACACACACACACACACCAAATTTGAAATGATTTTTCTGATTGCAAACTTTCTGCCTGGAAGTACAAATTGGTCATGAGAGTCTCAGTCCATTCTGAGTTCTCTTTTCAGAGATGTTTGATGCAAAGACCACATGTTCTTATTTGTCTCTGACCTTTGAGGACCCTTGGCAGGACAGACTGTCATGCTGGCAAGGGAACCCGAGGTTGCAGCCTGTGAAGGGCTGGGTAGCTAAGTCTAATACAGGGGAAAATTATCATGCCCATATGAATTCACACCTAGGCCACATCCTTCAGCTTCAGTCTTCTAGTCTTATCAATCATAAGGTTGATATGTTGATTTTCATGTCTCTGAATGTTGTGCCTATTTTTAAGTTGGATCTAAAGATTCAACTTTGTGAACCTATCAAATCCCACCTAGGGGATCCATGGAGAACCTTCAGAGAGTTTAGGGACCTCTCCAAATTTTATAGAAAATTTCTACGCCAGGAGACAGAACTGATTTTTCTAATTTCTATCCTTGTTGGAAAATAAAAGCAACCCCAGGGAATCTCTTTATACAAAGTGACTAAAAAATTATAGAAGTAGTTTAAGTTAGTTACAGATTTGTTGGCTATAGTTTTTCTTTTGTTTCTGGTAACATACACAGCAGCCCTCACCTAGAGATGGGCATGTGGCCCTGAAAAGGGTACCATGATTTACCTGGAGATGGATACACCACCCAGGCCTGACCAGACCCATTTCCAGATTTGCAGAGGTCTTGCAGTTAATAAAGAAAAGATTTCCCTTTTCATCTCAATTTTAGTTTCAATTTCCATTTTAAGTAGGAAAATGTAAATCTAGAGACTTTTAGCAGTCATGTTAATCATGTTCTCCATCTCTTGAAGAAAGTTTTTTTCCTGAAATGCATGGCAAGCGACCAAACAGGTGACGAGACTATTATACCTTAAGCCTTTTGGCAAAACCATTGCATAATCCCATGAACATTTTGACTTGCTCAAAGCCAATTTGATTATGCTTAAAATAACTCTTTAAACCTAAAAGAACTTTTCACAGCAGAAGTAATATATTCTTACTGTTGAAAATTAAATCAATAGAGGGACAGAAAATAATTACTCCAAGTGTAGATCAAAATGTTGATGTGGTTTTTAGTATGCTCTCTGTATGTTTGTTTTTACAAAACACACATACATTCATACACACATACAAGTAAACATCCAAAGCACTGTTAAGTATACATGTTTTTTTTAACTTTTTTAGTTCACTAAAAATTCATAGTGAAAAATTGTATTGCATACAAACTTCTTGTAGCAGAACTTACTATGCAACAAAGACTTACTCATGATCCTATCTTCTTACTTTCCTTTCTTCCAGGTGCCAGGAATTGTCCTATGCATTGGGGATATAGTGCTGAATTAGAAAGGTGGAGTTTCTCTTTATATGAAAATTTTATGTTAATGAGTAAGACTGACACTAAGCAAGAAAACAAAATATGTCTAGAGAGGACCAATGGTAACAAGCAAACAAACAAGATTGTGTGATAAAATTAACAGGAAATGGGAAGAGATAGCATTCAATAGGACAGTTAGGAAAGGGTCCTTGGAGAAGGCAAGAATTGAACCTGAACTTGAGGAGAAGAAACAGTAAGTCTTTTAGTATTGGGATGAGCATTTTATAGAAAGAAGGATTCACTAGTGCTAGGGCCTTGCAGTGGAGACAAGCTTAGTGAGTTTGAGACACACGAGAAACAGGTGGTGGTTCAGTTAGGATGGGTATAGAGGGCAACATAAGATTCAGTCAGAAAAATCGGCTGGGAACAGGTGACATAGGAACTTGGAGGGCAGGTAAAGGAATCTGGATTTTATTCTAAATGAAATAGAAAAAAAAAATCATGAGGTTTGAAAAGGAGGAGGAAAACAATCAATGAAATTTAATTTACTGAGATACACTTGTGGCTTGCATTATGCTGGGGGCAATAGAAATGGAGAAAAGTGGACAGATTTGGGTGCATTTTGAGGTAGAATCAACAAGACTTCCATCTGGGCATTGACAAGTAACCTGAGCCTCCATCCCCTCATCTATTAATAAAATCAGTGGCGTTAACTTAGTCCTGAGCTCTCTTCCATGGCGTCTGTCATGTGTCTGCAAGTAGCACACACATTTTAATGGTACTTTGATCTATAGAAAATTCTGAGGTGGTCTTCTTATTTATGTTTTTCTAGTGACTACTGCTTAATTTCTGGAAAATTACATGGGTGGAAGGGAAAATCATTGGTGAAGTTATACTCCTTTGCAGAGAAGCTGTCCTGTTGGAGGGTGGAGATGGCATAGTGAGCTCAGCAGCTGGTTCAAACACTTAGAATCCCTGGATGCAGAGGCTCAGATCTCAGCAGGACTCACTCGACCATTCATCCTTCCAAGGTAGATAAATTGAATGTTGCACAATTTAGAATGTGTGTGTCTTTCAGATAATGCCTTAGAAAGCAAATTCTGTATGAACATTAAAGACTACATAGCACTATAGAGGAATAGGGGCCACCCTGTGTCCTTGGCCTAAATTTCCTCCTTCCCTAATGTGGTAGGGTGGACTACTTCAGATACCAATATTTTACTGTTGCTAAGTCCATGCCGTTTGCTTGGTCACTAGAATCCTTCAGAATAAAATGAACTTTATTAACAGAAAACTGTTTTGACTTACTATGAGTGCCTCCAAAGTTGACTCTAACTTCCCTGTGCTTTTTAATGATGTCCCCATCACAGAGACTTCAGCCCTCACAGACTGGAACAAACACATTTCGCAGGTGAAAGGTAGCTTGATCTCTCCTACAGGAGGTCTGTAGTCAAGCTCTGATACCAGGGGAAATTCCACCACTGAGGGCTCCCTGCCCTGAAGATAACCCAGTTGAAGGCACTGAAAGATGTGGAAAAGGACATTATGAACAAATGAAGGGCAGGAAACCCAGGTACAGTCACCAGGCGGCTGAACCTTTTATTTTTTTTCTTTTACAGATTACCAAACTTTGCAATGAATTTGGATGGAGATTCAAAACTGAAGTCTGGATAATTTATTTAGCCACAATATCTAATACATTTTCAAAGACTTTATATAAATAAACCCTTTAACAGTATAATACACATTCTTATTTTTATAATTGTAGAAAATTTTCATTCATTCCATCATGATATAGTGGTTTCATATGTATTTTTATCCCTCACCTCCCTTCCAATACTCTCCATTCCCTGGCACCTAGAGACCTGTTCCTTTCTAAGAAATTCACCAACTGGAACCCATTACCAGGCAATGAACCCAAAGAAATGAGGAGTCAAAGTTTTGACTTCTGAGTTCCAAAAGCAGACGTTTACATGAAAGGCAAAATGACAAAGAGAAGTATCAGTCCTGATAGAACAAGTTCTTTCTGCCTATTGGAGTCTAGATAAAATTGACAGATAGGATGAAGGCAGAAGGAGGTGAGCTAGAATGACGATGATAAAGAGGTGAAACCAAGGATGCAAGGAACAAGATTTGAAAGAAGTGGGGACAACACCCAGAAATATCTCAGCATCTCCTTGAGTCAGCAACAGAAGGCCACACAGGAACCGAATAAGCCCTTTAGGCCAAAACACAATTCATTCATTCTATTAGATTTGATTGGGTGCTCATCATGGTGCCAAACACGGTGTCAAGTGATAAAAACAAAATATTAATAATATATTGTAGTATATTAATATATATTTATATATATTAATTCTATATATAGTGACAGCTAGTCGTGTGTGTGTGTGTATATATATATAAAACTAGCTTTGAACTCTTCAGAAGTTCAAAGTTAGTTTGAAAGACAAATATAATAATTATAATACCGGGTAAAATCATCCAGGAGGTCTGAGAAGGTGATAATTGATTTGAGGACTGCAGTTTTCTGAGAAAAGAATTTATTTGGCAATTCTTTCTTTACGTACAACAGAATGATTCCCAAAAGATCACCTCCCATCCCTGCTCTCTTCCTCCTGGAAAATACAGGAATAGGAACAAGTAAGCTTCATATAATGAGAAAATATGGATGAAAGATGTGTTGCTAGGAAGGATTAAAGAGCCAAAGAAAGTTTGGGAAATAGATGGGTTTTTGTTTTTTTGTTTTACTTTTTGTGCTGGAGCAAATAGCCACGATGAGATACAAAGATTTTAAATGAAAGTAAAAGATTTTGTATGATTTGGCCAAAGTGACTCTTAAACTAAGCCAAAGATCTACCATTTGTCTCAGAAGAAAGAGAGAAAGAATGAGTGGGAATTATAGATCCTGTGGAAATGAAGTAACAAGTGGAAGGGCCTATCAAGCTTGTGCTTGGTGTGGTAAGGAAGGTGATGGCTTACAGGACGGGGATATCAAATCAGAATCTTTACCTTTTCAATGCTGTGATAATAGAATCGTGAAGTTAAAATTGATTTGATAATTATTTCAATCCCTTTAAAATATTTTGAATCTGTCTATCGATCATGTATCCAGTCTTTTGGACAAATCTGTAATTTAGTTGATTATCTTATTTATTAATGGGCACAGGATATGGTAGAGTATAGACATGCAGTTTTTCCAAATCTGCATTTTGTAGCTGGAAATATTTAATAAAAAATTGTTCACGATTTTATCAGCTTGATTCATGAAAATAAAAAAAAATAATAAAAATGAATACCTGAAAAGAAAGCCAAGTTTACCTCTAATAAAGCTATGTTAGAGGTTGCAAGATGTTTTTGGAGCTCAAGTTGGATTTTCCCACGTGGGCTGTCATGCTACTTTCTTTTGACTCTGTGTACCTCATATTCTCAAAGCTACGTCACTGGTGATCCCATCTGAATGAGGAGTTATTCACCCTCTCAGAAGCAGGAATTATATAAGTATTTTCACAACCCCACTCTTTTAAGAAACATGAGATTGCCATGTATTCCAGACCTAGGATCCATTCAAAGGAGACTACCTATGGATTCCTGGATGACTCTTCTTCTCATACCTCTTCTTTTTGATCTCTGCTCACTGCAAGCTCCACCTCCCGGGTTCACGCCATTCTCCTGCCTCAGCCTCCCGAGTAGCTGGGACTACATGCACCCGCCAACACACCCGGCTAATATTTTGTATTTTTAGTAGAGACGGGGTTTCACCGTGTTAACCAGGATGGTCTCGATCTCCTGACCTTGTGATCCTCCCGCCTCGGCCTCCCAAAGTGCTGGGATTACAGGTGTGATCTCATACCTCTTCTTTACACAGCATCTATTTCTCATATATTATCCCCTCCATTCTTGTTGCCCCATATGAGTAATGCATCCTATATTGTATTAGACTCCAGAATTGCTCTTGTCCACTTGCCTTGACTCTGTAACTCTGTAGTTTCACCTGATTACTCTTCTCTAAGATCCTTTCCCAAACATTGCCCTTCTCTGAACCTCTAAGGTAGCTGGAGACCCTGCTTTGCTATCTAACTTATATTCACTCTTATTCACTGGAGACTACTTTCCTTTTCTTTATTGGTGGAACCAGATTAAGTGGTTCTACATGGTCTACTACTCTTTCTGTGTCACAATGGAGATAAATACTGAATAAATTCATTGCCAGTTTTCACACACCAGACTAAACCTCCAGACATCACAATTGCCTACATTTTACCTGGTTTTGGGCCATGTGTAATTTCCAAGCCTTGTTTTTATAGTTGGTTCAGGTGATCTAATCGTTACTCTGCTCTAAGGACCCCACATTGATGCACACATACACAGCCACTTGGGACATAGAAATTTACTGAATATATAGAGACAAATAGCAGAGACAAGGCTATAGAGGACTTGGGAAGACTCTAAATACACATCTGGCTGAAATGGAGCAGGGGGTGGAGATAGAATACAGAGACAAAACAGGATACCAATTGCTGCAGCAAGGCAGTCATTTACTTTCCATCCCTATTATCCCAACAATACAATAAACATAGAGCAGGGACATTTAAAACTCTACTAAGATGAGCTTATTTGACGTCTTTAACATTCTCCCTGATTGGCCTTATCACACTTTCCTACCTTATACCACATTACTCCTCTAAGAACAACATGCTCCAGAAATATCTACTGATTTATAATTCCAGGCACATGTCACATTCCTTGATATTGGTATACTACTGAATTAGGTACATATTCAAAATATAACCCCTCCCCTCCAGTTCTACAAAGTCGATTTAAAGAGAGATGCATAAAACGCCAAATAACATAAAACACAGGATTGTACCTGCCGGAAAACAAACAACTTGGAAAGTGAAACTCAGTTTGTAGAGTAGGGGAAGGGCAAAATACAGAGTGGCATAACAAAGAGGCAAAGAACTGACTAGGTGAAGTTTCAGGTTCTTGAATCAAACCCACCAGAATTTGAATCTTGATCCTCTCATTCACTCACAGTGGGGTCAGTTGCTGAAATATTCACTGCTCAAGTTTCCATATTTGTAAAGTTCTTTATTTTTAAAGCTTCTAGCACATAGGAAGTGCTTAATGTAAGTTAATCAACATCACTTATGAAATAGCACTTTTTAAGAGACAGCAACTTAACAGGAGAATTTAAAAGTAAAAATGAGTGTAAATAATTCATTATTGGTGCTCAGTTAATATTTGTTCACAGCATACCCTCAGAAATACGAGGAATAAAGTTTCCCTGAGGATTCACCTCAAAGAGTGAATAAAATCTCTCAAATTTAAATTCCTTACTTTTTATTAGACATCTGCAAGATTTGAAGTATTGTGCTAAGAAGTTTCATGCATACAATTTCATTTAAATTTTATAACAATTTTGAGTCTATAATATTATTACAGTTTTATAGATGAAAAACTAGTACCCAGAAAAGTGAAGTGATTTTTCCCAAGTTCCATACTTGTAAGAGGGTTGAGAATCTGGGTTCTGCAAATCATAGCCTAGGTTTTTTTTTTTTTTTTGATGTATATACGGCTCATTAAGGAAAAAAAGTAACAAACAAAAGGAAAATTAGATAGATAGAAGAGACAGAATGAATTATCCTAACAAAGAAAATACAGTGCATAACCACCAACCTAAACAGACCAACTGCAAAATCGATAGCTAATGCAAAAATAAAAAAGAAATAAGAAAAATGGCTGTCCAGGTGGAAGGTTAACACATATAAACAGGACTGAAAAGACTTAGGGAATGTGCCAGACTTTGCTGTCACGTGAACAGCAGAATCTTCGGAAACATAATCTTCAAATGGAAAGGGTGATGATACTTACGAATAGCTCAAATTTTCTTAAAAGTTCTATTATCATTAAGAGTTTATTCATATTAAGAAACAGATTCAGTTACGCTGCTTCAGCAAAAATGTGCTAAAAGAATAAATAAATGTGTCTTAAAATTTGTCAGACCTGGAGAGCAGACTTTTTGTCCACGCATCTCTTCTTTCATCTACCCTTCTATTTGCCAACTAACTAGCTCCCCCGTCAATTGCCTTAACTCTTATGCCATTATCACTCTTTCACATACAAATTTGGTTTTGGTTTGCATGGCGCCAACTCCAACTCAAGGCCTTTTTATAATTACGTTTTGTGTGTGTGTGTGTGTGTGTGTATTAACATCTTTGGCTAGCCTGTGGATTCAATGGTTTAGGCTGAGGCAAGTAATCAGCATTTTTTCTAGACAATTGTGTTGGGAAAGTCACACAGTGTTGCACATGGCCATTTAGACAGTAACAGTGAGGTTTCCAGAAGGGTCCCTTAAAAGCCAGACTATGGAGAGCAGGCTATTATGCCACTTAAACCTTGTCTTGGGTAGAACAGGAGATATAACACCTAGAGGAGTGCATTGTGTCATACATATAGAAACTATATGAAATATAATGCAATGATTTTAGCAACGCGTGTCATCAAAAAATAGTTATGGGTTAAAGGTTTATTACAAAAGTTAGACGAACATTAACTGTTGGCAATTATTCCTCCAAGGCCATAAAATCTCAATTAAACAAAACGAAATACTTTCTCCTTTTTAAAGTGCTGTTTTAAAAGTATACATGAAAGGCATATACATCACACTAGAATGAATTACATGCTTATTTATAGTTACTAACTCATGACAGGGAGGGGGATTTAAAATAAGTAAAGTTAGGAGAGTTAGACTTGCCTCCGAAAGTATGGTACCAGGAATCCTAGGAGAGTTACATAAAATTTTCTTCTTTCCTTTTTGCTCGTTTCGGTATCAAGTTTAGAGAAAAGAAATACGATTCTTTTCCAATCAATATTTTGAATCCATTGTACTATATTCTTTGTTTTTCCTTCTGCTGCAGTGTGTATTTAGAAATACATTCACCACTGAAGGGGAGCTGGTCAGAGATCTTGCTCTCACCAGCACATTTTATACAGGTTGTTTGTCCAGATGACCATTTCCCATAGCCTATCACAGCTATCTTACAATCTTATTCCATTTCTTGATAGTATTTTTAAAGTCATGGCTCCTGGACTATTTTTCCCTGCTCTCTTGACACTGTCTGCATGCTAGCACCTTTTACTTTTGAAACGGGCACTATTCATTGTTGCAAACTCAAGGTCATTTTGTGAACCTGTTTGTACTCACAGATGTCCATCCTGAATCAAAAAGCATTATGATTAAATGAGAGAAAAAACAATCAATTAGTTAAGATATTTCTATCAATTTGGGCTTACCAAGTTATATTTTATTAGATATACAACTTTAAGTAAGCCACCTAAAATTTAAACCAATTTCAGGTGAAAATTATTGAATTTCAATCTTGAAGAAAGTAAGGAATCTTCCTACTTAAGAAGTTCTTCAGTCAGTAACTGCAGTTCGTTTGCTAGGAGACTTTGAAATATACCAGAAAACAGGCTGGCTGGCAGGTTGGTTTGTGCTGCAAGATATTCTGACAACCTGTCAAAGTTCCACTTTTCTCACATTCTACCAACTTCTCTTTTCTAAAGAAAGCATGAAATGTCAAAATGACAGGTGCCGAAGCACAGCAGCATCCAGCTTCTGGGCCTATTACCTCAGGAAGGAAGGAGCTGAAAAGTTGTGCAAATGACACATGCTGAAGAGTGATATAATTTGCCAGCTAAAGGAGTGGCTTGATGGGGCTCGTATTAACCCTTTGGGGCTGACTAATTTGAGGTACATCCTTTGGGAGGAAATTCTAGAGGTAGCTAGAGAAGAAAAAATACATAGCTTTTGAGAAATAACTTTCATAAATAATTGGGTACCATTTTCTTTATTGTTGGTGACTTTTTCCAATTAATTTGTTGAATGAAATCAACATTGCCTAGCTACAGAAGATCTGTTGTTGCAGTTTCACAGTTTTCAAATGGAAGGATAGGGCATGTAGCCAGAAGAAAGATAAAAACATGAGAAGCAATTGCAATTGTATCTCTACGGAATCTGTTCGCGTGTGTGTGTGTGTGTGTGTGTGTGTGTATAAATACCTCTTGAGAGAGTTAAGTATGACACAGTTAATTGGGAAAAAGCCTATCTAAATTAATTGACAAGACTGAGTTATGAAATACAACTTTCAAAAATTTTTTATTTTACTACTTTTAAGTTCTGAGTATGTCTTATACAGATAATAGTAACTTGCAACCCTCAGCCATTTCTTTAAAATGTACAGAGAAGTCCTATAAAAGAGCAATTTCTTCTAAGTGACGAATAGTTCTTAATTGTGTTAATAGTTTCCACTTTGTATGGTAAACAGAAGTTATGTTTGAGGACAATGGAAATAGATAAGTAAGACTGTGGTGATCATAGTCTTTGGCTGGCAGAAGAATGGACAGGGAATCTAATAAAACAAGAAAATTTGAAGGATTGGAAGAAGAAGAAACAGATCGACTTCCCAGATTTCAGAAGGGTCTACAAAGTTAAGGATGAGACTAGGAAAAGATTTGGAAGTGGCCGAGAGAGAGAGAGAGAGAGTTAGTTCTAGGTTTCCGGGTTCTGGGAGAAAATGGGATTTAATGGTAGGAGTCTGGAAATGTAATCCTACCAGTTCCCTGAGAAGTTATATCACATAGCAGTTAGGAATTGAGACTCTGAAGTTGTACTGCAAATAACTGTGACCTTGGGCCTGCTACCCAATTCTCGTTGTTCAAAATTTATCTACTTGAAAACAGAGGTACTTGAAGTATCTGCCTCATAGTGTTGTGAGAAATTAAGTGTGATTATGTGTACACGTAGCAGTTATTTAATGATGATATCTTTAGAAAACCAGTTAAAAATGACTTTGTTTCTTATGATTTCAGAAGAAAATAAAAGGGGGGAATGGTATCAAATTAGAGTGATCAATCAGACAAGGAAATTTCTTAGCCTGAAGGGAGTTAGGACTCTATTACTACAAGAGGAGGGGCTTCAATTAACCAATCTGTTTACTGAATCTTTATACTACATTAGTTAAATGCTTTTAACAACAATCAGAGAGATAGCTGTGTGTGATGTTGCTGATGAAGAGTTACAATAGCAACAGCTAATCATTACTGAGCATCTATCAATTGCCAGGCAATGTATTAAGAGTTAAAGACTATATGATTGATATAACTTATCCCACTTATAATCCATGTGGGTAATGTAATTTTTACCTTTATTTGACTGAAATGGAGTATTTTTTTCAGAGTCACATAGCGGCAGGTGCCACACATCTCGGGCAATTTGACTGGGAAGATGGTGTTCCAACGCACTTTCTTGTGATTTCATTCCCAAATCAGAGAAAAAATACTTAAGGATGAGGGGGAAGTGATGGATATTTTCAAAGAAGAACGTCATATTATTGAAAAATGATCAGTATCCCCTTTATGGTAGGAATTTATGCAGGATTCTTATCTACATTAATCTGTCTCTCAAGTGGGATGGGTTTCTTCTGCTCTAAGAAGATGGTAGTTACCCCTTTAAAATATATGATTGACAAAAATTCAAGGAGTGTCAAAGAGCCATAATGAAAAGCAAGAGCAAAAGAGGTAAGTTTTGCTCTCTTTCACTCCATCCAAGGAGCCGTTACTGGAATCCATTATTGTTGCTTCCTAGTTTATATCCGGTTCTATCTTTGTAATAAGATGCTATAAGATAGCATCTCCCTGGACCCTTCACCTTCACTTCATACTTTTGATGAAGGTGTTTTGACTGTCACTCTCCTTATCTCCCAATATTTGAGAGGTAACGGGGAATATTGGAAAGGTTTGACAATCTAGAATATTGCATTACCCTGGTAAAATTGAATAGTATAGAAAGAGGCTGATGACCCAATTAAAGCCACTGAGATTGACTGTGAATTTGGCTAGAACTATTACAATAGATGCATGTTCTATTTTTTGCTGATTCTGAGATTATTTAGGATAATGTGACCTGGAGCTATTGCGGCCACCACAGAAAGCCTCAGAATGAAGACCATCTAGCCGAAGACAGAGCCAAGAGAGGTCCTCATCACAGTACTTGAGTCCCAGGATCAAACCTTAAGTTAATTACAACTGGAATTCCCCCCTTTTTTTTTTGGCTTAAAAAGGTTCAAAGCTTTAACATTTGATTGTTTTCATTTGCAATTTCACCTGTATTAAAAGATATAAAATCTTCCTATTTGAAGTTGTCTGTCAGCAACTCAAAAAACTACACTTTGTTCACCATGTCATGATGACTGGAAACCTGGGAACTACAATTCCCACAGTACTTTGCTGGCAGGTGTTTGGCTTATCATCTACCATGAAAGTCACATAAATTAAATTGAAAAGTAAAGGGCAGTTGGAAGTGATGGTTTTGTTACTATAACAACAATACGCAGTTCGATGGATTCAAATTTTGCAAAAAATCCTGCAGGAACCTATTAATAGTTCCTAGGAAATCACCTGATTCTAGGCTGTAAACTGTAGTGATCATTCCCGTGGCCTCTGCACTTTCTTGACTCTCTGAATAAAAATAAAATTTGGTAGCAAAAATGAGATATTGACAGTTTCCCCAAACTTAGATTATTCAGTCTTACCAAAGGATCTATAGCACCTAATTATCTCTATTATCTTCCACGTGCTTTGGAATACCTAGAGATGTTTACAGTTTTGTTCGGATCACACAGGAACATTATATTTGCTGTCAGAAATAATTCCAGGGAAAAAAGACATTCAAAAGTGGTGATGAAAGGGAGTCCATCTTTAATAGTTAGAGGGGAAAGAGGTGCCCATAACATTGTAGAGCAGAAAATGAGAAACTAATGTTCCAAAGCATTCAGTGTCAAACAACTATTTTAATTATATTGTAGCAACCTTAAATTAAGTAGATCAAGAAGCTTCTGCAATGCAATAATATGTAGACTGTGATGCATTCACAGAAAAGCAGTATGGCTGATTCTAACTGCACTGGAGGGCTTTCAGGAAGAGCATGTCAAGAACAGAGATTTCAATTTTCAGCTCAAGATATTGTCAGAAAACCATAGAACTTCTGTGATTACCCTAAAGAAGTATTCCTTTTTACAGCGAGGGCTGATATATCCGAAAAATAGAGCCGACATTGAATTCTTCAGGTTAAATAATGAATTAGATTTATAGACACACCACGTCTCATATGAAAGCTAGGCCACTGTTTGGCAAAAGGTGGAACTCTGGGAATTGTAATGGAAATATTTGGGTAGACGCAAATGACTGTGAGTGTCTTGCCTCTCTAAATCTCATTGAACTTCCTTTACCGGCAACAGCAGCCCCCCTGCATCCGCCATCTAAGACAACCTACCCCTTCCTTGAATACCTATAATGACATAATTTGAGGCAGAGCTCTTTCAAGGGGGTGGAAATATTTTTTAACATCCAACCCTAGTGCCCAGCTTTGCCTCTAGACCCTTGACTAGAATCAGAAATAACTTTAGGAAATGTCTTCAAAGACCCACCCAGAAAGAGCTAGCATATGCATAAGATAGACTTCAACATGTTAAAACACTTAAAATTTAAAACACACAAACACATCATATGTTTTAAAAATCATGGGCTATATATATATATTACACACACACGCACACACACAGAGATTCCAAGAGTGCTATGTTAGAATTTGTCTAATTCCACCAATAATGATACAAATACCAGAGATTTTGAATTCAAGGTGTTAGCATGAACAGATGGCCACGGTTCTCACGGTTTTCCGGGTTGATAGACTGAAACATGGACTCAGTATTAGCCTACAATTAGCCTGCATTGTAATGTACAGAAAAGAAACCAAAGGTTTAACAGAATAGGAATGTTGGATTAATCCATGCATTCTATTCATCCATCCCTCACTATATTTCTTAGAAGGGCCCTAAGAAATATTGTCACCAATGCCTCAATAATTACATTATTATCCTAACAATGCATTTGTAAGGATCTCTATAATTGCCATACTTTACTGTTTGGGATAACAATCACATCATCCCTTTCTTGCTCTCCTAACAATGCATTTGTAAGGATCTCTATAATTGCCATACTTTACTGTTTGGGATAACAATCACATCATCCCTTTCTTGCTCTCTGCCCTTGGTCAAGCTACCTAAACTCGCTGAGACTCGGTTTCCTTAACTGTAAGATGAGAATAACAATACCCACTTTGTTGAGTAATTGACAGTCTTGGTACAAAAATAAATATTAATGTTTTATTGTGTGTTCTATATATAAGACACTCTTCTAAAGCTATGCATTATGTTATTTAATCCTTTGAACAATTAAATTAGTATGTACTTTGTCTAGCCCCCTTTTACAGGCAAAACATTTGATCCCACTTAGGCCATGGTAAACCCAAGATTTGAACTAAGGTAGCTTGACTCTAAGACTTGCATATTTAAGCACTATGCTGTACTACATAGAGCAGACTCTCCATAAATATAAATTATCATTATCATCATCAGCACCATTAGCAACATCACCATTATTATGTGATCATTTCTCTTTATTTTGTGATCATAGTTTGTACTTTATCCTCACTTTATAGTCATACTTATATTAAGGTACTTCTGATCAAAGATGGATGTAGGAAGGTTTTAAATAACAAATAAACGTTGATGATCACAGTATAATAAGATCTACAAATCACGATTTCTATAGATCTGAGTTTCCTGATCTAAAATGGAATATATACAATTGTATGCCACCTGGGGTCTGTTTTAGTTCTATTAAGCAAGTTTTAGCAAGTTTATTCTTTCAAGGCTGTCAGCTCGTGATACATAGCATATGCTCACAGCTTCAGTTAGAAGGATCATGGATGGTGGCAATATCAAAGCCCCTTCTCATTAAATATTAGTTATATTAACATTAATTTAATGCACAGAATTTCATCCTGGGGCTCCTAGAGCCTCAAGAAAAGCCTAGGATATGTTATTTATGCTTTTGCTTGATAAAAAATAAATTCTTTCTAGAGGATACCATTCTACCCAAAGATCAATTGCCACAGATTATTTTTTGTTTCTATTAAGATTTCATAGGTTCATTAAAATTGTGTGTGTATATATACATATACAAGGACTATTGCTGATGGAAAAATTTAGAAATGTGGTATGGCCTTAATTTTTATGCAATCATTTCAACTGCAACTTAATAAGAGAAGTTTCTTAGGTCTGTTGGGAAATTGTAGTGCCTTCTAAAAACTTGATGTTTAGAGTTTGTTTGAAAGTTTGTGATTGCTTTATTCAAATGTAAATTTCCCTTAAATTACAAAATAAAATGCTAGGTTAAGTAGCATTACCTCTTTTATCATTTAGACTTCTGAGACCTTAAATTCAGTCTAGAATTTTAACGAATGAATTATAATACCCACCTCTTTCAGCACCAATTATCATCATCCTTGATGTATAAAAGGCCATTTTTATTAATTATTGTAAAACATAGATAATGCAAACAAAAGAGTCTGTCCCAGTTCCAGAAAATTTACAAAAACAAAACAAAGATTACAATGAGACCCTTACATGCAGACTCTGTGTCACGTCAGATCAATCAGCTGAGAAAAGAATAATTCAGCCAGGAAGTTCATTGTTTGATGGACACAATGCCAATTAACTAATTTGACACGATGCAGTTAACAGGTTTGACTTATTTTTTTTTTTAACAAATTGACTGCCTTTACTTCTTGTTTCAGTGTCACGTAGATGTGGTAGCAGATAACAGTAACAATATTGAATCAAGAGGTTAAGTGATTTAATTTTGAAGACATTACTATTACAGAGGCCACATTTAATAAATCAATATGTTTAAGATGCTTGGAGATCTATGGATTAAAGATGACTTTGCTTGTGGAGTGCCTAATAATCATTATACGTTCCAAACCCACACACAATACTAAGAGCTTGTCTTTCTTAGTTGTCGATAATTCTATGCAACTCCAGTTGGCCCCAAACCTCCCCTCCACCCAACACTGGCTGGCTTTCTTCAACAGAAATCATCCACTTCTCTATAATAATAGATCAAACTCTGCACCTCCCTGCCTCAGCCTTAATTACTGGTGCTTGACAAGTTTAGTTTAAAATATCAATACAATAGTTACAGTAAGCAGAGAACAAGTCATTCATTATTTGAGGTGAAAACAATATTGTGCTTTGGATTTTTTTTTTAAACTAAGCAAGCTGAGTCACTGGTGTGGATGAAGAAACAAACAAATTCAGATGCTCTTGCTGTGCAGCAAAACTCGATGTCAAAGCTGACCTCCTGGTCCTATAGGCAATTGTTTAGCACTGCTCATTATTTGTAACTTGCGGGCTGTTGCATAGGACTAACCTCAGAGCATGATATGAAACCCGCATGGGAATGGTGGAAGGTATCCTTTTAGGACAGAAGAGTTATTAAATCATAATCATAAAATTAAACTTTTATTTCTCTCCAAAGACAAATTGCCAACTATTTGAATTCATCATGTCAATCGATAAATTTTAATAATCAATCATTTTTCATAATGAATTCCAGTGAAGAAAGAGATGAACATCTAATTTGAATGAAATATCAGAAAAAAACTAATAGTCATTAGAATCATCAAATTATGGAATAAAAGATATGGATTGGAGCTTAAATATTGCCTAGTCCAATCTTTGATTAAAAAATAAGTCTAGGGACTTATCCAAGGTTATAACCTCATCAGAGGCAAAGTTGAGTCTAGACTCCATTTCTTCCTTCAGCATTTTTCTAGGGTCATGTTTCAGTATGCTCTGGAATTACTTTCCAATGTAGGGAATGTCAGAAAAAGAATTTTGATTTTCTTACAAGATTGCAGTTGTACTGCATCACACTCTGGGATAAATTATAAGTAATTCTTTTTAAAGCATTCTTCTTCCACATCTTGGCCAATCCCAATGAATCATAGCTTCCCATTCTTGCATTAAGTGTATTTGAATTAATCGTCTCTTCCCCACACTTACTACCTGATGGAAGTGTCCTAAGGCAAAAGCCCACATCTTCTCTGTTTCCCATTATTAGTCTAGCCAGGAAAAGAGACAGGGCTCAATAAAAATGGGTCCACTGCATTACAATGCTCCCCGATCCTGACTCCTAGGCTCGTTTTTCCCCTTCACATGCTGTCATCCTTTGAATGTATACATGAGATTATACTGAGCTAACCACCCTGATGCCCACCTGCTCCTACCCCCACCAGCACACGGCATTAGATAACACGTGTTCTTTTCTTCTGAATCAATAGTATTCTTTATTCTCAGAGAGGAAGCCAGCACCTCTCTGTGGGGAAGCCACACTAGTGGAAAAAGCACCCATGAGGTCATTACCGATGTGAAAGGAAAATAAATCTTGGGACCCCCAAATCATTAAGCCAAGGGAAAAGTCAAGCTGAGAACTATGTCAGACAACTCTGCCTCCCATTTTATTCCTAAATAAGATAGCTACAAAGATAAGAAGCTAAGTACCTCCCTCACAAGTTGCCCACAAGGAAATTTCTTGTGGACAAAGGACAGACAGAACTCAAAGTCATCCCTCTGCTCACGGGAGACCAATGCGTATCTGAGTTCTTCCTCTGCTCTACTGTTTCACTAAGCCAGCCTAAGGTGGAAGTAACTATTCCTGTAAATTGCATATTCAGTGAAAGGCTAATCAGAAACTCAAAAGAATGCAACCACTTGTCTTTTATCTACCTACAACCTGAAAGCCACGTCCCCACTTTGAGTTGTCCTGCCTTTCCGAACTGAACCAATGTACGTCTTACATATACTGACCGATGTCTTATGTCTCCCTAAAATATATGAAACCAGGCCGTGTCCCAACCACCTTGGCACATGTCCTCAGGACCTCCTAAAGCTGTGCCATGGGTGTGTCTTTGACCTTGGCAAAATAAACTTCCTAAATTGACTGAGACTTGACTCAGATACCCTTTGGTTTACACTGACTTTGATGAAAAGAAGCTATTTAATCCTAAGCTTTTAAAATGTATTCTTTAAGGTCTTTTCGAGGCTACACAAGGATGAAATTTCTATTCTAGCACGGTTTTCTGTAGCATATTAAATATATTTTTCAGCCACAAAATGGGATGATAATATGGTTTTATACAATCCTTAGCAGCTCTTCTAATTTAGTGGATGGGGTCTAGTATATATTCCTCTGCCTCCACTGTTTTATTTCACTCAGTTACAAGGAAGCATTCTTTCTAACCCTACGTATCTAGTAGTAGGTATTCTGCCTAAATAACATAAGGCAAAATTTCCACCTCAGAGTAAATTTGAAAAAGAATGAAACTATAATTTTGCCATCTATCTTACACAACAATAAGCATAGGAACTTATGTTTGTGAAGCACTGTACACAATTTTCCCATCCTCTACATCCTTTGAATTCATAAAGACCCTGTGGCAGGAAGATCAGGCCCAAGCGTTCCCATTTGGCTGATGTCATGGAGCCTCATATAAGGCATGTGACAGCACCAAGATCACACAACTGAAAGGATGCAGAGTAAGAAACCACACCACCCATTTTCCACTACATTTGCTCTCTTTTCTCTTCTTGACCTGCATGACCTCAAAATATACAGGTCTGTAAGCCAGAGAAGCAAGAAGACTCTGAATCAACATGGTGTATTTCCATTTCTCTCTTCAGTTTACATACCTAGGTTCCTGGTTACAGGTTCATTTCCTGTCATGAGACATGCTTCCGTGGGAACATGTAAGCAGCTTGGATATCATGCTTTCTCACAAGCAGAGAGAAATCCTGGCCATCTATCTTCCTTTCTGTGTTCTCTACTGGGGTAAGCAGACTTAGATAAACGAGAAGCTGATGATAATGACACGAGAAGTGGAGCTGGTTTTGATTACAAAATGAATTATATGAGAACTCAATCACATGCAGGTTAATATATAATCCTTCAAAAATGCAGATGATTTGGCAGTGGTGGTTTAAATTGTGTGAAACAGTGTTCTCTATTGTCAAACTTCTTAGAGACATCAATGTGGTATATGTGTAATGGATTCTCTGTAAAGTACAATATGTAGTATTTCATTGTACTTTGTTAAAGAAAAAATTAATCTGGCATCTGTTAAAATGATAAGGAAGGGTTATTCAAGATTATAGAGTATTGCAATGGGGGCATTGTGACAGGGGATTGAGATTGAGTTCAGCTTCTGATATAGGAGAGGCAACTTAGGATTTATAGCCAACAAGCAGAGTGAGAGGGTCAGTGAACTTGAAAAAGCACGAAGATGAGACATGAGGGGTCTTAGCAAGATGATTGCTGAAATCAGGCCAGGGCCAGGGTAATCAGATAACAAAGGTAGAGAATTCCTTCTTTCTTTTTTTTCCTTTTATGAGACAGGGTCTCACTCTAACACCCAGGCTGGAGACCACTGGTGCTATCATGCGTCATTGCAGCCGCAACTTCCCGGACTCAAGCAATCCTCCCACCTCAACCTCCCAAGTAGCTGAGATCATAAGCACATTCCACCATGCCCAGCTAATTTAATTTATTATTATTATTATTACTATTAATTTTTTGTAGAGATAGAGTCTTACTATGTTGCCCTGGCTTGGAATTCTTGCTAAATCAACTTAGCAGGATTCTTGCTACAAGAGAACTAGGTGGACAGAAGACAGGAGTGGAACCAAGGTCCAGGTCTACTCGAGAAGATTGCTCAGAGAAACCTAGCTAAAGTTTGGTCAAGGAGACAGTCTTTTTAAATGTACTTGATGAAGAGCCCTTTTGGTGGGCCTTTGCTTTGGATTAGTTGCCACAGAATACATTTTGGAAGACAATGCCCTAGTACACTTATCAGACAACCAGACACACCTTAGAAATTGGTCTGCATTGATTCTACTTGCCAGCCTCAGAATAGGTGATCCCAATTTCCAGACACAAAGTTATCCTTGTGTCAGACTATTAAGATTACATAGGTAGGGAAAATAAACAATAGATTTAGCTTGCCTTTTGTTCATCTGAGATTCCTTCTAGAAGAATCTTTATTTTTCACTTATTCACTGAATAACTCTGGGTAAGCCACTTAACCTTTGGGTCTTCAGTTCCTCAGTGGTGTAATAAAAGGTTTAACCGAATGATCTCTGATGCCCTTTCCAACATAAAAAAAAAAAAAAATACCTATTATTAGGCAACCTACAAAATGGGAGAAAATTTTCGCAACCTACTCATCTGACAAAGGGCTAATATCCAGAATCTACAATGAACTCCAACAAATTTACAAGAAAAAAACAAACAACCCCATCAAAAAGTGGGCGAAGGACATGAACAGACACTTCTCAAAAGAAGACATTTATGCAGCCAAAAGACACATGAAAAAATGCTCACCATCACTGGCCATCAGAGAAATGCAAATCAAAACCACAATGAGATACCATCTCACACCAGTTAGAATGGCGATCATTAAAAAGTCAGGAAACAACAGGTGCTGGAGAGGATGTGGAGAAATAGGAACACTTTTACACTGTTGGTGGGACTGTAAACTAGTTCAACCCTTGTGGAAGTCAGTGTGGCGATTCCTCAGGGATCTAGAACTAGAAATTCCATTCGACCCAGCCATCCCATTACTGGGTATATACCCAAAGGACTATAAATCATGCTGCTATAAAGACACATGCACACGTATGTTTATTGCCGCATTATTCACAATAGCAAAGACTTGGAACCAACCCAAATGTCCAACAATGATAGACTGGATTAAGAAAATGTGGCACATCTACACCATGGAATACTATGCAGCCATAAGAAATGATGAGTTCATGTCCTTTGTAGGGACATGGATGAAATTGGAAATCATCATTCTCAGTAAACTATCACAAGAACAAAAAACCAAACACCGCATATTCTCACTCATAGGTGGGAATTGAACAATGAGAACACATGGACACAGGAAGGGGAACATCACACTTCAGGGACTGTTGTGGGTTGGGGGGAGGGGGGAGGGATAACATTGGGAGATATACCTAATGCTAGATGACGAGTTGGTGGGTGCAGTGCACCAGCATGGCACATGTATACATATGTAACTTACTGCACATTGGGCACATGTACCATAAAACCTAAAGTATAATAATAATAATAATAATGAAAAAAAAAAAAAAAAGAAGAAAGAAAAATAATAAAGCTTTTAGTAGTTATAGTTCCAACTCCAAAAAAAAAAAAAAAAAAAAATACCTATTATGTTTTCTGTGCTTCTGTATATCCAATTAATGTTTTACAAAGAGCAGATTAAAATGATCAGTTTTCACTGCCATGGGCTGGGGAGAGGAACAAAAGATTTTAGACAGGAGAGGAAGGCAAGTGTCAATTTCCAATCTCTGCTGACAAAAGATGTATTCGTTCTGGTTACAGAGAAATTTTCTCCAAAGTAGACTGGATGCTTTAAAAATAAAGGAATTTGTTTCAGGATGTAAAACTGAGGCACAAGCATGAAACGTAAGTCCTAAATGAACTGTAAACAGGGGATATTCACATTTCTTAATGAGAAGGAAACTATGCCGTATCTGCAATCCAGTGGTGTTAACTCATCACAGTAAAAAGGAACATTGACATGCAAAGTCCTGTATGAATAAAGGTGTAGACGTTTTTCCTTTTCTTTTCTTCTCTTTTCTTTCTTTCTTCTTTTAAAAGATAGGGTCTTGGTCTGTCAGCCAGTGGTGCAGTCATAGCTCACTGCAGCCTGGAACTCCTGGGCTCAAGCAATCCTCCCACTTGAGCCTCCTCAGTAGCTAGGACTACAGGCATGCACCACACCTGGCTTATTATTATTTCTAATTTTTTTTGTGTGTGGAGGTGGGGTCTTGCTATATTGCCTTAGGCTGATCTTGAACTCCTGGCCTCAAACAATCCTCCTGCTTCAGCCTCTCAAAGCACTAGGATTACAGGCATGAGCCACTACACCCAGCCAACATTCAACTGAATGAATTAAATTTGCTCGGAAAGCTTATTCGAAGGAGAGAAGTTGGTGAGTGAATTTCCTCATGGAAGGCCACTCTTTTGTCTTTAACTTTCAAAATCAACATCTCACATTTACAGTAGGAATCCCTTACTTGATCCTTTTTTTTAAATGTTAATTAAAAGTGGAGAAAAACATTCACCTTCACGCCTGTTTATCAATGTAGGTATGCATAGACATAGATGAATTTTTTAACTCAGAAGCAAGATTTAAGGCACAGGCATTTAAACTCACACCCTCTTGTTTCTGTAAAAAAAAAAAAAAAAAAAGTTACAATTTGATTACCATTTTATAGTAAAATCCAGAGTTACAGTTGGAAGTGATCTTCAAAATAATTTCCTTTAACTCCCTCATTTTACAGATAGGAGCATGGAGTCTCAGAAAGATCAGAGTCCACAGCTGGTGAGTGGCAGAGTTGGGCGCAGAGCCCCCACTTCCTGACCCTGGGTGCGGGGTGACTTTTGACTCACCATAAACCTAACAGGAATCAGGCCAGCAATTCTTAGAAGGCCTAACACAGGACTCACTTGTGGAATCAGCGTGCATTTGTCCCATGGAATTTGTTATCTCCAATTGTGTTCCTGTTATGGGATTTGTTGTCCTGTTTTCTGACTCTGCACTTGATTTGCAATTCTGGGCCACAGCAATATGCTTCCCCAGAGTACTGAGCAGTGGTCAGTGAATTTAATCTGTCTCTCACTGTGATCTGTGAGCGAAGTTGTTACATCTCCACCTAGTGGACAAATTCACATAGAGGGGAAATTGCAAAGGGGATGCTGCCCGCTGAGGACGAATCTGCAGGCGAGAGGGCAGAACACATCACAGAGAGGTTAAAGCTGCAAAAAGTTGTGCTGACAACTGGCTGTAAACTAAAGACTGTTGTGGAGAAATCAAAGTAGAATTATTAGAGAGGGGGAAAAAACATCAGCTTTCTCATTACTTCAAGGACCTCTAGAGATTTTTATAGCTTCTGGAGGATGCTGTTAGGTATGAAGAAGGACGAGTCAGAGGATGGAATTAATAGAACTCACAAATGAAAACTAACTCTTGGAATTTTTCCAAAGGTGCACACAGGCAAAATTTACTCAGCCTCGGGTGTCTGACTGGCCCCCAAGATTTCTTAAGGCCCCAGTACAGTAGAAAGGCAGACGCTGAACGGTGGGCTCCAGTCTTCAGCCAGAGTTAGTTAACCCCCTCTGCCCTCTCAGGTTCCTAACAGGAGCTCTGGGCTCAGTGCTTCTGAGGATCCCTTGTTAGTTTATATTCGCTGTCTGTCTTTTGTTGTCTTTCTAAAGAGACACGACCAGAAGCCAAAGGATTGAGTTAATATTACACGATTCCCTGAAAGCAGAAGCAACACTGTCTCTAAAAAATATAAGCCCCAGAACATAAGTGCTATATGTGTGTCTATGTGTGACACACATAGACAAAAAATTAACCATCTCTCAAGATAACTGTTCACATTGATTCCTTCCCCGCTTCTCCTCTATACCCCTTTCTTACATCTTAGCTTTCCATTACCAAGGAGCCAAGTAGCTTTTATGGTATTAATTTCCACTCTGTGCAAACATCTCTGGGACATATTGCTCCATGTTAAGTACAACTGCTTTCTGAAAAGAACTGACAAAACAACTGCTGCTGATTTTCCTTTATTCAAATCAAGTTTATCTTTTTTATCTTCTTATCAACATCTATACAGTATGTTTTGAAAGCTTTTGCATCGATAGCAATTTTAAGAATGTCCTTGACATTAATGATTTCTATATTTGAGCTCAGATCACATTCTCTTCTGAAGAAAGTGTATAATGCTCTAAGGCTGAGTTGGGATAAACATTGCAGAATCACAGGTAAACGACACCTGGAATGCGGCATACATTCAATAAATACTTATTGAATTGAATTGGAAAGACATTTGGTGTTTTAATAGATGTGATTTGCATGGTTCCTCAGGCAGCTGGTTGAGCAACTGAAGTGAGAACCTCAGAGAGCCAAGACCTATACCTTATTGCTAATGGCTTTGGAGTTTGTGATCGGGAGCCCAAATCAAGCCAGTTTTGGCCCTAACTTGCTATGTGAACGCAAATAAGTTACCTGAACTCTTTGCAACTCAAAGTCAAACTGACTGCAACTTGGGAGGAGAAAGAAGAGTATATAATTTAGAATTTTCTGGTCATAATAAGACATGTCGAGTTCTTATCATAGTGTTACAAACAGTATTGCAAGCTCTTGAAGAATCCTGGCTATTTGTAGATGCTAGATTGAGGAGCTGATTTCTTTTTTTTTTATCAAGAAAGGCTTCTATCAAAGGCTTCTCTTAGAAAGGATGGTAAAATAATAAGAACATAGGTAATTGACCAAGGATTATGGATTATTCAACCAATTATTAAGTACTCTGATGAACTTCTTTTTTTAAAGCAAATCTTTCTATGTAACATGAGTGTGAGAAAAATACGTAGGCAAAAATGAACAAAACTTTGCATTAGACATTAGAGATTAAAAGAAGCTAAAAAGGCACATTATTAAGGGAAAAAGAAAAAATACACAACAAAGTAGCAAAATGCCCACATCACAGAGAAAATTAAGAAATCTATGAAATAGTTGCTGTTGGGCAGAAAGAAATACATAATAAATTCTAGATACCAAGCAAAGAATGCTAAAGACAGAGAAATCTGGAGTAATTTGAGTTGAGTGGAGGTGTCAAGGACATCTCACAGGATAGAAGTTTTGGAACCAGAAGCATTACATAGATTGGTAGGGAAAAAAAAATCAAAGGGTATCTGGGGAGGTTTGTAAACATACCAGCCATGTTTACTGCGGAAGTAGGTTGTTTAAGAGATCGATAAGGGAAACCCTTTGGCCTGGAATTCTTACATAGTTGCTGCTTTCATAAACCAAACATTGTGGGCAGTAAATGGATGCAATTTAAAGTCGTGATTTGGTCATTGAGGTAGGCAGAATACCAGCTCCCCAAAAGAATGCTCGCATTGTCATCTCCAGAACCTGTGACTATGTTATGTTACGTGACAAAGAGGGGTTAAGGTCGCAGATGGAATTAGGTTTGCTAATCAGCTCACCCTAAAATTAGATTATTTGGGGTTATCTGATGGGCCCAATGTAATTGTAAGGGAAAAAAGAGGCAGAAAAATTATTGTCAGATGGATGTGATTTAAGAAAGTGCTGGATTTGAAGACAGAAAAGAGCAGTGAGCGAAGGAATGGTGAGCAGCCATAGAAGCTGGGAAGGGCAAGAAAACAGATCTTCTCCTAGACCTTCCAGAAAGAAATGCAGCCCTGCCAACATCTTGATTTTAGCCCACTGATAACTGTGTCAGATTTCTGACTTGCAGTCTATAAGATAATACATTTCTTTTGTTTTCAGCCACTGAGGGGGTGGCAATTTGTTAACAGTAGCAATAAGAAACGAATACAGCCCAACTTTCTTGTTCCAAGAGAGTGAATGCAGGAAGCCCACACCATTGGAACATAGTTGTAGCAAAACACCTAGATGGGATTTAGAAGTAAAGGAGGTGGAATTAGAGCAGAGAGGACCCTTTCTTTTTTTTTTTTTTGAGACGGAGTTTCACTCTGTCGCCCAGGCTGGAGTGCAGTGGTGCAATCTCGGCTCACTGCAAGCTCCGCCTCCTGGGTTCACGCCATTCTCCTGCCTCAGCCTCCTAAGTAGCTGTGACTACAGGCGCCCGCCACCACGCTCAGCTAATTTTTTGTATTTTTAGTAGAGACAGGGTTTCACCATGTTAGCCAGGATGGTCTCGATCTCCTGACCTCGTGATCCGCCAGTCTTGGCCTCCCAAAGTGGAGAGGATCCATTTTAATTGCTAAGAGTTAAAGTACCTTCTGTCCTCCTAAGAGCACCCCAGAATAGGCTTAACCATCCTCAAGGATAGGCTTTCAGGGGATGCACTGTGAGCCCCTCTCATTGTGAGCTCACGGTGATCTGTGAGTTCAAGAATTGGGGCAGATAATTTTGACAAAACACAACCAGAGAGGCTGACCCTGGATGTCCCAAGAAGGAGCACTTATATATAGTAACAGCAGCAGGAGGATGCAGTCATCAAACGCATAGAATTTGCAAATTGTTGGGGATAGGGATGTAGCCCAGTCAGAAAGGCAAAGGGAACAAAGATTACAGAATTGGGCCTTTCTTCTTTCCAGTGGAAAGAGCTCAGCCCCTGTGTGTAGAAATTTTGCAAGGAAAAAAAGTAAAAGATTTAGGCTGGATTAAGTTTTAGTAAGAGAAATAAATCGACCAGGTAGAGTCTATTAAAATGCCTGCTCTGATTTACTTCTGGGGTTTATATACCAGCTTTTTTTCTCACAAACTCAGGGCTCTATTCTCTTAAAGCCCAGAAAGATTAATCTGTAAAGCAGAAATAACAAAAGGACCAATGTTATAAAATTATTGTGATAATGGTACCATGTCAGGCACTGAGCACAGTGTCTAGCACAGGATAAACTATTATGATTGTTGCTATTAGATCTAGCTAAGAACTATCATGAATACACTAGACAAGAGTGATTTGTAGTTAAAATTCTATTTGCATTTTAGAGCTTTTCATGCTATATGACCCCCTCAGACTAGAACAATGTTTCTTAAACTTTAGTCTGCACTAGAAACACTGGAGGGCATGTTTAAACAGATGGCTGAGCCCTACCTTCAGGGTGGAGGGGACTAAGAATTTTTCTTTTTCTTTTTTTTTTTTTGAGACAGAGCCTCACTCTCTCACCCAGACTGGAGTGCAGTGGCCCCATCTCGGTCAACCACAATCTCTACCTTCCAGGCTCAATGGATTCTCCTGCCTCAGCCTCCTGAGTAGCTGGGATTACAGGCACGTGTCACTACTGCCCAGCTAATTTTTGTATTTTTATAGAGACGAGGTTTCACCATGCTGGCCAGGCTGGTCTCGAACGCCTGACCTTAAATGATCCACCCACCTTGGCCTCCCAAACTGTTGGGATTACAGGTGTGAGTCACCATGCCCAGCCAAGAATTTATATTTCTAACATGTGTCAAGATGATGCAACTAGTTCAGAGACTACACTTTGCGAAATGCTGGCCTAGGTGATACAACTTAACTTGAATTTTCATGATAGATCACCTTATATTACAGTATCCTCAAATAAGCCCTTTTAGTTTCAGATCCAGTAGGAAATGATTTCATGTTTCATTGGAAAACCATATACAAGAAGGGAGATAAGAGTCCACGTGATTACTTCCAATCAATGGGATTAGAGAAAATGGTTATATTTCCAGGCTAAATAATTTAAGAGCCAACGAATGACCCTTCAGCTTTCACCTTCTCTGCTCAGTGTCAAAGAAGCAATCATGGAGATCTGATCTTGAGTTCCAAATGGTTCATTTAGCAGAGGATGGAATGTCATCAGCCTGGGTCTTGACCAGAGCCCCTCTACGAGCCCAAATAAACATGTAATGTGAGGAGGAATCAAGCTTTTGTTGAGTGAAGGGTTTCTTTTTTCCCTTAGGATAACTTAGCTTCTTCTGACTAATATGGATTCCAAGTTAGGACTCATAAATGGGCATTAGAAGACTACTGCTCTTGCTGTTACTAAGCTGGTCATGAACCAAGATTTGAACTATGCATTTCATCACTCACTACATATCAAGAATGTGGTATTAAGGTAATCCTTCCCCTCCCAATCTCAGTGCTGGCTACCTAGCAGAACCGCACACATGCTTTTTAGATACATAATACATTTGCCTTTCTCTTTGTCTTCTTCTCTTCACTTTTCTTCTTCATTCTCTTGGGAACCTTTCAGTCTGGTCTGAATAAAGGAGAATGGAGAGTCGTTTGAGGGGGACAGAGACAAAACACTGAATGGCCTTGGAAAGACACTGAAAAAGTATTTGCCTGGATTCAATAGCAACTGTGGTCCTTGGCACTGAATCCTAACAACCTCTGTACTAGTCGGCACAGGCTGCCACAATAAAATACTACAGGCTGGCGGGCTTAAACAACAGAATTTAATTTTCTTGCTGTTCTGGAGGCTGGAAGTTTGAAATCAGGGTGCCAGCACAGTTGGGTTCTGGTGTGGGTGTTCTTTCTGGCTTACAGGCATTACCTTCTTGCTGTGTAACTGATATGGCGGAGTGAGCGGAGGAGGGAGGAGAAAGCAAGCTCTTCGGTGTCCCCTATGAGGGTACTAATCTCCTCAAGAAGGCCCCACTCTCACAACCTTGTCAAAACTCCGTCTCCAAATGACATTACATGGGCAGTTAGGACTTATAAACATATAAATATGGGGGATGTGAATCAACCCATAGCAACTTCTCTATTATAAACAGCATGAGGATTTCCTAGTCTTACCACCATAGTCTTACCACCAGATGTTCCTCAAACCTATCTCAAATTTATGTCACACAAATATATGCAATACAGTAGTTTCCCCTTGCCCACAGTTTTCCCTTTTGCGGTTTTAGTTACCCTGGTTCAACCACGTTCTGAAAACATTAAATGGAAAATCCTAGAAATAAACAATTCGGACGTTTTAAATTGTGTACCATTCTGAGTATAGCCATGAAATCTTGCGCCGTCCTGCCCCCGACCCCAGACACAAATCATCTCTTTGTCCAACATATCCATGCCATACCCACCCATTAGACATTTAGTAGCCATCTTGGCTATCAGAGCAATTGTCATGGTATCTTTCCATTTTAGTATTAATTAATGTTGTCAATATCTTACTATGCCTATTTTATAAATTAAACTTTATCACAGGTATACATGTATAGAAAAAAACGTAGTGCAGACAGCATTCAGTACTATTTCTTGTTTCAGGCATCCACTAGGTATCTTAGAATGCATCCCCGATGAATAAGAGGGTACTATTGTATATGTTTTCCACAGTCAATTCAGGGCAAAAGATAAAAGGAAAACTAGAGAAAAGGCAGTTATTACAAGTTTTTGCTTAAATATTTATAAAAATAAACATTTGAAGCTTGGTATATTGGTCTGTGTGACAGAGTAACTGCCATGTGAGAAGGTAACAATTATAACGTGTATTTCTTAGAAGTACAGTATTCTGTATACTGTACACAGACAGAACACACACATATACACACAACACACACAATACACACAACACACACAACACACACACACACAACACACACACACACACACAATTCCATGATCTTTTATCCTGATAATTTGCTTCAATAAACAGAAAGCTAGAAATCCTGGCACAAAATGTTCACAATCTTTAGAACAGTCTCTTTCTCCTAATCCAACAAGCTCCTGTTCCGATCCTCCTTAGAAACAAAAACAAAAACCAATGTCTGTAAAGTGATTTTCCCGAAGAAGCCTCTCTTTCAGTAGCTGGATGAAGGTGCAGAGTCGCAACTAATCAAAATCCCTTTATGTAGTGTTTTTCATTCTGCGCCTTGCATGGTTTCACTTTCTCTTTTTCTTAATGCCATGTCTGCTTTCTTCTCTAGATTGTAATTTGCTTGAGGGCAGAGGCTGCACTTTCCCTTTGTTGAGCACAAGTATTTTGAAAGAGCCTGCAGGATTGTGAGCACTCAGTAGAATTTTGTTGATGATGGTGATGTTTCTGAAAATGTCTAAGAAAAAAGCAGACACCTCTGGCCTGCTGTGGCCTTCACCTGCTTAATCTAAAGGGTCTTTTTTTTTCCTTTCATAAACAATAATGCATCCAGGCAGCACACATGCAAGAAAGTGAGTCAGAAGAGCAATTCAGTTTTCCAGTGCCTCTATGTGACTCCTTCAATGCCTTAGGAATCGGCTTGAGGATTTATTTGAAGCATACCAGCCATGCAGTTTCTAGACTCCATGACCACAAGATATGATTCCACTCCCTCCTCCACAATCCTCACATTCTTAATGCTTAAACTGTGCCCTCGCGACTTTTCTGTTAGTTAAGAGATGTACAACATAGGGGCAAAAATCAATCTTAATTAAGGCGGACTCTGGAATTATGATCGAAGGAGGTACATTAGCCCAGTGCTTCCAGCCCCCCATACACTGTTGTTATTGATGTTTGGACAGATGGGGAAAGTGAAACAGGAGTCAATACTTCGATCTACTGTGTTCTCTAAGGATCTGAATTTTTAACACATCCATAATGAGTGATGGTGGTGTTTAATAAATACACAGCAGCCCTTAAGAGTGGCTCTGTGTGTAGAAGGTACCAACAAAGTCCCTGAAGCTTCTGGGTGGTAGAAGAAAGTAGGCTCAGCCTAGAAGAACTGAGATATAAATGTGGCTTTCCCCGATGACATCACGTCTGGGAAGCCCTTTTGCCAAAGCAATCAGTGCTACTCACATGACCTTAGGCAGTTTGCTCAAGGAAAAAGGCAATTGGGTAAAATTATTCATTTTGAGATGTAAGAATTCAGTTACTTCTCTTGCTTATATGTGGCAGACAGATGTTGTCCCATCCAACATTCTCTCCTTTCCTTATCTGGAAAGCCCCATAATGCCTCCTTAGTATTAATTCTACCTCAAGTCCCCAAATTCCTGGCTGTTGTTAATTGGCTTATGGGAGTCATCTGACCTAAGAGGACCAATCAAATTCTCTCTCTGACAAACTGTTATTAAGGTTCAAGAAGCCTAGTTGTTCTTCATAATATGAGTGAATGGAAAAGACATTCCATTGTGGGGGTGTGACGGTTAATACTAAGTGTCAACTTGATTGGATTGAAGGATGTAAAGCATTGATCCTGGGTGTGTCTGTGAGGGTGTTGCCAAAGGAGATGAACATTTGACTCAGTGGGCTGGGAAAGGCAGACTCACCCCTAATCTGGGTGGGCATCATTTAATCAGCTGCCAACAAGACTAGAATATAAAGCAGGCAGAAAAATGTGAAAAGACTAGACTGGCCTAGCCTCCCAGCCTAAATCTTTCTCCCAGGCTCGATGCTTCCTGCCCTTGAACACTGGACCCCAGGTTTTTCAGTTTTGGGTCTCAGACTGGCTTTCTTTGTTGCTTGGCTTACAGATGGCCTATTGTGGGACCTTCTGTTTATGTGAGTTAATACTTAATAAACTCATATATATATATATATTATGGTTCTCTAGAGGGACAGAACTAATAAGATATATATACATAGATATAGATATAGATATAGATATATATAGATAGATATAGATAGATATAGATAGACATATATAAAAATATATATATATCTTATTCTGTCCCTCTAGAGAACCATAATATATATATATGAGTTTATTAAGTATTATATATCTTATTAGTTCTGTCCCTCTAGAGAATCATTATATATATATATATATATGAGTTTATTAAGTATTATATATCTTATTAGTTCTGTCCCTCCAGAGAATCATTATATATATATATATATATGAGTTTATTAAGTATTAACTCACATAAACAGGGGAATTAAGTATTAACTCACATATACAGGGGAGACTAAGGTGGTCATTTTGGGGTGCCTATCTTCTTGCCTCTTTTGCTTGAGATGCAAAGACAGCAGGCTGAAGACAGGAAAAAATGAAATAGATGTGTCCAGCGTGACAGAAACCAAGGAATTTTTAACAGTGAGAGATGGAGAGAATCAGTCATGAAACTGACAACTGCTCATTTGAGCCCCAGCTCCCCTTTCCAATCCTTAGTTTCATTAATACTTCCATATCCTTTTCATAAATTATTTTTTTTTAAGCCAATGATTCTTGGAACTCAAATATTCTTGAGTTCATTGCTTCCTTCACCAAAAATTTGCCATACTTTCAGCAGTGTACTAGGTTCTGTGCTGCTATCTGGGACATGGAGATAGAAAAGACATGTTTTCTCCATAGATCACTATGTAGTTGGTGGACAAGATAGCAAAGCAACAAGTCATAATGGTATATTCTAAGTGGAAGGAAAGGACCAATACAAGGCCTGAAGGTAGCTTAGAAATGGATAGATGGACAATTGGCAAAGAGATGTGGAGAGGGAAGTAGTATCTGAGACAGCTGTTGAATGGTCAACACAGGTTGTCTAAGTGGATACAGAGGCTAAGAGCATTCTTGGTAGAAGGAATAAAAAATATATGCAAACAAAAAGGCCTCAGAAGATAGCACGTGTATTTGAAAAAAACAATACATTTCCTGGCATTGGTGCACATAAAATGTCACTCAATGGAAAAAAGTAAAGAAGGGAAGAGGGGTCAGATCCCATCCCATTATAAAAAGCTTGGACTCAGGTTGTATTTTAAGAGAGAATTTATGAACAGATGGACAAATGTACACTCTCTATTAAGAAAAGTTCCCCCAAATGATAGCATCTCAAATAATAACCTCAGGCCAGTGAAAGAGCCTGATGAATAAGAATGGCTTCAGAAGTCTTTAAATAACCAGATGCTTCTCAAGACATTCTGTAGATTGTTAGAACTCCATGGCTTGCACCATCTGGCTGTGCGTCACCTCTAGTACACACGAATTTGGCAAGGATATGTCCTGTCTTCTCTTGGCTTATGGTCAGCCTAAGAATGCCCATTTATCTTTGCTTTTGACTCAACCTCAATAGGCCTCTGGAAAAGCGAGAGATTCTGCAGGTGGGGAGTAATCTGGTTTGGCTGGAGAGATTGAATCCATCTGTCCATGACAAACACTTTCCCAGTTCTCTCATAGAACATTGATTATGCCAAGAAAATTGAGAAATCTTTTAAGAGGAAGTTATTGTAGAAAGAGCTGTAGATCATAGAACATGTAGAGATGATTAATGCTTTGTATTATTACAGCCTGGGCAATAAAGTGAGACTCCGTTTCTACAAAAAATAAATATGTAAAGTAGCCAGGTGTATTGGCACATGCCTATAGTCCCAGCTATTGGGGAGGCTGAGGGAGGAGGATCACTTGAGCCTGGGAGGTAGAGACTGCAGTAAGTCATGATCAAGCCGATACACTACAGCCTGAGTAACAGAACGAGACCCTGTCTCAAAAATTAATAATAATAATTTGTATTATTATTACGAATTATAATAATGACTAACTTGCTATTGAGCACTTATTAAGTATCAGATAACGTGCTAAAAGCTCTATGTCCATTTTTAAATTTTATCTTTTCAAAAATTCTATGAGGGCTATGCAATTATTGAGCATATTCTACAGATGAGAAATATAAGGACCAGAAATGTTAAGTAACTAAACTGAGTTTGTACAACCAAGAAGTGTTAGGAACTATACACATATTCTCTCTAATTCTCACAATATTAAATTTCTTAATATATCAATTATTATTTTACTAGTGTGAAAAACTAGACTCTAACTACCAGGTAATAGCTTCATTTACTAAAAGATCTCTTTGATGTTTTATGTCCACTAGTTTATTTAATTATCACAAACACACTATGAAACTGAAATTGATACTATTGTTGTTTCCACAGATTAAAAATAGAAACCGAAGAAACTGCCAATAATAATTAGCACTTCACATAGGCAAAATAATGCTTCCCTACCCAAAAATCTTCACTTTCTAATTCCCAGAACATGTGAATATATTAGGATACTTGGCAAAGAAGAATTATGGTTGCAGATGAAATTAGGGTTGCTAATCAGGTAACTTTTTTTTTTTTTTTTTGAGATGCAATCTTGCTATGTCGCCCAGGCTGGAGTGCAGTGGCATGATCTCAGCTCACTGCAACTTCTGCCTCCTGGGTTCAAGTGACTGTCCTCTCTCAGTCTCACAAGTAGCTGGGATTATAGGCATGTGCCATCACGCGTGGCTAATTTTTTTTGTATTTTTAGTAGAGACAGGGTTTCGCCATGTTGGCCAGGCTGGTCTCAAACTCCTGACCTCAGGTGATCTGCCTGCCTCGGCCTCCGAAAACGCTGGGATAACAGGCGTGAGCCACCGTGCCCAGTAACTTTCAACGAGCTAGAGTAGCCTGAATTATCCAGGTGTGTCTAATGTAATCCTAAGTGTTCTTAAAATGGAAGGAGAACTCTAATAAGAGAACTGAAGAGATCGTCTCATGAGCAGGACTTGGTCTTAAACTGTTGAATTCGAAGATGGAAGAAGAAGGCCACGAGAAAACGAAGATGGGTGGTTTATAGAAGCTGGAGAAGGCAAAACAAGAATTCTCCCCTAAAGCCCCCCAAAAGGAAAGCACTGTGCCAAAACCTTGATCTCACCCTGTAAGATCCACATCAAACTCCTGCTCTAAAGAACTGTAAGATAATAAATGTTACGGTGTTTTAGGCCAAAAATTTGTGGCAAATTCTCACAGCTAGCATATAAAACTAATACAGCACTTCCAACCATTTTGTCATTTAGTTTTTATATCAGCTGACAAAGTTAACAGTATTATTGGCCAGACACCATGGCTCACACCTGTAATCCCAGCAATTTGGGAGTCCGAGGTGTGTGGATCACTTGAGGCTGGGAGTTTGAGACCAGACTGGCTAGCAAGGTGAAACTCCATCTCTATTAAAAAATATAGAAGTTAGCCAGGCATGGTGGTGCATGTCTGTCTGTAGTCTCAGCTATTTTGGAGGCTGAGGTGGGAGGATTGCTTGAGCCCTGGAGACGGAGATAGCCATGAGCCAAGATCGCACCACCGCACTCTGGCCTGGGCAACAGAGGGAGACTCTGTCTCAAAAAAAAAAAAAAAAAAGTTAACATTATTATTTTCATTTCACAATACAGCAATTGAGACTTTGATTTTTTAGTTAACTTTTCCAGAGACATTTACCTAGTAAACAGGAAACTGCTGCTCTCTCTGATTCTGAAACTTCTGGGCACAAATCACATTTTGGGTGACCCAACAGTTCTATCAAGTTTCTAGGAGACCTTTCGGTTGATTTGTAATTCTGTGTTTCAAAGCAATAAATAATTCTCTAAATTCTTTAACTTTACTCCCATCCATTTCTCACATTAAACTGTAGAACTGTTGCTGTTCCTCAGAGATATGCTAAGAGTAGGAAGGATTTAAAGATAAATGCCTATTATATTACATCTTATCCTTTCCCCAAACCTCAAAATTTTAGTAAAAAATGTGGCATACTCCAATGCTGCTTACAAGAAATAAGGGATTAGAGGAAATTCCTCTAGAAGCCCACTCTGCTATAATGCCCCAAATTGTCTCCTCATGGCCAAGTGAATATCCAGGCGTTTGTGAATATCTAACTTATTCCACCTCTGAGTTATTACCTGAACAGTTGAGTCTCTACCACAAAGTGTTTAGTTTTGTACACTGCAGAATAATTTAGGGGTGTGGTGAATAGAAGGCCCAGAAAAGCAAACTACTAGCTTTTCTAGTATTCATTATTCAGATTTTTTTAAAAGCTACAAGAGTATCTTTGGGGCATCCTTTTCCCTAAAGAATATCAGACTTAGGATCCTTGTAAGACTGAGGAAGTGAATAAAAGTCTCCATTCACATGACTCATCTACCCTTGAGTAGAAAAAGGCCAAACGCTGCTCCCTTTAGAAAGCAGTGTGTATATTTATTCTTCTATTGAACTGTACCCCTACTCATCCATCCATCATTCCATCCATTAAATGCATGTTTTCTAAACCAACTTATGCAAGCCATTTCATTTTAACTTTGGAAATACAGGTACAGAATATGAAATGCATGACAAAATTGTTGGAATATATAAGCTAACATTTGCCACAGTGCATTAGAAAATAGAAAACACAGAATAAATTTTGCTAAATATGGTAGTTGTTACATGTAGAATCGGTAAGGTATCCAATGGTAACTTGGAGAATAAAGTTTCCTTTGAATATAAAATCACAATAGCAGTGCATATAGAATCAGAATGCAAATAGTCACTTTATAGGAGTTGAACAAAAGCTCTCTGACTCGAATAAGAACAAAATTAATTACCATAAAAATGCCCTAGCTGTAGTTCTGAGTGAGATGGAGTAAGCACACTCCGTCTTCTTTCTTCCACTGAGTACAGCTATAACATTTGGACAAAATGCATGGAGCAGATATTTGAGGTCTTAGAAAAGTAAATAGAAGCAGGCAAATTTGGAGTAGGAGGCCAGAATTCAAGATACCATTGAACTGGCAGTGAGGTTAGCATTTTTTGTCCTCATGTACCCTCTTGGCTAAATTCAATTCACTAGAATTGGGTACTAGGGAACAGATATAGGAAGCTCCAGGAAAAACCTTCTAGTTCTATCTTAGAGAGTGAGAAAGTGAGCATTTAATTCTCATAGGGAATGTGATAATTCATCGATTTTTTTTTGGTTTCTTTTCTCTGTTCTCCTTTGCCCCAGGATCCAAGCAATACCATAGTGGTAGCAACACTTACAGTAACAGAAGCTTGCAGCAGCCAAACTCCTGAGGGTAAGGAATCTTCTTCTCCAGTTGGTGGAGCTGTGGCTCCAAGAGGGTGGGGCAATCATTTCCTAACAGGGAACAGTAATTTAAAGTACTGCAGATTACTCATCAGAAACCATAGAAGCCCCACATGAAGAAAGTGGCACATTTTCTAAATAATGGAAAGGTGTCTTATTTCAAAATTCTATACTCAGTGACAACATCCTTAAGAAGTGAAAGTGAAATAAAGTTATTCTAAGAAAAAGAAAAATTTAGAGTTCTAGCCAACAGACCTCCTCTAAAGGATTTCTAAAGGAATTTTATCAGACAGAAAGGAAATAATACTAGAAGAAATTTTTGAAAACAGGAATGAAGGAACAGCAACCAAGATGATAAATATGTCAGTAAATATAACACACTAATTTTCTCCTCTTGATTTCTTTAGACTATGTTTGACAATTTAAATTTAAATCATTGCATGTAGATGTAACATATAAGATGTATGTAGATGTAACATATAAGAAAACTGTAAGATAAAGATGATAGAGTAAAGGACCTATATGGTAGTAAGATTTTTATATTCCAGTTGAAGTGGCAAAATACTGACTAAGTAGATTGCAAAAAGTCAAATAGGTATGTTACTGTCTCTAGAGAAAAAAAAAAAAACAAGGAAAACTATATGCACATTATACTTTTAAATACTTTTAAATACAATATAAATATTAAAATGGAACCATATAATTTTGGAAAAACCTACAAGAAAATAAAAAAGGGAAAACAGAGGAAAAAAATCAGAGCAAATAAACAAAAAGCAGGTAATGTGATAGTAGAACTAAATTAAAACTTAATAATCACAAATGTAGAGAAAAAGGAACACTTTTACACTGTTGGTGGGAGCATAAATTGGTTCAACCATTGTGGAAGACAGTGTGGCAATTATTCAATGACCTAGTGGCAGAAATACTATTTGGCCCAGCAATCCCATTACTGGGTATCTACCCAAAGGAATATAAATCATTCTATTATAAAGATACATACATGAGTATGTTCATTGCAGCACTATTAACAATAGCAAAGATATGGAATCAATCTAAATGCCTGTCAATGATAGACTGAATAAAGAAAATGTGGTATATATACACCATGGAATAATATGCAGCCATAAAAAAACAAGATTGTGTATTTTGCAGGGGCATAGATGGAGTTGGATTTGGGAGAAGGGAGAGCATCAGGAAAAATAACTAATGGATGCTGGGCTTAACAACCTAGGTGATGATAGAAGATGGCCAAATAGGAACAGCTCTGGTCTGCAGCTCCCAGCGTGATCAAAGCAGAAGACAGGTGATTTCTGCATTTCCAACTGAGGTACCTGGTTCATCTCATTGGGACTGGTTGGACAGTGGGTGCAGCCCATGGAGGGTGAGCTGAAGCAGGGCGGGGCATTGCCTCACCCAGGAAGCACAAGGGGTCAAAACTCTCAAAATAGGAGCTATTTATGACAAACCCGTAGCCAATATCATACTGAATGGGCAAAAAACTGGAAGCATTCCCTTTGAAAACTGGCACAAGACAGGGATGCCCTCTCTCACCACTCCTATTCAACATAGTGTTGGAAGTTCTGGCCAGGGCAATCAGGCAAGAGAATGAAATAAAGGGTATTCAATTAGGAAAAGAGGTAGTCAAATTGTCCCTGTTTGCAGATGACACGATTGTATATTTAGAAAACCCCATTGTCTCAGCCCAAAATCTCCTTAAGCTGATAAGCAACTTCAGCAAAGTCTCAGGACACAAAATCAATATGCGAAAATCACAAGCCTTCCTATACACCAATAACAGACAAACAGAGAGCCAAATCATGAGTGAACTCCCATTCACAATTGCTACAAAGGGAATAAAATATCTAGGAATCCAACTTACAAGGGATGTGAAGGACCTCTTCAAGGAGAACTATAAACCACTGCTCAATGAAATAAAAGAGGACACAAACAAATGGAAGAACATTCCATGCTCATGGATAGGAAGAATCAATATCGTGAAAATGGTCATACTGCCCAAGGTAATTTATAGATTCAATGCCATCCCCATCAAGCTACCAATGACTTTCTTCACAGAATTGGAAAAAGCTACTTTAAAGTTCATATGGAACAAAAAGAGAGCCTGCATTGCCAAGACAATCCTAAGCCAAAAGAACAAAGCTGGAGGCATCACACTAGCTGACTTCAAATTATACTACAAGGCTACAGTAACCAAAACAGCATGGTACTGGTACCAAAACAGAGATATAGACCAATGGAACAGAACAGAGGCCACAGAAATAACACCACACATCTACAACCATCAGATCTTTGACAAACCTGGCAAAAACAAGAAATGGGGAAAGGATTCCCTGTTTAATAAATTGTGCTGGGAAAACTGGCTAGCTATATGTAGAAACCTGAAACTGGATCCCTTCCTTAAACCTCATACAAAAATTAATTCAAGATGAATTAAAGACTTAAATGTTATACCTAAACCCATAAAAAATCCTAGAGGAAAACCTAGGCAATACCATTCAGGACATAGGCATGGGCAAGGACTTCATGACTAAAACACCAAAAGCAATGGCAACAAAAGCCAAAATTAACAAATGGGATCTAATCAAACTAAAGAGTGTCTGCACAGCAAAAGAAACTACCATCAGAGTGAACAGGCAACCTACAGAATGGGAGAAAATGTTTGCAATCTACCCATCTGGCAAAGGGCTAATATCCAGAATCTACAAAGAACTTAAACAAACTTACAAGAAACAAATGACCCCATCAAAAAGTGGGCAAAGGATATGAACAGACACTTCTCAAAAGAAGACATCTATGCAGCCAACAGACACACGAAAAAATGCTCATCATCACTGGTCATCAGAGAAATGCAAATCAAAACCACAATGAGATAACATCTGACATTAGTTAGAATGGCAATCATTAAAAAGTCAGGAAACAACAGATGGTGGAGAGGATATGGAGAAATAGGAATGCTTTTACACTGTTGGTGGGAGTGTAAACTAGTTCAACTATTGTGGAAGACAGTATGGCGATTCCTCAAGGATCCAGAACTAGAAATACCATTTGACCCAGCCATCCCATTACTGGGTATACACCCAAAGGATTATAAATCATACTACTATAAAGACACATGCACACGTATGTTTATTGTGGCACTATTCACAATAGCAAAGACTTGGAACCAACCCAAATGTCCATCAATGATAGACTGGATTAAGAAAATGTGGCACATATACACCATGGACTACTATGCAGCCATAAAAATGGATGAGTTCATATCCTTTGCTCCTGCAATGAAGCTGGAAACCATCATTCTCAGCAAACTATCACAAGGACAGAAAACAAAACACTGCTTGTGCTCACTCATAGGTGGCAATTGAACAATGAGAACACTTGGACACAGGGCAGGGAACATCATATACTGGGGCCTATCATGGGGTTGGGGGCAGGGGGAGGGATAGCATTAGGAGAAATACCTAATGTAAATGACGAGTTAATGGGTGCAGCAAACCAACATGGCACATGTATGCCCACGTAACAAACCTGCACGTTGTGCACATGTACCCTAGAACTTAAAGTGTGTATATATATATAAAATAACCTAGGTGATGGGCTGATCTGCACAGCAAACTACCATAGCACACATCTACCTATGTAACAAACCTACACCTCCTGCACGTGTACCCCAGAACTTAAAATAAAAGTTGAAGGAAAAAAAATCATAAATGCAACTGCCCCAACCATACCAATTAAAAGACAGATATTGTCAACATGGATTAAAAATTATATAGACCATCCACATGTTCTGTCAAAAAACTCAGTCCACCTGTAGTGACATAAGTAGAATAAAGTAAACAAATGAAAAAAGATATACCATATACTAATACACTACTTTTAAAAAGCAGAGGTGTCTATATTAATAGCAGACAAAGTTGACTTCAAAGCAAAAATTATCAGAAACGAAGGTGGACCTTACATTGTGCTCAAAGGGTAAAAACACCAGGAAGTCATAAGTCATAACATTCTCAAATGTATATACACCTAACAAAGAGTGTTAAAATACATGAAGCAAAAACTAAAAAAGAAGTACTGCAAGAAGAAAGAAATAAACTCAATTTATAGTTGTAAACTTCATCATACCCTCTCAGTAAAAAATACAATGGGTAAACAAATTCAACAATGCATACAACTGAGAAAAACTATAAGCTGCCTGGATCTAATCGACATTTGTAGAACACTTCACTAAGCAAGAATAAAGTGCACATGCTTTTGAAGCATTCATGGAACATTCACCAAGACAGATCATACCTTAGGTATAAAAAATAAAAATACAAAACCTGAAATTATACAAAATATGTTCTCTGATCATTATGGAATTAAACTACTAATAACCAAAAGAAAGTAGAAAAACTCCAAATATTTTGGAAGTTAACACACATTAAATAATCCATGGGTCAAAGAGAAAGACACAAGAGAGATTAAGAAGTATTTTGAACTGAATGAGAATATAAATTTGACAAATGAAAATCTGTGAGATGCAGCTAAAGCAGTGCTAGGAGAGAAAATTATCATATGAAGTATTTATATTAGAAAAGATAAAGGTTCTCAAATTAACAATGTAATTTTCTTTTTTTTTTTTTAAAGAAATTTAAACATTTTATTTAAAATTAGATTTACCCACATGGTTACCATTGCTAACTTCTTTTTTTGCAGATCCATACTTTCATTTGGTATCATTTTATATTTTCCTGAAGGAATTTTTCTAATAGTTTTTAAGGTGCAGGTCCAATGGTGATGAATGCTTTCATGTTTAATTTAGTTCAGAAAGTTTTTATTTTGCCTCCATTTGTAGAAGGTGTTTTTGCCACATATAGAATTATACACTTAACTTCTTTTCTTTCAGTACTCTAAATATATTACTTCAACATCTTCTGGCACCAGCTGTTTCTGATGAGAAATCTGTCTTCCTTATCTTTGTTTCTCTAAATGTAACATGTCTTTTATCTTTGGTGGCTTTTTTTTCCCCCTTATTACATAAATTCTTTTTTTTAATTTTATTATTATTATACTTTAAGTATTAGGGTACATGTGCACAACGTGCAGGTTTGTTACATATGTACACATATTTTCTACCTTAAAAAATTGGTACAAGCAAAATAAACTGAAAACAGACAAGAAGACAGAAATAATAAATATAAGAACATAAATGAAGGAAATTGAAAAGAAAAAGCCATAGAGAAAGTTAAAGGAACAAAAACTTGTTATTTAAAAAGATTAATAAAATTATTAATAATAAACTTCTGACAAAGCTGACAAAATAGAGAAGACAAACCAGAAGCTACTGACACCCACTCAAGATGAAATAGAAAATAAGAACAGTCCAACTACTCAAGAAATGGAATCTATAGTTAAAAACATTCTGAAAAAAATTTTCCAGGCTTAGAGGGCTTCACTGGGGAATTCTGCCAAACATATAAGAATACATTGTACCCATTCTGTATAATATTTTCCAAGTAATAGAAAAGGAAAGAATTTATTCTGAGATTATGTGATGGGCTATTGACCTTTAGGACTGTATTGAAATCAAGGACTTGTGTCATAGCACAAACACATCTTCATAGTAGTCAAATAAAGAGTATGAAGACCCAGTGATAGAAGTATTTCAATTATGATTGAAGTTTGGCTGGTTTTACTATCATCTAAGTTAGCAAAAATGTGTATATTCCACCAACTTATAAATGCAAACAACGTAATGTATATTTTTTTGTTTTATAGGAGAGAAGAGTGGATGGCATTATCGTTTGCCTATTTAACTCCCTTATTTACTTTTGTTTTTACTAAAGAAAACCCATTCTTTCCAAGGATATTAGGCCCAATTTATTTTATTTATGTAAGCCTCATCCCCTTGTCAAATGATTAATTTAGGCATAGGTTTGACACAAGACTTGCTAAAGAGACATGAGAAGATATCAACTGGAAGACTTAATACAATGATTTTCTTTGTCCTTTTTAAAAATGGAGCACAAGACAAGAACAGTTCTACCTCATGTAGAATCTGACATGTACATGTGATGCCTTGGAAAGTGTCAGCCATCATTGGATTATGCACAGTGACACACTAAGAGCACAAGTCTACAAGCTGAAGATGACAGGATGGAAATGTGGAAGAAAATCTGATAAAATTTTTGAACTATTTGATTAACCAATTCTGGGAACTTTCTGACTAAACTTTTTGGTATGTGAGATATAAATGCCCTATGGTTTAGCGAGCTTTTATTAGTTTTTTTAATATTAGTTGGAGAATAAAATGCTTCAAATGATATGAGCAAACGTTTTTATATTAACTTATCATCAGCAGTTTTCTGGATCTGGCATAAAGAAACTAAAAAATTTGACATCTTAACATTTTTGTTTGGGTTCACATATCTATAAATCTATTATAAGACATGAATGAGGAAATGAAAACTAACAGAAAAAATAAATATATGTATATTATATATAGATATATAGGTATGCATACATATACATATACATATATAATGGCATATTATACATGCCTTTATATTCCATGAAAAACATAGGTGATTTTTTTCAAGTGATAATACAATATGGGATAATAGAAAGGAATTTGATCTGAAAATTGAGGAACCTAAAGTCTGTTCTTCCTTCCTTCCTCCCTCCCTCCCTCCCTCTCTCTCTCTCTCTCTCTCTCTCTCTCTCTCTCTCTCTCTCTTTCTCTCTCTTTCTTTCTTTCTTTCTTTCTTTCTTTCTCTTTCTTTCTTTCTTTCTTTCTTTCTTTCTTTCTTTCTTTCTTTCTTTCTTTCTTTCTTTCTTTCTTTCTTTCTTTCTTTCTTTCTTTCTTTCTTTCTTTCTTTCTTTCTTTCTTTCTTTCTTTCTTTCTTTCTTTCTTTCTTTCTTTCTTTCTTTCTTTCTTTCTTTCTTTCTTTCTTTCTTTCTTTCTTTCTTTCTTTCTTTCTTTCTTTCTTTCTTTCTTTCCAAATGGCAGACTGCCACATGCAGCACCTCATTTGGATGTGTCTGGAGTCTTGGAAGCTTGACTACTAAATGTTCTCTTAGAATTGGATCTTGAGGCCCCTGAGGTGGCTCATGCCTGTAATCCCAGCACTCTGGGGGGCTGAGGAGGGTGGATCATTTGAGGTCAGGAGTTCAAGACCAGCCTGAAACCCGATCTCTCCTAAAGATACAAAAATTAGCTGTGCAGTGGTGGTGTGAGCCTGTAATCCCAGCTACTCAGGAGGCTGAGGCAGGAGAATCATGTGAGCCTGGGAGGTGGAGGTTGCAATGAGCCGAGATCGGGCCACTGCACTCCAATCTGGGTGAGAGAGTGAGACCCTGTCTCCAAAAAGAAAAAAGAAAAAGGCAAAAGAAAAAAAAAAGGATCTTGAGAAATTGTCTGGAATTTCTAGCAGGCAAGTGCATCTACTCTTCTATTCTTTACAGAAGACTGGTTCTTTTCTATAAGGGAAGGTCGTCCTCTTGACCGAGTGCTCAGGTTCTGGAGGGGTGCGAGGAGGGAGGAAGGAAACACCAGTCTAGGCAACCAGATCAGCTGTTTCAACTCTGGTGAACAAAGAGGTGGCAGATAGTGCAGCCAAATCACCTTCAGATCCATCGAGGCACCTGAATTTTTGTCCTCACTTTGACATTAATTAACTATATGAGCATTGGTAAATGATATAATCTTTTTCTCCCTCAGTTAATGTTGCGATAAATTAAGAGGCTGGATTATAGAATCTCGATGTCATTTTCTATCTTATGAGAATATAAGTTTGAATTTATTTTAACTAACAACACCAAATAGTGAATGAAATATGTTAACATTGTGGTTCTTGTATGCTTTCTTTAATGGATTTAAAGAGGAAAAAAGACTGGCATAGCACTACTACTGTGCGGTGAAAATGAGAAAAAAATTAAAAGACTAGTTTCAATTTCAAGGGATCTCAGATTTCTTAATGGTTTCAAATTATGAGGGATGTGTGAGATATATGTTAAAATAAGAAAGCTTCAAACTGCACCTCCCACAAACTTGAAAGGCAAAATTTAACATTTGTTATGATATTAGTTTTTTATTAAACTTGGAAGATACTTTCAAGGGATCACGATTGGATGCACCTTTAATAGTCTATTATCTTCAGTTATCAAGTCAGTTTACCACATATAAAGTTTTGGGAAGTAATTATTAGAAATCATAGACCCTAAATCTGACATATGCCTGTGGAAATTTACTATTAATTGACAATGAATTCAGATATAAATGAGGCATCTATCTAAATGTAAAGAGTTAGGAATTTACAGAACTGACTCCGTCTGTATTTATTATCAGGTTTTTATTGAGTACCTGCTCTATGTCAGGCACACTTCTAGGCACATGCAATGCATGAGCAATAAAAACTTCAGCCTCTGTGAAGCCAAGGTCTTATGCTGGCTAATGACAAATGTTGCAAAAATAAAAACATAAACCAACATAGGTGGGATTAGAGTGACAAAGCATGGATGGAGTAAGTTATATTAAAAGGAAGGTCAGAGTATGCCTCATTGAGAAGAGAATATTTGAGCTTATACTTTAAAGGAGTGAGAGAGCCATTTAAATTTCTATGTGAAAAGTGATCTAAGCAGAAAGAACTGCTGCGCAAAATCCTAATCTGGGAGAATATCTATCTTGTTTGCCGAATAGCAAAGACACCAGTACAACTGAAATGGGATAATCAAAGAACAGATTTGTAGATGACGTCAGAGAGGTAATGAGTGGCAGACTGTAAGGCTTTTAGGCCATTATAATGAATTTAGCTTTTACTCTGAGTGAAATAGAGAGACACTGGAGGGCTTAGAGCAGAGGAAAGATAGTATATATTTTATCACTAGATAAATGCAAATCAAAACCACAATGAGATACCACCTCACATAAGTCAGAGGGCTATGATTAATAGCCCTTAATAATAATACTAAGGGATGTAAATAACAATGACTATTAATAATTAATATTGTTTAAGCAGATTTAGTTTTACATTTCTATCTCTCATATATTTAGAATTTGTACTGTTAAGGATGTGATGATGGTTCTATTTCTGTCTCCCATCTGCATGGAAACTTGACCATGAAATAAATAAGAATAAAATAATTAATGTTATTAAGAGCCCTTAATAGTCAAAAAATAACAGATGCTGGAGAGGTTGTGGAGAAAAGGGAACACTTATACACTGTTGGTGGGAGTGTAAATTAGTTCAACCATCGTGGAAAGCAGTATGGTGATTCCTCTAAAAGCGAAAAGCATAACTACCATTCAACCCAGCAATCCCATTACTGGGTATATACCCAGAGGAATAGAAATCATTCTACTATAAAGACACATGCACAAAAATGCTCACTGCAGCACTATTCACAATAGCGAAGGCATTAAAACCAACCTAAATGCCCATCAATGACAGACTGGATAAAGAAAATATGATACATATACACCATGGAATATTATGCAGCCATACGAAAGAATGAGATCATGTCTTTTGCAGGAACACGGATGGAGCTGGAGGCTATTTTCTTTTTCTTTCTTTTTTTTTTTATTTTTATTTTTTGAGACAGTCTCACTCTTGCCCAGGCTGGAATACAGTGGCACCATCTCGGCTCACTGCAATCTCCACCTCCCTGGTTCAAATGATTCTTCTGCCTCAGCCTCCCGAGCAGCTGGGACTGTAGGCGGCTGCCACCAAACCCAGATAATCTTTGCATTTTTAGTAGAGACGGAGTTTCAACATGTTGGCCAGGCTGGCCTCGAACTCCTGACCTCAGGTGATCCACCCACCTAGGCCACCAAAAGTGCTCGGATTACAGGCATGAGCCGCCGCGCCCGGCCGCTGGAGGCTCTTTTCCTTAGCAAACTAATGCAGGATCAGAAAACAAATGCCACATATTCTCACTTATAAGTGGGAGCTAAATAACTCTTGAACAGAAAGAAGGAAATGAAAAACTGTGAGGTCTATTTGAAGGAGGAAGGTGAGAGGAGGAAGAGGAACAGAAAAGATAGCTCTTGGGTACTGGGATTAATACCTGGGTGATGAAATAATCCGTATCACAAACCTCCATGATATGAGTTCATCTCTGTAACAACCCTTCTCATGTACCCCCAAACCTAAAATAAATGTTTTTTTTTAATTAAAAAAGGTGATATATACTTTTAAGTTTGAAAAGAACGACTCTGGCCTCTGCAAGTACTGAATGGAGAAAGCAGGAAGACCAGTTAAGAGGTTGTAAGTAGTTTATATATAAAATGTTAGCACCTCTTACCAGTGTGGTAATAGCAGAGGTGGTAGGAAACATACAAATTAGAAATATTTTGGAATTAGAACCAATAATATTCCTTGATGAATTAATTAACTGTTAAGTTGAAGAGAAAAAGAAGAGTCAATAAAGATGCACAGCTTGGGGTCTTAATAACAAAATATTGTATTTGCCATCAATGGAACAGAGAAGTCTTAAGGTGGCAGGGCTAAGTTAGGAGGAGGCAAATCAAGAGTTGAGTTTTGAACACTTGAGTTTGAGGTGTCTTTTAGAAATCCAAGATAACATGATGAGTAAAAACTGTATATGTGAGTCCAGAAGTTAATAGATAGATCTAGGCAGTAGATACAAAGCTGGAAATCTGGGAGAAGAGAAGAACCAGCAAAAGAAGCTGAAGAAGCAATGAGAAAGGTATACAGAGAAACAAGAATGTAGTGTCCTAAAAACAAAAGGAAGGAAGTATATTCAGAAGGAGAAAGTTATCATTGCTATCTAGTACTACTGAGAAATCAAGCAAAATGAGGGCTGAGAATCGACCAATGGAGTTTTGCAAAACAATAGCAGCATGATTTCAAATATCCCCTTAACTCTTAAAAAATAAAAAATCAACACAGCAAACATAGAATCACACTAGACAAATATCTTTAGCATTCCTAGGAGACAGAGAGAATCAATCTTCAAATTACCTGTAAGTAGAAGAAAAAGGAAAAATTCCTACAACCCCCAACTGTGGCCACTATCACAAGCCAGTGGTAAGGGTGAGCAGAAGGAAGAAAACTGGAGACTCCATGAAAAATAGAAGAGGGGAATGAAAGTCTTAGGAAGATCAGTAAAATCACTGTCAGAAATAGGAAAAAATACACAAAAATACTGAACATCATAACTCCATGGGGGAAGGGGCCTTCTGCATGAGCAGAACTGGAAGTAGCAGTCTTAGAGAAGCATTGCTTCTGGGGAAGAATTAGCTATACAGAAAAAGGGTGATCCCCTGTAAGACAAGACAGGGAGATGAAAGGACACTGGAAGAGAAAATATGAGACCTTGAAGAGAAGGAAAAAAGTTGTGATATACCAAACCTTACCCCAACTTCCACCAGCAACAGCACATTTATAGAAGAAACTACACAGGAGAGGGTAGAACTGACACAAGAGGATACTCTTACCCAGGAGTTCGATACCAGCCTGGGCAAGACAGGGAGACACCATCTCTACAAAAAAAATAATAATAATAAAGTAGGATACTCTTGAACATGGAAACTTGACCATAAAATAAATTAGAATAAAAGAAAGTGGGCTACATAAACATAAAACTACTGTAAAATGCTAGAAAATGCAAATGAAAGACCTGCTAATGAAAATAGAAAAACTTTATCCTTAAAACAAAATAAAACCCAAACCAACCAAACAAAAAATCAGCTAATGAAAATTGAAACACAGCACTCCGCAAGACTGAATTACATATACTCAAGTGAGCATTTTGTGAATAGGAAAAAGCACTTTGATTCAGAAATATAAAAACTTAAATAGGAAATGCAAAATGGGAAGAATTAAAATAAGTGCTGATTGAACTAATTAAATAATGTTCTAAAAAGACAACAACTCATTAAAAATATAGACAATTGTAAGGTACAAAAGGGAGTCTAGAACTAAATGAAAATGTAAGACATTGAGGAAAATTAGAAAAACAACCAAAGAATAAAAATGAGATCAAGAAAGGAGATAAAGGGGTGAGAGAGAAAATGATTTAAATAGAAAACATATAAAGGAGGTTAAACATTCATATTAGTGATGTCCCTGAAAAAGAAAATAAAAATATAGAAAGCTGAACATTTAAAACTATAACTCAAGAAGAGTTTCCAGAAATTAAAGAAGATTTTTTCTTTTCTTTTTTTTTTTTTTTTGAGATGGCGTCTCGCTCTGTCACCCAGGATGGAATGCAGTGGCGCGATCTCTGCTCACTGCAACCTCTGCCTCCCGGGTTCACACCATTCTCCTGCCTCAGCCTCCCGAGTAGCTGGGACTATGGGCGCCCACCACCACGCCCGGCTATTTAAAAAATTTTTTTTTTAGTAGAGACGGGGTTTCACCGTGTTAGCCAGGATGGTCTCGATCTCCTGACCTCGTGATCTGCCCGCCTTGGCCTCCCAAAGTGCTGGGATTACAGGCGTACGTGAGCTGCCATGCCCAGCCTAAAGAAGATTTTAATCTATGCATTGAAAGAGCCCACTGAGTACAAAGGCAAACTGACCCTAGAAAGCTAAATTCTAAACATATCCTAGTAAAAGTATCAAATTTTAAACATAAAGAAAAATCCTCAGTGATTCACAATCACTTCTCTATGAGAATTAAACTGGCACCATATTTTCGACAACGCAAATAGAGGAACAGTGCATCATTTTTGTAAATGGCATTGAAACAACTAGATAGCCATTTAGTAAAAGATATAAATACAACCATCAACACATCCTTACCAGTATAAATTCTAAATATATGAGAGATTCTAAATGTAAAAATAAAGCTGCATAAATACTGGAAAACATATGGGTAAATTCTTCTATTGTAAGACTTTCTAACTTGACTAAAAATCCATATGCAATTAAGGAACATACCAATACGTGGTACTACATAAATATTTTTTAAACATAGTAAAAATAAAATAATAAGCACTGTCAAAAGACAAATAACAAACTAGAAAACAATTATAATGTATATCACAGATAAAGAATGGATATCCCTAATTTCTAAAGAACCTGTAAAAACTGAGGCTAACAGGACCGAGAGTCCTATCGCGGTAAAATATATGAACTTAATTATTCACAAAAAGAGATCTAAAAATGACCATTAAACTTATGAAAATACATTCAATAACACTCATAATAGATAAATGTAAATTAAAATGATATTGAAGTTCCATTTTTCTATTGTAAGATTGGCAAATACTCAAAATCTGAAAATAACATCTCTTGGCAGGATGATGGGGAAAAAGGCACTCTCATACATTGGTGATAGGAATGTAAATGTCACAACTGATACACATAAGAATTTAGCAATATCTAGCAAAATATTACCCTGAATTTACTCCTTAAATCATCAGTACAAGTTCTAGGAATTTATCCCGAAGATACGCATCCAAAAATATGAGTATGTACACAAAGTTTATTCATTGCAGTTATTATTTGTCATTGCAAAATGTTGGAAGTGCAGTAAGTCCTCTCTTAACATAAATGATACGTTCTTTGAAACTGTGACTTTAAGTGAAACAATGTATAACAAAACCAGTGTTACCATAGGGTAAGTGTTAGAAGCAAGAGTTTAGTTTCTGCAGCCTATTTCTGGTCACAAAACATCACTACATTACTAAATAACAACCCAAAACACTTCTAATACTAAACATTAAAATAAATGTGAGCTATATATCTAAGAAAGATTACTAAAAACAAGTGAAAAGGGCCGGGCGCGGTGGCTCATGCCTGTAATCTCAGCACTTTGGGAGGATGAGACGGGCGGATCACAAGGTCAGGAGATCGAGACCATCCTGGCTAACACGGGGAAACCCCCATCTCTACTAAAAATACAAAAAAAAACTTAGTTGGGCGTGTTGGCGGGCGCCTGTAGTCCCAGCTACTCGGGAGGCTGAGGCGGGAGAATGGCGTGTACCCGGGAGGCGGAGCTTGCAGTGAGCTGAGATCGCGCAATGCACTCCAGCCTGGGCGACGGAGCGAGAGCCCATCTCAAAAAAAAAAAGAAAAAAAAAAAAAGTAGCGGAAGGATGAAAACTCACCCCATTTTGGGTGAATCAGTGAGCAAGGGCGGTTGTAGTGGTGATGGGTTCAATCAAGAAATAAATATTTGCAAAGGGAATATTGTCAGGAGCACCCCCTCCCACCATGCGGTTCAAAAAACAAGCAATCTCCAATACAGCAGTCTTGCTGAGCACTGTTCTGTCACACGGTTTACTGTCGTGCACCTGTACGATTATTGTATACTTGATGAATTTTTTAATTTTATGATCTGTATTCATTCATTCGTTCATTTGTTCATTCATTCATTCATTCATTTATTCATTCGTTCGTTCATTTGTTCATTCATTCGTTCATTCACTTGTTCGTTCATTCATTCATTCGTTTTCCAACCCACTTATTCCAGTTCAGGGGCCTGGGTTGCCAGATCCTGTCTCAGCAGCAGGACTCCAGGTGGGAACCCACCTTGTCCAGGACACCATCCCATCGCAGGGCACACTCACACACACACTCACATTCACTCACCCCGGGACCATGTAGACACGCCGCAGTTCATCTTATGTGTGCACCGTTGGGATGCGAGAGGAAAGGAGAGAACCCTGAGAAGCCCCACGCAGACAAGGGGAGAAAATGCAAACTCCACAAGGCCGTGGCCCCAGACAGGAAGAGAATTTTTTCCTCTTTAACAATATAAGCAAAGAACATTGAACAAAATAATGTTATTCAAGGAACTGTTGTTTTTAAATTTTTTGAGCATACAAGATTGGTTAAATAAACTATAGTACAATGGAAGTACATTGCAGCTGTAAAACTGAATGAGAAAGAACTGAATGACAAGGAGTGATTTCTAAGTAATCTAAGTGGGGGTTAAAAGTACAAAAAGCAAATAATATGTTACGTTTTGTGGAAGAAAGAAGTAACAAGGCATACACATATCTGCTTATGATTACAAACACAACACAGGATTAATAAACAAACACACACAAAAAAGCAAAGTCAAAACAAAACAATAAGATTAGTTATCTACAAAGGGGAATGAATTCAAAGGGACAGGGCAGGAAAGATACTTCTATGACTAAAATTTTTGGCATAGTTTCTTTTTCTTTTGAAGGTACAGTGTTATTAAATTAAATGATTTTATCAAAGTATAAATAAATATAAGAATTTATAAATAAATAAAATTTAACTTTTTATTTCCCTTAACAATGAGAAGGTGGGGAATAATCTCAAAGAAAAATGGAATAAATGAACACAACTTTATTGCAATGAATATTATAATCACATAGATGGGATGAAAGAAAGGAAGGGAGAAAGGAAGGGAGGGGACAAGGGAGGCTGACCAAATCAAAATAATTTATCAACACAGTTTTTGTGTTGGGCAGGCCAGGTGGAAGTAGGGATATAATTGCAAACAAATCTTAAAATTTTTTTAGTAAGCTTGTTTATTGTAGCGGTATGGCTATAAAAATTCTAAAGCTATTTTAGAATTCCAAATTTCGTCTACTGTTTTAGATGTAATATAAGACTGAGTAAATGCGTAAATGTGTGGAGGTTGTCAGGAGGCAGGATTCTCACTGTGGAAGAATGGGAAAACAAATACAGAACGAGAGAAGGGAGGAAAAACTCTGTGGGAATGGATTGGAATGGAAGGTATTGCTGTGAATTTGTGATTTCACATGTATGCATGCATATATATAAGTAAATGTAATTCTTTACATTTGTATGTGTGTATGGATATATACATGTATATGCATACATATATTTCCTAGACATAATTACTGAAAGGCCAACCGAGAAAAGATACTCAAAGCTTATCTTGCACCCAAATCCTGATCTCTATCCTCCTGAAAAGAACGAGAGATCCTAGGAGAAACAGTTGATTGTCAAGGCAGGGCAGAATAGGTACAAAATAAGCCTATAACATCTTGTTAGGTCAGAAAGCAAAGCAGAGCTCAAAACTGATGAGGGCCTTTTACAAGAACACGGGAGCCAGATTGATCAAATCTCCACAATGTTAGCACCAAAGTGGTGAAATACAGTAACGAATTATGAACCAATGAAAAAATAGGAAACCCTGAGTTCATATGAAAACAAACAAATAAATAAATTAGTGAGAGAATCGGGAGGGGTCTTACTTATAGTAAAATGCTGAAGGCCAACTGGTAAATGTGGAAGAAAGACCAGGGTTGGAAAAAAAATCATCATTTTGCAACAATCGTGGTGAAGTTTGGATCAGGCAAAACTATCTGGATGCTAAATCTAAGGAAGAAATTTTACATGGGGATAGGATGTTTATTTTCATTATTTTTTTAAATTAATTTACAGACCATTTATTAGTTGTAAAGGAGAAAAAAATAACAGTATTTATAAAGTGGAGATATCAGGAGACACCTTGAATGTGTGATCAAAAGTAGTATCAGTGGGGGACCAAAGGACCTTATGTGCCTGCATATGTGATACCTTGACATAGATAAAATATTGCCTATTTCACTCAAGAAGGAGGTATATTAATGAAAATAGTGTGTGTTGGGTACACTTTATTTTCCAGAAATATCAATGTCATAAAAGGCAAAGAGAATAAGTGGAAATGTTTCAGAAAGAATAAGCTGCTACATGAAACAACTAACTGTAGAGTAGATTTTGTACCTGAGGTTGGAAGGAAGGCATAAAAGACATTGTTAGATCAAATGAAAAAATGAGAATATAAATAGCAGGCTAGATACAATTATGATATCTATGTAAATTTATGTAGATTATAACTCTGTTGTGGTAATGCAAGATATTTGTATTTTTAGAAAATATACACTGAAGTATTTAAAATTAAATGTCCATCCGTGACATATATGTAACTCAACCTCTAAATTTTCAAAAAAAAAATATGGATGTGTGTATGTGTGTGTGCGTACATTAGAGAGAGAGAGAGCAAATGAGATAAAAACTTATAAATGAATATGATTAAAGGCTGATTGTGTTATTTGCACTACTTTTATTGTTGGAACTTTAATAAGTTTGAAGTATTTCCAAATAAAGTAAAAATAATTCATCATTTGGCTACATAGAAGTTACTGATGACCTTGTTATGGTCATTTTTGATGGTGTTTAGGATGAAAGCCAAGTTGAAGTACATTTTTAAAATGAAAGCTGAGGGAGTAGAAACCTTAAGTACAAACATATATTTTAGGAAGTTGTGCTGCTGCCGGGCTCTGTGGCTTGTGCCTGTAATGCCAGCACTTTGGGAGGCCAAGGCAGGCAAATCACAAGGTTAGGAGTTCAAGACCAGCCTTGGCCAACATGGTGAAACGCCATCTCTACTAAAAATACAAAAAAAAAAAAATTAGCTGGGCATGGTGGCAGGCACCTGTAATCCCACCTACTTGGGAGGCTGGGGCAGAAGAATCACATGAACCCAGGAGGCTGAAGTTGCAGTGAGGTGAGATTGCGCCACTGCACTCCAATCCAGGTGACAGTGCAAGACTCAAAAAAAAAAAAAAAAAAAAAAAGAAGTTGTGCTGTAAAATAGAGCAATAGGGCAGTAAAAAGAAGGATCTATATACATATATGATATAAACAGATTAAGCAGATGAGAACGATTTTGATAATTAAAAGTGAGTGATGTAAGAAAGCAACAGAAAGCTAGTGGAGTGATGTCCTTGCTTGAACAGGCATGAAAAGACAGAATCTGTTATGCAAGTGGGGACAGAGATTAGCTATGAATAAATAGTTTCATTGACGACAAAAGGAAGACAGGCAGGAGTTGATGTGTGAGTAGATGTGTTGATGGAAGCTGGTGAGAGTCCTGTTCCAACCATGCATCAGCCACTTCATTAGGTGCCAAAGATGTAAAGATGAACATGAAATAATTCCTGTCCTTAAAGACTTTGCAGTCTAAGGGAGACCAGTAAGAAAATAGGCCATTACATAATTGCTAAGGATAGAAGATGGTTTTATGAGTCAGAGAATGCTCTCTCAAGGAAGAACGATCTCAGTTGAGATCCTGAGCCCGTGGAGGCATAAGCCAAGTTAAAATATGGTGGCAATGTAGCCTTGGCACAGGCCTGAAAGGCAAGCAAATCATGGGGAATTGAACGTAACTCAGTATGGTGGGAACATAGCACTGGAGGTGGTTTGAACAGGGCATAAGATGAGACAAGAGAGATAGAAAAAGGCCAAATAATAAATGTCTTTATCTGCTATGTTAAGAAGTTTGACCAGCATCTTATAAAGACAGTGTCTGGCCATTTAAGAATGGTAAGTAGACAGTATGATGAATTTGCTTTTTAGACTACTCTTGCTACTGTTTTGTGTGGCATAATGAAAACATCTAAATCTTGCACGGTGACTTGCTAAGCAATGCACCAAGCTCCTTACATATTTTATCACTTGATCCTTACAGCAGCGTAGTGAACTGGGTGATATTACTACCCACATTTTACAGAAAAGATATTAAATGAACAAATAATTTACTGAAAGCCTATGATATACTAATGCTTTACTCTAAGTTGCAAGAGATAGAGGAGTGATAAGACAGAGTGAGTTCCTGCCTTTAAGTTTAAAAAAAAAAAAGATAAATATGTACACAAGAAAATTTCTGGAGCTGCTTCTTGCTAAGAACAAATAAAATAGAGATATTTCTCAAGTAAGAATGAGAGTGGAAATTGAAGTTTTTTTTTTTATTTGGATTATCAGAATAGGTACCTCTGAGTTGATATCTGATTCACAATCTGCCCGATTCAAATATTCATTCAACATATATCTTTTGAGGGCCTACCATGAACCAGGCACTCTTGTAGATTCTGGAGAGGCAGCAGTGAACTAAACATAAAAATCTCTGTTCTTCCAGAATTTATGTTATTTGGGGGAATAGAACAAAAGGAAAATCAAGCATATAAAAGGAAAAAATATTTCAAAAGCTAAAAAAGAAAACCTAAGGCTCACAGAGATTAACAAAAAACACCATAAGAAAGGGAGTTAAGGGGTCAAATCTTTGAGATACTGATGAGATAAAAGAAAGATTTAGGGCAAGTGACTAATGAAAAAGCTACACAGATATGAAAATAGGAGGCTTGTTAAGAAACAGGAATATCTGAATATCACATCTTTAGGATAAAGCAGGAAAAACCTAAGGAATAGTTACAGATGTGAAATTTGATGGAGGTGAATATTATTAGAGATGAACATGGGAATGAACTGGGGCATGATAACATTTGGTTGTTCAACAGCATGACGCACAAAAAGGTAGAAAGCAGGGTTTGGAATAGGGTGTAACACCAACTGCAAAAGCCCTCAACTAATGAGGATAAATGACCATGACATTGCTGAAGAGAGAAAAGATGATGGCAATAATTCTCAAAAGAGCTAGGGATGTTCCAGAAGGGTAGAAGATTAGATGAATAGTGTCTTAGAAGTCACATTAAAGAACAGTGTCTTTAATGATAGCCAGGTTTCATATCAATCATGGATACGGTGACCATTTAATTTATCATACAACTAGGGATGCTTTCTAGAGTGAAGGGGAATTATTGATGGTGTGCAGAGATACTAGCATTGATTGGAACTATCATGGGCAAATCGGAATATTTGTTCACCCTAAACACAGAGTACAGAGAGCACCCAGTCGGGATGTTGAGAAATTGGAGATTTGTTACATATGATCACTTTTAAATTAATAAATAGAATACACATAAATTTTTATCACTTACATAAACATAATATTTTGTCAGTATCTGTATCAACAGAGAAAGAAAAACCCTTTGTTCTAGTTGGCATCTTGCAAAAAAAATAAATATGGTATTGCCTTAGAGAGTAAGATATGCACACGTACATAACAAATTATAATTTATTTAAAAATTACAACTGCCATTATGAGTAAAATAGCACGTTCAGAACTTTAGACGAACTGAATAAGATAAAAACATGAAACCTAACATATGTGAACACATAGGACACAGCATGAACAGGAAATATAACAGGATACAGGCACGTGAATTAAATATGAGATATTGTTTGCTGAAACAGAATACTGGGTGTAATCAGATCATCAATACCAACAAGATATTAATTCTTTAAACAACAAATTATTTTAGTACAAATAATGTAGAAAATGTTTATATGTTTTACTCTTTGTTAAATTATCTTATTCCCATCTTTAAAAGAAAAAACAAATTTGAGGCTAGGTCATAGACCCTCTCGAAACTTCTTATTATTGCTGATGTGCTGAGCAACCAAGATTAATGAGAAAATGTTTGCAGCCACCAGAAACTACATGCTGTTCCATGATATGTTAAGCTTCACATCCCATTTGAGGCCATTTAAATGGTAACAGAGTGAAGTTGAGTCGATAGGCTGTTAAAAATTCTTCATTAACTCTGCACTCTTTAGGAATGGCTTCTTTCATTGGCTATTTCAGAGCTTATTTCTTCAGTGCATTAGATTTTCCATCACACTACTTAGGCAGGGAGCTGATTGAGAACAAAAGAAAAAAAATACAACCCCCAATTGTGAAAGGAGAAAAGGATTGTAATCTATCATCCTCAGTCACAATTTCTGCAGGAAAGTAAAAAAAAAAAAAAAAAAAAAAAAAATCATTTGTCCTCTTTTTCGTCTCTCTTTAAAACGGCAGCGTTGCTCTCACATATTCACTGTTTACCTTTCTCATTTGTTCTCTTTTTCATTTGTAACGTAGCACTAGATATATATGTATTTATTAAGAATATTGCTTATTGTCTGTTTTTTTTTTCTCACTAGAAAAAGGTTAAGTTTCTGGAACGTAAAAATCAGTGAGTGTTCTGTCTATCAATGTACCCAAGTGCCTAGAAAAGTTCCTTGCATATAGTAGGCACTCAATAGTTGTGTGTTGAAAGAATAAATTTTAAAATTACGTAACTGCACACATGACCCAAGTATAAGGAGATTCATATCTCATATTGTCAACAAATTGATAAATAGGTGACCGTTACAAGAATGGCCTACAATCAGTTAAAAGATTTCATAACATATCTTTTTCTTAAATGGGTATGTTAAAACCCCAGATGTTCCCTGGGATTGTAGCTTTTCTCTCCACGTGAAGCAGGGATATGCAAGAAGCTAAAATCCTATCCGGACAGGCAGGATCATGAAAATAGTGTTTATGAAAAAAATTAAATCCTGCTACAGCCCACCAATGCCAAGCAATAGTCTAACAACAAAATTCTGGTGCAGTCAACCCATAACGATGATGAATAATAAGTCTTTGGAATTGTATGCATGTCAGTATTTACTGTGTACCTAATAGAAAGTCAGAAGTGAAGTAACACTGGGCCTACGATGTGGGCATAATTGGTTTCTATCCTCAAGAATTTACAATTCAGGACAGGCATAATTACTTAGTAAATAATGGATATTGAGTAAAGAAGAAAGAGTGGGATGACTGAGGTTTTCAATTAACTGGGCACAGTAAGTTGGGACACTAACAGTTTCATTATAATAATATAGTTGAGAAGACAAGTTTAAGGGAAAATAAAATGGAATCAGATTTAGGTGGGATACGTTTAATATGTGTCTAGGCCGAGGAATCTAGCAGGTGGAAATACAATACGAAATCTAGATACACTAGAAGAGGTGACACTTCAGCTCATGGATATGAATAAGGATTGCTTCAAGAGAAATCATAGAGCAAAATGATAGACACAAGGTTTATGAAAAATGTTTATGAAAGAGAAGAGCTAATCATAAAGGTAGAATTATAATCAGATTTAATAGGAAGAAATTAATGTCAGACTATGAGATCAAATAACATAATGACTAAAAATAGCATGTTAACTTTGGTCGTTGGTCACTTGCTGGTGTCTTTTATGGCAGCCTATTCATCAAATAAACCTATCAGATGAAGCAATTTTCTGCTGAAAGGAAAATTGACATTTTTAATGATAAATCTGATTTTTTAGTTCATTGATATTTATAGGTACATGTAACGGATGCTCTTAGTTTTCTTCATTAATTAATACCTGTTTATTTATATTTGAATTTCTAGCCTCATTTAAGGCTTAGGAAAATAGGTATCTGAAAGAGTTAATATATTTATCTAAGTACCTGAGTGACAAACTCACTGGGGAAAACAAGATACCATACGTCTATTTCAGAAATTTATAATGCAGGTAATTACTAGCATTACATTGTCACACGTGAGTGATTTTTCAACAACAAAGCTAATATTAGGCCTCTCAAAATACAGTAGTATCTGAAAACTAGGTAGAATGATAAGTATGAAAAAATCAACTTTCAAGTTTGACTCCAAAGTCAAACTCTTATGTTAATAAGAGAAGAACATTTTTTGACATCAGAAATCAAGGAGGAGATTATGAGGAATAAAGTACACATTTTAATTGTGAGTGAAAGCACTCATGTTATTTTAGGAACAAAGGTAAAATTTTTAATCATATTCCTACACCTCCTTTTTTTTCTCTGCAATTTCACAGTTTTGTTTTTTTGAATGTCATGATACTTAAAGTTAATTTTCTAAATTTCCATGAGCACAAATGAAATAAATCAGATTTTCCTAACAATTTTTTTTCTTCATCACCTTTTCAAATTTGAATTCATGTATATTAGGAGAAAGACGTTGTAGACAAAGATTGTTAGTGGGGCTCATGGGGCCTTTTTTCTGGTTTTGAATTCCTGGTAAACAGATTGCTCCAGCTCGGAGAGTAAAAATAGCAGATGGGATTAATTAAGTTGGTGACAACTCTTCAGACCTACCTAAATTAATATTTTTCTCCAAACAATGTATTCTGATTATCATACAACTAAGTGACGTTCATAGAATTAGATCCTAGTCTCAGTGATTTTCAGAATATATTGCTAACTATTTATCCCCCCGTAAGAGGTTTAGTCTGTTATTTGCATGTTAATCTTTCTAATCATTTTCTTGAAGAAAGCAAACATATAGAAGAAAAGCACATTTTGTTTGTAATGCTAGAGTTTGTCCTGACCTGAGGGATTCCTGCCGCTGCAGAAGTAAAAGTTTCAGGAGATTAATTTATTCACAAAAATTCTTCTCAAACCCAAACCTCTAATGAGCAATTAATTATCTTTTGTATGAAAACTGCAAATGAACAGATCAACATAACATTTTCACCAGAGCTGTTTAAACTATGTAGAATCCAAGGGTAAAAGGTCATTTGTTACAAAAACAAAAAACAAAAAAGTACCACATTTCATCAAATCGAATACAACACAGACTGACAGAAAAATCACAATTTCAAAGATTTTAAAATGTGAATCTGTTCTCTCTCTCTGTCTCTACCTTTTTCTCTCCCTCTGTCTCCTATGACCTATGGGACTTTTGTTTCAGTATCTCTGCAGCAGCACAAGGCCAAATAATACCTTATGGAAGATAATATAACACTTTTATTAGTAAGGGGATTGTCTTTTAATTTGGGGTCATTTTTGTGTCCAACAACAAAAAAACAGTAGAGAAGGACACTCCTTTTTGGCTTCCTTCAGATTTTGCGTGTGTGTGCTTTACTAGCTGACATTGTGAACCCTACTTACATTGAGAGACTCTAACATGGAAATATGGTGAGTCACCATGAACCTGCTATTTAACGTGTTGTATGAAGACTGTTAATGACAGTACTGTCCTCTCGCATGCTCTACTGCACTGTGCTAGGTATAAAGGCTAGTAGAAAAAATTACTTTAAAGCCAAAAGAAACAAACAAAAAAGCCCCAAACAAACCAAAAATCCATCTCCACCACTTTGTTCAGCCAGTGAGAAATGACATTTAAGTGAATAGGTTTACCTTGTTGCTTTCACGACCAAGGAGCAGAGTGACATATTTGTTGTTCATTTTTAATAATGTTTTTGGCTTCTTTGCATTTTGACTTATTCTTAGGTCTTAAGTTCTTCTTCTAATTTAGAGCACTATTTGATGATTGCTTTCTAAAATTATACTCATGCTAATACACATACAGGTATAGACACACACACATACACATACACTTCTATCTATTTCAATTTATGTATCTTTTTAATCTACAGCTAATCCTACAGGGAAGAAGTCTGGGTACAACAAGCAAAAGACAAGTAGCAATCAGAATTCTGAGTCCCAACAGAACACATTTTAAAAACAAATCCTTACCATTTACAAATTTTAAGTTTTTTAAAAAGTCCCTCCCTCCCTCCCTCCCTTCCTTCCTTCTTTCCCTCCTTTCCCTCTCTTCTTTCTTTTGCAGATGGTTCTAGAATGACAACATTACTTCTTTGCCTGCCTGCCTGCCTGCCTGCCTTCCTTCCTTCCTTCCTTCCTTCCCTCCTACCTCACTATCTCCCTCCCTTCTTTTTCTCTTTTCCCTCTTTCCTTTCTTTTGCAGAGGGTCCTAGAATGACATTATTTCTTTGCCCGCCTCCCTGCCTTCCTTAAAGTGCACATTTTAATTGCGAGTGAAAGCACTCATGTTATTTTAGGAACAAAGGTAAAATTTTTAATCATATTCCTACACCTCCTTTTTTTCTCTGCAATTTCACAGTTTTGTTTTCTTTCCTTCCTTCCTTCCTTCCTTCCTTCCTTTGTTTTTCTTCCTTCCTTTCTTCCTTTTTTTATTTTGCAGGTGGCCCTGTTGCAAAATATAATGATATTATCTCTTTGTTTTTCTTCCTTCCTTCCTTTTGCAGATGGCCCTACAATGACAATATTCTTTCCTTATGTGTTCTACTCTCTCCTCAAATTTAGAATAAATGCAGATTAATAGCTATAGTTTTGTAATTAATAGCAAGTATATCCACAGCCATTTAACTAGCTAGAGAAAGAGGAAGACAAGGAATAAAGAAAGAAGGAATCCTTTTTCTTCTTTAACCTACTCTGCAACAAAATGTCCAGTAGAGGTTTCTTAAAATGTTACATGCAAGTAAATTAGTTTGTTAAGGATTGTGTTTCAGAATATGCCATTTTGTACTATGTTATTTACTTTTGAAATCTACTAAAATCTCATTCATGCCCAAAGGGTACTATTTTGCAAATGCCTGCATTGGTCAACCAGCTACTAAATGATGCAAAGGAAGTTTAGATACAGCATGGATTAAAAAAAAAAAAAGTTACAGAATAATACTCTAATGTCAGCAAAAAAAAAAAAAATTCTATTTTTTCTGCTAAATATTTTATCAAATTTTCTTTGCTTTAAAATATTAGTATTTTCTCCTATCATTTTTGGGGAGATTCATAAGGAATAATACAGTAAAAGTGGAATAAGAAAGAATATAATAAGAGAAACACATGACATACGTTCTTACTGGGTCAATTTCCTTAGATTCTCTGGACATCAGTTTTTATCTCGACCAGATAATTTCTGCCATTCTTCATTTCAGACATCACCTGCTTCTAATTCATGTTAAAATACACAGCAAGTCTTTGAATTATTATTGAATATAATGCTCTGTAGTTGAATAAAAAATATAAACCCATTTAATTAAAAAACATGTTATGTGGAATATGTTAAAATAATATATAGCTTTTTTGTTTGTTTGTTTTTGTTTTTGGAGACGGAGTCTCGCTCTGTCACCTAGGCTGGAGTGCAGTGGCACAATCTCGGCTCACTGCAAGCTCTGCCTCCCGGGTTCATGCCGTTCTCCTGCCTCAGCCTCCCGAGTAGCTGGGACTACAGGCGCCTGCCACCATTCCCGGCTAACTTTTTTGTATTTTTAGTAGAGACGGGGTTTCACTGTGTTAGCCAGGATGGTCTCAATCTCCTGACCTCGTGATCTGCCTGCCTCGGCCTCCCAAAGTGCTGGGATTACAGGCATAAGCCACCGCGCCCAGCAATAATATATAGCTTTTAATAATGAAATTTGCCCAAGTCTAAGTATGGTTGCCAACCCTCATTATTATCCCACAAGTTTTGGTTTATCATGGAAAACTTCAGCCAACCTTGAAATATTAAAAACTTGAAAAAAACAGTAAAACATATTACTTGAAATGGCAATTAAAATTTTCCACATTAACAGAATTTTTTTAAACAAAACTGTTCCTTTTTATATTGTTTGGAAAAAAATGTGTTTTGGAATGTGAATTTCTTATGTATCAAGTTTTAAAACGACAAACAAGAAGCTTAGATTTTTCAGAAATTTTTTTCTAATCCTATATGTCTACAGAGAGTCCCATAAGATTGGATGTCTATGCAATATATTTAAAATTTATCCATCTAATGTGGAATAAGCACATGAGTCATTAATGAAAGTATGTTTGCAAAATGTCTCTGATCCATTCTTCAAGTACAGTTATTTCTTAGAGTCCTAGAACTAAATAAAAAGCATCAATAGCATATAATATTCTAAATACTCAGCTTATATCATGGAACACATATTTAAACATTGATTGTAATAGCAACAGTTTTGATCCTCATTATTTCAAAAGTTGACATCCTTCATGTGTGTATTCAACAACAGTCAATATCCACTGATTTATATTTAAGAGTAAGTGATGGGCCGGGCACGGTAGCCCATGCCTGTAATCCCAGCACTTTGGGAGGCCGAGTGGGTGGATTACCTGAGGTCGGGAGTTGGAGACCAGCCTGACCAACGTGGAGAAACCCCGCCTCTACTAAGAATAGAAAATTAGCCCTGCATGGTGGTGCATGTGTGTAATCCCAGCTACTTGGGAAGGCTGAGGCAGGAGAATCACTTGAAGCTGGGAGGGAGAGGTTGCGGTGAGCCAAGATTGCGCCATTGTACTCCAACATTGGCAACAAGAGCAAAACTCCGTCTCAAAAAAAAAAAAAAAAAAAAAAAAGTAAGTGATGGTACCCGCAAATACTTCAGTATGTTTTGCATAAGAACTATGACATTCCCCTTTCTAACCATACTATGATTATCAAAATAAGGATCTTTAACAAAAACATAATATTATCTAAGCCACAACCCATTTTAATTGTTCCATTAATGTCCTTTTTAGCGATCATTTTCCTGTCCAAGAACGAATCTGGGATCATGTACTGCATTTATATATGATGTCTCATTAGTCTCTTTTAATTTAGAAAAGTATCTCAGCCTTTCTTGGTGTACACTGATCTTCATATTTCTGAAGAACATAGGCCAGTTATTTTAGGCAATGTTTCTCAGTTCGAGTCTATCTGTTGTATTTTATGGGTTGATTATGCATGTGAACAGAAGTATTGCAGCAGTGATATCATGCCTCTTTAAGTGTTCCATATGCGGAGGCCCATGATGTGTGTCCCAGTATGAGTGATGTTAACTTTCATCCCTTGGTGAAGGCAGAGTCCACAGATTTCTGCTCTGCAGCACTGTATTTCCCTTTATAATTACCAGTGAGAAATTTGTAAGGACATTCTTTGAGATTATACAAAATTTCTGCTCTTCAAACTCACTACTTCAGTAAACATTGATAATATTTTAGCTCCATCGTGCTTTCTAGACCTATTGTTTGGCATTCTAGTTAAGTAAAAATTTTTCTATTTATTTATTTATATCAGTATGGCTTCACACATACCTATTTTATTCAATTCGTCATAATTCATCATTATCATTGTGTATTTTGATACTCAAATTGTCCCAGATGTGGTCAGAGAAAGAGCACTTTCCAATGGCTCCTGCAGACACCAAGTTTTATCTGCCCAGCTCCACTCTCTCCTACCAATTTCTCAGAAATGTTCTTTTCCTACTTCTATCTCCTTAGTCACACACAAGGCAGCCACACTTTTGCACTTGGAAACTGAAAAACCGGGCATAGTTTATGTCTGTAAATGGGCACGTGACCTAATCTGCCAATCAAAGTCACGTCCACAGACGCCACTGGCAGATTTGTCAAAAGGTCTGCAGCTGACCCTAGCTAGGCCAATCAGAGTCCCAGCTCAGAATCTCCAGTTGAAATTAAGTAATTCTATTTAGAATATGACTGGTCCCTTGAATAGAATCCAAATTAATTTGTAAGTTATGGGTAACATAACTCTTGAATACAGCTAATTTGTTTTTATAATACCCTGTCACATAGTAGACACAGAACAAATATTATCTCTCCTTTTAAATGTTTCTTTTATTTCTTGCTACTAAGCAAGACATGGGAATGTGGTAGACTTTCAGTCAGTAATCCCCTGCCTTTAAATCATAAGGATCCTCAACTCTCTTTACAAATAGCCCTTCAGTTATATTCTTTACCCTGGTGATTTCTAGCCTATCCCTTTCTATTTCTGTCTCTAACACACATACAGTCAGCCCTTTGCATCTGCAGCTTCTCCATCAGGGATTCAAACAATGGTGGATGACAAATATTTGAGAAAAATATCTTAAATGCAACAATATAAAATGATACAAATAAAAAAATACATCTATTTATATTGCATTAGGCATTATAAGTAACCTAGAGATTATTTAAAGTATATGGGAGGGTGTATGTAGGTTTACACAAATACTGTGCTATTTTATATCAGGGACTTGAGCAAACACAGATTTTGGTATCCACAGGGCCTCTGGAACCAATCCCCTGCAGATACCAAGGAGTTGACTATAGGACAACCGCTCTACGCTTTTTCCCCTCTTCTAAAGTTTTATACATTTTTCTTGTTTGCCAGATTCAGATTAGTCTTCCTAATGTCCTGTTTTGTGAAGGTGGAAAAGAAAAGTAAATCCAGACATAAATCCACTCCGAGTTAACATTGAGTCAGGGAAAGAGTTTACAGTCTTCACTAAGGGAAGTGGTGGTAGCGTTAGACAGCATCAGTTGACACTGTTACTTGGATATTTGCATATTCTGCTTTACATATCATATATGATTGTGTAAATTATAAAAGCTACATGTAGACTACTGTGAATAAAATATTCCAGTATGTCTCATCAGTTCTCGTGTATAATCCTACTGTGTGTTGCTAAATCAATGTTATCTCCTTTGAAATCATAGTTGCAGTTTTTTCCTACACTGCCTCTCAAATCTTTTTTATTTTTTTTGAGACAGAGTCTCGCTCTGTCGCCCAGGCGGGAGTGCTGTGGCGCCATCTCGGCTCACTGCAAGCTCCGCCTCCCGGGTTCATGCCGTTCTCCTGCCTCAGCCTCCCGAGTAGCTGGGACTACAGGCGCCCGCCACCACGCCCAGCTAATTTTTTTTGCATTTTTAGTAGAGACGGGGTTTCACCATGTTAGCCAGGATGGTGTCGATCTCCTGACCTCGTGATCCGCCCGCCTCGGCCTCCCAAAGTGCTGGGATTACAGGCGTGAGCCACCACGCCCGGCCTCAAATCATTTTTAAAGCGATTTAATAAGACTCAGTATGACAAATTCCTGTTTGAGTTCATTATCAGGAAACATATTTTATGTACATATATTTATTTTTTTCTTATCAGAAAGCTAAAATGATGTAAAAATATCTCCAATCCTACCCCAAATGGCAGAAAAGTTAGAGATAATTACATTGTCCAAATATGATAATCCAATGAAAATAAACATCTGAAAATAGGTACCAATTATTATTTCAAGGGCATTTCTTATACATTATTTTCACATGGATTTTCCAAAACTTTATGTAACCTTAAGCAAACAATAAAAACGTATTCATAAGGTTATATAAATATTTTTGAAAGTAGGTGGGCTTATGCATTAATCATGTATTTTTCCAAAGTTGTTTTATTTGTTGATGGATAGAATCTTTAGTTCATGTATCCAGTGATGTAGGTCCTTAGTATTGATATAATAAGGTAGCTAAATAGGAGATACTTTGTGTCTCCCTCACTATATGGAATTACTGTCAGCTGAGCCCTACCCTTTACTTTTATATGCAGTAAGCTGATTTTCATTTCGGATTTCATTTTATTATTCACTTTTCTCCATATGCTCTAGGAAGAGGCATCTATGTCTCCAACTTCAGGAGAGGAGCCAATTGGCCTAAGGCAATTGTCTTCAGAATACAATCATTGGTTCAGAGATGAGTATGTGACTAAATTGTGGGGGCAAATGAGGTGAAAATATTTGCTGAGAGCTTCTGGAAATGGAGAAAAAATAATTTCTCATTTTCATGCGACATCTACCTAGACTAACATTCTCTTCCTTCTGGATGTGAACAAGGAAGAATACAGGCTCCAGAATCTGCAGAGTGCTGTCTATCACCATGAGGAGATATAATATTAAGATGAGGTTCAAGCCTAATACCAGCTTTCTATGAAGATTTTACTGTGTCACTGGATTTAGCCACACCTGAAGTCCATTCTCTCTATCTCTGTATTTTTCAGTTAATTCCACTGAGTGTTTAAGCCACTGCATTTTCCGTCACTTGTAATAAAATCTTTTGTGTTAGATTCCATACCAATTGTAGTTGTTTGGAGATGGCATCAAATTGCACAATATTGAGAAGGTACTAAGAATTTGTTCTCTTCTCTTTTCTTTCTTTTTTTTTTTTTCCTTTTTTGAGACGGAGTCTTGCTCTGTCACCCGGGCTAGTGTGCAGTGGTGCGATCTCGGCTTACTGCAACCTCCACCTCCTGGGTTCAAGCAATTCTCCTGCCTCAGCCTCCCAAGTAGCTGGGATTACAGGCACCTGCCACCACACCCAGCTAATTTTTTTGTATTTTTAATAGAGACAGGGTTTCACTATATTGGCCAGGCTGGTCTCGAACTCCTGACCTCATGATTGGCCCACCTCGGCCTCCCAAAGTGCTGGGATTACAGGCATGAGCCACCACACCCGGCCACATGTGTTTTCTTATTCTTGATTCAACAGAAAAGGCAAGCCAAATGAAGAAATGATTGGTGAATTAAAATGTCTGTTGTTGGTTTATTTGGGGGGAAATTGTTAGGATTATAGCATAATCCTACCTATTTCCCCAGAAGTAAATAAAGAAAAGTGTCAATCTGGTTAAAGCTTCCACCAGAGCAGCACAATTTAGCTTTAAAGCAGATAATTATTGGAGAAAAGGAGTACACAAGAGTCAAGAATATCCCAGTTGTTGGTCTTCAACTAACCTACCAAAGGACTTAATAGCTCTTGCTTAGACACAGTGAAAATTCACATTGCTGGTTCTAAAATCTTAATGTGTAAAGGAGGTCATTGAGGAATTTTTTTAAATGGCTGTACTTGATCTTCACCCTCAAATATTTTTATTTAATTGTTTTGGGGTGGAGCCAAGGCATCTGAATTTTTAGCAGCTTCCCCAGATGACTCTGTTGCAGGTGTTCCAGGGACCACTGCTTTAGAGTAATGTAGATGTTAACTTCTTTCATTACACCTGAAGGATTCTAACAGCGTCCCTCAACAGATGCCTGCTTGCCTAGGGCTTGGCTGAACAAAAACATTGCAGGGAGAGCTGAGTTTGCTTCCCCAGGCTTCCTGAAGACTCTAGGCAATAATCAATCATCCAGAAATGGATATGCCAATAAAGAGAAAGAGCAAGGGAGCACATTCTTTTCTGTGGCAAACCTGAACCAGCACTGTTGGCTGTTACAGGAGAGCTTTGTAAGAAGCAAGTCCCCTTTCCCTAAAGCAGAGAGATGTGGCATTGTGTCTCACTGTGCTTGGTCTTCCATTTACTTGTCGAATTGAATTAATTTATGGGAGAAAATGGAGATTGCAAGTTCTGTTACTTAATTGGAGAAAGGAACCAAAATAAATGTGAAATGATGTGTATGCCTAGTACAAAGGTTATAGGAATTACAAAGTTTACCAATTCTAAAGTAGAAATTTGGAACACTAACCTCAAGATACATTTTACACTCCTGGAAAGTGGTCAGTTATACTTCTGCAAAACTGTTTTGATGGAAATATGATGGCAAATCGTGCATGGATCTTTTTCTGAAGAATGGGATTAGCTGTTGATCTTAAAGTGCCAAGATTTATATATTCCATGTTAAAGTAACATCTATCTAGCTATATTTATATATTTTTGATTTGGATAACAAAAAAAGTAAAATGAAAAGAAAATTACTCGTGTTTTCATTATTCATATATATATGATCATTGCTTTTTATATTTTCTCAGGATTATTTTTAGTATGTATAAGATATTTTCTAGTACAGCACATAGAAGCTATTTTATAGTCAATATTTTAAATAGATTTGTCTATTTTCCTCATTTAACTGAATAGTTTTCATTGACGTCTTTAATAATGACTATGCTTTAATCCTCCAAGTGTATGTAATGTATGTCATTAGTCCGTCTTCTGTGGTTGGATACTGTGAATGTTTCCACTATAAAATAGGAATAATAACAAGAAAACAAAATGCGTATTAATTTTGAGTTCTTACTATCTCCCAAGCACTGTTCCTAAGGTCTTTGTATGCAATACCTGAGAAAAAAATTAATATTTTATATGAAAAATATGAGGATTTTAAATCATGTTCTATTAGGAGATGAGCCCCAAACAATCATCAGATTTAATTTGGGGATATTTAGTCATGTAACAGAAATGAAACCATCCTACATAAAAGAAATCTGCTGCCAAGTAAAAATGTATTGCTTTGATATTGAACATTATTAGCATGCATTTGCAGGGGCAAAAAGAGATAATCTTCCAATTTCCCATCTTTACAAAATAAACAGATAATTTTAATAATTACATTTTTATGCAGGTAGGAGACATGATCTGATTCCCATCTGCCACCTTCTCTATCATCTAGCTAAGCTTTATATGAAAGATGAAACTAAAAGAGAAAAAATAAGTTTGTATTTCATGACTAGCCTCAAGGTTAGCACAGATAAAAAAGAGAAAAAAGTAGCTGATTTTCCTCTAACTTCTTGTCTTCTTTTTTTGACTTTAAAGAGGATCAGAAAACAACTAGGGAGGTCTCATGCAAAGAAGATCCTATATGGCTAGTGGAAGCTGGAGACTGGCAGTGAGTAAGAAGGAGCCACAACAGGCTTTACGTAGCAGCCCTAGGGATCTTTGAAGATGCGAGAAGATCATGAGAGCCTGCAGCTTACAATAGCTAACAGGGACATGCCTTTCATCTTTGAAGAGTTGTCCCTTACATTTTTCTTGCACCTGGTGCACCTTAGCAGAGTGGTGAGTCTATGGACTGACTCCTCTCTATAAATATGCGATCACAGATGACTATCAGCATCATTGAACAGAGGAAACTTCTTCAATACATATTTTATATTGTGGCTAATCTTAGCTATTTTGTGGATAAAAACCCTTATAAAGCAATAAACTCCTGTTAGCAAAAGATCTCCTTTATAAAATCAAAAAATCAGAGAAAATGCTAAATGTAACCAAGAAACTGCTTCAATCTTTTGCCTCTCTCTTTATGCAGTAACGTAGAGGCCTTTGGAACAGAATGATCTTCCTTCTTAAGTGGAATAAACTATATTTGGAGTAGGTTAGGGTTTTATACACTTTTTTTTTCCTTTTTACTCTTTCTCTAAAACCAGAAATTGCTTTTACATGGTGATTTCTACCTGCCCAAATAGTCCTAAAACCACTACTAAGAAAATACTTACATATATAAAATTGCTACCTTCAGTTTGATCAATTATGGAAGAAAAGCTATCATTTCCATCGCCTTAAAAATGACATTTTCAACTGCCTCACACAGAGCATGCCCCGGGGGGTTCTTGGAGACTCAGAAGCAAAAATTATCCATGTTCATTTTTCAAAATTTTTGAGGTGTGAGCCAGATTTTCCTTAAGTCTCTTTACCCAAAATTGCAAAAATAATCTGCTATGACTTTGTACTCATGAAATAATGCTCAGTCACACTGTTGTTTTCTCTGTTCAGAAATACATTTATTTTTAATGTAACACCTATCTTTAGGCATCCCCAAGCATTCCTGCTATAGGGTAAAAGTTTAAAAAGAAGGACTGCATATGATTTACTAAATACATGAATTCAGGTGAAATAGCAATACAGGGGAGGAAGAAATACAGGGAAAAATAAGAAATTGGATCTAAATTTGATTATACATATATATGTGTTATCTTTTATGACAGGATTTGATAAGAAGAAATTAGAAACGGGATATATTACTAAAACAGTCAGTAGTGTTTTGCTTTTTTCAATGAATTCATGTATTAATTCTACAATTAAGAAAGAAAAGACTGGGCGCGGTGGTTCACGTCTGTAATCCCAGCACTTTGGGGGGGCCGAGGCTGGTGGATTACAAGGTCAGGAGATCAAGACCATCCTGGCCAACATGGTGAAACCCTGCCTCTACTAAAAATGCAAAAATTAGCTGGGCATGGTGGTACATGCCTGTAGTCCCAGCTACTCAGGAAGCTGAGGCAGGAGAATTGCTCGAACGCAGGAGGCAGAGGCTGCAGTGAGCCAAGGTCATGCCACTGCACTCCAGCCTGGCGACAGAGCGAAACTCCACCTCAAAAAAAAGAAAAGAAAGAAAGAAAAGAAAAGAAAGAAAAATAAGGATGTTACCACTGGAGTACAGCTTATATATCATGTGTTCCTTTGTATTCCAAACCACTTTCTAAGAAAAACTAGTTCCATAATATGGTACAAGGTTATTAACAACAAATGAGAAAACAAAACTAAAATTTGTCTTTTTAAATAGATTTGAGAATCAGGGAATTCTACCTACTTTAGGAGCATCAGATTATACTATACTTCACTGTATTAAAGTATTCTGAGGAATTCTAAAGGAAATAAACAACAAGCATTTAACTTTATCCAAGTACTTGCCAAGCCTTTTTGATCATAGAACGTGGTTTTCATAGAACATCAAATAATATCTTGTGGAACTAATTTTGTGGTTCACAATTTTGTAAACACTGAATTAGAATCCTATCCAGATTAACAGATGTGGAAGTTTATACCCAGGATATTCTCCTTTCTACAACTACAGGAGTATTTAAACAAGTCAATAATATGGCAAAATACTGTAGGTTAAAACTTCAATGTCCCATTAATTAGATAAAATATTATTATATTAAATACTAATCTTACCACATGCCCTGGTTCCAAAGTTCTCTTTTTACTAATATCTCTATTATTTTCAATGTTACGTGGTTGCATATAAAACATTTTATATTAGAGATAAATTATATCTATCATACTTGAGAAGTCCATTTCACAATGCTGATAAAGACATACCCAAGACTAGGAACAAAAAGAGGTTTAATTGGGCCAGGCGTGGTGGCTCACACTTGTAATCCCAGCACTTTGGGAGGCCAAGGCGGGCGGATCACGAGGTCAGGAGATCAAGACCATCCTGGCTAACACGGTGAAACCCTGTCTCTACTAAAAATACAAAAAATTAGCCTGGCGTGGTGGCGGGCGCCTGTAGTCCCAGCTACTCAGGAGGCTGAGGCAGGAGAATGGCGAATGGCGTGAACCCGGGAGGAGGAGCTTGCAGCGAGTGGAGATGGCGCCACTGTACTTGCACTCCAGCCTGGGCGACAGAGAGAGACTCCATCTCAAAATAAATAAATAAATAAATAAAAATAAAAATAAATAAAAAGAGGTTTAATTTGGACTTACAGTTCTACATGGCTGGGGAGGCCTCAGAATCATGGCGGGAGGCAAAAGGCACTTCTTACATGGCAGCAGCAAGAGAAAATGAGGAAGATGCAAAAGCGGAAACCCCTGATAAACCCATCAGATCTCATGAGACTTATTCACTTCCAAGAGAACAGTATAGGGGAAACTTCCCCCATGATTAAAATTATTTCCCCCTGGGTCCCTCCCACAACACGTCGGAACTATGGGAGTACAATTTAAGGTGAGTTTTGGGTGGGGACACAGAGCCAAACCATATCTGTTAAGGCATTGGATTTATTTGGAAGAAGTAAAATGTATTAAGTCATTGAATTCTGGGACAACATGGCAGATAAGAACACGGAAAAAGACTAGCATGTGCCCACATCCTTTTAAACATAAGAATGAATGATTCCAGTATAGAGTTCCAAATCGACTAAATAGAGCAGGAAACTTAAATAAAAAATTGCAATATGATACTTCTAGTTCCCTCAGTTACCAGCTCATACTCTTCATGTTAATGATAGAATAAGTTAAAATGCTACATCAAACAAAATGAAGAAGTAAATTGAAAACATATCTAAGTGAACAGGTTAAAGTTTAAAAGAAGCTGTGAGATAAAGTTTGAAATTGGTTCACATAACAGAAAGGAGACGTTTCGGTTTATAAAAGAATTAATTGTAGAGTCTGTGAGCTTGCCAGCCTCCTGAGTATTGCGGACTTGTGTCCGCTAATGTGGCTGTCATCAGTGTAAATAAGTAAATATTTTAATAATTCCATGTTGTTTCACCTCCTGTCTAGAGGAGATCCCAGGACTGACCACTGCTGTGACTTTTGCAAATTGGCTTAAGTTAACAGAAATTACAGCAGTTACTTTCTTAATTATTTTCTCTAGTCTTTGCTATTACCAAAGAACTTTGGTCCTTATCAAATAAGCTAGAATCAACTCTCAGAATCATTTTGTCAATCTACTACTATTAATAACTCCATTTTGGTTATACAATTATAAAATCTTTGAGACTGATATAATTCAGAATGAAAATTGATCGTTTTCTAGGAACAAGAAAATGAATATCTGTAAGACTTCAAAGATGGAAATTCCCTAACTATCTTTGCTACTGCAGAACATTATAATGTTAAATAAATAATAATAGTTAAAATCTGTGTGTGACTTTTCTAGCCACTTTACAAGAATCATTCTCTTTAATGCTCACATAATTCTATGAAATGGATTCTTACTATTATATTATCATAATCATATTTTAAAAAAACACCAAAATACCGAACAAATTATAATTTGCCCAATTTTCATAGTAACAAAAAGTAGTTCATTTTCAAACTTAAAACAGTTTGGCTGTAGAGCCTACTACACTCATAAACATTATTCTATATGCATTAGCTTTCTGTAACTGCTGTAACAGATTACCACGAACTTGGTAGTTTAAAACAACAGATGCTTATGCTTTCACAGTTCTGGAGACCAGAAGTTCAAAATATGTTTCAGTGGACTGAAATCAAGGTGTCAGTAGGGCTACACTTTCTCTGGAGGCCCTAGGGGAGAATGTTCTTTGCTGTCTCTTGACAGTTACTGGCATTCCTTGGCCTATGGCCACATTACTGCTATTTCCGCCTGCATGATCACATTAACTTCTGTCCGTGAAACTCCCTTCTCCCTCCCTCCTGTAAGGACACTCGTGATTACATTTAGGATGCACCCAGATAATCTAGGATAATCTACCTATATGAAAATCATTAACCTAATCACAATTGCAAAGACCATTTTCCCATATAAAACAACATTCACAGATTCTAGACATTAAGACCTTATACCATTGGGGGGGCATTATATGGACTGCCACATGAAACCTTCCCTCTTATATGCCTTCGGTCTATTCAACTTGAGACTTTACTTATATAAATGGCCATCATATTTCTTCAGTTAGTTAGAAAGAAAGTCAGCATAGAGATTGGTGATGCTATTCTTATTCTGTGCTTGGTAGAAAGCATACACTGAGTGATAGATTTAATAAAGAAGATTTCAACGAATTTTCCAAAAAGAATAAAAACTATGTGCCTAAATTTTCATGCTTGCAAGGTAAGCCTAGGGCTTCATACCCAAGTAAGTAAGGCTACAAAGCATGGGCTTTGGGCATATGTAAAAATAGCATCCGAACAGCGATGACTTCAAATATCTAGCCAGGCAATACTATATGGGTTTACTCCAAAAATTAGAAACTAAGGTCACAAAATAAGAGCAAGAGATGCAAACTCTACTTAATTCTGGAAAACGGATGGCTTTGAAAGGCCGTATATATTGCATATATCTTTAAGACACTGGGAAGTGGCTTCTGGGGCCTTTTTTAGTATAAAGGCAGAGTTTGAGGGCAGGATAACAAATGTGGAAAGAAGTAGAACAAGTCGAAAAAACTAGTCTAGAAACTCAATTTGTGGTTTCTTTGTTGAGGGTACCAATGTAGGTCCAACTGTTTGAAATAGAAACCTAGGAGTCATACTTGTCATCTTACCCTCTCACTCTCCATTATCTATTCACCCAGGACTGTTGGCCTTAGCTCTTAAACAGCTCTCATATCCATCTATCAGCTACACTACCTTTTCTATGCTATGAGTATCTCTTGCCAGGACTATTTCAATAGCCACTTACAGACATTCAAATTGAGGCATGGTCTATTCTTTATTGATATATTAAAAGTTCAATGTATGTAATGCAGCTTAATAAACTCGAGTGGTCATATTTTTCAGTTTAACAAGAACTCTCTCTAGTCATACCTTACACACAGAAAAATTTCCATGCTAGATATAAATTACTATCTTAAAAGTAAAATTCAGAAGTTAGATGTGAACATCATGAGAAATGGTACCAACAATATGTGAAAACACATTTTTATGATATTAAGCTAATATTTTCTCTTAGAAAAATTTCCGTAAAAAACAAGGACGAGGGAGCTTGTGTCCTTTGTAGAAATTTATTATATGACTTCCTAAATTATATAAGCTCCTGCAAGAAATGACACATATGGAGTGACTTTTTATTTGAAATTTTGTTTCTTATACTAGGGTTCATCAAGCTGTTTCATATTTATTTCTCTGATTAATGATATGTCAAAATTCTAATTCTAGTACAAATTTATGGTGTGTTGGCAATTGGAGAATGAAACAGCAATGTAGACAACAGGCAAAATTGATTTGTATCCATCTTTTTTGAATTCTAGTAAATGTTTTCCAAATGTGCTTTTCTGTTGCAACCAAATTAAATATTATAGTCTTTATTTCTCTCAACTATTAATTATGTTACTTCTGAGAGTTGAGAATTTTTAGAGCACAATGTTATAGTTGGATGATGATTTAATGTGCCAGTTATTCAGAATTAGAGGTACTTTTTTTTAAGAGCTTCTACTATTATGTTTCCCATTCATCAAGATGCATCATATCTTTAAAAGGTTATGTAGTACAATTGGTTTTATTGAGGTTTTAAAAATGAACATGAATGTTGGGAATTGATAAGAAATGAAATGTAACTGGGTGACTATATTGGACATGGATGCAATCAGAAAGGAAGAAAATAAATGAACTACTGGAAAAAAAAACAACAAAAAAGAATATGAGACTGGGTGTGGTGGCTCGTGCCTGTAATTTCAATGCTTTTGGAGGCTGAGATGTTAGGATCGCTTGAGGCCAGGAGTTTGAGACCACCCTGAGCAACAAGGTGAGAGTTGGTCTCTTCAAAAATATAAAATAATTAGCTGGGCATGGTGGTGAGCACCTGTGGTCCCAACTACTTGGGAGGCTAAGGCAGGGGGATTGTTGAGCTCAGGAGTTAAAGGTTACAGTGAGCCATGATTATGCTATGGCAGTCCAGCTGGGTGACAGAGTGAGACCCTGTCTAAAAAAAACAAAAAACAAACAAGCAAAGAAAGAATATAAGACAGAAAACGGGGATGAAGAAAGAAAGAAAATGCATGGAAAACACACAGCTCATCTATTCAGGAGGTTGGACATTTATTCCACCTGTTTAACATGTAAAGTAATATCAACAGAGTTCTAAATAAATAAGCACTCACAGAGGCAAACACAGCACCATCAAAATGGAGAACAGGACATTAGAATTGCTTGTGTTTTCAATGGTTCTTACAGATTCAGGACATGAATTATTGAGTCAGAAAAGAAAAATAACTATTGGCATTTGTGGTAAAATGCTAACAAAGCCAACTTCTTATTTTTTTATATATCAAATGTTACTAGGAAATAAACCTTAAACTTGTTTGTAAAGATTAATGAGCATATTCTTTCAGACACCACAATTTTTGCCAAAGTTCAAATAGTGCAACAATGTTGAAAAACACACTATTCATAATTACGAATCTTACCACTTTATAAGTAATGAAAAATAGTTACTTCAACAGTATTTATCAAACAAAACTCCTTGGAGACCTGATGATAATAGGATTTTGAATGTTGACTACAGGGAATGTTTCTTAGTCTATTTCAAATCACTAATGCAACAAGTTGTTCCACCAGGAGTTTAGCTTATACAGTAGTTAATGGGGGACATAGAGGTTCACCTTCCTGCCATTAGTCAAGAAGAAACTAGAGTCCTGCATGCACAATCAGTATATATCTAGGGATTAGGGCAGAATGAAACAGAATGTGACTCAAACTGAGATTCTTCACTTAAAAGTTTGAGATACCTAGTTTTTTAAACAGGATGAACTTCAGTTATAAATGCAAAGGAGAAAATAGAAGTGTTCTTTGTAGCTCAGAAGTATTGCACATATACTTTGTACCATTTCATAATGAAATCATGGGGATTTCTTACTTGAAGTTACTCAGTTTCAATCTCTCTTTGTATACTCTCCATTTTCTCCATTTTCTTGTGGGGGAACTATCTCCTTATCTCCAGGCTTGGTAAGAAGGTTATTGCTGTTGGTATTTTCCTAGATTGGAAGATAAAAATGGAAGATAAAAATGGCTGAAGTTGGCCAGGTGTGGTGGCTCACACCTGTAATCCCAGCACTTTGGGAGGCCGAGGCGGGCAGATCACGAGGTCAGGATATCAAGACCATCCTGGCTAACACGGCGAAACCCCGTCTCTACTAAAAATACAAAATATTAGCTGGGCGTGGTGGCGGGCGCCTGTAGTCCCAGCTACTCGGGAGGCTGAGGCAGGAGAATGACGTGAACTCGGGAAGTGAGTGGAGATCACGCCACTGCACTCCAGCCTGGGCAACAGAGCGAGACTCCGTCTCAAAAAATAATAATAAAATAAAATAAAATAAAAATGGCTTAAGTTGTAATTCAAGAGACCATTTACTCATCTCCTGCCCCAAGAGATCTAGGGGGCCAGCTTGTAGTAAACACTTTTGATCACTGAGACTCTGGTGAACCAAAGAGAAAGGAATATATGCAGGTCATTCAACCTTATATGTCATCCAACATCCTGATCCCATTGTTTCAGTTACAAAATGATCACTGTGCGTCTTTCTTCTTGGTTTCTGACAATTTCCGTTTTTTGTCCTCCAGCCTCCTACTAATTGTTTGAGACTCCATAGTACTTCTGATAAATTCATTTTTACTTAGATGCAGATATCATCAGTGAATTCATACTGAAATAAGCAAAATAGAAAACCTCAGAAATGAACTAATTGCCATGTGAATAATCTTTAACATTAGTATATTGAGTTAACTTTGAATCTTGTTCACTTTATAAAATAAACAATTCTTCAACAGGATTATCATAGGCTTTTATCATCAAAAGCATGCTCAAAACTTTCTATTCTAATCTCTCATTTTTTTTGTTTCCTTGCCTTTGCAGGAGCAATGACAATGATGTAGATGTAAAAATGTGAAGTATCTTTGAAAAAGAGTCACAAACTGTGGGAAGAATAACACAAATTAGTTACATTTATTTCTATGTCTTAAAAAAGATACATTAAAAACAATTTATATTATTCTTATTCTTCTGATAGTTTTGATGTGTTTTACATAATTGTTGAAGTACAACAGTCCTTGGTACCTTAGGCTCCCATATCATGAAATCATGTACACATAAACAATTCTAAGTATTAAAATTTTGGAAACAGTCTAAATTCATCTAACAATACTTTTTGAGTGATTATCATGTAATTGACTCTTTTTTTTTTTTTTTTTAAGACAGATCTCAGTTGCCCAAGCTGGAGTGCAGTGGTGCAATTATGGCTCACTGCAGCCTTGACCTCCCAGCCCCAAGTGATACTCCCACCTCAGCCTCCCAAGTAGCTAGGACTATGGGCATTTTTAACATTTTTTATTTTCTTGTAGAGACAGGGTTGCCTTTCATTATGTTGCCAGGGCTGGTCTAAAACTTCTGGTTTCAAGGGATCCTACATCTTGGCCTCCCAAAGTGCTGGGATTACAGGTGTGAACCACTGCACCTGGAGAGATGGTTGACTCTTTTATACAAAAGGTAAGCAACAAAGAAATAGTCAGTGATTGACGCATCATGTTTCCCAGTGGAATACATTGGGAATTGAGATGCCTTATTAGAAAGTTCTGTATAATATCACTACTAATATATAAATGCTGAGGATAGAACGAACTATAGCAACAAACAATGCATTTTTATGGGCCATGCAGAATCTCCTGTATGACATAGTGGAAATTAAAACACAATACTAGTTTACAGTACTCAGAGAAGAGTTGCAGTTTAAGAAAAGGGAAGTGTACAATAAGGAAAATCTTACAGAAGAAAAAGAGAAAGCAGCGGTAGCTATCTGATACCAAAAAGCCCTGCCAGTTCTGCTTCTTTCTTTTTGCAGTTGCCCTTGCCTCCTTGCCAGATTAACTCTAGAGATCTGTCACCAGGGGTCTTGAAATCTATAGCTTTTTGGTAGGTGGACACATATTTCAAATCTAGATGAGTTGGCCTGAATCCTATATAATGGGAATATTGAGTCTGCTCCCACTTTGATTTTGGAAAACACTTGGTGTTGACGATGCTGAAGACCATAACCTGGAGAGTAGCAGTGTGAGATCCAAAGATATCAGTGCCCAGAAGCTTGCGAGAGTGACAGCCATCTTCATAAAAACGGCTTGGAATCATATGTCCAACTGAGAAATAACTCTTTTGTTCATTTTCTCTCTCTTTCTCTCTCACTCAGCAAGAAAAAAAGCTGCTCTACACTCTTGCCTAATTTAAACACTGGACAAAAAATACAACATCTATTTTGAAATGCACATAGAGATTCAGGATATATTGGAAGGAGAAAAGCTTCCACAAAGCTAAGAGGGTGCATCTGTGATTGAAGGAGTCAGACAGATGCACCTGATGCTAAACCAACTTCTGAGGAGGCTTGGAAAAAGCAACACACTTCCTTTGTCATTGGAAATGAATCATGACCATTCCCTGCTTATGGTGATGGAATACGGTTTCCTATTTTTATTACAGGAAGCATTATCTGGCAAGAAAAGTGAAACAATCCCCACACACTTAAAGAAAATAAGTGGAAAGGAAAAATCACTAGTTTAATTTTCATAATGAGTTTTTCCAGACCTTCACTTTGATTATTTTCATCATCACGTCTTTTAAATGAGTTTTTTCTGTTTTTTTTTCTGAGTTATTGTTTAAATTAATGATGTTCTTTTACGTTGATGAAAACAAATGAAAAGGAGGGCATGCACACAAAAGGTGTATTTTCCTTTGAATATTGGCATTAAGCTATTTTAGGTTATGATTTCCAGAATTAAACCAATGAAGATATATTCAAAAAAGTTGGTTCTAATGATTTGGAATGAGATACTACAGAAATGGAGATTCTATATAATTCTGTCAGTGCCATTCATTAACACACTGTACAAGTGTGAAGTGTGCGTTGTAAAGTGCACAACTCCATGTCATAAAATTATTTCTAGTACCACTGACGTCAACTCCATCACTGTCCTTAATGCTCTCTTAAATCCTGTATGTACCTGGTTCTTGATCTTGGCTTAAATTTCCTTGATTTTGGCTTCCCTATTTTTCTTCCTTGAGTCATACTCTGACTCATCCTTAGTCTGAATGCTCTGGGAAGCAGCACATGCAATGGAAGGCCTGGCACCCACGACCCTTCCCCTGTGCCAGCCTACTTGATTGGTTCACGTCTCATCCTACCCAACACTTCCCAACCTGTCTAGCCAAATGTGTATGAACGAATAATAAGTCATTTAATATTTTAACATTTCTTCCATATTTGGAACACCAGAAAATTAAAGAAATTCAGTGAGGGCAATTAAAAAGAAATATATAAAGTAAATTCTTGTTGGCATAATATTTGCTTTAATATTTTAGATTTCCATATATCTGAAGTGGTTACAAGTACAAAAGGCTGTATTTAGATGAATAAAATGAAAGTAGAAATCAATCATCTAAGAAATGATAATTATTAGCATACTCTAGGTAGAATATATTTATTTAATTAACCATTTGATCAGTGTAGTTTTTTTCTAAGTAATCCTTACTATAAGAATAGTATTAGTTTGTCATACCAATTTCAAAATTCCTTTTGGTGCTTTTGCTTATGGTAGTAATAATGTTGCAAAGACTTGATTATTAATTACTTTGTGAATAAAGAGAGTAGAATTCTTTACTGTGACATATCTGCAGTTCTGATCCTGCCTTTATTTCTAGACTCATCTACTTCCATGCCTTACATTCATTTTTTAAATTAAGTAAAATAGTTTAGACTTCCCAAAAGCATGTGCCTTTGCATTTGCCATTTTATCAGCAAGAAAAGCCCCTTCTTCTCTACCACCATGACCCTGAAGAACTATTTTTTTTTTTGAGACAGAGTCTCACTCTGTCACCCAGGCTGGAGTGCAGTGGCGTGATCTTGGCTCACTGCAACCTCTGCCTCCCAGGGTCAAGTGATTCTCATGCCTCAGCCTTCCGAGTAGCTGGAATTACAGGCATATGCCACCATGCCCAGCTAATTTTTGTATTTTTAGTAGAGACAGGTGTTTCGCTAGGTTGGCCAGGCTGGTCTCAAACTCCTGGCCGCAAGAGATCTGCCTGTTTTGGCCTTCCAAAGTGCTGGGATTACAGGTGTGAGCCACCACGTCTAGCCTGAAGAACTATTATTAAAATGATTTTCAAGACATAATGCCTTTCGAAGATTTTCCTGACTAACCCCCAGCAAGCACCTCTGGCATGATTATCTCCCTCTTTCTGTTCTTAAATTATGCCCCCACACATACCTTTTTCAGTCAAAGAATATGTGGCACAAAAATGTAAGTGTGGATTTTGCCTCTGTCATCCTGTTACTACAGCTAGCTTTTAACTTCTATAAAATCTTACTTGGTTACGTGGTTATGACAGTTGTAACAAACTTAAAAAAATAATTCATACGAAGCTTGAAAGGGTTCTGTGACGGTTTTTTAAATGTCTAGGAATTATTTGATAATAATCTTCTCAAGATGTGAAGCTTAATTCTTCTCCTGTTGAGTGTGAGCTGGACTTAACGACTTGCTTCTGATAAATAATGTATGGTGAAAATGATAGTGTGTGACTTCCAGGACTAGGTTATATAGATAGGCATTGCAGCCTCCTTCTTGGCTCTCTGTCTTAAATCCCTTGCTCTGAGAGCAGCTAAGTGCCATGCCATGAGAACACTCACAGTCTGTAAAAAGACCCATGTGGCAACGAATGGGGGCACCTGCTGATAGTCATGTGAATGAGCATTTTGTAAGTGAATTCTCCAGCCCCAATCAAACCCTCAGATAACAACAGGTCCCACTGACACGCTGAATTCAACTTCTTGAGCTAGCCTGAGCTAGTACCACTGATATGAGTCACTTCTGATTTTCTCATCTCCAGAAACTGTGAGGTAATAAATGTTTGTTGCTTTGGGGCACTAAATTTGGGGGTCAATTTGTTATGTAGTGATATGGTTTGGCTGTGTTTCCACCTAAATCTCATCTTGAATTGTATTTCCCCAATCCCCATGTGTCATGGGAAGGACTTGGTGGGAGGTAATTGACTTCTCACTGCTGCCACCACATGAAGAACGATGTGTGTGCTTCCCCTTCTGCCATGATTGCAAGTTTCCTGAGGCCTCCCCAGGCCTGTGGAACTATGAGTCAATTAAACCTCTTTTCTTTATAAATTACACAATCTCGGGTATTTCTCCCTAGCAGCATGAGAATGGACTAATACAGTAAATTGGTACCACAGAGAGTGGGACGCTGCTACAAAGACACCCAAAAATGTGAAAGCAACTTTGGAGCTGGGTAACAGGCAGAAATTGGGACAGTTTGGAGGGCTCAGAAGACAAGAAGATGTGGGAACATTTGGAACTTCCTAGACACTTGTTGAATGGTTTTGATGAAAATGTTGATAATGATGTGGGCAATGAAGTCTAGGCTGAGGTAGTGTCTGATAGAGATGAGGAAATTATTGGGAACTGGAGCAAAAGTCACCCTATGCATTAGCAAAGAGACTGGTGGCATTTTTCCCCTGCCCTAGAGATCTGTGGAAATTTAAGCTAGAGAGAGACGATTTAGGGTATCTGATGGAAGAAATTTGTCAGTGGAAAAGTGTTCAAGAGGAAGCAGAGCATGAAAGTTCAGAAAAGTCGTAACCTGACCATGAGGTAGAAAAGCAAAACTCATTTCCTGAGAAGTCCAAGCCAGCTGCAGAAATTTGCATAAGTAACAAGAAGCCAAATATTAATCACCAAGACAATGGGGAAAATGTCTCTAGGGCATGTCAGAGACCGTCACAGCAGCCCCACCCATCACAGGCCCAGAGACCTAGGTCTCTGGTTTCATGGGCCAGGTCCAGGGACCCCTTTGCCCTATGCAGCCTCAGGACATGGTGCCCTGTGTCTCAGTCACTTCAGCTCCAGCCGTAGTTAAAAGGGGCCAATGTACAGCTCAGGCTGTTGCTTCAGACGGTGCAAGCTCCAAGCCTTGGTGGCTTTCATGTGGTGTTGAGCCTGAGGATGCACAAAAGTCAAGAATTGAGGTTTGGGAACCTCTGCCTAGATTTCAGAGGGTGTATGGAAATGCCTGGATATCCAGGCAGAAGTTTGCTGTGGGGATGGAACCCTTATGGAGAACCTCTGCTAGGGAAGTGTGAAAGGGAAATGTGGGGTTGGAGCCCCCACACAGAGTCCCTATTGGAGCACTGCCTAGTGGAACTGTGAGAAGACGGCCATGGTCCTCTAGACCTCAGAATGGTAAATCCACTGACAGCTTACACCGAGCACCTGGAAAAGCTGCAGACATGCAATGCCAGTCCATGAAAGCAGCCAGGGAGGGGGCTGTACCTTGCAAAGCCACAGGGGCAGAGTTACCCAAGGCAATGAGAGCTCACCTCTTGCATCAGCGTGCCCTGGATGTGAGACATGGAGTCAAAGGAGATGATTTTGGAGCTTTAAGGGTTAATGACTGCCCTATTGTATTTTGGACTTGCATGGGGCCTGCAGCCCCTTTGTTTTGGCCAATTTCTCGCATTTGGAATGGAAGTATTTACCCAATGCCTGTATTCTTATTTTTACCTAGGAAGTAACAGACTTGCTTTTGATTTTGCTTTCAGGTGGAAGGGATTTGGCTTGTTGCAGATGAAGCTTTGGGCTTGGACTTTTGGGTTAATGCTGGAATAAATTAAGACTTTGGGGGACTGTTGGAAAGGCATGACTGTGTTTTGAAATGTGAGGACATGAGTTTTGGGAGGGGCCGGGGGCAGAGTGACATGGTTTGGCTGTGTCCCCACTCAAATCTCATCTTGAATTGTAGTTTTCATAATCCCCACGTGTTGTGGGAGGTACCCAGTGGGAGGTAATTGAATCGTGGTGGCGGTTACCTTCATCCTGCTCTCGTGATAGTGAGTGAGTTCTCACGAGGTCTGATGGTCTTACGAGGGGCTTTCCCCACTTTTGCTCTGCACTTCTCCTTACTGCTGTCATATGACACAGGATGTGTTTGCTTCCCCTTCCACCATGATTGTACGTTTCCTGAGGCCTCCTCAGCCCTGCACAGTTTAATTAACTGTGAGTCGACTAAACATCTTTGGTTTATAAATCACCCAGTCTTGAGTATTTCTTCATAGCAGCATGAGAACAGACTAATACATGCAACAATAGATGACTAATAGATGTCCTTTAAATAACACTTAAATAGTGTAGTAGATACCTGTATAGTCCTTTTAGTGATGGGTAAATATCATAATATTCAGAGCAAGAGAGTTATGAGGCTATACATTCAGAAGAAGGGAGGATTTTGATTATTTAAGGGAGGATATTACTAATAGTTGTATTAGAGTAGGCTGACTGAAATATATTGCTGAATCTTCTAAATGCTTCTTAAAATAAAATAAATATTTTTTACCTGTAGTTGATCTTCCAGTACAACTTTTTAGATCTGATTGCTGTATAACATTGAAATTAAGTATTTCCATAACTTCCTGATATGTGAGTTGCAGTTCTATCGTGCTTGTCATATGGCAAATGAATAATGATTGTTTAATTTCACATCATTAAAACTCAGCGAATGAAATGGAAAATATATTTTTTAAAGTATTAGGTAAAAATAGGTATGGTGGAATGAATGAAACTGCTAAACATCTACATGAATTTGGAATGTGGTTCTTAATTTTCGCTGCATATTAGAATCACTTGCAAAAATATTAATATATAAATATTAATATATGAATTAAACAAGAATGATGCATGGATCCTATTTTCAGAGGATCTACTTGAATATATTGGGTAGGAGTCTGGGCATTTGGATTTAAAATGTTTCAGGATGACTCAAACGTGCCACTACATTTGAAAACCATGGGTTTATAACAGCATCATCAACATCTGATTACAACTCTGAAATGGCTCACCAAATTATACACCAGTAGGTCAAAAATATTAGGGTGCATGAGAATCACTTGTAGAACATGTTAAATATACTGTTCAGCATTCTGAGGCATTCCCCAAGAGATTCCCAATTCAGTATATCCAGGTTTAGTCCTATGATACTGTAATTAAGAAGCAGCACAGAGGATGTTGATGCATGAGGGACATGTATTCTGAAACACTGATCTACACAAAAAAAAAGCCAGCAAGCTCATCAAAAAGAGCAAGTAAAACCCAACTACAAATGAACAAACACCCCATCATAATAATGGGCAAAAAGTCTATACAGACACCACACCAAGGAAGATATACAGATGGCAAATAAACATTGCTCAACACAGTGTCACTTGAGAAACACAAATTAAAACGATGAATACCACTATAAACATATTAGAAATTGCTAAAATCCAAAAAAGGGCCTGATAATAACAAGTGCTGGCAAGGATTCTCTTTCATTACTGGATTATATGCAAAAGAGTACACAGCCACTTTGGAATACAGTTTTACTGTTTTTATAAGCTACACGTAGACTTAACATACAACACAACAATTACCATCCTATATATTTACCGAACTGATTTGAAGACTTATGTTCAAACAGCAATCTTCCCGTGAATGTTGATAATAGCTTTGTTCACAATCACCACCAAAAACTGGAAGCAGCTGAGATGCCCTTCGAAAGTGAATTGATTAATGGTGGTACATTCATTCTGTTCAGCAACCAAAAGGAACAAACTATTAATCCACACAAAAGCATGAATGAATTTTAAATGCATATTGCTAAGTGAAGGAAGCCAGTGTGAGACAGCTTTTTACTATATGATTCCATTCATACAGTATTCTAAAAAAGGCAAACTAGAGAGGCTGAAAACAGATGGTTGTTTGACAGGGGTTTGGAGGAGTATTGAGAAGGTGAAGCACAGGGGATATTTTAGGGCTATGAAATTATTTTGTATGGTACTGTAGTTGAGGATCCTTGACATTGTCTATTTGTCATAAGCTATATAGCTATACAGCAGTAAGTTTAATGTATGCAAAAAACCCCATAAATAATCAACTAGGAGAGCAGGAGACACCAGTATAAACTCTGATTTAGCTTAGTATAGACACTAGTGGATACTGATGAGCGTGTATTAGTGTGTGTATAGAAAGGTAGATATTGGTATTCTGATGGATAATAATGATATATATTAATATATATATGCAGAAATATATATATATGTATACATGGGGTACTATACATACATATACTTCCTAGCTTTGTCCATTGAGAAGACCTAGAAACAGTGAAATTCTAGTAGCCATGAGCAATTGCCCAGCTCTTTGCTTCTAATCTCATTCTCCAATAAAAGGAATCTGGGATCCTTAAAGAAACAGCTGATTCTAGAGCTGAGGAAGAAATGTACAATATGGGCCTGATGGATCTATTAGTGCCAGAAAGTAATTAAATGACAGAACAAAGAAATAAAAATTCACTATGAGGATATGTCAAAGGGACAGAGGAACCACTGAAATAACTGCCAATGGCAAAGCTGCAACAAAATAGTAGCATAGTAGTAGATTATAATCCTAAATATGAAGTAAATATTCACGAGTCCATACTGATACAAAAAACAATCACCGAATCAATTAATAAATAGAGAAGAAAAGACACATCTCAGGTACAGAAGAATTTCAAACAATTTATGTAGATATTTCCCACTCACAAAATTTGAGTATAATTGTGCTGCCCCTTAAGTGTGGGCTACAGTTAGTGAGTTATTCTCAAGGAGTACAGTAAAGAAAACAATTAAAAATGAAGTATACTATGGAGAATACCTTTGCCAGGTGGGCAAGGTTAGCATCATCAGTGATTGAAAAGACATGCTGATAGAATACATGCTACTCTGTGTATATAATCTGTTGTATTGAGAAGGGCACTCTACCTCTGTGTTCTTACTTCCAATAACCCATAACCGCAGTCCAGCCAAGAGGGAAATATCAGCCAAGCTCAAATTGAGGAACAGTTTACATAATACCTGAGAAAGACTCTAAAACTATTAAGGTCATCAAAACAAACAAACAAACAATAACAACAACAACAACAACAAAAACAGAAAGAAAAGTATGGAAAACTGTCACAGCCAAAAGCAGCCTAAGGAGACATGATGACTAAATGTGACCTGGATGCGATCCTGGAGTAGAAAAGGGACAATAACTATCGTCCTAATAGTTACTAGGACAATAATGTATGGAGTATAGTTAACATTCATATATTATTATTTGTCCATTAATTGTAACAAATATGCCACAGTGGTATATTAACAAAAGAAGAAATTATGCAGGGTATTTGAAAACTCTCTGGCTGTTTTTGCAAATTTTGTGTAACTCTATAATTTAAAAGAAATGTAGAATGAAATAATAACTTCAGTTTTTAAAATGAGCTCAATTCCTCTTGTTTATGGTATATAGTAAAATGTTGTCCCTGTAAATTACAGTAAAGGGTGTAGCCTTAATTAAGCTCTCTCCCTAGACCTGAGGGCCTAGGTTGGCCTAACTTTTTATTGAAAAACAGTGAATGAGTACGTTCACTCTGGCAGCAGTTTTTCAAGTTCACACAGCTCTAACAGAAATCTATTAGAGATAAAAAGAAGCTTAAACAGCCTATATTACTACTTCTTGCTTTTGTTTATACACGGTGAAGAGTATTCAGAATGGACCTCATCTCAGGCTTGCACTAATCCTTAAATAATTACAATTCATCTACTCGATGCTGGAAACACCTCATGGAATGTGACTTTGTTCTGCTGGCTTGTCTAATCCGATTCAATTACTTCAGTTCCCTCTCCCAGAGGCTTCACACTCAGAAACTGAGCTCTGTGTGGAAGGGAGGACTTGGGAGGTGTGATGTTCAGTTTCAGTGGAAATAAATGAACATTAGAAAAGAAAATCTTAGTCCTTTCCCAAATATCAATCCATCAATAAACATGAGAAACAGCTTGTAATTAACAAAGCTTCCGGCACCTCTGTTGTGATAAGGGCAGATTGGTCTGGCTGAAGAGATGGGAATAGTTCACTGGCTTGGACCAATTTGAATGGATAGAAATCATAAAAGTCCCTGAAGCTGGAGAAAATGAAGCTCTGAAGCTGGTGGAAGCTTGTCATCTGCATGCAGAAAGTGACAGAGATATTACAGATTTTCCGTAGAAAGCGAACTCCTTCAATCACCTGTAAAGAGTTCCCTTGTCAATTACAACTCTCAGAGAAAGGCCCCGACAGCTAAGGCATGCCTCCTTCCTCTCCTTGCCAAGAACAGCCACCTGACCAGAATGAAAACTTTGATTTAAAAAGAGAATAAAATATCAGAGTTCAGTGATTGCTCAACAGAAATTCCATTAAAGAAATTGCAATCCAAAGGAACAGAGAGGCAAAGCACATGCCATTACACATGTAAGAGTAGGTTTGGGGTTGTATGATCTCAAGATGAAAAAGATCGAGGTCTTAATTAATCACCCAGCTTCTCGACAGAGGTAAATGTTACAATGAAATAAAAGGGTATTGCCATTCTGCTCTTATGCCCGGTTCCTGACCCTTTGTTATATTATTTTCAGTGAATCATGTCTTTCGTCTCAAAATCATCCTCATCATTCCCCTAAACTGCCTACAATTTTACAATTGAAGAATGAATAATGAATCATGGGGATGCATGAGAGATGCATTTAGAGACAACATTCTCTAAATGCAAATGCATATCTTTTTCAGGTTCCTGCCTGTAGTGAAAATGGAAAACAAAATTACACCTTAGAATTAAAAGTATGTTTGCTCTTGATGTTGTTATCTTCCGAGTAGTTGGCAAACTTTCATAGATGCATTTAAAAGCAGTTTAACGTTCCAAAATAAATGCTGCTACATGAAAAAAAAACAAAAAAACAAAAAACCATGAACCTTTTTAATTCAGTAAGCTTCCTTGTCTTCCATGACATTGAGAAATGACAGTAAATAGATTACTGGGATTTAGGGAGTTAGTATAGCACAGATTAAATAGCTCTGTTTTAAAAAGTAGAGAAACAAGCACACAAGGTATGACCCTGTTGCTTTTCCACCACACTATATACTAAATACTTACCTTCTGTTAGCCTTTACTGTCTGCAAAATGCAAACAACAGTAGTATCCAGTACAGTGCTGTTGAGAACATTAAATGAGATAATATAAAAGTGCTCATTCTCAGAGCCTATCACATAAAAGTACCCACTCATTGTGGTTATGTGAAAGAAAACTATGCTTATCTTATTGGTGAATGTCTCAGGTAAGACACTAAGCAATAGAAAAACTCGAACTTAGAATCTAGTGGCTAATACAAATGAAAAGAATATAATTTATTATTTCATTTTTAAAACGTATGTTTATTGAGGTCCTCTTGTGTGCCAGCCACTGTTCTTGATATTGAGTATAATACTTCAACAAAAACGAGATAGACAAGGCCATGATGCCCAAGGAGCTCACATTCTGGAGTAATATACTGGGTGATATGGTCTGGCTCTGTGTCCCCACCCAAAGATCACCTTGAATTATAATCCAAATTGTAATCCCCAGGTGTTGAGGGAGGAATCTGGTGAGAGGTGACTGGATCATGGGGGCAGTTTCCCTCATGCTCTTTTCATGACAGTGAGTGAATTCTCACGACATCTAATGGTTTTATAAATGGCAATTTCCTCTGCTCTCCTCCTCCTGCCTCATTGTGAAGAAGATGGTTGCTTCCCCTTCACCTTCCACCTTGATTGTAAGTTTCCTGAGGCCTCCCTGGCCACGCGGACCTGTGAGTCAATTAAACCTCTTTTTTCCTTAATAAACTCCCCAATCTCAGGTATTCTTTATAGCAGTGTGAGAACAGACTAATACACTATGTTATTTAACAATTATTTTTAATTAAATAACCAAAATCATCCAAAGATTCTTGTGAACAGACTATGTCATTATTGTTCTTTTGGTTTTCCCAGGATTTATCTGAGATAATGTTTACAGATATCAATAACCAATTTTACCGTATACTTCAATTAAGTTTGTTTTATTATCCCAAAATCAAGGGTGGGTAGAAGTTTGATTAAGGGTTTTCAGAGATGGCAAATTGTTTCGATCAGTTGTTTCATTCAGATATCTTTCAATTGATATGTTTAAAGTCTCTTTACTCCAAGTGATTCTCAACAAAACCTGTCCTTTTATGACTACTGGCATGCAGCCTCTTAAAGGGATGAAAACAATAAGGAGTTAGAACACTGCCGAGAAGCTTTTCCCCCAAAATTCCCAGGTGTTCTATTCATAGAAATAATTTGAATTGCAAACATTTCCACAAAGATTACATTTGACCTCTCTCCCAACATGGAAGCTACTCCAGGGCTAAAGTATTCTTCCGAGGAGTCAAACTTGAACCGCAACAGAACTAAGATACTACAAAATAATTTATACGAGGAGGAAAAATCCCTTCCTTTAGGTTTGTGAATAACTTCTTTTAGGAGAGATAAAAAGTCTTCTTAATCCTGGGAGTACTGATACCTGTATTGATATTGATATTCGACCACTGGTTCTTCAAAGGGCTGGTTCTTCAAAGGAAATAAAATCCACAGTAAAATACACTGACTTAAATCTCAATTCTCTGTGACTTTATGTAGCACAGTTGAGGAGAATAAAAATTTTATGTTTTACCTATATTAAATTTGCTAAGTTTTATTGCCTAAAATAGACAATCATACTGTTAATTAATAAATTTGTTATAAGCCTTAAAACTTCTTGGTCTGTGAGTTTAGTTCAAGTAAAACATTCAATTCCTGGCCAGTGTTTGCTAAACCTGCAATGTTGTATATCATGATTTAAGCCACTATAGGTATTTTTTCCTCATTTGCAGATTAGAGCTAAGAAATATAGAACTGTTTCATATTATACTATCCTGCAGATATTAATAGATTTGCTCTGGAGAAAAACCTGATCATTAGTACCAGGGATATTGAAAAAAATGATAAATTTTCATCATTTAAGATTAACACAATTTCTAGATAAAAGTTAGAAATAAAACAAATATATTAAAATTTCTAAAGGATATCTACCAAAAAACCACAGCAAGCATCTTATATAATAATGAAAGATTAACCGTCATCTTGAAATCTAATACAAGACAAGGACATGACTATCTCTTTTTGAATTTAACATTGGTCTGGACTAAAGCATGAAAAGCAAATAGGTATAAAGATTGAAATGAATAAATAAAATCATCACTATTCACAGAAAATAATTCATGATCATTTAATAGCTATCCAGGGGATATTACACATAAAACAGTACAAATAACAAGAGTTTTCATTGAGGATTCTGGATACATAATCAATATATTTTAAAGCCAGTGGAATTCTTTCCCCCAGCACCAACAGTTAGGAAATACTTTTATAATAATAAAGCTCCAAAATAATAATGTACTTATGAGTAAACAGAAGTAAAATGTGCAATTAGATAAATGGAAACACATACCATTTTCTTAAATGATATGACTCAAAATCATACAGATGTCCAATTTTATGCATCAACCTATAAAATTCACAGCAATTTTACTAAAACTCTCCTCAGAATTTCACAGAGGGTAACATATTTTTCTAAAATAACAGTGTAGAAAATTCCAAAGTAACTAAGACAACGTTGAGGAAGGATAAAGTGTGTAGTCCACATAACTAGATATAACAGCTTACTATATAAGGGGACCATTGTAATTCTAATATTAGGGTAAAATAAATGTACTCAAGCAGACCACATTATAAGTTTCTCATATATTTACATGCAATGTATTAAACACTTAGTATATGTTAGAAGTGAGTTTTATGAAGGAGAGAAGAGGGGAACAATGAATACATTAGACATTAATTTGTATTGTTCAACTCTAATCTGAATATCACTTTGTTTGTTTGTTTGTTTGTTTGTTTTGAGACATAGTCTTGCTCTCTTGCCCAGGCTGGAGTGCAATGGCACAATCTCGGCTCACTGCAGCCTTGGCCTCCTGGATTCAAGCGACTCTCCTACTTCAGCCTCTAGAGCAACTGGTATTACAGGTGTGTACCACTATGTCTGGCTGATTTTTGTATTTTTAGTAGAGATGGAGTTTCACCATGTTGGCCAGGCCAGTCTCGAACTCCTGACCTCAAGTGATCTGTCTGCCTTGGCATCCTAAAGTGTTGGGATTACAGGTGTGAGCCACTGCACCCGACCATCACCTCCTCTTTAAAGCAGTTACATATTTCTCTTACTAGCTTTCAAAACTCTCTTATTTTTTGATACATTTTACCTCCTTCTATTATAGTTTATATATAGTATTTTAATTATCTTCTTGCCTACCTTTTCCCTTTTTACACCAAATTTATTCAAGGCAACATCTATGGCATATTAATATTTATATCATCAAATTCCCCAAAATTATCTGTACTCATCAAACTGTCTGATGTAATTTTTTTAATAAAAACAAATACAATTGTGGACATAGAGGTCATTCTTCGAGGGAATTAAGCATGATTTTCTCTGCATTTCTAAGAATGAGAACAGTAAAAACATTTCTAGACACAAATAGTTTCCTACATACATTTTTGAATATATAAATTATATATCTTTCTATACATGTTACATACATGTATACACATATGTATTTATTTAATACATTAAACCGTCATCATGCATGTATATATGTATATTTCTCTACATTTACGTGGATGCATCAGTAATCTCATGTGACCCAAACCGATGTAAACATTATTAAAAGTGCCGTTTTACTCTAGATTATTCCAAGCTTCATTCGTCCTCCTGTCAGTCAAGAAGCTTCTCCTCACATTTCTACAATTCTGTCATCTTTGTTCCTCTGCTCTTATTCTCTGTCCTTCTGTCTGCCTTTTAAGCTAACACTCTTAAAAACCTTCTTTTAAATGTTTACTAAAGCTAGCATCAGACCATGTTTCTTCCCTGGTGTTAAATCAACACTTCCCACTACATCTAGTTTTTGACTGCTGAGTTTAACACTGGGAGGAGGTGAGGATTTCTGTGTCTGCCAATTGGCACTGCTTAGGAGGAAATCTGGCATTGGAACTATTGCACATTTAAAGTCGATGTCACCCGGCCACTTTTCACTGGGCATTTCCCCTGCTCTTTCCGTGGACTTTTGTTCCTCTGAAACTTCATACGGCTCTCACAAAGGATAGTAAAATGAATGGTAGGCTTTCCAGAAAATTATATTTTACACAAAATGGAATGTGTTATCTGGGCATGATATAGCAGAGAATCTGGAGTGAATACAAAGAGAAAAGACTTATGCTTCTATATGTGTGAGTTTCAAACTGTATCAAGATATGCATAAGAACCAAACTGTATCCAGACAAGAATAAGATTTTTAAAAAATAAATTAAAATACTTTGTAAGTTGACAGTTGGAGATTAAGCAAAAAAATAATGTACCTCCACAAAATATTATTCTGGGATTTGTCTTTCCGGGTAGGTCAGTGCAGGCTAACACTCTTGTGGTAAGAACCAGGAAGAAAACTGGATAATTTGTAATCATAGGCTTAAACAGATCCGATTGCTGGGGGAAAACAAACAAACAAACAAACAACACAACAAAGACTTGATGCACTAAAAATTTTAGAGAAGAAATAGCCCTTACTAGGAAATCTGAAAATTGCTCTTTGACCTTTGCAAATTCTAATTATAGGTTGAAGATAGGTTTGGGCTGGGCATAGCAACTAAACTGGAAGAAAGAAATCCCAGGTAAGTACTGATGGTCTGGTGAACCGGCATGACAGGTTGAAATCTAGCAAAGCTCCAAAAGCATGAGTATTTCCTAATTGAACACTGCTGAGTCCTGAGGCAACATGGAAAGTTAGAGGGCTATCCAGAAACATCTGAAGGCAGAAGGAAATCACCATCACCACAATAGTCCTTAGGAGACAAAGTCCTACTAGAAAGAGGAAGTCCGCCTGAGGCTAGACCTCCCTCAAGATTTGCAAAAATATAATTGGTACTGGGTGGGAAGCTAAGGAGCTTGGTTCAAGACTTCTAAAAAAACGAACTGATCACTTCCTATGTTTCAGAGCTGAAGAAACAAAGAACTGTTAATCTCGCAATCAAGAGTCTAGGAGGAACATGCCCAAGAAATTGGTGACATACCAGTTGTGAATTAAGGCTTGCTAAAACTGCTACTTAGACCTGACCCACCTGACTGTATTGAGTAACTAGACCTTCACACTGCCTACCTAACAGATGAAAAAATAAACCCTCTTTGAGGGGGGGAAAAATCTTCAGCTTCTATGGTTTTTCCACACAATTTCCTGAATGCAAAAGAAATTACAAGGTATGCAAAGAGGAATGAAAATGTGACCAAAAAGTTTTTAAATGTTAAGAAAAACAATAAAGACAGAGATAATTCAGATAGTACATTATACTCACGTGGACTTAAAACACCTATTATAAATATGTTAACACAAGGAATATAACAACAAAATGAGGCCAGGTGTGGTGGCTCATGCCTATAATCCCAGCACTTTAGGAGCCTGAGCCAGGCAGGAGCACTTGAGGTTAGGAGTTCGAGACCAGCCTTGCCAAGATGGTGAAACCCTTTCTCTATTAAAATACAGAGATTCGCTGGCTGTGGTGGTGTGCACCTGTAATACCAGCTATTCGAGAGACTGAGGCAAGAGATTCGCTTGAACCAGAGGTTGCAGTGAGCCAAGATTGCACCACTCCAGGCTGGGAGACAAGAGTAAGACTCCACCTCTGCCCGGCACGGTGGCCCACGCCTGTAATCCCAGCACTTTGGGAGGCTGAGGCGGGCGGATCACGAGGTCAGGAGATGGAGACCATCCTGGCTAACACGGTGAAACCCCGTCTCTACTAAAAATGCAAAAAAATTAGCCAGGCATGGTGGCGGGCGCCTGTAGTCCCAGCTACTTGGGAGGCTGAGGCAGGAGAATGGCGTGAACCCGGGAGGTGGAGCTTGCAGTGAGCAGAGATAGTGCCACTGCACTCCAGCCTGGGCAACAGAGGGAGACTCTGTCTCAAAAAAAAAAAAAAAAAGGAAAAGAAAAGAAAAAAAAAAGACTCCATCTCAAATAAATAAATAAATAAACGAACAAAACTATTAAAAATATCGAGAGAATTGGAATCTATAAAAAAGAATAAAAATGACATTCCAGAATTGAACACACACAAAAAAATCACATAGCAAAGTATGACTAGTGACCTCAAGGAAATTAAAAAAATCCAAACAGGAGCACAGAGAGGATAAATAAAAGATTGGAAAGAAGAAAAGAGTGTAAAAAACATGTAGAACAAAATAAATTATGTTCAAGATAATGGCTGAGAAATATCTGATAAACTGATAAAAGATGTCAGTCCACACATTCAAGCACAGCAAACTCCAATTAGGACAAAGAACTAGATGACCATATTTATGTGTGTCTTAGTCCAATTACTGAAAACCAAAGGCAAGGTGAAATATTAGCAGCTAGAGACAAATACATTTTTTGTTCAACGAAGCAACAGTAAGACCCCAGGTAAGCTTTTCAACCGTAACTGTAAAAGCCAAATGACAATAAATGACAGCAATAATGAGACAAAAGAAACAAACAAAAGAGTGTGAGTCTAGAGTTCTGTATCATGTTAAATTATCCTTTAGAAGTAAAAGTCATAAAAATACTTTAATATTAAAATAATCTGAGAGAATTTGTCACCAATGAACCTATAAAAAAAATAAGGGAAGTTCTCCAGATTAATGCAACATGATGTCACACAGATGCACAAAATTACAAGGAGAAAGGAATACCACTGAACCGAGTAAAACTGTAAAAACACTTAAATAATATTAATATTTCAATTAATAATGCTAGCAACACACTGTGGGGCTAAATTATTCACACCAGTAAAATAACATGGGAGCATGAGCAACAGAAGAAGGGAAACGGGTTCCCTTTTGTAAAATCCTTGCATTATGTAGAAATATTGAAAATGTTAATTTAGAATAGAGTATTATAAGTTGAAACTGCATGTGGTAATTTCCGGGGTGATCAGTAACAGAATAACAAAAAATACACAATTACAAGCTAATAGAACATATAAAATGAATAACACTTGATCAATTATAAAAGGAGGCAAGAAAGGAGATAGAAAGGAATGGGAACAAACTATAAATATATAGGAAATAATTCCAACTATATCAATCATGACAGTAAATATAAATTTATTCATTAATTATATCAAAAAGCAGAAATCATAAGACTGAATTAAAAAAAGACATAATTATACCCTGTTGATAAGAAATATACATGAGATACAATTACACAAGTTCAAAATATTAAGATAGATAAAATTATATCTTGAAAACATTAACCAAAAGAAAGCAAGTATAGTGATACTAATATAGACTAGGTAGACTTTAAAGCAGGTAGAATTTTAAGTCATAAAGAGTGGTATTTTAATATGATAAAAGGTCAGCTGGAAAGGAAGACAAAATAATCTCAAATTTGTGTGTACCTGATAACAACTTTAAAAAAAATCAGAACTAACAATAAGATAAACTTGTAATTCTACATTAAATTTTAGCGCATCTTTCTAAATAACAGAAAAAGTATGTAAAAATCAGTACTATTGTGAAGAAAATTGAGCATCACATTTTAACAACATGACAACTGACATGCAGAACAGTATACTCAATAACTGCAAAATATGTAAGATTTTCCAGTGTATTTGGGAAATCAAAATAGAGCCTATGCTTGGCCATGCAACACGTCTCAATGAACTGCAAATGTTTGAAATCATACAAGGTATGTTTTCTGACCAGAAAGGAATGATACTAAAATTCACCAAGAAAATGGTAACTAGAAATGTCACAAAAGTTTGGAAAATATAACACAACACTGCTCTAAATAACCATGAGTTAAATTAAAAATTAAAGAAAAAGAAAAAGAAAATTTTTTTCTTTGATTTTTATTTTATGTTCAGGGGTACATGTACAGGTTTGTTATATAGATGAACTTGTGTCCTGCAGGTTTGTTGTACAGATTATTTCATCACCCAGATATTAAGCCTAGTTCTCATCAGTTATTTTCGCTGACTCTCTCCCTCCTCCCACCCGCTACCCTCCAATAGGCCCCAGTGTGTGTTGTTCCCCTCTATGTGTTCCTGTGTTCTCATCATTGAGCTCTCACTTATAAGTGAGGATATGCGGTCTTTGATTTTCTGTTCCTGCATTTTTTTTGCCAAGGATAATGGCCTCTAGCTCCATCTAGGTCCCTGCAAAGGCTATGATCTTGTTCTACGTTATGGCTGCATAGTATTCCATGGTGTATATGTACCACATTTTCTTTATCCAGTCTCTCATTGATAGACATATAGGTTAATTCCATGTCTTTGCTATGTGAATAGTGCTGCAGCGAACATATGCATAAATGTCTTTATAACAGAACAATTTATATTGGGTTAGGGTCAGTAATGGGATTACTAGGTCAAATGGTATTTCTGTCTTTGGGACTTTGAGGAATTGCCACACTGTCTTCCACAATGGTTGAACTAATTTACACTCCCACCAATAGTGTAAAAGTGTTCTTTTTTCTCCACAACCTCACCAGCATCTGTTATTTTTTGGCTTTTTATTAATAGCCATTCTAACTGGTATGAGATGGTATCTCATTATGGTTTTTGATTTGCATTTCTCTAATGATCAGTAATGTTGAGGCTTTTTTTCATATGATTGTTGGCTGCATGTATGTCTTCTTTTGAAAAATGTCTGTTCATGTTCTTTGCCAACTTTTTAATGGGATTGTTTGTTTTTTTGTTTCTTGTAAATTTAAGTTCCTATAGATGCTGGATATTAGACCTTTGTCAGATGCATAGTTTGCAAAAAATTTCTCCCATTCTGTAGTTGTCTGGTTACTCTGAAATAGAACTAAAAGTTTACTTTTAATTTATTTTATTATTATTTTTTTTTTGAGATGATGTCTTGCTCTTTTCACCCAGGCTAGAATGCAATGGCGCAATCTTGGCTCACAGCAACCTCCACCTCCCAGGTTCAAGCGATTCTCCTGCCTCAGCGTCCCTAGTAGTTGAGATTACAAGTGCATGCCACCACACTTGACTAGTTTGTGTGTGTGTGTGTGTGTGTGTGTGTCTTTTTTTGAGATGGAGTCTCGCTCTGTCGTCCAGATTGGAGTGCAGTGGTGCAACCTCGGCTCACTGCAACCTCCACTTCCTGGGTTCAAGCAATTCTCCTGCCTCAGCCTCCCAAGTAGCTGGGATTACAGGCACCTGCCATCGTGCCAGTTAATTTTTGTATTTTTGTAGAGACAGGTTTTCACCATGTTGGCCAGGCTGGTCTTGAACTCCTGACCTCAGGCGATCCACCAGCCTCGTCCTCCCAAAGTGTTGGGATTACAGGCATAAGCCACCAGGCCCAGCCCTAATTTTAGTGTTTTTAGTAGAGACTGAGTTTCACCATGTTGATCATGCTGGTCTTGAACTCCTGACCATCCACCTCGGCCTCCCAAAGTGCTGGGATTACAGGTGTGAGCCACCGTGCCTGGCCTAAAAGTTTACTTTTAATTATAACAAAGTTTGCTCTGTTAATAGTTTCTTTTGCCGTGAAGCTCTTTAGTTTAATTTGAAGTTTTGCTTTTGTTGCAATTGCTTTTGGCATCTTCATCATGAGATCTTTGCCCGTGCCTATGTCCTGAATGGTATTACCTAGGTTGTCTTGCAGAGTTTTTGTAGTTTGGGGTTTTACATTTGAGTCTTTAATCCATCTTGAGTTAATTGTTGCATATAGTGTAAGGAAGGGGTCCAGTTTCAAAAACTTCTGTATTTAAGAAAATATTTTTAACTGAAGAATAATGAAAGTACAGCATATCAAACCTGCAGGGTGCAGCTAAAAGAGTACTCAGAGGAAAAAATATAACTATAAACACACATATTAGGAAAAGAAATACAGGTTTAAAAATCAATGATCCACGCTTTTAGCTTAGGAAGATGGGAAAAGAAAGGTAAGTGAAACCCAAGAGAGGAAGGAAGGAAAGAGAAAGGTAGAAAGCAAAAAAGGAAGAATCAGTTTTTGTAGTATAGGCTACCTATCACTTCATGAAATTCACTCACTGTTTCTTTAGGCTCATGGTTGGAATAAATATTTCAGCCTCCCTAGCAGTTAGGGGTGAATAAATATGAGATTTCTGGCCAATAGAACTGACGTGTTCCTCTTACAAGATAAATCGTTTAAAGCTACCAATGCAGAATCTTCAACCCAGCTTAATATCAACACTCAGGGTTGTATTAGACATCACATGGTATAGATGGCATTACTTCTGCCAGCCTTGTTTTCTGAACTGTGGTTGGAGCAATTCACTCTCTGCATGTCCCACCATGTCCAAACAGGAGTTTGTGAAAGAAAAAAAACATCTGTTGTGTTGATGCACTGAGATTTCAGGTTTAACTGTTATAGATAGACTCTTACAAGATTAGGGTGCATATTTTTAGCCACAGTTCCTGTACAACGGAAAAAATTCACTTAGCACAAAATAGAATTCTATTACATTACCAAATGTTTGAAAAGGGTTCCATGAAGTAAATTCCGAGAGGGATGCAATTATGACCTCTAAATTTGAGCATCTAAATTCATATAAATGTTTTCTGGAGAGAAATAAAATCTTTAGGTTAACAAGGTAATTGGTAAATGAATATTTTAAACTATAAATCCTGCTTGAGTGAAATGTGATTACTCATATTTTTCAGCCAAAAGATGGCTTTAAAATGTTTTATAGAGCCTCAGAGTGATGCCCACATTAGGATCATTTCCTTGTTGTGGTTGTTATTAAAGTGTCACAGAAATCAGTGAAATGCAACATTGTGGCCTGCCAAAGTGAGTTCCTTTCAATCTGTTTCTGTCGGCCTTCAGAAGACAGAGAGGATACACTGGGGACAAAATGGTGCAGGTTGGAATAACAAACAAAGTTGTGATGTCTTTGTGATAAATACGGAGAGCATATGAAACCTGAAGGAGCTGGCAATGTATTCTCTTGTACCAAATTAAACCCATCAGAAATGCTAGGCCTCTTTTAACCTTTGGTTATAACAACAGGTTCCTAAAGATTAAAAAGATGCAAAATGAAAGATGAGTTCATTCATCCAGATCTTAAGATAAGGAAACGAGTATTACCTTTTTTTTTTTTTTTTTTTTTTTACTTTTAACATGTACACACGTAAATGGTTATGTGCATGCACACACACATACCCACAACTCTAATGGACAAATTGATGATGAGAGAATTTTTCAATAATCTATAGTAAGACTGTATCATTTTGAAATGTTAAACATTATTAAAATCATGGAAGGTGCTATATCTTGCTTCTTTATATCCAATTTATCAACATGTACTGTTATTACTTCCTTCAAAAATACCTCTAGGTTTCATTCCTTTTCCTCTATGTCCAGCACTTCCAGTCTCTAAAATACTTCATGTCTGGACTTCAGCAGATTTTGGATTTCAGAGTCTCTCTGCTTCAATCTACTCCATTCCCACTGGCAAAGATATCTTCCTAAAATAACTGCTTTCATTATAATGTGTCCCTCTTGCAAGACTTATAATGTATGGCTCCTTTGGGGAAATCACTTGGGAAATTGTTCAAAAATGCATTGCTTTTTAATGTCATGTTCAAATCTATGATGATGTTTTACATGCTTGCCAGAGAAATGCCTTAAGACAAGGCTGTGTGATAAGGGGACTTCTATGAGCAGAAGAGCCAAGAAGGATGGAGGATGGATGGATGGATGGATGTGTGGATATGTGAGTAGTTCTTTCTTAACTTAAGATTACAGTATTTCATGAGCTTTCAATGCAGATCAACTTTAAATTGAGATCATATTAGATCATGGAGTTAAGTAGAAGGACCCAATATGTCAAGCACCCTAAAAGGGAAGGATGTAAATTTGCAGAATCTTCGCTTTCCGGAAATGGAAATCATCATGGAGAAAAAAAAAAAAAAGAGGTCAGAAAGGCATACTTCTCTTTTTGACCATGAGAATTACCATGTGAACTCAGATAAGAACAGGCATAGAGACTGTCTCATTCCTTCAGCGTAACTGACAGAAACAAACACCCAATGTTATATCAAAAAAAAATCATTTGAAAGGATTTGATTCCAAAAATCTCATCAACTTTGCATGAAAATGTTTTATGAAAGATTTCAGGATAAAATACTGACTCAGTTCTTTCTCCAAAGATCTTAAAGAACAGAAGAGACATTTATTTATGTAATATTTAAATAATTACATAAAATACGTTTCATTTTGTTTAATTCTCCTTGTAGTGAGGGCTAGAGAGCAGAATTTCAGGGTGTGAAGGGAACAAGGGAAAATGCACTTGAAGTATAATTAGGAAGTTCTTAGAGGCGTGATTTAAGCTGGGACATGAAGAAAGAGTAGGAGGCTAAATAGGTTGAAATAAATACGTTGTTGTAGGGGAGTGTGTGGTGAGCGGAAATGGCACATGCTTTCCCAGCCCGAGAGAGTCCGTGGCAGGAGCTCAATTGCCCGTGATTTGCAGTAGAGGTCATTGGACTCAAAAGAACTCCTTGGCTGTCACTTTGGTTTTGGTTACATCAAATAACAATGGTAATAATTTAAGTGGAATTTGGATGGCTTTCTGCAATTCTGGGGTTTCATCATAATTTGTTTTAGATAATGAGATTTTGACTCATATTAAATCACTGTCACCTCCGAGACCAAGTCAGGGCTAATTAATAAAAGGGCTATGATTTTCAAATCAAGTAATATTCAGAGTTAAATAGACTCTACTACTCTATTTGATAAACAACAGTCTGGCCAGAATGGACTATTGAGAGATTATTTTCTCTAGAACAATTATGAAATTGGCCTAGCGTAAGTACACTCATTTAAATAGAGTATGTTTGGTTTATTTAAATGAATCTTTTCAGTAGCAGAAAAAACACTCTTGAGAATGTTGTTAAGACAATATAACAAGTTAGATTAATATAGATTTGACCAACAAATGATTCTTCTTATTGGCCTTTGGATTTTAATAATATTTAGGCAGAAGCTGTCCTTCAAGTACTGTCATCTGAACTTTTTATAATAAAAGGCAGAAAGGAAGCTTTAATGAGCTCTACCCAAGTTCATAAACATTCAGACTGCAAACCCAGAAAACAAAACCAGCCACCTGTAAATCTTTGACCTATTTTTCAGAAGGGAATTCTTTGAAGAGAGGTAGAGATCTGCAGGGTATAGAAGTGAAGGTGGGAAAATACCAAAAGATAAAACATTCCAACTTGCAAATTTAATAAAGCGAGCCTGATTCCAACCCTGTAGGTGGTGTTACTGAGGCGTATGTTCCCAGAGCAGTCTGGAAAAAACAGCATTAAAAATTTGTGCTCAATGTGTTAATCTGTTACTTCCCAAATCATAGGCAATGTGTTAAATATTTTTTATTGGATAATCTTAAAGTTTGGGCTTTTTATTAAAATTATTAAAAAGAGAGTAAATTAGGCTATATTTCATAGGATCTCAATTCCATCTCTGTTATTTGTGCAATGAGCACTGCTATGTGTTAGCAAAGGGAGGAAAAGGTCTTGTGACAATGCAAAATAAAATATTCCACTTATGAAGTGCCTGTTATGAACACCTGGCTCGATACTTTAAAATGGCTGCACTCTAAAGGAGGTAGTTCTATCTCCATTTTACAGATAAGGAAATTGAAGCTCTGAGAAATAAGTAGCTTGCATAAGATTATATGGCTAGTAAGTTCCAAAGCTGAGATTCAAACTAAGGGATTTCTGATCCCAAAGAATAAGCAATTCTCTGGCATGATCTTAATTTACTTTTCCCAAATGTGATTCCTACCTATGAAAATTCAAATTCATATCTGCCTGAATTATGTCATTTAGAAAAAGGGCTTTATGTTTGTGTGTGTGTGTCTGTGTGTGTGTGTGTGTGCACGTGCTTCCCCTGTAGACCTAGAAAGCATCAAAAGAGCTGGCAACATCTCTACAATATTCTCAAATTCTTTAGGTTTTTATGTAAATGCATAAAGGAAAACTGGGGCATGAAATGATGTCTTTGTGATTATTTTTACTGAGGCTCATTTTTAAGGTATTATTTAAAACTTCTCGTTTGTTTGAATAGAGAATACTGACACAAGGTTTCAAATTGAAGCAGTATAAAAGTGAGTATAATGACAGTCTCCCTCCAAATCTTGCCACCAGCCAACAAGTTGTGCTGGTGCAGGCGTCTAATTTTATCCATTACCCAAATACCATGCCAGATCTGTGATATCTTATACTTCTATATGTAAACATATATATACATAGACATATATATATATAACATATGTATCAATCTCATATACATCTATTTCCCCTTTATTATCAAAAAGTAAGTCATTATACCTTTGGCCTCTTAGCATCTTGTTCTGTTTTCTCATAGCTTTATATCTAATGGATTATTTCATGTCAATACAAAAAGAGCTTCCCTATCTTTTTTATGATTATATATTATCCTTGATAGTGAACCTTTAAGTTGTTTCCAATTTTTTGCCAAAATAAACTTTAATAAATATATTTTCAGTCGTAAGTGTTTTTCATAAGTTGAAGTGGAATTGACAGGTTTAAATATAGCTGTCTTAATAATTTTGAGATTCCTGGGCAAGATGGCAGAATGAGTACAGCTCCAGGCTGCAGCTCCCAGAGAGACCAAAGCAAAAGGTGGGTGATTTCTGCATTTCTAACTGAGGTACCTGGCTCATCTCATTGGGACTGGTTAGACAGTGGGTGCAGCCCATGGAGGGAGAGCTGAAGCAGAGTGGGGCATCGCCTCACCCGGAAAGCACAAGGGCTCAGATCTAGAACCAGAAATGCCATTTGACCCAGCAATCCCATTACTAGCTATATACCCAAAGGATTATAAATCATCTTCTATAAAGATACATGCACACGTATGTTTATTGCAGCACTAATCACAATAGCAAAGAGTTGGAACTATCCCAAATGCCCATCAATGATAGACTGGATGAAGAAAATGTGGCACATATACACCATGCAATACTATGCAAGCATAAAAAAGAATGAGTTCATGTCCTTTTCAGGGACATGGATGAAGCTGGAAACCATCATTCTCAGCAAACTAACACAGGAACAGAAAACCAAACACCACATGTTCTCACTCATAAGTGGGAGTTGAACAATGAGAACATATGGGCACAGCGAGGGAAACATCACACACTGGGGCCTGTCAGGGGGTGGCGGGCAAGGGGAGGGATAGCATTAGGAGAAATACCTAATGTAGATGACGGGTGGATGGGTGCAGCAAACCACCATGGCACACATACACCTACGTAACAAACCTGCACATTCTGCACATGTATCCCAGAGCTTAAGTATAATAAAAATTTTTTTTGATACATGATTGTCATCTATAGAAGATTTAGAGATTTATAATCTCATAACAATCCAAAAATTTCTGTTTCCTATACACACGACAATACTGAATGTCATCAATTATTTTCATCTTTGTCAATCTGATAGTGGAAAAAAATCTATCGTAATTTAGTCTTAATTTGCCATTGTCTTATAATAAGGTTGAGAATGTTTTCACATGTTAAATGACCATTTGTATTTCCATATCTGTGAATTGGCTTAGAATCATGCTTTTTCTTTCTTTTTTTTTTAATTTGGCTGTTGCCATTTTTAGAAAATATGAAAGTAACTGCTAAAGACTAAATGTTGTGTTCTCCCCCGAATTTATATTTTGTAACCTCATTCCCAGTGTGAGAGGATGAGGAGGTGGGGACCTTGGGAGGAGATTAGTCACGAGGGCAGAGCCCTTATCAATGGGATTAGTGCCCATATAAAAGAGGTCAGAGAGAGAGTGAAAAGATGTCCAACTATGAACCAGGAAGTAGGCTCTCCCCAGACACTGAATCTTCTAGCCCTTTATTCTTGCACTTCTCAGCCTCTAAAGCCATGAGAAATAAGCTTCTGTTACTATAAGCCATCCAGTCTATAATACTCTGTTACAGCAGCCTGCATCAACTAAGACCCTTTGTGATCTCAGTTACAAATGTATATTTTTCCCAGTTCATTTTTGTCTTTCTATTTGTTTATAGTGGTTTTTTTGTTTTGTTTTGTTTTGGCCATTCATACCAGCCAGCCCTTACCTATGCCTAGTATTTTGAAGTCCAAAGTAGCTTAGACTTTCAAGTCTTCCAAATGGGATGGGGAGAGATAGTGGTCTGGCTGTGCAATTCTCCACTGTCCACTCCTGTTTCCAGTATTATCTCTACACTCTCCTCTGCAAGTACACATTCCTAAAGCTTCTTGTGTCTCAAACTGATAAATCTGTGTACTTCTGAACTCCCCTCTTAAATTTTCTTTCCTAAGTTTTAGTTGTATGCTAAATTATGGACTACACATTCACTGCTTTTCATGATATCATCTATATCTTAGAAAATATTTATAGACAAATGTATAGCAGAGTAATTAGGATAACCTCTGAATATTCTCTGATGTCCAATGATCGGGGTTCAAATGTTGACTCTGACATTTATTAGTTTTTGTGACATTAGGAGAGTTTTTTAAACTACTTAAGCATATATCTGATTACATTACTCTCTTGCTTAAAACCTTTAATATGTGGTTGCCAGAGTTAGCAAATTAAAATGCAGGATAACCAGTTAAATTTGAGTTTAAGATAAACAATGAATACTTTCTTAGTGTAAGTGTGTTCCATGAAATAGTTGGGATATTCTTATAGTAAGAAAGTATTCATCGATCATCTGAAATTCAGATTTAACTGGTATTCTGTATTCTATCTGGCAGTCTACTTTAATGACTTTTTTCCCACTCTACCATGAATAAAAGACAAACTCTTTACTGTGAGCTATGTGCTTTGAAAGAAAACACAACTCTGCTGGCCTCTGCCTATCTCTAACACTTCATCTCATATCATTCTATTCAACTCATACTATGTTACAGCCATGCTGATTTTCTCTTAATTCTTCCAAGACACTTTTTTTTTCTTATCTCAAAGACTTTGCTCATCATTTCCCTGACTCTCCACAAGGCTGCCCCTTTACATCCTTCAACTCTCCTCTTTGATGTCATCTTCTCAGAGAGGCCATCTTGTCCACTTATCTAAACACACCCCCTTTCCTCCACACCTCCCATATACAAAGTGTGTTTTTCCATGAATTAGTATCTTTGTTTTCTGTCTTTGCCATAATTCCAGTAGCTACTGAAGGGCGGGGGCCTTGTCTGGTTCACTCAGCAATACACACCAATCCTCTAGTATATAGGATATACTCCATAAATATTTTAAAATTCTTTAAAAGTAAATTCACAGATATAGAAATACAAATGGTACTTTAACATGTGAAAACATTCTCAACCTCATAAGACAATTCCAAATTAAAGCTAAACTAAGATAGATTTTTTTTCCACTATCAGATTGACAAAGATGAAAATAATTGATAACGTTCAGTAGTCTTGAGGGTATAGGAAACAGAAATTTATAGACTGCTTTATAATTTGTGATTGAAAAAAATAGTACCTACTTCAAAGGATTATTGGGGATAGTAAATAAAATAAAATAAAATAAAATAAAATAAAATAAAATAAAATACTGCTCACCAAGTCCATAGTGATATACTTGACACAGAATAAGTGATCAATAAATGATAGTTTTTTTACAACTGTCTGATAATATTTTTGTGGAAGGATAATATATCTGTGGGATATATTCTTATGATAATAATCTTGGGAAAACAGATTAAACAAAGGAAAGTGTCTCTAAAGAGCCCTTTGGAGGCTGCATACACCCATAAATACTAAAACCAACCCCTTCACGGACATTTTTATAATATACCCTCTGCATACACATGGACACCCCTAGATTTTGTGATTAATCTGTTTATACATTCTGCAAGTTTGTTGACCATTTTATTCTTAACAGGACATATATGTTTGGTATTAGGAGGTAGCTCATCCTTGTCCATGACTCTTCTTCCTTTCCATTTTTTCTCCTCCATCTCTCTCGCTCTTTATCCCTATTTCTTTTATCAGTATAATATAGAATCAAGTAACCTCATTGATAAATATCAATAGTTCCTCAGCTTTTTATTTTTGAAGCTTCCGTGTTCTCTCACCTTTCTGTTTCTCCCGAATTTTGCCCTGACAATTATCCTCCCAGATCATTAGCGGCTTCAGAAGAGACTGAAATCTTTCACTAGTAAACAAAAGCAAAAGGAAACAGAGTATTAAAGAGAATGAAGATAGTCTAGTCACCCTGAATAATTTTTTTTCTTTATTGTCACAATCAGCAGTGTACCATTGGGATATTTTAAGTTGCTGAAAAATTTATATTACAATTTGCGATTATTAAGCACATAGAATGTAAGCATTCAGATCTCTTCATCCACAGCTTTAGTCAATCAATCTTTTGCACGTTTATTTACTGAGCAATAATTGCAGGGCAAGCACTATGCTAAGCCCGAAGTGGGGCACAAGATCCTCACTTAGAGACATAAATAAAAAACAATGAGATAAACCTCTTAAGGACATTAGGGACACATACATGAAGTGTTTTCAATATTTGGAATAGGAAAAGATTACACAGGAGAATCAATAATGTTTGCAGGTATAGCGGATTTTAAGGTACGATACGAAGGATGGCTGATACATGTCTATATGGAATAAGAGAATAAAATGTTCTTACTACCTGTAGAACACATTCTGTTGTTTGGGCATTTCATAACAGATTTTTTTTGCGTGTGTTTTTTTGTTTTGTTTTTTGAGACTGAGCCTTGCTCTGTCACTCAGGCTGGAGTGCAGTGGCACGATCTCGGCTCACCAGCACGGCCACCTCCCAAGTTCAAGTGATTCTCCTGCCTCAGCCTTCCAAGTAGCTGGGATTACAGACATGAACCACTATGCCTGGCTATTTTTTGTATTTTTAGTAGAGACAGGGTTTTGCCATTTTGGCCAGGCAGGTCTTGAACTCCTGACCTCAGGTGATGCACCCACCCCAGCTTCCCAGAGTGCTAGGATTACAGGCATGAGCCACCACGCCCGGCCTCATAATAGGCTTTTATTTACTGACTTTAGGCCAATCTCATCAGACAATCTTGAATTGGTCAGCTCTATTTAAGTGATATTACAGTGGCAAATAGTTTCAAAGTCTTCCTTGTTTATAATTACAAAAATGTGTTTCTCGTTTTTATTACATGTGCTTTGCAGAGTGGCTACAACTGTATCCCGCATCTTCTGCTCAGAAGTGGTGTGTCATCTCTGCTCACATTCACTGGCCAGAGCAAGTCACATGGTGAAGCATAATGCTAATGTGATTACCAAGAAAAGCAACATATACTTAAAAACTCCACTATGTGTGAGGAATACATTACAGGAAATATAAACAAATTAAATCTTAATTATATAGTCAAGTTTGCTAAACTTTTAGGTTATTCTAATGATATTACAATGTATTTACACATCTTTATTTCCTTGGTCTAAATGTTTTAAGCAACCTAATTAACATTCTCCTTAAATACCTGCATTTTGTAAATTCTCTTTGAAGAGACAGAGAGAGTATCACTCTGTCACACAGGCTGGAGTGCAGCGGTGCAATCATAACTCACTGCAGTCTCGAACTCTTGAGTTCAAGCAATCCTCCTGCCTCAGCCTCCCAAGCAGCTGGGACTACAGATACATGCCACCATGTGCAGCTATTTATTTTTATTATTTTAGAGACAAGGTCTTTCTATGTTGTGCAGGCTGGTCTCCGATTCCTGGACTCAAGTGATCCTCCTACTGTGGGCTTCCAAAGTGCAGAGATTATAGGCATGTGGCACTGTGCCCAGCCTGGAAATATTTTTTTGACAGAACATTTTAAGAAACTCATTTTCTAAACTTGCGGAAGCCCAATAGCCCATCTCTAATCTTGCGCAGTATCCAGAAACAACAATGATGAGGAAGTATGAGAGAAGAAATGACAGAAGGATCGATGGGAAATAGGATTGAGTGAATGGGCAACTGGAAGGAAAGGATTTCAAAGACAAACGCCACATGACATCAAAGTGTAACGTAATGAATGGGAGAAACATCGCCTCCATTAGGCTTAGAGCCACATTCAGTTGATGATTTGCAGATTCTCTACTAAAATTGTTCAAATTTACTAAAATCTCAGCCAACTGATTTGCAATTGAAAATGAGAAATTAGATAATTGATAGAAATCTCAATTTTAATTTCCATACACAACTTGTGGCATCATAGAGTATCACTCTATTAAAGCAATATTTTACCCCTTTACATGATTTATCTTTATATTTAATTTGCTTTTGTGATGCACAAAGCAAGCAAATCTAAACCTGTATGGCGGTGCTCTGTAGGATGATTTTGTCATAGTTGATGGGCTCTTAAGGACATCAGTGGGATTTCTACTGCCCATAGAAAATTCTAAATATTCAAGAGAAGAATCTTATATTCACACCATACACAAACAAAAACCCCAAATAAAATGGCTTTTAACACAGTGTGAGCTTGACCCCATGGTTCATGAATCAGGTTATGAGTTAAGGAAAACAGTCAGTGTAGAAAGGAAGGCCCGATCAACAAGAAAAGAAAGGTCTGTTAGTCCCAGAATCTAAGAGTGCTATATAAAGTTTAATGTTAAAAGGAAATTCATAAACCACATGAATCATTAATTCTGTTTCGCAGTGTGGCTTTCTGTGTTATCCATCATCAAGTTATTAGATGTAACAAAAGCTATCCTTTAATGGGCACTTGTAAATGTTATACTTTTTCTACAAATTATCTCATTTAATCTTTACCACAACCCTGCAAGGTGGACATTGATAATACTATTTTAAAAATAAAAGTAACAAGACTGAGAGATCAATTAAAAAGAGAAACTTCATGCAGAAAGCAATCAACGAAGCCTGGATTATGAGCCAAGATGTAGCTGATTTCACATATCAAGACCACATAGTGTTGTTCCTTATAGGGAGTAAGACTGATAGATTTAAATTTTGACATTCATTTAAATTAAATTATTCTGCATTTAACATTGTTCTGTTTATACCTTAAAAACAGAGAGTCTGAAACTAGAAAGACACCAGCAAACTATTGCCCACAGTTTTAGCACCTGATTACATTTAGATATATGGAAATTTTAGATTCTTGCAATAAAAAAATTTTACAAGGAACTTTTGGACTTCATTTTAAAGGAAAGATCTCAAATTGGGCTAGATTTTTTTGTTTTCTTTTGTTTCAATATGTTTTTTCAAAGGGTCAGTCTCCCAAGGGCCAAAGCATATTACAAAGAAGGCAGGGTACAATTTTCATGATGAATGTTGGTTATCATCTAAAGAGTTTTATTTTTTTCAGACATTTGTACATGGTAGATGAATCACAAGAAAGGCAAGTGTGATTTGTTTAAAATTATTATCATTACTACAGTTGTTAATATCATCCATATTGTATTAAAATTGTTTTTACATTGTAAGGATTGCATTGCTCTGTGTCCTTTGCAAAACATTAATAATAGGGATTTGAGGAGATTATCATACAAAAAAGGGACTACAAATAGGTTTAGTCCCTGTTTCTGAACAGTGTTTTTTGCTTTTTTCATGTGACACCAATCAACTTAAAAGTGAAAATGCAACCTTCAACTATATCCCAATTACTAGCGTGGACTTAGTTTTTGTTGTTGTTTTGTTGCAAATTTTTTATAATGAGCAATTTAGTATTATAAGACATAATTTTTAGGTTATTCACCTCTTTTTTAAATCAAAAGCAAAGAAAACAATTGGGCCTTTCTGAAAAGTCCACTGGCTTTTATATTGTAGTTATGTAATTGTATAAGAAAAAGACAGTGTTAGTGTTATAGATTATTTCCACATACAATAAAAATTATATGTACACAATTCTTTTAAGAACTAATAGAGGCCGGGCATGGTGGCTCATGCCTGTAATCCCAGCACTTTGGGAGGCCCAGGAGGGTGGATCACGAGGTCAGGAGATGGAGACCATCTTGGCCAAAATGGTGAAACCCCATCTCTACTGAAAAAAAATATATAGGCCGGGCGCGGTGGCTCACGCCCATAATCCCAGCATTTTGGGAGGCCTAGGTGGGCGGATCACGAGGTCAGGAGATTGAGACCATTCTGACCAACACGGTGAAACCCTATCTCTATTAAAAATACAAAAAAAATTAGCCGGGCGTGGTGGCAGTCGCCCGTAGTCCCATCTACTTGGGAGGCTGAGGCAGGAGAATGGCTTGAACCCGGGAGGCGGAGTTTGCAGTGAGCCGAGAATGCGCCACTGCACTCCAGCCTGGGCGACAGAGCGAGACTCTATCTCAAAAAAAAAAAAAAAAAAATATATATATATATATATATACACACACACACACTAGCTGGGTGTGGCGGCAGGTGCCTGTAATCCCAGCTACTCGGGAGGCTGAGTGAGGAGAATCAATTGAACCAGGGAGTTGATAGTAATTCTGACTGCGTGCGGTGGCTCATGCCTGTAATCCCAGCACTTTGGGAGGCCAAGGCGGGTGGATCACCTGAGGTCAGGAGTTCGAGACCAGCCTGACCAATATGGTGAAACCTCGTCTCTACTAAAAATACAAAAACTACCTAAGTGTGGTAGTGGGTGCCTGTAATCCCAGCTACTCGGGAGGCTGAGGTGGGAGAATCACTTGAACCTGGGAGGCGGAGGTTGCAGTGAGCCAAGATCGCACCATTGCACTCCAGCCTGGGCAACAAGAGCAAAACTCCATCTAAAAAAAAAAAAAAAAAAAAAAAAAGGAACTAATAGTAATTGAAACAGAAAATATTAAGTTTAATTAAAATTCCACATTTAATGTAATTAGTCCTATAGTTTATTCTGTTCACTGTCACAATTTTCTAGTCTCATCAAAAGCTTTTTCTTGGCAACAACTTGCTATATATATATTTACAGTAAGACCTTCCCTAAGGATATTAGCATTCGGCTCCGCATTTATCATGCAGAAGGAAACAGACAAAAACAGTCCAGATGATCTATAATGCAAGGAAACAGTAAAGATCTGCATGTTTTAAAACATCTAAAATTTCAGTAATGCCCTTGAACATCAATCTTTACACTTAAAATATAATTTTGAGGTAACATACATGAAAAATGCAGAACAGGAATTAACATATTCAGTCAACATTATTTCAGATTATTTTCACTCTAAATCATAAAGCGCATGGATTATGTATAACAAGTTAAAAAATAGACATGGATTTGAATCCTCTCCTCGTTACTAGCAGTGACCTAGGCATTTGCATTATATGGACAAAAATAGCATCTATCCAGTGGTGTTTGAGGGCATGAATCACAGCACTTGATGATATTGGCCAATGGATGCTAATGCTTCTCCCTTATATCTGCATTTTCCTTCTCTCTGTTCCTAAAACTTGCGTTACCTTTGACTCCTTCCTTGTCCTTTGCTTTACATCCATACCATGCACACCCAAGCTCCCTTCAGTGTGTTCACTCTTCTCCTATTCTATGGTCCTCACACGTCTCAAGGAAACCTCTGCACCTGCCTTCTAATCTAACCTGCTTCTTTGTACCAGCTTCTCAGTCAGGCTGTCCTAGACTTCCAGGGATTTCTGTTATCTCATCTCAACCAACAATTCTGATTGGGTTCTTCTAATCTCAGTCATATGCTATGCTCAGAAAAAATATACTAACCTATGCTCCATGAAAATCTGTTCTATATAATTTGTCTCAAATACTCTGCTGTTACATCCCTATAAATTTCACTTAAATCAAAGGCCAATGTTGGCTGGGCGTGGTGGCTCACGCCTGTAATCCCAATATTTTGGGAGGCCAAGGTGGACAGATCACGAGGTCAGGAGTTTAAGACTACCCTGGCCAACATAGTGAAACCCTGCCTCTACTAATAATACAAAAATTAGCCAGGTGTGGTGGAGCATGCCTGTAGTCCTAGCTACTTGGGAGGCTGAGGCAGGGGAATTGCTTGAACCCGGGAGGCAGAGGTTGTGATGAGCCGAGATTGTGCCATTGCACTCCAGCCTGGGTGACAGAGTGAGACTCCTTCTCAAAAAAAAAAAAAAAAAAAAAAGGCCAATGTCATCTCCCATGTAAACAATTTCCAAATCTTCTTAGTTTCAAGTAATCTAATCTTCCTCCAAATTGTCAAATTTCAAAATATTATTTTCCTATTGTAAAATGTGCTGTAGATAGTTTGGAAAATATGTAAAAGCATATAATACATTAAAATTATGAAAAATTCCACAACTAAAGGCCATTGCTTATGTTTAGATCCGTTATGTTATGCCCACAGAGGAACAAAGTTATACAGTGTATGATATATTTTTATACATATGTTTATCTGATTATTTTAGGATACATTTGTAGAATTAAACTGATAGGTAAAAACATTTTAAGAATTCTAAAACTTTTGGTATATAGTGTCAAATCGACCTTCAAAATATTATGTAAATTAATACTGCCTCATCCATGTATAGTAATAGCTATTAAAATGTTTCTGTATTTAAACCTTTCAGTATCAAAATCTTTCCCAAATTATTGATTAAAATTGTTTTCCCCAAATTGTTTCAAATTTCATTAATTTTGTTCTAGTAAGACTAAACAATTTACCCATTTGAATATGTCATGTGCTTTTCTTTACTTATAAATTGCCTTTTTTCGTCAATTTTTTTCTTCTTCAATTTGATCTTTTTCTCTTCTTAAGCATCATGCAGTAGTAAAAAAAAAACTCATAAAATATATTGCAAGTATTTTCACCAGTTTCACTTTGCTGTTTCATCGCATATATGGTATTGGTTTCACATCTAGAAATTTAAAATTTTCACACATTTATATACTTAAATCTTTTAATTTATGTTTTCTGCCTTTGAACCTATATTTACAAACATTTCTGATATGTTAAGATTAAATAAATATTTACCTAAATTTTATTCCTTGTTATTTAATAGTTTTGTATTCATTTTTTCATAGTTTATTTTATTCTGTAATTTATCTTGAACATTTTTTGACATAGTTTATGCTATGGGCTGAACAATGTCCTCTCAAAATTTGTATGTTGAAGTCCTAACACCCAGTACTTCATAATGTGACTGCATTTAGAGAGACAGACTTCAAAAAAGTAAAATATAATGATGTCATATGGGTAAGCCTTAATCCAGTATGGCTGGTGACCTTATAAAAAGAGATTAGGACACAGACATGTACAGAAGACCATGTCAAGAACCAGAGAGACACCATCCATCTGCAAGCCAAGGAGACAGACCCTTGGAAGAAACCAACTCTGCTGTTATCTTGATCTTGGACCTAGTCTCCAGAACTGTGAGGAAACACATTTCTGCTGTTTAATCCACGCCGTCGCTGGTATTTCTTATGTTAACCTTGGCAAATTAATATAGTATAAGAGTGAAAACCATCTAGTTTTTCTCCCTTACAAATAAATACACAACTGTCCCAACATCCTTAATATACAATCTGTTCTTCATTCGAGAATAAATTCAAGAATAATATTTGAATTTATTCGAGAATAATAAATTCTTTAAATAATGACATCTGTTTATTGATGTGTTAATTGTGGAATAATTTTACCATAGCTAAAAAATATTGCTTAATGCAGTCTCCCTTTTTTATACTTCAATTTTAAAAAGTATTGACTCTTCTGAAGCATTCATATCTGAAATAAATTTTTGAATTAGGCTACCAAGGTCTGAAACATTATACTAATGAGAATTTGTTCATAATTGTCACTATTTTTCAAATTAATTTGGGGAAAATATTGTCTTTATATTACAGACTATGTCAATAATATTGAATTATATGTAACGTTAAAGCATATCTATCAATTAATAGCCAGGCTGGTCTCAAACTCCTGGGCTCAAGTGATCCTCCCACCTCAGCCTTCCAAAGTGCTGGGATTATAGGTGTGAGCCAACACACCCAGCCTATCTTTTGAACGTTTTAATAACATTTGGCATTTTCTTCATGTAAGGCTTGTATGTATTTTTCTGTATGTTTCCCAGTGTTTAATTAAGTTACTAATCTTTTAACCAGCCATCATACTGAAGAGTCCTATTAATTCTCATAATCTTTTCTAAATTTGTATAACAGAAAATTACAATGCTAGGGCTTCCATTACAGTAAAACTAATAATGTCAATAACACAAACACTCTTAGGAAAGTTCTTGGTCAAACATCAAAACAGATATCCACCTCCTTGGCTGCATTCAATTTACTTCACAAGTTTCTTTAATAAGGCAGTGACTACAAGTATCAAAACTCCACAGGACGGCCATCAGTCACTTTGTTTAACTAAAACTAAAACTTTAACTAAAACAATTTTATTTTCTTCTGAAGTTGGTATTAAGAAAAGTCAGATATGACTCACATTTTTTTCTCCCTCAGTTACTGAGAGTTCTTTTCTTGGATTGTTTTGGTTATTAAAGTACAATTGAAGACCCCTTTTACCCCACCCTAACCCCTACACGCACTCATACTCTGTTTTAGGGGGGCAAACTTGAAAGAGATTCATCCATGGTCATAAATAACTAGATTACTGCTACTGCCTCCCTAGTAGCTGGGATTATAGGCGTGCGCTACAATACCTGGCTAATTTTTGTATTTTTAGTAGGGACAGGGTTTCACCATGTTGGCCAGGCTGAGCTCGAACTCTTGACCTCAAGTGGTCAACCCCCCCTCAGCCTCCCAAAGTGCTGGAATGACAGGCGTGAGCCACTGTGCCCAGCCTCTCCTCCCTTTTTAAAAGTAAACATTATTCATAATGTTTACATTTACAAATTCCACAAAGCCGTAATGAATTGCATAGTAGCATGAATAACCATACTGTTTAATTTGGCCCTCTTTATATTAAGTTCACCATTTTCCTTTTTTCTCTCTCTCTCTCTCTCTCTCTCTCTGTGTGTGTGTGTGTGTGTGTGTGTGTGATGGAATTTCACTCTTGTTGCCCAGGCTGGAGTGCAATGGCACAATCTCGGCTCACTGCAGCCTCCGCCTCCTGGGTTCAAGTGTTTCTCCTGCCTCAGCCTCCTGAGTAGCTGGGATTACAGGCACCCACCACCATACCTGCCTAATTTTTAGTATTTTTAGTAGAGACAGGGTTTCGCCATATTGGCCAGGCTGGTCTTGAACTTCTAGCCTCAGGTGATCCTCCTGCCTCGGCCTCCCAAAATGCTGGGATTACAGGTGTGAGCCAACATGCCCGGCCCATTTTCCTTTTTAAGAATCATGTGTGTGTGGATGTGGGTGTACAGGGATACACATCTTATTTCCTCTACTAGACTGAAAGCTCCTCAGGAGCAGAATTGTTTCTGATTATGTCCTGTTACCAACACCAATAACTTGTACACTCTGGAGATATTCATTGAATGCTTCATGACTGAGCAAAATTTATTATTGTTTTCTGACATTTTTATTTACTCAAAATTTTATTTCTAAATAGTTACTAATTAATGTGTTTTTCCCTGTCATTTGTATTTGAAGAAGTATATTTATAAAGTACTCTTGTATTTTATAAATGTCTTGTTATATATCTTGAGGGAGAGTTGTGTCTTATTGTTAATTCCTCAAACATGAATGTAAAGAATATTATTAGATATTGAGGCAAGGATCTTAATTCCTGCCCCATAAGATTCACTGTTGGTCATCTCAGACATTAAGCAATATTTAAATATACTTTTTTGAGAGTAACACAAAGTTCAAATATTTCTCTTTTCTAATTTTTCTTTAAAATTATTATATTTGTTTTATAAATTATAAATAACTAAATTTTTAATAAACTATATAATCTAAACACATTTGTATGAATAGAATTATAATTTTAAGTACACTACACTTACAACAATTGTATTAAACTGCATAAGACCAGTCCTCGAAAGATAAATCCACATTAAACTGAAGCATCATGAAAAATGCATGGAAAATGCAATAGAAAGAAACATAACTACTCTGGACTAAAACATTTGCACAGGGTGAAGATGAATAAAAATCTATCAAGTGCCTAGATTAGATTACTTTTATTGTGACTTAAATTCTAAGAAAATAATTGCAATTAAGGCCCATTAGCTTAAAATGAGATAAAGGTTAAAAAGGGGCTTGGGCCTTCCCTTTATTCTGTTGGTTAATGTTTGATATTTGACTTTTAAGTAAGTCCCTTGTCCTGATGCATATAAGAAACACAGGATTTTGTCTAGATACAGAGATTCAATCCAGGCTCCATCCCTGAGATTTTGATTCTACAAATTTTGGAAATAATGAATGAATATATATATATATATATATAAATAGATGGAGAATGAATGAATGAATCAGATGTATGTATGTGTGTGTGTATGTATTGTATATTATTCTCAAGTATAGTCAGTTTGGGGCCCATTATTAACAGAAAACAAAATTTTAAATATAGTATTTACAGTGATTTTGGCCATCATAAAAAATTTGAAAATATTTATATTTGTCCCTTCAGAGTTGGTGATCATACTGACAAAATAATAACTATCATTTATTGAAAGCTATGTATTAAGCATTTTACATCCACGATTCCACCTAATCCTCATACAACTTTGTAATGTACTACCTTCTTCTATTTAGTTTTGTATAGTTTTTGATTTTGTATTTTGCATGAACAATATAATGAAGCACGCATAACATAGAGAAAACAATAATTTTAAACATGCAGTAAAATGCTAAGGATCTTCTTATACAAGTCTTTTTTGTGGATATATGCATTTATTTCTCATAGGTATATTTCTAGGAATGAAATTGCTGTACCATAGTGATAGGTGAAGCCAGCTGGGCTTCTGGGTCAGGTGGGGAGTTGGAGAACTTTTCTGTCTAGCTAAAGGATTGTAAATGCACCAATCAGCACTCTGTGTCTAGCTAAAGGTTTGTAAACACACCAATCAGCACTCTGTAAAAATGCACCAATCAGCTCTCTGTGTCTAGCTAATTGGGTGGGGACCTGGAGAACTTTTCTGTCTAGCTAAAGGATTGTAAATGCACCAATCAGCACTCTGTGTCTAGCCAAATGTTTGTAAACGCACCAAATCAGCACTCTGTAAAAACGGACCAATCAGCACTCTGTAAAATGGACCAATCAGCGCTCTGTAAAATGGACCAATCAGCAGATGTAGGTGGGGCCAAATAAGGGAATAAAAGCTGGCCACTCGAGCCGGTCATGGCAATCCGCTCAGGTCCCCTTCCGTGTTGTGGAAGCTTTATTCTTCCGCTCTTCGCAATAAATCTTGCTTCTGCTTACTCTTTGGGTCCGCACTACCTTTCTGAGCTGTAACACTGACGGCGAAGGTCTGCAGCTTCACTCCTGAAGTCAGTGAGACCACGAACCCACCGGGAGGAACGAACAACTCCCAACGCGCTACCTTTAAGAGCTGTAACACTCACTGTGAAGGTCTGCAGCTTCACTCCTGAAGTCAGCAAGACCATGAACCCACCAGAAGGAAGAAACTCCGGACATATCTGAACATCCGAAGGAACAAACTCCGGACCCACCATCTCTAAGAAGTGTAACACCGCAAGGGTCTGCAGCTTCATTCTTGAAGTCGGCGAGACCAAGAACCCACCAGAAGGAACCAATTCTAGACACAATAGAATTAATATATGCTTAACTTAAAAATAATAAACTTCCAGTTTTTTAAGTGGAATTTTTTTAAACAAATGAAGAATACAAGAATCACAGAAGGAAGTAGCTTGTTTGATGAGTTATGAAAAGCAAGTGTGAATTCAAACCCATATCTGTCTGACACCCAAATCCATGTAGTTATACATTTTGTTATTCAAGGCTACATTCCAGGTCTGTGGCAAATTTTTCATTAAAGACTAAGTCTGTTGAATCAAAGAGTTCACTGCTATAGTGGGGGAATAAAAGACAACAGCATATTCTTTCACTGACTCAGGTTTTATTTAAAAAAATTAACAGTGGCCTTTGAGTATCTCTACTTGGCAATAATTATGACATTTTATCCTCGAAACAGCCAAATTTAACATCTCTTGGTTCCTATGGACCCACTTTTTACTCCATTGTTTGTTACAACAACCAGTTTCCTTACCCAGGGCTCTCTGCCACTGTTGTGGGATAGTCTTGCAGCAAACCATTAAGCCGTTCTGGTGCATGTGCAAATGTACAAACCTGGCAGTCAACACGCAGTAGCGACCAGCTTGATAATAAAGCCTTGGACTGGCTTTCTGTTCTGTTCCAATTCAGCTCAGGTTCCTTAGGATTGCATCACAAAATAAACTATCTGCTTGAAATCTCCTTTCAGAATCTGCTTTTGGGAGGAAGCTAGCTTAGGTGCAACCCTTTGAAGACGATATTACTGTTATCCTATATTTCTAAGGAAACTGAGGGTTAGAAGTTGAGTAATTACCTCAAGGTAAATAAAACAACATGGCAGGACCAAATTTCAAGCAAAATCTGTTGACTTCAAAGGGCATATCTTAACCTAAAGCTATTCTGCCTTCCAACATGCTTGAGGTCAGTTTAGGGTCTGGGTATACAAACAAGAATCAATCATTGACCTGCCATCAATTTTTACAATGTTATTAGGAGTAAATACATAAATCAATGGTTACAGCATAATTGCAAGTCGCAGAGAATCAAAAAATGTAAATCTGAATGAGTCTGTCTTTACTTTTTGTTTTCGAATTATTCAAATCCCGTTGTCAATGGAAGACAATAAGGATCAGATGGAATGCAATGGGTGGTTCCTGGATACAAATCTTTTTTAATAACATAATAAGGAAGAACTAACAAAAACAAAAGTTGATTAACTTATTTACTAAGTATGTATTTGCCACTACAAATAAGTGCCAGGTACTATTATAAAATATCAACCAACAAAAATTATTGTAATGAAAACACAACACAGTCATCTCTCAGTATCCATGGGAAATTTGTTCCAGGACCCCCTTTGGATACCAAAATCTATGGACGCTCCAATCCCTATGTAAAATGGTATAGTGTTTGCATATAACTTATGCACATCCCCTCTATAAATTAAATCATATGTAGGTTACTTATAATACCGACTACAATGTAAATGCCATATAAATAGTTGTTCTACTGTATTGTTTAGGGAATAAGTACAAGGAAAAATAAAGTCTGTACATGTTTAGTAAAGACACAGCATCTCTTGTATTTTCTGAATATTTTTGATCCATGGTTGGTTGGATCCATGGATGTAGAATCCATATATAGAAATGGCTGACTACGCCTTATTATTGAAACCTGCACCTTCTTTCAACACACATCTCTCAGCACTTTGCTTTACGCCCTAATTTCTCAATTCTGCTTTAAACTGTTGGCTTTTGCTCTCCACATGATTTCGGTTTCTGTATTCGTTTTCCCCCAGGACTCTGCCTCTGAATCTCTGGTTGAATAAGTAAATTCCACTCGAACTTGGCCCTTGTATTATCTACATGTAGTTCCTGGGATATTGTGCTTTAGTGTAAATCTAGAGTGCCTATAGATAATATGAAAGGAATTATAAGAAAATCAACAAGCTATTTTATATGTCTATTGCAAAATGGCTTACTACCTTTGCTTAGTCATCTCTGGGTTTCAGAAAATTGATTCAAACCTATATTACAGACAGGAGCAAAAGCACCTCTGTAGCTTTATAGATGATACTGGAAATTGCCCTATTTAACGAGCTTTGATCAGTCATATAAATTCTCTTAATATTTAGTTACTCTAGAGAGATGTCTCTATTCAGAATCCTTATAAATTTTCCCCTTTGCTTATACATCCATCCTTGAAGGTCAGTATATTTAATTTCCACGGCTTCTGTAACAAGGTGCCATAGACTGAGTAACTTGAACAACAGAAATTTATTTTCTCACAGTTCTGGAGTGGAGAAGTGTAAGCTCGAGGTGCTGGTAGTATTGGTTTCTCCTAAGGCCTGAATTGTTGATTTGTAGATGGATGTCTTCTCTCTCGCTGTTCACATGGTTGTCCCTCCATACATAACTGCATCCCAGTTTCCTCTTCTTCTAAGAATACCAGTCATATTAGATTAGAGCTCACCCCAATGACCTTATTTTATATTAATTACCTCTTTAAAGTCCCTATCTTTAAGTAAAGTTACATTTTGAAGTGCTGTGAACTAAGACTTCAACATATGAATTGGTGTGGGGCGAGGCGCAATTCAGCCCATAATAGTCACATCCTTAACAAAATCTTCTCCAAAGCCCCCAGTAATGCCTTGTGCCCCCAGACACTGATTCTTGCATCCAAGAATTGCTATTTTGTAGCAGACTCTCAATGGATATTATTCCCTATCTTTTAAATGCAATCTGCCTTATATTTGGATTAAAAAAATATTCTAGAGGGGAATGACCACTTTTTCCTCTTTGTTGTTTTCCCTCTGGGGATTTGCAAAAAGAAGGTGTCCAGAAATTGGAGGATTTCACCGGTCATTCGTAGCATAAAATATATCACAAGATGCTTTACCTCTAATGGAACATACACAGATGCACCCAGGCACACTTACACACACACACACACAACACACACACACAAATAATACCCTTGAACAGCCTGCATAATGATTAAATAATCTATTTTTCCTTTAATTGGCACATATTTAAGAGAAGCTTTTGGCTCTTTTTTTAAAACCTGTTTTCTCACTTTTGAATAGGAATATTTCATAGGATCGTGGTGACTATGTCATATAAGATAATATGATAAGATAATATAGTATTGTGCCTAAAACATAATTGGCACTCATAACTCAATAAATGATCATTATACCTCACCACACCCTCTTCCTCATCCTCTCTCTCTCACAAATACACACACACACTGTAGGGCATACAAACAATTTTAAATGTCTACATTTAATAAGTGGTTAGAATCTGCTCAAAATGAATATGTACTTTTTGTGTGTATTGATTTGACATTTTTGTGTTGTTTTCCTCCAGGGAAGCCAGAATATGTTCCATAAGAAAAACATATAATATCTTAAAATTCCATCAATTTTTTGATCTTTTCTATGAATGGTACCAATATCCATATTGACAGAATCATTTTTAATATTAATTTATCTTTTTCCTAAATAATTTTAATAAATAACAATATCTTCCATTTCCTGAGCACATCTACGTTCTTAGCTGTGTTCCAGGTACTTCATATACATAATTTGATTTGATATGACAGTAATAATATAATTCTGGCATGATTGTTCAAATTTCACAGAGTAAAGAGTAAAAAATATATACTAAGAGTGATTCATAAAAGGTTACACTGCCAGACATTGGCAGTATTGGAATTTTAGCCCAGGATTCTCTGTGTCCAAACTCTGTGCTCTTTCTACTATTTGTTTTATTCTTTCTCTAAAACTAAATAAAAATCACCACAAAAATGACAAAAGATTGTACTAGACTGAATAGTATTCCCCATCTCTCAAATTCATGTCTTCCGGTAACATATGAAAGTAATCTGTGGAAATAGAGTCTTTGCAGCTATAATCAAACAAATTTACATTTTTCCCCAAAAAACAGGAGAAAAAAAAACTTTCACAGGAAACTCTTTCTCTTAATCAGCTTGGAGTCCTCACAATGGTATTAACCTTTTAACCAATAACTTTTTAAAACATTTGAAAGCATCCTGGAAGGACACAATACACTTTTAAAAATAGGTATAACTTTTAGTCTCTGTATTTGCTAACAATGTATTCATTCGTGTAGGAAAGGAGCACGAAACAGGGTCCCCTGAAAAGCTCTTAAAAGCTGCCATAGCTGATGGCTTAAAACATTAGAACTTTCCCTCCACAAATGCATTTTGTAAACTTCTGAAAAGAGCACAGAGAAATATTGAGCAGATGTCCTACCCCTTTGAGGAGACCAGAAAGTACCTGGGTGATGGGGCAACCAGCACATAGTCTGCTGTCATACTTCTTGTGTCACCTGGTTAGAAACATTATCAGCTGACCATTTGTTGAATTTTCACAATGTTTTAGGCACTTATACATTATCTCATTTAATTCTTGCAAAAACTTCGTTAAAAGGGTCCTATGGTTATCAGCATTTTACAGAAGATTAACTGAAGCTCGGGAAAGATAAGTAACTTGCCCAAGGCTGCATACCTCTAAGTTCGTATTCAAATTAATTCTGTCCCACACTTTTCGAGTATTATATCAATAGTCCACAATACTATCTCTCAATTTTAGTGGGGAAATTATTATAAAAATGAGCTGAACAAGTTAGTTTGAATTTCCACAGCTTCAAACCCTGAGAAAGGATTCTAATTCAAGTGGTTTACATGGAAGGTAAAGAAGCCACAGTTAGTTGAATTGGAAAGTAAAATAAGGATAGGAAGTCAAGGATAAATGTGTTATCAAGTCAGCTGTCACTGAGAGTGAAGAAGGCTCTGTTCCGCTGCAGAGAATCTGGGAGCCCATGTAACACCCACATATCAGCCTTCTCCTATCAAAGAGGTGAGGATCTGGGGTCACTAACCTCAATTCCCCACATTGTTGGTTGAGGGCTACTCCTGGAATGGTGATAATTCTGAGTCATTTTTGGCTTGCTACACAAGCTGTGAAGCACCGAGAGAAAATCGTTTATCAAAGACATTCAGGTGCTGACTGTAAGCAGGCTGGCCAGTTTGCTCTTAAATGCTATGAGTTGATGATATGGAGGGGCACCACCAATGCCAGCTACAGATATTTTTGCTCACTATTGCAACTCAGAGCTGATGACTTTAAAAGGATGGAGGTAACCACAATTATTTTTGCACAAACCTAATAGCAGCAGTAGCATGGAACTGAATAGGGAGACCAGGAAGGGAAATAAAGGAAGCTTGAAATCGTAGTACTATGTTAGGACTATTTATAATTCCATTAGAAATATGGCTTGTATTAATTTGTTCTCATGCTGTTAATAAAGACATACCCAAGACTGGGTAATTTATAAAGGAAAGAGGTTTAATTGACTCACAGTTCTGCAGGGCTGGGGAGGCCTTAGAAAACTTAACAATCATGGTGGAAGAAGTAGAAAACACATCCTTCTTCATATGGCAGCAGCAAGGAGAAGTCTCGAGCAAAAGGGGGAAATGCCCCTAATAAGACCATTGGATCTCATGAGAACTCATGCACTTTCATGAGAACAGCATGAGGGCAACCACCCCCATGAGTAAATTACCTGCCACCGGATCCCTCCAACAACACATGTGGACTATGGGAACTACAATTCAAGATGAGATTTGGGTGGGGACACAGCCAAATCTTATCATTCTGCCCCTGGCCCCTCCCAAATCTCATGTCCTCATGCTGCAAAACAGACTCATGCTCTTCCAACAGTCCCCCAAAGTCTTAACTCATTCCAACATTAACTCAAAGTCCAAGTCCAAAGTCTCATCTGAGACAAGGCAAGTCCCTTCTGCCTATGAGCCTGTGATATCAAAAGCAAGTTAGTTACTTCCTATATACAATGGGGATATGGGCATTGGGTAAATACACCTGTTGCAAATGGAAGAAATTGGCCATAATGAAGGGGCTGCAGGCCCCATGGAAGTCTGAAATTCAGTGATGTAGTTAAAGCTTCCTTTGACTCCGTATCTCACATCCAGGTCATGTTGATGCAAGAGGTGGGCTCCCACAACCTTGGGAAATTTTGCTCCTGTGGCTTTTCAGGGTACAGTCCCCCTCCTGGCTGCTTTCCTGGCTGGCATTGAGTGTCTGTGGCTTTTCTAGGTGCACAGTGCAAGCTCTTAGTGGATCTACCATTCTGGTGTCTGCAGGATCATGGCCCTCTTCTCACTGATCCACTAGGCAGTGCCCCAGTGGGGACTCTTTGTGGGGCCTCCGACCCCCATTTCCCTTCTCCACTGCCCTAGCAGAGGTTCTCCATGAAGGCTCCACTCCTGCAGCAAACTTTTGCCTGGACATCCAGGCATTGCCATACATCCTCTGAAATCTATGCAGAGGTTCCCAAACTGAAATTCTTGACTTCTTTGCACCCACAGGTCCAATACCACATGTAAGCTGCCAAGGCTTCGAGCTTGCACCCTCTGAAGCAACAGCTTGAGCTATATATTGGCCTCTTTTAGCCATGGCTGGAGCTGAAGCAGCTGGGAGGCAAGCCACCATGTCCTCAGGCTGCATAGAGCAGTGAGCCTGGGCCCATTCCAGGAAACTATTTTTCCCTCCTAGGCCTGTGATGGGAGGGTCTGCTGTGAAGTTCTCTGACACACCTAGAGACATTTTCCCCATTGTCTTAGTGATTAACATTTGGCTCCTTGTTACTTAGACAAATTTCTGCAGCTAGCTTGAATTTCTCCCCAGAAATGGGATTTTGTTTTCTATCACATTGTCAAGCTGTCAATTTTCCAAACTTTTATGCTCTGCTTCCTCTTGAATGATTTCCTGCTTAGAAACTTCTTCTGCCAGATATGCTAAATCATCTCTCTAAAGTTCAAGGTTCCACAGATCTCTAGGGCAGGGGCAAAATGCCATCAGTTTCTTTGCATAGCAAAAGTGACCTTTACTCCAGTTCCTAACAAGTTCCTCATCTCTATCTAAGACCACTTCAACCTGGATTTTACTGTCTACATCACTATCGGCATTTTGGTTAAAGCATTTCAACAAGTCTCTAGGAAGTTCTAAATGTTCCCACATCTTCCTGTCTTCTGAGCCCTCCAAGTGTCTAGGAAGTTCCAAACTTTCCCACATTTTCCCATATTCCTCTGAGCCCTCCATACTGTTCCAAACTCTGCCTATTACCCAGGTCCAAAGTTGCTTCCACATTTTCAGGTATCCTTACAGCAGCACCCCCCTCCTGGAACCAATTTACTGTATTAGTCTGTTTTCATGCTGCTGAAAAAGACATATCTGTAACTGGGTAATTCATAAAGGAAAGAGGTTTAATTGACTCAAAGTCCTACGCCTTTCAAGTGGAAAAAACAGAAGCAAAAAACTGATCGCATCAAACTATGCCAAAACAGACAAAAGAAAAAAAAAAAGAAAAAAATCTATTTGAATTACAGTCATGGTAGAAGAAGTAGAAATCACATCCTTCTTCACATGGCAGCAGCAAGGAGAAGTTCTGAGCAAAAGCGGGAAAAGCCCCTTATAAGACCATCAGATCTCATGAGAACTCACACACTGTCACAAGAACAGCATGAGGGTAACCGATTCCTTGATTAAATTACCTTCCACTGGGTCCCTCCAACAACACATGGGGACTATGAAAACTGCAATTCAAGATGAGATTTGGGTGGGGACAAAGCCAAACCATATTATGTCTTATTCGTCTTTGTAAATAACAATGCTTTCATTATATTCTATGAATAAACCTGGCCATCTCTGGTGGAAAATATGAACTTGGCCATTTCTCTTTATTATTTTGTTTTTGTGTGTGCGTTGATCTGACTTACAAGTTTCTTTCTTTCTTTTTTTTTTTTTTTTTTGAGATGGAGTCTCGCTCTATTACCCAGGCTGGAGTGCTCTGGCACAATCTCGGCTCACTGCAACCTCCACCTCCTGGGTTCCAGCGATTCTTCTGCCTCAGTCTCCCGAGTAGCTGGGATTATATGCACACGCCACCACCCTCAGCTAATTTTTGTATTTTTAGTAGATACGGGGTTTCACCATATTGGCCAGGCTGGTCTCGAACTCCTGACCTCATGACCCACCCATCTCAGCCTCCCAAAGTGTAGGGATTACAGGCGTGAGCCACCATGCCCAGCCTATGAGTTTCTTCAAGTACCTGGTTTCTAATTCCTTCCATTTTTTATTTTCTAATTCCCTCCATTATTTCCATTCAATTATTCAATCACACAGTGGTTTAACCAGCATTAAAAGTCAAGCCAAAAAAAATTAGTCTTCAGTCATACAGTGGCAAGTAATTTCTGGTAGGGTAATTATTACAAGCAGATTCCAGAGTATCTCCCGTTTTTGGTAATTTTTGGTGACACTTTTCTGTGACAGCCAAAGTGTTTTCCAACACATAAACATTTTCACCAGGAAAAAATAATGCACTCGTCATCACAAAGTTTCTTTTTTATAAGACCCAGGACATCAAAGGTGTTCGTCACCAAAAGAGAAAATGTTTTCCGGTGTCTTTCCAGCACAGTAATCTGCCAAACCAAGAATGGGATGACCATGTAAGAAAACGTCATATCTGCTAATAAGTCCTATGTCTTTCAAGTGGAAAAAGCAGAAGGAAAAAACTGATTGCATCAAATTGTGCCAAGACAGACAAAAGAAAAAAATCTATTTGAATTTCTTTTTGAAGTAGAAGTAACAAGGGATTCCTGTCTTTCAACAATTTCAGTTTTTCATGAATGTGCCAGCTCAGCACACACCTAAGGACAGCAACCTAAGGTTGCAGAGCCTCTATTTTTCCATTTAAACTGTTACCGTAATATCTTGGAAACTGGAGTGTGGGAGTAGAGAAAGATAACAGAGAATGTTACTATGACCTTCTATGAGAAGAGAAAAAGACCAGTTAGAGCTATTATAAATTCCCAGCTAATTAAAGGTTAAACACAAGTTGCCAGTTAGTATGGAAGATAATTTTTCTTTTTTTTTTTTTCTTTTTTTTTTTATTCTTATTATTATTATACTTTAGGTTTTATGGTACATGTGCGCAATGTGCAGGTTAGTCACATATGTATACATGTGCCATGCTGGTGCGCTGCACCCACCAACTCGTCATCTAGCATTAGGTATATCTCCCAATGCTATCCCTCCCCCCTCCCCCCACCCCACAACAGTCCCCGAAGTGTGATGTTCCCCTTCCTGTGTCCATGTGTTCTCATTGTTCAATTCCCACCTATGAGTGAGAATATGCGGTGTTTGGTTTTTTGTTCTTGCGATAGTTTACTGAGAATGATGATTTCCAATTTCATCCATGTCCCTACAAAGGACATGAACTCATCATTTTTTATAGCTGCATAGTATTTTTCTTCTTTGACAACCTGACTATGTGTACCATTTGGCAAGGAAGAACGAGTGTTTTCATGTTACTGGTGGATATGATCACTAGTTTATGCTACTGAAGTTATAACTTTCAAGAAACTTATCCTTGGAGGCCAAGGTTGTGTGAAATTAAACACCCCTCTTTTGTTAGAGAAAAACAAATGCATACAATTTGCAACCCTGTATGTTTGTAATGATTCTTATTATTGCTCAAGACACTTTACAATCTATAGGGATAAGCTAAGTATTGGAGAGAACAAAGAAAATTCTATATTAGAGAGCAAGAGGCTTTGTCCAATCCATATTCTTTGCTAAAATTATGCAGCATATCATAAGCCATGGCGTGGGCATTAAGCACGGGTGTGCCAGTAGGCAATGTGAGATATATAATGAGAGAGATATATAGAGGATTTGTGTCAGCAGTGGGTGTATGCATATTAGCATTTAGAAGGAGAAGAAGTGACAAATTATGCAAGAATTGCATAGCATGGAGAGCATGCCCAGTGATATCATCACCACATGCCACAGAAGGAAAGAATCTGACGATAAGAACTCAGGAATGTATAGTTTCATCACATAGCAAACCTCAAGCACCATGCAAGTGCCTACCAGAGATGGTTTTGTTCGTGCTGCTGTGAATTGTTACTCCAAAAACTTAGTCACTGTAGCAATTTAGGCTGAAAGGTTAATTTTACTCCTTTTTGATCTTTGTAGAAGCACGTGAAAAGGTATTTTCCAATTATTATTACTATTTTTTTTTACATTTCCAAAATTTTTGTAAACCTAGATAAGTATTTGTCTAGGTATATCATGATCTAATCATTATTTCCCTTCATTAGAAGTTTAGTTTAGCTTAGGAACCTTTTAATGAGTAATTTCTACGTTCCAAACATTGCTTTAAATGTTGCAGTAGAGTTAATTCCCTGGTCCTGTTGTCAGCTGTGGACTGAATATGCAGCTTATCCCTTTCAGCCTCCCTTTCTACTGTGTTCTACCATCCACACGAACTGGAGTGAAAGTACCTAGCACTGGGTTGCTATGAAGAATATAAGAAGTAAAATACATAAATATATTTGACAAAAAAAATGAGAAGGACCATTGAATACTTGTTGGTGTTCTGCCCACATTCTAGTTTTCCATGTGCTCTAGGGAAATAGAAACAATACTGTGGTTCAAGGACCTGAAAATTAGAACATGACCATCAATTGATACTTTTTAGACATATTATCAGAATACACTCAGAATACTGGTACTGTGTATTTCTCTTTATGCTTGAGAGGGGAGGATCATCTATACCTTTCAACCATTTACATCATAAGTGTTTAACAATATGTGTTATAAAAATATTACTTAAATAGATTTGAGGTAGAGACAGATTTTCTTAACCTTTTAGAGTTTAAGGAATGCTTAAACACTATTGCTAATCATAATACCTAACAATTCCTGAATATTCAGCATGTGCCAGGAACTGGGCCAACAGACTTACAAGGATTAACTCATTGACTCTTCATAATAGTTCCATTAAGTTAAGTGACTTGCTCAATAGCCATATAAACAGCACTTTAGTAAAACCTCGGCCGGGCGCGGTGGCTCACACCGGCAATCCCAGCACTTTGGGAGGCCGAGGAGGGCGGATCGCGAGGTCAGGAGATCTAGACCATCCTGGCTAACTGGCTAACACAGTGAAACCCCCGTCTCTACTGAAAATATACAAAAAAAATTAGCCAGCATGCTGGTGGGCGCCTGTAGTCCCAGCTACTCGGGAGGCTGAGGCAGGAGAATGGAGTGAACCCGGGAGGCGGAGCTTGCAGTGAGCCAAGATCGTGCCATTGTACTCCAGCCTGGGCAGCAGAGCGAGACCCCGTTTCAAAAAAAAAAAAAAAAAAGAAAAGCCTCTGAAGAAATGGCCCTAAAGTCTTCGGTTACTGTGTGTGTTCTTAGTAACTACGCTATATTATGGAAAAATCCCCCAGAAAACATTCAAGGGAAATGAAACTGAGGACAATAGCACCAAAAAGACATCCAAAGTATTTTTCTAGAAAGTAATTCTTCATATTGTCAGCTTGTTAAATGACCTGAAGTTCCCGGGTATACACCAAACCACAGACTTTCTTCTGAAGCCAAAACTCAAAGGGCAGTTATTATCATGCATATCAGCATTACAATTTTTATGATCTGAGTCTCATATTAAATAGATGGTGCTACCTACAGTCCTGATTTATAATTACCAGTCTAGAGAATATTAATTACAATATAAGTTTTTGAATAATCACATTTTTCTATTTTCCGAAAATAGTAGTCCAATCATGAAAGATTAATCCTTTCATTCATGAACATTAATTTTAGTTATTTAAACATTATACTGAGTCTTCTTTTTCTCATAATAGAAAAGTAAAACTTCATAATACCATTTCTAAGATTTTTATCAGACTCGGTGCCATAGCTTGCACCTGTAATCTCAGCACTTTGGGAGACTGAGGCAGAAGGATTGCTTGAGGCAGTTTAGGACCAGCCTGGGTAATATGGTGAGACCCCAAATCTACAAAAAAAAAGTGGGCCTGGTGGCTCACACCTGTACTCCCAATTTCTGGGAAGGTCCAGGTGGTAGGAGGAACACTTGAGCCCAGGAGTTTGAGGCTGCAGTGAGCCATGATCACACCATTGCACTCCAGCCTGGGCGACAGAGCGAGACTCTGTCAAAAAAAAAAAAAAAAAAAAAAAAAAAAAAAGATTTTTATCATGAAATACTGAAATACTTAGTTGAAATAATATCTAAATGACTATTTCAATTAAATTTCAGGAAATAAATAATAAATATGAGACTATAAAATGGTAGAAATACCTTTTATTTAAAATTTATTTATTTGATTTTAATTTCCCAAGGGCTTGATTTTATTTTATTGCTTATTTTTCATCAACAACAATAAAAAACATTATCAGAAAGTATATTTTTAAGATGACAATATTAAAATCATAAGTCAATGAAAATTAATTTTGATATTTGGCTCACAGTTCTTCATGTGCATTTATATGGGCAAATTGAGTTTATTATCAAAGAGTTGCCTGATAACTTTAAGCCATAGTGTCTTCAGTCAGTGAAACACATAAAAAAATTCACCTATTATTCTGAAAAGAAGGTGAATCCACATAGTAATTTGATGTTTTAGAGTAATGGACCTCGAAGTAAATAATACAGGATCAATTCCAAATTTTGAAATATATTAGCTATATGATTTTGGAAAATGTCCTTAAACTAGTTTTCATAGAAATAAGGGCAATAACTGTTCCTGCCTCCTGTGATTTTTCTGAGGAATCAGTGAGCCTAAATTCATGAAAATACTGCAGGGTGCCTAGCAGAGCAAGCACTTCCTACACTTTATTTTGTATGTGTTTTAACTTTGTAGCAAGAAACCAAAACCAAAACAACAACAAAAACACTCTATACATGACCAAATAAGTAAGCTGTAGCAGTACACAAATGATTGGGTGTCCTTATAAGCCAGGATGCATTTGGTTCCAAACACAGTAATTGGAGTGTGAGAAATGAAACATTTGGCACTTACTTTGCCTTAACCTGAATAGTTACAACCAATTCCAACGCAGCTTTCTAAAATCTACTCTGGAGCAAACTGAAAGGAATTTCTTAGCTTTCTTTTTTTTTTTTTTTTTTTTTTTCCTTTTCTTTTTTCCCTGACACAGTTTTCTATTTTATAGCATCAAAGGTCTAAACATAAAATAAGAGAAAGTTTTCCAAGAGTAGGTGGATATTTTGGAAATCTTTTTCACTTGGACTTCAGCTCAGAAGTATATTTAGAAGAAATATAAATCCTTTCTAACCTCATTCAGTCAGTTGCTTACATTTTAGGTTGCAAGATTTCAAACTGCACTCCATATTTATTGAGCTCAGTGAGGCAAATGTCTATTAAAACCTCAGCAAGTAACTTCAAAACTATTAAAATCCCTCCAAAGGGATGTCACTCTTAAAGTCAGTCAATAAATTCACCACTGGGTTAGGCAGGATGGAGACTCATCTGTCTTTCTGAACACTGTTAATGAAGCCTACATTTTTCTATGTTAGTTGCTGCGAAACTGCCTGTGACACGTTTCTTAGCAGCTTTGCCTCGTGTCCAGGCATTAAGTGTCTGGTAGTTCATTAGAACTTTGATGATGTGTAATTATCTCACAAAGGTTGTCACCAAATGGAAATTTAGAGAACAATTAAAACAGTCAGAAATTTTCATTAGAGATTCACATTATCCAGGCATGCTACATGGCTGCTCATCTTCAGATTGAAGAGGCTTCCATGATAAATCTATGGACTGACTACTTGTAGCATTAATTGTTCATACATTCCAAGTGAGGATATTTTAAAATAACACATATACACAGAGGCATACTCTTAAAAATTGTCTTCGGTTTCTCATAATATAAAATGTTAAAGCCATTTTCACCAATGACCTCTGATTTTCTTGCGTCTCTGGCGGCAATTTTGAATTGTTGTAATATCATGTGCCACATCATAAGGCAAGAGAAGCTTTGAAACAAAGACCTGTTTTCAGTGAAATAAATTGAGTTATTGTGCTTAATATTGATTTTTTTTCCTTATTGGTTTCAAATACAGAAATCAGCAAATTACATAGAAAAGTAGTTGGTCTATGGACCACCCAGTTAACTCCGATGCTGTTTAAAGTTGAAAAAAAGTTTTAATTTTTTTCTTTAATTAGACAGTATGATGTTTTAAGGATTATGACAAGAACATCATGATGCCATCGAATGATATTTCAAAAATGAACTGTGACCTGGGGTATAACCTACTGATTCAATGACAATGATATGCCTATGTATCATATGGCAGCATTCCTCATTACAGAGAGTTTTTAAATAAAGTCTGCTTTCAGTGTTAGCAGTATAATACTCTTAGAACACAATAATTACGGCCAGGCACAGTGGCTCGCACCTGTAATCCCAGCACTTTGGGAGGCTGAGGCAGGCGGATCACCTGAGGTCGGGAGTTCGAGACCAGACTGACCAACATGGAGAAACACCGTCTCTACTAAAAATACAAAATTAGCTGGGCTGCTGGCACATGCCTGTAATCCCAGCTACTCAGGAGGCTGAGGCAGGAGAATAGCTTGAATCCGGGAGGCAGAGTTTGCGGTGGGCCGAGATCGCGCCGTTGCACTCCAGCCTTGGCCACAAGAGTGAAACTCTGTCCCAAAAAAACAAAACAAACAAACAAACAAAAAACAATAATTACATAGGACAGAAAAATTGTATCAAAGTGATCAGCAATTTTTTAAAAACCCTACAATTTTTCCAAAATATCGGTGCTTTACCAATATTTCAGCTCATAGTGCTTTAACCACACAGTTTAAAAATTAACATTTTGCAAAACTGCTCATATGCTTTTCTGTAGGATAAGGCATAATGATTGGTTGATAGGAATAGGGAGGATTTTTAATTTTTCTGTGGTCCTATTCCATGGAGACTGCAATTATTTTTAGACTGGAGACTTTTGTGTAAGATCCATATTCTGACATATTCTTATGAGGGAAAGAAGTCATCAGTCACCATGAAGATGCAAAGGCCAAGGAAATCATGTAACTCCAAGTCTCATATAAGAAGAAGAAATAATAGTCTTTTAAAATAACTATGTACCCAGACTCTGGCACAGTACCTGGGACACTGTAAGTGTTTAATTAATCTTTCAGAATAAACGAACAAATGAATAACAAATAGAATATATGAACGTGGTGTCAGGGTGGAATTAGACTTAGATTCATTCCTTAAATTGCTTCATCAATTAATCAATAATTAATTGGGAATATATAGATAAATCAATTGAAAAAAGAATACTATTCAAATAATTTTAAAAGATTAACATTATCTTGATACCAAACCAAAAAAAAAAAGAGAAAAAAAAACTGTAAACCTTTATCTCACATAAACAAGATGCAAACTTTCTAAGCAAAATGTTAGCAAATTTAAGAATGTACAAAAATGTAATATTTCAGGACCAAATGTAGTCTATCTCAGAAATGAAAGGATTGTTTAACATTTGAATAAAGGCAATGAAATTTACCATATTAAAAATAATGAGAAAAACAGCACAGTTGCCTCAATAGATGTGGGTAAAGCATGTTACAAAATTCAACATCCATCCTTTGTAAAAAAACTCTTAGGAAACTATAAATATAAGAGAACATCTTCAACTTGGTACGAGTTATTTAAGAAAAACCTACAGCTTACTATTATATTTAATGATGAAATGTTAAATGTTTTATCTTTAACATCACGACAAGACAAGGATATGTGGTCTCACGACTTTTATTCAACATTGTATTGCCGGCCAGGCACGGTGGCTCACGCCTGTAATTCCAGCACTTTGGGAGGCCGAGGTGGGCAGATCACGAGGTCAGGAGATCCAGACCATCCTGGCTAAGACGGTGAAACCCCGTCTCTACTAAAAATACAAAAAAAATTAGCCAGGCGTGGTGGCGGGCACCTGTAGTCCCAGCTACTCGGTAAGCTGAGGCAGAATGGCGTAAAACTGGGAGGTGGAGCTTGCAGTGAGTGGCGATCGCACCACTGCACTCCAGCTTGGGTGACAGAGCGAGACACCGTCTCAAAAAAAAAAAAAAAAAATTGTACTGCTAGTTCTAGTCACTGCAATAAAGCAATAAAAATAAATAAAAGGCAATCATGTTGGAACAAAACCACCAAAATTATTGTTACTCCCAAGTAGCATGGTTGTACATGAAGAAATTCCCATGGAGTCTACCAAAAAACTGTAAGCTCTAATAAATTCATCACAGTTGCAAAATCTAAGAAAATATGTAAAAAACAGTTTCTTCATACTATCAATGAGCAATCAAAAACTGAAATTTAAAAAAAGTCATAATCATTAAATACCTCGGCACAAATCTGACATAAGATATGCAAGATATATAAACTGAAAACTACAAAACACATTGCAGAGACAAATTAATATAGATCTAAGTTGAGGGATATACTATGTTCATGGGTTAGAATACTTAATATTAAGCCATTAATTCCCCCTAAATGGTCCTTCTGATCTAATAAATCATGATAAATATCTCAGCAGCATTTTTGTTTTAGAAATTAAAATCTGATTTTATAATCCATGTATAATAGCATAAGACTCTGAATACTCAAAACAACTCTGAAAAACATCAAAAAAACTAAAGGACTGTTACTACCTAATTTCGAGAGTTATTTTAAAGCTATAGCAACCAAGGCCTTGTGGTATTGGTGTCAAGAAATACAAACTGATCAATGAAACAGAATAGAGTGCAGAAATAAACCATATATCCATCTATCTATCTATCTACCTATATCGATATCTAATATATCTTAATTCCCATCAAAGATGAAAGAGAGAAAAAGTATGGTCTATTCAAAAAATCGTGCTAGGGCAACTGGATATCTATTTGCAAAACTTTGAACTTTAATTTGTATTTTGCACCAAATACAAAAATTAGCTTAAGAAGAAACGTAGTAAAATTGATGATATGATATAAAACCTGAAACTATAAAACTTATAGAATATAATGTTATATTTTTATGATATTATATGTAACATATAATATAAATAGAGAAAACTTGGGAAAAAAACTTTGTGACTTTTTTAGGTAAATGTAACCCAAATAAGACACCAAGCACAACTCAAAAAAAAAAAAAAAAGAAATTGATTAATTCAATTTTATCAAAATTACCAAAACACCCACAAAGACCCATCAGCAACAACTTTTGCAACTTTTGTTCTCAGAGAGAAACAGGATTAGGAGAAAATATTTGCATCGTGTATCTGATAAAGGAATTACATTCAGATTATATAAGGAACTCTCAAAACTCAATAATACGAAAACAACCAACCAATAAAATATGGACAACAAACAGTTGAATGGATATTTAACCAAGTAATATTAAAAAAAATTTAAAAATACATGTAGTTTACTGAAATTGAGTTATACCTCACTAAAGCTACTAAAAAATTCATAGAGAGCATATCTTAAGTTCAAAATAGAATTAAATTAGAAATAAAAAATAAATATATTTAGGAATTAATTTCTAAACCAATTTCTAAGTTGAAAATTTAGAAAATTCAGAAAATTCCTAAACCAATTTCTAAACCAGTTTCTAAATATGAAAGTTATAGAGTAATTTTCAAGGGACCTGAGCAACATTTTTAACTGAATAATAATGGAAATATAGAATATCAAAAAGTTGGAGAATTACTTAAAATAGTGCTGGGAAAAATATCTTTAAATGCTTTTATTAGAAATGAGAGGTCTAGAAAAAATTACCAGAGGCTCTACCTTAAGAAGCTAGAAAGAGAACAGCAAAATAAATGTACAGTATGGAGAAAGCTAAAAGTAGAAATCAATGAGACATAAAACAGACAAACTATAAACATTAAGAAAGCCAAAATTTGTTTATTTAAAAAGATAACACCATTTATAAACCTCCAAAATGATAGAGAAAAAGATAAACACCGATTATGATTATCAGGGCTGAAAAAGGTGTTCTTATTCCAAATCCTTCAGATACTAAGGAGGGCAGTATGAAATTTTATGCCAATAATTTGACAAGAAGTATTATAGAAACAAATTTCTCAAAAGGTACAACTAGAAAAATTACATGAAGAAAATTACAGGACCATTTGATTTAACTGGTAAATTTTCTTAAGTATTTAAGAAGAAATATGACCAAAAAGCCATTTAAAAAATTTTATCCTCTAATGTATCTCATAAATGTACAAGAGTACTTACAGTTAATGTCATACAGTTTTCTCTTTAAGATCAGAAACATGGTAAGAATTTCCACCCTATTTTGATTTATCATTTTAAAAAATGATACCCAGTGAATTAAAACAAGATAAATAAATGAAAGGCATCAGTTTAGGAAGGAAGATGTAACAATGTTTCTATTTGTCTATGATTTCATTGTTTATATAGCGAATCCTAGGGAATCTATTAATATAAAATAATTATGGGAATTACCTAGCACATGCTTTTAGGAAGATTTCAGGATACAAGTTTAATATACAAGATCAAATGTATTTTTTATGTACAAGTAGCAACAGTTTGAAAATAAAAATTTTAAATATACAGTTTACAATACCAATAAATAAATTAGGAAGAAAATTCACAAAAAGCATGCAAGGTCTTTGCAATGGAAGCAGCAAAACCTTCCTGAAACACACTAAAGAATATCTAAATTAAAAGATGTAGTACTTTTATAGATTGGAGAACTCAATATTGTGACGATGTGAAAGTTTACATGCAAATGCAAAATACCTAGACTAGTTGAAGTTATCTTAAAAAGAAAAACAAAGATTTGCACTACCAGACTTTGGAACTTCCTAAACAGCCAAGTAATCAACACTATGTAATATTGGTTATGAGGTTCGGCTCTGTGTCCCCACCCAAATCTCATGTCAAACTGTAATCCCCATGTGTCAGGGGAGGGGCCTGATGGGAGGTGATTGAATCATGGGGGCCGACTTCACCCTTGCTCCTCTCATGATAGAGTTCTCATGAGATCTGGTTGAAAATGTGTAACAGTTCCCCCTTCACTCTCTCTCTCTCCTGCTCTGACATGTGAAGACATACTTGCTTCCCCTTCACCTTTCGCCATGACTGTAACTTTCCTGAGGCCTCCTAATCATGTTTCCTGTATAGCCTGCAGAACTGTAAGCCAACGAAGCCTATTTTCTTCATAAATTACCCAGTCTCAGGCAGTTCTTTATAGCAATGTGAGAAAGCACTAATACACTGGTATAAAGTTTAACAAATGTATCAATGACACAAAAGAGAAAATTCAAAAATAGAATCTCTCTGTAATTTGACTTTTTGACAAAAATGCCAAAGTAATAGAAAGGAGAAAAACATCTATTTAACAATTGTCTTAGAACAACTGTATTCGTAAGAAAATCAACCTCAATTCTCATTTCATATTATACAAAAGCTAATTAGTTAGACATGGACTTATAGACGTAAACATAAAAACTGAAACCATAACGCTATTAGAAGAATTCATTCTAGAATGTCTGCATGATTTGAGAGTAGTCGTTTTTTAGACAGGGCACAGAAAGCAAACCCTTACATTAGATCTTACCAAATGTGAAAACTTTTCTCATCAAATGATTCATTTAAAAATTAAATAGGCATATCAGTATAAATTAATGATATTTACTATATATAGACAGAGGCAGAGATCAACAGAGCGATAGAAGTAGTTTTTTTTACCCCTGTGTCAACTGAAAGAGCCCAGAAACAATGACACATCAGTTTCAACCAGCGCCTCTAGTGCCCAGATCTTGCTTTCTACGTATCACACATAATGAAAAGAAACTAGGGCTTCTTGGAGAAATGTCTTAGTCCAGTTTGAAGTTAGGGAAAGTGAGACTAGGAAACATTGTAGTACATGAACTAAATAAAAATCCTTTAGCTCATGGTGGTGAAGAGAAAAAAGAATAGAGGGAAAAAAAAGATAAATGCATTTGCCACACTGGAGATAACTATTACACAAAGAAATTTACCTGCGAATGAATTTTTCTTACCTTACTAACAAAATTTATGATAATGGACAAAAATAAGACTTCACCTGCCGTCTTTTGAAGAAATTTGATAGTTTATTATCCTTCAAACTATAGAAGTTAGAGTTAGAAGATCACCTTTTACAACTCCCAATGAAATTTTTGCTTAGCCTAAGGGTCATTAATGGATGTTAAATCCATTAGTTGCCAAATATAAGTCAAAAAACATTAAAAGGGGAAAAAATACATGTACCCTTCTGATGATTGCTCCCTGAACCAAGTGATCAACCTTTTTGTCACTAATTGTGGGCCATCCTAACATTGTGTACAACCCAATAAGATGCCAGCTGAAGTAGATACCATTACCCAGGAAGGATGTTTGCCAGAAACAGTTAACCTGAATCTATTCAGTCTTTAAACCTAAACACCAGTCTACAGGGATTAAAGGAGATAAAGACACAGGTTCAGAGATATAGTAGACAATCAGAATATCTCAAATGTAGGACATTTTATAAAACAACTACTCTAGTATCTTTTAAAAGTCAATGTCCTGAGGAATAACAAAAAAAGAGATGGATAGGTAGGAAGATTGTGGAGATTAAAAGAGCCAAAACTGATATAACCTTTTTTTGTTTTTTTGTTTTTTTCTTTTGAGACAGAGTTTCGCTCTGTTGCCCAGGCTAGAGTGAAGTGGCACAATCTTGGCTTACTGCAAACCTCCGTCCTCCAGGTTCAAGTGATTTTCTTGCCTCAGTCTCCCAAGTAGCTGGGATTACAGTCGCCCACCACCACACCTGGCTAATTTTTGTATTTTTAGCAGAGACGGGGTTTCACCATGTTGGCCAGGTCGGTCTCGAACTCCTGACGTCAGGTGATCCACCTGCCCCGGCCTCTCAAAGTGCTAGGATTACAGGTGTGAGCCACTGTGCCTGGCCCAAAACTGATATAACCTAAAGAGGCAAAAAAATACATATCTTTATTTTAAAAAGTAAACATAAATGCCTGTTAGGGACATTTTGGAATTTTGAATATGGACGAAATTTTAGATAATATGAGTAATTTTTAAGTAATATTGCTAATCTTGGTATAATAATGAAGTTATGTTTATACAGAAAACTAAATTTTAAGTGATACATGCTGAAGTATTTAGGAGTGAATGTCTATTATGATTGTGCTGTGGTTTGAATGTTTTTTCCTCTCCAACATTTATGTTGAAACTTGATCTACATGAAGCAGTATTGAGAGGCGGAAACCAGCAGGGCGCAGTGGCTCATGCCTGTAATCCCAGCACTTTGGGAGGCTGAGGCCGGCGGATCACGACGTCAGGAGTTTGAGACCAGCCTGGCCAACATGGTGAAATCCCGTGTCTACCAAAAATACAAAAATTAGCTGGGCATGGTGGCACGCGCGTATAGTCCCAGCTACTCGGAAGGCTGAGGCAAGAGAATCACTTGAACCTGGGAGGTGGAGGTTGCAGTGAGCCGACATCGTGCCACTGCACTCCAGCCTGGTGACAGAGCAAGACTCCGTCTCAAAAAAAAAAAAAAAAAAAAAAAGTGGAAAATTTAGGAGGTGATTAGGCCATGAGGGCTCCATTCTCATGGACAGGATTAGTGCCGTGTAAAAGGGTTGGAGGAACTAGCTAGGCCCCTTTGCCCTTCTGTCTTCCTCCGTGTGAGGATGCGACAAATAATGCCACATTGGAAGCAGACAACAGCTTTTATCAGACACCAAATCTGTTGGTGCCTTGATCTTGGACTTCTCAGCCTTTAGAACTGTGAGAAAAATATTTCTGTTTCTTATAAATTACCCAGTCTTTAATAGTTTGTTATGGAAGCACAAACTAAGACAGATTGTGACTTAATTTCAATGGTTCAGGAAAAAGGCGTACATCTAAATTATAGCTAGGTAGATATATAAAAGAAATATGGCAAAATAACTGTAAAGTCTAGCTAGTGGGTATATGAATTTTTATTAGTCTATCCTTTCAGCTTATCTGTATAATTAAAAGTTTTCATAATAAAATTTGGAGAATATTTTATTTTTATTTTATTTTATTTTATTTTATTTTTAGAAAGAGGCTCTCCCTCTTTTTGTTATTCAGACTGGTGTGCAGTGGTGCAATCACATCTCACTACAGCCTCAAACTCCTGGGCTCAAGTGATCCTTCCTGATATGGTTTGGATGCATGTTCCCTCCACATCTCACGTTGAAATGCGACCTCCAATGTTGGAGGTGGGCCTAGCGGGACGTGTTTGGGTCATGGGTGCTGATCCCTCATAAATGACTTGGTGCCTATCCCATGGTAACGAGTGAGTTCTAGCTCTGTTAGTTCACTTGAGAGCTGGTTGTTTAAAGGAATGTGGCACTTCCTCCTCTCTATCTTGCTCTGTCTGTTGCTATGTGACACGCTGGCTCCTCCTTTGCCTTCTGGTACAATTCAAAGCTTCCCGAGGCCTCACCAGAAGCAGATGTTGGTGCCATGCTTCTTGTACAGTCCACAGAACCGTGCGTCAAATAAAACTCTTTTCTTTATAAATTACCCAGTTTCAGGTATTCCTTTAGAGCAAAGCCAAATTAATTAACAGCCACCCACCTCAGCCCCCCTAGTAGCTGGGACTACAGGCATGTACTACCGTGCCCAGCTATGGAGAAATTTTTGAAGGATTTAGTGTAATTATTTTAATTCTTTTGTACCAATATCAATCCTTTTTAAAGCATTAACCCCCTTCCTCATATAGTAACTGTCTGGTGGCAACCCAAACCTGGATTGTACCAACAATTTCCCATGGAGTAGTGTTATATCTTAAAATTATAGATGTTGAGTAAATTGTGTACTCTAGAATTGGCTTTTTTTATTGCAAAGAATTTGCAAGACCTGCACAGAAAAGAATGTCTCGAGACCTGAATAGGAAGAGCACAACTTGCAGAAGTGGAAAGAATGTGGGCTTGGGAGACAGAACTGGACTAAAATTTTTGTTCTGCCACTTTTTTTTAACAGATCAAGTTTCTATGACCTTTTATTCCCTATCTGCAAAATTAATATGACAATGTGTAACCCAAAAATCAGTTGTGAGAATGAAATACGGATGTAAACAGTATGTTATATAGACTGTCATATTACATAATAGCATAACAAACGATATCAGTAAAAAAAACTTTAAGATACATCATTAGAATAGAAGATAGTTAATACAAAACAGGCTGTGTCATTAGTAATAGAAATGACTTATATTTACAGCTCAGAGTCTCTGTGATGAATGGATGCAGTGTGGAAAAAAGACAATCACAGCCATTTCTCTGATGAAGAGCAATGAAACTCCAGCAATCATGGCCTGCTAATTTAAGCTATTAGGGAAACAGCAGGGAGCAAGAATTTGTTCAGTGTAAGGAAATGTAATATTTATCAGTGCTCATTAGACCGTGCTCATGGTTTTGCTCCTGCTGAAGATGGTCACTGCATTAAAAATTCAAGTAAAGTACAAAAGCAAATATATTTTATAGCTAGATTGAAGGATTAATTAGTATCTAAATATTCAAAGGGACTTCTTCTTAAATTAAGTAGGGTAGCTGATGTTGCTGGGATTCCATGTGGAAGTGGAATAAAAAATGTCCAAAAAATAGTAGCTGAAGAAAACCTAAAGGAAATAGGGTACAATAGGTCAATTTTCCTCTTGGTCTCTGTATTTTCCACCCATAAAATGGACAGGTTGAATTAGGTTTTGTTTAAAAAGCTGTAGGGTTCTAGCATTCCCGAGATCTATAAGACTACTTGCATTATCTAATACTCACTTCATTATAATTATTATCGTATCTGACCATACGTATCTCTTGTCATTCTCATTGGGTAGCTACGTCTTTCTCACACCTTTTTTCTTCTGAAACATTGTGCTTGATATGGAAAGCAATGCTCCTAAAACATAGTAAATGCAACTTTCACTTTCCTAAAGTTCATGGAAGTCCAATACTACCGTTGGATACAATTTTAAAAATCATACTTTTAAAAGCATTAGAGAGGGCCAGGGGCGGTGACTCATGCCTATAATCCCAGCACTTTGGGGGGCCGAGGCGGGCAAATCATGAGGTCAGGAGATCGAGACCACCCTGGTTAACACGGTGAAACCCCGTCTCTACTAAAAATACAAAAAAAATAGCCAGATGTGGTGGCGGGCGCCTGTAGTCCCAGCTACTCAGGAGGCTGAGGTAGGAGAACGGCGTGAACCCGGGAAGCAGAGGTTGCAGTGAGGGGAGATCGCACCACTGCACTCCAGCCTGGATGACAGAGCGAGACTCCATCTCAAAAAAAAAAAAAAAGCATTAGAGAGCGATAGAAGCAAGGAGGACTATATGAACTAAAATCCTAAAATCCTAAAGAGACGATTTTTCTTCTTGGGGACATTTGCTGGTTATGGGTATGAACAGAATGAAGATCAGACTAATCCTAGGCAAAGAATCTTTGTTGATCCTTGTGGGTTTTCTGGAAAAGAAACCAACAAAATTCTACTGAGTACATGGTGATTGAATAAATTAAAAATGTCAGTGGTCTCAAATTCAGAACCAGTTTCCTCCATAGACAATTAGCTGAGTTTGGGCTGTGCAGAAGTCCGAGAAACTAGGCTGTATATTTATTAAAAGCTTCTAAAAGACAAAGTGAAATCTTGTGCTTCCCCACAGTGCTTACGAAACAGGCCCACTAGAGAGAAGGGGTCTGTCTCAAGCATACTGCCTGTCTTTCCCTTATTTCATTTTGAAGCTTTATTTGGCAGAAATGATGACCAAAAAGAGATGAGCTAGGAACTTCTGAAGAAAGAAAAAAACCTTTTTCCACAGGCTTTTAGGACTGAAGAGACACATACTAGTCAAGCTCTCAAATAAAATCACAGAAGGGCTAATTCCTAAACAAAATCAAAACTGAGATAAACTGAGTCTTACTGAAACTGCAGTGTAGACCCAAGCCAGCTTAGTTCCTGATTGAATTGACATCATCAGCTTCTCACCTTATCTGCTAAATAGAGAAAAAAGACAAGTCTCTCTGGGGGTAGATGACATCGTCAGCAGCTTCAAAGTATTCTTTTTTTTTTGGAGATAGAGTATCACTCTTGTCGCCTAGGCTGGAGTGCAACGGTGCCATCTCAGCTCACTGCAACTTCCGCCTCCAGGGTTCAAGCTATTCTCCTGCCTCAGCCTCCTGAGTAGTTGGAATACAGGTGCCTGCCACCAGGCATGTATTTTTGTATTTTTAGTAGAGATGGGGTTTCACCATGTTGACCAGGCTGGTCTCGAACTCTTGACCTCAGGTGATCCACCCACCTTGGCCTCCCAAAGTGCTGGGATTACAGGCATGAGCCACTGAGCCTAGCCAATCTATTTTTTCTAAAGTAGTTCTGGCCTATAATAAATTAACAGACATTCAAAACAGCAAGTAAATGTGTTTGATAACAGAAAAATATAAATACTAGAAGCATATTCACTGGTGGTTCAGATACTAGAGTTTTTGTTTTGATTCATTTTAATAAATTTTCTAACTCCTCTTGTTATTTTATCCTTGACACATTGTTTTAGGAATGTGTTGTTTAATTTCCACATACTTGTATGACTTTCACAAGTTTACTTCTGTTGTTGATTTCTAATTCATTCCATTGTGGTCAGAGAACAAACTTTGTATGATTTCAGTCCTTTTAAACTTACTAAAACTTGTTTTATGGCCTATATCATATGGTCCATGCCATAAACGTCCCATGTACACTTTAGAAGAACGTGTATTCTGCAGTTGATGGGTGAACTATTCTATAGATGTCTGTTACATCTAGTTGGTTTATAGTGTTGTCTAAGTCTTCTCCTTTATGATATTCTCTCTAGTTTTTCTAGCCATTACTGAACGTGGGGCTTTGAAGTTTCAAACTAGTATTGTTGAATTTCTATTGCACCCTTCGATCTTTATATTTTGGCTTCATGTATTTTAGGTCTCTGTTGCCAAAGGCAGGCATATATACTTAAACTTGCAATTTCCTGTTAATAAATTGCGAACAGACCCACTAGAGAGACCCATATCATTATAAAATATCTTTGTCTTTAGTAACAAATTTTGTCTCAAAATTTATTTTTTCTGTTATTATTATAGCCACTCCCACTCCTTATTGGTCTCGCCTATAATTTTTCTGTCTTTTGACTACCAAACTATTTGTGTCTTTGAATCTAAAGTCTGTTTCTTATAGACAGCATATGGTTATGTTATTTTTATAAATTCTGCCAATCTCTGCCTTTTAATTGGACTGTTTAATTTATATATGAATGTAATTACAGATAAAGTAGAATTTATGTCTGCCACTTTGATATTTCTTTTATAGTTGTCTTGTATGTTTTCATTTCTCTATTCTTTGATTGCTGCCTTCTTTCGTGTTAAATATTTTCTTGTGTTACACTTGAATTCCCTTGTCATTACTTTTGCTATTTTTAAATTTGTTCTCTTAGTGGTTGTTTAGGGTATCACAATTAATATCTTAATTTATTTTAGTTCAGATTAATATCACCTTAATTTAAATAACATACAAAAGCTTTGCTGCTTCCCCCACTTTGCACTGTTATTGTCATGCAAATTATATATATGTCATGTACCCATCAATATAGATTTGTAATTCTTGCTCCATGCAGTTGTCTTTTACATCAGAGAGAAGAGTTAAAAACAAAAATATACATATTTCTATTTTCTTGAATATATGTTATTGCCCTTAGCGGTATTTTTTATTTTTTCATGCGAAACTGAGTTATTGTCTCGTGCCTTTCAGTCTGCAGAACTCCTGCTATTATTTTCTTTAGGGTAGGTATACTAGTGACATAATTTCTCAGATTTTGTTTTTGTTTTGTTTGAAAACATCTTAACATCTCCTTTATTTTGGAAGATGTTTTTGCTGAATATAGAATTCTGTGTTGACTATCTTTTACTTTCAGCATTTTAAATATGTGATCCCACTGCCTTCTGGCCTCCATAGTTTAGATTATAAATCAGTTGTTAATCTTTATTAAAGTTTCCTTTACGTGATGAGTCACTTATTTCTTGCTACCTTCAATACTTTGCTTTTGGCTTTTGACAATTATGACGTGGCTAGTGTAGATCTTTTTTTAGTTTATCCTGTTAAGATTTGGTTGAGTTTCTTAGATGTGTAGTGTTTTTTTTTCATCAAATGTGGGGAATTTAGGTTAATTACTTCTTCAAAAATTCTTTCTGCCCCTTTTCTTTCTCTCTTCTCTTCGTGGAACTCCCACATTGCATATGTTGGTATGCTTTAGGATGTCCTAGGTTTCTGAGGCACTGTTCTTTTTCTTCAGTCTTCTTTCTAGATGTTACTTATACTAGATAATCTCAATAAACTTGTCTTTATACATGCTAATTTCATCTTTTGACTGATCAAATGTACTTTTTAACCCCTGAGGTATATTTTGTTATTTTACTTTTCAACTTAGGTAATTGTATTAGTTTCTCTTTAAAATAATTTATATCTTTGTATTACTGTATTGATATTCTGTATGCAGTGGGAGTGAGACATTGCTCTCATATATTTCTTTAGTTTTTTAGATGTGGTTACCTTTAGTTCTTGAAACATATTTAAAATACTTGATTTAAATTATTTGTCGGTTAGTCCAATGTCTGGGTTTGCTTAGAAATATTTTCTGTTAATTGTTTTTTTCCCTTTGTATGCACTATACTTTCTTATTTTATATACAATGAACTTTTTTGGTTAAAAACTAGGCATTTAAAATAATATAATATGGTGACTTCTAAAATCAGACTCTCCAAACTTTCACAAGCTTATTGCTGTTTATTGTTGTTTATTTATTTAGGAATTTCTCTAAACTAATTCTGTATAGGCTGTATTCTTTATCTTTTGTGGTTCTTGAAGTCTCTGCTCAGTTATCTTGGTTGTCACATAATGAGTGGACAGAGACTCTTAAATGTCTGGAACCAATAAGACTCCTAGTTTCTGCTGAAGGCTTACTTTCAACACTCACCAGACAACTGAGAATTTAGTCTTAGCTTCGACTTCCTGTTTGTACAGAGTGTCAAGGTTAGCCTGATGTGATGATGTATAGACTTCTCAGGTCTTTTCCAAACATGTGCATAGCCTAGGGCATATACACAGCTTTAGGCATGCATCTGGCCTTCTCGGTTCTCAGAGATATGTCAGAGGTTTACAAAGACTCTAGGATTATTTCATTCTCTAGTTTTTCCTTTTAAGCTTTGTAGTTAGTCTATTGTTTTTATGCACTGTTTTTACTGTCTCTGGCAGCCATAAAGTTAAATGATAGCCTGTAATTGTTTTTGACAAACATTGCCAGGCACAAGGCTCTTGCACTTGTGTGGGGAGGGGGTTTGGGGTTGGGGATGCTTCAAGTAAGGCAAAATAAAGACATCCTTTAAGTGGGGATGACCCACCAGACAGGTCAAATAATGACAAAATGAGGCTTTCAAAAAGCTCCAAACCTGTTCTGGTCCTTCCAAGGGGCTACCAGCCTGCTAGTTTTCACTGCAATTATGAGCTGTTAGTTTTCAATGATACTGTGAAACATGAAATTGGGGGACAGGAATAAGGTAAGACAAGTAGCCGATCTTAACAGTACCATTTAAAAGATACGTTAGTAACAAACTGGCAACAATAAAATTAACATGTAACTTCTCAACAAAAATAATGAATGTAGCAAGATAATGGAAATGCCATCTTTAATGTACTGAAAGAAAATCACAGCCAACCTTGAATTCTATTCTATAGCAACAAAAGTAATTTCAAAAATGAAGGTGAATTAAACCAAGAATCATACTAGTGAAAATAACTTCAAAATGAAGGTCAAATAAACATTTCTAAACGAAAAAGTGAATAAAAAGGACATTAGAGGAATAACACACAAAGAAATATAAAATTTCTATTCTAATAGACACCATGAAGAACACTTACAAGGTGCTATAGGTATACTGCATGAGTTTGGATCCAGTCTCTCACATCAGGAAAGGCTTATCTGAGGAAGTAACTGAATAATAAGCAGAAATTTTTAAAGACTGAAATTAGGACAATACAAAAAGTTAAAAGAAGGTAAGCTGTCAGTGGCAGTTAATTGAGGATCTAGAGTCACAAACTGTTTAAATTTAGTTTTGTCTTTTATTAGGTAGTACTACATATTTATGTAAATTTTCATGAATTATGATGCTATTTATTATGAATGTTACAGAATTTATCACAAGTTTCAGGGGCAATGGTTTGACTTCCTTTACTGAAAGACTAATGGATAAGAATTCAACATTAGATACCTACTCATATATTTTGAAAGGTTTTTCTCTACAAAATGAAATGCCCTATTCAAGAAGTAAAAATTGAAGCCTTTGCCAGTTGTTTACTCTTCATGAAAATGCAATTATTAGTGGCTTTTTAAAGACAAACAGAAGAGAGAGAACAGAGTATTTTTATGTTGGGTGTCTGCCTCAGGGTGTAATAAGTAAGGAAAACAGTAAATATCTGGCAGGATAAGGAGTCTGAAGACACCTTTTGTCAATATCCGTGTTTAGACAGGGAATAACATTTCCTCTTTCCCAAAAGTGGGAAGAATAGATGGAGACAGGAACTGGAAGGGGAGTGCATTTATTACTAAAGACCATTAAATTAAAATTCCAAGCTGCACATTTTCCTTTTCAGAAGTGTTCAAGGGCTTATTATGAAACACATTACCTTACATTTAGCTATGAAGTAGATGCTAATTTTCAAAAGGATTTACACCTTAGCCCATTAGAATTAATTCAGGTGCCTCACGTACTGGCTGATAAAAAATGTGTGAGGTGCTTGGATTAATAAATAATATTTTTAAAGGTGAGAGAGGCATGTTTTCATCATGTTAAATTAAAGCAGATGATAGCTATATAATAAAATAAGATGGATAAATTTAACAACTTTACTGAGGAAAATACATCAAAAAATGCCAATGAGATATCACTCTGACAAGAAAGGAGTAGTCTATACAAATGAACCAATTTCCTCCTTGATGTGAAGAAAAATAACAAAAAGGATAAGACAATTAGGAGATCAAGGAATAATGTTTCAGACTTAAGTAGCAAATGGATGATAATTTAGGCAACAGTAAGAAAATTATTTTGGAGAAGTGTTAATTATATTCACACTTGAAAGCTACATTGCAGAAAGGTGAGGGATCTGGGTAAAATCCCTAAAAGCCTGAAATCTTCACAGTTTAAACCTTAACTCTCCTCTTACCTCTGTCAGTTTCAGAATTAAAATACTTCATTAGGTATTAATAACATGGGATTCCTTTCAGTTAAAAAAAAGTTGCCATATTTTCAAGAGAAGAAAAGTCACATGCACACACATACACATGATCCATAATCTATTAAGTTACTAAGCTACTGTATATATTTTACTACCAGCAAGTTTTCTTTCTGTCTATGTTTATTAAAACAAAGATTCTCTTCTCAGAGCCAAATGCCGATTTACTTCATTCAGCCCTGTGACAAAGTGTCCCAGTTAAAAGGGTAAATATTTGGCTTCCTGCTTCAATTTACCATTGCCAACCTCTTTCCTTTTGTTGGTGTTCTTCCATTGCCTGAAATCTGGAAACCTTCTTTTTCCTTTCAGAAACTATGAGAACATGGAAGGAAAAGATGTTGCTCGGTTTTACAAGGCTGGAAGTTAAAACTCTGGGCAATTTTCCGCTGAGTCTTTCATGGTTTCATAGAGCTTTAAGAATCAGAGACCTAGACTGTAAATTAGGGTTCAAACCTCTTTAACTTCTTCTAAATTGTTTTATAAATGTGTTACTCTGATGTTTAAAATCAAATTTTGTTAAAATATTAGGCATTTTGATATAAATTTATGACTCTTTATATAGAGTATTTCACTGAATAATCAGACTATGCATATTTTCCAATTGTTCTAAATTATATCTTAACTGATATTTTGCTGAATTGCTCTTTTCTGGGGGGAGAAGATAAAGATATCTCATGAATATTGATATGCAAATGTTAATTTAAAACAGCATGTGAACTACTAGGTTAAATTGAAAATAAAGTGCTTTAGTCTGAAATGCAGTATTATAGATTATAAATTTAGCTGTTTTGGTCCAATCAGTAAGGCAGATGTTAAATCCTGTCGTGAGTTTAACTGTTCAAATTATTGCTTTTACCTTAGTGGTAGTCAATAATACAAGTTTTAATTAAAAATATCTAAAATTTAGAAGTGAAAAAGACCTTTTAGATAACCTAATTCAACATCATTGTTTTTAGAATGAGAAACAAAGGCCTTCCATGGGTCAGAACTTCATCTTTTCCTAAGCATAGTTTACATGTCAATTGAACAGTTTCTGGTACTGATGTTTATAAGATTTCCAATAGCTGATTTGCCTGTTTTTTTTCTGGATTTGACCACTTATTTTAATGGACTAATTTGTACTCAATATTCAAAGAAATCAGGAATCAACCATTGCTCCATCCTCTAAAAGAGATCTTACAGAAAATGTTCACTGAGCTCAAATTATCTTTTTTGGCTCCCAGATTTATCAGTCTCACCAGCAAATGACAACTTCCCACTTCATTTAACCTGCCTCAAAATGGGCCAAAGTAGGAAAAAATTGTGTCTGAACAATACATGACTCCATAAATAGCTAGATGCCTAGGGAAAGCCATGAATGAATAATTACTCAGTAAACGAAATTAACATAACTTTAAAAGAGAAAATTAAAAGAAAAACATACAAGCTGAGCCAATACTTTTCAAGGGGGGAAAAATAATGTTTTTTTTCCCACTGAACCCAATTTTTTCTCTTGCCCTATTTGCTGGCAGCACATTTAGACTTTGTCTTTTTTGTGTGTGTGCATTGATTTATTTTCCTTCATTGTTAACAGTCTTATCCGTTCTCCTAACAATAGAAATCTCAGGAGAACATTTTCTCTAATCCTACTCCCAACTGTTAGTTCCGTTTGTTTATCTACTTTCTTGACTCACAGCCCAAACCTTCTGTATCAGTTTTGTTCCCAACAAGGGGAGCAGGAAGAAGACCCGTATGGCATTTTCAGAGCCATGTGTTATTGTGGCAGTGAGGAATCTGTAACACTCTGCACAGATTGTCAGTTTGTCCTATGATGGGAGAGATGGTAGTTAGACACATAGAAAATTCGTGACTTGCTTTCTAAAAACGCTTGTGCATTTTTTACAACCATGATATCAGAAAATGAAAGTGAAAAGAGCCTGAGTAATAAGCCTTAGGAAATAAGCATGGCATCTTCCCTCTTCCTATAAATTATAATCTCAAAGAGGAAAAGAGAATGAGTTTACAACTTCATAATCCTTTTTTAATGTGTCTGTCTCATAGATACCACAATATACAGGTTCACAATGCCTGCTCCAATAAGCATATATCAACCTGCCCAGTTTCCTCATCTACAAAGAGCGGAAATAGAGTGAGATTAACATGAAAAAATCTTCCAGCTCTACCGTTCTGTGAGATGCCCTATTAAATCAATAAAATAGAATAAATGTTATCATTTGACTTTTTAAAAAAGAGCATAAAATGGTTTTTGGTGTTTTTTGAACTGGAGCTATTAACTTGATTTCTGAAGAATTTCTTGATGTTAGTCATTTCAAAATGCAATTTACTTTAGTCAGTTGTAGTTTATTTTAAAGAACTTCCTACATCCAATGTTTCCTTTTGTTTTGTTCAAAAAACATATACTGTCAGCCCTGCTTATTCATGAGTTCTGTATCCATTAATTCAATCAACTGGGGATTTAAAATATATATATTTTTATATTGTGTCTGTACTGAACATGTACACTTTTTGCGTCATTATTCCCTAAGGAATATAGTATATCAACTATTTGAAGAGTATTTACATTTTATTACGTGTTATAAGAATCTAGAGAGGATTTAAAAGATACAGAAGATGTACACAGGTTATATGCAAATACTACACTATTTTATGTATGGGACTTGGACATCCATGGATCTTGGTATCTGTGGGCACCCTGGGAACGATCCCCTTCAGAGTAAATATTGGCACCATTTTTCCAAACAGTACGTGTTCATTTTGTGTCTCTGTCACATTTTGGTAGTTCTCACAGTATTTCAAACTTTTTCATTATTGTTTTGTTTGTTACGGTGATCTGTGATCAGTGATTTTTGAGGTTACTTAACTTAGTAAATGTTTTGGGGTGCCACAAGCTACACCCATACGAGAGGGCAAACTTAATTGACAAATGTGTATGTATTCTGACTGCTCCACCAAATAGCTCTTCCCCTTCTCTCTCTGTCTCAGGCTTTTCTATTCCCCAAGACACAAAAATATTGAAATTAGGCCCATTAATAACTTAACGATGGTCTCCAAGTGTTCTAGTGAAAAGAAGAGTCACACATCTCTAATTTTAAATCAAGAGCTAGAAATAATAAAGCTTAGTGGAAGGCATGACAAAAACTGAATTAGGCTGAAAGCTAGGCCTCTTGCACCAAATAGCCAAGTTGTGAATGCAAAGAAAAAGTTCTTGAAGGAAATTAAAATTGCTACTCCAGTGAACACATGAATGAAAAGAAAGCAAAATAGCTTCATTACTAATATGGAGAAGGGTTTGGTGGTCAGGATAGAAGATTTAACCTGCGACAACTTTCCTTTAAGTGAAAGCCTAATTCAGGGCAAGGCCCTCCCTTTCTTCAGTTCTATGAAGGTTATGAGAGACGAGGAAGTTGCAGAAGAAAAGTTTGCAGCTGGCAGATGTTTGTTAATCGGTTTAAATAAAGAAGACATTTCCATAACATAAAAATGCAAGGTAAGGCTGCAATTGCTGATGTAGAAGCTACACTAAGTTATCCTAAAGGTCTAGCTAACATCATTGATGCAGCAAGTTATCCTCAAAGATCTTGCTAATATAATTGATGAAGGTAGCTACACTGAACAACAGATTTCAATGGAGATAAAAGCAGCCTTCTATTGAAAAATATGTCATCTACAACTTTCCTAGCTAAAGAGGAGAAGTCCATGCCTGGCTTCAAAGCTTCAAAGGACAGGCTGAGTCTCTTGTTAAAGGCTGATGCAGCTGGTGACTTTAAGATGAAGCCAATGCTCATTTATTGTTTCAAAAACTTTAGGGCTTTTATGAACTATGCTGAATTGACTGTGTCTTTGTTCTATAAATGGAACAACAAAGCCTGAAGAAAGCACATGTGTTTACAGCATGGTTTACTGAATATTTGAAGCCCAATGTTGAGATCTGCAGCTTAGAAAAAAAAATGCTTTTAAAAAATATTACTTCTCATATGAGAAGATTTCTTTAAAAATATTACTTGTGAAATTCACCTAGTAAGTTGAGAGCTCTGTTGGAGATGTACAAGGAAGTTAATGTTGCTTTCATGCCTGCTAACGCCACATTCATTCTGCAACCCCTTGATCAAGGAATAATTTTAACCCTCAGGTCTTACTATTTAAGAAATACATTTGTAAGTCTATAGCTTCCATAGATAGTTATTCCTCTGATGGATCTGGCAAAGTCAATTGAAAACCTTCTGAAAATGATTCACCATTCAAGATGCCGTTAAGAACATTTCTGATTCATGGGAAGACGTCACGATACCAACATTAACAGGAATTTGGGAGAAGTTGATTGCAACCTTATGGACATCTTTGAGGTATTCAAGATTTCATTGGAAGCAGTAACTGCATATGTGGTAGAAACCGTAAGAGAATTAGAACTAGAAGTGGATCCTAAATATGTGACTGATTTGCTGCAATCTAATGATAAAACTTTAATGTGTGAGGAGTTGCTTATGAGTGAGCAAATATAGTGCTTTCTTGAGAAGAAATCTACTCCTAGTGAAAAGTCTGTGAACATTGTTGAAGTGAAAACAAGGGATTTAGAATATTATATAAACTTAGTTGATAAAGCAGCAGCAGCAGCATTTGAGAGGATTGACTCCAATTTTGAAAGATGTTTTATTGTGAGTAAAAACACTATCAAACAGCATGGCACCCTACAAAGAAATCTTTCGTGAAAAGAAGGGTTGATTGATGTGCAAACTTCACTGTTGTCTTATTTTAAGAAATTGCCACAGACACATCAACCCTCAGCAACCACCACCCTGATCAATCAGCAGCCTTCAACATTGAGGCTAACTTCTTCACTAGCAAGATTATAACTTGCTGAAGGCTCAGATGATTGTTAGCAGTTTTTAGCAATACATTTTTAATTAAGGTATGCACATTGTGTTATTAAATATAATGCTATTGTGCACTTAGTAGACTATAGTCTAAGCATAACTTTTATAGGCACTAAGAAATCAAAAAAATTTGTGAGATATTTGATTTATTGCAGTGGTCTGATACTGAGCTGGACTACCCATTCTACTAATTTTCATTTTTTATTAAATACTGAAATTTGAATTTTGTGCATGTTCAAAGACATGTCTTACAAATGTTTTACACAGTGTCTGGCACATTGGATATGTTCAGTAAATCTGTTATTATTCACATCATTGGTTCAAAGACCACTGTCTATTATGAAGTTATGAGATCCATCATTATTTCTTTGCAAAGGTAACAACATTTTCTTTTCCAGGTGGATTAGACAAGAGTTTCTTGACATTTGCATAATCATGTTCCAGATCTTTCTGTTGCCTCAACTAGTAGGATTTACTGATTTATTTATTGGTTTATTCATTTATTCAGCATTGAACACATGCCTGGTAGGCTTCCACATGCTCAGGAAACCCATATTCAAAAGGGAAAAACTTGTTCAATTAATCGTTAAAATAGAAAAAAAAAAAAAAAAGAGAGACACTAGAAAGCCATAATGCCAAAATCACTTTATTTCAAAATGTAAGTGAAAAAAATTTCTTAAAAAATGCTTAATCATATAAAAACAAAAGACATAGCAAATAAAAATGATGCTACTTTTGAAAAGGCAGTCATGGAAGATCTCTTCGAGGCATTCTAAAAAGTATAGGACTTAATATTGGGATGCATATGAATCCCATAGGATCATCATAAAGATTACACAAAGTGATGCATATTTACTGTGGCAGAGAAATGGAGATAGCTAATCTGAAATCTATTTAAGTGTGAGCGGTGTGAAGTCTAAGTTGCTCCTATAATTATCCTTTTTCTCCTTCTCCTCCAAGAGTTAAGCAATCTATCATTCTGTAATTTTATTTCTTTAAAGCAGAACAACCTGGATGAACTACCCGCTTTAATTTATAAGATTTTGTCTTGCTCTTATTAGTTGATCTGTAGAATCTGTGGAATTTTGGCCTTTATCACATCTGCTGAAGATGAACAAGAACCCTCCAAAGCACTCTGGAAGTGTGAGAAACAAGCTAAAACCCATCAGTAATTTTATGACGGGATAAATGTCACATAGTGCCTCAGATTCACGAGGATAAGATAGGAGACTTCCAAGGTCAAAGTCCCCAAATAAGCACTGAAAATATCAGTGGCAAGCTGATGACTTTTCCTCCCTCTTCCTCCCCTCCATGCCTTTGCTGTTATCCTGCTAGGAAGATGCAGGAACTAGAAGAGATAGAAATATGACAACAGAAAAAGAATCCCCTGCATTTGCATATAAATATTCAATAATTCTATTCTTGATCCTGGGCAATGTCCACAGAACTGTTTGATCAATAAAATGATCCAAGTTTTTTTTTTTTTTTTGTTTGAGAGGAGTCTCGCTCTCTCCCCCAGGCTGGAGGGCAGTGGCGCGATCTTGGATCACTGCAAGCTCTGCCTCCCGGGTTCACGCCATTCTCCTGCCTCAGCCTCAGTAGCTGGGACTACAGGTGCCCACCACCACTCCTGGCTAATTTTTTGTATTTTTAGTAGAGACGGGGTTTCACCGTGTTAGCCAGGATGGTCTCGATCTCCTGACCTCGTGATCTGCCCGCCTCGGCCTCCCAAAGTGCTGGGATTACAGGCGTGAGCCACCACACCCAGCCAAAATGATCCAAGTTTTAAAAAATATATTACTCAGAGCTCAAGTGAGTGTTCATGATAGTTGATCTATTGTTATTTATTTGCAGAGCATAGTTCAGAGCCTGACTCACAGAGGCTATTCATTAAATCACTGGTAATTTTAATAATCCAATAATGAAGAAATCATTATTTTAATGTTTATTTTGAACATTGAAAATATATATTTATATACATATTATTTTAAAGGGAGTTGAAAAATGTATAATGAGTACCACTTCTCTGAAATTATTGTATGATTTTCTATACCTCAAATACTCTATAAATTTTTGGTACCTCAAAGTAAAAAAAAAATCTAATGGTTTCACAAATTTTCTTGAATCACACCCTTGTGATATTTTTATTTTACAGGAGCACTTCTTTTGTTTCTGACATTTTATCAGAAGTGAAAGTACTTAATCCAAACAATACTGAATTTGGCCCTTCTTTTATAAGTTTCAACACACAGTACCAAAAGGGTGAGATGGTTGTTGGTCTCAAATGACTGATTTCTACTTAACTAGGCATAAAGGAACAGAACTCCCGGGCAACTTGATGTAAAGTGTGTCATCCACAGGTCAACAGGCTGCAACCACCCAAACTCATTTGTTTAGACCTGATTAAGTCCAGCAGGGGGAGTATGAACATGATTTCAAAAGGATCAAATAGGAGAGAAGCATCAGGAAAACCGGGTATAGTATGCTTTCATTTCTTCCCACAATAGGAAACTGTTGCCCTGTGCTGTCAAGTTCATGAACTCGCTAACAGCTTTTTATAGGAACAGTACGTTTTCTACATTTGATCTGAAAGAGACACATCTGAGGGTTCACCAGTGTCCACTTGCATCCTGAATTGTGGCAGCATGGAACTCTTCACTATCTGACATTTTAAAACTGGCCTTGGATACAATGCTTTGTGTGAGGTAAACCTACTGCGCTCCCAATACTTCCTTGAAAAGGTTGACAAGAAAACCCAAATGAGACCATGTTTCACTGTCAGGTTGTCATTGTATGGTAGAGTACAAGTTAAGTTTGTGGGGAAGCAGAGTCGGGAAAGAAGGAGATAAAACATGCAGTTAAAGCACTCACATCAATACGAAAAATTCTATTTTTCTTTGATCATAAGGTAATTTTTAACTTAATAACAAGGGGAAACTAATATTTTCATTAAAATATTATTTCTGCTTTAAATATTGAAGAGTTTGCTTCATGTGCTTTTACTGGTCTTCTCTTTCTTCCATGGGTCTTTTAGACATTTTGGGGAAAAATGGGCTCAAGTAAATGCAGGAGAATCTATGTTGCCTCCCAAAGGAATGCAATATTTTAATTGTGATCTTATAAGTGGATTTTGGAATTCCAGACTTCTTTTTGCTGTGTCAAACTTTAGATCTTGCGTATTTTCTGGCTTATTCTTTTAAACACTGTAACACTTTTATCCAGTCTCATTTTCAAAATTCACTAGTTATGGATCTTGAACAATTTTTTAAATTTCTCTCAGCCGTTGTTCCCTCATCTATGAAACGAAAATATTAAAACCATCTACCTCAAGGGGTTGTTATGAGAATGAAGTTAGACAATGCAAGTCAAATCTATAATATGGTGGTTATCATAGAAGTAATCATATACAGTACTTATCATATATAGTAATCATGTGGTAAAATGTTAGGTCAAATAATAAGGAATCATGATATTCCCAGAAAACTCAAGTGTGGATAAAAAAGCTACACAGGGTTTCCTATGAAGTTTGCTTTTTATTCTAACACATAAAGTTATATTCCTATCTCTGTTTGAGACGAAGGAGGTCCCCCGCCCTATGTAAACTGATTAGGCTACCACTTAATCATGTCACAATTAAACTGTATACACCCCACCCAAATTATTCCATTCAGAATGAACTGAGGGGCGTTGAAATGTTCACACTATGGATCATTGCCAAATACATGATTCAATTCTCTATCTTTTTAGAAACTGCCACTTTTGAAAGGCCACACAAAGTGACAGAAGTAATATGGAGGCAAGTCATTTCAGATTGCACTGACAGATAGGTATAAAATATCTATCCCAATAATTAATTCCTCGGCTGCTTCTACCACTTACTCTCCAGTAGATAATTCCATTAAATGTGTGCTGAGCGCATATGCTAGAGGCCCTTTGCTGCAATTTACATACATTGGTTCCTGACTCCTTTCATGAAATTTTAAACAGTGAAAAGAGATAAACACTCTGATTATCTATGTGTCTGATAAATAAATGTCTCAACAAAATTTTAAAGCTAAAAATGTTATTTACTTAAGTGAGGTTTTCGTGCGTGTGTGCATGGAAATGTCAGATATTTTTTTTTTCTCCCATTGCTGTGAAATTGCTTCTGCTTTTTAGCAAATCTTCTAAGACGGCTATTCTCCTTGCAATGTTGACAAGGACACGAGAAGGATGTGGCCTGAGGAAATCAAATGAGCAGCATAAAATCCTGGCTGGAATCGCAGGCAGCCCACAGTTTGTGGGTTTTGAAAGTCTGTCAAAAAAGTTGCATAATATGAAAGTGGAGACAGGACTTCTGAACAAAAATCAATAGCTGGATCTTTTGAACTGCCCATGTACAAAGTTCTAATGAAAATGTCTTTGAGGGGAGTTTTAATAGTGGACTTTGAGATCAGCTTCACCACTGGTCTGATAACAGCACAGAGCATTTGAAGTTTTCAAAGAATCCAAGCCCTCAAAAGTTTGGCTCAAACACTGAGGATGTAAATGCCTCAGAGGGGTCTGAGAAATAGCAACCCACTGCTGAAGAATATACAATGTATGTGTTTCCTGAACCATGTCAAACTTTAGCCACATGATACAATTTACTTCAAGGGGGTTGATAGCTCTCTAAAAAGCTGTACTCCATGTTCAAGCTAATAATTGATCAGGCACCAGATACCATGTGGTAAGGGCATAGAAATGACTAAAAATAAATCACCCAGGAGAGCTGATTAGAAGACTCTTTTTTTTTTTTCCTAAATGCATTTGAAGTAATCTTTTGACCATATGGGTGTTTATGTCATATTCATTGATATTGTTTTCCCTTCCCCCCTTTTTTTCTTTTTCTCCTTTTTTTGTAATATGTATTTATTCATTTTGATTCAAGCTAGAAACTATTCATGACTAAAAATTATTGTGATAACGCCAATGTACAGAGGTTTAAATCAGAGGTTAAAATTTTAGGTCACTTACTGTCTACTCTTTTGTTTTCTCATCTCCAGACCTTAAACACAAAAATACGCATTATTTATGGATAAAAAAGATGAAAATTTCTTAGTACATTAAGAAAAGTGGATCAAATAAGTATATGCTAATGTTAATAAAACCTGGTGTCTCATACTGGAAATGTTTCCGTTTTCATTTCAATTGTTTTTGGAAAATGTATATTTTAAGCCATCCTTGAAAATACCCATCTACCCACCCATCAAAGGTAAGCAAAAATATTTTGTGGGGCGAGTGATAAAGAAAATTTATTTCTTTTTTATTATTTTATTATTCCCCACTCTAACTGCCAAATCTCCAGCCCCACACAGAACAGAGTAATATCTTAAAAATAAAATTATTGACTAGTCATTTAGAGGATTGTATCATTGATTTAAATTATTTTTAAATGATAAGTAAATATACTATAATTATTTAGCTCTTGATATAATCTGGGTAGGAAAATTACTTGTTATCACTTCCAATTATTCACTCAAAATCACTGTGGCTAAGTTTTGCTCCTTTTTTGCTGTTATTTCCTATCAGTAAAATTTCATGAGGCAAGTAGATTATTTTAAAGGCACAGAAGTTGAGTTGTCCCACAGTGAGATTTAAACTCAGACTCTCTCACTCTAGAACCCAAACTCTTAGTCAACTCCTTGGTCATACTGCCTCTAAAGACTCCATAATCAACTGCTCAGACTCCAGCAAACACAACACAGTTTGCATCACCAAACAGTTCTATGTTAGCACTCAGCAGCCATAAGTGAAGCTCTAAGTCTGAAGATTGGTTACCGTCTTAGACTGGGCTCCTGAGAAGTGGAGTCTGAAATGGGAATGCTTGTGCACAGATGTATTGAGAAGAGTGATCTCTGAAACAACAGAAACCTCTATGGAAGTGAGAAGGGCCAAAGGGGCGTGGAAAAACTCCAAGCAAACGTGTAGGATCCACTAAAATCTAACCTCAGCCTGATCCCACAGGAAGCTTTGGAGAATGAGAAACACTCCAGGGTTGTTGCATCTTGACATGAAGGGAACAGGCATTATCAGGTAAATATTGACAGTTGTCTACCCTGGCAGATGTGTGAAGAAGAGCATAAACTCCTCACACCTCTGTGTGAGGAGACTTCCTTCAGGCAAAGGCTATTTTCCAGAAAAAAAGTGCATCTGTGAGCCATTTAGCATCACTATACATAGTAGCTGGGGGATAGGTGTCCTATCCAGCAAAGAAGAACTTGTAGCAGTATCCACTGTAGATAGGAAGAGAGGGTAGGAGGTTGATTACAAGATGGCACCGTCGGTGTGCTTGGTTTCCCAGTGGAATTACCATTAACCTGGAGGATGAGACCAACTTTTTCTCACAATCTACCACTAATGCTGTCCTCCTTAGAATATTTCTTCATCTCCTTAAGGTTCAGGTATCTCATTAGTAAATTGGGGTGTGCAGACCAGATTATTTCTAAGGTGGATTGCGGTGTTTAAAATTATGATTATTCACTGTCTAAAATTTGCTTCCTAGAATATTTTTTCTCCCATAAATATTTTGTTAATCTGCACTTTCTATGTCTGAGATCTAATTATAAGTTTACTAAAATAAGAATTAAGCTCACTGAAATGACAGGTATTTCCCTTTTAAACTAGAGAAATAATCTGAACTTTTTGCACTACCTGCTATTCACATCTGTTTAGATTTTATGAAGTTACTGCAGACTCAACCAGTCTTGTCCACTTTAATATTTTTCCTAAAATGGGCCCCAAGTTATGTGTTTTCTAGATTCATAATTAGACTACCATCCTTTTTCCTACATTCAAGTGTGAAAACAGGAGTAATATTTGAATCATTGTTTCTCCAACTTTTATCATAGCAGATTTTTCTTCATGCATATACAGTTATCACCATCTCTTAGGTCCGTGTTCTTATCCCATGATGTAAGTGCTAGCTCCAGTTCCATTACTCTTCCCTCTCACCCATTTTACACACTGCTGCAAGATATCTTTGTATAGCTATACATTTTTATAGACTTCTGGTAATCCCTTCCATTAAAAATGGGAAACAAACATGAAAAAAGAAACCCACAAGCTCTTTTATTATATCTTGTCATCTAACGACCTTAAACAATGTTCAAATACAAAAATTCACCAGGCATGGTGGAGCATGCCTATAGTCCCAGCTACTCCAGAGGCAGAGGCAGGAGAATCGCTTGAACCCAGGAGGTGGAAGTTGCGGTGAGCTGAGATTGTGCCACTGCACTCCAGCCTGGGAGACAGAGAGAGACTTCGTCTCAAAAAACAAACAAACAAACAAACAAAAAATGTTCAAATCTATGTTTTCAGTTTTATCTATAAGAGGAGGTATGGTACAGGTTTAAAAGCACAGACTGTGCAGACAGACTAGGTGCAGATAGATAGGATGGGAATTACTGCTTTAACAGTAATTCCTGTGTGACCCGGAGGAAGTTACTTTACTTTTCTGTTTCATTTTCCTCAAGGATAAAAGGGAGATAATGAAAGTACCTACCACACTGGGATGTTCTGAGGACTAAAGACACAGAAAATGTTTAGGTTGATGCTTGATACACAAAGGCTCAATAAAAGTAATTATTCTTATTTATTAATGGTTATATCTGCTTCAAACAGGTATATTTAATATTCTGGAGTATTTCTCATACTTTTCAAACATTCATTTTCTAGTGAATCCTTTTACAAACTCTTAATGAAGCACTTAACTTCTCCAGTCCGGACAGCGCCAACGTGGAGGTATACAGAACTGGAAAGAGACCCTGCCTTTATGTAAGTTACAGTCTAGAGGGAAAGCAGATATTAATAAAGAATGCCATTGGCTAGGCGCGGTGGCTCACGCCTGTAATCCCAGCACTTTGGGAGACCGAGGCTGGCAGATCACGAGGTCAGCAGATCGAGACCATCCTGGCGAACACGGTGAAACCCCGTCTTTGCTAAAAATACAAAAAAAAATTAGCCAGTTGTGGTGGTGCATGCCTGTAGTGTCCCAGCTACTTGGGAGGCTGAGGCAGGAGAATCGTTTGAACCCGGGAGGTGAAGGTTGCAGTGAGCTGAGATCACACCACTGCACTCCAGCATGGGAGACAGAGTGAGACTCCGTCTCAAAAAAAAGAAAGAAAAGAATGCCAATAAAAGTCCACTTGCTCACACTGTATTGTTCTTTCTCACTTGGGATGCCTTCCTTCTCATTTACTGTCTATTGATTGCTAAACTATTTCTCAAGGTCTATCTTTAACTCGAGGGATTTACTAAAGCCTTCCTTGGAATGCATTGCTTGAGTCAAAATGAATTTTTTAATACTGTTTATTGCTATAAAATTACATTCTATTCTATTATAGAGTTACTTATTTATACATTACTTATCTCTTTAAACTTGAACCATCGCATTCTTGAGGACAGATACCAAGATATTATCTTTTGTCTCTCTTCAAATGCCTACCAATGTCTTGAATAGAAATTGCTAAAAGCATATTAATTGACCTGTGATTAATCTTTCAATCTGTAGATTGACCTTAGACAAAGATCTTAGCCTAATAGTCTGTTGCCATAAATATTTTCTAGCCTGTTTTGTACAGATGACTAATATTCTTTAAAAAAATATTGAGACAGAGTCCTGCTCTGTCACCCACACTGGAATGTAGTGGCACAATCACTGCTCACTGCAGCCTCAACCTCCCAAGTTCAAGCAATCCTCCCACCTCAGCCCCCCAAGTAACTAGGACTAAATATGTGTGCCACCATGCCCAGCTATTTGTTTTTTATTTTTTGTGGAGATGGAGGCTCACACTATTGCCCAAGCTGGTGTCGAACGCCTGGGCTTAAGCAATCCTACCACCTCAGCCTCCCAAAGTTCTGGGATTTACAGGAGTGAACCTCCACCACCTGGCAGAGATGACTAATATTCTTATTCATCAAAGAAAGGATGAGAGTGACCCAAATCTATTCCTGGAGGCATGTCAGACCATTGGCAAAAGAGGACTTCCAAAAGAAGAATCAGAGGATATTAAAGATCAAATTCCTGATTTCGCCAATGTAAAGAAATAGGAAACAAGAAGTCCTTGGTGTTGAAAGTTGAGCCTTAGACAGCAGGGAGCTGTTTCTTCAAGACGGAGAATAATTCGTTCAGCCTAGAGCTAGCCATGCAGACTGAAAATAGCTACAATAAAGGGCATCATTAACTTCATGTCTTGTGAAGCAAATACATTTCTTAGAACATCTATGATGCTTGCCTTAGAAGCAGATTTCTAGCCTGTCTCACTCAGTATCATACCTACTTCCTAGCACTGGCTCGTGATCCATGCTCTTATTTGGTTTGATCCCACTTGTTGGCCACCCATGGCACATTAGTCCTAAAATTCCTCTCATTCCATCTTATCTAATCATCTATTTATCTAAAGCTCATCATTGTGAAAGTCTTGAATCCTCCCTGAACCATCTCAGTTCTATCCCAGCTGGGAATCTCCTAATATGTATATTCATTATACGTGTAATTGTTATTGGGGTCCTACTTCAGCCAGACATTGTTCTAGGAAATTGGGATATAACCAAGAGCCAAAGAAACCATGTCCCTGCCCACAAGGACGTAAAATTCAAAGAGAAAAAGGCCAAAATGAACACGTAAACCATTAAAGCTATATAATGGAGAAACAGAGACAAGAAAAGAGGATGCAGAAAGCAAATGTGATGGTAGTGGGGTGGGAGGAGTGATTGCTATTTTCATATGGAGTGGCAGAGAAGGCTTGTCTCAACACAGCAATTAAAAATCCAAGATTGGCAGGGCAGGTGGCTCACGCCTCTAATCCCAGCACTTTGGGAGGCTGACGCGAGCGGAACATGAGGTGAGGAGATCGAGACCATCCTAGCTAACACGGTGAAACCCCGTCTCGGCTAAAAACACAAAAAATTAGCCAGGCTTGGTGGCGGGCGCCCGTAGTCCCAGCTACTCAGGAGTATGAGGCAGGAGAATGGCATGAACCCAGGAGGTGGAGCTTGCAGTGAGCCGAGATCGTGCCACTGCACTCCAGCCTTGGTGACAGAGCGAGACTCCGTCTCAAAAAATAAATAAATAAATAAACGGACAAATAAATTAATTAACTAAATTAAATTAAATCCAAGATCTAGAATCATGTTTCTTGGATTTAAATCTCAGATCCCTCATTAGCTAGCCTTGTGACCTTGGAAAATCGTTGTAATCTTTTTATAGTTTAGTTCCTCACTTGTAAAATCTGAATGTAAAACAACAACTACATAAAGTCACTGTAAGGATTAAATGAGATGATATATGCTCAACACTTAGAAAACAGGCCTGGCATATATTAAGGACTCCATAAATGTTCATTATTTTTGTAATTGTTACTAGGTCACTTTCCATGGGAGAACAGCCATATAAGCTAAATTATAATATATAGTGCAATCCTACCCCCATGGGGAGAACTAGGGAAATTAGTTCAAAGAGAAAGGAAATATAACTCTCATCATTAGAAACACTTCATTTTTTAAGTATCATACTTGCATTTGGATTTCTCCATAAATGCTTTAAAAAGTTGTAAAGAAAGGCATTCCCATTTTCCATACTACTGCTACTGAGGAAAATCACAGTTATTCACAAATTCAGCCATCATATTACTAGGCATCCTCAGTGACCTCTTGTGAGTTATCCCCTGCTCTCCAGACCACTAATGAATATTGAGGAGAACAGCCAAAAACCATGATTTTGACTTTAGTTAGTGCTTAGAGAGTACGACTTTGTTTTCATACCTTCTGTAAAGAAAGGAAAATCTAATTGATTGCTTCATTTTTCTATAATGCATTTGAGTCAATTCAGTATTAAGCAGGAAATAAAGAAGTCAAACAATTAATCATCACCTGCCTCCTGGCTAAATTTATAAAGTCCACTTTATTTCTTGGTGAATATTCACTTAGCTCTAATTGAATCAGTATGTAAACACCACAACAGGACCAAAGTCTTTGGAGAGATTTTTCCACCCCACCATTAAAATGTTTTCTGTTTTGACTTCAGTTAAAAAGTATAAAGCATGTCATGGTTTCCTACTACTGTAACAAATGTATAAGGCAGAAATATAAGTGATTTAAGAACAGTTGGAAATGAAAAAAGATTTTTGTCATTGTTCTCATTCCACTAATCTGTTTTGAAACACAAAATGCAAATCCACAAGGGATGCTTAATATAAAACAATGAAAAATAAATGAAATGAATTTTTCATTATGTTTTTCAAACTAGCATAATCTAAAAGAAACAAGTTTTTCTGCTGTACTAGAAACAAATCAAAAGACTACCAGAAAATTAAAATAAAACATAACAACACTAGGATTACAAAATTTTAAAAATGCAATTTAGAGTCAAAATGTCAATTACTTTCTTGACTGGAGTAAATAAACATTCTAGAAGGGCTAAGTCTACTTTTTTAGTATACAGGAATTAGCAAACTCTATACGCATGGGACATTTGACTGTTGATGTGATTTAATAGAGAAAGATAAGCAATAGTTATTCTACTCAGTCAGGAAGTATTGTGTAACACTCTGCTTTTATATCAATCAAACTAGCAATTCTTGATGATCTAGACATACCATAATTTGTCTCTAGATATACGGAAATCATTTTCATTATTAAATTATAATCTAGATAATATTTATTGAGGCTAACAATAAATCATATTTTATTCATAGAGGATATGTCCTATATCCCACAAGATTTTTTAAAAACACCTTGCCAAAATTTCTCCCCACAGCAAAAAGCTCTCAGATCTGCTTCCAAAGAAATTCTGATCCGGCCAGTAATCCATCAAAGATCAAAGCAATGGAATCCTACAAAGAAGCTGATCCATAAGGGCTTGGACAGAGTAGAAGTATTCATGACCTTTTAGGCTGAAAAGAGTCTTTGAGACCAATAGCCTTAGACTTTGAAGTTGCATGGCTTGTTGAAGTAAAACATCCACTTATTGTAGGAGGGGAGAGGGAGAGTAAGAAAGAGAAGAAAGACAAACATGTCTTTATAACTTCAAATTGGTGAGCTTCACTGGTGAGGGAAAAATTACCTCAATTTGGAGGAAAATCAAGAGACTCATTTTCCATTTAGATGTCTTCCTGTGAGCATCAGGGGTGAGCACCCTCTCTTCTTCCATCTTATCCTACCGACATGGGGAGCTGGTCAAGCATTGTGTGAGAGAGTAACAAGTGGGCTGACAAAATTAATAGTTCAAGTATTAGCTTTTTTTTTTTTTTTTTTTTTGAGAGGGAGTCTCACTCTGTTCCCAAGGCTGGATTGCAGTGGCACGATCTTGGCTTACTGCAACCTCTTCCTCGTAGGTTCAAGCAATTCTCCTGGCTCAGCCTTTCAAGTAGCTGGGATTATAGGCTCCCGCCACCATACCCGGCTAATTTTTGTATTTTTAGTAGAGACGGGGTTTCACCATGTTGGCCAGCCTGGTCTTGAACTCCTGACCTCAGGTGATATGCCTGCCCCAGCCTCCTAAAGTGCTGGGATTACAGGCATGAGCCACCATGCCATTCCCCCCTCAAGTATTAGTTTAAAATACAGCATGCTGCTATTTAGTGGATCCAAAATTGTTGATTATTGGCAATTGAGTGTGGTCCAACCCCAAAGCTCAGAAGAAAGAATAGAGAAAAAAAGTATTTTTATGGGAGTGTAAGACACTCTACTAAATGGGTACGGTGTGAGAGCCAGTGGAGTGGGACACTTCAGCTTTCTAGAGATCTGTCACACATCACTTCATTTCACTGGCAGCAGTACATCCTGTTAAAAAGAATGAACAAATCAACAAATCATGATATGAAAAGATATCTAAGATGTATTAGAGTAAACACATTGCTTACTTCTTATAAGTCTGTTTATTAGTCAATATACAGAAAAAACATGAGAAAATATACATGGGCTTTTTAGCAGTCATCAATAATGATTATCCCTGGGAGTGAAATTATGGAGGTCTTTACATGTCTACAAGTTATATTTCTAAAATGTCTAAATTCATTTTGTAATGTGAGTGTGTTGCTTTGGAATCCAAAAAAAATCGATATTTTAAACTTAAAAACAGCACTTACAATAAATTATTGGCTTGCCAAGAACTAAATTATTTAGAATACAGAGAAAATGACAACCTGACTTCTATTCTGAGCAATATAGAACTAGTAGCAAAAACAAATGTAAGGAAAAGTTGCTCCTCCATCTCTCATTCCCTTTCAGCCTTATCTTCAATGTGTCTTAATTTATTATTTGCAGGATCTTTATCATACTATGTTATTCATGTGACTCAATTTTAATTCCTATCGTACAAATGAGAGAAAAAAAAATGAAACCCAGAGTTATTTGTCATAGATCCCTGAACATAGAGATAGCAGAGAGCCCACCAAGAATTTGAATTCAAGTCTAGAACTCTACACACTAAAAATGTTTTCTTTTAGTCTAAATGACCAAATAAACATGTTGTCTAAAATTTATAAGATTTGAGTTAGGGAATCTGGGGCATAGTTCAATCTAGTTTTATAAAAATCAGAGGAAAAATAATCTATGGGGATAATGCATCATTTCAGATGGGGAAGCTACAGCACGAATTTTGAGAGAGGTAAAAATAACATCACAGTACAATCAGGAGAGATCCTAACAAAGAAGAAATCAGGAAAGCATTAAAAAAGAACTCCACAACAGGATACAAAAGGATGGGGACCCACAGAAGTAAAGGGAAATGGATGACTGGATTGTAAAACTGGTAATAGGAAGATAAAAGATAAAAATGAATTAAGCTGGTGAAGAATGCTAAAAGTAACAATGGGCAATTTTGTAATACTCATGGCAGAAACAACAACCCTGCGAAGAACTGATGCTTGATGAAGTGCAAATGGTATAACAAAGTCTAATACTATTTTTGTTCAATATTATTTTTCAAGAAAATGATTGTTAGACTACAAAATGTGGAACAATAATTGAAGTATAATTAAGTGAATAAATTATTTTTAAAAACGTATCTAAATGAGTTCAAGTCTTCAGATAGAGAGGAGTTGTATTCTAGGATCCTGATAAAACTTAGAAATGTGATTGTTGGCAGATAGTCAATTTTTTAAATAATTTTATACAAGAGGATATTTTCTAAAACATGAAGAAGGTGGGATGAAATAAACTGTGGACCAGAGAGCTTGTAATTGATTTTGCAGAAATGTCAAAAAAAGCATGATATATGAGTGTTTAGAAAAGCAAAAATATGTATACATGTTGCCATGTTGGTGTGCTGCACCCATTAACTCACCATTTACACTAGGTATTTCTCCTAATGTTATCCCTCCCCGCTCCCCCAACCCCACGACAGGTCCCGGTGTGTGATGTTCCCCACCCTGTGTCCAAGTGTTCTCATTGTTCAATTTCCACCTATGAGTGAGAACATGTCGTGTTTGGTTTTCTGTCCTTGCGATAGTTTGCTCAGAATGATGGTTTCCAGCTTCATCCATGTGTATACATATGTAACAAACCTGCACGTTGTGCACATGTACCCTAGAACTTAAAGTATAATTAAAAAAAAAAAGAAAAAACAGTGCCCAATATCAAAATGTTTGTACCAAGACTAGCTTATTGTATTTTTGATAATGGAACTAGACTGATAGAACATTATATAAACACAGAATAAAGTTGAGAAGGCACTTAATAACACAGTTAACTATATTCTTACAGGACATAATGGAGAAGCATGCTTTGATGATATAATTAGGTGGATTTACAACTACTAGTCCTAGATCTGTATCATGAGGTTCCTCATGAAAGATGATATGTGACAATCTGGAGAAAATATTTTAGAGATATTGTGTGCAGCTCCACTTCTAAATTTGTATAAACTTATTCCTTTATACAACATTTTCTGAATGAGTTGCATAAGGACATTAATCCAATTGTGATTAGATTTTCATTTTTTCCCAATTTAGAAGACATGATCCATTAAGAGTTAAAATGGTGAGAATAGTAGAGGAAGTGTAATGATGACATTTAATAAGTACATGCACTTCCTGCACTTTGATCTATTTAATAAGTAACTGTATTAGTAGAGGCTTGGGGTAATTAAAAAAAGCAACCTATATATATGTAGGAGATGTCTGTCTGTCTCTCTTTTTGTTTTTGCACGCCTCAAATACACTTACTCTTCATATAATAGCACAGTGGTTTTCTTTCAGGGAACCACCTTACTCAACTCTCAGACCAATGTCTGACTTTCAACGTTGGACCTCATTTTCTTGTTCCTGGGTGTGGGCATGCGATTCAGTTGTAGACAATGAGTGATCTGATCATCTGTAGCCATACAGACTGGTTCAGATGTAGAAAAGTAGTACAAGATGGGTGAATCAATCTACGAGACATATGCTAGAAATATTGAAAAGGAGATTCTTTCTACTCAGGTTGCCCAGCTGTAGGAATATACACCTGGAGCTTCTGCCAGCCATCTTAGCATATCTACGGGAAGAACTTGTCTGAGAATCTAGCCTCTAAGATAAAGGAAAACAGAGGTGGGAGCTGGAAAGACAGGGATTTCTAATGGCATTACTTGAAACTAGGATCTAGTCAGAGACCGTTCTTGGAGTATTTTCAGTTCTAAGTCGTGCATCCAAATGAAAGCAAAGACAAACTGGAAGAATATTAGATAGTGAATTCTATCATCCTGTGATGGATTTATCTAGATAAATGCTAAAGTCTGTTTCCAACCTTAAATATAATTTTATTATTAAGATATATTATTATGCAATGCCTACTCAAACCCAGCTTCTGTATTTCTGAATGAGAATTGTATTTGCTCCCCTGTAAAATTCTGATGGGGATCATAGTTCATTACTTTTCAAAAATTTTATTTTTAAAATTATTAAATTTCTATTTTGGGGCCACTGTGTATCAAGAACACCTTAATTCAAATCACATGCAAGAGGGAAATTACTGTAACTGATAAAACTATTACAAATGCTGCCAAAATAAATTCCAGATAAAGGAGTTTTAAAGGAAAATCTCAGTAAGATCCTGAACTACACAGTTCCAACTTCCCTGCTTATAGAACAATAAACAAAGTGAAATAGAAATAAATGAAAAAACAGGTGCAAAAATTAAATTTTTATTGTGATTGCTAAAGAATGCTTTCAAATCAAGAAGAGGAAAAAGGCATGCAAAAAAGAGAAAACTCTCATAACTAAAATAAATGGATCATGCATGGAAATTAGCTACAGAAAACAATAAAATTATCCATGAAATATATTAACATTTTAAACTACATAAAAATTAAAGTAATTCATATTATAATAATAATGAAACTATTTTGACCATTTGGTAAAGATTTTTACACTTTCATTTCTTTGATCCTAACAATTATGGGAGTATCAGCTGGAAGAATACTTCTATAATTCAATTTGACAATAATATGAAAAGCCCAATATATGTTTTTGTTTTTGAGATGGAGTCTCGCTTTGTTGCCCAAGCTGGAGTGCAGTGACACAATCTCGGCTCACTGCAACCTCCACCTCCTGGGTTCAAGCAATTCCCCTGCCTCAGCCTCCCAAGTAGCTGGGATTACAGGTGCTGACCACCATGCCAAGCTAATTTTTGTATTTTTAGTAGAGATGGAGTTTCACCATGTTGGTTAGGCTGGTCTCTAACTCCTGACCTCAAGTGATTTGCCCGCCTCGGCCTCCCAAAGTGTAGAAACTACAGTCTTGAGTCACTGTGCCCGGCCTGTTTGTATTTTTAACTCAGTGATGGTACTACTTAGATTTAACCTTGAAGAAAAATCAGCAGTATAAAAAGATGTTTGTGGAAGGAATGTTTGTACCATTAAAATGCAAAGAAAACTAAATATCCAAAAAGAGAGAAATGATTTTAAATTGTTTTTAATTATATAATCCAATACTATGAACCTATAAAAGTAGTGACCTCAACAACCAAAGACAAATACACATTATATTGTCAATTAAAAAACATAATACAACTTATCCATGCTTTGATTTCAATTTTTAAGTTAAAATGTGCCTTTTAAATACTTGCAAATAAATACACAAAACATTTTGTGTTTGAGTGGATGTAGTTTCTTTTGTAACTGTTGTTGAAGTAAATTATCACACATACAGAAAATACCCAATCCTAAGTGTGGAGCCTGATGATCTCCAGGTGTCACCTTTGCCCTCTTCCAGTTGCTGCTTCCTGAAAACAATGTAGTTACCATTCTGACTTCTAACACCATGAATCATGTTTGCCTGTCTTTGAATTCTCTATATGATTGGAATAGTGCCACATGTACTATTTGTGTCTGGCTTCTCTGGTGCTGTATTGTTCATGAAATGTAACCATGTTGGTGTGTGAGATTGTAATTCATGCATTTCATTGCTTTACTGTATCTCATTGTATGAATACACCACAATATATACCAGCTGCACTGTTAATGAACATTTGGGTAGTTGCAGCTTTATCTATTACAAATACAGCCACTATGAAGATCCTTGATGTTCATCTCTTCCAGTGCACATACTTACGCGTGTCCATAGTTTATAGGCTTAGGAGTGGAGTTATAGGGTCATAGGGCATGGATATGATCAGCATTAGTAAAAAGTGCTAGAGTTTTCAGTGTTTTTCACCAATTTCTACTATCATGAGCAAGATTGTTGTTTTTCCACATCCTTGTCAAAACTTGCCATTCTTTATCTTTTATTTCAGCCGTTCCAGCAGGCATGTCATAGTATTTTTTTTATAGTTTTAATTAGCACATTTTGATGATTAGTGAAATGGGATTATATGAGATTTTAATTTTCTTCTCGTATTTTTAAGAATTTATACAATGAACAAGTATAAATCCAATAATTACCAATAAAAACTTCTTAAGAAATGTGCATGTATTGTTTTATTACCATATAATTTTCTTGAATGCAATTATTGTTTGCATATTTTATCTTAGGAATTAAAATGGCAACTTCTAAAACAAAGATAATTTTTATTATATTCCATAAAACCTAGAACAGAATATTTGTAATTTGGAAATGTCAGTTAACAATATAATTTGTGCAAATTTCTTACTCGTAATGTGTAAGGCTTGATATCATTTCGTTTTTATGGAGGAAAGAGAAGAAGGCTGAACTTTTTCTTCCCTAATTCAGTTCAAATCATGGCTTTTTCTATATGCTAAAGAATTATATATTCCAGTGCATTCCTTTTGAGGTATTTGCATGTTTACTATGGGCATATATGACCATTTCAATTTTTAAAAATGGGCTTTAATGTGAATGTGTTCTAAACCATTACAAAATATATATACAAATTATTTATATGTTCATCAAGGATATCAAATACTTAAAATTTGTGTATCTGTAATATAACCAAAGGGTTTTTACTAAATATTTGCCTGGCATGTACTTGGATATATATTTATTATATCCATAATTCCTGGGAAATGGCCAGCCACAATAGTTCTAAATTATCTACATTCCAACTTTTTTCAACAACAAGGATGTCTGCATGAGTAAATCATGCGTGGAATTATGAGAGAAAGCTGGCTCTTCTACTTTCCTGAATCATGAACATATTGGACTAGAAAGCTGCCATTGTTCAATGTTGTCCTTCGGGGTATAGAATGGTGGTTGTAGCGAAATATTTAGTTTTCATAGGTTGGAGGGGTGAGCGTGAGGAAAAAGCAATAGAAGTATTCAATTTCTTCATGGATATTTAACTATAAAACTTGTTAGTAGAAAGTAGGAAATCATTTTAGTATAAAAAAGCTGTTTCTGAGAAATACAGTGAAAGAAGTTCTACTCTCTGCAAAGGACACACTGAAATGTTAGCAAGTGTAAGCACGGATTCACAAAGCTTAAATTAGTAGGTCTGTCACCTCTTAAGAACTAACTACCTTTATCTTTCTTATTCCTAAAAGAAGATCCTCCATCAGAGATATGTCCTCTTATCCTTTAGAATGGTACTTCGGAGACATTAGAAGATTTGGGGTGAAGGAGGTGGCGGATGGAAAGGGATATTTGCTTAAACAAGGAAAGTATCACTGTGTAGAAGGATGTCTAATACATTATGAAGGAAATGAAAAGATTTTGAAACATTTCTTGTATAAATCATAAGAACCTTTTCGAAACTAAATCTGATTTAAGAAGTTAAACTTGTTGTCATAAGTCGTTTTGAATGACATTATTAAATGTTGTAAACTGAAGATTAACTTTCCTTAGTATAAATTTGCTTGTATTTGAACAGTAAAGATTCTAAATAATCCCTCAAAAGTCTGGGTAGAAGGTGGCAGCTTGTATAAGCCTTTTTACCCTTCCTTAATGTGAAAGTAAACTGCAAAAGCCGTTATGTCTAAGAAAAGGGTAATCAAGAAAAATATCATTAAAGTGTATTTGAGATTAACTGTTACCTGAAAGAGCATGCCTGATACCTTACACAAGGAACTGGATTTTGCTTTCCAATGCATGCCGATTGACTCAACGGTTAGAGCAGACTGAATTGTATTTTTGTAAGGCTCTTCAACAAGCAGCCAAATAAATAGCTTTTCCCCCGCTGCATGGTTTGCTGTTTGCTTAAGCAAAAATCCAATTTCTGGAGAGGACTCCACAAGGGCTAAATTCCCTGCCATTTACAAGTGTCCCATTAGAGTAGCTTTCTATATGGAAATAACATTCCAAGACAAGGAGAGAAACGTTAGGTCTGAGGTCTGCTGTTCCTGATGTGTTTTATTATTTCTTTTTCATTTGAAGAGTAGAGCTGTTTTCCCAGGAGAAAGAAGGAGAAAGAGAGAGTCATGTTTGAATACAAATGTCTCAAGAAACTGGAGCTTCTTTTAAAAGTGAAATCTCTCCTTTTTTTTTTTTTTGCTAAACATCAAGGACAAGGGTAGAACTGACAGCTTCACACTCAGGCTGCCTCTCATTAAAAGGTTTTTTAAATTAAGAATTCAAAGGGAAAAACTCCAAGTGCAGTAGCATATATTAGAGATGGTGTGGTTTGGGTTTCATTACTGTTTCCTTTAGTATGTCTGGTGGATGCTTTTATTTGAAAACAGTCACAATTAGAATGAGACAACCTGTATGTCTAGCTTATAAGGTACCATATAAAGACCTGGTAGCTTTTCAATACATTCTTTTCCAGGAGGTGAGAAAAATAAATTTTAATGAAGGTTCCTACATTTGCAGGAATATTTTAACTAATAAGACTAGTATTGATGATGTGATCACTCTTACGGAATGCTGATTTTTAAAAATCAGTTATTGAGGTTTAAAATCTCTGTAACAGATTCAAATGTCTAATCTAATATTAGGTTGGTGCAAAAGTAATTTCAGTTTTTGCCATTACTTTCATTGGAAAAAGGGCAATTACTTTTGCACCTACTGAATAGTTGCTCATTTTTTATTTATAGTTCTTGAAAATGAAGTCATACATCTTTACATTAACTAATTTTATTTACTTTTTCCATTTAAGGAAATGAACATTGATTTAACAATATAATACAATTATTCAAAGTGTTTACCTAAAAGTAAAAAACCAAATTCATGGAAAATGGTCTAGAAAATGTCATTGTATTACAATGTTAGCTTGTTTGAAACTAATAAATGTCTATTGATTTAGTTGTTATACATACTACAGAAACTAAAAGATAAATTGGTCTCTCCATAAAAGCTTCACTAAAAGAAAAGTTTAAAGTATCACCATGAGAACAAGGTAATTCTGTTTATCAAATTTCCTTTTCATATAGCTCAAGGGTAGTTAAGCTTATTTATTCATGATCATTAGGGACCTACTCTATATTAATATTAAGTATCATTAAAAACAAATAAATCAAAAGTAAAATCCCAGAACCATATAGATTTTTTGAAACAGTGTAATCTAATCCAATAAAGAAATTGAAAGTTTTATTTTTTTCCCCTCCTGTTAGTCTTACATCATATTGGGAAATATCATAACATAGTAAGAGTTAACTCTACTTGGGAGCCTTTATTCAGTGCAAAGAGAAGCATTCTCCTACTTCTTTGGTATGATTTCTTCTTGGAAAACAATGAGGACACGTAATCTAACACAACTAAGAGAACTTGACCATTACAGAGTTCTAATACTTTGATTTTGTCAAAATCTGTATAAAAATGTAATCAAAGCCAGATAATGAGAAAAACATGGTACACAGGAGAAACTAGTAGACTAAGGAAAAACTCCATGAAGTTGTGTCGTTTTTCCTGTCCCTAAATGTTTTCATTTCCTAATTTATAAAAGCAAGGAAGCTTGACTGGGTTTTATTTATGTTCATTTGACCTACCAACTATGTGATCTCATGGGATTTAAAGGATTTATTTATTAATTCATTTGTTCCTTTTCTCATGCATTAAGCTATTTTGAATTTTACCACCTTTTGCCTGGGCAACACGGTGAAACCCCACCTCTAATAAAATACAAAAAATTAGCTGGGCATGGTGGCGTGCACCTGTAGTCCCAGCTACTCGGGAGGCTGAGGCAGGAGAATTGCTTGAACCCAGGAGGTGGAGGTTGCAGTGAGCCAAGACCGCACCACTGCCATCCAGCCTGGGCAACAGAGTGAGACTCCATTTCCAAAAAAAAAAAAAGAAGAAAAAAATGAATTTTATCACCTTTTCTGACTTACTCATAACATACAAACAAACCTGGCCTTCTTTTCAGTATCTCTTTCAATAAGATGTTGTTAAGAAGGCAGGAATTTGTCCAAGATAGGATTGCTTTCACATAATACAGAGGGGCTGTTCATGGCTAAAAACTATAACTCCATTTAGGGGGTTTATCTAGAGGGTGGGACTTAATTTTTTTATACAGCCAAATGTTTGCTCAGATTTCCTTCACTTGCTGAGTTACAGTTATAGTTCATATGACGTACAGATCATACAGGGAGTCACCCTGTGCTCTTAAATTACAGGGAGAGCTGAAGAATTATGTCAGCCAGAGGCCAAGATAATATTTTCAGGTGCTAAATGTGTTTATTTTTTAAAAGGACAAAACACTTCATTCAAATTAGATAAAAATGCTATTCAAAATTATTTGCAGGTGTCACGAAAAGAAAAAAAAATAGAGTACCCTACACAGTCATATTATTTCCTGTCACTAGGACTTAGAATTTCATTTTTGAGACGTGTCTCTTATCATTGGACAACTACTGAGCTAGAAGCCTATTTGTTGCTTGTTTGATGAGATTTTAAGATGAAGCCATTAAACTACATTTGGTCCAGGCTATTCAATGTTAGAAGAGAAAAATTAAGAACACTTTATTATCTATTTGTTTCTTGTTTTGATTTAAATTCAAAATTTAAATTAAACACTTTGTGAAGATAATATAATCTGCAATATGAGGCCTGTGATTAAATCATCCAAAGACTATTGTGTTTTTGGTTTCACTGAGGGCTGCCTTCACATTTGACCCACAACTCCCTTGGAATGAGAAACTTATAGGGTGGGCAATGGGAGGTTTGCACTGGAGCTGTCTCCTTGAGGCTGACAGCTAAAATGAGAAAGTAGCATCCTGTGGACATTTTCATTTGGCAACATTCCGCCTGTTGCAGAGATCCTGGAAACATTTTGATTGTCTCGGGAGGTGAAGAGGATGCTGAACAAATCCAAGTTGGATTTTTGCTCTTCTCCTTCCAGTAGGGAGAAATGGAAAATTTCTTTCAAGCAAGGTGTGCCAGAACCTCTAGATTGAACTAGGGGGAAAAAAATGTTTAAGGCATCTGTAAAAGCCAAATAAAAACAAACTTCATGTCCACTGTATGCAATATTCAGTTTATTATTTCCATCATTTTTTATTCTTTTAATTATATATCGTTGCCAGTAGCCTTAAAGCTATCTTTTCTTAATTATTTTAGAAATATTTAAGATTCCCTTGTGTACATCAATGATCTGTTAATGACTTAAAGTAGCTTACAGACTTTATGTTCACAGATTTAAAAACTCTTAAATTCTATAGAATCAAGTTAGAGTGTCATGAAAAAACTTCATAATCTTAAAACCCGTTAGAGACTATTGACATGAATTTTCTATGGCAAAATGTGCCATAGAAAATTTCAGCATATAAAATGAAATTAATAGTATTTTTCCTTCCAATGCACATGTAGGTATCTTTTCAATATAAGTACAAATTGATTCAAGAAATCCTGGGAAATTGAACTATGCAGATGACTGAAAATTGCCAGTATGGGTGTAGGCAATACTTCTGTGTGCCCGTTGAGTCTATGCCTCCTATACATAAAACTGCTTATTCCATACATCTTCTTCTCTGCAGAAGTAATTCTGACTCTACAGCTCCTGCTGAGCGGCAGCAGAAGTCATTTCTCACCAGCCTTGGCCGCAGCCCACCGGACTAAAGGTGGACACCTCATACAAACTGGACCATTCACTTTCTCTCTACCTAGGATTTAGAATTAGAATTCAAAGATTCTGTGTAGCCATGAAAGTCTGTGCTTCCCCAAAACTAGAACACCGAAGCAGAGAAAGCCACTGTGTAGAGACTGAAATTAGCCTATTTCCATAGAAAAGGAGAGCCAGAAAACTGCATAGTATCCGAGAGACAAAGATTCCCTTGTTTCTGTTGTTCCAGTTCTTTGTTCCTTCCTTTTTGGAGGAAGAACTATACTTCTTTACCTTTGATTGAGATGGCCTGTATTCTTCCGGTAAATTCTACTCTCTGTCCTTTCTTTTAAGCACCAGTTAATCTGATTGAGGTGTCTATTACTTGTAAGCAAAAGAAACTCATCTAATACAGCAGGCCAGAGGAAAACAAATTAAAATCTACCCTCAAGAAAAGAGGTAACAAGCCAAATAATTACCCCAAGTAAGATTCAAAACAGGAGTGGAAACTGGAAAATAAAATGCATTTCATTATTATACTGGGCTGTCAAGCCCAGTATTTTCTTAATTAAATAACATTTGTTTTAAAAAGCTCAGAGGACATCCTGAGCTGAATCCAAGTTTATCCATATCACTTCTGATCTTTGCCTTCTAAGAAAATGATTTAGATTCTTACTTCTGACACTTTCACTTTGAATCAGATTTCTACTTTAATACTCATGCTTTGAAAACTTTGAAATAACTCAAAATAGATGTATTAAAAAGTAGTGTTCTGAGATAGCACATGTCATCATGGAGTTCTGGATTTTATGCTTAAGGCAGGAATAATAAATATAGAATTGCATTAATCTTGTTCAAAGAACTTTCTGCAGCATCTCCTTCTGACAATTATATTTTACACCAAAGTCAAATTTAAATCAAATTTTTAAAAATTAAGAAGCATAGGAGACTTCATTCCTTACAGATCTAGGAGCTATAATAATGGTCTTATTTTTGGGGGAAATTTTAATCTTTAAAATAAGAACTAAGGCAGAAATAATCTCAATTAATTATGTTTCAAACCATTTAGACAAGCATAAGATATAAAAACATAACATATCTTCATTTATTAAGAAAAATTATATGTTCTCATTAACTTAATGATGTGGCCAACTTTCTATGAGTAGTACAATGTCAATTTTAAATTATAATGTTAGCAATGTGATTCATATACATATATATCACAGTTCATATATACATATATCACTATTTGTTAAGTTTTTGATAAAGTGCTAGCTTTAAATTAGTTCTCTTAAGAGTTTTCATAAAAGTGCAGAAATTGCTTTGTGATTTATGTTAAGAATAAATTTTACCCACATGTAAATTTCTCTTATTTCTTTCCTAGCCTGTCAATGCAGTGAATATTTTAATAATATATTCATAAGTTGATATTTTAAGTGCCATTAAAGAATCAGATCAACACTTTGCCATGAACAAATCTACAAATGCACACCGGAAAGAGTGAGTATGCTATTGTGAGCTCATTTCTTTTTCTGCTCAGCTTCCCCCACCCTTTATCTTCACATGCACAGTGATTCCATTTCCATATTAAACTTTGCACCATCTACCCAAAATTACTCGAGTTGAATGTAAGAATTCTATTTAATGTTTTATCATGTGATTAACTAAAATCTCTTAGACACATCTTCGGAATAAAACATTAAATATGACTATTAGTTATCTGCCTATTGTGTTAATGTTTTAGTGAAACTGTGCAGTTGGGGCAAAATGTGCCATAGAAAATTTCAGCTTATAAAATAAAGTTAATAATAGTAGATGCTTATAAAGAGCATATTGTGTTCCAGGTAGTATGCATTATAGGTATTAACTACTTAGTAGCCTGAAAAGTCTATGAGGTTTTGCACTATTTCAATTTTAAAGAAGAAGAAATTGTGTCACAACGAGAGTAAGTTGCATAGTCAGGGTGACAGAGCAAGTGACAGAGATGAGATTTGACCCAGGCAAATCTCCACTTTCAGTCTATCAGCTCACACAGGACGATATACATATACGCCCCTTCTTCCTACTCATGGTATCTCCTTTTAGCAGTAGGGAGGCCTTTGGTTTGTAGCTGGTAATAGAAAGCCAAACACAAATTAGCTTAAACAATATAGTGGTCACTATAATGCACTACCCAGACCCCCCCAATCAGAATTGAAGGCCATTGTTTCCCAATCACTAGGAATACTTCCAACAGACAACCTCATCTGTCAGCTCCCTTTGGGATTGCCTTGGCTGATTAAGTTGCCATGGCCAAGATCACATCACCTTTCAGGACAGTCCACACCCAGTTGATGTAGGAATATAAATGCTCAGCCTCCTTGCCCTAGCTCAGGACTACTTTGGAAGAACATGCCTCTTGTAGAGTTCTTTGCGGTTTGTCTGAGGCCTTTGTTGAGAGTGCATCACTGCCCAGTTTCTTCCTCCATGGGATCCTGCCTCCTTTCCTTTACACAGGTGTTGATCCCATAAACATTCCCTGACAAATTTCTTGCAGGCTAACCTTGATCTCCAAGTTTGCTTCCCAGGGAACCTAACTTGCAACACACAATAAAAGCAAACTTCTTTGGCCCATACAACTGGAAGTCCACAGGCAAGTCTGTCTTCCGAATTCATTTATTTAAGAGGCTAGGACTTAATTTCCTTCTGTTTTATGATCTGCCTTTTAGGACAGCTTTATGCAATGGCTGATTTCTTGCAATAGTGGAGAAATGGTTACAGCATTTCCAGTCATCACATTTGCACATGATCCCATCCAGAAAGATATTCCAAATAAACTTCACTGTGATTGGACTGCATTGCTCATAAGATAAGGCGTTGGAAAGTATTTATTGGCTTAAAAAAATGAATGTCCACCCCAGAAGCTTAAGGAAGAGTCACCATCGACTGGGTTATATTGAGAGAAGGGAGGATGGCCAAATGAAACTCTGAACACTGTTAAAAAGGGAGGATGAGTGGGTGTTGAACGTTGGGCAGGTGATAAACAGCATCTATAGTTCTCCACAATGGGGAGAAGAGAAAAAGAATAGGTCCCCTTTTTTTGTTTTCATTTTTCTCTATATTTTTCAACTGGGAAATATTCTCCTCACTTTTTTTTTCAGGTAACGCATGTTATCCATAGCTTAAAATTTATTTTGAGCAGAATGCCTTCCCTCTCATTCCAAAGATAAGTTCTCAGGTTTCTCCACTATCTTCCCACAGGGTATGTGTTCACCCTATGTATTTTATTTAATTATTTGTTTAATACTTATCTCTTCTAGAGAACAATGGATTCATTAAAGGCAGATCTTGGATATTGTTCATTACTGTATCCTCCTACAAATAACACTGGGCCTGACAAGAAAAGATATTCCATGTTTTGAAATGAATGCATACATTATTGAGTATCCTGGCTTTTCCTGGACATATTCCCAAAAGGTTGATAATGATGATGAAGGATCCGTAATTATAAGATCTCTACTGATGAGTACATGTCCATGGAGGAAAAAATAAATAAGATGCCAAGAGGAAGAAATCACACAACCATTCTACCGTGCCAGATGGTAACTTCCCAAAGAACCAAAAATGTAAGCACAGGTAATTGTTGACTGTTGAGTATGTACACATAAAGTGTTTATTCATAAATTAGTGAAGAGAGCCAGGTTCATTCATCCACATGCCTGGATTGCTGGTGGGAATTTAAAAGAGAACTATTCTGAGGAAAGCATTTTACAGAAGACAACAAGGTTTGATTTTAGTCTTTAGGTTCTAAATGAATTTGAGGTCATTATATAAATAGGAAACTCAAAGGAGTCTTTGCTTTTGGAGGATGGTTCATCATGAGTTTGTTTTTGAATGTGGGAAACTGAATGCAATTTAGGTGGACAAATGTAGAAGGCAAGAATCCCCAGTTTGTGACAGTTGATGGTTTCATTTTAAGAAAAATGTGCTTTGTCCGAAGAATGTTAGTTAATTAAGAATTCTGTTCGTAATCAAAGACACTGGTCTTGGGAGATCACACTTATCCATCTAGTGCTTAGTCACTTCAATTTATTCCTGGAAACCCTGCTGCTAAGTGAAAAAAGTCATGACATGAAGAAATATTTTCATTAATTTTAATAAGGAAAAATATGAGCTGGGTGTTGTGGCTCAACTTGTAGTCCCGGAACCCTGGGAGGCTGAGGCAGGAGGATTGTTTGAGCCCAGGAGTTCGAGAGCAGCCTGGACAACATAGTGAAAACCCATCCCACACAAAACACAAAAATTAGCCTGGTGTGGTGGTGTGTGCCTGTAGTCCCAGCTACTTGTGGGGCAGAGCCAGGAGGATCACTTGATCCTGGGAGGCGGAAGTCACAGTGAGCCAAGATTGTGCCACTGACTGCAGCCTGGGTGACAAGAGAGAGACCCTGTCTCCAAAGAAAAAAAAGAAAAGAAAAATATGATGTAGTATGATATAGTTCATCCTAACCCAAGATGTATAACTTTTACAGATAGAAAAGACAATAGCAAAAAAAAAAAACTTTATGCAAGTCATAAGCAAGTATTTGAAAATGAATAAACACAAGAGTTGGTATATGACCTTTAATAAAACAAATCTGTATTTTACTCACCAAAGAAGAAAACATGACTGGGTGACTGGCACAGAAGGTAGGTAAGGAAGTCATTCCCTGGAAAGTAAATTCATTTCTAAACAACTATTTAGACTTTACAGGCTCATTGTTATCTTGCACTCCACCTTTACTTTAATATAAACTTAAAGCACCTTTGTAGGTAAATAAAGACAAACACCAAAGCCCTTCAGAATAAGTGGGAAGAACACATACAACCAACACAAATATTTAGAGAAGATGCTACCTCTTCAAACTTCTTTCTTGTAATACACAGAAAAAAGAAAACCATTTGGGGTTCATTCAAAATTGAATAGGGCACAGTGCAATTTCGTTCCGTATGAACTTCTCTGGATAGAAACTATTGTGCCATGAAAACCAAAGAGTGTTTCATTGCCTGAAATAGTCATGTCAAAATACCATTTCTTATAGTATATTTAGTATGTTTAGGATAAAAAATTCATTATACTGAAAAAGGAGCCATTGTTTAACTTCTCAAGAGCCATTATAGCAACAAATAATTAACTGAAAAGTAGTTGTGCAAAATAAACCCCTACATGTTTGATTAATTATCTATATATCTTGTTATATTAGAATTTAATACATTAAGAAAATATATTGTCTAGTCACCATAAAGTGATTTTATTCCCAGTATATTTCTATTTTTGTGAAATAATCATCAATATCACACCTGGGTTTTTTTATCTTTTTTCTTTTTTTAATTTTAATTTTTCCGTAAGTTATTGCAGTACAGGTGGTATTTGGTTACATGAGTAAGTTCTTTAGTGGTGATTTCTGAGATTTTGGTGCACCCATCACCTGAGCAGTGAGCAGTATACACTGCACCCTATTTGTAGTCTTTTATCCCTTGCCTCCCCTCCCACCCTTCCGCACAAGTCGCCAAACACAATTGTATCATTCTTATGCCTTTGGGTCTCATAGCTTAGTTCCCACATATCAGTGAGAACATACAATGTTTGGTTTTCCATTCCTGAGTTACTGCACTTTGAATAATAGTCTCCAGTCTCATCCAGGTTGCTGCAAATGCTGTTAATTCATTCCTTTTTATAGCTGAGCAGTATTCCATTGTGTGTATATACATATATCACAGTTTCTTTTGTGATATATCACAGTAGTCCATTGTGTGTATGTGTGTATATGTGTGTGTGTGTGTATATATATGTGTGTGTATATATATATACACACACATATATATACACACACACACACACACATATATATATATATATATATATATATATATATATATATCACAGTTTCTTCATCCACTCATTGATTAATGGGCATTTGGTATGGTTCCACGATTTTGCAATTGTGAATTGTGCTGCTATAAGCATGCATGTGCAAGTATCTTTTCGTATAATGACTTCTTTTCCTCTGGGTAGATACCCAGTAGTGGGATTGCTGGATTAAATGGTAGTTCTACTTTTAATCTTTAAGGAATCTCCACACTGTTTTCCTTACTGGCTGTAATAGTTAACATTCCCACCAGCAGTGTAGAAGTGTTTCCTGATCACTGCATCCATGTCAACATCTACCGTTTCTTGATTTTTTGATTACGGCCATTCTTGCAGGAGTAAAGTGGTATTGCATTGTGGTTTGGATTTGAATTTACCTGATCATTAGTGATGCTGAGCATTTTTTCATATGTTTGTAGGCAATTTGTATATCTTCTTTTGAGAACTGTCTATTCATGTCCTTAGCCCGCTTTATGATGGGATTTTTTTTTTTTTTTCTGATTTGAGTTCATTGTAGATTCTAGATATTAGTCCTTTGTCAGATGTATAGATTGTGAAGATTTTCTTCCACTCTGTGGGTTGTCTGTTTACTCTGATGACTGTTCCTTTTGCTGTGCAAGAGTTCTTAAGTTCCAACCATTCATCTTTATTTTTATTGCATTTGCTTTTGGGTTCTTGGTCATGAAATCCTTGCCTAAGCCAATGTCTAAGAGAGTTTTCCCAATGTTATCTTCTAGAATTTTTATAGTTTCAGGTCTTAGGCTTGTGTCCTTAATCCATCTTGAGTTGATTTTTGTATAAGGTGAGAGATGAGGCTCCAGTTTCATTCTCCTACATGTGGCTAGCCAATTATCCCATTTGTTGAATAGTGTGTCCTTTCCCAACTTTATGGTTTTTGTTTGCTTTGTTGAAGATAAGTTGGCTGTAAGTGTTTAGGTTTATTTCTGGGTTCTCTATTCTGTTCCATTGGTCTATGTGCCTATTTTTATACCAGTACCATGCTGTTTTGATGAATATGGCCTTATAGTATAGTTTGAAATCAAGTAGTGTGATGCCTCCAGGTTTGTTCTTTTTGCTTAGTCTTGCTTTGGCTATGCAGGCCCTTTTTTGGTTCGGTATGGATTTTAGAATTGTTTGTTCTAATTCTGTGAAGACTGATGGTGGTATTTTGATGGGGATAGCATTGAATTTGTAGATTGCTTTTGGCAGCATGATAATCTTCACAATATTGATTCTACCCATCCATGAGCATGGGATGTGTTTCCATTTGTTTGTATCATCTGTGATTTCTTTCAGCGGTGTTCTGTAGTTTTACTTGTAGAGGTCTTTGTCTCCTTGGTTAGGTATATTCCTAAGTATTACTATTTTTTTGCAGCTATTTTAAAAGGGGTTGAGTTCTTAATTTGATTCTCCACTTGGTTGCTCTTGTTGTATAGAAGACCTACTGATTTGTGTACGTTAATCTTGTATCTGGAAATCTTCCTGAATTCTTTTATCAGCTCTATGAGCTTTCTGGAGGAGTCTTTAGGATATTCGAGGTAAACAATCATATCATCAGCGAACAGTGACAGTTTGACTTCCTCTTTACCGATCTGAATGTCCTTTATTTCTTTCTCTTGTCTGATTGCTCTGCCTAGGACTTCTGGTACTATGTTGAAGAGGAAGAGTGGGCATCCTTGTCTTGTTCCAGTTCTCATAGTGAATGCTTTCAACTTTTCCCCATTCAGTATTATGTTGGCTGTGGGTTTGTCAGAGAGAGATTTTATTACATTGAGGTATAGCCCTTGTATGCGGATTTTGCTGAGTGTTTTAATCATAAATGGATGCTGGATTTTGTCAAATGCTTTTTCTGCATCTATGGAGATGATCATGTGTTTTTTGTTTTTAATTCTGTTTATGTGGTGTATCACATTTATTGACTTGTGTATGTTAAAACATCCCTGCATCCCTGGTATGATACCCACTTGATTATGGTGGATTATCTTTTTGATATGTTGTTGGATTCAGTTAGCCAGTATTTCACTAAAAATTTCAGCATCCGTGTTCATCAAGGATATTGGTCTGTAGTTTTCTTTTTTAGTTATGGCCTTTCCTGGTTTTGGTAGTAGAGTGATGCAGGCTTCATAGCATGAATTAGGGAGGGTTCTCTCTTTCTCTATGTTGTGGAATAGTGTCAAAAGGATTGCTACCAATTCTCTTTGAATGTCTACTAGAATTCTGCTGTGAATCCTTCTGGTCCTGGACTTTTTGGTTGGAAATTTTTAAAATTTTAAATTACCATTTTAATCTTGTTGCTTGTTATCGGTATGTTCAGGGTATCTAATTCTTCCTGATTTAAGCTAGGAGGGTTGTATTTTTCCAGGAATTTATCCATCTCTACTAGGTTTTCTAGTTTATGCACATAAAGGTGTTCATAGTAATCTTGAATGGTTTTGTGTTTCAGTGATGTCAGTTGTAATATCTCCTGTTTCGTTTTTTAATGAGGTTATTTGGATTTTCTCTCTTCTTTTCTTGGTTAATCTTGCTAATGGCCTATGAATTTTATTTATCTTTTCAAATAACAAGCCTTTTGTTTCATTTATCTTTTGTATTATTTTGTTGTTGTTGTTTAAATTTCATTTAGTTCTGCCCTGATCTTGGTTATTTCCTTTCTTCTGCTGGGTTTGGGTTTGGTTTGTTCTTGTTTCTATAGTTCCTTGAGGTGTGACCTTAGATTGTCAGTTTGTGCTCTTTCATTCTTTTTGATGTAGGTGTTGAGGGCTATGAACTTTCCTCTTCACCCCACCTTTGCTGTATCCCAGAGGTTTTGATAGGTTGTGTCATTATTGTTGTTCAGTTCGAAGAATTTTTTAATTTCCATCTTGATTTCATTTATGACCCAATGCTCATTCAGGAGCAGGTTACTTTATTTCCATGTATTTGCATGGTTTTCCTTTTGGAGTTGATTTCTAGTTTTATTCCACTGTGGTCTGAGAGTGCTTTATATAATTTCAATTTTCTTAAATTTATTGAGGCTCATTTTGTGGCCTATCTTATGGTCTATCTTGCAGAAAGTTCCATGCATTGTTGAATAGAATGTATATTCTCTGGTTGTTGGATGAAATAGAGTTGATTTCCAGTTTTATTCCACTGTGGTCTGAGAGAGTGCTTGATTTAATTTCAATTTTCTTAAATTTATTGAGGCTCGTTTTGTGGCCTATAATATGGTCTGCCTTGCAGAAAGTTCCATGCGCTGTTGAATAGAATGCGTATTCTCTGGTTGTTGGATGAAATATCCTGTATACATCTGTTATGTCCATTTGTTCCAATGTATAGCTTAAATCCATTGTTTCTTTGTTGACTTGCCGTCTTGATGATCGGTTTAGTAGTGTCAGTGGCGTACTGAAGTCCCTCACTATTATTGTGTTGCTGTCTATCTCATTTCTTAGGTCACTAGTAATTGTTTTATAAATTTGGGAGCTCCAGTGTTAGGTGCATGTATGTTTAGAATTGTGATGTTTTCCTGTTGGACAAGGCCTTTTACCATTATATGGTGTCCCTTTTTGTCTCTTTTAACTGTTGCTGCATTAAAGTTTGTTTTGTCTGATATAAGAACAGCCACCCCTGCTTGCTTTTGGTGTCCATTTGCATGAAATGCCTTTTTCCACCCCTTTACTTTATGTGGGTTTTTATGTCCTTATGTGAGTCCTTCTCCTGAAGGGCAGAGAGTTGGTTGGTGAGTTCTTATTCATTCTGCAGTTCTGTATTTTTTAAGTGGAGCATTTAGGCCATTTACATTCAATGTTAGTATTGAGAGGTGAGGTACCCTTGCATTCATCATGCTATTTGTTACCTGTCTACCTTGTTTTCTTTGTTTGTTTTTCCTTTTAACTTGTATTTTTCTTTTATAGTTTCTATGTGACTTATGCTTTAAAGAGGTTCTGTTTTGATGTGTTTCCAGGATTTGTTTCAACATTTAGAGCTTCTTTTAGGAGTTGTTATAGTGGTGGCTTGGTAGTGGTGAATTCTCTCAGCACTTGTTTGTCAGAAAAGGACCGCATCTTTCCTTCATATATGATGCTTAGTTTCACTGGATACAAAATTCCTTTTTTTTTTTTTTTTGAGATGAAGTCTCACTCTGTCACCCAGGCTGGAGTGCAGGGGCACAATCTCTGCTCACTGCAACCTCCGCCTCCTGGGATCAAGTTATTCTCCTGCCTCAGCCTCCACATAGCTGGGATTATAGGTGCCCACCACCATGACCAGCTAAGTTTTATATTTCTAGTACAGATGGGGTTTCACTGTGTCGGCCAGGCTGGTCTCAAACTTTTGACCTCGTGATCTGCCTGTCTCGGCCTTCCAAAGTGCTGGGATGACAAGCGCGAGCCACCGCGCCCAGCCTGGATACAAAATCATTGGCTGATAATTGTTTTGTTTGAGGAGGCTGAAGATAGGGCCCCAATCCCTTCTAGCTTGTAGGGTTTCTGCTGAGAAATCTAAGGTCAATCTGATAGGTTTTCCTTATGGGTTACCTGGTGCTTTTGTCTCACAGCTCTGAAGATTCTTTCCTTCGTCTTGTCTTTAGATAACTTGATGACAACGTGCCTAGGTGATGATCTTTTTGTGATGAATTTCCCAGGTGTTCTTTGTGCTTCTTGTATTTGGATGTCTAAGTCTCTAGCAAGGCTGGGGAAGTTTTCCTCAATTACTCCCCAAAATATGTTTTCCAAATTTTAGATTTCTCTTCTTCCTCAGGAACACTGATTATTCTTAGTTTTGGTCAAGTAACATAATCGCAGATTTCTTGGAGGCTTTGTTCATATTTTCTTATTTTTTTTCTTTGTCTTTGTTGGATTGGGTTAACTTGAAGACCTTGTCTTCGAGCTCTGAATTTCTTTCTTCGACTTGTTAAAGCCTATTGTTGGGACTTTCCAGAGCATTTTGCATTTCCTTTTTTTTCTTTTTGAGATGGGGTCTCACACTGTCGCCGAGGCTGGAGTGCAATGTCGCAATCTCGGCTCACTGCAACCTCCGCCTCCTAGGTTCAAGCAATTCTCTTACCTCAGCCTCCCGAGTAGCTGGGATTACAGGCACCCACCAGCACGCCTGGCTAATTTTTTGTATTTTTAGTAGAGACGGGGTTTCACTATGTTGGTCACGCTGGTCTCCAACTCCTGACCTCATGATCCGCCTGCCTCGGCCTCACAAAGTGCTGGGATCATAGGCGTGAGCCACCGTGCCCAGCATTTTGCATTTTGCATTCCTATAATTGTGTCCAATATTTCCTGAATTTTTAATTTTTTTTTCTTTAAGCTATCTATTTTCTTGAATATTTCTCCCCTCACTTCTTGTATCATTTTTTGGATTTCCTTGCATTGGGCTTCACCCTTCTCTGGTGTCTCTCTGATTAGCTTAATAACTAACCTCCTGAATTCTTTTTCAGGTAAATCAGGGATTTCTTCTTGTTTCAGATCCATTGCTGGTGAACTAGTGTGATTTTTGGGGGGTGCTAAAGAGCCTTGTTTTGTCACATTACCAGAGCTGGTATTCTCATTCCTTCTCATTTCGGTAGGCTCTGTCGGAGGGAAGGCCTAGGGCTGAAGGCTATTTTTCAGATTCTTTTGTCCCACAGGGTGTTCCCTTGATGTAGTACTCTTCCCCTTTCCCTATGGATATGGCTTCCTGTGAGCTGAGCTGCAGTGATTGTTATATCTCTTCTGGGTCTAGCCACACAGCAAGTCTGTCTAGCCCCAAGCTGGTACTGGGGGTTGTCTGCATAGAGTCCTGTGATGTGAACCATCTATAGGTCTCTCAGCCATGGATGCCAGCACCTGTTCCAGTGGAGGTGGCAGGGGGTGAAATGGACTCTGTGAGTGTTCTTAGCTTTGGTGATTTAATGCACTAATTTTGTGCTGATTGGCCTCCTACCAGGAAGTGGCGCTTTCCAGACAGCATCAGCTGTGGTAATATGAAGAGGAACTGGTGGTGGGCAGGACCCTAGAAATCCCAAGATTATATGCCTTTTGTCTTCAGCTACCAGGGTGGATAGGGGAAGGCCCATGAGGTGGAGGCAGGGCTAGGCGTGTCTGAGCTCAGACTTTCCTTGGGCGGGTCTTGCTGTGGCTGCTGTGGGAGATGGGGATAAGGGTCCCAGGTCAATGGAGTCATGAATCTAGGTGGATTATGACTGCCTCTGCTGAGTCATGCAGGTTGTCAGGGAAGTGGGGAAAACCTGGCAGTCATAGGCCTCACCCAGCTCCCATGCAAACTAAAGAGCCAGTCTCACTCCCACCGTGCCCCCCGCTCCAACAGCTCCGAGTTTGTTTCCAGGCGGTAGGCAAGCCAGGCTTGAGAACTTGCCCCAGGCTACCCGCCTAGGTTCTTCCCCCACCTGTGAAGTCTGCACACTGGATTCATGCACTCCTCTGAGTTCTGGTGAGGAGGCTTCTCGCCCAGTTGAAATTGTTACAAAATTCAGCTAGAGATTTCCTCCTCTCCCTATGGTGTTTTTCTCTGCTCCTCTGGCCATCCTCCAGAAGGATCCCTGTGGTGCCAGGCAGGAATGGCCTGCTTGGGGACATAGAGAGCTTCCAGGGTTTTCCCGCTGCGTTCTCCACTCCTGTATTTCACTCCGCTCTCTAGATTGAATCAGCTCCAGGTAAGGTCAGAACTTCTCTCCCAAACAGAGCTTCAGCTTCCCCAGTGGGGATGTGTGCTCGGGAGGGGAGGATCTCTGTTTCCCACTTCCGCAGTTGGGGCACTCACAGTATTTGGGGTGTTTCCAGGGTCCTGCATGAGCAGTCCTCTTCCTTCAGAGGGTCTGTGGTTCTTCCTGGGATTCCTGGTTTGTTCTTGCAGTTGACCTGGAGCTAAAATCCACGATGCGCTCCTCTGCACGCTGCTCTGTCTGTCCAAATCAGATCTGCAATCTAGTCCTGCCTCCCGTTACGCCATGATGATCCAATCCATGCTCTTGGTTTTACGTATGGTAGTGACGCACTCATTCCCTTAGAATTTCATATTCAAACAAGATTCATTGCATGCCTACAATTTTCCAAGCATTGTATTAGATGTCGTATGCAAAATTATGACAAGTAGTGTAAAAATATGTGGAGTAGTGTAATTCTAATTAGCTTTCAAAAGCCAGATTAAATCTAAGTTTTACTTCAAGCTCATATGACCATCTCTGTTCTATTTCTGTAATTGTTTAACTTTTCAGTGCAAGTTTTTGAAAATAACATCAAGGCAAAAAAAGAGCAAAACATCATAGGTTTACAGCACAATTAATATTTTACAAAGTAAATAAAGCACCTAATAATTAATCCCCATATTATTGGAACTCCAGAAATGCCGCAATGGCCCATGTGTAACTGTCCCTTAGAAAGATAACCAGCCTCCTGACTTCTCACACCATAGGCAGTTTGGAATAAGTGTAATCATACAGTTTATACAAGAAAGAAGTATATGTCTTTCACTCAATTTATGTTGAGCGAAATATTTTTATACATTGTAATAACTAAGTAATCACTATTGTACTGTATTCCATTAGAGTAATATAGAATTTATTTTTTCACGTTACTATGTGTAGTTACTATTTTCCAGCTTGGGTTAGTAAGAATACATCTGATATTACTATTCACATACAAGTTATATATTTAATTTATGTACAATTCATGTAGAGATATGTTTTTGTTTGTTTTTGAGAAAATACCTAAGAATGCAATGGCTGGGTCAATGGTGAGCATGTATTTAAACTGATAGGAAAATGACTAAATGTTTGCCAAAGTGACTATACCATCTTCCATTTTGATTGGTTATGTTATTGTAAATTTCCATTAGTTTCAGTTGTCCACATTCTCTCAAACACTTGGTGTGGTCAATCTTTTAATAAAATCCACCCTAAAGGGTATTTAATGCTATCTCCACGTGGTTTTAATTTGTGTTTCTCTGATGATTAATAAAGTTGAGCACTCTATCATGTGCTTAGCTGCCATTTTTATATCTATCTTTTTAAAGTTTCTGTTCAAATAGTTTGCACATGGAAAAAAAAAACAGAGACGAGTGGTTTCTCTACTTACAATCAAATTGTAAGAGTTAGTCCTATATTCTAGACAGAAGTTTTTCACATATATGTTTCAATAATATTTTCTGCCAGTTCTGGCTTGCTTTTTAATTTTCTTAATTAATAAGAAATAAATGTAACTTCTGCCCCATATGTCATCGTGAGGCAGAAATTAAGTTTATCTATTTTTTAATCATCCATTGTTTATTTCTTCATAAGAAATATTGCCCCCCTAGTGTTTTGATTTAGAAGCTTTAGTGTTTAACTTTTATGTTTTTATATACAGCAGTATACTTCCATTTGTCGCCATCCAGTTCTTCATGATACTATTGCCATATATGTTTATTTTACATATGTTTTAAATCAAAAACACTTGCCATTCGGCCAGGTATAATTTTTTAAAATAAGCCTTTTTTACTTATCCATATATTTATGGTTTCCTGTGTTTTTTATGCTTTCAAATAGACCCGCAGTTTCTTCTCATATCACTCACCTTGAGGAATGATGAAGAAGCTTAACATTTTCTTAATGCTGTTGTCTTGACAAATTTTCTTACCTTTAGATTATATGAAGTCTTTGTTTTACCGTATTTTTAAAGGCTATGGCCCATAGGTTTAGATTTCTATGTGGCTTTTTTCTCTTTGATCCTTAAAATGGTCATTCCATTGCCTTCTGATTTATGATGTTTCTAATAAGAAGTCAAATATTAGTATTTTAATTTTTCTCCTATATATAAAATCTTCCTTTTATTCCCTGGCTGCTTTTAATACTTCCTCATTGGCTTTGATTTTTGAAAATTTGACCAGAGTTAGATTTCCTTTTTTAAAAAAAAATTTATTATTTTTTAAAATTTCTGTGGGTACATAGTAGGTGTATGTATCTACGGGGTGCATGAGATGTTTTATGTAGGCATGCAATGTGAAATAAGCACATCATAGGGAATGGGATGGCCCTACCCCAAGCATTTATTCTTTGAGTTCCAAACAATCCAATTACACTCTTTAACTTATTTAAAATACACAATTAGGTTATTATTGACTATAGTTACACTATTGTGCTATCAAATAGTAGGCCTTATTTATTCTCTTTTTTTAATAGTATACAATATGCTTTTTGGAACGGTATTTTATGTTTTACCAGATTTGGAAGATCCCTATTTTCTATCTGCTTCTTCAGTTACATACACAGTAGACAGCATAATTGTTTTTCCTATAATTCACAGATGCATACATCTATTTTCTAGTATTTTTCCTTTCTGTTCTTACATATATTTCATGTCTTCTGATCTGTCTTTAAGCTTACCGAATTATTTCTTCTTCACTATCTAATCTTGACTGGAGCTGCACAGAAAAATTTTCATTTTAGATATTTTAATTCTTGGTTGTTGAATGCTTAGTACTTGAATGTTTTGGTACTGTTTTATATTTTTCATTTCTCTGTTGAGTTTCTCCATTGGTCATTTATTTTGTACACCTTTCCATTAAAACATTGAACATTTTAATAATAGCTGTTTTAAAGTTCTTGGCAGTTCATTCTAACATATACAGGATGTCTGAGACTATTTGCACTGACTACTTTTTCTCATAATGGTGGTTCATCTTTTCTTTTTGGGGGAGTACAGTATAGTTACTCATTATAGTGATATTCTCAATCTTGCGGATACTATATTTTCAGAGTCTAAATTATGTTTTATTTCTTTAACAGTTACTGAGTTGTACAGATTTATCCTGTTGAAGAGTGACTTTAAGCTTTTTTAGAGTGAGTTTTAAGTAGACTTACTGGTGAGGTTTGACCTTCCTACAGAATAGACTGAATCCTTGGTGAGTTTAGAAAGGCTTTTATCCAGTCTCGCTAGTCTGAAAACCAATGTCTTCCAGCATTGCATATTTCTTTCTTTCTTTATTTTTATTTTCAGTTCACAGACCTTCAGTAGCTGTTCTCTGCCCAGTCTTGTAGTGTTTCACACACGCATATGAGTGACTGGCTAAAGACTCAAGTGTAACCTTATGCAGATTTCTAAGATTTTTTCTCTGAACGGATTTCTTGTCTCCACTATGCTGTCCTACAGATTCCAACACCCTCAATGACCCCAAATTTTGATTTCTATTTTCTCTACTCGATGGGATCCTTGGTTTCTGTTTATTTCCCTGTTCCACATTTTGGAAACTTTCTCCACCTAAAAAGCAGCAACGAAAGTTGAATACATCTTGTGCATTTCACGCTTCTTAAGGATCTCTGTCATAAGCTACCTATAATTCCATATCCGAGTATACTGTCTTCATAGATTTTGTCCAGGTTTACAGTGTTTATGCAGGTAAGACATTCCCATTACTCCATCACAGTTAAAATAAAAATCTGTCCATATTAATATTTTTGGCATTGTTTCTGTCATGAGACATTTGACTTAATAGTTTGACCTCTTATTTGACTATTCCAGCTGCTCTTTAATACAATTCTCTTTTTGAAATAAAGCTCAGAGTTTTGCTTATGCCATATTAAATTCATATTGAAACTCACACTATAAGCCTTTCTAAATGCCTAAGATAAATCTAATAATTTTTGGAATGTGAGGAAAAGCACATAGAAATTAAATTTATTTATATGCATTTTTCATTTAAAAAATTCCCTGAAACTGAGAGACTATAGTCTTTCCTAATTACTATTTGGCAACTGAAACAACTCAATGTCATACCATTTTAGAAAGAATAATACGTGAATGACAGGACTTTTAAGGGAACTACTGGTGGTCACTGTAAAATATCTTGAAATGTATGGGGTAAGTTTATCGAGTCAAATAAAAATCTGGTGGTACATATGTCTTTACTGCCTGCCACGGTATCTAACAAAGTTCAAGAATCATTGATATTCATTGGCTGAGTGATGGAAATAAAGTCAAGAGCTCACACTACTGGAATACTATCAGTTTCTACAATAGATGAATCATTCTTTATCCCATCTGTCAGAGCCTGCTCAGCAAGAATTTAGAGAATTTGAATGGAAGATGAAGTGAAAGTGACACAATGAATTCCATGTATTATATAATATTCAGGTAATACACCTTTATTTGGCAATGGGTGACTGAATCGAATCATAGGCTCAGCGTGGTGGCTCATGCCTGTAATTCCAGCATTTCGGGAGGCCAAGACGGCAGGATTGCTTGAGGCCAGGAGTTCAAAGCCAGCCTTGTCAACATAGTGAGACTCTGTTTCTACATAAGAAAAATGAAAAAGAAAAAACTAGCCAGGCACGATGGCATGAGCATGCAGTCCCAGCTATTTAGAATACTGAGGCAAAAGATCACTTGAGCCCAGGAGTTCCAGGCTGTAGTGAGCCATGATTACACCACTGCACTCCAGCCTAGGCAACAGAGCAAAACCTTGTCAAAGAAAAGGAAAAAAAAAAAACCCCCAAACAAACAAACAAAAATCCTCAAACCAGACCCATGTACATGAGAGCTATAGAAAATATAAAAATAATGATAATATAACCCAATTCCTTCTTTTAACAAAGGAGAAAAGCAGGATAAGAAAGACATCGTAGCCTAGGAGGAACAGGAAGTTTGGTGTGAGATAGTTCTAATATACAATGTTGACTGCACTACTTACTAGCTATATTGAATCACACAAGCCCATTAATATCTCCAGGATTTAGTTTCCTCATTCCTAAAATGTGTACTGCACTGTTAAACTTACAGAGTTATTATGAAGAAGAGCACTCAAGTACTTGGAATTCACTTGGAACGAAGTCCAAACTTTAAAAAACTTATATTTTCTTTCTATTTTCTTTGCCCAAAGACACATCATAAGTAATTGGCAGTCAGCTTCACAATTCAGACCCAGCGTCCTTTTTATACACACACTGTACTCCACAATGGATCAAAGTCTTTTCCTATTTAGCAACTCGCCGATGAAGGACACAGACAAGTGATACAGGTATACATATTTTTAATACGTATATGACAAAAATAGCATTATATAGTGAAATTGCAAAAATTTTGTTGCAAGAAAAATTTTGAGTACTTTTCAAAGGACCTACTTCTACATTTACAAACTATTTTTCATGTCTGATTAATGAGAAACTTTGGAAACAATTTAATCTATCCAAGGATGTGAATGTTAGTTTCTGTTTTTCAAGCCTGATTACAGAAGAACTTCTAAAGCAGTTTAATCTGTTCAGGAATGCTAAACAAATATGTCAACATTCATTTTGCATTTATGTCTGTAGCAGTTAAAGGAAGAAATGTGGAAATAAACAGAATTTAGTATTTTCTCTCCATCTTTTCTTTTTTAAGAACTAAGAGACTCCAGTGCATTTTATTTTCTATAGAGGATCCAAACTCCTTAATGAGATAAATTCATTTCAGGTTGAAGTTTTTAGTAGCCTTACCAAGCAGTTTATGGGTTGGCACTCTGCCACAAAGTGATCTATAACCTCATAGTTCACTATTATGCAAATACTAATTTGGCAAGAAGACATGTGTTCTATGATTTTTCTCTAAGGATAATCACATATTTCAAATTTCAAATACAAAATTATGTTTGATATTTAATTTGAACATGTCTTACTTTTAAAAATAAATAATATAAAATCTGTCCTGTCGTACATTGGTTGAGAAAGTGTTTTTCTTTTTGTGTATTTTCAGGTTTAGTGCTTTATATCTGCAGGACGTATGACTCTCAGACACATATACTTACATGTGCCTGCTGGATATATACATAATTTTGAAGCTTCTCTTGAGAGAAACATAAGACATTGTTTCAACAGAAACAGAGCAGGTTAGAAAAATTATTGTCAGTCAGTAGACACGTCTCAAAATTGTTAAAATTCGTATGTCCAATCATCATTAATTATACAAAATGAGGCTGACAAGTTCACATGCATTCAACCGTGTTGTACAGGGAATTATTACTGATGAATGACAGATGAAACGTAATGAAGATTGGATGTGAGTAATTAATCCAGGAAAGGTCCACTTTAGGAAAAAAGTTGTTCTTTCACTCTTCTTAAATTTAGCCAATAGGGCTCAGCACCACAGCTGTGGTAGATAACATTTCCCTTTGCTCTTGTATCCACAGAGCTATTCTGATGTAGATATGGCCCATTGTCAAATCTCAATGGTGTCAAGTCATGCTGAACAATAGTTTTAGTAAGTTTTAATACCTGGAAATATACCAAACACTGTGGACTATTTACAGTTTTTCTAACAATCAAATGCCTGACAAACTTTATTTCAATGGTCTGGGTAAATGAGCACACACATTAAACAAGATGTATTACTTAAAATTCATTGCAAATACGTAGATTGTTTTTGGGAAGATTTTCAATATCAAATTAAATTGCATAATAAATCACCTCCAAAGAATTCACTGAGTTTATCATGTAGAATAATGAAATGTGCAATATATGAAGTGAAACATCTCATATTTTAACCTTTATGCTAAGTGAAAATAGCAGGTAGAGGTAGAACTGTGTTTATAAAAGTGTTTTCCTAAGGTATTGAGAGGAAAATGCAGGCCTAGTGTGACATATTATTTATTCCCTAGACTCTGTTTGCCACATGCCAAGTAAAATTCACTATATTGCCAACTTCGTTGAATTTTCTCTCACTGAAGCAGTCAGGGTCAGAATCATATGAAAGAATGCCATTTGGTATGGTTTAAAGGATTTCAAAGGCCAATCCAAAAATATATTCTCCACTCACTATCGTTGTAACTGACATTGCAATCATTTCTAAGTCTCTGTGCTAAATTTATTGCCTATCCATTAACTCATGTTTCCAATCATGTAACCATTTATTCATTCACTGTCCACTCATTCAGACATACATACATTTATGCCTGAGCACATCTATTTATGCCTGTATTCATTTTTAAATTTAACAAAATTTGCATAGTGTGCTTACATGATGAGAGATATAGCAAGAACGCAACAACAATAACAAAAACTGCCAAAGTCTCTGCCCTCATGGAACTTGAAGTCTAGAGAAGGATTCAGATAGTAAAGAAATAATTATAATGTAGCATGTTTAATGAAATGAAATGTACAGTACATCCAGGAATTGAGAAACAGTCTGAAGGGCCTGCGTAGAACTTCTTCATGAAAAGATGTGTAAGCTGAGGCCAAGAAAATGGTTATATGGAACCAAGTTCAAGGAGGGAAGACACGGGTTGGGAGGAAAAAAGACAGTCAAGATTTCTGTAACTTTTTTCAAACTATCTATATAATAATGATCATCATCAATGTTGATTGTAGTCTTCTCTATCCCTGATATATCAAACTATTTCCTTAAATACTAAAATTAATTATGACAATCTTTATTTTTACAGATGACAGGACAGGAGAAGAGAGGTTATATGGTTATGTGTCCAAAATCATGGCCTGTGTGGGTTTGATCCTGTCATCATGTTGCTAACTGGTTATTACAGAAAACCAAATACCACATGTTCTCCCTTATATGTGGAAGCTAAACAGTGAGAACACATGGACACCAAGAAAGGAACAACAGACACTGGGGCCTACTTGAGGGTGAAGGGTGGGAGGGGACTGAAAAACTACCTATTGGGTACTATGCTTATTACCAGAGTGACAAAATAATTTGTACACCAAACCCCCGTGACATGCAATTTACCTATGTAACAAACCTGCACGTGTACCCCTGAACCTAAAATCAAAGTTAAAAAAATAAAAATAAATAAAATCATGGCCTGAACAACTCCGAAGCCCACCATTGCCACTCTTTACCACTGGCCTCTTTTGAAAGGCTCACAATATTGAGTTACCCTAAACAGCCAAGCCTGATAGTTCTCTGGCTTTTACATTCCTCATCTGGCAGGTTTCTAAAGTCATACAAGTCTAGGATTGTGGTGTTAGGCCCTCGAAAGCAGGTGTATGTGAGAGCCTACTCTATCATGGTGTGGTATAATGGGGAAGACGTTGGAGGGATTCATATGAATTCTGAGGGAAAGTAGGGAGGTTTCAGGCTGGAGGAATAGTGTGAGCTTAAGAGAAGTATTGTTCACAATGGGAAGTATAGAAAGATGAAACAAAGCCACACCTACCTACTTGTTTTGCCTTAAGCATAACTGCAACTTAGTCTACTTTCTTTTTTTTTATTTTTATTTTATTATTATTATACTTTAAGTTTTAGGGTACATGTGCACAACGTTCAGGTTAGTTACATATGTATACATGTGCCATGCTGGTGCGCTGCACCCACTAACTTGTCATCTAGCATTAGGTATATCTCCCAGTGCTATCTCTCCCCGCTCCCCCCACCCCACAACAGTCCCCAGAGTGTGATGTTCCCCTTCCTGTGTCCATGTGTTCTCATTGTTCAATTCCCACCTATGAGTGAGAATATGCGGTGTTTGGTTTTTTGTTCTTGCAATAGTTTACTGAGAATGATGATTTCCAGTTTCATCCATGTCCCTACAAAGGACATGAACTCATCATTTTTTATGGCTGCATAGTATTCCATGGTGTATATGTGCCACATTTTCTTAATCCAGTCTATCATTGTTGGACATTTGGGTTGGTTCCAAGTCTTTGCTATTGTGAATAGGGCTGCAATAAACATACCTGTGCATGTGTCTTTATAGCAGCATGATTTATAGTCCTTTGGGTATATACCCAGTAATGCGATGGCTGGGTCAAATGGTATTTCTAGTTCTAGATGCCTGAGGAATCGCCACACCGACTTCCGCAATGGTTGAACTAGTTTACAGTCCCACCAACAGTGTAAAAGTGTTCCTATTTCTCCACATCCTCTCCAGCACCTGTTGTTTCCTGACTTTTTAATGATCGCCTTTCTAACTGGTGTGAGATGGTATCTCATTGTGGTTTTGATTTGCATTTCTCTGATGGCCAGTGATGGTGAGCATTTTTTCATGTGTCTTTTGGCTGCCTAAATGTCTTCTTTTGAGAAGTGTCTGTTCATATCCTTTGCCCACTTTTTGGTGGGGTTGTTTGTTTTTTTCTTGTAAATTTGTTGGAGTTCATTGTAGATTCTGGATCTTAGCCCTTTGTCAGATGAGTAGGTTGCGAAAATTTTCTCCCATTTTGTAGGTTGCCTGTTCACTCTGATGGTAGTTTCTTTTGCTGTGCAGAAGCTCTTGAGTTTAATTAGATCCCATTTGTGAATTTTGCCTTTTGTTGCCATTGCTTTTGGTGTTTTAGACATGAAGTCCTTGCCCATGCCTATGTCCTGAATGGTAATGCCTAGGTTTTCTTCTAGGATTTCTATGGTTTTAGGTCTAACGTTTAAGTCTTTAATCCATCTTGAGTTGATTTTTTATAAGGTGTAAGGAAGGGATCCAGTTTCAGCTTTCTACATATGGCTAACCAGTTTTCCCAGCACCATTTATTAAATAGGGAATCCTTTCCCCATTGCTTATTTTTCTCAGGTTTGTCAAAGATCAGATAGTTGTAGATATACAGCATTATTTCTGAGGGCTCTGTTCTGTTCCATTGATCTATATCTCTGTTTTGGTACCAGTACCACGCTGTTTTGGTAAAAACTCTCAATAAATTAGGTATTGATGGGACGTATCTCAAAATAATAAGAGGTATCTATGACAAACCCACAGCCAATATCATACTGAATGGGCAAAAACTGGAAGCATTCTCTTTGAAAACTGGCACAAGACAGGGATGCCCTCTCTCACCACTCCTATTCAACGTAGTGTTGGAAGTTCTGGCTAGGGCAATTAGGCAGGAGAAGGAAATAAAGGGTATTCAATTAGGAAAAGAGGAAGTCAAATTGTCCCTGTTTGCAGATGACATGATTGTATATCTAGAAAACCCCATTGTCTCAGCCCAAAATCTCCTTAAGCTGATAAGCAACTTCAGCAAAGTCTCAGGATACAAAATCAGTCTACAAAAATCACAAGCATTCTTATACACCAACAACAGATAAACAGAGAGCCAAATCATGAGTGAACTCCCATTCACAATTGCTTCAAAGAGAATAAAATATCTAGGAATCCAACTTACAAGGGACGTGAAGGACCTCTTCAAGGAGAACTACAAACCACTGCTCAAGGAAATAAAAGAGGATACAAACAAATGGAAGAACATTCCATGCTCATGGGTAGGAAGAATCAATATTGTGAAAATGGCCATACTGCCAAGGTAATTTATAGATTCAATCCCATCCCCATCAAGCTACCAATGACTTTCTTCACAGAATTGGAAAAAACTACTTTAAAGTTCATATGGAACCAAAAAAGAGCCCGCATCGCCAAGTCAATCCTAAGCCAAAAGAACAAAGCTGGAGGCGTCACACTACCTGACTTCAAACTATACTAACAAGTCTACTTTCTAATGGAAACTGGTTGGTACTACAATAGTACACTTTAATTATAGTGAAATATAGCATTTTCTATACTAACTCAAAATTTTCAAAGGCATAATTTAACATAACACCAAACAGGTAAAAAGTAATTTAGGAGAAACCTAAATTATTAAGACATAATGAATTCATAGATACAGGTATAGATAATAGAGCTATAACAATAGCTATGTATAACATATATGTAGCTGTAAGATATAGATAACATCATGATCTACGTAGATATCAGGTGCATAGTGGAATGAGGACAGCCAGCATACCCTGATTGAAATTCTGACTCTTTTACTTTCTAATATTTGACTTTAGGTAAATCATATCATTCCACTAAGCCTCAGTTTTCATGACTGTAAAGTGTAAATATAAATTCCTATCTGAAAGAATTTAATTAAAAAATATAGATAGATGTAAGAACATAGTTCAGTATCTACTATCTTTGTAACATTCAATATCTGACAAATAATATTATTACTGTAAATTTACCAGCCTTCCACTGAGCAAGGTGCCATCAACCTTAATGAAAGTAAGCGTATAAAATAAAATATTTGCAACATTTCCCTTTACCTCTCTCATAAACATACATAATCCCTGTCTCTCTCATACATATATAGGCATATCCAGAATATGTGAGGAACTAGGATTCAATAGAATAAAGACAATTGATCTCATAAAAATATTAAAAAATGAACATCAAATTTATCAAAGGAGAAATAATTCAAATGGCTAACAAGTATAAATGATTGGAAAAATGCAAATTAAAACAATGGAATATCGGAATGAGTGAAAATACATAATGTTGACTCAGGCATAAAGAAATCAACTCTCATGTATACTTGAAACCCAATTTTTAAGTATCTATCAAAATTTTGAAAGCACATTCTCTTTACTCAGCAATTCTGCTTATAGATTTCTTATAGAGAAATACTTATACTCTAGGCAAGTGCAAAGATGTTCACCATTCTTATTACCTATATGAAAAGGAAATATAGTAAATTCTATCAATAGAATAAAGCTTTAATTTGCGTTTATTTTTAATTTTTTTAATACAAGGTCTCTCTCTGTCACCCAGTCTGGAGTAGAGTGACATGATGATGGCTTGGTGCAGTCTCAACCTCCTGGGCACAAGTGATCCTCTCATCTCAGCCTCCCAAGTAAGCTGGGACAACAGGTGCACACCACCATGCCAGGCTAATTTTCTCTCTCTATGTATATATATTTTTTGGTTGTGTGGGGGTCTCACTACTTTGCCTAAGCTGGTCTCTGACTCCAGGGCTCAAGGGACCCTTCCACTTGGGCCTCCCAAAGTGTTGGGATTACAGGCGTGAGCCACCACTCCCTGCTAATGCTTTAATAAATTATTGCCTGTAATGCAAGCTACTATCCATGAGCTTGAAAGAGATGTAATAAAATCTATCTGCAAGTTTGCAATATATATAGTATGTATTATAGATAATTACATATAGTATATAATATATTAAGTAATATATATATGATATATATAAAGGAATTTCTCCAAGAGATAATTTAAACTGAAACAAAAGTACAAACCTATTATTCAAGAACATTTATGTAAAACCATACACAGATTCACACACACCCACACAAAACCCTAAACTACATATTCTGTATTTCTGTAAATACACTGTGAAAAAAAGCCCTGGAAAAATACACAAGAAAATAAATCTAACCCCTGTGAAGGAAGGTGAACTCTGCAGTGACAGAGGGTAAAGAGGGCATTTCATTTTTACTGTAACCATCTTTTTCATGTTAAAGAAGAATATTAAGTCATACTTTCATAATTTTTAAAGCATAGATTGTGGATATTTCTGGAGTTTTGCTGTAATTTTGAGAGGAAACAGTGTAAGTTGGGCATTCTAAAAATTAGACTGAACTCACACATAAATCATGAATCTCAAAACTTATTCATGAACTTAATATTTTTGTGGCCCATTTCCCATTTTTCTCTACTTTTCACCACCTTAACCCCCTTTCTTTAGACACAGGGTCTCACTCTGTTCCCCAGGCTGGAGTGTAGTGGTAAGATAGATGGCTCACTGCAGCCTGACTCACTACAGCCTTAAACTCTTGGGCCCAAGTGATCCTCCTGCCTCAGCCTCCCAAGTAGCTGGTACTACAGGCATGTGCCACCATACCCAGCTAATTTTTAAATTTTTTTGTTGAGATGGGTATCTCACTATTTTGCTCAGGCTGGTTTTGTATTCCTGGCTTCAAGTGGTCCTCCTGTTTTGGCCTGCAAAGGCATTGAAATTACAGGCCTTGGCTACCATGCCTGGCCCCATTTTTTTCAAACAAATAAAACAATTTGGAACATGAAGACAAAATGACAATTAAAGAGAAATATCAGTAATCATTTATTAGTATCTTTTGCTATTATTGATATGAGATGCTATCAAATTGTAACAAGATATACCTTATTATCATTTTAGTGAATATATATTATAAAATATGTAATTTTTATGCTACATATATATTGCTCACATATATTATAAAACACATAACTTTACAATAACTTCCAAATTTTAGAATCTAATTTTAAATTTACTTAGTAATTGTTGAATTGACAAATTCTTGTCTCTGGTCATTATTATGAAAGAGGAAGGTGTCACCTTCCTAATTATGTGTTATTGTGACAACAATCCTCTTTTTTACACATCTTGCATTTTTCTCATTTAGGATCAAAATGGATAACATCTCTTGCTTTTAATGGCTTTATTTTCTAGAAATTCCCTGAAGATGAACTTCATCATCTGTGTGGGAAGGAAAAATGTATTTGAAATTTCAATCAAAATTTGGACTATTTTCCTATAGGAAATGTTTAAGTTTTTTCATTTGATCCATTACAATCTATACTACTTGAAGGCAAAGATGAAGTCTTAGCCGTCTTTGAATTTCACCTTTAGCATGGGGTCTGACACTTGATGTTAGGTGAATAAATGCCTTAGCAGATATTCAGTAAACATAATCTAAGGCTAAAAATCCTGGAATTTAGAGCCAAAAAATTGACATCAGAATCCTTGTCTTACTGCTCACAAATTATTTATTTATTTAACTTGTCTAACTTTACTTCCTGTCTGTTAAGTAAACATAATCATACTTACCAGATAGGGAGTTGGGAGAATTAAACATGGTGAATAAATGTGATGGTTTACATATTTAAGATAATTATTCAGCTATGTATTTGATATTATTCTGGGCAAAGAGGGTACATAAGTGCCTAAGTTAGAGAGTTCCTACCCTTACAGAGCTTCATTACTATGGAGGAAACGTGCATTACATAAATGATCATGTAAATAATTACAAAAAGAAGTTTAGGGAACCAAAATTTGTCAATGGATGTAGGAGATGATTCTGTAATTATATAAAATTAAAGGCCAAAACATGGCGGCCTATCGAGGAAATAGCAGGTGATACAGAAGAGAACAGTGCTTACTGAGGGTATGGCAACCTCAGAATTAAGTGAGAGGATGAGAAACTGAGGAACTTTTAAAAATCCAGTGAAGCTGAAGGACTCCGGGAAAGGAAGGTAGGTTCATGAGATGGTAGGAGCTATATTTAGCATAAAATTATGTACAAGAAACTCTTGGTAGAGGATCAGGTGTCTGGTAGATGCAAAATAAGTTATAAATAGGAAGAGGAGATGACAAAGATGGTGATCATGATAAAACAGTTTTCTGAGCAAACATTTTTAAAAAGAGTCATTCTGTATGATACATAAATTGTGGAATTACAGTTTATTAGCCTGTGGTTTATATGTTTGTCTAGCTACTAAACATTCTGATCTTCACTTTCAAAAAGTTTAAGTGAAGTCAAATTCTAATCATCACTATCATCATAAAAAGCAACTGATTGTATCAACGGCTGTGCTTAGGGCCATGGCGGCTAGTTAGTCATCATGATGATTTTCTTGGCTATGTGTTTAAGTTTAGTGAAAAAAGAAAAAAAAAATGTGTGTTTGTGTGTGTGTGAGAGAGAGAGAGAGAGTGAGACACGGGCAGAAAGAGAGAATAAAGACCACTGAAGCCTTTCTGTCTTGATAAACTGATAAAAAGAAAATAAGTGCAAGTTTAACTAATTCCAAGAAATGTTTACTAAACACACCAATTTGCAATTTGAAATTTAGTCTGTGCCAAACCTTTGGGCAATGACTAAACAAAGTTATATTATAAGGCCACCTTTCTTAATCAGATAATTATTTTGAAAATAATTTATCTTCTGGGTAAAGCGAAAGGTAAAATAAAATTCTTGTTTGCAAATGTATTCTCAATTATCCACATATGAAATATGTGTGTTAAATGCTTACTCCATTTGTTACATCTGGAAAGCATTGGGTCATATCACTTTCTCATTATTTGGCCATCATCAGGAAACAAATTCCATTTTACATAAAATACTAGAAAATCAAATCAACTTTTACAAAATATTTTATTTAAAAGCATATAAGTGCTCAAAATGTCACAATATTACTAATTATTATTATTGGCCATTTTTAAATCTACATTAAGTTATACAGCTTTGAGAATTTCGATTCCAGTGTTATCTACACATAGACAATAGTAAGATACAGCAAGTAGGTTTCAACATCAGCATAGCAAGTGCTTCACTACTATTAAGTTCGAATTTAATAGAATTGTGCAAGATAAAACGTCTAAGCTACCACCTTATTAACTGAAGTCCCAGATGCCTCTCCCTGAGAGATGATAGATCTGTTACCATAGAGTTGTAGTCACCTGTATATTCAGCAAATGGGAATCAGGATGTTAAATAGCTGCCCAAACACTCAAGCCACGGGCTAATATATCACAACTTTACAGCATATATTCCCAAGCTTTCTCAGAAAACTGTGCTTTGCTTTGATCATATGCTTTTTCAAGTTGCAATGTATCCAGGGGGGAAAACGTTGAGTTACATATTCACTACCCAGTCCTGCATAATAAGAAAAATGTTAATTATCTAACTGCGTGTTCACATTTTCTACTAGTTGGCAAGTATGGGATTTTGGCTGCTATCACTTCTCCAATAGGTATTGGAGTTTTACACATTTGTTATCAGCACAGAATTTGCCTTGTCTAGTTGTACTGCCTACATATTCCACTGTTCCAGGAGTCATTTAAGCATATAATAAATTGAGTTTCAATGAGCTGGAACCTCCCGCTTCAGCCGATTTTTCAGCAAGTTATTTTCCAGCTGTAGCTTCAGCAGGAATTTTTCTCACTCCTGAAAAGATGGCTATAATGGCGACATATTTTATATGCCAATTCTAAAATCATTTTAATCGGATGCTTATTTTGCATTAAGTTAGCGATGAGCAAATTTTAAAAGGGTTCAAATCACTCTATGGATACGGCAAATATCTTTAATAGACTTCGTGTTTTGGCACAAATATCCGATGTGACAAAAACAAGGCCAATATATTTGGGGCTTCGCCACAGAGCAGGGAAAAATGCTGTTTCACCATTTATAGTGTGCTTTCCTGCATATTGATGTTCCAACAAACATCACTGAAGTATGAAGCAGGTATTGATATTTGAGGATCAGAGGACCCCAAACTTTGAATTTAGTTTAATCACTGGCATCTGTTCCCATTTAAACTTGAGTTCTCTCTTGAAGCAAATAGACATGAAGGGTATTCAAATGAAACACACTGAGATGATAATTGTAAATGACTGGTTTACCCCATTTAGGATTCTATATATACTTGGCAATAGCCTAATTTGGTATGTGTGCGCCAATAGATATAGATAGATAGATAGATAGATAGATAGATAGATAGATAGACAAATAGATAGAGATATGCAGACATAGACATGAATATGTATGTGTATATGTATAAATAACATAAATATATGTATAAATAACAAATATATGCATAGTCACATAAATATATGTGCTTATACATATATACATATATTTATATAACACTAATTATGTGTAGAAAGATGCCTAGCACTTTACTGTTTTTTTGTCTGTAGTTGTTCTAACCATGCTATACATTTCTTTTGATATTATACCTTCTTTTATTTGAGAAACTTTTCCCACCTCAATGTAGACGCATAAGGAAGAGCAGAGAGCAATGGGAAACACATGCAGAAATAAAGCAAGGTTTGCTTTAAAAAGCTTATGATATTGCCATCATATAGGTGATCTGTCATTGTATAACATATCATTAGGCAGCACATGACTGTATTTAAGGTGTACAACTTGATGTTTTAATATATGTATACATTATGACACGATCATCACATTAAGCTAATTAACTTACCCAATACTTCACATAGTTACGTGTGTGTGTGTGTGTGTGTGTGTGTGTGTGTGTGTATGTATGTGTTAAGAACACTTATATGTGAAACCCTGTTTCTACTAAAATACAAAAAATTTGCTGGGCGTGGTGGCGCATGCCTGTAATCCCAGCTACACGGGAGGCTGAGGCAGGGCAATCACTTGAACCTGGGAGGCAGAGGTTACAGTGAGCCAAGATCGTGCCACTGCACTCCAGCCAGGCAACAGAGCAAGACTCTGTCTCAGAAAAAAAAAAAAAGAACACTTATAATCTACTCATTTTCAAGTATTTCATGTGTGGCTAACTATAGTCACCATGGTGTACATTAGATCCCCAGAAGTTACCCATCTTGCGTAACTAAAACTTTGTACCCCTTTACCAACATCTCCCCATTTCCTCCTCCTCCAGTCCCTGGCAACTATTATTCTACTCTCTGATTCTGTAAGTTTGGCTATTTTAAATTCATATATAAAGAATGCTGTATTTGCCTTTCTGTGTGTGGCTTATTTAATTTAGCATGATGTCCTCCAGTTTTGTCCATGTTGTCTCAAATGGCAGGATGTCCTTTTTTAAGATTGAAAACATTGCATTGTGTATATAAACATTTTCTTCATTCATTCATCCACTGAGAGGCATTTAGTTTGTTTCTGTATCTTGGCTATGGTGAATAACACTGCAATGAACATGGGACTGCAGATATCAGATAGGTCTTGGAGAATTCTCACTTCATTTCCTTTGGATAGATGCCCAGATACAGGAATGCTAAATCATATGGTTGTCCTATTTTCAATTTTTTGAGGAACCTTCATACTGTTTTCGATAATGTCTGTATCAGCTTATATTATCACCAACAGTGCACAAGGCTTCCCTTTTTTCTACATTCTTGCCAACCCCTGTTTTTTTTCTTTTTGATAGTAGCCATTCCAACAGATATAAGGTAAAATCTCACGGTTATTTTGATTTGCATTTCCCCGATAATTAGTGGTATTGTACTCCTTTTCATTTGCCTGTTGGACCTTTGTATGCCTTCTTTGATAAAATGTCTATTCAAGTCCTTTGCATATTTAAAAAAATCAGATTATTTGTTATTTTACTATAGAGCTGTATGAGTTCCTTATATATTTTGGATAGTAACCTCTTACCATATGTACAGGTTGAAAGTATTTTCTGCTATATTTCCAATATTATCTAATATTTTCTTAACTGTTGATTGTTTCAGGTTCTTTTCCAGCTTTAAAATATCTGTCCCCCTGGTTCTTTCTTTTGGAAAAGAGTTACTGTGTTGCTGATTATCTTGTTAAAGTTTCCAAAGATAGCAAATTTTACAGACAGAGTTAAATACAGTTTTTGTTGGTGGTGTTATTGTTTAGCCACCAAAGCTCGTGCTCCTAACCACCACGCAACATTATTTTCCATGGCAATGTTCTTTGCTTTGGAGGACAGCATAGCCTAGTCTGCTAGGAGAATGACATGGAAAGAATTTCCATAAAAAGTAAGCTTTATCGAATTGCCTAACATAATTATTCCTGCATTTCATCTTTTTTGAAGTATTCTTCTAAATAGCATTCATTTATGCATTGTATTCTGTCATTCTTCCGACTATCTCCTATATCTTTTTGTTTGCTTGTTCTGTATTGCTCTGTTTTATATGTTTGTTTGTTTTTTCTGTGTGAAGTATCATGTGGACTAGCTACATCTATGGGCCCCGTATACTATATTTTGATTCTACATGGAATTCATTCTTTTTATTTTGTCTTTGCAAAGTGACTATTAATGACATGGCCAAAGTATTTTTTTTAATTTAACCTATGCAATTCCATTTCATTCTAAAACTAGTAACCCTAATTCAGTTGACAAATACAGTAAATGATTATAATATCAACCTTTGGTTCCTGTTTTATTAACTACTTAATAGCCCACTTTCTTCCCTACATGGGAATTTGCCACGTTGTTCTTAAGGCTCTGTTGCCTCTAGCACTTAGCACAGGACTTCATAAATAGTAAATTATGACAAAATTAAGGGATGAATTTACTTTTCCTCCCAATGTTTTGTTCCAGAAACTTTTATCCATTTCTTAATTTCACAAAATTGGGAAGATGAATTGAGTGTCTTTATAGTCACTGAGTAAGATAGGTAGAGATGGATTTACACCATATTTTTGCAATGAATAAACTACTAGTTGTAAAAGTCTGTAAAGACTTGTTTAAAACTACAAGTTTAATTGAAATTTTATCTTACTTTGCATGAAGAAATCCAGTCACTTGGTCCCCCTAAAATTAGACTAATCTCTCAAAAACATAAATTCATTAATTAAATACTTAAAACTTTTTGATGACACTTTCTTACACTTAATACACCATTCAAAATCCACAGGCTTACAAATTTGTGCCTGATCTGGGGCCTATATAACTATGTGAACTGACTGAGATCCGGAGTTCCACTGTTTTTCATCCTCACTCTTTAATTCTCCAGACACACTAGCCTTCTCAACACATTTTCCAATTCCCAATTATAGAAAGCTTAAATCCACGTATCTCCTAGCACTAGCTCTCTCATGTACCTGGAGTGCTCTTTTCCAAGTCTTTTAGTGGAAAGTCTTCTAGCACTTTTTATTGTACTCACATATGAGTACAATAAAAAAAACATATGTATCATAGCCTAAATACCACCTCCTCAGAGATGCTATCTCTGATCACCCAAAATAGCTAAGAAGACTTTATCTTATGAACCTATGTTAAATTTCTCTGCAGAATGTGTAATGATCTTTGTGAAATATTTAATAATTTTTCTCTTTCTAAGTTGTGGAGACAAGTGATCAAAACCATAGACTGTGGTGTCAGGCTGCTATGGTTTGAATTCAGACACCAACACTTTCTTGATTTTTTTTGTTGTTTTTGTTTATTTTTGAGACAGAGTCTCATTCTATCACCCAGGCTGGAATGCAGTGACACGCTCTCTGCTCACTGCAACCTCCGCCTCCCGAGTTCAAGCAACTCTCCTGCCTCAGCCACTCAACACCAACACTTTCTAAATGTGTTAACTTTGGGCAAGTCCATTCACTTTTCTAAGACTCAGTCTCCTCCTCTATTAAAAAAAAAATGAGTATAATAGGCCAGGCTCTGTGGCTCCTGCCTGTAATCTGAGCACTTTGGGAGGCCAAAGAGGGCAGATCATGAGGTCAGGAGTTCAAGACCAATCTGACCAACATGGTGAAACCCCATCTCTACTAAAAGTACAAAAATTAGCTGGGCATGGTGGCATGCACCTGTAATACCAACTACTCAGGAGGCTGAGGCAGGACAATCGCTTGAACCTGGGAGGCGGAGGTTGCAGTGAGCCGAGATCGCACCACTGCACTCCAGCCTGGGAGTCAGAGCAAGACACCGTCTCAAAAAAAAAAAAAAGATAATAAAAGCATCTATCTCATAAGGTTGTTGTGAGGCTAGGATGAGATAATGAGTAAGTCTCAATAATACTACTCATTTTTATTCACCACTATATATCCAAGACCTAGTTATAGGGCCTAGAGCCTTATAACTTAAAAAATATTTACTGAATGAAAACAATAATTTATAATTATAAATATTATTTTAAAAGAAAACCTTTCTGCCTGTTTCCTGTCACAATTTCTTCCATCCACTCAGCAATTTTTCTTCATCAGTTTTCTCCCCTCCTTCCCTTAGCACTTTATCCACACTTAGCTGGCTCATAATTTTTTGCATATAAACACACTCATAATTCTCACATCTTGGAAGAAAAAGTCACTTTACATAAATTTTTCCTCTTTTTTATGACCTTGAAAAAATAGCCAACTGTCTACATTTATTCCTGAACCATTACATTATGGCTTCTATCTTATTACTTTTATGGGGTTACTGCTGACAAAGTCACCAGTAAATTTGTTTGTTCTTTAGTCCACTAGACAATTTCTACTTTTTATCCTAGTTACTTATCAATTGCAGTTTACTCTTCAGATCGAACAGAGACACTGAAGTCAGAGAGATCTGAATTAAATTGTGCTATATACATTAAGAAATTTTGAAGCCTTTGGCAAGTCACTTAATTCTGAGCTTCAATTTTCTCACATGGAAAATGAAGATAGAACTAATCTACCTTGAAGTCTTCTTCATTCAATTATGTACTCAACATATATTTATTAAAAGTCTATTCTGTGTCTGGCCATGCTGTAAACACTGGAGGTATAGCAGTAAACAAAACAGACGAAAATTATTATTCACATGGATTTTACAATACATGGTTATTAATCAAAACAAATAAACATATTTGGTAACATGTTAGCATTGATAAAAAGTGAAAGCAAGGATGGAAGTGCAGAATGATAGAAGGATGGAGAGACTTGCTATTTTAGATAAGGGGTTGCAGTTTTCAATAGGGTGTGTTTTTCGAGAAGATGACTTTTTTTCGTGGGGGATGGAGTTTTGCTCTTGTTGCCCAGGCTAGAGTGCAGTGGCACGATCTCAGCTCACTGCAACCTCCGCCTCCCAGGTTCAAGCAATTATCCTGCCTTAGCCTCCCAAGCAGCTGGGATTACAGGCACCAGCCACTGCTCCCAGCTCTCAGCTAATTTTTGTATTTTTAGAAGAGATGGGGTTTCACCATGTTGGCCAGGCTGGTCTCAAACTCATGACCTCAAGTGTTCCACCCAGCTCGGCCTCCCAAAGTGCTAGTACTACAAGCATGAGCCACTGGGCCCGGCCAGAGAAGATGACTTTTCACTGGAGATCTGAAGAAGGCATGACTATTGGAGGAGAGTAGTGGTGAGGTTGGGAGACATTCTGGGCAAAGAGAACAGCAAGTATAAAGGTGCTCATATGGATGCAAGAGAAGATGTTCAAGAAACTACAAAAGCAATGTGGTTGGAGTGACACAAAATACAAACATAATACAAGATATAAAAATGGTAGCTTAAATCAGGATTATAGTACTTAAAGTAATAAGAATGATCAGATTTTTGATATATTTTATGGTAACGCCAACGAGATTTCCTGATAGGTTAAAAATGTTATGAGGAAGAGAAGTCAAGGACAACTCAACTTTGGCTTGGGTAACTGGTGGAACACATTTACAGTTTGTTATAATGGAGACAATTTCTGGAGAAACTAATTTAGAAAGGAGATCAAGAACTCAATATTTTCGATGTTATGTTTAATATGCCTTTACACATATAAAAGTAGATATTGAATATGTGAATTTCATGTTCAAGGAGGATATAATAAGGTTAAAAATAAAAATGTGTGAGCTATTAGCATACAAATAGTATTTAAATACTATTAGCATACAAATAGTATTTAAAGTTATGACACTAGGTAGGAATATGAAGAAAAAGAATGAAACTAAAAAAAAGTAAAGCAATCCAAGGACTAATCCCTGGGAGACTCCACTGGTTAAAGAATGAGGAGATAAGAAAGCTGAAAAATAGACTGAAAAGGAGCGGTCATGACAGTCAGAAGAAAAGCCAGGAGATACATATATATATATATATATATAAATGCCAATTTCAGAAAGTGTTTTAAGTGTTTTAAGAAAGATGGAGCATTTAACTGTGCCACTGCTACAGACTGCCCAAATGACTGAGAAAATATCACTAAATTTAGCAATGAATTCAGATTCATTAGTGATATTGTTTGGCTGTGTCCCAACCCAAATCTCACCTTGAATTCCCATGTGTTGAGGGAGGGACCCAGTGGGAGGTAATTGAATCATGGGGGCAGGTCTTTCCTGTGCTATTCTTGTGACAGTGAATAAGTCACAGGAGATCTGATGGTTTTAAAAAGGGGAGCTTCCCTGCACAAGCTCTCTTCTCTTGTCCACCACCATGTGAGACGTGCCTTTCACCTTCTGCCATGATTGTGAGGCCTACCCAGCCATGTGGAACTGTAAGTCTAATTAAAGTTCTTTCTTTTGTAAATTGCCCAGTCTTGGGTGTGTCTTTATCAGCAACATGAAAATGAACTAATACAGTAAACTGGTACTGAGAGAGTGGGGCACTGCTGAAAAAGATACCTGAAAATGTGGAAATGACTTTGGAACTGGGTAACAGGCAGAGGTTAGAACAGTTTGGAGGGCTCAGAAGAAGACAGGAAAATGAGAGAAAGTTTGGAACTCCCTAGAGACTTGTCAAATGGCTTAGACCAAAATGCTAATAATGATGTGGACAATGAAATCCAGGCTGAGGTGGTCTCAGATGGAGATGAGTAACTTGTTGGGAACTGGAGCAAAGGTGACTCTTATTATATTTTAGCAAAGAAAGAGACTGGTGTCATTTTGCCCCTGCCCTAGAGATTTGTGGAACTTTGAACTTGAGAGAGATGATTGAGGGTATCTAGCAGAAGAAATTTCTAAGCAGCAAAGGATTTAAGAGGTGACTTGGGTACTGTTAAAGGCACTCAGTTTGTTTTTTTGTCTTTTTGGTTTTTTTTTTTGAGATGGAGTTTTGCTCTTGTTTCCCGGGCTGGAATGCAATGGCACGACCCCTGCTCACTGCAACCTCCGCCTCTCAGATTCAAGTGATTCTCCTGCCTCAACCTCCCAAGTAGCTGAGATTACAGGTGCACGGCACCACACCCAGCTAATTTTTATATTTTTAGTAGAGGCGGAGTTTCACCATGTTGGGCAGGCTTGTCTTGAACTCTTGACCTCAGGTGATCCACCTGCCTTGGCCTCCCAAAGTGCTGGGATTACAGCCGTGAGCCACAGCACCCCAGCCAAAGGCACTCAGTTTTATAAAGGAAGCAGAACATAAAAGTTTGGAAAATTTACAGCCTGTTAATGTGATAGAAGAGAAAATCCCATTTTCTTTTTTCTTTTCTTTTCTTTTTTTTTTTTTTTTGAGACGGAGTCTCGTTCTGTCACCAAGCTAGAGTGCAGTGGTGCGATCTTGGCTTACTGCAACCTCCACCTTCCGGGTTCAAGCATTCTCCTGTCTCAGTCTCCTGAGTAGCTGGGACTACAGGTGCGCGCCACCATACCCAGCTAATTTTTGTATTTTTAGTAGAGATGGAGTGTCACCATGTTTGCCAGGATGGTCTCTATCTCTTGACCTCATGATCCGCTCACCTCAGCCTCCCAAAGTGCTGGGATTACAGGTGTGAGCCACCTGGCCAAAAATCGCATTTTCTGAGGAGAAATTCAAAATGACTGCAGAAATTTGCATAAGTAATGAGGAGCCAAATGTTAATCCCCAAGACAATAGGGAAAATGTCTCCAGGAAATGTCATAGGTCTTCAGGGCAGTCCCTCCCATCACAGGCCTGGAGGCCTAGGAAGAAAAAGTGGTTTTGTGGGCTGGCCCAGGGTCCCTGTGCTGTGTGTAGCCTAGGAACCTAGTGCCCTGCATCCCAGCTGTTCTAGCCATGGCTAAAGGGGCCAAGGTACAGCTTGGGCTGTTGCTTCAGAGGGTGGAAGCCTCAAGCCTTGCCGGCTTCCATGTAGTGCTGAGCCTGTGGGTGCACAGAAGTCAGTAATTGAGGTTTGGGAATCTCAGCCTAGATTTCAGAGGATGTATGGAAACACCTGGGTGCCCAGGCAGAAGTTTGCTGCAGGGATGGTGCCCTCATGGAGAACCTCTGCTAGGGCAATGCGGAAGGGAAATGTGGGGCTGGAGGCCCCACACAGAGTCCCTACGGGGGCACTGTCTAGTGGAGCTGTGAGAAGAGGGCCAATGTCCTCCAGACCCCAGAATGGTAGATCCACTGACAGCTTGCACTGTGCACCTGGAAAAGCCACAGACACTCAATGTTAGCCAGTGAAAGCAGCCAGGAGGGGGCTATCCCCTGCAAAGCTACAGGGGTGGAACTGCCCAAGGCTGCGGGAGCCCACCTCTTGCATCAGTGTGACCTGGGTGTGAGACATGGAGTCAAAGAAGATCATTTTGGAGCTTTAAGATTTGACTGCTCTGTTGGATTTTGGACTTGCATGGGGCCTTTAACCCCTTTGTTTTGGCCAGTTTCTCCCATTTGGAATGGCTGTATTTACCCAATTTCTGTACCCCAGTAACTAACTTTTTATTTTACAGGCACGGAGGCTGAAGGGACTTGCCTTGTCTCAGATGAGACTTGGGACTGTGGACTTTTGAGTTAATGCTGAAATAAGACTTGGGGGGCTGTTGGGAAGGCATGATTGGTTTTGAAATATGAAGACATGAGATTTGGGAGGGGACAGGGGTGGAATTATATGGTTTGGCTGTGTCCCCACCCTAATCTCATCTTGAATGCCCACGTGTTGTTGGAGGGACAGAGTGGGAGGTAACTGAATCATGGGAGCAGGCCTTTCCTGTGCTGTTCTCGTGTTAGTGAAAAAGTCTCACAATCTGATTGTTTTAAAAGGGGAAATTTCCCTGCACAAGCTCTCTTCTCTTGTCTGCCATCATGTGAGGCATGCCTTTCACCTTCCACCATGATTGTTAGGCCTCCCCAGGCCAATAAACTCCCCAGTCCAATAAACCTTTTTCTTTTGTAAATTGACCTGTCTTGTGTATGTCTTTATCAGCAGCGTGAAAATGGACAAGTACAATTAGTGACCTCAATAAATGCAGTTTGTTTTGAGTGGTGAAAGGAAGAGCTGGAATGATTTGTATTCAAGACAGAAATGGTTTCAAGTTAAGAATGAGGATTGAAAAAACTTATGTAAATGTTTTTCCTCCCAAACACCCTAAAACTACAATGGCATTCTTGCGTGTTTGTTTGCTACTTAAACATAAACCCATGAAGTGGGAAGAGCAGAAAAAAAGAAACCAGCAACAACATTGTGGAAGCTGGAAATTTGATGGATGAGCAGAAAGTGATTTACCAAACCTGAGACAGAAAAATTGCAAACTGGCAGTGAAAATTTTAGAAACTAACTTGATTTGCACCTCAAATTTGTGATTATATGTATATAAAATGCTTAACTCATAGAATCTCAACACTTTTTCCAGAATACAAACTCTCAAAGTATCAATACTTGAAGTTTTACTTTCTAGTAGAAGTTTAAAAAGTTTTCTCTGGGGAACCTGACTAATCAAAGAAAATATACCAAAAAATACTGATGTAAGGAATTCCCCCAAAATGACCTGCCCGGTAAAGTACCCTTTGAATCCCAAAGTAAATAAATACTACTTAAGTTTTCATAGTTTCATATTATATCTTAACTTTCTTAATCATGAGAAGACAGCCAATATTACCAAATATCCAAAGAAAGCCTCTAATATGGAAGATAGAGACCAATAAAAAGTAATCAATATGATGAAAAATGTATCAAATAGAAACTATTCAGAAAAAAATCCTCATTACCATCAATTTAATAGGAGCTTATATCTGCCTCATAGCAAATTTTAATGTGAGAGTTACATCAGTTAGATGGCAGAATAAGGGGTCATCAGCCTTAGTCTACCACACAGAAATACTGATTAACAACTATCCACAGACAAGAACACTTAAGTGAATATCCCAGAATGTGGGGTGAAGCTAAAGCCCCCCCCCTGCAACAAAACAACATAGAAAAAGCTGAATTAAAAAGGTAAAAGGAGTGTTTTCACTTTGACCCTATTTACCCCTCCCCTGGGCTGGCACAGTGCCACAATGAGAGGAATGCCCTGGACCAATGGTTTCTTTAGTGGGAAAAGGAGAGGCCAAGGTGGGTATCTAGCTTCCCCAGCATTTCAAGATACTTCCTGGGAGACACATTTCTGTGTTTGTCTTATGAGAATCACTGGGGGAACTGGCAAGTCTGGAACACCTGGGGTCAGTTAGGAACAAAGAAGTAGCGTGTGAATCTTGGCAGTGGCACTGCATACCTGCTGGTGGTTGCACCCAACCAGAGGGGCCAGCCAGCAGCTCTGCACATCTGCAAGCCAAGTTGATGGCTTTGCCCAATCATGAGCACAATCAGTGATCTTGTCAAACCATGAAGCACAGCCTATAGCAGAGCCCAGCAATGACCCTATCCAACTGTGGATTATGGTCTGGTCCTTGTATGATTTCAAAGTCCAGTTTGTGGCCCTGTATGAATGCAGAGCCCAATTAATGGCACCTCAAAACAAGGATTACAGTCTGTGGCCTCATCTGATCAGGGGCAATTGTGGAGCCTGCAGCCCCAATTAATTATAGAGTCCAGCTAGTGGCACTGCCTGGCCTGAGAGAACAGCTGTGACCCTATCTGACCAGAGGTTATTATGGAGTTCATGCAGCAGCCCCACCTGAACAAAGAGTCCAGACAGCAGATCCAACCTGCCACAAAGCTTAGCCAGCAGCTCCACCTGATCTCAGAGTTAAGCAATAATCTTATCTACAGAGACCATGACAGCAAACCCTGTATGGTTGCAGCTGCCACCATGTGTCCCATCACAAACCCCAGGCTGGACTGACTGAAAAGAAGACTTATTTTTCTGCCAAAGTAAACCTCTAACGATTAAAAGGGGTGACTATTTCCTAAAAGGCTCAGATACCAATGCAAGGACACAGGGTGATAAAGAATCAGGGAGGCTGGGCATAGTGGCTCATGCCTATAATCCCAGCACTTTGGGAGGCCAAGGTGGGTGGGTCACTTGTGCTCAAGAGTTCAAGACAAGCCTGGGCAACATGGCAAAATCTCATCTCTACTAAAAACACACACACAAAAAAAAAAGTTAGGTGTGTGGTGGTGCATGCCTATAATTCCAGCTACTTGGAAGGCTGAGGCAGGAGAATTGCTTGAACCTGGGACTGAGAGGCAGAGTTTGCCGTAAGCTGAGATAGTGCTACTGCACTCCAGTCTGGGTGATAGAGAAATTCTGTCAAAAAAAAAAAAAACAGAAACATAACCACTACCACCAGCACGCACACATGCACACACACACACACACACACACACACACACACACAGACAAAAAAATAAAATAAACCTACTAAACCTCCAATAACTGACTCTAAAAGAAATGGAGATCTATGAACTGACTGACAAATAATTCAAAACAATTCTCTTAAAAAAGTTCAGTGAACTAGAAAAAAAAAAACACAGATGATAGAAAACTAAATTAAAATAGCAAAACAACACATGAACAAAATGAGAAGACTGAGAGAAAAGGGAAGAATTTTTTTTTTTTGTTTTTGTGTTTGTTTTGTTTTGTTTTGCTTTGTTTAGAGACAGAGTCTTACTCTCTCACCCAGGCTGGAGTACAGTGGTGTGATCTCAGCTCACTGCAACTTCTACCTCCTGGGTTTAAGCAATTCTTGTGCCTCAGCCTCCCAAGTAGCTGGGACTACAGGTACATGCCACCACACCCAGCTATTTCTTATATTTTTAGTAGAAGAAGTAATGGCTGGAAAATTCTCAAATTGGAGAAGAGAAATGGACATCCAGATTCACAAAGCTCAAAGATTCCCAAATATGTAGAACCCAAAGAGATCTACATCAAGACACACTACAAATTGTCAAGAATTAAAGACAATTTTGAAAACAAATAAATAAAAACAGACTTATCACATATAAGTCAGACTTTATAAGACTATCAGCAGATTTCTCAGCAAAAACTTGGCAAGTTCTAAGAGAGTAAGGTAATATATTCAAAACACTGAAAGGAAAACAAAAAAACCTTCAGCCAAGAATACTATATCCAACAAAGCAATTTTTCAGAAGGGAAGAAGAGATAAAGACTTTCCCAAACAAACAAAAGCTAAGAGAGTTAAGGGCTATGATATCTGCCTTACAAGAAATGCTAAAGAAAGTTTTTTTTTTTTTTTTTTCTTTTTCTTTTTGAGATGGAGTCTTGCTCTGTAGCCTAGGCTGGAGTACAGTGGCATGATCTCGGCTCACTGCAAGCTCTGCTGACTGGGTTCACACCATTCTCCTGCCTCAGCCTCTGGAGTAGCTGGGACTACAGGCGCCCACCACTACGCCCAGCTAATCTTTTTGTATTTTTAGTAGAGACGAGGTTTACACTGTGTTAGCCAGGATGGTCTCGATCTCCTGACCTCGTGATCGGCTTGTCTCAGCCTCCCAAAGTGCTGGGATTACAGGCATGAGCCACCAGGCCTTGCCTAAAGAAAGTTCTTGAAGCTGAAATGTAGGGTACTAATTCACATTATAAAAACATATGAATGTATACAATTCACTGGCAAATGTAAATACATAGTCAAACTCAAAATTCTCTAATATTGCAATGGTGGTCCTTGCATTACTTTCAATTTTTATGTAAAAGTTCAAAACCAAGCATATTAAAAATGAGTATAATCAGAATAATTTGTTAATGAATATACAAAACAAAAAAGAGGTTGACATTAACCTCATGTTATGAGGTAGAATTAAATGTATAGATATTTTGGTGTGTGATCAAAGTTAATTTATCCTTAAAATAGAATATTATAACTATAAGATAGTGTATGTAAGCCTCAGGATAATCATGCACACACAAAAAAGACTGTAGTAAGTACACAAATAATTAAGAGAAAGAATCAAAGCATACAGACACAAAAGGTCATCAAATCACAAAGGCACAGCAAGAAAGCACAAAAGGAACTACAAAATGGTCATAATACAATAAAAAAATGGTAATAGTAAGTACTTACATATTAAGAATTAATTTAAATGTAAACAAATTGTTATCCTACCAAAATAAATAAATTCAAAAACAAAAACCAAACAAAATGCAACTATATACTTCTCTTCCTTTGCTTTAAATTGGCTAAAAATGAAAGGCTGAAAAATCATATTCTGCACAAATGGTAACAGAAAGACATTCGTGGAGGCTTTTTTTGTATCAATAGGCTTTAAGTCAAAAACTGTCACAAGAGACAAGGAAATTCATATAATGTAAAAGGAGTTCATTTTTCAAGAAGATACAACAATCGTAAATATTTATGCAACCAACATTATAGCACCTAAATATACAAAGCAATATTTACAGAATTGAAGGGAGAAATAAAAAGCAATACAATAATATTAGAAGACATTAATATCCCCACTGTCAACAATATATTTACTATCCAGACAGAGATCAATTAGGAAACAGTGGACTTGAACAACACTATAGACCAAGTGGACCTAGCATATATATACACAGAGCATTTCATCACACATGGAATATTCTCTCGGATGGAGCAGATGTTAGGCCACAAAACAACTCTTAACAAATTCAAGGTTTAAATCAGATCAAGTGTCTTTTCACAATGGTATGAAAATATAAATCGGTAACAGGAAAATTGGAAAATTCACAAATATGTGCAAATTAAGTGACATACTCCTGAAGAAGAAATGGATCAAAGAAGAAATTAAAAGAGAAATCAAAAAATATCTTGAGACAAATGACAATGGAAATAGAACATACCAAAACCTGTGGGATAAAGCAAAAGCAGATTGAAGTGGAAAGTTGATTGAGAAAAATGCCTACATGAAGAAAAATAATCTCAAATAAGCAATCTAATTTTATACTTCAAGGAAATAAAAAAAGAATAGACAAAACCTAAAGTTATTAGAAAGAAGTAAATAAAGATCAGAGCAGAAATAAATGAAATTGAGACTGAAATAACAATAGAAAAAAATTCAGTGAAACTACAAGTTGGTTTTACTGTTTAAAAGCTAAGTTTATTTACTAAGATAAACAAAATTGACAAAACTTAGTCTAATGAAGAAGGAGAAAATAAGTAAATAAAATCAGAATTGAAAGAGAAGATATTATAACTGTTACTACAGAAATACGAAGGATCATGAGAGTATAATGAAAAATTAAATGTTGGCTGGGCACGGTAGCTCACACCTGTAATCCCAGCACTTTGGGAGGCTGAGGAAGGCAGATCATGAGGTCAGGAGTTTGAGACCAGCCTGGACAATATGGTGAAACCCGTCTCTACTAAAAATACAAAAATTAGCTGGATGTGGTGGCCTGTGCCTGTAGTCCCAGCTGCTTGGGAGGCTGAGGCAGGAGAATCACTTGAACCCAGGAGGCAGAGGTTACAGTGAGTTGAGATTGCGCCACAGCACTCCAGTCTAGGTGACAGAGTGAGACTTCATCTCAAAAAAAAAAAAAAAGAAAAGAAAAATTATATGTCAACAAAGTGAATAACCTAAAAAAAATGAATAAATTTTTAGAAACATAAAACCTGCCCAGACTGGATCATGAAGAAATGAAAATCTAAACAGACCTACATTGAATAAGGAGATAAATCAGTAACCAAATTGTCTTCCTTCAAATAAAAGCCCAAGACCTGATGGTTTCACTGGTGAATTCTACTGAATATTTAAAGAAGAATTAATGCCTATTCTACTCAAATTCTTCCAAAAAGTTGAAGAACAGGAGCTACATTTAAGATCTGAAACTACAAAACTCCTAAAAGAAAACATAGGGAAAAAGCTCCTTAACATTGCGCAGTGCATTTTGGATATGACAACAAAATCACAGACAAAAAATGCAAAAGTAGACAAAAGGGACTATATTGAGCTTAAATGTTTCCACATGGTAAAGGAAACAACAGAGTGAAAAGAAAATCTACGGAGCAGGAGAAAACATTTGCAAACCATATATCTGGTAAGAAGTTAATATGCAAAATATATAAGTAACTCATATGACTCAATAGCATCCCCCACAAAAAAAAATCTGATTAAAAAATGGGCTAAAGGACCTCAATAGATATTTTTTTTTCCCAAAGAAGACATACAAATAGCCAACAGGAATATGAAAAGGTTCACAATATCACTTATCATCAGGGAAACAGAAATCAAAACCACAGTAATATATCACCTCACACCTGTTAGAACTGCTGTTCAAAGAGACAAGAGATAACATGTTTTAACAAGGATGTCAAGAAAAAGGAACCATTATGCACTATTGGTGGGAATGTAAATTGGTACATTTGCTATGGAAAACGGTATGAAAATTTCTTAAAAATTTAAAAATAGAACTACGATATGATCCAGCAAATTACTCCTATGGATATACAACTGAAAGAAACAAAATCAATATCTTGAAGAGGTATAAGAGATATCCACACTCTCACATCCATGGCAGCATTGTTCACAATAGCCAAGACATGGAAACAATCTAAGTGTCTGGTGATGGATAGATAGATAAAGGAAATATTACAAAGAAAGAGAGAGAGAAAGAGAGTGAATGAACTGGTTTTTAGCCACAAAGAAGGAGGAAATCTTGCTATTTGTGACAACATGGATGAAACTGGAGGGCATTTTTCTTGGTGAAATAAGCCAAACACAGAAAGACATGATCTCATTCACATGTGGGCAACATATTTGGAATGTAAAAATGTCTAACTCATAAAAACATAGAGTAGAATGGTGATTTTCAGGAGCTAGAGGGTGGGAGAAAAGATATTGGTCAAAGAATATAACCTTCAGTTATAGATGAATAAGTTCTGCAGATCAAATATACAGCATAGCGGCTGTAGTTAATAATATTGCGTCGTATAGGTGAGATTTGCTGAGAGTAGATCTTAAGTGTTCTTAGAATACACACACATGCCCACAAGGTAACTGTGCATTGGTGGATATGTTAACTAACTTGATTGTGGTAATCATTTTATAATGTATATGTATATGAATTCCTCTCATTGTAGTTCTTAAATATATGCAATATTATCTGTCAATTATACCTATAAAAACCTGGAATAAAATAGAATATAATTTTTAAGAATTACTTAAAAATAAAAATGGCCTATGGTAATTTAAAACATAAAGGCAAAATGGGAAAAAAATAAATCAGCGGAAGGACTGAAAGATAAAGTTAAGAGAAATAAAATAACACAAAAGTAGATCAAAAGGACAAAATAATGGAAGAGAGAAATAATAAGAAAATTAGAGCAATGACAACACTGTCTCACATCTGAATAAGAGGCATTCCAAAATATTAAGAAAAGAAGGAAATTGAAAAAATAACCAATATAATATTTTGAGAAAATTTCCCAGCTCTGAAGGATGTAAGTTTCTGAATTATAAATGCAACAGACTGTCTAGAACAGCTGGTAGAAGTAGGTTAAATATGAGACAGACAGTGGTAAAAAGAACATTCTAAAACCAATGAAGGAGGATAGTGCAAGTCATATTCAAAAATCAGAAATCAGAAGGGCTTTAGATTTCATGCTTGAAGACAATGCATTTAGACCTTCAAAATGCTGAAGGGCAGTGAAATCCCGTCTCTACTAAAAACACAAAAAATTAGCCGGGCGTGGTGGTGGGCGCCTGTAGTCCCAGCTACTCGGGAGGCTGAGGCAGGAGAATGGCGTGAACCTGGGAGGCGGAGCTTGCAGCGAGCCGAGATCATGCCACTTCACTCCAGCCTGGGCGACAGAGCAAGACTCCGTCTTTAAAAAAAAAAAAAAAAAAAAAAAAAAATGCTGAAGGGAAATAATTTCCAACTTAAAATTATATGCTTAGCTAAATTATATGTCAAGGGCGAGGGTAGAATAAAGCCATTGCAAGACATAAAATATTTAATGGCCAGGAGCCGTGGCTCACGATTGTAATCCTAGCACCTTGGGAGGCCCAGGCAGGCGGCTCTTCTGAGGCCAGGAGTTCGAGACCACCCTGGCCAATGCGGCAAAACCCCATCTCTACTTTAAAAAATACAAAAATTAGCTTGGTGTAGTGGCACACATCTGTAATCCCAGCTACTTGGGAGGATGAGGCATGAGAATTGTCTGAACCTGCGAGGTGGAGGTTGCAGTGAGCTGAGATCACGCCACTGCACTTCAGTCTGGGCAACAGAGTGAAACTCTGTCTCAGAAAAAAAAAAAAAAAAAGATTAAAAATACCTCCCACACTTAGCTACTGGACATGCTCCACCAAAATAAATAATAATGAATATATGGCATACAGAATATCTGACCAAGAGAGAGTCGAGCACATTTCCCATATGGGAGAAGGAATAGGAAGATCTCTCCATTACAGCTTTTTGCTATCCCTGCTTCCCACCTGCCATCCTTCTATACTCTTAACTCCAGTCATATTCTAGTTGCCAGCTTACCCCAAGCTCTTCCTCTTCATGCTTTACTTGTGGATGTTTATCTAACTGGCTTGCAATCATCCTATCATTCTTTAGTATAAAGGAATACCTCTCTTCCATTTACCATATAAAAAAACCTTCACTGAGGCCCTAGTTGGAGTAAGCTGTCTTTGCTCTGAGCTGTCCAAGCTTCCAGGGAAATACTAAATAGTTTGGATTTGAATTGTTTCCTTAAAAGTCTAACTTTTTCTTACTGAACTACATATCCCTTGAGGGCAAGAGCCATGTTTCATTACCTTTGTGTCTCTAATATCCTGTCTTCTAATCATTGTTGAACAACAACATGAAAGAACAAATTTGATTCATTATTTAGAGATATGTATATGATTAAGGAGCTCATTAAGTTCCTAAGTGATAACAGGACTAAAAATAATGAGATAGCATATACCTGTATAGCTACTACTTATTAAATGCTTATTTTATATAATAAATAGCTCATTCACAATCTCAGACCTATTAAAATCATAGAGTAGGGATCTGAACTAACATCTGGTATCCAAACTTTGAATTACTATGCAGTTCTCCTTCCTGGGGAGAAAAGACAGGTTCTAATGCACAAATATATGAAGGCTAATTAGGGCATCCTCTTTTAGAAAACCCAAAGAAAGGTTTTGTAGCAAAAATGAGTCTATGAACTCCAGTTGTGTGAGAACAGGCAAGCCAGTATATTCTTTTTAAATTGTTGGAAAAAACAACACCTTCCTCCCCTAGATGAGAGTTTATCTGCCAAAACTAATCGTAGAGTGAGTTTTATGACTGTGTTATAAACCTCTGTAAAGAATGTAATAGAAGCGCTGACAGAGCCCTCCTTATGATGGGTTTAGAAGGTACAGCTGTAAAACAGAAGTAATTTCTGGAATTTGGAAATTATGCATGACTGTAAAGACAAACATATTTGCCATAAATTGAAGCCCACACCTGCATGGGGATATATTGGCTCCCATTTAATTCAAGGTCAGCAATAACTTTAAAACAAATTCTATTAAACTCTCATCAAGCTGTTCAAGTTAAAATTAAAGGGAGAAAAAAATACAACAAAACTCTCTGCAGAACACTAAATCATGAGAATTTCAAATAAGCTTAAATTCAGTTAAATGAAACTAGGAACAAATCTTCCTTTTAAAATGCTTCTCCTAAAACAGCAAAGGAATAGAAGATTTTGGAGAGAAAAAAATAACAGGAGCTTGTGAGTATTCTACAAAAACACTACAAATCTGATTACATAGAACATGATGATGAAACACAAACAATTTATCAATTGCTCAGTCACGTGTCTACTAAAGTTTCTTGGATGGAACTTTTAAAAAGCTTCTCTTCCATAGATAAGGACGAGGGCCAGACTAGGAAATATTTCAAATGACACTAAATTGTCTATTGCTACTTTTTTGTGGTTTTGCCTTGCTTGGGCATAAATAATTGGACATTTTCTACATAAAGTTTTTCTATATAGTTGTTTTCTTTGTCTCCTTCTTTTGAGGCCATGCTCCACAATGTTCACCTTTATGATTCTTTTGTCCCTATCTAATCTCACCCATTCGGTCTCCTGTTTCTGCTGAATTTATAAAATATATTTGAAAAACTCTGTGCTGTGTAATTAAGAGAACTGTATTCAAATCTTGTTTTTGTACATAATTGATTAGGTTATACTGGGCAAATTTTAGCTTATCTGTAATGCTTACCTTATCTGTAAAATGGGATCAATAAAACATACCTATATTAATAGAAATGCCAGAAAAATCCCATTATGTGGGTTAGCATCCCTCTTGTTTTCAGCACATGATAAGAACAGTGTGTATCCACTTTGATCACCAAACCAAAATATTTTGGTGAAGCCCAGGTCTTAAATTAAAAGCAGACTAATACCCTTAGATGATAATGCAGCATGATAAATTTAGATCAAATAAATACCAGGTTTGACATCTAAAAGTTGCTTTAAATTTTGCAATTTTTTTAGAAGATTGATTTTTCTCAAATATGGGAACACCAAATACTGAAAACCTGAACATACTTTATAAGAGCTAGGATGAAAATCGGAAAACTAAGATCCATATTATTATTTCTTGAATGCACTTGAGATAATAGTACACACCCGACACAAACTTCGGTTATAAGCTATGATACCTATGAAGTTGGTGTTGTTCTTTGTTTTTAATCCTGTGGTTTAGCACAATGTCTGACACCTAGCAAGTATAAATATGTATTTGTTGAATAAATGAGGAAATAAATGTAGTGAAGACAGATCAAGTCAATAGGTTTTTTGCTAGTGAGGAAAGTGATTCAAAAGATATGAAAATAGCTGCAATGGAAATGGGGAGCTTTAAAATGTTTTTCCTTTCTTAAACTCTCCTTTTAAATGGTGAAACTAGAGCATGTTTGAATGCTGATGGGACTAATATAATGGTGAGAAATAGATTGATAATAGAGATGAAGGAGAGGGAATAAAAATAAATATAACTGGCAGATTGCAGTCTTTGAGAAACGGAAAGAAAACAGGCCCCAGAGGAGAAGTGGCCAAATTGGTCTTTGTTTCCAGGGGATCCATTTGGTCAGAGGAGGAAAATTGGAGATGGCTCAATAAGCAGAGGGGAGCTTTTATTAATGGGAAGTTGAATTTATCATATAAGTTCCAACTGCCTGGGTCTGAAGCTTGGCAAACTTTTATTTCATTTTATTTTTGAGACAGAGTCTCACTGTTGCTCGGGCTGGAGTGCAGTGGCATAGTCTCTGCTCACTGCAACCTCCGCCTCCAGGGTTCAAGCGATTCTCGTGCCTCAGCCTCCCAAATAGCTGGGATTAAAAGCACCACCACCACGCCCGGCTAATTTTTGCATTTTTAGCAGAGACGGGGTTTCACTATGTTGGCCAGGCTGGTCTCAAACTCGTGACCTCAAGTCAAGTGATCCACCTGCCTCGGCCTCCCAAAGTGCTGGGATTACAGGTGTGAGCCATCACACCCGGCAGAAGCTTAGCAAACTTTTTAGGGTCCTTTTTGAGATAAATAGTTCAAAGTTACAAATGTGATTTAAGCATAAGTTCCTGGAAGGAGCTTGTAGAAGTAATTGTTCCTGAATTTTAAATTTTATTTGTTTCATGGGAAATCTCTTTCTCTGCCTAAAATTAAATCCTACCTCCATACTTTATTAACTATGTGAATTTGTCTAACTTATCAATCTCTTTGTGCCTAGGTTTCTCCATCTAGAAAATGAGGACACGCATGATATCCATCTCAAGGCATTTTAGAGATGATTAGATAAAACAACCTTTACAAACAGAATTGAAAAAAAAATCATGTTAACAGATTAAACAATCTATGTAAAGATAATCTATGAGTCACTTATGTACTTCTCAATAAATATTGGCTATTATTATATAAAGTCCCTGATACATACAAGAACACAATAAATGTTAGTTTCTACCCTAGCTAGATGAGAAGTAATTTTTAAGAAATCACATTACTCTTCATTTGAAATTCAAAGAATTCCTAGCACAAATTAGACTTAAAAATTATTTTTAAAATATGATTCCTCCCTCTGCTCCTCCTCCTGCTCATGCTTCTCCTCCTACTTGTGGGGGAACAGAAAATCCATATGTAAACTCACTAGAATACCCTCTCTGAAGGTAGAAATAGTACCTCTTATATTTGAAATGCAGATCATTAAGGGCATGGTAGACATTCAGCAAACGTTTGCTGTAATGAAAATGATTGATATTATTTCATCATTCATTGTTCAAGAATCCAGTGAAACTTGAACGCTAAATATTGTCTCAGACCCAATGTGGACCTTGTGACTTTCTAGAATATATGACATAATTCTTTTTCACTGTTCTAACTCCAAGTCTGAGCATAGTGTATCCCTAACTCTGGCACAGAGTTGGCATTCAGTAAACACTTAACAGTTGAATGGTTTTGGGGAGAGAAAGAAGGTAGATGGGAAGGGTGATTACAGTTTTTACACATACTGCTAAGCTCTAAGAGAAAGAATGCCTAGAAGGCATTCTCTATCAGAAAATGTTCAGTTTGATAAGTCTGTCACCAAAAGAAAAGCAAAACAATGCTTAAAAATTTTACTTCTAATATTCATAGCCAAAAAGCTGTTCATTCAATTTTCTGCAGTGGCACGTACTCAAATAAGGCATGAAGCATTTAACACTGTTGTTCTCCAGGTTTATTAATGCTTGCTAACTCACTTATTCTTATGCTGATAGTCTTGCCTGAAGCATCTTACTTTTTGTAAGGTACTAAAGTTACTTGAATTGCAACCAAATCTGTAGAAATTAGCTGAATCCATAAAAAAAATTGTTGGGATACTTTTGTTATTACAAATATAATTCAGAATTCTAAGAATTTACCTCTGAAAATTTTGACCATACGTCCAGACCTTCATGACTTGAAGGAATAAAAGAGAATCCATGCAAATTTTAAAAAGGGGTTCTTTCCCTCTTTTTCGGTTTTGTTAAGTAGAAAGATTTCCAATATATGTATTGGTAATAAGCAAAAATAAAAAATCGGAAAGTGACTGATGCAAATTGTCATAAAAACATGTCTTTTTTTCCTTCATAAGACATTTTGAAAGCCCTTCTTGAGTAACACAGATGATAGAGAAATCATATTTCTCATACAGTTTGGATAGAAATTTAAAAATATTCATGATACAAACTTAAAATAAAGCCATTCAATATAAGAGGCGGGATAGCAATGTATGCAAAATGCCAAATCACAATGAAACAGATTCAAGCCTGAGCTAGTCCCCAGTAGAGATAGTCACCTGGGCAGAGGGAATTCCCCCACCTTTTAGAAGCTGCTTTAAGGGTGCTGCTCATGAGAATTATAATTTGACACTTAATATGACATCTTAGATCAGAGACTGAAAGGAGACAGCATCTTGTCCACCTTCCTGATATAACGAAAACTATCAAGCTCAGAAAGGTGAGGGACTGATCTACGTCAGCACAGCTAATTTTAGCAGCATTACTGAAAGTGAGGCAGTGAGAGAAGGTATTAGTACAAAAGGCAGGACCTTGTGATCATGCACCTCAGAGTTGAAATTCCAGCTCTGTCACTTACAAACTTCTACAAGAAGTTCATTGCTAGGTGTGTCACAATAGTGGTGCACACCAGGAGCATCTTACCAAGTTAGCTTCCAGCTTTTCTATAAGCAAAAACCTACTGATGGTATTGGCCTTTTCCAGATAGTTTTGGCCTTTACATTTCAAAAACAAAAATGGAAGTGGTATTCAATACCCACGATGCATTTATGAGTACAATCGACCCTTGAACAACCATGGGGGTTAGAGACACTGACCCTTCGCATAGTCATAAATCCATGTATAAATGCAACTCCCTCAAAATTTCTGGCCTACTTGACCAGAAGCCTTATTGATACTATAGGCCAGGGATCCCCAACCTCCGGGTCACAGACTGGTACCATTCATTGGCCTGTTAGGAACCAGGCCGCACAGGAGGAGGTAAGCAACATATGAGCAAATGAAGCTTCATCTATATTTACAGCCATTCTCCATTGCTCACTGCTGCCTGAGCTCAGCCTCGTATCAGCAGTGGCATTAGATTCTCAGGGGCGTGAATTCTATTGTGAATTGCACACGTGAGGGATCTAGGGTGCGTGCTCCTTATGAGAATCTAATGCCTGATGGTCTGTCATTGTCTTCTATCACTCCCAGATGGGACCATCTAGTTGCAGGATAACAAGCTTGGGGCTCCCAGTGATTCAACATTATGGTGAGTTGTATTATTATTTCATTTTATATTCCAATGTAATAATAATAGAAATAAAGTGCACAATAAATGTAATGCACTTGAATCACCCTGAAACCATCCCCTACTGGTTGTCCATGGAAAAACTGTCTTCCACAAAATCAGTCCCTGGTGCCAAAAAGGTTGGGGACCACTGCCATACTCAATTAATGCATACTTGGCATATATATTATGTACTGTTTTATATATATATATATATATATAATACTTGTTATATATATTATGTACTGTATTTTCAAAATAAAATAAGCTAGATAAATCACAAGAAAGAGAAAATATATTTACTACTCATTAAATGGATCATCATAAAGGTCTTCATCCTTGTTATCTTCCTGTTAAGTAGGCTGAGAAGGAGGAAAAAGAGGAGGGTTGGTCTTGCTGTCTCGGGGTTGGCAGAGGCAGATGAAAATCCAAATATAAGTGTACCTGCACAGTTCAAACCTGTGTTATTCAAGGGTCAGCTATAATTTGTTTGAGATACAGCCAGTAGTGCTTGAGAAGAAATGCCATATATTTACTGTTGCTCCTCAGATGGGTTCAGTTCACAGACATGCTGGGACCTTGTAGCCTAAAAAGCTAGTGGGGAAGGTGAGGGGGCCATAAACTAGGACAAAACATCCCCGTGGCTGAGCTCCCCAGGTCACAGTTTAATTCATAATATTCAGTACACTCAGGTTTGAACCAGGCCAGGGCCAGTGTCCAAGAGGGGCTGCCTGGTATGGGGTACAGCAAGGATTTTCTAAAATTGATAATCCTCAAAGTCAAAGGAATCTAATGCTTGGTCTCAGATGACCAATTACTAGGGACAGGAAAGGCCACTGAGAGGAACAGGAAAATAGGGAGAAGCATCCAAAGAGGGAATTGACAGAATACAGTAAAGAGTTACTATACCTGCTGAGGAAGTTACAGCTTTGAGAGTGACTTTAAGCCCCCATCAAAGACTGTGTTCAAAGAAAAGCCTCCACCAAATTAAATTAACAACGTTTAATTGAGCAAAGAATGATTCATGAATTGGGCAGCCTCTTGAACCAGAGTCGGCTCACATAGACTCCAGCACAGTCATGAGGTAGAAGATTTATGGACAGAAAAAGGAAAGTGACCTACAGAAAAAGGGAAGTGAGGTTCAGAAACAGCCGGGTTGGTTACAGCTCAGCATCTGCCTTATTTGAACATGGTTGGAACAGTTGGCCACCTTTGATTGGCCCAAACTTGGTGATCAGCACATGAACAGGCTGCAGTATCTTTAGGTTATAACTATAATCTAACTTCATTTAGGTTATAGTTCACTACGTACAGAGAACCCTTTGGGCCTAACTTAAAATATGTAAGGAGAGGACTCTAGGCCAAACTGGATTTAACAACTATCATACTAAAATTGAAGTCAAAGTAGAAGAGCAGTCTTACAAACTGAAATACAAGTATCACATTTGAGGAAATTAAAGTGCTAGGTCTACGAAACCCTAGTGCATTTCTACTCTGACCCATTTTTCTAGAGTATGGAAGATGAAAAAGCTCTCCCTGAGTTGGTTCAGTGAGAAACAGAAACTAGATGTGGCTGAGCCTTTAGAAGCAGGGCATCATGGGCCAGGTGCAGTGGCTCATACCTATAATCCCAGTACTTTGGGAGGCTGAGGAGGGCAGATAACCTGAGGTCAGGAGCTCGAGACCAGCCTGGCTAACATGGTGAAACCCCGTCTCTACCCAAAATACAATAATTAGCCAGGCATGGTGGTGGGCACCTGTAATCCTAACTACTTGGAAGGCTGAGGCAGGGGAATCATTTGAACCTAAGAGGCGGAGGTTGCAGTGAGCCGATATCACACCAACGCACTCCAGCCTGGGCAACAGAGTGAGACTCCATGTCAAAAAAAACAAAAAACAAAAAACAGGGCATCATGAAGTCCACCTGGTCAGGATTGGATAGAGTTATTAATATCTTACAAATCTGGGGCAAGAAATGGCAGTGAATGGGCTATGGCCCAATGAGCAAGAATCATTCAACAGGTAAGACAGACACAATTCAGTTTTCTTTAGAAATGCATCCAATTTTGTCTTATAGTGCTTTTAAAACAAGTATATATTTTTTCTTGAAATCTTTTTTCTTGAAAGCTCTTTATTCCCCCCAAAATAATAAATGTCTACCCAGTGATTATCATACTTTTCTATTATTTCACATAGCTTTTGTAAAATGAAAGCTAAAAACCCTATTTCTGTGTATGTGTGTGTTTGGGTGTGCGTGAGTGTTAATGAAAGTTCCAGCAGCTAAATATTAAAATACAAAAACTATACCACAAGGGTAAGAAACTTAGCATGTTGTGTACCTTCTGTACAAGAAACCAGTCAGGGAATAAGCCACTGAAAACAAAGGAAACCATAAGGAGGAAGTAGATTCCACTTTTTATCTTCAAAGTTGAAATTATTTGAATAATGACATTGGAGAAAAAAACACATTTTCCATAGAAAAGCAAGATAAGTCTTGATAACATTCTCTTACATTTTAAAGTACAATATTACTCAGTATCTCCAGCCAAGGACATGATGAGCAAGTTTGCCTTATGTTATAGGACAGAAACAGAAACTGCATGTTTCCTCAATGAGCAAACAATAATATAACATCAAAATCCAGATGACAAACTTACTAATTGTTTTATACCAACTTAAATCTTTTTTCTTTTACTTTTTTTTTTTTCATTTTGTTTTGCTTTGCTTTGTTTCTTTGAGATGGAGCCTTGCTATGTCACCAGGCTGGAGTGCAGTGGTGCGATCTTGGCTCACTGCAACCTCCGCCTCCTGGGTTGTTTCAAGCATTTCTCCTGCTTCAGCCTCCAGAGTAGCTGGGATTATAGGCACATGCCACCATGCCCAGCTAATTTTTGTATTTTTAGTACAGACGGGGTTTCACCATGTTGGCCAGAATGGTCTCAATTTCCTGACCTTGTGATTCGCCCACCTTGGCCTCCCAAAGTGCTGGGATTACAGGCATGAGCCACTGCTCCCAGCCTGTACCAACTTATATCTTATGTAAATATTTCTATCTCTATCACAAGGTCAACCTGAGACTAATGGGAGGTGAACATTATCTAAGACAGGAGTGTGAGAAAAGTATCTCTAAGGAAGAATTACCAGCACTTATTTCAAGTCTAGCTTTATTAGCTGTGAAATCTTATGTAACTATAACCTTTCTCTGCCTTGCTTTCTTCATCTGCAAAATGGAGATTGTAATAACAGGTCATCGATCATAGGGTTGGTATAAGAAATAAATGAAACAATTCAAGTTAATATAGCATATATAGTTAATCATGCTAGTCACTCAATAATGTTTAGCTATTATTACTAAAGCAGGTTTTAGGGAGATATTCAGATTTACCAAGAAGAATGAAACTAGTGTTAACACAGCAGTAAATTGAGAAGCCGGCATTAATATGCCCATCTGTATTCCCCTGCTTGTCAAGAACTTGCTTATTAAATAAGATAATCCATTTATCGGACCTCTCTAATTAATAAGAACACAGCTTCTCTCCCTGTGCTCTTTTATCAGATATATGACATTAGTGGCAAAATGACAAGACAGTGATATAAAAATTACAACATTAACAGGCTCTGAATAAATAAAACCTGAAGCAAAATCTTTCCTGGTGCCAAGAACAGAATAGCTGAGATGGGAACGGATATTTCAAAATTGAGTGTAGAACAGTAAATCATACAATACTGGCAGAACACTGGAGATGATATTTTTTCAAAATAAAACTATGAAATATTGGTGGGGACATCCAGCTCTGCTATTTTATTGTCAATGACACAGTGAGTCTAATAAAGGCACTGATTTATGGAAAACCTTATCACATTTTAAAGTGAGGTGTTTTTAGTGATTCTCTTTGCCCACTACAGAACTTATGTTGTTGTGCCAAAAGAGAGCTGGATCTTTATTCAAGCAAAAACCAATTTTTTTTTTTTTTTTACATAAGGACAGTAGGAAATTCAGCCTTCACTCCTTTAAAAAGTTTCCAGCACATGGACCACCAGCACCCCATGTTCTTGCTGAAAAAGTGAATCAATTTTTACGATCAATGACTATAGATGCTTGTGTTATTTAGGAATATGATCTTGTTCTGCTGAATGTCATTCTTTCCATTGCATGTATGTGCTTCCTGCAAATTGACAAAGGACACTTGTTTCCTCTTCATTGTCACAGGGACAGGTCCGTGGCATATCCCATGAGAAATGGGAGAGGGTAGAGAGGTGGTAGGAAGTTGGCCTTTTTTTATTTTATTTTTTGTGAGATGGAGTTCGCTCTTGTTGCCCAGGCTGGAGTACAATGGTGCAATCTGGCTCACTGCAACTCAACCTCTGCCTCTTGGGTTCAAGCGATTCTCCTGCCTCAGACTCCCTAGTAGCTGGGACTACAGGCGTCTGCCACCACGCCCAGCTAATTTTTGTAGTTTTAGTAAATACGGGGTTTCACCATGTTGGTCAGGTGGGTCTCAAACTCCTGACCTCAGGTTATCTACCCATCTTGGCCTCCCAAAGCGCTGGGATTACAGGCATGAGCCACTGCGCCCGGCCGCTTGATCTCTTTAACTTTGAGTCTCTTTGGCTCTGGGACTTCCAAATATCTCAGCTTGGGCATCTGCTTTTATACAATCCTTAAGAAAACTATCCACCACAGCTTTTATGTATAGTTCTCTTTCTGACAGACGGAATCATGCTGGGTAAACAAAACAAGCCTATTAATAAATATACCCCTTGTTTCTTCCCAGGAACCCACACTCATATTTTTCTCATTAAACTCATTTTTCCATTCCCTTCACCCCATTCATATGAACTCACAAAAATACATGTCTTATGGTTCCATACCAAGCCCTTAAATCCCTTTCTTGGCTACCCATTAAACAAATAATGATCCTTCAAAGACAAATTAAAGATAGATTTGTTTCCATTTTGGTGGCAATATGCTTCTTTGAAAAATTGATAGAAGGTGACTAAACGTATTTATAGACTTTGCTTTAAGGAATCACTTACTTATCAGATGTGCCTCATAATGTTCTGCTTTAATTTCCATGAAAGAATGGTCTATGGGCAACAATTAAGTAAATTCTAATTGATTTTGCGGCATTTGCCAAACATTATGATATAATAAATTCACATTAAACTATCAAATAATGCAGTGTTACACTTTTGAAAATCATGTATCATTGCAAGTGTGAAACTATTTTCAAGTATTTTTTTAAATGGTAATTTTTAACCAGTCAATATACATTTAAAGAGAGATGTGGGTTTTTTTGGAAAAATGATAATCTGAACAACCCAGCTTGGGAACAAGTAATTTATATAGGGTCATTGACCTGATAGATATTCAGGAGTTTTGTTTTTCATATTTTGAAATTCAATTTTGTCACACAGCTATTACCCATGTCACTGATTTTCAGTCTTTCAGCAACAAGTCCTCTTAGAAAAAATGTCATAGTAACATCAAAAATAAAGATCTATTTTAAAGCTGAAATCTGTTATATAAGTGTCACTACTGGTCATAACATTGACTAACTCATTCCTAAAATATTTGAAAGCATTCAGCACATCTCTTGCTGAAAATTATTTGTCTGCTATGCCCTTATTTTGTCCAGAGCTTTCTGGAATTCAAAGATATTTTGCTAATCATATCAGTTTGCTACTCTTGTTTGCTGTTCTATTGTTCCTTCTCCCCCTTACAAGTTTTCCCTACTTTAATTAAATGTGGATATTTAATAATCTACTTGCAAGGGAAAATAGAATCAACAAATTTGTTAGGCAACAACAATGTTTTCTCTTCATTAATATAATTCCTCGTCTGGTGATTTTGCCAACCCTTTATGAAATGCTGTAAAGGCCTTTTAGTATTTCAATTTTTTTACATTACAGAGAGTGAGTGAGAGAGAGAGAGAGACAGAGAGATAGAGAGAGGAGAGAGAGAAGAAATATGAATAATAAGATTCAACTAAAAATTAAGAGTTTAGAAAGTCAACTAAGATAATTCCAAAACAGCATGATCTGTTACTCTTGGAAAATTAACCTTCAGAAGTACAATATTTAATCAGAATTTCAGAAAGTCCTGTGAGTTATTATAAAAACTCCAAAGCAGTTCCAAGGAAACCTTAACCTGGCAGGCTTTTATTCAAGTTCCTCTTTAGGACAATGGTTCTTTCATAAGTGTGGCAATTTCAGATAACTCAGGTACTATGTTCACATGCTCTTGGCAGACAAATGAGCTTTTAACATGTCTGGTAATATGAATATATAAGAGCCTTAAGTACCCCTTGTAATGAAAACGTCCTCTTTGCCTCGCCCTTTTGAGCCTTTTATCCTCTTGACATCTACAGAAACTGTGAGGACGAGATCATGCGACTTTAATATAAATGGTGAATTTATATAACATCACCTAACTGCTGCATCAAGTTGTCCAAGTGGTTTTGCATATGAATTTTATAAAGCATTTATGCAGCTTTGAGTAAATTCTAGACTAGCCAAGTTTTAGTTGATTTACCTTCATGAATGACTGACATCAAAATAGTCCTCTATTTCCAAATGCATAGTAAAGACCAAAAATATAAAATAATTGGGTATTTTAAAAACAGCTGTACAATGAACTGGTATGTCTATACTTACTGCGAACAAAGTATAGACGCAAAACTGTTCACATATTACATGTTAATAAGAAATACTTCATATAGAAAAGCCAAATTTTTCCATTGTAGATTTCTTTATAATAACGTATAAAATAGTTCATAGGAACTTCTTAAGGCATTATCTGAAATAAACTCATTTTTGAACAAAAAATTCAATATTTATTCTATTTATTATCTTTTGTGTGTGGCCCATTTCAAGATTATTTTATACCAGACAACTTCCTGGTCCGTTATGTCTATACGTTGAATGAAATGAAAGAAAAAAAATGTTCACTTATATCATTTCTTCGGAATTTCCTCACAAAATGCAATCCTTTTAGTTCTTTAGGACCAAACAAGCAAACTAACACCCACACCAGCAAAATCCAAACAGAAAAAAGAAAGTATGGGTTTTATGCTCAGTAAGAGCCCATAGTCAGAATTGTAGTAAGCCAGACAAAATATAGGATTCAGAAGAATATGACTGGTGTAGTGTGACTTCTTTTAAATGTGACTTTGTTCTATTTTGCTCCAAGTTTATATGAGGTCTTTGCTAAAATACTAATGTTTTTTAAAAGTCATCCACCTAATTCAGCCTATACTTTCCTCTTGAAAACTATGAACCTTCTCCTTACAAAGCAACTGTACCACACACCCATGCATACACACGTGCACTCAAATGCATACCCACACAAATACACACACGTGCACACCATACTCTTTTTGAAACATACAGAGATCATAGGTTAAGTTCCTCTGACCAAGAAAATTAATGTAACAATATTCTATTTTTCCACTATTAAGAAACTTATCTCCATTTTTTTCTTCTTCACTTTGGTACCCACATCTGACCATCCTTTATGTCACTAGAAATGCAAATGCTTAAGGGAAGAACCAGAAAATCAGAAGTGTAACTGTGAATGTGCCACTAATATCACATCTTTGATTGCACTGACTGTCAAGTCAAATGTCCTGAGTTGGCAATTTTTGTCACTTATTTTTTTTTTTCCTAACATCCCTAATAACTAAGAATATATCATGATTTTTATATAGCTCCAACAACCTGCTTAATTCATACCCATATTTTTCATCACTTATTTTTTTCCCTAACATCCCTAATAACTAAGAATATATCATGATTTTTTATATAGCTCCAACAATCTGCTTAATTCATGTCCATATTTTTTCCAGGGGCACGTGCAGAAGAGTATCTAAAACCAGAAATAGATGGCTTCTTGTTAATATATGTCCTCAGGTTAAGGATAATTGTGCTTGTTGACTGAGCCATGACATGTCAGCCTAAGGAGATTAAAAAGCAAAAAATCCTATGACTGGTTTAATGACATGTTCTGTCTCTTTCTTGATTAAATAGCTAGTTTAGATATTTTAGTCAGTTCACTCGAAAAGATTGATTATTTTTGGACAGGATCAAGTACTTTTAAGTTGTATTGCATTAAAACTTTTTTCAAAAAATAGACAAATATCCTAAATCAGAATTTACAAACAGGATTTGAGAATGTGGCATTTCTTAAGCTATTAGATATCAGTTCCCTTCATTAGAAGAGAATCTAATATCATCTGGATTTAGTATCTACAGTTTCATGTGGATCAAAGTGGCAACTTGTTGAAAGAAGTTGTATAATATAGTTTTTTTTATTATACTTTAAGTTTTAGGGTACAGGTGCACAACGCGCAGGTTTGTTACATATGTATACATGTGCCATGTTGGTGTGCTGCACCCATTAACTCGTCATTTAACATTAGGTATATCTCCTAATGCTATCCCTCCCCCCTCCCCCCACCCCACAACAGGCCATGGTGTGTGATGTTCCCCTTCCCGTGTCCATGTGTTCTCATTGTTCAATTCCCATCTACGAGTGAGAACATGCGGTATTTGGTTTTTTGTCCTTGCGATAGTTTGCTGAGAATGATGGTTTCCAGCTTCATCCATGTCCCTGCAAAGGACATAAACTCATCCATTTTTATGGCTGCATAGTATTCCATTTCACATTTTCTTAATCCAGTTTATCATTGTTGGACATTTGGGTTGCTTCCAAGTCTTTGCTATTGTGAATAGTGCCACAATAAATATATGTGTGCATGTGTCTTTATAGCAGCATGATTTATAATCCTTTGGGCATATACCCAGTAATGGGATGGCTGGGCCAAATGGTATTTCTAGTTCTAGATCCCTGAGGAATCGCCACACTGACTTCCACAATGGTTGGACTACTTCACAGTCCCACCAACAGTGTAAAAATGTTCCTATTTCTCCATATCCTCTCCAGCACCTGCTGTTTCCTGACTTTTTTAATGATTGCCATTCTAACTGGTGTGAGATGGTCTCTCATTGTGGTTTTGATTTGCATTTCTCTGATGGCCAGTGATGATGAGCATTTTTTCATGTGTCTTTTGGCTGCATATAAATATCTTCTTTGGAGAAGTGTCTGTTCATATCCTTCGCCCACCTGTTGTTGGGGTTGTTTTTTTCTTGTAAATTTGTTTGAGTTCACTGTAGATTCTGCATATTAGCCCTTTGTCAGATGAGTAGATTGCAAAAATTTTCTCCCATTCTGTAGGCTGCCAGTTCACTCTGATGGTAGTTTCTTTTGCTGTGCAGAAGCTCTTTAGTTTAATTAGATCCCATTTGTCAATTTTGGCTTTTGTTGCCATTGCTTTTGGTGTTTTAGACATGAAGTCCTTGCCCATGTCTATGTCCTGAATGGTACTATCTAGATTTTCTTCTAGGGTTTTTATGGTTTTAGGTCTAACATTTAAGTCTTTAATCCATCTTGAATTAATTTTTATATAAGGTGTAAAGAAGGGATCCAGTTTCAGTTTTCTACATATGGCTAGCCAGTTTTCCCAGTACCATTTATTAAATAGGGAATCCTTTCCCCATTTCTTGTTTTTGTCAGGTTTGCCAAAGATCAGATAGTCATAGATATGCAGCATTATTTCTGAGGGCTCTGTTCTGTTCCATTGGTCTATATCTGTGTTTTGGTACCAGTACCATGCTGTTTTGGTAACTGTAGCCTTGTAGTATAGTTTGAAGTCAGGTAGAGTGATGCCTCCAGCTTTGTTCTTTTGGCTTAGGATTGACTTGGTGATGTGGGCTCTTTTTTGGTTGCATATGAACTTTAAAGTATTTTTTTCCAATTCTGTGAAGAAAGTCATTGGTAGCTTGATGGGGATGGCATTGAATCTATAAATTACCTTGGGCAGTATGGCCATTTTCATGATATTGATTCTTCCTACCCATGAGCATGGAATGTTCTTCCATTTGTTTGTATCCTCTTTTATTTCCTTGAGCAGTGGTTTGTAGTTCTCCTTGAAGAGGTCCTTCCCATCCCTTGTAAGTTGGATTCCTAGGTATTTTATTCTCTTTGAAGCAATTGTGAATTGGAGTTCACTCATGATTTGGCTCTCTGTTTGTCTGTTATTGGTGTACAAGAATGCCTGATTGTTGCACATTGATTTTGTATCCTAAGACTTTGCTGAAATTGCCTATCAGCTAAAGGAGATTTTAGGCTGAGACGATGGGGTTTTCTAGATATACTATCATGTCATCTGCAAACAGGGACAATTTGACTTCCTCTTTTCCTAATTGAATACCCTTTATTTCCTTCTCCTGCCTGATTGCCCTAGCCAGAACTTCCAACACTATGTTGAACAGGAGTGGTGAGAGCAGGCATCCCTGTCTTGTGCCAGTTTTCGAAGGGAATGCTTCCAGTTTTTGCCCATTCAGTATGATACTGGCTGTGGGTTTGTCAGATAGCACTTATTATTTTGAGATACATCCCATCAAAACCTAATTTATTGAGAGTTTTTAGCATGAAGCATTGTTGAATTTTGTCAAAGGCCTTTTCTTCATCTATTTAGATCATCATGTGATTTTTGTCGTTGGTTCTGTTTATATGCTGGATTACGTTTATTGATTTGTGTATGTTGAACCAGACTTGCATCCCAGGGATGAAGCCCACTTGATCATGGTGGAGAAGCTTTTTGATGTGCTGCTGGATTCAGTTTGCTAGTATTTTATTGAGGATTTTTGCTTCGATGTTCATCAGGGGTATTGGTCTAAAATTCTCTTTTTTGGTTGTGTCTTTGCTAGGCTTTGGTATCAGGATGATGCTGGCCTCATAAAATGAGTTAGGGAGGATTCCCTCTTTTTCTATTGCTTGGAATAGTTTCAGAAGGAATGGTACCAGCTCCTCCTTGTACCTCTGGTAGAATTCGGCTGTGATTCCATCTGGTCCTGGACTCTTTTTGGTTGGTAAGCTATTAATTATTGCCCCAATTTCAGAACCTGTTATTGGTCTATTCAGAGATTCAACTTCTTCCTGGTTTAGTCTTGGGAGAGTGTATGTGTCGAGGAATTTATCCATTTCTTCTAGGTTTTCTAGTTTATTTGCATAGAGGTGTTTATAGTATTCTCTGATGGTAGTTTGTATTTCTGTGGGATTAGTGGTGATATCCCCTTTATCATTTTTTATTGCATCTATTTGATTCTTCTCTCTTTTCTTCTTTATTAGTCTTGCTAGCAGTCTATCAATTTTGTTGATCTTTTCAAAAAACCAGCTCCTGGATTCATTGATTTTTTGAAGGGTTTTTCGTGTCTCTATCTCCTTCAGTTCTGCTCTGATCTTAGTTATTTCTTGCCTTCTGCTAGCTTTTGAATGTGTTTGCTCTTGCTTCTCTAGTTCTTTTAATTGTGATATTAGGGTGTCAATTTTAGATCTTTCCTGCTTTCTCTTATTGGCATTTAGTGCTATAACTTTCCCTCTACCCACTGCTTTGAATGTGTCCCAGAGATTCTAGTATGTTGTGTCTTGGTTCTCATTGGTTTCAAAGAACATCTTTATTTCTGCCTTCATTTCGTTATGTACCCAGTAGTCATTCAGGAGCAGGTTGTTCAGTTTCCATGTAGTTGAGCGGTTTTGAGTGAGTTTCTTAATCCTGAGTTCTAGTTTGATTGCACTGTGGTCTGAGAGACAGTTTGTTATAATTTCTGTTCTTTTACATTTGCTGAGGAGTGCTTTACTTCCAACTATGTGGTCAATTTTGGAATAGGTGTGGTGTGGTGCTGAAAAGAATGTATATTCTGTTGGTTAGGGGTGGAGAGTTCTGTATTTGTCTGTCAGGTCTGCTTGGTGCAGAGCTGAGTTCAATTCCTGGATATCCTTGTTAACTTTCTGTCTCATTGATCTGTCTAATGTTGACAGTGGGGTGCTAAAGTCTCCCATTATTATTGTGTGGGAGTCTAAGTCTCTTTGTAGGTCTCTAAGGACTTGCTTTATGAATCTGGGTGCTCTTGTATTAGGTGCATATATATTTAGGATAGTTAGCTCTTCTTGTTGAATTGATCCCTTTACCATTATGTAATGGCCTTCTTTGTCTCTTTTGATCTTTGTTGGTTTAAAGTCTGTTTTATCAGAGACTAGAATTGCAACCCCTGCCTTTTTTTATTTTCCATTTGCTTGGTAGACCTTCCTCCATCCCTTTATTTTGAGCCTATGTATGTCTCTGCATGTGAGACGGGTTTCCTGAATACAGCACACTGATGGGTCTTGAGACTTTATCCAATTTGCCAGTCTGTGTCTTTTAATTGGAGCATTTAGTCCATTTACATTTAAGGTTAATACTGTTGTGTGTGAATTTGATCCTGTCATTATGATGTTAGCTGGTTGTTTTGCTCGTTAGTTGATGCAGTTTCTTCCTAGCCTCGATGGTCTTTACAATTTGGCATGTTTTTGCAGTGGCTAGTACTGGTTGTTCCTTTCCATGTTTAGTGCTTCCTTCAGGACCTCTTGTAGGGCAGGCCTGGTGGTGACAGAATCTCTCAGCATTTGCTTGTCTGTAAAGTATTTTATTTCTCCTTCACTTACGAATCTTAGTTTGGCTGGATATGAAATTCTGGGTTGACAATTCTTTTCTTTAAGAATGTTGAATATTGGCCCCCACTCTCTTCTGGCTTGTAGAGTTTCTCCCGAGAGATCTGCTGTTAGTCTGATGGGCTTCCCTTTGTGGGTAACCCGACCTTTCTCTCTGGCTGCCCTTAACATTTTTTCCTTCATTTCAACTTTGGTGAATGTGACAATTATGTGTCTTGGAGTTGCTCTTCTCGAGGAGTATCTTTGTGGCATTCTCGGAATTTCCTGAATTTGAATGTTGGCCTGCCTTGCTAGATTGGGGAAGTTCTCCTGGATAATATCCTGCAGAGTGTTTTCCAACTTGGTTCCATTCTCTCCGTCACTTTCAGGTACACTAATCAGACGCAGATTTGGTCTTTTCACATAGTCCCATATTTCTTGGAGGCTTTGTTCGTTTCTTTTTATTCTTTTTTCTCTAAACTTCTCTTCTCGCTTCATTTCATTCATTTGGTCTTCCATCACTGATACCCTTTCTTCCACTTGATCGAATCGGCTACTGAGGCTTCTGCGTTCGTTACACAGTTCTTGTGCTGTGGTTTTCAGCTCCATCAGGTCCTTTAAGGACTTCTCTGCATTGGTTATTCTAGTTAGCCATTCGTCTAATTTTTTTTCAAGGTTTTTAACTTCTTTTCCATGGGTTCGAACTTCCTCCTTTAGCTCCAAGTAGTTTGATCGTCTGAAGCCTTCTTCTCTCAACTCGTCAAAGTCATTCTCCGTCCAGCTTTGTTCCATTGCTGGTGAGGAGCTGTGTTCCTTTGGAGGAGGAGAGGCACTCTGATTTTTAGAGTTTCCAGTTTTTCTGCTCTGTTTTTTCCCCATCTTTGTGGTTTTATCTACCATTGGTCTTTGATGATGATGATGTACAGATGGGGTTTTGGTGTGGATGTCCTTTCTGTTTGTTAGTTTTCCTTCTAACAGTCAGGACCCTCAGCTGCAGGTCTGTTGGAATTTGCTGGAGGTCCACTCCAGACCCTGGTTGCCTGGGTATCAGCAGCAGAGGCCACAGAACAGTGGATATTGGTGAACAGCAAATGTTGCTGCCTGATCGTTCAGTATAGTTTTAAGAGTCACAATCAGGAACCATATGCTACCCAAGTTCAGATTCCAGCTTTTTCAGCTACTATTTGTAGTGAGATATTTTACTCTGGGCAAGATATTCTACCTTCTCCATTCATCAGTTTTCCTATCTTTTTTTTTTTTTTTTTTTTTTTTGAGACAGAGTCTTGCTTGTTGCCCAAGCTGGAGTGCAGTGGCATGATCTCGGCTCACTGCAAGCTCCACCTCCCGGGTTCACCATTCTCCTGCCTCAGCCTCCCAAGTAGCTGGGACTACAGGTGCCCGCCACCACGCCTGGCTGATTATTTGTATTTTTAGTAGAGCTGGGGTTTCACCGTGTTAGCCAAGATGGTCTCGATTTCCTGACCTCGTGATCCATCCACCTTGCCCTCCCAAAGTGCTGGGATCACAGGCGTGAGCCACTGCCCCCGGCCTTTCCTATTAAATGGAGGTAGCGTTTTGAAGTCATTATATTACCCACCCCCTAGGGTTATTTTGTAGATTAATTGAGTGCATTTATTCAGTTACTTAGTTACTGTGCTAAGAATTATACCTGGCACACTAGAAGTGCTATAAGTGTTAGCTAATATTATTGGGCATTACTTACTTTTAGCTTCTTTAACTACAATCCTTTCAGCTTACAGATAGTTTTCCTTTATAATTGCTGCTAAACATATATATCAATGTTGACACAACTTTGAACATACAATTATTCTAATATTTATATCCAGAAATTTTACCCATAATCGACTATGGCTTCATAGCTATGGATCATTTATTTCAAAATCCTATAAACATAAAATGCTAGAAAACACATTTCTTTTGTTGCTCTCCAAGCTATTTCTCTGTCATCATTGTCAACAATAAATGACCATAAATTTGCATTTGCAATAAGTTGATATAACATATGTGTGTATTAAAAACGTTTCCTTAGATTATACAATTAATCACTTTATTTTGTCTTTGAACTGTCAACATTTGTGGAACCTTTTTATTTTCTTCCAACTTGAGATCCAATTTCTGATATTTTCCCCCATGCTTGGTTAGTTTCTTGTTCTCCAATAACTGAAGTTTGACATGCCCTATTTAAAATTATGCAGAATTTCCATATTTTTCTGATGCTTGATATAATGCTAAAATATAAAAATGCCATGTCAGTCTCCTTCCACAAAAAGTGCTCTCTCGATAGAAAAAAACATATTTCCTTCAATATTTTGAAGTACAATTACTCTAGAAATCTGAACAGTACATTAATGTTGTGAAGACAACTTATAAAATAGATTCTCACTAGAAGAGCAACAGTGACCACTTTTCTCGAGGATAAATGAGATGTTGTTATCTTCCGCATAACACAAAATTGGTTTAACCTGAACTGGTATAAAATAATTAAACATTTCAGCAGTGTCATCACACTGAGCAGTGTTGCCTACATTTAAAAAAACTCAATTAACTAAAAGGTAGGGCAATAATATAACAAATGATACTTCTCAGAGCATCTTATTTCCTCTTTTGATAATTTCTCTGTAATTTTCTAACTTTAAAAAATCTACTTCAAGGAAAAGGAAAAATATTTTTTATTCTTTATTTTTAATTTATTTTTATTTTTATTTATTTATTTATTCATTTATTTATTTAGACAGAGTCTTGCTCTGTCACCCGGGCTGGAGTGCAGTGGTGCAATCTTGACTTACTGCAATCTCCACCTCCTGGGTTAAAGTGATTCTCTTGCCTCAGCCTTCCCAGTAGCTGGGATTACAGGCATATGCCACCATGCCTGGCTAATTTTTGTACTTTTAGTAAAGATGGGGTTTCATCATGTTGGCCAGGCTGGAAAAAAAAGGAAAATATTTACTAAACCTATAAGCATGAGCATGACAGAGCATTAAATTATTTTTAATCAGAAAATTTGGAAATAAATGTACTTTAAAACGCGATTACAGCTTTGTTTATAATAGCAATATATTGGAAATAGACTAACCGTTCAACAACAAGAGACCCACAACATATTATGATAAATCCACACAATGAAGGAATAGGCAACCATCAAAAGAATGGTGAATAAAAATATGTTGCAATTCCTCTAACTTTATTAGATTACAAAAACAGCATTTATATAAATACATATATGCTCTTTTTATTATAGTTTTAAATGTAGACAGAGACATGGTTATGGATATGTATTTATAAAATAGGCCACGCCAAATGCTTTATATACATTATTTCTGGCGGTAGAGAATTGAAGCTTGGGAAGTTAATTAATTTGCTCAAGGTTACACAGCTACAGTATTAAGTTAGGATTCACCTCATGTCTGTCTGCCCTCTTGAGTGCTATGCCAAACTCCTTTGTAGAACAAGAAAAATTATAACAAGCAATGAAAACTTATTTTTAAGTAGAATAAATTAATGGAACATATATCTTAAAGGATAGAACAAAACTAAAACAAGACCCAATATTTTTCCTAATGGATAATAGTGCAAATAAAGAAATGAATGAGAGAGTAGTTGCACTTATTCTCTAACATATTTACTGATTTTATATAGAGCCCACACTTTTGAATTCCTCTTACTGTGTGTTTCATCAATATTGTGAGTTTATTTTTATACCTTATAGTGTTTCATCACTTTAAGTTTGTCAGTCCCTTGGGACATGATGCAGCTTTTAGTTTTAAGTAATTTTACCACATTGGATATTGGTGTCACAGCTCTTAAGTTTTTATTAAACCTAGAGGGGAATCCCCAGTCTGCATTTTTAAAATGCTGATTAGGTGCACAATTCAATGTACAAAGATTGTATAGTCAATCTTAATAAATAGTAAGGAGGTAGGAAGTGGGACTCAACTTCGGGGATGGGGTTCGAACACTGGACCAAATTGAGACTAGTTAAAATGGGACAGAGTGGAAGCAGCTTTCTATAAATTCCATCCACCAGGGTTTGTCAGTTTACCATTGCCATAGCAACACCTGGAAATTACTGCCTCTTTCTATGGCAATGACTAGATGACCCAGAAGTTGCTATCCTTTTCCTAGACATTTCTGCATTATCTGCCCCTTAATACGCATGAAATTAGAAGTGAGTATAAATATGACTGCAGAACTGCCTTTGTGCTGCTACTCTGGGCACCCTGCCTAGCCCCACAAGGAATAGTACCTCTGCTGCTGCTGTGTACTGTTGCTTCAGTAAAAGTTGCTGTGTAACACCACTGCTCAACCTTGAATTATTTCCTGGGCAAAGCCAAGAACTCTACTAGGCTAAGCCCCAGTTTTGGGACTCATCTGCCCTGCATCAGTAAGATGCCACATAGTGGATTAAATGTGCCTCTAGACTTGTGATTGCCTAAGCACAAGGTTGATCAAAACATGCAGTAGGAAAAATTAGCAAAAATACATGTAGAGGTAATTTAGCAAGCTTAATTTTGATTATATTTCACTTCTCAACTTTATTATTATTGTTTATTATTGTCTTCTGTTGTCATTGTTACTTAACAATGAATGAAAATAAATTTGAACTGCCATATGTATGCCTTTCATAAATTTTGCAGCACTTAGCATGCAGAAACGTGGCTATATTGAGACTTACAATAGAAAGAAAAGTCCCAGTTTAACAAATTATACTTGACAAAATAATATTAAAACCAAGAATTCACAAGTAGGTTTATTTTCCTTCTCTCTTTTTTCAACATTTTCCCTCTTTGGTGACTTAGTGTAACCTGCCCATGCATATAGTGGTATACTACACATTAAAAATCCACCAGATCCACATTTTGAATGATATTTAAGGTTATTCAACAAGTTTAATATATTACCTTAGCTAATAGAAATATACAATGAGAAAAATGGTTCTTTTAAAATCATCAAAGTTATCAAGTGTCATTTCTAAACCTTAGAAAACAAAATTTAAATTTCTGTTTGCTAATTTATCCTCTAGTTAGTCACTTTTTTTTTTTTTTTTTTTTTTTCGGAGACAAGGTCTCACTCTGTTTCCCAGGCTGGAGTGCAGTGGTGTGATCATAGCCCATTGCAACCTCTGACTCCTGGGCTCAAGTGATTCTCCCACTTCAGCTTTGCTAGTAGCTGAGACTACAGGTGCCCACCAACATGCCCAGCTAATTTTTGTATGTTTTTGTAGAGATGGAATTTCACCATGTTGCACAGGCTGGCCTTGAACTCCTGAGCTCAAGTGATCCACCCACCTGGGCCTCCCAAAGTGCTGTGATTACAAGCATGAGCCACTGTGCTCCGCCTTTAGTCACTTTCTTTACATGTTGGTTCTTTGTTTTCATTAAGACCTGAAAGCACATAGCAAAATTAGGAAATTTAAAACTGAGTATATATTCTTGGGACGCTCTAAAATGATTCACAGATATTGTGCCCTAATATAGAATAGTTTTATTTTGCAGAACATTTATTATGTTTCTTATAATTTCCATGTATATAAAGTGTACCATGTCTGGTGTGTTATTCACATTTTGCTATTGTTGGAGCAAATGTTTTAAAATACTTAGGATTACAAACCCAAATGCTTGCAGGGGCCAAGCAGGTATTATAAATGGTTTAAGAGCAGCTGCTTCAGGGGACAGATGGGGAAAGGAATGAAGCACAGGGTTCCTGTACCCATGTACAGGAAGCAGCTACAATCTAGTTCTGGTCAATATTTGCATGGAAATTGAAATAGAATGCAGGCCCAATATAGCCACATCTTTAGATTCTTCAAAAGAAGCCAGATGTTCTCATTTAATGCAATCAATTTTTAAATGTTGGTAACTAATTCATATTACAAATATTGCATAGTCCAAACCAAACATATCTGTGGGATGGATTTGTCCAGTGAGTTGCTGTTTTTTTTTTTTTTTTTTGTGTGTGTGTGTGTGTGTGTGTGTGTGTGTGTGTGTGTTTTGAACTCTTACCCCAGCACCACTAACTAAATAGGGAATCCTTTCCCCATTGCTTGTTTTTGTCAAGTTTGTCAAAGATCATATGGTTGTAGGTGGAAGGTCTTATTTCTGGGTTCTCTACTCTGTTCCATTGTTCTATGTGTCTGATTTTGTACCAGTATCATGCTGTTTTGGTTACTATAGCCCTGTAATATAGTTTGAAATCAGAAAGCCTCCAGCTTTCTTCTTCTGCTTAGGACTGTCTTGGCTATTCAGGTTATTTTTTGTTTCCATATGAATTTTAAAATAGTTTTTTCTAGTTCTGTGAAGGATACCAGTGAGTTAATGGGAAAAGCATTGAATCGATAAATTGCTTTGGGCAGTATGGCCATTTTCACAATATTAATTCTTCCTGTCCATGAGCATGGAATGTTTTTCCATTTGTTTGTGTCCTTTCTGATTTCTCTGAGCAGTGGTTTATAGTTCTCCTGGTAGAGATCATTCACTTCCCTTGTTAGCTGTATTCCTAGATATTTTATTCTTTTTGTGGCAATTATGAATGAGAATTCATTTGTGATTCAGCTCTTGGCTTGACTGTTGGTGTATAGATATCCTAGTGATTTCTGCAAATTAATTTTGTATTTTGAAACTTGGCTGAAGTTGCTTATCGGCTTAAGAAGGTTTGGGGCTGAAATGATGAGGTTTTCTAGATATAAGATCAAGTCAGAAAATTGCAGCTGGACCCCTTCCTTACACCATATACAAATCAATTCAAGACAGATTAAAGACTTAAATTTAAAACCATAAACTTTAGAAACTCTAGAAGAAAATCTAGGCAATACCATTCGGGACCTGGACATGGGTAAAGATTTCATGACAAAGATGCCAAAAGCAATTGCAACAAAAGCAAAAATTGATTAATGGGATCTAATTAAAGAGCTTCCGCATAACCATATACACTATCAACAGAGTAAACAGACAACCTTCAGAATGGGAGAATAATTTTGCAAACCATGTGTATTAATTCGTTTTCATGCTGCTGATAAAGACATACCTGAAACTGGGAACAAAAAGAAGTTCAATTGGACTTACAGTTCCACATGGCTGGAGAGGTCTCAGAATCATGGTGGCAGGTGAAAGGCACTTCTTACTTGCTGGCAGCAAGAGAAAAATGAGGAAGCAGCAAAAGTGGAAACTCCTGATAAACCTATCACATCTAATAAAACTTATTCACTATCACAAGAATAGCATGGGAAAAAACAGCCCCCATGATTCAATTACCTCCCCCTGGGTCCCTCCCACAACATGTGGGAATTCTGGGAGATATAATTCAAGTTGAGATTTGAGTTGGGACACAGCCAAACCATATCACCATGTATCTGACAAAGGTGTAATATTTAGCATCTACAAGGAGCTTAAAAAAATTTATAAGAACAAAACAAACAAGTGGGCAAAGAACATGAACAGACACTTCTCAAAAGAAGACATATATGTGGCCAACAATCATATGAAAAAAAGCTCAACATCACTGGTCATTAGAGAAATGGAAATCAAAACCGCAATGAGAAACCATCTCATGCCAGTCAGAATGGCTATTAATAAAAGTCAAAAAAATAACAGATGCTGCCAAGGTTGTAGAAGGAAAGGAACACTTCTACACTGTTGGTGGGAGGGTAAATTAGCTCAATTATTGGGAAGACAGTGTGGTGATTCCTCAAAGACCTAGAGACAGAAATACTATTTGATCCAGCAATCCCATTACTGGGTATACACCCAAAGAAATATAAATCATTCTGCTATAAAGATACATGTATGCATATGTTCATTGCAGCAGTATTCACAACAGCAAAGACATGGAATCAACCCAAATGCCCATCAAGAATAGACTGGATAAAGAAAATGTGGTACATATACACCATGGAATACTATGTGGCCATAAAAAGGAATGAGATCATGTCCTTTGCAGGGACATGGATGGAGCTGGAAGCTGTTATCTTCAGCAAACTAATGCAAGAACAGAAAACCAAATACTGCATGTTCTCACTTACAAGTGGCAGCTAAATGATGAGAACACATGGATACATAGAGGGGAACAACACACACTGGGGCCTACTGGAGGGTGGAGGGAGGGAAGAGGGAGAGGATCAGGAAAAATAACTGATCAATAGTAGGCTTAATACCTGGGTGATGACATAATCTGTACAACATCCCCCATGACACACATTTACTGATGTAACAAACTTGCACATCCGGCACATGTACCCCTGAACTTAAAATAAAAGTTAAAAAAGAGAAAATCACTGCACTAGACTAATACTTATCAGCCTTTTGGAGCTATGGTTGCCCCTTGATAAAAGGGCTGAGTAGCTCAGTAAGAAAAGGACCTTGAAGACCAAAAAGAAAACAAACAAACAAACAAACAAAAAGACAACAAGAGCAACAATAGAACTGATTCAGTAACAGTTGGCAAGGACAACGTAGCAGGGTTTAAGTCAGTATTCTACCTTAGTATTTTTTAAACTTAAGTTCATAGATAGGCAAAACTGGGTACATAGCATTGATCCAATGTAACAGGATATATTTGAATGAAAATAAATATTGACTGCTTAAGTATTTGTTCAAGAAAATATGATTGAGGCACTTCCTATGAACAAAGTCACTAAGGAAGTTGACCAGGAGGAGTTTGGCTAGAAAGTAAAGGAAACAGGAACAAATCGATCTCCAAAGTAATGGAGAACCTTAAAATAATAGATATTTGTTGACAGGAAAGCTTTGAGCTGACAAATTCTAAAATACCCATTACAGCATACTAGCTAGATTAAGGGAGGGAAGTGATTAGGAAACATTTACATATCAGTTACTATGCAACTTATTTTAAGCAGGCACTTATTGTGTAACCTTTTATTATGAAATTAAATTTCTGTAAAAGTTTATTTCCTTAGAAGGGCAAAATTTTGCTGAAATTGTGAAAGTTTTCTTAAATTCTTCCTAGATAAGTCTGAATGTTACAATAAATTACATTTGTTAAAATATTTGTTGTAGAAAAATGTTCGTACTCACTTGAAAGTCTAAACTATGTTTACCACAGTGGTTGATTTTATCCACAAACAATTTGGGTAATTAATTCACTATGACATCTCTGATCTAGCTTTAATTAACTCAATCTGTATAAAGATACTGTGGAATTTTTTTAAAATTAGGAGCATAGTTAATGGTATATTTCCTCTTTTAAATAAATATTAGTGACATCTAGGTAAGTTTACAAAATACCTTTCAAGTACAATGCTTAATCCCTATTTGTCACGACACGTAGAAGTTTGATATACACTAAACATATGATGACGTGATTCAAAAGCAAACAGGATTTTGACTATTCTAATAGAGATTTGTATAAAGATGATGGGGTAACAACACTAAATTATCTTCTGGAAAACTCTTAAAGATTATGTTCAATTCTGACAAATATATTGTAAGGGAAACATTAAGTAGCAAAAGTGTATCCCTAATGACTGACTTCCCTCCCTTCCCTTCCTCCCTTCCTCTCTCTTTCTCTTCTCTCTCTCTCTCACACACTCTTTCTTTGTTTTCTTTTTTCTTTTTAGTATTCTTTTCAAAATCCATCATTCATTCCCAAACAGAATAAGTTAAAACCATGAACCAACTCTGGCCAGAACATGGCACCCTCTTAGATTTGCCATTTTGCTATACATATGATTTTCAACAAGATAATTAATTGCCCTACGCTATAATTTCTTCATCTGGAAAATAAGAGAAAGTTTTTGATGGTATAATTGTTGTAAAGATTAAATGAGGTTGTATATTATATACATATATACACACACACATATATATATATATACAAAAATAGATCAGCAAAGTTCTTGGTTTATAATAAATGTTCAAAATACAATACTATTAATATTAGTATTTTTGCTATTCTATTATTATTATATTGCTATAATAACTTACAGGTAGATGACTGGAATTTCTAACAGTTGTTAGACTTTTTTTGCACAGGAGATTGAGTCTTAAGAGAATTTGCTAGCTAAGTTACCACATTTTGAATACATTCAAAAATTAATATTAGAATGATTGACCATCTTCATTTAGGTACTCAATGAAGAATTGTAAATATTAATCCTACAAAGCCAAAGGACTTTTCAATGTTCTTACCCAGATAAACTGACCTTGAGGTTGTTTCCATTCATATGGTTTTGATGGTAACATCACCTTGGTAACTGTGAGACTGTGGGCTAAGGACATTTTGCTTTACTAGATTTAAGTTTAATGGTGATCATTAATGAAGCCATCAAACAATTATAGACATGCAACAATGACATAATGTGAAACATATATTTTGAGTTTTATGTTAACAATGGACATTTTACCTGGTTATTCTCGGCATAAATTTATAAAAATGAGTTTGAAGTGGCTTAACTTAAACAATTATAGTTGTCAAAGAACATGAACATGTCGAACACCATATGCAACTTTTAGGAAATAGTTTCAGCAAACATTTATCTTCAGGATTTACTTAAAGATTATTTCAGGTGAAATGAGGGGTGCAATATATTACAATCCATCTCTTAATTCACTTTCCCGAATTCCCTAAATTGAAATTTTTATTTTGTTTCATTTCTCTTGGCTTTCCTATGCAAGATAACATGTGTATTTTATTTTATTTTTATTTAATCCCGTTTTATAATTTTAAGTTCATTTTTTTTTTTTTGAGACAGGTCTTACTCTGTGGACCAGGCTGGAGTGCAGTGGCACGATTGTGGCTCAGTGCAGCCTCTACCACCCGGGGTCAGGCAGTCCTCCCATCTCAGCCCCCTGGGTAGATGGGACCACAGGCATGCACCACCATGCCTGGCTAATTTTTTGTATTTTTTGTAGAGATGGGGTTTCGTCATGTTGTCCAGGCTGGTCTCAAACTCCTGGACTCAAGCGATCCTCCTGCCATGGCCTCCCAAGGTGTTGGAATTACAGGCGTAAACCACTGTGCCCAGCCTCGATATACGTATTCGAGTATGATTTTTCTGTTTAGGGTTTAGGAGGCAGCAGGAAGGGGTAGGTACAAAATTGATTAGACAATGTTCTGCATCTCTCCAGAGAGGCTGCCAAGCTCTCTCTTTTTTATTTTCTTTCATTGTATCTGACTTACACATAGTTACTTAACTCTTATTTCATTTTCTCCCGGAGGTATTACAGGTTTTACAGTAGCATTCACTAAGGCCTTCTTCTACGCCAAAGAAATGAATTGACTGAATACATTCCAATGGAGTCAGAAAACACCAAAGCATAGGTGGTTCATCACATCCAAGAAGATTTTATATTTTAATAAATATTTTCAAATATCCAACAATTTCAAAAAAATTATATTAAATTGATACTTAAATAACTTTAATTTAAACTTTAATTTAAAATGTTATGTGACCTTGACTTAATGAATGCCCATTGTAGAAAATGTCGTCTAACAAACTGAAGTTCTTCTCTGGTGTGAAACATGAAAGAACAATAATTAGAAGGATTAGCAGTTATTTTATATTTTTTAAAGCTGTGGATGTAATTGATAATAGTGTTATTATTAACTAAAAGGGAAAGAAGACAATTTTTCCCTTTACTTTCATTTCATTATTCTGCATTTCTCTTATCCCAACACTATTGGTATTAGAGTAGGGCACTAAAAAGTAAGCAAAAAGACGCAGTGCCCTAAATGTTATAAATATAAGTAGATAGATCAGTGCACTGCACGGCATCATTCGAAGTCTATAGGGTAGTGCTTCTAAGACTGCTGTGAAAAAGCACCAGCTTGTTATTGTTGTTTAATTTCCTATCAGTTGCAATGTGATACTTCTGTAAATACACGAATTACTAGAAAAATGTTATCACACATGGATGACACAACAATGTCAAACTGTTAAAAAAGGTTTCTAAATGGTCATTCTTCATTTCTGTGTGCATCACATTGCAGATAAGCAATGAACAATTCTTACATTGGCATCAGCTGGTGGACCATTTTTGAGAGAGGAATATAAATATCAGATAAATAAATAAATTCTAGTAATGAAGATTGCATGTTCCATAACCCGTTTAAAAAGGAAAAACTTCTTCGGAAGAAAAAAATAAACTTCTTATCACTAAAAAATAAACAAATTGATAGTTGCATATGCAAAGATAACATCATATAAGGTAACACAGTATCACAGTATTTTACTGCTCATTAAAATATGTGACAACTTAAAAAAGTGATTGCTTGACTTTCATCTATTTTGTAGTTGGGCAAGTGATCCTAGAGAGGATAAAATAGCTTTCCGAATTTGAATCCAGATTTTTGGTAATTCATCAGACTCCCCAGGATCTTTTCTATTCCTCACTCCACTGACTGCTGACTCTTGGAAAATAGTCACCCATAAGCTGATTACAGTATTCTCATTTTACTGTAAAATTTCTGTCAGCTTCCACCCAGCGCCTCCACCCTATGTCACACAAAGGTAAAAGATGAAATGACTGGCATTCAAAGGAAATCTTACTTCTGAAAGAATCGATAAGTTTTCAAACCAAGCCAATGATAATCAAAGTTTACTTAAAATCATGTCCTAAAAAACAAAAATAAAGTATTGAGGTTTTTCTCCTGGTGGTATGGCCCTTCACAGTCTGAATGTTCATGCTAAAATCAATAAGGATTTTATTATTTTTTATTTCACAGTCATTCTTGATTTTTTAAAAAACATGAATTCAGGGCTGAGCTCTTTCAAAAGACATCTGCTTTTGATCGCATGCTATCTGATTACTGAAAAAGAAAGATAAAATATGCATTTAAAGTGTGTTTAAAAGATTCTCGAGGGTTGTTGTAATGAAATATTTCTTGTAGTTGGTGCCAGCAAAGGAACTACTCTCATATGAAAATAAAATCTAGAATAAAGTAGTTTCAAGATGTAAATCTCCCAAATGGTAGCAGTATTTGTATGAGTAAGATGACGAGTGACCTGATCAATAGGTTCCAAGGATTAGGCATTGTGTTGGTTCATTCATTTCAATGCAGTACTAGGAAGCATATGCAGGAAAAATAACATAGAACTTTAACCAAGAGAAACTCTTAGACTTGACCAGGGGATATTTCTTTAAGTTATCAGTGGAATTCCTTTGAAAATGATAAAAATGGCTTGACCTAGTTAAATACATGTTAGCAGAATTAGGGACTACTGAGTATTAGGACAAAAAGACAGTATATTTGAGTACGTATTTCATGCCTCAGGTGTGTTTGAAAGCAGTCATGGGCGGGACAGGAGACTTTAATCTTTAAGAGCGCTATTTCTTCATAAATGTGTTGCCTAAAGTGATATATTATTATTACAAATTGAAAGTGTATACTTTCATTTAATAAGTCATCTTGCCTAAAACTGAAGTTAAAGACACTAGAGAAGGTATCTATAACAAGTAGAAAGATCTAATTTCCTTAAAATTCCACATAGATACTTTTCAGGATGATTGCTGTTGTGAGGGAGCCCAAATTCCCAGCTTTCTCTGAAAGTTTGTTTAACTCTGCAGTTCTTCAGACGAGACTGACATTCTTCTTCTTTCACATTCACTGACTACCCATAAACCGACAGGGTTTGCAGCAGATTTCTTGCAGGGATGAAGATGAGTACATTCCACATCTAGAAGCCCCCTACCCCCAAGATAAAAATTACATAGTTGGCTTCACTCCACAAAAAAATCAAGAATTATTGCTTGACCTAGAACAAATTAAATGGAAAATGAGCCTATTATTCAGTCTCCAAATTCAGAAAGTGTAATATATTTGCTTAAATGCACTCTTAAATCCAGACACACAGAACCTCTATTGATTATATGTGAGAAATGATTATCCTTAGAATATAACAAAAGCTAGAAATCCAAGAATATGGATATATACAGTCATATTGAGTGATTATATGTTTTCCAGAGATGTTGTCTTTGCTCAAAATCATTTGTCACTTCTTTTTTGAAAACAGCTTTTCATAGCATGTTATTTATTTTTTTAATGATCCAAATAATTTTTCCTGGAGTATTTTACTTTTGTTTGAAAACCATCTAAAGTTATTCAGAGCTAAAATGTGAGTGATTTAGAAGACATAGCATATGGTTGAGGCTTAAAAAAATTATATTTGTGGTAAGACTTTTAAGCTTATAGGTCACAGAAACAATTGCACAAGAGGGACTTTATAAACACATGGGATAATGGCCACGGAATCTGAAAACATCTATAACCTATTATGGCTATTTTTCCGAAGCACGTGCTTCATTTGTGCATTTAAACTTACATAAAAGGATTATTTAATCCCTCATTAATTTAGAGATATATGGACAAATGTGCATAAAGCCTACAGATATCATGGGTGTGATAAAACAGAAACTTCTATCACTTATTTTGAAGTTTTTAAGAAAATTCTGATTTGCCAAGAAACGATATATCCCCAAACCAACTAGATATTTTCTGAGAGAATTTTGAACTCTGGTGAAAATGACCAGAGTGGTTACTACGCTATAACTTGAAGTTCCCCATTCTTAACAAATAACACACATTAGCTAGAACTCAGACAAAAGAATTAGAAACTTTAAGTAGAGATTCAAATGCAAAATGGTAACCACTGCCTACATTGGTGGCTTTAAGTTTCGGTCAAGCTAGAGAGTCACAGAATTAAAAATTACAACTAAATCGCCTTTTCAGTTTACCAGAGAATTTCCAAGAGTATGTTCAAATTCCTGTTGAATTTGGAGATATGCTACTAAAATCAGTATACTTTAAAAATACACATTAAAAGGGTAAATTTATATTCAATATTCCTATATTTTAAAAAATGCAATTGAAAAAATTGATTTGAGATCTTAGGGTAGTTGAAAAGTCTCAAATTACAAAACAATGTCTACCGTAATGATAATAATAAATCCAGTATTTGCAAGTACTACGAAGATATGGTTAGAATAAAAGTTCTACTTTTTTTATCAGTAGACTAGTACCCAGTTATGTTAGAAATTGCAGTATAACAAATATATCTGATGTCTTAATGTGTTTAATTTAAATTCACTGCTACTTGACTAAATTTCAATACTTGCAGAATGCAAAAGATCAGTAGTACATTTCTACAATGGCCAGTAACAGGTTGATTTTTTTTTAAATCGAATTTGATTACATGCAGATTGAAAGTACAGCACAAGCCAAATCTATTAAGATCCATGTACCTCAGATTTACCCTGGAGCAATCATCTTTTAGAGGTCTAGGAGAGGAGAGGAGAAGAAACCAGCAAAGGAGATTAAGAGCGCCCAGAGACAGAGGATAAAAACCAGGAGAAAGTGATGCTCTGGAAGTCAAGGATGAAAGCGTCTCAAGGAAAACAAACGTTAACTGGCATGAAATGTTGCTGATAAGTGAAATGTGGAATGGAATAATGGATTAAACATTGTGGAGAGATCGATGATCTTGATGAGACAGTCTGATAAAGAGTTGACGGAGGTAACCTGATTAGTGTGAGTTCAGGAGAATATGGGAGAGCATTAATTCTTTGATTAGTTCTGCTATAAAACAAATAAATGGAGTGGTAACTACAGATGAAAGTGGGGTGAGTAGAAGATGGTTTTAAGGTGGGAGAAATTATAGCATATTTAAGTGATGATGAAAAAGATTTGATAAAGGGTGTGAAAATACAAATTTCAAAAAGTTAAAAAAAGTTATCCTCAAACAAATGATTGTCAACTCTTTATTTAACTTATTGAGAAAATCAGTAGGTGGTAAAAAAGATTTAGAAAAAGATAGGAGTTTAGAAATAAGAATGTAGGAACAAGATTGCAAAATCATATAAAAAACTGACTGATATCTTACAGCAATTGAACTATTATTATCTTTGGGATCATTTTTTTCCCTGGGGGATAGAAATAATGTGTATCTTTACAGATGAAATAATTTGAAATTTATCAATTCACAAGTTAATGTCTAATTTTACAAGTTTGGGGATATAACCAATGTAGATAGTAAATCTAACAAAACTACAGGCCTGACGTTTACTGATTTTATGTTATTTTAAAATGCACCAAATACCAGATCAATTAATGGATGAAAAGTAAAGTAGATTGATAGATTGATAGGTGAGAAAACAAGCATGGTAAAATATTATCAATTTGGTCATGAGTTGTTCAATGTAAAATTCTTTTAATCTGCAATATGTTTGAAAAGTTTTAAATAAAAACTTTAGGAAAAATACCAAAGAGCTTAGAGAAAATGCCAAGGATTAAATAGCTCCTAAGTAAAATTCTTAGAAAGTGCTCTAGTACTACTTTAGGAGAGCACAAAATAATCTTGCCTTATCTCAAAGTTTGAATTCTTTTTTGTTCGTAACAGAGGAAAATAATAATGTAGAACAAAGAGGGGAGAATTGCTGGACTAATGGTCTAAGGCAAGCAACAGAAGAAATTCTATGCACAAGAAAATGTGTTGGCCTTAGCCAGAACCATCAGTCATTCAGAGTATTCCAGGAAGGCAGAGTGTTTGGCAAGAAGATAGTTCAGGGTACATAGCGGTAGAGGTTTATGGACATTCTCTTCTGAGTGCTTCTGCTGGAAGCCAGAACTGAGATTTGAGGAAAGGAGACTTAAAATAGTCAGTTGAGAACATGGCAGAGCACGAGTTGTGTGTGTTTCTCCACCTCTGTTCACTTGTGCAGGTGCAGGTGTGGTTTGGCAGCACGTTGTATTTGAACAAGGGTATGGTTTTATCAGGTGAAAATGATTGTGTGCAAATGCCTTTGTAGTTCAAGGGAAACAGTCTTTAGTCTGTATTGGTAAGTTTTATGAAATTATTATAAGAAATAAAATATTTTTTACCTAGAAAGAAGTTAATTCAAGTAAAAATTGAGTTGTATGAGTGCAGTAATCCAGCTTTCCATTTCAATTATTCAGTTTACATTTTTGAAGTGATTCTTTGCTCTGTAACATTAAATAGTGAGTCTTTCTGCTTAAGGATACATGTTTGGACATAGCTTCTACACTTCTCAAATAGTGCTTTTTTTCTTTTCCATTAATAATTGTAAGAGCACATTGAAAAGCTTGGTTTAGCAAACAGAATACAAATAGTTATGTATTGTTCTGGGGATGCAATAATAATCATAGGAACTGAGCTCTCATAATTGAAGGCACATTAATAAACCCTTAAAATTTAGCCCACAAGTAAGACAAGAAAATATTCATAATGGAATTTTATACTGGGTTATCAGAATATGTTTCATGAAACTTTGCATTTTAAGTGACTTGTTTTAAAGCTCTGATTAGCTTTTAATTTAAATCTGAGAAATTATCACTTGTTGCACTTTCGCCTAAAAAAATCACCCTACATTATAATGTTAACTCATATCAAACTTTCTGTTCTTAAATGCATGCATTTACCTTCTTGTTACTTAAAAAAAATCACCTCATGCAAGTTTAATGAAAAATTAATTATGGTTTTCTACCAGTATACTTAGACAAACAGTAATTGTATTATTGGTCTATCTTCTTTTCTGTTTCTCTGAAAAGTTGTGTTCCTCAAATGAATAATTACCTACAGAATAATTAAATGTTGCTGATATCGTCTGCTCATCCCCCTTGTACATAAAAACATCACATTCTGTCTTCTTGGAAATCTATCTCTGTCACGTTGTATAAGTTTACTGTCCATCACACAACTGGCATCGATCCCTACTCAATTACACAAGAACATAGCACTATATTAAAAGACAAATAAGGTTTAATTTTAATTATTGACAGTCTGTGAGTCCATGTTCCATTATAGATTAAAAGAACCAATTATTTTTAAAAATAAAGCTCTAATGAAAAGTATTATGAATACATAGACAACATGGCTCTGTGCAATCTAAGCGACACTCTCAGGAGAAGTGTGTAAATCCTTTAGACCATCATAAATATGGCTATTGCTTTTCTTTGAAAACAAGACTCTTGCAGTACCTGGGAAATTATGACATTGGATTATCTGCACTTCTAACTCTGACACAGTTAAGAGTGAAGCAGCTATTTGGACACGTAGATTACTCGGTGTGGTGATAACATTGGGCTCTGCTAAAATCATGGCAGAAATGTGATGGGGTCTTCCACTCAGAAGTTCTTGAGAGGGACAAGAGAACATTAAGTGGCAAAGGCAAGGACAAGAAGGCAGCAAATCCAGGTAAAAGTTCTAAATTTATAAAACTTGTAGACCTCTTACAGGGTGGTCACTATTGAATGTGCATGAGTATGCTTGAACTCCAAAAGGATCAAACATCTCCATGAATTCCAGGACAGGACAGCCGAGTCTTTCTGACCTGAGCACTGGAAGAGTGCCAGTCTAAAGGATGACAACTTCTCTACAAAACTCAATCTCAAAGGAATGTCATTCCTTCCACCATACATAGGATAACTGCAATGTTAGACACTCCCAAAACAAGAATTGAGCTTAGGCCGGCCGCGGTGGCTCATGCCTGTAATCCCAGCACTTTGGGAGGCCACGGCAGGCGGATCACGAGGTCAGGAGTTCAAGACCAGCTTGACCAACATGGTGAAACTGCGTCTGTGCTAAAAATACAAAAATTAGCCAGGCGTGGTGGCGGGTGCCTGTAGTCTCAGCTACTCAGGAGGCTGAGGCAGGAGAATGTCGTGTACCCGGGAGGCGGAGCTTGCAGTGAGCCGAGATTACGACACTGCACTCCAGCCTGGGTGACAGAGCCAGCCTCTGTCTCAAAAAAAAAAAAAAAAAAAAAAAAAGAATTGAGCTTAGTGAACAACAGAAGAATAACCGACTATCTCAGGAATCCTAATAGCAAGAAAAAAAGCAGATAGAATAATCACAATGCCAAGTCAAATAGAACTGCTGGAGTGCTGGAGGAGCAAGACAAACACCTAGAAACAACTAAATATATATTCTTCATATATAAATATGTATGAGTGTGTGTGTATACATATATATATAGAGAGAGAGAGAGAGAGTACTTTGGGAAATTAAAATACAACATGCACATACACACATTCACACACACTCATACTTCCTCAACTCCCCCCTGACTGGTCTTCCTTTCTGTCTTTAATTTTTTAAATCATCTTTATTGAGATGTAAATGATATAGAATAAACTGCATACATTTAAAGTATATGATTATTATACAGTGGCAAATCCATCATCATAATCAACAAAATAAACATGTTGGTCATTTCCAAAAGAGTCTTTGTACCCTTTGGTAATGTCTACATCTCACTCTTCCCAAACACTTTTTCCCTCCATACTCCATTCCTGGACAACCAAAATGTAATACATTATGTACTCTCTTTTTCCTGGCTTTTAAAATTAAGCATAATTATTTTTAGATTCATTCATGTTGTTGTATGTATAAATAGACGATGTTCCTTAATATTTATTTATTTATTTATTTATTTTTGAGACAAGGTCTCGCTCTGCCACCCAGGCTGGAGTGCAGTGGTGCAGTCTCAGCTCACTGCAACCTCTGCTTCCCCTGCTCAAACGATCCTCCTGCCTCAGCCTCCCAGGTAGCTGGGACTACAGGTACGCGCCACCACTCTTGGCTAATTTTTTTGTATTTTTGGTAGAGACAGGGTTTCACCATGTCCAGGCTGGTTGCAATTTTTAATTTTTTAAATAGAAAAAGGTAAATTTCTTTAAAGGTGAAGACATTTTTATTATCATTTTTAGTTGACACATAATAATTGTACATCGTACAGTGTGATATTCTAACACGTTTACAATGAAAAAATGATCAAATCAAGGTAATTAACATATTTTTTACCTGAAACATGTATCATGTATCATGAAAATCCTCTCTTCTAGCTTTTGAATATATATAATAAATTTTTATTGTTAATTATAGTCACATTACAGGGCTATATAACACTAGAACTTTTTCCTCCTATCTAGCTGTATAATTTTGTATCCATTACCCAGCCTCTCCCTATACTCATCTCCCCCTTACCATTCCTAGCCTCTAGTAGCAAATATTCTACTCTTTACTTCTATGAAACCAAATTTATTCACTGCAACAAAAGAGTGAGAACACGCAGAATTTATTTATCTGTACCTGACTTATTTCACTTTACTCGATGTCATCCAGGTCCATTGATGTTGCCACGAATGACAGGATTCCATGCTCTCTTATGGCTGAATAGTGTTTCCTTGTGAATATATACTACCTTTTCTCTATCCATTCATCTGTGGATGGACATCTTAGCTATTGTGAATAGTGCTCTGATAAACATGAGGGTGCAGCTATCTCTTTGATAGCTGTCTCTTTGATAGTGACTTCTTTTGAATATATACTCAGTAGTGGAATTGCTGAATCATATCTTAGTTCTATTTTTCGATTTTAGAGGAACCTCAAAACTTTTTTTCATAATAGCTGTATCCATTTACATTCCCACCAACAGTGTATAAAACTTCCCCTTTCTTCACATCCTCACCAACATTGGTTATTTTTTATCTTTTTGCTAATAGTCGTTTTAACTGAGGTAAGATGATTTCTCATGGTGGTTTTTATTTGAATTTCTCTGATTATTAGTGTTGTTAAGCATTTTTCCTCCATAAACCTGTTATCAATTGGTATGTCTCCTTTTGAGAATGTCTATTCAGAACATTTGGTCACTTTTTAAATTGGATTATATGTTTGTTTGCAGTTTATTTGAGTTCCTTGAATATTCTGGATATTAGTTTCTTGTCAGATAAATAATCTGCAAATATTTTCTCCTGTTATGCAGGTTGTCTTTCCACTCTGTTGATCATTTCTTTTGCTGTGCAGAGTTTTTTTAGTTTGATATAGTTTCATTTGTCTATTTTTGTTTTTGCTGCCTGTGCTTTCAGAGTCTTGCCCATAAAATCTTTGCTCAGATCAATGTCTGGAAGTATTTCTCCTATGTTTGTTCCGGGAGTTTCATAGTTTGGGTCTCACATTTAAGACTCTACCTATTTGATTTCATTTTTTGATATGGTGACAGATAGGTGTCTAGTTTCATTTTTCGGCATATTGATATCCAGTTTTCCTAGCACCATTTATTGAAGATACTGTCTTTTTTCCCCAATATATGTCCTTGGCACCCTTGTCAAATATCAGTTGGTTGTAAATAGGTAGATTTATTTTCTGAGTCCTCTATTCTAGTCCAACTATGTCTGTTTCTACATCAGTACCATGCTATTTTGTGACAACAGCTTTGTAGTATATTTTAAAGTCAGGTAGTGGGATGCTTCCAGCTTTGCTCTTTTTGCTCAGCATTGGTTTGGCTATCTGGGATCTCCTGTGGTTCCATATAAATGTGGGGATTGTTTTTTATTTCTGTGCAGAGTGTCATTGGTATTTTGATAGGGATAGCATTCAATCTGTAGATCACTTTGGGTAATATGGCCATTTGAAAAAATTAATTCTTTCAATCCACAAACATGGGATGTCTTTTTATTGTGTGTGTGTACTCTTTTTTACCAATATTTTATAGTTTTCATTGTAGAGATGTTTTTCTCTTGGTTAATTTTTTTCTAGATAATTTATTTAGTTTGTAGCTATTGTAATGGGATTGCTTCCTTGATTTTTTTATCCAGTTTGTTACTGGTATATAGAAACACTACAGATGCTTATATTTTGATGCATCTTGCAATTTTATTGAATTCACTTATCAGTTCTAAAAGTTTTTTGGTGGAATCTTCAGTTTTTTCTCCATATAAGACCACGTTGTCTATAAACAGTAACAATTTGGCTTTCTCCTTTCCAATCTGGGTGACCTTTTTTCTTTCTCTTGCCTAATTGCTCTCTCTAGGACTTCCAGTTCTATGTTAAATAAAAGAGGTACAAGTGAGTATCTTTACGTTTCTCTAGTTCTTAGAGAAAAAGCTCTCAACTTTTTCCAGTTTAGTATGATGCTATGGATTCGTCATATATGGTCTTCATTGTGTTGCTTCTATGTCTAATTTGTTGAGAGTTTTTATCATGAAGCAGTGTTAATTTTTATCAAATGCATTGCCTGTATCTATTGAGATTATCGTATAGCTTTTATCTTTCATTCTATTGACGTGGTATATCACATTTATTGATTTTCATATGCTGAAACACCCTTGCATCCCTTGTACAAATCTCGTTCATCATGACATATTATTTTTTGATATGTTATTGGATTTGGTTTGTTAGTATTTTGTTGAAAATTTTTGCATCTATGTTCATCAGGGATATTGGTCTGTAATTTTTTGTGTGTGCTCTTTTCTGGTTTGGGTACCAGGATAATGCTGACATTGTTGCATGAGTTTGGAAGAAGTTCCTCCCTTGTATTTTTTGGGATAGTTTGAGAAGAATTGACGTTAGTTATTCTTAAGTGTTTGGTAGAATTTACCAGTGAAACTATCCAGCCTTGTGCTTTTTTGTTGTTGTTGTTGGGAGACTTTTGTTGTTGTTGTTGTTGGGAGACTTTTGTTGTTGTTGTTGTTGGGAGACTTTTGTTTCTGATTCACCCTTGTTACTCATTACTGATCTACTCAGGTTTTCTGTTTCTTCCTGGTTCCGTCTTGGTAGGTTGTATGTGTCCAGAAATTTATCAATTTCTTCTAAGTTTTCCCTTTTGTTGATGTATACTTGTTCATAATAATCCTAACTATCCTTTCTATTTCTGTGGTATCAGTTGTAATGTCTCCTTTTTTACTGCTAATTTTGTGTATTTGGGCCTTACCTCTTTTTTCTTATCTAATGGTTTATAGATTTGGATTATCTTTTTAAAACCAATTTTTGTTTCATTGATCTTTTGTAATGTTTTTTGTCTCTATTTTGTTTAGTTTTGCTCTGATCTTTATTATTTCTTTCCTTCTACTAATTTTCAGTTTAGTTTCCTTTTCTCTAATTCCTTGAGAAACTTTTCTAGTTTCCAGGCCTTGAGGCATTGTTAGGTTGCTTATTTGAAACCTTTCTACATTTTGATGATGGCATTTATTGCTATAAACTTCCCTGTTAGCACTGCTCTTGCTGTAATCCCATAGGTAATGCTATTTTGTGTTTCTATATTCATTTGCTTCAATAAATTTTTTAATTTCCCTTCTAATTTCTTCATTGACCCATTTGTCTTTCAGGAGCATGTAATTTCCAAAATTGCATTTGTAAAGTTTCCAAAGTTTCTCTTCTTACTGATTTCTATTTTATTCCATTGTGGTTTGAGAAGATACTTGATAGGATTTCAATTTTTTAAAATGTGTTGATACGTGTTTTGCGACCTATGTTTTCTGGCCTAGGATATGGTCTATCCTAGATAATGTTACATGCATCGCTGAGAATAATATGTATTTTGAGCCATTGGAGGAAATGTTCTGTAAATGTCTGCTCAGTCCATGTGGTATGTAGCACAGTTGAAATCTAATGTTTCTTTCTTGATCTTCTGTCTAGATGACATATCCAATGCTGAGTGTGTGGTGTTAAAGTTCCCAAGAGTTACTGTGTTAGGGTGTCTCTCTCTCTTTAGAGCTAATAATATTTGCCTTTTATATCTGGTTGCCTAGTGTTGAATGCACATATACTTACAATTTTGATATCTTTTTGCAAAATTGATGCATTATTATTTATTAACTTTATCTCTTTTTTACAGTTTTTACCTGAAGCTTATTTTATTGGATGTAAGTAAAACTACTCTTGCTTGGCTTTAGTTTTAATTTATATGGAATATGTATTTCCATTTCTTAACTTTTGGCCTATGTATTTACACAGGTAAGTGAGTTTCTCGTAGGCAGCATATAGTTCACTCTTACTTTTAAAATCCATTCAGTCAGTGTATATCTTTTAATTGGGGAATTTATACAATTTATATTCAAGGTTATTATTAATGAGGTGAGGACTTACTCCTGCCATTTTGTTAATTTTTTCTGGTTGTTTGGTATATCTTTTTAAGGAATTCTCTCTTATTTATGTTTGCGGTTTGGCGGTTTTCTGCAGTGATAGGATTTTATTCCTTTCATTTTCTCATTTGTATATTTGCTCTAAAGTGAGGTTTTCTTTTTGTGGGGGGTTCATGATGGTGGTTATCATCTTTTCACTTTCAGATGTAGAACTACCTTAAGCATTGTTGTAAGTCTGGTCTAGTGATGATGAATTCTCTGAGTTGCTATTCTGAGAAAGACTTTATTTCTTCATTTCTGAATAATAGCTTACTGGGTATCATATTCTTGGCTTACAGGTTTTATTTTTCTTTCATTACTCTGAAGATATCATCCCATTCTCTCCTCATCTGTAAGGTTTCTGCAGAAATTTGCTGTTAGTCTAATGGATATTCCTTTATGAGTGACTTGACACCTTCGCTGTTTTAGAATTCTCTTTTTGTCATTAACTTTTGATATTTTCAATATAATGTGCCTAAGACAGGACATTTTTGTACTGAATATATTTGGGGAACTTCGAGCTTTCTGTATCTGTATATCCATATATTTCCTAAGACTTGAGTTTTCAACTGTTATTTCATTAAATAGGTTTTTTATGCCATTTCCCATTGCTTCTCATTTTGTTGCTCCTATAATATGAATATGAGTTCTCTTAATGGTGTCCAATAATTCCATTGGCTTACTTTGTTATTTCTTTTTTTTTCTATTTGGTATGATTTTTTTAAAACTTGTCTTGAAGTTTAGAAATTTTTTCTTCTCTGTCATCTATTGTGTTGCAGCTGTCAATTGTATCTTTTAATTTCATTAATTGAATCATTTAGCTCCAACAATTCTGTATGGTTCTTTTCTACATCTATCTCTGTTGAATTTCTCTTTCAGATTATACATTGTTTTCCTGAATTTGTTGAATTGTTTATCTGTACTCTTTTGTATCTCAAAAGATTTCCTTATGATGATTATTTTGAATTTATTTTCAGGCATATTATAGATTTTCTTTTCTTTGGGGCCTATTATTGGAGAATCAGTTTCTTTAGAGTTTTGTTTTTTTTTTTTTTCTTAATGTGAGTGTGTGTGTGTGTGTTCCTGTCTTGATATCTACACATCTGGTGGAATCGTCACCTCTTCAAATTATATTGGATAGCTTTTGTAGGGAAAGGCTTTTTCCTGTAGTTGTATCCTATAGTGTTGGATGGGTAAGGTACTTTGGCTTTGGTTCTGAGTTGGTGCATTATTATAGTCCTGTGCGATTTATTCATCTGTAATCAATATTAGCAGTATCTGTGAGTGGCTCAGTAGCCTAGACTGATGGTGTTTGTGGTGGCAGTGGCTTGGCTTTACTGTGGGCAGGGGCTGCTGGGTGAGATGATTCTTTGTCACTACAGAGAAACATGCTGGGCGTGTCAGCTTTGCTGGTCACAGGGGCAGCTTTCCAAGAAGCAGTGGGTACTGGTCAGTAGAGTCCTCAAACTCTGAAGGTGTATGCAGTGCGTGATGGCCTTGCTCCTCAAGGGGTGGGATTGCTGGCAGTGTGGTCATCAAGCAGCTGGTCCTCAGGCCTGGGAATGGGGAGGGCATGCATCAGTTCCCTCAGTCTTGGGGGTGGTCTCCCTGTTGTGTTAGACCACTTGTTTTTTGGAGTGTAGAGCAATGCATGGGCACAGGTACCAGGTTTACAGTTTTACCACTGGGTCTAACTGGGGTTGTGGTATTGCAGCCTTTTGTGTGGGTGTGGTGAGATAATAGTAAGGCCTGTGGAATGTAGAGATGCAGGGGCTATTGGCCCCCCAGGGAAGGATGCATTCTAGCAGTGGCTCTGTTCTCAAAATGGCATCAAGCTATAGCAGCTTGGCTCCCAAGGTAATGGGGACCCAGTATGAGTTCCTTTTCTGCAGCATTGTAGCCATGTGGACACCAGGCAGCTCCCTATACTGGGTTCAGGGTCTGTGATAACTGTGGGACTTTTCTGTAGCAGGCACACATGGCAGTAATGGGGGCAGCTGAGGATCTAGCACTTACCTATTACCTGCAATGAAGAGTCATTTTTGGTTCCAAGCCAATCCTGGCTGGGTGCTTTGCTTCCCTTGCTATGCTGCCATCCTGAGTTTCTGCGCTTCAGAGGGTTTCCATCACTTCCTTGCTAAATTTCAGTGTTGTGCCTTAGATATTCTACCTAAAGTTTAGTTTTATAGTTGTGTTGATTTGTCTTTGTGGAAGAGATAGGTGTTGAGCACCTTCAGTTAGCCATTTAATGTGTTTATTATGTTTTAATGTTGAATAGCGTTCCATTGTATCTACTACATTTTTTTTTTTTTGCCATTAACCTAATGAGAGGTATTTGGACCATTTTTATATTTTCAAATAAACTAGAATTAAAGCTTCTCTTAATATTTATTGGCAAGTGTTGTATTAAAACATGCATTTGTTAAATGGCAAAGAATGGGATTATAGAATTGTTTGAAAGATCTACACTTAACTTTTTAAGAAACTACTACATTGTTTTTCAAAACAATTTTACCATTTTACATTCTGACCAGCAGTATGTGGAATTACCAGTTGCTTCATTTCCTTGCCATCATTGGTTATGGGCTTTCCTCTTAAATTTTAGACATTCTACTAGATGTTTGATGTTATTTTATTGTGGTTTTAATTTGTATTTCCTTAGTGAGTAATGATGTTGAGCATCATTGCAGGTGCTTATTTCTCATTCACACATTCTCAGTGGTGAAGTGTTTGTACAATATTTTTAAAACTGCTTTATTTAATTTGTTATAGTTGAGTTTTGAGATCTCTTTATATATTCTGGATACAAGCACAAGTTTCTGGATTATCTATTTTGTTTTTTTGAAGAGTAGATGTTTTTAATTTTTCTTTCTGTTGTATTATATTTTAATAACCCATTAAAGTGTATAAAAATTAACAGTAGATGGTTAGCATGGAACCAAACAAAGAACAAAGAGTTTGTAACAGTTTCTAAATCTGGAATACAGAAGTAATGTTTCCAAAACACAATTCCAAAATCCCTGCATTCTTTTTTCCAAATTACTTAACTACTTTTAATATATAGAGAAATCAACAGCCACGGGCCTGGAAACAAGAATACAAACCAGAAAACCAACCACCAGTCTTGAACCATAATCATGATCTTTGGCTGTTATAGGAAAGCTCAATTTCTCTCTGTCTCTCTTTCTCTCTCACACACACATACACGCAGACACACTCTTATTCACATCCATTCTCCCTCTCTCCAGTTCAAAGTCTAAGAGATTAAAAGACGTTTTTAATTCTGATTAACCCCAATTAAAAGAAAATGAAAGTTAGATAACATGCTTTCATGTTGCAACAAATAAATCCTTGCCTAAAACAAGGTCAACAAATTTTTCTCCTATATTTCCTTATACAAGTTTTATAATTTTAAACTTTATATTTAGGTATATGATTTGAGTTAATGTATGCATATAATAAAAGTTTCAGGTCAAAGTTTAATTTTTTGAAAGTGGATATACAATTATCTCAGATCGTTTGTTGAAAAAACTTTTCTTTTTGTACTGAATTGCCTTTTTATATTTGTCAAAAATCCATTGACTATATATAAGACTCTATTCCTGGACATTTTATTCTATTCCATTGAAGTATTTATCTTCTGGTCAGCACAGCCTTTATCAATGAAGCTTTAAAATGATTTTTGTAGTGTGAATCTTCCAACATTGTTTTTCATTTTCAAAGTTGTTTTATCTAGGTTTGTATTTCCATATGAATATTAGAAATGGCTCATCAATTGTTACATAAACATTATTAGAATGTCGATTAAAATTTTAATAAATTCATATATCACTGTGTAAGTAACTGACTTCTTTTTGTCTGTTTGTTTTTGAGATGGAGTCTTGCTCTGTCATCCAGGCTGGAGTGCAATGGTGCGATCTCAGCTCACTGCAACTACTGCCTCCTGGGTTCAAGCGATTCTCCTGCTTCAGCCTTCCGAGTAGCTGGGACTACAAGTGCCCACCACCATGCCCGGCTACTTGTTTGTATTTTTAGTAGAGATGGGGTTTCACCGTGTTGACCAGGATGGTCTTGATCTCCTGACCTCGTGATCCGCCCGCCTCAGCCTCCCAAAGTACTGAGATTACAGGCGTGAGCCACCACGCCCGGCCGCAAGTAACTGACTTCTTAAACAATATTGGATTTCTATTCATTAACACATCACTCCATTCATTTAATTCCTCTTTAATTTCTCTTAAAATGATTTGTACATTTTGGTACACGTGTCTTTTTTTATTATATTGATCTCTAAGTCTTTTATATTTTCTTTTATATTTATTTATTTATTTATATGGTTATTTATTTATTAGAGACTAGGTCTCAGTATGTTGCCTGGGCTGGTCTTGAACTCCTGGCCTCAAGCGATCCTCCCACCTTGGCCTCCCACAGTGCTTGGATTACAGGTGTGAGCCATTGCACCTGGTGTTTTATATTTTTTTCTATGTCACCAGAAATTGTATTTTATTATGATTTTTGAGTGTTTTTTGCTAGTATATAGAACTGAATTTTTATATTGGGCTTCTATCATACCAAATTGGTAAATTCACTTAGTTATAGCAGCCTTAAAAAATTCAGTAGTATTTTATACACAGATGATAATATAGTCAATGAATAAGGTAGTTTTGTTTCTTCCTTTCTAATTGGGATGACTTTTTTCTTTTTCTTTTTTTAAATAATGCCACTGGCTAAAACATGCCATACAAAGTGAAGAAAGTTATAAGAAAGAACTTCTTTGCTTGTTTATGACCTTAGGTTAAAAGCATTCAATTGCTCATCATTAAATGTCATGTTAGCTGTATATTTTTCACAGATACCCTTTATTGGCATGAGGAAGTTCCCTTATATTTACAGATTGCTGAGAGTTTTTATTGGGAATGGATGATGGGTTTTGTCAATGCTTTTTCGGCATCTAATGAGATGACCATCTTTTTTTTTTTTTTTTAAGTTTATTCATGTGAGGAATTACATTGATTTAATTTATTTAAAATAGACTTTAGTTTTAGAGCAGTTTTAGATTTAAAGAAAACTTGAGAAAATACTGTTACCATATATTCTACACCAGTGTCCTCTATTATTATATCTTAGATCACCATGACACATTTATTACAACTGATGAAAAATATTGATATATTATTAACTAAAATCCATAGTTTATTCAGATTTCCTTTGTTTTCCCTTAACATCCTTTTTTCAGGATTCCATCCGGGGCACCATACTACATTTATACATGTCACCTAGGTTCCTCTTGTCTGTAAGTTTCTTAGACTTTCCTTGTATTTGACCATTGTTTGAAGAGTATAGGTTAGGTATTTAATAAAACGTCCTCATTGGAATTTTTCTGAAGTTGTTCTTGTGATTAGATTAAGATTATGGGTTTTAGGTAGTAAAATCACTGAGGTAAAGTACAATTTTCATTACATCATATTAACAGTACATACTATCCATGTGGTTTATAACTGTTGATGTTGACCTTGATCATTTGTCTAAGTTATTGTCAGATTTCTCTACTATAAGTTTATTCTATTTATCTCCCTGTTTCCATACTTTACTTACTTATTAGATGGAAGTCACTAAGCACAGCTCACACTGAAATAAAAGGACACTCACTGATTTTTAAATGTTAAGCAAAATTTGCTTTCTAAATAAAAACTACTTGGTCATCATGCACTATGATTTTCCTATAATGTTTTTTGCAAATTTGCTAGCATTTTAAGGGTTTTGACTCTTTAAGAAGGATATTGATTTATCAATTTTTTTTTGTATTATTTCTTTGTCTAGTTTTCATATAACAATAATACTGATTTCATATAGAGAGGTGAGGAATATTCCCAATTAAATTTTACAAAACAGTTTATTTAGGATTCCTTTTTTCTTCCTTAAATGTTTGACAGAATTCCTCAGGGAAGCCATCTGGACCAAGGATTTTCTTTGTAGAAAGAGCTTTCACTACAAATCTAGTTTTTAAAATAGATATAGAATTATTCCAGTTATCCATACCTACCTGTGTGAGCTTTTCTATTTTGTGTCATTTGAGAAATGTGTCCATTTCATCCAACATGAAAAATTTATTAGCATGACATTGTTCATAATATTCCCTTATTGTCATTTTAATATCTGTATATTTTATAGTGATATCATCTTTTCTCACATTGGAAATGTGTGTCTTATCTCCTTTTTCTGATTAACTTATCGAATGATTAATGTAGAATTTCATCAATTTTCTTGATCTCACTGCAACAACTTTTAGTTTCATTGATTTTCTTCTATTATTTTTTCAGATTTATAATTTATTGCTTTCCATGCTGGTCTTTATTATAACCTTTCTTCTACTTACTTTGGGTTTAATTTGTTCTTCTTTTTGCTTTTTAAAGGAAAAGATGAAGTCACTGACTTGAGTGACCTTTGAGACTTTTCCTGTTTCCTAAGATAGGCTTTCAGTGTTACACATTTTCTCCTAGGTACTGTTTTTGTAGCATTCCATTAATTTTGATATGTTATTGTATTTTCATTTTCAGTTAATGCAAAATACTATTTAGTTTTCCTTCTAATTTTTTTTGCTTTGTTGATTATTTAAAAGTATGTTATTTAGTTTGCAATGATTTGGGAATTTTTATAGATATGTTTTATTGTCAATTTCTAATTAATTTCATTTTAGTCAGAGAAGCCATGTTTTATGACTTGCATCATTTTAAACTTATCGAGACTTGCTTTATGCTTTAGAATATATCTAATTCAATACATGTTTGGTGTGTATTTGATAAAAATCTATTTCATATTGGTGTTGATTGCAGTGTTGTATAATTTTCAATTAGGTCAAATTGTCTGACTAGTTCAGATTTTTCCATAGTAATATTCTATCTACCTATTCTAGATTTTTTAGATATGGCACAAAAAGGAGAAGTAATTTTAAAGGTAATAAATTAGATTTCATTTTCAAAATTGTACTTTTCTAGCCACCATTAAGAAAGTGAAAACACAAGCTACCAATTAGGAAAAACACATATACAAAATGCATTTCTGACAAAAAATTGTACCCCAGATAAAAACTCTTACAACCCAATAATAAGACAAATAACCAATTTAAATGTTTTTAAGTATTTGAATAGACATTTCACCAAAGGCCATATGCACATGAAAAGATGCTCAATACTGTTAGTTGTCAGGGTAACGCAAATTAATATAAGGAGGTAACATGTTACTTCCAACAGAATTCCTTCAATTTTTTTAAATAATTAAGAATTAACTTAAAAAACTAAAAAACAAATGGTAACAAGTGTTTACAAGGATGTAAAGAAACTACAATCTCGTACATTGCTAGTCCAGAATGTAAAATGGTACACCAACTTTGGAGAACAGTTTGGTAGTTTCTTAAACAGTTAAATATACATTTACCATAAGACTCAGCTATTCCACATCTAGATATTCTCCCACAAGAAGTGAACATATATACCCACACAAAGACTTGTATATGAATGTTCATAGCACCATTATTTATAACAGCCAAAAGGTTGAAAAAACCCAAACAACTACAACCTGATGAATAAACAAAATGTTGTGTCCATACAATAAAATACTATTTTCTAATTGCTATAGTTTGAATGTACCAAACAAAACTCATTGAAAGTTAGTTGCCAATTTCACAGTACTGGGAGGCAGAACATTTAAGGGGTGACTAGATGTCCTCATGAATGGAATAATGCCATTATTGTAGGAGTGAATACTGATAGAAATGATAGGTTTGGTCCAATTTCTCTCCCTTGGGCTTGCTTGCCCTTCCACCATATTATGTTGTAGCAACAAGGCCCTTGCTAGTTGCCAGTGGCATGCTCTTGGACCTCTCAGCCTCCAAAACTGTGAGGTAAATATACTCATTAAAAAAAAAAAAAAGTATTCACTCATTATAGCAGCAAAAAAATGACTAATATAATAATAATTTTAAAAAGTTCTGATACTTATTACATGAATGAACCTCAAAAGCATTTTATTAAGTAAATTAAGTTAGTTTCAAAGTAGCACATGTAAGTGTGATTCCATTTACGTGGAACACTTACCATAGACCATCTATAACAATGGATATTAGGTAAGAGTTTCCTGGGGCTGGGAGGTGGTGAAGTGTTAGGGAGTGATTGCTAATGGGCAGAAGGGAACTTATTGGCACGATAAAAATGTTTTGAAATAGAATTGTGTTGATGTGTACAACTCAGTAACTTTACAAAAAATAATTGAACTATATACTAAAAATAAGTAAATTTTATTGAATATAAATTATTCTTCAATAAAGTTGTTCAAAAGCACGTATAGGCAGCAAATAAGAAATTATATTATGTGTAATTATGTGTAATAATTATATTATGAATTTGTATAATAAAGTAGTTATTAAAAATGAAGTATGATGTTTGTGACCTATTTTCAAGTGGTTTGGCAATATATCACACATATAGGAAAAGGAAATATGCTAAAATATTAATAGTTATTGAACTACATAGAAATTAAACAGGTATCATTTGTATTAGTATTAAACACCTCAAGCTGAAATATTTTATTTTATTTTATTTTATCTTTTTTTTTTTTTTGAAACAGAGTCTCATTCTGTTACCCAGGCTAGAGTGCAGTGGCGCGATCTCAACTCACTGCAACCTCCGCCTCCCGAGTTCAAGAGATTCTGCTGTCTCAGCTTCCTGAGTAGCTGGGATTAAAGACAAACACCACCACACTTAGCTAATTCTTGTATTTTTAGTAGAGACGAGGTTTCACCATATTGGCCAGGCTGGTCTAGAACCCCTGACTTCGTGATTCACCCACATCAGCTTCCCAAAGTGCTGGGATTACAGGTGTGAGCCAGCCACCGCTCCTGGCCTATTTTATTTTGTCTCTAGAGATATGGTCTCTTTCTCTTGCCCAGGCTGGAGTGCAGTGGCACAGTAATAGTTCACTACAGCCTCAAACTCCAGAGCTCAAATGATCCTCCTGCCTCAGCCTCCTGAGTAGCTGGGGCTACAGGTGTGTGCCACCACACTTGGCCAATTATATAAATTTTTTTGTAGAAACAAGGTCTCAGTGTGTTGCCCAGGCTGTTCTTGAACTCCCAGGCTCAAGCAATCCTCCCATCTTGGCCTACTAAATTGGTGGTATGATAGGCATGAGCCACCATGCCCAGCTTAAAAAATCTTATAATAGACATGTTGTAAAAAATGTCATATCATATTAAATGTTGGAAAAGCATCAGGAAAAATTAACTAGCCATTCTTTGTGGAAATTCTAACTAAAGTAGAAATAGAAGTAAATGGCTTTACATTTAAAGAAAAAAAACAATTATTATAAACTCTAAGCATATATTGTACTAATGTTGTTGAGATATTAAACCTATTTTACAGTAAATCAGAAACTAGAGAGTAATATCTGCTAATATAATTTTGATTTAATATTGTATCTACATTTTTAAATGCAATGACAGGAAAATTAATAATTAGAACACATATTGAATTCTTTAATTTTTTCTGGTGACCCAATGACTTCAGTAAAAATCACTAGGTTTAATTTTAAAAATGTGTAAGATGGCTGAATAAAAGTAAAATATAGGCTGGGTGCAGTAGCTCACGCCTGTAATCCCAGCACTTTGGGAGGCCGAAGCAGGTGGATCACCTGAGGTCAGGAGTTCAAGATCAGCCTGACCAACATGGTGAAACCCCGTCTCTACTAAAAATATAAAAACTAGCTGGGCGTGGTGGTACGCACCTGTAATCCCAGCTACTCGGGAGGCTGAGGCAGGAGAATTACTTGAACCCAGGAGACGGAGGTTGCAGTGAGCTGACACGGTGCCACTGCACTCCAGGCTTGGAGACAGAGTGAGACTCCGTCTCAAAAAAAAAAAAAAAGTAAAATATAAAAGCCATGAGAGCATTTCTCTAGTCTTATAATAAGTGCTATAAATCAAAGAGAGAATAATTTCATTTACAGTAACAAGAAAAACTACAAAATTTAAAAACCCATTTAAAGGAATATACTAAGGAAAACTGTATACGAATTTATCATGAAATAGTAATTTTCCCCAAATTAGTATATAAATTCCATGCAATTTCTATTAGAATACCAGAAGTGGGCTGGGTGTGCTGGCTCACGCCTATAATCCCAGCACTTTGGGAGGCCGAGGTGGGTGGATCACTTGAGGCCAGGGGTTCCACATCAGCCTGGCCAGTATGGTGAAACCTGGTATCTACTAAAAAGACAAAAATTAGCTGAGTGACATGGTGCACACCTGTAATTTCAGCTACTCAGGAGGCTGAGGCAGGAGAATGGCTTGAACCTGGGAGGCAGAGGTTGCAGTGAGCAGAGAGTGCGCCACTGCACTCCACCCTGGGTGATGGAGTGAGACACTGTGTTTCAAAAAAATATATATATATATCAAAAGGGTATTTTGTGAACAACTGAATAAAATAATTTTGAAGCTCAAATGGAAGAACAAGTACCTACAAATAGCCAAATAAAGTAGAAAAAGAACAGTGAGGGGAAAAAACTACCTTCCCGGGCAACAGAATGTACTGTAAAGTGTCCGTGATACATTTAATGTGGTGTTAGTATAGAAAAATACATATGGATCAGTGGAACTGAGTGGAGAATCCAGAATTAGACCCCTATATATAGGATGTACATATAGAGCTTTGGTGGTTACTTAACGAGAAAATATTCTCAATAAATTGTATTGACAAAGCAGCTGTCCTTGGGGCAAGGGGGGTTAAAATGTCTTATTGCTTACATTTACAAAATTAAATATTATTGATGGATTAAAGCAAAACTTTAAATAATATACAATATTAAACTCTTGCAAAAATAATCATGAAAAGGGTGATGGTTACATGGTACACAAAGTGAGACAGACTATGAGACTGGAATTCCAGAAGTTACAAAATAAATAGAGCCAAATTTGAACATATACAGCTTAAAAGGTTCTGACAAATAAACTGACAAAAATTCATACGTAAGTAAAGACATTAAAACAATTGAAAATCAGATGACAAAGGTTGTGACTATAATACCCGAAGAAATTTTCATTGACAAGTTGCACACAAATAATTCATTTGAGATATAAAGAACATGAATAAACATTTCACAGAAAAGGAAAAGCATATATCCAACTAACTTATTAAAATGCTATAATTTACCAGTAGTCAGATAAAATAAAACTAAAGTGATATTTATTTTTTACAACTACCTATTTAGCATAAATTATAAGGAGCTATAACACTCCATAGTAGGAATGTGTAAAAAGGCATACTCCTGAATTGATAGTGAAAATATAAACACGTATCTATGACTACACTATATAGAAGTGTATACTTGAGTATGTATACATATTTGTATGTACATGTAGGAATAGATAGGAGTCCTTGTACAGCTATGCATCCCATAACAATGTTTTTACCAACAACAAACTGCATATAGGATGGTGGTCCCATAAGATTATAACACCATATTTTTACTGTATCTTTTCTACATTTAGATATGTTTAGATACACAAATACCATTGTGTTACAATTGCCTACAGTATTCAGTACAGTAACATGCTGTACAGGTTTGTAGCCTAGGAAAAATAAGCTATATATATACCACATAGCCTAGGTGTATAGTAGGCTATACCACCTAGCTATATGTGAGTACACTCACCTGATGTTCCTGCAATGACAAAATTGCCTAATAATGCATTTCTCAGAATGTATCCCTGTCATTGAGCAATGCACGACTGTATTTATAGAAAAAATACACACTCATACACTAGGAATTATGAAGGATGGGGTCAAAGAAAATAAGACTACACTAAGAATACAAATCCAAACGCATAAGCACTGTTTGCATTCATATAAACTTTCTTCATATTTCTTAGTGAATAAAAATTAAAAAGGAAAACACAAATACAGTATTAATATGCAATGTAATATGATCCCAGTGATAATTATTTCATGCCTCTATTATTCCAGTTGCCCTCTAGCACACTTTTTGCACTCAATCACTTCCCACTTAATTTCATTGCATGCACCACAGGTTAAGTCTCCTCCAAACCTATTTTCACATTATCATCCTTCTACAAATGGCATCAGAGGTGTTATACCATCGGCAAATCCAGTTCAACTCACTCAAACTATGGTGGAAGATTTTGTCTTATCGTCTCTCTAAGACCTCCTTTTTGTTTCTCAGTTTATTTTATAAATGCATTTCTAACCTTAACTCCTCAGTATTACCCTCATTCCTACCAAATCAATGTTTGCTGTGCCAAACCGCATATTAGGCTTACTGCTATTTCCTTGATCATTACAGTTCTTTCAAATAAAATATTCCCCAGCCTCCCCTTCAGCAGCTCGTGTCATTGACTTTCCTTAAAATACCACTTTACTGCAAATTAAAAGACTTACACCCATCCTTATTCATTGATCCATTTCTGGGAATAGTCACTGGGGGTCAAAAAGATTTAGTGACAAAAATGTTCACTGAAACTTTGTTTATAATAGACACATCATCAGAAACAGCTGTATGATTAGAAGATAATAAGTTAAATAAATTCCAACACATCAATACAACACTAAAGCAGGCATTAAAAATCATGACTATAAAAATCACGGCAGTAAATATTTTAGTGTTTATTCTTAAATTTAGAAAAAAGATTTCAAAACACAGTAATTGTTTAATTGATGAAGTTGTGTATTATGCAACACTACAGAGATAATTTATAAGGAAACGTAGTAATTAGTTTCACAGGGTGGTTTCTTATTATATTCTTCATGAATGAATGATGGTGTCACTGCCAAGACCAATTTGTGAAAAGCAATTCAAAGATACTTTAGCACACACACAAAAAAGGAGGTAGGAGAGTACATGGTGCTAAGCTGGATGGCTTATTTACAGAATAGAACTTAAAGAATTTGGAATGGGCAGGCCACATTCTTCAGTAAAGCCTTCCTAAACATCGGTTCTCTTAGCCACAGTTATGTCTAATTATGAATACTTACTTAGAGACAGTGAGTTGGAAATTATATTATCTGGCATGTCTGGAGGGCAGATACTTTCTGCTATCAGTTAAATGCAATCGACAGAATTTATGTAAAATTTACATTATCAGGTAAAAATTGTAAAACCTGATGTGATAGATGCTGACCCAACAGCCCTTGGCAAACTTTTTCTTCTGATCTTTAGAAGCATAAAGTCTGGAAAACTAAGTACTCACTTTCACAGTCTTCTTTACAGCTGCGTTTGCTTATGCAACACAGTTGTATACCATGAGATCTAAGTAGAAGTTTCTTGGGATTCTGGGAATTTCTGCTTCCTTGATAATAAGAGACAGATACACCCAGCACCGTCCCTTCCTACTTTCTTCTTGCCTTCAACACAGAGATGTTGCCTGGAGCTTTTCAAGCTGCCAGGAGGGAAGGGCCAAGGGGACTGCAGCTATTAAACAGAGATTTGCTCAAATAATTTGAAGTGTTATAGTTTAGACAACTGCCTCAAAGGAAAACTAGAGAGTCTCCAGCTGGTGCTAAAACATTTGATCTAATAAATAATAAACATAACGAAATATGTGAATGCATTTTCATGATAAACATCCAAATAATACTGAAAAGTACATTAAGTGAAAAACACATACCATACAACTTTCCTCAACCCCAGACGCAATTCCCTTATCAAGAGGAATCATTGAAAATAACTAGCTGTTCAAGATCTCTGTTTAAGAATTTATACCCCTATATATGTAGCATATATGCATATATGGTTTAGTTTTATATGATTTAGCCAGAAATGATAATGTGTGTACCATTTTGAAACATTTCTTCATCATTTATTAATGTGACATGAAAAGTCCAGATGTGTCCATATAGTGGTAATTTCATTCTTTTTATTTGCTGTATTGTAACTCATAAAGGCACCACTGTTTTATATTCCATATTGAATGAAACTTAGGTGATATTCAAGTATTTCATGCTACTCAAAATTCTGCTACATTAAACATTCAAGCACACATATTTTTTGTGCATATGTGTATCTAATTCTTTGGGCTATGTACCTAGCAATACAATAGTCAGTGGATGATTAGATAAGCAAATTCTAAATTTTGATAGTTACTGTAAATGCTGTATAAGTTTACACTTTTATTGATAAATGAGATATCGTGGTTTACCACAACCTTAATAAAAATTGATTTCAATAATTTTTTGTTATTCCTGTGAATGTAATAAGCAAATTAAACTTACTTTTGTTTTCATTATTTTGTCAGTTATTAAAATATATTATCTTTTGCACAGACTATTCATATATTTTGTCTTCTTTTATATAACTGTCAGTTTCTTATTAATCTTAGTAGCTTTCTCATATTATTGATATTAATGCTTATCTATTTTATAGAGGGGAAATAGAGATTTTACCTGAATCTGTCAGTTTAAATTTTATCTTTGTTGACATGTTTCATTTCTACAAAGTATTTCATTTTTATATAAATTTATCCATCTTTTTCTTTAGGATTTCAGGTGCATTCTTTTGCTTAGGCAGGCTTGCTCTTACCAGAAGGTCACAGGAGGTATTCAAAACTTCTTATTAATGCTTTCATATTTTGGCCTTAAATTAAACTTTTTAGCCCATTTGGAAAGTATTTTTATATATATTATAATTTAGAATTTTGACTTTGTTTTCTAAAGAAAAGTTCAATTGGTCCATTTTTTTAGTTATTATGTCATTATGAAATATTACAGACATCCAGAAATCACAATGAATATTATAGCAACCAATTAGGTAGCCACCATCCAGCTGCATTTTTAATCACAACATTTTTTCTTTGAGATTATAGGAGAAAAAATTCAGTATGCATACTAGTCCCTTCCATTCTTGATATTATTCCCATCTCTATTTAGAGATTATTACTCTCCTGAAGCAGCTGGTCATCATTCACATTCATGTGATTCTATTTTTTCTACATTTGTATGTAGCCACAAAGATTAAATAGGAGAATTCTCCATGATTTTCAGATTTACATTTAAGTTATTCAGACTTCTAATAAAATTCCAGGATTTCTCTCCCCACCATTTTAATTCCTTGAAATGTTTTCCAGATTATTATATTTTACTACTGAATGACTTTCATGTTTAATCATATCACTGGTTTCTCTGCTTTTTTATTTCTCTTATTCTACATCTGCCTTTTGAATGTTTAAATCTGTCTTGCTAACCTATATTTTCATAAAATGTTTTAGAATATGTCTGTGGGAGGTAAGGATTCTCAGTTCTTGTATCACTGAAACTATTCTTGCTTTTCATTCACTCTTGAATGTTGCTACAGCTCAGTACAGAATTCCATTGTTCTCTATCATTCAGTGGTTGTCATGATTCTGTTGGGACACTCTTATTCTTTGTAGTTCATTATTTTTTAAATTCTTTTTAGAAATCTTAAGATTTTCTCATCATTCTTGATTTAATGACATCTCTGCACAACATATGTGATGCAGTTTTTCATTTATTTTCCATGAGCATTTGCAGTCCCCTCCCATGAATAATTATGACTTCATTCGCTTGTAATGTGTTTTTCTATTACCTCTGATTATTTCTTTTTCCATATTTTTAATTTCTCTTCTTAGAAATCATGTTAGATCAATAATGATTTTTCTTTCCTTTATCTAGGCACTTTAAATTCCTGTATCATTAAACTTTGTTCTTCTTTATTTTTAGGAAGTTTCTTCTCATTTTCAGTTTGTAAAAAATGTGTCCATTCTATCCATGGGCCTAATTAAATGTTTTCCTCTTTGATAATCTTTTTATTTTTTCAAGATACTGATTTACAGGCTGGGTGCAGTGGCTCATGACTGTAATCCCAGTGCTTTGGGAGGCCTGGGTGGGAGGATCACTTGAATCCAGGCGTTTGACACCAGCCTGGTCAACACGGTGAGACCTCATCTCTTAAAAAGTAAATAATAAATAAAATTTTTAAAATATATGTATTAAAAATATATATTTGTATTGCCTTCCTTTTAAAATAGTCACTCCCATATCCCCAATGATATGATACCCACTCTGAATGTTTGAGAATATAAAATATATTTTTTAAAAAATTTGCATGGGCTCTGTTAACTTTGAGGCTTTGGACATTCTTCCATTTTTCACTTTGACTGTTTATCTTTTAATTCATCAGTTTCTTCAGATGCTCGTTAATTTTGGGTTATGTGTTAATATTCATATTTGGGATTCCATATACACCTGTTCTGGGGTGCTATTTCTAACTACCATATACTGCTTTTAGTGATTAAGAGTGAACCGCGATTGCTATTAAACAGCAATGTGCCAGTAGTTTCAATTCTGGCTGTGGAGATCCCTGAGTCCCTAACCACTAATAATGTCAGTTGGCTTGCTGAATGCAGAGAATCTTTAAAAATTATTTCAGTCCAAGGATAAACGTTATTCACAGCTTGGTATGGAGGAGGACCAAGGTTTCAAACCAGCCACATAGCTTCACTGGGATATTTTCCCCAAATATATTGACAGGTTCCCTAGGACTCTTATTGTGCGTCTTATAAACACTGCCCCTGAGTGAATGGTATAAGTCATATGTGGCATCAGAGTCATTTCTTTCAGGTTCAGGCTTTCAAGTGTCATGGAAAGAATACCCATTTAAAAAATTAAACACTGTATTATAAATCCTCTCATACTACTTGGGGTAGCCACATGGCCATGGGTAAGTAAGTTAACAGGAACAATTTTCTTATTTGTAAGAAGTATAATAGCTTTATCACAGATTTGTAGTGAGGATTAGAGATACTACATGTAAAATATCTTAAATAAGATTTGGTGCATAGCACCTGCTTAAGAAGTGATAGTTTACCCCATTATATTTAAATGCATTAAGTATGGTAACTGGTGAACAGTTGTCAAACAAGATGCTTTTTTTTTTTTTGCTTTTTTTTTTTTTTTTTTGAGATGGAGTCTCGCTCTGTCACCCAGGCAGGGGTACAGTGGTGCACGATCTACGATCTCCCTCACTGCAACCTCTGTCTCCTGGGTTCAAGGGATTCTCCTGCCTCAGCCTTCCCAGTCGCTGGGATTGATTACAGGCGCACGCCACCATGCCTGGCTAATTTTTGTATTTTCAGTAGAGACAGTGATTCACCATGTTGGCCAAGTTGGTCTCCAACTCCTGACCTCAGGTGATCCACCCGCCTTGGTCTCCGAAAGTGCTGGGATTACAGGCGTGAGCCACCGCACCCAGCCAAGATATTAACGAAGAGTTTACAGAAAATGTTTGCAAAACTGTGGGTACCATATAGGTAAATTTTACTGGGTTCAGAGACTAAGAAATATTCATTGTAGGGCGCTGTTATGGTGGGTGTGCTGAAGAAGACCATTGGCCTTGTGGGATTGGCTGTGTGCAATACTCCACACGAGAGGCTAAGAATATTGTACACAAAGATTCTTGATGTTCTTGAGGAAATCCCTAAAAATGCAGCATATAGAAAGTATACAGAACAGATTACAAATGAGAAACTGGCTATGGTTAAAGTGGAACCAGATGTTAAAAAATTAGAAGAGCAACTTCAAGGCGGTCAATTAGAAGAGGTGATTCTTCAGGCTGAACATGAACTAAATCCGGCAAGAAAAATGAAGGAATGGAAACTATGGGAGCCATTAGTGGAAGAGCCTCCTGCCGATCAGTGGAAATGGCCAATATAATTATTAAGTGACTTTGGTGTGTTGATGGGAAACTGATGTAATTAAACATTCTGTTATATTAAGAGCATGTTCATATTACTGACATTTTATAATCAAGAAAAGTGATATAGAAAATATGTAGGAGACTGTTAAAATTGGTGATTCTGGTAATATGGTCATGTGAATCCATTTTTGATTTATAAAGTATTCACACAAGTTATTTCAAAGATGATATTTCTATGAACAGAGAGGTCACGGGAAGATTTGAAAATTATTAAAGAAAAATTCCTACAGATCTTCAATGCAGAGACCATAATCAAAAAGTAAAGTTTCTTTAGTAGTATGTTCAAGTCATCATTTAATTTTTTAAGTTATCCTGAAGAAGAAAAGGTTCTTAATTATTATAGTCTGAACAAATTTATAGATCACTGTTTGAAGTAAATAATACGAGTGAATATTTTCAAATGTGACAAAATAGCACAAGTGGCTGGTGATAAACTTTGAAATTATGGTTAACCTCAGCTGTGATCTTATGTATGTAAAGTAAAATTTAAATATATACTTATAGGTTGATTACAAAATCCATAATGTCATTTTATTTTAGTCATTATTTGAATCATACCATTTACTCTGTTTTCTTATAGTCTTAATTTTATTATATTTTGTTTTTACTGTATTATATTTGAAAACCTTCAAATTAGAATACATTGTACAGTTGAAGAAATTGACTTGGTACTTAAAAGAAAGATTTCCCATTGCATAGAGGTTACTGGAGAAATTTTCCTTTTGTTGTATTTGTGGAAGTTAGTTTTCTGGCCCGTGGCCTTTAATTTTCTTAATCAACCTAATTACATAAGGATAGAGGTAGAGGTTCTGTAAAAGAAGAGACATTAAGAGTTCCTGAAGTTTATATCTGGCATACAGATAGGCTTATATTCAAAACGTCTTAGTCATACGACTATAAATTAAAAGTGGAATCACTAAATAGTTTGCAGTACGTTTCTAATATAAGTGTAGGTGGGTATCTAAACAAGACAAATGCTGTTCAGGGAAAGAAGTTGGCAAGCTTAAGGTTAAACAAAAATAAAATTACATGTGTTTTCACCTTTAAAAAAAAAAAAGAAATATTCATTGTATGAGATGCATTGAAAGCTCCAATGAGTAACAGTTTAAGACTTTGGAAGAGGCAAAAAACAAAAAAAGAAATCCTGCTTTTCAGCATTGACCTTGTATACTGTCTTATCTAAATGCATATATATGATTCACATTATTACTGCTTTCATTTCAGATTTCATGAAGATAAGCAAGTGTTTGTGATTAAACATTCTTACTGTGATTTAAAATAATTCATAGTTTATGCAACAACTTTGGATACCTAGTTGAAAGAGTAGGAGAGAAGTCGCTCAAGAAGCAGTGATTTATGCAGATACCTACAAAGACAGGTAGTTTATTTGGAATCCAAATATGTTTTTCCTTACTATCATTTCGAACTTTCTACAATTTATACACAAGGGTCAGTTTCTGAAGCTGCACGGCAGATTAGATGCCATGATAGAACTGATTCACTTCCTCCATGGTCAATGTGATTCACTATTCTAGAGCAAACAAAATAAATAGACCAATTGTGCAGATGGTTTGTGATCTAGATAATCTTACTATCTCAACCAGACCAATAGGTTAGTATCTAATCAATTTTATTAGTTTAATTTATAGAATAGTTTGAAAATACCAATTGGATTTCCAATTTGCTAAATTGTTTCATATGGATTCAGTTATTACACAATTTCTGATTCTACTAAGCTCTTAAAATACAAACAAGAGAAACTACAAACTTTAAAAAATGTTAATATGCATAAATTACATATTTTAAATAGCACATGAATCTTTTCCTTCAAAAATGAAGTGAAAAAAATAAACAATTTTTTTAAATTAAAGAAAATATGATGGTAGAATTATTGGCTGTTTATGTATACTAGCTTTGAAGTCAAATTACGCAAATAAGTTTTGATTTACCTATTTAAAAGCCACATGAGTTTAGGCAATTTCTCTAACCTCTCTAGGTTAATTTTTTATCCAGTCTGTAATATAGAGATAACAATAAAATACTGCATAGGGTTGGGGTGAGAGCTAAAGAAGACAAGGTACACAAAGCATGTTAATACAGTGAAAATAATAAGCACTGAGTAAATATTAGCTATGATTATTTTACTTGCATCTATTAAGCCCTTTTCATTCCACATTTTACAGTAAGAATAATAGACAAGTTTGACACGTTAAGCAGATTTTGTTTTCACAAATACTTAAACCTGGCAAAGAAATCTCACCCAAAGATGGACAGGTTTTCTGTATATTTTTGTTCATCCTTGAACCAATGTAACATAAGAATTGAAGAAAAAAACAAACCCTCTAAATTAGTTCTCCATGTAATCAAGACTGAAAATTAGATCAGCATTTTGGAAAAATAATGAATTTGTGAAACAAACAAACAATTGATTAGCAAGTAAATAGAGACATCAACTTCTTTATTTTGTGATCTTTTTAATTACAAGTTAAGTTACAGAGGATCAGAGAAGTTAGAATTTAGGATCAGGAAATCTTTATTATCCTTAATTATAATACAGAAACTTACATGCTAGCCGAACTCCTAGTATAAAAAGTCAAACTATGTTTTAAGTTAAATTTATGTTGACTGGGTCTTTTTACTGTAACTAAGTTCTTTTTACTGTTTTCGTTTCTTCTAAATAGCACTGAACACAAAATCACTAAATATAGCTAAATATTTTGAGTAGATTCAATGACTGTATAAAAAACCAGGCACATAAATAATTTCTTTTATATATTTTCATTTCTAAAACAATTGCCGGATGTGAGTTGTTGACACTTAGTGTAAAATTGTGATGGCTGTTTTTCATAGTATCTTAAAATTTTAAGCTCTTATTTAGTTCCCTTATTTTTGCTTTGTCAGGAAGATTTGTTATTTGTATATGATAATGAACTTAATCATTATTTTAACACTTGAGTATAAAGATAAGAGGACCTGAAGTCTCTCAGGATGATTTAGACAGATGTTTATACCATATCAGGAGTCAGAGCCATTTCCTTCTTCATTTAAGTGTTCACTCCATGAACTGTTCATGCCATGGAGACAGACCCTCAAAAGTTATTCAATCTGGTATTGGGGAGGAACAGAAAAGGGCTATTTGTAAAACAGAAAGTTACATTTCTCAATTTCCTGAAGCTTTACTTAATATTCATTTAGAAAATACCTAAATCAGCCATTATTGAGTCATTTTAAAAATACCTTTAGCTTTACTGTTAATTTTTTGATATTCATATTTTTAAAAAATTTTGGTCACTTCACCAGCCTCCAGCTTTAAGTATATTAATTAAAAAGTCCTGCATATGATAAAGCAGTTTGGAAGAGACCAAAACTCCACTGAGAACAACTAAAAAAGCTGAACATATTTTTAAAAGTATTTTTGGATGCTTAGGAGTACAGCTAAAGCAGGCAGAAATGGAGGGCTCAAGATAATAGAGAGAAGGTACAACAATGAACCAGGATTCTACACTCAAAACTGTTAAGCGTATTTATAGTGCTGAAAAAAATAAATAACATAGAACTCTATATCAATGAAAAGTGGCCTTAAAAAATAGAAGTGGCTCCACTTCTGAGAAAATAGCATGAGGAACTATGCAGACTTACTTCTCAGAGAAACAAGAAAGCTGATGAAAACTATTAAAAAACGCAAACAAAACCCCAAACCCAACAATTTAATATATCTGGCATTGTTCTAAGGGAATAGGGCGAATTGTAAAACATGTATCAATGAAAATGTACTAAAACATGGTTTAAAAAAAATCAAGAACCTGTGGTATTTTAGCCACCGCATGATCTCTACCGTCCCACTCCCAACTCAGTTTGATACAACGTCCATTATGGGAAGATGTGGCCCACAAAACAGAGCACTCTTCCCCATCAGTTCCCAGTCAGGCTTAACTATATCTCACTTGGAGCAGTAAGCCCCCAGCATTTCTTATCTCTTCTAACTCCAAGTTGAAGAGGCTAAATTCCTCATGAATATGGCTAAACGTTTGGGGTTTATGTCATCCACCCAGCTTCCACCCATAGGACAGAGATTTTGTCTCCAAAAATAATTTTAAAAAGACATATAGAAAACAAAAACTAAAATGGAAAATATCAATCCAGTGATATCAATAATACCATTAAACATACATTCAATAAATAATCTAATTAAGTCAAAGATTGTCAAAATAAACTAAGGACAAGATACAACCATATTCTGCCTACAGGAGACCCAGTTTAAATTCAAATATACACAGAGGTTGACTTTGCCACTCCAGTAAATTCACTGAACCCAAAGTCATGGGAAATCCAGCTTGAAACCAGTTAATCAGAAATTTCGGAGGTCCAGATTTGTGACTGTTGCTTGGGGTTGTGAAGGACAATATTGGGGATTGAGCTCCTAGCCTGTGGGATCTGACACTCTCTCCAGGTAGATGATGTCAGAATTGAGTTAGAGGACACTCAGCTGGTGTCCACTGCTCAGAGTGTGGGGAAAAGCCCCCAGACATTTAGTCATGGAAGTCTTCTGTGTTGATGCTTGTGGTGTGAGAGTAGAGAAAAACATGGTTAGAGAGAGCTTTCTCTACACAATAGTAAAAGGAAAAAACGAAAGCTGAACCTAGAAATACCCAATGGCTCATCAATTTCAGTCTAGGAGAATACTAAATAGAAATATGTAAATATGTGCTTAAAAGGCATATACAAGAATATTCAGGGCTGTGCTGTTTCCAGTAGTAAAACCTCAAAAATATCTGAATCTATCAGCAGTAGAATGGGGAGAGAAATTGCTATATGTTCACACAAAGTATTCTATAGTATGAGAATGAAAAAACTATTTTCTTTATGCAATATAGACGACACTCTCAAACATAATATTGAGTGAAGAAAGTCAACATAGCAAAGTTTATAAATAGAAGGAACTAATCTATGGAAAGCAATATCAGAAGTCAACATAGTCGTTTCCTTTTACGTCAATAGGATAGAGACTGAGACAATGTTTAAGTGTGGCCTCTGACATTTTGGTCATGCTCTAGTTCTCAATCTGTTTGGCTGTTGCATGGTGTGTTCACACCGCAACAATTAGTTGAATTTATGAGGAGCAAACTCTTCTGTATATATGTCAATAAAATTCAAAGATAAAAATAAATTGAACTGGCTGGGCTCAGTGGCTCACACCTGTAAATCCCAGCACTTTGGGAGGCCGAGGCAGGCAAATCAGCAAGGCCAGGAGTTGGAGGCCAGCCTGGGCAACATAGCAAAACCCCATCTCTACTACAAATACAAAAATTAGGTGGGCGTGGTGGCATGTGTCTGTAATCCCAGCTACTTAGGAGGCACAGACACGAGAATCTCTTGAACCTGGGAGGCGGAGATTGCAGTGAGCGGAGATCATGCCACTGCACTCCAGCCTGGGTGACAGAGTGAGACTCTGTCTCAAATAAATAAATAAATAAAATAAACTGAACTTATTAAATATATCTACTGATATATTTACACTAAAGTTTAAAAATATATATATTTTTTGCTTTTAAGATAAAGCTCACCAATGATTTAATAGAGTTCTGGTGTTTGTGAAATGGTTCCTAACAACAAGTAATGAACTCGACTTTCATGGTTTCATTACCATTAATGTATCTACATTGAGCTATGTTTAAATGATGTGGGCTTTTGTAAAAATATATCTATACATATGCCTCATCAGATATTTTAAACATTATAGTGTACTTAATTACAAAATAAACTTTCTAAAAATTGACATATTTAGTAAATGTATTTTAAACAGTATTTTAATCACATTTCTTCATAATCAGATCCCTAAATAAAAGTGATAGTTAAAAAAATTAATGTCATACACATACACTAAAAAATAGCTTTAAAGTTGCAGAAATACACATTCTAACTCCAGTATATACTCAGGGGCATAATCCCAGGTCTTTCATTCTAATTTCTATTCTAATAGATCTTGTGAACAAAAGAAATGTGTGTGTGTGTGTGTGTGTGTGTATACTTTTCTATCACCACCCTTAACTAATTCTTTTGAATATGTTAATAGTCAGAAGTGTAGTTCATTTATTTATCTAATTTTATTTTTTCATTTTTTTGTTTTCTCTCCCTTCCTCCCTCCGCCCTCCCTCCCTTCTTTCCCTCCCTTCCTTTCTTTGTTCCTCTTTCCCTCCCTCCAAGCCTCTCTTCTTTCCTCTCCTCCTTCCCTTCCCACTTCCTTCCTTTCTTCCTTTCATCTTTCCTTCCTTTCTTTCATTAACCTTTAATATTTTGGTTAAAGAATACTGTCTCCAGATGAGGAGGGCAAGATGACATTCAGCATATAGAATGACTTTCTGTAAGTTATCAAAAAGCATCCTTTTCTCTAGGGCACATGGTCCAGGTCATCTTTGCAGAAAGAAAACAGACTGAAAATTCAGCTACATTGCCCCCTCATCTTGGTAGCCAAGTGAAGGACATGACTAACTGCTGTCACTGACCCTGATGAAAAGAATGGAGACAAAGCATTGAGAAAGAACCCTTTTCCCCCAACATGTGACTAGTAAGTAATTAAGTCACTGGTGATTCTGGGAATGTAAGCATGAAATATAGACTATGACTAGCAAAAACATTAATTAGCAGAAGAATAGAATTTTTGAAATGTCAAAAGCAGAGAAAAACAGAAAACCTACAGAATACTTGAAAACCCCTTTTTAAAACCCTGGGCAGGAGGACCATAGGATACTGGTCAGGAAGGACTTGAAAAGATGCAAAAAGCTTCCACATGTGTATGGGAAGTAAAAATACACCACCTTAAAGGAAAGAGCAGTCAAAGTGAGGTGAATATAGAAATACATATGCAATTAGACATGAAAATACACCACCTTAAAGGGAAGAGCAGTCAAAGTGAGGTGAATATAGAAACATATATTGTGTGAATGCAATCAGATGTGAAAAATGGCCAATAAAGTAAATCAAGTGGTAATTTTACAAAGACTTCAAAGTCAGCAACCCAATAATCTTTATATACGATGTAGCGAAACAATGGGGCCATTTGATGATCCTGAAATGAAACGTGCAGTAAGGGATAAAAACAGTATAGCAAAAAAAAAAATAATTTGCTTCAGTGTACATTGAAAGATTGAGTATAAGCCAAAAAGAAAAAAAAAAGGCTTTTGAACCATGCACCTTAGAGATACTAGATCAAATTTTGCTAAATGCGCAGAAGATGAAGTAGATACACCTGATATAGACAAATCACAGCACGTGGATGGCACACACTGAACCATTTTGGGAAAACTGAAGGGTAAAATTTTAACTGTTACATAAAATGTATGGCTTGTCCTTACAACCAGGCTAACAAGCTGGAGACGTGTGCATTGCCAATATAACACTAATCCATAAAAAATGGTTCTGGAAAGGCTCTTGAGTGCCAGAGCCATTCTTTCTTTCTTTAATTGCAGATTCCTCTGCACAAGGCAAGCTGGTGGGATCTGCAATTAAAGAAAATGTGGGAGAAAGTGACATACATTTATAAAGAAAAATTATGTTATGCCTATTATTCATAATTTTATTATGTTAATCCATTTATATAATCATAATTTTATTCTCTATAGTGTTATAGTCTATAAGAGAGGGATTTGTAACATAGTTTGGAGATTTCCAGAAGGGGGATGTGGTATAATAAGAAACATATTTAGTCTTCGTTCCTGGCACAAGGCTTCTAAAAGCCTTGGAATTTTCTGAGTGATAGGAGTGTCCTTTATTATTTATAAAGACTCCTTTTGATCACACCTGAGTTTATGCTAATATGGTGAATCAGGGTGGGATCTCTAGATAGCTTCAGGATGAGGATGGTCCCCAGAAAGACCAATTGATTAAAGGGTTGGAAATTTCAGCTTCACCCACCAACCTCTGGAAAAGAGTAGGGGGTGGCTGGAGATGAAGCTCTGTAAAAAATCTTGAACAATGAGATTCGATGAACTTCCCAGTTGGTGTACATGTCGTGATGCTAGGAGGGAAGCACACCTGAGAGGACATGGGAGCCCTCTACTTCCCACCCAGACACTTTTCCTACCCATCTCTTATTTGGGTGTTTGTGAGCTGTATTCTTTATAATAAACTGGAAATGGTAAGTAAGGTGTTTCCCTGAGTTTTGAGAGCCATTATAGCAAATTTTTGAACCTGAAGAGGAGGTCCTGGGAATATTTGATGTATACCCAAGTTGGACAGAAGTGTGTGTAATCTGGGGATCCACTACTTGCGAATGGCATCGGAAGTAGGAGGCAGTCTTGCAGGACTGAGTCCTCAACCTGTGGGTCTGCACTAACTTGGGGTGGTTGGTATCAGAACTGAATGGAATCATCAGATACCCAGTTGGTGTTCACACAGTTGGACAACTGGTTGTTGATGTGAAATAAAACCCACACATTTGGTGTCAGAAGTGTTGTGAGTAGAGAAGCAATGATTCCATTAAAAGACATTACAGCTTGTCAAGGTAAGTAAAGTATTTATTCTAAAGCAAGTATTTGACCTGAGTCTTAATGCATAGGACATATTCACACTGGGACAGTCTGGAGGGCATTTTGGCAAAAGATAATGGTTGAAAGAATGAGAAATGTAAATACTAAGAAAAAAAGACTCAAATTTATCACTGTCTTCTGTTTTATTTTCATCTTTCCACATATGATACAGTTGTTCACCTAAACAAAAAATAAATTCACATATTTTATAATTAATAACTTGATAGAAGGCTAAAAGATACCCATATCAATAGCTGTCTTAGAAACCATCAACAACGAATTAGAGAAGATATTGAGTAAAGTAGAGATCTAACTCAGAACAGCAACAGAATTTAAAAAGTCATAGAAACAAACTGAGTAAGTGATGTGCAAAATAGAAAACTATAAAACTGGAAAAATGAACATAGATGCAATAGAATTAATGGAGAGTCTTGTCAAAGTAAACAGTAGTAATAATTAAGACAGGGATATTTCAATTCTCCCCTAATTATTTTAATAGAAATCAAAGTGAGCCAACATCTCATTTTTTGGTGGAATGTGGGAGTATGCAGTATATGAAATGTATTCTAAATTTCATTTAGAATAATATGTGAATAAGGAATGTCAGAAACATTTTCAAAAGCAATAATAATGAGAAATTGTCTCCACTACTATGATTGTACCAGAAACACAAGTACTGATAGAAGAAAAGTTTCCCAAAGGAGTGGAGGCATGGAAGAGCGGCTCTTAAAAGAAGTGAAAATGGGATGCTGGTTCTGTAGAAACATTAATATTCAGAACAGAGTTGTTCACTGTTTCTAGGCATCTAGAACAAAATATTCTTTCAATAAGCGTGTTTAGCAATGATAAAAAAGATATGACCTTAAACAAAAGTCGAAATAAATTACTTTTAAAATGGTTGTGCATGGTGGCTCATGCCTGTAATCCCACTAATTTGGGAGGCTGAGGTGGGGAAATGGCTTGAGTCCAGGAGTTTTAGGCCAGCTTCAGAAAGATGGCTACAAAAAAAAAAAAATAATGTGGCATAGTGGTGTGTACATGTCATCCCAGCTATTTGGGAGGCTGAGGTAGGAGAATCCCTTCAGCCCGGGAGGTTGAGGCTGCCATGAGCAGTGATTGCTCTACTGCCCTCCAGTCCGGGCAATAGAGGAGGACCCTGTCTCAAAGAAAAATAAAATAAAAATTACTCTTAAAATGGACAGAGCATAAACCAAAAAGGGAGATTAAGCTTATCAATGAGAAAACATATTGCATCATTAAGATAAACCAGAATGTTTGGGATGCCTTCCTAAAATATGGATATTAATGGAAAGGAGATTAAAATGACCTCATGTCTCCTGATGTGTCATCAGGAATGGTTAGATACATTAGGTATTTCTTCTTTTAGGATCACATTGCAGTGAAGGTGTCTTATAGTACTCGCAGATGAAGCTCAAAGGTGAGAAATCATCCTGATGTGTCCCCTGTACTTGGCAAGAAAGAGATGTGGCATTATAACGTACTTAAATCATGAAACCCATTTTGGCTGAAAAAGCCGGGTCTTGAAATGTGCTTGCCAACAGAGTAAAATGATACAAATATGCATGTTGAATTATACATAAATATGAATATATACATAGCCACCCCCACATAGCATGTTTGGGTAATAAACAGATGAAAGACTAGTATGGAGCTCCTCAGTCAAAGGGTAGTCTAGGAGGGCTCAGAGTGCATTGTTCTTCAGGAAAACGGTAAGTCCCTACACACAGTAGCATGTTTTCCACAACCCATTTAATCTGGGTTCAAAGGGATTTGAGGCTCTTGAACTGTTAGGACTTGAAAGATGAGAATGGGCTGCCTATGACACAAGCCACAAATCTTGAGCATATGGAAGGGGCTGACCTGCTGTGCTCCACAAATGAGAAATTTGTCTCTCTTGGCTTTTTAGGAGGTGCTATGTGCTGAGACACTGGGAAAGAACAGCTCTACCAGCAAAGCCTGAAGTGACATGCTTGTTATTCATAACACTTTGAAATTTAAGTTTGAGGCTGAATCTAATGTGGTAGGAAAGAGGTCAATTGTAACAAACAGAGGGGAAAAGAGCCCCACAGCTGTAACTTTCACCAACAAAGTTTCTCAACTTGATTTATATTTCAAATGGGAGGCAGAAAAAGGTTTGAGGAAACAGTCTAGTTTCCCTCTAAAGAAGATAAAATGAAAATATTATGGTGTATTCTACCGTGGGAAACTGACAACCCACACTGAGAATAGTTACCTTTGAAAACTTCGGGAGTGGGGTGAAGGTGGGATCTGGTTCATATAAAAAGGATTTAATTTTACTTTATTAAAAAATGAAGTTAAATAACTAAAGATCAAATGACAAACGATGCTTAACCATTTTCATTTTCTCCTTTACTTGTGATGGTTTACATTCTTTGCCTCTCCTGAGTCTGTAAAATATACAAAATGTTAGTGAGCTGGAGAAGCTGAGCTATGTTTGCATTAATAGCGCCTGGAATCAACTTTGACAGGTGACACTTGTTGCCTTATTAGGTAACAGTGGAAATCATTTGGCTCTCTAATTGCTCTCAGGAACAAAAGGAAACACCTGCACCCTCAGTCCTTCCTTCTCTCTAAGGCAGGCTTGTGGTATTCTTAGCAAACTCACCAGTCTTGTGCCTTCTCAGATCAATAATGGCAGTCCTTAAATTCTACTCCCTATGGTGAGTATTTTCCCCCGCCTCATAAAGTCATCCTTCACATGTCCCTCTGAAATATATATCTTAATGAAATAATCGGTCCAAACAAATGAGTTTCTCTTTGGATGACACACTGGTCTGCCTTGCCGAAAAGAAGATGAGGTAAAACATGAAGGCGGTGTTGATGATAGTGATTAAAACACCAGCTTGACAGGGCAATAACTATAAAATCTTGCTGCTAGTAATAATCTCTACAATACAACTGCAATACCAGTGCACCACATGTCACAGCGTCGCAATCCATCTCTCCATGTGTCACTTACTTAAGCAGGTTCCAGAAGAACCTATCATTATTTTTAAGTAGGGGGAAAGGACACAATTCCATCGCTGTACTACATCAGTCACTCTGATTCTAGCCTTCAGCTGACTTATTTATTTTCATGAGAGGGGATCTATAGACTTCAAGCTATTCGATCAGATATTATGAGATGTGTATTCTTCAGATCATTTATTTCTTATTCTGCAGTCTTCTAGAAAGTGTGAGCTTGCTTTTTAATAATGTTGAAATGGAACAACAAAAAAGTTTCTGAAATTTGTTAGTAATTATTCAATCAACTGTATATACATAGTCGGATGTAAGAGGTACTCACTCCCTACAGCTGGACTAACAGTTGGGCTTTAAGACCAGAACAGAAACCAACAGCACCAGAAGGACAAAACCACAAATTGGCAAGAGAGAATCTTCTTTAGAACTTAATGATGATAATGATAACTTGTCTTTAAATTATGTTGGACCTTGACAAGGGCAGTCCCTTGACTAAAGTAACTACCTCTAGGCTCCATATTTGCAAAGCAAGAAACGTTGATAATGAATAAGTTAATTGTGTAACTGGAGTGAAAGAGGAAAAAATCATTTTCTCTGGCCACTGTTTGTTAGAAATACCATCCACAAGCTTTTATGCAGTCTGTAAATTTAATATTTTTCTTTTCAGAAAGACCACTTTTACTTTGTGTATTACATATCATGTTAATAAATTATTGGAGGTAATAGGGCCAGTTGCTTAGTGTTTTGTGACTCAGTTTCTTCCTCTGTAAAATAAGGATAATAATAATAAAACCCACCTCAGAGGGTTGCTGTGATGATTAAATAGTTAATATATAGTGCAGTGCTTAGAAGGGTTCCTGGATCATAGTGAATGTAATGCAACGGTTGCTACTATTTTGTTGTTCTTGTCATTATTTAAGAGTTAACTATGGAGTCGGAGGAGACTGAATTCAAGTCCTGGGCCACCAGTTAGCTGGGTGATAGTAAGCCATTTTAAGCATCTGTAAAATGGGCATAATAACAGTATCTTCCTTAGGCGGGGAAAAAGTAGATGAGATCACGTGGGATAAGCCACTCCTGTGTCTGGCACAGAGTAAGTTTAGCTGTTTACAATGATGACAACGAAAACATTTTTCAATTATACTTTTTGTCACATTAAAATAAGAAAATCTATCTAAGCAAATAAAATTTCCTTGTGTTTTCCAACCTTTTAAATTCACAAATTCTACCAAAATCAGTTATCTTTTCGCTGAGTACATCCAGATAATCCCCCATTGCTCAAATCATATATGGGGCTTTCTCAGGATTTGATGCAATGATCTGAAACAACTGTATCATGTTATAGGAACTGGTGCAAATATTTCCAGTCAAATGTAAGGTACAATGTAGCTGGCTTCTAAGGAGGAGACAAGTGGCAACACATTCTTTATGCACTTCTCCAGCAAGGTGGTATTTCAAACTCCCCAGCAGATGGGCAAAAAACATGCAGACAGCTTGTTAGAGAAAGACCCAGACGGTTAAGTCCATCGCAGCTCGCAGCTCTCTTTTTCTTTCCTCATTAATTCTCTGATCCTTATTCCATTGTGTAACTTAACAACTATCTCTATAGGCAAAAAAAAAAAAAAAAAGTATCTAGTTTCCACTACCACTCTTTAGACGCTTGTACAGTTTTTGAGGAGTAAACCAAGAGGTTCTCCCTAAATGAGAAGCTGGCAGGAAACTTTCACCTACTCTGCAGGCAAGCAACACTTTTCAGTGAATCTCAATGAACTCACTACAACTGCTCTTTTGTTTCAATGTTTGATGTCACAGGTAGAGAAGATATTTCACTCCTGAGTACCACAGGTGGACTTACGCATTCAAACAGAAACATATCACCAAAGATTTAAAAGGAAAAGATGAAAGAGGAAATGTGAGTATACACAGAAAATAATGTGTTTTAGTTGATTTTTACACAGATACATTAGTTGCGTAAATCAGACTTGCACAGTTGTGTACTAAATCTGTGCTTATACCCCCATGTCACTCACTCTGGTTGAGATTGAGCCAGTGGTGTTCCCATGGAGATACCTCACACTGCTCACCTAGGGTTTGTTTTCTAATTAATGATTAATGCCATCTCCTAATTACAGAGAGTAGCAGATTCAATAACTTAAAGGACAGCCAGAATCTTTGAATTCCTGTAGCTTTCTTTTCAGTCTATTACTAATTTGTGAGGCTAATAAGCAACTTCCTTTTACATTTTCCTCATCTATAACGGGGAAGAAAATTCTAAAACAAAAAAGGAGATTTTGGGAAAGGAAAACCTGAGGTTGTATTAGGGTGCCCTGCACCCTAATTTGCCCTGCACATGTAGTTAGGGTGCACCCTAAATACCAGCCCACAGAGATATTTTGCTGGCAAATGTTTTAAACCAGGGATCTCCAAACCCCGAGCAATGTAACCAGGCTGCAGAGCAGGAGGTGAGCAGTAGGTGAGCGTATTCATCTGTATTTACAGCTGCTCCCCATCACTCACATTACCACCTGAGCTCTACCTCCTGTCAGATCAGCAGCATTAGATTTTCAAAGGAGCGCGAACCCTATTGTGAACTGCACATGTGAAGGATCTGGGTTGCATTCTCCTTATGATAATCTAATGCCTGATGATCTGTCCCTGTCTCCTGTCACCCCCAGATGGGACTGTCTTGTTGCAGGAAAAGAAGATCAGGGCCCCCACTGATTCTACATTTTGCTAAGTTATATAGTTATTTCATTATATATTACAATGTCATAATAATAGAAATACACTATACAATAAATGTAATGTGCTTGAATCATCCCCAAACCATCACCCCTCACTTGGTCCTTGGAAAAATTTCTTCCACAAAACTGGTCCCTGGTGCCAAAAAGGTTGGGGACCACTGTTTTAAACGGTTTTAAAAGGCTTGGGCTGGGCACAGTGGCTCACGCTTGTAATCCCAGCACTTTGGGAGGGCTTAGGTGGGTGGATCACTTGAGACCCAGAGTTTGAGACAGCCTGGCCAACATGGTGAAACCCCATGTCTATTAAAAAAAAAATACAAAAATAAGCTGGGTGGTGGCACACGCCTGTAATCCCAGCTACTCAGGAGGCTGAAGCAGGAGAATCGCTTGAACACAGGAGGCGAAGGTTGCAGCGAGCTGAGATTGCACCTCTGTGAGATTGCACCTCTGCACTTCAGCCTGCGCAACAGAAACTGTTTCAAAAAAAAAAAGAAAGAAAAGATAAAAATAAAAGGCTTGGCATATTATGCTAATATTTAAGAAATCTTGAGAAGTAGTGATTTAGATTTTGAATCTCTCTTGAAAAACTGGAAAATCTCACAGCATTAGACCAGAACATCTACATGGCAAATTTATCTAAGTAGCTATCGCTTCCTCGAGGTGGAGCTTTTGCTCGCCAGTTTACCAGAGACTCTCTTGTCTTATCCATCCCACCTCACTCATTAACTGTACTTAAATGGCCTTGTAGAGTCCAGTTTTAGCAAGCATCCTAAGTCAGAATCCCCACCCCGCAAACCCCGGGTGTCTGATCATTCTTGATATTTGACCAAATCTCTCATCCCTCACTATCCCCTAGTTAATATCTTACCACCCTGGCCGTCTATGAGCGAGAATGCTGTTAGGTGGTTTAGCAGAGAATTACCCTGTGCTCACAGTAATTTTCCGTCCACCAGCCCCCACTTCCCCTGACTCTACTCCTTGGCTATGAATCCCCACTATTTTTCTTTGTATTCAGAGTTGCGCCCAATCTCTCCTTCCCTACTGCAAAACCTCACTGCAGTAGTCTTCCTTACCTACGCTGATAGTCCTGAATGCGTCATGGAAAATTTTTATTCTTTAACTTTATGCGAATACCAGTAGACAAATTCTTCAAAAAAGGTAAACTTAAAAATCCACAATATAATTGGTTGAAAAGTGGAAAAAACTCAATCAATAGGTTGCTGATTCTAACACCGAACAATTTGTCCTAATGTTTGGACTGTTAGTTAAGATATTTCATGTCTTAGTAACACAGCTATTATGATCACATCATATAAATCTCTATTGTGCTATTTCTAGGTGATTCCTATTTGCCTTTTAAATGTTTTCACTAACTTTATCCTTGAGTGTTTCATTTTAATTTTGACTCAGTATATTTCCTATGATTAAATGAAATGTACATAACATCAGGTATAGGTATTCTGGGTGATATCCACAAATAGATCTTAAAAATTTATGTTCATCCTGCTGGTAGGTTCATACCTACTTCTTGATAATTTCTTTTCAATCAGTTCTCAGGTTTTCACTTGCTTTTATAGTTATCTTATTTTTAGAGAGTTTATTCTATTTGATAATATCCTGCTATTTAGTCATAACACTGATATATTTAGCTTCAAGTATTCAAACACTTTAAAGTGTTTGATTTATTATAAGTATTGTATTATAAGCTTAAAGTGTTTGATTTATTATAAGTATTTGTGGAAAAAACATTTCCAATTTACAGATCTTGTACTTGGTTATCTCTAAACAGCATTTGTAGTAAGTATCAAAATGGTTTCATTTATTGTATGATAATATATAATTAATTTAATTGTAATAATTAAAAAGTGGATCTCTACATATGCTATTAAATTAGACTTTTTAAAAGAAAAATAACATGATCATAAATATTGTATTTCAAGAGATAATTTTCATAGATAATTCTCATGCAATCATCTATGTCTTTAGATATTTTGCAAATATCAACTGTTATTTATAATTATTAAAAACATGAAGTTGTACATCAAGAGACTAGGTCTATGAAGTTACAATTACTTAGGAAATTCAGAGTTAACAGCTTCTGCTAAGTCTTGATTTAATTCTTATTTAATAGAAAGTGAAATAACCAACAAATGGCTTTACATATTTTATAGGTAAATAAGATTTAAATTACTAAGTAATTTTTAAATTATATTTTCATTCCATTATCCCAATTCATCCAAAATAGTCTCTTGAGTCCCTTACTTCAGAGAAGGAGATTACTGAAGTGATTTTCCAGAAGAATCTATGAAAACAGTATTTTAGCCCAAACTATCAAGAAAATTAAGGACTTTGCCTATGTTTATTGAATGAATTGCTGTCAAACTTTATTCTTAACAAAATACTGTAAAATACTAGTCATTCCACCTCCAATAATGCAACTGTAATGTTAAGAAGTCATTATGTGCAGTTGAGTCACTCAATAGATAAATGTAGAATAAATGCATGTGTATATAATAGCAATGGTTAAGTTTTTGTTTTACTTTCTTTCTTATTGTTGCTGCTGTTGTTCTTATTTTAGTGGAGGGTACTGTGCCAAGTAGAATAGTTCCACATGAGGGCAAATCAAAGTAAGAAGTTTACTTTCCTTCAGTCAGCATTATTGAATGCCAACATTTCCTGCTTGTAGCAAAGGGTAGTATCTTGAATTATCTACTTCGGAGTGCCTATCTAAAGCTTTCTAGAAGTTTTAAAGGTACAGGTTAGCTATCAAATTTTATTATGCATAATTTGAACTTAGATCTTGTAAAAATTTGAATTCCACACTGGATAGTCTAATTCCATAGGATGAAGTCTATAAGTACTTAGAATTTGCATTTTAAACAAGTAACCCACATAATATTTTAGCTAGCCATTCTTAGGTCATATAATAAACATTGCATGTTTATTATATAAAAGTTTTTTAGGCAATACTTGTTTTTCACTCTAAATATATAACAAACTTTAGGCAATAGCTGTTCTGCTTTCTACCTCCATAACCTGCTCTTAAACATTTTTATTGAATTACATTTAATGTTATGCACCTAGCTTTAATTAGTGATATAAGAATTGGCTACAGCAGTTTCTCTTTATTTGCAGGAGATACATTTCAAGACCTACAGTGGATGGGCCGGGCACACGGCTCACACCTGTAATCCCAGCACTTTGGGAGGCTGAGGTGGGCGGATCACGAGGTCAGGAGATGGAGACCATCCTAGCTAACATGGTGAAATCCCATCTTTACTAAAAATACAAAAAAAAAAAAAAATTTAGCCAGGTGTGGTGGTGGGTGCCTGTAGTCCCAGCTACTCGGGAGGCTGAGGCAGGAGAATGGCGTGGACCCGGGAGGCAGAGCTTGCAGTGAGCCGAGATGGCACCACTGCACTCCAGCCTGGGCCACAGAGAGAGACTCCATCACAAAAAACAAACAAAACAAAAAGACGTACAGTGGATGTCTGAAACTGCAGATAATAGCAAACCCTATATATACTGTGTTTTATCCTACACATAAATACCTGTGATAAAGTTTAATTTATAATTTAGGCACAGTAAGAGATTATCAACATTAACTTATAATGAGGTAGAACAATTATAACAATATACTGTAATAAAAGTTATGTGAATGTGGTCTTTCTTTTTCTCAAAATAATCTTATTTTGTGTAATATTTTTGGACTGCAGTTGACTGCAGGTAACTGAAACTATGGAAGGCAAAATCATGGATAAGGGGGGGTACTACTTCATAAAATATTATAATATTCTTTAAATCAAATATTGATATAAAATATCATGTTTTATTGAAAATATACAAATATATTTTAAAATACTGCTTAAAGTCCAAAAGAAAATTGAATGTTCAGGTATAATAAATATAATAGTTTTCATTAGTGTATTTCTTCTTTCTGCTTATCATGTTAATTAGTTTTCTTTCTCTTGCCATAACAGATGCATATCAAAATCACTAGCAAAGTATTTTCAAAATCCACAGGCCTATCTACTTTTGTAGATTGAAATCTTATTGGAAGTATCATGTGGCATTAGTTTTGGAAGTATTTTTCAGATTTATACCTCTTGTCCCCTCAGCTAAATTGAAAACCACAGCTATAGACAGTGAGAAGAGGTCATCTCCAGGATGCAAATTAATATAATAAAATTATCACCCTGCTCTCAACCAGCTCCTACAACCAGATCTGCATGCATTTTTTAATCAAGCTAATACTAGAAATGCAAATTCTCCAACAGTACTATTGAGTAATGTTTCTAACTGAGGATTTCATGAAGTCATGAGTGAATTATACCTAACAGAGCAAAATTTCTTCATTTTAATTGTTTTTTTCTTTCTTAAAATGTCTCTATCTCTCTCACAATCATGTTCTCTCTTTCGTTCTCTCTTTCCTTTCTCTTATTGAAATCCCCTCTTTATTCTAAGGCACACAATCCCTCACCTCACATTTTGACATACCCTTCTGATGTGCAGTAAATGAATTCTCAGACTGACATCCCATCCACTCCCACTTCACAAGAACAAGAACAAAAGCTGCTCTTCTTCAGATCTACCCCCATCTTTACAAGTAAAGAACAAATTCATTTTTCTTTCCTGTCAGTAAAATGGAGTCAACTAAAACATATGCCTGACTTGAATATAGTGTATAGTCTATTATGTTAGTATATTTAAAGTTACATGGTATCAAAAGAAGAAAGTTGTTAAAAGAAGATCAGAAAATTGGGGCATCAGAAAGAACAAATTTCCCATAGATTACCTAGAACACTTGAATCTGTAGGGGGTGAAAATAATAAGTATGGTATTGTCTTACCTTTGCTAGGTGGGGAGGGGAAGAGAAAGGGGAACTTGCTGTTTTGGTCTGGCCTCAATCTTAAACGTCACTATCAAGTTGACTGACACACTAAAATGGATCTGTACTTGCTGAACTGATAAATATTCATGATAAGATTTAAACATGTTTTAGAAAAAAGCAAATATTATGATCACTTTGGAATTTTCACCAAAAACAAACAGTCCTCCAAAAAACAAAACTGACTTTGCTTAATCCTGAGTAGAGTATTTGCTGGAAACCTCCATATCTGAACTGCCATGTTTTTGTGTAGACAGTCATGTCACACTGAAACGACTTGCGTTTTTCAGCCTTCCTTTCTTTGAACTTTGGTCAGCACAAGTACTTTAAAATGCTAAATATTTTCTAAATACCTAAATTCTTAGGATGATGGGAATGCCTTAGTCCAATACCTCTTTTTTTCTCTAAATAAATAAAGTATGATGACACGTAAGGAAAACAAATCTATAAAATGTAAATTATATATTATTTCAAAAAAAGATTTTTCATAAATATATGTAGCTGAAGTAACCAAGCACTAGGCATATGCTTCCCATGTTTAGGCATAAGCACTGATTTTTCTACGAGAGGTCATGTTTTTTGAAGTGACAATTCAAATGGCAGTATTTTGTCCCCAAAGTCTTCATTCAAACTATTTTCCAGTGGTGTCACAAACAGATAAATGCACCTAATTACTAGATTGCACATCCTGATGTATGTTTATTTGACTATGCAAACAACCCACCAAATGTACAATTTTCTCTTCTTAAAAAACGTAGTAATTTAAATGCAAAAGATATGTTAATCAGTATTATCATTAAGATTTTTCATATGTCAAGTTAGGATGCTTGGAATTATCATTTTGCTGTCAGCAATAAAGCAGCTTACACTGGAAATCTACTATGGAAATACTTCAACAAACTCAATAAAATGGAACTCAGAGTTCTCCTGACAGAATAAAGCAAGTGTGGTGGCAAAAGACAAAATTATAACAAATTTACTTTAAAGATCTTAATTGGCTTTAATTTGCCATTCTAGAATCAGGCAACACCTCATCCAACAGAACAGAAAGAGTGTTCCAACGAGCTGAAAAGAAGAGGTTGGCTTTAGAGAGAGAAAAGGGCTGAGAAAAGCAGAAACGGAGGAAAAAAAAGCTTTTTGGGTTTTCAAAGTTATTTCCCTTGTAAAGGTTAAAGCACAGGGGACTTAACATGCCAGCTAAAACTGGCCTGCTGGGGAATTTGGCTATTATCTCTCTTCTGATTTCTGGGAAGGTTAGATAAGCCATTTAGTTTTGGCTTGGTTACATGGAAGTTTAGTCTGAGTGACTCCGTTTTGGTTTGGTCTGTTGGACCTAGTGCAGGAGTTCAGGCCAAAACGGTGGTTTCTTATACATTTTATTTTATTTTACTTTTTCAGTTACTGACTTTAGCTCATTATAAATTATATTTAACAATGGTGCTGGCTTTTACATAATAATTTAGTAGGTACAAACTGTTTCTGAGAAGAGTAAGAAGAGGTGAAGCCCAGACTATAATACTGTAGAAAGGAGTCTGTAAAACATTAAGAAAAGAATTTGAAAATGAAGGGAATAAACAGAATGTGCTCTTCCAAATTACTGTACAAGTTTTTTTTTTTTTTTTTTTTTGAAGTAGAAGTAGTCATTGCAATATGAAAACTTGAAGTTGAGGAGTTTTAATCATACCAGGAGTGGTGGGGACTCAACCAGCAGAAGGTACTCCCATAAGCACCTCCTGCAGTAATTGTTATTTTAATTGGCTGAAATAAACTAAAATGCCCTCGGGCCAGTGATGAAGCTGTGTACGTAGGCAGCTTTATTCCCTTTAGGAAAGAGACCCACTGTGAACGTTTATACTTTGAATTAAAAAGAGAAAAAGAGTATTGTTACTCATTTGATCTACGTTAAATTACCTGAAATCTGTTCTCCCATGTCCCCTCCATCACACTTTCACTTGTCACAGAAAAGTTGTATTTTGTGTGGGAAGGGGCTGCTTTTTAACTAGTAATTTACCCTATATTGCTTCCAAACTTCCACCTGTTTTCCCACGTCCAAAGCCTTAAAACTGAAAGGTCTTGTTACTAGGTTACAAATTCTAATTCATAAATGGAACGGGCAGTCACAAATTTGTGGGAACACAGATCCTTTAAAAACTGCAATCATGGCCAGGCATGGTGGCTCACGCCTGTAATCCCAGCACTTTGGGAGGCCGAGGCGAGAGGATCACTTGAGGCCAGGAGTTCGAGACCAGCTTGGCCAACATGGTGAAACCCAGTCCCTACTAATAACAAAAAATTAGCCCTGGGTGGTGGTGTGCGCCTGTAATCCCAGCTACTTGGGAGGCTGAGGCAGGAGAATCGCTAGAACCTGGAGGGTGGAGATTGCAGTGAGCTGAGATTGTGCCACTGCACTCCAGCCTGGGCGACACAGCAAGACTCCATCTAAAACAAACAAACAAACAAACAAACAAAAAAACCAAAAAAACAAGAAACTGAAATTATTTCATTCCTGATACATTCAACTGCATGCTTTCAAAGTATAAAGCCATGCACTGACTGATGGTATGGGATTTCAGAGATGAAAATGCCATTCAGTTCAAGATTAAAAATAAGGCAATGAGATGCATGTAAAATTTTATGAACTGGTAGAAACAATAGAAGTACTATTTAAGAAATCCAATTATTTTACTTGAGTACAGGCTGAGTTTCAGTTTGGGGGTGTAGAGAAAGAGACCTATTAGGAATAAAATGTTTAGATCAGAAAAGAGAGCATGAAAGCTTGAAGAAGGTTAAGTTGCATTGGGACTCTGCAAAGAGTGAGTAAAAGATTTATCTGAAAGTAAAAACATTTAGGATAAATGACTAATTCTATAATCAGGATTTTTAAAAAGATGAAAGATCAAAAACATGATAGTGGCATAAATCCTGGAAAACTGAGAGAACAGCAAAATTGGAAAATAAATGAAGTGAAAGATAATTAGCTTACATTGAGGTAAGTTGAATCAATGACACATCTATATTTGTTCAATATTTAGAAATCTACATTTTAGACATTTATGTGTGAGTATGAGTAAAAGTGGTGGGAGTGAAATACAGTTATAGTTTATTTCTCAGTATTCCAGGAGCTAAACACAGCGCTGTTCTGCCCTCTCAAAGGATATGATGCAAATATTATGGTGAAAACATAGTGTACATTTATCATTTCAGAAAATTATGTATTATAAAACCTTATCAATTATGCCAATGGATTAAATATTCAAGCAATATGATAATATTGATATTTCTGTAACCCGAAGCACCATGGCTTGATACTGTGAGAGACACTATGATTAACACAACCAAAGTTTCCCCATAGCTTCCAAGAAATCAAACAGTGAACTATTCTTGGAACAAAATTGAACTTTGAGTGCCCTTCCTTAATTTATCCTGTACAATCTTTAAGCCGCCTCCCATGTTGCAACATTTTAATAAGGGCTTGAACTATTGACTTTGGTTGATGTTTCTCCTTCCACAATCCTTGTAGATGGTTATTCATCCTGAGGATTCAAGTGCCGTCTTCAACTGAATCCAAGTGTCACTTCTTTTCGTGTAGAATGTATCTATAACCCTTCTGGAGATTGGCAAATTTACTGAGAATCATTCCAGAAGAGAAAACAAATCAAAAACAAAAAATCCAGCCAAATTTTATATAGGGAATCTAAGAAACAGATCCTTAGAAAAAGTGCTGCTAACCTAGTGTGGCTTTCCTGAAAGTCTGCAAATCACAAAGAAACAAAAAGCCTAACCTTCTGTCATAGCGAGTTTATCTCCCTTGTGGAGATGATGGGACAAGAGTAACAGAAAATTGTTTACTCAGACCATTTCACTCAGACCTAAAACGCTTCTGTTTTTGCATTCATAAACAGAATAACCTCTCTTTCCAAAAAAAAAAAAAACAAAAACCACAATTTTTGTGTCCATAGCTATTCAGTGGCTAGAGGCATGCAGATTTATCAAAATGGCTGTCAGCAGACTACATAGTTTAAAGCAACCTTCTTTAGAATAAACCATAAGTCACCTGTGGAATTCCGAAAGAGGAGGCAATATAGAAATGAGTACATTTTCTACTGAATAAAATCATTCCAATTTAGAAAGACTTTAGTGAGATCTTTCCCATATTGAAAGTTAATTTTATTTTTACATTTTAGAAATAAGGGAAAAATAAAACTCTTTTTCCTATGAAAGGAATTCATTAAAAAAAAAAAAAATCTTAAAGAAATGCAGGTTGATGAACCTACCTCTGGTAAAGATCAAGTTTTCTGATGATTGGAGCCAAGATGAGGATTTCCTGCAGACCAAGCTTTCTTAAAGTGCTTCAGGGTCCCTGTCTGCCATATTTTTAATCTAATGTATCTTCACCTCGAAGCCCTTAATGGCAGTGTTCTGAGGACCTACGAAGGGGGGAAAATAACATTTTAAAAAGACTGCTTAGTTACAACAAAGTCACCTTGCCTTTGCTTCAGTTGTTGTGCATTCCAGAATATAAAACAGAAACATCTTGTTTATAGCAGTCAACTTGCTCAATGCGGGGAAAGGGTGGAGAGGCTAAGACACATCCAGGTAGTATAAAAAGGAAAAAAAATAAATAACAAAGGACTCTTACTGTATACAAGGCCAGTTTAGTTTTGAGAATTGCTTTTACAAAGGATGTTGCTGCATTTTGTTTGAGAAAAGGGCTGGCAAGGGCGAGAGGAGTTGGAGGGAGAATTCTGAGCAATGTAATTATTCAACACTTATATAAGGAGTGGCTTCTACATGCAGTTGCAATGATGAACAAAGTAGTTACAGATTATGCCTTTCCAGAGTTTATACTGCAACTGGATAAAAATAAGCAAACATGCAATTATAGTGAAATGAGATAAATGTGATGGTAGGTGATGTGCATGAATATGTGGGAGGTTACAAATTTCCTGAACTTGGGAGGCAAGAAGAGGGTCAGGGAAGCCTTCCCAGCAGAAAAGTCACCCAACTAGAGAGCTGAAGGAAGTGCAGTATTTAAACATATTAGAACCTCAGAGCTGCAGGTCCAGAGAGGCATGTGCAAGAAAGGGGAAAATGAAGAGCATGAAGCTGTAAGAAAGACTAGAAAGGTGAGGAGACAAATCTCCCCTTGACTTCTACGCCTTATTTAAGAGGGGCGACTTGAACTTGCAAATTACAGTGAGATTTTGAGTAAGAAGAGCAATGCCTAGCAGGGTGTCAGGCTCACTGGAGGCCTTAAGAAAGTCTTGCTGAATTATGTTAACCAACTTACTTTTAACTCATTAATAAAAGTTTTTCTAAAGCTAATTTTAAAGAGTTTCAATTTAATGTCTTTTGGGACTTAAATCAAATGAATATATGTAACATATGTAATTTTTTTTTTAAAAACGAAACCAGCTTTTATTTTTTAAAGACTGAAGAAAGAAACAAGTTTTTCTTTGGATTTGGCTAAGCTGGGATGCTGATAAGATGGCTGTTTGCAAATGGACCAGTTTGTGTCCACAGAGTGATATATATAGGCTCTCATATAAATATGCATACACATATGTATGTACATGTATTATTTTCTCCCTCTTTTTCTCCTTCTCTCTTTCATTTGTTCTTTCTTTCTTTCTTTAAACTCTTCTGTCTTTTGGAACTATGAGGGCAAACCTAAATATGTTGCGAGGTAACTTATTTTTATCTAATGAACATGCAACAGCCAATTGAACAAAATAATAAATAGTATATTTTAAGTATTAACGTCTATTTGATCTAAAGTGTGGAAACAAAGTCATCTGAGCTACTTATTGGACTGAAACGTGGATTTGCATGATTCTCTATGTAAAGTGAGTTTTTAAACTAAATTTCTTGACAAAGAGGGAAGAGGGAAGAGAAGCCCATGTTTGGGATGTATAAGCATGGTGGCAACTCTTTGGATTTTTGTCCTCTCACACAGGAGAACACTAGTCACCACGTGGGCTTACTTCTCTTTTTGATAGCTTCAGAGCCCCCATCCAATTATCTTTTGCCTTAAACTTCAGACAAAAAAAGAACTGTAAACGATTAGATACTGCAGGTGGTGGGTACAAACCGATAATGTGTTTTACTAACCATAGGTAGAATCGCTGAACCTATAGGTAGTTTTTGATCTCATAAATGAACTTTGTGCACTAGATTTAAACTACTATTCCATCAACTTGGATTAGATTGAGTTGTATGCATTTCAATACCTACTTGGTGGTCTAAAAATATAATTATTATTACTATTTGTTTTAGAGACAGGGTCTTGTTCTGTCACCCATGTTGGAGTGCAATGGCGAGAACATGGCTCACTCTAGCCTCCAACTCCCAGGCTCAAGTGATCCCCCTGCCTCACCCTCCTGAGTAGCTGGGACTGTAGGTATGTGTCACCATGCCAGGCTATTTGTTTCATATTTTGTAGACATAGGGTCTCACTATGTTGCCATGCTGGTCTCAAACTCCTCAAGTGATCCTCCCACATTGGCCCCTCAAGGTGCTGGGATTACAGGTGTGTCCCACCACACCTTGCCTAGAAATAGAATTATTGAATGAACCAAATCGTAGTTCTGCTGAATAGAACTGAAAATGGTTCAGTTCAGGTTAACAAACTGATAAACATTAGTTGTTATAAATCCCTAGTATGTGATAATACATAGAAATTATATTGTATCCTTTTATACTTGTAAAACATCATATTATGCTAAATTTTAAATGCTATCACTAATCGTCCATTAAGTTATAGTCATATTATAGCATCCAACTAAAAAAAATAACTGCTTCTCAGTCTAAAACCTCCAAAACAAATAATTTAGTCAAACAATAACATTTAAAATTTTCAAAATTTATTTTATGGTTTCAGGCATCAATGTAACAAACATGTACCATTACACATATTGTATATTTTATTATGTGCCATTAACTATTCAGAACAAGTGGCTTATTCTCCTCTAACTGAATGTTGCTATATGAGAAATATGTTGTGGTAGCCCACCCAGAACCATCTTTCCATCTTCTGTAAGCAAATGATCTCATCACATTTCTTTCATTTGGCTATAATTTTGGTGGAACACTTATTTGAGTTACTGACAAAGGGATGGCAAATAACCCAAATTATGTCAACCAAAATCTGTCTCAGGAATTGTAATCCTTAGTAAAATGAAGTAAGGATAGAAAACAGTTGGAGTTCATTTATTCTGACATTGGGACCTTGATGATTCTCTTCCTCTGTTTTAGTTACTGATATCTGAGGAGTTTTCCTATTTCTATCTTTCTTGAAGTCCGGTTGTTCTACTTTTCCGTCCATTCCACGAGCTGCCCCATATGTTTTATTTTACTTTTTAAATTTCAATAGCTTTAGAGAAACAAGTGGTTTTTGGTTACATGGATGAATTGTATAGTAATAAAGTCTGGTCTTTTAGTGTACCTGTCACTCGAATAGTGTACATTGTACCCAATAAATAGGTAATTTTTCATCTCTCACTCTGCTCCCACCCCTGACCCTCCCACTGCATCTCCAATGTCCATTATATCACTCTGTATGCCTTTACATACCCATAGCTTGGCTCCCACTTACAAGTGAGGACATGTGGTATTTGGTTTTCTGTCCCTCATTTACTTCACTTAGGATAGTGGCCTCCAATTCCAACCAAGTTGCTATGAAAGCCATTATTTTCTTCATTTTTATGCCTGAGTAGTATTCCATGGTGTGTGTGTGTGTGTGTGTATATATAATATATATTATATATATGTGTAATATATATACACATATACATATGTATATGTGTATATACATATGTCTATATACACACATATACACATATATACATATATACATATATACACACACATATATGATGTGTATATATAGACATATATGTGTATATATTATATATAATGTGTGTATATATAGACATATATACACGTATATGTGTATATATTACATATACATATATTATATACTCTATTATATATAATATATATTATATACTCTATTATATATAATATATATTATATTATATACTCTATTATATATTATATTATATTATATACTCCATTATATATAATATATGTCATATTATATACTCCATTATAGATAATATATATATTATATACTCCATTATAGATAATATATATTATATACTCCATTATAGATAATATATATTATATTATATACTCCATTATAGATAATATATGTTATATTATATACTCTATTATAGATAATATATGTTATATTATATATTATAATATATATAATTATATAATATAATTATATATTATATAATATATAATTATACAGTATAATTATATATTATATAATATATAATATAATATAATTATATATTATATAATATATAATTATACAATATAATTATATATTATATAATTATATAATTATACATTACATTATATAATATATAATTCTATAATTATATATTATATATTATAGAATTATATAATATATAATTATATATTATAGAATTATATAATATATAATTATATATTATAGAATTATATATTATATATTATAGAATTATATATTACATTATATATTATAGAATTACATATTATATTATATATTACATTATATATGATATTATATATGATGTAATTATATAGTATATTATATATGATGTAATTATATAGCATATTATATATGATGTAATTACATAGCATATTATATATGATGTAATTATATAGCATATTATATATGATGTAATTATATAGCATATTATATATGATGTAATTATATAGCATATTATATATGATGTAATTGTATCGCATATTATATATGATGTAATTGTATCGCATATTATATATGATGTAATTGTATCGCATATTATATATGATGTAATTGTATCGCATATTATATATGATGTAATTGTATCGCATATTATATATGATGTAATTGTATCGCATATTATATATGATGTAATTGTATCGCATATTATATATGATGTAATTGTATCGTATATTATATATGATGTAATTGTATCGTATATTATATATGATGTAATAGTATCGTATATTATATATGATGTAATTGTATCGTATATTATATATGATGTAATTGTATCGTATATAATATACGATATAATATATCATATAGTATATAATATACGATATAATTATATATTATATCGTATATTATATAATTATATATTATATCGTATATTATATAATTATATATTATATCGTATATTATATAATTATATATTATATTAGATAATATATTATATATTATATTAGATAATATATTATATATTATATATTTATATATAATTTATATATATTTATATATAAATATATAATGTATATTATATATGTGTATATATAATATTATATATATGTAACATTGTATATATATGTGTCACATTTCTTTATCCACTCATAGGCTGATGGGCACTTAGGCTGATTCCATGTATTCATTTATGACTTGTGCTGTGTGCAGGTGTTTGCTTTCTTTCATAATGACTTCTTTTCCTTTGAGTAGATACACACTAGTGTGATTGCTGGATCTACTGGTAGATCTAATTTTAGTTCTTTGAGGAATCTCCATACCATTTTTCCACAGGGGTTGTATTTTATTTTTTTCTTTCTCTCTCTCTCTGCCTCCATCCCCCCCTTCCTTCTCTCCCTCCTTCGCTCCTCCCTCTCTTCCTTCCTTCTTTCTTCCTTTTAAGTTAGCCATAGATGGTTTCTATTAGCTGTAACTAAAGAATCGTAACTGATACTAAAAAAGTGATAGCAAAGCTCATAGATATAACGTAAGTGCTAAGAGAACTATATTACAAGGCAAAAATGTAAGTACCATAAAGGAAAAACAACATATTACAAGGGGTGTAATGAAAGAGGCAGAACTAGCTCATGTTTATTAAAATTAAAAGAGTTTTAATGGAGAAACTGACAGTATGAATAAAATTTTCATAGATTAGGAGAACAGAGCAAACACCAGCGAAGTGATCAAGGGAAGACAAGTTCAATATGTGCTCAATGGTTAGGAATAACCCTGCTTCACACATATAGAAACATAGAACATAGAAAGAAATGAGAGAAAAGATTGGAATCAATGATTTGTTCATTTTAAAAATAAATATTTATTGTGGTTCTGTGGTCCAACAGTAAATAAGACAGATGCGTTTCCTACCTTCAGGAAACTTATATTGTCCTTGAGGAAAGAGACAAATAGCTACCAAAAAAAGATTCTTGAACAAACAAATTTATTACTTTAAAAATGCAATAAGTTCTGTGATGAAGAAAACAAGGAGCTAAAATATAGAGTATGGATGGTTGGGTAAGGTAGGCAGTTTAGGAAGGGCTGGAGGAATGTTGTGATATTCTAGCTAATAAATGAATCATGAGAAAATGAGAGAAATGGAACTTTCCAGGCAAAGGGGCAGATAATGCAAATGTCCCTGGCACAGGGAAGAATTTAACTTGTTCCTAAAATTAATTAAAAAGACTTCAGCCAGGTGAGCAAAGTAGGGTGCACTGTGAGATGATGCTGGAGAAACAGCCCCGGGCAAGATCCTGTAGGGGCTTAGATTTTATTCTAAATTTGTGAGGAAACTGAGAGACGGATTTGGATTTTATTCCAAATTTGTGAGGAAGCTATTTACATTTTATGAAAATCAACTTCATGGCTATGGAGTTGGGAGCAATTATTATGGGGTGGGAACAATTATTACACTATACAATAATAGTCTTGAATGATGGGTTGGATTAGAAGATGCATATATGGGAGGAATGAAGGGTACATCATGGCAGATATAGTGGGAGACATTAAATATGAGGATGTAAGTTTTTGTTATTGAGTATATAATTTAGAACTCTTGAAAATGTTTGTTTTAGGTACCACTGTCTTCCATAATGACACTATCCCTGATGCGTATTTCTACCTCTAATCTTCCCCAGTATTTATACTTCCTGTCATATGATTTAGCACTTAATTACATGCTGACCAGTACTCTGCAATTTACACTACATTTCCCAACTTGATTCAGAACATCTTAAGGGCAGGGCCAGTTCCACACATTTCTGGATCTTTCACATGACCTAATATATTTTGATATAAATATCAATTAGTAATAATAACAAGTATATATTTAATTATCATGTTCTTGGCACTGTTCTAAGAGTTTTACGTGTATAATTTCATTTAATCCTTGTACAAAATCTATGAAGAAAGCCTGGTTATTATTTTGTGGTGAGAAAATTCAAATTTGCCATGATGAAGCCACTGGTCTGCTTATTATGAATTGATTCATTTCCCTGTAATATTTTTGAAGAAGAAAAAACAAGCACCTGGTCAGATAGGCTGTTGGTCATGGTATATTGAAAGAATACACGTGAATAATATTTTCACGATATTATAACACTTCCTAGTCCTCCTAGTAATCCACCACATATCCGTTGATGGTGATAGAATTCCATGTATTTTCCCCAACTGCATTTGCTAGCTGTATATGTCATTTAACTACAAAGGTTTAATTCAGATCACATGACACTCTGCCTCACCTGCCTTCTCTTTCAGTTAATTAAGCCAGCCCAAATTTCTCCCACCACTAATCAGAGAGATTACAGGCGAGGTTCTACAATAGATGCTGCTGGTTCATTCTGTTTGGATCCTGAGCATTTCTAACATAAATATCCATGGAGAAATACCTATCAAGTAATTATTGTGACACAGATTATGATTGTAGTGCAGTTATCTCAACACATGCCAAGAAGTTAAAAAAAAAAAAAAGAAGGGAGATGGTGATACAAATGAGGGAGAAAAACAAACACAATACTAATGGGAATTAGAAAGAAAAATAAAGACTGTCAAAGAACATTACTGATGGGCAAACTATAGGAGGACACAGAAAAAAAAGTAAAATTTAAAATAATTTAGATTCCACCCTGAGGCATTCAGATATAAAAACAATAGAGCAATTTTAATTGGGCAAATAGACTCTAAGTGTTTGCTTAAAACTATTTCTCTCCTTAAAACATAGCGACAAGGATGACATACTTGACTTTTGCTCACACCCTGTTTTCCTCATCAAAGTTTAAATTTTAGAAACAGAAAATTCCAATTTCTATTTTGGTTTATAGTATGAACTCAAATAAATATGTCCTCTATGTCGTGGGTGTGACTGGCTGGGGTCGCCGTCGTGGGAGGTGAAAGAATTTACAAAACCGTCGTGGGTAAATAAAGGCAGATTGATTAGAGAAAATACGAAGATATGTTTTAGGAGAGCAGTGGGCAACACAGCAGAGAGAAGCCTGTCTGCCAAGAGGCAGGGCTTGTAGATAAGTTTTATAGGGTTATGCTGGAGAGGCTAGGTGCAGGTAGAGTCGTTCTGCTGGGGCTACCTGCCGAAAGAGGTATTTGGGAACAGGATGCTGTACAAGCGGTTTGTTTTATGGTTAGCCGTTTCTTAGAACAATTGTTCTCCCGCACCTTGGAGCCCTTTCCTTATTGTTGTTAACATATTAGGACTCCACGCCCTGTCTCCTTAGGAAGAGAGTATTTAAATAATAAGTGGAAGACGATATTAAAATAGATACTATCATGCCACTGATTTGTATGGAAAAATAGACAAGGCAGATGAGAAACTTGGCAAGTAAAGAACAGAAGTAAAATGGAAGAAGAAGAAGAAGAAAAGGAAAGAGAACAGCAGAAACAACAAAATACACACACATATCAACTGTTGATCATTTTGAAAATTTCAAGTGTTCAGGCTAGCTCACAGTTTTTCCAGGGGTCATTCATTTTCTGGCCATGTTTGATATCTTGTCCACCCCCTCGTCCCCACTCCTAATTTGGTGTAGGTTGCTTGGCTTACAGAAAATAGTGTCATTCAGAAATGCTAGGATCACAACAGGCTGATTAATAACTGTGTTGAAAAGCTAAATTTAGGTGATAGACTATATAAATCTCCCTTATATGAAATGTCGGCTCTGCAGCCTATAGTGTTGGGCATTTATCTTAGATTTTAGCTGAGGTTCTTTAGGAGCCCTGGCAAAGCAGGACCACAGAGAAAATGCTATTAGAGTCCTTTGCATTTTCTTAATGAAGAGGTGGAAACTTGGATCACAAGAACCCTGCAAATCAGCATCCACTATTCGGGTGAAGTAGGAAAAAGTAGCGTAATAACATGGGAATAAAAATGCTTTTAAAATATTTTTAAATGCAGCTCTCATTTCTTCAAAAATTTAGAGAATTAGTCACATGGCATCTCATTTAATGCTCAAAGTTCAATTTAGCCTAAAGCATTCTAATAAATATAAAAGACCTTGGAAATATATAAAAATAACATTTTGTAAACATCATATGGCTTCACAAATCGGGGACAATTTACTCACGTTACTTCTTTTCTCATATATTACAAAATATTCTTATTTCTGCCCTTTTACTTCTCTGTAGTCACATTTTTTTTTTTTTTTCTTACTACAGAAACATTTTGGAAGGAAGGGTAGGAATGCCTATCTAGATATCATGGGACACTATTGTTCATTAAGCATAATTTAAAAAATGCTAATTTAAGATGTTTTTCCCTTCCCTTCCCTGAATAAAACACCATCACTCAGACACTAGGTCAGGAAAACAGCATATAGAAAACAAGAAAGAGTCTAACAGCTGAAGACTAAAATGCAAGGGGAAACTGCTTTAAGAGAAGTCACAGAATTAATGCCCGTATACATTCTGAAACTTTTTGAAAACCAGCCACCTTTTCCACCTATAGACTGAGTTGTGGCTCTATCCTAAACCTTGCAGGTCTTCTCTATGCCTATGATTGTCTTAATAGCTTACATTAACGTTGGCACACTGTTGTCCTCATAACACAGACCGTAGTACATGCATGACTGTCCAGGTTCAAAGCTCTGCTTTGCCTTACCAGCTTTCTGACATTGGTGGGTAACTTAACTTCCCTATGCTCCAATTTCTTCGTCTGTAAATGGGCATACTTCTCAGGCCTACCTCATAAGACTGTTATGTTAGTTATAAGAGGTTCAGAAACATGCCTGGGGCAGACTAATGCCATATACATGTTTGATAATTGCATATATGAAATTAAAAAGTAGATTAAATCAGTAAATATGAATTAGGCACCTACACTGTTGCAAGCCATGTTACAATAAAGAACAAGATAAAATTGGCCAAATCAGTGGACTTGAACTTACATTCTAGAGAAAAGAAACAGGAGTAATCATGTAAACAAATAAACAAGACATTTCTATATGGAGATAAGTGCTATAAAGAAATGACTGTTATGTGATAGCAATAGAGGAGACTGCTTTGGGAAGGCCCTTTTGGGACCTGGGATTTGAGGTGAGACCTGAAAAATGGGATGCTGTTCAGGAATAAGAAACAGGAGCTCTAAGTACTCAGCAACTAGAACCACTGTCTTGCTATGGGACGGAGGAGACCTGGGTATGGAGGTGGAGAAGGAAGGAGATGATAGGGTATAATGTCAGAAAAGCAGGCAAGAGATCTGTTGGTCAGGTCTTGGAGTTTGGCTTTTACTTTTAGTGCAATGAAAACCATTGCAGGATTTAAAACTGAGGAGAAGGGTGACCTAGTTTAACTGCCAAAAAATTCCTTTGTTTCTGAATGTCTACTGAAACTATTCACTTAATGCCAATTTATTGACTTACTTTATGCATTGACTTGGTGGTTCGGACTCTAAATTTCACCTCGTTGTTGACTCAAAAAATGCATAAGATACTAGATGGGAAGTAAATGTATTATCTGCCACTAAGAGATTTTATTCCAAAGTACTTGGTAGCTACGTTTGTCTAGTTTTACATATATGTAGTTATGTAAACCTTTTCTTTGACTGTATTTCACTCATCCAAATTTTGCATAATTCATCTGTAGTTTCTTGCCATAAACCCTGGACAGGACCAGTTATATGTACAGGCTACAGGCAGCTGCCTACATTTATATGATGTGTGAGGCACTACACAACATTTATGTGATAAAGACTTTCTTAATCACTAGTCCATTGTGGTACATAAAACTCTTACCAATAGATTTATAGTATTGGGTTGCAGAGGTTAAATGTCAGAGCAAACAGAGGGTGTATATCTTACTGAGGCAAAAGAAAACATTATCAGAGGATAGGGGCCTGGACCAATTAGATAGGGAACAGAGTAGATTTGGCAGAAGTACTAAGCCTTGAAGGGCCCATCCAGTTGGATATCTACTTACAGACATGCATCACTTAACAATGGGGATACATTCTGAGAAATGCATTGCTAAGTGATTTCATCGTGTAAACATCATGTAGTGTACTTACACAAACCTAGATGGTACAGCCTGCTATCCACCTTGGCTATGTGGTATAGGCTATCGGTCCTAGACTAAAAACCTTACAGCACACTATTGTACTTAATACTGTAAGCAGTTGTAACACAATGGCAAGTATTTGTGTATCTAAATACAACTAAGCTTAGAAAAAGTACGGTAGAATGGGCACGGTGGCTTATGCCTGTAATCCAAGAACTCTGGGAGGCCAAGGCAGGTGGATCACTTGAGGTCAGGAGTTCAAGACTAGCCTGGCCAACATGGCGAAACCCTGTCTCTACTAAAAATACAAAAAAATTACCCAGGTGTGGTGGCAGGTGCCTATAGTCCCAGCTACTCGGGAGGCTGAGGCAGCAGAATCGCTTGAACCCAGGAGGTGGAGGTTGCAGTGAGCCAAGATCATGCCACTGCACTCCAGTCTGGGCAACAGAGTGAGACTCCAACACACACACACACAAAAAAAAAAAAAAAAAAAAGAAAGAAAAGGTACAGTAAAAATATGATATAAAAGATTAAAAAATGGTACCATCAATGGTGTTTTCAGGACTGGAAGCTGATCTGAGAAAGTTAATCAGGGAGTGAATGTGAAAGTGTGAAAGCCTAGGATATTACTGTACACTACTTTATAAACACTGTACAATTAAGCTACATACGATAAATTTATTTTAAAATCTCTCTTTAATAATAAGCTTTAGCTCTCTGTAACTTTTTAACTTTATAAACACTTTAATTTTTTAAACTTTTAAACTCTTTTGTAACAACAACATAGCTTGAAACATGAATACATTGTAAAGGTGTACAAAAATATTTTTTTTCTTTATAGTGTTATTTTAAGCGATTCTATTTTTCAGTGTTTAACATTTTTAACTTTTTTGCTAAAAGCTAAGACAAAAAGACACACATTAGCTTAGGCCTACACAGGGTCAGGATCATCCATCTCACTGTCTCTCACCTCCACAACTTGTCCCACTGAAAGCTCTTCAGGGGCAATAACACGCATGGAGCTGTCATCTGTGATAGCAATGACTTCTGGAATATCTCCTGAAGAACCTGCCTGAGGCTGTTTACAGTTAACTTTTTAAAAAGTAGAAAGAGTGTACTCTAAAATAACGTTAAAAAGTACAGTAAATACATAAGCCAGCAACATAGTTATTGATTATCAAGTATTATGCACTGTATATAATTGTATGTGCTAGACTTAATACACCTAGCAGCACAGTTGGTTTGTTTACACTGGTATCACCACGAACATGTGAGTAATGAGCTGCATTATGAGTTATAATGGCTATGATGTCACTAAGTGACAGGAATTTTTCAGCTCCATTATAATCTTATGGGACCAACATTCTACATGTGGTTCCGTAAGATTATAGACTCATGTGGTGCATGATTGTATACATCCTGCCTTCATCTATTCATGATTTGAACCAATACGTGGATAGTCAATCCTTTTTGCATTTAAAATTATCTTCAGAAGCCATTAATCTTACAAGTCTGTTTTCCCCATTCTGTTTTAATGGACTCTAATTTTTATCGGTGAGACTCTTTATTTCTAAATTTCTAAAACTGTTCAACTTAAAAAACTATCTGGAATAACAACAGAGATGCATACAGTTTTAAGAAAAGAGAGTCATGCTTCTCAAAACTGAGATTTATGAGAACAAACAATTCAAACAAAATTAGGATAGGGTATCTTCTCCCCAGGAGCTAATAATAAAATTACTTTTATACCAATGTCTTAATTTCATTAGACTGTTCATAGCTCTTTATACATTTTGTCCTTGCTTGCCTAGGAGTCTTTATAGTTTTGGATGTAGTTTGCTGATTGGTTGAAGTTAGTAATCACAGTAGTCAAATATGTAATATTTAAATTGATGCCACCTGTATTTCTCCAATAAAACTAGGTAGTGGAAGAAAACACATTTAACATGAAAAATCCCCATTTTATGGATTCAATAGCACAAAACTGATAGGTAGCTTAACTTCCCTATGCTTTGATGTTTTCATCATAAGTAAAACCAAAATTTATACCAAAAGTGGGCAGATATCGGCATTCTTAAAGCGCAGTTACTATGATCTTACTAGAATGTTTTCCTCCAAACTGTGTCTTCATATTTAATAATTAGCTTTATTTCCACTTGTTTGCAAAGAAGTTTGTACTTAATTATTTAAAGGACTTGCCACTATTTTCCAAAATAACCATTTTGGAAAAGCCATGTTGGTTAAATATTAATGGTGTTCTTTGGTATATTCCAATTCTAACAATAAATTAGGGGACTTGTTTTTGGCATTCAAGCACTTTCTTACTCAGATAAGTTGATTAATTCCACTTGTGTCTTATAGCCTTATGAGGTATGTGATTTATTTCATGGCTGTTAATATCTTTATCTCTTTTTTATACTTTTTAGTTTTTATGATAAAGACCCTGATTTCTTTAAACTCAAACCATAAAATTATGTATATGTATAGCGTTAGTTTCTTTGAGTCTATGTTAAGTTAAATATTGACTTTGCAAGCTCTATATCATTTATTATTTATCATTCTCAATCTGTGGAATTTATTAAAAAATTGATAAGAATGCCTGATGGTGAAATCCCCACAGGTATCAAATTGGATGACCCAACCAAGCCAATTACAAAATTGACAAATCTGTGGTTACTTCGATAAAAGTGACACAATTTGCTTTTAACAGGGACTGATATTTTTTAAGGACACTTTGAGACATTTTCTTTGAAGGAATAATGTTCTTCAATTTTAGAAAGCTACCTTTTTTTTATTCTTTTCAGAAGATTGCCTTCTTGTGAGGCTTGTTAGCCTTTCTGTTCTTTCTACCTTTTTCCAGAAGTTGATTTCTCATTCTTTGGCACTTTAGAGAATGTTGGGAGAGAATTTCAAGTATTTAAAAAAATATTTTTAGCAGATTTACCTTTTGTGCGAAGTGTCAGACAGTTCAAGGGGCACCCTGAGCTTTCTCACATCTTTTGTCAGTGGAATAGAATTTCATTCCTAAAGAACAATTGTTCACATTACAAAAATAAGCTTCCTACATAGGTGCCCTTGCCAATAGCCTCCAGAGAAAGGATAAAAAAATAAATGATCTTATAGACTGATTAATCTACTCTTTCACCCCACAGAAAATCTAGGGCTCTTAGTAAGGTTGTAATGAAGGTTCCTGGGAAAAATGCTTTGCCATTTTCTAAGCAGTTTTTAAACTTCTAACATACAACTGTTTTCTAATTTAGCTTCTTGTGAGCAGAGGTTAAGTACGTAAAAAACAAAAAGTCAAGTGAAATAAAGTCACCTTGAGGGGAATGTGAAAAATATTTGTGACCATTCTTTCATAGCCATGAGGTTAAGAATATCGATAGTTTTGGTTAAAAAGAAGGGGTGTGGGGGAAAAATAGCTATTTTCAATTCAGCGCAGTTATCAAACAAAACCTCTCTTTCCCTGAGTCATTCAATCTATCTGTTCACACATATGTAGTAGCACAGTTTTGCAAGCCTGGCTCCATATTAGAACCACTTGAGGAACTTCTGAAACTTACCACAGCCAGGCGTCTGACAGCCTGGGGGTCCAGCAGAAGAAAATCTGCTTTCCCGGGAGCATTAGCGCATGCTGGTGCTCCCCCAGGTGACCCAGAGTTGAGACACATTGAGTTAGACTGACACTTCTACTTTTAAGAGGATGCTTGAAAACATCTGAAAGGAACATTTTTTTCAAGGAATTTTTCTTTCCAATGAGATTCAGACTTGTCTGGGGATGGTTGGCTGTGTGTTTCACTTGTATTTATCTTTCTAGTAATGCTCTATGATTTATTATTGTTCTTAGTATCATTATTAGAATTACAGCTTCTGAGACATAGCTTTCAATTAATCAATGCATTGACTGATATATGTAGATATCCTGAAGAAATACCCAACAAAAGAATTTAAAATATTTTGTGTCCTCAGGACACGTATCCATTTTATGATGAAGACAGTGCAGGCTGAGGAAGTACAGATGACAAGGAGAGAAGGACTGGGTTTGTGCTCTGTTGCATTTCAAATATTGAGGATTAGGGTGAGAGAAGTGTTTAGAAAAGATGGGCCAAGTCATAAATAGCTGCAGGTGACACCTGTTAAGTGTTGTACTGTATCATTGAAGATACCATAGTCTTAAACTCTTGACTTTAGTCAGGGAAAACACTTCATATCCCATCCATTCCTGCTTTCCCGTTCATCCAATACTCAACCATCACAAAGCTGGGATACCACAGCATGTATTGGATGTTGTGCCTCTTACAGTAGAAAAGAGTGTTTGCAGTAAAATGTCACTGTACAAGAAGACTGGGAGGGAGGTGTGGTTATATCTGCACTAACAACAGAGATAAGTAATAACCTGTGGTTAATTTTTGAACACTAATGCCTGCATGTCTCGACATTTTATTTTAACAGTGATTCAGAGCTCTGACTCTGGAATCAGACTCCCTGGCCTCTAGGATTTCCTATCTAGGTCTGCTCAGACTTATGATTTAATCCTGAAGCCTCAGTTATTCACAGCCCTACACTGGGGGTAGTGACAGTATCATTTTCAGATGGTTTTGTAAAATTACATTCTGGAATCCATATCAAGTGCTTAACAATGTACCTGGCACATGGTAAGTTCTCAAGAAAATGCTAGTTTATAGTTGTTATTGCCTTTTGCTGTTATTTATTTATTAAAACAAGTAATACATATATGCCTCACTGTATGACATGAGGTAAAGGAGCACCAAGCAGCAAAATAAACAGAGAATGGTGAAACTCAACTAACAGAATCGAAATTTAAGAAGTTACATTTGAAAATCATGCTGAACCTAAAACAGTGCCAAAGGCGCATGAATGACCAAATGCGCTTCATGAAAATGGGAAATGTTGTAGGAATTCTCATTAGCCACTGTGTAAAAATGCAGTATCAATTTTTCAATAATGACAAAGCATGGGAGCTAGTTAGACTATTCAAGAAAATTAAGTTAGAAATGCTAATTTTAGCTTTTGTAGGTTACGGTTAAGTAATTCATAGGAATTCAGGAAATAAGTACTTGTGAAGAACCCACAGATATTACACAATCAGAAGTCTATGAAGTTTTTGTAAAGAATATTTTCTAGTTTATATCAAGATGCTAGATCCCAGTAGAGGACATTTCAAGGTATCTTAAATGGAACATCTATTATTAAATCTATTACATGACTTCCTTTTTCTTTTTTTTTAACTTCTTGAGGGTCAAAAGTAAAACCAAAGAAAACATGTTTATTCAATCAGATTCATATCAAAAGTACCCTCAAAGCCTGTCAAAAAGCTAAGATTTTTTTTCAACATTTTCAAAAGGTAAATGGAATATTCCAGATGTCCAGAGTGTCAGTGCATAAATGTTGAGCTAAGAATCTGCTCTATGAATGCATGCTGATGCACTTAGAGTGACTGGTCCAGACTATGAAAGAGACAGAGAAAGTCCATTACTGTTGATGTGAAGACAGTGAGCTTGATGGAGGATAAACAGAGACAGTGTCTGCAGCTTAAGTTCTTAGACTCCTGCAAAGTATGGGCCATGCCACTTGCTGGAAATGTAAAACATTAGAGTGGAGTAGGAGGTAGCAAAAGGGGCTGGGACCAAGATGGAAACATCTGAATATGTTGAAGGGGAATATTTAAGGTTGGGTGGAGAGGCTATTTGAACAGAGAACACAAAAGATGAAAATGAGATTGCTATCTGATCATGCAGCAATTTTTACTCTGGTAGTAGGGACTATGCCAGAGCAAGTCCTGGGGTGAACAAGTCAATGTTTTGAGTTTGAGTCCTTTTCTATCTATACTGTCTACACTGTACGTTATCTACAATACCGAGAAAACTGGGCAACTCACATGGTGAGCATGCAACAAACAATTGGTAAATGGATGAATTAACCTTATGTTATATAGGTTAATAACAGGTTACAAATAATAAGTGGAGGAGAAAGTTGTCAAAAAAAAAATGGAACAATCATGGAGAAAGAAAGATTGAAGCCAGCAAAATTCAATATGGTTGAATGGTGGTAAGAAAAGGACACTCTAAACAAGAAGAAATAAATGTACAAAACATTTCCACAAGTATTTAGAAATAATAACCTTTATCCCATCCAAGAATCTGTATGCTCAGTTTCACCAGTGGACTTCCTTGATGGTGTCAGATAATTGTGCAGTGCATTTTATTAGAAGCAATGTTTTTTAAAGAGTTGCAAAGGAAATATTTATGATTTATCTGGATAGATTTTTACCAGCTAGAATTGGCTTTGGATGGAGGGAAAATGATATTAAAAAGTTTACAAATTTAGGCATAAGACATTTGACTCTAGCTTTGTAGTGAACAGATAAATAGAAACAGCATGGGGAGTAAACTTTATGAGCTTTCATTATGTTTGGCTACACTATTAATAAAGCTTTCTCCCTGGCAAATCTACTGTAGTGTCATATCTATCAATACGCACCGTCCACTGTTAATGCTGTGGACAATCAAGCAGTGATCACAATTTCACTAGTGCTTACAAAGAGCTTATGGCCTTTCATTTGGTAATGAGTTACACACGTGGTCTGTGACTCTTAATATGCACCGTGTGTGTGTGTGTGTGTGTGTGTGTGTGTATCTTTTCCAGGAACCAGGGTAAGAATTAAGAGATTCAGATCCTAAATGCCTGTGCTTTTCTCACTACTTAAAAATACATCTTTAATATGAAGATGTAAGTAGGAAACTCTTAGAGGAAAAGTGAAAGTGGACAGTATTTTACATCCGCAAGTAATTATTTAGTAGTTCCAAACACAGACGCTTAACGAGGGAGGTTAGTTTGATGTCTAGCACTTCTACACGACTCTATTTTTACTTCTCAGTCTATAATAAAAAATGTTTTAACTCATTTAAATCCATAAAATAGAAAATTCATTTCACCTGGTTTATTTCCTTCAATCGCAACGTCTTTATTGTAATGTTCTTTTGTTGGAATCAAACTGAATTCTTAAGAGGGTCACTTAATTCTACACACTATTGGGATAATGGGGATAAAGTCTAAGAATACACAATCAAAAATTACAATAACATGATTAAAATCAAATAAGCTGTATTTTATTTGAAATTATATACTGTATAGGAGAATTCCAAGTTAAAAATAGGCAATGCTCCAACATTTTATCAAAAATAGAGTATTAGGATTTAGGATACAATTTTATCTACTAAAATGTGTTACAAATAGTGTTCAGATTGCCAGGCACATCTCCCAAATTAAATTTAAACTACAATATTATCAATATATGATTTTGTGGAGAAAGTACAACAAATACTGTTGTTACCCTAGAAACAGACATTTTTAAATAGAAATTAGCTTTTTATTCATTTTGATCTTGGGTGCTTGAAGCAAGAGAGGTTTAATTAGATAAACAAAAAATGTCTAAGTTTGTCGGTGTCAATTCTAAAGAAAAATTGAGTGGGATCTTTTTTAAATGCCTACTATGTGTCAAAAGTACTGTGCTAGAAGATTTACATACGATACCTCAATTAGACCTCAGACTAACTTCAAGAGTTACACATTTTATCTCATTACAAAGATGAAAAAAAAATGGGGCATATTAAAGTTAAATAATTGCTTTAAGTCACATAACTTATAGGTGGGACATATAGGATTTTAAATCAAGTCTGTCAAATGTTTAGCAGTTTAGGATTCTGGGTATTTGCAATGACGAATTTCACTTCTGGATATAACTTTTCTTTTCCATGATAGTGGATCAGAAACACTGGGAGAAGAATACAGAGGCGACAATGCTATGCACTATCAAAGGAAGGTCTGTCCTTATCATTTTAATCATTTTTCACTATTGAGGTCTTACTACGTGCAAAACACTATACAATGCTCTTTACACTTAGCTTGTTTGATTCCCTAAACAATTCTATGAAGTGATCCAGTTATTATCCTTATTTTTCAGTGAAGAAGCTAAGAGCCTCAGCACTTAGCTTCTTCAATATGTCAACCATTACTTCAATAAGCAATTGTTATTCCTTTACCAAGATAGGCTGACTTCGGAATTCATTTCTCTCATCTACTGTTTTCAAATGCCACGCTACCAGCATCCATATGGATCCACTGTATACTCAAATTCTGTTTCTTATATCCTTTATTAGTGTTTAAAGATTTTTCACCCTAGAAGTTATGATAGACATTTTCAGTTTTGCTAAATTAGTAGGATTTTCTCCCTCCTGGTTTTACATCTCATTACCTGGAGCTTCCTTTCTGGGGAGCAGTTGTGTTTATATTCCCAAGCAGACTTTCACTGAAAGAGAGCCGGAACCATGGCTTGGCTTCAGACAGTATATATACAGGAAACTCCCAGTGGCTGCTTTGATTATATGGCTGGTATAAGACACATAGGACCTTCTAATGAGAATCAAAGTCATATTTTGGCTCAGAAGTTAGATAAAGAGAGAAAAAAAGAGCAAGGAAAAAGAAGCCCTTTGAGGCAAACTTTGAATGTAAAGTTAAAAAGCAAACCTGGGTTCAAGTTCTGTTTCTATGGCATTGTCAAAGCTGGTATTTCGGAACTTTAGTTTTCTCATTTGTTAAAAAAAGCAAGTAATATAATAATGTATTCCATTGAGTCTAAGATGTGCTTTTTTCACATTTTAATATCTTTGAAATAAGAACATGTCTTATAATCAGTGACAGGACATAGTTTAATTGAAAAAATATTTTATTTCTTAGTGGCACTTAAATAATGTGTTTTAGAATTAATGGTATCTTAGATTTGGTTAAATATAATATGTCCCTTACCAATTATTGTATTCATTTAAAAAAATTCTCTGCCATCTAATTCTCCTCAGATGATTTAGTTCTAAGCCAATGATTGTACTCTCATTTTTCTTGACAAATACATGACTGGCTAACTTCAGGGAAAACTTTCAGCCCTAATAGGAAAGCCAGAAAGAAACAGCTTTCTAAACATTGTCATGTTTAAATGTGACTTTTATAACAGGAGGAGACATTTCCTTTCCAGCTTGATGTTTTAAAAAAAGTTAGCAAAGCACAAAACCACAAGAAATGCTAAAAAGAGGGATGAGCCATGAATCATGCCCAGAGTGCTATAATCCTTGTTATACATGACAATACATTGTCTTCTTATTAATAGAATTTAGATCATGGATGATTTGTGTTGTATGTTTATGAAAGGGCTCAGTGTAACACTGCTGAAGATTAGCTAGGTACCAATAAGGTTTTGTTTTGAGCTATTTTCTTTTCAACTATTTTTATCAATAAATTGAAAAAAGGTAAATAGAAATTATGATTATATGTTTATCATTTTGCATTTGAAACAAAGTTAGAAAATATGTGATATGGTCAAAGTTTAAAATAATTCTTATATTATATAGGTTAATAGCAGGAGTTCTGGAGTCAGCCTGCCTGGGTTTGAAACTTGGCTTCAACTCTGCCAGCCTTAGTTTTGTTATAACGGAAAGATAATGACACATTCCATGATGGTTCTTGTTAGAAGAAAGTGAGTTGATACATATAATACATGTAAACAAAGTGCCTAGCTCATAAGTGTTCATAAAGGTTAACCATGAGTATTATTCTTAACATTATAGCAATGAAATATTTTTTCTCATATATTATTTATAATTTAGTATTTGTCAGGAGGGCAATCTAATATATTGAGGAAGCAAAAAAGTTTTACATTTAGTAGCATAAAAAATGTTGTCAGTGAGTTCAAAGCAGATGTTGGGAGAACAGGAAAAGAGGTGACAAGGAGGTTATGGAATAAGATGAGTCACACTGGGAGTTTCATTAAATAAAGAAGAGAGTTTCAATGGGATTAAATCGTGTAGCTACCATCCCTTATGTTTTAGTCCTGGCTGCTCTCTCCATATGATAATGATATTACAAACATAAGCTATATGCAAATGAATTGAACACTGATGAAGAGCAAAATAGAACAGAATCTAGCTCATTTCATCTTGCCTGAAGACTCAGAGATAGGTTTAGGAAAGGTTTGTGCAGGAGACAAGGATAAGATTACAAGAGAATGGGCATGGCTTTTACACAATAGAAACTATACTGAGATGTCCTCTTCTGAAATTTGTTTGGTACTGCAGAAAGCTTGCCTTACCTCCAGATGTGGTTTTAGTGTAAGCAAATTGCTCATGGATACCTTCTTTAATTTGGTACTACTTTTTCAATTTGGGACGGTTGCTGTGTTGAAGGAAACCCCAGGAATGAGATTCGGTAAAAGCGATTCGTCTGCTGAGATGGATTTTGAAAATCAGATTGTCTTCCAGGCTATGGCCCCTTATTATGTTGATTGCTTTGCCTGCCCCTTGCTTCCATCAAGAAGGACAAAACCTATTTTAAACAGTCTTATAGTTGAAAGTAGAGTTATAAAATTATTAAATATATACTACTTTCTAATCATTCACTTGGGAAATCTCTAGTGGGGGTTAGCTGACCACTACAATTATGACTGTGATGAACAGATTTTAAATCATGTATAAAAGTCCTATCTCAACAGATATTTACTATTTTTATCTTGCCTTTTATGCTCTGTACATGGATCCTCCACCATAAAGGGCCATTTTATTCAACCAGAAAGTGGCACCAGTACAACATGACACTGTCTGGATGAATTACACTTAATCTAGAGGATAATAATAACATGTGATGAAGCATGAGTACTATTTCATAAGAAAAAAGTGAAGCAAAACTCGTGAACATCAAGGCTAAATAATACAATTTGGGGTCACAACAGAGCCGCTCAAATATTTGAAATGATACCATTCTGAAGTGTTCAACATATATTATATTGCTACAAAACTTATAAATAGGATTGTTAATTGCAAGTCAGAGACATATTTCACTTCAACATCATTTAAAAATTACAAAAAAATCCCAACTTTCTCATGAGCTCTTTAATAAGGTGCCAGGCATCTTCCTCATCAATGAATTTATCCAAACAGAAGCTGGATGCCATCTGCCAGGATAGCTGTAGAAGGCATTTCTGCATTAGTGCAGGAAGTTGGAAGAGAGAACATTGTGTATCCTTTCCAACTCTAAGTAAACAACCCACATTTACTGAGTGTCTATAATTTGCAAGACATTAAGCTAGGTTTGGAGATTCAGAGAAAAAGAACACAAGCCTGCAAAGAGCCTCAGTCTAGATGTTAAGCCACATCATTCAGTAAAATTCAGAAATGATAGAGTGATAGCGTGAATTGCAGTGGAAGCACAGAGGTGAACCAAAAACTTTGGAGGTAAGGGAGGAAATGATGCGGTAAATCCTGAAGGATGTACAGAAAATAGTGAGAGAAAAAAACAGAGATTCTGTAATTCAGTTCAGCACATGTAGACTTATGTAGTGTCCTCCCACAGTGAATAAGGTTGACCAGTGCAGCAATTAGGATATTGTGGTAGTGACAGTATGTGGCATCTGAGGCTGGTCCCAAAAGATATTGTGGCTCCTGCCTTTCTCTTTTGCATTTCTTGCTCTGGGGAAAGCCATCTGTCATGTCATGAGGGTACTCAAGCAGTCCTATGGAGAGAAGAGACTCACGTAGCAAGGAACTTAGGCCCCCTGCTAACAGCCATGTAAGTAATCCGTATTGGAAGTAACTCCTCCAGCCACATCAAGCCTTCAAGTGGCTGCAGTTCCTGGTTACATCTTGACTGCAACATCACGGAAAATCTTGAGCTATTATAGAACCAAGCAGCTAAGCTGCTACCAAGTTCCTAAGTCCATACCACACACAAAAAAGTAAAATAATAATTGCTTATTGTTTTTATTGTATTTTCTTTATTGAGATATATATAAAGTTTGTCAGTTTAAAGTGTCCAATTCATTGTTTCCAAATATATTTACAGAGTTGTGCAACTATCACCAAGATCTAATTTTAGAACATTTTCATTATCCTAAAACTAAGTCTGTACTTAACAGCAGCCACTCCCCACTCTCTTGCCTCCCACCTGGTACTTCTTACCCGTCAGGCCTAGGCAACCACTGATCTTCCTCTGTCTGTATGCATTTTCCTACACTGCACATTACATACAAATGGAATAATACAGTATGTGGTCTTTGCGACTAATTTCACTTAATAATATTTTTAAGATTCACCCATGTTGTAGCATGTATTACTATTTCATTTATTTTTATTACCACGTAATAATTTACCATGTAATAGAACATATTTTATTTATCCACCCATCAGCTGATAGGTATTGGAGCTGTTTCCACTTTTGGCTATTGTGAATAATGCTGCTATGAATATTCATTTATAAGTTTTTGTGTGGACATATGCTTTCATTTCTCTTGGGTATATGCCTAGGAATGGAATTGCTGGATCATATGGTAACTCTATGTTTAACTTTTTGAGGAACTGCCAGATTGTCTTCCAAAGAGGCTGCACCAGCTTACATTCCCACCAGCAGTGTACGATGGTTCCAACTTTTCCACATCCTTGCCAAAATTTGCTATTATCTGCCTTTTGAAATTTGCCACCCTAGTGAGCGTGAAGAGGTATCTCATTGTGGTCTTCACTTTTATTTCTTTAATGACTAATGATGTTGGGCATCTTTCTGCGGCTATTAGTCACTCCTATACTTTCTTTGGGCACATGACTATTCAAATCTTTTGCCCATTTTTAAAATTGGTTCATTTATCATTTATTATTGAGTTGTTTATTATTTTAAGCTGATAATTTTTCAAGTAATTTGATATAGGGTAACAGATAACAAACACAAGCAGTACTTTTACATTTCTTGGAGGAAAATGAGATGATGGTACTTTTTAATTGATCAGAAGGAGAATTTGCTAATGTTTTCTTAGAGATAAAAATGGCATTTTTACTACAGTGATTGACAGCTATAGATAAAGCATACAGTTGAAGTACATAAAATAAGTTTAATCAGAGTAAGAAATGAAACATAATTCAAATTCATGCACTCACTTATTATAAAAATTAACGAAAGAGCCAAATAAATTTCTTGAGTATCACTATTAATCAAAACAATTTTCCCTAACAATACAGAAAAGAAGTGAAAATGTCTGACAAATTTCTTTTAAATTCTCTTCTTCTAGACATTCCTTTGCATATATAAAATAAAGGACACTTAGCACGAAACAGAAATGCATTTCATAATCTTTTTAAAAACATGCGAAACAAAACCATATTTTTATTTAAAAGTTATAATTCAAAAGAAGACAATTTTGAATTGCACAAATTATTTGGTGACTGGGCACACATTGTGTTCAGATTCAGGAACCAGATTAAATTAAGCATTTTGTAAACATTTATTGAAATTATGCAAAAAAATTAGTATAATTTTTACAAAGTTATTTCTATAGTGTTTTTTAACCTTTGGTTATTTAATTGACTTAGTCCCTACAATAGGATATAACTATAAATTAGAAAAAAGATAGGTGGCCTGAAATAGGAATGTGAAGTAAGTAAATATGTTTTAAAGCAACAGTAGAAAATATTTATGCAGTTCAGTGAAATGTTTCACTTCTCTTTCTCAACTATGGAAGAAATATCCTAAAATCCTGCTACCATAGCAAAGAGATTTTAAACTATCCCAACTATATTTTCTCCAACTATCTTACTTTTAATATAATTTAGTTCTACTTTTCTACACCCATGATAAAAAAAAATTCATTCGATTTACTTGGATGCTATCATTGTTACATAGTACTTGTATTCTTTTATTTCCAAATGTCTGTTATAAATATTAAATTCAGCAAATATACACTACATGCTTTCAATCTAAAATTACCATGACATATTTAGAGAAAATGGAAGCAATTATTGTGTTTATTTTAAATATTAAGTTGGTAAAAGTATGCGTAATTAATTAATTTTTGTTTTTTTTGAGACGGAGTCGCTCTGTCGCCCAGGCTGGAGTGCAGTGGCGCGATCTCAGCTCACTGCAAGCTCTGCCTCCCGGGTTCATGCCATTCTCCTGCCTCAACTTCCCAGTAACTGGGACTACAGGCGCCTGCTACCACGTCCGGCTAATTTTTTGTATTTTTTTTGTAGAGACGGTGTTTCACCATGTAAGCCAGGATGGTCTCGACCTGCTGACCCCTCATGATCCGCCAATCTCGGCCTCCCAAAGTGCTGGGATTACAGGCGTGAGCCACGGCGCCTGGCCGCTTATTTTTATAACATTTGGGTGAACACAAAGAATTAATTTCCAGAGACTGATGATATTATAAGTGCCCTCTAATAACTCTAAAAATATCAAAAGCAGCTCCATATAAAAATATAATAGTACCTTGTAATAAAGTATGACAATCATTATTTTGTGAAAGAATAAATGTAAGCAATACAGTATAAGCTCTTTAATATTAAGTATATGAATTCAAAAGCAGTTCTATACGTGAAAAATGAAACTTTGTGAGTTTATAAAGTTTACTGCTCTGTTTTCAAGGTTTATATGACATTTATCACTTTTAAATAATTTATTGTAGAATTATGGTAGAATGTTTTTTTAAATATTTCATGGAGATATTAGAATATCATTGTCAGATTATGCCACACTTGATTATATGTTTTTCAAATGTTTGCTTTTAAAGCATTTTGAAAGTGCCCAAAACATAAAATTAACTTACATATTTGAAGTATGATGGAGGAATCACCATTATATTTTGACTCATGCTAAATGGAATGATTGACATATTTCCTATATTCCTTCATTAAAGGCCAATTTTTATTGAGTGTTGTGAAAATCTCATAATTATGATTGTGTATGGCCAATCTTACAAACTTCAAAAAAAATTTTTCTGGATTCTGTTTGTAATTCTACAGACTCTTTTCTTTTCCTTTTTTTTTTTGTTTGTTTGGTTTTTTTGAGCCTGGCTGGAAGTGCAATGGCTGCAATCTTCACACAATGCAACCTCCGCCGCCCAGGTTCAAGTGATTCTCCCGCCTCAGCCTCCTGAGTAGCTGGTTACAGGCACGCGCCACCACACTAGGCTAGTTTCTGTATTTTCAGTAGAGATGGAGTTTCACCATGTTGGCTAGGCTGGTCTCAAACTCCTGACCTCCAGCGATCCACCCGCCTAGGCCTCCCAAAGTGCTGGGATTACAGGCGTGAGCCACCATGCCCGACCTACAGATTATTTCTAATCATAAACATCTCTAGCAATAATTAGATAAAACAGTGGAATTTTAGAGAATGATTTTTTTTTCACTAAAGAAACTAGATTAACATTCCCTCACTCCTGCCATCCTTCATATAGTATCTTTTTCTTTGCATAACAACAATGTATTAATCAATACTCAAAATTAAAACTTCTTACCATTGTCTAAAAGACTGCTAACTCTGGCACTGGGACCCTCTTTCCCAATAAACCTAAAGTTTCACTGCATCCTCTGTCATTTGGCTGTAGCCACACTAGCCTTCTATCAGTTTTTAAAATATTCTAAATTTTCCCCAATCCGAGGACATTTGCACTCTGTTTCTTCTGTAGGAAAGACTTTTCTACGTTTGGGTCCTCCCCAGCATTCACATTTCAGCTTCTAAAATATTATTTTGACAGACATGCCTCCTCTCCCTACTTTAAATAAATGATTTCCCTCCATTCTCAATCACAGTATCCTATTTATTTCCTTCACAGCAGTTATCAGAACCTGCAATGATTATTTTTTATGTTTTTGTTTTGTGACTCCCCAACTAGAACATGAGCTGCTACATGCGGGAAGGGCTTTGCCTATCCTCTTAGTACTGTCACATGTGTAATGGTAAATATTTGTTAAATGAATAAAGCAACATGAACAAATTATCTAATAATAACTAAGCTTCCCTGGACTGATATGATCTCTATACCACATGAGTCATATCCTCAAGTCCTTTCCAGTTTTAAGGCCAATTATGTGATACACGTTTTCCAAATTGAGTAGAATAATATTTCAGAATGGAGCTCCTCACAAAATTCAATTAATGTAATAAAGGTAAAATTCAAAAGAAATCTCTAAAGCCTTCACTTCAGCAATCGTTTTTTTCTTATAAATTGAATCTGTATTTTAAATATTTTACTCATGTCAAATGCAACATACAGATTTTAATCAAAATGGTAAGATAAATTCTAGTAGAAGTTACCTCATGCATTCTTTTTGGTAAGAGTTATAAAGAGGGAAGAAAAAGGTCATTTTATTTTTAAGTAATTAAAAATGGATCTAATGATTCCTTTTAATATTCTCATTGTATAGAGAAGGTAGTTTAATTTTAGCTAAAAACTGAGGCTAATAAATTAGGAATCATCATTTTTTTTTCAAGTGTTAGCAGTGACATGAATTTGAGTAAGCTGGAATAAATTATTAACTTTGTTCAACTAGGTAGCAAAAGCGGATTTAAAAGTTGAGGAGGTAAAGAGCCCTTCATAAAAAGGCAAGGTATGTATATACATATATCCATCAAGGTATGCATTACAAATATGTTTTAAGACATCTAAATATAAAATCCAGATGTTAAAATATCCTAACTGGAAATTTAATCTCTAAGAATGTATATACAAGAGACATAAAGATACAATAATAGGATATAAGATACAAATTTGTCCATTTTTGTTTTTAAATTAATAGACTAATTATTGCAATCATAAGCCTGACAGCAGACTGTCATAATATATGTGTTGGGAAAACTCTCAGCCCACTGAGATGATTGCATTAGTTTTTGTCAGGAAAATAAAAAGAAAACTTCCTTTTGAATATAAACAGTATATTGTGGAGGCTGCTACAAAAAGGAGAGAGAAAGAAAAAAATCAGGGTGAATATATCTTATTTATTATAGGCCTATTACTTAACTGATGATTTTGTATACCCTAAGAACTTTCTTTACAAATTTAGTTCATTCTTTCATACTGGAAAAAACTAAGTCCTCTACTTATTTTTCCTGGCTTCTAAAGAGATCTTTATTGAGAACAGTGTCTTATATATGTTTTTCTTTATGCTGAGGTTCATATAGAAGGATAATGAAATAGATGTTTTTGGTTACCTCTCCACACAGCAGGGTAAGTAGTTTTAAGAAAAAATAAACAGGTTCACTGATCTGCTTTATACATACAAAAAATGATTTAGTATCCCTGGGCCCTAAGCACTTTTCTTTTCAATTAAGAAAATAAAATATTCAAGGGAAACACATCACTCATCCTCTCTTTCTTCATACAACTCCCTCTAATTCTTTCTTTTTAATCCTTATACCTCTTCCCCTCCTAGCACTGATTGTAGGATGTGGCCCACTGGAGAGTAAAATTAAAACAAAAAAGCAAAGTAGAAAGTCATAAAAAAGTATTTAATGGTTTTTCCCTTAAAAGAAGATGCATGGTTAATTGTTAAAAACAACAACAACAAAAAACAAACAAGAAAACCAAACCCTTTCCAGGTTCTTAAAATTTACAATTGTTGCATGATTTTAAGCCCCAATTCAATGAGAAGGCTTAATAGATACTTGCGACTTCAATGATATGAGATGCCCCAATATTCTCTCTACGTTTATTAAGAAAAATATAGGAGCATTTGATTAACATATTGAATGATCTTCTTTTTTTATAGGTGATATGGTTTGACTGTGTCCCCACTCAAATCTCATCTTGAATTGTAGCTCCCATAATCCTGACACAGCATAGGAGGGACCCAGTTGGGAGGTAATTGAGTCATGGGAATGGGTTTTTCCCATGCTGTTCTCATTATAGTGAATAAGTCTCAAGAGAACTGATGGTGTTATAAAAGGGCAGTTTCCCTGCACATGCTCTGTTGCCTGCTGCCATGTAAGATGTGCCTTTGCTCCTCCTTCACCTTCAGCCACGATTGTGAGGCCTCCCCAGCCATATGGAACTGCAAGTTCATTAAACTTCCTTTCCTTTATAAATTTCAGTCTCAGATATTTCTTCACAGCAGCATGAAAATGGATTAATACAGTAAATTGTTTCCAGTAGAGCAGGGTATTGCTATAAGGATACTGAAAATGTGGAAGTGACTTTGGAACTGGGCAATAGGCAGAGGTTGAAAGCGTTTGGAGGGCTAAGAAGAAGATAGGAAAATGTGGAAAAGTTTGGAACTTCCTAGAGACTTGTTGAATGGCTTTGACCAAAAAGCTGATAGTGATATGGGCAATAAAGTTCAGGCTGAGGTGGTCTCAGATGGAGATGAATAAACTGTTGGAAACTGGAGTTAAAGGTCAGTGTCTACACAAAGAGACTGGTGGCATTTACCCCTGCCCTAGAGATCTGTGGAACCTTGAATTTTAGAGAGATGATTTAGGGTATCTGGCAGAAGAAATTTCTGAGTGGCAAAGCATTCGAGAGGAAGCAGACCATAAACTTTCACAAAATTTACAGCCTGACAATATGATAGAAAAGAAAAACCCATTTTCTGAGAAGAAATTCAAGCTGGCTGCAGAAATTTGCATAAGTAATGAGGAACCAAATGTTAATCGCCAAGACAACGGGGAAAATGTCTTCAAGGCATGTCAGAGTCTTCAAAGCAGCCCCTCCCATCACAAGCCCAGAGGCATAGGAGGAAAAAATGGTTTCATGGGCTGGGTCCAGGGCCTTGCTGCTTTGTACAGTCTCGGGAGTGGTACCTTGCATTCCAGCCATGGCTGAAAGGGGCCAATGTACAACCCAGGTGATTGCTTCAGAGGGTGCAAGCCCCAAGTCTTGGCAGCTTACATGTTGTACTGGGCCGACCCATGCACAGAAGTCAAGAACTGAGGTTTGGGATCCTCCACCTAGATTTAAGAGGATGTGTGGAAACACCTGGATGTCCAGGCAGAGGTTTGCTGCAGGGGCAGAGCCCTCATGGAGAATCTCTGCCAGGGCAGTGTGGAAGGGAAATGTGTGGTGGGAACCCCTACACAGAGTGCCACTGGGGCACTGCCCAGTGGAGCTGTGAGAAGAGGGCTACCATCCTCCAGCCCCCAGATTGGTAAATCCACCAGCAGCTTACACTGTGTGCCTAGAAAAGCTGCAGACACTCAACACCAGCCCATGAAAGCAGCTGAGGGGGAGGCTGTCCCCTGCAAAGCCACACTGGTGGAGCTGCCCAAGACCATGGGAACCCACCTCTTGCATCAGTGTGACCTGGATGTGAGACTTGGAGTCAAAGGAGATCATTTTGGAGCTTTAAGATTTGACTACTCCACTAAATTTTGGGTTTGCATAGGTCCTTATCCCCCTCATTTTGGCCAATTTCTCCCAATTGGAACACGTGTATTTACCTAATGCCTGTATCCCCATTATATCTAAGAACTAACTAACTTGCTTTTTATTTTACAGGCTCTTAGACAGACGGGACTTGCCTTGTATCAGATGAAACTTTGGACTGTGGACTTTTGAGTTAATGCTGAAATAAGTTAAGATTTTGGGGGACTGTTGGGAAGGCATGATTGGTTTTGAAATGTGAGGATATGAGATTTGGGAGGTGCCAGGGCAGAATGATATGATTTGGCCGTGTCCTTACCCAAATCTCATCTTGAATTGTGGTTCCCATAATCCCCATGTGATGTGGGAGGGAACAAGTGGGAGGTAACTAAACCATGGGGATGGGTTTTTCCTGTGCTGTTCTCATCATAGTGAATAAGCCTCACAAGAACTGATGGCTTTATAAAAGGTGGTTCCCCCGCACATGCTCTGTTGCCAAACGCCATGTGAAGAAGTATGTGTTTGCTTCCCCTTCTGCCATGATTGTAAGTTTCCTGAGGCCTCCCCAGCCATGCTGAACTGTAAGTCCATTAAACTACCCAGTCTTTGGTATGTCTGTATTAGCAGTGTGTGAACGGACTAATACAAAAGGCTTACTCTATGCTTTTTATTTTATTCAGTCTTTCAGCTTTGTTTGATTACACACAGAGCACCAAGTTTCCTATTTTTAATAAGGAAGAAAAAACCTTATCAACAAAATTGCAATTTTGATGAATTTTATAGAATGAGTAATGCCCACCAAAAATGGGGCATAGAAAATAAGCCTTCAAAAACATTCTCACATTATAGCAATGAAAAGTATATTGACTAATAGAGAAAAAAACACATGCATAGGGAAAAATCACCTAATCTAAAATGGCAATGCCATGTCCAGAAGATCTGGGACTGAGTATGAGTTTGCAAAAAAACATCATTGAAGTTAAAGGGTAAACAGCAAGTCTACTCAGAAGGTTTGGGCATTTGATTATAACATGTCAGGGCAAAGTGAAGTTTAATGTATCTATCCTCTTTTTACTGGGTTCCTGAAATGGAAGCAGGTCAAGAAGAGCAGATCAACAATGCAAACAAACACTTGCAGGACATGGAAATGAGGGAGGGCAAATAATGTAAGAGACATTTTCCTGTCAAAGGAAAATAAGAGTACAAATGCAATCGAAATAATGATTACAACAGTCCCCTCTTACCCTTGCAGGGCTCGTCCCAAGATCACCAGTGGGTGCCTGAAACCGTGGATAGCACCAAATCCTATATAAACTATTTTTTACTCCTATGCACACATACCTATGATTAAGTTTAGTTTATTAGGTAGGCACAGAGATTAGCGACAATAACTAAAAAGAGAGTAGAAGAATTGTAACAATATACTGTAATAAAAGTTATGTGAATGTAGTCTCTCTCTCTCTCCCTCCAATATTTTATTGTACTATACTCACCCTTCTTGTGATGATGTGAGGAGATAAAATGCTTACATAATAAGATGAAGTGAGGTGAATGATGTAAGCATTGTGACATAAATGGAAATTTCCAGAAATATATATACAATTCATCAATTTTAAATTGAGCACCATTTGGAGAAGGGTGATGAAAGCTCACACCATGGGCTCCATCCTGGCAGGGACATACTTGAATCCTGTCTTTGTCCACCAGCTCCACCCTGTGCATTCTCCCTGTCCATTCGTCACTGAGTAGCCATCTCAGTTAGACTGACTGTTGAGTTATCACTAGTGCTTGTATTCAAGGAACACTTAGGTGACTCAGTGATAGAGTCCTCATTTATGCTCCTTTTCTGAAAGGTGGGGCCACTGGTGCCAAATCTTTGGATTTCTCAGAAGTCAGAAATCTGGAGTTTTATGTGAAAAATGTCTGATCCGGTGGCTCACACCTATAATCCCATCACTCTGGGAGGCCGAGGTGGGCAGATCACGAGGTCAGGAGATCGAGACCATCCTGGCTAATACAGTGAAACCCCATCTCCACTAAAAATCCAAAAAAATTAGCCAAGTGTGGTAGCACACACCTGTAACCCCAGCTACCTGGAAGGCTAAGGTGGGAGAATCCCTTGAACCCGAGAGGCAGAAGTTGTAGTAAGCCGAGATTGCATCACTGCACTCCAGCCTGGGTGACAGAGTGGGACTCTGTCTCAACAAAAAAAAAAAAAAAGAAAGAAAGAAAAATGTCTCATCATGATCTGAATGTTTCTTTGCTTAATTAAAAGAAAAATATTGTGTTGGCAAAACAAAGTATGTCTGCTGGCTGGGCATGGTGGTTCATGCCTGTAATCCCAGCACTTTGGGAGACTAAGGTGGGCCTGAGATCAGGAGTTCAAGACCAGCCTGGCCAACGTGGCCATCTCTGCTAAAAATACAAAAATTAGCTGGGCGTGGTGGCAGGTACCTGTAATCACAGCTACTCGGGAGGCTGAGGCAGGAGAATCAGTTGAACCTGGGAGGCGAAGTTTGCAGTGAGCGGAAATTGCACCATTGCACTCCAGCCTGGATGCCAAGAGCGAAGCTCCGTCTCAAAAAAAAAAAAGGAATGTCATATATATACATATATGTGTGTATATATATATATATATATATATATATAGTATAGGTATATGTATGTGTATATATGTATATATGTGTATATATATACATACTATTTGATTAAACATATTATATAATTGTATAACACTATGAAATATTTAAAGACCTGTTACTTTCACTGAAATATATGCTACAAAACTCTCTCATATCAATAAAATTAAAATTCTAACTTTCAATGTCAATTATAATCTGTTTATAGACTACTCAGTCTCTAAATGACATAGGCACCGATTCTCATTTTTTATTACTGAAAGATATTATAAATGAAAAGCCTTTAATAAAGGTATTTTATAATCCCCTGTTTATTATTTATTATGATGGTGATTTATTAAGAATTAGTTTTTTTACATATTTGATGTTTGAAAACTGTCACTGTTTCCACATTTAAGCACTGAATGCATTTAATGTGTGCATTTATTTATGTATTATTAAATGTTAGCACGATTTTCTATGTTTATTGTAATTTAAAGTTGTATTATTGGGTATTTTAAAATATTTTTATTTTTATTTTTTTAAAGCAGCTGCACTGAGAATGGGCCTCGTGTGGCTGGTGCACACAGAGACACTCTCACTGCCAGCAAAGCAGGGAGAGCTGACCAACGACTACATAGATATTTTTTAAATGGTTCATAAGAACTTTTATCTATTAAGGTTAGTACCTGCTATAGTTTGGATATTTGACCCTCCAATCCTCAGGATGAAATTTGATCTCCAGTGTTAGAGGTGGGCATCTTGGAAGGTATTTGGGTCATGGGGTGGATCCTTCATGAACGACTTGGTGCCTTCCTTGAGGTTATAAGTGAGTTCTTCTGTTATTTCCTGGGAGATTTGCCCCGAGAGCTGGTTGTTAAAATGGGCCTGGCACTTCTCTCCACTCTCTCTTTCCTCCTGTCTCTTTCTTCTTCTCTTTTTCTGCCTCTCTCTTCAAGTGAGTCTCGCTACCCTTTGCCTTCCACCACGATTGGAAGCTTCCTGAGGCCCTCACCAGAAGCAGATGCCTGTGCCATGCTTTGGTACAAACTGAAGAACTGTGAGACAAATACACTTCTTTTCCTTATAAATGACCCAGCCTCAGGTATTCCTATATAGCAGGCTAAGACTTTGCTATACATTTGCAAATATGTTTTCCACGATGTTATGTCTTAAATCTTTTTGTAATCATGCCTTTCTGTATAAATACATTTCAAATTTTGATGGAATAAAATGTGTTAAAATGTTTTTGTGTCTTCTAGATTTGATAGAACACTAAAAAACAAACAAACAAAAACAAAAAAACTTTTCCAGAAGCCAAGGCTATATTTCCAAAATATTAAATTATTTCTTAAAAAGATTGTTTAGGCCCAGCACGGTGGCCCACACCTGTAATCCCAGCACTTTGGAAGGTGAGGTGGGTAGATCCCTTGAGGTCAGGAGTTAAAACCAACCTGGCCAACATGGTGAAACCCTGTCTCTACTAAAAATACAAAAATTAGCCAGGCGTGGTGAGGCAGGAGAATCACTTGAATCTGGGAGTCAGAAACTGCAGTGAGCCGAGATGGCGCCATTGCACTCCAGCCTGGGCGACAGAGCCAGACTCTGTCTCAAGAAAAAAAAAAAAAAAAGAAGTTGGTTAAACATTTAGCCATGCCAATAATTTATATAGCTATGTGCAGATGTACAATAAAAATAACTCAAAATTTTTCATTATATGAGGGCATTCTATGTGAAGGCATATAATTTACAAGAATCAAAATGTTACTGCAGAGTACAAAATTTAGAAATGAGTTTCCACAGCTTGTTGTAAGCTGTGGGTAAAGAACTGCCTATTTTGTTTTCTCCAATATTTAGATTAGAAGCACTTTTAGTCTGTGTCAAGTATTACATAATATAAAAGCATGTGTTTACTTTTTACTATCTTTTACAACATTTTTTAGTCTACTAAAATTGTGGATCTAACAAACAAAAATGAATAAATATATGTATATTTTTCTCTTTTTCACAGTATGATATAAAACATTTAAAAGTTGCACAAACATCATGCATATTTTAACACTTAAAGAAATTACCACATGCATAATCAGAATTCTCAATTGATTAGGAGACAAAATAATCAAAGTTATATTTTTTGGATAAACATCATGGCCCAAAATATTAAAATTAATGTAAAAACTTTAAAAAATCATATATAATTTGAACATATCTTTCCTCAAGAAAAGTTATCCCTCTGGGTTCAGAGAGGGGACAAGAAGATGAAAATCATATATTTGTTTTCTTTTTCATCTAATACCATTAGGAGTCCACTGAAAATGTTAATATGTTAAACTATTAATCAAAAGTTTAGGAAGATGTCATTAATTTTACATTTCTACCTGAATCACACTGAAGGCATTCGACATACAAACATTTGTATAGTTTTTTCTAATTAATATTTATGTTATTTTTTTCCCTGATTAAAGAATCCTGGCAATCACCTAACTTGTAAATATCCTTTTTTGTTAAAATACTATGCTCTTGTTCTCAAATTATCAGTAGAATTTAGATCCATTTTAACAAGTTTTTCTTTCTATTCCTCTTTGCTTATAGCACTTAACTTTCTTTCTCTGACCCCTCCTGTGCATTTAAAAAAATGAAAACCCATATTCCCAAACTGAAATATTTGTTCTCTTTAGTAAGATTCTTTCTGGCTTCAGGGAGAATAAATTTACAGAGACATTCTGGGACTTTGGGACTCCAGCGATTCAAATTTTTACCTTGAATATCTATTCTTGACTTTTGCGTCTTTTTGAATAAACATCCCCTAAAGAGAATACTGGCTTTGTGACTTACTTTGTTGAATAAATTATGCAGTGCTTCTGTCTGCAACTCATGTGAGTGATGCGAAATAAAGCAGACATAGCTGTTGGACATCATTTTAGCCCCTCTATCTGATTGGCAGATCACAGGAAGGAAAAAATGTCCCATGAGCCCCTCTGTGAGGTCGTTACCAACTGATTGAGTATTCGCCTTAAATATCTGAAACCCAGGTGTGTTGTAGATTAGCACAACTTACAAGCACTGTGTGGAGATTTATTATGATAATTGTTGCTTTTATTTTTTATTTCCCTGAACTCAAAGATAATTAATGTCAGTATGTGTCCTGGTATCTGACTCTCTTAATTGGTCCTATGGTGCCTTGGGTGTTTTAAAATCCACTCACTTAAAGGCTTTTTTTTTTTCTTTTGACTTGTTTTCCTGGAGCTGTTCATTAGTGCCTAAAATATTTGATTACATTTAATTGTGATGTCTTCAATTTTGTGCACCTGCTGCAATTTACATGAGGGGGAAAAAGGCTTGCAGAAGCAGGAAAAAAAAATGAGAAGGGGAATTAAATTTTGAAAGAATTCCCCTGCACAGGGTAATTGGGGTTAAATATGGAAACAAAATAAACTTAATAGGTAGTCAGATTTTTGTAACTACTATGGTTATACTAAAAAGATTCTAAATCAAACATTCTCTATCATACAAACCCTTAACATATATTTTCACATTTTTCTTCAAGGGTTTTGGCTTCTGAGGGACATCCACATTTACTTTAAATTTAGTATCTTGTGTGAAAGAGCCCACTTGGAGAAGAAGAAAATACTGAGTCAGAAACCCAGTTGGAGCTGTTTTGTTTCTTATGCATTTTTTAATGAAATTTAACATTGCTTTTTATTTCAACAAATATTGAAGCATTTTATCACCAATTTCATAAGTAGTTTTGTTTTTATTTTATTGTTTTATGATTGTTGAAACAGCCAAGTTCCCTGATCGAGTATGAGGTTCCTTCGCAAAATATGACTTAAAGTAACATATAAGAAACAGATTATATCCACAAAGAATTACCAGCTTTAAAGAATGATATTGACCTGAATGTCAATTTCACTGACCATATTATAATTCAACAGAGTCAGAGGAAACACAGGGTATCTGCTGCATTTTCAGTAGAAGAAATAAATTACCTTTCTATTTCTTCTGTAAAGCCATCAGTTTTTTTTTTCCATTTAGTTTTAAGGAACGTGAAATCTCTAAATCTGCTTCAAACCCATGCTGTTAAGAGAAGTAATTAAACCAGTCCTATGGTCATTATGGTAGTAATACAATGAGATCTCTATGTTAAATATGTCAACACAATGCATTGCTTTACCATAGACATTTTTATTCACTAAACATTCTAAGGCTCAAGAAAGCAGAAAGGTACTGGTAATCCTTTATGGAAACTCATCTGTCAAGGGGCCAACTCAAGTTTTATCTCCTCCAGGAAGTCTCTCTGATCCTTCCATACCAACTTCAAATGTCCGTCTTTGAAATTTTACTGCGTTGGTGGACTAGACTATAAAATACACTACACAGGTATATCCTTTTCTGTAAAACTTATTTCTACCTGTTTTATTCATGTTATCATTGTTGCCCTGAAAAATCTTCTGAATTTCTTAAGCATGGGGGTGATGAGTAAAATTAATGCATGTGCAATATTTGTCATTTTCAAAGTATTTTCACAGCCATTATCTTGTTGATTTTGAGAATAACCTTGTGCTGCAGACTATAATTTTCACAAATGTGGAACACAAGTTTCTGTTTCTCAACCTTGTATCCCTGGGGTTTCTACTATCTTCTGTATAACAGGCATGCAAGATATATGAAATGAATGAATGAATGAATGAAGCAGTGTCTCCACTCTTCTTTCAAAAAATAAAAAAGGAAATTCGAGCACAAAGGAACTTAGTGACTTTCCTAAGATCACGCGCCTGGTCATTGAGGCAACAGGGATATAAGCCCAATTCCTGGGCCTCTCAATTTTAAACTTATCCCAATTTCTACATTGATAAATTGTAGTAAAGGAATTGGGCATTGATATTTTCCAAAATATTAAATGTGTTAAGCTCATAGTAGACGTTCAGTAAAATTTTAACTCATTTACATTTATTTGGGACTTACATCATAGCACACATTTTTAGAATCTGGAAGCTGAGCAGTGAATACACATCACAGGAGGTGTCCTACAGATGGGGATATGTTTGGGTTCATGATTTGATCAGGAGTCTATGTGAGAGGGATTTTCATTCCTCATGGGAATGAAATCCTTGGAAAACTGAGGGAACCAGTTCAAAGAATGAGGGTGGGCAAGGCTGAGGCAAGGACAATGGTGATGATGGATTGTTTAGCAGATCTGTCACACAAGTTGGTCCCTGCACACCTTACACCACCATTTGCAATGGCCCCAGTAAAGTGTTCCATCATTCCAGTCCCTATGGAAAATATTTAGAAATCTACATAAAACACCAGTTTTGTTATACAATAGATTATAATGCAAACCCAACTGAAGATAGTTTTCTGTCTCCTTTATCCCAGTTTCTGCTGTAGCATAAAAGCAAGTAGGAAGTAGCAAAGGATATCTCTATAGGTAATGTCAGAATCAAGAGAAGATGACTTTGGCCTGGGCACCTAAACACATGGACAATGGGTGATAATTCCAGAAGGAACCTCAGAACAATGTGGCTGAGAGACAAGGAAATGAGAACTGTGTTCCCCAGTACCTGTATGTATTAATCAGTTCTCACACTGCTCTAAAGAAATACATGAGACTGAATAATTTACAAAGAAAAGAGGCTTAATTCACTCACAGTTCCACAGGCTGTACAGGAAGCATGGCAGAATCTGCTTCTGGGCAGGCCTCAGGGAACTTAGAATCATGGCAGAAGGCAAAGGGAAAGCGGGCACATCTTACATGGCCAGAGCAGAAGCAAGGGGTTGGGGGAGGTGCCACACAATTTTAAACAACCAGATCTCACTCACTACACAGTACCAAAAGGGAATGTTGCTAAACCATTCATAACTCCACCCCCATGATCCAGTCGCCTCTCAGCAGGCCCTACCTTCAACACTGGGGATTACAACTCGACTTGAGATTTGGGCAGGGACACAGATCCAAGTCATATCACTGTTTCACACCCCTTCCCCACATACCCAAAATATCGTGGCTAGGGTTGAATCAAATAAACACTATGTTTTACTTACATGGTTATTGCCATCCTTCACTGCATCAAAGGGACCACAGGTTACCTATGGCCTCTGTTTGTACCTCCTGCTATGTTCTCTGACCTCCAGATACACTGGCTGTGGAGTTCCTGGAACATTTCAATTGCCCTTCCACAACAGGGTTGCTCCCATTTACAGGTTTTCCTGAGTTATCTTTTAAAGTTCAGTTCAAGTCACCTCCTAAGGAAAGCTTCCCTCTCCAAAAGTCACCTTCGTTCAGATTCCTTTCTTAATATACTCCATTGTAAGAGAAATCTATTTTATAACATGTTCTTGGTGCATGTTTGTACATGCATTTGCATTATTCTTATGACTGTCTCTTCTACTAGACTGTAATCTCCATAAATAGAAGTTCTACACTTACTTTTGCTCCCTTGTGCTAGAACCATACCTGAGGATTTTTGTTCGATGAAGTCATTAACATGTACTTATATGAGCATGTATTTATATCACCTCTGGCCCAGGCGATCTTTGTCATATAGAATGAAAGCAAAAAAAGTCATAGTTTGCTTTACTTAACTTGTATTCTCTTACACAAACACACACACACTCACTCACTCTCTCTCTCCCCCTCCCTCCTTCCCTCCAGCCCTCCTTCTGGCTTTATCTGGCTTGGATGTGTCTATCAGCAAGCCTAGTTATGTTTATGTGGGCAATCAGAATGTACATTAACCACAATAATTGTAAATATGTAATATAATATTGTGCAACGTTGAAAGAAACACACAGGTGTATACTTGCCTCTGCACACCTACGTGAACACAATGATGAAAAGTTGCTTTTTTTCCTATTAGTTGAACTACACATTTATAAAGAACAGTTTGTGGTCCAGTGGCAAAGGTTTATTAATGAAGTTCAGAAAAGAGAACTTTAGGAATTGTAGGCTAGAGGTCAGAGGTTCTGCCTCAGTGGGGGTTGTTGCATTTGGATGAGGCCCCTGGCTTCCCCATTAGACTCTGCTTCATGAGATCAGAGTCCCAATTCCCACTTGTTGACCACAGTGCCTGCCATGTATTAGATCCTCCCCATTAATGTCTATTGTTGACTCCTTTATTATTTCTTACAAGGAGGGGGATGGAGAGTAAACAATTTGGAAACAAAGTCACATGGCACACGTGGGGCAAAGGGAAAAACTGGCTCTGGACTAAGACAGTGATAGATGACAAACATCATTTTCTGCATGAAAGCAAGTGTCAGGCTAGCTCCTAGGATTTCTTCTTTTTCTATTAACCATTCTTATTTCCTGGGTTCTGAGACATCAACAGTTCTAAAGTCTGTGGTCCTTGTGTTTATATTCCTTCCTCTTCTCTGCTATTTTTTTCCTCCTTTCTTCTCTCTGCTCCTCATTTCCCTCATTATATTTTTTCTTTCCCTAATGTTAGGTTACTATTATTTTAATAATAAATTCACTCTGATGATTTCTCAGCTGAGGCCAACATGAATTTTAGTGTTGGTGATCAGTCAGAAAGACCGATACATGACAAGTGAGGGAAGGATCTGGAAAGTAGCCAGATGGTAAAGGCAACATCCCCTAGTCTACTATGAATGGTTTAGCAACATTCCCTTTTGGTACTGTATGGTCAAGAATCTCTAGCAGGCCAAATATGGCTTGGAGCTCAGTGGGGTCCAGCAAACTGGCTCAATGAAGGGAAACACATGAATATGGCAAAGTCATTTGTAACAAAGTCAAAGACCTGTTCTTACTATGATGTGAGCCCAACAAAAAATTAGTCATTAATTCCAGAAATTTTAACCTGAGCAAATCATCAGATGTCATCCTTCTCTCTCCAGCCTTTGACTAGTTTTCATTTTTTATTTGATATTTACTGAGTGTTCATGATTAGATTTAAGTTGTATGGCAGAGTGTTTTAGATTCTTGCAACAGTAAGTGTGGTGTGAGGACCAGCAGCATTGGCCCCATTGAGGAGCTTGTTAGAAATGAAGACTTCAAGGCTTCATCCCAAACCTACTGAGTCTCCATCTTAACAAGATTTCCCAGTGATATGGTTTGGCTGTATCCCCAGCCAAATCTCATTTTGAATTGTAATCTCCATAATCCCCATGTGTCGAGGGAGGGACCCTATGGGAGGTGATTGGATTGTGGGGGCAGTTTCCCCCATGCTGCTCTCATGATAGTCAATGAATTCTCATGAGATCTGTTGGTTTTATAAATGATGGTTTTTCCCGTGCTCTCACACACTCACTCTCTCTTACCTGCTGCCACGTAAGATGCGCCTGCTTCACCCTCCACCATGATTGTAAGTTTCCTGAGGCCACCCCAGCCATGTAAAACTGTGAGTCAATTAAACCTCTTTCCTTTATAAATTACCCAGTCTTTGGTAGTATCTTTACAGCAGTGTGAAATGGACTAATACACCCAGGAAATTTGCCTGTATATTAAAGAGATGAGAAACCTTAGTAAAGACCATTGACTGGATTTTCACAGGTCTGGGATAGAGGATACTTAAGCCCTCTGAGTCTCAATGTATTCATCTGTAAAATGGAAATTATAATACATTTTTCTGAGGATGACTGTGAGGCTTCAAAGAGCTATATAAGCCAAAGATAGCTTAACATAGCTCTCGGCACACATCGAGTTTTAGCAAATGATAAATCTACATAATAAATATATTATAGAACTCAGAAAAAAAGATATTTTGAAAGCATCCATAAGTGGTTCTTTCAGATGCAAAAGCAATATAGAGCATATTAAAATCTGAGAGAGAGTAGATACCCATTTGCTGGCCTCTGATGGTATCCATTGTAAATTTTAATAACCAGCAAATATGCAGAACAATTTTGCAAAAGGTATAAATGGGTATATGGGAAGTAACATTGATTGAATGTTTTTACAAATATCATCTCATTTAATTCTTCTAACAACCCTGTAAAGTAGGTATTACTGGAAGATGGGGTATTATATAGACAAAAGAAGCTTGGATATCACAAGTTTGAGCTACCCAAAATGACACACTTCATCAATGACAGAGATGGGTCACAAAGCAATGATTACCACTGAAGAGTTACAAACTTGCCCATTTTCCTTTGCTCAAGAATATCTATCGATGAAATGACTGCTACCTGAATCCACAAAGAAAACAAGTGATTGGAATGCTCTTTAGTGTCAGGATAATTTCTCTGACTTTTCATGATGGAAAGTGTCTCTTAAAACACAGAAAATCAGAAAGAATTTACCAAACCCTTTGCATTACTTTTAACATGTTACAGGTATTTCCTAAACCAATTTTATATATAAATTTATTCTCAAGGTCACTCACCTAGGTCTTTTTTGTTTCTTTTCTGTTTTAATAAATGGAGAGGAAGAAATTAAGGAAGCTAACTAAGAGAACATTCATTAACTTATTTCCTTAATTATGGTTGTCCACTTATAAAGTCAGATGTAAATGGATTGGTGAAAATGAGAATTGCTTGAAGGGAATATTTCTTTCAGTGGCATGTAGGCTGTGGGAATAGCTTTGTTTGTGCACAGAGGAGAGAAGGTGAGAGACAAGCAGTGGTCATGCTTCTTGTATTTGGTGGCATGTAGTGAATAATTGATCACTCTTCCTTTCTTCTTGCCGCAATCACTAATTCTCTCAGTGCCTCACTTCTACATGTGTCATGCTCATGATTAGGCCAGCAGAGAATCCTGACAAACCCAGGAGGCTTCCTTCTGTCTGAGATGCCATTTATAGCCCAAATGAAAAATTAAATGGCAAAAGCAAGAAAATGCCTCTGAAGCTTTACTGATTTATTTATTTATTTGCCTCCACCTTTACTCTACCCTGTATTGTTTGACAAGGCAGGTCACATGCTCTCCAAGCAAATGCCATACTCAAGGAGCAAGCCAAAGAACGGAATGCATGCACAGGTTTACAAATGGAGGCCAGAATCTTCTAGTAACTGGAGACGGCGTCACTTCTAAACTTTTAATGGAAACTTTTACAATGCTTCAAAACAGTACCAATTCAACTCATTATCATTCCCTAAGCTCCTGATAATTTTGCATTAACCCAAATGCAAAGGAATATATGGCTTCTTGCTTTTAGGAAAACAGTGCTTCCTACATGGAGGGGCTTATTTTCAGACTCACATTTTCAACTATCATATTATAGATCAGTAACTTGCTGAATACAAAATTTTCAGGCAACACTACTGGTTTTCTTTTATTTCAGAACGTAAAGTGTTTTCAGAAAGATTTCCAAACCCTGCCTAGGAATTGGGTATTGCCATGTCACTTTAAGGGCAATTCCCTTTATTTGGCTTTTTGCCCTCCAATGAAAAAGACAAATCCTGCACTGCCTTCTCATTAAGGAAAAAGTAACTGCAAAGACAGCATATTTCTAGAGTAAACAAATCTCCCAGAGGCTGTATTTTTGATAAGTATTTTTGCAGTGCTAGTTTGAAGGTTTAACGGTGTGTAGTGTTTCACTTTAATAGGCAGACTAGCAAGCTATAACAAATGCACTTTAAAAACTTTATGTTCTGTGAGTTCTGCTTTGACAGGCCTTCCTTGGAATCAGGAGGTAATATGGCTTCTCAGTGAGCCATACTTACATTTCAAGCTGAAGAGGAAATTATTCTTGAACCACTGGATCTGTTGGTAATTCGTGGCTCAGTTTATGGTGGCCTTTTAAATTCACCCTGTCTCACTAGGTTTTCCTGGATAGAGCTCAGAGTGAAGAGATTATGCAAAGATGACGACTGCTTACAGAAGGCAGCAGTCTAAATTGGGGATTCAGTTCAGAGGTCTGTGTGAGCACATGTATCAACAGTAGGCACCCATGGCCTGATTACGGCCATTGTGCAATGTGTCATTTTTCACTCAGAGATGTAATAACTGAAGGAAACATTCCAAGGAAGTATATCAAGAAACAAAGAACATATGAATATTCTCATAATTTCACATGACATTTTCCACATACAGTTGGGATGGGTGAGTGTTCCGTATATACAAGGATACACACAAACACACACACATAGATATACACATATTCTAACAAATATAGACACAAATTTTTAAATTCTAGTTCCATATGTTGTACATGAACTTTTTCTCTATTATTTTATTTTCAAAACTGAATTGGGGTTTATGAATATGGGCTCTGGACCAAAATGCTTAGGACCAAACCCCCATTTCATCACAATCTCTCTCGCAATATCTGTAAACACTTTGTGCCTCATTTTCCTCATTTGTCTAGGGGAGATCATAATAGTACCTACTTCAAAGTAGTGAGAATCTGATAATACAAGTACTTTGCTTTGTATAGGAAGCACATCATAACGACAGTTATAAAAAACGTCATGATGAGAAAAATAGTTTCTAGGAGTACATCATAATGACAGTTATAAAAAACATCATGATGAGAAAAATAGTTTCTAGGAGTACATCATAATGACAGTTATAAAAAACATCATGATGAGAAAAATAGTTTCTAGGAGTACAAGAAATATAGATAAAAAGGACTTAACTGCTACTAAGTGTGTGTGAGTTAAGATTTTTTGGCTGTAAACATTGGAAGTGTACTAGTACTGACTAAGCATATTTCAGGATCAAGGTTCATGTAATACAATTCAAAAGCAGAATGTAGAGCCAGGAAAGCCTAGAATCAGGAAAGAAAAAGCTGCTAGGCACCAAGACTGCTGTGCTCTAGGTTTCTTGCTCTCTTGGGTCACACAGGCTCTTTCCTGGCTCATGTGCTTCTACCTGCAGACCACTTTTCTCTGATTTTCTCTGCACACAGTATCCACACAGCACCTGAGAACATGTGTCCTTGGTTCTAGCCACATGCAGTTGGACCAGATGGAGAGAGAGGCTGCTTCTCCAGCTTGAACTAAGTCCACTCCTGACTCATTCACCTCTAAGAAAAGGTTCAGGCGCTTCGGCCCCCACCTTGTGTGTAGATGCAGAACTTCACTCCCAGAGCCAGGGAAGCATTAAGAGCTTGCCAGATTTGTTCAAAAGATATGGAAGACAATGTGTATAATGATTATAAACATTGACTAGGTAAAAGAGTTAAACAACAGTACAATCTTACAAAATAAAATTTCCTGTTCATAGAGCGTCATGAATGTTTTTTCTTTCCTCCTACTAGTGGGTTGAAATATTTCTTAAATGCGTTAGACCATGTATACCTTGGAAAGTACACTGTAGGAAATCGAATTTATTTTTCCCATGATTTGTGAGCAGCCTCAGGGCTAAAAATTTGTCCACCAGAGATCAGAATTAGTCTTGACAGATCCTAGTCACACTGTAGAAAACATTTTATTCATTTATAATCCTTTTGTTACTGCTATTGTTATTGCTATTAACTTCTTTATCCTTCAACTACAGCTCAAGAAGAAAAAGAAAACAATGATGATTAATTGAGTTTTCCAGTTAATCAGTGGTTCTCTCTATTTAGACTCTCAGTGGGTTCTCCGAGGAGATTTACAAGGAAATCTTGTTGGGTGTGATATAACTTAATAAGCATGATGCAGAGAGCTTTCTAAAGAGAAGTATCACATGGGGAGTTTCTTAAAATACCATTGACTGTGGATGGTACTGAGACACTCATGGATTAAAATGCTGCCTTTATGTGACAAGAAAACTTAAATTCAGGGAATGAGCAAAGGGCCAGTAGTAAACATATTCCTTCCTGAGAATGCAGAGGCAGATAGGGCTGAATGTATTAGGGGTCTGTAGTATGTTCCTGGTCTGTAATCCATGTTCCCTGCACTGTCAAGTCATAAATGAATATATAGAAAGCTGATGATTTTTTGTTTTTTGAGTTTGAGTTTTGCTCTTGTTGCCCAGGCTGGAGTGCAATGGCGCGATCTCAGCTCACTGCAACCTCCGCCTACCGGGTTCAAGCGATTCTCCTGCCTCAGCTTCCCGAGTAGCTGGGACTACAGGCACACGCCACCACGCCCAGCTAATTTTTTGTATTTTTAGTGAGACAGAGTTTCACCGTGTTGGCCAGGATGGTCCTCGTCTCCTGACCTCATGATCCTCCCACTTCGGCCTCCCAAAGTGTTGGGATTACAGGCGTGAGCCACCGCACTGGGCTATAGTTTCCTTATTCATACTTCTACAAGTTTATCCTCATAGAAAAGAATCAAATTTATCTTACTAAAACCTGCTTGTTTCAGTTGCCAATCTTATATAAGAAACATCATTTCCTTTTTATTTAATTTGTCATCATTTAATAGTATCTATCAGGAAGGACCAAAATAAAATTTAGCATTATTGTAACAGGAGAAAGAAATATTTTAAGCATATAAAAATAGGAGATGGGTAAAGAAGTTGAATTAATAAATATACTTTCACAATTTTTGTTGAAGATAACTTCAGCAGATTTATGAAGTTCACCCATTCTGTTCGTATGTAGGGAAGTTACTTTTTAAAATCATATCGATTTAGATATGAATTATTAAATAGTAAATGGTATTGAATTTCAAGTACAAGCATTATGTGCTAGGATTTTAGGCAAAAAAAAAGAGAAAATGAAAAGGTTAGAACAATCAGGTGCCACAATCCCTGGCCCCAAAGAACTTATGATATTTCTCAAAAATAAGAAATTAGAAAAAAATAAACAATAAAAGGATAATACAATGTAATAAAGTGCTAAATCATATAGATACAAGAGAGATCACTCTCCTTTGGGCTTACACATGACCCTCCCTGGCAAGAGGTACAAGATGCATTGCTCTGCTGGATTATAACACTGTCTACTTACAATTTCACAACTGTAAAATCAGTGAAGAGTTTTGCCAGTAGCTGTTTACTTCTAGCAAAGAGCCATATGGCCAAAAATACTGAGAATTCACCAAGAAGTGTTATTTGCACAGAAAAATAAAAGACTTTGTTATTTTTACTTAGTCTGCATACAAAAAAAAATTAAGAAGACTATCATTACATATCCTGGTAGTGATGTGCTAACAATCTTACAATTTGAAAAAGTTCATCACTCAATTTTCCAAGCATACTTTTTGAAATAAAATTTGTTCCCCTAGAGAATTGAAAAGTCAGCAGTTGAGATTTAAAGAAAGCAACATGAAGCCTTCTTGCCTTTGGAAAAGAAATAAAGAAAGTAAATCATGGGCAGGATTAGAGCAGTTTTATACATCAGCAAAGATCAAACCATAGATGCACCTGGCCATGGTAGAAAATACAAAGCTACCTCACTTTCCGGGATTAGTGTTCACTTTGATCTTGACATTTCTATAGATCACAATACATGGTAAAGTGATAATTGACAATAAGAGGAAAAAAATTAAAAGTTATACAGAGTGATATTTCTTGACATTCAACATAACTGTGAAAGTGTGTCCAGAATTTAAATTAAAAAGCTGTGAATACAGCTTGGTAAACCACGTCTTTTTATTTTACACTGTATTAGTCCATTTTTACACTCCTATGAAGAAATACCTGAAACTGGGTAATTTATGAAGAAAAAGAGGTTTAACGGATTCATAGTTCCACATGGCTGGGGAGGCCTGACAATCATGGTGGAAGGCTAAGGAGGAGCAAAGGCACATCTTACATGGCAGCAGGCAAAAGAGCATGTGCGGGGGAACTACCCTTTATAAAACCATCAGATCTCACGAGACTTACTTGCCATCACAAGAACAGCATGGGAAACACCCTCATGATTCAATTCCCTCCCACAGAGTCCCTCCTACAATACATGGGGATTATGGAAGCTACAATTCATGATGAGATTTGGCTGAGGATACAGCTAAATCATATCATACACAAAATAGTTGTCAATAACTTAGGGGATGTAGACTCTGTAGACTTGTAGATCAACTTAGCTAGTCCACATGCTTGAGAATTAAATGAAAAATAATAGAAAAATCAACGTTAAGATTTTAGAAGTTAATAAATGAATGACATAAATTTTAAAGGTTAAATTTTACCCCATTTGCTTTAACAGTGAGAGACTTAAAAGATTACTTCTTACAAAGAACTTTCTCTGAAGGAACGTTCTGCTGAAACTCAAAATCATTCTTTCTTGTTCAGGAATCTTTTTAACATGAGCTAGTACACATAGGCCTTGTGAGCGGTGGGGCAAGAAGGAGAAGACAAGGTTCCCTCTGTTTCTGGGATTTTTAACCAGTTCAACGAATAGTGCTGGAAGTCACAATGCCTAGGTACTAGTCTTATGTGTACCTTCTTTGTGTTTACCTGTTGGTCAGTTCATGTATATCCCTATAGACGTACATATATTTATTAACAGGTACAGTAGGAACTTGTTAGTGAGCATTATTTGTCAGAGTCCCCACATTTACCAGGTTCAAAAAAAGCAAAAATTGTCATAAGATGTAAAGACCCATGAGTAAACTGATTATGAAATTAGTATTCACTCAAACATATCTTCTACATAATGTATGAGTCCGTGAAAAATAATACTGCAGGTGTAAAAACAAGGGAAAAGTATCCTAAGTGATTCCACAAACGTGTTAAAGACGGACATTTCCCAAACAAAATCTTAATGTTTATGAGACAATCTCATTTTGGGCGTTGACATCTAAGTGTATGAATTTTGGAGGCTGCTTCAGTTGGAATTCTTGCCTTATCATGTACTAACTCTGAATATTGGGTAGCAAACTTATTCTCTCTTGCCTTTAATTTTTGATCTGTACAATGGGAAGATGACAGTTCTTATTAAACACTGATTTTGTGAGGATGAAATAAGTTAATGCCTATAAATTATGTATAACAGTGCCTGATAACATACTTAATAAATGTTAGAGAAATTCAAATAATAACCAAAAAATAAAATTTTGCTTGAAGAAAAAATTGATAAGGGTGTGTCTTAAGAGAAAATGATTTAGGTATTAAAATATTAATTGAGGCTGCTAGGAAAATTGATGAAGCCCTTGAATGTTTTTGTAGTCATGAACCTTATAATGATGTTGCTGCAAAAGTCAAAAGTAAACTAAGTCATATATTTCTATCACTCAATCTGATGAAAATTGTACATTACAAAGGATCACTTATTTTCTAATAATTATTTACCACCTAATTTTTAAATATAAAAAGTACTTTTATAGTTCTTTTTCTAAGTCCCAAGCAAACTTGTTTTTACTCTTTTTTTTTTTCTTTTGAGACAGAGTTTTACTCTGTCACCCAGGCTGGAATGCAGTGGCGTGATCTTGGCTCAATGCAGCCTCTGCCTCCTGGGTCCAAGTGATTCTCCTGTCTCAGCCTCTCAAGTAGCCGAGATTACAGGCATGTGCCACCAGGCCTGGCTAACTTTATTTTATTTTATTTTATTTTTTTTATTTTTAGTAGAGATGGGGTTTTGCCATGTTGGCCAGGCTGGTCTTGAACTCCTGACTTCAGGTGATCCACCTTCCTTGGCCTCCCAAAGTGCTGGGATTTCAGGCATAAGCCACCGTACCCAGCCTTCACTCTTTATTATTGTTAGAGTAGGTAGTTAGGCAGACATGAGCAGGGCAGGAGAGGGCCGCCTCTACCCCACCAGGAATGTCAGGCAAGATCAGGTGATGGTCAGGTAGTTGCTCAACTCTCTGTCTAAAATAATAATTTTTTGCAGCCAATGCCAGGGAAAGGAGTCTCCCAGTAGAAAGAAAGTGCCTGAAGCTGGTAATCAGCAGCTTCCTGATAAGATCTCAGGATTTGGGAAAGTGGACTCAAGCATGCACACTAAGAGGCAAAATGGCAGAGTTTAACCGGTGTATGACCTTCCTCTGGGAACACTCGACTGGTAAAGGAAAAATGCCTGAAGTGAGCGTGTGTACAACTTTAGTAAACATACTGCTCATGTGGCCCCTTCCATGTGCTGGCAGGCCACTGTGCATACGGACAGCCCACCCCAAGGGAAGAATCAGAGTAAGAGAGATGCAACCCCCTGGATGCATGCCAATATACAAAACCCCAAGTAAAAAGTCAAACCATGCACTTGAATCTCCCAAGTTGCCACTTGGCCTCTTCAAAGTGTATATTACTTCCTTTCATTCCTGTTCTAAAACTTTTTAATTAACTTTCACTCCTGCTCTAAAACTTGCCTCAGTCTCTCACTGTGCCCTATGCCCCTCGGTCAAATTCCTTCTTCTGAGGAGGGAAGAATTGAGGTTGCTGCAGACCTGTTCACTGCTGCTAACATTGTGACATTTTAGTGTTAAGTAGATTCATTTTAACTGAGTTTTTCCTGTTACTTTTTATACTTAGAGATTCTTCAATATTTAATGTACATAAAGATGCATGTCCTGTTTGCCACAATGAATTCTGTGTGTATATGTAACCAACAAAAGTACAAAAACAGTATTTATTTCAGAAATAGAAATAAATTATCCATTTCATCAAAAAATGAGACTAAAGTTTGCAATAACTAACCATCAAGTAAACTAAGTATTTCAGCTAAAAAAATGCAATATTAATACAAATGTTTGAGCTCAATTCGTCATTTAGAGTGCCTCACTAACCCCCAAACCACATGTACAAACACATGTAATTAATACAGAAGGTCTTCATAAGCCAACCAGTGGTTACATTTTATAAAACAGAGACTGAACTGATGATATTGATTCATGAAAATGGAAGTATTCCTTTTAATGAAGCAAAAATAAGTAATTAAATAAGTTTTTAGTCACAATACATAAGGTTTGAAAAGAACTGCCATCACAACAGAGTTTTTCAATAGACAGAAAAGAAATGAATAGCAAGCAACCTGAACTCTTGACCCAATCATTTTCTACCTTTGGATGAATTATTAAATCTCATATCCCTGAAATCCAATGTCCTTATTCTCAAAACATATCATTTGAATATATTTCAAATGGCCGCTATATAAAATCTTGCCAAAGTGCTAGATTAATCCTACCTGGAATCAGAGAATCATTATATCCATTAAAATTCAAATGTGAAATTAATTCTGACTTGACTTGGCAGATTCAGCAAAACAATGAGTCTATCAGAAAGTACCAGTTAGACAACAGAGGATTCGAGAACTTTCTGTGATGCATTTGGAAAGCAAAGAAAGGCAGTAAAAAGTACCTCCTTCTTAAACAGGGGAGGGTTTGTTTTGTTTAACTTGGGTTAGGAAATAATTTAACATTTCTATTAATGTGTACTCTTTCATTCAACAATATTTATTAAGTTCCTATTATGCACCAGGCACTATTTTTTGTAGAAACGATATAAGATGAGTGAGTCAGAAATTATTCCTGACCTCTCCAATTCCAGTGAAGAAAATAAGCACTGACCAAGTAATAAACAATAAGTGTAGGGAGTGCTTCTAAAAGGGAAGGAAAAATACTGTAAGAAATTCCACTTTCAAGTATATTGGTATGTTGCTTTATAATTTATAAATAGATCTAAAGTTTTTCTTTAACTTGAGGCACACACACACACACACACACACACACACATACACACACACACACAGTCTGTAATGAAATTAAATCTTAAGTCCCTAACAGGGTCCTCTGATTTTAGAAATTAGAAAGTTTGTGCTACTTTTACCTGAACATCTAATGTCACTACCTACAATACCAGCGCATTCTGACATATTGCCTTTATCATTTCACCAATGAGTGTACCATCAAATTGTATTCATTCATTCCTTTCTTTATTCTTTTATTCTAAACTCTTTAATCACTTTGTCTTTCTAATTATCACACATATATGGAACAACCACTGTGCTCAGCACTAAGAAGAGAGAAGGGATTAAGCAAAATGTAAATATAAAACAGGAGGAAGAAGCTAACTTTATAGTAGATATTGCCATGAAGTAAATGTAATGAGTAGTACTGTCCCCTTCCCTCTACAAATGTTGTGTTAAGAGTCAAGAAACCAAAGCACTGTTAAGAAAAATACTCAACAACGAACAGGACATTCGAAAAATAGGAGGACTACTTAAAACCATACCGCTAACCTCAACCTCCCTCACCATTAGCAGCCTAGCCCTCACGGGAATACCTTTCCTCTCAGGTTTCTACTCCAAAGACCTTATCATCGAAACCGCAAACACGTCCTATATCAACACCTGAGCCCTGTCTATTACTCTTATCGCCACCTCCCTAACAAGCGCCTACAGCACTCGAATAATGCTGACCGAACGAAAAATCCTTGGCTACACACAACTACGCAAAAGACCCAACACTGTGGGCCCCTACGGTCTACTACAACCCTTTGCCGACGCCCTAAAACTATTCACCAAAGAGCCCCTAAAACCTTCCACATCGACCATCACCCTTTATATCATCTCCCCCGCCCTAGCCCTCACCATCGCTCTCCTATTATGAGCCCCCCTCCCCATACCCAACCCCCTAATTAATCTTAATTTAGGTCTCCTATTCATCCTAGCTACATCCAGCCTAGCCGTCTACTCCATCCTGAACTTGACAAAATTTTAAACAGGCATCTTGACTACAGGCTCCTGTTTTTTCTTTCCTTAGAGTATTTATTTTAAGAAAACTTGTAAACCCTTTCTTTGCCCTTTTGAGAAGTGTATCTTCTGTCGCCCAGAAATGTCTTTCTCAAAGACCTAGGAGTCATCCATTTGAAATGTAATCATCAAGAAAGATAGAACCCTGTCTCAGTCCCTGTGGAAATATAACAGCCTAACTTTGCTAAGCACCAACTAGCAAACACAAATGGCCCAATCACCTGGACTGATATCTTAATGTTCTCCATTAGCTCATACCAGCATTAAGAATCTCCCTGCCTTTCGTTTCAGCACAGTTGGATTCAAACTTTCTCCCTTATTGCAAAAGTCTCTCCTATTGCAACAGTCATGAATAATGTCTTCCTTACTGGTTTAACCGGTCCAGTGCATTTTTTCTTTTACAATATTTAATTATTACATACTAATGTCCACAGTGGACACACTGTAACTGTTTCAAAGAACAGTATTACCGGGTCGTAATAATCTAAAATGTTGAACATTATATAGACCAGAAATACTGAAAGCTAGACAAGTCAAGTGACTTCTCCAAGGTCTTGGGTAAATGAAGGAACAGGACAGAGAACACAAGTTTCATATCCTTTGATTTACCTAGTTTCCTTGTCACGATGACATGTGGGTCTTATTCAGGAATACACCAGGGAAGTAAAGACAATATATCTTGTTGATGGCCCCAGGTATTGTTCCAAAGTATGCCTTCAGGGCAAGTAAATTCCCAGTTGAACGTTGTACTCTTTCTCTTCTATACATGGCAGTCTAAATACTTTCTAGGTGAAAGTTATATCACATATCGGATAATGTTCTTCTAAATTAGGTAACTATCTCTCTACCTGTGTGTTTGTGTGTGTGTGTAGAAGGGGGCTTGAAACCAGGCATTTTTTTGTTAAACACTGCTCTGCCACTTAAGAGTCAGGTAGACTTGGGCAAGTTGCTTATCAACTTTAATATTCAGTTCTTTCTTCTATAAAATGGTGATAAAACCTACTGTGTAAGGTCACATTGAATATTAATATAATGTAAGATGTCTTGCTAGTGTCTGCCAAACAACAGTTGGTAAATTAATGTAAGCTATAATTAATAGTCTTAATAATAGCAAGACTTTAAGGAATAAAATTTTAGTCCTATATTATGCTAAAATTTATGCTTTCAGTTTTTATATATGTGTCATTTTATTTTAAATTTTATTTCATTATTAACACATCAGTTAATCTAATAGTAGAGGATGTTTATGTTTTGCTGGTGGTGGTTGTATTTTAGTCTAGGGCTTTTTTTTTTTAATCCCTAATGCCTAGTTTATTTCACTAATGGTACTCACTAGAAGAATAAAAGCTCAATAACAAAGGCAAGGTTTTTTATTGAAGTGAGTTTTTGTTGTTTAATCCTAAAGTATTCAATCTTCCTTTTTTCCCTTAAGAACGGTAGAAAGAAAATCGCTCAATGTGCCTAAAGAATTGGTACCCCCCAAAATACATTATCAAGTGTCTACTTAAGTTAAAACTATTGGCATTCCAGTATAAATAACCCATACCTCTAACACAATATAGAACATTCCCACCACCCCATAATGGTCCCTTATACTATCTCTCAGTATCTAGCCCTGACCCCTTTAGAGGCAACCACTATTACAATTTCTATCACCAGTTCTTAAAAATCATATAAACAAAGTAATACAGTATGCATTATAGTTTGCTTCCTTTTTTTCAATCAGCATGCTTTTGAGATTCATCAATATTGTTGCATGTATCAGTAGTCTGTTCCTTTTAATGCCAGGTGATATTACATTATATTGAAATATACCACAATTTGTTTATCCATTCAAATTGTGACATTTGGGTTGTTTCTAATATTTGGTTAGTATGAATAAGGTTGCTAGGGATACTTTCATATGTCTTTTTTATACATACAACTTTATACATTCTTTTTTCTCTTGAGTAAATATCTAGAAGTAAATTTGAAGATAACCATGGTCAGTAGGAAAAATGCCTCCTTAAAGATTCCCACACCTTAATCCTTTTCATATGTGAAGATGTTACATTACATGGAAAAAGTGAATTTGCAGATATGATTAAAAATAATGTATGAAAGAAAAGAGGGCCGTTGAAGCAAGAAGCTCCTGAAGTCTGCATGACAGTTGCCTTGAGTCTGGCTGAATAGAAGATGTACATGTTCGAGGAGAGATAGGGACATTATTCTGGATTATCTGGGTGGGCTCAATCTAGTAACATAAATCCTTAAAAGTGAAAAACAATTATTGGCTACAGTCAGAGAGAGAGAAAGAAAGATTTGACAATGGACTAGGATCAGAGAAAGCAACATTGCTGGCTTTGAAGCTGAAGGAAGTAGCCATGATCTAAGGAATTCAGGCAACCTCTAGGAACTGTAAAGGGCAGAGAAAGAGATTTTTCCCCTAGCATTACTTTGAGCTACCAAGTTCGTGGTAATTTATTACACTGGCAATGTAAAAGTAGTATAGTAACTTTCTAAGAAAATTCTAGACCAGTTTCTAAAGAGTTTGTATTATGTTATCCTCCTCAAGCAATGCATGCGATTTTTCACTTGCTTCACATTTTCACCAGCATTTGATATGGTCAATGGTGTCAATATTAGCTATTCTAAAGGTATGTAGTGTGTAATACTATCAGTTTCATTTGCATTTCCCTAATGATTAATGATGTTATTCAATGTTTTTGTCTGCTTATTGGCACATTTTTATATTTATTTATTTATTTATTTATTTATTTATTTTTTTGACAAAGATGGTTTTTATTTGGAACCTGATTTGAGTGACAATAAAACAAGCAAACAAATTTTTAAAACTGTGACAATTGAAATTAGATCATGTAATGGATATTTCATGATATTAAAGAATTACTACAATATTTTAGGCATGATAGACATTGATAGACCGCTAGCAAGACTAATAAAGAAAAAAAGAGAGAAGAATCAAATAGACGCAATAAAAAATGATAAAGGGGATATCACCACCAATCCCACAGAAATACAAACTACCATCAGAGAATACTACAAACACCTCTGTGCAAATAAACTAGAAAATCTAGAAGAAATGGATAAATTCCTCGACACATACACCCTCCCAAGACTAAACCGGGAAGAAGTTGAATCTCTGAATAGACCAATAACAGGATCTGAAATTGTGGCAATAATCAACAGCTTACCAACCAAAAAGAGTCCAGGACCGGATGGATTCACACCCGAATTCTACCAGAGGTACAAGGAGGAACTGGCACCATTCCTTCTGAAACTATTCCAATCAATAGAAAAAGAGGGAATCCGCCCTAACTCATTTTATGAGGCCAGCATCATCCTGATACCAAAGCCGGGCAGAGACACAACCAAAAAAGAGAACTTTAGACCAATATCCTTGATGAACATTGATGCAAAAATCCTCAATAAAATATTGGCAAACCGAATCCAGCAGCACATCAAAAAGCTTATCCACCATGATCAAGTGGGCTTCATCCCTGGGATGCAAGGCTGGTTCAATATACGCAAATCAATAAATGTAATCCAGCATATAAACAGAACCAAAGACAAAAACCACATGATTATCTCAATAGATGCAGAAAAGGCCTTTGACAAAATTCAACAACGCTTCATGCTAAAAACTCTCAATAAATTAGGTGTTGATGGGACGTATCTCAAAATAATAAGAGCTATCTATGACAAACCCACAGCCAATATCATACTGAATGGGCAAAAACTGGAAGCATTCCCTTTGAAAACTGGCACAAGACAGGGATGCCCTCTCTCACCACTCCTATTCAACATGGTGTTGGAAGTTCTGGCTAGGGCAATTAGGCAGGAGAAGGAAATAAAGGGTATTCAACTAGGAAAAGAGGAAGTCAAATTGTCTCTGTATGCAGACGACATGATTGTATATCTAGAAAACCCCATTGTCTCAGCCCAAAATCTCCTTAAGCTGATAAGCAACTTCAGCAAAGTCTCAGGATACAGAATCAATGTACAAAAATCACAAGCATTCTTATACACCAATAACAGACAAACAGAGAGCCAAATTATGAGTGAACTCCCATTCACAATTTCTTCAAAGAGAATAAAATACTTAGGAATCCACCTTACAAAGGATGTGAAGGACCTCTTCAAGGAGAACTACAAACCACTGCTCAAGGAAATAAAAGAGGATACAAACAAATGGAAGAACATTCCATGCTCATGGGTAGGAAGAATCAATATCGTGAAAATGGCCATACTGCCCAAGGTAATTTATAGATTCAATGCCATCCCCATCAAGCTACCAATGACTTTCTTCACAGAATTGGAAAAAACTACTTTAAAGTTCATATGGAACCAAAAAAGAGCCCCGCATCACCAAGTCAATCCTAAGCCAAAAGAACAAAGCTGGAGGCATCACGCTACCTGACTTCAAACTATACTACAAGGCTACAGTCACCAAAACAGCATGGTACTGGTACCAAAACAGAGATATTGATCAATGGAACAGAACAGAGCCCTCAGAAATAACGCCGCATATCTACAACTATCTGATCTTTGACAAACCTGAGAAAAACAAGCAATGGGGAAAGGATTCCCTATTTAATAAATGGTGCTGGGAAAACTGGCTAGCCATATGTAGAAAGCTGAAACTGGATCCCTTCCTTACACCTTATACAAAAATTAATTCAAGATGGATTAAAGACTTAAATCCTAAAACCATAAAAACCCTAGAAGAAAACCTAGGCATTACCATTCAGGACATAGGAATGGGCAAGCACTTCATGTCTAAAACACCAAAAGCAATGGCAACAAAAGCCAAAATTGACAAATGGGATCTAATTAAACTCAAGAGCTTCTGCACAGCAAAAGAAACTACCATCAGAGGGAACAGGCAACCCACAAAATGGGAGAAAATTTTCGCAACCTACTCATCTGACAAAGGGCTAATATCCAGAATCTACAATGAACTCAAACAAATTTATGAGAAAAAGACAAACAACCCCATCAAAAAGCGGGCAAAGGACATGAACAGACACTTCTCAAAAGAAGACATTTATGCAGCCAAAAGACACATGAAAAAATGCTCATCATCACTGGCCATCAGAGAAATGCAAATCAAAACCACAATGAGATACCATCTCACACCAGTTAGAATGGCGATCATTAAAAAGTCAGGAAACAACAGGTGCTGGAGAGGATATGGAGAAATAGGAACATTTTTACACTGTTGGTGGGACTGTGAAGTAGTTCAACCATTGTGGAAGTCAGTGTGGCAATTCCTCAGGGATCTAGAACTAGAAATACCATTTGACCCAGCCATCCCATTACTGAGTATATACCCAAAGGACTATAAATCATGCTGCTATAAAGACACATGCACACGTATGTTTATTGCGGCACTATTCACAATAGCAAAGACTTGGAACCAACCCAAATGTCCAACAATGATAGACTGGATTAAGAAAATGTGGCACATATACACCATGGAATACTATGCAGCCATAAAAAAGGATGAGTTCATGTCCTTTGTAGGGACATGAATGAAATTGGAAATCATCATTCTCAGTAAACTATTGCAAGGACAAAAAACCAAACACCGCATGTTCTCACTCATAGATGGGAATTGAACAATGAGAACACATGGACACAGGAAGGGGAACATCACCCTCTGGGGACTGTTGTGGGGTGGGGGGAGGGGGGAGGGATAGCATTAGGAGATATACCTAATGCTAAATGACGAGTTAATGGGTGCAGCACACCAGCATGGCACATGTATACATATGTAACTAACCTGCACATTGTGCACATGTACCCTAAAACTTAAAGTATAATAATAAGAAGAAGAAGAAAAAAAAATTTTTAGTAGAGACGGAGTTTCACCATGCTGGCCAGGCTGGTCTTGAACTCCTGACCTCAAGTGATCCGCCCTCCTTGGCCTCCCAAATTGCTGAGATTACAGGCATGAGCCACCATGCTGGAACCTGTACACAAATTTTAAGAGTACAACTTAGTGAATGGTGATTTTTTTTTACGTGTACATGTACACAGCTGTGAAACCACTAGCGCTATCAAGATCTAGACTATTTCCAGCTCCTCCAGAAGGTTCCTTTGTAGCACTCTTTAAAAACATAAGAACAATACCACTATTGTCACATTTTTAATGTATTTATTGGGAAATTCTAAAATGAACTTTGAAAATGCTTGTTCAAAGTTTTGCTCATTTTAAAAATGTTTTTACTTTAATTATTGAGAGGAAAGTTGTTTGTAAGTAAATCTTTTGTAAGATATATATATTGCAATTATTTCCTGTCAGAATGTGGCTTGCCTATCCAGTTGTTTTTTTTTTTTTCTTTTTTTTTTTTTTTGAGACGGAGTCTTGCTCTGTCGCCAGGCTGGAGTGCTGTGGTGCAATCTCTGCTCACTGCAACCTCGGTCTTCTGGGTTCAAGTGATTCCCCTGCCTCAGACTTCCAAGTAGCTGGGACTACAGGCATGTGCCACCAATGCCCAGCTAATTTTTTCGTATTTTAGTAGAGACGGGGTTTCACCATGTTGGCCAGGATGGTCTCCATCTCCTGACCTCGTGATCCACCCGCTTTGACCTCCCAAAGTGCTGGGATTACAGGCGTGAGCCACCATGCCTGGCCACCTATCCAGTTTTTTAGTTTTTCTTTTGATTAGCAAAAGTTTTAAATTTTGACAATATATATTTTATTAAGCTTTTACTTTTATAATTAGTGCCTTCTGGATCTTGTATAAGAAATCGCTGTCTATTCCAAGGTAATGAAGATGTTCTCTTCTATTTTCTTTTAGAAAAAGCTATATAGGTCAGGCACGGTGGGTCACACCTGTAATCACAACACTTTGGGAGCCTGAGACATGTGGATCACCTGAGGTCACAAGTTAGAGACCATCCTGGCTAACATGGTGAAACTCCGTCTCTACTAAAAATACAAAACATTAGCCAGGCATGATGGCAGGCGCTTGTAATTCCAGCTACTCTGGAGGCTGAGGTAGGATAATCACTTGAACCCAAGAGGCAGTGGTTGCAGTGAGCCGAGATGGCACCATTGCACTCCAGCCTGGGCAACAAGAGAGAAACACCGTTTCAAAAGAAAAAAAAAAAAAAAGGAAAGAAGAAAGGAAAAGCTATATAAAATATGTTTTAAGTTTTATTCCTAGGACTATGATCAATCTTGAATTAATTTTACTGTATGGAATGCGGTAAAGGTCAGTGTTTACTCTCATCCCCCCACCCCAACATATATTTAGTTGTGCTCAGCTCCATTTGTTGAGAAGTTTTCAATTTTTCATTGGATTACTTTGGCATCTTAGTTCAAAATCAATTGACAATAAATATGTAGACATACTTCTGGATTATTGATTTTATTCATTTATTCATTTATTTATCTTTATGCCAGTACCGTAGACTTAATTATCATAACTTAATAAATGAAATAAAGAAGTGTAAGTTCTTTAACTTTGTTCTTCTTTTTCATGATTCTTTAGTCATACTTTTTTCTTTAAATTTCTATATATATTTTAGAGTCAGCTTGTCAGTTTCTACAAAAAAAAGTCCTCTGAGATTCTGACTGAGATTATGCTGAATATACAGATCAACTGGGGGGAAAATCACATCTACACAATATTTTGTATTCCTATCCATGAACATAGTTAATCTGATTAGCAAAGTTATCCAATAATTTCTCTCAGCTACGTTTTATTGTTTTCAGTGCAACAGTCTTGTACGATGTCATTAGATTCATTTCTATTTATTTTTCATGATATTGTAAATAGTAATTTTTTGTTTCAGTTTTTTATTGCTTTTATGTAGAATTGTAGTTAATATTTACCTTTGACCCTCTATCCTATAACCTTGCTAAACAAACACATTAGTTCTATTGGTAGTTTTGCTGATACTGAAGGGTTTTTACACACATGTTGTCTCTGAATATTGAGTTTTACTTTTTTCCTTATTTGTATCTTTTATTTATTTTTCTTGCATTATAGCAATGGCTAAGGCCATTAAGTAAATGATGAACAGAAATGATATAAGAAACTCTTGATTTGTTCATTCTCTCACATGAGAAGCACTTAATGTTACACCATTAAGCCTGGCATTAATTGTAAGGTTTTTTGGTTTTTTTTTAAATTATAGATGACCTTCTCAGCTTGAAGAAGTCTTCTATTTCGAATTAGCAAAAATATTTATTATAAAGTAGCATTAAAACATGTCAATTTTTTCCTGCATTTATTGTGACAACCTTAATATTTTCCTGTTTCCTTCTGCTACTGTGGTATCTTACATCGATTAATTTTCTTATGTTAACCAATATTTCATCCCTGAATAACTATCAGGTCATGATGTATTCTGTCTTTATTGGTTTCGTTAGCTTATATATTACCTTAAAATTAATTTTGAGATGTATTCCATATTCTACTTTATGATAGAGTTTATGTAAAATTGGCATTATTTTTATCTTTAAATAGTTCATGAAATTAACGAGGAAGATCATTTAGACTTGGAATTTCCCTAGTGAGAAAAATTATAATTATCAGTTTTCTTTAGTTTCTATTTCTCCATTGATGCCCTTATTTGTACTCAGGTATTTATGATTATGATTTCTCATAATATTTATGACTTCTTTAAATCCTTTAACATGTTGGTGATAGCTATTTTAAAATCTTTGTTCACTAATTCCATTATTGTTATTACTTCTGGGTGTGTTTCTTTTGGTTGATTTTCATTCTGGTATGGGCCTCAGTTTTTCTGCTTCTTGGAATTTTTGATTGAAAGCTATCCTGTTGATTGTCTGCCTTTTGTCTTATTTCTTAATGAAGGTTTGAGTTTTGTTTTTTTAACCTGTTAATTTACTTGAGTATAAGCTTGATACTTTCAAGACTTATTTTTCAGTTTTGTTAGCATGCGTCTAGAGTAACATTACTCTCATGCTAAATTAGTTCAACTTCAAAGGCATTTCCTTTCTGAGTCTCTACTTAATGTGTAGGGTGTTCAAAGTGCTTTCTCCATTAAGGTCTCCCAGCCCTATGCAAGCTTTGATAGTTCAGCCTACAGTGCTCTGGAATTGTCCCCTACCCCCAGGAATAACTATTTCATTTTTGTTCTTCGCCCAGCCATATAGAGTGTCCCTGTACATGTGCATCTCTGTATTCAGTGAGAGACTCAAGGGAATTACTAGGTAGATTGCAGACATTTCTTCCTTTAACAGATCTCTTCCTCTTTGATATTTTGTCCTGCAAATTCTAGCTGATTCTCTCTCCTTAGCTTAGGAAGACCACTGGGCTTAATTTTGATTGCCACTTCCTGTTCCTTACCAGTCTAGAAGGTGATGCCTATAGAAAGCTAGGGTAACCACAGAGCTAACCTTCATTCTCTATCTTCTTTCAGATGCCACAGTAATGTGCTGTCTGTTGTCTAGCATCTGAAAAGTTATTTCATATACTTTTATTTTTAAAAAGCTAGAGAGCTAATTTAGTATCAGTTACTTTGCCATTTCTGGGAGTGGAAGTTGATACTGATACTCATAGTTCCTTTTTAATAAAAATAACTATCATTTGATTTGCCAAAGCTGATTTATACAGTATCAAAATATCTGTAGGGAAGTGACAAGCTCCAATCTAGTGTTTTTCTACTTTGTCTACATAACTGCACAACTACTCAAATTTCATTTGCAACATTTTATTTGAATGTATGACACTATGCAGACATAGAGCATGCACTTCTGATACGTTGGACATTTATAAGCTCCTGGTAAAAACAAAGCAAACATACTTTTCCCCTTTCTGATATTTTAAGTGAACACTATTTCTTTTGTAAGTTGTGTTAACTTTGAGAGGGTATGATTTTTCTTCTTTCTTTCAGTCTCTAATCAATGTTGAGTTGCTGTCACCTGTAAAGCAACTAAACATGTTCAGATGCAGTCACACACTGTGAACTCAATGAGATGGGTTAGGGATAACAGTATTTCCATGATGCTTCTTCATGTTCACTTGAGAGCTTGTTACATTTCCATCTCTAACCACGTTGGCTGAATAAGATTTAATTCAAAACATTTTTGCTCTTATTTTTTAAGCAAATTTAAGATTCTGTTTACTTATGTGTGCTCACTGGAGGTCATGCTGAAAAACGAGGCTCTGAGTATGCTGGGGAGACCATAAAATATGAAATGGTAATAGTCAAGCTTATAATCTATTATTCTTTTTACATAAAATAGTGCAACCCAGCATGTTCATTGAATTGAAGAGTATAAACAACTTGCATAATGCCAAAAGAATGCTCTTTCAACTAAGAATTTATCACCAGAATGCCTGTTACATGTAATGTTTGCTTTAGAATTAAACATAAGAATAAGCACAATATCATATTTAGCTGATTCTTCATCTTAAAAGACATTTAAAATAATAGGTGGCTCATAAGAAGGAAAAAAATACAAGATTTTATGTAGTTTCATAAGCGTTTCCTGAATGTTAATATATTCATGGATGTCTGAAAACAACTAGATACTATGAACTATTTCTATTATGTTAATTTCTTCCAAAGAATATCTTATTATATTGCTATAAAGCATACAATTTACTTATCTGTTTAGTGTATTATTTTCTCTCTCTCTCTCTCTGTCTCTCAATTTTTAGGGCACACTAGCATATAGCCTTTAAAGCTCCTTACTCCTCATATATTTATTTCTGAACTGGTGTTTATCATATCATTTCTGCTTCTCAGTACTACTGCATTACCCTTAGTTCTATTTAGGTTGCCCAAAGTAAAAAGCAATTCACAGATGATTTTATGTAGGAAAAAAAAGAAATGAATGTATATCATTAATTTTTACTTTCAGTAGCACTAGATATTCTGTGATTGGGGAAAGTAAGATAAATCAGAGGTTTATTGACTTTCAGAGTCCTGGATATAATATTATAGTTAAAAGCATAACTCTTGATGTTATATAGACTTAAATTATTTGTTTACAGTACTTACATAGTATGGGACTATGGACATATTATTTATGTGAAATTCCTCTCGGCTATAAAGCTGAAATGCTGAATGCTGCAGCAACATGAGGACACGGATTTTGGTTAATTTTCTATTTTCCACACCCAGCTGAGTGCCCGATGTATAGGTGGCACTCAATCAGTACCTACTGAATGAATAAGCGAGTCTATAGAATGAAAAGAATAAAAAATCGGTTCATGTGAATGTTAAGAAAATTAAGCAGGATAGCTTTTCTCGATACATTCATTCTGAAGGCCCAGTACTGGATGCACATTCATAAATGGCAGTTACACATTTGCAATGACTTTTTCCTGTCTGAATGAACAGTGAATATTTCCAGACTTAGTTTGCAGCTACCAATTTCCAAAATCAATGTTGATTTGGCGAGGAAAAAACATAACATTATCGGATATCATGTTGAGAAAAATCATGGTCAATTGGCTTATTTTTCACTTTTTAAAAAATGTTATAATCTGGCATATTTAGATGTACCCTTTTGTAAGAATACCACTAAATTTGAACTTTGGACCTATGACTTTAGATTCATCAGGTACAGGTATCTATCAAAAACAATATCAGAATAGGTTACTTAACTCAGAAAGTTGGTGCAAAAACAATTGTGGTTTGTGCAGTTACTTTTGCACCAACCTAATAAAACCATCCCAAAAGTATTGAATGGCCATGCCTTATTGTCATTTGGAATAACATCAGCATTGTGTTTACTACACAGGTGAAAAACTCAATTACACTTAGAACAAAAGACAAAGCATGATTTTTTTTTCTGGAATAAATTCACAGCCTGTACTTACCAAAGAATTGGTAAAATTATTTTATTTTTGATATATAATAATTGTACATATTTATGGAGTACATGTGATTTTTGAAAAATGCATAGAGTAAATAATAATGATAAATCAAGCTAACTGGAATATCCATTACCTCAAATATTTATCACGTGTTTAGAACATTACAAATATTTTCTTCTAGCTATTTTAAAACTTACAATAAACCTACATTCACCCTACATGATTTTGAACACCAGAATTTATTCTTCTAACTGTATTTTTGTACCTGTTAAATAACTTCTCTTTATTCTATCTCCCTCCTACCCTTCCCAGCCTAAAGTCATCACCATTCTACTCCCTACCTCTATGAGATCCACTTTTTAACTCCCACATGAGTGAGAATATGTAATATTTGTCTTTTCATTCCTGGCTTGTTTCACTTAACATACTGTCCTCAAGTTTTATTCATGTTTCTACAAACGACAAGACGGTATTCTTTTTTATGGCTAAATAATAGTCTGTATGTACATTTTCTTTATTCATCTGTTGATGGAGACAAATTAATTCCATATCTTAGCCATTGTGAACAGTGCTACAATAAACAAGAGAGTGGAAATATCTCTTTGATATGCTAATTTTCTTTCTGTCACACATATACCCAGCAATGAGAGGACTGGATCATATGATTGTTCTATTTTTAGTTTTCTGAAGAACCTACATACTGTTTTCCAAAATGGCTGTACTAATTTATATTTCCAAGAGTGTACCAGAGTATCCCTTACTTTGCATCCTTGCTGGCATCTGTTATTTTTAGTCTTTTTGATAACAGCCATTTTACCTGGGGTGAGACAATATCGCATTGTGGTTTTGATGAGCATTTCCCAGATCATTAGAGTTGTTGAGCATTTTTCATAAATCTATTGGCTATTTGTATGCTTTTGATAAATGTCTGTTTAGATCATTTTGCCATCTTTTAATAGAATTGTTTTCTTAACTGTTTTTGAGTTCCTTATATGTTTTGACTATTCATCTCCTGTTGGATAAAGAGCTTGCAAATATTATCCTCCATTTTGTAGGCTCTTTACTCTGTTAATGGTTTTCTTTGCTACACAAAAACATTTTAGACTGATATAATCCCATTTGTATATCTGTTTTTGCGTTTTTGCTCTGTCACATAGGCTTTTAAAATTCTTCCTTTTTCTTTTTTGTTTTGTCTGACTGGGTTATTTCAAAAGACCTAACTTCAAATTCAGAAATTCTTTTTTCTCTGCTTGACCACATCTATTGTTGAAGCTCTTGAATGTGTTTGTTATTTTACGCATTGAATTATTCATTTTAATGATTTCTCTTTGGGTTTTTAAAATTATAAAATTGACAAAAGGATTACTTTGTTGAAATTCTCATTCAGATTATGAATATTTTTTCCTGATTTATTTGTATTGTTTATCCGTGTTCTCTTCTATCTCACTGAGTTTTCTTATCATTTTTAAACTTGTTTTCAGGCATTTCATTTCATGAATTCATTCTCTTTGGATAATTATTGTGGTCCTTTGGAGATATGTTTCCTTGCTATTTCATGCTTCTTTTGTTCTTACATTGATATCTACACATTTGGTGTAATGGTCACTTCTAATTTTATGGATTAGCTTTTGTAGGGCAAAATAGATGTATATATAATGTCAGTTACGTGGAGTACTTTTGGCTTGAGTTCTGGGTAGGCATTCTAGTGTAGATTCCATATAATTACCTTTAATCAGTGTCAGCAGTGTATGTAAGTTTCTTAGTGGCTAAGTGGCAGTGGTTTGTGAAAGCTGTGATGTGGCTTTGATGGGCATAGGGGTACCAAGCAGGCCCCCCCTTAGTCCCTTAGCTGGTAGATGCTGTCATTAATTGCAGCAGAGGCATTCACTGGTTGGGTCAGTCTTTGGGCCCCAGGTGGAGTATGTGGGTGCCAGCAGTGGTGGTGGTAGTCTGGGTGTACCAGTCCTGGGGCCCCAGGGCAGGGCAGGGTACACAAGCACTGGCAGGCCAGACATTGCACTCTCTGAGCCCTGGAGTGGGTTATGTATGCATCAATAGTGTTAGTGGTGGGATGGACACACAGGCAGTTTCCCAGGCCCCCAGGCAGGTTGCACACGTGTTGGCTGTGTCCATATCTGGGCAGACGGACTGGGCCCAGTGTTCCTAGGCTGGGTGCTCAGGTATGTGGTGGCCAGCTGCTGGAGGAGGTGGGGTTGCTGCTGGTCCTGGTGGCCGTGGGCAGCGAGTCTTTAGGTCCTGAAGAGCGCATCCTTTATTTCTCTGTATCTTGGGGCACCTCCCTAATGTGTTGGACTGCGGTTCCCTGGGATCTAGCATAGCTACACTGGCTCAGGTGCTAGTGTCACAGCTATACCACTGGGTCTAGTTGGCATGTGATGCTGTAGCCCTCTGGATGGATGTGGGTGGATATTGGTAGGGCCCCAGGGATGTGGAGATATAAGGGCTATTGAGCCCCAGGGGAGGGTGTAGTATGGTGTTGGATCAGCTCTCAAAATGGTGTTGACATACACCATCTTGCATCTCATTGGTGGGACTGAGCACAGATTCCCTCTAAAACAATGCAGGTGTGTGGACTCTGGGAAGCTTCCTATGTTAGACTTGGTGCCAGTGAGGGTCGAGGGACTCTCCTGTAGCTAAGACTATAGGCATCTGTGGTGGGAATGTGGACTGCTAGGCATCTCTTGTTCATCTTTCCCCACAATGGGGCGTCCCTCCTGGCTCAGAGCTGATCTGGCCAGCTGTTCTGCTTTGCTCTCTATGCTGTCATCTCGGGCTTCTGTGCCTCAAAAGTTCCCTGTGGCTTCCCTGCTAGATTAGCGTTATCCCCTAGACTCCGTTCAACGTGTGGTTATCTACTTGCTGTTATAGTCCTTCTTTGTGGAGGAGGCCAGTACTGGGTGTCTCTAGTCAGCCATCTTGATTATGTCTACCTTGGTGAAATTCTTGACTGTATATGGGTCAGGAAATGACTGTCCTGGAGCAGAAGAATTCAGAACATCTTCTCTTTCATTTCCCTTTTTCCCTAATCCTCTTTTCCTAAGTCCTAAACCAAGCAGCTCCAAGGGAAATGAAATAGAAAAATTTAACAGGGGAATGCTTCATATTTTTCTCACACTGGCTTCCCCAAAACAATACTATAATTGCTTGTTCGAAGTTCTCTTCTTTTTCAAAGAAGAATTCTTTATTTCTGGGTCAGGATAAAGTCAATCTACATACCAAAAAAATGGAGAACCAAAGAGAAAACTGAGATCTGGACATTGAGAAAAAGTTTGGGAGAATAAAGATGAGAATCTGAAACTTCTAGAGTGAAAGAGAAGTGGGTGATAGGAAAAAGATGAAATTTTAATGTGCTTTCCTGTACGTATGTTCATATAACTTTCAGAGATTTTGCAAATGCAGGTATTAAGGATATTAATAGTTCATATATATATATTTGACAAGGCCTCAAAATTTGACCCTTTATTCCCTAAGATTTATAAAGAAATACTTTTTTTAAAAGTCAGAATCTTTGGTATTAATGGTAAAGGTTTTTCAGCGACTGTCTTCAATGACTTATTGTTCGGTATTTAATTATTGAGTCTGCCTGGGCTCTGAAATCTCAGAAAGTACACTGCCGGAAACCAAAGGTGTTTCCTTTTTTCTAATTTAAATGTTGCATTTTCTTTTCTCACTCTAGCTTCTGCTTACGGATGGTTTTTTTGTCTTACTGTATTATATTTCTCTAATCTGCCCTTTTTGCCTAGGTGTGGAAAGATGGTTGTCATAAAAGCCTATCTTTTTAACAGAATAAGTTCCTAGGAGAGCTTAATTTTTAAAAGATTTCTCAATGTGCACAATTTTTAAGCTCTATGGCTGTTCATTTGCCATGTTAAACAACGTCCTTTCTATTGGAACAATTTGGTTGTATTTTATCTTGTTTTGTTTTTCTTTTCTTTTTTTTTTGAGATGGAGTCTCACTCTGTCACCCAGGCTGGAGTGTAGTGGTGCCATATCGGCTAATTGCAACCTCTGCCCCACTGCCAGGTTGAAGTGATTCTCCTGCCTCATCCTCCCAAATAGCTGGGATTACAAGTGCCTGCCACCACGCACGGCTACATTTTGTATTTTTTTCTAGTAGAGATGGGGTTTCACCATTTTGACCAGGCTGGTCTTGAACTCCTGACCTCGTGATCCACACGCCTTGGCCTCCCAAAGTGCTGGGATTACAGGCGTGAGCCACCCATCCAGCCTCATTTTTCTTTTCATTAGTGCTTCTCACTTTAGTGGGTATCAGAATTACCTAAAACATTTGTTATAACCCAGATGACTGGACCTCACCTTTAGAGTTCCTGATTCAGTAAATGTGGGGTAATGCCCCAAAATTTGCATTTCTATAGAGATCCCAGGAGATGCTAATGCCACTGAGTGGACATGATTGTGTATGTTAAATAAGCCCGAGGCTGATGAACTCATTACTCAAGTAATGACTCAATATCCAGGCTTTCCAAGAAAACCCTGAAAATTTGGGCAGTTATGTTCAGTGGGAAGAAATGAGCATCTCAGTGATAGAAAACTAAATTAACCTTTATTCTTCCGGAAGTATAACTCTCCATACTATAGCCAAGCAATGGCTCAGGCGGTCCTCTTCAACGATCATCTCTGAAGAGGAAAGGGCCCTTTAGGAGTTAACTCCGTGCCTCAGAGCAAAAAAGTAAAGATGGCACTAAGACGCCAAGCTTAATATTCAGACTAATATGGATCTATTAATCATTCATTTTTTTAACCCCTCTTTGAATCTAACTATTGTTATCAGCCTCTTATCTATCTCTGGAAGTAAAAAATTTCATCTATTCATTGTTCATTCATATGAAGTATTATATTCTTTTACTTGTTCTAAAGTGTGTTGCAAGAGGCAGAAGTCTCATTTAACCCCACCAGAAGCACATTTTCATAGAAATCGTTTTCTATTTATGTCTTCTATTAGCTAAGCGGACTCATGGCAGTCTGGAAGTACTGCTATATACCAGCATTTCATTACATTTATAGAAGGTCATAAACCTGAGTAGTTTGCATCTTTTTATAATCGTAATCTATCACAATACCCTCTCCATTCCCTGTTATTCACCAAATAAGTAGCAGTAATACTGCATTAAACTGAAGGTGGCACAATTTTGTAGCTCACATTTGTATCTGTATAAACCAGCCTGCAAATATTTTCCTCAACTGAGCCTTCTCTCTGACTCTGAAATGGAGAGTAAGTTAAGATGGTTGTGGGTGGAGGTTAGAATAAAGCAACCTCAATACAGAGGAAGCACTTTTGTTGTAATCTGAAACAACTAATTCTGTTATTATGTAGAATATCAGTAATGATCAGTCCTTAAATATTTCTCATATTTCATATTTCACTCAATTACATTTCTGGGGGAATCACTGAATCATATTAGCACATGAGCATCATGTGAGAATAACACAGTATCCCAGTTTTACTTTGCATCTCAAAATGCTTGACAAAGACCATGTTCTGAAGTTCTAAAAATCATGTGAAGGATAATAAGGATAATGTGAGCAGCTTAAGGCTGAGGCGCATTAAACACAGCTGTATATAGTCCTCAAGGCTGTGGGATACAAACAATCTAAAATATGGTGTGAGGTGGATGACCGATACCCTTTGAAGTGTAGTCAGGAATCGCACCTGTGAAGGGCAGGGAAGCAAGACTGGCAAAGGACAAGTTGTGCTGCCTTGTTAAGGTTGTAACACAGACCTTAAAGGATCCCAGGAGGAGCTCAGGAGCTGAGATAGTTCTTCAGAGTCGTCTTTGAGAACAAGACTTTTATAACCCTCCTTTGATAGTCATTGGATGCAGGCTGCCCCCGGGTAAGAAGTGTGATATTAGCAAGACAGCTTCCTTCAGAGAAGACAATTCCTGATTCTCAGACAGGTGCTTAGCAGGAGCCAGAACTCCTAGCAGGCAGGAGAATGGTGTTCCGGTGCTGAGGTGAGGGATATGGGTGGACCAGCACACCGTGTCCACTTTAGGGCAGGGATTAGCAAATGGTGTCCTACAGCCTGTTTTTGTACACCCTGTAAGCTAAAAATAGTTTTGAAAATAAATCAAAATGGTAACATATTTACCTAGGACTTTGCATCATCTCATGCACTATTCTAAATATGTGCATGCATCCACATACTTTATCTTTAAACAGTCCTGGACAGGTATTATTACTGATTTCACAGATGAGAACACCAAAGCTTCCAGGTAAATTAGCTAAGAAATCAAAGACCACACAGCCACTGGGTAGTTCAGCTGAAATTCATGCCCAGGGTCTAACCAGATGTAGCCTGGTTGTCAAACAAAGTTCTCCAGCACTGTGAGAGTAGTATAGGAGTGCCAAATGAGTGATGCACTTGAGAATTCCTGCTGAGTTCCCAGAAGGGAAGATCCCTGTGTTTCAGAGAAGCAAGAAAAGGCTTTGTGGGAGAATGAGGCCACATTTCTACCATGATGATAAGTAACATTAACTGAACTACAAGGAATCCCAGTGTTATTCTTCTTATTAGTAGACTCTTTCGATTACAGAAACTTATACTCAATGATCATCTTTTAAATGTCATCAATAAAATATTTGTGAAAATTTGCTCTCTCTCAATTCATAATTAACTACATATCAGTTTTGATTTTCCCTCTTGGCCTACAAATACAAAATTATTTACTATCTGAACCTTTACAGAAAATCTTGTCAATCCCTGCTCCAGGGGATTCAGTGGGAAGCTGAGTTTTTAATCATCCTAGGTCACCCTACTATAATAAAAAATCCTGCAACCATCAGTGTCTCATGTCCCAATTTGATAGAACGCTTGAAGCTCCAGTGAAAGCAGCAGCAACATCACACTAAAGGAGAAATGGCCTCCTACATCAACCAGAGAGGTGTTGCTGTCATTTCCTACCCTGTGCAAACAAGAACTTGAGATTTGTCCTCTTTCTCATTGTTAAGAGTATCATTGGACCTAGGGATTCAGGAAGCATGCAGCTGCATTAGAAACTTTTGTGAAACCCCATCATAAGCACAACATTCTTCAAAGGCAATAATATTTGGTGAAATAAGTAAGATATAAAGTTGTATGTGCAGTGTGATATCAAGTATACAATCACAAGTCTTCGCTTTTCTAAATTTTCATATTTTTCTTTAATTTCAAAATTTATTTTAATCCAGATTCACATTAAAGTATAGTTGCTTATGCCACTAACTCAGAATGTTATAATCACTACACTGGAATCTCTCAGGTAGACTAGGAATCTGATTTTCTGCCCCACCTCCATGCCTGTGCAAAAGGCACACTGTACTTTAGTGGATGCCCAGTGAATGCCAACTGGGACACCATAGAACCTCCACTGGCTTTTCTGAGATGTGGTCTCTGAAACCGTATTCAAATTGATTTAATGAAAGACCCTTTCATGAATTAAACTCTGTAAGCATTATCAAACTCTCCTGTCATTATGAGGGTGTCATAATTCCCTAATAAAGCATTGACTCATCCGTCCAACACTATGGAATATCACAAAAGTTATTATAAGACACTTTAAAAAATTAATATGTGTGTATGTGTGTGTGAGATAGAAGAGAGAAAGAGAGATGCAGAGAGAATCCTGTTCATCTGTTCATGCTTGGCCCTGCAAACTATTGTAAACTTGGCCCAAATTGTTGACACCAAGGCATTCAGACATTTAGAATTTTTCACTATTCTCCTTTCCTTTATACCACAGTACAGTAAAGGATCTTCTCTGAGATATCTAAAAGATGTTTTTTTTTTCTGTTTGAAAACGAAAGCTCTATTTTATTTGTCACGGTTTAAGAAAAGGAGTATTGGATTCCCTCTGCAATACATGCCAGGCCTACTAAACAACTGATGAAAATATTCACATCTTGGTATTGATTGTCATTATTATTATTACTGTTATTATTATTGCTATAACGCTATTGGTAGAATGTAAAGAAAAATTGGAAATGCAGAGTAAGATAAGCCTTTACTTTCACATTGTGATAACATGCTCTGTTATAAGCAAGAGACTGATATTGATGGTGAGCAATAAACAACCATTACTAAAGAAATCATAAACTAAAGAAACTCCTTAGTTTCTTACTTGAACCTAGTTTGGGCATAATTATAGTAATTTGTACATAATCTTCATCTCAGTAAGTAAGCTGTGTTACAATAATTCAAGTAAAAGAAATTTAATGGATTGCCATTTGTGCTCTAAGTGTTCATATTTGTTTACCTGCTAAGATTAAGATTTTAATGTATTTGATATATTAAAGACATGGTGATTTTCAAATTGCTCTCTCGCAAATATGCAGAAGATATTAAAACTCATACTGAAGTAAATAACCACCGGTGAGCTTGCTGTGACAGCCATAACACATTGGCACCTTTTTCTCAAGCACTTGGTGTTCTTTTATAATCTTGCCTTTGCTTCTACTTTTTATTTTACATTTTTGTTGAGAGAAGGGGATATCTTTTTCTAAAATCTTTTTAGTCAGTCATCACTCAAGATGCAGCAAAACATTACCTGTTTGGTGAGGTTTCTTCTGCTTCTCCAAACAGACCTCTTTGTTCCCATAATATCTTATACATGCCTCCATTAAAAAACAAAACTGTCAATGTTATTATGTCATGATTTAAAATATAATTGTATGCATACATGTGAATTTATATGTAATCCAATTACTCATTATAAAAATTATTGTAGATGTGCTGTATAGATACAGATAATACTTCAGCACAAAAAAAGTAACACAGATGAGGAATGGGAAGACGGCTCAGCAAGCGTTAAGTGTATCTGATGTGGCTGAGGTTAAATGACTGTAGATTGAATATATCAAAATAATTCACGTAACTAGTGTTAGTTTAAGAGTGAGGGGAGCAAGGATGAATTTGTGATACTTGTTATAAAACTTCGCAGAGTCCTTTCAATGAGAATAAAGTAATTCCTCAGAAAATTAGAGGTTTTTATTTTACCTGGAAGTCATGTTTCCACTATGTAGTCATAAAAAAACAGGTAGAATATGTAAAGGACAGGGTCAAACACTACTCTTGCATTCCAATAATCGACGTGACTAAGCCACCATCCACAGTGCAGTCCAAAAGTACAACTTACACTTAGCCTGAGTAGTTGGGGGTAAGATGAGAAAAAAATGAATCCTAAGAATGGCATAGCAAGGAAGTGAAGATGAGAAGAGGGAAATGAATATAAAACTGGAAGGGTACTATATGTTCCAGGTATTGCGATGGCCACTTTTTATCAAATTAACTTATTTTGTATCCATACAAACTCTGAAAGGTGACTTACTTTAATTTTTAAATTGAGAAAATGAGAGCCTAAAAATTTCAAAAAATTTGTTTAAAGTAATACAGTAAGTGAGTATCAGAGCTACAGTAGAACTCAGCAATGTAGAGATTGATAATTTATTTTAATCAGAGTCAGCCATTTTCAGAAAATATCAGAAGCCAGACTTCATTAGTTTCCTGAGTTTTAAAGATAGAAAAATTTAGATTATGGTACAACAATAGTACTTTACTTAGAATCCAAACACATAGGTAAACTGTCTCTGAATTACAACTTGAAGTTTGGTGTCTATATGATTTCATCAACTTAACATCAAATTTGTATAGACTATAGGCAAGGATTTAGTTAATAAAGTAAATATACATTACAGAGAAAGATTAGAAAGAGTATATTTCCTAATTTAGTTTTGAGTGCTTTATTAATATAAATATTGCTAAATCCACTCATTTCATTAAATAAAATGGCTTTATTTTTAATATAATTTTTGTATTTAGAGCAAAAATATTCAAAACAGCTGTAGTTTCTTCATCTTTAAATAGGATTGATGATGCTATTTATCTATCCTTTGTTAGATATCAATGTAACAAACATTTCACGTGTTCTAATAAAAAACCAGTGTATTAATGCTGTGCCATTGCTATCTCCAAACAATTAGATTGTCAATTTTCCTGTGCACTTTCTGTATTTATTGAATTACATGTTAAATAAGTTGTTGTCAAGCAATGATTTTAAGCAACAGCACAGGGGCCTCCCCCTGCTAAGACGTGACAGCTGGCATGATGTAGTAATTGGGAAAAGAGTTGAACTTAATGATCAATGACCTCTTTGAGCAAAATGAAAAATCCATGAGCATAAAAGCACTATGGAGCTCTGGACAAAATTATCAAGAAAACTGAAGCCAATATTGAAATGTTGCAAGGATGTGCTGCCAGATCTAACAACCTTCCTCTGTAAGACACACATACACCCATAGACACACGCATTCACACACAGTGTGTCATTCTCTTAGGTCATGAAGTTTAAAGCAAAAATGCACGTGAATTTGTAATATATAAAGGACAGAAACTGGGCCTTTATTGTTTCTGCATTTAAATTCAATTTTTACAGATTTAGAACAATGAGAATCACGATTTTGAAACTCCGAATTATCCAATGTATTCACCATACAAAATTTTGTATGTCTCCAAGTCAGGAGGCAAATTCTCGAAATTGAGAGTGAATTATTAAAGATACATGCAGATCTAAATATAGCCATTTTGGTACAACAAGAAGATACATCTGATTTTGGAAATATATTTTATAAGAAGACGTATTTAGAATACTTTCTTCAAACATTCTTCAGTGCCACAAACCAAATATTTAAACTCTACTTAAAAATATTAAGCTTCAATATTGGTCTTATGGTACTCTGCGAATTATTATTGTCCTGAACAAATGAAAATTTTTCTCCGAAGTGGAATATCATATTTTAAAAAGAATAAAAAAAATCAGACTTAATTATAAAAGCATTGATGGTAACAAATATTTAATGCAAAAATCTTTATTTTCCTGTCTTTCTAAGGTACTTAAATTGTGCATTGCCTAGACAGTTGTGGATGATACATCTGTAACTTATAGAATAAGCATGTTTATAGCATAAAAAAAGAGCTAATGTGAGATGTAATGAAATTTAACGGATGAAACCTTCCATTAAATTTTGTTTATAAAGTGTTGTCCTAGATCTGATAGTAAACTCTTATAGAAACCATTTTTAGAACAGCAGAAATATGACAGGAGAAAAGTGCAATAGAGTGTGCCTAATTCATTCCAATTCACAGAGTAATGCATTTCAATTCACACAGTGATGCATTCTAGTCTCCAACATGAGAATCCAATCTAGCTGATGCTTAGTAGAGTTGAAACAAACTCACAGCACCAGAAAACTGACAATGTCTATTTTGCTAAATAGAGAAATACTTTAAATATTTTTTTTCAGTTTTTTCTGAGCTTGGCTATGCCTTATTTACCAAACTATACATTATGACAATAGACCTATGCCACTCACAATATAAGACAATAGTCTTTGATGTTTGAAGTCTTCACCTATTTTCAGAGTAATTAAAGCTGCCTAAGAGGCAGCTTCCGATGCTCATTTGATTTTTTTAAAACAGGTTTGAAAGCCTAGATATTGTCAAATGTTCTAACTTCTGAAAACCAGTTGAGTGTTTACCATGAACAACTGGCTTACTGGTATTGGAAGCCTCTTCTGGAAATATACTGTGACATACAATTTCAGTTTTTAAACGTCATCATAAATCTTAATGATGTTAAGTATTAAATCTTCAGATTCACTGTGTTAAGTATTAAGTCTTCAGATTCACTGTTTATTTTCTATATTTTCTTGATACATATTAATTTTGCATTAATTTTCAGATTATTACTAGGAATTATTTCCCACAAAAATTCCTATTTTTCAGGTTAAAAATCTAAATAGATAAAGGACATTAATAAATTGGCTGATAACTTACTGGGAGTTAGAAAAAAATCTGAATGTACATGATTCTGGTACAGGCAAATTAGCTTATATATTTCCTTGAGAGAGAAAAATAGAAGAAAAAAATACAAGAAACTACACTAAGGAAAGCTTCATAAAATCCGCTGAAGGGGCAAGGTGGGGTCTGGCATCAGTCCTGATGTTCATCTTTGCAATGAAGGAGACAAAACTGGGTCAAAGGAAAGGGAGATAAAGACTTCAAGATTTAAATATTTCTACCATTTTTCCTTGAAAGCTAATTTATTTTGCCTGGAGACTGGAGGGGACATGTGAACCTCTGATTCATTTCGTCCTTTGTCACATGAAAAGTCACGATGAAAAGAACAGCAAAGTCTCTTAGGCATATAGCTATACAATACCACTCAGAACATTTCACTCAAAAAACAACATTGACTTAGCCATCAACCCATCACAGGCATCACCTCCATTTTACAGATTGGGTCATTTCAAGTGAAAATGGTTAACTGACCTTTCACCCAAGAAATTTCAGCTGAGCTGGGGATTAGTTTAAATTGAAGCACGTGGATCATCTGAGGTTGGGAGTTCGAGACCAGCCTGACAAACATAGAGAAACCCATCTCTACTAAAAGTACAAAAAATTAGCCAGGCATGGTGGTACATGCCTGTAACCTCAGCTACTCGGGAGGCTGAGGTAGGAGAATCACTTGAACCCGGGAGGCAGAGGTTGCAGTAAGCTGAGATCATGCCATTGCACTCCAGCCTGGGCAAGAAGAGTGAAACTACGTCTCAAACAAACAAACAAACAAACAAAACAAAACAAAAAGAAATTGAAGCACAGTGAATGTGCCTCGCAAATGGCTAATTTGAAGGCTATATTTTCTCTGGATTATAAACTAGGCATTAAAATAGTAGAAACTCTTCAGAAATTTAATTAGAGTAACGTATCTTGCTCATTAAATTACATGCATTCAAGACACAATGTCATTTTCAGCCAATCTTCCCAACTTACAATCTTCTAAGTAATTATAGCGTATTTTATAATTAAAATGCCAATTTGATGTTAAACTCTTGTATTGTGTCAACAGTAGACTAAACTAAGTGGTACAACTTCTACTTTAATGAAGAGAAGGGTTATTTTATGTTCATTCAGCAAACATGTATTGAGTAGTTACAATGTATCACGCAACATGCAAAATACTGGAAGTAGACACATAAGTAAGATAAAAACTCTGACCTCACAGTCTTCCAGAAGAGATGGACAACCAAAGCAACACTGATAGAACAATGTGTCAAGGACAATAATAGAAATACACTCAAGGAGGAATAGGTGTATAATGTAATGAACCTAACTCAGCAAAAAAAAAAAAAGAGCTTGAGCTGTCATACGATTGTGACTTAGAAAATATGAGCAACTATTCACTCATGCATTCCACTATGATGTAATAGCCACCTACAGAGTTTAGAAACTGATATGTTTGCAGATATATGATAGTGAGAAAAAACACATTACTTTCCCTCATGAAGCTCATACAATAGTGAAGAAGATAATAAATATTATGAAAATAAGTGTATAAGATGAGGAATTAAGATCGAATATCCTTTGATCTTGACAAAAGAGATAAAGCCCAACAAACAACTATTTTAGATAGAGATCAGGGAAGTCTACTCTGAAATACTGATATTTAAGCACATATCAAAAGGAGTAGACGAATTAGTGATGCCAATGTGTGTGAGAAGAGAGTATTAGGCAGAAATAGCAACAAATGCGAAAAACCCTGTGATATAAATGAGCTTGGCATATTTTGGAGAGCACTATGACACGACTATACTATAAATAGGAGTGAGGTATAATGCTCAGTAAACCACAGGATTTTTTTTTTATACTGTATTGTTTTTATTTGCATTATTTGTATTGTTGTATTTTTATTTTTAAATTGTTTTGTATATTTTTCTGAATATTTTCTGAACTTTTTTTTTCTTTTTATTATTATTATTATTATTATTATTATACTTTAGGCTCTATGGTACAGGATTTTTGAACAGGAGAATAACATGATCTTGTTTTGTATAAACACAGCTTCCTGTGGACTTGTCTCAATCCACAAAAATGTACCACAACAAAATTTATTGTTCAGCAGTCTACATGGTTTAGTAATTGTTGCCTAGGCTGTAGACACATGATAGCCATGTCTTAAATCCTCTATGCAAAGTGAGTAGGGTGACTTCAATATGAATATTAATTATGCCCATGCTTCCAGTCTGTGGAATGAAACCTTTAGGGGGAACTTAAGAGTTGTTTTTAAAATCCTAGAAATAAAAATGTGAACTATTATTTTTCTGTAGCCAGAATAATCTAGCAATGAGGAACAACACGGGCTTACAGTTGGATGGATTCAGATTTTCTTTCAGGCTTTCTCAGGTAAAAGTTGAGGTACCTTAGTCAAGTGTCTTTTGTAACTTTTAGTTTTCTCATATCTCAAATGAGGATAATGAAGGTTTGAGAGGATTAATTCACACCAGCAGTATAAAATTTAGTACACGGTATAGTCTAGCATATAGTAAATGTGCACTTTATATGATGATTGTTACTACGTATAAAATGAATGCATTCTTCCTATAGATCTCTCCAACTATTCAAACATATGTCATGATGCAGGTCCTCTTATCCAACAAATATTTAATGTAAATACACTCTGTGCCTATCACAGTACAAAGCACAGTGGGAAATAAGACATAGTTCTAGTCCCAGGGAGCTCAGAGATAATTAGATTATAATAACTACTTTGGTAACAATAAGCATAGTGTGATATAGAACATAAATAAGAGGCACCTAATTAAGACTGTTGAGAAAAAAATTCCTGGAGAAAGTCCTGTAGCATGACTAGAATATGGTCCGGTTAAGGGTGGAGAGGAAGAAGAAGAAGAAAAGACTTGTGGCAGGCAGGGAAACAGCAATGACCAAAAAAAAAAAAAAAAAAAATACTGAAAATATATTATGTACTGAGAAGCTGAATATAATTTAGTTGACCCAATAAACATATAAATTGAAGAACTGTGATTAAAAATGCAAATCCTTTTGTGATATGTAGTATATAAATGTGGCCACCATCAATTTCTTCCATCTCTGAATGTGTATGGTACTCTACCATTAAAACGTGAAATTGATTTCCCCCTACTTGAATCTCCACACACCCTCAGACTTTCCTTGAGGAATAGAGCATGGTAAAAGTGGCACTGTGCCGATTAAGCATAAGCACATCTGGCAGCTTCCACTTTCACCCTGGGGAAGTCAACTGACATATAAACCCAACTATTGAGACCACTATACTGTGATAAAAGCCTGTGGAAAGGCCATGTGGAATATTACACATAGAGGGGTCTTCTCATACTTTGTAGCCCAGTCAGCCTGCTGACAAATGAGAAACCACCAAAGATACCACATGGAACAGGAGAACCATCCCACTGAGCCCTGCCCAATTTCCTGAACCACAGAATCATGAGAAGAAATAAATCATCATTAAATTTTAGGAAAGCTTTTGGGTGGTTTGTTCCACAGCTGTATGTAAGTAAAATGGAAATTGCTGTCTACAAGTGAAGTGCTGTTAGGACAACATGCGGAACATATTAAACTAACTTTGAAACTGAGAAGTAGGTGTGAGGAGATTGTTAGTGGAGGCTAGAAGTGCAGTGTGCTATTGGAGGATTCAGAGTAAAAAACACCTGTGTTATGTACAGTGAAGACTTTGATGACACCATTGCTTGAAATAATGTGTAATATAGAAAATTATGGATATAGATAATTGAATGAGTCATTTGGCCTCTTTTAGCAGCCAATAATAAGGTTTTGAAAGAGAAAGATGAACTAAGAGGGTAAATGTTCAGTTTTCAAGTAAATTTAGACAAATTATTTCCAACTCAGAACTTGCTAGGTTAGAAAATAAAACTCTTTTATTCTGAGGCTTTCCAGAGAGCAGAAGTTTCTAAAAGGTAGAGCCAGTCTTCAGGTAAAGATCAAATAAAGGTTGTGGTTGTAAGATGCTTTGTTAAGATCTCTGAAAAAATTTAAACTGGTGTCATACACTCCGTCAGTTAGACAAATAAACAAAAGATGTCAAGAATCTTAAAGGAATTATGTCACAGCACCCTGATTTACACCCCAAAGGAGAGAAGCACTTGTCACAAAGATATATGTACATATGGTTTTTGCCTAATGGTGTCAACCTCAGGAAGATTCATAGGAGATCCATATTTTCAAGAGAAGAGTATTGTTAAAAGCAGCAACAGCTTAGACTAAAAGAGAAAGAGGCAATTCAAAATAAAGAGAACACTAGGACCTCAGGATCCCATCCATTCAAAAGCAGGAATCAGGCTAAAAAAAGATATTCAGCTGCAAACACAATTCATTATTTATTTTAATAAAAGATGGAAGGCTCAGAGGGCAAACCAATAGCCTATTGCTATAGAGCTATTCCCAGGGAGAAAACTGCTGTGCCCTAATCAAGGAAATTTCCCAAGCCTCAGAGCAAAGTGAACAGACACATTGTGTGCAGCTGATTTCTTGACTGCTATGGATCAGCAACTGCCATGTGATCACATTATCTGTTTGAACAAGGAGTTTCTATCATAGTTATCTTTTCCCTCTCCCACCATTATATGTTGGGTATATAAGAGGGCAAATAACTTATCTTTTAATGCATAAGCCTCTGTGCCCAAGATTCTGCACCAGAGGAGCTACACCTCACGAATTGCAACAAGAAGCCTCATCCATGTGTGGACTTTAGACAACTTTAAGATTATGACTTAATAGGGTGAGAATTTTGAAGGTGGCGGTGAACGTATTTTGCATGTAGGAGGGATATAAATTATTGTGGCCAGATACATTTAAAAATGTACACTATCAATGTTGGTCTTGTTTATATGTGATATGCTCTGACCATCAAGAGATGGAGACTATATTTTTATTCCTTGAAACAGTGTGCGATAGAATGCAGAAGCAGACCTATTTATATTTAAGTCCCAATCTTAGACTTTAAGAAGCCCAGCAGCTTGCACTATTTTTTTTTAGATGGAGTCTCTCTCTCTCTCACCAGGCTGGAGTGCAGTGGTGTGATCTCGGCTCACTACAACCTCCGCCTCCTGGGTTCAAGCGATTCTCCTGCCTCAGCCTCCCAAGTAGCTGGGACTACAGGCACTTGCCACCATGCCCGGCTTTTTTTTTTTTTTTTTTTTTTTTTTTTTGTATTTTTAGTAGGGACAGGGTTTCATCGTGTTAGCCAGGATGGTCTCAATCTCCTGACCTCATGATCCACCCGCCTCAGCCTCCCAAAGTTCTAGGATTACAGGTGTGAGCCACCGTGCACGGCCAGCTTCCACTTTTGTTCTGCAGACGCAATAACCCTGAGTTTAAAACTCTGTGAAAAATTCCAAGTTAGACATGTGAGGAAAGTCGCTAAAGAGACAAGAGAGAAATCTTGACATGCAGTTGAGACCTTTGTGGCTCTCCCAGCCTAGCTCAGCTGCTAGCTAAAACCAGTTGAGTGAGTGACCCCACCAACAGCTTGTGAAGCAGAACTGCCCATCAAAGCCACAACCAAGTTCTGACCTAGAAAATTGTTATGCATAATAAAATTGTGTTGTTTTAAAGTACTATGTTTTAAGGAATTGTTATTTAGCCACAGATAACTAAAATTAATTTTACAGATGTGAAGATTATTCACAGTAGCTTTGTGTTTTTATGGATTTTCTCTCCTAAAGGATATAACCAAAATTACAAAAAGCTTTCATTTTAAAAAAGGCACCCTTTATACTGGTCTAAAATTGGAAATGGCCCAAGTGTTAACAGAAGAATGGATAAAGAAATTGTGGTATATCTGTACAATATGATACTACATGCAATGTAACAACTGGTGCTACACTGAGCAACATGAATGAATCTCACAGACACAGCCATGAGTGAAGGAAGCTGGATATAAAGCACTATATTTTAATCATTTTATTCAATCATGTTAGAAAGTAGAATAGTGATTTCCCCTAGAATGTAGAGTATTTACCGGGAAGAGTCATTAGGGAAACTTTTAGGATGTGGAAATATTTTATTTCTTCCTCTGAATTGTAGAATTAATGTTTGCGAATTATCCAGTATGTTAAAACTGATTTATAAAAAATTGTTTTAAACATCAAAACACTTACAAACAAAAACACATAAAAGCATTCCTACACTTGAAAATTACTACGAGGCAACTTGAGATCACAGAGTTTAGGTGGTTTGCCCAAACTCTATACTGCTAGAAGGTAATGAAAGTGGTTCTAGTGCTTTTTCTCTCATTCTCAAATATTTGTTGAAAGTCCAGTAGGGCCTATAATATGCAAATTTTCTTTTGGTTATTTTACTGTATTTTCTTGAAAGAGAGACCTTAGATCAGATTTTGAAGTTCCTAAAATTTAGGGGTCTCCAATAAATACCGAGGAAACGTGGGCGTTAGTAAGTTACAGAAGCTTTAGAGAAGGCAACTCCAGAATGTCGTAAGAATCCATGAGCGAGCTCAGAAAGTATATTTTGTCGGAACTAGTACTTGTATGGACCACACCTTATAGAGAAGCTGTGCTTCTATTGCACAGGACAATACCAATGGCAAAAGCCAGAAAATCACCTTGAATATTACCATGTTAGCAGACCTTTTTTATGACCTGACATTTTAGCGGGACCATCTAAATGTTGTGCATATTAGAGAGAGCATATCCATGATAGGCTGAACTGATTTTAGTTCACAAGAGGTTCCATTTGTTTTTATTGAGGTTAATGGATCTGTGAATACAGATCCATTAACCCCAGAATTTTTAAATGTTAAATCAGCAGCTTTAAATAAATGTTAACATGAGACACCAATTACTGATACTGTAATACCAAATAGAGGGTGAGATTTGGAGCATTGCCTAGGAAGAATATGTTAAAAATTCTGAACTTCTTTATTAGCAAGATAAAAATGATGTAAAGATATTAATATTTTGTTGGGTCAAAGCCAATAAATTATTTCCCCTTTAAAAGATACATTTAGCAAATAGCTGCATAGTCTCTATAAGATTTTATGTTTCTAAACTTTCAAAGGGTTATGGTTATTGTTATTAATGTTGCCATTACCACCCTTGCAATGCCATTGCTACATTAAGGAATTGATTTACTCAGATCTTATGGCTGTAATTACCACACGCACTCTTGAAACAGTGCATTGTAAGGATACATGTAGCTCCTTGCTAGGATAGTGATTCTGCACAGTGCTGCATGGAGGCTGGCATTGAGATATATTTTGCTCTATTTTAAATTATTTTGTATAAATATTAGCAGAACTAATATATAACCTTTGCTTTTTGTGATCAAAATTTCATTATAGTTAAGGGAATTTAATTCAATTCAATATGCACTTGCTGGACACTTCTTATGAACCTAGCCCTATTCTGAAGTAACACTTCTGGTCTCTCGGGGAATTCCCAGCATTTGGAACCAAGCCATCCTGGCTCACATTCCAGCTCTGTGTAATTGCTGAAAGGTTGTTTAATTTCTTGATGCCCCAATTTCTTCATTCATTAAATTGGCATAATACTATTTATTGCATGGAGTTTTACTGAGATAGTGAAAATATAACTGTTAAGACTATATGTACCACATAAGTAATGCTTCATAAGTGATAGGTATCATTTAAGCAACGTGCTTTCTTTAGAAAATACCATAAAATTTGAGTACCAGACAAGAATGAAAAACGACAGGAAACAACTTTATAATATTTATGTCTAGGGTATTAGCATAGTCAATGCCCTGTCTTCTACAACAATACTTTCTTTGTCAAGACATTTTAATTTTCCCAATATCATTGTATACTAAGACAATTTCATTGTGTAAACGAGAATGTACCATATAGTTTTAGAATGATGGTGACTCAATGGTTCTAGGACTGCATAAATCCTAGTTATCATGTAATCTTTATGGTCTAATATATGGTTTATTTTGTGAATGGTGCATGTGTGTTCAAAAAGAACATATTCTTTGAATTTTGAGTAGAGATGCCTTTCAGTCCCTGCACACACACACATATATTTCAAATCTTAAATATCTACTTATGTATCTACTCTTACACAAATATATAATATTTAAATGTATTATTGTTCAGATATCTAATATATCTATTTTGTTTTACCTATTAGTTTTGTAACATGTTAAAATCTTGAACTACAATTATAGGTTTATGTATATTTCTCTTCAGTTCTGACAGTTGAAGATCTACATATTTTGAGGCAATATTGCTGGATGCATACAACTTCATACTGATGATAGCATATAATTCTTTTAGCCTTTTAACCAGAATATATCCTTCGTTGGCCATTTGAATTACTTTTCTTAAATCATATTCTGTCATGTGAGAGTGTTACTGTTTTCCATGGCTATATACTTAGCATATCTTTGTCCAATTTTTCTGTATCCTTTTGTTTTAAATATGTCTCTGCAGATATGTTGTTAGGAGATATATATATATATATATAAATATATATATAATCTGAGAGACCAAATATTTTATTTGTGGAGATTAATCTATTTGTATGTACAGTATTTCTGCTGATTTCAAACTAATCTCTTTATCCTAAACTATTGCTTTCTGGAAAAGTTCCTCGATTTGATCCTTCGACATACTAATTCATTTCTTAGTTGTGTCCCTTCAGCTAGATAGGTCAAGAATTGTATTTTTCATTATAATTATTATATTTCTCACATTCTTTGTATGGTGCATTTTTCTTGTTTCATATTATCTATCTTTATCCTTTTTATATATTCTCAGTCATCCATTTTAATAATTCTCAGTCATCCATTTTAATAATTATGTATCTTATATTGTTCGCTTTGATATCTTCTCTCACCTCTTTGTGCTTTTTAGGTGCCTGGTTATTTTGGTCTGGAAAGTCATGTTTCTCTGTGCCCATGGGCTACTCTATCTATCTCATAATACTATCTGGAAAGGGTGAGGCTCTCTAAACTGTATTTATTTTGGTGAACTTTTAAAAGGGGAAGGAGATGTGCTCCAGAGTGGAGAGAACTAGGCCCCTCACAACACACCTTGAGGCCTTCTATTTGCGGCCTCTCTACATGGTAACCTTTCTTCTTAGAGTTTTGTTTTTAAGCGCTAATGAAGAAGTGCTTTGAGAGAAGAGTCTCATTAGTTTTAATTTTGATGGGTCCTATTTTTTTCTACCAGCACAACTGAAAAGGGAGGGATAGATTAAAAAGAAAATAAGTTATATAGTAATTGTGATTCCTAAACCTTAGTCAAATCTTTATTCCATGAATGTCCCAAAGAAAATCTGCTACAATATGTCTTCTAAAAAAAAAAGATCCTAGAGTTCATCTACCATCCATCTACAGCATTTGTGACCACACACAGCTAGAGTTACTTGATTACATTATGGTTTGCATAAGCATATTGTTCTCATCATGCAAATTCAGTCTTGATTTTACCAAGAACAATATTTGTTACTTTTTATGTGGAAACTGAGTTACAAAACAGTTAGATGATATTAAAAAGTATCATGAACTATGCCAGAGGTTCCTTCGTGATTTTACACACTTGACTGGTGAATCCCAACTACACAGAAATATCAAGGCACTATATGGATGAGATGTGGGAAGGAATGTTTATATACTCATTCATTCATTCATGCATTCAATGATTCCCAAAACAGGTATTATTCTCTTGCTCTGTGCCAGTCTCTGTTCTAGAAATTGAAGACACTATGAAGAACATGATAAGATCCCTGCTCTCAAAACACACCTGTTCTTGTGAAGAAGACAAAGAGAAACAAGAGCAAAACAATGTGGCAAGCACATTAATAAGAAAGCACACACAGTAACACACACAGATATAGTTTGTACGACTCACTGAGGAGTCACAGAAATGACCAACAGCAGCTTACAAAAAGGATAAAATGTGAAGGGCATAACTCAAAAAATAAACATAAGGATGTTTTCTCAGCATTGTTATTAATAAACATAACTGCTAGAACCTGGAAATTAATGACAATGGGAAAGGGTGTTGAATTGATAGGGGATGGAAGATAATATTGTAAAGTCAAGTCCTAAACTAGACAAGTATTAATCCTCCAAGTCGTGCTTGAGTCAGAGAATAGTTAGATGAGATTCTGGAAGGGATTAGAAAGTTGTAAAAGACACCTATAAACATGCAACTCAAATAGATTTTAATTTTTCCACATTATCCTGACAGTCTATGGAAATGAAGCTACATATTAAAATATGAATATGCAAATTTAGCTGAAGATAAATTATGAAAAATACGAGAGAAGGCCAGGCGTGGTGGCTCACGTCTGTATTCCCAATACTTTGGGAGGCCACGGCAGGGGGATCACCTGAGGTCAGGAGTTTGAGACCAATGTGGCTCACATGGTGAAACCCCATCTCTACTAAAAATACAAAAATTAGCCAGGCATGGTGGCACATGCCTGTAATCCCAGATACTCGGGAGGCTGAGGCAGGAGAATCACTCGAACCCGGGAGAGAGAGGTTGCAGTGAGCCGAGATTGCACCACTGCATTCCAGCCTGGGCAACAGAGTGAGACTCCATCTCAAGAAAAAACAAAAAACAAAACTGAAAGAAAAAATAAAAAAAAGATCAATACTTTCTCCTTATTCGAGAAGATGGTAAATACTTTTTCTTTATTTGGGAAAAATAAGGAGACCTTTTCTGTTTAAAGAAGCAAATTGTCCTACACTGAATATACAAATAAACTAGTTACCTAATTAACTACCATGCAGCAAGAAAAAGAAACGACCCACCACAGAAGGCACACCTCTCCTTATGCATGTAAAAGCTGGAAGGGGAAAGAGGATTGGGCAGAGGAAACCATGTAGAAATTCAGAATTTCAAGGACAAATGACCAGTATCAGGAAAAATACTGTATAACAAACTTTCTGTAGCTACAGACTTTGATATTGAACTAGAGAGCTAAGAGTTTTTGTGAGGAACTTATTTCATGGTTCTAGTCTGATTTCTCTGTGAGATAAGTCCTTGGAAAAATGTGTCCAGAGCAGAAAGATGGGGAAATACAATTGTGCAGTAAGTTACAGAAACCTCGGTTATCAGTGGTTTCAGCGTTCATTGTCTCCTTAACTAGAAGTCTGATGGTGGGCATTGTCATGGGTTGGTTCAGCAGCTTTACAATGTCAGAGTACAGGATTAGCAGCTCTGGAATTCTGTTTTTACTTTTGTTCTTTTCTATGGTAGCAAGATGCCTGCCCCAACTCCAGATGAATATTCTCACAGCCGTGTTCAAAGCTAGGAAGCACAAGAGTAGCCAGGACAAGGCAAGTATACGTCTTTCATCAAGAAGGACACTAGTTTTTGCCTGATTTCTGGTTGACTTAATCGGAACGGGTACTCCTGACCATGCTCAAACTGAAGGAAAGGCTGGTAAAGTGAGTAACTTGCATTTACAAGTTCATAGGTGAAAAGTAGGCAAGAGAAAGAGAGACTGGGGATTATATTTGGGAACCAGTCAAAAGCACGTATCACAGGAGAGGGTGAGAAGTATAATAACTCTTATCATTCACTGATCAATACGGATATGATTTAGTGTGTGTGTGTGTGTTTTTTTTTTTGTAGACAAGGTCTCGCCCTGTCACCCAGAGTGAAGTGCGGTGGCTAGATCACGGCTTACTGCAGCCTCAACCTCCCAGGCTCAGGTGATCCTCTTACCTGTGAGTAGCTGGGACTACAGACTCATGCTGCTACAAACAGCTAATTTTTATTTATTTATTTATTTATTTATTTTAGAGACAGGGTTTCACTGTGTTGCCCAGGCTGGTCTTGAAAGCCTGGGCTCAAGGTATCCTTCCGCCTCGGTCTCCCAAAGCGCTGGGGTTACAAGCATGAGCCACCACGCCTGGCCTATAAAAAAAAACCTTGTTTTCCTTTGATGTATTTATTAAACACTTACCATGGGCTAGGCATTCTGTTAGAAGCGAAGAATATAATCATGAGGAAAAACAGCCATAAGGCTTGTGGACCTGAGGCAAACAGGGTTCACGGAAGGAACTGAAAGAAGGGCAAATCAATGGAATTATAGGAGGCAATTCCATCTCAATACATTGGAAACATATGACATAATCTGCCCTTAATTGACTTGCAGCACGCCTCTATCCTCTTTCCTGACCATTCTCCATTCAATCCCTTAAACTGTCAAGCCTGTTCCTTCCTTGGAGAATAATGCATTAACTGCTCTCCCTGTCTGGAACCTGACTCCTTTGCAAGGCTAGCTTCCTTTGGTTGTCCGTTCTCATCTCAAGGAGCAGCTACTGGAAGAAGCGTTGGCTGGCCCAAATCTAAGCTGATTCTTCCTGCTTTAGTCATCTTCTGTATTAAGTAACCAGTGCTATTTCCTTTATGACATCTATCACTATGGGAGATTAACTTTTCTTTTTAGTATTTTGCTCTTGCCTTCCTTTTTATGCTGTAAGTTTTGTCTTTAAGAGCAAAGATTTTGTTTTACTTATTGCAGTAAATATAAAGCCCAAAGTGTGGGCTAAAAAGATGAGCTGGATCAAGAACCTAGGCCATATTTAAGAATTTGGGTCTTCATTCTAAGATAAATAGGAAGTGTTTGAATTGTTTTATAGTCATATGATTGGATTTCTACAATTACCCTGTTTTGCAGTAGTTATTAATTTAAACATGTTATTCCTACACAGATAGTATATATCTCAGTACACATGTGTGCATATTTTTAACTAGGTTTCTAGTAACCTTGACTAAAATAATAATAATGATGATGATGCCTGAGCTGAGCTTGAAGTCTTACTGGTTAGATTATATTGCAATATTATTTCAACACCTAAAATGGCAGCACAACAGAATCATTTTTCAGTTTTTCTGAGAATTCAGAGTGCAATTTTAATAAGAGAAATCTGTAGCAACCAATAACCTATTCAAATGATAGCCTTATTTTACATCAAAATATTTATAGAATGACAAAAGTTACCATCAGTATGTCATCTTCAAATATACAAGATAGTGAAATATAATTTTTAAATGACTTAGAATTAAGCTCTGCATAAATTCAAGACCTTGGTATGACAAAATAGTTCAGATTCAGAGTGATAGAGGGCCATCTATTTACATAGATGGTAATTAATTTAGAGGGAGACCCTGAGTAACTAATCATGTTTACTTCTAGGTAGGCTGAGACCATTTTAACCTTTAATTTTATTTTAAAATTTCAGAAAATTAAGTCACTGAGCTAACGACACATTCTGCCCGCTTTTATTCCCCATATGTTTCATTTAGAGTCCACTGTTAAAACTCAGTGAAATTCATATCTATCTATATTGAGAAGCACTACACAACCGTAATCAAAAACATGAAGTCATAAAGTTAAAACCATTTAATCCTATTAAAGCCTCATTAAATCAAGGCAGTATTTATAGGATGGAACTTCATTCCCTTGTACACTAGCAAATCTGCAACCCGAGTCAATGTTCACGAATTAATTAGCAACTGCACTTAGGGCAGGTGTTTGACTGACATTTCCCTTCATCTCCTCCCACAAGGTTACACGCTGTACAGTCATGCAATTCCTTGACATTAATCCTTAACCCCACCAGAATGTTTGTTTACTTTGCTGAATAAGAACAAGAGCATGAGCTACAAAACAAATACGTAGAATGCAGAGGGGTGCATTTTTGAGATAATATTTCTTGTATTAAAAGATAATACGAAGAAGGGAAGCTTTGCATGGCCATGTCTGCTATCTGTGTTTAGAAAAAAAAAAAAATCCTCATTTTGGAGGACAGAGATAACTTTTTGAATAGTTTTCACAAACGCATCAGCTAAAGCTTCAAGTAAAAAAATGATAGAATTTTAAAGCTTGAGAGACTTGAAATATTATTTGGCCCAAAGCCTTCATTTTTCAGTTGGAGAAACTGAGCCATAGGAAATTTTTTATATCGCCTAAGGTACCTAGCCCATAAAGTCAGGCCAAGTCTAAAACTCCTAATTCAACTAGACTAGACTGTATTTATACTCTTTTTTTTCCTAGCTATTGCTATTCTTCTAAAATAAACCAAGAATTTGACACATGACATTTGTTATTTATGACTTTCTTGGCAGTGATGATAAAAACACGTTTAGGTCTTGAATGGCATGTGAATAATATCCTCTTCAAAATACTGACAGTGGTCAAGACATAACTTCAAGTTCAGGTTGATGGGCTTTTAACTATCATGTCATCCAAAGCAGCTGAATGAGTAAGATACTTTTATAAGCTTCTATGGGTCATGCATAAGCATTTAGTTTTAATTTTTCTTGGCTGAGTTAGCTTTCATTTGTCTCTTCAAACAATGGTTCCTTAATATAGCAGAATAGTTTTGTTGACAATTGAGGTCAGAGACCAAAGGTATATTATTACCCTATCAAGTACAGTACTCCAAATGGCTGTGCAACATGCTGCAGTCGAATTAGGACTTCCAGAACTGCAACTGATATATTGGTTAACTGGATATTCCCTTTGTTCTGCAGACACTTTGCACAAACATTGACATGAAGCAAGGACTCAAATTTTAGTTGTTTTTTTTTTTTTTCTGTGTGTTTATAGTGTATCCTACACGATCTGCTTCAAGTATTTAACTTATATAAATTTACATACATATAAAAATAATGAATTAATCTTAAAAATAATTTACTTTTCTAGGTACATTTGGGGATTAAAAACAAATAATAAGAAAAGTATATATATGAAAAATTACAAAATTATTTAAGGAGGCAAGCAAAAAGAATATCTTTAGCAAAGTTTTCATTCTATTCATGTCATTTTCAATGTTAGAGCAAAGCAGAAAACAGCAAAAATTGAGGGTCTGTTAACTACGAACTCTAATATCTGAAGAAATTGGCAGTAAAGTGTTTTAAATGTTTTTTACATTGAAAATTTTATTTTTAAAAAGGATGATAAAAATGTACAGAGTGTTTATCTGAAAATTAGTCATTTTGGACATTTAGTATTGATCAATGTGCCACTGTAATGACATGGCAAGCCTAAGTATTATTTTTTCTATACTCAAACGCCCTAATCCTAGAAATCAAGCATGTTATTCAAAAACTTAAAAAAAAATTCAGGTAAAAGAGAAACGACGTGAGACCTTCAAAAAAATATTGATAGATCCATCTTTGTAACTAGAACAAAGATGAAACTTACTAAATTGTAATAACGTGCCAGGAACCAAGAAAGGAACTCTGAACAAATTTTAAAGGGAACTCAACAAGCCGATCAAAATCTGTATTTTAATTAGACTTAGAGTTCCCTAGGACTAAGAGACAGAGTCGAGGTTCATATTACAGAGCAAGTTAAATTAGTCACAAATTCAATGGCGTGGATAACAAATCCAACAGGAACCTTAGAAATACAGAACAAAGATGAACTACAGGGGATTTGGAACAGGATTAGGCTGGCATCTAGCTTCCACTATTTACTAACTCTGTGTTCTTTCAGGGTTTTAAATCTCAATTCTTAGTTTTCTTCCCTGTAAAAGGCAAACAACCATAATGCTTACCCTCAAAGGTCAACGGGAGGGTTCAAGAAGCAAAGAATGCCAAGAGCCCATGCTTGTATTGAGCACTTAATTAAGATTGGATTTGATGTCAGTGAAGAGGACTATGATGATCACATGAACAATCTACGTGCAAGAGAGTGGAGAAGCAATCGTTGAACAAAACTAGAATTTAAAGAAGTAGCAAAGTTAGAGAGATTTGGAATAGGAGCTAATATATGATAATATTAAAAGATATTTATGTAATAATTCCACTTTTGCAGAAGTTTGTCAACCCAACAGGGATACTTATATTCTAAGTTTCCTCTGAAAACTCAGAGAAAGAAAAGAGAAAACAGTACTGAAAATCAATTAGGATAACACAGAGCAATTTATTTTCTAATGTAATTTATTTGATGTTAAAAATAAGTAAGAACATTCAGAATAAAATATTAGCAGAAAATAAAATCAGCAGAAAGATTGTCTATGTCCATTTGTTCTTTTGCTTATTGTCCTTTCTTATCATGATAACATTTATTTTAGATTTATTTTTTAATTCCCTTTAGATATTATGTAATTTCAGGAAAGAGATATCTGAAATTCAAAGAAAGGTGAAATTGCTAAAGTTAGTTGGATGAGATGTTTTCCATAAAGCAACATTTTTCCAGGTTCAAAAGCCAATCCATTCATAATGGGAAATATGGATCTTATATTAACAAATTATAATAAGCATGTAGACGATTTTACAAGTCAGTATTATCAAAAACAAACAAGATAGCACCAGTAAAGAATGCAACTCGGGCACTGAAACTTATTAGTTTGATAATGATAGGGAAAGTGTATCATTAGATTAATTGAGCAATTAGAAAAACTCACAGCTGCACTTTTTGACAACAGGAGAAAATATTCACTTCCTTATTAGGAAGATATTTGAAAGAATATTTAAATGACTGAAAATAATATCTACCCTCTTAGAAACTAAACTTGTATGGCCTAATAAAGAAAAAAGAAAAAAAAAAAGAAATAACTACTTCCTTTGAAAGTAGCAAGATTTTAGATTTGTATTTTGCCTGATGGAGGCACATGGTTACAATTCTAGCACCTCATTAGTGGTTCAATTACGAAAGCCAGTAATAAACATCTTACAACTGAACTATAGATATGGATATAAAAGTAGAAATATACAATAGATTTTTGTGCATGCTTTTGAATAAAAAAATACAAAATCAAAACTATGAAAACAGGCCCTTGATTACCATCTACAACAGCTTAGTTTCTTAGACTATAAGGCTGTTTTTATCAGCTTTAACAATAAATATCAGATAAATAAATGTTTCTGTAAATTTCATTTTTTGGAAAGTTTATGGTCGCCTCATTAACAGAGAGTTGCTGAATGTGTTGTCAAAGGGTGCAGCTGTGAATTTTGCTAATTATCTAATTAATCTAATGATATATTTCCCCTATCATTTTCAATCTGAAACATTGCTGTACTAGACGCTCTCCAAAAGAAAAATCAGAGTTGTCTTTATGAATGAATAATGGAATTTCGGAGTAAGCCCCATTTCTGGCATAATAAAGTCCACATCTATACTGGGAATCTGAAAATTTTAATATTTTTACCTCCAAAATGAATTGGAGGAACTTTAATTTGCCAAAAATCTTACTCCTGGGCTATTGTATACATTTCTGTGTTCATTATAGCTGAAAATCATGTTTCCTCAGAAGAGATAAAAAGTCTGATGAAACTGATGTAGTTCTTGGTAAGAAATGCAATGTAGTACCTAAAAGAAATGCATGCTTGAGAGTAAATACTACAGTTACTAGTAAATATTCCTTCAAATAACTTAAAAGTTATTGAGGTCTACCCACCAAAAACTCCCTGATGTATTTCTCCTTATCAAAGCACCTTTATAATTATTATATTAATATATTTTATTTGATAACATCTTGGAGGAAAGAACAGCTTTCCTTCCTCCCTGAGGGCATGGTTCGGTTTCTTGATCTATGCTTTACAAGAATGCAATATTAGAAGACGCATTTCACAAAGAGGGAAGTAAACAGAAAACAATGATTCTCTTTGTAAGGTTATACAAAAAGATGTTCCCCATGAGATTTCATGTTCTGTTTCTCAGACTCAGCCACATTAAATTTATAAACTTTTCATTCTTATTTATGAAAATGAAATTTGTTAAGAAAAATTCTCATGAATATATATTGTGGGTAAAATGACTTTCTAGAGCAAACATGGTGTGTATTTAGTGATATTCAAGCTATGCCAAAGCCAGGTGGAATAAAAGGTCACCTGGTTTGTTTATATTCCCAGCTCTAGTCACCTCTTTCTCAGTCTTTCTTTCCACTAAATTCCTAAAACAGTGGTGCCCAAGTGTTACTCTGTATTGGGATCACCAGAGAATTCCTTAAAACAGCAGGTTTATGAGCTCCACACCACAAGATTCAAATTCTCTGTAGATGGGGGAAGAAATTGGTGGCCAGGCTTCTAACATTTTAAAATAAGCATTTTAAGTGATACAAATGTAGATGTTCCTGTGAACACACTCTGAAATCTCATTTCCAGAATCGCTGTCCAAAGCATATTTTCAAAAGTATTGGGAGAAATAGAAGAATTAAACAGTAATAACAACAACAACAACAACAACAAAAAAAAAAAAAAAAAAAAAAAAAACAAGAGTGAATAGAGGACACTGTAAATAAAGATCATGGAGCAATACTTAAGGTAAATGTGCAAAATAGAACCTGGCCTTTTAACCACACTGTCCAAATTAGAGATAAAACATCTTTACATTTCTATGTTTCAAGGGAAAACAAAGAGCATGCAAACCACCTATTTGACTTCCAGTGATAGAAGGAAAAAGTTATGTACCCAGACAACACTCTGAACCTCTAATTCCCTCTTGCTAAGAGAATATGCAGAGGGCATTCTGACTTAGGTCTTGTCTTGCCAAGCTCCCCCCGTTCTCCTCCTTGGTTTACATAATCTCCTTACTCCTGGCTATAAATGCCTCCTCCGGCAAATTGTGAAGGCAGCTTTCAGATCTTGTACAAAGCCTCCAGATTTATTACCAGTTTTTCTGCAAGGAGTGATCCTGTTCTCCTAGCCAAATCCCTACTGAGTTTTGTGGATATTCATGAAGGATAAATACAGCATGTGCAGGACAAAGAAAATTTGCTCTTCCAATCACCAGGCTGGATTGCTCAGTTACTGCTGACAGAAGGAGGCAGAACTGATACGCTCGTTTGATGATGCCAAACTCTCTCATGCCTCTGCTTGGACTTCACAGGCCCATTGCCATATATTAGCGCTTTAATCAGAAAGCAGCTCTGCTGGGGGTGTTGAACAAGAGAGTGCTTCCTTTTCCTTTGCATGTTTTTACATCCTTTTATCTACTTATTATCTAATTCTCCTTCCGAATTGACATGTAGAGAATATGCAGGAATCCAGATGGCTCTGGAAAAGTCACAGAGACAAAGATTCTGTTGCAAATGCTTATTGTCCCTCCCACACCCAAATGTCCAAAAAAAGCTCTAATAGCATTAAGCATGCATGTGATGCCATATACCACCAAAAGGACTGACATTCAAAAAAGACAAAAGAAGACTATTCCAATTCAGATACATTTCAAACTTGATTTAGTAATAGAAATGAGGCATTGAAGAGCTCCAAAAACAACCTAGCCCAATTTATATTTTCCCCCAGACTTTACCAGCTTTCCTCTGTTGGACTAATGAGTTTAATACGAACTTTTAAAAAACTTTCCTTCCATACATTCAACACATATCCACAGATATAACCTATGGAACATATAAATAGATTAAAAGTATCAACATATTACAATTTAATCCTATTTAAAGAAGCATATTTGGCCGGGTTCGGTGGTTCATGCCTGCAATCCTAGTACTTTGGGAGGCTGAGGCTGGTAGACCACGAGGACAGGAGTTCGAGACCAGCCTCGCCAACATGGTGAAACCCCGTCTCTACTAAAAATACAAAATTTAGCCAGGCATGATGGCTGGTGCCTGGAATCCCAGCTACTTGGGAGGCTGAGACAGGAGAATCGCTTGAACCCAGGAAGTGGAGGTTGCAGTGAGCCAAACCATTGCACTCCAGCCTGGGCAACAAGAGTGAAACTCTGTCTCAAACGAACAAACAAAACAAAACAAAACAAACAAACAAAAAAGAAAGCATATTCATTTTAGTGGGAATGCAAGGAACAGAATGATTTTAAGTTGTCATCAAATTTCCTTTTTAATCTCTTTCTGACAAATGATATCCCCCTTCTCCTCCCTCTACCTTCTTGCCCACAGGTGGTTCCATGCACCTAAATTTATAAGCCTTCCAATTACTGATTGTCTCATTTCCACATTAGTCTCTATAAAATTTGTATTTTAGTAATCTCAATTATTTTCATTTGAGTAAGAGTTAGCAGATCTTTCAGAAAGAGTAGTTATTGTTTCTCACTATTTTCCTTCAGAGTTTTCTAAAAAGTTACAGAAAGAATAACTTGTACTAACTTAAGCCCTGAGAAAAACAGTTTACTTCATGTCAGGATGTTGTTTTCTAAAGCAAGTAACATAATGCATTTGGTACTTTATGTTTTCCTAGTCACAAAGTTATCAAATCATTTTAATCATAATTTTTTCTTCTAAATGTGTTAATAGATATGCATTTTGCTTTGACTTGAATGTGGGTACTCAGAGGTATTCCCAAGTCATATTCAACATTTTGTGAGCCAAAGATGAAATATATTTATCTGGGCCCTGCTCCTGGTGTCTACCTTTTTGGCCCTGGGTGAATAGAAATTACAGCTCCCATGTAGCAGTTCAAATATCTTCAGATGAAACTAAAATAATGCTTAACTGAAAGCATCCTACGATGTAGGCATATTTTCATATATAATAGACACACAAGGAGGGGCCATCCTGGGATTAATTCAAGGCCTCAATAATGTCAGATACTGGTTTGGTTTCACGGAGATTCTTTTGGCTTTTCTCTCACAGTTGAAAACTACTGCAGAAATTCCTAACATGAAATCCTCATATAATGCCCAAATCAGAAAAAACAAAGTAGGGAGAAATGTTTTCCTGTGCAACTTTCTCTTTTTATCACGGAGCGAAAGTTTTCTAAGAAGCTGTTAAGTAGGCTTTCTTTTATATGTATTAGCCCAACACAGAATTAGATGCTCTTGTCTAATCCTAATCACTGGCAGAATGGAGTGGGAGTAGCTGTGATTAGATTAAAAGAAAAGAAAAAAGAAAGAACATCCTCAGCAGCTTGGGAGGGGTCAGTATTCCTGAGCTCATTGACATCTAACTGCTACCCGAATAAAATAAAAAAATGTTAGGAAGGAAGAAGCAAAACGTGGTTGTTAAGTAGGTAATCAACAAGATCTACCACAAACTAACACTTCTGGTTTTTGTTGTCGTTTTCTAATGTTTTAAATGAGTACAGAAGCGTAGGAGACTTCTAGAATTATGGGTAAGACAACCCTTCATTGGCTGCCACTGTCCCTCTTATTGAAGGATTTTTAGCACCCATGACTTCACGCAAAATGTCCTGCCAGTGTCATCACCACTCTCAGCCACTGCTACTGCCCAAAGCACCACATCTTTCCAAATGCTCCCCTGGTGGTGGCAGTGTCCTCAGTTAAAAATGGTTAACATTCTCTCCATTAAAACACAATATGTTGATGAGCTGATGAATATGTTAATTCATAGTTCATTCAAGCTCTATTGAATCTTTCTGCAATATATAACGTATATCCAAACATCACATTGTGCTACATAAATATGGACAGTTATCATTTCTCAACTAAACATAAATACATAATTTTTGAAGAAACACTGGTATTTGATATTTTCTTGAATTCCAGGTATGTTTTGAAGAAAGGGGAACTGAGACGGTAATAAATAAATCCTTCTTAAGATGGAATATCACAGAGCATTTGAAATCAAGGTAAAGTAATTCTCCCATTATGTTGTATTTTATTTCATGCTTGCCTGTATTCTCACTGTTAGGAGTTTTTTTGTTTTTGTTTTTGTTTTGTTTTGTTTTGTTTTGGTATTTTTAGTAGACACGGGGTTTCACCGTGTTAGCCAGGGTGGTCTCCATCTCCTGACCTCGTGATCTGCCCACCTCGGCCTCCCAAAGTGTTGGGATTACAGGCATGAGCCACCGCGCCCGGTCTGTTATGAGTTCTTTGAGGTATACTCTCTTCTCATTACATAGAGATTTTATACATATACACATGCACAAATATTTGGAAAAGGCAAAAGATTTTAAATTCCAACACTGACTCTTTAAAGCTATACATACTCATCCAAATTTTTTTTTAAACACTGCTTCATCTCTATAAAATAGGGATAATTATATCAAATTTAAGGTGTCCTCAGGATTAGGAAAGATTGTATACATGAAACACAAAACACAGTACCTAAAACATACTAAATATTTATAAATAATCCCATATTTAAATATTGAAAATATTTAACATATTACATATATTTCTTATATATTTTATATATTTATATATTTATTTATATTTCTTATATATTTTATATATTTATTATACATTTATATATATTTATTATACATTTATATATATTTATTATACATTTATATATTTATATATTTATTATACATTTATATATTTATATATATTTATTATACATTTATATATTTATATATTATATATTTATATATTATATATTACATATATTTATATATATTTATATCTTATATATCTATATATTATTATATATTATATACATTTATATATTATATTTTACATATAAATATATAATATAATATATATTGTATTATATAATATATAATTATGTTATAATATTATATTATATATAATACAATATATAATACAATATAATAAATAAAATTATATATAATATATAGTTATAGATTATATATAGAAATAATTATATATAATAAATATATATAATAAATAAGCCCATACTTTGAATATTGCACCAGAAAATATTATTCATACCCCTGCTGCTCATGGAAAAAACTCACCTTGGGGTAAATGTGTATAATAGATCGCTCTCTAGAAAAAGGATTGGAAAACTGCAAACTTCAGATGAAATCTAAATTTGCTGCCTATTGTAAATAAAGTTTTACTGGAACACAGTCATGCACATTCATTTACTGTTGTCTATGGCTGCTCTCAGAATACAGTGGCAGAGCTGAATAGTTGCAATGGTGATTATAAAAGTCTGCAAAGCTGAAAATATTTACTAACTGGGCCTTTATAGCAAAAGTTTTCGAATTCTCTTCTAGAAAATAAAGCATTTTATCAGAATGTATATATCTGAAATAATAAAGGGAGGAAGGAAGGAAAGGAGGAAGGAAGGAAAAAGGAAGGAAAGAAGGGAGGAAAAGAAAGGAAAAAGGAAGAAAAGAATGAAAGAAGGAAGGAAGAAAAGAATGAAACAAGGAAGAAGAAAAGAACGAAAGAAGGAAGGGAGGAAGGAAAAAGGAAAGGAGGGAGAGGGAAAGGAAAAGAGGGGAGAGAGAGGAAAGAAATAAATTATTTGTTAACTTTTGCAGAACCTAGAAATTCATCTGGCAACTAAATAGACTTCACTGTTTTATTGAATGCTCTTCCACCTCAGTCTGCTTCCTTATCTGAGTAGTGCTCTTCTTTCATTTTTTTTAAAAATTCACCTCAACTATACTTTTTCTACTCAAACTTCTTAGTAATAATTTGTTTCTTTAAACAGTCTTTGGATTTTACAGCGTGGAATAGGTCATCAGTAGAAGTTGTTTTCATTTCAGCCCTTTTCTCTCCAATATTAAAAAGTAAACATGCTATAGATACTTCCAGTGTTATAAGAGCCACCAGCAAGCACTCTCAAATACCATCTCTGAGAAATTAATTTGGATTAATACAGTCACAAAATACATTTAATTCCATGCTATTCAAATCGAAAGTTTTTAAATTTACACACACACACCCATGCACACACATATGGCAAAAATATTATTCACGACTAAAATATTTTTATTATTTAGTTGGAAATACAGTGGCTTGAAGAGGAGACAACTACTACAGCTTATTTTCCAAATTGCATTCAGTGACAGATAACTGCCATTTTTTTTTTGACCTGCCAATATTTAGATATAATGAGTGGTAGCCATTTAGGCAGTTTTTCCTTATCAATTTCAAACTCTGCCTGTGGCTTCATATTTTGTGATCAGGAAATATGACCTACTTTAGCAGGATATAAGTACACCCTATATGTATAAACTCTGCAGGGACACCTATAGAGGCCAAAAGCTCTGTGGTCTGATCTCAGATATGACCATGTAGCTTATTTGCAAATGATTGACTATATGCCAGCATCAGAAATAAAGAGAAAACAACTTGTTTTGTATAAATCCCACTTACCAATGAGCTAGCATCAGTTTTCCAAACATTTTCTACCTCAGAACACAGAAGGATAAGAGCCAAGTAGAGAGTTTATTTAAAAGATTGTCATAAGCAGCAGTGTTTGGGATTTAGCATCCAGCTACCTCTACTTCGAATTCCTCTGGGTTCTCATTTCCATTAAATCTAACTTTTCTGAAGATTAGTTTAGATTAAATCCTAGAATTGACATTTGAGACACCTGTCCAAGACTGTACTTAATAAATGATTCAATCCCTCCCTTTGGCACTACTAGAGTTCATCTTGTCTTATGCAGTAAACAACAAACACTCCAAATGAATTCATCATGTGGTTGCTTAGTTCTGAAAACAGAGTCACACACAGATTCAATCCACCAAACTTACTATTTGGATAGAGTGCTTTAAGCTAATGATTGAGTTACCTCTTGCCATCAAGTACCCCTTTACTGGCAGGTTTTAGAATCCACAATAATGACAGGGTTTGAGCTAGGGACCCCGTAGAGCAGAAACTCCTCATCGCAGATGCCCGTGTGACATTTGGCCTGGCTTCCAGACCTGCCTTTCCTGTGCCCACGTGGAATTCAGTAGGATGGAAAGCACCTGCGGCTCTGCCCACTAACCCCTTGCTGGGGAAAGTGCAAAGAGCTGCTGTGTCTTGCATGGTGGGAGTTAGAAGCAATGAACTTGAAGAACCAGTGGTAAAAGAAAACAGCAATGACAAACGACAACCAAAAACAGATATTGCTGGTTTGCTGCTGATTCATTCTAATGAGGCACTCAGTAATATTATTTCTCTTTTATGCATTTCTCTTTCACTTGTTAATCTTATGGTAAGCGTCTAAAATGAACATGACTCTCTTTACTGTGGATTGAGAATCAGACAGATTTGGGATACATATTTGGGTAGAAGACCTTTCTTTTTTCTGTTCCTATCAAGGTGACCTGGGGTAAGTCATTTAAACCCCTTGGGCCTCATTTTCCTCATCTATAAAAAGAAAGGCCCAGATTAGATCTTCTCTAGAGTCTGCTTTTAGAGTTAATTTTCTATCAGCCTCTTTTTCTTGTTTCATATAGAACAGTGTGCTATTCTTTTTGCTTTCCTAACTACTACCCATAACCTAAAAAGACCTTTCCTACCTAATCTTTCCTATCCCTCAAGCAAGCTCATTTCCTACTTAACCCTCCCTCACTCCACTCTAGCCAGCCACAGCGGACTTACTGCCTTTCTCTTTTCCTCTACCTAGAATGCACTTCCCCCAATTTCTCTAAGAGATACATTTCCTGACCGGCCAGTCGTCATCTAGGTTTTTCCAAAGGCAGACTGAGAGACTAGGATTTCAGTATAAACAGCTCATTTGGGAGGTCAAGGAAAACACTGGCAGGGGAGGGAGGAAGTGACACAGGCAAGGAACGGAGCCAATAGAAACTGCACAATTACACCAGCTGCCACCACTGTGGGCCAGTGGAGCTCCATCCTGCAGGAAAATTCCAGAAAATAGTCTAACCCATGCTTTGGAGTTATCCTTTTCTGAGAGTGATGACGCTGGGGATATTTGTAAAGCCGTGAAAGCTTATCTGAAAGGTGACAACTGTTCTGGGAGGTGTTAATTACCCTTTACTTCAGCTCTGTCACGTTAAAGACTAGATCCACCATCTTTTTGGCGTCAGAAAAAGCTCACAAAGACAACGTAGGTACTGGCAGGTGGAGGTTGTTCTGAGTCTACTGAAGTGGTCAAACCCAAGGGTAAGTGCAGGGTGCCGACAGTGTCTGCTCTCTAGAACAGCACCTTCCCCTCAGCCATTCTCTCTGCTCCCAGTTTTCTTTTTCCTCATATCGCTTACCAATACCTAAGGTGATATTATATATCCTTTACTTACTTTGATAGGCAATATATCATAGTACTTGAAAGCATTAACTCCAAAGCCAGGCTGCCTAGCTTTGAACCCCAGCCTATCATTCTATTAGTTGCATGTCACTGTTTTCCAATTTACTGAAAAATAATAGGAACTTCTGCGGTGGGTTGCTGTAAGGTTCAAATTAGTGCTTTCCAATAAAGCCTAGGAACAGTGCCTGGCACATAGTATGCACTTGATAAATATTAGCTTTTACTGTAGTTACCTGCATATTGTCTGTCTTCCCATTAGCATGAGAGTTGCATGCAGGATCAAACATTTTTGACCTGTTCATCGTTTGTTGCCCAGGGCCCAGCAAAGCAATGTAATAGTTGCTCAATATATATTTACTAAATTAACAATGAAGGAAAGAAATTCTTTCTGAAACACTACCTCTAACCTTACTCCCCCACAAAAAAACCCCACCTTCAAATAGTCAATTTCAGTTTTTCTCTTTGCTGTCTAAAGATCAGTACAAAAGTCTATTTTTCTACGAATCCTGCTCTGACTTCCTCCTTTCCCTCTAAATGGCCTAGTTACCCCTCCCCTCCAGGCTTCCTTCATCATGCCTTTATCACACTCTATTGTGATTATTTGCTTACTTGTGATGTCCTGGAGGCTGGAGAATGTATTGTATTTGGGGTTTCGTCCCTAAGCACACAGCCAAGTACCAGGTACTCAACAAATATTTGTAGAATGAATGAATGAAGAAATTTGCCTGGCTAATCATTTTAATACCTGGCAGCTAATCCTTCAAATCCTGCCTAGATCGCCCTCTGGTGTGTAAAGGGTAGACAACTGGGGATCTTAAAAGGGAAGATGCCAGTCTTACCTCCAGAAAATCAGATAGCCATGAAAGTTTGAACGTTTTGTGTTTCATGGCTGCTGTGGAAGAACCAGTGATGCCAGAATAGATGGTCATACAAAACTTCGTCTTTTGAAATATATTGCAGAGAAAATGAAAAAATATATATCTTTCAGTGGAGGATGAGAAACTCCACTGCTCTCATTCATGAGGTCCTCATTTCACAAAGATAATAAAAATTTGTGTTCCCCTAGGCTTATCTAATGAGTAACCAGAGGCCAGAACTGATATGCTGAAAGACACTGGAAAAAAAGCATCTTCGTTCTATGTATTGTCCATTTTTCTGTTTAAAAAGAATCCATTTTTTCTGTTGTTGTGTTTTCAGTTTATTTAAGCATCCAGAAATGACCTTAAATTGTTCATTTATATTCTGCCAAGTCAAAACCAAGTACCATATTCCTATACATGTTAGATATATGTTACCTGCATCTGGAGAAGGTGCAGGCTAAATTCAGAGTAAAATGTCTGAAATTCGAGAATACCCAAAGGACGTGACAGTGACCCAGTCTGGACAAAAAAGATAAAACATGAGACAAATACTTTTCAAATCTTTTTGTATCCATGATTCAGTTGAAAATAAATTCTCTCTCAAAAATCAGAAACTTCAATTGTTCATTTGTTTTATACATGATTTTTAAAAATTTATAATATGAAAAGCAAGAACATTGGTGTCAGTCTTAAAAAAGAAACATAAAGCAAGTGGTTCTGAAACAAGGAGGCTCCAGTGCTCTGGTTTCATTCCCTTTAGGCAAACTGATAATCCCCAATTTACTATGAAATGTTTCTTCTAGCTCATTTATTTCTAATTGGGCTCCTTTGTGTGTTCAGGGCCTGGAGGGGTTAGAGAAATTGTTTGATCGCCTCACTGACTACTCCTTACTTCACCTCCAGTTTCCCACACCAATCTTCCTTTTTCTTTCTTGTTGTAATACTTCTTCATTAGTTCCATATTCTCAGCCTCATTATAAATTCTTCTGGTATTTCTGTATATAATACCAATCAACCCTGACATATTTTTGCCTTATTTTTTTCTTCCAACTATTACGCCCTAGAGAAAGATGTAAAGATGTCCACATCTTACTGTCGTCTAGATAATCAGTACTTACACTGTTTTCTTTCTTTCTTTTTTTCTTTCTTTTTCTTTCATCATTAAAACAGCATGGTCACATTCTCTAGACTCAATATTCAATTTAATCTCTCAGCCAGAACATCAGGACAGATAAAATAAAGAGAATTTGTCTTTGTATTTGAGTTCCCTTTTAAGCCACGTTCATCCAAAATGTCACCTCAGTATTTCCCAAAGCCCAGCACTTTGAATTATTGTTGCTTCACTTCTGTTATCAAAAGATTTTAAAATAAAGAGTTGTGTAGTAAAGGAAAGCTTATTTGTTCACTGTATGGCACCGTTTACTAATGAGATGAATATTCAGTATACCTTTAAATATGCTTGTGATTCAAAGGACTGTTTCTAGTTAACGTTTCTATAAAATAATTATTAATAGAATAGAAACTGCAGCAAAATTTGGATGAGTATAAATAAGGGGTTTTTTACTCGTTTTTTAAATAAAAGTTGCCTGTCTATGGTCCATCAACTTATTTTTCTGATACATCTCACATAGTGGCTCTTACTATAATGAAACTCTCTTCAATGATTTTATTTATAAAACAATAGCCACAGAGATACATGGCATTTCACGGTTCAGTGATTGTCATCTAACCAAGTCATGTAAGATTGAGTCATCCAGGGTTAAATAAAACACCTGCCTCCAAATATATATTACCTGAGGTTTCTCTGATTTCAATCACATAGTCAGCGGGCTGACCTCAGAGATGGGAGGATAGATGAAGAATGAGAAGGATTTGAGACATCGACTCGGTAGGTCACTTAACCGTGTCAGCAAAATATTACGTATATTTTTACAGTTCAGAATGGACCTTCCCAAACCTATAATATCTGAAATCACCAATTCAGTATCTCTCAAGACCTTGTAAGAAAACCAAAAATGGACCTTGATATATGTTATGAGATTAAAAACTAAAAATGAAACCCAAACAAGAAATTCCATATATAGATCCAAAGAAGATAGATATCAATATAGATTTTTTAAAGGGTGTTTTAAATACAATTCTCCTGAGATGGACATGTCTGGATGGTTGATTTATTCTTTAAGCAAGCAGCTCAATACCTTAAGTATTGACTCCAGGTACCTTAAAAAAAAAATTGTATCCATGACAGGTGTCTACTATTTAGTGGCATTCAGAGGCAAGCCAAAGAGATACAATTGCTTCCAGTGACAAATGTAACCAATTTTAGCTTCAGTCTTTGGTCCTTTTCTCTCTATGTCCACTCTAGCTCTACTCCCTCTCACAGCCCACTGGCCTACCTTCCAGGCATGTTAGACTCTGAACAAATCCCCACTGATCTCTGTATAGCCTCTTGCTATTCCCTATGCCTGTTCTTTACATATTGAAACCCTGAGACTCTTTTAAGAAGGGATTTGTTTTCTCTTTCATTCCATGATTCCTAAATTGGAATTAGTTGCTCCTAAGTACCTGGCTCATATATATTGATTTCCAAACTGAACTTACCCACAGCATATTGTATATAATAGATAATTATTATATATTTTAATGCAGTAGATATTAAACTAAAAGCCAGTTAAAATTAAGGAGTAAATCTGTGAGCAAATATCATCAATACATTCTTATGTCTGCATGTAATTAATTGTAGAGAGAAAGTTAGTCAAACCTGAAAAAAATTTTCCAATATTAGCCCATAGGATAAACTTATAAAATAAAATCTGTGATTCTTTACTATTTATTTCTATTCTTTTAGAACCATAGATATCACAGGTGATTCCCATTCTGATTAACATAAACATGAAAACATTCACTAAGCCAACAGCCTTAAGTAGCATACTTCTTCTTCCTTCCCAGAGAAGAAAACAAAAAGGTCAAAACAAGGAGTGAGTCCATGTGTGCACTGATGGACTGAGACTGACATCAAGGAAATCGAATTCTGTAACCTTTTGACCTCCAAAACTATGTTGGAAAACCAGAACTGGTGATCCTATTAGTGAGTCAACTCTCCTCTCTTTAAGTGTCAAAAGGGAAGTCTCCACACAGTAAAAGACCCCAAGACACGATGAACCTCCAGAACTCCTCAGTAGTTTAAGTTGTATTCAAAAATGTCGGTGTAAATAATAAAAATTCTCTAGCAAATGTAAGACCAAAACAAGACACAATAAAAATATTACATAATATAATTAAAATTCTTCTTGGTCATATATTTCATTTTACCTTGATTTATAGCTATCTTTATTTCTTACCCAAGTTGCAGCAAACATAACAACATATCTTGTACACTAAAAAAGTTACAGATTCTAAAAAAGATCCTTTTATTTAAAATACATTTAAATCTAAATTTGGAATTTCTACTGATCTTAAAGTCTGCTATTTTTTTAAAAGTATAATTCATTGGCCTCAAAATATTACCACCTAACATATGTAGAGTTAAAAGAGGAAATAAATCTTATATATTTGTTCCATAAATATGAGGCTGAAATACTGCCCCATAATGAGATTATATTCTCAAATTATATTATGACCTTTAAAAAATTTCATACTAGTAGTTAAAGTACAATCCCACTGCTTATGATGATTTATTCCCTCCAGAGACAATTCTGAAAATGGTGCTCTTAACATGGCACAGGCATTATTTGCAATAATCCTTGCCTGCTCAGTGTACAGAGTTTTTTGCTGACCAAAAATAATCTCTCTCTTAGATAGATGATAGATAGATACACAAATACATAGATACATATAGATAGATGTATAAACATACATACACATATATACATGTACATGTGCACACACACACACACACACACACACACAGAATCTCTCTTCATACAGTTTTCAGACATTGTCTTTCATTTCAAATTCTTGAGGGATGAACCTCAATGTAACACCCATGTAGTGAAAAGTGGGGTAGGGGCTGCTAGATTTGAATCCCAATTGCAGCATTTATCTGTTTGAACAAATTATAAATTCTCTAAATCTTTTTCTCATGCATAATAATGCCTACTTTGCAGGATTAATCTAAAAACAGAGAAACCTTATTTTCAGTGAAAATACAGAATGTAGTGTGTAGTACAGAATAGAAGGTCAGCAAATGTTATCATACCAAGTTTGATTTCACTAACTAGGCAATATCCTTTTATTTATTCCTAGGTCTTTATCTTCCTTTATTTTCTGGCCCTTTTCTACTATCTTCCATCTTTTCTTATTCCATACCCTTTCCCTAACATGTCAAATAATGAGACTAAAAACAATTCTTATTTAATTTTTGATAGCTTGTTTTACTCAAAAAGCTTTGAATAGTAAAAGAAGATGAGTTTAACGTGTTATATTTCCTGAAAAAAAAAATGTGTTCTCTTGAATTTTCCAATGATACCCATTTTTATTTTTTTGGGAGCTTAAGTTTTACTAGATTTTTTGTGCACAGAAATAATTGAACTTAACAATTTTAGGCTAGGGTATTTCTGGCAGCACCAGCAAACCTGGCATTGTTGGACTTCTTACAGGGGGGCCAGAAGCTGCAGTCTGTTCTCCCTCAGTACTCCTCTATCTTTGAGTAAACCCCAGTGCTTCCTTGATAACCTGCCCCTCCACACTTCTCCTGTTTATTTATCTTTTCATGTATTCATTCTATCAACAAACATTTTTGAAGAGACTTTTATGTGCCAAGTACAGTGCTAAACAGATGAGAAATAACAGGCATAGTCTTGAAGTTAGCTAAAGGAGCGAACAGACTCATGGAGAGAAAGCCAACTGTTCCATTTTACTGCAGAGTTGTTAAAGGATATAATGGGGTAATTAAGTGACACCACAGGGACTTTTAGGGGATGCCCAACTTAGTGTTGTGGGGTTGAGGGGAGACTTCCCTAAAAAGTAACACTTGGGGTTGAGAGCTGTTAGCAGAAGTAGGAGGAAGCCAGGCAACTAGGGATATTTCCTTCTAACTTCTTCTATCTCCTCCCATGCACAGATTATTCTGGTCTTGGCTGAGAGACTTCTCTTCCTAATGTCTGCAAGTCATCCTGGCTGACTTCAACATCCATGCAGAAGGCCCAACCAACACCCAAACTTCTATTTCACCATTTCCTCAACACCAGTGACCTTTGCCTGTTTTTCTCTATCAAAACACAAATATGCCAATGGCAAACCTTTTTCAGCCAAAACATATTAGGATTTATGTAACTGAATTCTCTGAATATTAAACTATGTTTATTTTCCTTCTCTGCCTCCCAAAATTAACTTTTCTGATTTTTCTTACACCATTAAATTTCTTCATCTCAGAATCCCTGCTTTTAGAGGGAGAGGATCTCTTACTTCCTTGCCCAGTCCTTAAATGTTTCTTATGCTTAGAAATCTATTATACCTCTTCCACCTCACTCTACATATTTTCCAGGGAATGGATCAGTAGTGCTCTACACGCTGACATCTTCCAAATATTTATTTATAGCTGGGATTCCTCCCTTGAATTGTCAACTTCTAATTATATAAATTGCTTGGGTATTTCTCTTGCACATATCACTGGTGACTTAGAGACAACTTGTCTAACTTGAACTCATAATCTTCTTCCCTTCCCAACTTTGTTATACCTTACTTTACATCCTCAGTTGTTCCCTTTCTCTGAAAGATATCACTATTGACCTTGTAGTTCAATTCGGAAATATATAACCTTTTCTCCCACCACTCATATGGAATTAATCATCAAGTTCTCCCAGGACTTGCCTATTAATATATCTAGAGGCCAGCTACTTCTCAGCAGTCCTGGCACTACTCTTTTAGTTTGAGTAACCACCCCTTGTTATTAGTTTTGTGTCATTCTATTTGTAATAAGTCCATTTTTGTTCCCATTTATTCTTTACCTTTCTGGTAAGATCATTACAGTTCCCCACAACATTAACCTCAGCCTTGGCAATTTGGCTATCTTTGGTTACTGTAAAGAGAATTGGTATATATGGTTTTAAATTAGAAACTTGCTATCCCATGACTTAGCCATAGAGTTACCTTTTTATTGTAAGGTAAAACATAGATACAGAAAACATAGACACAGATACAAAAAACAAAATATAATAAGTATGTGACTAAGAAAAAAGAAACATTTGTAAAAAAAAAAAAAAACCCAGATCAAGAAATAGAATTAGACTAGGGACTTGAGGCCATGAGAAGGTGGCTGTCTGCAAGCCAGGAAGAAAGATCTCACCAGAAACCAACTGTGCTGGCACTTTAATCGTGGACTTTGAGCCTCCAGAACTGTGAGAAAATAAATTTCTGTTGTTTAAGCCACCCAGACTGAAGCATTCAGCTATGGCAGCCCAAGCAGATTGACACACATGGACGGGCAGGTAACCAAAGCAGACTGTATTAGAGTATAGAGACATTGAGGGAGATACATTAACTCTATTTTTCTGGGCCAACCAGCTTTAAGAATCAAACTCTGGAGCTGCTAGAAGCCACTATTCCTGGCAGATAGAAAAACCTGCTAATGTATAATAAATATATCAAAGCTGAGGGATGGTGATGAGTGGATGAGGGAGGGGAGGAGGAGGAGAGACAGAGACAGAAGCAGATGCAATGTTTGAAATTCCAGATGCAGTCATGTCAGAAGACACAATGCCCACTGGGTTTCTTAGTCACGCGAGGCAATGAATCCCCTGCCCCTCTCTGCTTCCTTCTGTAAATTTAATGATTCTTTCTTCTTATACATAATGATTCTGTTTTAACCAGGTCTTCCTCATATACCCTCACTAAGAACATGAGTGAATGCAGAAAATGAGCTCACAAGAGCAAGAGCAGTAGGCAGCTATTTGAGAAGGGTAGGTAAGCAGGCTTCAGAACATGCCCTTACATGGTATTTAGAGTTACTGAAACAAGGGGAGAGAATGGTGAGTGCGTAAAAAGAAAGCAAAGATTCGACTAAGATCAGACTTTATGTCTACAAAAGATCATTTCTGGTAGTTCTCCAAACACATATCAGACTTATTTATTTAAATTACTTGAAACCCACTTCTTTAGGCATTGTTATTAAAGAGAAAAAGCTCCTTTGTCAGCATTCTTTACACCATTAATAACCTTCCATACCCTGTTACACTCTCCCTTGGTTAAGGCCACCAAATAATTGCTTCATTTGCATATTTGTACCATGTCCACCTTGTTACGGATATTCAATGCATCCTTATTAATAGCATCAGTATCAAAAAAGAGAGAAAAATCATATAATTTATCAATGACAAAACAAATTCACCAAGACCTGTGGTAATTTCCTTCTAATTCCTAAGTCAAAGCACTGACTTTGAGACAGTGCATATGGTTTTTAGACCTCTACAAGAGACAAGAAATTATAAAATTCACAGGCAAATTATGGCTACTGCACTAGCTAACATTTAATCTGTGTTGACTACATACTCCTCATGATTTTAAGTGCTTTAAGTATTTTAACTCTTTTAATTCTTACAACATTGCTATGAGTTCTGTAATACTATTGCTGTTTACCGAAGAGGAAACTGAGGCACAGAAAGCCCAAGCTCTTGCACAAGGATCAGAAGGGGGTATAACCAGAATTTGTTTCTCAGCATCCTGACAACCAATTATTTTACCTACTACACAGGGAAGCCTTCCAAATATAACCCAGTGTATCCGCTTCATTTTACAACTAAAGAAATGAAGGCTGGGTGAGGATAAAGGACTCACACAGATCGTGTGTTTAGATAATGATTGAACTATGACAGAAACTCCCATTCTCCAGATTTCCAATTCTGAACTCTTCCTTCTCTGTCTATAATAAAGTTCTCCAAACCAAAAATATATAGTGACTTCAATCATCTAGGGACCTAACATTTCTCACTATTTTTAAGTGGCTTTGTAAAGTTTAACTTGGCTAGTCTGAACTTCATTTTCTGGAATTTCCTTTCTTGTATGCTTCTGTTTAGGGTGGACCAAAAAGACATTCTTCTGTGAGATTTAGAGAAAGGAAGCAAAACAGGCACCATGTTGTCGTTCACATATGTTGCTGCTGATCTTTCAACTGACCTCATTGGCATGAGGCTACAGCTGGGCCTGAGACTGCTCTATATTTTCTTAAATTGTCCTTCAGTTTCTTTGATTCTTGGGCCAAGTGTGTGTGTTTCACTTCATGATGAAAAACTTCAACTACTTTAGATCACCCGTGCCAAAAATTTCAGAGGCAGTGAGAACATACACAGGTTTCAATGTAAATTCTCACTGGGTTTCAGCCTATGCTTGTAGCTTCCAGCTTCTTCTAAATCTCCCTGGCTTTACATATGTCTTTCATTACTGGCTTCCCAGCCACTCCAGTCATTATATAATGGGCTCATAAATAAAGTGGCCATCATGGCAGGAATCAAGGTTATCTATGGCGTCACCAACATGAATTTTCTTTCACCCAAGCCAATATAGCTATAGCCACTGCCGAATGCCCCATTTTCAAAATCAGAAACAAATACCATTCCTGCAATATGGCCCCATTTCCTGAAGGATCAGCCAGCTACCTGCTGTCAGGTTAATTATATTGGGCCACTTCTGTCATTGTAGGCACAGCACTTTGTTTTCACTGATCAAGCTATTAATCTGGATATAGATTTGCCTTCTTACTTGCAGTGCATCTTCAAACTGTCCACAGATTTACAGGATATCTTATTCACCATATTCCACATAGCATCATTTCTGACCAAGAAACTCATTTCATAGCAAATAAAGTGCAGCAATACACCAAACCCATGGAATTTACTGGTCTAATCATATTCTGTATTGTGCTGAAGCAGCTAGCTTGATGGACTGATGAAATGGCCCTTTCAAGTCTTATTCATGACAGCATCTGGGTGGCAACACAATGCAGGCTAGAAAAATGTCCTCCAGGATAAAATATGTGCATTAAATCAGCATATGGTATATGATGTTGTTTCTCTAACAACTAGGATTTACATATCTAGGAACCAAGGGGTAGAAATAAGAATGCCTCCTCTCAACATTATCCCTAGCAATCCAATAACTAGATTTTTGTCTTCCATTCTTATCACTTCAGTTTCTGCTGGTCTAGACATCTGGGTTCCAAAAGAAGAATGCTTCTTCCAGGAGACATGACAATGATTCCATTGAACAGGAAGCTGAGACTGCCACCTGGCCGCTTTGGGCTCCTCATGCCTCTGAATCAACAGGCAAAGAAGAGAGTTATAGATCCTAACCACCCAGGAGAAATTTGGTGGCCACTACACAAACAGAGTAAGAGGAGCATTTCTGTGATGCAGGAGATCCTCTAGAATTTTTGTTAGTATTCCCAGGTCCTGTGATTAAAGTATGTGGAAAACTATAGCAGCCCAATTCAGGATGTTTCCAGATACTTCAGTAAGCGAGAACTGTGTCACTACGTAACATTGACCAGTTGAGAGGCTAGCTCAGTGCAAAGAAAATATGAAATGAGTAGGGGAAGAAGGTAGCTATAAACATCAGTTATGGCCACATGACCAATTATAGAAACAAGACTAGAATAGTGTGAGTACTTATTTCTTATTTTGATATGACTATGTTTGTATTTATGTTAACCAAGTATCTCCCTTTTCTTCCTCTTTCTTCTTATCAAAGATGTATTAATAGTAATTAAATTTATATCATAGTCTTGAAATTACAGGATATCCAACTTGAAGCATGCATTAGGAGAAGAATAAATATCATCCAAAGACAAAAAAAAAAAAAAGAAAAAAAAACTGACGTTGTGTTCTACCAAAAGGAAAAAAGCCTATTTTCAGATGTACTTAGAAGAGATACACCATGTTAGGTGGAAGTTTGACTTTGTCATGATCTTTTTTGTAATCTAAGTATGATTTAAGATGTTTATGAGTGCCAAATTGATAAGGAGTGGATTGTGCTGGCTCTGCAAACTATGTCAGCTTGGCTGTACTGGACTACATTTCCCAGAATACCCTTCCCTGTTTATCTCCACTTAGGGTGGGCCAAGAGAGATTCTTGCAGGCGATTCAGTGGGTGGGAGTAAAGCAACAACTATTTTATATCTTGTACATATTTTTGTCAGTCTGGTTAAATTATTGGTGTGAGGCACCAGGTGGACCTACAACTAGTGCACCTTCCCTTAGATATTTCTTCAGCTTTTCTGACTCTGGGGCCAGGTGTTTGTGCTTAACTCCACGGTGAGGAGACTCATCTTCTGATGGACCTAGCCTATACCATCAAGGTCAGAGACAACAAGAAATGGCATGCATTTCAGTTTATCGTTCTGTGGCTCCAGCTCGTATATGTTAATTCTAGATTTTTTTTTTAATTTTCCCCACTTTACAATCATCTTCCCTTTCCAACTACCTTCTTTGTGGACTTAAAGCTCCAGCATCACAAGCAAAGACAAGAACCTTGCAGAATCCATTTAACTAACTCCCACAATTGCATAAGGTAAGATCCATGTAACAATTGTATAGATCTGCCTATTGATCTCCTAATGGTTTTGCTTCTCTGATTGAATTCTGGATACAAATGGACTATAATTAAATTGCATTCCGTTAAATTGCTTTAATGAAATACTTGTATAAAATTGCTAGTATTAAGGGAAAGAAAAATATTTGTTATTTGGCCACCATGATTATATTCCACTTCCTCTACATGGCCTCAGTGTGTCAACATAGATCTACTTATTTAAAAAGCATTGTTAAAATTACCAACGACTTAAATTTACTTAAGCCACTTAAGTAAATACATCTAAACACATACTCATATGAAAACATACCTCTAATGATATTGTCACTATTTTAGCTGCAGATGTTTTATAATAAAATCTCCTTTTCTGTGTTCAAGGCAGTTATATAAAATAAACATTTTATTTATCTATTTATCTATTTTTTGAGACGGAGTCTCACTCTGTTGCCAGGCTGGAGTGCAGTGGCACGATCTCGGCTCACTGCAACCTCTGCCTCCCAGGTTCAAATGATTCTCCTGCCTCAGCCTCCCAAGTAGCTGGGACTACAGGTGCGTGCCACCATGCTCAGCTAATTTTTTTAATTTTTACTAGAGGCGGGGTTTCACCATGTTGGCCTGGATTGTTTCAATCTCTTGACCTCGTGATCCGCCTGCCTTGGCCTCCAAAAGTGCTGGGATTACAGGCGTGAGCCACCGCGCCCCACCAATAAACGTTATTAAGCCCTTTTTAGAGAGTGAGGAAACTGAGGCTTAGAATTAATTCTCTCTCCAAATCACACAGCAAGTAAACGGTAGGATACATTGATTACAGAATATTTAATTCTATATGCTACCCATTGGTGTTCAAAATCCTACACTGGTATTCAGAGTAAATGAGTTTTGCTGTGAGAATTAAAAATGACATTGCACAAAACCTTGAGTTTATAGGTCTTCAACATGTATGCTTGGAAAATGTTAGTTGTTGATATTATGATTATCATTGTTAATATTTACATCTGACAGCTCTTGGCATGATGGTCCTATAATTAGCTTTATGTATCTTGTCATGTCTATCCAGTAATACCGTAAACCCAGCACTCCAGGGGGCAGCAAATGTGTAGCAGATTACTTATTTAGATTTAGATTGGCTGGGCTCAGCCATTTGCCAATCATATGTTTTTGATAAAATTAAGTGTTAAAAGCTTTGGTTCCCTCACCTGTAATCTGGGTATATTAGTAATGGTTACCTTATATGTTGTTGTTTAAGTTTCATTTTAAGAGCAATGGGAAGCCACTAAAGTGTTTTAAAAAGGAGAATTCCCGTTTACTCTTTTAAAAGATTGCTCTTCTATGTAATGAATGGATGATGAAGGCAAAAGTGGAGATGAGGAAAGTAATTAGCAGGATACAACATATCCAAGGGAGAAGTGGTCTTATCTTTGACTCAGATGATGTCATTGGAGTGCCAGTTTAGTGATAAGAGTACACAGGACTTAGTATTAAATGAAGAGTAAGAGAGAGAAGTGAAGACAGATCTCCAGTTTCTGAATTGAAGAGTGAGGTCAATGAAGTCACTATAAACAGAGGAGGTAAAGACTAGAAAGATGCCTTTTGGCAGTGGTGATGGTGGTGGTAAGAGTGGTACACAAAAATAAACTTTCTGACTTATCGGCTATCACTCCCTAGGGTAGGAATTTCATTTCTCTGCTTTATTTTTTATAAGCATCTATATTTTTCAAGTTGAGAGTCTAGCAGAATAGGTTGGTAAAGAAAATATTATGGGAAGACCATTTTAATAGATGGTCATATATTTACAGAAAGATTCCTTTTTACTAGTTATCTATCTTTTAAAAACCTTCCTGATATTGCTCTTTAATTTATTATTAATTTCTTTCAGGATCTAAATGAATATATTTCTGCAGTGAACCAGTTCTATTGTTTTAAATATCACCCTTATTAAAGAGAGCTTTGACACTTTTCTATGTAAAGACATGATTCACACTCTTTGTTTTAATTTTACTTTTCTTGGGCCTCCATTTGAGTTGCTGCCCAAATTCTAGGCTATGGTATCTATTACTCTCTCCTAGGGAGTTTCTCACACCAGCCACTACTGCAAAACCTGCCAGATGCCCTAAAACATGCAAATGCTTGGGTTCCTCCTAGACTTGTAAATACAATGACTCTGTTGCCTCCAGAAAAATGTCTGAATTCCTTCATATATTTCAGAAACAGTAAGCAGTATAATATGAAAAGAATATACATAAATCAGCAGAAAAACTAGACTGAAAATTAAGTCCATAGACCTTTTTTGCCTATTCTCTGAGCCAAAAATCAGAAAATATACATGACTTGAGAAATGTAACATTTAGCAAGAGGTCATAAGGATAAATCGTGAAATATTGTAGTATCTTAAAAGATCCAGATGTAAGTTTATTTTAGCTCTTAGCATGTGTTTGATCATAGCATTTAGCTCTTAAATAATTATTGCTTTATGGTTTCCTTGATGGGACTGTGAGCATCTTGATGCCAAGGACTATGATATTTAATTTTATGTACACTACATCTGGATATAATAGATGCTCATGAAGCATTTGTTGACAGGATGAAGCACAGATTGACACCTGATAGCATTAGAAGTTTTATATATTCAATTACTACTGCTGACATGTCAGTAGCATGAAACAGCTTGTAATTGTCAAGATGATGTTATCATTTGCCATTTGCTAAATGGAGCACTAGCGTGGCTTAGAATCTCTTGCACTGTTTTCTGTATGGTGATGGGAACATGTGGAGTTTGTCAGCTAGCACAGATAAATTTGTTATTGGATGTAACCCTTCCTGGGTCATTCAGGTGTAGGTTAAAAAAAAGAATGAACGTAATGCTGGTGAGAGGTATTTTCATTTGGCAGCCCTTATATTGAAGTCAATGTACGGAAAGCAAAGGCTGCAGGCAATAGCCTTGAGCCCAAGCTTCCAGGGAAACCTTTACCCCACTGCTCCTTGCTCCTGACCTAACATCCATCTTAAGAGGTGAAGCAGGGGTTCATGTCCCTGGTTCCTTCAAACTTGGAATTATAGCCCAACTCCCAAGCTGGCTGTCAATTACTGCCAATTTACAGGGCTAAGAGAAAATGTTTTATGGCCTCTTAGAAGCAGAGGAAGAAGAAAAAGAGAAAAAATGAAGTGAATATGAGCTTGGGAGATGCTATTAATATACATGTTTTGCTTTGCCTTTAGTTAGTTTTCTAAAGCTCTCTGACTTATAGAAATCTGCTATCACAGGAATAGCTAAAGGAAAAATATTCAAGGGCATTTGGTGCCCACATTCCAGTTTGCAGGTAAACTGCAACATCCCTCAAAATGAAAGCTGCACACAAATGCGTCTCAAACTCTAGTGACTGTTAGAATAGTCTAGAGGGCTTGCTAAAGCACAGATGATTGCTTGACCCCATCTCAGAGTTTCTGACTCAGTAGGTCTGGTATAGAGTGGGACAATTTGCATTTCAAACAAGTTTCCAGGTGAGGCTGATGTTATTGATCAGGGGACCACAATTTGAGAACCATTGCCATAAACATTACTGTAAAGTTAATTTTTTAAATAATTTTGTACACTAATTGATATAAACACTGCAAATATACTTTCACCTTTAAAAAAAAAAAAAAAAGCAAGAAACCAAAAGCAATATGTAAAAAATATGTTGCATCCAGTAAATGGAAGATGTATTACAGGAACTGAATCCATAGGGCAGAACTGCCTTTTCAGTGCCCACACATATTCTAGAAGAAAATGAAGAGGAATAAGGTGATAAGCATGCCTGACATTAAAGAAAAGCTTCTTCGTGCCTAATGCAATGGAGAATTTGTTTAAGAACAATTCAGGAGCATGGCAGTCTGACCCCTTCAGTGAGTCAAGTTCACGAAGTCCTTAGCTGTTGGCTGAATACGTGCAAATAAAGTACAGTAGATGGTAATAGAGGCAGAGGTCACGTAAAATGATGACACGCCTTCTACCATTCTCAGAGTTAAAGGACAAAGTTTTTGACCTAACCTTTCCATAAGTTTCTTATTAGTTCTTTCCTACATATCCATCTTCCCACTTGGAGAAACTAAACCTTTTCTTCTACAGCTACAAGTTATTTGGATAATTAACCTGATTTTAAAACGTGATCTACTTGAAGGAGAAGATACTGTAGTTTATACCAATTGCTCTCAAATGGGGAATTTTTGCTTCCCCGGAACATCTTGGCAATGTCTGATGACATTTTTGATTGTCACAACTGGAGAGATGCTACTGGCATTTAGTGAATAGAGGCCAGGGATGCTGCTTAGCATCCTACAGTGTGCAGGACAGCCCTACAACAAAGATTTATCCAGCTCAAAATGCCAACAGTGCCTAAATTGAGAAACCCTGGTTTACACTCAGGAAATGAATGGATTGAAGAAAATCGTCTCTTCACACCTTTCTTTCTGTGTTGTCTCCAGTGTGAAATAAACGTTATTAGACTACAGCATAGGATCTGAGAATCCCTCCAGAAATGGGTTCCCACACTGTTCCAACCCCGTGGTTATTGACCAGGCATCTTGCATCCTTACTCATGAAATGAATACACTAGAATATTAAAATAAATCCTCATTTACAACAGAGTATATTTTACTTATTTCTTTTGTTTTATTATTTTTCATAGGTATTGTTATCAAATACAAAAGGCTCCAAATGGCTTTTATTATGCCCCATTAGTGGTGATACTGATGGCTGTCCTACCCATGGTGCTGCTACAAATGACCGTCAAACATCCACAAAAGCAACCTTTCCAATGTTACTCAAGTTTACTCGAGTTTACTTGTCTTTTGTAATAAAGTTGGCATATTAAAAAATTATAAACACAAATTGATCAAATGAAAGCATTTTGAATAGACTTCTCAACAGAGGGTTTTTTTTTTTTTTTGCATGCTTCAGTGATAGTGATTCTTTTTATCAGTCAAAGTAAAAGTAAATCAATATTTATGTCATCCAAGAAATCTGACTAATGCTAGGAATTACTGAATAGGCAATTACATTTCAAATGCAAAATTTAACAAAATAGTGGTATAATGCAGGAAGCAAATGAAGTAGCAATACAGTAAAACCAAGTGCATTTCAAAGAGCTCAGTGATTTGAAGCTTTTCCACAATCCGTTTTCAAAACCTTCTTTTGATATTCATAAATTCAAATTAAATAATAGAATTAATGAAAGAAATAAAAAAGTCTTAAAGATAGGATCTTTCAACATAATATTCTTGAGTAGTTTATCATTATAAACAGAGTGGCAGCTTTATCTACTTTAACAGTGAATTTCAAGGAACAAGATTGAAAAGTATGTTCACGAGGAAATATGTCAAGTTCATTAAATACTTAACATATCATAGTTTTTTTATATACAAGCATACATATTTCTCCCTTACTTCAAATTCTAATATACATTTATTAACCTAAACATCTCCTCTACGGTGGAACTGCAAAAAGAATATGATGCAATAAAGTCATTTTTATTTGAATTTATTTACTTGGTGATTATAATAGTCATATTAATATGATTAATTACTTCTGTAACATTTATCACAGGACTTAGAATCCATAAGTAACAGAAAAACTATGCTGAGTCATACTACTCTCTATATAATTTCACTTATAAATTTGCATATTTCTAGATTTGTATGTAAATCAGTATTTAGTCTACACATTGATGCTTCTAAGATTCCAAGTCACTTTTTACTGTCTAGAAGAAAACATATCATAAAGTATATTTTACTTATGCATCCATTCCACCAATAATTTTTTTCAATGTTTTATTATTTGACAGGGGCTTTTCCTGGCATGTAAGTTACTGTATCAGTCAGTTTTCATGCTGCTGATAAAGACATACCCCAGATGGGGCAATTTACAAAAGACAGAGTTTGTAAACACAGCCACAGTTCCACGTGGCTGGGGAAGCCTCACAATCACGGCAGAAGGCAAGGAGGAGCAAGTCACATCTTACATGAATGGCAGCAGGGAAAGAGAGAACTTGTGTAGGGAAACTCCTCTTTTGAAAACCATCAGATCTCATGAGACTTACTCAGTACCATGAGAACAGCACAGGAAAGACTTGCCCCTATGATTCAATTACCTCCCAGCGGGTCCCTCTCACAACACGTAGGAATTCAAGATGAGATTTGAGTGGGGACACAACTAAACCATATCAGTTACCAACTTCATGGTTTGTCCATGATTCTCCTAGTTTTAGCACTGAAAGTTCTATGTTTCAGGAAACCTCTCAATCCTGGGTAAACTGAGGCACTTGATTAAGAGACATTTGATTCTTGCTTTATAAGGTTGTTCATGAGTTTCACTTCCACAAAGCAAAATGAGTCTTCCAGACAGAAAAGTACATGGATTTTGGAGTAAGGCTCAACAGGGTTTGATATGGTTTGGCTGTGTCCCCACTCAAATTTCATCTTGAATTCTAACTCCCACAATTCCCATGTGTCATGGGAAGAACCCAATGGGAGGTAACTGCATCATGAGGCCAGGTCCTTTCCATGCTGTTCTCATGATACCGAATAAGTCTCACCAGATCTGACGGTATTATAAAGGGGAGTTTCCCCGCCCAATCTCTCTCTCTCTTTGCCTGCTGCCATCCACGTAAGATGTGAGTTGCTCTTCTGCCATGATTGTGAGGCTTCCCCAGCCATATGGAACTGTAAGTTGTTAAAATTAGTTCTTTTGTAAATTGCCCAGTCTCAGGTTTGTCTTTATCAGCAGCATGAAAACGGACTAATACAGGGTTCAAATCTCTGAGCTCTTCCATTTCTTAGTTCTGTGACCTTAGACAATTAAATATCTCTCAGCTCTATGTTTTATATGTCCAATGAGATAATCAAGCTCATCTGTCAAGGTTGTTATAAGGATTGTTACATATGTAAGTAAAAAGCTAGTGTTGAACAAATATGTTACTCAACATATAAAAGTATTACTATCAAAACTCAAAATATCAAAACAGCATAAAGCCTTTCAAAGATCTGATGTGGCAAAACGATACAAATATTGAATACATCAGGACTTCTGAAAGGAGAAACTTATAAAGAAAATTATGTAACATTTCATCTAATCATGATGTCAGTGGTTTTATAATTCAATGGGCAGAACAGTAGAGAAAAAAGTCATATATATGTAAGTTTACAAAACAAAAGCAATTCTAAATACATTGATCCAAATAATCCTGAAGCTGAGTTCTGTGAAACCTTTGGACACAATTTTCTTTAAACCTTTGATTCTAAATATCAAGAATGTGACACAGGAATTACAGCCAACTCAAAGTCATGGATTCTGAGCTTGTAGTCTCAGGTTATTTATTCTGTTCAATATCCTCTGTATTTATTTATGTTTCCTCTGGCCTTCAAACCTTCAGTTTCCTGTAAGGAAATTGTCACAACTAGGTTTTTGTATTCTACGCAGAGAGTTCATGTCCCACTGATTCTACGTTTATTTTCTTTCTAAATCTCCTAACCTTTCTCCTCCTGGATACATCTAAAATCACCATGAATTTGCAGGAAAATACAGAGGCACAATAAATGGCAGAATTGGTAATGGAGCAGTTGAGCATTCATTACAAAGTCAGATGAGTTCTTTGTCATTTAAGGAGACAGGAGAAAGACTGACATTAAGATACAGTTCATTAAAAGCGACTTTTAGCCTGGCCATTTACAGTGCCAAAACATCTGGAGAGTATTTTAATTTACGGAGGAGTGCTTTCAAAACCATTTGAACTCCTAACTAAACACAAGGGAATTGGTAAATAAAAGGCTTTGGCTTTTGTACTGAAGTGACGTAACTATTCATTTTTCAAAACTCTGCCATATAACAGCCTAAGTATCCTTCAACACTAACTCAGTTATGCTCTTTTGAAGTGTTATTTTCTCCTTGTCCTTCCATTTTTACTCTAACATTTTGCTGGAATAGAAGCTAACCATTAAGCAAGCTAGAGTAAATTTCCCCCCACAGATTGTTCATCCTTATCTAAATAAAAAGGGTGGGAAACAGAGCTCAGTAGGGCACATCATGCACAGGGAAAAGTGAATCCAGTGCCAACCATAGCAGCAACAGCACTGTCCCTTCTTGTCCTTGCAAAGCTCAAGTATCTCTGGAACCACCACCACCAGCATTCACATTGTCCTTTCCCACATTTGAGTGGGAGCTGTTTATTTGCATAATGATTTAAAACATCTTTGGTCTTTATATTTTTTATTCATCTTAATATATTTTTGGAGAGTGAAGTGGCAGCTCTTTACAAAGGGAAGTGAGTCTTACAATATGCTTTGGGGAGTGTGTGAGTCAATGGTCAGATAAACGCTGGTTCATAAGAAAAAAAATCACTTAGGATCAAAGCTTAAGGACCAAAGGCTGTTTTAACGCCTAACGGACTAGTAATAAATAAATTCTTGATTTGCCTAATCTCTTTCTTGTTGCCAGGAAAAAACAAGACACCACAACCAGATCTTGCTAAGACATTTAGTCTCTAATTTCAAATTTTATTTAAATCATGAGGACTTTCCTGCTTTACCCATCCAGAAAAAACAAATCCTTTCTCTGTTTCCTCTCACTGTGTTACTCAAACATCTATTGACTAATTTCTATCTGCCTTGGATTCAAGCATATGCTTCCCTTCCCAACTCCAGATAGTTTACATATTTTTAAATGGCAGAGACTTTGACTATGCCTTCACTATATTTTCCAAATGCCAAGCCCAGCGCCTTATCCAGAACAGGTGTTCAACGAATGCATAAGATTAAGCATTCATTAAGATATAGATGAGATTAGTATATAGATGATTATCAGAGTTAGTCAAGTCTCATTCTTGTTTCATATTTTATGTAGAGTGCAATTTACTTTACGATAGAAGAATAGTTTTAGTTGTGTATGTGTATGTCCCTCCCAACTTTTTTGTTTACAAAATATTGGAATTCATCATAATCCACTATCACTGATTCACTGTTCATTCATTCATTCATTTAACAAATACCTATTGCTATGCACTCATTTATATTCCAATCACTAGATGCCTTGCTGTACCATGTCTTACAAAGGCAACAATGAGCAGACCCCAAATTTCAATACAGATCTGTCTGAAGCCTGGCATCTTTGTATTTTATCCTTTTTATTTCCCATGCTCCCTCTCTTATTCCTGAATTCCAAAACTAATACAAAAGAGCATATAATTTCATCCCCCAAATTCTTCAGAATGCAACAAAAATAACATTAAGGACATTTCTTTACATGCCGCAAATGTATTAGGACACTGAACACAATTAACAGTAATTAATACCATTTAATAAACAGTCCATATTTAACCTTCTCCAACTTTCTAGTTTGTTTTAATCGGGATACAAATAAGTACCACAGTTTTTATTTGGTTGCTACAGCTCTTAGATATCCTTTAATCTAAAACAACCTTTCTCCCTACCCCCTTTTTTTCCATGTCATTCACTTGTTTGAAGAGCCAGGCCAGTTGTCCTGTAGAATATCCCGCATCCCAGATTTGGCTCATTGCTTGCTTGTGATGTGGATAAACTTGTTCCTCCATTTATTTACCTTTGAACCCTCTCCAATCAGGCTTGTACACCCAAACACTCCATAGAAATTGCTTTTCTGAGGATCACCAATGACTCCATGTAATTAAATATAATGATTAATTTTGGGACCTCATACTACTTGACATATTAGCAGCATTTGACTTCATCACTTTCTCTACCTTTAACCTTTTTTTTTGTCTTTCCTAACCTTGAGCTGATTTCAGTAGGCTAAACTCTATCTTGGGTCAAATTAGTTAGTTATATTTTGTAAGTGGCAACTGAAACCTATATTTATATACTTTTTACTTCTCCTTTGCTTCTGCTTCAAATTATTTCCTCTCTAGTCTCCTTTCAGTGCTAAGGAAAACACACAATCTGTTTATAAAACATTTATAACCATAGCAATCAATATTACATTTTATTTGTATCTATATTCAGAGCTGATATTCACCTGGTACACACCTGATATGAACAGATGTTTTATTTATCTTTGCCATCAATTCTTACTGTCTACTGTATGTACCATACCATTTGCAGTAGCACCCCCATGCCTCATACAAAGCCTCTGGAGCAGGCTGCCCAAGGGAAGACAAGATCATCCTCAGTGCCCACTGCCAGTGTGGCAGCAAAGAATTGGGCATGATGGACTCCCCAAAATACCCGGAAAGCTAGATTCCATTTGTCCTGCTGCACTATTTTTGAGGTCCTTTAGTTATAGATTTTGGATATTTTTAGCTAGTTGGGGGAGAATACTAGAGAAAAGAAACTCAGCCAAGGAAATAGAAAAGTGACAAAGCAAAATGAACAGCCCTCGCAAAATGCAGACTTGACATGTATTAAGAGAGCTATACATTTTTATATATAAAATCTGGATATGAAAGCCTGAATCATGGTAGAGTTGTCCACTTAAATTTCTGCTATAGTAAGGAAGTCTTTTGTGCAGATTTAAAGATACAGATTTAGTTTGGAAAATAAGCATTAGAAAAAGTCCTTATGAGTTACAGAGTTTTTACCTTTTAAGTAAATGAAGTGTGGGTTAGAAATGGATTTTTCTTTCTGTCTTTCCACTCTGCCATAGTGTAGATGCTTGAATGCTTTCTCATATTTGTCTCCTAGTTCCAAGATATTGCTACAAATCCAGATATCACGGCCATGTTCACAGCAAGAATGAGAAAAAGGGGACAGCTATGTCTGTACTAATTTACCAGGAAAGTCACCCCACTTCCTCCAGTAGACTTTCTTCTGAGCCTCACTGACCTCAACTGCGTCCCAAGATCACCACTAGTTGCAAAGGAGAATGTCAAAGCAAGAAAAATAATTCTCATGTTGGGTTATGTTAATCATTATCTATCTTCCTCCATAAACCAAAGCAGGGTACTCCAAGCAAGGCAGAAGGAGCAAATAGATCCTGAGTGGGCAAATAGAGGAATCTCCTACACAGCATATGTTAATAAAGGTGGCTGAATAGTTTATTATCTGAGCATTTTGGTTAACATAAAATTCCTTTGCTGCAATCTCACATACATTCAGAAAAGAGTTAACATTGTCTGTACATTCTAGACGAGCTCAGACAGTATAAACAACCCTTGATTAATGCTTTTTAATGGCTAGGCTAGTGTTTATTTGCATGTTGGTATTATAAAATGTAAGAGCTTTTAAATTCAAAACCTGAGGCACTAGAGTGGGGCAAAAGACTTTGAACTTATTAAATGTTAAGTTTAATATTTTAGAAAATAATCATAGGAAACTCCATGGAATTACATATTGATATTTACTTAATATGATTTCACAGTGTGTATATATTATGAATAAGTGTATATTTGCATAATATAATATTGTATTTGGGGTGTCATAGACACTGAGTTATCTTTTGCATTCATATTTTATTTTTATCACAGGCAGTTTTTCATATTGCCCTATTATCATAGGAATACTTCCTACAGAGAAAATGTGTTTAAGCCATTATACTAAATGTATGGTAACTACCGCATCTTACCTTATGCTTTGCTATATGATTTTTCTTATCTAGTAGGAAAACAAAGGATGAATTATGCCCACTCTATGTAATGTTTACTTTAAATTCTGTATAGTGCAATGTATTTATTTCCTTAGATTGTGTTTTGTTCCTCTTATTCTCAAGCCTAGTAAATATTTGCACTCATAGGCTGCCTGTAGCTTCCATGTGCTCAACAATGAATAGATAAAAGGATAAAATGATAGAAAAAGAACAAAATTTACCATCAACTTCCATGCAAATGCAAAGCACAGAAGAGATTCTGATTTATATTTCTATTATGTGAAATTAGGATTTCATTTCTGGCTTTTCAAACTTTCAAGGAACCACTATTTATCAAGGCAGAGTCATGGGGTTTCTTAAGCAGCTGTGTGGCTTTGAAACCATATGAAGTCCAGCTGTGACTGCAGATCTAAGTGTTTTAGAATGAGAGAAAACTTTCTGAAGACCATTTCTACTACCTATCCTTGAATTCAGCAATTGTGTGAAATATTGGAGATGATGACTCAGCTTATTGCATTCATGCTTTGCAGGCAAAACTGATCTCTTTGAAAAATCATATAGGCTATAAGTGCCAGGTCTAATGATCATTTATAAATCAAACTTAGGAAGCCCTCTTTATTCATGGACATGAGATTAGATATTGTTATATTTATCATTTCCTTCTTCCACCTATCAGGATAAACCTTGATACCGTGAGAAAGGAAGATGAGCTCTGTGAGCTTATTGCTTTGATTCATATATATAAATCCTTGTGAGGCTAGAGAAAGGGATGGCAGTATGACGTTGGATAAGTAAGTATTACTACCTGCACTCCTCCAAGTACAAGCCATTTTTTCAGCAATGTTTCATTGGGGGAGGGTAAACAATATGTCTGAAGTCAATCTGTCAAAAGATCAATTCTCAGAAAGTATAAGTATTCAAGCTAAAGAAAAATAATCTACGTTTCAGGGAAAGTTCATTCATTTATACAAAATGTCCAGAAATGAGGAAGTGCTAGGTGTCTAAAATTAAGTCATTCCATAAATTCAGTATCTGGCAAGTTGATTTTCCCTGAATTGGCTTTTATTTTATTTAATTAATTAATTTATTTTCAGATGGAGTCTTGTTCTTTTGTCCAGCCTGGAGTGCAGTGGCATGATCTCAGCTCACTGAGAACGCCACCTACTGGGTTCACCTTATTCTCATGCCTCAGACTCCTGAGTAGCTGGGATTACAAGCTTGCACCACCAGGCATGGCTAATTCTCATATTTTTATCAGAGATGAGGTTTCACCATGTTGGCCAAGCTGGTCTCGAACTTCTGGCCTCAAGTGATCTGCCTGCCTCAGCCTCCCAAAGTGATGGGATTACAGGCATGAGCCACTGCGTGCCACCTGAATTGGCTTTTGAAGTATTGCTGGCTGAATATGATGGCATCAAAAACCACTACAGACTTTGAATTACACAATTCTTTTGGTTTGCATACAAAGCACTTCTTACAATAGTGCACATTTCTACAGCAGTGCACATGATACAATCAGATCAACAGCTGGCACTAAATTAGAGGAGAAGGTAGGGGGTCAAATTGAACTGGGTGGGAGGAAAGAGACATTTGCTTCCAGGATTTCCACAGGAGAATTATTGTGAATAATGGAAAAAGGTAGAGAAAAATGAAATGTCTGCATGGGACAAGGTTAAATAATACGTAAAGTATAGATTTAGGTATTCATGTGATAATGAATATGTATCAACATGGAAAGATACTCACATTATTTTATAGAATCTGAGAACAGAAACTTAATCATCTTTGCTCACCATTGAATCTTGCACAGTGCCAGGTATAAGGGAAAAGAGATCAGACTACTAGAAAAATACCAAATCACAATTTCTACAAAAAAGAGGCTTTTGAAAAATCTCCTAAGGTTTTAACATTGCTAAGTCTTTTTAAAATTGCTTATCTACAATTCCTACGTTATGTCAAGGAATGTGTTTTGAATTTAAAAGAAAAAATAAAATTAGATGAATGGAATTCCATTGCTCTGAAATTGTTTTCAAACCTCATATAGTTTGGTATCCTTGAATCTAGACTGCATATGTAACCCCTTTTGCCATGTGGCTAATATATTCCATTGCAATATAAAATAGAGATCTATCATCTATCATGACACCCTCAACCCCTGCTACTGATACCTAAGAAGCAGTATGGTGGGTTTTGCTTGTTTTTTGTTTTTTTTTTTTTTTTTTGAGACGGAGTCTCACTCTGTCGCCCAGGCTGGAGTGCAGTGGCGTGATCTCGGCCCCCTGCAAAGCTCCGCCTCCCAGGTTCATGCCATTCTCCTGCCTCAGCCTGGACTGAGGCGCCTGCCATGACGTCCAGCTGTAGCTCTGCCACCACACCGACCGCAGCTGGGACTACAGCCGCCTGCCACCACACTTGGCTTTTTTGTTGTTGTTGTATTCTTTTGTATTTTTAGTAGAGACGGATTTCACGGTGTTAGCCAGGATGGTCTCGATCTCCTGACATCGTGATCCACCCACCTGGGCCTCCTAAAGTGCTGGGATTACAGGCGTGAGCCACTGCGCCCAGCCAGGAAGCACTATGTCTTATATAGCTTTCTGCTTAGGTCTATTGCGAAAGTGTGTATGCCAAGGTGATCCCAATTATATTCTGCTTGTATGCATATATATTGCTATGCATTGGACATATGGAAAGGCCAATAGAATGCCTGTTGCACATTAGCTGAGTGGTGATTATCACAAGTTTAAAAAAAATAAAAAAACCCAAAAGATGTTCTCTATGAGTCCTTTTGGAGAGAAGGTGTAAATAAATATAAGCAGTTTTAGAAAATATTCCTGATTAAAGTTAACAGCCACTTAAAAGCTATCTTTAGCATATATTCTTTAGAGGTTTATTAATAGTTAAGAATGCTTTCTTATATTGATGCTTTATCCAAATTCATACTTAGCTTCTAAACATGTCTGCGGGTTTTCTAGGTAAAACTCAGTTTAGTAGAAATGTTAATATGGAATGCTTTCTTTAGTTCCAAAGCATATTCTATCTTATTTTAATGAAATAGTAAAATATCTCCTCTTTTCCATCCCACTGCAATCCATTTCTCTGCACAAAAGCAGAATACTGTATATTGCCACCTTTCCACTTACAGTGATTAGTAAAGGAAGGAATTTTGCTTAAGAATCAAGTGTAGCTCAATGTACAGGAATGCTTAATTTCCTCACAAAGGTTCTGCAGCATTTTTGGAAAAATGATATAATTAGAAGCAACAGATAGATGTCTCTATTAGAAAATGTACCGAAAAATCTTCAGGTCTCAGAGAGTGAAAAAGCAAGAATTGATGATGCTTTGCATAATAACACAAAGACGTACATCCATTGCCGATAGGAAATTAAGCTTGGAGTGACAAAGTGCACTCTCCATTTTCAGCCTAAAACAGTTATTTTAGACTAATAAAAATGAACTATGGAAAATAAGCTGAGCATTTGGGGTCTTCATGAATGCCTCTGTGAGTGAAAGAACCAATTCTAGGGCAATACCAATCCTTGAAGGAAGGAAGTGAAGATTTGCATGCTGAAGGATTGAAGGTAAAGGACCAAATTACTCTTCTCATTAGCACTATCTTTTCCCCTAGCTTGTTTTATTTTCTTCATGGTATTCACCACCACAGAAAATAATGTTCTTTGCTTATTTCTTGTTAATTATTTGTTCCTTCTCCCCACCAGAATGTAAGCTGCATGAGAACAGAAGTTATGTCTACTTTGATTACTGACACATCTCATCATTCTAAGGGTGCCTGGGACAGGGTAGTTAGTTGCCCAATAAACATTTATTCAAAGGCATGAATGACTGATATTATGAGAAATTGAGGAATGGACAGAGAGCTGAGGTTAAGAGAGCTGAGGTCAGCATCATTGCTCACCTCTTGGAAATATGATAGGGTAGGACTGCCAAACTGTGACAATTAGCAGGAAGAGTACGGCAGTTGGGAGGAGGAGATATAACGAAGCAGCTGTGGTTTTGGCAGCCTCAGATAGAGATGAGAGAAACTACTCTAAAGGAAGATGACTTATGGAAAAGAGAAAATGGATTCTTGATTTACTTTGAGAAGAGATGAGCTGCTCAACTTACCATAAATTCTCATCGGACCTAACTTTTAATTTCTGAGTTCTAAAGAAAGGTTAACCAATCTATATTTCCTGAACTGTGTCTAAGCTATGTTTTCATTGCATGGCAATTGTAGATTGCAAAGTACATCTGTATAATCCTAAGCATTTCTTGGCTTGCAGTCTGGAAAATGTCAGTGGCTTATATCTCATGGGAAATGTTATAAACATTTTAATTAGATGCCATTCTGTTTCACTCTCTTATTACTGGAGGAACGTGTCTCCTGTTACATCCCTCCTCCTGCGAGATCCAGATAGAATGTCAAAAGTATAGGGCCATCCTATATTGCTCACCACAGGGAATATGTGTGTATGCACATATATGTGTACAGTGTATATGTTTGTGTGTGTGTGTGTGCATTTGTGTGTGCACATTTCCTGATTTAGGCTAATAATTCAGATGTAATGAGGAGTTGAAAGAATATCATGATTTGTTAGCAAGTAGAAATCCACGTTGTCCTCAAGTTCTAAACCTTAGACAATAAAAAAGATCCAGAAAGCAGTGAGTCTTTTTTCATTAAGCAGGTGTTCTGAATAATAGTTACTCATTAGAGACCAGAAGACTAAATGAAGGATAAGGAATCATCTATTAATCACACACAGGCAGAGAGGCATCAAAGTGACAAGGCCTGAGAAAGAACAATGTGAACTGTTAAAAGTACTGGAAGATCTTTTTCTGTTTCAAATAACTCAGACATTGAGAAGTAGTGCATCATACTGTACTTTGATTATAAAAGAGACCAAAAAACAAATATTGGTTTACAACTATAAGTAATATAATAAAATTTAAGCACTTTAGGCCAGGTGCGGTGGCTCATGCCTGTAATCCCAGCACTTTGGGAGGCCGAGGCGGGCAGATCACCAGGTCAGGAGATCGAGACCATCCTGGCTAACACGGTGAAAACCCATCTTTACTAAAAAATAAAAAATAAAAATTAGCCAGGCGTGGTGGCGGGCGCCTGTAGTCCCAGCTACTTGGGAGGCTGAGGCAGGAGAATGGCGTGAACTCTGGGAGGCAGAGCTTGCAGTGAGCCGAGATCGCGCCACTGCACTCCAGCCTGGGCAACTGAGCAAGACTCCATCTCAAAAATTAAATAAATAAATAAAATAAAAATAAAATTTAAGAACTTTAGGCTTCTTATGAAATCACCTCCAATCAACCCATCACCAACAAATGTGAGTCTGATAAGCTTCCAGGAAAATATAGGATGATTTGCCTATAGTAACATGACACTACTGACCCATCATGAGTATTTGTGAGAAATACAGAAATATATTTGAGTGTTTTATGCATGCTCTTTTATATGTTCTTTTTGTTTGTTTGTTTTTTTAACCTATGCCAAATATATCCAAGATAGTTCACTATCAGTAGCACTCACGATAATGGAATAGAATGACTCGAACTGCCTGGTTGACATCCCCAGTTGGATGCATAATTGGTGTATCAAATGTAGCACATCTAAAGGATCAAAAACCCCTCTATATTCGGCTCTAATTCTTGCCTTTTCCCCATCTTTTTCACATCAGTAAATGTCACTGCTGCCTGTCCAGCTGTTGAAGGTAAAAATGTCAGCACCATCCTTATCGCTTTGCTTTCCTCTTTCCCCGTATGTAATCCATTGACAAATTATTGTGCCCCATCTTGAAAATGTTTTTTCTCTATGCAACTGGTATTTAATGTTTAAACTACCAACATACATCTTAAATTCCTATGATTCATTGTCCATTCAGCAGTGCAAGTGATCTTTTTGTAATATACATATAATATCTATGTCCTGATTAAATTCTTTAGAAATTTCTTGTTATTAGAATGAAATCCAAACACCATCTATTTATGATCTTGCTCCTGTCTATGATCCCCAACTGCACTCCCTTCCTTCAATTTCCATCACTTACTCTTCTCTGGTCACCTTTTTAAATTCTGTTTTTTTTTTTTTTCAGCAGGCCAAAATATGGAGGTTCCTGAACAGGGGTCTCTCTCACTTAATGCAAGACTAAATACAGATATCTGAGGACTGTAAAAAATAAATCGTAGTAGGTAGACTGGAAAAAAAGACGGTAATTCAAGGTATCACTAAACTGGTGGTGAAATTGCCATTTCTCCCCTCTCTTGTATTGCCTGGCCTAGAAACAAAGGCAGCATACAATTGCAGGCTGGATGAAGGCAGAAAGAGCTCCAGGAGCTTCATGAAATAGGAAAGGGGACTTCTCAAACAAAGAGAGAGTAGGAGAAATCTTGGTGGCTATTTTTCTTCCTTTTTTCCATTATCTCCTGTACTATAGCCCTGAGATAATTCTATAGCTGAAGCATTAATAATGGTAGTTCAACAGACACCTAAAAGTAGGAGAGAGAACATTTGTTTTTCATTTTTTTTAAATTTTCTTACATTTGTTTTATAGAGACCAGGACTTACTACGTTGCCCAGGCTGGTCTTGAACTCCTTGGCTCAAGCAATCCTCTCAACTGTACTTCCAAAAGTGCTGGGATTACAGGTGTGAGCCACCATGCCCAGCCATGTTTCTGATTATTATTGGAAATAGTGATGCCTACATTTCATAGGATTGAAAAAGGAATTAAAGGAAAAATGCAAATAAAGTGATCCCATGGTTTGAACGTTTGTTCCCTTTGAAATTCATGTTTAAACTTAATCCCCAATGTGACAGTATTGACAGCACCCCATCTAACTTTTTTTTTTTTTTTTAACAGAAGAGTCATGATCCTGAGAACATAAGGGAGATCCCTGTTGCTTTGACTTCTTGCTGTCCTCCTGCTATTTGGCTCAAAATGCAAACTTAGTTATGAGAAGTACATAGAAGAACAGGTAAACTAAAGCCCGGGCTTTTTGACCAGAGGATGTGGAAAAGAGGCTTCAGGAAATTGAGAAGTATTATGAAGACTGCAAAAATGAGGGAGCTGAAGAAAGATTGAGAATGACAGTGAACGACAGAACAGAGAGAGAGAGAGATGAATACCACGAAGTTGTGTAGGTACTGCTGGACTATACACTGAACTGAGCATGTAAACATCTGACCACAGATGGTATAATAAGGCTTTGAAAACTAAGCTACAATAAAGACCATCACCCAGGCCAAAAATTGCTACCTGGAAATGCACACACAGACTGATCCAAATAGCATTGAAAACACTTAAAGAAATGGTGCAGACGTTGGAGTCACAATCCAAAGAAGGCAGATCAGAGTTTGTTCCATAAGCCTGAATAGGTCGATTGCCTAATATAAGAAGAAAATCAACCTTTTTCTTATGATTTAAGACATAATCAGACTCTCATAGCATATACTCAAAGTGCCCAGAATATAATTTAAAATTATTTGGCATATGAGAAACCAGTGTGATTGTCTCTTAACTCTTAAAGAAAAAGACAATTAAAAATATCACAATCAAAATGACAGGAATATTGTATTTATCAGATAAAGATATTAAAGAGATATTATAACCATGCTCTAATAGGCAAATGAGAAGACTCATAATGAATAGAAAAATAGAAAGTCTCAGCAAAGAGATAGAATATATGAAGATGAAAAATGGAAATTTTAGAACTGAACAATATGACAGTCAAAATAGAAAATTCACTGGATGGACTAAATAGCATAATGGAGACAACAGAGGGAAAGAGGCAGATGACTTGAATACAGATCACGGGAAATTAACCATTTCAAAGAAAAGAGTAAAAAGAGACTTAAAAAAAAAAAATGAACGGAGCCTCTGAGTCCTGTGAAACAATTTGAAAAAGCCTAATATTGCTGTCATCTGCACCACAGGAGGAGGAAGAAAAGTATATGAGAAAAAATATCTAAAGAAAAAAAACTTCCTTAATCTGGCAAAAGATAAAATCTCAAAGATGCCTGAGGAGGCTCAGGAAACTCTAAGGAGAATAAGCTACCAAAATCTACACTCTAAAACTTCTGAAATTAAAAAACAAAGAAAAAATTTTTGAATGCACCCAGAAACTCAATACAAATGGAGAATTCTGATTTGAATACTGTATATGTTATATAAGGAAACATGGTAGTCAAGGGGAAGTGGAACAACATTTTTTAAGTGATGCAAAAAATAATTCTATATTCAGAAATCTTTATCCAGTAAAAATATTCTTGAGAAATGAAAATCAAATAAAGATATTCCTGATGAAACTAAACTAAAAGCATTTGCCGTCAGTAAGAAACCTATAACATCAGGAATAAAGGAAGAGTAACAGATTTGGTAAAATATAAGAGACTATTCTTCTCTCCTTCAGTTCTTTAAAATATGCATGATGATTGAAAACATAAATTGTAACAAAATATACAACATAAAAGAAGGAGAATAAATGTACCTATATTTTGATGATTTTCTGCTTACCCTTTAAAGTGATAAAATATTGACTCTAAATAGAATGTAAAAAAGTAAGTATATGTGTCATAATCCCTATAGGGAAACTACCAAAAATACTATACAAAGTGATATCTTCAAAAACTCAATGATAAATTAGAATACTGAAAAAGAAAAAAAAAGCATTTACCTAATCCCAAAGAAGGCGGCAAAGGGGAGACACAAAAATGAAAAAGAAAAATTAGAACACCAGTAGTAAAATGGTAGATCTAAATTTAAACATGTTGATAATTCTATTAAATTTGAATGTTTTAAGCTCATCATTTGAAATACAGAGATTGTCAAGATATCTTTAATTTTTTAAGAAAAAAACCCATATCTATCTACAATAACCCTAGTTTATATATAATTAGAGTAAAAGTAAATGGATGGAAAAAATGGTATACAACAACTAATCAAAAGAAAACTGTAGTAGCTATATGTTAACATTAGACAAAGTAGACTTCAGAACAAGAAATATTACCTGTGATATAAGATGGATATTATATAATAACAAAATCTTCAATTCACCAAGAAAATAGTTTCAGAATACACGAAGGAAAAATTGATAGAACCAAAGACGTGAAAAGATCCATTATTATGTCTCGAGACTTCAATGCTCTTTTTGTAGTAACTGATAGAAAAAAACTAAAAGAAAAATCATCAAAGATACAGAATAATTGAACACCACTATCAGCCAAGTGTACGTAATTGACACTTACACAGCACCCAACAGCAGCAAAGCACATATTCCTTACCGTGTACATAGAACATTCATAAAAATAGACAATACTATTCATTGTGATTTAAAGAAAACACAAGAACTGAAATCAAAGAAAGTATTATGTTCTTTAACCACATTAGAATTAGACATCCCCAGATCATTCTCATTTCACAGCTTCAAAACTTATTTGTTCACCCAGGGAGCTGGCTTTTCATTTACCTTTAAGTCTCAGCTTAAACACTACCTTTTAGAAGAGATTCTTTTTTTTTTTTTTTTTTTTTTTTTTGAGGTTTTTTTTGAGATGGAGTCTCACTCTGTTGCCCAGGCTGGAGTGCAGTGGTGCGATCTCGGCTCACTGCAAGCTCCGCCTCCGCGGTTCACGTCATTCTCCTGCCTCAGGCTTCCGAGTAGCTGGGACTACAGGCACCCGCCACCACGCCCGGCTAATTGTTTTGTATTTTTTAGTAGAGACGGGGTTTCACCGTGTTAGCCAGGATGGTCTCGATCTCCTGACCTGGTGATCAGCCCGCCTCGTCCTCCCAAAGCGCTGGGATTACAGGCATGAGCTACCATGCCTGGCCCAGAAGAGGTTCTCTTTAACCGTACCTCCCTAAATTGACTCTATCATTTACTCTATTATTTTGTTAAACCAAGTTTAGCCTACGGCTGCCTCTTTACATATTTTAAGTTCAACCTAAAGGTTTTCTTTGTATAACTATATAGTGAACTCCAACCTAAATGGAAGTGTAAACAAACTGTAACCTACTTTTGTGCCAATTACCAAGTTTTGGACAATCAAAGGGAGCCATCAGTTCAAACCATGTTCAAATAAGGCAAAAACACTAAGCTGAAGTGAGACTGTTTCTGTTCCTCACTTCCAGTTTCTGTATGTCACTTTCCTTTTCCTGTCCTTTGTGGCTGCGCAAAGTCTCTGTCAACCAACTCTGGCTGGGGAGGCTGTCTGAGATGCAAATCTTTCTTTGCTCAGTTAAATTTGATTACATTTAATTTGGCTAAAGATTTTCTTTTAACATTTCCTTTAAAGCACTTTTCATAAGCTACAATTAATCAGTTTATTTATTTATTGCTTTTGTATGTTTTCTTTCACTTAGCGGTATGTGAGCTCCAGGAAAAAAAGTGTCCAGCTCAGGGTCTCAGCTCTTCACACATTTCCTAGCAAACTATATGCTCTTAATAAATAATTATTGAATAATTAAATGATGGATTAACTCAAATATATGACCTCTACCTTAGTAATAGGTCTACTCTATGACGTAAGTATTACATAAGATAAGGTAAAGAAAGCATATAGCATAGTGCTTCTAAGGGAGGAGAGCACCCCTCATATTGTCTTATGCCCAATTTCTGCCTCCAAAGAAAGAAGAAGTAAAAACTAAAAGGCAGAAATGAAATCCACAGGCAGACAGCCCGGCGCTGCACCCTGGGCCTGGTAGATAAAGATAGACCCCTGACCTAATCGGTTATGTTATCTATAGATTACAGACATTGTATAGAAAAGCACTGTGAAAATCCCTGTCCTATTCTGTTCCGATCTGATTACTGGTGCATGCAGCCCCCAGTCACGTACCCCTGCTTGCTCAGTCGATCACAACCCTCTCACGCGGACCCTCTTAGAGTTGTGAGCCCTTAAAAGGGACAGGAATTGCTCACTCGGGGAGCTCGGTTGTTGGAGACGTGAGTCTTGCTGAAGCTCCCAGCTGAATAAAGCCCTTCCTTCTTTCACTCGGTGTCTGAGGGTTTTTGTCTGAGGCTTGTCCTGCTACACTTCTAATAGAGCAGTGTATGATGTATGTTAGGAGTTGATATTGTTATTATTACTTAGCATCCAGAACAATGTAAATTGTCAGTTAGTGCCTTTTTACATAAGCCATGCATTAACCTGTTGCCTAGTATCTGGTTCCAGCTAAATTCCATGTAGTGGTTTTTTTCAAAGATTGCTATACCATGAAAGAAGACACACAGCAAATGGGAGAGGCAAACAAAATCATTGTCCTTCTACTGCGTCAAGCCATGTAGTTATGCTATTCATATGCTTTCAGTAATCATTTATTAGCAGTGTAAGCCTAGCAGATTCTGGTATTTCAGTAGTATGGCATTATTATTACAAGTAAACATGGTAGTACCAATTAGTCTTCAAGCATACATCTGATAATTTTTTCCGTCTAAGGAATGCAGATGTGAATACAATGTGAAAGGACAAGTTTAAGTAAAAGATTATGAACATTGTAGAAATTTCCAACAGTCAAATGTATCAAGATATCATTTAACTGAAAAATGAATAAAACTGTTTTGTTGCTGAAATTCAGTTTTGATTTTATAGTATAACTGAATTTCCTAAACCCTATATTTAAATGTCCTGGACTGCTTGGCTAATGCACACTCAATTATAACCATATTAGTCTTTTTTTCCAAGTTCTACGTGTAAGAAAGACTTTAAGAGAGGATTTTTATTGAGTAGAACATAAATCATATTCAGAATTTTTTTAGCGTTTGATACAGGAAATTTAAAAATCACCTATGCACATTCATGTTAAAATTCCTAACTCATAATCCACAATATGTTAAGTAATCCAGTATTTTTAACAAGAGAGATGGGAAGGATTTAAACAAAAACGTTAAGGTTTGTTATGAGGAACTATAGGTAAATTTTACTTTTTAAGTTTTTGAGTTGCACGATATTTTCTACAATGTATATACTTTTTTTAAAAAAACATAAACAACATTCAAAATTATAGTAAGAAACTGTGGAGGGGCTTCTGTTTCCTATTAAGAGTAAAAATAAGATAAGCTCCTAGTTCTCTCTTCAAAGTAAACTTTGAGGAATCTATGAAAGCAAGAAAGGAATATAAGTATAGGAATGAACAACTAAAGCAATATAAAATTAAAAATATTAAAAACAAACAAACGTAAACAAATACAAGAAATCTCTAGATAGAAAATTGGATCCTGAGCTAAAGGAGAGATTTAAGTCAATAATTCTTCAAGTGTGGTCTCCAGACCAGCAGTATCAACTTCAGAGAGGCATGTGTCAGAAATGCAAATTTTATAACCCAGAAACTCTGAGGGTGGGGCCCAGCAACCTGTCTGACAAGCCCTCCCAGTGATTCTGATGCATATTCAAGTTTAAAAATCCTTGCTTTAAGGAAGGCTCTTAAATTCTCTTTTCAGTACTAGGATAAATCATCAACCGTTCTTTGCTAGAGAGATCTACAGTAGTATCTACTTCAGGTGTTAATTTTCCCCAAGCAGGTTAAAAGCCCTGCTTATTTCAGGTGTAGGATCCCATTGGGATGACCAGGAGCATCCACTTCTCCTGCTTCACTCTATTTCCTCAGATATGGCGAATTGCAATCTAAGGAGATGGCCTTCCCCCAAAGCTTCTCATTTCTGAGAATTTAAAGGAAAATTCCTCACCAGATATACTGGCCTGGTGGATAAAAAAGGTAGCAATAGGAAATGGTCAGCAGGGGTTCTGTGGTACCTGGGGTCTCTCTTTCCTTGTGTTCCATCATTGTCCCTCTTCCTAAGATCAATAGGCAAGTACAGCCAAACTAGTCTTCTAATGTTCTAGTCTTCTAATCTTCCCTCATATTAACCATGTACCTAGTCGACATATCCTCCCCCAATCCTAACCTAAAAGACAAGGACAATCATTACAAACAACGCTGACCAATACTGGCTGAACAATAGAATTGAACTGCTTCAAAAAATCCTAAGACAAAAGCAGCAGCATTACAGACCAATTTTGTAAATATCGCAGCAATGGTACCCAGACTTCAGTGTTTAAAGCTCCCCTGGTGATTGCAATGTGAAGTTAAGGGCAAGAAGTTTTCCTATAAAAGATGACAAACCAAATAATAAAATCCTACTGAAACAGAATTAGTGGAATGGAACAAATATTAGAAAATAGGCATAAAATAATAATATAAATTAGGAATTATAATACCAATGTGGAGGAAAAATAGAAACTTATTAAAATACAAATCATAACTTTAGAATCTAGTAGTTGAATTAAAACACCCATAGATAAGATACCACCACCCAAAATATAAAGCTGATGAATAAATTAGATAGTTGGAAGATCATGTTAATAAAATTTAAAAAATACAGGAAATAGCAAAGAGATCAAAGATATAAAAGCACATTAAAGGGATATGGAGTTTACAAATAGAAACGCTGGCCAGGCATGGTGGCTCATGCCTGTAATGCCAGCACTCTGGGAGGCCGAGGCAGGTGGATCACGAGGTCAGGAGATGGAGATCATCCTGGTCAACATGGTGAAACCTCGCCAATGCTAGAAATATAAAAATCAGCTGGGTGTGGTGGTGCATGCCTGTAATCCCAGCTACTTGGGAGGCTGAGGCAGGAGAATCACTTGAACCAGGGAGTCGGAGGTTGCAGTGAGCCAAGATCACGCCACTGCACTCCAACCTGGCGACAGGGCGAGACTCCATCTCAAAAAAAAAAAATAAATAAATAAAAAAGGAAAGAGATAGGAACACTGGGTAGAAGCCCAAGAAGAAGAAAGCAAGCCAGAGTACAAAAGAGCCAGAGAAAAAGAGGGAGGAGCAGGGCTAGGAGGAAGGAGATTGAGAGAGAGAGAGAGGGGCTTGAAAAAAATTCCTACTTGTTATGGACTAAGTGTTTCTGTCTCCCCAGAATTCGTGTGTTGAAGGCCTAAATCCCAGTGTAGCTGTGTTTGGAGATGGAGCCTTTAAGGAAGCAATCAAGGTAAAATGAGGTCTTAAGGCTATGGCCCAAATCTGATAGGATGGGTATCCATATAAGGAGAGAGGCCAGAAAACTGGTTCTCTCTTTCTCTACATGCACATGCACTCAGGGGAATCCATGGGAAGACACAGCCAGAAGGTAGCCGTCTACAAGCCAGGAAGAGAGCCCTTACCACACAGTGAATTGATTGCTACCTTGATCTTGAACTTCTGGCCTCCAGAACTGTGAGAAAATATATTTCTGTTGTGAAAGCCACCCAGTCTGTCGTATTTTGTTTTATAGCCTCAGCAGACTAATACATTAGTATAACAGAAAAATTACAGACCTCAGATACAAAACCATTGATAAAGTGCTGATCATATATAATATGTAATTGTAACATTTAAGAACACCAAAGACAAAAAGATAATTCTAAAAACTCTTGTACAGAAAGAGAAGACCACCTGATTGGCATAAAAAATTTTAATATGAAAAAAAGTGAGAAACATTTTTAAGTATTAAAGAAAAAACACTTTATAGATATTGATCATCTAATAAATCAATAGAGGTAAGTATATGTGGAAATTTGCATAAAGGAAAACTACAAGAACAGGCATAGTTTTTTTATAACTTCTAAATCAAGAGACCATAAATCCAGCTAATATAGAGCAGAAATGAGAAAATGTATAACAAATGGAAACATAAAATGAGGAATAATCTTATTGATTATAATTAATTTGTGAGAAAAGGCATTACATTTACAAAAAGTTAAAATCTAAATAACAGAGAATACAATAGGTGTTTTGAATTCAACCAGGCTAAGATAGTGGGTCATGACCACATGAAAAATTACATGGAATATTTTCCCTTACATAGCAATACAGTACTAACCCAATGAAGTATTTTCTGCTTCTGTTCACTAAAGATCCAGTGAGACTAAGACATTTTATAATGTACGATTAGCAATTAGCTTATAGTAATAGTATGCTGTCACTTTCTGGAAAAACTCTATTCAGCTACTGCACTATCTTAAGGCTATTCATGTTAGAATTTTTATAGGTTACGTGTTTTAAAAAGATGTATAATCATGTATCCCTAGCCTGTTAAGCTACTTAGTGTCAAAAGCTAACATAAACCTTTATTCATTCATAAATCCAAGACATACTTAATGTTTCAGTCATGTACTAGGAGCACAGGTGTGAATAAGACAGACAAGCTCCCTCATCTGACGGTGATGACAAATAGAATTTGATGTCAATTGTGTTTCATAATAACTAAGAATTACCATTTAATCTTAGTCTGTTTATCAAAAACACACCTGTGTTTTCAATGATAAAGTATAGGAGGTGTGTGTGTGTATGTGCACATGTGTGCTGGGGTGTTAATTTTAATGGTGCTATGAACTGAATATCTGGTTATATTATATGTCGTTCTCACATTATCTACAAGTTTATGGCCAAATTTGTGGTCCAGTTTTAGATGGAATCTTTTTCTTTTTTATATGTAATTTGTATACTAAAATCATCTATGTCTGCCTTATGTTTTCATTGTTCTCATTTATTTTAAACTTATTTCATCTATTATGTTAATCTTTACATGTAAACTAAAATCCTATTCAGGAGGAAGCATTACATAAATAATTAAAATATTACAAAAACAAAAAAGAAATGCTATTAAACACAAATTGTAAATTTAGGGTAAATTTTGGATTGGTCAAATACTTAGATGTAACAGTGAAACTATAAAAATATGAGAAGCATTTATGATGTTTAAATAATTTTAGAGTACAGGTATCCTTTCTACTGTGTCTGAAATCCAAGCAATTAAAAACAAATGTAACCATTTACTCACAGAAGAATAAAGAAGATTCTATGTGAGGGCAAAAACCCGCCACGTAAGACTCAATAAACTTTGAAATTCAGAAGTTAAAATTTAACAAACTAATAAGAAAATGTGTAAAGGATATGAACAAACAGTATGTAAAAGATGAAATACAAATGGGTTTTAAGCATGAGAAAAAACTGTTCAATCTCATTGCTGAGAAGAGACGGACATTTAGCATCACAATGAAATACTTTTTTTTTTCACCTATCAAATTGGTGGTTAGTAAAATGTTGCTGATATACTGTGTTGAAAAGAGAGAATAAAGGCACTTGCATGTTGCTGGTGGGAGTGTCAAGTTATCCAGTCTCTCTGGAGGGTGACCTGGTGTTTAGCAGCAAAGTGAGATGCACAAAATTTTGGATCTAGCCCTTTCACTCCAAGAATTTATTCTACAGATATTCTCACACACATGCTAGTGTTGAATAGGCAAATGTGTAGACTGAAATATTGCAAAAGCAATCAATAACATGGATTATGTTCTAGAGTGGAATAAATAGTGTGTCACTGTTAAAAATAGGGACACAAAATTGTGTTCTAATATAAAAAGATATTATAAAATATTTGAAAAAGTAACAGTCATATGAATTTGTAGACTATTTTATCTTTTGTATGGTTGCGGGAAGGGGAGCAGGAGGAGGAGTTTCTGATAAATATTCATATTTGTTTGTGAATACATTGTCTCTGAGAGGAGATACCAAATGCTGCAAGCAGGATTTGCCTCTGGGGAAGGTAGCTGAGTGGCTAGTGTAAAGAAGGAGGTTTATTTTTGACTATATATTTATTTTCTATCTTTTAGATTGTGTATCAATGGCATGTATCACCCATTCCCCTCTCCGGCCTCCAAAAAAAAAAAAAAAAAAAAGTGAGTATTACTCGTATGGCAAAAACAAGATGGCAGGAAGCTCAACCATGGCTATAAAATCAGAATTACCATGGACCTTTTAAAAATAGGTTTATCAAAGTTCTACCCTAGAACAATTAAATCAGAGTATCTGGGTGGGGGGTTAATTTTATAAATATACACATACAAATATATGTGTGTATATATGTATACATATATGTATATAATATTCAATACATATTTAAAAATGCTATTTAATTATATATATAATTGTTATATATATAAAACACACACACACACACATACCCACACATATTTAAAGCTACCCTGGTGAGTCTAATATGTACGCTGAGTTGAAAACCACCAGAGTGGAATGATCAGCAAATCCTTCTTGGAGAAGACAGGACTCACCCTGAACTTGAAAGTGGGTCATCCCTAGAAAGATGAATATCGACTGATTGAAGTTTAGATTGCACTTACACATCTTGAGGCATCCAGCTAAATGAAATAAAAGCATATGGATACTAAATAGGCCTGCTAAAAGAAAAAAGAGAGAAATAAACAAAAGCAGGTTAAGACAGCTAGAAGAGGATAGGAGATTTACACGTGACTGATTATTCTTTGAGTAAAGAAATACAAGACGTTTGTGATATTTATTATAATCATTAATGTAGGATTATTTGATACTTTAGGTGGCATGATAGTTAAGATAAATATCTCATTACTTATTTAAAACTATTGATACATTTCAATACATACACGAGCACACTTCTAAGCACTATTGACTGCATGCTACATTAACATACCTTTTGCAAAATGCTGCAGAAACTCTGACCACTGTCAAACTAACAAAATCTCACTGATACGTTTTTTTTCCAGACTGGAAAAGATGACACTTTGCCAGGCAGGGGCTATATTTTTCAGCACACAGTAAAACCAAAAGTGATGGAAGGGTACTACACTTAGTCTTAAGGTTGCAGATATACACCAAGTGTTTGACATATTGTATCACGGAATATTTTTTACTGAATTTTAATGTTGTTCCTTTAGGAAGATTTTGAAAGTCAGTAAAATTCAAGCCTATGGATAGATGTTAAAAGTAAATTTTTTCCTCCTATCCTTAGGTACATATATGAACCATTTTCAATTCGTATATTTAAAAGACTTCTGAAATCTGCCTGTGGCTATGCCCTAGAACACCCAGACAAATTTTTAGGTGAGAAATTCTATGAATCTGTTTACTGTAATTCCCTTCTGTGGGCAAGAAGTGGTATTGAAATCATGCCACTGTATAACTAATTTATGCCTCAACGATAAATTTGACTGCCTGAAAAAGTCAAGTTATTTAACTTTATTATGTATTTGAGGGAGAAAGTATTTTCCGAAATGCTCAGAGTAGAACTTGGCAGTATTATAGTCACATTTGGTCTTCAAAATATTCACCTATGACACTTGCAGGCAAAATGGATATCACTCGGGAGAATAAAGTAGAATGACGAGCTTTTAAAGTAATGCTTACTGTGTCAGGCTGGAAGGGACTCATCCTTCTCTAAAGAACTCATCTTCTCTAAAGAGAAGAGATGGCCTAAAAGGTTAAAGCAGTTTCTATGTGCCTTGAAGTGCAGGGGTACAAGTGGACAGACATCCACTTCAAGGACCCTCCGAAATGTTAATGTCCTATAATACTGATGCCACCTGCAGAAAGACAGTCCTAGGGGCTGTGCTGGAGACAGAAATCAGGTGATACAAGGTAAGACTTCTTTTCAGTAGAAAAGTGAAGATATGGTTTGCACGAATTAATATCTCGTACTGGTTCAGACTCATTCATTGCTATTGGAGTATGAGTGGCCATAAATATTAGGTGAATAAATTCAGTGAAGGCATCTGTCCATAATGAATGGGATCTGCCCTAAAGTGATCCAGAAGATATAAGAGCAATGCAGAGAACAGATTTCTCTGTGGCCTCTCCTAGAAGAACTTTGAGCGTCAGAACAGGTGAAAGGCAAAAACCTTCCTCCGGAAAAAAAAAAAAAAAGTGCTCCTTGTCAAAATTTATTCTCTTCTGAAAGAGCCAGAGAGAATATTACTTAACAATTTTATAATCCCCTGGATTGTAACAAACCTATGACTTTTAAAAACTGTTGCTTGCTTTTTTAAAGTCCTGTCATTGATTTTATTTCAAAATTGTATTCTTTTATAATCACCACCATTTTAGAAAATGTGTTTAATCAAAAAGTCTACTCTAAGTGTCAGGACAGATTTTATAATATTTTATAATCATGTTGTGCTCACTTCCCTGCACACACACACACACACCCCCCCACACACACACACATTTTTAGCATAGTGATACAAACTCTTCCAGGGTAAACTATCAGATAAGAGAGGTTCTCAGTATTCTGTAAGATAGCCTTTGGAGAATGTAGTCATTTTAGTTATCTTAGTTTAAGATAAATCTGCCATGAGATTATTCATTTTTCACAAAGTTATTTCTACCATGAATCTCCTGTTTCATCTGAAAAAAAAAGAAAAAAAATCTATGGTCATGTGTTCCAACACCAAGAAATACACCTATTTCTGTATGAGGACAGGCATTACTATTCTTGTGGTCATCATCAGTGTCATAATCCATGCACCCATAACACTTTCAAAAATAGCTTCTGCAAATCATCAGTTCATACTAATTCATGTGGTTTCCTGAAATATTTATTCCTGTTACTCCAATAACATGTTACATAGGTTATGTGTTTGTATTGATAAAAATAATAAAATAGTAAGTTTTTTGTATTTGCTATCTTTCTGGGGAATTCATTTAGGAATGGGCAAGCAGGAAGACGACCACCACTAGATGTCGCTATAAACAGACCATTTTTTTTCTGATAGATTTATTTTCTTGCGTTTCCAGATTTATCAGACTGGGGGAAATTCTTTCTGGCAGTATTGACTCCACCTAACCTCTGGTTTGTTTAGTCAAAGGTTATGAACTGCTAAATTTACATTCTTTCTTGTGTCCCTTTGCACATCTGCAAAACAGTTTTTGTTAAGGAAAAACCACAGCACAGGGATTTTAAAATTGTCACCATTTTATTAATTAGGTGAGGGTGTCATGCTGAGTCAGTCAGTTTATTATCTCTTAAGGAAGATCTTGTAGTGAGTTTGTGTCTCATTAGAGAACTGGAGGACCAGACAGATTAATGCACATGTGCTACAACATTAATTAGAGAATCAGATTGTTCACAGAATAGATAATTTGATAGTGACAATGGAAACAGCAATTAGCTGAGCGTCTTTTAGAAAGCATCTAAGGGGCTTGAGTTGAGAAGAAAGCCCACTATGACTTACTGAAGTTAGATGTCAAATGGACACTAGAATGATAAGATCACTGAGATACAGAGACTTTAGAAGTTTTCTAGTTTGTTTAGGTTTTTCGTATCTGTTTCCATTCAAAGCAGAATCTTTTCTACAAAACCCCTGAGCAGTCATCTTTAAGAGCATATAATTTGTGTCTCAGTGGAAGTTTCAGCAATTATACTGCAATTATATTTCTTTGTGCAAATCTGCTTAATGCATGTTGGCCAAGAAAAGGATATACTACAACCAAACTATCCAGCAAGTTCTAAACCACATTTTAAAAAAAATATGTCACATTAAATCGACTTACACAAACCAAGGCTTAATTGGAAATATCAGCAATCAGCTGCTAAAAAGTCCTTAATAATAGACTGGTGGAGTTGGAATAACAGGAGCGACTGAGTATCAAACTTCCTTGTTAGCTGACATTTAAAAATTCACATTTTAAAAATGACATTTAGCAGACGAGATGATGATGCAAATGAAATCTATATTTAGGGAGGGGTGAAAAACAGCATCTAATTTGTAGTGATTATATATTCTGTTCTACCTGTGGAAATTCTGCTCAAGTTTCTCTAGTGTTCTTTATAAGTATCTCTTTCTCTCTTCGTCTGTCCTCTCTCTGCTCGCTCCCTCCAATTCATTCTCCTTCCCCCGACCCCTCCCCAGCTGTCTCCTCCCTTCCCTTTTCTCTCCTTCTTCCTCCTTCTCTGCAATGAGAAGCTAAGGACATGGAGAAAACATCTGTAGTCATTCCAATCAACACACAACCAGAAGACAACAAGCACCAGGCCAGGTGTGGTGGCTCACGCCTGTAATCCCAGCACTTTGGGAGACTAAGGCAGGAGGATCACCTGAGGTCAGGAGTTTGAGACCAGCCTGGCCAACATGGCGAAACTCTGTGTCTACTAAAAATACAAAAAAAATAGCTGGGCATGGTGGTAAATGCCTGTATTCCCAGCTACTCGGGAGGCTGAGGCAGGAGAATCGCTTGAACCTGGGAGGCAGGGGTTGCAGTGAGCAGAGATCATGCCACTGCACTTCAGCCTGGGTGACACAGTGAGACTCCATCTCACACACACACAAAAAAGACAACCAGCACTAACTGCCAGTCACCCAGCGAACTACCTTAGACATAGGGACCAGTGAAATGTACTCAACCCAAACTCCATTTGACTGAAAAAACAAAACCTGAGCTAGAACCACCCAAATGATCTCACCCAATTTACAGAACCACGAGAGATAATAAGTTGTTATTTTAAGCTGCTAAATTTTAGTGTGCTTTGTTATGTAGTAGCAGGTAACTGGAATACAGTCAATTTGTTTTTCAAGGAAAAAGGGGAAAGTTGTAAGAACATCCATAGACAGACAACTTGAAAGAAAGGCTCTGAGCTTATGACGTAAGCCTGTGGTTAGCAGGATGTTCTTTTTCTCAACCTTTCACGTGGGATTTTCTTTCTGTTGCATGTGAGCTCTGAGTTATGTTTTCCCTCTTCATTTGTCATTATTATCAATTTTCCTTTCATGCAGGAAGGAAAGGAAAAATTTTTACATTTCACATTCATTCATTGTCATTGGTTTGCTCTTTTACTGCAATTTTGAATCACATTAAACAGACTTAAGACCAATGAAGTGCTCAAGCATACACACACTTAAAAATAAGCTTTAGGTCCATTCTGTAAATGTGTGTGTTGGAGAAGTTTGAGCAGCAAAGAACCTCAACTTGCCAAATGATGTGTAGGAATATAGAACCCCACACCCTATCTCAGAGATGCAAATTGACGTTATTTAAACAGTAATTTCTAAACCTGAGAGTGCATCCAAATCACCTGGAGCTCTATTAACATATGGATTCTGATCTGGTAGGATTGAATTTTGGCCTGAGAGTCTGCATTTCAAATAAGCCTCCTAATAAGGCCAAACAAAAGTTGAGTGGCAGAATTCTAGGATGTTTCAGTTTTCCATTATCTTTACCACCATTCTTTACCCCGCTTTGTTCTCCGTCTCCATTCACATAATCACACAAGCTGGAGCAGGAAATATTACTTTACATGCACTCCAGGAAAAGAAACATTGAAGAAAGAAATAACTTCATTTCCTGGCAAAGTTTTGCTTCCTCCTTGCCCCACACACTTCTCTTTCCCAGGTACTTTCAATGACTTCCTTGCACCTGCAGTTTCCATTCTAAGATTTATTCTTATCACAATAAGAACCATTTAAAAATTCTGAAGCTGAACCAGAGAGTGACATTATACACTTATTTTCAAGATATACTGGGCTTAGCACTGGGAACAACCTCTGACAAATGTTGCTTTACCGTGGCAGTGTAGGGGGAGGGGTGTTACCTGGTTGTAGTTGCTTCTATTTGCATACGAAATTTTTCCCCCAAATGTATTTTCCCCATTCTGGTGTTTTCCCATCCTTTCATTCTCTTCCAGTTGCACCCTGGATCAACCTGTCATCATTTGCTTGTCTTTACTCCTAAAAAGTGCCACCCTACCAGGAGGCCTACATCTGTTCTTAGTGATATTCAGTCCCTTCTTTGAAGTTTGGCTGCTGGTTCTCTTAAAATACAGATAAAGTTTTGTTATGTGACTTACAAAACCCTGAATAATCAGACTCTGGATCCTCATCTCTTTTTATACTTATTTTTATTGTTTATCTTCAGCCACTCTGGGTATTTTTAATGCTTTATAACTGATATATTCCCTCCACTCACAGGGTCTTTGGCAGACAGTTTTCTCTGCCTAGATCTCTCTTCTCTCCCTCCCTCCTTCATTTAACAAACTCCTACTGTTTCCACGTCAATTCAAAACTCTCTCTCTCAAGGAATCATTCTCTGCACATAGTTAAGTGTGGTTTCTTATCACCTCACTCTCCTTTCTAGCAATAGTATAGCTCTAATTTGATATTTATGTGCATAACTCTTTTCTTTTTTTACTAGAATGGAGAGTCCAGGGTTTGTCTGGTTTTATACACTATAGTCTCTCTAGCTCTGTGCTTAGTGGCTGGAACCAAAAATAGTGGCTCAGTAAATACTTGTCGAAGGAACAAATATATTTGAAGCCACCCATTCTCGTGTGCCACTGTCACCTTATTTGCATTCATCTGATTCACTATTTTGTTTGACCTGGCTTCCTTTGAGCCTTACTCCTGTTTTGCCAAGAAAGGCATAAATGAGGATCGGCCTCTGTATTTAGTGATATCTTGGTATGTGTTCTTGAAGAAAATTCTTCATCTCTCTAATTTTAAAGTCTTTCCAAGATGCCATGTTCAGTTTCACTGGCTTGTTCTGTGACTCAGAAATCACATAGTGCTCTCCTAGTCCCACTTATGTGGATCCAGGTCTCTAGCTCTCACCTAAGTCTATTCTGAATTATCTTCCTATAGTTCTCATTCTAACCCAAGTTGCAACCTTACTTATAAGAACCTGCTGATGCCTCTCATCCTGGCACTGCAAATAACCAGACCAATTTCAACATTGCCTGAGACTTAATATCAAGGCTTTCTACAAGGAAAACAGAGAAAGGAGATTGCTATCTTCAAGTTGGAAGATTTTCGTTTCCTTTGGTAGGAAATAAATGGACAACAAATCAACACTATTAAGAGGCCTTTAAAGGGAAACAAATGTCAAGAAGCCTAAACTCTCCATGCAGCCTAATGGTGCTCCATTTCTTTCCTCATTTCTGAGCCAAAGACTAGAACAATTGGTCAGCAGGATGCTTCTAGCCTAGAGTTTTTCTCTCACTGGGTCTCTCTTGCTAGGCAAAGCCAGGGAAATATTCCTGATCAAGCATTTACCGTTCATACGAATTTCACCTGAAGCAAAGCAGTAGCACCCACATTAGCCAGTTGAATTTAGGTATAGCTGAGTAAAAGGTGGGGGAGTTTTTTATGGTTAACAATCCTTTCAAGTTAACACTTTGTCACAACAGGGCTGGATCTGGCCTTCGCAAACACTATGCACCTAGCTGTATGTCTCTTTCTCATTTTGCACATTTCAGATCTGCCACCCATCTGACAACACGGTAGGCATCATATATTTAAGAACAGCACTTGCTGCTGGAAAAGCAATCGCATTCAAGGTCAAGTTGAATTGTGAAAAGACTATTATGTGAAAAAGTTAAGTTTGTATTGTCCTGATACCTGCCAAAAATATTCCTGTTTTGAGACAGAATTATTTTGTTCATTTTTTAAAGCTTTATATCTATCATCAAGTTGTTCAAAAGAAATAAATAGACATGCAAATTTTCAAAAGTGTACTTTTGATAAGAGATTTTCACTGTGATGAATGCAGAAGGGGATGCTCATTCATCATCTCTTTGGCCTATAAATATTTTGATTTCATGTATATAAAATATAGATAATATATAATATACACATATATGTAATATATGCAATAGCAGAATATTTATAGGCCAAATTAGGGAGGATAGTAATTCATACAGTGAGAAGTATTTTTTTTTTTTCTTTTTTTGAGATGGAGTCTGGCTCTGTTGCCCAGGTTGTAGTGCAGTGGCGCGATCTTGGCTCACAGCAAGCTCCGCCAGCGGGTTCACACCATTCTCCTGCCTCAGCCTGCTGAGTAGCTGGGATTACAGGCGCCCACCACCACGCCCAGCTAATTTTTTGTATTTTTAGTAGAGATGGGGTTTCACCACGTTAGCCAGGATGGTCTCGATCTCTTGACCTCGTGATCTGCCTGACCTTGTGATCCGCCTGCCTCGGCCTCCCAAAGTGAGTGAGAAGTATTTTTAAATTCAAAGGTTACAACCTTGATTTCCCTTACTGTATCTTTTCTCTCTGAATTCCTGATATTGGCAAATAAATACGACCATGCACATTCTACATACTCCTTCAATATGGAAAGGAAAAACAGTAACAAAATGATAAATGCAATTGTATTGCAATGCATAGTTTTCAGTATCACAATTTATAAATAAACTTAATAATAATGTCTTAAAGATTCACATAGCTAAGCAATGAAAACTAAGCAAAATAAATTATGTCCTAAGGATATCTTATAAAGTATATTCTTTTAGCCATAACGTATTAATATTATATGGCAACATAATGTAAAGATAGGACTCAAAATGAACATAGGCAGGCTCTTTTTTTAAAATGAATTACGAGGGGAGTGTCCCATCCCAAATGAAAGCTACAAATATGTACTTTAAGTGACTCTGAAAAGAAGAATATCTTGTGTTGAGTTGAACAGAATGATGAAATTGAAAAATTACATATACACAGTTTGAAAAGCATAGAATAATACAAATAATAATTGAGAAGAAGGATATTAATTTAGATTCAGAGAAATTAATTAGGTCCTAGTTTTATACCTTAACGTTAGAATGCTCTCAGTTATGATGGTTAAAGAGGGTAAAGAAAACAAATGAATAATGGCAAAAGTAATTGGGAGCATTTGCATGAGAGGTCAAAATGAAGAAAGATAGCCAAAACGCAGAGCAGGGGGCCATTGCTAGAGGTATCCTGAGGCATATGGCAATATCTAACCTAGAGGCTTGAGTTGTGATGGCCATTCAAGGATAAGAGAGAGGACCTTGGTCTAGGTGGGGATGTGGTGCGGCCTTCAACAGTAACAGCAAACAAACAAACAATAAAACAAAAATAATGAAAACAGATGTGGGCAAGAAGGATACTCACAGAAATTTTCTGCTTTGGCCTTGGCTCTAGGCAGAATAACAAAAAAGGATTCCCCTTAAGAATCTGTACAAACCTTTACCTAGAGGGTTTGCTGTCTTAAGTCTTCCACCTGCATTTTTCCTGATTTGAAAGCTTTCCTTTATTCCTGGTAGTATCAACTGCCAATATTTTCCAGAGAAATGAACCATCAATAAACAAATTATGTGATTCATCCAGCGTGTCCCACTCAACATGGGATCATATGGTATATTGATATCATATGGTATATTGATATACCATATGACATATGGACAGACATGACAGCAGGCTGGGCTAATCAAAGGTCACATAAAAGGTTAGGTGAATGAATTAAAACTCAGAGACTCCTCTACCAGACCAGTAGACCAATTGGGAAGGAAGAGTGGGTTGTTAGTAGATGGTCAGTAACCCCCCGTAGGTGGTTTTACAGCATGGGAACCAACAGATACATAACACATATGTCAACATTGGAACATCTTTTGTTTATTTTGGCATGGTTGAAATGGATGCATCAAAATGTAAAATCACTGTCTCTTTAAAATTTTACCATGAAATCTGTACAACACGTCCACCTGACCCTTGTGTTATTTCTTATCCTTACTCGATCCTGACCATAATCACATGCAATTGTGAATGCTTATTGACACTGCTAACTTAAGCAGACATAGGCACTAATAGAAAAACTGTATATATTCATACCTTAATTTTATCATGTACTAGTGGTTACTTATTGAAGCTTTTGTCAATGATCTAAAAGAAAAGTAAAACCATATGGCCTTGTCCTGTGAAATATTTTATCTACGTGGTGGATAGAGATAAAGAAAACTTGCTTACCAGATTTTCAGGTGACCTCAGACTAGGAGGGTAAGGAAATATGACAGTTGACAGAATTAGCATTCTGAAAAGGCTCAACAAACTAGAATGACTGTGAAAGATCAACATTATAAAAATTTATAGGAAGAAATCTGAATCCTATGATTACATTAAACAAGCAGAAACATATATCACAAGAAAGTACAGTCAGAGAAGTCTCTCCTAACATCAGGAAAGACATGTTGTTTAAGATTTGACTATTTTACTTGACTACACTCAATAATTCAACAATATTTAGTGATAATTTAAAGTTCCTCGTTCAGACCAGGCATAGTGACACATCCTGTGGTCTCTGCATTTTGGGAAGCCAAGGTTGGAGGACTGCTTGAGTCCAGAGTTTGAGGCTGCAGCGAGATATGACTGTGCCATTGCACTCCAGCCTGGGTGACAAAGTGAGATGCCGTCTCTACCAGCATGAAAGACGAAATATTTTTCCCCCAGCCTCTATTCACCTTCCTTATTGTTAATAGTTTTTCTGAATTATCTTTTCAAAACCCCTCCTCTCTCAACCGTCATTATCAGTCATATGGTTTACATACCAAACAACCAGTCAAAGCCATCCTCAACTCCAGTCTCATTCCAGACAGCATGACCCATGACCTCAACAGTAACTGTTTCAGTCACATACTAATATCCAAATAGGCTGATGCAACATGGGTATGTATTTGTTGGGGTTTTCTAGGAGAGAAAACTTTGTACTTTCTCTTTCTTAGCTTTCTATTAGCAGAGGATATTGTTTGTTTTTTCATGGGGACTATGATGTCAGAATATGAAACCTAGACTTTGCTATGCAAGGGAAAGCCTATACAAGCAGGGCTGATGGTGTGCTACTTGGAGTCTGGTGCAGAAGCCCACATCATTGTAGTTAGAGCAGAGAAAAGTAAGATCCTAGCTTACTTTACTTGAGCTACTGAATCATATCTCATCTGAGGTCATTCCTATGTTTGCATTTTTCAGTCATATAAAACAATTAATTATCTTTATTTTTAAGCCAGAGTGAGTTAAGTGCTCTATTATGAGCAACCTAAGAGTCATAACCTAGAAAGACAGGGACTATAGGTTCATGATTTATTTACTTACCAGGAGCAAGAACAGGGTAAGTATTCGACAGATTTTTCTTAAATAGTTAGGTTAAAAATAGACCTAATCAAAAATATAATAAAAGTTTAAGTTAAATGTATATAATTGTACCGGAATACAGTAAAGAAATGGTTTTACTATATTGTGTACTCGGTTTATTTTTGTATTTAATTCAAAGTACTACTTTCAAGTGCACTAGACTAAGAGACAAAAGAACTTTTAATGTATCTTCTGTCTCATGTAAGCTATGAGACAGATTGTAAATTATTTACATGGTTAATTTTAATCTTCCTGAGTTGGAGTTACCAAAATCTTTCTTGTGATCCTCACTGTATCACTGTAGGAATTATACAGAGTGAATTATACAACTGTGGGAATTATACAGGTTAAACATTTCTGGAAATATGACAGAAAACAGACAAATCCTTTCATTAAAACAACTAAAATTACTGGATAAATTATTTTTAATCTACTAAAATAAATCCATAGCACAATTCTTTGGCAAGAAAGTGAGGTAGACTCAGGTGAGGTACTGAGTGAAAAATAAGCAGAGATTTTGCCTCAAGATGTTTACCAAACAGATGAACTTGAGAGTTAGTTTTCATAGTCTCACGCAATTTAGGGGAAATAAATTTCACAGACAAAATCAGGGCTGAACAAGGTAGAGAAACCTATTAGAGACAACCAACCATAAATCCTGGACACTTCGTACACAAATGCTTATAGCCTCAACATCTCAACATAAACATGCAATGTAAAATAATACTTTTCTAAAAATTGTTAGTGAATAAAAACAATCATTTTATAATGACTTTAAATCTGAAAACCCTGATTCAAATAATTTATTCATTGATTCTTTGGGATACTCAAGATAAGCAGTCATCTGAAGGTATTTTCAATTTTGTTTCTTCCTTTATAATTATTTTACAATTTATTTTCTTTCATGCATTACTGTCTGGGTAAGACCTTCAGTAAACTGTTGAATGGAAATACTAAAAGCAGGCACTCTTTACTGGTCCCTATGTTTAAAGAGTTGCTTATTGCACTAGAGTAATAAAGCAAAGCATTATAACTAAAAAAATTTTAAAGGGAAGAGGTTGGGATCATAAAAATATAATTAATCTAGAAACCCTGGAAGGTGAAAAAGGAAACAAAGAACAGACAGGACTATTAGGCAATAAATATTGTAACGATACCTTTAAACTTAAACATGTTGATAATTGTATTAAAAAGAAATAGTCTAAATGTCCTCAATTAAAATGTAGAGATTATCAAAATGGATAAAAAAGCAAGATGTTGCCTACAAGTAACACACCTTAAATATAAAACCACAAATTAAAAATAAAAGAATAAAAAATGTGTTATGCTAATACTAATTAAAAAGGAGAAAAAAATGCAATTTATTATTAGACAAAATTGATTTCAGGTCAAGTAACTACCAGGAATAAAGAAGTTCTTTTCTAAAAAAAGATAAAGGAAGTGTTTCATCAAGATGATACAACAAAACAAATGGCTTAAGCCCCTCATAACAAAGCTTAAAAATACATGGAGCAGAAACTGATTAAAAAAACAAAACTCTAAGAAAAAATTTACATAGAGTAAAAGATTTCAATATCCCATCTCAATAATTGATACAACAGGTAGACAGAAAAATGAATAAGGGTATAGGACATTTAAACAACACAATTAACCAGCTTTTTCTATTTGACATTATAAAGTGCTCTACCAAAGAGCAACAGAATTTACATTTTTCTGAAATACACACCAAATATTTTCCAATATAGACTGTATTTTGTACCATAAAACAAATGTCATTGAATTTTAAAATACTTAGGCCTACAAATTTTTTTCTCTGACCACATTAAAATAGAAATTAAAAACAAAAAGATCTCTGGAACAAAATACAAAATTTGAAAACTAAATAACATGCCACCTTTCTTGACCCATAAGTCAAAAAGCATTAAAGAGGAAAAGTAGTCAGTATTTTGAGCTGACTGAAAAGAGGACACAAGTTACCAACTATGTTGGACGTTTGTAAAGCAGTGCTTAGGAGAAAATTTGTAGTATTAAATACCTGTGTTAACAAAGGAAGAAAATGTCAAATTAATGACTTCAGCATCTACCTTAAGAAACCAGAAAAATAGGAGAAAGTAAACTGAAATTAGGCTGAAATAAAAAAGTATAAAGAGTAGAAATTAATTCTATAAAAAACAGAAACTGTATAGAAAAAAATGAAACAAAAATGGTTATTTGAGAAGATCAATAAAATTGTCAACCCTTTCTCCAGCCCAATTAATTAGAAAAGACTGGTGAAATGACACAAATTACCAATATTTTGAATGGGAGTGGTGGCATTATTGCAGATTTTACAGAAATTAAAAACATAATGCTGATAGAGTCCATGCTTAGATGAAAAGGAAAAAGCCCTTTAAAGATACAAACTAGCAAAGCTCACTCAAGAAGAAATATATAAACTGAACAGATTTGTATCTACTAAATAAATTCAAGTTGTGGTTAATAACTTTTCCATAAAAACAATGCTAGGGGCCAGATATCTTCAAGATGATGTCTATGAAACATTTAAGGGAGAATAATACCATTTTTACATAAACTTGTCCAGAATATTTTAGGAAAGAGTGTACTTCCCAATTCGGTCTATGAGATTAGCCTCTCCTTGATTCAAAACCTTATAGCTGTTATACAAGGGAAGTGAATTACAGACCAACATAGATGCTTACTCTCAAACACAATTTTAATAAATCTAATAATATTTAAATAGGAATACACATCATGACCAAGTGGAGTCTATCCCAGGAATGCAAGGCTGGTTGAACATTCAAAAATAACGTAGTCCACCATATTAACAAACTGTTTAAAAAAAGAAGAAAATATATTATTTCAATAAATATAGAAAATGCCTTTAAGAAAATCTATCCTCCATTCCTGATAAATACCGTCAGCAAAGCAGTAATAGAATTTTCTCAACTTGACAAAAGTAATATACAGAAAACCTACAGTTTACATCATATTTTATGCTGATATACTGACTGCTTTTTCCCCTCCGTAAAAAAATAAGATAGGATATCTACTTTACCAATTCTTTTTTTTTTTTTTTTAACTTTTATTTTAGCTTCTGGGGCACGTGAACAGGTGAACTTTTGTCAGAGGGGTTTGTTGTACAGATTACTTTGTTACCCATGTGCTAAGCCTAGTACCCAATAGCTATTTTTTCTGCTCCTCTCCCTCAACCCTCCCTCAACCCACCCTTCACCCTCAAGTAGTTCCCAGTGTCTACTGTTCCCTTCTTTGTGTTCATGAGTTCTCATCATTTAGCTCCCACTCATAAGGGAAAACATGCAGTATTTGGTTTTCTGTTCCTGTGTTAGTTTGCTAAGGATAATGGCCTCCAGCTCCACCCATGTTCCCACAAAAGACATAATCTCATTCTTTTTTATGGCTGCGTAGTATTCCAGGGTGCTTCACCACTTCTATTTAATATTCAACATGGACTGAGAATTCTAGCTAGAAATAATAGTCTAGAGAAGGAAATGACATCCAAATTGAATGTTGACTTGTGCTGATAATAAAAACAAATAAAACCTGCACTTCTTTTATAGCTTTAACATTGTAGCACAATTACATAAATTACTATGTACATGGAGTGTGTCTGAATTCACTCTGGTGAACTCCCTAGAGTATTCTCTAGAAGATACAGAAAGTGATTTAATGATTTAGTTAATTGGTGCTTATTCCCCTGAAAGAGAATGACATTTAGAAAAAAAGAAATTCAGACAGCATTTATAATCTTAACTGCGATTTTGAGCAGATTCCTGACTTTGGGCAAGTTTCATAAATTCTGATTGACTGAATACCATTTTATAATCAAAATTTGTTGCAAAAATTAAATGATAAAAATAAAAAGGGATCTAAAAAGTGCCTAACTAAGGATCTGGCACAGAATAAGAGTGCAATAAGAGGTAACCACAGCCATGTGGTGAATTTGGCTATGTGAATAGGACCCACATAGGAAGAATGTGGAGGGCAGGATTGTTCAAAATAGGCTGGAGCTTGGACAAAGAATTTATTATGGCCTGGATTAAGAATACTGAAGGAGAGATAAAAATAGAAAGCTTATGTTTAAACACCAAAGAAAAGATACAGGATAATTCAACACTATTTCAACAGTGTTTTTCAGCGTCACTTTCTTTAAGTAATAAAACAACTACTAGTGGTTTTCAGGAGATTAGAAAAAGTTTGGGTCTTAGATTCAGAAAACAAAAAGAACAATTTTTGGTATGTTAAAATAGTAACATTAAAATGGATAATTCCTACTGAAAAGACTTTCTGTGTTTAAATTTAAATTGCAGATTTGTATCCCTATTTTTCTTTTTCTATCTCCTCTTAGTTTTGGTGAAAACTGTGTTTAAAGACCATAAAGAACTAATGAAAATTTTGACTTATAGAAAAGGTGAAGTGATAAAATAAGTCTGTCAGTCTTCAGGTACCTGAATATTTTAATGGCATAGGTTTTGTTTTCCTGCTAGTTATACAAGAATTATTTGATTTTTTAGTCTTATAGCATCATAAAACCAAATAATTCCAATACATACTTTTGTCGCACTTAACATATAAGAAGAAAAGGAAGCCAAAAATACACTGTTACAGTTCCTTTTTGAATTAAAAAGGTGATTAAAGAATAAGTCTAGTTCAGTAATTTAGTATTAACACAATACAACTTCCCAACTCCTTACCCACACTTCCAAAATCCCAAAATATATGGAAACCAAAAGATTTTTTCAGAATTTATTTTGTGGCAAAATCGATCCTGACCTCAACCTATCTCACATATATTTCTAACTTGGACTGAAATGACACAATTTGCCCACTCCATTCATTCTATTTATTGTGAATGTTCATACATTTCACTAGAGAAATAGTCAGGTTTTTCATGCAGAATACTGCCCTGGATTTCACTGTGAATATAAGGTAACATGCAGTAATATACAGAAATGAGATAACCCTTTAAAAATCCATAAAATCTGAAATGTAATACACGTAATGGTTTGTAGATCTGCAGTATATTATCTTAAAGTTGTGTCTATACAGTTTAAAACATTTGGATATCTTTGATAATCCTGATTTATAGCTGCTTAATATTATCTCAAAGACATCTTTACTTTCTAAGAATAAAACAATTCTAAATTATGACAGCTAAGTACAACGAGTCTGTTATTCTAAGAGACAGTTTATGGAAATTATTTGTGATGTTCCCAACTTTTCAAACAAATTCCATGGTATTTTTTGTTTGTTTGTTTTGTTTGGTTTGGTTTTTGAGGCGGTCTCACACTGTCACCCAAGCTGAAGTGTGCGGTAGCCTGATCTTGGCTCACTACTACCCCTGCCTCCCAGGTTCAAGTGATTTTTCCACCTGAGCCTCCCAAGTAGCTGGGACCACAGACACATACCACCACACCTGGCTAATTTTTGTATTTTTAGTAGAAACGGGGTTTCACCATGCTGGCCAGGTTGATCTCAAACTCCTGACCTCAGGTGATTGCCCTGCGTTGGCTTCCCAAAGTGCTGGGATTACAGGTGTGAGCCACTGTGCCCAGCTTTCATGGTTTTTAAAAATATCTAGATATTTCTTATTTCCATAGATTTAAATTTTTTACTTTTCATATGAATAAACAGAAATATGACAAAATTTAATCCTATACAAGGGGCTAAAATTTTTATATGTCTATAAATGCCAGAGCGGTAAGAAAAATGAGTGAAGTTGGATGGATAGGTTAGATGTATATTTTAGATTAGCACTGTCTGATAGAAATATATCACAGCTTACAAGCCAAGCGGCGTTTGCCAGAAACCCATGGAATTTTAAATTTTCTAGTAACTTCATAAGAAAATAAATGCCGGTCAGGCACGGTGGCTCACGCCTGCAATCCCAGCACTTTGAGAGGCTGAGGTGGGAGGATCTCTTGATGTCAGGAGTTCGAGACCAGTCTGGACAACATGGCAAAACCTTGTCTCCACTAAAAATACAAAAATTAGTCAGGCGTGGTGGCAGGTGCCTATAATCCCAGCTACTTGGGAGGCTGAGGCATGAGAATCGTTTGAACCTGGGAGGCGGAGGCTGCAGTGAGCCTAGATAGCACCACTGCACTCCAGCCTGGGTGACAGAGCAAGACTCTGCCTCAAGAAAAAAAAAAAGAAAGAAAGAAAAATACAAATGAATGAGATTAATGTTAGTAACATAATTTATATAACTAATGGTATAAAAATATTTTAACATATAATCAATTTAAAGGTTATTCCAGAAATGTTTCACATTCTGTTTTCACTAATTATTCAAAATTTGGTGTTCATTTCAACTTCCAGCACATATTTAATTTGGACTAGCCACATTTCAAATGCTCAAGAGCTGCATATGGCTAAGATAATCATATTGAGCAGCACAGTTCTAAATATACTGTCAATTTGCTATTAAACATGTTATAATATGGTTTAGTCTTTTAATAAATTATGCCTTATCCCATTTTTCTTGAACTATGAGGTCCTTTTGGTCTATGTTTCATTTTCCCTTTTCAATAGAGATGTGGCTATAGAGACATATTTCTGTATTTCTTCCATACCAAGACAACAACTCAAGTTTCCTGATTAATGATACCTGACTGAGCATTTCACTTTTGGGGAGAACAGTGAGGCCTGCTGTGAATTCTGACTGCATGCCCAGTCTATTAGGGCACCCATTCATTGGCTCCTTCCTATTGATGCCATCTTGCACTGCAAATCAAGTGCTGCCACATTTTCTCTATATTCAAGAGAACTAAGAAACAGGAAATCTTATGTAAAATCACCAGATTTATACATGTTGACTTATGCCTCCACTACACATAGTACTGACTGTCTATGTGTCACTTGCTTGACATCGAGGTCCCAGACTTTTGAAGATTGGAGGAAGTTGTTGCAAACACATAGAAGGTAACACTAATACACGGAAATGCTAAGATCTGTCTGTATTAATACCTCCAGATTGTGAAAACCCTTGGAATGAAGCTTCTTTCCTTATTTTACATCACATGCACACTTACACACACACGTACATGTGTGAATAACCTAGGATCTTAAAATTTCAAGAGATATATTTCTATATAACTTTTTGTACTTATAAGTCTCATTCCTGTAGTGTTAATTTTGTTAAGTAAACTGGTTTTCCTTTTATTTGTACACTTCAAGATCTCACAGAATACAGGGTCATTGTCTTGAAACTTCTTTTAAGACTAAGTTCTTGCTATTTTTGTCAGTTCTCTTATATGTACTTCTGACAGAAATATCTCTAGAATTTTGCACATTTAACTCACTTGCTATACCGGATTCAATGATCTAGTATATATTTCTTCATGGCTATGTACTAAATGATAAACATCATACAAGACCAGGGCAAAGGTGAAATTATGTTCTTCATACCACTATCATTCTCTCTCACCTCTACGGAGGGGAGGAGTTAATCTAGAACACAGTTTAAAAATGTATATAGCATTAATTCTAAAAAGCTTCATACAACTTTCATAGTTACCTTTGCCTCTAACTTCCTTGTTAATCCTTCTTAAACTGACAGTTGGAGTGTTCCCCTCCAAAAATTAAAAAAATAGGTCTTATTATCTTTTAGACATTAACTTCTAGTAATATCAGTGACTGAGAAATAAGGGTAGGGATATGGCAGGTTATGCAGATGATTTCATAGTCTCTTACAGTTAACATTGCATATTCTTGTAAGAGCCCTGATTTTGCTTCGGAAAGTTTGTAATACTTTCAGATTCTTTTAGAGTTGCTCCTCCTGATATAAAGACTTTGCTTATGAAAGATGGTGGTTCAATTCTATATCAAAATTTGCTTTGCATATACAATAAATGTAAACTCATAAATTCATTCTCCCTTTACTGATAAATGTAAACTCATAAATTCATTCTCTCTTTACTGATAAATGTAAACTCATAAATTCATTCTCTCTTTATTAATAAATCTAGTAAAAACTTCATTAGGATTGTGTCCAGATATCAACAAAAAAATGGAGACAGACAAAAGCCCAGGAAACACATCTTGCAACAGCTTTAAAACAGAGATGGATTTTTTTTTCCTATATAACAAGAAGTGGAGTGACAGGGAGTGTTGGCTTAGAGCAACAACTTAGCATTATCCACCAGGAAGCCAGCTCTTCCTATCTTACGGCTCTGTCACCTTTAGGATGTTGAATTTTGTACCCATGGTTGCCAGTAATTGCTGCTCTTCGAGGCTTTATTTCTATAGTTCAGACAAGAGGAAAGGGAATAGGAAATTTTGTGCAGCAGCAATGATTCTCTTTAGGAAGAAAAATAAGCTTTCTTTATGATAACATCCCTTTTTTAGCAGACTTCTGCTTATGAGTTTTGGGCCAAAACTGCCATAGCCCCAGGCGGCAAGAATTTGGAAAACTGAAAAGAAAGAAAAGTTTAGAAAAGTTGCTCAGTGAACCAAACTTCAATGTATGCTGCAACTTGAATACGGCAAGCCTATTATCAAGTTATTAGTACTGTTATCTAGCTTCAGAACTGTGCTATATCTATGTTTCACTACATTTAATTATATATTAATTCCCATGACTCCTACTCAACTTAGTATTCCATTCATATAAAGTCAAGCTATGTTATGCTTAATTTTGTGTCGATTCATCTAAGCTATAGCACTCAGTCATTTAATCACTTTTCTAGTTATTGCTGTAAAGGCATTTTGTAGATTTTGCTAACCTATAGATATGGTTAACCTGTAGATGTAGCAAAACCTGAGGTTCCTGGAGAAGGAGAAACTCTACCTTGAGACTGCAGCATGAACTCCTGTCTGAGTTTCCAGCCTGCTGACCTGCCCTACAGATTTCAGACTCAAAACTCCAGCATCATCTCCTACCTGCATGCCTACTCTGCCAGCCTGCCCAACAGATGTTGGAGTTGCCAACCTCCCTACAATCATATTAGCCAATTCCTTAAAAGAAATCTTTAAAAGACCTCTCTCTTAACAAGAAGTGGAATGACAGGGAGCATTAGCTGAGAGCAACAACTCAGCATTATATGCCAGGAATGTAGCTCAACATTGCATTTTTATATATGGAGAACCCTGACTGAAACAAGGTATGGATTCAATCATAAGAATTAGGCCAATTTCCTCAATGTTAAATATGAAAATGTATCAAAGGCCTACAACCTATATGACCTAGGCAAATAATTTTACTTTGCAACGGCTTAACCATGTATGTTTGCAACTGTGCTGGAGATACTATCTAACATATGAGAAGATATTAGTACTGTGACTTTGATAAAAGTAAGTTCCCAGAAGCAAATGCTTTTACATAATTTAAATTATCAAATTAGTTATTATATTTAATGAAATTAGAACAATGCCTGGTACATAATAAGTACTATATAAATGTTCATCTTCTCATTATTATTACAATTATCCTCATAGTCATCAGGAAGCATGAAGCATATTGACACTGAGATGATTAAAAAAGGGACACCTTTGTTCCTGAGCTGCATGGCATATGTTTTAAGGCAATAAACCATCAACTCCACTAATGGAACTAATAGGTTAATTTTCCCATGTTGCCTGAATTATTTCCTCAAGAAAATTAAATTTTCTTAATAGAAAACCTAATTTTATCTTGAGTAACTTGAAAATCTTAATTAGTGACACAAAAGCCATGTTAAAATTACTTAGATCAGAAATAAACACATCATTATACGAAAATAAACAAATTGAAGTGTTACTGTAGTTTATTTGACATTCCACACACGGTATCTTGATAAAAATAAGATACAAACAGGCAATTTCAAAAGGAAAGAATCAACATCAATCACATAAATTAAATTGATTAACTTTCATACTTAATCAATCACAGGCATGAATCTTATACAATCTACTGGTGACCTCAGTTACTTTGTTTACTCATGCACACCAATATCAGTGCAATGCTTGATTTTCCAATTAAAACAACTTTGCAATTAGATCTAATTAACGTGTTCCAATTAAATAGGTTAAATGCAGCAGTATTCAATAAACTTAAGCACCCTACTTTTCTCCTGGTAAAAAGGTTCTCTAAAATTGTTTGGATATATAATCCTTTTGCTACCACAGCTTAACAAAAGAAGTAAGAAAAGGTCAACAACTTGGCTCTGAAATAACGTAAGCCAGATTTGGTAGAGAAGAACAAGCGTCCCAAATTTCTCAATTAACTTCTGGATCATCACATAAGCCCTTCATGATGGCCCCATTGACAATCTGCTGGCGGAAGTATTTGTTAAAGGAATATTTGCCCTTTTCACAAAAAGAGTACCTATCTCTTCTTGGAGTCAATCAGTTTTATAGTTGTTCTTCATAACTCATACATGAAAGAAATATGGTTTGTTAGATGTTTGAACCAGGGAACTCTTCCTTTGGCCTTTGGTTAAAGTAATACACAGTAAATCTCCCTTCCAAAGTTTCCTATAGGGACACATGTAAGTAAAGTTTTGTAATTTTGTTTTTAAGCCTTTGATTTATAAGATTCTGAATTCAGACCCCCCCACTTCCCATTTCCTTTAGCCAACAGAGCTTCTTTTGTGATTAATATATTGTAATGAGTATCAGTAAATTCCCTTGGAGAATCTACTGCTCACAGGGAGCCATCCGTCTCTGAGAAGTTAGGGCAAGTAAAACTTGACTCTCAGAGGCATTTGGGGGATGGCTGGAGAGCAGTAGAGCACTAACTTCACATTCTAAGACAAATACAAGGCAGATGTAAACAAGCCCGGTCTCTAGAGTTCGTCCATTCTTTTACATGTATATTTTGCTCTTTGAATTCCTCAAATTTTCTGTTGCCTGCACCTTGATATAAAGGAACCTATAAAACAACTGAGCACAGCTGTTGTTACAATCATATGCAGTGTTTGACTTTTTCAAAGGAAGCTACCTGTTAAAGCATGAAGTTTACATGCTTTTTAGGTCTTAATTCTTTACTCATTGCTTTCACTTGCTTGGGAGTAAATTCTACTAACTAATAATTTTTAAAAGCCCTGATTATAAAACTATCAATGCACAGAGAACAATTCAATAAGCTTATCTTGGTCATCAGTATAGAAACTTGTACTCACTTTCAAAGTAAACATATACTGATCTATACTATATTGGGCAAACTCATCCTATGCTAGATATTTATCCCAGAGGGCTAATAAACACAACTTTTCTTGACTTTCATAAGAGGAGATTTGCACTTCCATATAGTCCAAAAACATTTACTTACCACTACATAGTTCTTAATGCATCATGCTTTGTATAGAAAAGTTGATAGGAATGTATCTACAAACTTGGTAATGAATTCTTTAAAATCAAAAACCAGATATACACATTGTAATCCTCACTTTGGGCAGGACAGAGATCCCAGTGATTTTTTTGAATGATTCTTTTGAAGGAAAAATGTACCAGCTCTTGCTGTATCCGGATGAAGATACTATGTAGGTCTCTTTTAATGACAATAAAAATTACTCTATTAAGTCATCTCAGTCTAAGATCAATTTGGGTGCAGGGAAGTGGTTAGCTTAGGTAAAGAAACCTCATTGACCTAGAAACAAAACTTTAGGTAGATTTATGGGATCTGGAATAAAAGCTGCTAAGAACTCAACAGAGTTTCTTCTCTAAAAGGTTTCATATTCTCCCGCCTCCAACAAATCCCAGACAGTATTTCGTGGTTAAGAGGATGCTCTCCAGAGCCAGATTGCTGGAGTTTAAACTCCTGCCCAGCCACTTTCTACATATACAATCTTCAATAAGTTACTGAACTGATTTTTGCCACAGGATCCATCATTATAGTACAAGTATACTTCAAAGACGTTGCTGGTTTTGTTTCAGATCATTGCAATAAAGTGAGTATCACAATAAAGCTAGTCACAGGCAAATTTTTTAGTTTCCCAATGCATATAAAAGTTATGCTTACACTATAATGTAGTCTAGTAAATGTGCAATAGCATTATGTCTAAAAATCTACAGGCCATAATTTAAAATATTGTGTTGCTAAAAAAATGCTAACAATCATCTGAGACTTTAGCAAGTCATATCTTTCTGCTGGAAGACCTTGGCTCGATGCTGATGGCTACTGAGTAATCAGGGTGGTGGTTGCTGACAGTTGGGTGTCTGTGGCAATTTCTTAAAATAAGACAACAATGATGTTTGCCACATCAATTGACTCTTCCTCTTATGAAAGATTTCTCTGTAGCATGTAATGCTGTTGGATAGCATTTTACTCAAAGTAGAATTTCTTTCAAAATAGGAGTCAATTCTTTCAAACCCTGCCACTGCTTTACTGGCTACATTTATGTAATATTCTAAATCCTTTGTTGTCATTTCAACAGTGTTCACTGCCTCTTCACCAGGAGTAGTTTCCATCTCAAAAAGTAGTTTCCACTTTCTTTGCTCATCCATAAGAAGCAGTTCCTCATCCACTCAAGTGTTAGCATGAGACTGCAGCCATTCAGTCACATCTTCAGGTCCCACTTCTAATTCTAGTTCTCCTGCTATTTTTACCACATCTGCAGTTACTTGCTCCACTCAAAAATTTTTAATCCCTCAAAGTTATTCATGAGAGTTGGAATAAATTTCTTTCAAACTCCTGTTATATTGATATGTTGACCTCCTCCCATGAATCACCAATAAACTTATATACTTTAATGATATTTGGAATGGTGAATCCCTTCCCAAATATTTCCAATTTATTTTCCCCAGATCCATCAGAAAAATCACTATCTATGGCAGCTACAGCCTTATGAAATGTATGCCTTAAATAAGACTTAAAAGTAAAAATTACTCCTTGATCCATGGGCCGCAGAATGAACATTATGTTTGCATGCATGAGAACAACATAAATCTCCTTGTATTTTCCATCAGAGCTCTTGAGCAACGCAGTGCATTGTCAACTAACAGTAATATTTTGAAAAAAAAATCTTTTATTTTTTTCTGAGCAGCAGGTCTCAGCAGTGGGCTTAAAATATTTAGTCAACTATACTGTACAAACATGTGCTGTTATCTAGGCTTTATTGTTCCATTTACAGAGCACAGGCAGAGTAGATTTAGCATCATTTTTAAGAGCCCTAGGATTTTCAGAATGGTAAATAGGCATTGGCTTTAACCTATAGTCACCCAATGCCTTAGTCCCTAACAAGAGAATCAGCCTGTCCTTTTTAGGCAGGCATTGACTTCTCCTTTCTAACTAGGAAGGTCCTAGAGAGCATCTTCTTCCAAGATAAGGCTGCTTAGTCTGCATTGAAAATCTGTCACTTAGTGTATTCACCTTCACCAATTATCTTAGCTAGATCTTTAGGATAATTTGACACAGTTTCTCCATCAGCACCTGCTGACACAGCTTGCACTTTCATGTTATAAAAGAGGCTTCTTTCCTTAATACTTAGGAACCAAACTCCTTTAGCTTCAAACTTTTTTCCGCAGTTTTCTCACCTCTCTCAGCCTTCATAGAGTTGAAGAGAGTTAGGGCCTTACTCTAGATTAGGCTTCTGCTTAAGAGAATGTTGTAGCTGGTTTGATCTTCTATACAGACCATTAAAACTTTCTCTATATCATCAATAAGACTGTTTCCGTTTCTTATCAATTGTGTGTTCTTTGGAGGAGCACTTTAAATTTTCTTTAAGAGTTTTTCGTTTGCATTCACAAATTGTCTGTTTGGTGCAAGAGGCCTTCACTTTTGACTTATCTCAGCTTTCAACCTGCCTTTCTCAGTAAACCTAATCATTTTTAGCTTTTGATTTAAAGTGAGAAATGTGCAACTCTTCCTTTCATTTGAACGCTTAGCGGCCATTGTAGGAAGACCCGAGAAAAAAGAGAGAGAGATGTGGGAATGACTGGTTGGTAGAGTAGTCAGAATATACACAACATTCATAGATTAAGTTTGCTATCTTAAAAGTGGGTGGTTTGTAGCAACCCAAACAATTACAATAGTAACATCAAAGGTCAGTGATCAGAAACACCTTAAAAGATATAACAATAAAAAGTTTGAAATATTGTGAGAATTAGCAAAGCGTGACGCAGAGACACAAAGTGAGCACATACATGCTGTTGGAAAAATGGCGCTGAACCTCTTGCCCAATGCAGGGTTGCCACAAATTTTCAACTTATAAAGAAAACAGTATCTGAAAAGTGCAATAAAATGAAGCACAAAAATAAGTATACCTGTATCATTCAAAATAGTTTCACTGCCCTTCAAATCCTCTGTGCTTCACTTGTTCATTATTCCCTCCTCCCCAACCCCTGGCAGCCACTGATCTTTTTGGTCTCTCCATGGTTTTGCCTTGTTCTTCTTATTTTCATCTTGTTTCTCTATGATTCAACATATCTACTAGCCTCAACTCTCCATGAGTAGCTAAATTTAATCTTATTGCTTGGGTAACTTCAATCTATGTGTCTTCTAGTTTAAAAATTTGCTGTCTGAGAATGCGATGTTTTTTCTGGCTCATTGTCTGGTCATAACACGGATGTTCATCTCCAGTTTTACTGTCTGTAGACCAGGAGGAGAAAGCCAGTATAGTCCTATGCACTCAGGCCTGTACTTCCAGTGAGCATGATGGCTGGATTTTATATTATGCCAAAGAAGAGGGCAGTGAGTTGGAAGGATACTCCAAATTATACCCCAAAATAGAAGTTTTGTTAAAAAAGAGAATAAAGTGAAAACGTGATTTTCTGGGACCTTCCTAAGGCAAGCCCATCTGCTCACAGTCTAAGAATATATTTCCTTCTATCCATACTGTCATGCATTGAAGTCCTTTTGGCTTTTGGGTAGTAAATTTCTGGGACTTAGTTCCATTCTCTACAAATGAAGTGCTTGGACAAAGTAATTTCCATCGTTCCTTCCAGCAATGAAAGTCTGTGGAATTCCAGTTATATACAGTGTCAGTAGTTGCTGTGAACCTGTGGGATCTGATGATAAAGCTTTAACATCATAAATATATTTTAATTATCAAATTATCTGCTTTATAAATGACTCTGGAATTTACTATTGTTGATCATCAATCATTAATTTGCCATTGTCTGACAAGAACACAGGAAACTTTCGTTGAAGAACTTCCTCTCCCTGTCTTAGTTAATGTTTGTACATGCCCAGGCCTAAGCCAATTGGTGCACTTTATCTCCTGTCAAAAGTGATTGTTTTAGGGAAGGGCATGTCACACACTATGAACCAATGAAATCTTGGCTCCAGATATTTGTAGAATTGTTAGGAAGAAAGCAGTTTATTTTTCACTGATGTTAGAATGCTGAAGTTAGAGGCCCAAACCTTCTGGAGATTACTACAGGAAGCAAGCTTAAAAGCTTTGCCAAACATGAAAAAGAGGGACAGAGTTGGGGCAAGAGCAAAGAGGACAAGTGACTGGGGGAGATATTTCTGGACTTTTTATCTATAGTAGTTAGAGATTCTATTTTTGCCTAAGCCAATTAGAGATTGGGTGTTCTTTTACTTCCAAATATAGAAAAATCTACCCAAATATGCCATATAAGGTACTTCAAAATTTGTCTCTAATGTCCCAGCTTTTTCAGAGAAGTTTCCTAAAGTTTTACCAAAATGTGTATGTATTGACTACATGTATATTGCAGTGGAATAATCACATAGAGGAAAAGTAATTCAAGTGACTTAAAAACATAGTAATTTGACCATATACCACAGCCTTTGTAGTATATACTGTAAGAACAAAAATAAATGTAACAAACAAAATTGTAAAATGTTTTTGTGACTATAATCTTGATGATGGATATTCAAAGTTGTATTGTTGCAGTTTAAGACTAAGCAAATGAGGAACTATATTCCATCATTTCTGTTATTATTCACAACAGGGTTTTTAAGCTTGGGAAGGAGGAATATTGATATAAGGTAGTAGAGATAAATACAATTTTGTAGACTTGAATTCAATTGGAAATGACAAGATAGGCTTATGTATTTTATCTTTAAAAATCTCATAAGGTACTTCATCCTAAAATAAAACTTCTTGGTGTGTCCACTGAAAAGGTCTAGAACCAATGTCAAACCCAGTAGTAATGAGACCCAGCATTGAGATTGTAGCCTTAAAATACTACTTCTGGATCAAAATAACCAGAGCTCCTCAGAGAAATAGCTGGTTCCACATCTAGGGCTGGAACTGTACCGGATGAGCTGGAACATTTTATAACAACAGAAAATAAGAAGCTACCAGCTCATCATGGCAGACAGGAGGCAGGACTAGATTGCAGCTCTGACTCAGATGGACAGAGCAGCATGCAGAGGCTCGCACTGTGAGTTTTAGCTCCAGATCAACTACAAGAACAAACCTGCAATCCCCAGAGGACCCACAGACCCTCTGAAGGAAGCGGACAGCTCCTGCAGGACCCGGGAGACACCCCAAATACTGTGAATGCTCCAACTGTGGAAGTGGAAAAGGGAGAGCCTCCTCTCCTGAACACACATCCCCACTGGAGAAAATGAAGGTCTGTTTGCAGGAGAAATTTCCAACCTTAACTGGTACTGAGTCAATTTAGAGAGCTGAGCAAAATACATGGATAGAGTAAGCAGCAGAAAGGCCTTGGGAGTCCACTGGGTCTCCAATGAGGTCATTCCTGCCTGGGACCACAGGGATCCATCGGGAGGGTGGCCAGAGGAGTGAGGGGGAAAACACCACTGTGAGAAGGATATCTCCAATTGGAACTTTCTAACCATTTGAATGAGGTGAGAAGCCTCCTGGCTAAAACTTAGGGGAGGGCACAAATCTGGTATGCAGACTCCATAGGTGGGGGAAGAACCAAGCCCTTTTCTTTCACAGCTGGGAGGTGGGTAGCCTGGGGCAAGTTCTCAAGCCCAGCTTGCCCACTGCCTGGAAAGAGACTCAGCGTTATTGGAGGGGCGGGGGGGGGGGGTGGTGCGGTATGTAGTGGGAGTGAGACTGGTCCTTCAGCTTGCCTGGGAGCTGGGTGAGGCCTGTGACTACCAGTTTTCCCCAACTTCCCTGACAACCTGCATGACTCATCAGAGGTAGCCAGAATCCTCTTAGGTACACAACTCCATTGACCTGGGAACGTTATCCCCATCTTTCACAGCAGCTGCAGCAAGACCCACCTAAGGAGAGTCTGAGCTCAGACACACCTAGCACTACCCTCACCTGATGGTCCTTCCCTACCCACCCTGGTATATGACGACAGAGGACATATAATCTTGGGAGTTCTAGGGCCACATCCACTGCCGTTTCCTCTCCATACTACCACAGTTGATGCTCTCGGGAAAGCAGGAGGCCAACTAGCACAAAAATAGAGCATTAAACCCCCAAAGCTAAGAACCCTCATGGAGTCCATTGCAACCCCCTGCCACCTCCATTGGAACAGGTGCTGGTACACCTGAGAGACCCATAGATGGTTAACATCACAGGACTCTGTGAACACAACCCCCAGTACCAGCCTGGGGCCAGGTAGACTTGCTGCTGGCTAGACCCAGGAGAGAGACAACAATCACTGCAGTTCAGCTCACAGGAAGTCACATCCATAGGAAAAGGGGAAGAGTGCTAATATCAGGAAAACACCCCATGGGACAAAAGAATCTGAACAGTCTTCATCCCTAGACCTTCTCTCTGACAGAGCCTACCCAAATGAGAAGGAACCAGAAAACCAACTCTGGTAATATGACAAAACAAGGCTCTTTAACACCCCCCAAAAATCACACTAGTTCACCAGCAATGGATCCAAACCAAAAAGAAATCCCTGATTTACCTGAAAAAGAATTCAGGAGGTTAGCTATTAAACTAATTAGGGAAACACCAGAGAAAGGTAAAGCCCAAAGCAAGGAAATAAAAAAAAAAAAAAAAAAAAAAAAAAAAAAAAAAAAAAGATATGAGAAGTGAAGTGAAAGGAGAAATATTCAAGGAAAGAGATAGCTTAAAGAAAAAAACCACAAAAAATTCAGGAAATAGTGGACACACTTATAGAAATACCAAATGCTCTAGAAAGTCTCAGCAACAGAATTGAACAAGTGGAAGAAAGAAATTCAGAGCTTGAAGGCAAGGTCTTTGAATTAACCCAATCCAACAAAGACAAAGAAAAAAGAATAAGAAAATGTGAACAAAGCCTCCAAGAAGTCTGGGATTATGTTAAATGATGCAACATAAGAATAATTGGTGTTCCTGAGGTAGAAGAGAATTCTGAAAGTTAGGAAAACATATTTGGGGCAATAATTGAGGAAAACTTTCCTGGCCTTGGTAGAGACCTAGACATCCAAATACAAACAGCACAAAGAACACCTGGGAAATTCATCACAAACAGATCATTGCCTAGGCACGTACTCATCAGGTTATCCAAAGTTAAGATGAAGGAAAGAATCTTCAGAGCTGTGAGGCAAAAGCACCACGTAACCTATAAAGGAAAACGTATCAGATTAACAGCAGATTTCTCAGCAGAAACCCTACAAGCTAGAAGGGATTGGGGCCCTATCTTCAGCCTCCTCAAACAAAACAATTATCAGCCAAGAATTTTGTATCTAGTGAAAATAAGCATCATAATATGAAGGAAAGAAACAGTCATTTTCAGACAAATGCTGACAGAATTCACCACTACCAAGCCACTACTACAAGAATTGCTAAAAGGAGCTCTAAATCTTACAAATCCTGAAAACACATCAAAATAAAATGTCTTTAAAGCATAAATCACACAGAACAAGTAAAACAAAAATACAAGTTAAAAAAGCAAAAACAAAAATCAAAAACCAAAAACAAAGTACACAGATAACAAATAGCACAATGAATGCAACAGTACCTCACACCTCAATACTAACATTGAATGTAAATGCCAGAATGGATAAGAACTCCACTACCAACTATCTGCTGCCTTCAGGAGACTCACCCAACATGTAAGGACTCACATAAACTTAAAGTAAAGCAGTGGGAAAAGGCATTTCACACAAATAGACACCAAAAGTGAGGGATTGGCGGGGAGCTATCCTTATATCAGACAAAACAAACTTTAAAGCAACAGCAGTTAAAAGAGACAAAGAGGGACATTACATAATGGTAAAAGACCTTGTCCAACAGAAAAATGTCACAATCCTAAACACATATGCACCTCACACTGGAGCTCTCCAATTTATAAAACAATTACTAATAGACCTAAGAAGTAAGAGAGACAGCAACACAATAATAGTGGGGGACTTCAATACTCCACTGACAGCACCAGACAGGTCATCAAGGCAGAAAGTCAACACAGAAACAATGGATTTAAACTATACATTGAAACAAATGACTTCACAGATACATACAAAACGTTTCACCCAACAACTGCAGAATACACATTCTATTCAACAGCGCATGGAACTTTCTCCAAGGTAGACCATATGATAGGCCATAAAATGACCCTGATTAAATTTAAGAAAACTGAAATTATATCAAGCACTCTCAGACCACAGTGGAATAAAACTGGAAATCAACTCCAAAAGGAACCTTCAAAACTATGCAAAACATGGAAATTAAACAACCTGCTCCTGAATGAGCACTGGGTCAAAAATGAAATCAAGATGGGAATGTAAAAATTATTTGAACTGAACAATAATGATACAACCTATCAAAACCTCTCAGATACAGTAAAAGAAGTGCTAAGAGGAAAGTTCATAGCCCTAAATAACTACATCAAAAAGACTGAAAGAGGCTGGGCGCAGTGGCTCGTGCCTGTAATCCTAGCACTTTGGGATGCCAAGGCGGGCAGATCACTAGAGTTCAGGAGTTTGAGACCAGCCTGGCCAACATTGTGAAACCCTGTCCCTACTAAAAATACAAAAATTAGTTGGGTGTGGTGGTACGTGCCTGTAATCCCAGCTACTCAGGAGGCTGAGGCAGGAGAATCACTTGAACCTGGGAGGTGGAGGTTGCAGTGAGCTGAGATCGCACCACTGCACTCCAGCTTGGGTGAGAGATCAAGACTCCATCTCAAGAAAAAAAAAAAAAAAGAAGAAGAAAGAAAGAAAAGAAAATGCTGAAAGAGCACAAGGCATCTGAATGAAGCTGGAAACCATCATTCTGAGCAAACTATCACAAGGACCGAAAACCAAACTCCACATTTTCTCACTCATAGGTGGGAATTGAAGGATGAGAACACTTGGACACAGGAAGGGAACATCACACACCGGGACCTGTCATGGGGTAGGGGGAGGCGGGAGGGATAGCATTAGGAGATATACCTAATGTAGATGACGAGTTAATGGGTGCAGCACACCAACATGGCACATTTATACATATGTAACAAACCTGCACGTTGTGCACATGTATCCTAGAACTTAAAGAATTAAAAAAAAAAAAGAAAAAAGAAGATTAAAAGAGCACAACTGACATTCTAATGTCACACCTCAAGGAACTAGAGAAACAAGAACAAACTGAACCCAAATGCAGCAGAAGAAAGGAAATAACCAAGATCAGAGCAGAGCTAAATGAAATTGAAACAAAAAAAAATACAAAAAATAAATGAAATAAAAAGCTGGTTCTTTGAAAAGACAAATAAAATTGATAGACCATTAGCAAGATTAACCAAGAAGAAAGAGGGAAAATCCAAATAACCTCATTAAAAAATGAAACAGGAGGTATTACAACTGACACCACTGAAATACAAAAGATCATTCAAGGCTACCATGAACACCTTTATGCACATCAACTAGAAAACCTAGAAAAGACGGATAAATTCCTGGAAAAATGCAACCCTCCTAGCTTAAATCAGGATGAATATGTTACCCTGAACAGACCAATAACAAGCAGCGAGATTGAAATGGTAATTTAAAAATTACCAACAAAAAAAGTCCAAGAACAGACAGATTCACAGCAGAATTCCACCAGACATTCAAAGAAGAATCACCCATCCTTTTCTCACCATTCCACAAGATAGAGAAAGAAGGAACCCTCCCTAATTCATTCTATGCAGCCAGCATCACCCTAATACCAAAACCAAGAAAGGTCATAACCAAAAAAGAAAACTGCAGACCCATATCCTTGATGAACATAGATGCTAAAATCCTTAACAAAATACTAGCTAACCTAATCCAACAACAAACCAAAGATAATCCACCATAATCAAGTGAGTTTCATACCAGGGATGCATGCCTGGTTTATCATACGCAAGTCAATAAATGTGATACACCACATAAACAGAATTAAAAACAAAAATCACATGATCACCTCAACAGATGCAGAAAAAGCATTTGACAAAAAATCCAGCATCCCTTTATGATTAAAACCCTCAGCAAAATCGGCATACAAGGGACATACCTCAATGTAATAAAAGCCATCTATGACAAACCCAAAGCTATCATAATACTGAATGGGGAAAAAGTTGGAAGCATTCCCTTTGAGAACTGGAACAAGACAAGGATGCTCATGCTCCTCACTCCTCTTCAACATAGTACTGGAAGTCCTAGCTAGAGCAGTCAGACAAAGAGAAAGAAATAAAGGGCATCCAAATCAGTAAAGAGGAAGTCAAACTGTCACTGTTTGCTGGTGATATGACTGTTTACTTTGAAAACCCTAAAAACTCCTTCAGAAACCTCCTAGAATTGATAAAATAATTCAGCAAATTTCTGGATACAAGATTAATATACACAAATCAGTAGCTCTTCTATACGCCAACAGCAACCAAGCAGAAAAACACATCAAGAACTCAACCACTTTTAGAATAGCTGCAATAAAACAGAATAAAATACTTAGGAATATACCTAACCAAGGAATCAAAAGACCTCTACAAGGAAAACTACGAAACACTGCTGAAAGAAATCACAGACGACAAAAACAAAGGGAAACATATCTTAAGCTCATGGATGGGTAGAATAAATATTGTGAAAATGACCGAACTGCCAAAACCAATCTACAAATTCAATGCAATCCCCATCAAAATACCACCATCATTCGTCACAGAATTAGAAAAAAAAATTCTGAAATTCATATGGAACCAAAAAAGAGCCCCCATAGCCAAAGCAAGACTAACCAAAACGAACAAATCTGGAGGCATCACATTACCCGATTTCAAACTATAAGGCCATAGTCAGCAAAACAGCATGATACTGGTATAAAAATGGGCACATAAACCAATGGAACAGAATAGAGAATGCAGAAATAAACCCAAACACTTACAGCCAACTGATCTTCAACAAAGCAAACAAAAACATAAAGTGAGGAAAGGACACCCTTTTCAACAAATGGTGCTGGGATAATTGGCAAGCCACATGTAGGAGTATGAAACTGAATCCTCACTTCTCACTTTATACAAAAATAAACTCAGGATGGATTAAGCACTTAAATCTAAGACCTGAAACTATAAAAATTCTAGAAGGTAACATTGGAAAAACCTTTCTAGACATTGGCTTAGGCAAGGATTTCATGACCAAGAGCCCAAAAGCAAATGCAATAAAAACCAAGATAAGTAGCTGGGACTTAATTACACTAAAAAGCTTTTGCATGGCAAAAGGAACAGTCAGTAGAGTAAACAACCCACAGAGTGGGAGAAAATCTTCACAATCTATACATCTGACAAAAGACTAATATCAGAATCTACAATGAATTCAAACAAATCAGTAAGAAAAAAAACGATCCCATCAAAAAGTGGGCTAAGGACATGAACAGAGAAATTCTCAAAAGAAGATCTATAAATGGCCAAAAAAATATGATAAAATGCTCAACATCATTAATGATCAGGGAAATGCAAATCAAAACCACAATGTGATACCACCTTACTCCTGCAAGAATGGCCATAATCAAAAAAATCAAAAAACAGTAGGTGTTGACGTGGATGCAGTGATTAGGGAACAATTCTATACTGCTGGTGGGAATGTAAACTAGTACAGTCACTATGGAAAACAGTGTGGAGATTCCTTAAAGAACTAAAAGTAGAACTACCATTTTATTCAGCAATCCCACTACTGGCTATCTACCCAGAGGAAAAGAAATCATTATACTAAAAAGATGCTTGCACACACATGTTTATAGCAGCACAATTCACAATTGCAAAATCAGGGAACCAACCCAAATGCCCATCAATCAGTGAGTGGATAAAGAAACTGCCAAAAAAATAGACATATGTATGTATATAAACATATACATATATATACATATATACACATATATAATATATACATATATACACATATATAATATATACATATATACACATATATAATATAAACATAGATACATGTATATACTATATATACATATATATACACATATATAATATATATACATATATATGAGGGATTACTACTGAGCTATAAAAAGGAATGAATTAATAGCATTTGCAGCGACCTGTATGACACTGGAGACTATTATTCAAAGTGAAGTAACTGAGGAATAGAAAACTAAACATGGTATGTTCTCACTGATATGTGGGCGCTCAGCTATGAGAATGCAAAGGCATAAGAATGATACAGTGGACTTTGGGGACTTAGGGGAAATAGTGGGAGGGGGGCCGAGAGATAAAAGACTACAAATAGGGTGCAGTGCATACTGTTGGGGTGGTGGGTGCACCAAAATCTCACAAATCACCACTAAACAACTTACTCATGTAGCCAAATACCACCTGTACCCCATAACTTATGGAAAAATAATAATAAAAAAAGAAGCTACCCAAAACTACTAAGATCATGACAAAAAAAAAAAAAAATCTACATACACATGCAAAACCTGACAGGAACCAACTTGAAGAACCTTCCACATGTCAAAGAGGAAACTGGAGCATCAATATGGATACAAATTTTAACAGATTGAATCACATCAAACATTTTTAGTTGGAGTATCCTCATGACCAATCTATTATTTTGAAAACTACCAAATAAAGGCAGAAAATCATGCATTTATTCTGCCTGTGCTATTTAAACTGTACTACTGGTAGTAGAATAAATATGGGGAAGTTTTATATATATGTGCATTTGTGTGTGTATATATACACATATACACGTATATATGTGTGTCTGTGTATACACACACACACACACATATACATATGTAAGAATTCCAGGTCACGAGCTATAGAATTAGATTATGATGATTTTGCAGCTCTTAATGGACGATGCAACTAGACATTGATCATCGGTAGCTGCTAACATTACAAAGGCAAAACTTTATATTGTACCTGGTGAAAGAACACAGTATCATGTGTGAAAAACTACTGCCAAAAATTGAATCTGAATCTGCTAAGTCCTTCAGATCAGCACTCTGCAATAGAACCTTCTGCTGTGATGAAAATGGTTTAATTAACTTGAATTTAAATAGCTACATGTTCTAGTGGTTACCATATTGGAGAGCGCATTAAATCTAACTACTGATTTACAGAAAAAGAGGGCAGAGAAGCACATTAAAATTGCCCTGAGGTATATAATCAGCAAAATCTGGACTGTGGCAATGTTCTCAGATACAAACGGCCCTGGGAGAGTAGAAATTTGAGGGGAAACCTATATACTAATGGAACACAAGGGATATATCAACGAAGCAAAATATGTGGACTTGTTTTGGATTTAAAATGTTAAAAAACATGTATTAAAAATTGGAAATTTTCACACTGAACAAATATTTAACAATATTAAAGAACTTTTATTTTTGAGGTATAAGAATATAGTACTATTGTTTTTTTAACAATATTCTTATGCTTTTAAAAAATACATTCATTTATTTACAGATGAAATAATATAATAATACGCTCTGTGACTTACTTTAAAATAATAGCCAGGTGTGGTGATGCACACCTGCAGTCCAAGCTACTTGGGAGGCCAAGGCAGGAGGATCATTTTAGCTTAGGAGTTCAAGACTGCAATGAGCTATGATCATGCCACTGCACTCCAGCCTGGGTGATAAAGTGAGACCCCAGGTCTAAAAATACAATAATAATTAAATTAATATAATTTAAATTAAGTATAGAAAAAGAAGGGAAGTAGATGTAAATGAAAAACAATTGACCACTTGTAATTACTGAAGCTGAAAATAGGTATGATAGATTCAAAATAAATGTCCTTCCAATTTGGCAAATGCTAACATTAGTTTATAATTAAACCTTTACAAATATATTAGTGGTCATGATATCACAAGTCGTTATTTATTTATTTATTGATAGGGTCTCACTCTGTCACCCAGGTGGGGGTGCAGTGGTGCAATCATGGCCCCACTGCAGCCTCAACCTCCCTGGGCTCAAGCAATCCTCCCACACACCAGCTTCCCAAGTAGCTGGGACTACAGGCACATGTCACCACACTTGGTTAATTTTTGTATTTTTTGTAGAGACAGTGTGTCTCCATGTTGCCCAGGCTGTTCTCAAACTCCTGGGTTCAAATGATCCGCCCCCCTTGGCCTCCCAAAGTGCCGGGATGGCAGGCATGAGCCATGGCACCCAGCTACAAGTCATTTTAAAAGGCAAAAGTTTAAGGGTAATAAGAGAGCACTCATAAATTACCATTTGAATACTTTTTAGAAATAAATCAAACATTTAGCAAAGATTAGGTACTGTGACCATAAACTTAGGTGAAAAATATTTTAATAGATTAACTATTTTCAATATAGACAGCATTCAGACTTAAATATAAATAACATTGAAGTTAGAAGCTAAATAAAAGAACATAGAAGATCAGTGTAATGTCCATTCTTTCTCAGATCTCAGGATAATATAACTATCTAAATATAAAGTTGACTTTATTCTTGGCACAGCAAGATTGGAACCCCGTCTGAGACTGCAAGGATAGTGGCTCGAAATAAAGTATTTCCAATCTCTCTTGATCTTGCAGTCCACATTTCCTGAAATAGAATCTTCAAATAAATATTTAACCAGTTGCAGGAGGAATTGCTGCCTCCTGTTTTGGAGACCCAAAGGCGGGAATAGGGAGATGATTCTCCAGATTTCAAGCCAGAAGACAGACCCTTGGCCCTAACCCACATTTTCTTATTATACAGAAAATAGAAGAGGAGAAGACTAAAACTATCACATGAACATGTTGGCTTGAGAGAAATAGCTTGGGAAGAGATCAGTTATGCATATTTGTGCCTTCCTCAAAGCTGCTAGTTAGAGTCCAGCTTTTCCTTCTAGGAAAGGAGTGAGAAAAGGAAGATGAAGATTAGAATGGAAGCCAGTGTCCCAATGCCTCTACGAGAGTGAAGCTTTTAGTTTACAGAGGAAGGAAAGTAAACTGGGAGACGAATAAAATAATCCACCAAAAAGAACTATGTAAAGACATCAAGGAAATAGGGAAGGGGTCATTTTAACTGGTGGAAAGAAGCCGTAGAGCATGGTGTGATTGGTAGGCTTAGTAAAAAGTATACAGGCTGGGTGCGGTGGCTCATGCCTGTAATCCCAGCACTTTGGGAAGCCGAGATGGTAGGATCACAAGGTCAAGAGATCGAGACCATCCTGGCCAACATGGTGAAACCCTGTCTCTACTAAAAATACAAAAATTAGCTGGGTGTGGTGATGTGTGCCTGTAGCCCCAGCTATGCAGGAGGCTGAGGCAGGAGAATTGCTTGAACCCAGGAGGGCGGAGGTTGCAGTAAGCTGAGATTGCATCACTGAACTCCAGCCTGGCAACAGAATGAGACTCCATCTCAAAAAAAAAAAAAAAAAAAAAAAAGTATATAAGTTGGGGAGGATTGGTGAAAATTATTTACAAAATAATTTTCAAATGCTTAATATTTACAGAGAAGTCACACACACACACACACACACACACACACACACACACACACGAACTTGGCATATGCCATTCTAAAGGCCTCTAAATTCCTATGATGGCATGAACTTATGGGCTTTGTAATCTGGGAAATGGCTCTTGTTCTCACATCAAAGACATAGAGGTGGAAATAGCTTCCAAATGCTAAACATCTGGGATATATTTCCTCTTTTATAAAAAAAAAATTCAATGTTTTTGATATCCTTAACCCCTTGCTTCTTAGGCCCTCATCTGTCAACAGACAACGCTTTCAAAATAGCATCCGATTCCAAACCTTTATTGCTAGCTGAAGTACATTTAATAAATGACTTCTCCACTACCTTTTTGCTTGCTAGCAATTGAAGAAGCAATTGATTCACTTGCTTAAACTGCACAATATATAAATGGCCAAGTATCATTGTGAGTGATGTTCTTCCAGTTCTGCAGAAATTATAAATTTGTCCAAAAAGAAAGTTTTGGAGTCACCAGAGTCACATCCATATGTCATCTCACCACTAGAGCCCCAGGTTCTGAATATCATTTCTTGACTGCATTCCAATAGTCAGATAGATGCCAAACCCATCAAAGTTTATTCAGCAGTTGGCAAGAAAAATGGAGGCACAAGTTGTGATTAATAGCCAAACTGATACACAACTCTGCTGATGTCTATCATATTCCCATGAAATGATTCCCTTCTTGTTTAGGAGTAATAAAGACCCTCTTATTTAAGAAAGTCTCTGTTGGAAAGGTTTCCATTGATTTTGGCAAACTTTTAAAAGACAAAATAAATCCACACAAACTGGAGGAAGTATTTTGTCCCATACTAAGGTTTGCTTTAGGCTTATTCTACCAGGAGGCTAGAAACTGAGACATGTTATTTTAGTGCTATAACAGAATGCCTGAGACTGGGTAATTTATAAAAAACAGAAATTTATTTGTTACTATTCTGGAGCGTCTAAAGTGCAAGACTGAAACTCCAGCATCAGATGCAGGCCTTCTTACTGAATCCTCACATAAAGGAGGGCAGAAGGGTGTGTGTGTGTGTGTGCACACGCGTGTGTGTGAGAGAGAGAGAGAGATACAGAGACAGAGACAGCGAGAACTAGGGCACAAGAAAGCGCAGGAGCCCACTTCTGCAAGTCTTTCTAATAGCAGCGTTAATCCATTCATGACAGAAGGGACTTCATGACCTAAACACCTTCCAAAAGTTCCCAACCAACACTGTTACATTGAGGATTAAGTTTCTAACACATGGATTTTGGAAAAGATACCTTCAAATCATAGAACATGCATTTCAAGAGAAATAGCGCTGCGCACTGGCCAATAAATAGAAAGTTCAAGTACTGGTGGGTGGTGAGTGATCTGATTAAAGGTCATAGGGTGAAAGCTGATATTTAAAGGAATAAGATTAGGCCTATGGATTGGATTCAGATTATAAAGGGCCAAAGTCACTAGGATGATAATTTGGGATATTTATACCCACAATGAGAACGACTGAGAGAGTTTGAGAAGTGGAGTTAACTAATTAAACTTGGCCTTAATAACAAAACTTTGGCAGCAGAGAAAGGACTTGGAGGGATACATGAGTGAAAGCATAGATACCGGTAAGCAAGTTAGCACAATAGATTGCTCCTGAACTAATAAGTGCCTGAAATATTGCAATGGAAATGAAAGTAGACACAATATGGCAAGTTAAGGATATATTCCTGTGGATTTGGCTTTACTCATTGGATTTGGAAGCAAGTACATTTGACAGTGCTTCTTTAAAGGCAAAAATACCTGACTTTTAGTAGTTTGGAAATTTTATTTAAAGAATAGAGATAGTAGTGCTAAAGTGGATAAGAGTCTTTTGGTATTTTGAGGGGCATTAAGCAACAAAACATCTGCCTATCAAACCCAAATGTCACCTGGTTTTATCACTGTCACCCTTACATTTATGTTCTTATTGGAATAGTTCTGAGACCTATACATTTTCAAGAACCTAGCTCCCTTAAAAATGTGCCCCAGTTATTTCTTGAATTTCCCAAAACCATGTTTCCTAATGACTGATAAATCAGTGTAACAATCAGCACATTATCTCAAGGATACCCTTTGCCTGATCTACTATTCATGTATTGATTTTCAACACTTTCCAAGTCATTTGAAGGCAAATTATTAATACCTCCAAATCAACTGCTGCCATTGCTCATAGGTGTTACGCAGTTGAACACCAGTGGCTGTGTCAGGATTCATGGAACCTTGTGCTTCCAAATCTGACAGCTTTCACAGTATCAGCCAGAGCAGAGTTCTGAGGACATTTGCCTTCTCTTCAGGTCTATGCCATCCTTTGTCATGAATATCATGAAAGAGATGTGCTTTAGGTCAAATTCTCAATAACTCAGGAAAAAGAAAGGTTTTTCAACTTCTGCTTCATACCCTTCTAAATATATAGGATTAATTGTCATACAGGTTTAGTAGGGAAAGATGCAAAAATATATTCTCCAATGTCTCTATTCCCTTACCAGTCTCAAAAACTGTCCCTAAACAAAATGATTCTCAGACCATCAAATGCAAATAGAAACATGAGTTTGTGTGTGTGCTTGGGGTGATGGGAGGTAATGGTGCTGGTTTGATAGGAAAAATGGTTTCATCACATTTAAAATCCCTCATTTGGAATTTTTGGGGCCAGATGTGTTTCAGAATTCAAAATGGTTCTGATTTTAGAAAGGAAGTCCCATGCATAATATACCACCACCAATAATCTGTCTCTAGCAAAACGTGTGACTATTTATATGAAAAGGAAAAGACTATGTGTTACTTCCTATTAGATCAAGTCAAGAGAGGTTTTGACACCAAATGATTCACAAAAATACTTTCAACATTTAGGGTTTTTTTTTTTTTTTCTTTAATTTTAGAACAGCAGACTTGTGGACCTTATCAAGGCCTGATAGCTGCTTATGAGCCAAAATAGCTTTGCCAACTGAAGCTATTTACTGCTGTAAGTTTTTCCTTAGTTTGCACAGTGGTGGAAAGTGAACTTCTGTTAAATTTCCCAAGTCTCTTCTTTTTTCATAGGCTGTTTCAAGAGTGCAATTATTCCTCAAGTCCTTAGAAATTCTGTAGTATCTGAAGAATGAAAATACCAAAATTTACTTCACCATCCTTCCATTAGCTCGACTTTGTTGTACATTTACACTTAAATTAATTTTGCTCTTCTGTTGAAAAAGTAAACTCTATCTTGAAAGTTTTATTTGAATTTTCTTATATAGTTTTTGAATTTGTATTTTGGAGCTGGAGGATAATTTCATATTATATCTATGCAGTATTAATAGAGACACATTGGATTTTAGGGAATTTAACAAAAATGGGCCGAGGCACACTGTCTAAAAAGAATGGACAGAAAAGATAGGGTAAAGGCTTAATGTTTCATACAGAGAGAAAGACTAAATTCTAGCTTGTCTGTCTTTGCTGGGGCCTGACTTCCTCTTTGTTAGCTCAGTCTGAACACCACATTTTTGTGAATATGCATCACATTCATTTTGGATTATTTAATTTAACTTCCTTTCCAGATGAACTAGCTTTATTAAATGCTTGCCATGGATGGGCAAACAGAGTTTATGCAGGCTATAAATATCTATGATTAGTTTGGTATAGTATATTGCAATCTAAGGTGTAGCAATTATGTATAATATTTTCTCCCAAGCTTGATAAACCATTTGGGAACAAAAAAGAAAAAAAATCTAAAAAGTAATTTACGCAAACCCTACGAATAATGGCATTGGCAAACATTATATTTCTCTGAGCTCCTGGTCAGCAGCACAAGCACACACATGACTGAAGCCCTGAGTTAAAGAGAAGAAAATAAGTTTGAAACCATATGCCTTAAAGACGGGCATGACGTAGAAATTATATTCCCTGTGATATCAACTTTTGATCTTTCCAACATAGCTATTAATTTTGGTACAATACAGGTACTTCTATTATACTGAGGTCATTTCCCAAAGCTGATTGCTCCCAAACGAATTTATCTACTATGTTTATTGTTCTAATATTATACACACACATAAATAATGTTTTGATGTGTATACATTGCTGAGCTTTTACATTATCTCTAGGCTTATATTTTTAATCACCATTAAGAGACTATATTAGGTATACAGACATGGTGTATCTTCTTTGTGCAAAACAGTATAGGAATTGTAAATATAGGATGAGAAATTTACACCTAATTCCCAATCCATCAAAATTTATTGTAGATGATTGCAAATAAACATAATATGTAAAAACAAACATAATGCAAATTAGTAGTATTAAGTGCTATTATGGAGACCTATCTGAAATATAAAATAGTACAGATGAGAAAGATGCATAGTAAAGATTCATGCTATTGGGCAGAACTGGGACTAAATTTGGGAGGATGTGAGATATAAATAGGTTCTTGAAGGACAAATAGAACTTTGACAAAAACAGAGACAAAAAGTAGGGTTATTCCAGGTGGATGAATCACACAAATAAAGACATAGAGACAAACTATTTTATGACGTGACTGAGCCACAAGGGATAGAACAGGGGTAAAGTTAGAGTGATGGATAGACTACAAATGATTTGGGGCTAGATTTTCTGTCCATTCGGACTTCCCATTGCATCACTAACTGAATATTTTCCAGCAAGATATATATCTTCAGCCAACCCCCAATCATTTTCAATTCCCCATTTCTTAAACCTCAATAATCATTTTGACTTCATTTTACCATATTAATATTCACTAATTTGTCTACTTATTTAATTCATGCATGCAACAATATTTTTAATACGTACTATGAGAGAAAGAACATAAATGAATAAAATGGGGGAATTTTGTCTTGAAAAATACACAGAAAATAGATAATACAGTATATTGTACATTATAATGGAGTTGTCCAGAATGTTACAATAGTAATGATGCAATTCTGTCCAGTTTAACCAAAATTTACTGAGCATCTACAATGTGGCAGGTAGCCTGCTAGCCATTGAGAATTTAAAGATGAATGAACTTGGTCATTGCCCTCCAGCTGCCCACAGTCTAATGAAGACTACAGAGAAAAAGCAGATAATTTGACTACAGTGGCTAAGAACACAGGCTGAGGTGTGCCTAGACTAAGGACTGACTGATAATATCGCAATGGGATGGTAGAATAAGGAAAATTGCCTTTCCTATGTGAAGCGTTCCTTTCCTTAACCCACCATTCCCTTCCAGTAGAATCAATTGCTGAAAAGGGGCCCCATCAGTACCTTCGGAGCGACTGAGAAACAAGCAAGACCCAGCTAGGAAAACAGGAAGCAAATGGCGGGTCAATTTAGGTTCATACTTGGAAGACTCAGAGGAGACATGAGGTGTGAAAACTAGACTTCAGACGTAGAGAATCTTTGTAATTTCCTTGGAGGAGGTTTCTTTGCACTTTTCAAAGCCCTACCTTGATGGGTATGATTTTTGTTCATCTTCATAGACCAACAGAAAAGTCAAGGAGGATCATATGTGTGTCAAGGAGGGTGGTTTTGATAGAAAGTTGTAAGTGATCGCAGAATAAAATTTAATAAAGTGTCTTGTTTGGAGGCAGGGGCTAGGGAAAAAGTAGTGTAACAAGAAAGAAAGTGGTGATAGGGAATGGTGATTATTTTGTCCTGAAAAAAAGAAAATAAATAAAGAGAAAAATGACCTGAGTGGAAAAAGAAAAGGACCTTCTTATTACATATTAGCAGTAACAACCTTACCAGCGAGTTGATTCCTTAACTATCCCCCAAGTACACCATTCTTTTATTATCCTAAATTACATATGTTTTGCCCTCCACCTCTCCAAACAGTAGGTCGTATTGAAGTCCATCTTTCCCTATTTAAGTCACACCAGATTACTTTAGTCCATACAAATTTAATTCTTTGATCTATTTCTGGGTACTTCTGCACTTAATTCTAATTTGTCTTTATTATCCTCTCATTGCTTCAGTTCTACCCCACCATACCTATATAAAACTCTGTCTTCACTTTGTTAATAGCTCAGCATATCCATGCCTTCTTGACAATATCTTATCCACTATATACAGCTTGTTATAATAATGAATACAGTCTTAATTTTTTTCGTTGTGTGCCTGTTTTAGGGTTTTACCCTCCGTGTCCTGAGTGTGCTATTATAAATCTATATCTTCCCTTTAAACATTTTTAAATGTTAATTATTTCTAATCTCAATCTTTATTTTTTCTTACTTAAGGGTATTTTGCATTTTCTTCAGTTTCCATGTACAAATTTCTTCATCACTTTTACCATTCATTTTGGTAGCTGACAGTTTCAACTTCCATTATGGCTGTTGTCCAAGACTACACATAGATTTCTGCATTTAAGAAGAGATGGTTTTATTTCTTTTTACTTTAAAATCCTTTCTATGATGTACATAATTGTCAATTATACATTTGGACCTTGGCAGGTATATAAGTCTAAGGATATTAGTTACAACTTATTTGGTTTTAATGACAGAAATACATCTCAAACTAGCCTAGGCAAGAAAAGAGATATTGGTTTTAAAAGTACTAGAGTATCTCATATAACCAATCCACCAGAAGTGCATGGGAGCATCTGGGTTCAATTGACCACAGGGTCTCAGTGGGGCTGGGTTGCCTCAATGGATCATTTTCTAGGTGCTTAGATCCATTCTCTTGCACTGTAGACCATCTTTATTCATATAAATGGAAATTTGGGTGCCAACAGCTCTCAAGCTTCACATCCCTTAGCTATAACCATCAGAAACGACAAAGGAACAACCCTAGCTTAGCTCCAGATTTACACATATAATGTATATGTTTAAGCTTTCTACAGTCGTTTACTGTAATTACTGTCATTTACTGTAATTACATATATATAAATACATATATGTAATACACATACTGGATTAAGAAAATGTGGCACATATACACCATGGAATACTATGCAGCCATAAAAAAGGATGAGTTCATGTCCTTTGTAGGGACATGGACGAAGCTGGAAACCATCATTCTGAGCAAATTATCACAAGGACAGAAAACCAAACACTGCATGTTCTCACTCATAGGTGGGAATTGAAGGATCAGAACACTTGGACACAGGATGGGGAACATCACACACTGGGGCCTGTCATGGGGTCAGGGGTACTGGGAGGGATAGCATTAGGAGATATACCTAATGTAAATGATGAGTTAATGGGTGCAGCACACCAACATGGCACATGTATACGTATGTAACAAACCTGCACGTTGTGCACGTGTACCCTAGAACTTAAATTATATAAAAAAATTATACATTTTATAGATTAAAATTATTAAATATATACTTGTATTTATACTTTATAAAATATAAAACATATATTATATATTTTAATACATATTATATGTAACTACAGTGAAGGACTCTTGGAATCCATCTTCAAAAGCATCACTTAAGAATTAAGGATAATGTAGCAGAAACCTGGCAACTGGAGACTTCCCCACTTCCCATGGAAGAAGGAGGTGTACCAGGCACCATTCATTCATGGCTACTACAAATAATGTGCACAATATGACAGAAAGGACTTTATTGTCACTGCTTACCACTGCATCCCCAAGAGCCTAGAAGTGGATTATATAATTGCTTCGCACAATGTAGAGTGTTATTAGAGACTGACTTGTCATCTTTTTCTAGATAATGCATCTATATTTCTGAATTGAGGAAACAGAAAATAATATTTCCACGATTCATGAAATTTACTAGTTTTGTATTGACTCCTCTATTATGGAAAATAATGCCGGGCAGTCAAGTGGCACAGTGTTTAGCCAAAAAATCTTTAAAAAGGAATGCATGAAGTAAAAAAATCAGAGCAGTTGTCATAAACTGCAAAATGTGAACATTATTTCCAGTAATTTAGTAACTTAGCTGTTTCTGTGTTTATTACAAGTTGACTAATTCGGTTCTTCCAGAATATAGCACAATTCTTCTCTCTGTTGAAAATATATCACAAACACATATAAATCATTTTATATCCTAGTTTATGTTATTTTTATATCATCTAGCCATATGACTTTGGTATACACATACTTCAAAATATAGTATATATTTTTAACTAGTGCTAAAATATATGTCAAATTTTAAAAGCCATCTTCACTGCACTCTTTGGAAAAATACATGTATTAACTTTGTGCATAGAGTTTACCATGTAAATTTCAATGTAGCTGATAATTATTGATATATTTTTTAAAGGTTCTACTTCATTTTTTTTGCCTTTCAGGCTAATATTTTTTATATTTTTAACAAAATTATCTAGATTATTGACTCTACTTCAGCTTTTTAGGTCCCTTCAGGGCATTTCAACATTTTTTCTTTTCCCTCCACTATATTTCTCTGATCACTTTTGAAAATCATAATTATCATTAGTTTTATAATAAAATAAATGAACTAAGCTTTATTAAGTGCTTTCATTGTGCCAGGTACTGTACTTAATACTGACACTCATTTATTTCTTATTTTAGTAATTTTTAATACATCCTTCCTTCCAACAAATATTTATTAAGTTGCTACAATGTTGGGGACACAAAATGAAACAAAACAATTCTCTGTCTTCAAGTTCCCTGTGGATGGTGGAGGAAATATTAATAGAATGAATAGATAGTATGTAGTGTCAAGTAATGATTAATACCTATGAAGAAAGAGATACCAGGTTAAGTGACAGAGAGTGTCAGGGGTTGCTATTTTGAATGGAGCAGTCAAGGAAGACCTCTGAAAGGAGGTACCATTTGAGCAGAGACTCAAAAAAAAAAAAAATAAGGGAGTAAAATACATGAATAGCTGAAGAAAGAAGATTTTGAGCACTGAGATCTCCAAGTGTAAATTGTGACAGGAGACTTTCGGAGAGCGTGTGTGGGAGAGTGGCATCATTCGACTTACGTTGATCACTGGTGGTTAAAAGTACAGTTTCTAAAGCCAGGATGCCTGAACCTGGGTTAATGTGCCTCCACATTCTGGCTATAACCATGGCAAATTACCTTACCTTTCTGGGCTTCGGTTTTCCCACTGATAACGTAAGGATTATGCACATCCCTTCCTCATAGTTTGGATATAAATGAGGAAATAAATCCACACAGAAAGACGAGCACAGTCTGTAGCATATAGTGAATGCTTGAGAAATGTTAGCTATCATTCTTGTCATTCGTTTTTTGAAAGTTGCAATCCAGGATTGTAAAGGCCTTAAGGTTGGGCTATAATGGCTTCCACATTATGGACAGGACTCTGGTGCAGCTGCACACCTAAGAAAGTAGACCACCATACACCTGTGCCTATGAAAGTGAGGACTCTGATATTAGGTGGGGAGGGGCTCTACACTCTCTTTAATTGCTTTCCATCAAAGGAAGAATAAATTGAGAATGATTGAATTAAGTGAACTGGAGAAAGCCTATTACTAATGTAAATCATTATAAAAGCTTTAGTAGGCAAAGAAGTAAAAAAGTAGAGAATATAATGTAGTATCTTTGCATAGTCTTCTGGTAGACAATTAAATTGCTAAAAGTGATACAGTACCATTAATAATTGCACATTTCGTTTAGTATGTAACTATTCATTGTGGCCTTGTGAGCTTTCTTAAGCTTAGAAATGGAAGTGACCCTTTTATTCTGACTGTATTTATTCCCCTGAGTGTCTAAAACTGTCTCCATTTATCTTCATTCACGTTGTACCTAATGCATAAGGAAGGGAATACTTCTTTGTCTCTTTAAGACTAAAATGTCAAATGAAAACATTCATTCCTCTATAAGAAGACAAGGAATACTTTACCTTCCTAGAGATAATAAATATGCTGACTTATTACATGTCTACTATCCCATGTGAAAATGATATTTCTGGACAGAAACTTTTTAAAAGCAGTAATGGATTGTGGTAAAATATAATGGTTCTAAAACAGCTCAATTCTCTACTCAAAATATGTCACAAATTCTAAAAAAAGACAATTTCTTAGCAAAATGCTTTAAACTACTAACCAATAATTATTGCCTGACTACATACTTACCAAATAGATAATTATACCCTCTGTTTATAGAGTTCCTTTCAGTTGCAAATAACTTTCATAACCACTACTTTTTCTGATTAAAATAATAATACCTAATTTATTAAGAGTCCTTACTAAGTCCCAGATCCTCACAACAGCTCCGAGGTAGATTCTATTATTCCATAATTTACAGATCAGAAACTCAGGTGAAGAAATACTAAATAATTTCCCTCAGTCTTTGACAGATATTGAGTTGTAAGTCAGATTCCTGAATCTTCCCTTAAGTATCTTACAACCTTACCCCTTACCCTGTGGTGAGATAACAGGGCAAGCATTACTGTTATTTTAATTTTTTAAAAAACATCCAAGATGTTAAGTAATTTGCCCAAGATGGAGTAGTCAGTGAGAAGCAAACCCTGGACAAGAATTTTAGTTGGAAAGGATGAAGAGTCCCACAGGTGAGTAATCATCAAGCGTTCCCCTTTCAAGCAGTCACAAAGGAGAAAATGAAAACAGTTCAACATTGAAGTTTATTCAACCTAAAAAAAAAATATGTTCCAATCAATTAAAGTTTCAGTTATATAAAGATGGACTCTATACCTGACTCATGACTGAATTAAGTTTACTTTCAGTTAGATTTTTTTGTCTAAAATATTCAAATTGTTTGTTTCATATAATCATTTTGGTCAGGCTCAAATATTACATTTTTAATGAATCTTTCCTGTTCCCCTAAATCAAATAGCAACTCTTCCTCATCTCAATCACTATCTGCCACATAACTATCACATTAACCAAATGTATTATCTTCATAGTGCTTATTATTATGTGAGCATATTTATGTTTTTACTTGTCCTTGTCTCTCTCCATTACTACAATATAAGTTACGTGACAGAATTACCTTACCCTTTTGGTTTGCTACTATATTCCTAACGTCGAGATGAGTTCCTGGAGCATAGTAGGTACTCAATAAATATTGAATGCATAAATGAATGGATTCAGCACAATCACTGAGTCGTACAAAACAATGTACGCACTGTGTGTTTGTGTATGTGTGAATCTGTGCACAAGTAGACACATAGATATGCAGACATACACACACACACACACAAACATATACAGAGTGCATTTTTAAAACTGCAGTTCTATTTTAACTCCAGTTCTTTAATTAGCAGTCAGATCCCCAACCATATTGTTAACACTTGGAAAGAGGCGTAATGAAAATATAAATTCAAAGTTGTCGCTAATGAGGGACAACAAGCCAAGAGAGCATTAAAAACCTGTCCCCTGTACTTCATTAGAAAGCATCTCAAGCCCATCAGATTCAGAAGAATTTCAATATTGGAGTTTGATGAGCAATGTAAGAAGCTTCGAGAAAACAATGAAATGACTGAAAATCACTCAATGAGAAGCCAAGTTACAGTGTATAGTTTAAAAAGAATCCTCAAAAGTGTATTATAAAATATTCAACTAAAATAATGCAGATAGATCTGGCACTGAATCAGGATGTCCTAATATTTTTGTGGCTTTCCTACTTAAATTAAAACAAAAAATTATATAGATCCAATTTACAAAATATGTGAGCTCAAAAGTTGTATGTTTGGTGAAATAATAGACAAACTAATTAAATATAATTACGAAGCTTAATCTAACTCATATCCTGTACACAACAAAATCTCCAGTTAGTGATGTGACCCAAATTTACTCTTTGCATATTACTCTTTAGTGGTCATGATTTGAGCCAGATTTTGAAAAAGCTTTATGAAGCTGATATTTGATTGCCATCCTTGATCCCGTAGGCTTAAGCTCTCTTGGCATTACACTACAAATTGCAGACACTGGTTAAAGTGTTCACAAAAAAATTGAGATACCAATTTTGGAGGAAAGCTATGTTATGTTGTAGGCTCCAATAACAAAATAACTGGGCCAGCCATTGGGTATAGGAAAGGTTTTCTGAGAAAAGGACTTCAAATTTGATTGTAAGCATGCGTGTAAGTTCACTACGGTGAAAAGGAGAAGAGGGAAAAGGAGGCAGACAGAATAATATGACCAAAGTTCCTAGGTTGCAGAAAACATGGAGCTCTAAGGAGATTGTACAGCCCAGAGAGTCAAAGCTCAGAAGCTGAAGTAGCAAGAAGCGCTATAGAAGGTGGGGGAGGTGGGCAGGTACAAGATCATGCCTGACCTTGTAATATGGTTGAAGGATTTCTGCTTTTCTCTTATACCAGTGAGAAGCCATTCTGCTTTTCTCTTATATCAACAATAATGAACTCTGTGTGTGTGTGTATGTGTGTGTGTCTGGGTGTGTCTCGGTGTGTGGGTCTGCATGTGTGTCTATGTACATGAAGGGGAGGGTCATATATTAAGTTTGGGAGAGAGGTATTAGTGGAAGAAAATTAGTTTGAGAAGTCAAATGTATGATTTTTCAGTATTATCAAGAGCAATAATGTAGGAAGGAATGCTTTCACTTTTAATCATTTTCCTTGGAAATCCCCCACTATATTACAGATTTCCAGTTCATGCTCAGTGGCTTCTTTAACCTCAGGAATTGACTGACCAGTATTTATTGACCTAGTTACTTCACTACTGTTATTGCTCTTGGTGATTTAGAGTGGAGTCAAACCAGTTCTAAACTCAAAAAATGATGAATGGAGTAGAATCTGTGGGTAGGCTACCCAGAATCCTATCTTCTCATCTTCCTTTTTGGTAGACCTACATATTCTATTTAGATATGCATCCCTGCCCCATAAAGCTAATTATCTCATGGGAATATGTAGACTCAACCACAAAACTTTGTGAGGTCCAGTACAAAATAAAAATGCAGGCTTCTTGTTAATAATTATTCAGAATTTCAAGATGATGCTAGCAGAGCATTAAACTAAGAATGGTGCTTTTCTAAGTCCAGGACCCTGTGCTATTGCATAGACAGCATCACCATGAAGTCAGCTCTTGGATGTCCCTGTCTCAGCCCCTGATAAAACCATCGGGTCGCCTGAGAACTCGCTCACTATCATGAGAACAGCATGGGCATAACTGCCCCCATGATTCAATTACCTCTGATTCTGACCAGGTCCCTTCCCCGCCATGTGGGGATGATGGGTACTACAATTCAAGATGAGATTTGGGTGGAGATACAGCCAAAGCCTATCAGTCCCCAAACATGTATGGGTCTGAAATTTCCTCAATGAAGCATGGTGGGGAAGAGGTGAGTTTGCTCAGTGGCCTCTGTACATTTTTCTATTTCTTAGGAGACAGAGAAAGGAAGAAATGAAGTATTTGTTTTCTCTACATTTCATGTCTGGAAGTGTTGCATCCAAGCAAATATTTATGACAGAAGTACAGAAATTAAAAGGATGCAGAGAGTTGATCACATTGTTGAACCCATAAATCAACGAACTCAGACACCCATCATAATTCACGACTTCCTGTCATACCAGATAATATACTTTCTTTATAGTTTAACTCATTTTAAGTCAGGGTTTTTGTTATTACAAGTAGAAGCATTTCAGTTGACAAAAATCATAAAGTCTCTGAAACTAATTTTGCTGAAAGAAGTAGTTCTTTATTTGGTAGGTAATATTTGCTACATTGTTAAATATTTTTACAGCTTGGAAGAAATGAGTATTACCTAGGATAACAGAGATATTTCTTGAAAAATAAAGAGATCATATGACATAAAATAAAATGCAATAACATGATCTCTGTTGGTATAGTCTAAGAAAATAAATGTTTAATTGCAAGATAACTTCCAGGTGAGTAACAATATTCCAGGTTTGCTTCTTCTAACCTAAAATATGAATATGTATTTTTATGCTTTTTGGCCTAAAAATTTTTTGTAATGGAACAAGATATCATCCAGAGCTCTCAAAAGGCAAAAGAGAAGGACCATACAGTCTGTCAGATAAGCAAGCATTGTAACAAGAGAACAGCTACGAAAATCAATCAGAATAAAATTATGTAAAAGAAAAGTGAGAGTGTTTTCCCTGAGGAATTAATTAGCATAGCTATCCCAATCTGCAACACCCTCTCCATCCATTTTCTTCTCAAAGTTTATGTATGATTATACCTATTCTTTAAACTTGTAACAGAAGAAAAAAGCCAATGGATCTACTTACTTTACTGTAGAGAGTCTGTAAGATTAACGAAAACAATATATTCTTGGTTTATTCACTCACAAAGCTATTTGTAGTAGTTGATGTGAGCACAAAATATGATCACATCTAGTTGTTCTACGGTCATACAAAGCCTGATACTGTTGGCTATGGCAGCTGTGAATCTAATAGAGGCAATAAAAGGACAGAGTCAAGTTCAAATCCAGATCTGACCTAGAAGGCTATGTTCTTAACTCCCACAAATCACAATCTCCTACTGTATATAAAACCAGAGCTAAAACAGAAGGAACCTCATAATGGAATGATAAAAAGGAAGTAGAAACAAAAGCTGCGAAGGAAGGTAAGCTAAGTCTAAATTGTAGTGACTTTGTGGCTGAGTGAATCTTAACGCTTAAGTGGGGAATTTTTAGGTAAAAAGTAAAATAAAATAAACTTCTAGGTAGAGAGAATGATGTATAAATATTTATGGAAGTTTAATCTTATGGATGATCTTGGGTTGTTGTGGATGTTAGAACCTATTAGGAGGTTACTTTGACAAAAAGTAACCTTATTTACAAGGTGACTTTGGGCAGGAAAAGAGGAGGCAGTAGGTTCCTACATCATGATTTTATCCCTGCCCCCAAGAGAACTTAAAATCGTCTTACAAAAATAAAAAATTAAAAGGTAAAAAGTTAAATGAAAATAATACATTTAAATAATATTTCAATGTAAAAGACAGGGAATATATTACATGGAAATAAATGACCACTTTCCAAATGGATGATAGAGACTGAAGTTTTAGAAGTTCTAAATATTTATCCATTTGTTTGTTGATGGACACTTAGCTTGTTTCTATTTGTTGGCTATTGTGAATAATGCTGAAATGAACATTGGAGAGAAGACACCTTTTTATGATCATGTCGTATGCCTTAAATATACACAATAAAATTTATTTTTAAAATATTTGGAAGTTATTTTTAAACAGATTGGTCAAGGAAGTTGCATGTTGAGAGAAAATCTGAGCTAGGTTTTAAAGGATAGGTTAAATGCATAGGTTAAATAAAAACACCAGAAAATACAAGATCTGTCTCAAGTCAGGATTCTTAGAAGCCAAGCCTCAATGTAATTGACTGAGCTAGTGCTCTTTAGGAAAACCCTGTAAGCAGAGAAATAAAGCTGGATGTGATAGCGAAGGATTCAAGAATTCAGCAATGATGTGGTCTCAGGAAGTGTAGCTTCGGCCTGACCCATAGGTGAGAATTCTAAAGCATGAACTGCATGAAATGCATAGTTAAATGCATAGGAATGAGATGGATTTCCAGGATGGTGGGAAACCATGAGCAAAAGTGGAGCTGTAGATGAGTGCAAGTGGAACTAATGTGAGCAAAGTTGGGACTTCACGGAAAGAAACAGAAATAGGAAAAAGTGGGGAGGTGGTTGGTGCCAAGTCCTGGATGGCCTTGAGTATGAGTCTATAACTTTGAAACTAACCATTGTAGATAATCTCACGAGTTTGTTGAGTGAGATGTGAAAGTCTAATTTAGAGTTGTGCACCTGGCAAAATGGTGCAGGATGAAATGAGAGAGAGTTTAAAGTCAGAAAAACCAGTCAATAGGCAAACATAGCATGAAAAATTAGGATATGGATGTGGCAACAGTTATGGGAGAGTAAAGGATATTATAAGGAAAAGATTAATAGAATTATTAACTGATGGGATAAGAAGGTGAGTGATAATGAGCAGTTTCTCATCATTGTCATACCTTAGCCACATGAATAAATTCAAAAAGTGTAGTTTTAAGATGAAAACAGAACATGTAAATGGAAATATCAAGCAAGCTGCCTTGTAATGGAGAGCAGAATATAGATCTGAGAGGTCTCCTCTTGGAGAAAACTGTTGTGATTATTGATGGACCCTTTAAAGTGCAGAGCATAGGCAAAGAATTGCAGAGACACTGCGCTTCCTTGCTTCAGAGGCACTGGCTCATTTCTCTGCCTGGAAAGTTCTTGTCTACTTTCTTACCTGTAAATCTTCAATTTACCTGTAAATTCTCAGCATAGAAGTCATTCCAGTATGGCTTTCTTTGACAATTGTAGAGTATTTTTGCTTTTTATTCTGGTCTTTGTGGCACCTATTCATTAATTCACCAAATAGTCACTGAGTTGCTAGTATAGTCTTGACATTGCTTTAGGTGTAGAAAAACCAGTGGCAAACAGATAAACAGTGTCCCTCTTCTTATGGGTCTGTGTATATTTTAGCTGAATTAGACAGTCAACCAATCAATCAAAGCATCCAACAATATATAATATTTTAGGTGGTGATGAATGTGTTTTAAGAGGGGAGCTATTTTATATCATGTAGCCAGAAAAGCCTGACAGATGAAACAGCATCTGATCACAGACTTAAAGGAAGACATGAGCAAACCATGACAAGAATGGAAAGAGAAAGTTTAGAGAGAGTAACTAGCATTTGCAATGATCTGCATGCTTAGTATGTTTGAGAATCAGCAAAGAGGCTAATGCAACTGGAGTTGAATCGTTATATTAAGGGTAGTGCTGGGTGACAGGAAAGAGTGTCAGAAAAGTATTGGAGGACCAGATCTTTAGAGTCTTATAGATCATGCTGAAGAATTTGGGAAATTATTGGAGGATTCTGACCAGGGAGGTCAACTAGTTGTATTACACTGATTTTAACCAGCAGTCTCATAAGTGAAAGTGTCACCAGTGGAGGTGAAGAAGGCCTTAAAGTACCAGCGGATCTCACCAAGCAACAGTAAAGAGTGGTGAGAAATTTGCAAATGATGACATGGTTTAAAAGTGGGGGAGATTGGAGACTGAGAAGTAGAAGGGCAGAGGAAAGAAAAAGAAAAGGAAAAGGCTGTGGTCCATACTGAAGTGTCTATTTCCTCTATGAGTCGTGCGCTGTCTCTGAGCTGCTCACGGAGCCCAGCTGTCTCCTCCTCTGGAGAGTATTTCTAGGCTGTGTGGAACCAACTTACCCAGGAAATTAAGCCAAGAAAAGGACGTCTCATAGCTAATGATTGATGTGGGGCATAAAGAGTCAGCCCCTTTGCCTCCAGGGCAACTCTGAATTGCAGTTCATGCTTTAGAACTCTCACCTATGGGTCAGGCTGAAGCTACACTTCCTGAGACCACATCATTGCTGAATTCTTGAATCCCTTCCCTATCACATCCAGCTTTATTCCTCTGCTTACAGGGTTTTCCTAAGGAGCACTAGCTTAGTCAATTACAGTCAGGCTGGGCTTCTAAGAAACCTGACTTGAGACAGATCTTGTATTTTCTGCTGTTTTCATTTCTCACAGAACCTAATAAAATTCTGAGAGTGACATCAGTGCATAATAAATATTTGTTGAATTAAAGAACAGACATAACAGTTATAGAAGAGTAGAGAATGCTATCCATCAACAATATTGTGAAATACCATTTGATATCCTCATATTAAAGGCACTTATTTCCAATTTACATAAGTTGGAAAAAACTGACAGAGTAAGAATATATAGGCATACATAATTATTAAGTTTTTATTTTATGGGTAAATCATTTAAAATTTTTATGAGTCACCCTTCCTAAGTGCATATTTGCCACCTTTTAAGTCTATAATACAAACAAATTTGGTGAATTAACTTGAGTTCTTTCTGTCTCATCTTAAGACCCTCATAAGACACTGATGAATATGCTAAGCTGTAGCTTCTTGCTATCTCCCCTGACATTTAACTTTAGTCACCTGACCACACAGGAATGCTGAGAAAGAGTTTGATTATTTGCTGAGACTGTACATGTTAAACCGAATGCAGATGATGTGATGAGATAAATCATAAGAACACTGCATGCTTAGTTGGTAGCCCATGATTATAATATTTGGTTCCCTTAAAACAAACAGTCATTTGAAAAAATTATATTCCCTAGTCAATTCAGAGAGTCTTATTTTTCCTAGTTATTGTATATCTGTCTTCTTTTCCTCCCATTCTTTTTATGCATCCTAAAGCTTGTCACTCAGCATCATGGAAAATTTCATAATTTTCTTAGATGTCATCTGGTGCACCTTTTTTGTTTAGTTTGGTCTCATGCACTTTTAGGTTTTATGCACTTTTAGGATAGTACTGCTCATTTGTTTTCTCATCGAACTTTCCACTCTAGTAACACCAGTATTACACATGTTTCTTGTTACGTGCTTTATGATCATATATCCATTTTGAATGGCCAATAGAAGTAAAGATTCCTGGCTAATTAGAACGTTTATTATAACCATTTCAATGTAATATAATCAGGAATTTTTAGCTTCATTAGTTTTATAATATTCTTTCAAGTTTACTCTTATGGCAAGTCAATTACATATTGTTTCAAATATTGGACTGGGAAGTACTTGCAAAATCTAGATAAATGGTAATTTTCTACAGAGTTTTTGATTTCATACACAAGGATTGTCTAATGTATTTACCATTGACTACGTATATGGTTCTGTGTGTAGAAAGACGTGTGAGAAATTCCCAACACTCAAAGACCTCATTATCACCTTGAAGGAAATCACATGTATGGGCACACAGGTCACATTAGCATTAGACAATAAGTTATGGAAAAAAAATTCTCTTCTTTGGCACTTCCACTTGTTCTCCATTGCTTAAATAATGAAAGAATTATCATAACCTGGCACTTGTTAACCTCTAAAGTATTTTTTGTTTCTGCTTCTCATGTTCACTTTTATCTCAATTATTATTTAAAAAGTAACCCAAGGCCAGTGTAGAAATGTATGAAAAATACAGAAAAATAGAAGAAAGTGAAAATTTCCCTTATCACAGTACCATGGGAAAACTACCATTACCATTTTGCTATGCAATTTTATGGCACATCTTTAATGTATATTTAAAACTACGTGGCAGGGCGCGGTGGCTCACGCCTGTAATTCCAGCACTTTGGGAGGCCGAGGGGGGTGGATCACCTGAGGTCAAGAGTTTGAGACCAGCCTGACCAATATGGTGAAATCCCACCCCTACTAAAAATAAAAAATTAATTGGGCATGGTGGCGGGCGCCTGTAGTGCCACCTACCCAGGAGACTGACACAGGAGAATTGTTTCAACCCAGGAGGCGGAGGTTGCGAGATTGCACCACTGCACTCAAGCCTGGGCAAAAGAGATAGACTCCATCTCAAAAAAAAGGAAAAAAGAAAAAGAAGTAAAAGTACATTTGGTAACAATACCAAAATAGAGTCCTATATTTTTAAAAACCTAAATATAATTACCAGCTTTTCCTGTCTCTTTGGATATATTTTTGCTATTTTATTATCGTATTCCATTGCATAGATGCTGTACAATTTAACTAATTTCATAAGTTTAGATGTTTAGTTTAGTTTTGTTTTTTTTGAGATGGAGTCTCGCTCTGTCTCCCAGGCTGGAGTGCAGTGGCATGATCTCGGCTCACTGCAAGCTCATCCTCCCAGGTTCACCCCATTCTCCTGCCTCAGCCTCCCCAGTAGCTGGAAATACAAGCGCCCGCCACCACACCTGGCTAATTTTTTTGTATTTTTAGTAGAGACGGGGTTTCACTCTCTTAGCCAGAATGGTCTCCATCTCCTGACCTCATGATCCGCCCACCTCTGCCTCCCAAAGTGCTGGAGGCCGCGCCCGGCCTAGATATCTAGTTTTTATCTCACTTTTCACATGAATCGTTAGGCACATATCTGCTTATTCTTACAAATAGATACCTAGAGGTGACATATTGTCAAAAAATAGAATGAACTTGTTTTCACTGGCTTATTAGCCATTCATAACTTATTTTGTCCAGAATGATGCCTTTGCTCATTAGTTTACTGATAGTACTGCATTTTATCTTAAACTACTAAAACTTTATATTATCAAAAATCTGTTTGTAGTATGTGAACAACTCACATTTCATCATTTGTCATTTTGCTGATCATTTTTTATTTCTTGTTACATAGGTGCTTGATATTTTTTGTTTTTGTTGTACATTTAGGTCTATATTAATTTGGGGTTTTATGCTTACATCTTTGAGCCATTTGGAGTTAAATCTGCATATGGTATATGAGATAAGCTTTGAGGTTATAATGTATTTTTGTTCTTCCTTTTTGTTTTACATATAGAAAGCAAATTGTTTCAGCATCATTTATTGAAAAGATTCATCTTTCCCCGTAAATTGCTTTGACACTTCTGCTGAAATTCAGTTGATCATATATGTGTGAGTTTTATTTTTGCTCTCTTTATTCTGTTGCAAACATTTGTCTACCTTTATGCCAATAACACAGTATCTTGGTTACTATAGGTTTATAATAAGACTTTTCTTCTCTCTCTTCAGATTCCTTCTGGGTATGTCCTTTGTGTTTTCCTGAAAATTTTAGAATCACCTTGTCAATTTCTAAAAAACACAGCAACAACTACTGTGATCTTGACTGGAAGTGAATCTATAGATGAATGTGGAGGTGGTTGATATCCTAACAATACTGAGTCTTCCAATGCATTATGGAGCATCTCACTTTTAATTTTTTAATTTTTCATCTTTGAGTTTTTAATGTACAGGTTTTGCCCATGTGTTTTTTTCAATTCATTGCTATTTGATATATTTAATTCTATTTTAAATGCTATTTTAAATTTTAATTTCCAATTGTTTCTGTCCAGTACCTATACATTTCATTGATTTATGTATCACTATCTTATTTTCTACAATTTTACCAAACTTGTGATAGGTAGTTCTTATTATATTCTGTAGAATTTACTAGCATAGATGACCAGGTCATCTTCAGTGAAAGACAACTGATTCTTCCTTTCTAGTCTGGGTGTCTTTTATGGGCTTTTATTGCCCTATTTATTGGGATAGACTAAATAAAGAAATGCTAATATAAGAAGTGAGAACAGACATTCTTGGCTTGCTACTTATTTTCCAGGAAATTACTTATTTTTTTACAATTTTTATTTTAGCTTAGGTCATATAGAATTTTTTTTTTTAGTTAAAATTATATTGATTTTTCAATGTTAAACCAACTTCACATTCTTGCCAACACTTGATCATAATGTATTATTCTTTGTATTTGTCAGAATTTGATAAAAATGTACTTGAATTTTTACATCTATGTTCATAAGGATACCTCAATAGTTTTCCTGTTATGTTCTTGATTAGATTTGGTATCAGGGTATATTCAAGACTTACAGAGTGATTTGGGAATCATACTTTGTTCTTTAAATTTTTTTTGGAACTGTTTAGATAAAATGCTCTTATTCCTTCTTTAAATGTGTGAGAGAATTTGCCAGTGAATTCATCTGGACCTGTAGATATTTTTCTCTTTTTTCTTCTTGAGTGAGACTTGGTAGTTTCTTATTTTTAAAGAAATTGGTCTTTAATTGTATACTGTTTTTACTATATATGGCAATTGTTAATGATTATTACTATTAGCACATGCATAGCAGCTATTCCTTTCTACAACTGATGTGGCCTTTATATTACTGATACTTCCTCAACTTTTGGGAAGAAAATTGGATTCCAGGAGGGGAAAAGGAAGACACATGATATAAATTAATTGTTTATGTAAGAGTCTTCCTGATACTTATGTTTGTTTTGTTTTTTTCTTTGAGACGGAGTCTTGCTCTTGTCGCTCGGGCTGGAGTGCAGTGGCATGATCTCGGCTCTCTGCAACCTCTTCCTCCTGGGTTCAAGTGATTCTGCTGCCTCAGCCTCCTGAGTAGCTGGGATTACAGGCACCCACCACCATGCCTGGCAAATTTTTGTGTTTTTTAGTAGAGACAGGGTTTCACCATGTTGGCCAGGCTGGTCTCAAACTCCTGACCTCAGGTCATCTGGCCGCCTCAGCCTCCCAAAGTGCTGGGATTACAGGCGTGAGCCACCGCACCCACCTTTTTTTTTTTTTCTTTGTTTACTTTAAAATCCATAATACAGTTACTGGGTTTCTGTGTAACCTGCCTACAATTTTCTGTTCCCTACCGTGGACTGTGTAGGCTTCTTTACCAGGATGATTTTGTATTTGCCATTGCTGGATACTAAGGGATTTACTGGCACATGACCAGTTTTTATTTGTAATGGTCCCACTGGCAGGATTGCAATTTTAGTCACAAGGCCACTTTAGCACAACCCAAGACCCAGCATGGGTTACTTGCTTTTGTGCCCAGTCCCAAGGCTAGTGATTATCTTTTTGTGATTATTTAACAGAAAGGACAATACCTCTATTGTGTGAGCCTTTATGCAAGGAGCCCAGTTCCAGTTCTCTGCTATGCACAGTGCCTATTTTTTCTGCACAGGTTTTTTATTTTTTATTAAATTTTTCAAATGGATACATAAAAGTTGCACATATGTTGACAATGAGAACCCAGATTTTAGGCCAGTGACTGATTCTGCATCCTTCAGCTTCAAATCTGGTCCACTACTACGGGTTTAAATTTCTTTCTCATTTCTGAACTTTGGAGATGAGCTTTTATTGCTTTCGCACTTTTACATGCAACTCATTTAAAATAAATTTCCCACTCTTCTCAAACTCTGTTATAATATATACATTCACTTCTCTAGCACTATTGATGGTTAAAAATGAAAAATTTATATCTTCCATAGCCTCCTACTTTCTAATAGCTGTGCATCGCAGCCGTGCACTGTTCTAAGAAAAGTTCAGCCAAAAAAAAAAAAAAAAATTAAAGAATCTCTGTAAAAACAGTGACTTTCAAACACGAGAGGCAAAAATTATTTTTTTTTCCACAATCTACTCAGTATTGATGGTATGGGTAAAAATATCTCTTTAGAACTATTACCTTGAGAACTTAAGAATTTGAGATCATCTTATCTTAATTCTGTGTGGGAGGACTGCCTCTGACAAGCTTAATTTTTTTGCTCCAGATAACTCACCTCTCAACTTGTCAAGTCTCTGATGTGAGATCCAGTATTAAACAAAGAGTCATATTGAAAGACTTACACAGTGGAAGAGTTTAAAGTAAGGTAAGATATGGCACTCATTAACGAGAAAAAAAAAAAAGTTTTGTAGCCTCAGTGATAATTCTACCTCTTTTATGAAAATAATTTACAAATGTGCTTTCTCTAATTTAGTCAAGCCTTTGTTACAACTCTGGATAAATATGAAAGGAAATTTAATTTTTTTTACTTCCATAACAGTTCTTCAATTCTGCTTTTGAAAGATTGTATTATTTTAAAAACATTTTATATTAACATGAGCTGGAATGATAGGTATTTGTTATTTAAACCCAACTGAGTCAACGTGACAACATTGCCACCTTTTCATACAACAGAGACTATGTGCTTTTTGAAGGCTGTAAGACAACTTTCATTCATCTGACTGAAAACTCAGGGGTCTAGCTTCCTGAAGCTTACTCTAGTTCCTTCATTCCCTTTGAGAAATGCATAAGTATTTAAATAGTATAGGTATCCAATTTTAACTTGATAAATCTGTTGCTGTTCTATACTCTACTTTGAATCTAGACTGCCATTGTCTATGGAAAAATATACAATTGTATTATTTGTAAGAAAAGAGCAATTATTTATCAATAGCTGTCCTGTCCTGCCTATAAAGCAGCTCAATGTGTAGTACAAATTGGTCATCAGTAAAATAATATTCATTACTAATATGTTAATAATTAACAGTATCATAAAAATCACCATCTACATCTATATTTGAGAATTGCTACTTTGCTAATATCCTTACCTCTCTTCCCTTTTGGATTTATCCCCCACCCCCCCACCCCCCCCTTTTTTTTTTTTTTTAATTTCTCAACAATTTTCTCTTCTCTCCTACTCTGCAACTCAATTCTTGCTGTAACTGGATGACCCGCATGCCTACTGTAAATATTTAAAATAAAGGTTCTAAAAGGTCAAGTTTAAATGATTATTAATTTTTGTGTGCAATGGAATATATATTTGGAAATTTTGTTCCTTTTTACCTTATTTCTTCTTTGTGTGTGTGTCTATCTATCTATGACAACACAAGCATTAAAGAGTTTTGAGGTCAAATAATGGATGTTAAGTTAGTGCATGCAAGATTCTGGTGCACTGCTAGGCAAAAAATAAAAATTAAATAAACAGCTGAAGGTGATGGTTGTGGTAGGAGTGATATGCCTTCAGCTCTTTCTGGAATTTGGATTTCTTCCAATGTTGAGGTGCAATGAATCTATTACATTTAATAATAGTATTAATGAATAGGTGTTAATAAGGAGTTTAACTTCAAAAAAAGCAACATACCGTAATGTATTACCTTCTAAAAATAAACTCCTTTTAACTTCTTGATCTTCACACAACTGTGCCTTTCTGTATATCAAAATAAAGAACTGTGAATCATTAAAAATGCTCCTACTTTGAAAAGTCTAGAAAGAACATTTTGAAAGATAAAAATGTTCTGAGCTAAGCCCTTAAAAATAAGCATTGTTTGACCCAGACTTTCACAAGTTTGATTTTTTTGTAGTCTAATAACTTACAAAATGCCATTTTCCAAATCTGAGCTGTATTGAGTTTCAGAAACTCAAATGAATGTCTAAAACAACAGTACATATTCCATACCTGCTCCCCCCGAACAAAATCTGATTTCTCAAAAATCACTTTCTTGCTGAGGTCTTGTCTTGTATGTCAAGTTCTTGCCGGAAGCCAATTTTTATTGCCAGGTTATAAACCTCTAAAATAGTAGCTCTATTATGAAAACAGACACAACCTTAGCCATAGTGATATGAATGGCACAAGTATAGTACTGTGAACACAGCATCAGCCATTAGCTCGAATAGCTTGATTTTTGCCCCATTGTTGCTCATTGTCCCGTATACATTTGCTATAATGCCTGTGGTGCCTTTCAATACTACTTAACTATAGGCTGTCCTCCAGGAAATGTCAGGCACAGCCACCTCTGGTGACATGCAGACATGTGCTAGTTAGCACTGGTTTGTCACTGAGATATTAACTTGATACACATATTTTTTTTTTCTGTAAAAAATACACTCCTTTACCAAAAGAACAGGGCCCCCCAAGCTATGTTGTAATATGAAGCTACTGACTGATCTCATTACAGCCTATTGTTTTCAGGTAGTTTACTAATGAGATACATGTTTGAACCAAAATGCTGTTTACAGAGTATGGGGGGAAATGTGTTATTTTTTTTCCCCTTTTTTTTTTGTTTTACTTAACTCATTCTTTAAATCTTGATTGTGTTGGTGCTTTAGGTGAATGTGTACCATTATAGTAGGGTTTTATGTAATGATGTGATGGTTAGCAGCCTAATCAGGCTGAATTATAAAATCTCAACCCCTTGGTGAGTTATCAATGTGGGCAGGGGCATGAGGCTATGCACACAATAAGACCTTCTTAAGACTGACTCCCGGAGTCTCCCAAAAGATGAGGAAGAAATATCTGTCTTCAGGGTAGTAAGAAACTTCAGAAACATGCTGGAGATATGCAGAAAAACTTTCGCAAGATTTCTGGCTCATAGCAGTAGCTCTAAACAAAGACAGGCACAGTTTAATAACAGATATGGTTTTCCTCATTTCATTTTAGATGCAAAGATATCTAAAATGGTGGCAAATTCATGTAAAAGACACCCGTTTCGGCAAAAATAGGCACAGCACTTTGCATTAACAATACTAATTGTTATGGAAATTTTCAGCTGAAGTTGCTGGCTAATAGTGAGAAGATTAGTGAATTCTAATAAGATCTATAAATATTTATGTGTGGCTAATAATTTTATGACAATACATCCAACATCCTAAAAGTAATGTCTTCGTAAATGTGTATGCAATAAGTCTGAATAAAACAAATTAAGAACATTATTTTAGTGTATTTTCTTTGCTATTATCCTGTTTGATATGAAATCAAATGTTGGCAATTTAGGTGCATCTGCTTAAATTTTGAAGGATCATGACCTATGGAATCGGGATACAATGAAGAAGATCATATAACTGGTTTTCTCCATCTTCAAAATGGTCTAATAAAAAATGGTCTAATAAAATGTTTCAAATAGGACAACAGGTTTCCAATTGTAATCCAAATTATAAAATAAGTCATAGAAATTCTCCCTCCAATCCCAGGAACATGCTCAAGAAATCAGCACTACAAGGTCTGAGTTTACTGAAATTCCAACACACACATGGTTTAAGTATAGGAGTGGTGAGGTAACTGCCTAAAACTGTAGGTGAGTGCATTAGAGTTTTATCATTGCCTTAACAAATCACCACGAATTTAGCATCTTAAAACAAACCCCATTAATTATCTCACAGTTTCCACAGGTCAGAAGCCCAGCTGGTTTAGCAGGGTCTCTATTTCAAGTCTCACAAGGCAGAAATCAAGGTTATGGCAGGTCTATGTTTCTTTCTGGAGGTTCTAGTGAAGAATCCATTTACTTGCTCATTCAGGTTGCTGGCAGAATTGAATTCCATGCAGCTGTAGTACTGACGTCCCAGTTCTTTGTGGGCTGCCAACCAAGGGCCTTTCTCAACTTTAGAGGTCTCCTGCATCTTTTGGCTCATGGCCTCCTTTCTCCATCTCCAAAGCCAATAACAGCAAGTTGAGTCCTCCTCATTGTACATTTGTCTAACACCGCCATGCGCACACACACTTTGACTCTTCTGCCTCTGACTCTTCTTCCTCTTTGCTATGCCTTTACAGGCCCATTTAATTAGACTGGCCCACCTGAATCATCCAGGATCACCTCCCTACACCAAGGAGCCTAATATATTCATTCCATCTGCCAACTCCCTTTTGCCACAGAAGGTAACATGCACGAGCATAATGCAGAGTGGAGTGGTGGGGGTTTCTCAGTCTGTTCTCACATTGCTATACAGAACTACCTCAGGCTGGGTAATTTACAAAGAAAAGAGGTTTAATTGGCTCACAGTTTCACAGGCTGTACAGGAAGCATGGCCTCAGGAAACTTACAATCATGTTAGATGGAAAGCAAAGGGGAAGCAGGCATGTCTTACATGGCCAGAGGAGGAGGAAAAGAACCAGAGCTTGTGAGAACTCACTATCATGAGAACAGCAAGGGGGGGAAATCCACCCCCATGATCCAATCACCTCCCAGCAGGCTCCTCCTCCAACATGGAGGATTACAATTTGACATGAGATTTGGGTGATGACACAAATCTAAATCAAAGCAGGCGGCAAGTGGGGGAGATCATAGAAACCAAAATGCTGCCTACCATGGAGAGTATTCTTATCTTTAAGTTACTGTCACTTTCTTCATAACATAACATGAGCTAGGTAAAATAAATTTTATTTTCTGAATGAATTTCCAAAATTTTAGTTTGATCAGGATTATACCACACTAAGGTCACCTGGTCCAACAAACTCATTTCCTTTAAACTTTTATCCTCTTCTAGAATACCAAACATGTGCTCCGGAACAAAATGTGAGCACCCACTATCATTATCTTTGAATAATAGAATTTTAAATATATTTCAAATAGACTATGAAGACATTATGGGAAAGCACCGTATCTTTCATATTAATTTCTTGAGCAAAAATCAGGATGAGAGAATTTCTCTGTGATCCACATCCTGCTAAAAATAGCACTTTACATTATGGAAATATTTACTTGAAAGTCCATATATTTTATAAAACTTGACTCACAATCAAGATAACTCAACATGGAAATCTATTCATCAGCCTATGGCTGTCTCTATTATATTTTCTTGGCTATAGAAATTTCTGCACAAGGCGGGCACAGTGGCTCACACCTATAATCCCAGTACTTTGATAGGCCAAGGTGGGTGGATCACCTGAGATTGGGAGTTTGAGACCAGCCAGACCAACATGGAGAAACCCTGTTACTACTAAAAATACAAAATTAGCTGGGCGTGGTGGTGCATATCTGTAATCCCAGCTACTCAGGAGGCTGAGGCAGAAGAATCCCTTAAATCCGGGAAGCGGAGGTTGCGGTGAGCCAAGATCACGCCATTGTACTCCAGCCCGGGCAACAAGAGTGAAACTGTGTCACAAAAAGGAAGAAAGAAAGAAAGAGAGAAAGAGAGAAAGAGAGAAAGAGAAAGAGAGAAAGAGAAAGAGAGAAAGAGAGAAAGAGAGAGAGAAAAAGAAAGAAAGAAAAGAAAAAGAAAGAAAGAAAGAAAGAAACAAAGAAAGAAACAAAGAAAGAAACAAAGAAAGAAAGAAAGAAAGAAATCTCTGCACAAAGAGATCTCCATCAGACAGTAAAAACAACTCAGAAACTGCCTTCAGCAACTGAACAATAACCTAGCTTGCATGGCAATCTTGCTACATTCCAAGCAAGACCAACCAACCAGAATTATGTTGGTATGGCAGGTAGATAATATAACAGCTACTGCAACAACAGGCTTGGAGAAACTGGAGGGAAATGACCAAGACAGGATTTCCTGTTCATTTCACTCTGGTTATCACATCCAAGGGAAAGGGAATGTAGGTGGTAGACTACGGTGCACTATCAACTGAAAGTGAGGACTGGAAGAAAAGCATCCCAGTTTGAGCCAACTAGTAATAATAGATGCTCATCAGGGAGAGTTTGGAAAAAAAATTAGAAGATTTATTTAATAGAAACAAGTAATCCCTTTGTGGAAAAAATATGGCCTTTTCATTACGTATTTGAATCATTTGGATTAAAAAACAGAGGAGATGGCTACACCTTGTAGGATAAGGCTATGATTGTTTTTATTGCTCTTCCAGAAAGATTAAAGAAAGATAATTAAACTGAAATTTAAAATTAAACTGAGTGTGTGTGTGTGTAAAGCCATTTCCAATCCTGAATTTTTCTCTCCTACTGGATGAGTGTCTTGGAACATCTCTTTGAATGGATTCTGCTTCTCTGAGAATAGCCAACTTTACAAAATCTCAAGTTTTTATGTGACATGGAAAGTAATTATTATTGAACAGACCTTAACTTATTTGGGGGGTATACAGAAGATTTGTTGAGATTGACAATTAGAATTTTTTCTTTATTATGAGAACTATAAGACATCTTTCATAATAAAATAGATTAACACTCTACCTTTGAAGATTGCATTTACAGTAAATGCTACATTTGCTCCCTGGGTATTTTTACCACCTATTCAAAGACTAATATATGTTCCACTTCTCACTGAAGTTTTATAAATAATACTCTTGGTAACAGAGGCCAACTACTGGGTTAAAGTTGACCAAAACACATTCTTTGTCAAGCATGAAAACCTTGCCTTGACCTTTATACAATTATTTTTTCAAATGAAGAATTAATGTTTTCCAAAATAGTCATACAGTGATGTGGGAACTGTATTAGTTTAAGGTTAAAAACTCCTGACACTGTGAATGAGATGCTTATTTTCTAGTATTCATTTGCATGATTAAAAGGAACTCCTTCCCCAGCCAAAATCTGGGGGCAAATGGTCATGGTATCTATTCATAGGAACTGTTTATAATGTCTTGCTTTTAAAGTTTTAGTGTACTCAAATATTAGTCCAATGAAAAAACACAAAATCATGTAATCTCTATGTTAGAAAATATTACCATAAAGATAATTGATGCCAATACTTTCTCCATAGCATGGTCTATCTAAAATTTTCCAGATCCAATTTGATCCCTCCCATTCCCCTAACAATCATGGAAAAATTACAAGCCTTTGACATTTTTAAGTAGTTCTAACTTTCAGAAAGGTTTTCCTTACAGTGAACCAAAATATGTCTTTTTGCTTTTTCTCTGTTTCACTGGAGTTGTATAGGTCAAGTCTAAGGTGCCTTTCCCCATTACACACAGCTTCAAATATCTTTAAACTCCTTTGTCTCTTGAAGTTATCCTTTCTCCTATTTAGGCATCCCAATCACCTTTAAAATTTTTTTTTTATTCATCCATAATAATTGTACAAATTTATGGGGTACATCTGATATTTTGATACATGCATACAATCCCACTGCCGGGCATATATTTATTTTAATCATCTTAATCCCTTTTAAAGATTTCCTAATCTTCCATCTTTATACTGGAAGCAGGAGTAAGACAAAACAGTTGAGACCTCAATCTTTGGAGTTAGTCTTGTCCAGCTTTGAAATCCTTTTCTGCTCCTATTTACATTTGTTTGGATCAAAGTGGTAATTTTACCTCTCTGACCCTTTATTTCTTCTGCCACTTCTATGACCTTAATCAATGTAAGGTGAAACTCTCGAAGCCTTCCTTCTCTCCCATACTGTCTGTTTAATCTTGAGTAAGATATATATCGCTTCTGAGTTTTTAAATCTTCATGTGTATATGGAAATAGTGGAGTTGCTCTGAAGGATTACCAAAGATAATTTGCATAAAATTCTTTAAAAGAATTTCTGGAACAAAGAGAGCACTGACAAAATGTGAGTGACTGTTTCTGCCCTCCTTTTGACCTAATCACATTTTTCAATATCCCTGTCTTTCTTAGCTAGAGTCCTCTAAAAAAAGCAAAAATTAACACAGTGAATCAAAAATTAAAGTGTTGCAGTCTCTTCGGAAGGTGTAAGCCCAGGGTGGAGAGGGTGAGGGGAGGAAAAGCATGAGTCTGTTATTGAGATGCCTGTTGCTTCCCAAGGGGCCTCAGAGATAGAGAAGGGTGCACAGGTCCTGTGTTTGCTCTGCATGTGGGACTTCACTGGGCTCACTGCAGCAAGAATCGTATCTGGAAGCTGGACACGGAGGGGAGAAAGGAAGGAAAATTTATCTGCGTGGAGATCTTTAGTCTGCTGTTTCTCATTTGCCTTCTATATCCAGCTGGTTTCATCTAGCTCCCCAGCAGCTGTTTAGGAAGTCAGAAGTCAGGTTTTGTGACGTGGTATTTCAACAGAGTACAGAAGTGAAGAAAAGTTATCTGTGTTGGTTAGAACTAGGAAATCTGAGAAACTACGGAAGAATGTCCCATTCATTGTAAATGTAATCCTTTCAGAATTTCCTAAAGATAGATGAGGCATCAGAAGACTAAACTCCTTTTTGTTATTGTTGCTATTTGGTTATTGCTTTACTTCTATTAAATTTGCCTAGAAATCACAAAACAGGTCCACATTGGTAACTTATTTTTATAAACATATAACGAGACCTTATTGTATTATTATTTTAACATTGCTGCCATACCATCCTATATCCCTCATCTAAATTCATTACTATTGTAGACTTTCCAAAATCTGTCTCAAATTCATTTTTCCATATTGAACACTAATTTGTAATCTCTTCACTCTAATAACTTGAACTATTCTTTCTACCTAAGCCTTCTCCTCTGAGTAAACTTTGTCAGTGATATGTAGAATGCACTCTTTCAAAAATTCGTGAAAGGCCATTTCTGAGTCCTTATGTCATCTTTATATGGAAATAATGAAGTTGCTGTGAAAAATTATGAATAACATGCATAAAATACTGAGAAGGAATTTGGATGGTATATCCAAACCCTTCTTTAAGAGCAAGTTACAATGCCATCTTCATAAAGTTGTATCATGCCCCTAGGTGGAAGTACTGTTTTTTTCTTTTTACATAAAAAGTTTTGTGGTTAGTAGTCTGAACTGAAGATTTATAGCTATGAAAGATATCATGGAAGAGTCTTCTAATATTCTATTCACTCCACTCCTCACCTTTCTCCTCGTCTAAGATCTGCTTCTTGCCTCATAACTTTCCAGCAGCTCTGGGAGTTCAGTATTCTATTTCAGCCTCTGCCTAATAAGGTTAAAATATGAACCACATATACCATTTTAAATTTTCTAGTAGTTATGTTAAAAAAAAGTTTTAAAAGAGGCAAAAATAATTTTAATGATGTATTTTATTTAACCCAATACATCCAAAATATTAATATTTTAACATGCCTCCATATGAAATTAAGATATTAGATGATTTTTCCATACTGTTTTTAAAACCTGCTGTGTATTTAATACTCACAACACATCTAAATTTACATTAGCCACATTTCAAGTGTTCAATAATCACATTTGACTAACGATTACCATAATGGACAGCACAACTATGCTGTAAATCATTTTCTCTCTCCCAAGGTCCTACTCTCAAACTCTTACAGCCAAATCTCTTGAACTGTTTTTCTATTACACATGGTTTTTCTTCCTAATTATTCATGAGTTATATAAGGGGAAATCCTATGTCCTTATTTATTTACTTATTCATTTATTTACATTATGTACCTAATTTAGGATTTGATACACATTTACCAATTGATTAATACATGATGCTAGACTTTTACAATATCCCTTGTCAATTCCCAGATCTTTTTGTTGTGTTTTCTATACTTTCTTTAGATTGACTGTGCCTGTAATCTGATCTGCCATGATTATGACAATCTGGGAAACATTTCAGTACAATAGAAATGGCACAGAAACATGTGTTCAAGTGTTGGATCAACCTATGACAATCTATGTGGTTTCGCATAGTAACTTAATGTCATTATACCTTTGTTTCTTAACCTGTAAAATGACAAGCATTCATAAATTTTAACCACAGGAAAATTTTGTGATCATATCATAAGAATATATGTCAAAGCATTCTCAAAATTTTAAAGCATAAAAGCAATGGAAAAATATATATGGTTTTGATTTTTCTGTTTTACTTTCAATATGCTGTGTGTATTTTTTGGCTTTTGCCTAAAGTAGAACATTGTGCCAGTGGTTCACAATGGCTTTTAAAATCCCCTCATAGTTCATAGTTTGTAATTTTGAGCCCAGTAACTTATAAAACCACTTGGGATTAATTTTTCCTAAGTGTATTAATTTATTTGTTTTCACTGAAGCTTTATTTTTCCATGTCTTAGAGAAGGGTAGTAGATTCCTAAACTAGCTAAACACCTTTATAGTGTTACCAAGCATTTTAATCTTGGGGAGAAAGAAGCAAAGAGAAATTTTTTAAAATAGAAAAGCACAATGAATATATTTGTGAATAATTACATTTATTACAACTAGAGAAATAAGCTTTGTCAAGATTAATACCCATTGCAAGTCAATCTTGTCAGAGTTCTGAATTCCCTTTAATATTTTGGTAAATTCAGTAGCACTGCTTTGGCAAAATTTCAATTTTCGTAAAGCCCTGAAGCCAAGGAAAAATAATATGAATTTTTTAAAACAAAATTGCTCCTTTATTTTTCCCCTTAGATGCAAAAGTAACAGAAATGTAGATTTCCATCTAAATACCCCAGGATTTTCATGTTTGCCAGGAAATTTATGTTTATTTTTAAACACAAAAATATCAAGAGCCATTTGGCAATCCTAAAATATGTATTCAAACATACACACACATACACACACAAACAATAAAATCCACTTAATGAACAACCTTTTGAAAAACACACCTGCTCAATTAGAAAGAATTTCAGGGCAGTACATTTCTCTGCATTCATGCAACGGCTGAGCCGCTTAATCAACTTCAGTAGTGTTTACTCCAGTAAAATCTTCGCTTTTGCCCAGTATGGACAGATTCTCACTCTTGTGTAAAATTCCTAACGATGAAGGCTTTCGTACATTTTACGCAATCACGTGGTTTATCAGTACTATTAAATATTTAATCTTATTATATTTTGAAACTTAAGTTAATATTCTCAGGAATAATAATTTTTCTAAGCCACTCTGAAATGTAATTATCATCTGCAATATTGCATTTCTGCAGTCAATAGTCCTTCCATTTTTGGTTTTTTCTTTATGATCTCTGCAAGTTAAGAGAGCTTTCTAGCACCTGCATACATGCAATCTATTTTTCCCCTCCTGCCAATTTTATTTGAAGAACTAGTTTTGATCATTTCTGAGTTCAATCTTTTGATGATATTATCCTGGTGCAGGCTGGAAAAAGCCTATGTTTATTTAGTTTTCTTCCATGGCAACAGAAAAAATTTTGTAAAGTTAAAACTATTAAGATTATAGCTAATTCAGGGAATTAAAACACATATATATATATAGAGAGAGAAAATAACAAGACCGATAGTCTTTGACTTTTCCTTCATTGATAGGACAATATGGCACTTCAACCTATAGCATTAGGGTCCTAAAACCAAACTAGCAGTCAATAAATATCATGAACCACAACCAACCCGAATTTGATGACTCGGTGGTTATAGAGCTGAGACCCAAAGCCTCTAAAAAGAATCCTAAGCTTGTGACATTTACAAAGCTGTTTCTAAAGACAAAACAGGTATGAAAGGTCATGACAGACTAAGGCTTTACGGGGCAGAAGGGGGGAGCTGTTCATCCACAGGAAGATTAAAGGATTCAAAGTTGTAGAGAACAAAGTTGGTAATTTTACTGTACACAAGAGGAGATATTGTTTGTGATACATATATCTGCCTTGAATCTCAAGCCTGAAAATAAAATGATTATGGAATAATTTATTTCATTTGAATCCATTTCATCAGGCCCTCTTTCCTTCATCAGTCCATCCTATGAATCCCATAATGACAGCACATGGGGAAATATGAGAGTGAAAAATAAAGTGAGCAAGTAGAGCCCCCTATTTTTGTCTCTATGTTTATTATGATAATTTGGGTAGCATATTACAACCTGAAAACTTCTACTGATAATTCCATATAGTTAGACTTCTTTGCAAGCATCCATTTCCCTGTTTTTTTCCCAAGAGTTACCGATTTTTCTTTCCACGTGATCCAAGGACGCTGTCTTGGGATGGGATCACCGACCTAGATACGCATATTTTAAACTGGTCCCACCTCCGGGCTTTTATCTATTTGTGCTTTAAAAAAAAAAAAAAAAAAATCCACTTCCCTATTTAAACTGGTCTGAGTCATGTTTCTAGTTACCAGCTGCAACCAAATGAATCCTAACTGATCTCTCACTATGAAGCTCTACCAAGAAGGAAATTAAGGTTATAAGAGAATTTAAGCTTTTCTATTTTTATAACTATACTAGTATTTTAAAATATGCCATATTCGTAAAACTTTTAAGTTCTTGAAACCATCAAAACTGGACTTGGAACAAAAGCACCAATTTTTAAATTATGAAAAGTCTTGACACCAATTATCATGAGCTTTTAATTAATGTCTCAAGCAGGGAATAACCATCAGCACATTAATTAATTGGCTTTTTCCTTATATTTGAATATTATCAAATTTTAACATTTATTTTAACTGAAGCCACCTGCTTCCATTGTATTAGCGACTATCATAAAATTCCGTTTTACTGCATAATTTTCACACTTCTGCATTTTTCAAAGCAATGTCCATTCTTTATATTTCCAAACAACTATATTTGTATTACAAATAACATATATGTAAATTGTATTACAAATAACATATATGTAAATATTTACCTTATGGAATAAACACAAAGCATCATTTAGCCTAATAAAGCATTGGTCATCAAAATAGAAACACAATTCTGTTTTAATTCACTTTTTTGAAATAAACATGCATGAAAGAACTATTTGCTGTCCGTAGGGAAAAATCACTTAATTTTTCAAGAATTCAGTCATTTTCTACAGAAAAAGAGTAGGATAGACCATAATCCTCTAGTTTCTCTTTCCAACTTCAAGCTCTATGTGCAAGAAATCTAAAATAATCATCTTTCCAAAACTTTGCCATGACAATCAACTCTTCAGGCCAAGGCCAACAATCCAAATACTTGAAATTATAATAATGAAACATTTCTACTGTTAACACTAGTACCATAATAATCTCCACTTACAACATATATGTATTTTATTAAAAATTAGCAACAACAAATTAAGACTACAGATTTTTTCAGTAAACATTTGTATTTTGTCAACAGAATTTATGAAGCAAAGAGTTGAAAAACTATTTTAAAAAACAAAGTTATACTGTAAATAATAAAAGCTTAGTTTACTATTGGCCCATGTGCAAAAGCTGTAGTAAAGATGATTAAAAAGGAGAAAAAGGAAAGTATTTGCATTCATTCTGGTAATAGAATATGAAATTAAAGCATGAAAGGATTAATGTTTTAAAGCTTGACTTGCAGTGATAAAGCTAAGGTATTAGAACAGACAACATAACGGTTACAGGATAGACAAGCAAAGAAAAAGCAGCAAATGCCTTAAAGATGAGCAAGTCAACCTCGAATGGAATTACAAAATGATTAATCAATACAAATGAGAAACTGTACAAGGAAAGAGAGCTTGGTGAGACTTCTTATGGGACTCAACACTGCGGCCGCTTAAAGATAATGAAAGGAGCTGAGCAAAGCGAAAGAAATGCTTTCATTCCGTGGCAAAGTCATTTGTGAACAGTTTAAATTACCCTAATCACCTCCCCTCCAGCCGTCAGTAGGCTCTGACTCTTTAGTTATTTAAAAAAAGGAGTTTGGGGAAATGAGTTCTGCGAATCTAAGCTGCAAAATAATTATACACACACCGTTTTAGCATTTTAACAATGCAATCCCAAACATTTGTTCTCATTAGAATGCAAATCGACTCATTTAATAATCCCACAAGAGAATTCCACCACACTCAGCTTAAAAAGCGCAATGGTATTCAAAATATTATTAATAAATGCCAAGTATGGAAAAGCCAGTTTGCTTTGCCAACAGCTCAGCCTAGATAAAAGAAATATACTTACATTTCCAATCTTTCTTTTCTTTTTTTTCCTGACCAAATTTAGTTTAATTGAAATTTAACAGTTGAACTGGCCTGGGACAGACTTCAAAAAAGAAAAAAAAAAAAAAATCAAGGTGACAATCCCCTCTGTCTGGCACATAAACTTTCACGCTCGTCACTAAGTCAGTCACAGCTTGTCATGCAAACCAAAGACATCCATTTATCCTGAGTACTGTCTAATTTCATTACTCTAAATGGTTGCTAATTGTCTTAACTCATGGTAGACAGAAGACAGTTTAATATTAAGTTTGCCATAGGTTGAGAATTTGGAGCCAATCACCAGAACTTAGGAATGTGAGCCTTCTTTTTTAAGAAGAGAGATTTTTTTTAAAAAAAAATACAAATTTGACCCTAAACAATATATTGATTTTTATAGAGCTAGTAATGAAAGAGAATAAAAAATTGAATTATACATAGTCTGTATTAACATTAAAACATCTAAAAAAGTTATTTTCAAAAATAGTCTTGTAGCCCACTTCTTAAATTAGGAATTACTTAGAGAATGGACATAATTTTTATAAAATTCAATCAATAAGTCACTCATTTTTCATTCAGACTTTTATATACCAGACACTGTCCAATTTTATTGCTGTTATTACCAATCCCCTCGCCCTCTCTCTCTGATTTAATTTCTTGGTTATATCCAAACCCTCCCCTTTTATAGAATCTCAAGGAACTATGAAGATGACTAATCACTTTTTCTAACTCATCATATATGCACTAAGGAAAGGATTTAAAATTTACACACAGAGGCAAGTGACTAAAAATGCTCTATCCTTCAGAGTAGTGTCCTTTTAATAACCTTAACCTAAAAGAATGGAAAGAATCGATTTTCAGACATAAAGACAGATCTTTAAATAATATCCATATTGCTCATTCTTTGTGAGGAAGTCAGGCTGGGAGAGTAGATAACTTTACTGAGCCATCAAAACCAGAAAGAAAACACTCACACACACACACACACACACACACACACACAGACACACAGACACACACACATACACAAAAATACATTATATCTTTCAGGATAAATCCCTGAAGTATTTCCACCTAGTTAGCAATAATCAAACATAAATATGATTCAGTTGCAAATAAGACAGGCTCCTATCCAAGTCTGCTAAAAAACACATTCAGATTTTGTCATGCCTACTCAAAATGTGGAGCTAATATGGTGTAGATGGTTAGATGGTTTATTTTGTACAAAAATTTATAGATGAGATAAAGTATTCAAGGCATGTTATGAACTGAATTGTGTTCCCTTAAATTAATATGTTGATGCTCTAACCCCCAAGGTGACTGTGTTTGAATATACAACCTTTAAAGAGGTCAATAAGAATATATGAGGTAATAAAGGTAGGGCTCTAACCCAGTATCACTAGTGTCCTTATAAGAAGAGATATACCAGAGTAATTCCAGCACAGAGAAAAAGGCCATGTGAGGCTACAGTGAGAAGTTGGCTGTCTGCAAGCCAAGGAGAGAGGACTTGGGAGAAACCAAACCTTCAAACACCTTGATCTTCCAGCTTCCAGAACTGAGAGAAATATTTTTTCATTTGTGAAGCCACCAAGTCTGTGGTATTTTGTTATGGCAGTCATTCTGACTGCTATACAGTGTCATATTTTTCTCAATATTCCTTCCACAGTTTCTGTACGTTCCTCAGGCTATGCACGTAGATTAGCAGAAAGGACCATACTCCAAAGAGAAGACAATAGAGAAAGAATGAAGACTCTTATTAAACATAGGGTTTAGAATGGTGTTCAAACTAGCAATTCAGGAATCAAAAGATGTGTAATTGAGATTAGGGGAAAAATCACATACACTTATCTATTTGTGGTAATGGTCTAAAAATCTCATTCTCCAAAGCAGTTGAATACTAATTCTCAGGTTGAACATAATCTGATGTTTGTTTCTTGGTTTCCTCTGAACAATAAATTTGAAGGGGTAGATTAAGACTCAACCCACCTAAGGGGAATCCTAAGAATTAAAGTGGAAAAAAAAAAATACATGGCTCCCTTCTTTGACAGTTAATGGCAGAACATTATCGTAATTTAACTTAAGACAAGGCAAGAAGAATGTTTTCTTGACCTAATACAAGAGAATTAAGGTGGTTTCAGAAGAAATAGTTGGAATTACCCTTCTCCATGGTAACTGATATCATTAGTTACTCTCATTGTAAACTTCAAAATCAGTGAGTATTTATCTACCGATAACAACCCAGCTGTTAAAACACATCAATCTCCCAGACTATTCTCTCAAAGGGCTTTTGGATGAAGGAAGAAGAAAGGACCCTAGCCCAGTGTCTCCCTGCATACTGGCAAATGTCAAAACAGAAGTGACTGTAGATAAAGCAGATGGACCTATGGTGATTTGTTTTAAGGGATGCAGTTTTTTCAAATTCAATTCCCTTCTTGATGTGTATCTGTGTTACATATGCTCTGAAGGCACTGTTGTTTGGGCATGGAGAAAGATAATTTTTGAAAACTTTCAGAAAGGAGGATGACAGTAGGTCCTAGACAGGGACTGAAAAAACAATGGATGACTGATGGTCACAGCTAGAAAGAAGGAAAGATCAAAGACAAACAGCCCACTGTGAGTTTTCTTTATCTGCTTGTGATTTCAAAGAAGACACTCTCACAATTGGAAGAAACTAAAACGGTTGTTGTTAATTGGGGGAGTACCCTGAACTGCGGTGCCACAAACCAGGAGATGAGAGCAAGAGGATTGATTTGAAAAAGCTAAACTCCACCCAGTGCCTCCACGAAGTATTCTTACTAAAACATGAACCCCCGAAAGTTTCTAGAGCTAATATCCATTAACAAGAAATATGAGGGAAAGGGAATGCAGTAAATACCACAAGGAAGCAAAGATAAAAAAAAAAACCAGAATATGAAACATTCTGGAATGAATGAAATATTGTTAACTTTAATAGATTGGCTAATGGCACTGGGGCAGTAAGTTTGATTTAAAAAATTTTTTGAGAGATATATGCTGAAATATGGGAGATTTAAATGCCACAATGTACGGAATTTATTTTAAAATACTTTAGTAAAACAAGGAAAGATAATAAATAAAGTTATAAAATGTTAAAAAATTTTGATAGATGTTCATCTGGTTTTTAATAAAGTTTTTAATAATAAAATAATGAAGCTTAGCTTAAAGAGTAATATATAATGAGGTAGTCCAAAGTTTTGAAAAATCACTAAAAGGCTAAATATTTTCCAGGCCTACCTGAGTTCTCTATTTCCTGATGGGATGTGTTATCAGATCAAAAGAACATGGCAGTGGAGGTAGATTGGATTTAAGAGTAGTAATCACAGAAGCAAACCCTGGCAGTGTCCATCCAATCATTATCAAGAGGGCAGGGCACCTTCCACTTGTCCCAGTGACAAGAGGTGTTTATTCTGAGATAACTACAGGACACAGATATCAAACTGGTTAACCACAGGGCACTGCTGACAGGTACTTTTTGGTTCTCACAGTGCCTTTTAAAACATTTTAATTCATTGACAATATTCTTTTTAAATAGGCGATTTCACATAAACATTCTATTTTTTTTTCTTTACTTTTCCTGAAAAATCAGGATGATATGGTTTTATTTTCTAGTGTGGTCATCAGTGCGACTGAGGAGCAATAGCCCCATTCCACACGGCATGAACTCTCCAGTCTCCATGAATGCCTGACAATTACAGTATTACTTCACTGTGAAGCATTATCTGCCTGTCTACTATAGGCAATTAATTTCATAACCCTTGACACATTATGGTCAATACTATTCCTGCAAGACCATTCGTTACCTATGGGATGAAATAACTGCCCAAGATTTCTTCATCTGATGTTATTTAACATTTCTTTCATCGTATTCCATTTTTTTGATTCCATGCCAACAAACAATCTGGGGGCTTTCATGGAGAGTTACCTACTTGGCGAGAATGCGCGGTGTATGGATAGTCCTGGATTGGAATCTCAGTTCTTTTACTCTTCCAACCTTAAGCCCTTCATATCTGAGTTTACTAATATGGGGTTAATACGTGTACCAGCTCATAAAGCTGTTTTGAGTATTAAATGAGATAGTGAATGTAAAGCATCTGGCACAAGAATTTGCATATATTAAAAATGGCAGCTGTTACATTAGAAGTAGAGTTAGTAATGGTGGCAGTATTTCATAGGATTTGAGTATTTTTTGGTCTATGCAAGTGAGGTGTTAGGGCAAATCAATAAATTGTTTTTCAGGCATGATTCATCTTTCTGTATTGCTTGACCAGAAAAATATAGATTGATCAGGTAAAAATGGCATGTGTCAGTTATCAACTTATTGTCTCTTAGCTCCAAATCTACTCCTTTGTTCACTTCTGTGCAACTGAAGGTGGACCTTGTAAATATTTCTTCTCTATCAGTTGTCACAATGTTAGACCAGTAAGAGTATTTATTGCAGGAACACTGCAGAATGAAGGGGCTTCTCTTCCTGGTCTGGTACTTGCTTTCTTACATCTGAGGTGCTGTGCCCTTGCCAGTGTGTGGAGGTGTGCAGGAGAACTCGGTGGTGTACAGCTAAGTTTCTCTAGCACATACTGCTTGGAAGCTTCCCAGTGAGTTTTGCCAATTGCCCAGAAGAATGAGTCCTAGTGAGTTTCACCAGCAGCATGGTGGTAAGCTTCATTAATGTTCCCAGTAGGCCAAAAGTACCTCAGGTGTACTAGTGTGGAATTTCTTACTGCCATTCCTAGCCTAAACACCTCAATAAACATTTCCACCATCTAGAGGGCCAGCCACAGTCATACCCTTTGCAATGAACTCTGAATCTCAGCTTTGAGAAGCACAGTGTCCTTTTCCAACTTGGTTCCTTTAGATGCTCTACCTCAACACTGGAGGTAATAGTTCTTCTTTACATCTACTACTTTTGCATTCTGTAGACTGTGGCCCTCTTAGAATATAATCCCTATTACTAGTTAATAACTTTTCTACTAAATCCCCCCTTCGTATTACTGTCACAGCTTTTGTCAACTTGCTGGACTCAGACACAGAATACTTATTATGTACAGAATTTTGTTGCATATATCTGCTATTCTGATCTACCTAGCATCCCTAGTTCAATTATTCTGACAATATTTCCTTTATGATCTAGATTAACTGACTTCTCTTCATTATATGTGGTCCTGGAGCAGCTACCAATCACTACTCAAGTGCCCAACTCCCATTCCACCTTCTCCTCCCAAGTCTGTCTCTCCTTCATGTGGTTAACATGTGACACAGGCTCTATCAATTATATGACTTCACCTATCTGGCCAAATTTATTAATTCTGAGATGGTCATATGACTCAGTCCAGGACAATTACAATCCGCCTATAGGATCTTTGCATAAGGAAGGAGAGAGAAGTTTTCTCTCTCTTCCTGGATTATCAAATCTAAAAATGTGATACTTCCTTCTTTTACCTCTCATCTCTCTAGAAGTAAAATCTTTTTTTTCCTTTTCTTTTTTGAGACGGAGTCTTGCTCTGTCGCCCAGGCTGGAGTGCAGTGGCCCGATCTTGGCTCACTGCAACCTCCACGTCCCAAGTTCAAGTGATTCTCTGCTCCAGCCTCCCGAGTAGCTGGGATTACAGGCGCACACCACTACGCCCAGCTAATTTTTGTATTTTCTTTTTTCAGTAGAGATGGGGTTTCACCATGTTGGCCAGGCTGGTGGCGAACTCCTGACCTCAGATGATTCACCCGCCTCAGCCTCCCAAAGTGCTGGGATTACAGGCATGAGCCACTGTGCCTGGCCTCTGGAAGTAAAATCCGATTAAAACAGAAAATCCAAACCCAAAATAAAGCATGAGTAAGATGAACTGCGCTAGGAGATGGGAGGGAAAAAGGGAAAGGGGAGAGAGGACTGACTTTAGGTCAATAGTATCATTTAAGTTTACAAATTTCCTGAAACTTCTCTGTCCTTGAAACTTACAGTTGCACTAACCAAAATGTTTTATTTAGTATGCTATTTGAGTTGTTGCAGTTGAAGAATCTGAACAAATTCCATTGTTATTAATAAATTGAACTTACCTTCTATCTCAATATCATGGTTACTGCAGTATTCTTGAACTCCTACCTCATGACTGGTCACCCAATGATACTGAGAAAAAATAAATTGCTTGGTTTTCAATACAGAGAACTATATCCAAATGGCCTTTACATACCTAAGCACTATATATTCCCAGGTGTTTTAAAAATTTTATTTATCTACATGTATTATGTAATACGAGAATATTCTCAAGGGCATTTTTGAAAAACGAGTGCCCACTTTGTGATATAGCCCTTCTAGGAGAAGAGAACCCTGGGTATCAAATAATAAATAAAGGTTTAGTTCTAAATACTGTTTTTTGAATTAATGTAATTGCTTCTCTCCAATCATTGTATCACTTCCAATTATTTATTCTTATCTATAAGTTTGTGTTATATACAAAAGGTCTAAGTCGCCTTTTACATAACCAAACTTCAAAAACCATAAATCAACTTTGGGGCATAAATGTCAAGAAAATTTCATAATACTCTTTCAATTAAAAATTTGGCAATTAAATAAATCACTGAATATCACCCAGGTTTACTGAAAAGACATCTACTTTATGGCTACCCAGACTCACAATTTTTTTTTCCAATTCAAGAAAATTCTACATTATTTTATTGAAATATAATGTGAAATGAAATGCACAAATATCAAATGTGAGCCTGAACAGCTTTGACAAGTCTACACAATTTTGTCCTATGCCCAATAAAAATAGCAAACATTCCTATTATTCTAGATGGTTACTTTGTGCCTTTTACAAACAAGGTTTTGACACTCAGAGAACACTATTCTCCTTATTGTCAACATAGAGATCAGTCTTCCTATTCTTCAATTTCCTATAATGGAATCATATTATAATAGGTAGAATCTGACTTTGTTTACTCAGCATAATTTTTTGTGTGATCCACCCATGTTGTTGTATTTATAATTTATTGCTAAGTAATACTCCATTGTATGCATGTATCACATTTTTCTTATCCATTCCTCTGTTTACTAACATTTGCTTTACTGCAGATTTGGCTATTAGGAGTAAAAATGCCTGGAACGTTTTTGTATAAGAATTTTTGTGAGTATTTGTTTTCATTGATCATGGATATGTTCCTAGGAATAAAAACTGCTGAGTCACAGTAAAGGTCTAAGTTTTACTACATAAGAAACCCAGAAAATATTTTCCAAAGAAGTTATTTCTGTTATGCACATACCAGTATTGTATGAGAATCCCCACTGTTTCACATTCATAGAAACATTTGGCACTATCGGTCTCTATAATTTTACGTACTCTGTTGTATATGTAGCAGTGTCTCATTGTGATTTTAATTTGCATTTCACTGATGAGTAAGGCTATTGAGAATTCCTGTTATTTGTGCATTTCCTCTTGTGTGACTTGTCTCTTCAAAATTATTTTCAGGTTTATCAGGTTGTTTTCCTTTTTATTATTCAGTTGTGAACTTTATTATATATGATGGACACATTTTATCAATATACGTGCTGTCGATTTTTTTAGCAGCATGCAGCTTGCTTTTTCATTGTCTTACTGTTTATGAGCAAATTATTTTAATTTTGATTTAAAAATATTTTTGTGTATTTTTTGTGGTTAGTGCTTTTTGTGTTCAGTGTAAGAAATATTTGCTCATCCTACAGCCTGAAAAACAGTCACCAATATTTTCTCCTAGAAACTTTTATGTTCAGAACTATGCTGCATCTCAAATTAACCCTTGTTTATTGAGTGAATTAGTATCTAGTTTCACATGATTTATTGAGAATGCTGCTATTTCCCTATTAAATTGTGTTGGTATCTTTGTCAAAAAAAACCACAATTATTTAATTACACGTTTATTTCTGGACTTTATGTTCTGTTTCACTGCAGAAAAAAGAAAGACAACATTTTGTTTCTTGAGAAAGGGCCTGTGCCTTTATCAACACTTTGTTTTAGCTAATGAGACAGGGAAAGGCAAAAACCACAATAGTTTTAGGTGCATGAGAGCAGACAGAAATTGTGTTATACTTTGTGATTTACAGTGGGGACCAGTAGCAGACTGGTGTGGCAACAGTAAAAATGGATGGTATTAAAGCATGTCCAGACAAAGCTTCCAAGAGCATTCCTGTGCCTCCAGCAGGGTATACTGGGGCATTCAGAATTTCCCCGGCTTCCCTAATAGGAGCTTGGCAGCCGCTGAGGAAGAGCCTGTAGTCCTGGAGACGCCCCATGACCAGTAACTGGAGACGGAAACGCCACCACTTCATTAGACAGGGATGCAGACAGTGCGGAGGAATCAGCGCAGACTATAATCGCCAAGGAACCAGCACCTCTTTCCCACAGATACCACGGCAGTAGATCATACTTGCGGATCTGAGACTCCACTGAATTGAAAGAAGAGGGAGGGCTTCCATCTTGGCTGAGAAGACTGAATTGACTGGATTTCTCCAGAATTCACAAAGATGATACTTTTTCTCTTTGGAGGATCTTGTAATAGAGAGTAACTTGAGATAATGTAATAAGAGGGTCCTCTTTTAACCTAATTTATTGAGAAATTTATGTTAGCTATAATTGAAACTCATTTCCTAAGCCCAGCATCTTTTATAAAGAAAATAGCTATGGCTGGGCGCAGTGGCTCACGCATGTAATCCTAGCACTTTGGGAGGCCTAGGCGGGCAGATCACCAGGTCAAGAGATGGAGACCATCCTGGCCAACATGGTGAAACGCTGTCTCTACTAAAAATACAAAAATTACCCAGGCGTGGTGGCGGGTGCCAGTAGTCCCAGCTATTCGGGAGGCTGAGGCAGGAGAATGGCCTGAACCCGGGAGGCAGAGCTTGCAGTAAGCCAAGATCATGCCACTGCCCTCCAGCCTGGGTGACAGAGTTAGACTCCGTCTCAAAAAAACAAAAAACAAACAAAAAACGCTATACAGTATATGAGAAAAAAAATCAATGTGGAGTCCAAAAGCTTTAATACAGTCTCAGTCTTGTTACTTTATGGCTATGTATTCACAGCATGGTATCTTTAACTTGCTTTTTCTTTTTAGTATCAAAAGTATTCGATGAACACCTGAAATGTGCCAAGCACTCTGATAAGTTGTTTACATGCATAATCTAATTTAATTTTTACAGCAGCTCAGGGAGATAGGTACTATATTATTTTCATTTTGCAAAAGAGGGAAGCATGTTAGTGCTTTCATCTCTACAATGAAATGGTAGTCATACTTCTGTCTCAGAAGGTTTTGTGTGTATCAAATCAGGTGATGCATATGAACATGCTCCACATGTCGAAGAACTAAACTTTTGCTATTGTTACAAATATTCACACTCTTAGAAAGATCTCCAAATTAATTCCTATTTGTCTCCTCTACAATGCCTCATAGCAGCAATTCTCATCAGTCTGCTATTCTTTATGCAAAACGCTTGCCCCACTGCTACATCCATACCTTTGAAGTTTTTTTCTTGGCCCAAGCTCTAGTGAATCTCAATCTCGCATGCACTTGAGTAGCTTCCTTTTTTTTTAAAACGTAGCTAAAATCCATACATTTCAGCAAGTTTATTCAAAGACTTACTCAGTTCCATTCTTGTACTTCCTGCTCTCTCTTAGCCCCACTGTAACTAAAGTATGTTTCCACTTTTGACTCTACACATAGGAGTCTTGGTTTTGAGTGAATACTCTCTTTTTTTCATATTTATACATTATAAATTCTTTTAAATCAGGAGTTGAGTCTTCTATTAGGTTTTAGAACCACTACTCCATCTTGGCAAGGTATACCCTAAGAATAGGCTCTCCATACCAATATAAAAGTCACAGCAGGAATCTACTGTTAGATGTAGATTTCATTCTACTCAAGGATAAAGGAAAGAGCACAGGGAAATTTTCAGTTTATTGCAATTCACTCAACATTGCACATTTCTTTTTGTAAAGTCATGAAGGTTTCACTTCTGCAATATAAAAAGTTAGAACATTTCCCACATGGCAAGTTTATAGGAAAGGAAATTCAACATTTTTTTTTTCGGATTCCAAAAACATAATGGGTAGAATTTTCTTCGTTAGAAAACATCAGTGTTGTTTCACAGAATTGAACTTATTTGGGCTACATTATTACATGCATTTCTTTTCTTTATATGTCTTTAAAAACGAAACAAGATTTATGGCTGCATTTCTTTAATCAGCAAAATAGAGGGGAGATATTTTTAAGAGTCCAAATACCCATATTTTATGACTTAGGACTTCAGATATAAATATCAGTAATGTTCTGATAATGTAAGTTTATGTCCATGCATGTATTGTGTATAGACACTTTTCCTTCCAATTCTTTTTTTTTTTTTTTTTTTTACTTGGAATTCAGTTACTATTTTATTCGTTTCCCACCCCCTCAATAGCCATTTTTATCTAAAGACAATATAGATGTTGAACTAGCTTGATTCTTTTTCATCTCCAACATATTAACCTTTTAGGACTATTTTCTTTATTTGTAGCATAACTCACTCAACGCACTTTGCCACTTTTATGAGAAGTCACTTGTTGCTATAGTTTCTAAGCACTTAGTAATGATAATTATTTTTTAATTAGCTCAATGTCACACTCTGCTTACTTAAAAAGCATTCGTGTAATATTGAAAACTAAAATTGTATCTTTAATAAACTTCTTGAAGTCAAGAGTTATTTCCTTAAATTCTTTGTAGCTCAGACTTAAAGGGTAATATTCGATGAGATTTATTGATTGGTAACTTAAAGATTTGGTAAGATGTTAATCATATACTAGCTAATAGGTAAAGCAAGCATATATAAAATGTTTGTTCTAATTTATGGAAAATATGAGAGTATTATAGATTTACTTTTATTTAATTTCAGATTTTTTTTTTAGTATGAGTGATTTGTGGAGCCTATTTTTGTTATTGCTTTTTGTGCTACACAAGCAAACAGACATGACAGAGTGTGCAATTATTCTTGGGGGGAGTGCTATTACACACATTTTGTTTTACTCATGCTTTCAATCATAATAGACATGCAATTATTACACAACTGTATCTTGAAACCATCATAATAGCTAGTTATTTATAAAAACAAGAACGAACTCACACATACACCATTTCCAAATTAAAACGCTGAGACATTTTTATTCCGACTTCACATTTGTATTTCTAAGTAATTACAAACCTGCTCCTTGTAGATTTCTTAAACTACCCTACAGATGAGTATGTTCATTATTGTCATGTTTCTTTTCCAAAATATTTCTAAAACCCATGGTTTATTATTTATGGACTATTCACTATGAATCTAACTCAGTTATATTTATGTATTGTAAAATAGTTAACTTGATGAGTATAGAAAACAAATCCAGTGGATTCAAACCTCAAATCTGTTTTTAAAAAACAAGAATATTTTATTGCTGTGTACTTGGCCCCCATATATCTGAGTGTAAGGAACTCAATTGAACTTTATGCTGCATAAGCACAAATTTAGGTGGAATCTGTCTAGAATATAATAGACTGTGCACTAGTAAACAACTTATTCGTTTGTACCTAACGATGTCACAAAAGTATGAGCTGTTTACATGGGCTTATGAGTGACTAGTACCCCAGATGCTTTAATCGTGCATAGCTTGGCTAATTTCGTTGTTCTCTTTTTATCAAGATTACAATAAAATTAATTTTACGCATTCTCGTGGGTAGCTAACGTATTAATTTAAAACTCTTCCATATTTTATTTCCTGTTGACATTACTATTCAATATCTTTACCAACTATTATGCAAGGGCACATTAGAATACTACTTAAATATAAAAATAGTAAACACATTGAGAGGAAAAACTACGTTCTTTCTTCCATTTAAATTTCACTCCATGGGTACATAAATATTTATTGAGAAGTGTTAATATTTGGCAAGTTTCAATGTCAGGCATATTAAAATAATTCTGCCTACTTCATTTGAGATTTTTGGTGTCAATATACACATTTTCTTGATCTTATCATTATTCTCACTTTTGCATTTTGGCCATTCTTTCTAAGGAACATTCTGTACCCTTTTACATTGCTAGTCTTTGTATGCACTGCTCCCTCCGTGAAATGCTCTTCCCTCATCTTCACAAAGCTGGCTCCTGCACATCATTGAGATCTTCATGCCCTTGCCATTCATGCACACAGACTTCCCTGACCACACCACTTTTGCTAAATTAGCACTAACATCCTTCACTTTCTGTCCCATTAGCTTAATGTGTGTGTGTGTGTGTGTGTGTGTGTGTGTCACTATCCCTTTGTACAACTGGTTTATATATTTGTTTATGAGCTTATCTGTCACCCATACCGGAAGTTATAACGACAACAACATAAATAGCAACTAACATTTGTTGAGCAAGCGAGGAACTATTCCAAGTATTTTAAAGGTATTAATACTTTAACTTTTCATAATAATCTTACAAACTCAGTACTATTATAATCTGCATTTTATAGATGAAGTAATTGAATGATACACGGGGCTTCCTGGCCCAACCACCCTCCGAGTCACACAATGCTCTCTCCAAAGCTTCCTCTTCCATGTTCTATCTCTTCCCTCGTCACTCTGTTCTGCTTTAATCTTGGTTCACTGCTAATACTAACATTGAGAGCCACTATCTTTATAAAAGTAAAATAAGTATTTCAACAAGGTTAATAAAATGCATTTTGGAGCATAAATATTTTGGCATACATTTATTTATTTATTTATTTGATGCGGAGTCTTGCTCTGTCGCCCAGGGTTGGAGTGCAGTGGCGCAGTCTGGGCCCACTGTAAGCTCCGCCTCCCGGGTTCACACCATTATCTTGCCTCAGCCTCCCCAGTAGCTGGGACTACAGGCACCCGCCACCATGCCTGGTTAATTTTTTGCATTTTTAGTAGAGTCGGGGTTTCACCGTGTTAGCCAGGATGGTCTCGACTTCCTGACCTCCTAATCCACCCACCTCGGCCTCCCAAAGCGCTGGGGTTACAGGCGTAAGCCACCGCGCCCGGCTGGCATACATATTTTTTCTAATGAATAATACTTATGGAATGTTACCTGAAAATATAGTCTATTTTGTTATTTTAAAAAGTTGTATTTTTTTTTTTTTTTTTTTTGGAGACAGTGTCTGATTATGTTGTCCAGGCTAGAAGCACACTCCTGTGCTCAAGCAATCCTCCTACCTCTGTCTCCAGAGTAGTTGAGACTACAGGTGTGCACCACCAAGTCCAATCATTTTGTACTTTTAAACAGTCCTCGGAGTAAACCAGAATGCTGAGTTCTTTGTCCTCCACATTATGGTGGTTCTAACATTTTGTTGGCCCCTTCCTCCAAAATCCCCACATAATTACTTTTACTGAATCATGTTCACTGACAGAGGTAATTAAAAGAGAATTTTAGAAATAAGAGAACAGAGTTGTCATATTGACGTTTCCACTTCCTCTTTACATTCCAATCTGACTTTTGTCCTACACAATGACTGAGGTGGCCCAGTCAAAGTCACGGGCTATCTCTGTCTCCATGTTTCATACTAAATGGTGATTTTACCATTCTTCCTCCTTTCTCAGCTTCTCAGCTTTCCACCTAACTCACAAGCACTGTCATCTCCATCTCTTTTGATCAAGTTCCTCTCTCTCCGTTACAAATGTGAAATTATTCAGAGAAATGTACAGCTATTCAGATAAAGCTGGAGTAAATTAGTAAACCAAATATGTAACATGAAGTCTTACCTTGTGGCCAGAGATGGGCTACATAATTTGTCTACACATGTCAGAGAAACCAACTCAGGATGACCAATACTTTGCAGTCATTTAATAATTGCTTGTTTCTGTTACAATTATCACTTTCTTACCACTCTCTTTCCTCATACTGTCCAAACTATTTAAAAGATAATTTCTGAAACTACTCCTGTTTTTTCCATTCAAACATTAGAACCTTTTCCTGAAACACAAGACAACTATCATTGAGGGCTTACAAAATTGTCCACACTACAAAGGTATAATACAGTGGCCTTATTTTCAAATTCTGGAAAGCAAGACACTGCATACCCCAATATAAGTATATGCTTGTATAAGTATTCCGTATTGATAAGTATAGTGCTCTTACACAAGTACAGTCAGCCCCCTGTAGCCATGACTTCTGCATCCATGGATTAAAAATATTTTTAAAAAAATAAAAAATAGCAATACAACAGTAAAAAAGATAACACAAATAAAAATACTAATACTATAGTAACTATTTACATAGCATTTAAATTGTATCAGGTATTATAAGTAATCTAGAGATAATATCAAGTATACAGGAGGATGTGTGCACAGGTTATGTGCAAATAATAGGCTATTTTATACAAAGGACTGGAACACCTATGGATTTTGGTATCTGCAGAGGTCCTGAAAGCAATCCCCCTCAGATACTGAGGAACCACTGTATTACTTATATAAGTATAAATGTGCTGAATCAATATAAGTTATATACAGTGTTAAGTACATGTCCAAACTATCACAATGTACATTATTTTGAAAGACAATACTGGTGGGGGTCAGGGAAAATAAAATATATGTTCTGGTCAAGTAATATTGGTGTGTATTATTATTTCTCTGTTAGAATCACAATATGCATTGGCATATTAAAAGCTCTGAGAATCAGAAAAAGAAACTAGCTAATTTAAAGTACATTACAAAAAATTGCTTTAAATATGATACTTTATCTCCATATTTATTTTTGAGGTAGTTGTATTTACATCCCTTGGGATATTATTTTATGATATGCTAACTTGAAAAGTGTTATTGCAAATTCATCTGAATAAATAAGGGTAGAAGAATTATTTATATCAATCAGCTTTTATTATTTTATTATTACTACTGTTACTATTATCATCATCATTATCATCATCTGGATCAGTGGTTATTACTTAAATTGAAGTAGGAAGGAAAATGTCAGAATTATTTTCTCAAAATATCTCTCATTAAGCCCATCCAAAATTTTTTGAATCAAAATCAGAAGGGGAAAAGCCCAGGGATGTAAATCGTTTGGAAAAGCTCTGCAGGTGGTTCTGTTACTAATTTATCTCTCCCTCCTCCAGTTTCATCTTTCTCCTTCAACCACTGATCTGTATAATTACTCTGATTTTTCACTTTGTTTTGTTAAAAAAAAAAAAGCATATTAATCTCTCAAGACTACACGTGACAGACAGAATCACAAACTCTAGAGTTATCCATTAGCTTAAAATGTACAAAGTAAGCTTGTTTCCAGTTTTAGATAGTTCAGTAGACCTACAGAAATATTGGTGCACTTATTGTCAAGAATTCTGAGTGTTTTTTGAACTTATCTACTGAATATTTTTTTTTCCCCCTCACAAATACAGACTGATTTCCTATAAGCCACCTAAGCCCTGTCACAGGAGTGTCTCAAGTATTTTACTGTTGGACAAAGACGTATCTCATTATATGTTTCTTACATTTGGGTTCAGAGAATTGTACTGTATAATTTCCCATGTTGAATTAAAAATTATTCACATCTGTGGCATTTCAGCTTAGTGTTGTGGCTTAATAAGTACCAAGTGAATGCTGTCATTAGAAAAATATCAATCATTTTATTTACGCAATGATATTTACATCCTTCTAACCAATCTTCCAATCTGATGGACCAAACAGATAATATTCAGGTAGTCTTAAACTGACCAGTGAAAATTTTTTCACATTATGGGCAGGCATAATCTATTTAAAGCTAATTGGATCTGGCACAGGTCATTTTGGATGACAGTTTGTTTTAACCACCCTGGCCAAGCTTGTTGTAAGACATTCAACTTCAAGTTCCAGTTGGCTTTTGCTATACACATGTGTATCCAACATTTGCTCATCTGGCTTTAGTAACAGTCTCACTTTAATTTGTGAAGGATTTGTCCACTTTATCAAGTGATATTTATTCATTTTATTTGACTTCTGAATTGGCAAGATCTTTCTAGCCCCGTCACATGGAAATGGAATCCAAACTTACAAGGCTGATCAAATCTCAGATGCAGGCCACAATAAATAACAACGATCAATTAATCCATTAAAAATTCATTGCATATATAGTCCTTTGCTTATACATTGCACCCAGTGGGTAGGAGAGCAGAGAGGAAGAAATTTCACATATGTTACAAAGGAGACATGGTTACTCCCCTTGGAGGAGTTAAAGTCTAGCTAATCTCCCCTTTATATATAAGTTGAGTGATATCATGTCTGTCTACAGACTATAAATATAAATTACTTTCCTGCTTTCCTTTAAAAACAAAGGGAACCATCTCTATGTTTATATATAAGAGAAGAACAATGAATCTGGCTACATACACTGCTTACCAGAAATAAGATAACTTTTCATGAAAGAGAATTGCTGGTACAATGCCAAAATATAACCACTTCTGTGTATCTAGAGTAGGCATATGCAATGAAGGAGTATGCCTACTTTTTACATAGATTCAAAACCCATCATCCTGTGAATAAGTCTACTACTGAATTATCCACCTGCTGCTTGGAAGCAATTATCTTTGTTAGTACATCATACAGTTAAAATAGTATTTACTAATTAGAAAGTTTTTGACACAGTAAAATCTTGTTTTAAACTTGTTAGGAGGAAGAAAATTGCCATAATGCCTTTAGACTAGATACAAATATCATCAGCTTTCCACCTCTAACCAGGAAACCTTAATTTGAGCGCCAATATTTTAAAACTGTCATATGAACAGTTAATTCTATAAAACAAACAAATCTTTCGGGATATCAGAGACTAGTTTATTTATATTTCTAGTCTTTTTCTTTCTGGAAAGGAGAGTCAAAACTACCAGTAGATTTTCTGAGAAGATCTGCATGCAGTCAGCATCATGTATCTCCAAAGTCTGTAGTCTGCTTGGGGCAGAGGTGAATTATCTGGTTTATGGGGGCTCAGATAGAGGTCACTGCTTGGATTACAATTCTGACTTGCCTGTAGCTTATTTTGTGTAAATGTGGAAGTAGCAACTTCTGAATCCCTATAGTGAAGCAAACCTTATCCTCTGTTTGAAGCTGGATTCACCCTGAGTTTCCATGAGGAGCTCTTATAAACAGAATTCTCTTTTTGGCAGATATAAATATGGAGAGCTTTATCTTGTGACTCTTCTTTGTGAATCATTATAGGCTCCAGAATATGGCTCTTAATATGTCAAAGAACTGGGGTACAGGATGGACATGCTTGTTTCTAAAATGTGCAAATTGAAACACAAATCAGTTGTTTATCATGAAATAATGCCTTGGATAACAGTGTTTCTTAACAATCCACAGTTTCAATGGTTGATAAAAGGATTTACACTTATATATTTCTAGAACAAGGAGGAAATAATTTTAATGATAATACTATTAATGCAGCAGCAAATGAGAACCAAGGAAACACTGTTGGATCATTTCCTTGAGAATAAAACTTTGTGTTAAGTTTATTGTTTATAGAAGTGAGGGTGGGGGGAATCTAGTTAACAGTTTAATGTCTTTGCCAATTTCAAAATATTCAGCATAGCAAAGAACTAGCCAAACACCAAATACCCCTGGAAAGGGCATTGTCTTCAGGCAAGATGAGCACATACCATACAGCTGGATATTTTTATGTCACGGAAAAGCATGTTTCTGAACAGAATTCTCTAGGTCTCAAAGTTGGCAATTCATGAAGGTAAAGTAAATTGCCAAAAACTCTCTCTCAAACAGGAGGTGTTTAATGAAACAAGGGTGGATATCTCAGATACTCAGAGGATTTTTTCCTTACCTACAAGTAATTCCAAATATATCAAATAGATCATTCGCTGGCCACAGGAGGGAGGCAGGAAAACATAACTGTTTTACTTCTTAACTTAAATGGGGACATTGAGTCACCGATTATTTACTCTGTCTTCAGAATCATCATTTTATCCTGCTGGTATTATGTGAGTAGTTTCCAATAATGGAAAATCCATTTGGCTTTATTACAGGAGAAGGTATTCAAAGGCAATAAAACTTATTGTCAAACTGGGGTTGGTTCTGCAGAAAATGTTTTCAAATTGTGTTTTATTTTGTTAAGAAGATTCTCTTTCTATGTAGCTATTACAGAGAGGATAATTATGGAAGTAATAAGCTAATCATCATCAGACTTAATTGAGCAAATGTGAACTATTGGTAGATTTTAAGTAATGAAAAGCCAGGTTAAATGATAAAAATCAAAATACCAAGACATTTTAACCAGATGCAAAAAGATTTTTTAAATAAATTGGGATGATTTTATCTGTATAACAAAAAAAAAAAAGCTTTCAGGTGAAATAACTTAAGATTCAGATGAAGGATTAGAACTTTCCTCACCTGCTCACTTCAAACATAGGATAACTTTTTTCCAGATTTTCTCTCATTTAAGGTGGACAAAAAGGAGACATTGACACGAAGAATTAAAAAGCATGAGCTCCAGCCTCTGGCTTTCTTGAGGGGACTGAGGATAGCATGTAACATTAACTCACGTATTTATTCATTTATTGAGCACATGATTCCAGAATATCTACCATTTCCCAGGGATTGTTCTGGATATCAAGGATACAGTAGAAAATTAGACAAAGCCCCTGCTCTAAATGGCCTATCTATTTTTGAGAAGAAGCACAATGGAGAAACACATAGATATTTTCAGGCAGTGCAAATAAAATAAAATTAAGTAGGTAGATAATAGAGGAAAAAAGAGAAATAGGTGGGTAGGGGGTGGCAGTGAATATTCCAGAATCAGTGGTATGCTGGAGCCAGTATGTACTGGCTTGAGAGTGCTGATTATAAAATATTCAGAAATTTCATAAGGAAGTTTTTTAAGCCACAGGGTACTTGAAATTGTGGTGGTAGTTATATACCACAGAAACTGACAAAAGCTATAAATAAGAGCTTCCTCTTTTTCTCAGAAAGACAGTTTACTAGCACACCTTTGGAAATGGTTGTTAAGGAAAGTTATTTCTGAAGAGAGACTTGAATGTACTAAAGAAGTCAGCCATGCAAGGATGACATGGAAGGGCATTCCAGTCTGCGTGGAACTGCATGTGCAGAAGTCCCAAGACAGAAATGAACTTAAAAGGTAGGTGTAGTGTAAAAAGTAAGGTAAGAACTATCCAGAGAGCCAGGAAAGGCTGTATAATATAGGTTCTTGTAAGTCATAACAAGAATTTTAGATTGTATTCTAACTATAATAGGGAGCTATTGGGCAGATCTTGTATAGGAAAGAAAGGTGATTTGTTAAAACTATTGTTAAGGACTAATTCTAGATGCTCTATGGAACACAGTTGTTAGAGATTAAAAGTAGGGAGATGTGTTTGGATATTATTGCAGTATTCCCTGAAAGAGATGACGGTGGGTTGAACTAGCATTATGGATACAGATACAGTAAGAAATGGTAAGATCTGGCATAGTATATTTTAAAGAAACATCTCTAGAGCATACAGATAGTATGAAGGTGAAAGTAATGAATCATAACCTGTATTTTTTCAACTGAGCAAATGGTGATACCATTTTCTAAAAAGAAAAATCTGGGAGAACACAGACTTGACAAACTGTGGGCTGAGAATTCACATTCTGTTTTGTATACAGAATATCATATTAGGTTGAAAGTGGTATTAAGACCATGTATAAAACCCCAGTACAAGTGTCCCTCTATTGTTTCCAATTTGGGTACACTGACTGTTTTATAAAAATCGTCATATATATATATATATAAAATATATATTTTATACATATATAAATTTTAAATTTAAATATACATATTAAATTTAAATATATATAAAAAATTATATATATAATCCATATATAATCTCTGTATATATAATCCATATATATAATCCATGTTATATATAATCCATGTTATATATAATCCATATAATATATAATCCATATTATATATGATCCATATATATAACCCATATTATAAATAATCCATATATATAATCCATATTATGTATAATCCATATTATGTATAATCCATATATATATAATCCATATATATAATCCATATATATATAATCCATATATATATATAATCCATATATATATGTGTGTGTATATATATATATATATTTTTTTTTTGAGACAGAGTCTCGCTCCGTCACCCAGGCAGGAATACAGTGGCACAATCTCAGCTCACTGCAACATCCACCTCCTGGGTTCAAGTGATTCTCCTGCCTCAGCCTCCTGAGTAGCTGGGATTACAGGCACGTGCCACCAAGCCCAACTAATTTTTGTATTTTTAGTACAGATGGAGTTTCACCATGTTGGTCAGTTTGGTTTCGAACCCCTGACCTTGTGATCCACCAACTTCAGCCTCCCAAAATGCTGAGATTACAGGCGTGAGCCACCATGCCCAGCCAACGGATTATATTTTTAAGAAAACATTTTTGTCAACACAGAATCTGGTTCTGCCTCTGGTCAATATTTATCCTGAAGCAATCTGAAGAGGTGGCTAGGAAGTTATTGAATTCAATACTACCGAGAGTAATTTCCTCCCATAATCACTAGACAATACTTCTGAAATTTTTTCTTTTAATTTTCCAGTTACAGAATCTTGCAAAATTATGCTGGATATATTAAATGTTCTTTTGGAACCTTCATTGAATTACAGGAAAAGATCCCAAAATAATTTTTAAGTACTTAAGACAAAGAAATTCTATTAAAAACTTCCCTGATATAGATATACTTGATTAAAATTATCAAAGAGTTAAGAGCTAACGAAATATTTTAACTATTGATACAATTTGGATGTTTTTCAGCTCCAAATCTCATGTTGAAATGTAATCCTCAAAATTGGAGGAGGGGCCTGCTGAAAGGTGATTGGATCATGAGGGCATGTCTCTCATGAATGGCTTAGCGCCATCTCCTGTTAAAGAGTGAGTTCTCTCTCTGAGTTCATGTGAGACCTGGTTGTTTAAGAGTGGGGCAGCTCCTCTCTGTTGCTCCCGCTCTCACCGTGTGTTACACCAGCTTCTCCTCTGGCCTTCTCCATGATTGAAAGCTTCCTGAGGCCTCACCGGAAGCTGAGCAGATGCCAGCACCATGCTTCCCGTATAGCCTACACAACCATGATCCAACTAAACCTCTTTTCTTTATAAATTACCCGGTCTCCAGTATTCCTGTATAGAAACACAAAAACAGACTAACACAACTATGTTCACAGGCCAAGACTCACTACGTGAAAAGTAGCACAATGGGAGAACCTCTTTAATAGCAGGTAAGAGATAAAATACATAATTCTTAAAAAGGTAATCTTTTTATATAAAATATGAAGATTTGTTTAATTGGATACCGTATTAGTCTGTTTTCATGCTGCTGATAAAGACATACCTGAGACTGGGTAATTTATAAAGAAAAAGAGGTTTCACGGACTCACAGTTCCATGTGGCTGGGGAGGCCTCACAATCATGGCAGAAGGCAAGTCATGTCTTACATGGTGGCAGGGTAGACAGAATGAGAAGCAAGCAAAAGAGGTTTCCCCTTATAAAACCATTAGTTTTCATGAAACTTATTCACTACGTCAAGAACAGTATGGGGGAAACCATCCTCATGATTCAATTATCTCCCACTGGGTCCCTCCCACAACACATGGGAACTATGGGAGCTACAATTCAAGATGAGATTTGGGTGGGATCACAGCCAAACCATATCAGATATATATATAGGTATGTGTGTGTGCATATATATGTGTGTATATATATAGTGTGCGTATATATGTATATGTATGTGTGCATACATATATGTTTCCAATGCCGTATAGCATATATACACACACTAATATGCTAATATATGCTAAGTTTATTATAAATATTGAATTTATCTAATAGTATCATATACAGTTAATATCCAATGTATAAAAATAAAGTTGATAATACTGATAAAAATACTCATATAACTGTTATGAAGTTTGATTCACATTTGTTATCATGTCCTTTATTATCAATCAGTAATTCTTTAAATGTATGTCACATGCTATGAAGTCAATATGAAAACATATTTTTGGTTACTAGTTACTGAATAACTGAATTGTTCTGAAATTTGCATTCTATGTATAGAATATTGGATCTTCCTGTATTGCTAACTTACTTTATCAAGAAACACATATTGTCAGTATTTTATATTTGTTATGTGTTTCTGATTAAGAGACTATCCCTACCAGTCATTAAAAAAAAAAATAGAATTTTGCTTGGTGCCAGGTTTAAGAAAAGTAAATACAGATAGAAACAGGTTAGCTTCAATAAATATAAATCACTTTGGAACAGAAAGGTCTGCTTCCTTCCATGTGTAGCTTGTCTCTGTCATAAGTTATCTACAGGTAATACTGATAAATAAATTAGCTACTCAAAATGAAAATCTCCTGCTACCTTAAGGAAGAACTATGTTTGAAGAAGGAAGGTGAAGATATGTGACAAAAATTTGATACACAAGGATGCAAAAGAAAAAAAAATACAAACCTCTTCTTTAGATTAAAAAAAAAAAAAAACATTTCACACTCAAATCCTTACAAGTGCTTGAAAAGATCCCAGGAAACCTAAGGCATCTTTCACATTTATCTCCTTTAATTGTTCTTAGTGGAAAATTGATACAGGTGTGCTTTTTATTGATTTAATATATATTTCACACCTATTAGGTGAATGTTTTGTGAAAATTGTAGTTCAAGCTTCCCATGAAATGGGAACACAGAAAGATCCTGTGTAGCTGCCATAGCAATTGTAGGTAAAAGGGTAAAGTCACACTTGTCATAATAGAAGATACATTAGGTGAATTAACGTGTCCTAGGGAACTAAAGCTCCCTTTCAGGCACTACATCCAGTAATCCAAGATTACTAAAGCTTGGCATAGAAGTTCACCTGTAATCATAACAATGCAGCCCTGGGAGGAAAAGAAAACCACACAAAATCAACTGTCTCTATCTTTCTTTCTTTTCTTTTCCTTCCTTCCCTTCTTTGACAGGGTCTCACTCTGTCACCCAGGCTGGAGTACAGTGGCACGATCTCATCTTACTGCAGCCTCCACCTCCCAGGCTCAATCAATTCTCCCAACTCATCCTCCTGAGTAGTTGGGACTGCAGATGCATACCATCACTCCTGGTTAAATTTTATATTTTTTTCACCATGTAGGGTTTCAACCATGTTGCCTAAGCTGGTCTCAAACTCCTGGGCTCAAGTGACCTTCCCGCCTCGGCTTCCCGAGGTGCTGGGATTACAGTCATGAGCCACTGTGCCTGGCCCAAAATCAACAGTCAGTTGGAAAGTGGACTTCTTGATTTCATCCAAGAAATAGTGTCTCTTCCTTTCAAAGAACAGATGACAATATGAAACTGTACTGATGATCAGGCCGGGTACGGTGGCTCATGGCTGTAATCCCAGCACTTTGGGAGGCCAAGGCGGGTGGATTATCTGGGGTTGGGAGTTCGAGACCAGGCTGAACAACATGGAGAAACTCCATATCTACTAAGTAATACAAAATTAGCCAGGCGTGGTGGTGCATGCCCGTAATCCCAGCTACTCGAGAGGCTGAGGCAGGAGAACTGCTTGAACCCAGCAGGCGGAGGTTGCAGTGAGCCGGGACTGCACCACTGCACTCCAGCCTGGGCAAGAAGAGCAAAACTCTGTCTCAAAAAAAAAAAAAGAAAAAAAAAAAGAAGAAAAAATGTACTGGTGATCATCTAAAAATGTTTGACTCTCCCTATTCTCCTGTTTGACTAAGATTACCAGCCCTTGAAGAGAAAGTCTAAAACCAAATGCTTTACTCATCAGTCACTCATTCCTCATCTATACATTGGGATATAAGTACATGCCTCAGAGAATCCTCACAAAGATGAAATGAGAAATTACGTACCTTGTTCTAAGTGCACATTTATTTTCTAAAATAGAGTCAAGTGATGATCTTTGGTCCTTGACTATGAAGAGGCAGGTTTGTATCATTAGGGAAAAATTACTTGATAGTTGAAAGAAAATACAATACAAAAGTAAATATACAGTTAACCCTTAAACAAGGGGGCTAGGAGTGCTGAACCCCTACCCAGTCAGAAATCTCTGTGTAACTTTTGACAGTTCCCCCAGACTGAACAAGTAATAGCCTTTGGTTGACTAGAAACCTTACCAATAACAAAAACAGTCAGTTAACACATATTTTCTATGCTATATGTATTATATACCATATTCTCACTATAAAGCTACAGAAAAAATGTTCTTATGAATATCATAAAGAAGAGAAACTATATTTACTATTCATTAAGTGGAAGTGGGTCATCATAAAGGTCTTCATTTCACTGTCTTCACCTTGAGTAGGCTGAGGATGGGGAAGAAGGGAAGGGGTTGGTATTGGTGTTTCAGGAGTGGCAGAGGCAGAAAAGTTGGAGATGGAAGGGGAGATGGAAGGGGAGATGGAAGGGGAGATGGAAGGGGAGGCTGGAGGGGAAAACACACTGTGTACAACTTTACAAAAATATATCATGATTTCTGTCTTTTTTGCTTTTTCATTTCGCTAAAAATGTTTCTATATGGCACCAATACTCTTATGGTTTGCTTTAGTTTCTGTGCCCTCCATGTCATAAAAGAAGTCAAAAGCAGTCTCGGATAATCAAAGCCCTTCTGCTAGATTTTCTAATGACAACTTGTTTTCTGGTACTGCTTCCTCTATGTCTTCTTCCTCACCATCTGCCACTGGTTTGGAAGCACTCACCTCCATCAAGTCATCTTCTTTGAATTTTTCTGGTGTAGTGTCTATAAGTGTTTGCATTTCTCCAAAGTCTGTATCCTGAAACACTCCCAGTATTTTTTTGGCCTTAACTACAATCCCTTACATGAATTCCTTGATGGGCTCTGCCATAAATCCTGGGAAGCAATGCACAACCTCTGGACAGGGATCTTTTTAACAGTTTATCGTTTCAGGCCCGATGGCTTTCATGGCTGTTACTATAACAATGATGTCACCTTCAGAAGTGTAATCCTCCCATATTTTTACGACAGTGTCTCTATCAGGGTTCTCCTCCATAGCATCGACAAATCTTATCCATAGGGTTCCGTGTGTAATGTGCCTTAAAGATCTTTGTGACCTCCCTATCAAGAGGCTGAATTAGAGATGTTGTGTTTGGGAGAAAGCAGACCACTTCGAAGCATTTGTTGTTGAACTCATGGCATTCTGGGTTGCCAGGGTCATTGTTCAACATAAAAATAACTTAAAAGGCAGTTTCTTCCTAGAAGAGTACTCCTGACTTTAGGGCCAAAACATCAATTGAACCAATCCAGAAAAAGCATTCTCCTTGCTCAGTGCCTCTTGTTATACAAAAGATTGGCAAATGGTGTTTATCTTTTCTCTTTGTAGTTAGCAGCTTTATAGATAAGGGCAGTCCTGATTATAAACCTGGTTACATTTTCACAAAACAGAAGAGTTAGCCTATCCTTTCTTGCCTTAAATCCTTACTAATAAAAGTCCTTTATGACACTCTTTCTTACTAATAAATGTCCTTTTTGACACTGTTTTCCAGAATATGGCACTTTCACCTGCATTAAAAACCTGTTCAGGCAGATATCCTTTCTCCTCAATGATGTTCTTTGTTTTTTTGAGACAGGGTCTCACTCTGACACCCATGCTGGAGCGCAATGGCACAGTCTCAGCTCACTGCAACCTCTGCCTCCTGGGATCAGGTGATCCTCTCAACTCAGCTTCCTGAGTAGCTAGAACTACAGGCATGCGCCATCACTCCTGGTTAATTTTTGTATTTCATTTCTTTTTTATTTTTTAGTAGAGACGGGGTTTCACAATGTTGCCCAGGCTGGTCTTGAACCCCTGGGTTCAAACAATCATCCCGACTTGGCGTCCCAAAATGCTGGGATTATAGGTGTGAGCGACTGCACCTGGCCTCCTCAATGATTTTCTTAATGGCAGCTGGAAACTTGTCTGCTGCCTTAGTCAGCAGAAGCTGCTTCTCCTGTTATCTCGATGTTTTTAAAGCCAAACCACTAAAATTATCAAACCATCCTTTGCTACTATTAAAATTCTCCAGCTTTAAATCCTTCATCTTCCTTTTGCTTTAAGTTGCCATATAATGACTTTGCTTTTTCTCGAGTCATATTGCAGTCTATAGGTATGCCTTTCTTATAGCAATCTTGCATCAACATAAAAGCTCCATTTTTCAATGTATCTATCTCATGCAAGGTTTGTGTGCCTGCTGGCATAGCTACAGTGACAGCCTTGTAAATTTCCTTTTTGTTTTTATACAATTAATCTTACATTGGATTCATTTATCTTGAAAATGGTGGGCAACCCCAGCTGCAGTCTTCAACCTATGGTATATATCAAGCAATTCAACTTGTTCTTATAACATCCTAACTTTTCTTTGCTTCCTGAGAGCACTTCCAGCATTACTAGTGGCACTTTGTATGGGTCTCATGGTGTTATTCGAGGTTCATGATATTGCACTAAGCATGACGAAACATGCGAGAACCGTGAGAGATCACTTTTTACTGTGATGCCCAATTTACTGGAGAGAGGAACTGCTCACATGGAGATTATGAGCATCACATGGTGTTTTAAGTAGATACTCTCCACACTTGTGCTCCCTGCAATAGTGACAGGAGGCGGCTATAAAATTATTACAGTAGTGTATTATGTACCACAGTTAATTTTGTGCAGTTATGATTTACTGCATCTTTACGTTTCTCTCAGCAGCAAATGGCACCATTTAAGGTCTGTAATCTGAGTGTAAGTTTAGAAAATGTTACCTTTTTATAATAGATTTGTATATACTCTATAGTAAGTGATAAAATAGACTAGAACCTACATGTTGTATGCATTCATGACATAATCTTTCATTATTTTTTTGATACTGATAGGCTATGGAGCTCATCTGTGGGTTTTTTCAAATTGTCGCAAATCTCCAAAACATTTTCCAATATACTTATTTTAAAAATCTGCATATAATTGGAGCCATTCAGTTCAAACTGTGCTACTCAAGGGTCAACTGTATTTATTTTATTTAACAGTTAATGTATTAATCTGTTTTCACACTGGTAAGAGACATACCCAAGACTGGGTAATTTATAAAGGAAAGAGGTTTAATTCACTCAGTTCCACATGGCTGAGGAGCCCTCACAATCATGGTGGAAGGTGAATGAGGAGTAAAGTCAAGTCTTACGTGGTAACAGGCAAGAGAGCTTGTGCAGAAGAACTCCCATTTATATGACCACTATAATTCCTGAGACTTATTCGCTAACAGGAGAACAGTATGGGTGAAACTGCCCCCATGATTCAATTATCACCACCTGGCCCCACCCTTGATATGTAGGGATTATTACAATTCAAGGGCAGACATGGGTGGGGACACAGCCAAACTGTATCAGTTAACAATACAGTGCTTATAATATGGTCATTGCAGTGTTTATGATATGCCCATGACTGCTTGTAAGTGCTTTATAAATATGAAGTCATTAAATCTTAATAAAAAATATATTAATAAAGAACTGGTCTTTTTTTTCACATTTTGCAGGTCAGGAAACTAAGGCACAGAGAAGCTGGCTGGCCCCCAGCACACACTTAAACCTCATATTCTGCTACTGTCCCCTTTTAGATATTACAAAATTTCAACTTTTACTTCAAAGACTTTATCACTTGAGTATCAAATGTCACTTATTTCTGTAAAAGTACTTCACCATTCAGATTTTCCCTTAAGTAGACATTCAAAGTGAGTAACTATAAAAGCCTGACAATACTCCCTTTCCTTGTGATAAGAAAACAGAGAACATCAGTTGCTTTCTTATTCATAGCTGAGAATATTTCTCCCTAGACAGAGTTAAATTTACATTTAAAACATCCACCTTATCAAAAAAATTTAAAACTTAAAAATTATATTGAGCTAACATTTGTTGGTTGCATACAATGTGCTAGGCATCGTTCAAGTGGTTTTTGTGTATTAACTCATTTTGGTTTTGGATACATAAATAGCACTAACTGGTTTTTGATGGTTTGTTCTTATGCTGCCCACACAAATTTGAGAATTGACCCAAACTCAATGGAACTATAAAGAGGGATCTTCTTATGACGTAAAAAAAACCCTCTGATCTGTCCTATTTTCCTCATACATGGAGAGTCATAATACACATTTATAATGCTGCTAAAATGTGTCGGCTAGAGAAGTGCCATAGACTCACTAATTTTACAAATTGTGGTGGAAAAAGAGAGTAAAGGAAAACAGGTAACATTTTTAGTTGTCAATAAATGGTTTCAATAGAAGATACATTCTTAAATAGGGGGCCTGATTTTCTGTAAAAGGTATTTTCTCATCATTACAATGTTTAGAGACAACATCTAAATCATATTTTTATGGTTTTTAGGTTGTGTGTAGCAGCTAATTATTGCTTAAAAGTAGTTTTACAAATTTATCTACATGTTAGCATGAGTTCATATGCTATCAATTGCATCATTTGAGCTAAAATAACTTTTTCTCTAATATTGGGCCAGAAAAAAGTATTTCCTATTTGCTATCTATTATATTCAATATAATTTTAGAGAAATCATTTTCCACAGTCTGCCAAATTATCCTTCACCTGCACTAAAATTACAACCCCAGCCATAACCTATGGAAAAGAAATAAAATGGATAACCAATAGCAGTACCGGGGAGATTAAAAGAAACATTCTCTATTGTATTTCTCAGAGAGTATTAGGTTAAAATTCAAATTCCTTCTAGTGACAGATTGTTACAAGAATAAGAAATGGCACAAACAATCCATTTCAGGACAAAGATTTTACAAAAATAGGAAGGTTAATTATAATTGAATATTCCCTATGGATATCTCAGAAGATATGCCTCAGTCGATTTCCTATTGACAGGTGGTAGTGTAAATTAAACGTAGTATTATGCATTCAAATTGGATTTCAACTACTCATCATCCATAGTGTGACATTAGAATTAGCCTCAATGATGACAGTCTAAAGATCATAATGAGAAGAGCTGCCCTTTTCCATTCATATTGTACTTTCACTGGTGGGGAGGGTAGGTGTTAGAGATTGGATTCAAATTTTGTTATAATCTTTGCTGCCTGAAAATTTATTCCATGAATCAACTATCCTGAATATTAACACTGTACTGACTGTTCTCTGAATTAATGACACACAAAAGGCCACTTGTCTTCTATAAATATTGTGCCAAATCCAAAAAGCAGCGTTCAAGATTCTGTCAATTCCACCACCAATCATTGTTTATTGGTTTATACAAACATGGGGGTGCTGGTGTGTTCTCCAGAGTTTCAAACGAAAACAAAACCAAAACCAAAACCAAAAGGAAAACAAACAAACAAAAAAACACAGCAGGAATGAGGCCTGTATCTTTAAAAAAGAAAAAGGAGGCCAGGTGTGGTGGCTTGCATCTGTAATCCAGCACTTTGGGAGGCAGAGGTAGGATCACTTGAGGCCAGGAGTTCAAGACCAGCCTGACCAAAATGGCGAAACCCCATCTCCAGTGAAAATATAAAAATTAGCCATGCATGGAGGTACACACCTGTAATCCTAGCTACTAGGGTGGCTGAGGCAGGAGAATCACTTGGACCCTGGAGGGAGAGGTTGAAGTGAGCCAAAATCACGCCACTGCACTGCATCCTAAATGACAGAATGAGACTCTATCTCAAAACACACACACACACACATACACACACATACACACACAGAGAAAAAGGAAAGAAAGGAAGGAGGGGAGGGGGCTTAAAAGAGGGTTTGTCTCTCTGATAAGGTTCATAAGTGACTTCAATAGTTGTTCTTATTCAGGGATGTGCTGCAGAAACCTGGTGTACAATTCTATGAAGGTATCCATGTGCTATGGCAGGTGAATGCTCAAATCACTTCTTGTGTAATTCTGATGGACAGCTATCCCCCAAATCCTTGGTAGTCTCTCTCAAAATGAGCATTTGCAGACAACTTGCATTAGAAAAAGCACCAAGGCAGGTTGAGCAGGTGCTTGTTGAAAATCCAGATCCTGGGACCTACTTTGGTCCTACTAATTCAGCATTTTTGAGAGTGAGGCCTGAGAACCTCTTAAAAACAAAACAAACAAAACAATACCAAACAAAAGAAACACTATCTGCAGGTAAGTTCAAACTATTATAAAGTGTAAGAATCACTGAAGTAAGACTGTAGAATCACCACTTACCTGCTTAGTCATTTTTATGACAATTTCAAAGTCTAGACATTAAGGTAGAAGTGTCATGTGATGAGTTATTCTATTTGAAATTAGTATATTATTTTGGCTGTTAAAGAATATTTTTACTATTACAGGCATAGTATTTTTTATGCCACAGACAAATCAAATGTTTCTGGTTAGTCATTAAGACTAACAACCAAGATTTATTTTGTTTAAAATTATTGCTAGTTAGCATGTAAGAAGATTGAAGAAAAACAGTTGGCCCATAATATTAGACATATAAACACAAATATAGCATATAACAAGTAGCTTCAATAAAACAAATGTCCATTTTCTTTTAATGTGTCTCCAAATAATTGCTTATACTTTAAACTGCAAGAAACAATAATTATAATAGCATCTGGTAGGATTTCTATCTCAACAGTTGTTCTTTTTCTTTAATAATGATATGTAATTATTCATGACATTTGGGATTACTGAAGATAAACAGAAGAAAGAGAATGAAATGTTAAGCCTTCCCAAGCATCAAAGAGAGTATATTTTTATTATAACTTCTAATTTAATTAATGTATTCTTAATGCCATCTGGTCAGATTATCTTAAAAGTTAACAGAAGAGATTGACACTTCACAAATAATAAATCTGAAAATGTGTAATACTGAATGTATACAATCATCATAGCCAGAACAATACAAAAAAAAATAATGAGTAAGAGGAAAAACCATTTCAGTCAACTCTAGTGCACGTTTAGTATTATCACGGAATGAAGAAAGGAGACTCATTATGCCCTCAACCATGATTTAAGTCATCATTATAATATTATATTTAAGTATATTTAAATACAAGTGAGATGTATACCTGCTCCAAATGCTTCATTGAAAGAAGGTAATAAAATTTGAATAACAACATATGTCTGGAGCCAAATACTCAAGTTTTCAATCTAAAACTACTCTTTGTTAGCTGTGGGACCTGGGTAAGTTATAACCTTCTCTGGACCCAGGTCCTCATTTAAAAATATGATTATTCACATAAAGCATTCAGAAGAGTGGTAGGCATATAGTATATAAATTTTTATATTCTCTATATAACTTCTTTTAGCAACTGAAAACCTGTGGTATATCCTATACATTAACACTTGATTCACAATCAGAAAATAGCTTTAGATAGTGGTTCTGTGATATGGGGCAAATCACTCTTCCGAAACTTAGGTTATTTTTTCTTTTTTTGGTGGGAAAATGAGGTGATTATTATTTATCATATAAGATTGTTATTAAGATTAAATAAATTTGCCTTTGTTAAAGTCACCACCGAGTTTCTGACAAACAGTGGGGCCTGATTAGTTTCTTCAAGTCCCAATTTGGATACAGTATTCCAACCATCTCCAGTGGACAAGGAACACAAATATTAGAAACTATAAATGACTTTGTACTTATTCTCATAATGATTAAAATATGATTTGAGAAATACATTTTATTTCTTAGTTCTGTACTCTAACATTTGAGGTCAGATTAGGTATTTTAAGGCATATTTTGGTTACCTCATTCTTTATCCGTGAGCTTGTTTCAAAGGCCATCCTAGTCTTTAATAACAAAGTATGTACATTTGGACAAATCTAACAACCAATGTTTTTGGAGTTCTGAGCCATCAATCCCAGATGAAAAAGAAGTTATGTTGTTTTTCTATTCTTGTGAACCTGAACACATAAAGTATTTAGGGATATTAAAGTACCACAGTTAGCAACCTCAGTTATTTAGATTTGCACCATTCTGAATGCTGTCAATTAAAAATTAACAGGTCCAGAAAATATCACTGAAGGAAGGATAGAGTCAAGAATGCATTTTTCTTCACTTAAAGTTATGTCACAAACACAATCTTTATCAACGTGAATGTAATAATACACAGCAAGTACATTTGAACAATATGGTGTGCTCTGCTTAAGAACAAGATATTAACATAAACAGTCATCATTCAGGATCTTTATAAAGTAATCAGTTCAATTAGGTACAGAGTGAAATAAGATAAAAAACATAATTCAATTATATAGAAAAACATGAAAGAAAAGCAAGGCTAAAAACATTGCTTAAGTTTTACTAGAAAATAATGTTTTTGTTGGAATGTCTCAAATTTAGTTTAGTGCATTGAATTGATTAGGTCTAGGTGTTGTGTTGGTAGCCATTTATTCACTTTTTCTTTGACATTCCCTTATTCCCCATGGTTTAGATAACACACAAATGCATGTATCAATTTGTAGAGAAAGAGTAAATGTAAGTTATTTTCGCTGTTTATTCATATGTTAGATTAACTTTATCAACCCGTATATTAAAATGTAATCATTTCATTGTCAGGAGCCTAAAACTAATGTTAATTACAGTTCGAAACTTCGATTATTAATGCATCTTTACCTACTGAAGTGTGAAATAAGCAATAGTAGTTGGAATGCACCAATTAAATTAGCTTCTGAGACAAGAATTCATAAGTAGGCATTTGTTCATAATGAACAAATGCTGTAGGATTTCATTTTAAGCTACATTTGTGAAATATCCGTCCCAAGGAGGGAGAAAAACTACTCAATGAGATGAAGAATAAATAACGTATCCAATCAATAAAATCATTGTGATAGGCATTCTCTATCTTTTCTCTTTACATTCCACTGTCATTCAGATAAAATAATATATACACTCGATCCATAGAATAATACTTAAACTTTTTGTTTTATTTTGCTTCGTTTTAAGTAAGGAAACAGGAGAGATTTGTTTTGTTTACATGGGGTACCAAAATCATGTAAGATTTGGCAATTATTGTTTATTGTCTATTTTTTATTGAACTATAAAATGCAAGTAATTCTCGCCTTAGTCAACCTATGCCTTATATACTTTTTGGGTAAAGCTTTGCTTCCTTCTTGGTTGATTGGTCGGTTGTGCTTCTCACAGTGCTATATACATAATGCTTTATATTGTATTGCCTGTAAAAAAAAATGTTGACTAATGTTTATGAACCGCATTGTACTGTGTGTCATGATACAATAACCCTCACTTTTTTATGTATGTTCAATTAACATTATTATTTTACAAACTAGAAACTTGGACCATAGAAGAAAGGTTAAAGAAGTGATCTAAAATGCCACAATCTGTAAGCAACACTCCAATCTCTGTCCATTTTTCTTAGAATTTTGTTCATAATGAAATTTCCAAACTTAAACATGATAGAGAAAACTCACATATGCAACCACCCAGATTTTAAATGTTTTTATAGTTTGCCAATACTTTTAAAGAATAAAAGGATTGCAAATAAAGTCCTGTCCCCTTTAATACCATTATTCTTGATTTCTCCCCAGAAATAACCATTGCCAATAACTTCTTTATATTCCTGATGCCTTATTTTTATACTTTAACAAGAAACACGTGTTACCTTTTTTGTGCTCTTAAGCTTTTTGTAAATATTTTCATGCTATAGTATCATTCGGCAACCTTTTGTTTATTTGGCATCGTTTTTGGAATTTAAATATATTGTTACATGTATATCTACTTTATTTTCTCTATGTAATTTACTATTATATGAATTGTGGCTTAACAGCATTTACTGTAAAGCACCAAGGCATGCACTTATTTGTATTTTTCTTGCCGGACTGTTGCAGTACATTTTTATCTAATAATTCACACCTCTCAATTCTGGGCACTTCCCTGCTATGGTTTCTATATCTGTCTATCTATCTGTCGACTTATATATCCGTTTCTTGAAGCTTCTCTGGATTACCTCATACTTTACAGCTCAGACATTTTACATCTTTGCCTATGACTTTTCTCCTATTCTGCTTCAGTTTTAAAAATAAATATTTTCTGAAACAGTAGATTTTATAACTTTGCCAAAAATTACATGTCTCAATCTTTATTTTCTGTCTTGCTCCTGCCATATTTTTTAGTTTATTGAGTGGGTTATTAGTCTTTCATTTGAAGAGGAAATAACTTACTTTCCAACTCAATCATATTTTCATATATATATATATAAATATATTTTGAGAGATGATGACAGATAGGTACTTACCCTGATATACGTGACAGTGATAAGAAATTACTTGAATATTTACATAATTTTTCTTAACAACAGAGATGCCATTGTTTGGGAATATACCTTTAATAGGTATATTTGTTATAAGGACAAGGCCCTATGGACATAGTCTGGATAGGCTAGAAGAGACAAACTGAAGAGACTGATAAACTGTTTTGTGTAAGAATGGGAATTTACAGTGTTGGAAAGTAAAATATATTCTGTTTGAAATGCCTGTGCTAAGTGTCACTTATGAGCAGACAGCAAGTAATGGAGAAAAATGGGCAATATTAATAATTTCAATAAAGTACGTAATAATTTTGTTACATCCAGATGTCCCCAATTTCCAGCGTATTTTTTCCAGTCCCATTTTATTAAATGAGATGGGTTATACAGGGCAGGAGGATGTCGATCTAGATTGCAGAAATTGTTTCATAATGTCCAATATTTATTTCAAACTTGAATTTTGTTATTCTAATATTCTAGTATATTTAAATCACTTTGAGAAGGCATGTATTAAAAAGGGCCATATTATATCTATGCAAGGGAATATTATTTGACAATAATAAGAGAAAAAGTGCTGATACATGGCACACCATGAAAGATTCTCGAAAGTATTATGCTCAATGAAAGGAGCTGGTAACAAGCGACCACGTATTGTATGATTCCACTGTTATAAATTGTCCAGAACAAGCCAATTTATGGAGATAAATACTGGAATATTGGTTGCCTAGGACTGGGGGCACTGGAGGCAAAGGGAAGTGACTTCTAATGGGTATCATGCAGGATTTTGGGGGCAAGAGATAAAAACGTTCCATAATTTATCGTGATTTAGATTGTGCAACTATATGAATATACTAAAAACATCTATCTGTGCACTTTAAATGGATGAATTGTGTAGTATGTGAATTATGTCTCAATAAAGCTGCTTCCCCTCAAAAAGTCAAATCTTTTTTATTTACAATATGCTCAATCTTAAATATTGTAACATAAAAAGGAAAGATGCCATAGAATTAAGTGGCGTTCTTAAATTAAATATTACAATATAGATTCCACATGAGTTTCAAATTTGCCACATTGAAAGTCACCTTAGAAATCATCCCATCCCACTGAGATATAAAAGGAATGACAATACAACAATAATTGTGAAGGGATTCAGGCAAAGTATTTCCCACATTTTACTAAAGACAGGTGTATACTGAAGAATTATATTTTAAAAATAAATATAGATTGTAGAAATGTAATTTCTATATACCCCTGGAACACTGAGGCAGGGGGGCTATAACAAAAGTGAAATGGTTTTTTTTATTAAAAATAATTTTAAATTACCAATGGCCCCTTGCGCTCTATCAGTTTTAAGGGAAATACTTTTGACAGTGCAATAGTAACTAATGGTTTCAGTACTTCATATTTTAAAGCCTCACAATAGCTCCTAATTGATGCTAATCAAATCTGTCACTGATTTGGGAACAATAACAACAACAAAAATTCTGACTGAGAAAAGTAGCCAAGTAAGGGTTTAAGTTTCTGCAAAACAGGAGTGCTAGAATTTAATCAAAAGCCCTTAGGCCTCCTGGACAATGAATTTACTTTCTGGAGAATACTTAAATGGGGCACTCACTGACCATGTGACAGTTTACTCTGGCTAGAAGCAAAAACTCACAGAACTGCTGTCATTCTTGTGCTCTTTAAGAAATGAAGAAAAATAAAAAGATTAGTTAGAAGTTGTATTTCATTTACAGTTAAGCCAGAGGAAGTTTTCCTCCTGGGTGCTATAGGTTAACAATATGAAGACCAAGCAATTATTGGGATAGTTTCACCATTACCAGCATCTTTTCTATAAAACCGACCATTGTTTTCTTTATCCTCCAGCATTATTCACAGTAACACTAGTGATTGCATACCCACTTTTCTCCTGATGAGAAAATGGCAATTTGTCCAGGTAACTGCCCTAAATGGTCAGCAAAGATATGGTTGCCTTTCATGTCCTGGTTAATACAAAACAGTCAACCTAATCCATTCCCTTTAAATATTTGATGTAAACAAGAACAATGGACATTTCTGATCAGTAACAGAAAAGGTATGTCTGCAGGGACATTGCTGAGAAATATATTCCCATTTTGAAAAGAAAGTGAAACACTATATTCTGACCTTGAAACTTGCTAAGAGGAAATCGTGTGTTCTCACCACAGAAAATAAGTATCTGAGGTAATGCACATGTTAAATGGCTTCATATAGCCATTCACAATGTATACATATATCAAAACATCATACTGTACACTATAAATATATACAACTTTCCCTTGTGAATTAAGCAATTAAATAAAGAAAAGATATTAAAAATAAGAGATAGTTGGCCGGGCATGGTGGCTCACACCTGTAATCCCAGCACTTTGGGAGAGGCCCAGGCAGGCAGATCTTGAGGTCAGTAGATCGAGACCATCCTGGCTAACACAGTGAAACCCCGTCTCCACTAAAAATACAAAAAATTAGCCAGGCTTGGTGGCGGGCGCCTGTAGTCCCAGCTTCTTGGGAGGCTGAGGCAGGAGAATGGCGAGAACCCGGAAGGCAGAGCCTGCACTGAGCCGAGATCGCACCACTGCACTCCAGCCTGGGTGACAGAGCGAGACTCCAACTCACAAAAAAAAAAAAAAAAAAAAAAAAAAGATAATCCTCTTTTTCTACTGGGAACTGTTGCATCTATATGTGATGCCTACACCAGGAGGATTTCTAGCATGGAATCAAAGCTGCACAAACTGGAATTTTGAATATGAGACAGAAAAAAATATTGGTGATATAATGTAGCTATGGAATTCACCAATCCTCAATTTCTTATTATATACACATTTTTTCCTTGCTTAAGTCCACTGAGTCTGGATTTTCTTCTATTTATAGCCAAAAGCATTCTTACACTTCAATTTCTTTGTGAGGGCACAAAAGTTCACAATCATCTGCTTGGTGGCTTGCTCCAATTGATAGATGATAGGGTTTGGCTGTGTCCCCACCCAAATCTCATATTGAATTGTAACTTTCATAATTCCCACGTGTCATGGGAGGAACCTACTAGGAGTCAATTGAATCATGGGGGTGGTCTCTCCTGTGCTGTTCTCATGATACTGAATAAGTCTCATGAGATTTGATGGTTTTATGAAGAGGAGTTCCCCTACATATGCTCTATTGCATGCCACCATATAAGATATGACTTTGCTCTCCATTCATCTTCTGCTATGACTGTGAAATCTCCCTAGCCATGTGAAACTGTGAGTCAATTAAACCTCTTTCCTTTATAAATTCCCCAGTCTTGAGTATATCTTTATTAGCAGGGTGAGAACAGACTAATACAGTAAATTGATACCAGGTGGAGGGTGCTGCTGTAAAGATACCCAAAAATGTGGAGATGACTTTGGAACTCGGTAAGGAGTAGAGGTTGGAACAGTTTAGATGGGTCAGAAGAAGATAGGAAAATGTGGGAAAGTTTGGAACTTCCTAGATACTTGGAGGGCTTGGAAGACAGGAAGATGTGGGAAAGTTTGGAAATTCCTAGAGACTTGTTGAGTGGCTTTGACCAAAATGCTGATAGTGATATGGACAATGAAGTCCAGGCTGAGGTGGTCTCAGAAGGAGACGAGGAACTTTTTGGTAACTGGAATGAAGGTCACTCTTCTATGCAAAGACACTGATGGCATTTTACCCCTGCCCTAGAGATCTATGGAACTTTGAACTTGAGAGAGATGATTTAGGTATCTGGTAGAAAAAATTTCTAAGCAGCAAAATGTTCAAGAGGAAGCAAAGCACAAATTTTGAACAATTTTTGGATGACAATGGAGTAAAACAGAAAAACCCATTTTCTGGGGAGAAATTAAAGCTGGCAGCAGAAATTTGCATAAGTAACAAGGAGCCAAATGTTAATAACCAAGACAATGAGGAAAATGTTTCCAGGGCATGTCAGAGCAGCCCCTCCCATCACAGGACTAGAGGCCTAGGAGAAAAATATGGTTTTGTGGGCTGGGCACAGGGTCCCTAGTGCTGTGTACAACCTAGCAACTTGGTGCCCTACATCCCAGCCACTCCAGCCATAGGTAAAAGGGGCCAAGGTACAGCTCGGGCCATGGCTTCAGAGTACAAGCTCCAAGCCTTGGCAGCTTCCACAAGGTGTTGAGCCTGCAGGTTCAAAGAAGTTAAGAATCGAGGTTTGAGAACCTCCACCTAGATTTCAGAGGATGTATGGAAATGCCTGGATGTCCAGGTAGAAGTTTGCTGCAGGAGTGGGGCCCTCATGCAGAACCTCTGCTAGGGTAGTGCAGAAGGGAAATGTAGTGTCAGAGCCCCCACGAAGAGTCCCCACTGGGGCACTGCCTATTAGAGCTGTGAGAAGAAGGCAGGCATCCTTCATATGCTAAAATGTTAGATCTACTGACAGCTTACACCATGTGCCTGCAAAAGCTGCAGGCACTCAATGCCAGCCTGGGAAAGCAGCTAGGAGGGGGGCTGTACCCTGCAAAGCCAAAGGGGCGGAGCTGCCCAAGACCATGGGAACCCATCTCTTACAACAGTGTGACCTGAATGTGAGACATGGAATCAAACGAGATCATTTTGGAGCTTTAAAATTTGACTAAAAGCTGAATTTTGGATTTGTGTCAGGCCTGTAGCCCCTACTTTCAAAAAAAAAAAAAAAAGGCTGGTTTGTCTGTAAAATGTTGACATAAATGCTGGAAGGGCATGTTTCTAGGGTGAAAGTAATGACTCTTCATTAATGGACAAAATATTCCAGCAATAGACTAAAAAGAAAACAGTGAAATCTTCTTCATCTCTTCTTATGTTCACTGCAGCATTGTTCATAATAGCCAAGTTATGGAAAGAGCCAAGTCCAGTGACAGACAAATGGATAAAGAAAATGTGGCATATACATACAATGAAATATTATTCAGCCTTGAAAAAGAAGAAAATCCTGCCATATGCAACTGCTTGGATGACCCTGGAAATAAGCCCGTCACAGAAGAATATGTGCTGCATAATTTCACTTATATGAGGTATCTAAAATATTCAAACTCATAGAAACAGATAGTAGAATGGTCATTGCTAAGGGTTGAGGGGTGAGAGAGGGATGAGGCATAAAGGGATGGGCATAAAGTTCCAGTTATGAAGATGAATAAGTTCTAAACTTTTACTGTGCAACTTTGAACTTATAGTTAACAACACTGTATTGTGCACTTAAAAATTTATTAAAAGGGTAGATCTCATGTCAAATGTTCTTACCACAATAAAGAGGGAGAAATTACAGAAATATTTAGTACTATGTCTGATATGGTTTGGCTGTGTCTCCACCCAAATGTCAACTTGAATTGTATCTCTTAGAATTAGCACATGCTATGGGAGGAACCCATAGGGAGGTAACTAAATCATGGGGGCTGGTCTTTCCGATGCTATTCTTGTGATAGTGAATTAAGCCTCGTGAGATCTGAGGGGTTTCTCCTTTTGCTTCTTCCTCATTTTCTCTTGCTGTCACCATTTAAGAAGTGCCTTTTGCCTCCCGCCATGATTCTGAGGCCTCCCCTGCCATGTGGAACTACAAGTCCAGTTAAACTTTTTTTTCTTCCCACTCTCAGTATGTCTTTATCAGCGTCATGGAAACAGACTAATACAGTAAATTTGTACCAATATAGTGGGGCATTGCTGAAAAGATACCCAAAAATGTGGACACAACTTTGGAACTGGGTAACAGGCAGAGATTGGGACAGTTTGGAGGGCTCAGAAGAAGACAGAAAAATGTGAGAAAGTTTGAAATCTCCTAGAGACTTGTTGAACGGCTTTGACAAAAATGCTACAGTGATATGAACAATAATGTCCAGGCTGAGGCGGTCTCAGATGGAGATGAGGAACTTCTTGGGAACTGGAGCAAAGAAGACTCTTGTTTTATTTTAGCAAAGAGACTGGCAGCATTTTGCCCCTGCCCTAGAGATTTGTCAAACTTTGAACTTAAGATGATTTAGGGTATATAGTGGAAGAAATGTCTAAGCAGCAAAGCATTCAGAAGCTGACTTGGGTGCTGTTAAAACCATTCAACTTTAAAGGGAAACAGAGCATAAAAGCTCAGAAAATTTGCACCCTAATGATGCAGTAGAAAAGAAAAACCCATTTTTTGAGGAGAAATTCAAGCTGGCTGCAGAAATTTGCCTAAGTAGAAAGAAGCCTAATGTTAATCCCCAAGACCATGGGGAAAATGTCTCTGGGCAATGTCAGAGACCTTCATGGAAGCCCCTCCCATCACAGGCCCAGAGGCAAAGGAGGAAAAAGTGGTTTTGTGGGCTGGCCCCAGGGTCCCCATGCTGTGCACAGCCTAGGGAACTGGTGCCCTGTGTCCCAGCTGCACCAGCTGTGGCTGAAAGGGGCCAACATAGAGCCCGGGCTGTTGCTTCAGAGGGGGCAAGCCCCAGTCCTCGGCAGCTTCTACATGGTGTTGAGCCTGTGGTGCGCAGAAGTCAAGAACTGAGGTTTGCGAACCTCTGCCTAGATTTCAGTAGATGTATAGATGCCCAGACAAAATTTACTGCAGGGGTGGGGCCCTCATGGAGAACCTCTGCTAGGGCAGTGCAGAAGGGAAATGTGGGATCAGAGCCCCCATACAGAGTCCCTTACTGGGGCACTGCCTAGTGGGCCATGAGGGCCACTGTCCCCCAGATCCTGGAATAGTAGATCCATCAACAGCTTGCATCGTGCACCTGGAAAAGCCACAGACACCCAACGCCAGCCCATGAAAGCAGCTGGGAAGGAGGCTGTACCCTGCAAAGCTACAGGGATGGAGCAGCCCAAGACCATGGGAACCCACCCCTTGCATCAGTGTGCCTTGGATGTGAGACGTGGAGTCAAAGGAGATCATTTTGGACCTTTAAGATTTGACTGCCGTGCTGGATTTTGGACTTGCATGGGCCCTGTAGCCCCTTTGTTTTGCCCAATTTCTCCCATTCGGAATGGCTGTATTTACCCAATACCTGTACCCCCATGGTATCTAGGAAGTAACTAGCTTGCTTTTGATTTTACAGGCTCGTAAGCAGAAGAGACTTGCCTTTTCTCAGATAAGACTTTGGACTGTGGACTTCCGGATTAATGCTGAAATGACTTAGGACTTTGGGGGACTGTTGGGAAGGCATGATTGGTTTTGGAATTTGAGGACATGAGATATGGAGGATCAGGGGCAGAATGATATGGTTTGACTCTGTCCCCACCCAAATCTTAACTCAAATTGTATCTCCCAGAATTCCCACATGTTGTGGGAGGGAACCAGGGGGAGCTAACTGAATCACGGGGGCCTGTCTTTCCTGTGCTATTCTCCTGATAGTGAATTAAGCCTCACAAGATCTGATGGATTTATCAGGGGTTTCTGCTTTTGCTTTTTCGTTTTCTCTTGCCAACGCCATGTAAGAAGTGCCTTTCGCCTCCCATCATGATTCTGAGGCCTCCCCAGCCATGCGGAACTGTAAGTCCAATTAAACCTCTTTTTCTTCCCAGTCTTGAGTATGTCTTTATCAGCTGCATGAAAACAGAATAATACAATGCCATACTTTAAAAAGCTGAGAAATTTTAAGATAATTGTCATGAAAATAAAACATACAACATCTTTTTACTTTGCTGGGGCAGGGGGCAGATTGGGAATGTTTAACCCCAAAATAAACTTACACTTAGATGAAATGCAAAATTATATTATGAAGAATGGAATAAAGTAAATTTAGAAGGGAAAGAAGAAATAAAGGCAGGCAGGCAGGCAGATATAATTATCCAGCATGGCAATGAAGAGCTCATGTATTAGATGGAATAAAGCTATCTATCATATTTAAGTAACAGAATTCTAGAAGGTTAATGTAAAGAAATGCAGTTTTAATGTCAGACTGAGTATATTAATAATGAAAATCTACATCTCTGAAAGAGAAACTTGTAATGCTATTAAATCTTGTTGCCAGAGTTAGCATTTAAAGCACAATTTAGTAGAAATTAAAAATGTAGGATGACCAGTTACATTTGAATTTCAGATGAACAGAAAATAATAGTATAAGTATGTCCAAAATATTGCATGGGAAATACTTAAACTTTCTCTAAAATTCAAGTTTAGCTGAATGCCCTGTATTATATCTGGCAACCCTAAATGCATAGCTTTTACTTGCAATATTATTGCCAGGTTTCAGAAGAAGTGGCCACATATATTCAAAGAATATTTGAATTTTGAATTTGAAACTTTTGAATTTGAGATAGAAAGGACAAAATGGAAAGGAAGTTGTTGGAAAGGTCTAAACTTTTGAAAATAGTTTCATTTTTTCAGTATTCATTTCTTTGTTGTTGTGGCCCTGAGGCAATGTAAAATAAAAAATAAAATCTCTAGTTGTTTTTGTTTGTTTGCTTTGCTACATAACAGCCCACATGCTGTGGAAGTCAAGCAATGCTCCAATTGAAAACTAGCTTGGGGTCAGAAAGAGAGGAAGCAAACTCCAGGAGAGTGAGGAAATTACTTAACTTTTTTTTTTTTTTTTTTTTTTTGAGGCAAATTCTCGATCTGTCGCCCAGGCTGGAGTGCTATGGTGCAATCTCAGTTCACTGGAACCCCTGCCTCCAGGTTCAAGTGATTCTCCTGCCTCAACCTCCCGAGTAGCTGGGATACCAAGCGTCGGCCACCACAACTGACTAATTTTTGTACTTTTAAGTAGAGACAGGGTTTCACCATGTTGGCCAGGCTGGTCTTGAACTCCTGACCTCTACTGATTCGCCTGCCTCAGCCTCCCAAAGTGCTGGGATTCTACTTCTTCGTGTCTTACTTTTCTAGTTTATAAAATGAAGTGTTGATGGTATTAGGGGTTAAATAAGTTAGTCATTACAATGGACTTAAGATGATGATTAGCACACGAATAGCTCACAGTTATTAACTGTTATATTGATATTCTTTTTTAGATTGTTATAATTATTTTAGTTAATATTATTACTATATGACACCTATAACAGGTTTATAGAGATGCTGTGACAGAGACTAAAACCTGCAGATTTGGATTTTTAAAATAAAGATAATCTATTCTGTGAGAACAAGAAAAAACAATTATGCAGATATCTGATTCTCCAAACATAGCACCCTAAAGAGTATTCCAGTACTAAAGAAAATTTTAAAAATTTCTGTCTTCTATAAGCTTATTTCAAATTTTATTTTTATGTTATGCACCATATGATTAATAATATCATAAATACAAGTCAGTCAGTCAAAAAAGTGGCACTAGATCTCTAACTTGGTCAAGGGGAAGGTGTTTCATGTAAGCAAATTAAGCTATAATTTGCCACTCAATAGTTTGCTGTATTCTAACACATGTTCCCCTGAATAATAAAAATTGTGTACTTATAAAAAAGTTTGTGTACTTAGTGGTAGATTCTTTGTAAATTCTGTACCTCAAAAGCATACCTGTTCAGTAGACACAGAAAATTATTGCCTCACTTTTATACCCACCCAAAACCTTATGGTATATTTGCTAATGATTCTCTTCTTTCTTTTATTCTTTTACATCTGTTTGGAAAAAAATACTCATGAAGAGAATCATTTTAAAGTCCTTCAGATTTCTTAAGGTTCTAATTTTTTCTGCAAATTACATCTATTGCACAACAACCTTGAGCGTCAAGTTTTGTTGGATTTCTTTGCTAATGTAAGCAATGGTAAAGTAAAAACAGGTTAACTTACAAGCAATGGAAAGAGCTTCTTACAAAGTTACTGATAAGTCTAAAAAAAGATGGGCTATGTTTTAGAAAATGGCTGATGAAAATGACTGAGCGTCTGCATAAGTATTTATCTTTCCCTTTCCTTGAATCAGAGACTTCCATATAATTTACATGCTTTTCTCCCACCTTCGATAACAGATAATAAATGTTAAGTGGGACCTCAGCATATATTAAGCACTTGGATCCTGTTCAGACAGCTTCCTTACTTTTCCTGAGCATCTTTGTAAACTAGGGAAACAGGATGCATTGCAGATCAATTCAATCAATCAACTTTAATCATAACAGAGGAATTAAGTTACTTTTCAGGCATGATGCAATAGAGAAAACTGCTTGGATTTTTTTTAAGGCACTAAGCATCCTACAAGAGTTATCATTTTGCTTCTGTATCTGCTCTCTATTCCAGAAGTCTGCATTTTCTTGAGGGATGAACAAGAAAGGCTAAAGCAGTTAGAATCTGGGGGCATAATGAATGCATTTTATGTCATTTTAAACACACCCAGGATCACTGACAAGAAATAAAAAAAGAAAGTCAAAAATATTTGCTGAAGGAGAGACAGAACCCCAGAAGAATTTTTTTCTTCCATTATTTGTTGCTTTGGGTTATGTCAGTTTATTTTATGGCTGCAGCAATTTTAAATGCGTTTTCCTCTCCTGTGAGATGCACTCTTTCAATTTTCCTGGAGGTGAGCTTGAGGGTCTGATTGATGGTCAGATGTGAGCGCACATATATGTACGCTCACATCTGACCATAAAACACGTGGTAATTTAGCATTTACTTTTAGAGAGGTGAGTTTCCTCTGCTCTTGTTCCTGGTTTGGGGGATTAAACCTTTCCTGCTTCATAGAACTGCATGAGGAGCTTCTTGAACACACACATACACACACACACACACAAAACAGTGCCAAGAATCTTCAACATCAGTATTTATTTTCGTTAATTTTTTTCTCTTTCCTTAATGAATCTGGAGAAGAGAAAATATAACATTTGTTTTTGAAATATTTGAATGGGGATGTTTCAAGCCAACATAGAGTAATTGCAAAATAAACTACCTAAAATATTTAAATAAATAAATCTAAAGTGCTATAATCATTTCTTATTAACACCAATAACCTATTTTATAAATAATGTTCAATTAAATCTAATAAGATCAAAATAAATTAGCATACCATCTTTGAATTACCAAAAAATCAAAATAAAAATGTGAAAGAAGACAACTAGAATTTACCACTTAAGTAGACTTCCCCGATTATAAAATTATTTTCTGCCAAAAGATTTGACCTAATAAAATAGCTATAAATAAGATAATTTTAAAAATACTTCATATTTTGCTTAAAATATGTCAGGTTATGAGCTAACTTAATAGTGCAGAATTTCTGAATAAAGTCAACTTAGCAAAATGCAAATTATTTATCTAACACCAGGAACTGAAACAAGAGTAAACTATGAGTTTAAATAAAAACAGAAAAATCATCTTTGTCAATTATACTTGAGATAAAAATTCATTGTTGAAATTTTGATTTTTTTAAATTTCCCTACTCATGGATTAGAAGCAAAATATACTCCCTCTTATTGACATGAATTGCTGCCTGTTCAGCATTTACTGCCCTTTCTTCTGATGACAGCATCATGGTGTCCTTGGCTACATCTACATGACTGCTGTCCTCTACACCTTATTATAGATCAGCAATAACTGAGCTACATCTATTACAGAATTTCTCAACCTCATCCTATTGATATTGATATTGTGGATTGGATACTTCTGTGTTGTGGGGTTGTAGGATGGTTCTGTGCATGGTAGGATGTTTAGCAGCATCTCTGGCCTCCACCCACTAAATTCCAGCAGAAACCTGCTTCCCTGTTGTAGCAACAGAAAATGTCTCCAGACATTGCCAAAATTGCCCTCCCCTCCACCACCTCTGTTGCCCCACACTTTGAGAACCATTCGTCCAGTGTCATGAGTTGGCATGTGGCTTGTTCAGGACCAATTAGAACCCATGCCAGGACTTCCTGTGATGAAGTGTTCTTTAGTCTACTGGATTCAAGCTTAGAGTTCACTGCTGACGAACTTGGAGGATGCTCTTCTTAGAATATAACCAATATGATAAGACACGAAACAAAACAGTGAGTGGTAGAGAGGAATAGATTTCTGATGACATTTGGAGATGTGAGTACAGCAAAATCCCAAACTGTCATTATCCTTGAGTTTTTTTAGTGAATCAGTAACTTGTTTTTTATTTCCCTTATGCCATATTTGAGGTGATTGATGTCACTTCTAACTAAATGAAACCTTATTAATAGACTTATTATGAAAGCAAATGATGTCAATCAGAAAGCTTTCTAAATCACCAACAATAAATGCAATAATTTACATTCTGAATGCTTTTAAAGATGTATGTATTTCAATGTTTATGCTATATGTAGGAAAACATACATTTTTTAATTTTGTTTTTATCTGATTGAAATAAAATAAGAAATTTTCAATTTGTCCTTTGGCAGTCACTACAAACTATGTTTATTCCTAGTAATTATGCTACTTTAGGGATATCACAAATGGGTACTGGATAGATATTCTGAAGCCTATCATCCCCCATATAGGGCTTTTGTTTTTTTCTTCCCTACATACAATCTGGTTGACTCCAGTCAGCATCTCAGAACTTCAAACTGGCTTTTAGAAAAAATATGCAAATATGATTTTATACACAATTACTAAATCAAAATCACAGTTAACCAATATCACAATCCTGTCATTAAATAGGTTTACATATTTAAAATGAGAATCAGTGAGGAAGCTTGGAAGACAATTCACATGGGATCCCTGCTATTGCTCCTCACCTGCTAATAATTAAATGAAACAGCACAAATCCTGCTGAAGTCTCACGAGCAGTAATGAAAATAAAAACTATTTCATAAGACTTGCTCAGTTTGGTATTTTTTTCAACTTACTTAAGGAAATAAACCTCCAGGACTTACAAAGCCTACTAAATAGAAAATATATAGGTGCATAAGTATAAATTTACTCTTTTTTGACCAATAGGTTAACCTCCCCCATCAATAGCCAAGAATGTCACCAGAATTTAAAAAATATTAACTGGCAACAAAAACATTATGAGTTATGTCCAAATCTGCTATCATCCTTCAATAATAAATACATTGAAAAATAAACAGTAATGATAAGGAAGAGAAATAGAAAAACAGGTGCCTAGTACACATGGGAATACTTTCAGTTGGTTTGTTTTATTACTATAGATGGTTTGAATCACGTTGATAATAATACTTTGTGTCATACTTGATCCTTGCCTTGTCAATCTGTTTATATCCCTATAAAGTCATTTAAAAAGAAGATAGAATTTTTTTTTTATCAAGGTTGTCTTTTCTTTACAAGTCTATGAGTTTATTTTGCTGTTAGTTGGAAGACCAGCACATTATGTGGTGGTCTTCCGATTTTATAATAATGAGATTCCAGATGATCTTTTGCTTCTTAAAAAAAAATGAAGAAAAAACTCTCATTACTGTTTTTTTCTATCAGAACTGCTTGTTACCATGCTTTACATTACCTTCCTTATATAATGTAACCATCAATTCCAAAAAGAAAAGCCCAATAATGTGCTGTTTCTCTAGGTTCTTGGGGAATGATTGCCTTTAAAGTAAAATGCTTGCTATTAAATCTGAAGGCTGTTTTAATCATTGGAGCCTTTATGTATTATACAAATATGCAAGACCTTTTCACTTTTTCTCACTGAGTATTGCTAAAAAAAAAACTTCAAGGGAATGTTACCCTTAAAATTTCATGAGGGAGAGAATACCAAGAGAGTTTTCTAAGCTCATTTGAAGTCGGAGAAGGCTATTGTACCCATTTTTAAAACCTGATCAAAATTCAGTCTGCTGTTTGTTACTAAATTATGTATCTCTGAAGCATAAATGTGTTGGCTTTAGAAAGTTACAAATTAGTGCATTTCCATATGACTTGGGAAAAATATAATTTTAACCAATTTTGTTTGGGGTGAAAAAATATTGTTTGCATTATTTTATAACACAAGGGAGCTGTCAACCCACATGGTCATCCAATTTCTGTGGCAGAGAGAGCTTCCTTGCATCTCAAGTGGTTAGCAATAAAGCTTATACTTTTCACATTAATGCTACCGATAACCTACAAAAAATGCTTACTTTATACGCCTTATTTTGCAGAAGAAAATGTGACAAGCCTAACAGAAGAATTTGGTACCTCCTTGAGTAGATATTCCATTTCTCACTCCATTATCTTTAATTCAAAAGTGTGAAACAGTATTTGAAATTGTCCTGAAACTTATTATTTTTAATCCTTTTCAGATATTCTGATTTCATTATATTCTAGGGGAGTTTAGTTTGTGCCAGCTTGTCTTGCTGTCATCTCCTGTGTTACTGGGCTCTCATTCTTTGTTTGGTTAGTGAGTAGAGGCAAATATTAGTGGTTTCAAAAACGCCAATTTAAAGAGTAAAAAAAAAGACCTACAATGATATTAGTAAAAATTCATAAAATTAAATATGACTATATTAGAAAAGATAAATGTGTATGGACTAAGAAGAGGACAAAAAGAGTAGAAAATGTAATGAGAGGAAAAAAAGTAAATGGAAAAATTAAAATGGAGGGGAAATTTTGCAGGAAATTAGAAAACAGTTAATGAATCAATATGGAATAATGTTATTTTAGAAGCAACATATAATATATGAAATTGGCTAGTTAGGGAACTTAGAAGGCATTTTTAATACATATTGCTTAAAATGCCTATTTCAGGTTCTTTATATCTAAAATGGGAAGGTTGTTTCTCAGTTACAGATGCAAAGCCTGGTGATATCAATATGATGACAAAAGATGAAATCTTATTTACCTATGGCAGCTGTTTTCAACTGGGGTTTCCAGGCAGCATTGTTGGGGAGCATTGTTGGCTTTCACAGCTGGAGGGGAGTGCTACTGGCACCTGCTGAACGGAGGCCAAGAACACTGCTAAACATCCAACAACACACAGGATAGTCTCTACAGCAGAGAATTATCTGGCCCAAAATGTCAACAGTGCCAAGGTGGAGAAACCTTGGTCTATGCCATTAATGATTTCTTTAAGAATGCTGAAGTGGACCAGGTGTCTGATTGATGTTTGATTTGAAAGCACTTTACTTTGCCCAGATGCCCATTTAAACCTTAAGTCAGGCAAAACTATCAATAGCCTTACACTGACTCAAATCACATTTTACATGAATTATTGAGTGCCTCACAGAGTACTCTGAGGAGCACAATCACTGATCATTGGTTGGTGGAGATATATTCAGAGTTCTGGGTGCTCCTAATCCTGAATTCAAGTTGGTTTAACCGATCGTATCTCAGAATAAGCAAGTATACATGAGAGAATATATATCTTTTCAAGTGGAAAGACTGCAAACAGAAGGAACAAGTGGTGTTTCACAAGGTCCCTGATGTTGATGTATCAAGATGATCAATACAATACTTAACTACACTTTCAGGACTAAATGACATGACAAGAGGTTGAGAGAAGGTGGTCATTTGGGGTTGTGTATCAGCAGGTCAATCTCATGCCAGAGAGAGTTCCCTAGAATGGTGCTTCTTAAACTTCATATGCCTGCAAATCACCTGGAATTTCTAATAAAATGTAAATTGTGAGTCAGCCTGTCTAAAGTTGGGGACAGAGATACTGTATTTCTAAGTCGCCAAATATTACTGACTGTACAGGACTGAGGACCATAACTCGAGTGACAAGGCATTGGTTTTGTCCTTTTAAAAATTATAACCACATCATTTAAAATTATAACCACATCATTTAAAATCACATATATAAAAATTTATGTATATATGTTATATATAAAGGACAAATTACATATATATAATGTAAAATTGATATAACAATTATGGGAAAGATTAAGGTTCTCTCAAATAATTCTCACAGATTCATTTTAATATAAAAATTAGTTGTTGAAGAACTATCTGAGTAAATTCTAATTATTGAAAAAAAAGTACAAATAAGGCCAAGGACCCCTTTTGATAACTGAATATGTCTCACAACCAGTCCTTCCTCTCCAGCTCTACCGGCATCTATCTTTGCTCTGCCCCACTCAAAAATAAATATAAATTTTGCCAGTTTGGTGTATGTTCTTCCATATCTTTTTCTATGCATTTATGTACATTCATATGCACCTATACATTATTTATTTGTAAATTAATGTTTTAGTTGCGTTATAATTGTGTCTGTATTATCCTGTAACTCACTTTCTTCACTCAAAATTACATCTTATAATTATATATGGTTTTATATATACAATTCCATCTATCATCTCTTAGAACATAATACTGTATATTGAACTGTTCAGCTTGTTTTTAATTACTACATTGTAATCCATAGACCGGATATGCCATTTTTCTTTTGATAGATGCTACTTTTTAAAAATAAATACCTTGTTATATGTGTTGATGTTACAAAAGAAAAATAGGTAGACATCATCTGTATGTTTTAAGATAAACATGAAAATTGCAAATACTATAGAAAATAGATAATTGAGTTTTTCAAATTGAAACATTATGCAATTGTTAAATATTTTCTAAGCTAATAATCCAAAATTTATGTGCACTTTCACATGGGAACTATAATAGAAAAAAAAATCTAGAGAAGGAAAACATACGCAAGTATTTCAGCTAGGCATGGTGGCTCACATCTGTAATCCCAGCACAATGGGAGGCCGAGGCAGGTAGATCACCTGAGGTCAGGAGTTCAAGACCAGCCTGGCCAACATGGCGAAACCCTGTCTCTACTAAAAATACCAAAATTAGCTGGGCATGGTGGTGAGTGCCTGTAATCCCAGCTACTCAGGAGGCTGAGGCCTGAGGCAGGAGAATCGCTTGAACCTGGGAAGCGGAGGTTGCAGTGAGCCAAGATTGCATCACTGCTGCACTCCAGCCTGCGCAACAGAGTGAGACTCTGTCTCAAAAAAAAAAAAAATATATATATATATATATAAACAGGAATGCTATTTTTGTGGTGGTAAAATTTTTTCAAAGTGATACGTAAGCCAATTAAATCTTTACTTTTACTAGAGTTGTCCATTCAGTTGCAGCCTATACAAATAGTAGAAGACATGAATGGTGTTCCATAATGACAGGGCTTATTTTGCTTTTTTTTTTTCCCCCTTGTGTCAGACATAATTTAGCCTTCTTGAAAATTCTCTTGGGTTTCCTCCAAGAGAATAATTTACAGCTATAATCTAGATTTCTTCTAGATTTACATATTCCTAAAAGGGCTCAGAGAATACTAGCTTACATCATTACCTTCACAAAAGTGTTACCAAAGTTCTAATATTCAAACCTATAATTCTTAGTTTGTCCTTCCTGATTTTTCTGCCTTTCCACCAAATTCATGGCAGGTTTGGCAAATATTAAGCTTTCACATGGCATTTTGCAGAAGAACTCTTAGGTACCACAGGACATATGCAGGTTTTGTCATGAATAGCACTGATGCCATGTTATATTGTTCTGTCAGTCCACACACAGTAGCTGTTTTGAGTCAATCCTGCAGCTCACTTGGGTATCATCTCCATGGTAACTTGTTTACAAGGGCTGAAATACAAGCTGAAAATTCAAGGTTAGCATTTCCTTTGTTGATGTTTTGATGTTTTTGGCAATCAGAATAATGTGGGCATAAGACTTGATTTAAATAGCTTCACGGCAGGCTGAGTCAAAACAAAACTCCATACAAAATGTGCTTTCTTCATCTCCATTAAAAAAGAGAGAATTCAAAATGATCTTTAATCAGAACCATCAGTTACATCTCCCTTTCATATTCCAAAACAACAGTCCTCTAGCTGCACTTTGGAATCACATCTTGGGAAATAGATTTAAGGCTTCTTAACTTTTGAAGCAATAATTTATTTGTGCATATGTTCTTCCTTATATGAAGAATTTAGTTTATTTTAGACCAGCATTGCTTTGGGAGGGGGAAATGAACAGTTTTAGTACCCATGCTAAAGCATTTCACCCTCCAAGTGGATGAGCCTTTTGTATTCTAAAAATTGACTGCATTTTCATTATGAAAAACAGTTACTACTCAAAATTACTCTTACCTAGAAATAATTATAAAATGACTCTGATTATCACATTAGTTTAGTGGAATGTTTAATGTTAATATGGACAATTTAAATTCATTTTTTTTAAAAAAACTGATTTTTCGGTAAGCAACTCATATCCCAGAATAATCTTAAATCTATAAAATTTGGTCATTCAAACAAATGTCCACAAAATAGTGGAGAATAGAAAAATAATGTTATATATCTTAATGTTCTTTATAATGTCTTAATGAATTTCCATGAACATTAAAATAACCTCTAAAACCAGGACAGGATGTCCACTACCATTTATTTTCACCACAATTTCCTTCACATAGAATATAAATTTTCTACAGATAAAATAATGTGTCCATTAGTATGAAAGTGGTGATTCAAGCAAAACTGAAGATAGCTTTTTTTTTTTTTTTTTTTTTTGGGAGAAAGAGTCTCGCTTTGTTGCCTAGGCTGGAGTGCAATGGCGGATTTTGGCTCACTGCAAAGGCGGATTTTGGCTCACTGCAACCTCTGCCCCCTTGGTTCAAGCGATTCTCCCATCTCAGCCTCTGGAGTAGCTGGAACTACAGGCGTGTGCCACCACGCCTGGCTAACTTTTGTATTTTTAGTAGTGACGGGGTTTTGCCATGTTGGCCAGACTGGTCTCGTACTCCTGATCCCAAATGATCCAACTGCCTTGGCCTCCGAAAGTGCTGGGATTACAGGTGTCAGCCACTGCACTCGACCTGAAGATAAACTTTAAGACAGGAAGTCCAATTTAGACTTGGTATTGCTCAATTAAAAGTGATGAAATGATAATGTTCTGCCTGATTATTTGTCAGAAATCAGCTCATTCAAGTATTTCTTCCTTTTATATCATTTTTGACAGAAATAGTCTTCTCTGCTGCTGTCAGTACCCTGTAAGAGTGTGCATGCATGTATATGTATGTGTGTGTGTGTATCCCTATCTCTGTGTGTGTGTGTGTATATATATATATACACATATATACACATATATATGAATACCATGTATTGGCATGGTACCTATCACTAATAGATTGTCATCACAGTGACTGATATAAGAAGACAAACATTAACAGATGGTGAATAAACATCTGACTTACTCATAGTTGGTACATTTTTCTAGGGCTTTCTTAATGACGTTGACACTTTTAGAAATCCCTCTTAGGATTTTGCTTTTGCTTTCCCAATGTGGATTTGTGGAATATTTAGCTTCTTTCTACTACATAGGGAGAAAGGATAGACAGATTCTTGCCCAACACACTGTAGAGCATGTAGACCTAGACCTTCCTTTCAGTTCCTCGCCCAAGCCCTTCCCCTATATGAGGATACTTTTTGTTTTCTACTCAAACTGCATTCAAGCTTCACCACGATCCTTCCCCCTAGGTAAAGCTTTCTGAAAGAACGGGTTTCACACTGACAGTGATTTCTGAGCATATCATTTGGATGGAGTTTTGTTCATTAAAATGTGTCTAGTAAAAACAGCATAGAGAAGCTTTAGTGAATGCTGAAACCAGAGTACTTGGAGGGATTTAGTCTTACTTGGAATATTTGTTCCACTTGATTAAATTCTACCTGTGTTCTTGCCTCTGTTTTTTCTTTCTGTTCTTAATAATATTGAGTTATTTTTCCACTGCATTCTATCTTTCCTATGCACAAGTTCTTAGTCTCAAGTCACAGTCCTGCATGTACTATCCATTCTGGCTATTATTTTTACAACATTTTAAACATTAAGCATACAAAGTTCACTATTAGAAAAAAATTGTAAATCAAGTTGCCTGATTACAAAATAAATTCTTCCTTAAATTATCTTTTGAAGCAAGATTGAAGTAACCTAAGAATGACCTCAAGTTAAATGAAAAAGTTTGGTTTTATTGATGTACCTCTCATATGCCTCCAACTAGAGACCAATAAAATCCTAAAGAGTAGCACACAGGTGATTTTCACCCACAGATTATGTTTTTAGTTCTGAAATAAACTGTGAAGGAGGATTTTTTTTTCCTTAATGAACCTGTATTAAAATAGATGCAACCAATTCTGATGGTGTTATATGGGCTGAGTTGCAAAGATCATTATGTTTTAAGTCAACAACACAATTAAAAAACAACATGCTTCTTTCATCTTTTAAACTCTCTATTTACTTTAATTAGGCTCACACAGTGAAATCTTATTTTTTTTTCCTTTTTAAAAATATAATTAAAAAGGCGAATTGAGAATTAGGATCCACCTTCACTCTTCTATATTTTTTGGAGTGGGGGCATTAGAATAGAATCTCTGGAATACGCAGTGTAAAATTTACATTTAGCACAGCTCCAAATTTATTATTGATAGTTGTGTTAATTTTTTTATGAAAATAAATATTTTGAAAGGAGGAAATGCAAATGAGAGATAAAGAACCTCAGCTTGATGTCCCAGTTGCAATGTCTGGCAGCTAACTCTGCCCAACACAATGAACAAGCCATGCATCACTGGAGAAGAGCAGATAAATGTCAGTCAAGCATGTTCATATGATGGAGAGAATGTGATAGCATTAGCACATTGACACAATATGACGCTGCCTATTAACACTCCTTTTTCCTTTCAGACTCCTCCTCAGATGGTATTGTGTGAATGAGAGCATTACTATTTAATAATTCTTCATTCAGGCTTTCCTAGTTGTCCACAAAACATTCTTTGAAACAACAGAATAAAGGTAACAGCTCTCTTTTATATTTGTTAGAATCAATAACTAAATTCATTATCCTTGTAAGAAATAAAAATCTAAATGCAACTTAGGAGCTCAAAATATAATATTAAATCAGTTAAATAGATGTATTATGACACTGAAGTAATTCAAAGTACTTTTAAAATTCTCTCTCTGAATAGAAAATTTAATGGCTATTCAACAAATCAAATCCACACTGACACCGTAAATTTTAAGTCAAGTAACTAGCTGCTGCTAATTAAATATTCCTTTTAGCTGGCCCTCCAAACTGATGCAAGGACTAATCAAACATGATAATAAAGAATCAATGTAAAATAGTACATATAGTTAAGAACTAAATTGTATGATATACTAAAAATCATCCAGGTTTTTAAAATAGAGAAGAAAACCTAGGCAATACCATTCAGGCCATAGGCATGGGCAAGCACTTCATGTCTAAAACACCAAAAGCAAAGGCAACAAAAGCCAAAATTGACAAATGGGATCTAATTAAACTCAAGAGCTTCTGCACAGCAAAAGAAACTACCAGAGTGAACAGACAACCTACAGAATGGGAGAAAATGTTTGCAATCTACTCATCTGACAAAGGGCTGATATCCAGAATCTATAATGAACTCAAACAAATTTACAAGAAAAAAAACAAACAACCCCATCAAAAAGTGGGCAAAGGACATGAACAGACACTTCTCAAAAGAAGACATTTCTGCAGCCAAAAGACACATGAAAAAATGCTCATCATCACTGGCCATCAGAGAAATGCCAATCAAAACCACAATGAGATACCAGCTCACACCAGTTAGAATGGCAATCATTAAAAAGTCAGGGAACAACAGGTGCTGGAGAGGATGTGGAGAAATAGGAATACTTTTACACTGTTGGTGGGACTGTAAACTAGTTCAACCCTTTTGGAAGTCAGTGTGGCGATTCCTCAGGGATCTAGAACTAGAAATACCATTTGACCCAGCCATCCCATTCCTGCGTATATATCCAAAGGATTATAAATCATGCTGCTATAAAGACACATGCACACATGTTTATTGTGGCACTATTCACAATAGCAGACTTGGAACCAACCCAAATGTCCAACAACGATAGACTGGATTAAGAAAATGTGCCACATATACACCATGGAATACTATGCAGCCATAAAAAAATGATGAGTTTATGTCCTTTGTAGGGACATGGATGAAGCTGGAAACCATCTTTCTCAGCAAACTATCACAAGGACAAAAAACCAAACACCACATGTTCTCACTCATAGGTGGGAATTGAACAATGAGAACACATGGACACAGGAAGGGGAACATCACACGCTGGGGCCTGTTGTGGGGTTGGGGGAGGGGGAGGGATAGCATTAGGAGAAATACCTAATGTTAAATGATGAGTTAATGGGTGCAGCACACCCACATGGCACATGTGTACATATGTAACTAACCTGCACGTTGTGCACATGTACCCTAAAACAAAGTACAATAAAAAATTAAAAAGAAAGAAAGAAAAAAAATAGAGGTTTATTAATAAACTGACAATCAATAAATTATTTTTAAAAACCTCAACATTTTGTATTTCAACTTGAATGTTTAAGTTTTGAATTGGTACAATTAATACGTATGTGTACTCATGCAAAGAAGAAGACTAAAATAAAACCATGGACGTAAGAGTGTTTTGTGGAAGAGAAAGGAGAATAATCTGATAAGCGTAGAAATATTTGAAAGGCAGACATGGCTAAATGGGTTGCATGGAGGATCAGATCATTATCATTTTCAGTCAGAGAGTTTTAGACTTTTGTTAATAAACAGAAAGCAATTCATATTGATTTCAATTCACGATTTTAGAAAGCCAGAGTATTTAAGACCTATCAATATTTCCATGACATGCAGAAACAATGAGTTAGAGGGAAATGAGGCTTGAGTCACAATAGTTTCTGAAGAGGCTGCTGTGGAGAACATATTTTGTTCAATTTGATAAGCAATAAGAATGAAAAAAATTCGAGTGACAAACAGCATCTGGTGTCCTACTAAATATAAGCATAAGAGGATTTGGACAACATTTCGAACTTCAAGTTTGGATGACAAAGAAGGTATGATCTCAATGACAGAAACAGATCATTTATTATACAGTACAAGTGAACTTGAATATCCCCTTGCTCCACCTGTGGAATAATCTGTCTTATGGTCATTCTCTAGCTTTATATAAAACCCTGGCATTTAGATTCATATTTCAGTGGTCAGTGAAGTTCCATCAGTCTTACTTAAGCTCCTGTGAGCTGGGGCCACCCATATTCCTGAATTCTCCTTCAAATTTATTATGTGCTTTCATACTTCTTGTCTTTGTCAAACAAATGTTCAGTTGAATGTATTAGTGTAGCTTAAAATGCATGCATCTACATAAATATTTGTGAACTACTATTTTACGTTAAATTATCTGCTAAAGCACTGAAGACATTATTTTACAGGTTTTAATAAGCAAAATAATTGAAGGCATTAGAAAGCTATTTAGATAAAGCCAGTTTTCTGTCCTATTACTAACACACTTCAAGAAGAACAAGCACAAAAATACTTCAAAGAATGACATATTCTCTATCAACATCAGGAATATCCTGGTTCTTGACCCAAAAAATAGATTCTCTAGTTAATTTTGGACTCTTCCTTCATAACAAATAAGATATAAATTTGAGTTTGAGAAATTACTGCACACACATTCCAGCAAGGAATATGAGTAAAGTCCTTTACTCTACAGGCAAAGTGTTGAAAGTCACAGTAGTCTATGAGTCTTCCAGTGGATGATTAACATGCAATTAAAAAAAAAAAACTAAAAATTTACTGTGCAAATATTTTATAGATATTTTATAGATACAAAAAAGGATAAAGATATTTTATAGATATAAAAAAAGGAAAATCCAGACCAGATCCTAGGAAACACCAAATCTTCACATCACAGAGAATATGGGATGATGGGCAAATGAGGTGCCTAATAATAGAGGGCAGAACTACAGCCCAGCTCAGCATGGATAGACAATAAAGAATTGAAAGTAGTAGTAGGTACTTTGTGGAGACTACTGAAGAGTAGCAACCACCTTTAAATGCACTTGAATAAAAACCAAATTTAAGTTTTACACTTGAGATGATGAAGAGGCCAAGGGTCTTAATTGTCTTTAATTAGTAACAAGGGTCTTGCCATAAGGAAATACTCTTTCTAGCATAAGCTAGTTCAGGATAAAAAGAGAAATGAGAACCTGGCCAATGAAAAGAGAAATCCAGATTTGATATTTTTTAAGTGCTATGCTTTTAGCCACATTAAGCTAAGAGTTTTTCATGGCCCTAATGGAGAGGTTCTCATGAACCCCAGTGGATATTATTTCTAGATAATTACACGTTAGGTTTAAATTAACTATATTGCTAATGGTATCTATGTCTTTCATAGTGTGAATTTGGGCATCTCTTATAACTGAAGTTAAAATAATATATTAAAGGTATATATTTAAATCTGTATATAGTCAGTATTTTACATTTTAATTTTCAGGTAGCAAGCCAGGTAAACACTACCCCTTCTGGTATGTTTTATAATAATAGGAGGAAACATTTCCTTTTTTTCCCGAAACAGTGCATTCAAGGAAGATTTCTTGAGTCCTGTAATATAGATTTTTCTCCTGAAATTAATAACAGTTAGCAAAAATGGGTTCATGCTCTGAGTGAAAAGAAACAATTAACTAGTTTAGGATAATTAATTTTTATGTCTTGTATACTTTTCAGGGACTACTTATTTATGCCAATATTCGTTTGGCTGTCTGCCAAATAATAAGCTGCAGGATTTGGTTTTGTTTCTGTTTTTGTTTAAGGTTAACCATATTATCATTACTCAGAATACTCCAAGCAGAGTTCAATATTGAATAGCATATGCTCTATTAATTACATTCAACTGAAATATTTTAGTTTTATCTGCCCATAAACTGAATTTCAGAAAGTGTTTGTCTGGAAATTTCCTTTCTGATTAATTGTTTTAGAACACCCTCTAAAACTCTTTATAAATCATTATTTGGTAGATACTTTAATTTTAAATAATTAGTGATATTATAAAGACTCATGCATTATGTCATATTTGGCAATCTGTAATGGTGGGAAGTAATGGAAAACTAGGTGTATTAGATAATCCACACATAGGTATGGACGAATCCCAAGATTAAAAAAAGATATTCGAGAATGAGAAAACAGTGTGAAAATGACCCAAAAGGAGGTATATAAAAGGAAATTGTTAAAAACTTTCTTTTTGATTGCCATTATTTTAATGAAATGCTCTTAAGTGTATATCTTCAAGGTGCCATCTGGCCTTTGAGACACAAAATTTTGATAGTTTTTTCTTAACTATTCGAATTTGATTATTTGCATGATTGATATCGTTTCATTAGAAGAATGAAAAGAAATCAAATAAGAGTAGAAGGTTTTGGTAGAGGAAAATTAGAACAAAGGAACAGGAAGGGTCAAATAAACATTTTAACACATTCATATGTATTTAGATTTCAAAATAAAACTAAATTTTGGTCAGTTAAGTAAACCACTGACTCAATAATAATTTAATCCATTTACATGGTCATTTTATTTAATGGGAAAAAAATATAGACATCAGCAAAAGAAGTTAAAATCCATGGAATTACGGAGTGAAAATCATTCTGCCATATGGATTATGCTTCAGAGTAACATGCATACTCATGAATTTAATGTACCTCATACGTCACCAAATCCATTCTGCCATTTTATATCCCTTAAGTATACATTTATTAAAATCAATAAAAAATATTCCACAATTGCTGCATGGCTGTGTGAGGAGCTTGACAAATCCTCTCTTCAGAAAAAGAGATAAAACTGGAAAAAATTGATAAAAACCAATTTTGTGGTCTCTAGGACTTGAACAATGGGCATATAAAAAATTGGAAGTGGCTATGCAAAAAGAATATACTGAAGTTCAGTAAGAAAAATGAGAATCTGTGACATTTCTATTAAGAGATGCCACCCCCTCACTGCCCAGCTCTGTGTGACGGAATTTCTATTCTGGACAAGTGGGGCAGCCCAAGAGGACCTGCAGCTCTCATCATTTCCCTCAGCTCCAGGGTGCAAAAGTTCCACTACAGGCATTGCCAGGGCAGGCTCTAAGGCATAGTCAGCTAAGTGCCCTTGTCTGAAGGGGTTGATTTTATTTGCAGCAAAGCATGGAAAAAATTATTCCCAATAGTTTTGTCATAAACAACAGAGATCACAGGGATCATCAACCAGTGAAGGCTAACATCTCCATGAGAGCAGTAAAAACAAACAAAACAGCAGAAATTTAGATAATATTGAAAGCATTAAGAGAAAAGATGACTCATCATGCACAAGGTAACCCCAGTACATTAGCAGCTGACTTCCCATCAGAAACAACAGAGGCCAGAAGGCAGTGGCTAAGATGACGTATTTGAAATGCTGAAAGAAAACAAACAAACAAGACAACTGTCAACCAAGAATCCAGCAACCTATCTTTGAAAAATAAAGGCAAAACAAAGACACAACCAAATGAATAAAGACAGAGAATTTGTTGATTCAAGCCTCGCCTTACAGAAGCTACTAAAGGAAGTCACACCAGATAGCAATACAAATCCACATGGTGAAACAAAGAGTGCCAATACATTCAATTATAAAGACAAATTTTAAATACGGGATAATATATTTTTTCCTCCGTTTCTCTCAAACTGATTTTTTTTAATTGCATAAAACAGTATTTATAAAATTTTAATACTGAAAAAACTACAGTAAGATTTATACATTGAAAGAAGCAATATGTGACATTAACAGCACAAAGGGAGGAGGGTATGACGTTAAATTTGAGCAAGAATATGACACCATATGGTAATTCAAATATACAGAAAAAATGTCAACTGAAATTGTTTATCTATTCTTTAATTAGTCTTCTCCTCATCCATCCACTCACCTGCCCTATCCGTATTGGCCAGCTGATGGTCCTGGCACAAGCCAAACTCAATCTTGCCTAAGGGTATGTGCACTTCCTGTTAACTCTGCCTGAGGGGCAAGGAAATCTTTGGATCTTCAGAATTTCTCTTGGATGGCTCACTCATTTCATTCAAGACTCTTCTGAAAAGTCACATGCTAGGTTTCCACCTTACCGTTCTATCTAAAATAGCGTTCCAAATTCTTTCTCCATTTTCTAGCTTATTAGATACATATTTTAGAAACACTCAAAGAATAAAACAGCCATACAACTCCCATAAGAAAAGACCAGTAAATCTGGTGTAGAACTTATCTCCCTAATAGCATTTACTTACGTTTATTTATAAGAAAATATACGTCCATTATTTACCTTAATATTTACATCATCTTAATATTTCATTTGTCCTGAACAATATTGACACCTTATTTTGTAGTTATTATAAGTTTGCTTTTTCCCACCAGTACATTCCTTGCTCAATGAGTAAATGGTATAATTGAGGATGTAGCAAGCATTTGAAATGATAACTCATTTGATAAGTACGAGCCAAATTGCTTTAGTTTCTTTGAAATATCTGAGAGCTCCACTATGGAACTGAGACAGCCTACAAACCCTAGTCTATTACATAAAGCTCTCAGTCCCATTTACAGTGATGCAGCATAACTTTGTGTTTCTGGCTACAACTCTTCCTTCGGATCTTTTAGAAGTAAAGACCCTGTGTTTCCTAAATTGTAACTAATTCCTATAGAAGACAAGACAGAGTCTGGGCTTTGAAACTGTCTTCCATAGTGTGATATGTGAAATATAAAATGAAAAGTAAGACAGAGAAGAAAGAAAACAGTGAGTGAATTCTCTATCTTCAGCTGAGGTAACCAAGTTCTCACTTCGGAACTGACTACGGGCAGTTGTGATGTGACCCATGGAGAGTAAGGAAAAGCACGGTGGGGCAATGGCCCACCTGTGAGTGTCACAGAACCAGGACAACCCCCAACCCCAGCCCAGGGAGGCAGTGAGTGATTGGGTGACCCTGCTGGGGGAACCACTTTCTTCCCACTGATCTTTGCAACCCATGAGGCAGGAGATCTCCTCGTGAGCTCATGCCACCAGGGCTTTGGGTTAGAAGCACAGAGTCATGAGGTCTCTCAGCAGCCTCTTGGACAAGCACAGGAGACACAGGGGTTTTTGCATTGTCTGGCCCCAGGAATTCCGGTGAGACAGGAGTTCCTCTGTGTAGTGCTCTGGGAAGGGGGCAGAAACCAGGGAGCCAAGAAGCATCATTCTGTAGGCCTCACTACCACGGGCACCTCACAAGTTAAGACCCACTGGCTTGGAACCCCAGCCGCCGGCCAGCAACAGCCAGCTGGAGACTGCCTCAGATGATTGAGTTCCTGGGGGAAGGGGTGGCCACCATTTCTGTGGCTGGAGCAGGTTGTTTTGGCCTGCTGGATCTGGGGACTCTAGGCAGTCTGGACTTGGAGGAATTCCCCACAGTGTGGCACAGATGCTATGACAAATTGTAGCTAGACTGGTTCTTTAAGTGGGACCCCGATAATCCATCCCTCCTCACCTAGCAGGACCTCTCTGTAGGAATTTCAGCAATTCTAGCCAGAGTTTTATGAACAGAACTCTGATCTCTCCTTGGGATGAAGCCATCACGGGTAGGAGTGGCTGCTGTATCTGCAGCTCAGCCTACAGCCTTTCTCACCTGCTGCCTCTGGAAAGATCAGGCAGTCTGGACGTGGGGGGATCCCCCCAGTGCAGCACACCACTCTGCCAAGGGGCATCCTGACAGCTTCTTTAAGTGGGACCCTGATCCCATTCCTCCTGACTGGGTGAGGATGTCCTGATACTTCCTACAGGAATGTTCCAGCCAGCATCAGGTCAGTGCCCCCCTGAGACAGAGCTCCCCAGTGGAAGCAGCAGGCTGCTGTATTTGCTGTTTTGCAGCCTTCACTGGGGATACCTCCTGGTGTGGGAGGGTCCAAAGTAACTAGGGTCTGGAGTAGACCCCCTGGGCAAACTGCAGCAGCCCTATGGAAGACAGGTCTGATTGAAACAAACAAACAAACAAAAACCAGAAAACAACAACTACAACTACAAAAAGACCCCACAAAAACCCCATTCATAGGTCATCAACTTCAAGGATTGCAGACTGATAAGCCCACAAAGATGAGAAAGAATCAACACAAAAATCCTGGAAACCCAAAAAGCCAGAATGCCTCTTCTCCAAATAACTGCAATACCTCTCCAGCAAGGGCACAGAACTGGACTGAGGCTAAGATGAATGAATTGACAGAAGTAGGCATCAGAAGGTGGGTAACAACAAACTTCACCAAGCTAAAGGAGCATATTCTAACCCAAAGCAAAGAGGTGAAGAATCATGATAAAACATTACAAGAGTTGATACCAGAATATCCAGTTTAGAGAGGAACATAAACGACCTGGTGAATCTGAAAAACAAAACACAAGAACTTCACAATGCAATCACAAGTATCAATAGCCACATAGACCAAGCAGAGGAATGAATCTCAGAGCTTGAAGACTATCTTTCTGAAATAAGACAGGCAGACAAGATTGGAGAAGAATGAAAAGGAATGAACAAAACCTCCAAGAAATTAGGGATTACGTAAAAAGACTGAACCTATGACTGATTGGAGTACCTGAAATAGACAGGGAGAACAGCATCAAGTTGGAAAGCATACTTCAGTATATCATCCAGGAGAACTTCCCCAACCTAGCAAGACAGGCCAACATTCAAATTTAGGAAATCCAGAGAACCCCAGTAACATACTCCATGAAAAAAATCAACCCCAAGACACATGATCATCAGATTCTCCAGCGTCAAAAGAAAAACTGTTAAGGGCAGCCAGAGAGAAAGGCCAGGTCACCTACAAAGGGAAGCCAATCAGACAAACTGGGGACCTCTGAATGGAAACCCTACAATCCAGAAGAGATTGGGGGGCCAATATTCAACATTCTTAAAGCAAAGAATTTTCAACCCAGAACTTCATATACCACCAAATTAAGATTCATAAGCAAAAGAGAAATAAGATCCTTTTCAGACAAGCAAATGCTAAGGCCTGGCTTGAAAGAGCTCCTAAAGGAAGCACTAAATATGGAAAGAAAAGAGCATTACCAGCCACTAAAAAAACACACCAAAGTACACAGACCAGCGACACTATGAAGCAACTACGTAAACAAGTTGGCAAAATGAGTAGCCAATATCATGATGACAGAATCGAATTCACATATAACAATACTAACCTTAAATGTAAATGAAATAAACGCCCCTTGGGAGGCTGAGGTGGGCAGATCACGAGGTCAGTAGATTGAGACCATCCTGGCCAACATGGTGAAACCCCATCTCTACTAAAAATACAAAAGTTAATGGGGTGTGGTGGCACACGCCTATAATCCCAGCTAGTCGGGAGGCTGAGGCAGGACAATCACTTGAACCTGGGAGGGAGACATTGCAGTGAGCCAAAATCGTACCACTGCACTCCCACCTGGGCAACAGAGCGAGACTCCATCTCAAGAAAAAAAAAAAAGAAAAAAGAAAGAAATGCCCCAGTTAAAAGACACAGAATGGCAATCAGATAAAGAGTCAAAACCCATCGGTATATTGTCTTCTGGTGACAGGGCAACCCTCCATCTCAAAAAAAAAAAAAAAGAAAAAAGAAAAAAGAAAAAAAATGCCCCAATTAAAAGACACAGAATGGCAATCATATAAGGAGTCAAAACCCATGGGTATTTTGTCTTCAAGAGAAATATCTCACATGCAAAAACACACATAGGCTCAAAATAAACTGATGGAAGAAAGTTTACCAAGCAAATGGAAAACAAAAAAAGCAGGGGTTGCAACCCTAGTTTCTGAGAAAATGGACTTTAAACCAACAAAGATCAAAAAAGACAAAGAAGGGCATTACAAAATGATATAGAGTTCAACAGACCAAGAAGAGCTATCCTAAATTTATATGCACATATGCACACCCAGGCACACCCAGATTCATAAAGCAAGTCCTTAGAGACCTACAAAGAGACTTAGACTCCCACACAATAATAGTGAGAGATTTTAACACCCCAATGACAATATTAGACAGATGTTTGAGACAGAAAATTAAAGAAGTACAGGACTTTAACTCAGCTCTGGATCAAGTTGACTTATAGATATCTACAGAACTCTCCACCCCAAAACAACAGAATATACATTCTTCTCATCACCACATGGCACTTACTCTAAAATTGATCACGTAGTAGGAAGTAAAACGCTCCTCAGCAAATGCAAAAAAACTGAAATCATAACAAATCATCCCTCAGATGACAGCACAATCAAATTAGAACTCAAGAATCAGAAACTGGCCAGGCGTGGTGGCTCACGCCTGTAATCCCACCACTTTGGGAGGTCGAGGTGGGCAGATCACGAGGTCAGGAGATGGAGACCATCCTGGCTAACACGGTGAAACCCCAACTCTACTAAAAATACAAAAAGTTAGCCAGGCATGGTGGCGGGCACCTGTGGTCCCAGCTACTCAGAAGGCTGAGGCAGGAGAATGGCGTGAATCCGGGAGGTGGAGCTTGCAGTGAGATGAGATTGCGCCACTGCACTCAAGCCTGGTTGACAGTACAAGACTCTGTCTCAAAATAAAATAAAATAAAACAATAAGAAACTCACTCAAAACCACACAACTACATGGAAATTGAACAACCTCGTCCTGAATGACTTCTGAGTAAATAATGAAATTAAGACAGGAATCAAGAATTTCTTTGAAACTAATGAGAACAAAGAGACAATGCAAGAATCTCGAGGATGTACCTAAAGCAGTGTCAAAAGGGAAATTTATAGCACTAGATGCGCACATAAAAAAAAAAAAAAGAAAAATCTGAAATGAAATGACCTAACATCACAACTAAAAGAACTAGAGAACCAAGAGCAAACAAATCCCAAAGCTAGCAGAAGATAAGAAATAATCAAGATCAGAGTGGAATTGAAGGAGATAGACACAAAAAAAAATTCAAAAAGATCAACAAATGCAGGAGCTGACTTTTTGAAAAAATTAATAAAATAAACCACCAGCTAGACTAATAAAGAAGAAAAGAGATCATATTTAAATAAACACAATCAGAAATGATAAGGGGGGAATATCACCAATGACCCCACAGAAATACAAACCACCATCACAGAATACTATATACAACTCTACGCGCATGAACTAGAAAATCTAGAAGAAATGCATAAATTTCTGGATGCCTACACCCTCCCAAGGCTGAACCAGGAAGAAAGTGAATCACTAAATAATCAATAACGAGTTCTGAAATTGAGGCAGTAATAAATCGCCTATCAACCAAAAAAAATGCCCAGGACCATAAGGATTTTCAGCTGAATTCTACCAGAGGTACAAAAATTAGCTAGTACCATTTTTACTGAAACTATTCCAAATAACGAAAAAGGAGGGACTCCTCCCTAACTGATTATATGAGGCCAGTATCATTTTGATACCATAACCCTGTAGAGATACAACAAAAAAAAGAAAACTTCAGGCAAATATCCCTGACGAACATCTATGCAAAAATCTTCAACAAAATACTGGCAAACCAAATCCTGCAGCACATCAAAAAGCTTATCCACCGTGATCAAGTTGGCATCATCCCTGGGAAGCAAGGTTGGTTCAACATATGCATAACAATAAATGTAATTCATCACATAAACAGAACCAAAGGAAAAAAAAAAACACATGATTATCTTAATAGATGCAGAAAAGGCCTTCAATAAAACACAACATCCCTTCATGTTAAAAACTCCCAATAAACTGGATGTTGAAGGAACATACCTCAAAATAATACGAGCCATATATGATAAACTCACAGCCAATATCATACTGAATGGGTGAAAGCTGGAAGCACTCCACTTGAAAACCAGCACAAGACAAAGATGACTTCTCTTACCAATCCTATACAACATACTATCGCAAGTTCTGGCCAGGGCAATCAGGCAAGAGATAGAAATAAAGGGTATTTCAAATACGAACAGAGGAAGTCAAACTATCTTTTTTGCAGATGACATAATCCTATATATAGAAAACCCCATCATCTCAGCCCCAAAGCTTAAGGTGATAAGCAACTTCAGCAAAGTCTCAGGATACAAAATCAATGTGCAAAAATCGCTAGCATTCTTATACACGAACAATAGGCAAAAAGAAAGTCGAATCATGAATGAACTCTCATTCACAATTGCTACAAAGAGAATAAAACATGCAGGAATACAGGAAACAAGGGAAGTGAAGTACCTCTTCAAGGAGAACTGCAAACCACTGCTCAAGGAAATCAGACAGGACACGAATAAGTGAAAAAACATTTCATGCTCATGGATAGGAAGAATCAATATTGCAAAAATGGCCATACTGCCCAAAGTAATTTATAGATTCAATTCCTATTAAACTACCATTGACATTCTTCACAGAACTAGAAAAAGCTATTTTAAAATTCATATGGAACCAAAAAAGAGCCCATATAGCCAAAACAATCCTAAGCAAAAAGAACAAAGCTGGAGGCATCATGCTACCTGACTTCAAACTATACTACAAGGCTACAGTAATCAAAACAGCATGGTGCTGGTACAAGAACAGACACACAGACCAATGAAACAGAACAGAGAACTCAGAAATAAGATCACCCATCTACAACCATCTGATCTTTGACAAACCAGACAAAATAAGCAATAGTGAAAGGATTCTCTATTTAATAAATGATGCTGGGAGAAATGGCTAGCCATATGCAGAAAATTAAAACTGGACCCCTTTCTTTACACCATATACAAAAACTAACTCAAGATGGATTAAAGACTTAAATGTAAAACGCAAAACTATAAAAACTTAGAAGATAATCTAAGCAATACCATCCAGGATATAAGCATAGGCATGGGCAAGGATTTCATGATGATAATGACAAAAGCAATTGCTACAAAAGCAAAATGTGGCAAATCAGATCTAATTAAACTAAACAGCTTCTGTACAGCAAAATAAACTATCGTCAGAGTGAACAACCTACAGAATGGGAGAAAATTTGTGCAATCTATCCATCTAGCAAAGGTCTCATATCCAGAGTATACAATAAATTAATAAATTTGCAAGATAAAAACAAACAACCCCCATTAAAAAGTGGGCAAAGGACATGAACAGACACTTCACAAAAGATGACATTCATGCAACCTGCAAACATATGAAAAAAAGCTCAACATCACTGATCATTAAAGAAAGGCAATTCAAAACCACAATGAGAGATCATCTCATGCCAGTCAGAACAGCAATTATTAAAAAGTCAAGAAACAATAGATGGAGGTGAGGTTGCTGAGAAAAATGAATGCTTCTACACTGTTACTGGGAATGTAAATTAGTTCAACCATTGTGGAGGACAGTATGGAGATTCCTCAAAGATCTAGAGGCAGAAAGACCATTTGATCCAGGAATCCCATTACTGGGTATATACCCCAAGGAATATAAATTATTCTATTATAAAGATACATACACGTGTATATTCATTGCAGAACTATTCACAATAGCAAAGACAGGGAATCAACCCAAATGCCCATCAACAATATACTGGATAAAGAAACTGTGGTACATATACACCATGGAGTACTACACAAGCATAAAAAGGGAAGGAGATCATGTCCTTTGTAGGGACATGAATGGAGCTGGAAGCTGTTATCCTCAGCAAACTAACACAGGAACAGAAAACCAAACACTGCATGTTCTCACTTGTAAGTGAGAGCTGAGTGATGAGAACACGTGGACACACTGCAGGAAACAATACACATTGGGGCCTGTCAGGAGGTTGGGGGAAGGGAGAGCATCAAGAAGAACAGCTAATGGGTGCTGAATTTAATACTTGGGTGATGGGTTAATCTGTGCAGCAAGCCACCATGGCGGACGTTTACCTATGTTAGCAACCTGCAAAGCCTGCATATGTACCCTGGGATTTAAAATAAAATTTGATTTAAAAAATTAAATAAAAACGTACGATCACTTGTAAATGAGTTAATATTCTATTTTTTTCAAATATACCAGGCTATAAGATAAATACTTCAGTAAGTTGTTAGTGAATAACTTTTTAAAAAAGAGAAATAAGTACCAATTCCAGCCCAACTTGAGCTGACATCTTAATGTCTTTAAATGATTCAGTCATGCCAAAGGGATTTATTAGTATTGCCTCTGTGTACACCTGTGGTCAAATAACGGAAAAAGTTATCATATGTATACAATATCAATTTTTAAAGAATTTGAATAGACTAAAATACACTTAAAACCACACTTAATGAAATTTAACTTTCTTTAGCTATTCAAAAGGCACTTGAGAAATTCATGAGGCTTTGAGTTTATTATAAACATCAGTTATCATTGCACTAAGTATGAAGGGGCCAGCTAATAGGGCATTATAGTTATGTGGAAGCCCAAAAGACTAATTCTCATTAGATCCTTAATTTTTGTGTAATTTTGGAAAGAAGGACATCTAAAAGTCAATCAGTACAAAGCATGGAGAGATACAGGAGGTTATGTGTGTAAAACGGCAGTTACTAAGTTGGTTTAAATACAATAGAAAGACAAAGCAAACAACAACACAAAAGAGAAAACATTTAAGTTTGCCTTTCTGTCATATGAGTGATTCTATACTGCACAATTTCCCTTTCCAGGGGATATTTGGTAATGTTTAGAGACAGTTTTGTTGTCATGACTCTGAGATGCTACAGGACGGCCTCTCAGAACAAAGATTTATATGGCCCCAAATGTCCACAGGATGAGAAAGCTGTATTAGAACATCTCAAATGTTCCAGAGTGATTTTAATATATTTTATATTTTATCTGTCTGCAATTATTTGCAAAACAGTATATAGTAAATATGGAAAATCCTAGATCTTTGTTGGAAAGACAATCAGATAGGACTGGCAGACATTCAAACTCTAAATCCAAGTTTAACTTTCTAAAGGTTACATTTATTTTAACTTCCTCCAAGTCAAGATGGGATTTGTGCCTAGAGAGATTACAAATTCTGGCCATCTTTTGACATGTTTTCCTATCTGTTAGAGAATATATCACAAATGCTGGTCAGGAATATATTCCCCGTCAATTTTCCCTCTTCCTCTACTTCAGCTCATTTTCTCCAGCTTGGTAGAAATAAAGTTGACACAGACAGATTGTGTATGTGGAAGAGAAAAAGAGCTGGAAAGAAACTGAAGAGCTAATCCACTATAATGCCAGTCTACACCAAAGACGGTGTGCCAGAACTCTAAGGAGCCATCCATTAGAAATGCTGACAGTGTTGGCTCCTATGACAGTCTTTGATATAGTGAATTGCAATAGTTATGCTTTCAGATTTTGAAGGCAACTGCAAACTTTATCCCAAACATTTTATCTTCCAGTTAAAATTTCTTTTTTAGTTCTAAATCAGTGTTTCTCAAATGCTTAGAAATTGTCAATCTATCTTTCATTCTCTAATAATATTTCCTTTTCTCAAGATATTATAAGAATTCTAAAAAATATTTAAATAAAGTATTTGTTTCTTCCTGGGGATTTTATAACACCAACTGAAATAAATGAAAATATCTTAGGTGATGAAAGACCCAGGCACAGAACCAGCTTGGAATACTCTTCTCTATCCAGTGTGGACACCTTGGCTATCTATTCTACTTACAGAACATTAAAATCATCAATATGCTGACCCATCTCAAGAGCATATTTTCAGTCCAGACCTGATTCCTGACCCCCAGACTTGTATATCTGTTTACTTACAACCTCAATTGGAGGGCAACAGATATTCCAAACTCAACCTGTTCAAAACTGAGGCTGGGCACGGTGGCTTACACTTATAATCCTAGGACTTTGGGAGGCCAAGAGAGGCAGATCACTTGAGCTCAAGAGTTCAAGATCAGCCTGGGCAACATAGCAAAACCCCATCTCTACGAAAAATACAAAAATTAGGCAGGCGTGGTGGCTAGCGCCTGTAGTCTCAGCTACTTGGGGGGGCTGAGGTGGAAGGATCGCCTGAGCCCAGGAGGTGGAGGCTGCACTGAGCCAAGGTCGAGTCACTGCACTCCAGCCTGGGCGACAAAGTGAGAATATCTAAAAACAAACAAACAAAAACTGAACCTCCAATCTTTCCTCCAAATCTCTTCTACTCATAGCCTTCCTTATCTCACTAGATTACAACTACATCTTTTAGTTCCTCAGGCTGAGATTTTAGAGATATACTTGATGTCTTTCTCACTCACCTCCCAAATCTAATCTATCAGGAGATCTTGCTGGCATCAGCCTCAGAATATATCCAGAATTTAACCTCTACAATTGTTATGGGCTTAATTGTGTCACCCCAAAAAGATATGATGAAGTCCTGACCCCAGGTACCTCAGAATGTAGCCTTGGTTGGAAACAGGATCTTAACAGAAGTAATCAAGTTAAAATGAGGTCATTAGGGTGGGCCCTAAATCAATATGACTGGGGTCCTTATAAAAAGGGGAAATTTGTAGACAGACAGACAGACACACATAGAGGGAAGGTGGCCATAGGAAGATGGAAGATGGAGGAGATGCATCAACAAGCCAAGGAACACCAAAAATTGCTGGCAAACCACCACGATCTAGAAAGGCAAGGAAGGCTCTTTCCTCTATAGGTTTCAGAAGGAACATTGCCTTGCCAAGATTTTGATTTCAGACATTGAGCCTTCAGAACTATGAGACAATACATTTCTATTGTTCTGAGGGGTTTCCCAACACATGGAATCCAGTGTTAAACCAAGGCAATTCTAAGCAAATTGGAACAGTTGGTCACACTATTGCTGTTCATCGAATAGTCCAGATGCCCTTCCGCCATAGGCCCTTTGATCTAGAAGTTTACTATTCTTAAAATAAGAGTTTAAAGCAGCTACCCAGATAACCACTTTACTAACTCCCTCACCTTCTTAAAGCCTTTGAGGAAAGCTTACTTTCTTCATGAGCCTTATGCTATACATGCTATCTAAATTGTGCTCTGCCCTCTGTGCTTCCAATCCTCTTATCCTACTCAGTTTTCTTTGTCTTACAAATTACCTTCTAATAGATTATATAGTTAACTTATTTATTATGTCTCTTATCTGTTGTTGTCATATCCTTATGAGACTATAAGCCACGAGAGGGCAAGATCTTATTATTCTATGTTCTCTGATGTATCTCAAATATTTGTTCAAATAATGAATAATTCATAGGAAAAAAACTTGCTAACTATAAATTGCTATTTTGAATGGACACTTTTTCAAATGAACTCAGTAGTATTTCTGATTTATTCTAAATGCTTTAGACACTATTTTAAACCATCATGGTAATGAATATATTTACTTGCCTGTAGCTATAGAGCCAACAAATTCATACATTCAACTGTTAATTTATAGTAATATGCTATTTTGCAGCAGAAATTATTTTCTACTTGCACTGCCTTCATTTATTTTTGGATTAAATAAATTTATCAGCATATCAGCATTTCGTATGCTCCTATGAGGTAGATAGAGCCCTTTCTTCCATTTTCTTATATATTCTTCATATCGGAATTTATTGTTTTCCATACACATTCTCACACATTAGACACACACTCACATTTGCCTAGCATCCTCATTCAGCTGTTTAAGACTTTGACATGCATTATCCACTCACTGGATACCCATACTTTGGGCTAGGTGCTAGGTTAGATTTGGGGATTAAAGAATAAATATGACAGGCCTCTGGTCCCATGAGTAGGTAAGCTGACAAATAAACAGAAGACTTAAACACATTAAGTCTTTTAAGAATTATTTCAATTTTAAAAGAGATAAGCCTAAGAAAACAGTATCTAACCACAAAAGAAAGTGTTTCTATTAGAGATTTTTAGATGAGAATGTTATTTTAGGGATTCATAAAATTGAGAGTAAGCCGATAATACCCAGGATACAGTAAGGTTAGAAACCCATGCTCTGGATCAAAGACTGCTTTCGTTTAAAACCTAGTTTTTCTGTTTATTAGCTCTGTGAATTTAGGTATTTAAGCTTCTGCTTTCCCATCTGTGAAATGAAGCTAATAACTGTATTACTGTTTCTACTGCGTAGTACATGGTACAGTGCCAAACACATAGTAATTGCTCAATAAATGCTATCTCTGTCTCTCTCTCTCTATATATATATGTACTCAAATTGTGCTAAATTTACATTAATATTTTAGTCTTATTAAAATTTTCTGAATGCCTTTACCTGAATTGTGACAATGTGTGTGTACATGTGTATGTTCATGTATTTCTGGAGCAGATAATAACTCAAACAACACCTGGGTTTAGAACAAGTTCACGTCCTGTTTGTGGCTCACATGTAAGAAAGGCTGGTTTAGTCTGGAGGTGGCATTTGTAAATGTAGTGGTATGTCCTAAGGAGCTAAATCAAAGTCCTTGTAATATGGAAAAGGGTGTGAAATAGTTGACATTTATGCCACAAGTTGTTTCTCTAGCTAAGTGCCTTGCAGAGATAAAACTACTATAAATCTCTGTTTTGAACATACAAGTTTCTCTTAAATCTCCAGTGAGCATCTCCTGAGTATGTGGTAGATGGTGTTTTATGTATAAAACTATGAACTGTATAGATCTTTTCTATATGCTATCTTTTAAAGTATCTTTGTATATTTCTACACCTCATAGTTCACATAAATTTCCAAGTATATGAATTCATTCATAACTCTCAATTCATTTGTCCATTGTGGAAAAGTCTTCTTTCATATTTTAAAGATTAGAAATACCTAGTTATTTATATTACTATTATTAGAGGAGACAAAATTTGGGGGAATTTAAGAAGTATTTTTTAACCTGGGTATAGAACTTAAAAAATTAGATAATACTCAACTTGTTTTCAAAATATTTCAAACATAGTGTGGTAAAATGCCTTCAAGTGATTATTGAAAGAGTACAGTAATTTTTCTAGGCTAAGTTTAGATACTTTTGATATTATATGATTTATAGCATCTTTCTTTAAAAAGAAAAAAATGATTTGTAGTTTCCTTATTTCTTATAATTAATATTTTCAGTTTACTGTTCTGTTATTCCAGCAATTAAATATTAGTTACTGAAGAAAAGCACATGTCACCTCTTAAACATGTGATTGTGTATATGCTAAGACAAAGGCATTTAGTCAAAGTTTTTATGCATGTTTTTATTGAGTAAATGTCTAACTTACATAATGGTTTTTTTTTTTAATATAAGTTGTAACCATTACAGCATCCTAAGTAGTCCAGAAACTTTGGGAACATTGTTCACAGCATAAAACGATAACTGAAATATTTTAAGCTAAATCACTTCTATATAATTACAGTAAGACTTAAACTGCACCAGGTGCTGTCTCTAAATATACCCATCCCCTTGAGAGTTTGGTGTTGAATACTTCCTTGGTAATGGAAAGGCATGCCAACTATGCCCACTACTTGTATCGACACATACTCTATCTTTTTTAAAGAAAAAAAAAATACTATCTTGTTCCCCTGTTTAAATGACGGTTACAGAATTTTTTTTTTTTTTTTTTTTTTTAGCAAGTGGAGTAAATAATAAATTCTAGGAAAATCATTACCCGCTATACTCATTCATTCAATTCTTATTGATCACTAAGTACCATGAAGTATTTTTGGTAATGGGAACTCTGTGATAAGCAAGTAAAGAGGGGGAACAAGAATGATGACCTCGGAGAGCTCAAGTAGTGAGGGAGGCAGGTAACATATGAGTATCAAGTAGGTTGTAAGTGATGAAAAAAAAAGAGAGAGAGAAAACAAAAAATATCGTGATAAGAGTATGAGAGTATAATGTTGGGAGACCCATTAGATAAGTGGGCTCTCCTGCGATATCCCCCTGATATGATGACCACTGAGCTCAATCTGGAACAAATGAGAAAGAGGCAGCCGTGGTAAAATGTGGAGAAAGTACTTTCCAGCAGAGTGCCACGAAATCAGAAGAGGGCAACAATCTGGGTTTACTGAACAAATGGGAAAAAATAGGCCACAGTGACTGAGACACAATTTGGAAGGGAGCTGAATGAGGAGATACTGGAGCGTAGGTTAGGGAAGATAATGCAAAAAGCCACGTAGATCAGAGTATGCTCTTCGGTTCCGGCAGGAACAGCTCCTGCCGTCCCACTGATGTAACCTTTCTTCTCAGGGAACTTGTGCAGTGGATCCAGAGCGAACAGGGGAGCAGCAATGTCAGTTGAGCTCATTGATTTAGGCAATTTTTTAATCATATAACCTAAATATTGTCTTCATTTGGGATTTTAAGAATAAATACATTCTTCCATAAGAAAATCTTTTGGTGGTAACTGCTGGGCCCGGTGGCTCACGCCTGTAATCCCAGCACTTTGGGAGGCCGAGGCGGGTGGATCACAGGGTCAAGAGATTGAGACCATCCTAGCTAACATGGTGAAACCCCGTCTCTACTAAAAATACAAAAAATTAGCCGGGCGTGGTGGCGGGTGCGTGCGGTCCTGGCTACTCGGGAGTCTGAGGCAGGAGAATCGCTGGAACCCGGGAGGCGGAGCTTGCAGTGAGCCAAGATCGCGCCACTGCACTCCAGCCTGGGCAAAAGAGAGAGACTCCGTCTCAAAAAAAAAAAAAAAAGTAACTATCTTGGTGTGTTTATTACGCGGATTATGTGGTTGGTGGAATAATGTCTCTTCAAGATTCATATCCACCCAGAACCTCTAAATATGGCCTTATTTGGAAATAGTATATTTGCTGATATAATTATTTAGGTAAAGATGGAGTCATACTGACCGAGACTGGGCCCCAAACCCAATGACTGGTATCTTTGTAAGAAGAAAGGACACAGAGACACACGTAGGAAAGAAAACCATATAAAGACAGAGGTAGAGATTGCAGTGATGCAGTTACAAGCCACGGAGTGCCAGGGACTCTTTGGAGCCAATAGAAGCTGGGAGGAGGCAAGGAGGGCTTGATTTTCCCACAGAACCTTAGAATGCGCGTGACCTTGCTGAAAACTCAATTTCAGACCTCTACCCTCCAGAACTATGAGACAAGGAATCTGTGTTATTTTAAAGCACCAACTTTGTAATAGTTTATGGCAGCGCTAGGAAACAGAGTATATGGCTAAAATTCTACCAACACATGAGGCATTTTGATCTAAGTAATACATACAGCATTCTGCAAATTTGAGAGTAAATTGGGATACAAATACTTAAGTATTTAAATATAACTGTTTAATGTGTTTTAGTTGTTTTTGGTTTTCTTTGTCATATAGGTCTGTGTCTACCTGGCAATTCCTCATTATCATTATTCCTCTGGCCACAAGTGGATAGCATCACATTCTTATTCTTTTTTTTCCTCTGTTATCCCAATTTCAGATTTCAACCTCAGAAGTTTTCTCAGAATCTGATTACGTCTTTCAGCAGGGTGGTTTCAGGTTTGCATTCTTAACTATAATTTGTTTCTGTAACATAGCTACTTAGAATCAGATATATGGATCTAGCAAAGAAAAAGACCACACATGGTCTCAGCCTCAAGAAGCTTACATCCTATTAGGAAGTGGATATTTAAAAATTCACAAAATAATAATATGTGTTATAATTTATTTTATGAACAAAATAATTCGTAGTAACCTGAAAAAAAGTAATGTAGTGCTGGACATAGTGGCTTACTCCTGTAATTCTAGCAATTTGGGAGGCCAAAGCAGATGGATCACGAGGTCAGGAGTTCGAAACCAGCCTAACATGGTGAAACCCTGTCTCTACTAAAAATACAAAAAATCAGCCAGGTGCAGTGGCAGGCACCTGTAATCCCAGCTACTCAGGAGGCTAAGGCAGGAGAATCGCTTGAACCTGGGAGGCGGAGGTTGCAGTGAGCTGAGATTGTGCCACTGTACTCCAGCCTGGGCGACTCCATCTCAAAAAAAAAAAAAAAAAAAGTAATGTAGTGAGTTAGGCATGGCAAAATCACATAGAGTGGATGTGGAAGACACACTTTGGATATTCTCTTCCCATTTAGACTACTTATGTATTCTGATTAGGGTCTTGAAGTGGAGTGTCCTACAGCATGTATCACCATCGTTCTTTCTTCCATCCTATTGGACTCATACAATGGGAAGTGCCAGTAAGAGCGCAGAGAAGGGGCAGGAAAAATGTGGGGCTATTTTTCCCTTTCTTTTCTCTTCTTTAGTGCTATAGATATGTCACTGGCTTCACCCTTTTAGAACCGCAGCTCCTATCTGGAAGCCTGTCTTCTCAGTGTCCAGCTTTCATCCAGTTCCTGTGACACCATATCCCCTGCCCTTGTCCTTCTGGCCTGGGGTAATAACAGCTACTTTTTGTTGTTTTTAGTGGTGTTATTCAAAAGCATCAAATATTAAGCATCTGTATGTCTCAATATACCATTTGCTTCTCAGCTTTGTTATATTTCTCACTATCTGAAATTTTGTTCATTCTTTTTACATCCTGAGTAATTATCTACATCTCCCCCCAAAAAATACATTTCCATTAGAATCTGGATCTTGTCTGTTCATTGCTATATTGCCAGCAACTGGAACAGTACCTGGAACATAGTAGGAGCTCAGAAATGATCATAGAATGATAAAAGATGACTAAACAAGAAATTTAAAAAATGACACAAATCACCTTAAAACGTGTTTATCAAAAATTATCTCTGTTTAATAGGAGATAGATACATATATATTTTCAACTACATTAATGGGCGGTAGATGTATAAGTTATCTTCATGTCATGGTAAAGATACTTAAAGAAATTAAGAAGCTTTGCCCAATTTTCACATAGTAGAAGGGAGTGTGGCTTAAATTCAAGTCTACTTGGTCTAACTCAGTATTCTTTTGATGATAGAGGTATGTCTGGGCTGGATGGGTCAATACTCTATATAAATGTTATCAAGTCACTATACTTGGCAGGTGTGCCAATTTACACTCAAATTTACAGAATTTTTGATATATTATTTAGATTATAATGGATTAGTTGTTGATAGAATCTTGATTATAATGTCCATATAATAAACACCCTACAACAGTTTGATTATTACTCACAAAAATCACACAATTAAAACATAGTGAATATTGAGGTTGCAACAATTTGATGCTTTTGAATAGCACCACTACAAAAATGCTCTCATAATAAAATAGAATTTATGTAAAGTAACTCACAGACCAGTTGGCTATATTTGACTCCTTAATTTATTCCAAAGGCATCTATTGCCTCAGGGAGAGAGGATTATTTGTATAAAGGGAAAGTAATAACCTAGAGAAGAACAAACAACAGGAGAAATCTCATTTATGGCTGAAGATAACGATCAGATGCTATAACCCCAACCATCTAAGACAGAGAGATTTAAGGTAGGAAAAGAAATGTAATTGATCAAGGGTAAAGAACAGTGCATATCCAAGAGACAGCAATGAGATGCACATATTTGAAAAGAATACTAGAAAGCTTATGGATGCAAGGGTCTCTAATACAGGAGATGTTGCTATTTGAAGGGTGTGATGAGACCTATTACTTGACATTATTAAAGAGAGCATGAGTCACTTACTCTTGAAAGGTTTTAATAGAAAAGGAAAAAAACACAATAGTTTAAAGTATAAAAGGGACATTTTCTAAAATGTAATAAATATGTGATAAGATATGCATATTTAAAAAGCAATTCAGTCCCTCAGACCAAGATTTGTATCTTCAAAGGGTGCCAGAAAAGTGACACATGGAAAATCGAAGATCATACCTGTGACGCGTATACAATGGCATACAGTAGAGGTTTACTTAGATATTTGGGTTTAAGGGGTGTAATGGCATGGATTAAAGGAAGGATATAATAAAATGCTTAAAGGAAATGGCATAATGAGATGCATAATGAGATGCATAATTGGACAAATGTAACGATATGCAAAGGAGAAGAAAGATGTAATATGATACACATTTTTGAGGAGTGTAATGAGATGCATAAATAGAAAGGTGTAATGAGATGTGCATGTTTAAGTAACGTAATGAGAAATATAGGTTATAATAACATACATGAAAGTAGTTTAGTAATGAGATATACAAGGGAAAGGCTTTAATGAAATCCACAAATGGAGAATATGTAAAGATGCTTAAAGGAAATGTAATGAGATGTATATATTTGAAAGTTTTAATGAGATGCTTTAATACAAGTGTGTAATGAAATGTATATGTTTGAAAGGTGTAATGACACACATTATCAAGGAAGAATATAAATTCTCTCCTTCTATGGAGAATAATGCTTCCTGAACATCATGAAGAGTCATCATCCTAAGGGATTTCTACATTTCCACGTTAGTATAAAGTAAGACACCATAGGTGCTTCAACTATTACCACATCAAGTGCCATCTCCTTCAGGTCCTGGTTTATTTTTAGCAATATAGTTTAAAACATAACCCCATGCTGGTGGCCACTTTCTAGGACAATTTAGGAATGGTGCTGATTATTAGACATTAACACAAGGGGAGAAAAAGAAGAAGGAAAAGAAGAAACTAACAGCTATTGAGTATTTGGTGCTGGAGCTGTGCTAGAAATCTTTACATAACTGAATATTCCAATAACCACATAAGGCAGACATTATCTCCTTTTGACAACTTAGAAAAGTGAGCTCAGAGGTTAAGCTGGTTGCTCAAAATCACACGACCTGGGTAAGTGTTGGAGCCAGAATTTGAAAAATAAGTCTGCCTGACTCTATTTCTATTTGTATTTTTATTATTTTTTTCTCTTTTATTTTTCTCTTTTTTCTGTTTGGTAATATTTTGCTGGGTAATTACTGCTAATTATGGTTGAAATCCCTAACGAGGCCTTATTAACACCTCCAGTCATAAATGTCACATGTTTACATAGCTAATAGTTTTGCCGAGAGAGTAAGGGATAACAGAGTAACCACCCTGTTACTAGAGACATTTGAAAAATTATTAACCCCATATGTTTTCCAAACAATTTTGTATCCTGTTGGGCTCCATACAATAACCAGTGGATGATGTATTAATTAGGAACCTTGAAGAAATTACCAGGTTTTAAAAAATTAGGTCAATAATTTTTAAAAGTTATTTTGGAATGTATTTTGGCTACACTGTGATTTTGCTGGTGAATGAATATGAAACAAAGCAGATAAAACTATCTTCACTACCCCTGTTAAAATCTACATGAACTTGGCTAAGTTTTGTAATGTCTCATGAGATTTAGCTTCCTTATCTATGAAACAGGAATAAATACGTGTCTTATCAAATTTTATTATAGCAAAATAAAATACACAAAATATCTAGAACATTCCATATAAGCAAAGAATAAATATTAATTTCTTCCTTCCCAACTTTTTAAATCAAGTTTGAATGAGTAATTATGTAAAAATTATCCTCTGCCTTAAAATTTCTTTACATTTAGTTGGTGGTAGTTTATGTCAATAGACTTACTAGGGAAAAAAAAAACTAGAAAATGTTATAAGACATGTTTTCTATAACGGTTTTAGGCAGTAATTTATTTTTGGATTAATTGCTTACAGAATGACAAAGACATTAATTGGAAGAGAGAATAATTTTTTGTAAAATATGAGTACCACAATTATTTCCACTTTTATTGACAGAATTCAAATTAAACTAAGGACAACGTAAATTTGTGACCCTTCACCCTCACACTAATAACTTTTCACAACCTTAGTCAATCAGCGTAATATAGTAATTATCATTTCAACCACATTCCCACTGGAGTCCATGATTATTTTAGGATAGCTACTTATTGTTCAATTATGTGTCTATGAAAACAGGTCAAACGTTGGTTACTTTTACTCATTAAAATTTTGAAGTTTTATTCTGAATATTTTCTATGCAATGGAGGATCTCATTAGCAATTAATTGTGAAAAAGTCATTCACCATACAATGAAAAGCTCACTAGCTCAGATCTAAGTACTGAATCTAAGTGTGTATTTTAGATCAACACACATGTCCTATTTAAGTATACCAAAACAATAATAGTTGTTTTACCTGGGCCAGCACACAGATGAACAAAGACTTATTTCAAAACTTTCATGGGGGCCTCTTTGTATGAATTTGTAAAACCAACAAAACTAATCCCTATTCACCTTCCAAAAGGGTGGCCAAGTAACTCAGAAAGTAGATAATGGATTTTATTTTTCATTCACCAGCATATGATTATTTGAAGGTTACTTCCATTTCTCAGGAGACAGAGGAGTTCAGTGATTAAGTGTGTAGGCTCTGAAGTTAAGCTGCTTTGGTTCATATCTTATCCATGCTATTTGCTAGATGTACAACCCTGGGCACATTTCTTAGTCACTCTAAGCCTCATTTTCCTGTTGGCTACTTCAAATGTTTGCTATGAGGATTAAGTGAGACAACACATGAACAGCCTCAGGCACATAATAAACTCAGAGCTCTGGTTATAGTATGTCCATCTCATAGGGGCAGTGTAATAAGAAATAGTCTTGGATCTTCTACAACTCTATTACTGGCATAAGTTAGGACTCACTTGAGAGTAGGTTATATTTTGATTAATTTGATTCAGAGACCTGAGCTATATATTCGGTACTGTTTGTGAAATAAGACTAAGTGTTTACCACAAAATTAATCTATTCCAATGGAAGAAAAATAGCTGAACTTTGGCTCCTAAAAGTACAATATATGTTGGTGACCACTAGGAAACCTAGAAAGCTGAGAGAAAGAAAGAAAAAAAGAAAGAGAGAAAGAAATTGAGAAAGTCAGGCAAACTAAAAGATTACAACTTTTCTTGAACCTAACAGAGAGTTGATATCTACCAACTACCCCAAAACATAAACAGAGATAAGCATCTGCAGAGACATATGGGACATGAGCACCTGTTTCACTGGAATAGAAACAGCAGAACTCCAGTCATAAGAATTGAGTTAGAAATAAATTTAGAAGTTGAAGGGGGCAACATATGGGCTAGCAAAAGCGTGTGAAGCTCCAGGGGAGCCTATTATGCACTGATTTGTGTTTTCCTTCTGATTCATTTGTAGAACCCCTACCCTCCAATGTGATGATATTTGGAAATGGGACCTTTGGGAGGTAGTCAGGGTTTGATGATGTCAGAAGAGCAGGGCTCTGGTTCAATGGAACTCATGTCCATACGACAGAGAGAAAGCCCCCTGAGCACTCGCTCTCGGCATGTGCACAGCAGACAGGCCATGGGAGGACACAGTGAGAAGGTGGCTGTTGACAGGCCAGGAAAAGAGGCCTTGCCAGAATCCAATCCTGCTGACACCTTGATTTTAGATTTCTAGCCTCTGGAACTGTGAAAAATACATTTCCCTGCTTTGTAAGCCATCCAGTTTTTGGTATTTTATGGTAGTCTAAGTGGATAAATAGAAGGCTAAAGATGAAGGGGGAGTTTGAAATCTTTTGTAACTCTTTCTCCCCAAGGTCTTTCAATGAATACTCACAAAAATAATTAGAGAGAGGGTTGAGAAAGGATCCCTTAAGGAACAGGACTGGGAGAGGGGAAGAACAGCCATTGCAGTAGGGTTCTCAGCTGGATCCTTCTGCCCTATCTGCAATATGGAACAAAAACCTTAATCTATGGGAGGAAAAGGTAAAAACATTCATCATCTTAGGACACCTATAAAAATGTATTGCAATGTGAGAAAGAAAGGCAAAATTTTTCTACTCCTGAGGGAGAGGCAGGGGCAGAAATATGTGTTGAGCTTAGACACATCATTGGGAGGAAGGCAGGGTTGCTGAAAAGGCCACATCCCTGAGTCCCAGGGGCACAGTGTTTGCCTAAAACTGAGACTAAATCAGAACAAAAGAGAACTTACTCTGCTATCTCCCCACAACCAGTCTACAAACACTGAATCATAAGTTACAGTGTAATACCTCTGGGAGAGATGCAAGAACACGGAGACAGACTCTCCATGTGGCAAGTGCAAATGTAAGACTTAAAACTGAGGTTACAACAGACATTGAGGAACACCCTCTGGCAAAGCTTCCACCCTACCATAAAGTATTGTTAGAGTTTCTTGAAACCTGTGGTACAATGATGGTAACCGTAGCAACAACAAACCTCAAACTCAACCCAATTTCAGCTTAGAATGAATACATTCCTCACACTAAAGGCCCAACATAAGGAAAGACATACCCATTATCAGAGATAAAAACTATTTATGTACTCTCAGTCTCTACTGTCTTGTACAAGTTGTCTGGCATTGACTAAGAACAACAACAAAATTACAAGGCGTAAGAACAGAAAAAGAAAAAAAATGCACACACTGGAAAGAGACAAAGTAATCAACAGACCTGACAGAAGTATCACACAAACACTGAAACTATCTAAATAAAACATGTAAAATAACAAAAATGAAGTTAAAGGTTCTAATGGAAAAAGTGGACAACATGCAAAATTAAACGAGTAATTTCGGCCAATTTTAGTAGATTCAGAAATCATCAGGATGAGTTAAATAGAAATGCTCACAATGAAAAACATGGTAACAGGATAAAGAATGCCTTAGGCCTCATCAGTAGATTCAAAACAGCCAAGTGCAAAAATCAGTGAACGTGAAGACAGGTAAACAAAAAATATTCAAACTGGAACATGAAGAGAAAAAGACAACAGAGGAAGAGGAGTAGGAGGAGGAAGGAATAGAGCTCCCAGAAGCTGTGAGACAATAACAAATAGTTTAAAATATGTTTTCTAGGAATTGCAGAAGGTAAAAAGAGAATAAGGCAGAAATATGTGAAGAACAATGGTTGATAATTTTCTAAAATGTGACAAATATTGAGCCACAGAATCAAAAAGCTCAGAGAACACAAAGAGGTATAACTTTTTAAAAGTATTATATTCATAATGCTGAAAACAAATCTTATAGACAGATGGAGGAAAAGACATACAGAGAAAAAGAGAGTAATTACAGCTGACTTCTTATAAGAAACTAGGTAAGCCAGAAGACAATGGAATGACATTATTAAAGCACTGAAAGAAAGAAACTAAACTATCAAACTGGAATTATACGCCCAGAAAAAATATATTCCAAAATTAAGGAGAAAATGAACCAATTTTTTAAATTTATTTGTTTTTATTATACTTTAAGTTCTAGGGTACATGTGCACAACGTGCAGATTTGTTACATATGTACACATGTGCCATGTCATACCATTTGACCCAGCCATCCCATTACTGGGTATATACCCAAAGGATTATAAATCATCCTGCTATAAAATGAACCAATTTTTTGAAAGACAAATCTATCAAAATTTACGCAAGGATAAATTAACCATCTGAATACTCCTATGTCTGCTGTAGGAATTGAATCAATAACTAATAACCCTCCAAAAAGGAAACACTGGGCTTAGATGGTTTACCTGGTAAATTCTACCAAACATTTAATTTAGTAACAATACTAGTTTTTCAAGATATCTTACAGAAAATAGAAACAGAGGGGGTCTCCAAATTCCGCTTCAGGTTTGATGATTCACTATGGAACTCATGGGACTCAACATGTGATCATACTCATGGCTATCGTTTATTACAGTGAAAGGATACCAACTATAAGCATCAAAGAGAAAGGCTTATGAGTAAAGTCTAAGGGAAGTCAGTTGCAAGCTCCCACAAATCCTCTCCCAATTAATTCAAAAGGAAGTGCTTAATTCAATCCATTAATGAATTATAACAACATGTGTAAAATGTTGCCAACAAGGAAAGTTCATTAGAGACTCTGTACCCAAATATTTTATTGGGGGCTGACAATATTTAATAGTAAGAAATTGGATACCTTTCCCCTAAGGCAAGAAACAGAGAAGTGTATACATACAACAAAGGAACAAACAAAACTCCCTTTATTTGTAGATGATATAATTTTGTAGGTAGAAAATCCCAAAGAATTAGATAAAAGTTCCTGAATTTAACGAGAGTATAGCAAAGTCACAAGGTGTAAGGTTATTATATAAACGTCAGTTGCTTTTCTGTAGCCCAGCAGTGAAAAAATGAAATTTAAAATTAAAATTTTAAAAACTACCAATTAAAATAGCACCCCAAAATTAAATATTTAGGTATAAACATAACAAATTATGTATAGAATCTGTGTGCAGAAAAATACCAAACACTGATGAAAGAAATTGAAGAAGACTCAAATGCAGTCATGTATAGCTTAACACTGGCGATATATTCTGAAAAATATGTTGTTAGGCAATTTCATCATTGTGCAAATATCATAGAGTACACTTACACAAACCTATAAGGCATAGCCTACTACACACCTAGGCTATGTGGTATAGCCTCTTGTTACTAAGCCACAACCTGTACAGCGTGTTGTTGTACAGAATAACAAAGGCAGTTGTAACACAGCAGTAAGTGTGTATCGAATATCTTAAACATAGAAAATGTACAGAAAAAATATGCTAGTATAATAATATGAGACTACTGTTGTTATGCAGTCTGTCATTGAAATGTCGTCATGTGGTGCCTGACGATTGGTGGAAAGATATTCCATGTTCATGAATTGAAGATTCTATATTGTTGTCGGTTCTTTCTAACTCGATCTATAGATTCAAAATAGTTCCAATGAAAAATTCCAGAAAGCTGATGTAAACATCAACAAACTGACTCTAAAGTATATATGGAAAGACAAAAGACAAAACAAATAAACAAAACAGTACCGAGAAAGAAAATAGTTGGAGCAATCACACTACTCAGTTTCAGGACTCACTGTAATATTACAGTAACCAAGACAGAATGGTATTGAAAAAATAATAGATACATAGACAAATGAAAAAGAATAGGAGAAGCCAGAAATACACCCACACATCTAGAGTCAACTAAACTTTGTCAAAGGTGCAAATTTATGTTAATAGAGAAAGGCTGGATTTTTAATAAATGGTGCTGAAACAATGAACCTAGTCCATAAACCATTCACAAAAATTAACCGAAAATAGATCACAGATTCAAATGCAAATGCAAAACTTATAAGACTTCTGGCCGGGTGCGGTGGCTCACGCCTGTAATCCCAGAACTTTGGGAGGCCAAAATGGGTGGATCACCTGAGATTGGGAGTTGGAGACCAGCCTGGCCAACATGGAGAAACCCCATCTCTATTAAAAAATACAAAAATCAGCTGGGCATGGTGGCACATGCCTGTAATCCCAGCTGCTAGGGAGGCTGAGGCAGGAGAATCGCTTGAACCCCAGAGGCAGAGGTTGTAAGCCAAGATCGCACCACTGCCCTCTGGCCTGGGCGACAAGAGCAAAACTCTATCTCAAAAACAAAACAAAACAAACTTATAAGACTTCTAGAAGAAAACAGAGAAGAAAATTGTGTGATGCTGGATTTGGTTGTAAGTTTCTAGATATAGCACCAAAAGCACAATCCATTTAAAAATGTTTTTTAAAATATTTTTATAGATGTACAGGGTATAAGAGAAGTTTTGTTACATGAATATATTGCAGAGCGATGAAGCCTGGGCTTTTAGTGTACCCAACTCCTGAACGGTGTACATTGTGCTCGTGAAGTAATTTCTCATTCCTCATCCCCCTCACCCTTCCAAGTCTCCAGTGTCTTATTATTCCACTTCCTAAGTCCATTGGTATACAATTTAGTGCTCACTGACATGTGAAAACATGGGGAATTTCACTTTCTGTTGCTGAGTTATTTCACTTAAGTTAATGGCCTCTAGTTCCATTCACATTGCTGCAAAAGCCACAATTTCATTTATTTTTACGGCTGAGTAGTATTCCATGGTGTATGTGTGTGTATGTGCATGCATCTATATCTACATATATACCACATTCCAAAATATACAAAGAATTTTTCATTTTTGAGACAGAGTCTGGCTCTGTCACCAAAGATGGAGTGTACTGGCATGATCTTAGCTCACTGCAGCCTCAAACTCCTGGCCTCAGCGATCTTCCCACCTCAGCTACTCAAGTAGCTAGGACTACAGGCATGTGACACCACACTCAGCTAATTAAAAAAAAAAATGTAAACTTAAAAAGTAAAAAGCCAAATTAACCCAAATTTTTAAAAATGGGCAAAAGATCTGTATGGTTAACTCATCAAAGAAGATACTCTAAAGCCAAATAAATATGTGACAATATGCTTAAAATTGTCATAATTTGAAATTACACACAAAAACGATACCACCATACATATACTAGAATTGCTAAAATCCAGAAATCTGAAATACCAATTGCTGTTGAGGATAAAAAGGAACAGGAACTCACATCCATTGTTGGTGGGATTGCAAATTGACCGTTACCACCACTGTGAAAAGCAGTTTTGTGGTTTCTGACAAAGCTAAACATTATCTCACCATACAATCTAGCAATTATGTTTCTATATATTTACCTATCTTAAAATGTAGGTCTGCAAACACAAACAAAAAACTGCACACAAATATTCATATAATTGCCAAAAACTGGGCATATGTGTCATACTTGTGCTATGAAATCTTATTCAGAGATGAAAAAGAATGATTTTTTCAAGCCAAGCAAAGACATTTATTAATCTTACATATTGTTAAGTAAAATAAATCAGTCTGAAAAGGCTACAATAATTTAAAAAAATCACTGAGGTTATTGGGCAATCTCAGGATGAAATACAAATTATGAAAAAATCTAACTTAATTACAAATGCATAAAATAATGTAACTAAAGGGACTGGAGGAAGACAGTGGTGATCTAAGTAACTTTGGAAATGAGTGCTGTCTGTAAAGTTAAAGGCATGAGGAATTGCACATAAGCACTGTACACAAGTTGATCAAGTTGTTTCCTCAAGAGCATATGGGCTAATAATTCTGAAAACACTATACATGTATAGTAGAATTGACAAATCAAGTAAAAGGATGGTGGCTGATGAGAGCCAGGAGTCTCTTTTGTAGTGTTACATAAGCAAAAGGAGGAAGTCTATATAATCTACAGGGTAGCGAATTAGAGTTGGAGATATTGGTATAAATTCATATTTATCTTTATATGCATATGATTAAACATAAAAAGATTTATAGATATGTGTATATATGCAGGTTGATAATTCACATATACTCTCTTAATCTATCAGCTCAAAGGGCCCCAAGCAATGATACCTCATTAGCAACAAGCACACCTGACACACAGGTTTTTGTTTCTAATAAAATTATTCAGTAAAAGGAATCAACACTCTTTGTAGAAATTGGTGTTCCTAGGATTGAGTTAAGACATATACACAATAGGCCAGGATTATCTTTTAGTACTGAAAATAAGGAAGTGCTTAAAATCTACAATGATGGGAATCTATCAAAAGGACACAGGAGATAACTGGAAGAGCTTCCAATGGCAATACTGGAACAATCTAAGTTGAAAACATAGTAATATTAGGCTATATACTAAATATAAAATAAATGTCCAGCATCTATAATGATATAAATAAATGATAGAATAAATAAATAGGTAAATTAATAAAGGAGAATAGACAAATATCTCATGCAGATTTCCAAATAATATATGTAAATACATCCCCTTAAGAAGGACGGGTATAATTCTTCACTCCTGAAGTGTTGCATATAAAGACTTCCTTCCAAAGAATACCAAAAAGGAGCAAAAAAGAGTAACTTTAAAACGGAAAAACATGACAAACACTCCCTAATTTTAGTGATCAAGGTTACTATTGAGAGTAATAATTTGGTTTATATTATGGCTTTTGATATGAGGTGAGGCAGTTTGATATGAGAAATGCTGATTTACCTCTGTGACCGTGCTCCCCAAAACCGGTAACCTTAATTTAGTCATGAGAAAAACATAAGACAGATCGTAACTGACATTCTACAAAATGAATTCAAAACTGTCTTCACACCTGTTTTATCTCCAAAATGTCTGCAAAATTGTAAAGCTTTTCAAAAACAAAGTAAATCTAAGAAATGGTGACAGATAAGAGATGCCTAAGGTGATATGACAGTTAAATGTAATGTGGTATCCTAGATGGGATCCTGAATTGGAAAATAACATCAGGTAAAAACTGAATCTATCATGTTCTTCACGTGAGTATATAATCTACTTTATTCAATAAGGTACAAATATTGCCTCATTAATTGTCAAAAATGTACCATATTAATAGAAGACATAAAAATAGGAGTAACTGGGTTTGGGGTTTATAGGAATTCTCTGTTATCACAATTTTTATGTAAATTTAAAACTATTCTAAAATTAAAAGTTTAAAACAAAGTTAGCTACACATAAAACACTAAAAATCATATATGGCAAAAATTCTAGCAAATTAATGTGTTAAGACCAAATGTAAACATAAAGTATAACATTCACAGCACAAAAAATGAGTGGGAGGAATTAGAAGTATATGTTTTAAGTTCTTCCACTGAACATGAAGTAGTATAATTTCATTTGAAGATAGGTTTGGATTTAAGAAGATTCTTGTTTTGAACACTAGGACAACCAGACATACATACACACAAAAGTTAAAATGAGGAATAAATAGTAAGCGAGTAATGGAGTAAAATGAAATGATAGAAAAAATAAAAAAGCTCAAGTTACCCTCAAGGAAGGCAGAAGAAAAAAAAAAAGAAGAAATGAACATAGGCACAAAACTCCTCAACCAAGTATTAACAAATCAAATTTAGTAACATATAAAATATACATACATATATATGTTATAAAATAATAATACAGTTTCAGTAAATGGAGTTTCACCTAATGCAAGGCTGGCTTAACATGTGAAAAGGAATTAATGCCATTCAACATGTTTTTACAGAAAATAAGAAAACACATGATTACCTCAAAAGATGCAGAAAAAGCATTTGGAAAAAATCAATATCCATTCCTAATATAAACTCTCAGCAACTTTAAATAGAAAGCAAATTCATTAACCCTGTAATGGATACATAAGGGAAAAAACAAACAAAAATAAAAGCAAAACAGAGCTAATATGATACTTCAAGATGAAATACTGAATGGTTTCCCCTAAGTTCAGGAAGAAGATAAGGGAGTCTTCCTTCAGCGCCCCTGTTAACATGTACTAAAAGTCCTAGGCAGTTCAATTAAAGCAAAAAATAAAAACAAAATATATACAGATTAGAAAGCAAGAATCAAAATCATCTGTATTTACAGATCGTGATAATGTCTACATAGAAAATTTCAGCCAGGCATGGTGGCTCATGCCTGTAATCCCAGCACTTTGGGAGGCTGAGACAGGCAGATCACCTCAGGTTAGGAGTTCGAGACCAGCCTGACCAACATGGAGAAACCCTGTCTCGACTAAAAATACAAAATTAGCCAGGCGTGGTAGTGCATGCCTGTAATTACAGCTACTCGGGAGGCTGAGGCAGGAGAATCACTTGAACATGGGAGGTGGAGGTTGCTGTGAGCCAAGATTGTGCCATTGCATTCCAGCCTGAGCAACAAGAGCAAAACTCCGTCTCAATAAAAAAGAAAAGAAAAGAAATTTCAACGAATTTCCAAAAATAATTTACAACTAATAATTGAGTTTTAGTGAGGGTATGGAATACAAAGTTAATATAGAAAAATCAATTATAGGCCAGGCATGGTGGCTCACACCTATAATCCAGAGGCCAAGACAGGAGGATCACTTGAGGTCAGAAGTTTGAGATCAGCCTGGCTAACATGGTGAAACCCTGTCTCTACAAAACACATAAAAAAAAGTTAGCTGGGCATGGTGGGGGAGGCATGTAACTTGGGAGGCTGAGGCAGGAGAATCGCTTGAACCCAGGAGGCAGAGGTTGCAGTGAGCCAAGAACACGCCACTGCACTCCATCCTGGGTGACAGACGAGACTCCATCTCAAAAAAAAAAAAAAAAAAAAGAAAAGGAAAAATCAATTATATTACATAAACTAGCAATAATGAATTAAAACTTTAAAAATATCATTTACAAGAGCTCCAAAAAACAATTAAATACTGAGGTATAATCTAAAATATGTACAGCATTTGTGTACTAATACAAAGTGCCAATGAAACAATAGAAAATCTAAATAAATAGAGCGATGTACTATATTCACATACTGGGAGATTCACCATTGTTAAGATGTCACTTCTCCACAAATAGGTGTAGGGATTTAATTCAATCTCTATAAAAGTCCCGCAAATATTCCACAGATATGAACAAGCTGATTCTATCATATGTTTAGAAAAACAAACTAGAAAAGTCAAAACAAAACTGAGAAAGTAGAAAAAAATGTTTGAAGAGAAATTAATGTTTTATTTTTTCAAATTACCTCCCCCAAGATATTTATCGATTACAAAGGGAAAGACAGTTGACTTTAGTGAGGAAAACCTAGTGGACATTGCTTTAACCAAGTTATCAAGACAATTTTACCTGTGATATGACATGTACTTAATGATCTGATTCTCTGAGACGAGCATATAACTTTTGTTTAATTCGTGAAAAATATATAACCTCAATCTAATCATGAGTAAGCATAAAACTAACCTAAACTGAGGGACATTCTGGAAAACAAGCAATATCCTTAAAAACTTTCAAGATCATGAAGGACAAGAAAAGACTAAGAAATTGTCACACATTAGAGGAGACTATGGAGACATGACAACCAAATCAATGTGACCTCTTGTTTGGATTTTGGAACAGAAAAAGAACATTGATTAACAACAACAACCACAAAAACTTGTGAAACCTGAATAAAGTCTGAAGTTTAGTTAATAATGATTATCAGTATTACCTTCTTAGTTTTGACAAAGGCTTCATAGTAATGTAAAATGTAGACATTAGGGTCCTGTGTATATCAGAAACAAACTTTTCTGAAAGTCTAAAATTATTTCAAAATATTAAGTTAAAAAATAAATTTAAAGTAAACGTTATCAACTACACACGTTATAATCACTTGGATAAAGAACAGCACAAAGCAGAAAACACATTGTTTTTCCATTTATATCAAATTATTATACTGATAAAAAATATTTTGAGAAAACACGAATGCATCAAATGTGTAATATTTGAGTGAAATCTAAGATATTTTTAAGCGTTTTTCTAGAGCCTCTTCTTCACCACTAATTGGCAGGACATTGAATAGACATAGGAGTGGTAAAAATGTTCCAGGGATTTTATTGTAAAGAGAAAATGGCAATTCCCACCAATTAAAAATAGAAAAAGGGAGAGATTCCAAGATGGCCGAATAGGAACAGCTCCAGTCTGCAGCTCCCAGGTGAGCAACGCAGAAGACGGGTGATTTCCGCATTTCCAACTGAGGTACTGGGTTCATCTCACTGGAGCTTGTCGGACAGTGGGTGCAGCCCATGGATCAGGGTGGGGCACTGCCTCACCCGGGAAGCACAAGGGGTCGGGGAATTCCCTTTCCTAGCAAAGGGAAGCCATGACAGACGGTACCCGGAAAACTGAGACAATCCCACCGTAATACTGCACTCTTCCAATGGCCTTAGCAAAAGGCACACCAAGAAATTATATCCCGTGCCTGGCTCGGAGGGTCCCACGCCCACAGAGCCTCGCTCACTGCTAGCACAGCAGTCTGAGATCGAACTGCAAGGTGACAGCGAGGCTGGGGGAGAGGCTTCTGCCACTGCTGAGGCTTGACTAGGTAAACAAAGCAGCTGGGAAGCTTGAAATGGGTGGAGCCAACTGCAGCTCAAGGAGGCCTGCCTGCCTCTGTAGACTCCACCTCTGGGTGCAAGGCCTAGCAGAAGAAAAGGGAGCAGAAACTTCTGCAGACTTAAACGTCCCTGTCTCACAGCTTTGAAGAGAGTAGTGCTTCTCCCAGCATGGAGTTTGAGATCTGAGAACGGTCAGACTGCCTCCTCAAGTTGGTCCCTGACTCCTGAGTAGCCTAACTGGGAGACACCTCCCAGTAGTGGCCAAGTGATACCTCATACAGCCGAGTGCCCCTCTGAGATGAAGCTTCCAAAAGAAGGATCAGACAGCAACATTTGCCTTTCTGCAATGTTTGCTGTTCTACATCCTCCTCTGGTGATACCCACACAAACAGTCTGGAGTAGACCTCTAGCAAACTCCAACAGACCTGAAGCTGAGGGTCCTGACTGTTATAAGGAAAACTAACAAACAGAAAGGACATCCACACCAAAATCCCATCTGTACGTCACCATCAAAGACCAAAGGTAGATAAAACCACAAAGATGGGGAGAAACCAGAGCAGAACAGCTGAAAAATTCTAAAAATCAGAATGCCTCTTCTCCTCCAAAGGAATGTAGCTCCTACCAACAATGGAACAAAGCTGGATGGAGAATCACTTTGACGAGCTCAGAGAAGGCTTCAGACGACTAGTGATAACAAACTTGACAATGTTCGAACCCATCGCAAAGAAGCTAAAAACTTTGAGAAAAGATTAGAGGAATGGCTAACTAGAAAAACCAGTGTAGAGAAGTCCTTAAATGACCTGATGGAGCAGAAAACCATGATGTGATGAATCTATGAGAACTATGTGATGAATGCACAAGCTTCAGTAGCCGATTTGATCAACCGGAAGAAAGGGTATCAGCGATGGAAGATCAAATGAATGAAACGAAGCGAGAAGAGAAGTTCACAGAAAAAAGAGTAAAAAGAAATGAACAAAGCCTCCAAGAAATATGGGACTATGTGAAAAGACCAAATCTACATCTGATTGGTGTACCTGAAAGTGATGGGGAGAATGCAACCAAGTTGGGAAACACTCTGCAGGATATTATCCAGGAGAACTTCCCCAACCTAGCAAGGAAGGCCAACATTCAAATTCAGGAAATACAGAGAATGCCACAAAGATACTCCTCGAGAAGAGCAACTCCAAGACCCATAATTGTCAGATTCACCAAAGTTGAAATGAAGGAAAAAATGTTAAGGGCAGCCAGAGAGAAAGGTTGGGTTACCCACAAAGGGAAGCCCATCAGACTAACAGCTGATCTCTCGGCAGAAACTCTACAAGCCAGAAGAGAGTGGAGGCCAATATTCAACATTATTCAGGAAAAGAATATTCAACCCAGAATTTCATATCCAGCCAAATAAAGCTTCATAAGTGAAGGAGAAATAAAATCCTTTACAGATAAGCAAAGGCTAAGAGATTTTGTCACCACCAGGCCTGCCCTAAAAGAGCTCCTGAAGGAAGTACTAAACATGGAAAGGAACAACCAGTACAAGCTACTGCAAAAACATGCCAAATTATAAAGACTATCAATGCTAGGAAGAAACTGCATCAATTAACGAGCAAAATAACCAGCTAACATCATAATGAAAGGATCAAATTCACACATAACATATTAACCTCAAATGTAAATGGGCTAAATGCTCCAATTAAAAGACACAGACTGGCAAATTGGATGAAGAATCAAGACCCACCAGTGTGCTGTATTCAGGAGACCCATCTCACATGCAGAGACACACATAGGCTCAAAATAAAGGGATGAAGGAAGATCTACAAAGCAAATGGAAAACAAAAGCAGGGGTTGCAATCCTAGTCTCTGATAAAACAGACTTTAAACCAACAAAGATCAAAAGAGACAAAGAAGGCCATTACATAATGGTAAAGGGATCAATTCAACAAGAAGAGCTAACTATCCTAAATATATATGCACCCAATACAGGAGCACCCAGATTCATAAAGCAAGTCCTTAGAGACCTACAAAGAGACTTAGACTCCCAGACAATAATAATGGGAGACTTTAACACCCCACTGTCAACATTAGACAGATCAGTGAGACAGGAAGTTAACAAGGATATCCAGGAATCGAACTCAGCTCTGCACCAAGCAGACCTAATAGACATCTACAGAACTCTCCACTCCAAATCAACAGAATATACATTCTTCTCAGCACATCACACTTATTCCAAAATTCACCACATAGTTGGAAGTAAAGCTCTCCTCAGCAAATGTAAAAGAACAGAAATCACAACAAACTGTCTCTCAGACCACAGTGCAATCAAACTAGAACTCAGAATTAAGAAACTCACTGAAAACTGCTCAACTACATGGAAACTGAACAACCTGCTCCTGAATGACTACTGGGTACATAATGAAATGAAGGCAGAAATAAAGACGTTCTTTGAAACCAACGAGAACAAAGACACAACATACCAGAACCTCTGGGACACATTTAAAGCAATGTGTAAAGGGAAATTTATAGCACTAAATGCCCACAAGAGAAAGCAGGAAAGATCTAAAATTGACACCCTAACATCACAATTAAAAGAACTAGAGAAGCAAGAGCAAACACATTCAAAAGCTAGCAGAAGGCAAGAAATAACTAAGATCAGAGCAGAACTGAAGGAGATAGAGACACAAAAAACCCTTCAAAAAGTCAATGAATCCAGGAGCTGGTTTTTTGAAAAGATCAACAAAATTGATAGACCACTAGCAAGACTAATAAAGAAGAAAAGAGAGAAGAATCAAATAGACGCAATAAAAAACCTTAAAGGGGATGTCACTAATGATCCCACAGAAATACAAACTACCATCAGAGAATACTACAAACACCTCTACACAAATAAACTAGAAAATCTAGAAGAAATGGATAAATTCCTGGACACATACACCCTCCCAAGACTAAACCGGGAAGAAGTTGAATCTCTGAATAGACCAATAACAGGTTCTGAAATTGAGGCAATAATCAACAGCCTACCAACAAAAAAAAGTCCAGGACCAGATGGATTCACAGCTGAATTCTACCAGAAGTATAAAGAGGAGCTGGTGCCATTCCTTCTGAAACTATTCCAATCAATACAAAAAGAGGGAATCCTCCCTAACTCATTTTATGAGGCCAGCATCATCCTGATACCAAAGCCTGGCAAAGATACAACCAAAAAAGAGAATTTTAGACCAATATCCTTGATGAACATCGATGCAAAAATCCTCAATAAAATACTGGCAAACAGAATCCAGCAGCACATCAAAAAGCTTGTCCACCACAATCAAGTTGGCTTTACCCCTGGGATGCAAGGCTGGTTCAATATATGCAAATCAATAAATGTAATCCAGCATATAAACAAAACCAAAGACAAAAGCCACATGATTATCCAAATAGATGTAGAAAAGGCCTTTGACAATATTCAACAGTCCTTCATGCTAAAAACTCTCAATAAACTAGGTATTGATGGACTTATCTCAAAATAGTAAGAGCTATTTATGACAAACCCACAGCCAATATCATACTGAATGGGAAAAAACTGGAAAGCACTCCCTTTGAAAATTGGCACAAGACAGGGATGCCCGCTCTCACCACTCCTGTTCAACATAGTGTTGGAAGTTCTGGTCAGGGCAACAAGGCAGGAGAAAGAAATAAAGGGTATTCAATTAGGAAAAGAGGAAGTAAAATTGTCCCTGTTTGCAGATGACATCACTGTATATTTAGAAAACCCCATTGTCTCAGCCCAAAATCTCCTTAAGCTGATAAGCAACTTCAGCAAAGTCTCAGGATACAAAATCAGTGTGCAAAAATCACAAGCATTTTTATACACCAATAACAGACAAACAGAGAGCCAAATCATGAGTGAGCTCCCATTCACAATTGCCTCAAAGAGAATAAAATACCAAAGAATCCAACTTACAAGGGATGTGAAGGACCTCTTCAAGGAGAACTATAAACCACTGCTCAATGAAATAAAAGAGGACACAAACAAATGAAAGAACATTCCATGCTCATGGATAGGAAGAATCAATATTGTGAAAATGGCCATACTGCCCAAGGTAATTTATGGATTCAATGTCATCCCCAACAAGCTACCAATGACTTTCTTCACAGAATTGGAAAAAACTACTTTAAAGTTCATATGGAACTAAAAAAGAGCCCGCATCACCAAGACAATCCTAAGCTGAAAGAACAAAGATGGAGGCATCATGCTACCTGACTTCAAACTATACTACAAGGCTACAGGAACCAAAACAGCATGGTACTGGTACCAAAACAGAGACATAGACCAATGGAACAGAACAGTGCCCTCAAAAATAACACCACACATCTACAACCATGTGATCTTTGACAAACCTGAGAAAAACAAGCAATGGGGAAAGGATTCCCTATTTAATAAATGTGCTGAGAAAACTGGCTAGCCATATGTAGAAAGCTGAAACTGGATCCCTTCCTTACACCTTATACAAAAATTAATTCAAGATGGATTAAAGACTTAAATGTTAGACCTAAAACCATAAAAATGCTAGAAGAAAACCTAGGCAATACCATTCAGGACATAGGCATGGGCAAGGATTTCATGAGTAAAACACCAAAAGCAATGGCAACAAGAGCCAAAATTGACAAATGGAATCTAATTAAACTCAAGAGCTTCTGCACGGCAAAAGAAACTACCATCAGAGTGAACAGGCAACCCATAGAATGGGAGAAAATTTTTACAATCTACTCATCTGACAAAGGGCTAATATCCAGAATCTACAAAGAACTTAAACAAATTTACAAGAAAAAATCAAACAACCCCATCAAAAAGTGGGCAAAGGATATGAACAGACACTTCTCAAAAGAAGACATTTATGCAGCCAAAAGACACATGAAAAAATGCTCATCATTACTGGCCATCAGAGAAATGCAAATCAAAACCACAATGAGAGACCATCTCACACCAGTTAGAAGGGCAATCATTAAAAAGTCAGGAAACAACAGGTGCTGGAGAGGATGTGGAGAAATAGGAACACTTTTACACTGTTGATGGGACTGTAAACTAGCTCAACCATTGCAGAAGACAGTGTGGTGATTCCTCAAGGATCTAGAACTAGAAATACCATTTGATCCAGCCATCCCATTACTGGGCATGTACCCAAAGGACTATAAATCATGCTGCTATAAAGACACATGCACAAGTATGCTTATTGTGGCAATATTCACAATAGCAAAGACTTGGAACCAACCCAAATGTCCATCAATGATAGACTGGATTAAGAAAATGTGGCACATATACACTATGGAATATTATGCAGCCATAAAAAGGATGAGTTCATGTCCTTTGTAGGGACATGGATGAAGCTGGAAACCATCATTCTGAGCAAACTATCGCAAGGACAAAAAACCAAACACCACATGTTCTCACTCATAGGTGGGAATTGAACAATGAGAACACTTGGACGCAGGGTGGGGAACATCACACACTGGGGCCTGTTGTGGGGTTGGGGGAGGGGGGAGGGATAGCATTAGGAGATATACCTTATGTAAATGATGAGTTAATGGGTGCAGCACACCAACATGCACATGTATACATATGTAACAAACCTGCACATTGTGCACATGTACCCTAGAACTTAAAGTATAATAAAAAAATGGAAAAAGGAAGACGCTCATGAAAAGGACAACTTTAAGATGCAGGAAATATAATATCACCTGAACAATATAGAAATGGAGATATAAAAATTTGCATTGATAATTTGTTCATTTCATCCAATTGTTGGAAGTGTATTTTCCCTTGTCTAACTTTGCTCCACCTTTGATTAGTTATGGATCTTTTGAGGTTGTCACTTTGCTTCTTTGTATCTCCCCAGTTTGAAAAAACTGACAGAATTGTGGGAATTCAACATGACAAATTTCTGTAAGTACTTAACACAATTTTAGACGCAAATTAATCATCCCCTAATCAGGTCCACCTTTCCAAATGTAAGTGAAAGAAATTCAACTCAAACAAAAGCAAGCAAAAAAAAAAAAAAAAAAAGAATTGATTTAATTAGATTAAAAGCTCACAGAGTAGAATTAACTTTAAACTCTGCTGAATGGAGATCTCAAACTGTGATTAGACTGCTTCTTCATCTCCAGCTCTCTTTCTCTGTCTCCAAGCTCTGCTTGCCTCTGTGTTGGCTTCAGTAAGGGGACTTTCTCCACATGGTGGGAACATTGGTCTCTAGCAGCTTGTGATTGTTTTGCCTTTACAGCTTGAAATTTCCAAAGTATAAAAAACACATTTTTTAAGCTTCTCTAAAGACAGGGGAAATTCCAGTCAGCTTGGGACATGTGTCCATCCCTGAAACAATCTCAGCAGGCAGGGAGTTGGAGTAGTATAATTGATGCTATGCGAGTCACATGACTTCTTCTGGGTTAGGACCTGCAATTTCCTCTAGCCAAACCATATGGACAAAGCAAGATTCATAGAGTTGTGGCATCTTTAAGGAAAGAAAGTTTGACAAAACCCCAAATATGTTCATTAAAGTTATTTATATTTTTCTTATTATGGCTTTGATGATCATTTTTGTTTCCTCTAAGAATTCACACCCTTGAGTTTAAGGTTGATTTTTATGAGTTTTATGTTAGTACAAACTTCTTTCACTTGGTTCTCTTATCTCTCTCCTACTTAAATATTATAAAATGTGGATGAAGCTGGAAACCATCATTCTCAGCAAACTATCGCAAGGACAAAAAACCAAACACCGCATGTTCTCACTCATAGGTGGGAATTGAACAATGAGAACACTTGAGCACAGGGCGGGGAACATCACACCCTAGGGCCTGTCGTGGTGTGGTGGGAGGAGGGAGCGATAGCATTAGGAGATATACCTAATGTAAATGATGAGTTAATGGGTGCAGCACACCAACATGGCACATGTATACATATGTAACAAACCTGCACGTTGTACACATGTACCCTAGAACTTAAAGTATAATAAAAAAAAACGAGAGGCAAACACAGATAAAATACCAACAGAGAATGTGCACTGTAATTTAAACAGTCAAAATAATTTATAGTATTTTTTAAACATTTAAAACTTTCCCATATACAACAGGCAACATAACTTAGGGGGACTATAAACTCTCAAGAACTTGAAATTCAAATCTTTAAAAAACTGATGTGTAAGTTCCTTCTTGCACTACTAGAGCAGAAATATATGTGCATTGTTTTTCAAATTTCATTTTCCATGTGAGTAGTTTTCTTTTCTGAGTATGGTAATTAGTTGTATATTTTTCTCCTTAGAATATGAAATGTAAAACAAGTAAACAACCCACCCACATCTTTTGTTTTATGTCAAAGAATATTGTGCTAAAGAACGAGGTGGAGTTCAAATAAATATTATTAGTGCTTATTCAGTCTAATCTACCTACTTTTATATTCTGGCTTCCTCTGTTTCTCTTGCTATATAAAATCATGTTTCTATAAATTTAAATGTAGTTAATTTTATGCAATTACTTTTGCAAATAATCACCATAGTTTGGCGTGTTACCTAAAATGGAAAGAATAGAAAATTAAATTTAGTGTCTATACACTCATATCAGTTTATTTTTATTGATTGTCTATTACAGGGAAGATGTAAATTATGATAGTTTAGTGCAATTAAATTAAGCTGATCCTTACCAGAAAAAAAAAAAAAGTAAAACAAAATTCTACAAATAACTTGTGATTGGAATTTGGAATATAAAATTCCTTAATCTAAAAAAAATTATAAAGTATATATTCCAAAATTAGAAATGAGTGTTTCTGTTTGCAGTATTTTCATTTTAATTAAAGGTACATTTCTTTAATATTTTAAAAATTCATATCCTACATGCCATAGCTTTCTTCTCAGTCTTCCTGTCTTTTTCCTCCAATTCCCTAAAAGATTTGTTTTAAAGATCCAGACATTGTTTCAGGGGTATTGAGTCATTACTATATCCAGGGCCAGTTCCTGTAGGGATTCTCACAGTAATAGCTAACATCCGTTGAATTCTACTTTCAAGGTATTCCTCAAGTTTTATACATGTGAAACCACTGTGACAATTGTAATGTCCTCATTCAGTTCATCTGGGGTGCTGTATTAGTCCATTTTCATACTGCTAATAAAGATATACCTGACAGTGGACAATTTACAAAAGAAAGGTTTAATGGACTTACAGTTCCATGTGGCTGGGGAGGCCTCACAATCATGGCAGAAGGTGAAAGACATGTCTCATAAGACAGCAGACTGAGACAGCAGAAGGAGAACCAAGCAAAAGTTTTTCCCTTATAAAACTATCAGATGTCATGAGACTTATTCACTACCATGAGAACAGTATGGGGGAAACTGTCTCCATGATTCAATTATCTCCCATCGGGCCCCTCCCACAACACGTGGGAATTATAGTACAATTCAAGGTGAGATTTGGGTGGGGACACTGCCAACCCTTATCAGGTACTAAGAACATAACTACCTTTCACTTTCCAATATGATATGCTACATATCAAAGGCAGGATTTGCAAAAGAAGTTTCCAATAACCTGTTGTGTGATCGTTAGGTGATTCCCACCCCCAGACTACACAGAACGTTGGAGCTATGCAGAGGAGTTGAAATTCATGAGTGCAATGTCTTTGGAGAGAACTGATGGTGAATATGAGTCCTGATTCTCTTACCTATGGAGGAGTTGAAGTATAGTGAGGGTTAGCATTGGGAAGATCACTCCTTAGAAAATTATCTGATTCATGGGCTCAATGCAACTGAGTAGGGTTGAGGAGAAGAAAATAATCGAAGAAGATTATGTGCTTCCCCTACAGTTTGAGGAAAATGATGGATTAGAGTCAGATCAGGTTTGAGGTGCATGGACCAGACGTGGAACTCTTAAAATAATGTGAGCCTGTAGTTGTTCAAGATTGTGAGCTCAGGGGATGCCTTGAAGATAGAGATGACCTCAGAAAAAAGAACTGTGAACAAGGGCGGGTCCAGATAATCTGGGACTTATAAAATGGAATTTGTTGTGGGGAGAGGCATTATGAAAAGACAGTACAAAAATATTTTAGTTTTAAAAAATTAAGAAAAACATCATCATGTAGATATATTATTATGGCTCCTCACAGGGCTTTGGAAAGGGCTTGTGCACTTCCTTGGGAGTCCCTAAGCTTAAATTTCACTAGCTTTAGAAAACATCCATTGGATCTATACAATCAGATGAGTAGATTGAGGGAGAAATCATAGTCAGCTAACAGAGATTTAGAAACTTATCCCACAGTATCTCCAAAAAACCCACAAAATAACCTAGGAGAAAGATGGGGAATAAATTTGTTTTTTTAAATGTACCTAAAGAGCTCCACTGTTAATCCTAAAATGTAAGTCCTATCAGTATTCTACTATATAGAAAGAGAACCCAGGAAAATAAAGTAGCTTAAGTTTACAAAGTCATAAGGAGTAAATGAGGATTTGTATACATGACTGGATGACCTCGCAATAAGCACTTGGAATACTCTTAATCAGCTTGCTACACAGTCTCAGCAGAGTTCAACCAGCCTTTCCTCATGCTCAGAGGTCTAGACCGATACAGAGACCCTCGGAGTTATCAATCCTCCCCTTAAAGTTTGACTGTGTTGAACCTGCTCCTTGGCTCTTAACCTTGACCTGTGAACCATATAAGTCTCAACCTTACCTGTGTTTTTGTTCCTGCCCCTCAACTCCATACCACCCTTCACACATTGCGCTTCTTTCCAAAGAACTCTGACCAGGTTCTTTACCTGAAACACTCCAGAGCAAGCTCATTGTTTTTAAAACTTGCAAACTGTATTTTAAATATTAAAAAATTAAATCAATAGCAATTCATTCATAAAATTTTGAACTTCTATGTGCGAAGCACTGTGCTAAAGCTTTGAAAAGGGGAAGACAGAATGTGAGTTAAGGGCATAGTGTGCCTCAGTAGGTGGCGGGGTGGGGGACAGCATTGATCAGAGGAGGAGAAGGACTTTGTGGGTTGTGTGAATGTTGGTTACATTGAACCTGAAGAGACTGGGGCCTAAATAATATGAGTGTAAGGCTCCAGCATTTCTTTCTCCCTTACTTTCTTTCTTTTCACTTTCCTGACTTTCAATTGTCATGACATTTGATGTCCTTAAAGGTTGTGATTGAAGGGAGTATTTGGATATTGACATGATTTGAATGTAATGCATTGACTTTCAAATCATGATTTCCACCTAATGATGGTCTATGGAGCAATTTCTAATCAAAACACTCAATCACAGCTTAACACATTCCCAGAATATTAGTCATAAGCATGACTTTCAAAAAAGTGTGTCTGCTTGATGTAGGGAGACATTAGCAAACTTTGGTGGTGGTGGTGGTGTTGATTTTTCCTTAACCTGCTTGACACTGTCATCCTCTAAACAAAATAAACTCCTACCAGCTAGACAGGAAGTGGAGTTGGAATAGAATATACAAGGCTTAAACATTGATCAGAATTTCTTCATTCATCAGGACATCCAGGGTTAGCTGGAGTGTGGACTAAAACTCCCAGACAGGTATGAGAACTTAAGAGTCAGATGAATTGTGCCTCACTTTTTGCCTGGCCCACAATCAACAGAGCTCTCCTCGAACTCAAGATATGACAGAAAAGGGCAGAATTTCCATCTAAAGAATCCAAGCCTTTCAGAACCTAGATGTAAACCCAGTATGTTGCAGTGAGCAGCCACTGGTTTCTCCAGATGGCAGTGAACAGCACAGAAGGTTGCTTTATTCAAAGCAGATCTTAAGCCAGGACCAGGAGATTTAATGCTACAGTGCACTAAGTGTACAGTAGAGCCAATGACCAAGTGGGAATATGGACATTCTGGCAGCAGATACCAACATTTCATCATCAGAAAAAGACAGCGATGCAATGGGTGAATTACATCATGGAGGATAAAACGGTAGTACTGGAGGCTTCTTCCAGGAGCTATCACTGTGCAAGTCATAATAACCTCCCAATGCTGCCCACTCTGGACTTCAGATACCATCCCAGGAAAAAGAATAGAGCAGAAAAGATGAGAACAGGCAATGATGGATTTTAAACCTACAACAGGTGGGAAAACTTGGAAATTGGACGACATGAAATTTGCTATCACACAAAATGACTAATTTGAATTATAGAAGAAACATTTTTAAATGACCTTTCTCTCAAACCTGAATTTGTTTCCTGAAAATATCATACTTACTGATGAAGTTTATAAACTTCCATATAATTGATCTATGGCGCAAGTTAATCCTTTTTATGGAGTGATTGAATATTCATGAAACTGCAGCTATACTTTAATTATGATTCTCGATCAGTATCTGAAATCCAGACTAGACAGGCACCTACATATTCCCAAAGGAAGCAGTGAGAGCTATGCACCCATGAGAAAATGCTAGCTAGTCTTAACAAGCTAAGCCTTAATCAATGCATCCTTAATTCAAGGTGAAAGTCACAGAAAAGCTAGTGTCCAAGCACCATGATCGTAAAAACTCACCCAAGGATTTCAGTGAACTGCTTTGATTTCCCAGTAATAATTTTTTTTTCCTAAAAGGATAGACTGTTATTCCAAATACTCTGCTTCACGCAGAACAGTTAGATGAAAATAATATCACTTGATTAACAGGAAAAATCTAATGCAGAAAATTTGCTGAGAAGTTATTTCCAGCTATAATACTATATACCTATAACTCTTTTTTTAAAACCAGAGAGAAAAGTTTATTATATTTCTAATGATTTTGTCTTTCTAAAAGTGAACTTTCATGTAAAAAGATTATAAAATGTTAAATAATCTATGCTGCTTTATATAGCCTATGATGAAGTAGGGGGGTAAAGAGGTGTTAATTGATTAAAAATATTAGTTTTGAGTGAATGGTTACAGAGAATGTCAAAGCTTAGTTCTACTAAAAGACTCAGTGTCAATTTATACACTGTATTAAACAACATAAGTAGCATTAAAAATTAACAGCAACTCAGCATTAAGGCCTGATTTTATTGTCAATGAAGATGATAATTGGGAGGGTTTAAAATAAAATTTGCAATAAGGGAAACTATTTCATTACTTCAAGTGCTTCTCACGATATTGTGTTTTTGCTTAAACTTGTATTTAAAATTAAATTAATCACTACTAGCCAAAAAAAAAAAAATGTGGCTCAAGGATAAAAGGTGTGTGGAACATGGTTGCATATGAGTTGAAAATTAGTGATGTTACCTATATAGACTGGTACGGCTTTTTTCTCCCCGCAGTCCTAGGACTAAAGATGCCAGCTCACTTATAAATTCTGAAGGAGTAGTTGAGACATGGCAGTGGCAATTTAAAGAATGCTCAGGGTTGAAATGCAGAGAGAGACAACATTATGAGCCATTAACCAAACTGCATATATTTGAGAGAAAAGACAAATAAAGAAGAGGCATAAAAAATGTTATTGGCAATTAACCATATTTCCACTTTTTACTAGACTTTAATTTGCCAACTTGCAAAATTCACACACAGGTAATGTTAAATCATTTAAATCAAATTTCCTAATATTACTATAATTGCTACTACTTTTACTTCTGTTAATCTACTTCTAATAACAATAATAATAGCACTTACTGAACACTTACTATGTGCCTGGCAATGTACTAATATTTTTATATAATTCTTGAGATAAACAGATGAAATATGAGCTATTATCGCTTACAGAGAAGATGGAGCCTTACTTGCCTAAGTGAAACAGCCAGCATACAATCCCAAGTCAACCTGTTACCAATGTATAGATCTCAAAACAGTACTTCCTTTTACTTTACATTTTATATTATGGGTATAATCAACTCCACATAACTGCAGGTTCCACATCTGTGGATTCAATCACAGATTGAAAATATTCAGCAAAAAAAATATTTTTTCAGTATATATATACACATAATTATATTTTATGTACTTGATAATAATGTATTATCATACAATTATATATTATTTATATTTCAGTATATGTATGTAGTAAAAATATATTCAGGAAAAAATATACACTCAAATACTACAACAATTAAAAAAATACAAATTTTAAAAATATAGCAACTATTTGCATAACATTTACATTGTTTTAGCTATTATGTGTAATCTAGAGATGATTTGAAGTATATAGCAGGATGTGCACATGTTATAAGAAAATACCATGCTATTTTATATAATGGACTGAAGCATTCTCAGATTAGTATCTGCTGATGGCCTCTTAACCAATCCCCGAGAATACCTAGGGATGACTGTATCTGTGTATACTACAAAGCTTGTAAAGAGCAATAGAGATCTTGTCCCTCAACTCCACTCCACACTTGTGTCTTTTTTTCTCATTTCCATTTCACCAGAATTAAAAAATACATAACTATATTTTTGATATATTTGATATAACTGTATATATATTTGATATATTTGATATATTTTATATAACTATATTTTGATATATTTTAAAATAGTTTGCTTCTATTGCTATGTCTTATTTTTATTGTTAGATCATCAATGTTACTTGCATGCAACATTTCTTATATGTATTTTCTGAGTAAACAGAATATAGTATAGTGATTTTTAAGTATTCAGCTTTCTCTACATTATCTGTTTCCTCCTATTTCCTTTTGTTTTTGCTGTCTTTTCAAACAGATTTTCTCTATTTTTGAATCACTGATTGTTCATATTTAACAGTGTTGATTGTTCTATGTACAGCAGGAGCATTGTTTACTAGTGGGACTTCACAGTAGGGACACGTCACTTTGTTGAGAATTTTCTAAGATTTGGTATCTTAAACTCTTTTATATGGAGCTTACTAGCTTCCAAAGGCTGAAATAGTATAACACTCTTCATTGAAGGGGAAGAGGTATCTAAGTCCCAATGTTCTGGGAGGCCCTACGCTTTGGGCATAATACGTTTTTGGCCAGAAGTCCCCCTCTCATGCCTTGGACAAGCAGAGGCCAGCAGTACCATATATATAGGCTGGATGGGGAGGGCTGTGCCCGGACATTAGACCTATACTCTAGTTCTCTACTTTAGGGCACCTTTTTAACACCATTCATGTGCTGTCAATCAGGTATCCTGAAGAAATCCAGGACACGAGCCTGTGAGGTCATCCAAGACCCATGGCTGGCCATGGTTCCAGGATGGCAGCTTTGCAAATTAATCACTCCCACTGATCATCAAGGTATTCCTATTACAGAATTATGTGAGATTGGGTCAACAGAACAGTGCCAAAATACTGATTTGGGGTGATTTTCACTCATGTCAGACATAGAAGGAGACCAGATCTCTTGGCTACCAATGGCTTATCACTGACAAGTGAGGTTGAACCTGTGTGTGGGCCCATGGCCTGGCCATGTTTCTATGATTGTGCTACAGCCCCCAGTGATGATGGTGTGATGGTGTGTCAGAAGGTGTTATTTATGCACATTTTTCCAGTGCTGTCCACACCCCAGCAGAGCCTACATCACCTGTCGTGTGCCTCTGCCTATCTTCTCCTAAAACTTTCCAGACCATTGCTTCACAGTCCAGTGGGCCCTTCCAATTAATAGTTTCTTTTGCTTCTTTCCAATGGGATAAGGTTACACTCTCCTAGTTTAATTTCAAGCCATGCTGGACAAAAAAAATAAACATTCCTTCTGATAAGGGAATGGCTCTTCTCACTGCGTTGAAGGGTCCTTCCCCTATCCTCCCTGGTGATGGTGGAAGGCAGGTGTGATGACCACATTCTAAGAACTTAGTGATTACAGCTAAAGAAGCTCATGAGAAGACAATTGAAAAGTGTGTTATCTTATCTGTATGTTATAAAATTCTAAATGGAAAATCTAATATGAAAAGGAAAAAAAAATTCACATTTTCCCTATATATTCTGGGATTTGCATTTGTGCACATGAATGAAACACAGTAGAGTATAAAAGGCTGAATAACATGTCCAGGCAGAGGGCATCTGGATAACCTCAGATAATCTCCCATGACTCCTAGAGCAGTAGCAGAGAGCAGCCAGGTGTTTTCCATGTTCCCTTGTACAGAGAACAGAAGTAACTGGGAGTAGAGTGGGTAGGTTTCAAACACGAAGAGACACTGTGGTCAGAGTGGGGCAAGGAGTTGTAACTTTTGTGAACTGTATGACAGAGAGCAAGTAATAACAGAATTTTTACTGTCTCTCATCCTGAGCAGATAATAGTCATCTAATACCAAATTCCCCAATTTCCTGAGTAATTTAAAGCAACTTCCCTTGAATACAGATGTAATAGGAATGTGAGGATTACTGTAAGGATTATGTAGGAAAAAAGGGTTTAGCACCTGATTTGCCAAAGGCCACCTTGATTTCAGTGAGCTTAGAGTTTTGTTCTTGGGAATGCTGGCTTGATAAAAGTCAGTTCAAAATCATAACAGCATGTATAATGACAAATTTCTTGCACAATTGAGTAGGTCTGTACACAATGTAGAATCAGAAGAATGCTCTGAACCAATTTTATATATATATAATTATATAATATATAATATATATCATATATATTATGTAATTATATATTATAAACATATAATTATATTTATTATATATAATTAATGAATTATATATATTTATTATATATAATTAATGAATTATATATATTTATTATATATAATTAATGAATTATATATATTTATTATATATAATTAATGAATTATATATATTTATTATATATAATTAATGAATTATATATATTTATTATATATAATTAATGAATTATATATATTTATTATATATAATTAATGAATTATATATATTTATTATATATAATTAATGAATTATATATATTTATTATATATAATTAATGAATTATATATATTTATTATATATAATTAATGAATTATATATATTTATTATATATAATTAATGAATTATATATATTTATTATATATAATTAATGAATTATATATATTTATTATATATAATTAATGAATTATATATATTTATTATATATAATTAATGAATTATATATATTTATTATATATAATTAATGAATTATATATATTTATTATATATAATTAATGAATTATATATATTTATTATATATAATTAATGAATTATATATATATATAGATGGCAGAGTTTAATTAACACAAAGGAGAAGGGAATGGTGTTTGAATTGATGTGTGAAGAATGAGACAAGGAAATATTTAAAAGATTACAAGTATGAGACAGGTTAGCAAGGTTCCCATGTGAATTTCTTCTGAGCTGGCCACATTAGACATGACTAGGGAGTGTCTTAGAGGTTTACAAGTTTCTGGTAAGACTTTGAAAAATTGACAAAAAAAGTGTTTCTGAAACACTGACATTAGTCCAAATTTTTATGTCACTCCCAAACTGCAGAGGGTCACACCTGCACTATTGTGGGTTATTAAGGTACACACAATAAAGTGAAAAGCTACAAAGGGAACCAGGGTCCTGACTCTCAGTCACTTTGGTAGGGCAGACTACAACGACTTTACTAAATACTTTAATACATATCCTTGCTTCTGCTATTTAAAGGTACCTCTAACTATTATACACATTAGGTTTCAGTATTATATTTAGCATAGTCTAAATATATAATTTATTCTGCATATTGAAAACAAGTGAAAAACATTGTCTCAAATAGGGAAATAGGATGTGGTTTGAGTAGAACTAAAGTCATGCATCTCATGATGTCCAACGAGAGACTAAAATATCCAGTTCCAAGCTTTGCTTAACTTTGAAATACCTCAACCCCAGAAGGATAAACAAGAAATTACTAGTTTAATGTTTCAATCTATAACATGTCTATTCAAGGTATTAACATAACTATATTATTTTAAACTATCAATAAATCTTTTCCTTAAGAATAGAAAAACATATTACTAGAAGATGCAACACAAAGTCTTATTTCCTTTCTGCTTTTGGAGTCTTAGCAAAGAACTGTCTCAGAAGGTCTAACTTATCTCAAAAGAACAGGCTGATGCCAGCCACTAGGTTCTGGAGGCCTCCCCTTTTTTATAACAAAGCTCCTTCTCTCACCAGGGGGCTCCCATTACTCCCAGTCTATAAGTATGTAAAGCACCACAAGGACAGGACCCCTCACTAGTGGCTCACTGGCCGTGATGCATATACCATCCACGTCTGGACTAAATGGTGGAATAATTATATTTCACATGATGCGTGTGCTCTATTTCTCTGCTTCTAGGTTTTTTTCCAACAAAACTTGCATAGCACTTGTGGTATGTATCTGTGACTCCTTTGTATGAAAGTATGTTCACCCATGTGATAAGTACATGAATATGCTTTGGTGTCTATCATTGTTGAGTTTAAATTATGTCATCTCAAGCTTAAATTATGTCGTCTCAAGCTTATCAATGGCAATCATTCCTATTGACTTCTCCTATGAGACATAACTCATTCATGCAATATTCAGATTGTAAATTACACAGGACAAGAACTATTGATATTCAATATGTAAATGCCCTAACTACACCACGCTAAGAATAATGCCCAGTCACTTCATTTCCTTTAAGGCACTTAATTTTGTATAGAAATGTTTGAAACAAAACTTTTACTCTAAAATATTGTATTGAAGTTCATATTGTCATATATGAAAATATCATTTGTGTGCACATTAAACTACAAACTAAACATGCAAAGTACATGTAACTACCAGAAATCTATAGTTTTTTGTAAAGTATAATTTATAGTTTACATAAATTCATATATAGTTTATATGTAAAATAAATTTATAGTTTATAAAATGTATAAACAGAAGATGATAGTTTTACGTTTACACATTAAACTATTCTAGCTATCTAATACCTAGTACAACAATTGATTCAAGTACATATTAATAAAAAATACAAGTACATGGAGAAATTACTTGTAGATCCATTCTGACTTGGAAGTGTTTGAGTACAGTTCACAGTGGGAGTTTTGTATCATGAATTTAACATGAAATGACAACCTCCAGAAGAGTGTATTATGTATCTCAAAATTAAAAATTCCTTGAAACAATGTTACTATCACATGACAAGTGAAAACTAAAAGGCAACGCTCACAATTTAGAACAGAAAACATCTGTTCTGTCTATTCTTCATGTAGAGTACATTACTGAAAATATAGGCCAATTAATTTCTTCTGTTAGCTTTTCACTTTGTAGGAATGCCTTAGACTGCCAGATTCTACTCAAGAAACTCACTGGTAAAAGCAAGGAAACAATTTTTTTTAGTATTTCTCTGTTAAAAAAACAAAGACATAAAGGAGCTTAATTGCGCTCCTAAATTCAGCTCCTCTTCCTGACTTGATGTCATTGCATACGTATCTAGGCGTCAGTCACTCATGCTTTCAACATCGTTGCGCTTTCTGACTTCTCCATCTCATCCACAGATGGCATCCTGTAATGTTTTCTGTGAATGCTACCTCCCTTCCTTTTGTAATTGCCACAATCCCAGCTCATGTCAGGGCCAGCAAAACCAGCTTCCAACTGCTTTCCATTTTAGATCACTTCTTGAAGGTCTAACATCTCTGCTTTACTCCATTCAAAAATTTGGTAATTACAGCCGGGCACAGTGGCTCACGCCTATAATCCCAGCACTTTGGGAGGCTGAGGCTGGTGGATCACCAGGTCAGGAGATCCAGACCACCGCGGCTGAAACCCCGTCTCTACTAAAAATACAAAAAAAAAAAAAAAAAATAGCCAGGAGTGGTGGCGGGCGCCTGTAGTCCCAGCTACTCAGGAGGCTGAGGCAGAAGAATGGCGTGAACCCGGGAGGCAGAGCTTGCAGTGAGCTGAGATCGCGCCACTGCCCTCCAGCCTGGGTGACACAGCAAGACTCGGTCTCAAAAAAAAAAAGTGGTAATTGCTCATACTAAGCACTGTCTGTGATGACAACCCCCAATATATGCATCAAGTATTAAGTTAGAACATCGTGTATTGCACTACTGGGCTAATAAAATTTTCACATGGTAAAACAACATAGTATATAGATGAGTTCAAAGGGTGAGATTAAGATGAAACAATATTTTAAGTTGCCTCCTAAACGTGGTCGCTAATTCATATTCCTAGTAATAGTGGACCATTATACACATACCAAATTTTCCTAATAATGCATTTTGGCCGACTTCAGATAAACTAGCTTATAGTTGTTTGCCCTCATTATGTTGGTGACCACAATTATAACAATAATTATAGTCACAAACACAATGAGGGTAAATAATTTGTAATTAAAGTAGTACCATTACTGCCATTTTCTTGGTGGTTACTTGTCCTTGTATTATTAGAATAATGAACTTTTTTTTGGTAAGACATTCATCTGTTTGGGAAGACATGCTTAGTTAAAACTAGATAATATAATGTAGGAATCCACTGAGTGGACATAGGGACATACATGGCAATAAGCAGCAGTGAGCTGAAAGCTAGGAGTAGGGGTACATTGTCATTCCCATGTGTGGTGAAATCAAACTTCCCCAAGGATGGTTTGCTGTTGATATACAATGTGGGACCATGTTTCACACAGACCAAATCCCTGTGCCGTATCAACTCACATATTTACCATTAAAAATTTTGTTATTTTAATATTGTAGGTCACAAATATAAATTCTAACATTTTTTTCAATATCCCATTACCTTGTCCAAACCTTGGCTATGTGCTCAACACTTAAATTACAATTCTTTAAAAAAGGTTTTTATTGTTTTTACCAATATTAATTCTTAATTTCAACGTTTATTTTAGATTCAATTCACAGGGTACATGTGCAGGTTTGTGATCTGGGTATATTGCATGATGCTGAGGTTTTGGGTACTATTCATCCCATCACCCAGTTACTGAGCATAGTGCCCCAAAAGTTAGTTTTCCATTTCCAACCACAGTAGTTAGTTTTCTTTCCCTCCCCACCACCAGTAGTCCCCAATGTCTATTGTTTCCATCTTTATGTCCATGTGTACTCAGTGTTTGGGTCCCACTTATAAGTGAGAACATGCAGTATTTGATTTTCTGTTTCTGCGCTAATTCACTTAGGCTAATGTCCTCCAGCTGCATCCACGTTGCTGCAAAGGACATGATTTCATTCTTTTTTATGGCTACCTAGTGTTCTGTGGTGTATATATAAAACACATTTTCTTTGTCTAGTCCACCATGGACAGATTCTTTGTCTAGTCCACCATGGACAGACACCTATGTTGATTGCATGTCTTTGCTATTGTGAATAGTGCTGCGATGAACATGCAAGTGCTTTTTTTTTTTTTTTTTTTTTTTGAAACGGAGTCTCACTCTGTCGCCCAGGCTGGAGTGCAGTTGCATGATCTTGGCTCACTGTAACCTCCGCCCCTCCAGGTTTAAGCAATTCTCTGCCTCAGCCTCCGGAGTAGCTGGGACGAGAGTCACCCACCACCATGCCTGGCTAATTTTTTGTATTTTTAGTAGAGATGGAGTTTCGCCATCTTGGCCAGGCTGGTCTCAAACTCCTGACCTTGTAAGAATGATGTATTTTCTTTTGGAGATATGTCCGTTAAGGCTATTGCTGTGTCAAATGATAGTCTGGTTTCAAGTTCTTTGAGAAATCTCTGACTTGTTTTTCACAGTGGCTAAACTAATTTGCACTTCCACCAATAGTATATAAGCGTTTCTTTTTCTCCACAGCTTTGCCAGCATCTGTTGTTTTTTTTCTTTGACTTTTTTTTTTTTTTGAGACAAGGTTTTGCTCTATCACCCAAGCTGAAGTGCAGTGGCATGATCATGGTTCACAGCAGCCTCAACTTCCCAGGCTCAAGCGATCCTCTCACTTCAGGGACAAAAGTGGGCATCCTTGTCTTAGTCCAGTTCTCAAGGGGAATGCTTCTAGCTTTTGCCCATTCAGTATGATATTGGCTGTGGGTTTGTCACAGGTGGCCCTTATTATTATGAAGTATGATCCTTTGATGCCAAGTTTGTTGAGGGGTCTTATAATGGAGGGATGTTGGATTTTATTGGATTTTTCTGTGTCTATTGAGATCCTCCTATGGTTTTTGCTTTTAATTCCGTTTAAGAGGTAAATCCAATTTATTAATTTGTATATGATGAACCATCCTTGCATCTGAGGAATGAAGCCTACTTTATCATGGTGATTTAACTTTTTGATATGCTGCTGGATTTGGTTTGCTAGTGTTTTGAGGATTTTTGCATCCACATTAATCAGGGATATTGACTTGTAATTTTCCTTTTTTTATTGTGTCTTTGCCAGGTTTTGGTATTGAGCTGATGCTGGCTTTGTGGAATGAGTTAGGGAGGGGTCCCTCCTCCTCAATTTTTTGGAAGAGTTTCAGTAGAATTGATACCAGCCCCTCTATGTCTGGTAGAGTCAGGCTGTGAGTCTATTTAGTGTGGGGCTATTTTGGTTAGTAGGTTTTGTATTAGTGATTCAAATTTGGAACTCAGTATTGGTCTGTTCAGGGTTTCAATGTCTTCTTAGATGCCATCTTGAGATAGTGTGTGTTTCCAGGAATTTATCCATTTCCTCTAGACTAAAAATTGCAATTTTAAAGCACCAGTCTACTCAGATCCTTCTACTTCCTAAAAAAATAAAATAAAATAAAATAAAATAAAATAAAATAGAGAGGTTCTCCAACTGCTTTACCAAATTATTTTCACATTCAAGATTGTTCACATAATTCAAACCTATATTTTCAAATTAATATATACTCTTTGTTTTAATCACTTGGGAATACATATATTTCTCAAATACATATATTATTCAACTTATAGGTTTCTGTTCAAGCTATACTTTCCATCTAAATTATTACTCCTATTCCATTTTCCACTAATTCAAAATGCCTCCTATTAAGAATCATCTCAAATGTTATCTCAATCAACATTTTCTAGATTTGTTAAATGTATTAATTTCCAACATAAATTTCAGTTTGGCTATATTTCTGTCAAACTAACTGAGAACTGATTGAAAGAGGGTTTAGACTAACGCTGAACATGAGCGTTCTGTCAGCCTTAGGCAAGATGGAGTTGACAGGTGAAATGAGTTGGGATCTTTTTCTGGCCCCTATTAGAGCCGAGTCAGAAAATGGGTTGAAGGTCAATACCAGGAACCCTTGGTTCAGAATTTCTGTAATGATGTGCCTTCAAAATACTGGTGTTCAGTGAACGAGACTCAAGTATGCCTGCTGATAAAATTCAATAATGGTGCTTTCTTCTCTGAATTATAAAATATATGTAGTTTCCTTAACTTTAAGCTCTTATTTTCTTCCCCACAGATATTTTTTAAGCCTTTGGTTCCACAATGTTACATGTACTAGAAAAGATAATTTTTCATTTTTTTTTAGTTACTTAAGGTTGAAAATAGTTGTATGTCATTGTATTTCCTGAAGTGCACTATGATTTCTAGACATGAACACCTGTGACAGCCAATAGTATCTTTCAACATTTTTCTATACATGAACAGATAGTAAATGTTTTAGGCATTGTGGGCCACAGGGTGTCTGCGCTCCAATGCTGTAAGTCATACATAAGCAAATGAGCTGACTGTATTTCAATACATCTTCATTCACAGACTCTGAAGTATTAACAACACTCTTCACATGTCAAGAACTATTCATTATATTTTTTCTGATCATTTAAAAGGCCAGCTACAGCTAGCCTTAGCTCAAAGGCTGTGCAAAAACAGGCAGTGGTCTGAATTTAAACCATTGTGTATAGTTTGCAAACTCCTGTGCTGGGTCATCAATTTTCAAATTGTGTTCTGTACTTCTGCCCTATGTACTAATTTGTGGAGAAAATTGGAAGTCAAGAGGGTAAGACGTCCTATCAGAGCATTAATACTTTTAATTTGATATTTTAATTTTGTGGATCCATGTAAGATTTTAGGTGGAAATAGGGCCCTACTAATTTTTTTCCTTTAGTTTTTTTTTTTTTTTTTTTGAGGGGAGTAGGGCAGAAAGTACACTTCCAAAAGAAGAGAAAGAACATAGGGATCTGAAAAGGGTGAAGCCAAAAGCCTGATAGGAGCTCCAACCACATTCTACCAAAGTGGACAAAGGATGAATACATAAGTCCTAAGCCTATAGAAGAAATAGAAATTCTTGGGGCAAGAAGCCAACTCTAGTTTTAAGGCATTCAAAGAGAAGATGAGATATGAAAATAAACAGATGAAATATGAGGGTCATAAAGGGTAAAAGAGTTTGACAAAAATAACGGCCTTGAAGATGAGAATAGTTGAATTCGTTAGGCATAGTTGATTCAGTCAGAGTAGCTGGGCTAATTGAAGAAAGGAATGTGCATCTGAAAGAAGAGTGGCATTACTTGAAAGAGAAGCTTAGTTCACCACAGTATCTTGTTTAATTGAAGTAGCTAGGACAGCTGGAGAGACCTATGATAGAGTAGATGGGCCAGATAGAATAAGTGATTAGAGAAGCTGGGTATGGCAAAGTAGCTATAGTAGCAGAAGGAGTAACTGGGTAAACTGAAGTAGCTGAAGGGGTACCTGAAATATCTGTATAATAGTTGTAGCAATTGCCTAGGAGTCATTTTATGAAAATAAACTTTTTGATCAAAAAGTGAAAAAAGATCCATTAAAAAAAAATAGGGATCCAAACCTTTCTATGCTTGGTTTCAAACAGACTAAATTCTGGCATTTGGAAAATCTTTACTGCAATTTAATCTACAAAGACAATAAGCTCCTTGTATGCAGGCTGAAGTTTATTAATTATTATGTATTAATATTGGTAAGTATAACATATTGTAAAGTGACCAAACTGTTAGAACAATGTAAAGAAATCTTCTGCAAAAGGGTCCAATGTGAAGCTGAACAAAAACTGCTAAGGAAATCCATTATCACAGTAATCAAATTGTAACGCTGAAACAGAATAAAAGACCCACTTTTCCTACTTTTGTTCATATGGATAATACTAAATGCCTATGAATCTTAGTTTCAAAATCTCCCTTACTTCTAATATGTTATAGGAAATATTCTCAAAGGTGATATACAAAAAGAGATACAATTTGAATTTATAGGAGCAATTTGAATATCCTTTTATTTTCTAAATACCGTGGTTTTTACAAGCTGGTAAAATCTACGAAATTACCATGTCTATTATAATATGGTTGGAGATATCTTGGCTGAAGAATTGCTAAGTGACATACAGGAGAATCTCTTTTCTATTTGTGGTTAAAGGGAAGACAAAACACAAAACAAATCCACTGAATGCTTACTGGATTTTAAATCCTTAAAAACACTTGAGTAAGAAAACTGAGAAGCTCTGAATTCTAAAAATACATTCACTCTCTTAAAAATACAAGGTCTGTTGATCAAGAGTTCAAGAGCAGCTTGACCAGCACGGCGAAACTCTGTCTCTACTAAAAATACAAAAATTAGCTGGGCGTGGTGGCACGCGCCTGTAATCCCAGCTACTCAAACTACTCAGGAGGCTGAGGCAGGAGAATGGCTTGAACCTGGGAGGCAGAGGTTTCAGTGAGCCGAGATTGTGCCACTGCACTCCAGTCTGGGCGACAGAGCAAGACTCTGCCCCCCCCAAAAAACACAAAACAAACAAACAAACAAAAATATATATTATATATATCCTCTTTCAAAGGTCAGTGAGCACGTAAGACTGACAGCTTTTAAGAGTGTTTCCATAGCTCATCTTCCAGTGGACTCTATTATCTCTTAATATAGGCTAAAATGCAAAATAGTTTGTGATCATATTTTGGCTTTAGATTATTTGCCCTAAGGCTTAGATCAAGATGCAAAGCCAAGTCACTGAATTTAAGGTGAGATTTTTACCTTCGAGGTAACTATAGTAATTAACACCTCTACTGTTATTTTTAAAAATTGCCTAAACAGGACACCACAAAAATGTATATATAACTCCTGCAAATTAAAGCATTCTTATGCATTTTCATTGAAATGCTATGTGATGTAAAAGGAAGTCATACTGCAGTCTCAGAGTCTAATTTAGTTTTTGAACAGGTGCTGTATTGAAAAATTATCTTTGAAAAAAATGAATGCTTCTTTCACAGATGCTTTTAAACAATGGAATATGCTCACACCTGGGGAGACAATGAAAGACAAACCTTAACTGATATTGCAATTTTTTGGGTGATGATCAAAATATATGAAACTGGTAGCTTCCAACTTACAAAATTCCCTAGTGTATCACCAGTCTCCTTCCTCTTCTTTAGGCACACAATTCCCATTTCAACACCTGTATTCATCTCACCCCTGCCAGAATGGCCATAATCAAAAAAATAAACAAAATAGATGTTGGCATGGATGTGGTGAAAAGGGAACACTTTTGCACTGTTAGTGGGAATGTAAATAAGTACAACCACTATGGAAAACAGTGTGGAGATTCCTTAAAGAAATCTAGATCTACCATTTGATCCAGCAATTCCACTACTAGGTGTCTAACCAGAAGGAAAGAAGTCATTATATGAAAAAGATACGTGGACACACATGTCTATAGCAGCACAATTTGCAATTGCAAAAATATAGAACCAGCCCAAATGCCCATCAATCAACAAATGGATAAAAAAAAGTAATACACATACACACCCACACACACACTCACACCATAGATACTACTCATCCATAAAAAGAAATGAAATAATGGCATTCACATCAACCTGGACGGAACTGGAAGACTATGATTCTAAGTGAATTGACTCAGGAATGGAAAACCAAACATCTTATGTTCTCACTCATAAGTAGGAGCTACGCTATGAGGACAGGCATAAGAATGATACATTGGACTTTGGGGACTCGGGGAAAGAAGGGGGAGGAGGATAAAAGAGTACACATTGGGTAAAGTATACACTGCTCGGTGATAGGTGCACTGAAATCTCTGAAATCACCACTAAAGAACTTACTCATGTAACCAAACACCACCTGTTCCCCAAAAACCTACTGAAATAAAAAAATTAAAAATAACAAAAACAAGAATTGTTATAAATGAAATGGTAAAGTCGAAAAAAGAGAAAACTAGGAGATTTGCGGATTCAGAAGTAGAGGTTAGTATTGCAGGTGGGACTGGGTGAGGTCAGCAATGCGGGCGGTAAAAGGAATTTACCAAAACAGTTGTACTCAAAGAGATATGTTGCGAGAGTGCAACAGGCAGCACAGCAGAGAAGGTGCTGTCTGTGAAGAGGCAGGGGTTAACTAGAAGTTTTATAGGGTCATGTTGAAGGGGCTATGTACAGAACGAGGTCAAGGTTGTGCTGCTGGAGCTTCATGTGCAACAAGGTATTTGGCAACAGGAGATTGTGCCAGTAGTTTGTCTGTGATTAGCCACCTCTCAGAACAATTGTTCTACCCGACCTGGGGCCCCTTCCTTGTTTTTGCTTACTTATCAGGACTCCACAGTGGAAAATAAAACAAATAATTTTGTTATGCCAAATATGTCAACATTCTGCCCAGGAAAATCCTTCCTCACAATTCAGAAATTTCCCTTTTCATTTAATGACATTTCCTGAGGGTCTTCTCATCAGACTTATCTCACTTAAACATAGTTCTTACTATTTAAAAATGGAATGAAGCCAGATAAATTGTTGTACATATCAGTCATTCACTTATTTGTAGACATCATTTCAATAGATGACTACATTTTGCCAAGTTTGAGATGCCCTAAAATTGCTTCAATTTTACCGTATGTGTTTCAGATGAGGCGCATCATCTGTTGTTACTTAAATGGGCTTTTGGCCTTACAGATGACAAATTTGGATAGAACAGTAAGATTGAAGGTTTAAAACAGTTGTTCTCAAAGTGTGGCTCTGGGCCAACAGCATGAGCATCAATTGGGAACTTGTTAAAAATGCAAATTACTGAGCCCCACCTTAATATATCACAATTTGTGCACCTACTATCTCAAAATGGAATCACTCATGTCAAGAAGCATTGAGCCCACAGTGACCCCCTCAAAGTGATAAACATATAAGTAATAGACTGAGTTAGGAAAGTTACACCTGCTTTTGCTGTGTACCATGGGAGGCTTGAAAGGAACTGACAAAAGTGAAAGGTGGCTGAGATAATGAAAATAGACCCATCTGGGAGAATCATAAAAATCAGGACAAGGCCTTTTTTTGAGAGGCCTTAGGAGGGTCTGCCCAGGAGAACTCCAAGAGCTTCTCTCATCTTGACAGCTGCCACCAGAACTTGTACTTGGGAGAAACAGTGACCTCCTACTACCACTGGTATCTTAAGGCTTTCTGGACCCACTCGATTAATCTATTGGTGTGTTGGTCCCTTGAGCCATTGCTGTGGTTGATTGTCACTCTGTTATTATTGGCTGTGTGTTGAGTATTAATTGCATGATTGATTGTATGTGAAAGCCTCACAATAAACTGCAAATTGAAGTATATATAATTGGCTATTGAGCCACTGTGAAACCTTACTGAGTAAGCACACCTAGGTACCTGAACCTAATGGACATATCAATTGGCATAGTGGGTAACACATCCAGACCTATTGAATCCAAAATTCTGAGTGTTGGGGAGAGTAGAAACTGGAGTATAACAAGCCTTGCAGGTGATTCACCTGCTTATTTTTAAAAAGCACTAGTTTAGGGCAGCTTGAGAGCACCAGTAGACTTAAAAAAAAAAAAAAAAGCCCACTAGAAGATGGTTATGAATACAGAAAGCAGAAAAGGATCAGCTTCCATTATTTCAAAAATTTGCCACAGATTCATCAGGATATCAGCATATCCTAGCATGCCACATGATATTCTCCTTTGAGATTGTTATAGGATCCAAGAGAGTTAACTGAGGCAAATAGAGTGCTCTGATATAATATCCATCTCTGCTCTGACCACCGGAGTGTGCTATGTTGAGCCTACACCAGATCTTGCTCTCTGCTTGTCATGCCCAAATTACACTGTTCTCCATTAGAAAGATCAGAGTCAGAGACGCTGCCAGCAGCTGTGGTATGGTCATTAAAACTCCTGCAGTCCTGCAGTGTCCCTGGGCTTCATCTCAGATGACTGGTCTTGAGTATCTCCATCCCTTCGATTTTCATAATTACCTCACCTCAAGTCTATACTTTTGGCCTCATTGTGTCTTAGTCTGGAATTTGAGACAAATTGTCTCCTTGACTGTGAACTTCGTTTCTAGAACTCACTTAACTTCACTTCTTCAGCCCATGGGTAATTGAGGCCTTTACTCTGTTCTTGCCTCTTTGGATCTCTTCCACTATGGCAGTTTTCTTTTCTTAATCAAAATAACTTCTTTGATTCCATTGCAGCCAACCAGGCATGGCCCAGATGTCATTCTCTCCATAGGTTCTCCACTCAGCTTTTACCTCTAGCTTCCCCAGCCCCCATCCTATCCTACCTATTACTCATCACCCTTTTAGTAACTATAGATAGTTTATTTCTAGACCAAGCACTAGCCCATTTCTATAGGAATTAGCTGATCTCTCCCATCTATCAGCTAATCTAACTGCCTATTCAAATGTGTACTGGTACAACCCTTATTGATATTAACACTTATAGCCAAGGATAATTATCTCAAAACAATTCGGTAATCTTAAAAAAAAAATCTTGTCTTCCTTTACTTCCCTGAATACACACATAGTATACTGTACTATGGCATGCATATTCCCATTGCAATGCCTACTCCCAAATAAACATCATTTTCTTGTAGAGATTTTTCCTCTGTTATTTAGTTTGACAATAATGTAATTACTTATTTAATCACAACTATAATATATGCTATGAGGAGGAAATGTGAGATGCAATGAAAGCTAAAAGAGAAAGAACCGAGCCATATTTAGCCTCCAGGAAAGCTTCCATGAAAGTGAGAGTTAAGCTGAGACATCTAAAACATGAGTGGAAATTGCCTGCGCAGGGGTGAGTATTGGGTAGGAGGTGTGGTATTCCAAACAGATGGAAGAACTTGTGCTAAGACTCTGAGGCAGAAATTAGCTTCCTGCCTTCACGGCACCAAAAGAAGGGTCAGAATGTAGAGACTGAGAAGGAAAGTGGAAAGAGAGATATGATATGATATCTAAAGGCAAGGAGATCACGTATGAATTTATAGACCATGGACAGGTTTTAATATGTATTCCAGTGTAGCTGGGAATCATCTATTCCTTGCTATTCAAAGTACCATGCGTGGAGTAATAGCACTGGCATCATCTGGGAATTTGCTAGAAATATAGAATCTCAGACTCCATCTCAGAGTTGCTAAACCAAGATCACTTTAGCAATATTCCCAAGTGGCTTCAACGCATATTAAAATATTAGAAACACAAAAGATTTAAGCATGGGAGTAACATCACTTAATTTAGATTTTGTTAAGATAGTAGCTGTATGGACCACAGACTTGGCAGGGGGTGGGAAAACAGTATATTTAGGAAAGATAATTAAGAGTTTATTACATTAATTCGTCAGAAAGATAATGTTATCATGGACTAGAGAGGTGTCCGCAGAAGTGATGGGTTTAAAATATATTAAAGAAGTTAATTTAAGGACCTTTGATTTATAAGAAAAGATGAGGCTGAATGACTGTCATTCCAAGGTTTCTCAGTTGATGATTGGATAAACAATGTTATCACTGACAAGAGATACTACTAAAGGAACTGATTTGGGGAGAAATATCATGAATTTACTAGTGGACCATGTCAGCTGTATACAAAATGCCATCTTATAAAAAGAAAAAAAATCTGGCTGGGTGCGTCGGCTCATGCCTGTAATCCCAGCTACTCGGGAGGCTGAGGCAAGAGAATCACTTGAACCCAGGAGGCAGAGGTTGCAATGAGCCGAGATTGAACCAATGCACTCCCGCCCGGGCGACGGAGCAAGACTCCATCTCAAGAAAAAAAAAAGAAAGAAAAAAAAGAAAAAGAATTTAATATTTAAACATGATTTTACTGTGTAAAAAGTGGTGTTCCATTTATGATCTTAGCCCTTTGTGTTATCATCTCAATGAATTACTGTTAGTTACAAATTTGGTTAGCCCTATAAAAATCAAATGCACCCACCTGACCAACACGGTGAAACCCCGTCTCTACTACAAATACAAAAATTAGCCGGGCGTGGTGGCAGGCACCTGTAATCCCAGCTACTCAGGAGGCTGAGGCAGGAGAATCACTTGAATCCAGGAGACAGAGGTTGTGGTGAGCCGAAATCGTGCCATTGCACTCTAGCCTAGGTGACAGAACAAGACTCCCATCTCAAAAAAAAAAAAAAAAAAAAAAAAAATCAAATGGAGCTATTAGAGTAGTAAAGTTGTAAATAGTTCCCAAATCTTCTGACTCTAAATTTTATGCCTTTCTATTATGCTATCCTACCAACACTACGAGGATTTAGCCATAGTACTGTAATAGCAGAGGAGTTGTCAATGGTTGTCTGAGGAGTACTATGGTTTCACCAGTTAACAGTACTGGTGGGGATCTCATGGGGATTCTGCAGGGGACCAGAGAAATGATGTGATTGAGGTTGGTTAGCCACTACCTTGTTTCAATAAGAACAGAGCAGCTTATCTGTTTTCAAGTTAAATCATTCAGAGAAATGATTTAACACTTTAAAAGCTATTTCAAAACTACTGCAATAAATACTGCCAAAAGAGGCATGAAGTAGTTAAGTAGTTTTCATATACCAAGGATCTTGCTAGGTGCTGGAAACAGAGTAGATCAACAAGAACTTTATCTACCTGTAACTTTCAATTAAGTAAAGGAAGCTGAAAATATAAAATAAATTAAACTAAATAAAGTAATTGCTGATAGTTGTAAGTACTATAGACAAAAAGAAAGGAGAGGAAACAAAAGAGTGTTGTAATAAAGAATTACTTTGAGTAGGGAAGTGGTCTGGGAAGTCTTCTAGAAGGAGTTCAAGATCTGAAGGATGAGATTCAACAGCTAGCCATGGTAAGAACTTTCCTGCAAGAAGAAGAGCAAATGCCAAGGTGCAAAGAAGCAAGAGTTCTGGGAACAGGCAGATCAGTCAAAAGGCTATTGCCAAAACAAAGAGGGTGCTCACCTAAATTGGGATGCTGGCAATGAAGACAGAGCAAAATGGATACCTCTATGCTTTAGATAGAACTGACAAGATGCACTGATGAAGATGACATCCAAGTAGAGAGGTTGAGTTGGGCACATAATCTCAATCAAACTCAGGAGCTCGGTCAGGCCTGGCAATGTTTAGAATAGACAGTGTTTAGAATCCATGAAATTGGATGAGACATCTAGTGAGAGAGTTTGGCTAAAAAAAAAAAAAAAAAAAAAAAAAAAAAAAAAAAAAAAAAAAAAAAGAAGAGGCCCAGAAATAAGCACTGAGTTACTCCACAGTTTTGAGTAAAAGCAGAAGAGAAACTAGCATAAATAAATGAAGCCATGGAAAACAATTTTATTTTCTGAGTCATTCATATACAGCATGTGTTCCTTTTTAATTAATGAACAGTGGATTTTATAATTATTTAGTACTATTTCAAAACTTGAAATAAGTAATAGAGCATCTTATCATTAAGAGACTTTTAAAACTTCTAAAATATGTAACTGTTATCATCTTTCTAGTTTGTATATGCCTTATACAACATTATAGTTGTATAATCTATTGCATAGTTATTTCATGTCATGTACTTAAAATTATTTCCTGATTGTAATAATCAACAAGATATTTCTAAAACTACAATTTATCTGACAATATTACATGAGTAAAGATATTTTAAAGACATTGTACATTATCTTTTTAATTGTATTTTTAAAATATTAAATATTTCATAATTTATAGTAATTTTTTCATAATTTATAGTAAATTTATTCATATCCATTATTTTAGCTTTACTGTTAATCACTTATTTTTAACATAATTTTTATGTTATAAAAATGCAATAAGTACACAAGAATAAAAACAGAAAAGTAACCAACATTGCACGTGAAGACGGACATTGGCAAAGAACTGTTGTAATAGTGTAGGGTTGTAAAAGTTACCAAAGAGCAAGGGGGAAAGCTAATGCCTAGAATGAGAAAAGAGAAGTACAGTGCCCATAGCAGCTATCTAACATGTAGAAAAAGACTGTCACAAGTACTGAAACTTCCATCACTAACAATTATCAACCCAGCAATTTTAGAAGTATTAAGAATATTAGAAGGGAAACAAATTACCTAAGAGTGAATACAAACGGAACAAAACAAAACAGGGTACTAATTGTCCAGATATGGTTTCTTGAAATATATCCTTTTTATTTTGTGCTTGAAGGAAAATATTTTCATGTATAATGTATATCACCCCAAAATCTAGTATCAGAAATACAGAAAATTGAATATTATAAAATTGAAATAATAATAGAAGTACATGACAGAATTATCTTACATGATCCTATGGTTTGTTTTGATTGATAAATTTATTATTACTGGAATAAAATTACTATCACTTTTTGTTTAAATGTGTACTTAGCACTCATAAGTTCAGTGCTAATAGAATAATTTTAGGTTATGTGATTGCTAGTTGGCCAATTTACTTTGCTAAGTTGGAGAAGGAAAAAAACAACAACAAAACATGTTCATTTCACTTTAGGACATTATGTCTGACAACATTCTTTCATAATGGAAATAAACTGAAAAAATTATTGATGCTTTTTCAACAGAGCAAAAATGACTATTTTTCTTTTTCTTTTTTTTTTTTTTTTTCTCTTTTTGAGACGGAGTTTCACTGTTGTTGCCTAGGCTCGAGTGCAATGGCGTGATCTTGGCTCACTGCAACCTCTGCCTCCCAGGTTCAAGTGATTCTCCTGCCTCAGCCTCCCAAGTAGCTGGGATTACAGGCATGCACCACCACGCTGGCTAATTTTGTATTTTCAGTAGAGACGGGGTTTCACCATGTTGGTCAAGCTGGTCTCGAACTCCTAACCTCATGTGATCCACCCACCTTGGCCTCCCAAAGTGCTGGAATCACAGGTGTGAGCCACCACACCCAGCCAAAAATGACTATTTTTCAAAGCGATTCTTCTTTTGCAGATATGTGTATTATGAGTTCCTAAACATTTCTAACCATGTACAACTGAAAAGGGAAGGTACAGACACTGGTTGCAGCTTCTCCCTGGAACATCGCTTTGTAAACTTCAAGACAAATTGAAAGCCTGAAATTTACAATTTTGTTTCTCATAGTTTTCAAATAACTTAGTGAAACCCAAAGTAAGAAAACCTCCCAGAGTAGCTAGTGATAGAACCGCAGCATAACGTGAAAAATGGCAGGATTGTTTGTGTTAACGTTCATAGTTCACTAAAATCTTATAAAACTTTAACTTATTTTTAATGTAAATTCTAGAATTTTAGTGCTTGCATAATATTTAGTGTTATATATGTATGTGTGTATATATATATTTTATATATATATATTTTTAATGAATCTGAACCTCTCATCTAGTGCTTGGAAAAAAATGAAACAGTCAACTTTTTTAAAAAAAAAAAAAGTTCTAATGTGAAACTATTTCAGTATATTATTATAGTGTTTTGCAATAGAACCTAGAGAACTAACATATTTGTAACACTGGTTTCATAGTCAATATGATTATTAGTACCAATTATCAGTCTAATTAGTACCAATGATCAGTCTAATACATAAACATTGGTAATATAACCTGTTTGTATTTTAGAGGGCTTTAGAACTTTTCAAGATTTTAGTAATGTGTTTATATGCATTAATTTAAAAAATTAGTAGATATATAGAGAAAAAGAGGTAAATAACTGAAAAAATAAAATAAGCAGATGAGGGAAATGCTGTAATACTTAAGTGGGTTAGAAGAAGAACAGAAAGCCAGCTTCAAGAACACAAACGTTTTTCCACCATATGGAAGACACATAATTTCTCAGCCATATGGAAGAGATAACAAGAGAAAAATGTTTAATATATGTTGGGAAAAAAAAGAGAAAGTTAGATTAAATGTTTAAGGAAATTCCTCTTATAAGACTGCCCCAACTTAATAGGGTACATACAATTTCTTTGGAGCTATTTAAGAAATGTAGAAACAATCTTCTCAAATTGGAAGGTAAAAATGTGTGTAGATAAATCCTTTTCTTTCAATTCTATGTTACTGTTTTGATTGTTTCCTTTCAGATCCCAAAGCTATTATAAATGAATTACGAGAATTTAGTAATTTCTGCTTCAGTAGTCATAATTTTTACTTATTTTGATTAACGCCCATTAGTCATCATTCATCCTCTGTAAAATTAAACACATATAGAGAACTCAATGCTTCTTAAATATTGTATAACACATTTTTTTCAAAGATGTAATATAGAAAGAAAACTTCCATTTTACTTACAAAAAAATCACATGAAATATGCTGAATAATTTGGAATCAGCAGTTAAATTATTGTGTAATGTGCCCTTTTACTTGTGAAACAAGGATTAAATAATAGTTCTATCATTGTGCCACAACTAATTAAAAATGTCATTCAAGAGCCTTTCAGAGTGAATTATTGATCTAATAAATATATTTTAAGAGACATTCATAAATAATGCTTGGAATATTCATAGCATACCAGATAAGGTATTTCAGTAATGGTTTTAGGTATGTTTTTCTTCTTTTTTTTTTTTTTTTTTTTTTTTTTTTACCATTAGTAAACATTCTGTGAGAATCAATCTCAGATGGGTCTCTAGAAGTGATACATTTCAATGAGTCATAAAGGCTGCATTTGTTCAAATCAACTTTAAAACCACAATAAGGCTTTAAATTAGCCAGGCGTGGTGGTGTGTGCCTGTACTCCCAGCTACTCCAAAGGCTAAGGCAGGAGAATCACTTGAACCCAGGAGGCAGAGGTTGCAGTGAGCCAAGATCATGCCACTGAACTCCAGCCTGGGCAACAGAGAGAGACTTTGTCTCAAAAAAAAAAATTACAAATTTTGAATTTGAAGAAACAATGAGAGGGTGTGATAAAAGTCAAGCATGATAAAATAGGAAAAAATTAAAACCGTGAATCTATATAAGAATAACCTTTTACTTTTTTTGTAATCAAGTTATTTCTTCGAGAAGCATATGTGATTGTTATGATTGTATTGATTAGAATTTTTAAATTATCTTTTCAACTGAAATCATTTTCAACTTTTGGAGCAAATAAATTGATTCTAAGTTCAAATACAAACAATTTAAAAGCAAAAGCTTTTGTCATTTATCAAATTAAAATAATGATTAATTTGCTTGCACATAAAACTACCTCAAATCTCATATATTAGCCATAGGGTAATATCTGGAAGAATAGCTCATTCTAAGTGGTTCAAAATTTGTAGCCTTTTATTCTTTCACTGCTTTTAGGAAAATACATCAACAATAAATTATTTGGGAAAGAATGTGTTACAAATCAAACAATCATAAACAAATGAGATCTGTAAGATTTAGAGTGAGAGTTGCTCATGAGTGATGAATTTTTTAAATTATAGTTCCTTAATTTTAGGCTCAAATTGTGGGGAAAAAAATTCATGAAAGAGGAGAAATAATGTTCATCCTTAGAGTAAAAGGGAATTTGCACATGAGGCTACATATTTAGAGCCCTCAAATGAATTAATAAATGCATTTTTTATTGTTTTGCAGGATCAAGAGTTGTCAAGAAAATAAGGACTTGCAGCTATCTATATTTTTCAAAACAAAATTTTTGTTAGCAATTTTTTTTAAAGAAACAATATTGTAATTAAATATCCTTTATGCTGGCTATCAATTTTTACATATATTTTACTGGCAAAAGTATGTCTTTGTCTGGCAGAGCTGAAAAAGAAAACACAAACCTGGGAAATTAATAATTTTGAAAATACCTTAAGGTTGGATAACATAATTTGAAATTCCACCATTTAGCCTTAAGGGCTTGGAAGGAATCACAAAATTGAGTTTCTATATATCAGAACAATGATCAAATAACCAAACATTGCCATAAGTGTTGCCTATATTATTATTTATGTAGTTTTTCTACACATCAATCTTCAACTTATTAGTCAATAATTATATTCAGATGTCTTTTTCCCCATTTTCAATAGCAGTAAAGATAATGAAAAAATTGATACGTAAAAGTGTTTAAGAATCACATAATGAGTCATTTGAAGACTTATTTTTGACAATATTAATACGTTTGTCTTCTTCAAAAAGAGAAATGCGTAACACGAAGCACTTAGGAAAATAAATAAGAACACAGAGAGCAATGACAAGTCCAACAGTAAAATAAAATGTACTTAGAAGGTTTCCCTCCACTGGAGAAAACTGCTTACACAATAATTCATCAATCATGATGAGAATTAGTTACAAGTTTCTCTTAGCTGATGTCTCACCTAAAATGTATGAATTTCATTTAATGTATTTGAAAAGCTATACACACTCACAACATGGAGTGAGGTTCAAGTAGGATTACTCCAAATTTCTAGTAATTCAAAATTGTATTGATGTTTCATCTAAATAAATCTTAGTGTATTATATTGGAATTTGAGTATAGCCATAATTAGTCAAATTATCTCTGAATCTGGTAATAATTTATTTTGTCAAGTGTAAATTCTTTATTTTTCAAATTAATTAATTATTTAGCAACCTTCAAGTCATATCAGAGTATTAAACATATTTCTGCAAAATACCTAGTAGGTATTTTGCTCATAACAAAAGGCAAATTGGAATTAAGTTCCTAGGGACATACGAAAACAATTTTATAATACTTATATGCAACTTGTACAGTATTATAACTGCATATTTCTTAAAGCTCTGCTTTCCAGTAATTCACCTTAATTTAATAAAACTAACACCAAACTGTGCTGGAAGGCTTTCTTAGGAATGATACCACCGTAGGTTTATTCGTTTCATCCCTTTAACACAAATATATATCACTTAAATATAAATTGTATTAAATTGGGCATTTGTTTAACAAAAATACAACTGAAATATCCTCTAGTTAGCAGAGGTAGAATTTGTTGCATGTCAACAGTCCAGAGTGTGTGATCAGGACATTAAAAAAACAGGCAACCAAGGCAGACCCTCACCGCTACCAGCTCACCTTCTGAAGATGATTTGGCACATTTCTCAGCCTGTGTCCCTATGGAGTGGGTCTAGAAGGCTGTAAAATATTATGTCTTTTACACAGCGTGCAGCTAACCGGTTCAGAAACGAAGTAAAGACAAAGTAATAAAAGTAGAATGCTTGTCTTTAAAAGGCAGTTCTTAATAATGCTTCCCTTTGGCAATTTTTAGGTTTTTACTTTAAATTTAACAGTTAAGTGTATAAAGACATAATTTTGTGTATAGCATGTAGCACATGAGAGCTTTCTTTGCAGTCGAGTCTCAGAGAATTTACAGAATCTTCTTCAGTCAATTGCAATTCTTAAGTTCCACATGGTTACAACATTTTTATTTCATTAACACCTAATTTACAAGCACAAACCATTCTAAATGTATCAGAACAGATGTAGGAAATAATTATAATTTAGATCGAAATTTTCATCTCCTAGTCACATAATTTTAACCCATCTATCTTAAAAAAAAAATCACGAGGATTCTAAAAAGATTAAAAAGCTCTCCAATTTAAATAAAGAGGTGCCAAAATTTAAGTTATTATTTTATTTCAATTTACCTGTTACTGCACAGATGTACCGTACCTGTTGTATCGAGCTGTACGGTTATAATGGGACATGTGCTGCATTGATATGACAATCTGCACCAATTTGAATACAGTTTTCCACGGAGTCTCCCTTTATAGCCCTTGGACATTTCGTTTAATGCTTTGAGAGCTCTTTAAAATTTCTATTCTATCTTCTAGAGAGAAATCAATCATTTTACTTCGTTGACTTGACATTTAATTTACTATGTATAAAAATAAATATGAAAAGAAAATAATCTGCCATTATACAAATACTAAAATAACTTAATGTTTGCCATCATTTACCAAATCCAGTCCACTTGGCCAAAATAATAACAAAGCCTCACCTCCTACCCGTGAACAGGCTTCGTTGCTTAACTACATGGAATAACCACTTGTTCTGGCCTTAAACAGACACACACCCTGTGATTTAGACGTGCTAAACTGATCCTCACTCAGCATTAACCTTTAGCTCCATGTAGTCAGCATGTCCATCATTTGTTCCCATTGGCCTTATAAACAAATCTGAATGATAGGAGTATATTCTCAGGCATAAAATCTAATAAAGATGTTTGCCTGAGACTGTCTTCTGCCTCATTTTCAATCCATCTATCCACATTTTGATTTATGGTAGCTTACATTTAGTCCACTTCCTACTCCTATTGTTGTCTTACTGAGTAACTGGTAAACTAAGGCCATTGAAAAGCCACTTTGCATGCCTGTCTTCCCATTGTCTGCATGGGCTTTGATAGAATCACCCTTATGAGACACTGAATATTAAGCAAGTACATAATAAAATTTACAGTATTTTGTAATAAAAATTAATCTTTGATTTTTCTTCATTAGTGTATCAGTTTGTTTTCATACTGCTGCCCAAGACTGGGTAATTTATAAAGGAAAGAGATTTAATTGACTCACAGTTCGGCATGGATACGGAGGCCTCAGGAAACTTACCATCATGGCGGAAGGCGAAGGGGAAGCAAAGCACCTCTTTCACAAGGCGGCAGGAATGAGAATGAACGCAGGAGGAACTACTAAACACTTATAAAACCATCAGATCTCGTGAAAACTCACTCACTATCAGGAGAACACATGGGGAAACCGACCCTGTGATTCAATTATCTCCACCCGGTCTCTCCCTTGATACGTGGGGATTACGGGAATTACAACTCAAGATGAAATTTAGGTGGGGACACAAAGCCTAACATATCAATTAGCATACACTCATTAGGTATCTGAAAATGACGCAGATGAAGAAAAAACAAACTTTCATTTATTCAAAATCTTAGTATTTCATAATTTCAGGTGATGCCAAAGAAATTTTTGAAGAGGGGATATATCTAATTATCGTAGAAAAGCTCGTCTCAGTGATAGTGGGATTGTTTCTCATAATTTAAATTTTGAATAGGCCAACTTTCTCAGAAGAGGCCCTTTTATTGTGCTTTGTATAGGTAGCTCTGAACAAATGGAAACAGAAAAGATGAAAACATCCTTACCTTAAAGGAAATTACTGCAGGTCTTACCCCCAGACTTCATGTATCTGTAACATAAAAAGAAAGACATCCAAAAGTTATTTACATAATTTAAAACACCATTTTCTTCAAGTAAGCAAAAATTGAGACATTGCACTCTCATCAGCAATTGGGGTGAATTTCTAGTGGAGAAAACAGTAGGAAGATATCATCACAGAGATGTTTCACTGAATAAGAATAAATAAAGGATAACTAGAAGATAATAATTAGGGTATTCATGAGACAAAAACATGCAACAGAAACTGAGCCTCAGAGTTTCAGATTGTGGTAGAGCAGATTTTATAGTACAAAGTAATTTTTCTTGCCATTAAAATCAACTTGAATTCTCATATAGTCATATCATATAATGTATTCAGCATTGTTTTGTTATTTTAAATTACATTTTTAGATATGTTATAATGCTTATGTGAAAAATGTAAGATATTCTGTAGCACTCAGCTACTAAGATTCAGTTGATTACCTTATAGTAGTAAAACAATCTAATGATTACATACAATTTTGTGGTTTACAAATCATTTTTATGATTTGATTCTTATAAAAATCCAGTGAGAGGTATGAGCACTTAAGAAACAGTCTGGCAAAAAAATAAAAATAAAAAAAATAAAAGGCAGCAATCCCTGAAACAAATAAGGTAAGCGCTAAGACTACCTCAGCTGGAGAAAGTTACTAGGGTGTGGTGCGGGGAGAGAAAATTCAGTCAGATGCAATGGTCTCCCTGAGTTGAGCAGAGTTGGAAATTTGAGGAAGCCCAGATGCCTAGAATTTGCAGGGCATACTACCAGAGAGAGAAGGGAGGTGTGCAAAGCCAGAACTCCAGAAATCTTCAGAAGGTCCCCTTTCAGTACACAGCTGATTATTAATCATGCATGCCTGTGAAGAAATTGCCCATCTCCAGAAAAAGAGACACCTGAAAGAACAGTAGCTGATGTTTAAGCATGATTGAGGTAAGTGTCTGTTCCCACCAACCAGGATAGAAAACCTCCTATTTCAAGGATTGAGAGTTAGAATGCAAAGAAGGATTTTGTCTCACTAGGAAAGAAAATTAGTGCTTAAAAGCAAGACCTGAAAGAATCAAGTTGTTTCCAACTAAGCCATGTCCTGAAGAAAGCTCAGAAATTTTCGTAGTGATATAAAAGTATCCAGCAACCAATAAATTTGTCAAGATCTTGACCAAATATAAGTGACTAAATGCGTTCAACAGTACTTCCATTTAACTATGAAGAAAGAAAAAGCAAAAAAGATAGAAGTGAGTCCCACTTCCATTTTGTAATTCACCAATATCCTACTGATTTGTAAAATGCCAACACACTAAGAAACCTCGTCTTTTAAGAAAAAAATAGACCATTATAACACTGTTTGGAAAAACATACAATGTTTTTACCTAGTGCTACTATTTTTCCTTCTTTAAATTTTGTTTTTGTGATTTAAATGGTGCAAAGAGGTTACCATAAAGCATACAATTTTGTATTTTATTAACCATTTAAGAATATATTAACTTTTAGAAAAATATTAGAAACTTCTCTTCCTGTATTAACATGTGATACATGGTGCTGGCATTGCAAAATGAAGTAGTGAGAAAGGGATGGCAAAAAAAAAAAAAACAAGGACTTAAAATTTGCAGGGACTTTTACTAGGCATTATAAATTTAATATTTACATAATTCTTGCAATAGCTTTCCAATCTATGGTACCAGAGTTCAAGGGATTTGCCACATATGGCTTTTAGTTGGTTTTGTGATTAATACTGCAGATTAATAATAGTTACTATCCTGTTCTCTGTAGTTCAGGCACTCTATTTTTTTTGCATTAGATCAAATAACTGTGTCCCTATTAAACAGAGCACAGTACAACATGCTGGTAAATAATCCATAAGTCAAAAAAGCAGACAAAAGGGAAATTAGAAAACATTCTGAATTAAAGAAAAATAAAACCACAATATATCAAAATTTGTGTGATGCAGCCAAAGCATCTCTTAGAAGAACATTCATAATATTAAATGCTTGCAGAAAATAAGAGAGGTTTCAAATCAATTATTTATGCTTTCACCTTAAGAAATAAAACCAAAAACAATAGAAAGCTAATCTCAAACAGCCAAAAGGGAACAATAAAGATAAGTACAGAAATTTATAAAGCTGAAAACCAGAAAAGCCACAGAGGAAAATCAATGAAACCAAAGCTATTTATTTAAAAAGCTCAATTAAATTAATACAACTCGAATCAGATAGAACAGAAATATATTTTCACATAAATGGCTCATTGATTTTCAATAAAGATACCAAGGCTATTCAATAAAGAAATAACAAGTTTTTTAAAAGTTTTATTTTATTTCTAATTGACACATACATATTCAATACCTGTAAATATTATATAATCATCAAATCAGGATATTTATCATATTCATTGCCTCAAACATCTATAATTTCTTTGTAATGAGAGGAATTCAAAATCCTCTCTTCTAGTTATCTTGAAATACACAATACAATATTGTTAACTGTAGTCACCTTACTGTACAGTAGAATACCAGACCTTATTCCTCCTATGTAACTATTATTTTCTACTGTTTACCCATCTGTCCCTATCCCTTATTCTACAGCCTCCCCTCCATTCCCCAGCTTCTAGTAACCACTATTCACTCTGTACTTCTGTGAGATCAGCTTCTCTAGTTCCCAGAAATGAGTGAGATCATATGATATGCGTCCTTCTGTGCCTAGCTTATTTCACATTTGTAAAGAAACTGAAAATATTATCAAAAAAAACTTAATGCATACCTCACATCACATACAAAAATTAACTCAAAATAAACTATAGAACTTAAAACTTAAAAGGACAAATTTCTAAGAGAAAATGTATGAGATAATTTTTGTGACCATGGGTTACGTGAAGATTTCTTAGGCACTACTCCACAAGTACTATCTTCTGAAAGTGGCACAGTTAAAGGGACTGAAAACAGACCAGTGGTTTCTAGGGTAAGGGTAAGAGGAAGAGTTTTACTACAATGAACTGTTTCATATGATTTTGTTGGTGGTTACGAATCACATGCATATGTCAACATCATAAGATTGTAGATTAAATGTGGTGAATTTTGATGAGTGTAAATTTTAGCTTAAAAGAAAAAAATTTTTAACAAAATTCTCTATACTAATACCAAATAAGTAAAACTTATTACTCTAATATACTACTTACAAAAGTGCCAAATATATGAAATACTAGCAATAAATTAGAAATTAAGGAAGGTATTTACCCAGAAAAAGAAAAAATCATAAATCCCCACAAAGACTGAAATAAAAGTGTTCATAGAAAATTTATCCATAGTTGTCCAAATCTAGAAAATAACCCAAGACACTAAGAGTATAAAATAACATACCCTGAAACAGACTCATACATATATAGATCCTTCGCTATGAAAGTGTAACACAACAGAGCAGTGGATATAAAGATGTTTTCAATTAATAGTGCAAGGACAATTGGTTATCTGAAAGAGGAAAGGAAGAAAAAACCATCTGGCCCCTACTGTATACAAAAGTAAATTCCAGATTAATTAAATACTAAAATGTGAAAACGTTTTTCTAAATGATAACAGGAAAATATTTTCATCATCTCAAGGTAGTCGAACCTCTAAAACAGGACCCAAAAAGCACTAACCCAAGAAAGAATAATAAAATTAACTACAGGAAAATAAAGAACGTCCATTCACCAAAAGATACCATTAAAAATGTAGAAAATAAGCTGCATTGCGGGAAAAGATATTTGCAACACATATGTCACGGCAAATTTTATGCTTCAACCTGACTGGGCTAAGGGATGCCTTGACTGCTGGTAACATTATTTCTGGGTGTGTCTGATGGTGTTTCCAGAAGAGATTAATGTTTGATTCAGTAAACTTAGTAAAAAAGTCCAGCCTCACAGATAAGAGAGAGGGCATCATTCAATCCCTCGAGAGCCCTGATAGGGAAAAAAATGAAGGATAGAGGAAAAAAATTCTCTCTTTTTAAACTGGGGCATAAATCTTCTGCTCTCAGACATAGGAGATCCTGGTTGTCGGGCTTTCAACCCTTCAAGGACAAAATTAGATCACCAGCTTTCCTGGTTCTCCAGCTTGCAGATGGCATATTCTGCATACTTCCAGCCTCTACGATTGTGTCAGACAATTTTCATGATAAATCTCCTCTAATATATCTTTATTTACCCTATTGATTCTAATTCTCTGGAGAATCCTAACTAATGCAACATATAATTTCTAATGGCTAACATCCAGAATGTACAACTAACGCCTACACATCCATAAGAAAATGAACTACTTCCTCTTCACAAATGGCCAAGAGAATTATTAACAAGGGACAATATCCAGATGGGCAATAAACACGCAAAAACTGATTAAACATTGTGAACAATCAGAGGTATGCAAGGTAAAACACTACTATTATTAACACTATAACACACAGAAAATTTTCTTACTATAACATCCCAGAATGACCAAAATTTAAAAGACAATTATGCCAACAATCTGAAACAAAAGAATCGTTTATATAGTGGTGGAGAGACTAAAAACTGGTACAGCCATTTTGGAAAAAAGGTTGGTATCAGTTATAAAGTTTGAAGATGATAGACATATCATCAGATTCAGAAATTTCACTCCTGCTGAACAGCAAAGTTCGCATATCCATATCAAGAAATATTTACAAAAATGTGTAAGTGCTCAAAACTGGAAAAAAAAATGTCTATCAATAGGAGACTGTTAACACACATTTTAAAATTCTTTAAAGTATACCAATTTTTAAAAATCATTCAAAATAACACCACACAACAATCAAATGGAACAAAGCACAGCTACACACATAAATCATGGGTGAATTGCACAAACATAATTTTGAGCAAAACAAAGTAGATACAATTATAGACCCTATGCTTTCATTTACATAGTGTAAAAAATAGAGGAAGAACTAACTTATCATATGTACGGATGCAAATTTATTTGGTATAATACAAAGAAAAGTAAGAAAATAATTACCATCAATGTCAAAATATCAGTTACTGTTGATTGAGGAAAAAAACAGCTTACGATCAGGAGAGAGCATGAAGAGAAATTCTGGGGTGTTAGCAATGATCATGTTTATTAACTTCATTGGGGGTTACAAAGTGTCTACTTTGTCATAAGTTATTGAGTTGTACATTTTTACTAATTGTCCTTTTTTGTGTTTCACAATAAAATCTTAGAAGTGAACCACGGATAAATGAATGAATGAATGGTTAAATGATGCTCCACTATTGCCTCAAATGTTTAACATTCTACAAAGAAACTCAGAATCAATCATGGACAGTCAAGAGCAGATTTGGGGAGTACAAGATGGGGATTGATTATTAATAATTGAGACACGCATGGTAAAAAAGCACTAAAAGTGAAAGCAATCCAAATCAATCCCCATATTGGACTATCAAATTCTGCCAGTGACACCATAGCTTGCTTCCAATTCCAACTTGAAGTATATGACCCATATATTGTGGAAGGAGAAAAATGATATATTTCAGAATCTGTGAGATCAAGATTTAAGTCCTAGCCTTTACTGTTATTATCTGTGTGGCTGCAAGCAAATAACCTAATTGACTTCCACTGCTAGATTTGCATCTGGTAAATGAAGACGGATACTATAATCTTACTCTTAGAATTAGACGGAATGACATATATAGAAATGATCCTAGAGTATAACTTTAATGTTGATTTTTTTCCCTCTGGATGCAAACCCTACATATAATTAGCTCTTTCCAACATCAATTGCCTTTTTGTGATATTTTTGAGAAAGAGAAAAAAAGTCCTGCCATCCAGGAGCTGATGGGGACACTGTCGGCTAGGCTGGGTGGCCTCTTGTTCAAACATCAGGCAAGGCACTCTGTGACCATGTTGAATCAAGAGAAATAACCAACCAAACAACCAACTAACAAAAACTCCATAAATGCATATCTGAACTCAGACAAAAAGTAGAATATTGTTCAAACAACAAAAAAGACCTAACATCACCCTAACCTTGCTGATATTAGTGATTACTGCTTCTGTGCCGATTTCAGCTTCAGGATTGCTTCATGCTTCCTGCTTTCTAAATAAGAATTATTAGGATACCCAAATCGTAAAACTGTCTCCACATCCTTGAACCTTCCCTCAAGTCACCCAACACAAGCTTCTATTCTCTCCTGAGACTCTTCTAACACCTTTTTTTTTTTTTAAAGAAACTCTACTGTTCCCCACTGTGTGCAGTCTTCCTCTTTGCAACAAGTCAATAAACCCAACTTTGACTTCAGATGTGCTCTGGTTGGCTCTGGCTTGGGAGCACTGGCATCGCTCGCATTTGGCCTCTCTTTTGGAATCCATCTGTCACTCTCTTACATGTGAGATCTGTTTTCCCTCATGTGTAAACTATTTTGGCAACCTAATTGGGCTTTCTACCCAATTAGCTATTGAAGAAAACCTCATATTAAAATATATAGCCTTTCCTACCTCCAACCATATTAAAGACTGCTGAATATGTATTAATCCAAAAAACTCTATCTAAAAAAATACTATTTATCAGACATCTAACTTTACACATCCATTTTAATATTTAGTGAGTGAAAGACTGTCAGAAGCTGTTATCTCAAGAGACAAGATACATCCTTTGTGCTGGTGAACCAATTGTAAGCTGTGATATATCTGGGTGTTCGCAGATAAGGTGCCAAACGCAAACCTGTAAGTGGAAAAGCAATTTTCTTTTATGCCTCATATCATAGTGTGTCAAAATTCTCTAATTCCTTTGTTTTGTTGTAAATGAAGAAAGGTTAGGTTGTGAGTAAAAACACTGTTTTGATAGCTTGAATCTCTGGAATAACCCCCATAGGAATTAGCAGAAAGCAGATCTCATCAGAGCAATGTTTAGAAAATAGAAGTTTGCATTTTGTCGTTCTATTTCACATTTTCAACTAGACCTGCAATGAGAACACTAGCTTCCTAGCTTCTTTTTTTGTTTAATTCAATAGATATTTTTCATTTGTGCTTTTTAAAACGTATTTTTAAAATTGTATTTTACATAACATGACACATAAATTGCACACTGTGGAAAGAATTGTCTGCCTCCCTGAATGAAACCGTTTTAATCTCAAGAGTTTTATTATCTGTTAAAATCTATTTAAATATAGGCATTCAATTTTACATTACTTGACATTTATGAGGAAGCTATTTTACAGCAGCAGGTTTCTGAATAGACAAGATCACAACAAATATTCGTGATTATATGACATGCTAGATTGAAAAATATGGGGAAAGAATGATCTAAATGTTCTGGGCAGTTCACATATGTGAATATATCTAATAAAACTCTGGACTAGAGGTCTGTTAATACCTTATATTTGTTTGAAAACTATAAATATGACATATAGAAGAATAGCCTATCTATTTAATTTACTATATTGCAATATTAATACAAGCTATTGTGTTTTGAATATTAGCTGAATTATTTAATATTAAAACTGGGGAATAGAGACATCCATTTACCATGTAAAATTTTCAGTTAGTATTTAAGGCTGTACTTTATAAAGCGAATAACAGCAATTCAGCTAGTTGAACTGGCTAGAAAGAGTGAATCCTATCTGTAACTGTGTACTATGATATGTCCATGGATTAGAAAGTATCTCAGCTTTTACTTCAATGATAGAAAAATGCAATCCTGGGCACAGTTTCACATTTGGAAAGAGGCGACTGCCAGCCTCAATTAGGGTTAACAGAAACTAGGAAAATGAGCTTCTACAATTAAGATTTTCTACAGCTGACCTCATGGGTCTGATGTATGACAATTCAAACTGGGATTTTTATGAACATGCAAAGAAACAAATCACCACAAGATTTTAAATTACACAGAAGAATCTGCATGAAACTTCTATCCATCAAATGGCCACTGAAAAATGAGGTAATTACCTAAAATAATTGGCATGTTAAGAGCTAATACAATATTACAAAGTAAAGTCCAGTTGTGAAAGCAATGCATAATTTCCTGATTAATGTCTCGTGCACAATATTCCTCCATGCTCTGTCAGAACCCAAATAACAATATGGCCAATCAATCCAATAAAAAAAAGATAATTCAGATATGAAATGAGTTCAGCTCTAATAAATCATGATTTGAACTCAGTGAATTTTAGAATTATGACAACTAATCACAGTATATTGTGTTTTTAAGCCAATACATTTAGATTTTAATTGGTATAATTATAGATTTTCAGTGATTCAAGATTAGTGCGTGAAGGCAAAAAAAAATCAATTTTTAGTTTGTAAAATGTCATCTATTAAGTTATTGAAGAAAACCTCGTATTAAAATATCAAGTCTGTAACGCACAGTGCTGCCAAAAGTTACAATTTGAGCGATATTTAGGCAGGAAGTCTAAGAATGCCAGTGGAGTAATATGGCCAAATTTCCTACAGCGAGATTATGAAACATTTTCCTTCTCAGTGGAAAGTGGAAACATTTCTTCTACAAGTAGGATTAATCTCCTCTGTCAGCGGAAGGCAGGTGCAGAGATAAAGGAGAAGCAGGTGGGCAGAGCCTCTTAATGGACACCAGGTCTCTAACAATGGAGCTGTGATCTGAGTCACTTATTAACAAATTCAGGATTGACGGTTTACCACTCTTCTGCCATTCTGTTCTTGTGTAATGGGAGATGCTCTTTAAAATATTAAGATTATTTGTGGACTGTATTAAGAGGCGGGAGTTTTCTCTTTGTTGTGGGAAAGGAAATGGGGAACAAAGGGAAGTTTTCTTAAAGTGAAGGTGCTCTCTGTTGTTATTGGGGGTGGGGGAACGATGAAAAGAAGCCCAAGAAAATGGATTCATAGTTATTTTGACCCAGTCAGAACTTCAACTCTTCTTTTGCTTCTTATGAGGACTTCATTTGACCAGTGAAGAAAGCAAGTTTTGAGGTCAGCTGGGCTGTTCTATCTGGGCCCTACTGTTTACTCATTATGACCTTGGGAAAGTTACTTAACCTCTTTCATGACTGTTTCTCAACCTAAAAATCAGAGATAAGAACATAACACACCCTAATAGCTCAGAACACTACTGACCATGACCAATTTAAGTGACGTACTGTTACCATACTAGCGACTAGTACTTAGCTTAGTGACTGGTACTAGTCACTGCAGAACAGACAACACAGAATTTATCAGTGTTGTTATTAAATCATTTATTTAACCTCTTATGGCCGTTTTCTCATATCTAAAATGAAGATAATCATACCTATTTGATATATTTGTCGTGAGAATTCAATGGATTAATAGAGCTTTATTTATTTATTTATTTTATTTTTTTATTTTTCTTTTTCTGTTTTTGAGACGGAGTCTCACTCTGTCCCCCAGGCTGGAGCAACCTCAGCTCACTGTACACCTCCACCTCCCGGGTTCAATTGATTCTCCTGCCTCAGCCTTCTGAGTATCTGAAATTACAGGCACCCGCCACCACGCCCAGCTAATTTTTGCATTTTTAGTAGAGATGGGGTTCCACCACATTGTCCAGGCTGGTCTCGAAACTCCTGACCTTGGGTGATCTGCCCACCTGGGCTTCCCAAAGTGCTGGGATTACAGGCGTGAGCCACTGCGCCCGGCTACAGCTACATTTCTTATAACAGTGCCTAATATATAATAAGTATTCAAAATTTTAATACATTAATCATCGGTAGCCACATGCCATCATCCAAATTCAAATTCACATTAAATAAAATTTAAAATGCCAACTGGGCCACATTTCAAGAACTCAGTTGCCACAGGTGGCTAGTGCCTCTTGCATTGGCAACACAGATTAGGATATTTCTGTCACCTCAGAAAATTCTATAGGACGATGATAATAGATCTCGCCTTAAAGAAAGAGTTGAAAGAAAAAGCAGCCATTCATTCATATTGTCAGCTGTAGAGTGGGTGGAGAGGATGAGGCAAAGAACAGGCAGTATGCAGTAGATGACAGAACTTGTAATGTACATAGCTTTACATTGTTTCAGGGGTTTTTTAGGCAGTTTTTTTTAACATTTACATATACTTTTAAAGATATAGTTTAATTTATAAAATAACAATTATGAACATTTTAACTTTAGATCATATTGACTCTGGTTAACAAGAAAAGAATTATTCAAACTACCAATTCAATAGCAATGTTTGAGGGAACAAGTCCATTTCAAAAAAAAACTTTAAATGTGCTTTTGAGTGATATGCCAATGAAACAAAACTTTCAAACTTTTCACAGATTCATTTGCAGACTAAATTCTTGCAACTGTGATTATTAAAGTTTTTCAAAGGTTGTCAGGCTTTGTAATATTCTCATAAGTCACATATAACTGCCATGCCATTGTCAGCAATGACTTACCACCATACTTATTTAATATTTATTTAAAAATAGTATCAATATGAAAAGTACAATTATATCACCAATCTTTGAAGTGACAATGACTTCTAATTTCAAAACTTTCCAGCCATTTTTAACATTCTCATTTCTTTGGTCCCGAGTTTCTTTATAATATTTGATACCAATAACTATTTTTTAATTTGGGGAATGCAATCTTTCCTTGGTTTTGTTACACAACTCTCTACTTCTTCTTCCTCAGTACTACTTCTTTTCAGTATATTTCTGGTGTTTTTTTTGTTTTTGTTTTTGTTTATTGAGACGGAGGCTTGCTCTGTCACCCAGGCTGGAGTGTAATGGCGCAATCTCGGCTCACTGCAACCTCTGCCTCCCAGGTTCAAGCAATTCTCCCGCCTCAGCCCCCTGAGTAGCTGGGATTACAGGCACCTGCCATCACACACAGCTAATTTTTGCATTCTTAGTAGAGATGGGGTTTCACCATGTTGGCCAGTCTGGTCTCGAACTCCTGACTTTAGGTGATCTGCCCGCCTCGGCCTCCCAAAGTGTTGGTATTACAGGCATGAGCCACTGCACCCGGCCAAGAGCATCTCATTTTTGGTGCATTTTCCTCATACTTCCTTTCACCCTTCTCTTCTATACAGAACTCAAGTTCTGAATCTTTCCTTAGAACATTTATTATATCATAAAGGTAAAATGTCTATCTGTTTGAAATGACTGTGAGATGTTTAAAGATTTCATTCTTAGTATAATATCTAATATGGGTACATGTGAATATGTCACACATAGCCTTTTACTTCTTTAGGAGCTCAATTATATTTATTTAAATTATTAATTAAGGTGTGGCTGTAAAATGCCGAGAATAAAAATAGTTGGATGGCAAAAATGCTGAAAATAAAAGATGATATTCATAAATACAATTAAAATATTAGAAGTGTTATCACTCCTTGCAGTATAAAATTCTTTAGTTGGCATCAAAATCCATTGATCTACATTTCCTCTTGTCTTATTGACTTTTGCTACTCAGTCTGCTTTTCGGGTTCCTACTTATATTTTGGAGTTTTCATATTGTAATGATCCACTATCAAGACTTTGCCTTTGTTCCTCTTCTCTTTATCTGAACACCCCAAAAGATCTCATCCAATCCCATTATTTTAAGTATCATCGTTATGCTGATGACTCCTAGCCTGGATATCTATGTTACACACCAGAATTTATTTTCAACTGCCTACTCAATATGAACCTATCAAACTTCACACATTAAAAATGAAGATCCCGGCCAGGCATGGTGACTCATGCCTGTAATCCCAGCACTTTGGGAGGCTGAGGCTGGTGGATCGCCTGTGGTCAGGAGTTCAAGACCAGCCTGGCCATTATGGCAAAACCCCGTCTCTACTAAAAATACAAAAATTAGCTGGGCATGGTGTCGGGCACCTGTAATCCCAGCTACTCAGGAGGCTGAGGCTGGAGAATTGCTTGAACCCAGGAGGCAGAGGTTGCAGTGAACTGAGATCAAGCCACTGCACTCCAGCCTGGGTGACAAGAGCAAAACTCCATCTCAAAAACAAAACAAAAAACCTAGATCCTCATTTTCCCTACCAAAACGTGTTCTACAGTCAAGACAATTGCAATTCTATCCTCCCAATTATTTAAGGTCTCAAAGCTTCAAGTCACTCTTAATTGTGTTAGGAAATCTTATAAATACTGCCTCAGAATACATCCAGAATCTGACCATCAGCCATGATTGCCATTGTTAAAACCTGATTCAAACCATCATTCCATCTCACCTTAATTTCCGTAGTAACATCCAAAGTGGTCTCCTTGCTTCTGCTCTCCACTCCTGATCACCTTCAACCTAGTCCCAATACAGCATCAAAATGATTCTATTAAAACTAAGTCAGATCACCTAGGCCTTATGCCCACAAGCCTGCAGTGCTTTTCAAATCACAGAGTAAAAACCTGCATCCTTACATTGGCCTACAAGATCTTTGAAGATCTGGTTCTCTGTTACATATTTGACCTTGTCTTCTACTTTTCTTTCCTCTTGCTCATTCCTTTCTAGCTTTCTGGCCCCTTTGCTGTTCTTTGAATGAACCAGGAATACACTGAACTCTGGGCATCTGTGCTTTTGGTTCTCTCTGCCTGAAAAACACATCTTTGAGACACCAGCATGACTGACTCCTTCACCTCTCTCACTTCCCTCAGTTGACCACATCATTTAAAATGGAAGCCACCTTCACACTTCCTGGCCACCTATGTTATTTTATTTTTCCTCACAGCAATTATCATCTAACATATTGCATATTTAATTATTATATATTAATGCATATTTACTTATTATATATTAATGTTAATTTACTGTTTTCCCAGTCCCTATGGAAAGGTAAATCTACAGGAGAAGGATGTTTACATTTCATCAGTGGTGTATCCTTCATACCTAGAAAGTGCCTTACACACAGTTGTCAATAACTATTTGCTGAATAAATGAATGAATCTAATAAGTGATTTGAGAGATGAAATTCATGAAGACATTGAAGAAATTGAAAACATATAAGGCTAGAATATGGCAAAAGATATAAGTACATATCTAAAAAAGACGTAAGTGCATTGCTAAGTGAACTATAACAGATAAAGAAACATTCCCCAATGGTTGGTCCAATAGAGCTTATAAAATATTGATAAAATAGCCATTTCTATTCCTAATAAAGTGGATAATATTTGCTGAAAGATAATTAAACAGTTTATACTTTTCAAAGTCTTAGAGATATTATTATATAACAGTGGAATAGAGCAGACAATATTTCCATAATTTATTTTACCATATATACTATTTTTGCTGTCCTTAGGACTTTATGGAACGTCTTTTGGGAAGTGCTGGGGAGAAAGGGTTATTTTATCTGAGCTACAATTCTCTTTCAGTATGAGAACTGGACCAACCATTGGGAAATGTTTATTTATCTGTTACAGTTCACTTAGCAATGCACTCTTTCAGTATATCAGTATGATATAAATTGCTGTGATAAGTGAGCCTGGAGAACTAGAAAGCCAGTTTGATAAATCTCAATGGTGAGCCGTCATTTGAATATGCCTGTTACCATCATAGAATTGGAGAGAGTCAAGGGCTCTATGGATGATGATCAGTAATAAATAATAAGATGCAACCATATTGAAAAAAGTTAAGTCTTTTAAGTTTTAATGAAAATATATATAGTAGACATACGTAATACATAGTGAATATGTAACCCTTTTCATTGTCTTTTGTTAGAACAAAGAGAAGAATGATGGCACCCTTTAACTCCACAGAAATACATTTAGACTTGTACTTTTATAACTTTTTTTATCCTAGAGGTCATAAGAAATATAAAAAAAGATGATCCCATGAAAATTATTGAAAGATTGTCGCATGGCATAAAAGTACTAAGGATTCGGAATCAGAATATTTCTCTAAATGTTTAGATTCTTCAATAAAAGCAGAGACATGAGTAGTAAGTTATTATTATCCACAGATCCAACTCTACAGTGAAGGAACTGGGGTTTAAGAACGCAATTTTAGGCCAGGCACGGTGGCTCACGACTATAATCCCAGCACTTTAGGAGGCCAAGGCGGGCGGATCACCTGAGGTCAGGAGTTCAAGACCAGCCTGACCGACATGGAGAAACCCTGTCTCTACCAAAAAATACAAAATTAGCTGGGTGTAGTGGTGCATGCCTGCAATACCAGCTACTTGGGAGGCTGAGGCAGGAGAATCTCTTGAACCCGAGAGATGGAGGTTGTGATGAGCCGAGATTGCACCATTGCACTCCAGCCTGGGCAACGAAAGCGAAACTCCGTCTCAAAAAAAAAAAAAAAAAAAGAATACAGTTTTATAGTTCTATATCAGGAGTCATTGTCAAAGCCATGATTAATGCATAACCTTCTGATATCTAATAATTTGGTTCATTATCACCTTTAGTTGATGTATTTGTCTAATATCAGTTACAATTAGGAACATGCCAGGGATGTATACTCATATTTAAATAAGTTTATAAAAAGACAAGTAAAATTATGCTGGTTATATGAATTGCAAATTAGCATATCTCTGTGTCAGAAAGGTCAGAGATATGATTATACAGTTTTCTCTTTGCCCTAAAAGTTTAAATTTTAATAAAGATTAAATGACATCTCTCTAGAATTTAGAAAAATGACTAAAAACTAAATTTTCTTTTTATGTGTGTATATGTTTGTCTACTTGTTCACACTTCATCATAGCAAGATACATTAGATTTGCTAATTATTAACATTTCTCCTATTCTATATGAAGCATAAAGAAAATAGGAATTATGTATTAACTGTGTAATCAATAAAACTGTTATTGAAAAAATGACTTTAAATTTTCTCCTTGAAATATGCTTCAAGATGCATAAAATTATGTAAAAATGAAATTCACACTTTGCTTTTTTATTAAGTAGTATGACCTAGTTAACAATAATTATTTGATATATGTATTCGTTTTTATTCTATTGTCAGAAAATTCCTGGAAATATTTTCTACTCAAAAGATTCTAGGAATTTATGTGAAGTTTGTATGATTTCAACAATGTAGGGCTATAATTTGTTTCAATGTAACTATTTGATAACACATTTTTTTTCCTAGACAGAAACCAAATCCCATAACTACCTGGGCTTCCAAGTGAATTTCTGTAATGTTTATGAGAAGGGGTACATAATCAGAGAAATGGTACCCAAAATTAATGATTCTAGGCTACTTTTTACATCAAAAATATACTACTAGGAATATTGTGTGTCTAATCCTCAAAACAGTCTGATAATAGTAAAAACAATTACAAAAGCAGTAAGTACTTACACAGCAATTACTATAGACACATTGTTTGAAAGATTTTCCACATATTATATTATTTTACCCTCACAATAATGTCTATGACGAAGTTACTATTCTACTTTTTGTTTGCTAGAGAAGGACATTTTTTCATGGAGTGTAAGAAATTTCCTTAAGCTCACGCAGCTAGGAGGTGGAGGGTCACACAGCTAGGAAGTGGAGGTACCAGGATTTGAACCTAAGAAATTTCGTTCCAGAATCCGTGATCTTAACCAATAGATTGCACTGCTCTGTGGATAGTTGCTTTCATTCTTAGTTTGCAAATGAGAAAACAGAGGGTCAGAGTTATTAAGTTGCAGGTAGGAATTTGAACTGATGTTCTTTGACTTAAATCCTACAATATTGTCTTCAGCACTACGGTGCACCGATTTTCTGTTCCCGTGGGCAATCCATCTCTTAGTATCTTTTGTGGTATTTCATTATGAAAAACTTTGAGTTTTAGAGTACAATGAATCAGGGTAGAAATTGATTAAAATATGTGTACCCCAGGTGAATGAAGTTAGTATAGGTTTCACAGCTTAGTTTCTTTTGAAGGGGGATAGCGATGGTGAGCAGAACTAATACTTACTTAAAATTTACTGTACATTGAATCTGTACTAGTAGTATCATTTATAATTCAGCTTAATCCTTAAAACTACCCCATGAGACAATAATATTATCACTATTTTGCTGATGAGGATGAGGAGACTCTGCAACATAAGAAATTCAGTGTTAGAAGAGACTACAAATTGGCCTATTTGATATTAAAGAAATTCCTACACACAAAATTCTAATACTGCCCAAGGAAAGCCCAATGGGGTTTCAAGCATATTGCCACATGCAAATATTTGCTGAGACACTGAGAACTGCAGGGTGTTAGGCAAATTTGATATTAAAAATCACCACAAGCACTTTCATACCATAAAAATTCATACCTTCTTTTAAATTCAATTTGATTAAAATGGGAATTTTCCATATTATGTTACTGATTTTGGCAATGGAAAGATGCAGTATAGTGATGAAATTTAAACACAAGCTTATAATTTCCTAATTCATTATTATTTCCTATTTGAGTTAGGATAAGAAAAAGATGTGAATAATTCAGAAATAATCTCATTATCAATATTATTATTGATGTAAAGTCCTGGTAGAAGAGACTATGATGCAATTGGTCAATGAATCTCACAGGGTTATTTAGTTATGTGCAATAGTTTAAATGTTGTATTTCAAGGTACTTAAATAATGGATAGGCTTTTCTTATAGATGCAGAGACAAAGGTAAGAACCAGCTTTTTTTTTTTCTAAATACTCCAAACAATGTGATTTTTTAATCTAAAAAGAATAATTAGTAAAAACAATCAAATAAAAACCGAAGAGTAAGTTGAAGACGTGGGTATTCCCATCATTTTCTCTCAACTCCACTTCTCATGTTTAATCACTAGTTTATATCATTTCAGAATATTTTATGTTGCACATCTATTTTATATAGTTCTGCAGAGTATCTTTGTGTATACAAATGTACTCTACACATTTTTTCTATCAAAAAAGGATCATACTGTAAGTTTTTTTATAATTTATTTTTATTTACACAAGATTCTAACACAGGTATATATTGAATATGCTCATTATTCTTGACACTTCTTGGTCTTTTATATACTTCAATTATTCTTAAAAATAATGCAGAGGTAAATATCCTTTACACTTGCATAGTTGGAAGAATATTTCTAGAGATTGCTAAAAGTTGTATTGCAATTTAAAAACTCACCACAACACCTCACTTTCAAAATGAAGATTTGCTTTAAGAAAACAACTGTGGACCTCTGTAGAGAGATTGTTTACTTGTTCTTCACATTTATAACCCTGACAAGTTTAGTTAATCATTCTGTGCCTCAGTTTCTTTATCAGCAAAATAGGGATCATAGTAATGCCTGCATCACAGGGTTGTAGAGAAGATTACATTATTGGAACAATGACTTCTACTTAATAAAGGCTTAAGAAATGTCATGTATAAATTAAAATTATCTGTATCATCTAGAATATATATGTAATGTAAATTGGAAAACCTCCCTTTTAACAAAAAAAGCAAGAAAATAGTGCAAATTTGTGATTTGAAATGCCAACTTTATGATAAACAACATTTACAAATGTTTCCAATCATACAAATAAATGTGTGCTTCTGAACCATACATTTATGTCATTGATCAACACGTACACTCCTATGCCATGACTGTACAATAAAACCTGTGCCTGTTAAGGACAGTTAATATACAAAAATGAAATGTACCCATTACTATATCTAGGAAGCCAAGTAATAATCACATGCACTTTGATAATCATTTTTTTTTTTTTTTTTGAGACGGAGTCTCACTCTGTCGCCCAGGCTGGAGTGCGGTGGTGGGATCTCCACTCACTGCACCCTCCGCCTCCCAAGTTCAAGCCATTCTCCTAGTTCTGCCTCCCGAGTAGCCGGGATTACAGACACCTGCCACCACGCCCGGCTAATTTTTGTATTTTTAGTAGAGACGGGGTTTCACCATGCTGGCCAGGCTGGTCTCAAACTCCTGACCTCAGATGATCCTCCCACCTTGGCCTCCCAAAGTGCTGGGATTACAGGCGTGAGGCACCATGCCCAGCCTGATTATCTTGTAGTGACATTTTAGGTAACTATTAGCACTCAGAATTACAAAATTAAGAGTAAATTGCAAACGTGTCTGTCTGCATATTTCATTTCCTTCCACATCAATGATTTGAATAATGTAGAAAACAGAAAGCTACATTTGAGACACTTATTATCATATTTTAAAAAGCTTCCTAATCATATATAGGTCAGTGCAGGAGCATATGTGTATGTGTGTGTGGGCATGTGTGCCTTAGGTAACTTATTTTTATTTCTACATTTATCTTTTATTTTTTTACCTTTTAGCTTCAATACAAAGGAATAACTTATTTTCAAAATTGGTAAATTAAAAAATTACCGCCATCTTTCTTTAGACGTAAATTTGTTTCAGTCAAGCCGTTTTTGAAATGCCCACTTTAAATTTAGATTCACTTGTTCAGTTATTGTTATGGGACTTACAACCAATGCTCTAACACCTAATTAGATATGTATGGAAATGAAAATGCACATTCACGAAGGAAGTAGACCCATTGAGACAGGAGGGTTCCCTTGGCCTTTTGCAGGACTTGTGACAGGGGTGTGGCTCACTTACTGGGCCCCAGCACTCAAACCCCTTGCTGGAGGGGAAGCATGCAGGTGAGCGGGTGCCAGGGCCTGGGCAAGTGCTTCTGGGCTCCAACCCCACAGCAGCATCTAGGGTTGTGTGACGATAAATGCTCTTTTAGCAGTTGCCAACCACGGATGTCTAAATGTTAACCAACTCAGAGGAGAGCCTGGTTGACAGCCTTTTACACCCTACCCTCTTGGCACGCAGGTTTTGTCTGGCATCCAAGAAGAATCAGATCACACAGCCTTCAAGGATGGTGAATGCAGAGATTTTCCTGAGTGATGAAGGTGCTCTCAGCAAGATGGGGAGCTGGAAAGGGGATGGAGTGAGAAGATAATCTTCCCCTGGAGTTTGGCTGTCCCTGGCTAAACTCCTCTCTGACCGTCCGCAGCCAAACTCCTCTTGACATTCAGATGCTGCTTCTCTTCTCTCCTTCTCTGCCCTGCCATTCTGCTCCTCTGCCAGTGGCATTTGCGGTTTATATGGGCACAGGATGGGGTGTAAGGCAGGCCAAAAAAGTAATATTTGGGCAGGAAAACAGGGATTACTGTTCTCATTTAGGGATGTGGTTTCCAGGCTTGAGGGTGGGGACTTTGCCAGAGAACCACCCTCTTCTACCCAGTTATTTCCCTGCCTTTTGTCTGTATCACCATCATAGTTGGAAACAAACAAATCAGTTTGTTCTTGATGCTCATTACTTCCCCACTTTTGATAACTTAGGAAGAAGCTGGTTCTGCAGGTCTGTGTTATTTTAGAGGTTATTCCTTTCTAACAAGGCCAGTTCTGCCAGGTAGCATCCACTGTTGTATAGTCACATAGAGGTTTTTTGTCTCTCTTTTCCTGTAAATACAGGATTATGGGGGCAGAGTCCCTCTCTACTGGAAAATTCGCCAGAGTTTATCCAGTCCAGCTATACCCAGTTTACGAATACCTCTTATGAGAGGTCGAGAATCGTGTGTATTATTCTGCTGTTCCTTTGCTTGCAGGATTTTGCCAAATAACACTATTTTAATGTTACATGGGCTGACATTAGTGTTGTTTATATATTGAGGTCCATGCCTCCATTGTACAATAGTCATATAAAAATACGTAATGTTTTAATGTGAATGAGAAAAATAAATATTAATATATAGTCAGATTTACATTTGCCAATTATAACTGAAGAACAGAATGATTTGCATTATTGTCTATCTAAAAAGAGTTCTCTATTTGACCAAGAACACACAAACAATATCCTCTCTCATTTCTTCTACTGACCACTCCAAGTATTCACTAGTATCCTCAGACCCCTTCCTCACCATTTCTCACTACTGAGATAGACAAAAATGTGTCCTCTTACATGACTGAATCTGAGGCCTTGAGATGCACCACCATCTACCCACTCAATTAATTGAGGAAACATTCTTTGTTTCTCCTGCTTTTCCTGCTTCTCCACGTGGAGTATTAATTGCTGTCTTCTCTATCTTATCCCTACAATCAGGATATATTTCTTATGTATCTCTTTCATTATGTTTTAATTATTTCTTAATCTATCCTCCCTAGATTTTTTAATTTCTTAAAGATTAAGGATATGGCAATGGACAAGAGAGAAAGTCTTACCTCCACAAAACTTATATTCTGAGGGAAAATAATATAATATAAATATGTGAAAGAACAAATAAATAAAATGATTATAAATTGGTGAACAGAAAAATAAAGCAATGCAGATCACAATATATGCTAAGAAGGAAATGAACAGTTTGCTACGATACAAAATAATAAGGATAAAGATCTTTAGGACAAGTGGCTCTAGAAGGCATTGATGTTGAATCCCTAAGGCGAACACCATGAGAAAAGTTATGGGGGAGAATTCCAAGCCAGAGACAGAGCCAGATCAGGCAAAGCCTCGATCATAGAAGGAAAATTGGTCCTTTTGTCCAAGTTCAATTCATTTCTTCCAACAATACTATTTGAGCATCTAGAGTATGCCAGAATGTAAGGGTGAAAATAAAATCTCTGTCCCCATGAAACTTGCACCGGAGGGCAAGTGAGGATGAAACCTGCAATAAGCAGATAAACATATTTACAAACAAGATAATTTCACATATTAATAAAGTCTATAAAAATGATATAGAAAACCTCAATATGATGAGCTAGAGTCTTATTTACATAGGGAGGCCAGGCTGGTCTCTCTGAGAGGTCATGATTGGTGAGAGCACCAAACAATGTGAAGGAGTGAATCAAGTGAAATCTGAAGAGAGGACACATCAGGCAGGGGAAAGAGCAGTGCAAAGTCTTGAAGCTAGAATGAGTTTCGCCAGTTGGCAGAACAGCAGGATAGGAGTAACTGGAGAGCTGGAAGCCACGGGGACAGGAAGACATGAAGCAGGAGCTGGAGTTTGGGGCCAGACTATTACAATACACTGTATCAAATGTCTGGGCAAAGGAGTCTAAATATAAAAGTAAACAAGATTAATTCAAATTCTGTCTCTACATTCCGTTTTACTTAGAGGAAACATGCTTTTCAAAATGCTTCCATTAAGGGACCCAATACCCAGGTACGCCTTGTATTCACTTAATAAATGCTCAGTAATTTTTAGTCCTTGTTGAACATTAGAATCATATGTGAAGTTTTTAAAAAATAAATATTCATGACGCTCACTCACAAAACCTAGATATGTATAAATCAATTTTTTAAAAATCATGAGCAGTTTTATGAGCAATGGAAGTAAAAAATGACTGTTTTCTACTCAGTTGGTCTAATTGACCATTGTTCGTAGAAAAGCAGAATTTACAGGAGGAAATACACTGTCATCAAGATGATTTCTTTCTCATTTTAGTTGCATTTTTATCATGGCGATTACCAATTGCAAAGTGTGTTGATATGACTTTCAATCACATTTTGCCGCCTGGAAATTATTGAAGATTTCTGCATTCTCTTTTCAAACTTGAGTCATATCACTAATGAAAAGATCAGTTTGTGGCCGATGAATACGTTTTAATGGTAAAATATCTGAAAGTTATTTTCCTGATACTACAGAGGTTACAAATTGTCTAGTCATAACCTAACAGATATTACATTAGGGTTGAAATACTATTAAGGTTGTTATGACTGATAATTCTGTCATAAATAAAATAATCTTTTAAAGTATAGTAACAAACTGGCTTAATTTCGATGCTATATCCTCAACAGTTGCAAAATATTACCAGAAATTAAAATGCACAGAGTTCTCTTAATGTTTATTATGAATAAAAATATACAATAGAAAGAAAATAATAGCCAGTAATCTTCCAGCTGAGCCTAAGAATTCCAATGCCAAATTGCTTTAAAGAATAAATTCTGATAGAATGGCATATATGCTACTACATTATGCATATGAGTCTTGTGTATATTGAAAGAAGGAATTACATTAAATGTGGTATTTTTGCACACATGAAAGAAGAGCTCTTTTCTGAAAATGAGATGAATCAATCAGAGTTCCTCAAAATCAAAATATGAGAAAATGTCCTTTCTAAAACTAGTCTGTGTATGAATATTACACCATTCAACAAATATGCTTATGTTTAGATTTAGAGATTATACATAAAATTTCCTTAATTATCATAATAGTTTTCTCTTTAAATACCTTTTCAGAGACTATTATCCATATTGTAATGTTCAGAAAAGTGATGATCAATTCATAAATGTGAGGAAAGTGTCATATTAAAACTACAAGCTCTAGAGTTGTGATTCTCAAAGAAAAAAGGAGATTTCAAGGAAAAGAATGAGGTGGGGCATATCAGAATGTGAAACACAATAATTGCTTTGAATTTTAAGATGTTTGTGCAATTTAAAAAATTTGAAAGTTATATGCTATTGAAAGAATATATAATCTTTTGAAGAATGTAAAAGCAGGCATGTGTTAAACATTTTGTAAAACATTGCCTAGGAATTACAAATGACAAATTACATGCCAAAATATGATATGTGGCCCTATGCTAAAGGTGGGGGGCATGCGAGATTGTTTCTTCATTAAGGAGATGAAGCCACAGGGTAAACATTAAGGATGAGAGATTATATAATTTTTCAAATATCAGCCCTCCTCAAAATTTACTTTGGTGACATTCAAACATATGTGTGGGAGAAATTAGGATTTCTACTCTTAAGAAAAAGCATTAAATAAGCAAATGATGCTTTCCTCCAATTCCCAGATTATGGCCACTAATTCAGTTGTCATTTCGGAGAGAAGAGAAAATCATTTTAAGTTGAAAATGATAAATTCTATACCAGCATTACTTTGTAGAAATTTGAAAAAACCTAATACTTTAAGACAAGTCAGCAACTAAACTTATAAAATTTTAGATCTTTCCTTCACAAGGTAAAACTGACCTCATAAGGTTTAGATTTACACTTTAAAGTGTGAGAAGGTGATAATTATTCCAAGGCAATATAAATATAATGCCAGGAATTTACGACATGTGAGGTAATTTTATTCTTGCAATGCATTATTTTGAGGAAAAGATGGAAGAAAGAAACTTACATGTAAAATGATGAAAACTGTGGGCTAACAACACGCTCAGCACTTTACATCCAACATTTCCTTTCATTTAAAAAAAAATGTACCGCTTACTGCATGTTATTATTCAGCTGTGAGAGGTTAGCTGAATTAACCAATAACAAGCATCGCTTGTTAGGGTCAATGATGAATATTAACACCTTTCACCCTGACTTCCACACCATCTGCATTTGACTCAAACACTGTGACTCGATGCTGAATCTGTAGCAGCCCACCACAATTAAAAATTAGTTGAAAAATTCTTAAGAACTATTTGTCACCAAGGTCTCCATTCTAAACTACCTTCCTTGAAAGAAAAGAGAAACAGATGACATGGTTAAGTTAAACAGGAACAAACAAATTGGGCTTTCTGGATTTTCAGCAACAGCAGCAGCAAAACTGGTAGTACACAGGTATCAATTCCCCAGGCTGCATGATATATTTATGCTTTCAACTTCTTCTCGTAACTTCACAGCAGAATATTATTATCCAAGAAAATCAATCTACTTCTACTAGAAAAAGAATATTTCAGTGATAAATGGTGTCAAAGATTGTGTGTGTGAGATATCTGTCCTGGAAACTGAGTTGCTGACTATGAATAGCTCTTTGAAAATCACTCTCTCCTGGAATTGTCTAGGACAGACACATGTCAGGAGCATGTACAGTACTACTCATTGAATTGTTATTGGGAAAAGCCTTCTGCCTGTGCTAGCCAATGTAAAGTAGGACAAGTGGGTGTCACATTTTAAACATGTGGTATGTTGGCAAACTTTTCTGTATTTGTTGTATGCTCCTAATAGGATACAATGGACTGGGAATATGGTTATAACAAAGGAAGTTTTATGATAGGAAAAAATGTTCTACGATAGGGGGCCACTTCTTTTATATAGCTTTTTCTGAGGCATTTCAAATATGCATCTGAATATAATCTTAAGACTATCTTAGAACACAGTAGATAAACAGGTTTGAAGTTTTGAGATAAATGATTTATTTTTCAAATTATTTAAAGCAGATTAGAAAATGCTCTATGGTGCCATTTGACCTTGAATTTACAAAGGTCAAAATAATCATGTTATTTAAGAAATATAAGGGCGTATTATTAGCTTGGACATTAAAAATGAATAAACTATTTGTAAACAATAATGTTAACAATTATATATGTATACATTTTTCTGGAGTCCAAAAGAGATATTCTAAAGTGCTAAATATGATGTGTGTGGGTACCTTTCAGGTCATACTGGAAATCCATAAAAGGAGGAAAGAAAATTAAACTAATATTCATTTAGATGTGGACTATACAAGAAGGATTAAACAAAGTAATACATATAAATGGTATTTTCCCAATTGATCATCTCCAGATTCTTGGTAATCACTTCTAATCTATCTTCTACAGTCTATTTTCTTCCAAGAGAAAGATAACAAACATATTCATTCATCTATCACAGTAGACTAAACTACTCTAGGAGTACAATTTCAAATGTAACGTAATCCACGGAACTTACATTTACTATTTCACATGTCATAACCTGTTGGTCTTGACATCAGTCACTTCAATTATATCCTATACCTTAAGAACATGGACTGCTTGCGGAGGTTTTTATTATGTAAATTTTATTTTTGGGTTCTCATTGGTATAATTAAACAAAATGGGTAATAAAGTCATTTGATGGAACAATTTAACATTGCTTATTTTCTTTTAGAATTTGAATTATTCTGGAGACTAAAATGCTGTTTAATCTTCCCCATGACTTTCATGGACTATGAAAGGTAAATAAAGAGATGTGAGTTAGCCAATCTATTTTCACATTGCGGTGAAGTGGATTTCAAAGGTTGATTATATATTCAGAAAGTTATATTCATGTTTGTGTAAATAGACAAGTATTTTTAAAAACATGAGAAAAAGATTTAATGCCAAATACGAGTATTCTCAAGCTTTTTAAAAATGAATTATTATGTAAAGCATAAAAATCAAAACATTTCAAGAAAATGTGTACTATTAATATTTTTAAATATTTTACTATGCATCATATTTGAAATATAGACTTTTAAAACTCACTATATTTATAAAGTTTAAAGATATACAGTTACAGAAAGCTATATAGTGCCACTAAAAAAATTACAGTGTACTTTTCAGACAGGAAACAACCTTGAAGATTTAGTAATTCATGCAGAATACTTTTTATATTTTTGGAGCTGAAGATTACTTCATTTTATTCCAAATTGCATCAAAGAACAAACACACAAAGAATTGCCTTTAGAGCATAAGGAAATATATCAATAAATTTTAAACTATCAAGTTAATCTTTAAACTCCCCCAGAAAGAATGAGTTATGAAAATGAAAGTAACACCACAATAATGTGCATGTGAATTGCTATTAAATTTTTATACCACTGTAATTAGACTGCAAAGACCAATCATTTAAAACTTGGAAAGGAAATCATCTACAGGATTTATATGAGTTTATGCATTTTATTTACAGTAATACTAGAGCATAATCATAAAACATTAAGATGCATATAAATGTAGCCCAACAGGATGACCCAAATGCACGCAATAGTAGGGAGGAAAAAAATGGTTGCATAAAAGCAAATTTTGTAAATAACACCAATATTGTCCAAATACCGGTATGAGGACCCAATACATAGACTATTACTTGAGGTTCCCACTTACAGTTATATCTTTCAATGTCAACATCACCTCTTCCATTGTGTGCAAAAGAGCAATTTAAATATTAAAATTTATAAAAGTAAACCAATAATGAGGTGATTTTATGGGGGAAAATCTGAAGTAGGTTAAGAAAGTTTTGTTTTGTTTTGTTTTGTTTTTTACCTTTTCAATCATTCTGGGGATGCTTCTTTGTTTTCCTTTTAGTCCTTCCTGGGCTTTAATTATTTTTCAATGAATCCTTCTCTGTCCAAAGCTTGGGAATACCACATTGCACTACTCTCAAATTTCAGCATGCATAATAATCACCCAGGGACCTAGTTAAGAATGCAGTTTCATAGACTACAATCAATGGATCTTGTGATTCCATGTTAGGGGAGTTAAGAAGGGTTGCTCAAGAGCCTACAGTTTTAATCATCTGATGCAGGTAATCTGGAGACCAAACTTTGAAAACGATATCATGGGAAATACTTAAATGAGTAAACGGCTCCAGTCCCAAAGAGAAAGGAATAAATATGTGGGTTTGTGGCTGGATAACTTAGGGGCACTGACATGATTTAGATTTGTGTCCCTGCCCAAATCTCCTGTCGAATTGAAGGAGGGGCCTGGTGGGAGGTGATTGGATCATGGGGGTGATTTTCCCCTTGCTGTTCTCCTGATAGTGTGAGTTCTCACGAGATCTGATTGTTTAAAAAGTGTGTGGCTTTCTTTGCTCTAGCTCTCTCCTGATGCCATGTAAGATGTGGCTTGCTTCCCCTTCACCTTCCACCATGACTGTAAGTTTCCTGAGGCCTCCCCACCCATGCAGAACTGTCAGTCAGTTAAACCTCTTTTCTTTATAAATTACCCAGTCTCAGGTAATTCTTTAGAGCAGTGTGAAAACTGACTTACACAGGCAATTACAAATTATGTGATTTTTGCATAATCACTTAATCACTTTGCTTCTCAACTTCCTCATATAAAATTCAGGGTCCTGGACTAGGTGAGGTCTAAGATTAATTTTGGGTCTCTTAATAATACTAGTTTTTCTCCAACTGTCAGGGCATATAGCATTGCATGAGAAAGCCTCTCAATATCCTTCGAAATCAAAGCTAGCAGATTACTGCTTGCTTTACCTTTTGCTAATACTAGATATCTTGATCACATTCAATGCAAAAATAATATGGTGATGTGCACATACTTATTTTTCTGCCCAGCAGAACCTATCCTTTTTTCAATGATTTACCACATTCTTCTTTTTTTAACTACTTCTCCTGACATCATCCATGGTTGCAATGGAAGTCATTATTTTATAGTGCAATCTACCCTTGGAAGTTCTTGATTAACCAGTTCTAAAGTAGACACTTGATCCAAGCTGGGCCAACTATTCTCCTGCCTGTTATTTCTGGGTTTGAGATTCAGAGCAAATTGTCATTTTCCTAAAGGTCTGAACTATAACATCAAAATATCAGATGATGTTGGATGCATCTGTGGAGTAAATTAGTCTGGAGTGAGAGTATAGTACTTACCCACATAGGAGCAAAAATAAGAGTCAGAAAAAATATTTTTCTTCTCTGATTTCATGGCACAGCAACCTTGCTGTATTTGATTTACACAAAATATCTAGAGGTTTTATGGTACATTTACCTTTTAGAATAAGCCAATTTGAGTTGGGTTTCTGTGGCAGCCAAATGAGAGTCCTAACTAAAAGAGCAGATTTTGCAGATGGATATTGAAATTCCATCTGTAGCTTTCTAAATAATACAATGCAAAAGAGGGCAAATTTGATTTGAACTTGATTGGATTGGAAATTAATAGGACATGATTTTCTAGAGTAACCCTATTCTGTATCTCTCCTACAGATGGTTGTTGACCTAGGAGGCCTAAATAACCAGTGACTATGGTGTAACTAGACCACAAAGGAAATAGTCTAACCCTAGCATTGCCATGAGGAAGCCAAGAAAAAATAAATATCCAAAATATAGAATTTTCTAGAATAAAAATAAAATGTTTTTAGGTCTGAATCTAAAATATGCATCTTTTTTCATCTAAACAGGACAATAATTCAAATGCTCTGTCTTTGTGGATGACATTATCTGATACCTAGAAAACCTTAAAGACTCTGCCAAAAGGCTTCTGGAACCAATAAACCTCAGTGAAGTTTCAGGATACAAAATGAATGTATGAAATCTAGTAGCATTTCTATACACTAACAACACTCAAGCTCAGAGCAAAATCAAGAATGCAGTCACATTTACAACACAAACACACACACACACACACACACACACTACCTAGGAATACATCTAATCAAGGTGATGAATGATCTCTACAAGGAGAACTACAAAAAATGCTGAAAGAAATTACAGATGACAATCCATGTCATGGATTGGAAGATTCAATGTCATTAAAATGGCATACTGCCCAGAGCACTTTACAGATTCACTGGTATTTCTATCAAATAACAAATATCATTTTTCAGGGAATTGAAAAAAACTGTTCTAAAATTTATATGGCACCAAAAAACAACCCAAACACCAAAACTAATCCTATGCAAAAAGAACAAAGCCAGAAGAATCATGTTACCAGTTTTTAAACTATACTATAAGGCTACAATAATCAAAATGGCATGGTACTGGTACAAAAACAGACATATAGACCAATGAAATGGAATAGAGAACCCAGAAATAAAACCACATCTACAGCCATTTGATCTTCAACAAAGTTGACAAAAATATACATCAGGGAAGGGAATCCATATTCAATAAATGATGTTGGAATAGCTGTCTAGCCATATGCAAAATAATGAAATTGGACCTCCACCTTTCACCATACACACAAAATAACTGAAGATGAATTAATTATTTAAACATAAGACCTAAAACTACAAGAATCCTAAAAGAAAACCTAGGAAACACCATTCTGGACATCAGCCTTGGGAAATAATTTGTGACTAAGTCCTCAAAAGCAATTGTAAACAAAACAAAAATGGACTAGTGGGGCCTAATTAAACTGAGGAGCTTCTGCACAGGATAAAAAACTATTGACAGAGTAAACAGACAATCGACAAAATGAAAGAACATATTCTGAAACTATGCATCTGACAAATATCTAATATCCAGAAAGTATAAGAAACTTAAACAATAAAGTAAGCAGAAACCAAGTAGCCCCATGAAAAATGGGCAAAATACAAGAACAGACACCTCAAAAAAAGACACACAAGTGGCCAAGAAAAATGCTCCACATCACTTATCTTCAGAGAAACGCAAATAACAACTATAATGAGTCAGAATGACTATTATTAAAAAGTCAAGGGAGGCTGAAGGAGGAGAATCGCTTGAACCTGGAAGGTGGAGGTTGCAGTGAGCTGAGATTCCACCATTGCATGGCAGCCTAGGTGACAGAGTGAGACTCTGTTCCAAAAATAAAAAAAAGTCAATAAACAAGAGATTTTGGTAAGAATGTAAAGAAAAGTGAATGCTCATGAACTATTGGTGGGAATGTAAATTATTTCAGCCCCTGTGGAAGGCACTTTGGAGATTTCTCAAATAACTTAAAAGAGAACTGCCCTTTCACCCAGCAATTCCCTTACTAGGTATACATTCAAAAGAAAATAATGCATCCTACCAAAAAAAAAAATGCATGCACTATCATGTTCATTGCAGCACTATTCACAATTGCAAAGACATTGAATCAACCTAGGTGCCCATCCGTGGTGAATTAGATAAAGAAAATGTGGTATATATACACCACGGAATACTATGCAGCTGTAAAAAAGAAAGAAATCATGTCCTTTGCAATAACATGTATGCAGCTGGAAGCCATTATCCTAAGTGAATTAACACAGGAACAAAAAACTAAAAACTGCATGTTTTCACTTATAAATGGGAGCTAAACATTGGGTGATCATGGACATAAAGAGGGGAATGGTAGACACTGTGAACTACTAGAAGGGAGAGGGAGGGTTGGGCACATGGGCTGAAAAACTAACTGTTGGGTACTATGCTCAGTACCTATGTGACAGGACCATTCACACTACTAACCTCAGCATCACACTATTGAAGGGAGTAAGCCAGTTTGCTTTAGGAAGGAAGTAAGGGAAGGGTCCCCAGAGTACCTCCAACACACCCCAGAAGTGCTTACACCAGATGTTTTGTGCAGGTGAGGGAACTTGTACAGGGGGTTTGCCTAAACATGCCCACAGGGGAAAATTCCATTCCTTAACACATGCACAGTCAGGGAAATAAATCAATATGGAGTGGCTCAGTCTAAGGGCCTGTATGCACACTGGAAGGATGGGGTGGAGCTGCCAGGAATTTGCACCTCAAGCCCTGGTATTCAACTGTGAAGGGGGCAACCAGAAACCTGCTTTCATGACTCCTCTCTTTGCTTTCACTTAATAAATTCTATTCAGCTTACTCTCTGGTGTCCACATGCCTATATCTTCCTGATTGTGAGACAAGAACCTGGACCTAGCATAGTTGAGGATTTACCATATTAGTCTGTTTTCATGCTGCTCATACATAGCCAAGACTGGGCAATTTACAAAAGAAAAGGGTTTAATGGACTTATATTTCCACATGGCTGGGGAGGCCTCACAATCATGGTGGAAGGTAAGGAAGAGCACATCACGTCTTACATGGATGACAGCAGACAAAGACAGAGAGAGAGTTTGTGCAGGGAGACTCCCATTTTTAAAACCGTCAGCTCTCATGAGACTTATTCACTATCACAAGAACAGCACAGGAAAGACATACCCTCATGATTCAATTACCTCCCACTGGATCCCTCCCATCTTGAATGTGGGAATTCAAGATGAAATTTGGGTGGAGACATAGCCAAACCATATCATTCCGCCCTGGCCCCTCCCAAATCTATTGTTCTCACATTTCAAAACCAGTCATGCCTTCCCAATAGTCCCCCAAAGTCTTAACTCATTGCAGCATTAACTCAAGAGCCCACAGTTCAAAGTCTCATCCGAGACAAGGTAAGTCCCTTCTGCCTATGAGCCTGTAAAATCAAAAGCAAGCTAGTTACTTTCTAAATACAATGGAGGTACAGGCAAGGGGGTAAATACAGGCATTCCAAATGAGAGAAACTGGCCAAAACAAAGGGGCTACAGGCCCCATGCAAGTCCAAAATTCAGTGGGACAGTCAAATCTTAAAGCTCCAAAATGATCTCCTTTGACTCCACTTCTCACGTCCAGATCACGTTGATGAAAGAGGCAGGCTCCCACGATTTTGGGCAGCCCTGCTCCATGGCTTTGCACAGTGTAGCCCCCATCCTGGCTGCTTTCACAGGCTGGCATTGAGTGTCTGTGGCTTTTACAGGCATATGATGAAAGCTGTCAGTAGATCTAACATTCTGGGGTCTGGAGGACGGTGGCCCTCTTCTTACAGCTCCACTAGGCAGTGCCCCAGTAGGGACTCTGTGTGGGGGCTCCAACCCCACATTTCCCTTCTGCACTGCCCTAGCAGAGATTCTCCATGAGAGTCCCACCCCTGCAGCAAACATCTGCCTGGGCATCCAGCCATTTCCATACATCCTCTGAAATCTAGGAGGAGGTTCACAAACCCCAATTCTTTTGACTTCTGTACACTTGCAAACTCAACACCACGTGGAAGCTGCCAAGGCTTGGGGCTTGCACCCTGTAAAGCCATGGCCTGAGCTCCACGTTGGCCCCTTTCAGCCCCAGCTGGTGCAGCTGGGACACTGGACACAAAGTCCCTAAGCTGCACAAAATACGGGGATTCTGGGCCTGGCCCATAAAACCATTTTTACCTCATAAATCTCCAGGTCTGTGATGTGAGGGGCACCACAAAGTTCTCTGACATGCCCTGGAGACATTTTCCCCATTGTCTTTGTGATTAACATTTGGTTCTTTGTTACTCGTGCAAATTTCTGGGGCTGGCTTGAATTTCTCCTCAGAAAATGGGTTTCTATCGTATTGTCAGGCTGCAAATTTCCTAACTTTTATGCTGTTTCCCTTTTAAAACTGAATGCCTTTAACAACACCCAAGTCACCTCTTGAATGCCTTGCTGCTTAGAAATTTCTTCTCCCAGATACCCTAAATCGTCCCATTTGAGTTCAGAGTTCCACAGATCTCTAGGGCAGGGGCACAATGCTCCCAGTCTCTTTGCTAAAACATAACAAAGGTCAGCTTTGCTCCAGTTCCCAACAAATACCTCATCTCCATCTGAGACCACCTCTGCCTGGATTTCATTGTTCATATCATTATCAGCATTTTGGACAAAGTCATTCAACAAGTCTCAAGCGAGTTCCAAACTTTCCCACAGTTTCCTGTCTTCTGAATCCTCCAAACTGTTTCAACCTCTTCCTGTTACCCAGTTCTAAAGTTGGTTCTACATTTTTGGATATCTTTTCAGCAGCACCCCACTTGTGGTAACAATTTACTGTATTAGTTCATTTTCATACTGCTGATAAAGACATGCCCGAGACTACACAATTTGTAAAATAAAGAGGTTTAATGGACTTAGTTCCACATGGCTGAGGAGGCCTCACAATCATGGCAAAAGGCAAGGAAGAGCAAATCACATCTTACATTGATGACAGCAGGCAAAGAGAGAGAGCGCTTGTGCAGGGAGACTCCCGTTCTTAAAACCATCAGATCTCATAATACTTATTCACTATCATGAGAACAGCACAGGAAATACCTGCCCCCATGATTCAATTACCTCCCACCAGGTCCTTCCCACAACACGTGGGAATTCAAGATGAGATTTGGGTGGGGACACAACCAAACCATATCACTCATATACCCCAGCTATTCACTGGGAAGAGAAAGGAATGAGAGATGCCTTTTTTACCTCTTTCTAGATGGGTAACCAATTATCTTCAGTCTGTATTTCTCCCCAATGCATCCTGAATCACTGGGATTCCTTTGAAAATAAAACAAACAAACAAGAAAACGTTCTTTCTCCTTTTTCCTCCTCTGTCCTCTCTTCACCGATGGGTATTTGTGTTCCTGTACCACAGGACAATTCCATCAGATGTATTCCCCAAACTGGAGAAGTTAATTTCCCCAACCTTAAACTGCTGGGCTTAAAATTGAGCTCAGGGGAAAGGAACCCAAAAGCCTGGCACGCCAGCTAAAGGGTAAAAGTTTTTTAACAGCTGGACTTCTGGCCTCCCTCTTCCTGTGCAAACTGGTTGAAAGAATGATAAAATCACTGTTTTATCCTCTGTAAAGTTTTGATTAATGGATAAAGGATTTACGAGGCTAGTTGTAAGCTGCAGCCAATCTGGTGTGCTTTGTATGTCTTTCTGTTTGGTTCTGTTATGAAGAGGAGTACCTTAGGATAGACTGTGGGCCTAGTACTCTATAAACCCACTGTTCAAGCCAGCCCGGCAAACTGGTCAGTAACAAACTTTGTTTTATGTTTCCATCTCGTTTTACATCCTTGGGAGCATGACTTGTAACCATGTAGAAATACTTGGTTTTGGTCTCTGCTGTTTACAATGGCAGCCTGGGTTCAATCCTGGCTTTGGGAATGAGTATTTTCTGGCTAATGCCTGTGCAACTTTTACTTTGCTGATTCTCTTCCCCTCCATGACCAACTTCTAGCTTCCTTTCTTAAATCTTCCCTTCTCTGAGCTACCTTTAAAGATTCTAGATTGTGTAAAAATTGCTTACCACCTCTATAATACCTTGTACACTTGCGATTAAGTCATAACCTTAGTTGAGGCTTGTTGGTTTCACCTGTGAGGTTACTTTTGGTAAAGTTCAAAAGTCAGAAATATTGGCCACTTAGCACGGCTAAAATGGGTAACAAGGGATTTGAACAGATTTTCTCAAGGAGCACTCAGCTTAATTAAAAGTGAATATCCAAGCTACAGGTATATTTAAAAGGTCTTTATGTTTTTCTCCTCTTGGATCTTGTTTTTCTGGAAAAGGTTGTTTTTTTGTCAGTCAACTGAATTACTTCTCCCCATTTTGTCTTGCCGCTCTTAATGCACACATGAGAGGCCCTAAGATAACTTATGAGAGCATAGGACTCCTTGGGAGAAACAGAGAAGGTGTCACAGATCCCATTTTGGGAAAAAGACCTGTTTTCCTCATGGAACCCCAAGAATTAAAAGCAGATAGTTCCCTCTCAAAATCTGTTTTTGTCTTCCAGCTTTGCCTGTTTGTTGGGCCCTAAAAACTGCAGGCTTTCCTAGCCCTACTTGTTGAAGGGCTCCACCCTGAGGCCGATAATCCAATTAGGAGGTTGGCAAATGCAAAATCTTACAACTGCTGTACCTTCTTCTGTCTGTTTGTGTAATCATACATGTGTTATGTGTGTGATGGTTATATAAAAACAAGCTCTAATTGATTGGGCTAAAAAAAATAAGCACTTAGATCAAATATTTTTGAAGAAAAAATAAAAGCTATAATGTCTTTTAGTTCACATGACTTTAATCTTTGGAAAATAAAACCAGTTTTAAAGATAATTGGTAAAATACAAATGTCTTCAAAATGTAAATATGTGGTCTAAATTATGCAGGTCAGAGAGTAGGCTTGCTAAATGTTTTAAGGTTATAAAATGATTCTTTGGCTTTTGAGAACTGTTTGACTTGCCTGCTTTACAATTTGGTAATGCCTGGGACATATGGAATTATCCATGCCCTGAACTATGCTGGAAAGAGTCAGATTTTATCTGCACCCATTACATAATTAAAATAATTTACCAGGGTTTACACTAAAATTAAAAATTGCTAAGAGTTGCCATTATAACATGTAATTAAGACTGCTGAAATTGGACTTACATGCAAGGTGTGCAAGGAAAGTAAAATGTGTTTTTAGTAAAAGATTATAAGAAGGCATGGGAATGTAAACTTTTGCCTAGGTTAAAGAATTGTCTTGAATTAGACAGATAAAGCTGAAGATTTAAAAAAGTGGTGGGTGGTTTGTAAAAATTAATTTTGCAGAAGAAAGTCTTTGTGTGAGCATATTGACTAACTTCAAAAAGTTATTAAATGGTTGTTCCATAAATTGAGCTTTGAAATAAAAACACAATAAGGTTTTCTTAAGGCAATAATCTACTCTTTAACAAAAATTTATAAAGGGTTACAAAAGGTTTATAAGCATCTCACCTGATGGTCAAACTGGTTAAGATTGGATAGAGTCATCTATAAGGTTTCATTAAAAAATTGGGGTTGACATTAATAGTAGACTAATGCAAGGGTAAAATTTGGCTTTCTCTCTCTTGAACAAGATTTTCATGTAATAGGAAAGGATAATGAAAGGTTCTTGCCTTTTAAAAAATTTTTGTGTCATCATTTTGGCTAAATAAATAACATGATAATCTGGAATTGTATTTCATAATATCAAACGTTTTGAACCTTGAACATGTTTCGTAGTCTTCTCAAAATCAAACTTCAGCTTCAAAAATTGTTCTTTCTGACCCCTAGCTTTTGGATGCTACAGAGAGCCCCTGGAGCATCCAGAAGAGAGGTAAACAGGATTATTTGACATACATAGTTACAAGGAATTGCTAAAATAAAAATAAGGTTTAAACTTCTTCAGGTTATATTTTAGTGAATAATATTAATGCATGTTCAAAAGTTGTATGGGATTTCTAAAATTCTAATGTCTGAGTATATGCTATCAATCATAATTAAGGTTATTATGATAAGTTACTGTAAACCACAGAGATAACCAAATTTCTTTGGTCAACTGTATTCTTGACTGTAATTACCCTGGACATTTTGTCATTCACAGACAATTATTGTCTTGTTTTTTTTCCTTTACAAAAGATTATTTATAATCAGCTATAGGACTTTGACAGGTGCTTTTAAATGCAAGTTTCTGATATCTTTGCAGATTATGACATTGGAATAGAGGGAAATGTATAAGACTCATGAAGAGCTGAAATGTTCATGAATATCAAGCAGAACAAGAGTTAATGGAATAGACTGAACTAATAGAAAACTAAAGTAATCTTTTCAATTTTTTGCTTAAGACATTGCTGATTTTTGTTTTGTTTTTCAGAGTCAAGAAAACTTATTTTGAGCGATTTATAGTCTTTAATAATTGAGTAAGGTATACTCCTGTGAACAAAATTTGGAGCATGTTTCTCTCTGCCTGGCCTCTCCAGAATCTGGAAACTATTGTGAGTATTCTTAGCTTATGGCAATATAGTTATTTGCATCAGTGCAATAAGAATCCATTTTCTTTTGCAACAGGACACAATTTAAGAAACTGGTGATTTTGCTAAGGCTTTGACTGGAATGATGTGCTTCTCTTTAAGGAATCAAGCTTGACTTGCAGAGCCAATAAAAGCCCCTTGGGAAAACTGGCCTTATACCTTGTCTACACAGTTCCTGTACAGGGTTCTTAACCTGTGGTGAGTAGAGAATGTCACTTTCTAGCAAGCCCAGGAGTCCCATGTTTTTGGGACCTCAAAAAGAGAGGAATTTATCCAACTCATAGATATTTGAGGATACAAACCCATTGCAGGGCTCAGCTTTAAAAGGTCTTATCCGAGATTCTTTGTGGACCAGAGTTCCATCAAAGCCAATTTAAAAGCCTATGTGAAAAATAATTATTCTTGCTGCACTTTATGCAAATAATTAGACCACATATAACACTAAAGTTGATTTTTGCAAATAACTCAAGTCCTACCGTGATTTGTTTTTGACAAAAATGAGGACTAGAGAGAGAAAAATTATGTTTCAAAACTTATCATACACTTATTAAATTCTAATCTCATCAGTTGTTTTTAAGTTTTTGCCTACATTTTAGACTAACCCTGCTTGCACCTGTGAACCAACCAGCGATCTCTGGCTGAAGCTCAGAAGAAACAAATGGTATGGGTAATGTAAAAATCTAGATCAATATTTTAATTCTGAGCGATTATCGTACAAATCCTGCCAGGTGATGGGAGTGAATGAGGACCCTATAACCTGGAGGTTTCTTTGTTTGGGAAAATAAGACCAAGGGAGCTAACCAAAGCCAAAGCCCCATGCACCCAAATCTTAGCAGGCGTAACTATAGCCACCAGTTATCTGGGTACGCTGGCAGCCTTGGGATTTTTGAGCTGTCCTTACCGCCTTCAGTTTGATACATATTTTCTAATAACTCAAATTGTTTATTCTCGCTTAGAGTATTAAACTTCAAATGGTGAGGCAAATGGAACTGTGCATGGATGTGCCATTCTTCCAGGTATTCTTTTATTTTTTGAGACGGAGTCTCGCTCTGTCGCCCAGGCTGGAGGGCAGTGGCGCGATCTCGGCTCACTGCAAGCTACACCTCCCGGGTTCACGCCATTCTCCTGCCTCAGCCTCCCGAGTAGCTGGGCTACAGGCGCCCGCCACCACGCCCCGCTAATTTTTTGTATTTTTAGTAGAGACGAGGTTTCACCATGGTAGCCAGGATGGTCTCGATCTCCTCACCTCGTGATCCGCCTGCCTCGGCCTCCCAAAGTGCTGGGATTACAGGCGTGAGCCACCGCGCCCAGACTCTTCCAGGTACTCTTAAAGCATCCTCAGGAGGAGCTCTAACGGCTGCCTTCCCCAAACAGCGCCCCCTGTCAGCAGGACACAGTTAATAGTGGACATCATTCACTTTCCCCAACAGCCGTTGGGGTCTTCACTCCTGAATGGGGGAAGGAAAGGAGTTAGCCAGCTTCCTTTAGACCGAAAGTAAGAGAAGGGTCCTCAAGGAACCTCCGATCTGCCCCACAAGTGTTTACACCAGATGTTTTGTGCAGCTAAGGAAACTTGCACAGGGGGCTTGTTTAAACATGCCCTCAGTGGAAAATTCTGTTCCTTAACACATACATACACAGTTAAGAGAAATAAGTCAATATGGAGTGGCTCAGTCTAAGGGCTCACATGTGCACTGGAAGGATGGGGTGGAGCCGCCAGGAATTCACTCACACCTTAAGCCCTAGCCCTGATATTCAACTGTGAAGGGGACAACTGGAAACCTGCTTTGAAGACCTCTCCCTTTGCTGAGAGTTTTCCTTTCCCTTAATAAATTCTACTCCATTCACTCTTTGGTGTCCATGTGCCTAATTCTTCCTGGTCTTGAGGCAAGAACCTGGACCCAGCTGAGATAAGGAGCAAAAATCCTGCATCACTATGACATACAGAGGTATCAAACTTGCACCTGTACCCCTGAATCTTAAATAAAAATTTAAAAAATAAAAAAAAATAAATTAAGTAATTAAATATGCATCCCTTCTAATAATTAATTTTATTTATTTTAATTAATGTTTATATAAGATAGAAATATAACTGGGAGTAGGACTTATTTAATCTCTGTTTCCTATTTTTGTAAAGTAATGACATAACATTGTTAACACAATGTTTTAAATGTACATAAATTTCATCGATTGTAGCAAGGGAGCTGAAAATATCAACAATGACATTTAAATTTTCTTTAAAATTACATTAGGTGCAACATGCCTGAATATATTTAAAAATGTTAATTTATCACAGATTATACAACTAATTGAAACGTGTTTAACTCTCAATTATTAATGATGTTTTGTCAGGAGATAATTTATAAAATATAATTATATCAATAATTTGCATTATTTTTTTTTCCACTAGAAAACAGAAACCCTGAGAGTGTGGATTATGGTAACACACATCCATCCACATTCCACCATGTTCCCATATATCATTCCTAGAATCACAAAATAAAACATCAAATTTCAATTGTGCTCACAACAAGGAAAATGCCATACATGAGAATAAAAGGGTGGCAGAAATAAAAGTGAAGAAGGCCATATGAGAATGATATTTGCCCACTTTGATTGTGGAACTACTTGGAAAATGTTGGGTGTTCATCAACTAGAGGAAAGAAAATTACTATCTATCCCATGAGACAGGCAAAAGAACTGTTTGATAGCCCTCATTTTTATCTTTTTTTCTTTAACAGTGCTTTGCTGACATCTACTTGGTGAATATAATTTACATCAATTCAACGTTGTCAGGGACAAAAAATGTTACGGCTGGTTGATTTACATCCAAGAATATGAAGTCATCAGATTTCAAAAAGTGAAATTTTTCAATTACTATTTTTGGGAAGTAAAAGAAATGTTTCAAACTTTGTAAGAATAAAATAAACTACTTATTGTAAAATGACTGATTAGTGGAACAATGAATTGCCTCCTTAGGTAAAAAGATGGATGATAAATAAAGACAAGAAAACACTAGAAAGTTATATAGGGCTTGCTATACCAACCAATATATTAGCATATTCATAATTCTAGCATCTGAAAAGTGGCTAATGGGAAAATTGAAGATAATTTATATATGTCCTGTTTTTTGAAAAATATTTAGATTTATCTCCATTCATGGCTAATATAAAACAATAACACTGAGACGTACATACTTAGCAAAACAGATAAATGAATCTGCTAAAAAATAATATATTAATAATTAATTATATAATTGAATTAGGATGCACTGAAAACGAATATCCTTATTTGAAATACAGCGGGAAACTATTCATCTGGAATATTCAGCAGGATATTCAATGCCTGAGTGGGAGTTCTTTACAAACACATTGGTCACAATACCTTTTCCAGGTTCTGGAGATCTTATGATACATTCCGGGGGTTGGTAATTATGCCTGGAGAGTCATATCTGGCTTGCCACCTGGTTTTGTAAATAAAATTTTACTGGAACACACCCACACCCATTCATGTGCATATCATTCTTTGCTGCTACTCTCTTCTCTAAGGGCAGGGTAAAGTAGTTGCTACAGAAAAGATATGGACTGGAGGCCAAAAATATTTGCTATCTATCCCTTATAGAACTTTCCCACCAACCTATGTTAAATTTGGTCATCAATAATACTTTTAATAGCATTGCTTGGCACATGATAGTTAATCTCCCGGACACAGAATAACTTCTTGTTTCAGAGGTACAACATTGTATAAAATCTAATGATGTAGCGACCTATTGGAAATAACGTTTTTAAAAACCAAATATCCACTAAAATTTAACTACGTTGTTGATCTAGCTGCCAAATATTTTATTCAAAGAAAAGACATTTGTCATGAGATTTCTTCCATGGGTGGGTAATTCATAACTGCACAGGTAATGACTACTATGTCGCAATTTGCTGTTGCCTGAGGAATGGCAAGATTGTTGGGCCAAACACAAAGCAAATTCTAATTTTATAATCTCAAAATATTCAAAGCAAAAATATTGTTTTCTTAGAATTTAAAAAAATATATTGATAGAATAATACTTTGTACAGCTGAAGACATATTTGAGCTCATAAGTCAAAAGAATTTTCACTAGCCAAAATTGATATAGAAAGACCATCATATAGATTACCTCTTCAGAAAATATTTGAATTTCAAAGATAAAGAATGTGAATAATCAATAAATACTCAAAAATACGTCTGGTTTCAGACATTTTCTTTGTTAAATTAAAAGGAACATTTTACTTTTTTCTAAACCAGGCAATTAAAAATCCTCTACAGTTTTTTAAGTAAAATTACAGGTTTATTACGAACTAGGCTGTTGTTTAATTGCAAAAACGATAGAAAGATAAATATCATAAAAATGAATTCCAACTGAGAGAGAATCACACTAAAATAAGTTGAGTGGGAAAATAGGCCTAAAAGCTGGTTGAGCAAAGACATTGCTGCCTTGCTCAACTTTCTGAAGATGAAGATGGGTACTACAAAAATGAAGACCTTAGAAAACAGTTACAATCTTGAAACAAATTATAAGGAAGAGCTGCCACGTTCAGAAAGAATAGGTCCAAATTCAGCAAGCCAAGTACAAATACAGGCCTCCTCTGACCTTGGCAGAATTCTGTCATCTCCAAAATCAGCTTTTTTTGAACACGAAAAATGAACAACAAATTGTACCTTTAACAATTAAACCAAGCAAGCCCAGGATGGTTTGGAATGAAGCCCAACACAAATTCACAAACTTTCTTAAAACATTATGAGATTTATGCCCAGATCTTTTTTTAACACTTATCAGCTATTATTAGTGTTAGTGTATTTTATGTGTGGCCCAAGACAATTCTTCTTCCAATATGGCATAGGGAAGCCAAAAGATTGGATACTCCTGAATTAGACATTACTCATAACTACTGTTCTGAAAAACACAAGACACATATACACAAACACATCTATTTTTACTGTAGTATTATTTCAATTATAAAAAATAGATTCGTCAAGTTAATTTCAGTCATGATTATTTAATTAATAACAAGAAAGTACTAGTGACTCAAGCTTTCCTAAGCAATTGTGCCATTGAGTGTGTATCTGCTGGGTAGGTGGGGGTCAGAGGAAAGCTTTCCAGACAATTTTCTAGTAAAGCCTGTTGGCTTTGAGCTGCAAAAACCACTTTTCTCCACCTTTCTTTTTTTCTTATTTTTAAAAATAGATTTTAGGGGTACAAATGCAGTTTTGTTGTATGCATAGCGTATATCGCACAGGAGAAGTACGGGGTTTTAGTGTAGCCATCACCCGAATAGTACACATTGTAGTAATTAAGTAATGTCTCATCTCTCATGTCTCATTTTTCAAAAGCACCTTATTCCCTCACTCTTCTTTCTTGATATGATTTGCTCCATTTTCTTTCTTGTTTCTGAAGTTTAGCTTTCCTTGGTTACATACCAGCATCATATGCTTGAAAATGGGAGTTTCATACATAAACATTCTTCTGATTTATTCGTTTATGTATTTGAGTGGGAAAAATCCAATGTATCATTGGCCAGCTGGTCAGCGAATGGGCTATTTTCTCCCTGGGCTAAGTATCTTCCTTAGTGTCAATTATTTGGGGCAGTTAAGGTGAGGGTGTGTAATTTACACAGGCAACTGTGACTGTCCTTCAACAGGTGCTGGGGTTGGGAATATGTACCAGAGATCTGAGTTTGAGTTGATTTGTCCCCAAAAAATATAAAATAAAATGATGCTAGAGTAGATCCTTGCCTAAAAGAAATACTGACAAAAATCATCTGAGGCATTCTGCTACTTAATATTATTTTTAAATGTTACGACTGATAATTGTTGGCATATGTGGTGGACCTGTATTTCTAATGGTGCAAGTGAAAGGTCTAGGAGATATCAAAACATTTTTAAAAGTTAATTTTAATTGCACTGTGACCAGTACAGGGTAAATGCTTGTTTCTTAAATTCAGTGTTTTGTATTTTGAGGCGCTTCTTTTTATAAACTCCAATCAAATATGTACTTAATTCTTTACCTTACACTTTCATATAGCATCTTCTACATACAAAAAGCTTTGTAAGGGCTGTAGGCATTCAATAATTAGCAAGATATCTTTAAGTTGTATATACTCTGTCCACTTCTCTGACAATCTACTGCAGTTATCAGATCTGTACCTGATTTTAATGTTTTGTCACCTTGTTGAAAGCATGGTAAAAATTAAGTTTGGTATTTAATATGACTTGTCTTGCAAAGAGGAACACAATAAAATTAATTCTAAAAATCTCATATTTATTGTAGAGATGTTTGTGAGGATATTGTGATATTACCAAGAATATTTATTTTATCTTAGAACAAAGTACTAGAAAAATACATGATTATTCCCTGAAATTAATAAGTTCTTGTTGCTTATTGGGAAAAGGGGGAAATTATAAATGTTGTAACTGGTTGTATTTGTCTTTCTGATTCAGCTGAATCTACAATCACACCTAGACATTGTTCAAAACACCTGATAACATCTACATTTGTACTATTTTTTATTCATTTTTTATTTTTGTATTTTTAATATCTGATTTTATACTTGATTGCATATCACTAATTTATATTCACTGCATGCACATACCTGTGAACACATACACGCACCTGAAGAAAAGGATGGATGGAAAAAAAGTAAAAGGAAAGAATGCAGAAAGGGAGGACAAGGAGAAGAAAAGTTATGGCAGGGGTCATAAACAGGTAACCCATGAGGTGGATCTCATCCACAGAAGTATTTTATTTGAACTGTATGATATTGAAAATAACCATAACTTAAAGTATGGCCAACACTTAAAAGACATGTAAATCATATTTTAGGCACTCTTGAAAAATTTGAAGGCGTGAGAAAATTATATTTATATTACCTCATGGAAATAGTCATAGCTCAATAGCTATTGCTTGCTTTGGGCAGGTAGGCACTCCAGTTGGTAATATTTAATGTGGTGCTGTGTTTATAATGCTAAATTTTATCCTCTTCACATATTGATGTTGCTTACTTCGCCTCTATGTAGTTTAAGATTTTTACCACCCAGTTTTAATTTCAGTTTTGAGAGGGCTTTCAGTGTTAAATGGTATATGGGTACATACATAAGCAGACTCCATTCATTCTCCTTTGTAATGAAGGGAGATAGATGCATAAATATCAACAATAAATAAATAAAAAGTCATGAAAACCCCTATGCGGTTGTGTTCACTGCATAGTGATTTCAAACTAAATTAACATACAAGCATGGGATGATTAACTGACTTCTTACTCTATATGTCTTCAAATGGTCCACCGTCACCTAAGGTTCTCACACGCAATGCTGCATGCTGTTCTAACAGCCTTACAATGATCCATGTTTGTTCATATTTTGAGAAACTTTCAATGTATTTGCTGAGAATCAAAGATATTGTCAGCTGGAAAATAGTATGTTAATGGCAAGGAAATTCAAGAGTATAAACAAAACAGATTGGCAAGTGCCATTCAAACTGAGGACAGCACAGTATGACACTCTACTAAACAGCTATGAATAATTGGTGCTCTAGAAGACAGTGCTAAATGGGGTATGCCTGTAAATATACCATTAGGCACACTGCTTTAATAGATGTAAAAAAGAGTGGGGGAATAATGGGGAAAAAAGAGAGAGATTAATTGTAGCTAGAGGCATTATGGAGATTGCATGGAGGAGAAAGGATATAAACAGGGATTTGAGCAAACTGGCTTAGGCTGATGAAAAAGATGAAAAAACGTAGAATATTCATCACTCAGGATAACATTTTTTCTTAAGCCTAAATTAAACTTGCAGAGAGATAAACATTTATGACAATTAGGGCTACAGTCTGAAGCATTTTGGCTCACAAACTAAGTGCCTTGGTTAATGAGCAAAGATTTCCATTCCTTTGCATGCATAAATACTAAGTGCAGAATTTATCATTCACTAAATCATATACACTTTTTTTCTGCGTTTCACCAGTGGTTGCATCAATTGTCATTTAACTGCTCTAAATAATGTGTTCTCTTCCCTGTTGTATTAAGCTATTTCTATCAACGCTAATGATTTTCTGATTTCCACATGCCAGTGATTTTTGGCAGTAACAAATGATGCCTCTCTTTTGCATGTTGCAAGTAGCTTAAATTATATTTTACATACCCATTTAAAGGATCATTAGTTAAGTTAATATCCTTGCTATTCAGGAGTGTCAAGCATTTTGTAAAGTATAGTCTAAGTAAACACTACAATATTCTGTATGATTTCAATAGTTTACAAAAAAATTCTCTATAACTATATGTAACTTTGGCTGGAATACATCATTATACCTTCTAATTTGTTCTAATTTATTCGAATTGTTCTAATTCTAAATTGTTCTAATTTATTCACATTCTTGTGACTTCTACGAAAGGTAGTGACATTTGTATGAACTTTGAAGGGCCAAGTACTGTTACAAAATATAATAAACTTGCTTTAGTCTGAACCTGTAGGTTGGTGTCCAGATGTTTACATATTACATATTTGTGCCTTTATCTTTCATTTCGACAGACAACACTGTTTAAATAATTATGATCCACAGAAAGAAATATTTAAATGTTATTGAAAGCCTTGTAATGCTTTAAAAATCCACATATAGAGGTTGCGCTCTTTTTACACTTTGGAAAACCTACCATGAATATATGTGATATAAAATGGGAGAATTTTGTTTTAACACCACCAATGACTGATACATTGGTAAGGAGTTAAGGAGTTGGCTTTGTACTCTGAGCAGAAGCAAAAGGGCAACTAAATATCTTTTGTTGAGATAAGCTTAAGTATACATGGATCTATCTTGCTCCTAATCATATATCAAATATTACACAAAATAGATATAATGCCTTATTGTAGCTATGTATTCAGAGTCCTATCTAAATGACACTGTACCACTGGAGGGGAGATATATTGATTTCTTAATATTGAGGAATGGCAGGCATCCCCCTGCTCCATAGCAGTTTTCTTCATGTTATACAAAGTCTGGTTTGTTATAGGCATAAAAGGATAATTTACGGGGTGCTGGGAACTCTAGTATTAGCCCATAAATGGCCACTAAGCCAAATAATTTAGAACCATTGTTGCATTCAAAGTTTCCAGTTGTTGAGAATAACCAATTGGAGGTTTAGCATATTGTCAACTGTTCTTCGTAACAATGAGCTGCATTAATTGCTCAGGATGGGTGGGTCCTTCTGGATATGAGCTGTGACATTTACACATACAAAATTTTAAAAAAATAAGCTAAAGTCCAGTGAACATCATACAAACTTCATAGGACCATTAGAAACCATATCTGCTTTACGCTGGACCCCAGCTCATTTGTGATGTGAAGCAAAGAAAACATGATTCAGGAGGAAAAGCTAAAGATTACTCCAACAATTCACGTTTAATATGTTTTCACAGGGCTTGGATCTGATCCTTCAGCAAATCTTTAATGGTTTCAGCCACTGAACACATTCGAAAAAGTATAATTCTACATAGTGAAATATAAGAATTTGATCTGAATGGGTATGAATCAGTGAGGCAGGAGAATAGGGCCTGGAGGGAGGGAACGCAAGGACCTCCTAAGACTAAATCAGATAGAAACACCTCAGCTATGACAGGAAATATCCTCTTCATTTAGATAGGCATGCACCAAGTAACACATGGAAACTTCTAGAGGGTACTTAAACCCCAGAAAATTCTGTAACCGGGGTCTTGGGCCCCTATGCTTGGGCCCGCTGCCACCCTGTGGAGTGTACTTTCATTTTCAGTAAAGCTCTGCCTTTGTTGCTTCATTCTTTCTTTGCTTTGTTTGTGTGTTTTGTCCGACGCCAAGAACCTGGACACCCTCCACCAATAACAATCGGTTAAAAGTACAGGTCTGTTGAAAATTGAAAATAACATCCTGGATGGTGCAGAAAAGCATCTGAGATTTATGACTGGTGCCTCAGAAGGAACCTACCAAATAGTTGCGAAATCAGAGGTAACACATGTAATGCAATGATTTCTTAGTGTACACTTGACCAAGGCTTCTTTCTAGCCCTTGCTACCTAATCCACCACTTTTTCCTATGAGAAAAGTGATTGTAGGTGGACATTTCTGGTGTTCTTCTGAGTTTATGTCTAAAGAGTACTTTATATTGCTAGAGTAGAGATAAAAGACAAATTCATAACTTGAAGTCACAGAGAAAAAGGTGATCGTAACAAATATAGTAAGATCGTTTAAACTTTTTTTTGGTTGTTGAGACAGCGTCTCCCTCCCATCACCCAGGCTGGAGTGCAGTGGCATGATCATGGGTACAGCCCACTGCAACCTTGACTTCTTGGGCTCATGTGATTCTTCCACCTTAGCCTTCTGAGCAGCTGGAAGTACAGGTGTGCACTGCCATGCTTGGTTAATTTTTTTTTTTTTTTTGTATTTTTAGTGCAGACGGCGTTTTGTCACGTTGCTCAGTCTTAAATGCCTCATATTTTTAAGTACAATCTAGTTATGAGCAATGGATAAATTTAATGTCATGATTTGGCCCCACATTTAGCTTGCCGTACTCCTCAGTTTCTACCTGAACAGGCTGGAACATGTGACCCAACCGTGTTTGCATTTGAATTTCAGGCACAGGTCTGGCTAACACTAATATGCTACTGCTGTCTCTAGTATACCTTATACATTATACACCTTACCTGCATTTTTGCTTTGCAGCTGGATTCACACATTTTATTGATATGTTGGCTATAATGATCATTCCCCCTAAAGTTATTTCAATGAAGGGCATATCCATTGGAAATAATAACATTACTATAAAGAAGGAGAAGAAGAGAGAGGTAGAAAAGAAGGAGGAAGAAGAGGAAAAATGTGGGAGAAAACAGCGACAACATCAGCTGCTGTTTATGTGCCATCGTGTGATATAGGCTGAAATAAACACACAAAAAATTGTCTCATTCAGTCTTAACTCTATAAACTAAAAATTTAAGTCTGTGCAAATATTATCTTGGAATGGAAAATAGTATCTTGCATGGTGAAGAACAGAATCTGAACTGAAACTGGTGATCAGTGCCAGAAAGCATGTTAGAGATAAGGAAACAGGCTTTGCAAGGCCAAAGCCACTTGCCCACCGTAATACCCAATCGTGAATATCGAAGCCAAATTTAAATCCAGCTTTGCCTGCCCAGACACCATCTTTAAACCGTTTGTTATATAGCACTGCCATCCCAAACTCTTAATAGCTAAATAAAACTATTTTCACACTCTAAATAAACTAATTAAATTTTATAATTTTTAGAAATATAAAAATAATTTTAACTTATAGTTTCAAATTTTCTTCATTAGTTCTTGGTACAAAAGATGAGAAAAATCTAAATGTTGTTCGCTTTTGCACCCCCTAGTGGAAATGTTAATATGAAGAAAATGACCGAATAATAATGTGAACAAGGAAAATAAAATGGCCAAGTATTTTTCATAAAATTAGCCAGTTGATTTGTAAGAGTTGAGTAGAATACTGTTTGGTTTTGTAATTATAATTAGCAACCACTTAAAATTATTTTCAAGGTTCTTTATGACTTTGTAAATAACACTATATATAAATCTAAACCTGTATCTATCTTATATGTATATAGTATACATATGCATATATACATACTACGGAAGGTGAATGAAGATACTAAACTGAGATAATAATAGAATTAAATTGGAAATCAGCAGGAACTTCATTTCAAGCATGCAAATAGATTTCCTGACCTTTAGTGCATGCATTTATTTATGTATTTACCCATATATTTATTTTTCCCTAAACTTTTATTTTTGCAGTTTCTACTCTAGTAGGCACTGAGTATTTATAAATGGTCATACAGAAAAGATCAGAATTTAGTCACACATGTGTGTATAAACACACATAACATGTTTTCAAAGAAAATAAATAGTATCTATGGTAGACTGAAAGTATCATACAATTAAAACATATTTCTTGGTTAGCATTCTACTTCTGTTTATATTCTCAATGCCACTTCAAAATTTATCTTTTTCTCATCAACACAAAAGAGATTCTAATATTGTGACACAGAAAAGATTATAATTGATTAATTATTTGTGCAATATGGCAAATGCACATTTTGCACATATCAACAGAGATGTTATGTGGAATAAAAATGTTTTTATTATGTATTTGGGTTTGGAACAAATGTGCTTACATCTAAAACAAATCCTCCTAGCTGACAGAGCAAGGAAATATATGCATGTATACTAAACTGTGGATTTATAAATATTTCTATATATATAGTCAGTCGCATCCCCATTAAGTAGAACATCAGTTCATGTTGCTATCTCCAATTCTAATTTATTGCCACATAGATTATTTGAACCTTCTTCTCTTGCTTATCTGTAAACTCCCACTCCAACAGTGAGAACCTGGCTCCTACTATCTGCAATCTATTTACTTACTTGTCCATTTCCAGTATACACATAATAGTAGTATCGGAATTGTTAATTCATATTACCATGAGAAACTTTACAAGCAAATGTAGAGTCCTTATGTGTAGTTTCTTTTGCCTTTAGTCTTACAGACTCCACTCATTTCCAAGGTCAATTAGCCTATCCCTTTTCCCCATCCCACTAGTAAGTTTGTTTTATACCTTTGCAATCGATTTTTTGTCACATTCTGCCTTCAATCCAGATATCCTCCTACCTCCTAAGTGATTTATTTTTCACTTTGCATACATTAAGATTTACTGTTAGCACTACAGTAGCTTGTGTCTTACAAGCAATTGGTCTATTTTGCATAAGTTATAAAGTTTGAGGGTATAGAGTTATTCATAGAATTCCATTGTTGTTCTTTGTCGGTTGGTTCAGGAATGATGACACTTCTTTTATTTCTAATACTGTTAATCGTGTCAACTATCTTTTTTTCTTGGTTACCCTGGCAAGATATTTACCAATTGTATTGATCTTTTCCAAGAACTGGCTTTTGGCTTTGTTGATTTTCTGTGTTATTTTCCTGTTTTAATTTCATTGAGATCTGCTTTAATTTTCATTCATTTAATTATTTTTGCTTACTTAGGCTTAACTTGCTCTAGTTTCTTAAGGTAAAATCTTAAATAATTGACTTTTTATCTTCCTTCTTTTCTAATTTAGGAATTTGGTGCTATAAATTTCCATCTGGCCAGGCGTGGTGGCTCACGCCTGTAATCCCAGCACTATGGGAGGCCGAGGTGGATGGATCACTTGAAGCCAGGAGTTCAAGACCAGCCTGGCCAACATGGTGAAACCCCATCTCTACTAAAAATACAAAAATTAGCCAGGCATGGTGGCACACACCCCAGCTACTTGAGAGGTTGAAGCACGAGAATTGCTTGAACCCCAGAGGCTGAGGTTGCAGTGAGCTGAGATCGTGCCACTGCACGTTCCAGCTTGGGTGACAGAGTGAGACTATGCCTCAAAAAAAAAAAAAAAATTCCATCTAAACTCTGGTTTTACTGCATCCCACACATTTTGATAAATTATATTTTTATATTTTCTTAGTTTATTTATTTACTATTTTTATTTTATAGCTTTTTTTTTTTTTTTAGATGGAGTCTTGCTCTGTTGCCCAGGCTGGAGTGCAATGGTGCGATCTCAGCTCACTGCAACCTCAGCCTCCCGGGTTCAAGTGATTCTCCTGCCTCAGCCTCCCGAGTCCACACCTGGCTAATTTTTGTATTTTTAGTAGAGATGGGGTTTTGCCATGTTGGCCAGGCTCGTCTTGAACTCCTGGCCTCAAGAGATCCACCCACCTCGGCCTCCCAAAGTGCTGGGATTACAGACATAAGCCACCACACCTAGCCTATATTTACTTAGTTTAAAATATTTTAAAATTTCTTTTATGATTTATTTGATCCCTTATTTATTTGAAGTATGTTGTTTACTGTCCAAATATTTGGAGGATTTTCCAGCTATCCTTCAGATCTTGATTTCTAACTTAATTCCATTTTGTGAGAATACACTTTGTATGATATTTAAGCTTTTATATATGTTAAGGTACATTTTATGGTACAGAATGTGGCCTATCAGGATGAGTATTTCTGCAAGCTTGATAAGAATGTATATTCTGCTGTTGCTAGATGGAATGTTCTATAAATACCAATTAGATCAAGTTGATTGATAGTGCTATTAAGGTGAACTAATCTTTACTGATTTGGGCTTGCTTGATCCATCAATTACTGAAAGAGAGTTGCTGATGTCTTCAATTATAATAGTGGATCTCTTTCTCATTACAGTTTTTACTTCAAATAATTTTTATGCTCTGTTAGATGCACAGACGTTTGGAATTGCTGAGTCTTCCTGGAAAACTGACCTGTTTATCAACGTTTCATACCCCTCTTATCACAGATCATTTTCCTTGTTCTGAATTATTATTGGTCTGAAATTTATATATAGCTACTTCTGTTTTCTTTAGACTAATGTAAGCTAATACTACATCCTTCTGCACTCCTTTAAGTTTAACCTGAGTTTTTAAATTTAAAGAGGAATTTTTTTTTTCTTTTTTTTTTTTTTTTTGAGACGGAGTTTCACTCTTGTTGCCCTGGCTGGAGTGCAATGGTACAATCTAGGTTCACTGCAATCTCTGCCTCCTGGATTCAAGCAATTCTCCTGCTTCAGCCTCCCGAGTAGCTGGGATTACAGGTGCACGCTACTATGCCAGGCTAATTTTTTTTTTTTGTAATTTTTAGTAGAGAAGGGGTTTCACCATGTTGGCCAGGCTGATCTGGAACTCCTGACCTCAGGTGATCCGCCCACCTCAGCCTCCCAAAGTGCTGGGATTACAGCCGTGAGCCACTGCTCCTGTCCTAAAGAGCATTTCTTGTAATAAACAATTGGGTCTCATTTGTATATACTCTAACAATATGTTTCAATTGTTGTATTTAATTCACTTAAGTTCATGTATTTAAAGTGATTATTGATATAGTTGGATTAATACCTATCATGTTTATAATTGTTTTCTATTGATTCCATTTGGTCTTTGTTTCTTCCTTCTGTTCTCTACCTTTTCTGGTTTTATGTAAACATTGTAGATGTCTATTTCACCTCATTTCACAGCATACAAGTCATTACTTTTTTGTAAAAAAAAGTAGTAGTTTCTCTAGGATTTGCATTATAAATTTTTACCTATACAAACTCTCCTTTAAATATCACCATAGCGATTCTTACGTAAAGCAGGTACTTTAGAGTATTCCTAGATTTGCCTTTTCCTTCCCTTATGCCGTTACTGCCTTCCATTTTGTTTACCCATATGCTATAATCACCCTATGCATTATTAGTATTATTACCTGAAACAGTTATATTCTAGATATTAAAAATAAGAAAAAGTTCTCTTCATTAATTTTTTTCTCCAACATATTTTTTTCCAACGTATATCCAAGACTCCTACCTATATTATTTTCCTTTGCCTAAAGGACTCTTTTAACATTTCTTCTAGAGCGAATTTGCTGGTGATGAATTATCTGTTTTTAATTTATCTGAAGAACTCTATATTTTTCCTTTATCTCTGAAGGATCATTTAACTAGATATAGAATTCTAGGTTGTTGTTTTCTTTTTTTTTTCTATTAATGCTTTAAATTTTATATTCCACTCACTTCTAGCTTGCCTGGTTTTCGATGACAAGCCTTGCTAAATTCTTATCCTAGTTCTCTACATGTAAGGTCAGTTTTCCTTCTCTGGCTCCCTTTAAGATTTCTTCTTGTCTTTGATTTCTGCAGTTTGAATATGATATATATATCAGTAGCCTTTTTAGAGTGGTTCCTGTTTGGTTTTCTCTGAGTTCCCTGGATTTGATGCCTGTCATTAACTGTGGAAAATTCACAGCCATTATTACTGAAATTTTTTTATCTGGTCACTTCTCTCTTTCCTCCCTTTCTAAAGCTATTTCAGTTATGCTTCTGTTACAGCCCATAGTTTTTGTTTTGTTTTTGTAGGGGTTTTTTTCCATTTTTTGTTCAATTTTTAGTTTGGAAAATTTGTTATTTTCAAGCTCTCTGATTCTTTCCTTAACCATGACCAGCCTGAGCCCATCAAAGGCATTATTTTTTTTACTTCTGCTACAGTGTTGTTTATTTCTGGTATTTTCTTTTGATTCTTTCTTAGAGTTTCCACTTTTCTACTTACATTACCCATCCGTTTCTGCCTGCATCTACTTTTTTCATTACAGCCCTCAACATTTCCGTTGTAAATATTTTAAATTCCCTGTCTGATAATTTCGGAATCTGTGTCATAGCTGGGTCGATTTTTGATGCCTGCTCTGTCTCTTCAGAATCTGCTTGTTTTTCTTCTTAATATGTCTTGTGATTTTTTTGTTGTTGTCATTGTTGAAAGCAAAACAAAATGTATTGAGTAATAGAAACTGAGGTAAATAGTCCATTAGTATTTTTGTTGTTGTTATTAATCTGGCTAGGAATTTCGCTCTGCTTAATGCTTGATGTATCTGTAGGTGCCAGAGGCTTCAAATTTCTCCTGTCTTTAACGTTGTCTGCTGTTGTCATTTGGCTTCTGTAACAACTATTTCATACTTAACATGTTTTAAGATCTATTTTATGTGTGTTACATGTATTAAGTCATTTAGCAATCACAACTGTTCTATGAGGTAGATTCTATCATTATCACCATTTTACATTTGGGAAAATCAAGACACAGAGTTCTTAAGCAATTTTCCCAGGCTGTTATATTAATAACATGGAGAGCCAAGTTTTAAACACAACTCTAGAGACCATGCTGCAAGCCACTGTGGTAATAAATAATATGCTATCATTACTTGAACTTCCCAGTTTTCTGTGTGATCACTAATACTGCTTCTGTTTTTTCCAGGTCTACCCCAACTTTCCACCAAGCTGTCATTTTATGTTGTGCCTACATAAAACTGTTCGCAAGAGTTAAATAAGTTGGAGCATAATTCTTTAGTCTTAATTGATAAATGATAAGGTAATTTTAAAAATCCAAGTAGGCTGGATGCAGCAGCTCATGCTTGTAATCCCAGCACTTTAGGAGCCTAAGGCAGGCAGATCACTTGAGCCCAGGAGTTCGAGACCAGCCTGAGCAACACAGTGAGACCCCACCTCTACAAAAAATACACCAATTAGTCAGACGTGGAGGCACATGCCTGTAGTCCCACCTGCTAGGTGGGCTGAGGTGGCAGGATCACTTGAGCCCAGGAAGCAGAGATTGCAGTGAGCCGAGATCATGCCACTGCACTCTAGCCTGGGTGACAGAGTGAGACCCTGTTTAAAAAAAAAAAAAAAGGGCAATGTTGAAGGGATTGGCAATGAGCAGAAGAGGAATAAGATAACTTTTGTTTAAGGATTTTAAAGTGAAAAATAACATAAACTTGTGGCTGAAGAAAATATTTTTTCCCAAAATTCTCCATTAAGAGCCAATGATCTTTATACCACTGTAAAATGAAATTTTAAGATTCTTATTATTTTTAACTTGGAGGATAAATTGGTGTGGTAGCTTTTCTGTTGCTGTTGCTGCTGTTTCCTCATAGCCACTACCCAATAAGTTATAACTTCCCTCAACAATAAGAACAACAAATCCAAGCATGATGAAACTGAGGGAAAATATCGAGCTATGTGCAATTTAAAACTAGACAGCATTGCATAATAAATTTTCTAACCTGCTTCAGTGATTTTAGCCACAGAAATAATACTCCATTTATTTTTAGTGTTTAGCGAATAAATTTTACTTGTCATGGAGAATTTGGGGGAATATCTGACTTAGAAACTACTGAAAGTTTTGTGAGTATATGAAAAGTTAACACTCACAGAAAAATGACTACATTAAGAAATAGCAGAAATATAGAAGCAAGTGTTTGAAAATGAGTAATTCAACAATGGCAAACCCTGATTAAAAGGAACTATTTTATTTATATATGGAGTTTTATGTTTTTCTGTTTAACAATCAATACCTGTTTATTTTGTGCCTATTAAAAACAAGGCATCAGATTAAACATTTTAGAATCATTTTCCAACAATAATATCATATTTAGAATGTAACTCTATTCCTTCTTCCTAGGAGCATACTCTTAGAGAAGAATATATGTACTATTCCTTTTCTACTTATAGAATCTGGTGGGAGGAAAAAAGCCCTGCCATAGACTTAAATAAAACATTTAATTTACAGATTGTTGTTATCATTTTGTGCAGCCACTTGTTCTCAGAATGCACGGTCCTTTCTTTCTAACAGCACAGATATGCATATTCAAAAATAAACTCAGTGATTACTTTGGGGACAGGGCTGAGGGTCCCATTGGCACAAGGGAAATAAAGTAAGCCTTGAGTCTTCTACAAGTTTATGGAATGTTACTTGTTTTTTTTGGATGACAGACCTTATAGTGTGGTTGCATGCTTTTGAAAATTGTCCAGTAGAGAGGGAATCGTTGATGCAGGAAAGAAAGAGAGAGGCAGGCAATTGAACCACGTCCTTGCACAGTCCAGAGGAGATGGGATTCAGTCCGTAAGGGAAGGTTTTAGCCTTAGCAAGGAGCACAGACAGCTCATCCATAATAACAGAAGTGATGACAGAGGTTATTGGCACATCTGTTATTATGTTAGTTCGTGTGGCTGTGGAAACCTTTGGAAGACCTATTCTCATTGCTTCTGTTTTCTAAGTGAAATAAAAAACAGGTTAATCAGCTAAGAATGAGTAAGGGAATAAATTCTTTGCTTTAAAAAGTGAGAAAAAAGGTGTGAAATAAAGTCCTGAATGAGTCCAAATGTGAATTATAAATACTGCACCTGTAAAACGTCATGGGTTTATTTTCTGTTTGTTTGTTAATATTTTATATTTTGTTTTCTCTCAAGTCATTTTCAATGCCTGAGTGCAGAGGCAGTTTAGACAGATAATTCTGCCAGGGGAGGAGAAAAAGACAGAATTGAATGAAAGTTGGGTGTGAATATAATATGAGATTGGCAAAGACTTAATGGAGGATATGAAGGAGTTGTTGAGAGGTGTCACTTGTCATGGTCTTGACCGTTCTTGCATATTCTTGGTGAAGGAGCCAAGAAATCAAGACCTGGACTTTTCTGTACATGATCCATTTTTTAAGGTTGTATTTGCAGCAGGCAATTGAGGGTAAGGCAATGTCATCCTCCAGGACAAAGAATGAGCTTGCTATAAAGGTATATCCCCACATCTGTCTGTTCTTTGGCTGTGTTGCAAACCTGCTGTGTGTGTAGGATCCACTCAGTCCACTGCGCTTTATTCCAGTGGAACTTGTGGGCAAAGAAAACCAATGCATACATGAAATGCATATTGCTTGCTGTTATGTGAAAAGTCCTCTGTTGCTGACCCTGTAGCTTTTTGTGTTCTGCCATCATCCATGACACCATACAAAGCTAACTTACAAGCATGCAATGGGGTAAAGGCCCAGATTCTGGCAGGAGTGAAAAAGAATGAAAACTTGTTATGTTAATAATTGCAATTCCTTTACTATGCTATAATGTAGGTAATAACATGATTTTTCTCATGAAGAGGTAAGCGGATTTGAGAGGTGCGGAAATGGACTGAAGGTTATAGAGGTAAAATGTAGTATCCATCTGCTATCAAAGGAGAGAAGGTGGAGTAGATCAGTCTTCCTCCAATATTATTTTAAGTATCATAGCATGGCATCAGGAAAGAGAGTAGAACTAGGAATCAGACATTCCTGGTATGAATCCCAACTCCACAGACTCCTAATTGTTTAACCTTGGGTAAGTTATTTGGTATCTTTAAGCCTCAGTTTTTCTGTCTGTTACATATGTGCTTAGTCCTCAGCAGATGATTAATAAGTATTTGTTAAGGAGAATTATCTTTTTAAAGATAATATGAGGATTAAATAGGATTATATATCTAAATTACATGAAATACAATGTGTAGCTTTGTGAGTCTGGTTCAGCTAACTACTTATTTCTACATGCGCTTTTGGTATATGAATTAACTATGTCAAATAGTATTATATGCTGAATTTGTATAATTTGTTAACCAAACAATAGTTGAAGTAGACCTATTCAATAGGTCTGTAATTTACTATATTACTTAAATGTTGGTGCTAGATTTACAAGTCTATTCTAGTGAACAGATTTTACTACAAATATAGTAACTTCAGTGATCACATTTTATAGATCGCAAACATGTATAGCTTTAGTTTGGCCAAATCAAGTACCTAGTGCTGATTCACTTTGACTTTAAACTCTCTTTTTTGGTAACAATCTTAGGGAAATGTTGCCATAGGAATTTAAAGAAAAATCAAATTCACCTTGGATATTTTATAAGGGATTGAAAATTCTGAAATAATCCGAAAATACTTAAAAAATAATATACCTAAAAATTAAACACATTAAAGTTTCATACTAATATTATATAAATGCTTTATGAAATAATTGGTGTACTAGTATGTCAGATACAATAACGAAACACAAAATATAAGAAACTATTTAAGTCTTCATAGTTTGAAGCTTGGCTCAACTATTATTTAAAACCAATCCAACTTTTAAAATGCCTAAGGCCTTTTATTATTATTCTAGAACTATACAAAGTAAAATTTAAAAGCTTTGCTTCCACGTCATTCCAGATTAAGTTCAATTTAATTTGAAATTTTAAATATTACAAATCAAAGCAAAATCCTAGAAGTGAAATTCACAAAGAAAAAGCATGGATTTCTCGTGGTATAAACATGCAATGCTTTACATCTAAATCTTAAAGCATAATAAATACAAAAACTTTGATGATGTTTTTAAATCATATTCAAGCAATTTTTATTTCTACTTTAATGTAAGCAATTTTCATAGCCCAGTGGTCAAGTTAGAATCTAGATTAGACATTATAATCTAATTCTGTATATTCATATCCAGTATTGTTCTTATCAAAAGCATTTGTTTTATTTTCTTCTATCCTCCCATCCTCAAGTAATTTTACAAGTATTTTAGAAAATACATCACTTTGGATCACTGTCCGAGGTCCGATAGTTACATCTCCTCTGATTTCACTTTCTACACATACAACTGCTCCAGGAGCAATCTTCACACTCTTTTGAGTCTTCTCTGCCATGGTACGGCCCGATATGAAGATAACATTTTGTCTTTGACCACTGTCTTTTGAATGGGCCCACAGTGTTTATGTGCTCTTAACAGCTCACGGAATAATACGTGTTCACTTTATTTTGTAAAATTGAGTTGAGAGGAAACTAATGGAGTTTCATTGTAACTGTCCTTTGTAATTTATATAAATGTATTATTTTCCTATATCCTTGCTTCTTTTCTGATAATTTACAGATTTAGCTTTTCTTTTGTTATATAAACTGCTAGCCACAAATTTTAGTTATGTAAAAGGATACCCTTGACAAGAAAAGACATACTGTTATGTATTTATATTCTAGCATAGACTAAACTGAATAAAAATGCTGATAACAGGAACTTTAGTAAGCATACTTTAATCAGTTTTTCTACTTGAATTAATCTTTTCTCTTAATTTTTATTATGTACTAGCTGTATTAAAGCTAATGTGTTTACTTTAAAAAAAAAAGAAACTACATCACCTTGGGGAAAATAATTAACAAATCCTATCAAAATAAACCACATATGCCAATATTAAATAAATGTGAGCCAATAAAATACGTTTCTTAAACTTAGCAGTTTCATTATTTTTAGAGATGGTTATAAAGGTGGGTTACAAATAGTGTCAATAAATATAATTTTGATCTTTTCTTAGTTGTACACAGATTGTAATGGTTAGTGGTTGACAGTAGAACTCACAAAACAAAAAGTCGATGTAGGATCCATGCTGGCACCCTCTCAGTTTGTTTTTAGTGGAACATAAATAAATATGTGCATATAATATGGACTTACATAACTACAGATGTTTTTCCCAAAGTATGGAAGCAGCCTGGAGGAGTAGCTGGCCCCCATTCCATGCCATACAGCTAGAAATATAATTATTACTATCAAAATTTATATAATTATTATAGTCATTTAGTAAGAGATCAAAAGTTAGTTTTCACTTGCTTTGTTTCCCGAATCAGTAAGTAGGATTCCAATAGGAATAAGATGTGAGTGTACATAACTGTCAAAATCATAGAAAGCTAATTACTGAATACAGAATTGATGATGGGGGAGGAAGATTTTTCCTCACTAAAGAAATTAAAAATACATCATTCCTTACGTTTCACAAAATAGGTAGATTTTTAAAAATTGATAGATTTAAAATTTTAGACTTCCTTATTGAGTTGTTTCTATTATATATTCTATATTGAGCAGATAAAAGTAAGCATAATAATAACACGGATAGCAAGTTCAGCTCTATATATATATTGAAACACCACAGACAAACCATTTTAGAGATGTTTCTCTTCATTGCAACCAAACTAGCCACAATGAAAAATATGATTGAAAGACTGTCCTGAGTCTTGTCTCTTCTACATTTTGGCCAGTTCTATTATTGTAACAAATACAAGTTTGATATCTATCACCCAGACAGACATATATACACACACCTAAACACACATACTCATGTTGGTAAATACGCAAATAAGTATCTATGCACTTAGGTATTTAGGTATTATAGTTATTATTTTCAAAATGAAGACTGATTTGCCAAAAAATATCTAAACTGAAAGTCATAATTTAAAGTTATCAAAATGAAAAGAACATGGAGGTTGGATTGATTACAAAATTAATCTTCTGCCTCTGAAAGAATAACAGGTTGACATTTTAAAAACTCATTTTGAGGGAAAAAGAACAGATTGAGAAAATCTCCACATAATCTCTGAAAGGATATCGTTTTCAATGAGCATGAATTACTTTTCATTTTATTCAAGGTTTTTTTTTTTAACTACTGCAGTATTTTCTGTTATACTGAGTTATAACCCCCTACCCATAGAAGCAGCTTTTGATTTGATTTTCATTGCCTTGGGCAAGCATGATTGAGGACCCATAAGACTGTGGAAGATGTTGATTGATTCTTTTGATCCTAGGAGATAATAGAAAGTGTTTAAATTGGTTGTGTTAAAATATCTGAGGATGAATTGGGACTTTAGGCAAATTGCACAGATTTTTAATCTTCGATTTGTTCACATTTGTAACATAGGAAACAGAAAAGATTTGTATCTCGTCTTGTCAAATTCCCTTCTGTTTCACATCAATCACTTTTTTATTCCTCTTCACCTTTTCAGTTCTGATGTAACTCCTTTATTCCTAGAATGAGAAGCCTTTGGGTCTTATTTAAATTTAAAAAGATAGCAAGGTCACACATAAAGCCAAACCGAAGCCACAGGTAGATTAGAGATCAGGCCAAAGTGAAGTTTTTTTAAAAGTTAGTGGCAAAATGAAAAGCGAAACTTTGCATTTCTCTTTAGGAGCCAAAAGTGTTAACCAATACATCACTGCCTTGGGTAGTATGGCAAAACTGCTCAACAGAGCTGTGGAGACATTTTGCCGTCTTATGAGTTTCTCACTCAGTTGAATAGTTGGAAGATTTGTCAGATAATGTGTTAATATTAACATGTAAAGTACCGATGTATAAATTAATTTCTTCTATTATATAAACTAGAGAAGATGTAAGGTTATAATGATAAAAAATCTTACCCCAGATTAATGACAGTAATACAAAAGGAATTCATTGAGGACAAAGAAGGCGTCATTGGATTCTGTAACCCAGGCTTTATTTTTCCTTTGGCTTCCCTGCATAAGTTTTAAGATTCTATTAAAATTTAGAGTAATCACTACTCATTTCTACATGAGAATATTTTAGTGTTGGAAACATCTCTTGGTGTTGGGAAAGGATGGGTTCTGAGTTTGTGTTTTCATAGCATTTTCCATGAAAAATTATCAGTTGATTAGCTCAGAGAAAAAAGGAATGCAAAGAGGCTGGTGGAGATTACTGGGAGGATGTTGGTGGACAAAGACAGATCTAGGGACAACTGTAAGGATATCTCATTCACAATCAGATTATAAGGTATCTCTTTATTCTTATTTACTCTGTATTACATGGAGAAAAATGTAAAAAATATTACTTTAGTGAGAAATGAATACATTTTGGAGATAAGCAAAACAGGTTTGAGTTTCTGTTTAGATTTCCTGACTGCATGAACTTGAACAAACTACGCAGCTCTCTGAGCCTTTGATTTATGTGTAAACTGGAGAGACTACTTTTTGTGAATTCTATAATCTTATTTTTTTTTATTATTATACTTTAAGTTTTAGGGTACATGTGCACAATGTGCAGGTTAGTTACATATGTATACACGTGCCATGCTGGTGTGCTGCACCCATTAACTCGCCATTTAGCATTAGGTATATCTCCTAATGCTACCCCTCCCCCCTCCCCCCAACCCAAAACAGGCCCCAGAGTGTGATGTTCCCCTTCCTGTGTCCATGTGTTCTCATTGTTCAATTTGCATCTATGAGTGAGAACATGCGGTGTTTGGTTTTTTGTCCTTGCGATACTTTACTGAGAATGATGATTTCCAATTTCATCCATGTCCCTACAAAGGACATGAACTCATCATTTTTTATGGCCACATAGTATTCCATGGTGTATATGTGCCACATTTTCTTAATCCAGTCTATCATTGCTGGACATTTGGGTTGGTTCCAAGTCTTTGCTATTGTGAATAGTGCTGCAATAAACATATGTGTGCAGCTGTCTTTATAGCAGCATGATTTATAGTCCTTTGGGTATATACCCAGTAATGGGATGGCTGGATCAAATGGAATTTCTAGTTCTAGATCCCTGAGGAATCGCCACACTGACTTCCACAAGGGTTGAACTAGTTTACAGTCCCACCAACAGTGTAAAAGTGTTCCTATTTCTCCACATCCTCTCCAGCACCTGTTGTTTCCTGACGTTTTAATGATTGCCATTCTAACTGGTGAGAGATGGTATCTCCTTGTGGTTTTGATTTGCATTTCTCTGATGGCCAGTGATGATGAGCATTTTTCATGTGTCTTTTGGCTGCATAAATGTCTTCTTTTGAGAAGTGTCTGTTCATATCCTTCACCCACGTTTTGATGGGGTTGTTTGTTTTTTTCTTGTAAATTTGTTGGAGTTCATTGTAGATTCTGGATATTAGCCATTTGTCAGATGAGTAGGTTGCAAAAATTTTCTCCCATTTTGTAGGTTGCCTGTTCACTCTGATGGTAGTTTCTTTTGCTGTGCAGAAGCTCTTGAGTTTAATTAGATCCCATTTGTCAATTTTGGCTTTTGTTGCCATTGCTTTTGGTGTTTTAGACATGAAGTCCTTGCCCATGCCTATGTCCTGAATGGTAATGCCTAGGTTTTCTTCTAGGGTTTTTATGGTTTTAGGTCTCACGTTTAAGTCTTTAATCCATCTTGAATTAATTTTTGTATAAGGTGTAAGGAAGGGATCCAGTTTCAGCTTTCTACATATGGCTAGCCAGTTTTCCCAGCACCATTTATTAAATAGGGAATCCCTTCCCCATTGCTTGTTTTTCTCAGGTTTGTCAAAGATCAGATAGTTGTAGATATGCGGTGTTATTTCTGAGGGCTCTGTTCTGTTCCATTGATCTATATCTCTGTTTTGGTACCAGTACCATGCTGTTTTGGTTACTGTAGCCTTGTAGTATAGTTTGAAGTCAGGTAGCGTGATGCCTCCAGCTTAGTTCTTTTGGCTTAGGATTGACTTGGGGATGCAGGCTCTTTTTTGGTTCCATATGAACTTTAAGATAGTTTTTTCCAATTCTGTGAAGAAAGTCATTGGTAGCTTGATGGGGATGGCATTGAATCTATAAATTACCTTGGGCAGTATGGCCATTTTCACGATATTGATTCTTCCTACCCATGAGCATGGAATGTTCTTCCGTTTGTTTGTATCCTCTTTTATTTCATTGAGCAGTGGTTTGTAGTTCTCCTTGAAGAGGTCCTTCACGTCCCTTGTAAGTTGGATTCCTAGGTATTTTATTCTCTTTGAAGCAATTGTGAATGGGAGTTCACTCATGATCTGGCTCTCTGTTTGTCTGTTATTGGTGTATAAGAATGCTTGTGATTTTTGTACTTTGATTTCGTATCCTGAGACTTTGCTGAAGTTGCTTATCAGCTTAAGGAGATTTTGGGCTGAGACAGTGGGGTTTTCTAGATATACAATCATGTCGTCTGCAAACAGGGACAATTTGACTTCCTCTTTTCCTAATTGAATACCCTTGATTTCCTTCTCCTGCCTAATTGCCCTGGCCAGAACTTCTAACACTATGTTGAATAGGAGTGATGAGAGAGGGCATCCATGTCTTGTGCCAGTTTTCAAAGGGAATGCTTCCAGTTTTTGCCCATTCAGTATGATATTGGCTGTGGGTTTGTCACAGATAGCTCTTATTATTTTGAGATACGTCCCATCAATACCTAATTTATTGAGAGTTTTTAGCATGAAGCGTTGAATTTTGTCAAAGGCCTTTTCTGCATCTATTGAGGTAATCATGTGGTTTTTGTCTTTGGTTCTGTTTATATGCTGGATTACATTTATTGATTTGCGTATACCACGGAAATACAAGCTACCATCAGATTATACTACAAACACCTCTACGCAAATAAACTAGAAAATCTAGAAGAAATGGATAAATTCCTCGACACATACACTCTCACAAGACTAAACCAGGAAGAAGTTGAATCTCTGAATAGACCAATAACAGGATCTGAAATTGTGGCAATAATCAATACTTACCAACCAAAAAGAGTCCAGGACCAGATGGATTCACAGCCGAATTCTACCAGAGGTACAAGGAGGAACTGGTACCATTCCTTCTGAAACTATTCCAATCAATAGAAAAAGAGGAAATCGTCCCTAACTCATTTTATGAGGCCAGTATCATCCTGATACCAAAGCTGGGCAGAGACGCAATCCAAAAAGAGAATTTTAGACCAATATCCTTGGTGAATATTGATGCAAAAATCCTCAACCAAATACTGGCAAACCGAATCCAGCAGCACATCAAAATCTTATCCACCATGATCAAGTGGGCTTCATCCCTGGGATGCAAAGCTGGTTCAATATAATCTTATTTTTGTAAAGTTAATCTTTTTTGAATTCTTAAATGAAATAATTCATAAAATTTAATAATTCATAAAAATTCCCAACACAGACAGACACTTTGTGTGTACCCCCACACGGTACTGTGTAGCATCAAGCACATTCTTAGGCATGCTCATAAATATTAACTCATTTAAACTCTTCAATAATTCCATGAGATAGATAGCATTATTCTCCCACTTTAAGATAGAGAAAATGAGATACAGAAAGATTAAATGACTTGCACAAGATCACATGCAAAAAGATAAGACCAGGATTGGACCAATATATTCATATTATTAAACACTAGCTGCACTATACTACTGTTCAACAAATAGTTCCCAAGCTCTAAGCCCTCAGTAAGCCTCACACCATGAAGGAGCTATGTCAACATGAATCTTTGAAGCTTTATAATTGATCAGTACAATTTTGAAATACCTTTTTCTCTTTAGTGTACACTGATTTTGTGACACTTCTCTGGGAGATATAGTTAAAAGGAAGTTTTATTAGGTCAGTGCAAAAGTAATTGCAGTTTCTGTCATTACTTCTAATGGCAAAAAAAATAAACAATTAACTTTGCACCAACTTAAAATTTTGTAATTGAAAATAAAGTAGTTAACAGTTAATCTCACCATCACAGAAAGACTGAAATAAATACTGTAAAACATGAATCATGCCATTTCTCTAGGCCTCATATCCTTGTCCATAGCATTTCTTCCTATCAAAACCTTTATATCTTCTTTTCTTTGCAGCATTATTTAAAGAAGAGCTTTACTTCAGAATTTAGAATTTAAAATATAAAGTTTAGATCATGTTCAAATTTTCTGCATTCATAGTATCAAAATTTTCACAAAAAGAACGAGTAAATGGCCCTTTGAAAATACATAAATTATATGCTGGGCGCAGTGGCACACGCCTGTAATCCCAGCACTTTGGGAGGCTGAGGCAGGTGGACTGCCTGAGGTCAGGAGTTCAAGGCCAGCCTGGCCAATATGGTGAAACCCCGTCTTTACTAAAAATACAAAAATTAGCCAGGCACGGAGGCAAGCACCTGTAATCCCAGATACTCGGGAGGCTGAAGCCGCAGAATCGCTTGAGCCCGGGAGGCGGAGGTTGCAGTGAGCCAAGACCGTACCATTGCACTCCAGTCTGAGTGACAAGAGCAAGACTCCATCTCAAAAAATATGTATATATATAAATTATTTTTGAATTCCAATTTATTTGTAAATTGTGACATTTTGCACCACTAAATATTTCTTTAATTGATAACAAGTAACTATTGGAAATACAGTGCCCAATATATGTGACCAAAGAAAAGACCTGTAAAATGGATTCATGTTTTTCTTTTATTTCTACAATGATATAATAGAGAAAATCTGCATGGAAAAAAATTCAATAAATGATATGAAGATTAACAGATTAAAATGATGCTCTTTCCACAAGAACTTGGTACCTTATACAATCTTATTTTGTGTGTGTGCAGAAGAATTTTGTATTCCTTCAACTCTAGAAAAATCTCACATTCTAAAATTGCCTGTTTAATCATTATATCTAGTTATAAACATGGCAATACCACTATCTGAACAAATCTCTCTTATGTAGCATGGTGTTTATTTTTATGTGTCAACTTGCCTGGACCACATGGCTCCCTGATATTTGATTAAATATTATACTAGGTGTATCTGTGAGGATGTTTCTGGATGAGTTTAATGTTTGAATCAGTAGGCTAAGTAGAGAAGTTTGCCCTCCACAAAGTGGGTAGACCTCATTCAATCTGCTGAAGATCTGAAAAGAGCAAAAGGCTGTGCAAGTGAGAATTCACTCTCTCCGCCTGGCAGTCTTAGAGTTGAGAGAAAGGTCTTCTCCAGCCTTCAGACTTGAACTGGAACTTATACTATTGGCTCTCAGATTGTAGATCTTGGGATTTCTCAGCCTCCATAATCTATGTGCCAATTACTTATAACAACTCTCTTGGTTGTTTCTCTGCAAAACCCTGACTGATACATGTAGTGAGACTTACACTATATCGTTGCCTGTGAAATTAGGATTTTTATAAAAAGTTTACGTTCTGTTTGTAATTTTTATTTCTTCTTATTGCTTAACATATTCCTGTGAGTCAATGTGGATTTCCTAAACACGATATTTTCATGACCTAAGTGTAATAATTTAGGTCACATGAGAGTCAATGATAAACACTCTATGTCATGAATCTAAAATTGGGTATGTATCAAATAAGGAATATGATAGGTTTGGGTCTCTTTTTTCTTATTCTTTTTTTTTTGTAACCTTCAATTTATTAATTAAGGACATGACATGTGGGGTCAGGAGGTCTTAAATTTCTTTTCCACCTTCACATAAATTTGTGACCTCTGTGGACACGATTTCCTCATCTTAAAAATGTGCAATAATATTCACCTCATGTGGTTGTGCATAATACATGAGATCTTGGAAAGAAAGTTCCTTGTGCCTGGCCCATAATAAGCAAATAGTCAATGGCAGCTTTCCAAATGAATAGTTATACAAATTACGTTAAATTAGAAAGCATAGGTGAATCAGTACCTCATTGCAGATTAAGATCATTTTATCTATGTACAGTAGTGGTTTCTTTGTCAAGTCTTTCTCTGTACTAGATGTCTAATGAGACATGTTAGCGTGGCCACGAAGAACACAGATTTTGAGTTGTCTCAGATTCAACACCTACTATCTGTGAACTTTTGATTAAGTTACTTAACTTCCATACATCTCATTTAAATAATACCTACTTCACTAAGCAGTTGTGAAAATCAGATGAGATAATGCATGATGAAGTATTTAGAGCAGCAAACTATTATGATCTTTATTATTATAAATCCTCTATGTGAAAGATGACCTATAATATTCATTTTAAAAGGATAATTGACATTTTTTTTCATTCCATTATGTCTCATGTAGAAGTAACAAGTTGTAGAATATCAAGGGTAGCTATCCACCCCGAGCACAAGCAATAATGAGGGACGATACTAATAGGAATGTAAAAGGATAATAACATTCACTAATAATAAATTATCTCTTTATTATCACCATGTCCTAGCAATTCTAAGTAGTCCTCCTACTGCAGTAGATTGCTTCTACTCCCTCACCCACCTGGGTGTACCACTGGTCGCAAATTGCTAGTGTAGTTTCTTTGTTCTTTTCTCTATATTTAACCTTTACTCTAGTTTCATTTATCTAAATTATAATGATCTTTACATAGTGAGTATATTAAAGTACACACAGAAATTTAGTCATTTCTTTACATAAAGAAAAATTCCATAGCAATTCATTTTCAAACTATTTTCATCAGACACATTGAATTCCTTCATTCCTAATGACAAAACCCTTGCTCTATTGAATTGTAAATTTGTTAATAAATGAGATATATTTTTTCTAAGTGTAAAAACAATATGACTTTGGGAAAAATCCAAAATTCGAAATATGGCAATTCTCCCAACCTGAAACTATTTCAAATAGTTGAAATTCCATTCAGGTCCTTCACAGGAAGTAAGAAATTCAGTGACTTGCCACATATTTCTTCTGTAATCTTCAATGTTTCTGCCTTAGTTTGATAGGTACAATATGTCTGACTTAGAATGTCTGCCATAGGATGTCTTCTCATTCAAAATGTATTCCTTAAGAAAAATAGACTGCTAGGGAGTGAACTTCAGTAGAATATATACAATGGTTTTAAAAAATAAAATAACTATTTTCTTTCTCATAAATGTTAGGGGAAACAGAAGTAATATTTGAGGTTATTCTAAAATAACATACTCATATAAATGTTTATTTTCTAACTCTATAACTATAAAAATAAATGCTTATTGAAGTTTTTAAAATAGATATATCAAGTATCATAATATTTGCTGCAGATTTCACTATCTGGTCCAAACACGCACATATTCAGACAATATAAAATCATTCTGAAATTACAGTGTTATCATGACATATATTCTTGCATTTTTCATGATATTCAGGCAAGAATTTGAGGAGTTAAATATATATAAATATTATACTTGTAACAAAAGGATAATGTACTTGAACTGTCATGTCACTGCAAGTCTGAACTATGAAATATTACAATAGTTCAATCACAAATATTGTGTAATTGTCTGTAGATTATTGCATGATTTACTTCATTTTCCTCCGTAAATTGGTACATATATATCCAGTTTAAAGAAAAAAAAGGTAAAGATAATAAATGTTAGTATACTCTTCTTCAATATCTATATTACACTTGTGTTTTATGCTGCCCTTCCTTGAGTAATTCTCAATAAAATTTCCCAAACTGTATTCCTACTGTTATTATAACACATTCTTTTCTAAAAGTCTCTTTTGTCTATACTTTATTTGAATGTTGGCCTTATTTTGTCAAAAACACATCAGCAGGAGAGTTTGAGGACATATATTTATAATTAATGTAAAATTTGACTTATTATCCAAGAGTAAATTATTATTTTGTATGATTTACTATTCTAGACTTTCAAATATCAGTGCTTAGAACATTTTTAAGGTAGTATTATTAAAACATTCACAGAATATTTTTATGTTAGCTTCATTTAAAATGTAGTTTTATAGACTGAACATTATAACATGGCTCAAGTCTATTTTGCCTAGATATTTAGACATACATGTTCATTGGCTAGGAAACACGCTTATTTCATTTTGAAAAGAATTTGTAAATCTTAGAAACACAAAGCTTTTGTTTTGTTTTAACAATTCCCATGAGAAATCATCATGATTATCGTAATAATGCATTAATGTAGAAACCCTTATGTTAACCTTCATGTAAAAATAAATTTATTTTATGCTTTTGAAAAATATAGTGTCAAGCATGCTAGTGAGGAATCACATCTTAAGACTAGTTAGAGATGTTTTTTTTAATTTGTTCTTCTCGCACGTGAGAAACAACCAGGCATTTAATAAGGGTTTTAAATATCTCTAATGTTTAAGTGTTTTCACTTCTTTTCAAGATACTCTTCTGGGCTCAGGATGCATAGACAAGAAACATTTGAAGTCATGCAGTAAGTTAATACAAATATACAGAGGACTGTAAGACAGGCCATGTACTATGTCTCTAGTAGGGTAAAAGGAGTGTCGGGGTTTAAAGGAAAGGCAGATTTTATGAAGCTCAAGGAGGAGGTGTCATTTGAAATGAGCCTTGAAATATAAATATCTGACTTGTGAAGATGGTGGAAAAAAGTGGCCGAAAACAAGAAGGTCAGGATAAAGAGAAAAGCCACTTCTTTTACAGAGTGATGACAAATAAGCTGATGATAGATGTGAGCCAGGTTCATTTGTTCTTGCATACCAAGGCAGTGCTTGCACTGATACCTGTATTTCAGGAATTCTCAACTGTGTGTCTGTGGGAGCGAGCAGCTCTGTGTGTGTGCTAGAGCAGACAAGATGAACAATTACTGTATGCACAAAGCAATCCATGCGTTTTGATCAAAACAAAACAAAAAAAAATAAAGTAAAATAAAAAATGCAAGGAAGTAAGATGAATATTGCTACTGATTATAATAAATCCTGAACATCATAACTAATCCATATTATGTCACTGATAGTTGGACACTTGGAGCTGTGTAATGGATAACATGACTGGTGGGTTATGTGCAATTTTTGAATTTTATTTGTGTTTTTGTTACCGCCTGTCTTTCTTTCGTTTCTACTCAAGAAAAGCACTTCAGAAGGCAAGGGAATAAGTGCGATATAATGTGCACACTTAATTAATTTTTAAAAAGGAAAATCATTCACAACTTTTAGACTTTAATTATAATTGCTAACTTATCATCAAAGATATACTTCACGATTGGTTATAATATGCTAGAATAGTCTGACACGGTCTGGGAAGCAGAGACAATAGGGAGAGACTGGAGATTTTCTTCTTTTTAAGATGAGGTAATATAATGGAAATTGTGCTTTGGATATGCGATTCTGATTTGTGTGGAAGGGATCTGACTGGGGCGTATTTGGTTCTCTAGAGAGAGGGACTGAGAAACAGAATCATGCTGGAGGCTGTGGATATAGAAAGGAAGGAATGTCACTTAAAAAAGGAAACTATAGGAGTAGTCCATTAATGACAGGTAAGAATCCAAGAACATTCTACAGGTAGATTACTGACAGCATAATAGTCAACAGAAATAAGGCACTTAGAAGTAGCAGATAGGTGGGACAAGATATCAGGACAACAAAGAGACTGAGATGGCCAGTGGCCAGAAGAACATTGAGTTTGAATCTGGAGAGACAGTCATAGCTATCTATATTGGAAAGGTAATAGTTATGGAGATAGACAAAAGGAACAGCAGATAATAAGAAAAGAAGGCTGAGGACTAGTTATTAATCCAAGTTATTTATACCTATTGTTTATTTAGAACAAAGAGAAAGAGGACTAAAAATACACCAAAAAAACATTTGGGAAGAAGAAAACATGCACAATATGGTTCAAAATAATCTAAAGTAAATTCAAAACAGAAGAAGGTGAAAACTTACAAAAAGCTGCAGAAATTCTAGATTTTAAAATGAGAAAAAGCCACTGATCAATTAGCTACTTATGGCAACATTTGGAAAAGCTGATAGCAAATAATAATTGAGCACTTGCTATGTACTAGAAATTGTGCTAGGGTCTGAGATGATAAGATTAGGGAGAATAAAGAAAATATAATAATAAAAATAAATGATTGTTGAACCCAAATTTTTTAAATCTTAGTAGAGATGATGAAAAAGAAGCAAGCATTACAAAGTAATTAAAAATCAAAGATATGAAAGAAATGTGTACATATTAAGAAAGAAATAGATTTATAGCTTGAAGACATCTTTGTTTCTCTATACATATGTATAATTACGTGAAAAGATATTTAGTTTTTATCTTAGCCAAAGCCCATTATCTAGTTGGTAGTTATCTTATTTGCTCTAGATGTATTACCTGAGTGGCATGGAATCAGGACAACTACGTAATTTGTAGAGCCCCCTGTTCAAAAATAATTAGGAATCTCAAGACAGTAACAGTAGAGCATTAAACCAAGTGTGGGGTTTGCTATGGTCTGAATGTTCGTGTCCCCTGCCAGACTCATATATTAAAATCCTACCCTACCAGGTGATAGTATTAGGAGGTGGGACTTTTGGGGAGGTAATTAGGTCATGATGGTAGAGCCCTCATGATTGGGATTAGTGTTCTTAAAAAGACCTTAGAGAGTTAGCTAGCACCTTTCAACATGTGAAGATATAGCAGGAAAGCACTATCTATGAACCAGAAAGCAGGCCCCCACCAGACAGTGAATCTGCTGGTACCTTGAACTTGGACTTCCCAGCCTGCAGAACCGTGAGAAATAAATGTTTGTTGTGTATAAGACACTGAACTTGTGGTATTTTGTTACAATGGCCCAAACGCACCAAGACTGGGTCCTTTTGAGCATAAGGCCCTTCACAGGATTTGTGCCCATGAATCCGGTCCTGTATGGAATTCATTCTACCAACACCATTGCTCCTTTTCAGTCTCTGTTGCAGTTCCTCTCTTTATTGATCTCTTTATGTTGAGGTACCTAGGACCACAAGCCTTACCCTCTGTTCTATTCACACTCATTTCATGGAAAAACCGGGCAGTTTCAGAGCTTTGCAAACTGAGTATGCAATGAATCTCAAAGCTTTATATCCAGGCTAGGCTTTTCTCCAGAATCTTAAACTCTTATTATATCCAAGTGCTCACTACACCTCTCCATCTTGCTGTTCAAAAGACAATTCAAGTTCAGTGTCTCAACACTTCATCTCAAGTTCAACTTCTCATCTCTCCCTCATACCTGCTCCTCCTACAGTTCTGCACATCACATTGATTGCATCACCAAAGCTCCAGTTTCTCAGAGTCAAAAGAAAATGCCGAAGTGTTTTTACATTTATTTCCATTTGAAATCCATTTCTAATCTATCATCGTCTATGATCTGTATCCGAAATATATCAGAACCTGAATTTTTCTTAGTATTTGACCACCAATTTTCTAACTGCCATTTTCTCTTCAACTACCATCACCGTAGTTGCTGCTTGGCTGAGCTCATTGCTTCTAGCCTTAGCCTCCTCAACCTATTCTCAACAGAGTAGTCAGAATGATTCTCATAAAGCCTCATGCAGATGAAATCATTCCTCCAAGCTTTGACATGGCTCCCATTTATCTTGAAGTTTAAAAGGTCCTTAAAATGTCTGGCAATACCCTATGAGATCTGACCTCTTGCTATGTTCTCATATTTTCTCCTATTAATTGTCAGTTCTTCCTAGTCCTGTCCACCCTACTTGAGTTCCTTCCCTGCTAAGAAGCACTCTCTCAGAATATCTGCACAATTACTTCCTCACATATTTCAAATCTTGTCATATCTCACCCTTTCAATAAGGCCTATCCTGACATCCTCCTCTGAAATTGAAACAACTCTTCGGACTTCCCCTCCCCATTGCCTCAGTCTCCCTTACTCTGCTCTAGTATTTTTCTGTATTTTTTGTATTTTCTGTATTTTCTGTATTTCTTTTATTTTTTTGTATTTTTTTCACAGCCCTCATTAGTTTGTAAAATTTCAAGCTTTTTGTCTGTCTTCCTATACTAAAATAAATACTCCACTAGGACAGAGATCTTTGTTTTGCTTCATACTGCATCTAAAGCATCTACATGTACAGCATCTGGCACATAGCTAGTGCTCAATAAACAGCTGTTGAATAAAGGGATAATAAAGTAAGTGAATACGTGGAAGGAACAATATGCTAACTATGCAGCTTAGTATCCTGTGGAATTATTATAAACTGAGCAATTGAAAAGAAATAAATTCTACAGCTCTATGAAAACCTGATAAGCACAGGATAAAACTACAGATACGCTATTTTACTGTTATTTATAGTGATGGTAGTCATAAAACGTACACTTATTTGGGGACATCAAATTAATTTAGTTCTATATTAAATGTTTCTCACTTTATCCTTTTGTTTTCAATAACTTAAATATCAATAAATGTATTTCCTTATGAGTATTATTTCTAACATTTAAATTTTTGACCTCCAAAACAGCAGGAATTGATTAACATTTAACAACATGGAAATGTGAAGAAATGAGAAAATTAATTATTGCACCTCATAACTCAGAGCGTATGGCTCAGTCTGAATGCATCATGTAAAGGCTTTAGACTTCAGAGAATCTATTTAAATTTTGTATTCTTACACACCGGAATGGTAAATAACGGGAAAGAACAAAAAGAACTCAATTCAATCCTACTCAAAGACCCAGTGACCACTCAAGTTTTATGCAAATAAATAATCAGAAAAAATGGCATGATCTTTAATCATCCTCATTAAGGCAACAACAACAAAAGTCAAGTAAACATTGTTTAAATGGCATTTTTGCCTAATTTCCTATCATCCACTTTATATTCTGATATAAAAGAGAGAATTTGGGCTTCAAGGAGAATGAAAAACAGCATCATTTAAAGGTTTAGACAAAGTAGAGTTAGAGATGCTATTACTGGGATGATTCTTTTAAAAATACAACACTTATTATGCCACTATTTTGCTGAAAATTCTGCAATGGTTCCGCTCTGGGATCACAATCAAAGCCAAAGTCATCACAACGCTCATGGCTCTATACATTTGGGCCTTCTTTACCTGTGACCTAATTTCTACCATGTTTCTCATCTTTATCTGCTCCCATCACCTTGACCTTGTTGCTGCTTCTTCAATATTTCAGACACTAGGGCCCTTATGGTGGTGGTTTCTCTTCTGGAATATTCTTGCCCTCAACATCTGCATAGCAATTCCATTAACTCCTTCAATACATGCACCATTTCCAATTATTGCTTTCTTAATGAGCCGATGAATATACAAACACATAAACATGTCTTTAATACTAGACATCTTTTGTGCTTAATAATAAATGCTAGATGCATTCCCAGTAAAGAAAAAAACAAAAATGTCCACCATAACCACAATTACTACAAATTATTGTGGAAGTATTAGCTAATTCAGTTGTGTGCCCACATCCACACACACACACGTACAAACACATCTGTGTATTTAATTACTGCTATTTGAAGATATTTACTTAAAAATCCAACAGTATCATTCTAGAAAGGGAATCTTTTAAAATTAATTTAGCAAGCATCAGAAATTTTCTGAATTTATGTTAGTACTTTAAAAAAACTGTAATGAATGCTAATAAATATACTTCAGAAATTAACAAGATTTATGTAAAGGAAACAAGAAATCTCTAGAGAACATAAAGTAAAACTCAAACAAATTAAAAGACTATTATAAAATAATAAAATAAGAGACTCAATCATATAAGGAAGTCAATTTTCTTAAAGCCAATCTATTATAGAAATTTAATAATATCTTAGTCAAAATCTCATATCACAAAATAATCTTATAGTTACTGTAAAAGAGTATGTAAGAATTATCATAAAAATATGCAAAAAACAGAGTAATGATTATGTTCTTTTCCTACCAAATACTAAAATAGATTATAAAACTGCAATATTAAACATTTATGACACTAAGTTTTTCTTTTAATTCTGTAAATTAGACTACTTGCTCACTTACTGAAGTCTTTATTATCTACATTTATTAGTTTTTGTTAATTAAGTGGAGACTTCTAAGTGTAGAGTCATATTATCTGCAAAGAACAATTTATATTTTTTCTATCTAATTTCTATGCCTTATTTTTTCCTCTTGTCAAAATGCACTGGTTCATATTTTCAAAATTATTTAGTAATAACGGCAAAAATGGACATTCTATGCCTTGTTGCTAAATTGTGAAAATGCTTTCTATGTTTCCTTATTAATTACTGAATACTTGCTTGCTTTGTGTTCAAAGAGATAAATTTATCTATACATCTATCTATCCTTAATATTTTAGTAGTTTTTATTTTCTTGTAAGAACAGATGTGAATTTTCTTATATTTTCAGCATTTATAGAAGAAAAAAATCAGTACCTTTTTGTCTTGCTAGATTAACATGGTTCTGATACAATTTCCCAGTATTTGCTTCCAGGGAAGAACCCTAGTTGATTGTTGTCTATTATTCTTTCAATGACATTTTAATTTAATTGCAATTTGTATAGGGATGGGGGAATGCAATGGTATCCAGATGTGAGATCTATCCTTACTGTTTGCTATATGTTTTATTTCTACTGGATTTGGTACCAATATTTTAATTGTTTTACCAACAATTATTTAGAAGCTTTTAGAAAATCTTCCCTGGAGCTTTTAATTTTTAAAGCTTTGACAGAATTAACTTTCAAGTGCTCACTTTGGCACCATGTATACTAAAATTGGAACAAGACAAAGAAGATTAGCATGGCCCCTGTGCAAGGATGACATACAAATTCATGAAGCGTTACGTATTTTTCCAACACCAAAATTCAGGAAATGCAGAGAACCCCAATAAGATACTTCACAAGAAGATCATCCCCAAGACACATAGACATCAGATATTCCAAGGTCAAAATGAAAGAAAAAAATGTTGAAGCTACCTAAAGGAAAAGGTCAAGTTAAAGGGAAGGGAAGCCCATCAGACTAACAGCAGACCTCTTAGCAGAAATCCTGCAAGTGATAAGAGACAGAGAGCCAGTATTTAACATTCTTAAAGAAAAGAAATTCCAGGATTGCTGGCAAGATTGCCAAATAGGAACAGCTCTGGCATGCAACTCACAGCAAGATCGATGCAAAAGGCAGGTGATTTCAGCATTTCCAACTGAGGTACCCGGTTTATCTCATTGGGACTGGTTGGACAGTGGGTGCAGTCCAAGGAGGGTGAGCCAAAGCAGGGTGGGGCAATGCCTCACCCGGGAAGTGCAAGGAGACGGGGAACTCCCTCTCCTAGCCAAGAGAAGACATTAAGGACTGTACCTTGCACTCCAGCCCAGATACTGCGCTTTTCCCACAGTCTTCGCAACCCACAGACAAGCAGATTCCCTCCGGTGCCTAAGCCACCAGGACCCTGGGTTTCCAGCACAAAACTGGGCGGCTGTTCGGGCAGACACTGAGCTAGCCACAGGAATATTTTTTTTTTTCATACCCCAGTGGCACCCAGGAAGCCAGAGAGACAGAACGATTCACTCACCTGGAAAAGGAGTTGAAGCCAGGGAGCCAAGTGGTCTGGCTTGGCGGGTCCCACACCCATGGAACCCAGCAAGCTAAGATCTATTGACTTGAAATTCTCGCTGCCAGCACAGCAGTCTGAGCACAATCTGAAACGCTCAGGCTTGGTTGGGGGAGGGGCATGTGCCATTGCTGAGGCTTGGGTAGGCAGTTTCACTCTCACTGTGTGAACAAAACTTCTGGGAAGTTCAAACTGGGCGGAGCCAACCACAGCTCAATAAGGACTTTGCAGCCAGACTGCCTGTCTAGATTCCCTCCTCTCTGGTGCAGGGCATCTCTGAAAAAAAGGCAGCAGACCCAGTCAGGGACTTATAGATAAAACCCCCACCACTCTGGAACAGAGCACCTGGGGGAAGTTGGGGTTGTGGGCACAGCTTCAGTAGACTTAAATGTCCCTGCCTGGCAGCTATGACGGAAGCAGTGGATCTCCCAGCACATCATTCAAGCTCTGATAAGAGACAAACTGCCTCAAGTGGGTCTCTGACCTCCATGTATCCTGACTGGGAGACACCTTCCAGTAGGGCCGACAGACACCTCATACAAAAAAGCTCTGGCTGGCATCTGGCAGCTACCCCTCTGGAACAAAGCTTCCAGAGGAAGGAACAGGCAGCAGTCTTTGCTGTTCTGCAGCCTCCACCAGTGATACCCAGGCAAAAAGGGTCTGGAGTGGACCTCCAGCAAACTCCAGCAGACCTGCCTCAGAGGGGCCTGACTGTTAAAAGGAAAACTAACAAACAGAAAGGAATAGTATCAAACTCAACAAAAGGGACATCCACTCAGAGACCCCCTCCAAAGGTCACTGACTTCAAAGACCAAAGGTAGATAAATCCATGAAGATGGGGAGAAACCAGCGCAAGAAGGCTGAAAATTCCAAAAGTCAGAACACTTCTCCTGCAAACGATCACAACGTCTCAACAGCAGGGGAACAAAACTGCACAGAGAAAGAGTTTGACAAATTGACAGAAGTAGGCTTCAGAAGTAATAACAAACTCCTCCAAGCTAAAGGAGCATGTTCTAACTCAATGCAAGGAAGCTAAGAACCTTGAAAAAACGTTAGACACATTGCCAACCAGAATGACCAGCTTACAGAAGAACATAAATGACCTGATGGAGCTGAAAAACACAGCATGAGAACTTGGTGAAACATACACAAGTATCAACAGCTGAATTGATCAAGCAGAAGAAAGGATATCAGAGATTGAAGATCAACTCAATGAAATAAAGTGAGAAGACAAGATCAGAGAAAAAAGAGTGAAAAGAAATGAACAAAGCCTCCAAGAAATATGGGATTATGTGAAAAGATCAAATCTACATTTGATTGGTGTATCTGAAAGTGACCCAGAGAATGGAATCAAGTTGGAAAACACCTCAGCATATTAGCCAGGAGAATTTCCCCAATCTGGCAAAGCAGGCCAACATTGAAATTCAGGAAATATAGAGACACCACAAAGACATTCCTCAAGAAGAGCAACCCCAAGACATATAATCGTCAGATTCACCAAGGTTGAAATGAAGAAAAAAATGTTAAGGGCAGCCAGAGAGAAAGCTCAGGTAACCACAAAGGGAAGCCCATCAGACTAACAGCGGATCTCTTGGCAGAAACCCAACAAGCTAGAAGAGAGTGGGGGCTAATAGTCAACATTTGTAAAGAAAAGAATTTTCAAACCAAAATTTTATATCCAGCCAAATCAAGCTTCATAAGCGAAGGATAAATAAAATCCTTTACAGACAAGCAAATGCTGAGAGATTTTGTCACCACCAGGCCTGCCTTACAGGAGCTCCTGAAGGAAGCACTAAACATGGAAAGGAACAACCAGTACCAGCCACTGCAAAAACATACCAAGTTGTAAAGATCATTGTCGCTACGGAGAAACTGCATCAACTAACGGGCAAAATAACCAGCTAACATCATAATGTCAGGATCAAATTCACTCATAACAATATTAACCTTAAATGTAAATGGGCTAAATGCCACAATTAAAAGACAAAGACTGGCAAATTGGATAAAGCGTCAAGACCCACAGGTGTGCTGTATTAAGGAGACCCATCTCATGTGCAAAAACACCTATAGGCTCAAAATAAAGGGATGGAGGAATATTTACCAAGCAAACGGAAAGCAAAAAAAAGCAGGGGTTGCAATTCTAGTCTCTGATAAAACCGACTTTAAATCAACAAAGATCAAAAGAGTCAAAGAAGGGCATTACATAATGGTAAAGGGATCAATGAAATAAGAAGAGCTGACTATACGAAATATATATGCACCCAATACAGGAGCAACCAGATTCATAAAGCAACTTCTTAGAGACCTACAAAGAGACTTAGACTCCCATACAATAATAATGGGAGAATTTAACACCCCACTATCAATATTAGTCAGAACAACGAGACAGAAAATTAACAAGGATATCCAGGACTTGAACTCAGCACTGGACCAAGCGGACCTAATAGACACCAACAGAACTCTCCACCCCAAATCAACAGAATATATGTTCTTCTCAGCACCACATCACACTTATTCTAAAATTGACCACATAATTGGAAGTAAAACACTCCTCAGTAAATGCAAAAGAATGGCAATCCTAACAAACAGTCTCTCAGACCACAGTGCAATCAAATTAGAACTCGGGAATAAGAAACTCACCCAAAACCACACAACTACACGGAAACTGAACAATGTGCTCCCAAATGACTACTGGGTAAATAACGAAATGAAGGCAGAAATAAAGATGTTCTTTTAAACCAATGAGAACAAAAACACAACGTACCAGAATCTCTGGGACACAACCAAAGCAGTGTTTAGAGGGAAATTTATAGCACTAAATGCCCACAAAAGAAAGCAGGAAAGATCTAAAATCTACACCCTAACATCACAATTAAAAGAACTAGAGAAGCAAGAGCAAACAAATTCAAAAGCTAGCAGAAGACAAGAAATAACTAAGATCAGACCAGAACTGAAAGAGATAGAGACACAAAAAACCCTTCAAAAAATCAATGAATCCAGGAGCTGGTTTTTTGAAAAGATTAACAAAATGGATAGACTGCTAGCCAGACTAATAAAGAAGAAAAAAGAGAAGAATCAAATTAATGCAATAAAAAATGATAAAGGGGATATCACTTAGGACCAGATGGATTCACAGCTGAATTCTATCAGAAGTACAAAGAGGAGCTGGTACCATTCCTTCTGAAACTATTGAAACAATAGAAAAAGAGGGAATCCTCCCTAACTCATTTTATGAGGACAGCATCATCCTGATACCAAAACCTGGCAGAGACACACATACAAAAAAGAAAATTTCAGTCCAATATCCCTGATGAACATCAATGCAAAAATCCTCAATAAAGTACTGACAAACCAAATCCAGCAGCACATCAAAAAGCTTATCCACCACTATCATGTCAGCTTCATCCCTGGGATGCATGGCTGGTTCAACATATGCAAATCAATAAACATAATCCATCACATAAACAGAACCAATGACAAAAACCACATGATTATCTCAATAGATGCAGAAAAGGCCTTCAACAAAATTCAACAGCCCTACATGCCAAAAATTCTCAATAAACTAGGTATTTATGGAACGTATCTCAAAATAATAAGAGCTATTTATGACAAACCCACAGCCAATATAGTGACTGGGCAAAAACTGGAAGCATTCCCTTTGAAAACCGGCACAAGACAAGGATGCCCTCTCTCACCACTCCTATTCAACATAGTATTGGTAGTTCTGGCCAGGGCAATCAGACGAGAAAGAAAAAAAGGGTTTTCAATTAGGAAGAAAGGAAGTCAAATTTATCTCTCTTTGCACATGATATGATTGTATATTTGGAAAACCCCATTGTCTCAGCCCAAAATCTCCTTAATCTGACAAGCAACTTCAGCAAAGTCTCAGGATATAAAATCAATGTGAAAAAATCACAAACATTTCTATACACAAATAATAAACAGAGAGCCAAATCATGAGTGAACTCCCATTCACAATTGCTTCAAAGAGAATAAAATACCTAGGAATACAACTTACAAGGGATGTGAAGGACCTCTTCAAGGAGAACTACAAACCACTGCTCAAGGAAATAAGAGAGGACACAAAGAAATGGAAAAACATTCCATGCTCATGGATAGGAAGAATCAATATCATGAAAATGGCCATACTGCCCGAAGTAATTTATGGATTCAATGCTATCCCTATCAAGCTACCATTGACTTTCTTCACAGAACTGTAAAAAACTACTTTAAATTTCATATGGAATCAAAAATGAGTCCACATAGCCAAAACAATCCTAAGCAAAAAGAACAAAGCTGGAGGCATCACGCTACCTGACATCAAACTATAATACGAGGCTACAGTAACAAAAACAGCATGGTACTGGTACCAAAACAGGTACATAGACAAATGGAACAGAACAGAGGCCTCAGAAATAACACCACACATCTACAAATATTTGATCTTTGACAAACTTGACAAAAACAAGAAATGGGGAAAGGATTCCCTATTTATTAAACGGTGTTGGGATAACTGGCTAGCCATATGCAGGAAGTGAAACTGGATCTCTTCTTTACACCTTACAAACAAATTAACTCAAGATGGATTAAAGACTTAAACATAAGACATAAAACCATAAAAACATAGGCATGGGCAAGGACTCCAAGACTAAAACACCAAAAGCAATGGCAACAAAAGCCAAAATTGAGAAATGGGACTAATTAAACTAAAGAGTTTCTGCACAGAAAAAGAAACTACCAGCAGAGTGAAAAGGCAGCCTACAGAATGGGAGAAAATTTTTGCAATCTACCCATCTGACAATGGGATAATATCCAGAATCTACAAAGAACTTAAAGAAATTTACAAGAAAAAAAAAACACATCAAAAAGTGTGTAAAGGATATGAACAGAAATTTCTCAAAAGAAGACGTTCATGCAGCCAACAAACATGAAAAAAATCTCATCATCACTGGTCATTAGAGAAATGCAAATCAAAACCACAATGAGGTAGCATCTCAGGCCAGTTATAATGGCAATCATTAAAAAGTCAGGAAACAACCGATGCTGGAGAGGATGTGGAGAAATACGCACACTTTTACACAGTTGGTGGAAGTGTAAATTAGTTCAACCATTGTGGAAGACAGTGTGGTGATTCCTCAAGGATCTAGAACTAGAAATACCATTTGATCCAGCCATCCCATTACTGGGCATGTACCCAAAGGATTATACATCATTCTACTATAAAAACACATGTACATATATGTTTATTGTGGCACTGTTCACAATAGCAAAGACTTGGAACCAACCCAAATGCCCATCAATAATAGACTGGATAAAGAAAATGTGTCACATATACACCATGGAATACTATGGAGCCATAAAAAAGGATGAGTTCATGTCCTTTGTAGGGACATGGATGAAGCTGGAAACCATCCTTTTCAGCAAACTAACACAAGAACAGGAAACCAAACACCACATGTTCTCACTCATAAGTGGGATTTGAACAATGAGAACACATGGAAACAGGGAAGGGAACATCACACTCTTTGGGCCTGTTGGGGAGGTGGGGGCTAGGGGAGGGATAGCATTAGGAGAAGTACCTAATGTATATGACAGGCTGATGGGTGCAGCAAACCACCATAGCACATGTATACCTATGTAACAAACCTGCACGTTCTGCACATGTACGCCAGAACTTAAAGTATAACAATAATAATAAAAAAAGAAATTCCAATGCAGAATTTCATAATTTGGATAAACTAAGATTCATACATGAAGTAGAAATAAGATCCTTTCCAGACAAGCAAAAGCTGAGGGAATTTGTTACTACCAGACCTGTCTTAACAGAGCTACTGAAGGAAGCACTAAATATGGAAAGACCATTAGCAGCCACTACAAAAATACACTTAAGTATACAGAGCAGTGACATTACAAAACAACCAAATAAACGAGTCTGTATAACAACAAGCTAACAGCATGATGACAAGATCAAATCCACACATATCAATACTAACCTTGAATGGAAATGGGCTAAATGCTCCAATTAAAAGGCAAACAGCGGCAAGCTGGATAAAGAATTAAGACCCACTTGTATGCTGTCTTCAAGAGACCAATCTCAGATGCAATGACACCCATAAGCTCAAAGTAAAGGAATTGAGAAAAATCTACCAAGCAAATGGAAAAAATGGAAAAATCTACCAAGCAAATGGAAGTTGGGATTGCAATTTCAATTGCTAAACACCATATTTTTATGTGAAAAGTGAATAACCTGCTTCTGAATGACTTTTAGATAAATAAGGAAATTAAGGCAGAAATCAAGGAGTTTTTTGAAACTAATGGGAACAAAGATACAACATACCAGAATCTTTGGGACACATCTAAGGCAGTATTAAGAGGGAAACTGATAGCACTAAATGTTAGAAATACCTCAATAGAACTACCTAACAGCACAACTAGATGAACTGGAGAACCAAAAGAAAATCAACCCCAAAACTAGCAGAAGACAAGATACAAGCAAAATCAGAGTTGAAGTGAGGTAGATTAAGACACCAAAAAAAAAATTCAAAAGATAAATCCAGGAGTGATTTTTTGAAAAAATTAATAAAACAGATTGACTGCTAGCTAGACTAATAAAGAAGAAAAACCAGTAGATGCAAATAAGCACCATTGGAAACAACAAAGGGAATATTACCACTGGCCCCAGAGAAATATAAATAACCATCAGATAATATTATGAATACTTCTATGCACATAAACTAGAAAATCTAGAAGAAATGGATTAAATTTTTGGAAGTATACACCCTCTCAAGACTGAACAAGAACAAAATTGAATCCTTAAGCAGATCAATAACAACTTTCAAAATTGAATCAGTAATAAATAGCTTACCAACCTTACCAACCAAAAAAAAATTCCTGGACCAGACAGATTTATAGCCAAATTCTAACAGGTGTAAAAAGAAGAGCTGGTACCATTCTTACTAATACTATTTCAAAAAATAGAAGAGGAGAGACTCCTCCTTAACTCATTCTATGAGGCCAGCATTATCTTGATACCAAAATCTGGTAGAGATACAACAAAAAAAGAAAATTTTAGACCAATATCCCTGATGAACATCAGTGCAAAAATCCTCAACAAAATACTGGCAAACTGAATCCAGCAGCACATCAAGAATCTTATCCACCACAGTCAAGTAGGCTTTACCACGGGGAAACAAAGTTGGTTTAATATAAGCAAATCAGTAAAGTGACTCATCACATAAAAAGAACTAAAGACAAAAAAACACATGACCATCTCAATAGATGCAGAAAAGGCTTTTGATAGAATTCAGCAACCTTCATGTTAAAAACTCAATAAACTAAGTATTGAAGGAACATACCTCAAAATAATAAGAACCATCTGTGACAAATCCACAGCCTACATTATACTGAATGGGCAAAAGCTGGAGGAATTCCCCTTGAAAACTGGCAAAAGACAAGGATACCTTCTCTCACCACTCCTATTCAACATAATATTGAAAGTGTTGGCCAGAGCAATAAGGAAAGAGAAAGAAACAAAGGCCATCCAAATAGGAAATCAAACTATTCTGTTTGCAGACAACATAATACTATATCTAGAAAACACTATAGTCTCAGCCCAAAAACTCTTTTAACTGAAAAACAACTTCAGCAAAGTCTCAGGATACAAAATCAATGTACAAAAATAACTAGCATTCCTATACACCAACAAGAGTTGAGGCGAGAGCCAAATCAGGAAAGCAATTCCATTCACAATTGCCACAAAAAGCATAAAATACCTAGAAATACAGCTAACCAGGGAGGTGAGAGTTCTCTACAATAAAAATTACAAAATGCTGCTCAAAGAAATCATAGATGACTCAAACAAATAGAAAAATGTGCTCATGGATAGAAAGAATCAATATCATTAAAATGTCCATATAGCCCAAAGCTATTTATAGATTCAATGCTATTCTTATTAAACTAGCAATAATATTCTTCAAAGAACTAGAAAAACTATTTTAAAGTTAATATGGAACTAAAAAAGTCTCAATAATCAAGCCAATCCCAAGCAAAAAGAACAAAACTAGAGGCATCATGCTACCCAACTTCAAACTATACTACAGAACTACAGTAACCAAAACAGCATGGTATTAGTACAAAAACAGACACATAGACCAATGGAACAGATAGAGAGCCCGGATAAAAGGCCACATACCTACAAACTATCTGATCTTTGACAAGCCTGACAAAAACAAACAATGGCAAAAGAACACCCTATTCAATAAGTGGTGCTGGAATAACTAACTAGCCATGTGCAGAAGCTTGAAACCAAACCCTTTCCTTACACCATATACAAAAATCAACCCAAGATTGATTAAGGACTTAAATGGAAAACCCAAAACTATAAAAACTCTGAAGACAACCTAGGTAATATTATTCTGGACACAGGAATGGGGCAAAACTTCATGACAAAGACATCAAAAGCAATTGCAACAAAAGTAAAAATTGACAAATGAGATGTATTTAAACTAAATAGTTTCTACACAGAAAAACTATTGACAGAGTACACAGACAACCTACAGAATGGGGGAAAATTTTTGCAAATTATGCATTTGACAAAGGTTTGATACCCAGCATCTATAAGAAATGTAAACAAATTTCACGCAAAAAACAAACAACCCCATTAAAACATGGGCAAAGGACATGAACAGATAATTTTCTAAAGAAGACATACATGTGGCCAACAAGCATATGAAGAAAAAAGCTAAATACCACTGATTATTAGATAAATGCAGATCAAAACCACAATGAGATACCATCTCACACCAGTCAGAATAGTTATTATTAAAAAGTCAAAAACAACAGATGCTGGCTAGGTTGTGGAGAAAAAGGAACACTTATACACTGTTGGTGGGTGTGTAAATTAGTTCAACCATATAGAAAACAGTATGGTGATTCCTCAAATATCTAAAAACAGAAATATCATTCAATACAGCAATCCCATTACTGGGCATATATCCAGTGGAATATAAAGCATTATATCATAAAGACACATAAACACATGTGTTCATTGCAGCACTATTTATAGTAGCAAAGACTTGGAATCAACCTAAATGTCCATCAATGTTAGACTGGACTTAAAAAATGTGGTACATATACACCATGAAATAGTATGCTGCCATACAAAAGAACACGATCACATCCTTTGCAGGAAGACAGATGGAGGTGTAGGCCATTACCTACACCTCCAAATACCACATGTTCTTACTTATAAAGGGGAACTAAAAACCAAATACCACATGTTCTTACTTATAAAGGGGAACTAAATGATGAGAACACATGGACACATAGAGGGGACCAACACACACTGGGGCCTATTGGAGGGTGGAAAGTGGGATGAGAGAGAGGAACAGGGAAAATAGTGGCTTAATTCCTGGGTGATGAAATAATCTGCACCACAAATCCTTATGACACAAGTTTACCTGTATAACATACCTGCACATTTACCCCAAACTTAAAAGTTAAAAATAATTAATTTTGAAATCAACTAAGCTTCAGAAACATTTACTGAAGATAAATCGTTGTTGAAGATTTTGTTTATTTGCTAACTTTACTCTTTTCTTATGCTAATTGGTCTATTTAGATTGTCTTACCTCTGGTATAAATTTTTGTAATTTATTCTTTTTCTATAAATTAAAAAAATCCAATTTTTGAGATTAATTTATATATTCACATATAGTTGTAAACTATCTTCCTCTAAATAACTATCTCCAAATATCAGTGTTTTCATAGTTTTGCTTTCTCCTTTTATTCTTACGATTTTTTATTTTATTATTTTTAAAAAACCAGCAAATTCATTAATTCTGCCTTTTTGCTAATTCATTAATTTCCCTTTATCTTTACTAATTCTAACTTATTCTTTTCTTTACTATTTCCATTTGACCCTTAAGTCATTTAGTTTGTGTAAAAACCAGGCACAGATCTACCACTTGAAAAGTTGTTAGGATGGATATCTCCTATTCTTTGTGAAAGCTCCTATACTATGTTTAATCTCTAAATTGGAAGAGTCATAGACTTTGTGGGATGACTAGAAATTTTAGATACAGAATCCAGGAAGCATGGCACTTGGTGAAATTTTATTATCTGAGATGATCATAATATGGTCACCATGGTTAAAAAATGGAGAGATGTTTCAAACCAAGTAAGGCAGTGCCTCTCTGACAGGGTAAAACCTCAGTCCATCCTGACTGCTGAGATCACTGATTCAGCATATGCACCAGTTAGAGAAAGGCATACTCTCACCAGGCATCAAGTGTTAAATGGAATTCAACTTAAAGATGGCTTGGGCCAAATTCTATTTAACACCTAGTCTTTACCTTTACTGATTGAACTGTAATCATCATCTCAGGTGCTCACTATAAAATCTCTTGTGATAGGTTTTTTCATTCATTATTTAGTAGTTATTATTTTCAATTATCCCTCAGTTTTTACTCATTTAGTTTTTTTTTTTTTTTTTCTGGCAGAGTCAAAAGCTAGTTCATTGAGAAAAGATTAATAAAATTCTGACAAGATTGATTTTTAAGAAAAAGGGAGAAAAGAAAGAAGGAAACCAAAGAAGAACATTAATAAACTATTAGAATATATAAGACTACAGAGAATAAACATATAAAATATTTTACTATAAATAACTTTTTTGCAAATAAATTTCAAAACATAGAATAAAATATGTAAGTAGACAAACTTCTAGAAAAATTTACCTTAAAAAGCAGCTAAAAAAGAGATAACCTAGAGCATATTATAAATATTAAGTCAATTGAATCAATCATTAAACATCTTTACACAAGTAAATACCTGACCCAGGTAGTTTTTAAAAAGAACTCTAATATAATTTGATCATTACATGTATTTTTAAGACAAAAGAAAATGAGTGAATACTCTCAAAAATTTTGAGGATGATATAACCTTGATACCACAACTTAACAAGGGTATTAGAAGAAAGAAAAATCACAGACCAAATGAACTTATGAAAGTAAATGCATGCAGAGAGCTAATAGCTGGCAGGGAAAAGGAGCCCTGGTATAAAACACAAAATTACTATTATATACTAATTTTCTAAAGCTGAAACCAATCCTCTGAGTGGATTTCTTGGCAAGAAAGTCTAAGTAGACTGGTGAAATTTCCGCAGATTTCATTTGGTGGCATATATGTGCACAGAATTTTAGGGAAATGATATATGTCTTGACAAAACATATATAAAGATTACATGCCCTGCCCCTACAAAGGTGCAGGAAATCAGAAGATTCCCGAAAAGCCTGTACCCTTTATGGCCAAAGAATGATCAAATTTAAATAAAAATTACTTCCAGATAAAAAGAAACTCGCTCTTAGGAAGACTATTGGTAGGAGAATCCAAATTGAACAAGATAGTAATTAGAATGAAGGAATAAGAAAGACTCAATATTCAGATAAATGAAAGTGGAGAAAGATTCACAGAATGTGAACATCAGAATATGGGCATGGCCACAGAGAGGCCACTTTTTATCAAGTGTCATGGCAACAGCAAAGGGGACCTCTAGTGATATTTCTACGACTACCTTTATAAGAACATCCCTTAAAGTATAGAAAATAACATTTAATTTAAACATGAGGAAAGGAAAAAGGTTGCAATTGCATCATATATGAATATATTGATTCATATATGATGAACCCCATCATATATGAATATATTGTAAGAGAAAAAGAAAAATAATTTGACTAAAGCAATAACAGTTGATTAAGGCATAATAGAAAAATAGAGCCATTGAGTATATGGAAACTCTAACATTAAAAAATTGGCTAAACAAGCTTTGAAAATAATATTAAAAATGAAGTGAAAAATTTAAATTAGAAATAAAAAATGTCAAAATAATAATATTTTTGAATAATAGTGAGGGTAAAAAATAGTAAGGAAACTGATGAAGCTCAAAAAAAACCCATAAATATAGATAGATTCATTGTGAGAGAATTTTAGAAATGAAGAGAAGACATGGCTGAGTATGGTGGCTCACCCATATAATCTCAGAACTTTGGGAGGCCAAGGCAGGAAGATTGCTTAAGCACAGGAGTTCACTAAAAAAAAAAAAAAAAAAAAAAAAAAATGCACATAATTAAGAAACAATATAAATAAGAATAGAAATATTTTAAGTAACAATAATGAAAGGAAAGGGAGAAGTATGAAAATAATCAAATAGAAATGGAGAGTAAAATAAAAAAAAGATATGATCAATTAAGAAAACAAAGAAGGTCCAATGAATACATAATTGGAGGTCACAGTCAAGAAACCCAAAATAATGGAATAGAACAAATAGTAAGATACACCATTACATAAAATATTCCCCAAATTAAGAAGCATTTGAATATATGTGTAGAATATGAACATTGTGTACCTGGAAAAATCAGTCTAGAATTGTCAAAACCAAAACATATTCTGGGGAAAATGATTGCATTTTAAATATAAAAAAACTATTGCATTGTAAATATAAAAAAATTAATATCTGTGGACATTATACAAAAATCATATAGTTCCAAAAAAGGTAAAGAAATTCATCTATCCCAGCAGTTCTTAACAAAACACAATTGAACCATATATTAAAGTTTCTTTTTTTTTTTGAAAGGGAGTCTCACTCTGTCGCCAAGCTGGAGTGCTGTGGCGCAATCTCGGTTCACTGTAACTTCTGACTCCCTGGGTCAAGCGATTCTCTTGTCCCAGCCTCCTGAGTAGCTGGGGTTACAGGCACGCACCACCATGCCCAGTTAATTTTTGTATTTTTAGTAGAGATGGGGTTTCACCATGTTGGCCAGGATGGTCTCGATCTCCTGACCTCGTGATCTGCCTGCCTCGGCCTCCCAAAGTGCTGGGATTACAGGTGTGAGCCACTGTGCCCAGCCATGTTTAAGTTTCTTGATGAAAAAATAATAAGACAAGGATTCCACATCCAGGCAGAATTACTTTTCTTCTGTAATAGTTATAGAAAAATACGGGCCTTCAAAGTATCAGGAAATTTTGTACTCATAAAGCTTTCCTGAAGAAATCATTCAAGAGAAAGTTTTATACAATCAAGAATTTTTGAGGAAAACTTCACACTAAGGTCTACTGTTGAGCATTTTCCTACTCAACTATACTACCAAAACTACATAAAAGGGATAAAGGTCACAGAATTTTAGGGAAATGATATATGTCTTGACAAAATACACATTTAAAAAAAAACACTGCAATACAAGGAAAGAATGCAAAGAGAATGTCTAATTCAAAATAAGTTTATTGATTGGCTTCTATTGTTAATTGTAAATAGATAATGTCATTTAAAATTAAATATTAATAGGCCAGGAACTGTGGCTCACACCTGTAATCCTAGCACTTTGGGAGGCCGAGGCAGGTGGATCACCTGAGGTCAGGACTTCCAGACCAGCTTGACCAACATGGAGAAAACCCATCTCTACTAAAAATAAAACATTAGCCAGGCTTGTTGGCACATGCCTGTAATCCCAGCTACTTGAGAGGCTGAGGCAGGAGAATCGCTTGAACCCAAGTGGCAGAGGTTGCAGTGAGCTGAAATTGTGCCACTGCACTCCAGCCTGGGCAACAAGAGTGAAACTCCATCTGAAAAATAAATAAACGAATAAATAAAATTAAGTATTAATAAAAGAAGTAGGAGAGTAAAGAAGAAGTTACTAATTAATTCCTCAATTGCCCACAGTAGGAAACAAATTAATAGTATCTTAAACCCAGGAAGCTAATTGCATCATTATGAAGATAACTACTAGAATAAAAATACAAAAAATTCTGAATACCAAAAGATATAAAAAAAGATTATACATAAAAGATTTCATAACATAAAATAACATGAAAGAAGTAAGAGCAAATGTATTTGTTGTATCAATACAAATTAACTCAAAGCAGCAATGGAAAAAAATTTAAACTAAACATAAAAACAAACTGTGCATATACAATCTTTTTCTAAAACTAAAATGAATAAATTAAAAATTAATGAATGAGTATCCCTCATGAACATGGATGCAACATTCCTCAACAAAGTATTAGTAAATCAAGATCAATAGCACATGAAAAAGATCATACAACATGATCAAGTGATATTTATCCCTGAGATGCAAAGATGCTTAAACGTTTGCAAAAAATAAGCATTACACACCACTCTAAAAAAAGAAGGATAATAATCATATAGTCACTTTAATACGTACTGAAAAAGCAAGTGACAAAATGTAACACTATTTCATGAATAAAACTCTCAACAAATTAGGTGTAGAAGGAAGCACCTTAACATAATAAAGGTTATGCATGACAAACCCACAGTTAACATCATACTCAAAGATGAAGAATTGAAAGCTTTCCTCTAAGATCAGGAGCAAGATAAGAATGCCCACTCTTACCACTTCTATTCAACACGGTAAATATCCCTTACAATGATTTGAATCTCAAATGGAAAATGAAATTCTTCTTAAGTGTGAGCTTCATAAGATGAAGGTAAGGGCCACTTTGTTATTTTCAAATATAGCAATTAAGTTGTCTAGACAGACAAAAAGATTCTGGAAATCAAGATCCACTGAAAACCTGGTACTAATCACCTTAAAAATGTACACTATAATACTTTAGAATTTCACAGGTGGAAAAATGTGAAGTGTGTTTATACTATTTGCCATAAGCCAATTTTATCTACATTAAGCCATATGGTTTGGGAAACTGGGAGTTTTCAGTAGAATTCGGAGTGAAATTTAACAGCACTGTCTGAAAACAGTTTATACAGTTTATAAGCCATTCTAAAACACATCAGGGATTTTTTTCTTTTCTCTCCCTTTTTTAAAAAATAATATACACTATCATACTGATATTTTAAAACTCTACGCACTGTGTTTTTGTAATTTTCTGAAAATTGCTATGTTGCTACACTGATCTACATGAAATCTTGTAAGGCACAGACTGCATGATTGGTAATTTCTCTTCTTATGTATAAAATTAGAAGCACTTAATGTAATATATACTTAATTATTTCAAAATATTAATTGTAGTTTTACAGTTTCTAAAGTATTGCTTAATTATACCTATCAAAATAAATATTGCTGTCAAATCATTCAGATACATTTATAAAGAAATCTGATAAAATTACATTTCAACGAATTTACAGATTATATTGAGCAATTCTCTTTTTCTTATATCTACAGAACTACTTGATATGAGAGCCAGAAAGTTTTGTTTTATGACTTTTCTTAGAGTATTAACTATATCACATGCACTATAAAATATCAAAGGCAATGTTACTTAGAACATTATTTTAAGATTTCAAGTTTGATTTTAATGTACTTCTTAGGCTTTCCGTTTAAGGTTTTGTATTAGCTCAAGTAAAGCAATTAGATTAACAAATACATTGAAATAAAACTTGAATACACTCATACAAAATTATTGATTCAAAAATCTTTTAAAATATTGCAAAATATCCCAAATAATAAAGGCAAATGTGACTTGCTTGTAAATTCCTTCTGGAAATATAAAACTTGATTCCTCATATCTACTGTCGAATTCCTTAAGCTGACAGTAAAACAGCAGGAGAAAAGTCAAATTTACACCAAATTGATTGGTTTGGAAACAATCACTCCTGTAATTAGGATAGGTCAGGAAAAGTTTCTTTATAAATAATTTATCAGAAACTACTCTATAAAAACCTAGGAAAATGTCAAGCCAGGTGCAATCTTTTTAAACTATCCCAGTATAAATCAATTAAGGTGCTTTATTTTGACATCTAGTGTCAGTATTTACCAAACGTAGATAGACAAGTCCATCCCTGCAGCATGCATTTGCAAATAACTTTACTCATTAATGTTTAATTAAGACAGAGGAAAACTGTCCTTGATATTTTGCTGCAATTAGTGCTCTCTATACCCCACTGACTTCTCATGATGAATTACTTTTCAAATGAAAAGTGAAGTGATTAAAACTGGAGTCACTCCATCTAGTATGCATTGCCCATACCTCATTTTAAAGAGAAAACCAAATAGAGCCACACACAGTGAAAATGCAACTGAAATTATTTGCTACTTTCGATGTCAACTGTGAAGCTACTTTCTGGTCATGACTATGAAGTGACAGAACATGTAAATCCCAAAATATTACTATTAAATCATAAAGTCACAAAACACCAGAGCTTTGGGGGATTTAACCTCAATTTAAGACACTCCACAAACACTAAGTAAATTATGAAGATCACATAATTTTCTACATTGTATTCTAATAATTTCACTTTTGTTTTAATATTTTACTGTTTTAAAGAACTTCATAATCCATTTTACCCAATGTCTTCATTTTGCCAAACAGCCAATAAAAAACACTGCATAACAACAAAAACCTGAAATCTGAGAGATCAGTTGACTTATGCAATGTTACACAAGAAACAAGTGATAGATCTGAAAATAAAATGTAGTTGTTCCTATGCCCATATCCTTCCTCCTACTCTCTGCCCAAGTTTGTCTTCATCTTAGACTGGAAGAGCAAACATAGTATGGGAAATATTTATGAACTCTTTGATCATATTACTCAGATATGATCCAGGTTGAAACATTCTTGAAATAGCATTTTGTTACCCATATGTTTTCTGTGATATTTCATACTAACAAATCAATTAAGGTGTTATTAGTAATAGGCGATAACTATTTTATTTTAATATACTTGTTTTTAATTGTTTTCCCAATTCTAGAATTTCTCCTCAGATATAACTAATAGCCTGACAACTAGATTCACCAACAGGTGGGTTATGCTTGTATGATATGTGAATTATTTGTCAACATAAAAGAATTCTGAAATATCACATATAATTCCCTATCTAAATTCCTTATAATTTACATTGGAAGATCTGGGCAACATGTGCTTGCATTCACATGAATACAATCTCTCAGAGCTGAGTAGCACTGGGCCACTTTGAATAGTGCATGTACTCATTGGTTCTCCACTATCCTCACCACTCCTTATTACTTCCCAACATCTGGGCTTTATGTCTATGACCATTTGAGTTTATGTTTGTACTATTGCTTTTTAAATACTTGTTTGCCTCACCAATTTATCTACCTGCCTAGTCCCTGGAAGCTTATGCATTTTCAACTCCTGACATAATGGCTGTAGGGGCAAAACTACTAAATGAGACAAGTCAATAAATTTACACACACACACACACACACACACACACACACACAGAGAGACAGAGAGAGCAAGATTTTGAAATTATATAGCATGAGCTTATTTACAATTGGATTAAATAATTCTTTTGTTTATAAATTGTTTACATATTGAATAGCCATTAAAATAATCTCTACAATATGTAAGCAGAATTTAAATATAATGTTTGTTCTTTAAAATCATGGAACTAGTGGGTGAGCATGCATTGCCTTTGCTCAAAATTGAAGGAAAAGTCTAGGATCTTAAACTGGAAAGGTTATAAATTAATAACTTTCAGTCATTAGTTCTCAAAGGTATATTTACATGGGTTACACTAAGGTCATGGGCTAGGAAATATCAGTGATAGGGGTATGGTATGGAGAGTGAGTGTAGTTATCTGAAGAAACCAGAGGCATTTTCAGAGAAAGATGCAGGTCAGGTGTAAGTCAGTCTGGCTGGAGTAGAGACCTGGTTATGTTGAGGTTAGAAAAGCCAATCAAGTAGATACTGGAGAAGCCTAGCATCCAGAATTTGAACTAAATTGCTTACTTTTCTGAAACATAAGCTTTTGTATTACGGTTACACAAAATGAATGATATTACAGTATATCTTCAAATTGTATCTTATTCTTACAAAATGTAGTATTCTGTATGGAAAATTGTTGCCAATACCATCTTCACATGCGACATTTCCTGCGGTCTTTCATCAACGGGGAAGAAAACACTTAAATCCTGACATTGGCTAGGGATAGGTTTAAACTCTAACATGATCTCAAATGATCAAGATGTAATAAACCTATGGAAAGTTGAGAAAACAGGCACTGAGGAAATATGATCAGACCCTTAATAGGGGCCTCACTAATTGTTATCATAAGGGTGCCACTTATGAAAACAATTCAAAGACCTTGAGCTATCAAGCAGGTTTATTGATGGAGAACTCTTATCAGAGCCCCTGCTGTTAGTTCTGACAGATTTACCACATGTGGCTGCACATGGCTACACTTGTACCCACTTGAGTGTGTAAGAAGTGTCTAGTGCTGAGCCACTGAGAATTCGCCTCAGTAACATTATAATTGCAATGCTACCTCAAACCAAATAAGGCAAGCCTGTTAGGAAAGTTACCCACATTATTACTGTTGCTTTCTTCAATGCAAAGAATCATGCTGTTTGAAGGTATATACATCTGATGCTCTCTCATTACAAAAGAAAATGTTGAGAATGCTCTTTGGGTTGGTGAAATCCATCATAGACAGGACTTTTCCTTTGGACATAAAGAGGATATACACTTAGATTATATCAAAGATTGAATAATATCCAATATAGGAAATATTTGTATACATTTTCTACATACCTGAGAAATCAAAACAAAATGTTTAAGGAAGAAAGTCAGGGCTTGAAAACAGGCAATATTTTAACACCTAATAACCAGAATCTTGATAATATAACAAAAATTTTTCAAAGGAGTCTCAGCTAAATTTAGGACACAAAATTTTAGAATTGTGTCATGTAATCCCTCTTTTAGAAGTTAGATTATTAGTACATTGGGAAAATAACATTTTAGGACTTTAACATCTTTATTCAACTCATTATTGAAAGAAAGAATGGTGTGCTTATTAAAAACTAAACAATACAAAAAAATGGACTCTTAAATTTAAAAGATCCAAATTTGAATCGAGTTCTTCAATATATTAGCTAGATATTTCATATTTCTGTATATAAATTAGCATAGTGTATGACATTAGTATATATTCTCAAAAAATGGTGTTATATGTAATGCATATTATGCACAATTACATAAAAATGTAAAATTTATAATGTGCCCATTTAAATTTTTAAATATGGTAGGTTTATGTGTATGTTTGTATGTGTGTATATAAACTATTTTTGAAATTAGATCATTTTCTAGAATCAAATGAAGGGGAAAAATTATTGTTTACAATCCAGTATGTATATATATATACACACACAAACACACACATATAAAGCCACTATATAGAGTGATTTTATACAGATATATACAATTGATTATACATAATACATGATATCTATACAAAATACACACTATCTGTATAAAATCACAAAATGAGTTGTGTAAGTTATCCACAATCTAAGGAATTCTGAAAGGAATTATGATTATGCTTCAAGATAAGATACGTATACTTCTTAAAATTAAATCCATGAAGCCAATAATTAGTGTGGAAGAAACAGAAGAGAATCACCAGGAAGTAGAAATAAAATCTTAAACATTGTTTTGGAAACTATCCAGAGAGTTGGTTATAGCCCAGCATTACCTATGGATTCTCTGGACAAAATATCCTGTAAATTCTTTCCACAAAATTACCATTCAAATAGAGATTTATAGTGGATTCTTTATTTTCTACATTACTTAGAACTACAACTAAATGTTAAACCATATTGCTAAGGTTCAGAGAAGTATAGCCTGGCTGTACTTTAGAAGGCTAGCTGAACGTGGAGCCCAGACTCCATTCCAAAATCTGTGACTCCAGATGGTTTTCTGTTGTTGCTGTTGTTATTGTTGTTTGCTTCAGCATAGCCTATTGGCTTTTGGTTCTTTGTGTTTCTTTTTCCTTGAATGTGCATTCTACAGCAAATATTATGGCAGCCTTTTGCAATCAAGCTCAAAGTCAAAATTGCCTGGTGTTAGAGATATATTTGGGTACTTCCACCCTTGAAATCTTACAAATCAATTCTTCTTTGCATTTAGGGCAGAGCTCTGATGCTCCAGCTTCACACCTCTAATACTATTGGAATACTTGCCCTTGCTGGCCTTATAAAGTAGAATTGTTATCCCTTGCATGCAGACAAAAAGTTCTGGCCCTACATCCCCTGGATAAAACGGCAAGGTGCCATGTGAGCAACAATTCAATTTCAAATCAATACCTGCAATTATGACAATCTGCACTTGCTCCTTTTGATTTGGGGATCATAAGTAAAGTCACTTCTTGCTATTTCTAGCCACAAAATTTTAATGCACACTACTCTTTTTTCAAGAATGACAATGGCCTTTCATTTACCATCAGTTTCAGCTTAGAAGGGTCACTTAAAAATGAGCTTTCCATGTACCACATTACCATATTGTATTGTTTCATTGGTCTAAAATGTATCCTCCAACTTAAGTAAAATCTCATCAAGATACGTTGCACAGGTAGAAAATAAACAAAAGGAATAGAAAAATTATTTTTGCTATACAAAATCTGAAATATTTTGAGAAAATCTTGGACTTAGCTGGATGTAAGCTTGTGCTTCTACTAGAAGAAAAGGGGATGACTACATAAGGACAATCATCTTTCAGACATATCTAGTCAATATGTGAATTACCCACTGCACTTCACCTCCATGGAATTGTTTTGTCTCAGTTCAACTCTTCGGCATGACATAATAAGAATGTATTATAAACCAATACAAAAACCTGTCCTACGAAATTATCATGTTTTTTCTCTTGGGATGTTGAGAATATTAAAACTGTAGCTGATACAGTTTCTCTTTTCATGGTGACTAATAAAAAGCTTTGAGCAAAAATAATGAACCATTTTTAGCATATTGAAGGAGATTATTATGGTTTATATTTTACTTTTACCTTTATTCTTGGTTTCATTTTAATATTGCCATTTTTCTCTTTCTACTAAACCTACTTTTAATTTATTTTAACTTGTATTTTATGTGTCTTCATAATTCATAATAAACCTTTTCTAAAATAGGGCAGAATATAAACTAACAAATGATTCAATGTATTTCATGGCAAACAGATCCTTTCATGTTCTGTCTCCAACTTCTCTTGGTAGGCTTGCCTCCTGCCATCTTTTCTCATGCATTCTTTTTCTATCCACTGTGATTTTCTTATAGTTCCCTGGACACACTGTCTGATACTGCTGAACCTTGTCTTATAATACCTTTCCAATGTTATTTCCCAGTAAAGAACTTAGGATTGAACTCAAAAGGATTGAACTCAAAAGGATTGAACTCAAAAGAACTTAGGATTGAACTCAAAAGTTACCCTTTGGTGGTTCGTGGAATGAATTAATGAAAGTATGCAGCTGGAATAGCATCTGTGAAAATGAGAGGTACATTCATTTACTTTGCCTTTTCTTTGATTTATCTTACTTTAATTCAGTAATTTATAAAATATTATCTTACTTTAATTCAGTAATTTATAAAATATTAATTTCTCAATATATATAATAGAATGGTTATCTTTCAAAGAAACCTAACTAACTTTAAAAAGTATCGTATTAGAAGACAAAAGTCTAAGAGATGGTACAAGTTCTGAGATGTATGTACTCTCCACTGTCCGACATAGTTATTTTCATTACCATTATGCACTTTTAATAAATCCTTATTTTCTGATGTGTTTTTAATGATTTTAACAGAGTAAACTCACTTTAAAAGGCAGTTTGAATTTTTCAATTACTATGGAATATTGTTTTACCAAATACTAACTGAAGTTAGGCAATCATTTTCTAGGCAGAGATTTGTAGTGTGAATGGGTTGACTGCGTTGACTCACTAAAATAGGATTTGGGTAACCAATTCAAACAAGAGTAACCTTTCCAGGATGACTAAAGGGAAAAGCAATGTGGGATAAATTCACCTCTGAATTTTTCATGTTTTTGCACACATGACTGATGTACATATTATCCTGAAGCTCGCGTCTGCTTTTTATTGAAATATTTGTTCTGCTTTACTTCAGGGTAGAAGAAAACTGGAACCCAAGTGCTCCATTGAGGGGAAGGCATTTCCCATGTAAGTGCCGACTTGCTCATGTGATTTTTTCATTGTATCTATCTATTTATGGTAGGGATCACAAGTAGAAGGTATTGGCCCTTTGAAGAATGAACACAGCTGTCACACTCCATTTCCTATAAGATGTCACAGCTGTGACAAGGAAGGGTTTATAATGGCACAGTTCGGTGCCTTCATAATTTATTCTTTCTGATTTTATGCTCTTTTAGTCTCCTGCTCAACCATCCACTAACAAGCAGTGATATTAGCCAATAAATCAAAGACGTCTGCTTGTCACCACCAGATGCTTGGCCACATCGCCACCAATTATGAGACATACAAAAGGACAATTTCATGTAGAGAGCTCAGCAGAGTTGTTCCACTGATATTTTGTTTGATAGAAAACCAGTTTGAGGTGAGTGTAGTAAAATTCAATAACTTTTATGCCTTGCAGCAATGAAGAACTAAGTTGAAATGAAACTGGAAAGTAAATTAGGATCTCACCTCTATGATTGTTCCTTTTATGATTCTAAATCTCTTCCTTGTCACTTTGATACAGGTTAAACAAGAAATATTTTAATATACTCTGTTTATTTTGCTAGGTTTAAGAATTTATCTTTCTTTTCTAAAAGCACCAAATAAGACATTTATATCCATCTATTAAATATACTTATTAAAACTTATTATTTCTAAACAAATACAATATTTGTTTGAATTGTAGTCAATGTACAAGAATAATATGATTTTATTTTTTCATTAATATTAAGACCTGCTGTAAGCTAATTAAAACCATCTATTAGGTATTAATTGCTTATATTTTCTTTTTTTTCATTATTGAAATTACTGATCCAAGATAATGTATATATACCTTCCTCTGTGGTATAAACAAGAACAATAACAGCAGACTAAATGTATAGAGTTCACATAACTATGCCCAATATTTTAGGAAATCCTCCTCAGCATATATTAAATTTTAAAAGAAGACATTAAGTTTATATTTTCCCTTTAAATTAAATAAAGTAGAAAAGGAATGTCCGACTGGTTTCATTTTAATAAAGAAGTTTCTAAGTTTTCCTCAACTGAGAAGTTAACCATATTTATACATTGAATATATAACTAGATTGTTGACTCAGCATTTTTGCTATATTGACAATTTATTATAGAACAAACAAGTTGTAAATTAAATTTTAATATGAGCTACAAAAAGGCATACGTAATGATGCTTTATTTTTAATTAATATGGCTATGTTTATCTTGTGACTGTAGAAGCTGCCCTTTCTTTTTTCACATCTTCCTTTGACTTTCTCAGGGCCCTAAAAATGCCATTCAGAAAATAAGTGAGTTATTCCACAGTGCCTCAGTTTCAGTTACTAACTCTTGAAGGCTAGGAAAATCATGTCTGTTATTTCGTTTCCTTCCATTTCTTCATCTTTTTTTATTTTACAGACATTTCTAGATTACCCTTTTCAAATATTAATTCATTTAAGCCTCCTCAGAATAACAGCTTGAACTTTCCAAAGTGTGTAAATACAAGAACTTTTTAAAGTAAAATGCTTTTTGTATATATTCAAATAATAAACTTGCATTTTACAGTTCCATTCAACCTAGATAGAGATGATATATCACTGTGGTTGCTTTGTTGTTGCTGTTGTTTTGTTGTGATTTATACTATGACTTTTATATTGATATTTCTTTTTTTTATTTTAGCATCTTTTTATTATTATTATACTTTAAGTTTTAGGGTACATGTGCAAAATGTGCAGGTTAGTTACATATATATACATGTGCCATGCTGGTGTGCTGTACCCATTAGCTCGCCATTTAGCATTAAGTATATCTCCTAATGCTATCCCTCCCCCCTCCCCCCACCCCACAACAGTCCCCAGAGTGTGCTGTTCCCCTTCCTGTGTCTATGTGTTCTCATTGTTCAATTCCCACCTATGAGTGAGAACATGCGGTGTTTGGTTTTTTGTCCTTGCGACAGTTTACTGAGAATGACGATTTCCAATTTCATCCATGTCCTTACAAAGGACATGAACTCATCATTTTTTATGGCTGCATAGTATTCCATGGTGTATATGTGCCACATTTTCTTAATCCAGTCTATCATTGTTGGACATTTGGCTTCGTTCCAAGTCTTTGCTGTTGTGAATACTGCCGCAATAAACATACGTGTGCAGGTGTCTTTATAGCAGCATGATTTATAGTCCTTTGTGTATATACCCAGTAATGGGATGGCTGGGTCAAATGGTATTTCTAGTTCTAGATCCCTGAGGAATCGCCACACTGAATTCCACAATGGTTGAACTAGTTTACAGTCCCACCAACAGTGTAAAAGTGTTCCTATTTCTCCACATCCTCTCCAGCACCTGTTGTTTCCTGACTTTTTAATGACTGCCATTCTAACTGGTATGAGATGGTATCTCATTGTGGTTTTGATTTGCATTTCTCTGATGGCCAGTGATGATGAGCATTTTTTCATGTGTCTTTTGGCTGCATAAATGTCTTCTTTTGAGAAGTGTCTGTTCATATCCTTCACCCACGTTTTGATGGGGTTGTTTTTTTCTTGTAAATTTGTTGGAGTTCATTGTAGATTCTGGATATTAGCCCTTTGTCAGATGAGTAGGTTGTGAAAATTTTCTCCCATTTTGTAGGTTGCCTGTTCACTCTGATGGTAGTTTCTTTCGCTGTGCAGAAGCTCTTGAGTTTAATTAGATCCCATTTGTCAATTTTGGCTTTTGTTGCCATTGCTTTTGGTGTTTTAGACATGAAATCCTTGCCCATGCCTATGTCCTGAATGGTAATGCCTAGGTTTTCTTCTAGGGTTTTTATGATTTTAGCTCTAACATTTAAGTCTTTAATGCATCTTGAATTAATTTTTGTATAAGGTGTAAGGAAGGGATCCAGTTTCAGCTTTCTACATACGGCTAGCCAGTTTTCCCAGCACCATTTATTAAATAGGGAATCCTTTCCCCATTGCTTGTTTTTCTCAGGTTTGTCAAAGATCAGGTAGTTGTAGATATGCGGCATTATTTCTGAGGGCTCTGTTCTGTTCCATTGATCTATATCTCTGTTTTGGTACAAGTACCATGCTGTTTTGGTTACTGTAGCCTTGTAGTATAGTTTGAAGTCAGGTAGCATGATGCCTCTAGCTTTGTTCTTTTGGCTTAGGATTGACTTGGCGATGCAGGCTCTTTTTTGGTTCCATATGAACTTTAAGGTAGTCTTTTCCAATTCTGTGAAGAAAGTCATTGGTAGCTTGATGGGGTTGGCATTGAATCAATAAATTACCTTGGGCAGTATGGCCATTTTCATGATATTGATTCTTCCTACCCATGAGCATGGAATGTTCTTCCATTTGTTTGTATCCTCTCTTATTTCATTGAGCAGTGGTTTGTAGTTCTCCTTGAAGAGGTCCTTCACGTCCCTTGTAAGTTGGATTCCTAAGTATTTTATTCTCTTTGAAGCAATTGTGAATGGGAGTTCACTCATGATCTGGCTCTGTGTTTGTCTGTTATTGGTGTATAAGAATGCTTGTGATTTTTGTACATTGATTTTGTATCCTGAGACTTTGCTGAAGTTGCTTATCAGCTTAAGGAGATTTTGGGCTGAGACGATGGGGTTTTCTAGATATACAATCATGTCATCTGCAAACAGGGACAATTTGACTTCCTCTTTTCCTAACTGAATACCCTTTATTTCCTTCTCCTGCCTTATTGCCCTGGCCAGAACTTCCAACACTATGTTGAATAGGAGTGGTGAGAGAGGGTATCCCTGTCTTGTGCCAGTTTTCAAAGGGAATGCTTCCAGTTTTTGCCCATTCAGTATGATATTGGCTGTGGGTTTGTCATAGATAGCTCTTATTATTTTGAGATACGTCCAATCAATACCTAATTTATTGAGACTTTTTAGCAGGAAGCATTGTTGAATTTTGTCAAAGGCCTTTTCTGCATCTATTGAGGTAATCGTGGTTTTTGCCTTTGGTTCTGTTTATATGCTGGATTACATTTATTGATTTGCATATATTGAACCAGCCTTGCATCCCAGGGATGACTAATGAGCAAAATAACCAGCTAACATCATAATGACAGGATCAAATTCACACATAACAATATTAACTTTAAATGTAAATGGACTAAATGCTCCAATTAAAAGACACAGACTGGCAAATTGGATAAAGACTCAAGACCCATCAGTGTGCTGTATTCAGGAAACCCATGTCACATGCAGAGACACATATAGGCTCAAAATAAAAGGATGGAGGAAGATCTACCAAGCAAATGGAAAACAAAAAAGGCAGGGGTTGCAATCCTAGTCTCTGATAAAACAGACTTTAAACCAACAAAGATCAAAAGAGACAAAGAAGGCCATTACATAATGGTAAAAGGATCAATTCAACAAGAAGAGCTAACTATCCTAAATATATATGCACCCAATACAGGAGCACCCAGATTCATAAAGCAAGTCCTGAGTGACCTACAAAGAGACTTAGACTCCCACACAATAATAATGGGAGATTTTAACACCCCACTGTCAACATTAGACAGATCAACAAGACAGAAAGTTAACAAGGATACCCAGGAATTGAACTCGGCTTTGCACCAAGCGGACCTAATAGCCATCTACAGAACTCTCCACCCCAAATCAACAGAATATACATTTTTTTCAGCACCACACCACACCTATTCCAAAATTGACCACATACTTGGAAGTAAAGCTCTCCTCAGCAAATGTAAAAGAACAGAAATTATTACAAACTGTCTCTCAGACCACAGTGCAATCAAACTAGAACTCAGGATTAAGAAACTCACTCAAAACCGCTCAACTATGTGGAAACTGAACAACCTGCTCCTGAATGACTACTGGGTACATACCGAAATGAAGGCAGAAATAAAGATGTTCTTTGAAATCAACGAGAAAAAAGACAAAACATACCAGAATCTCTGGGACACATTCAAAGCAGTGTGTAGAGGGAAATTTATAGCACTAAATGCCCACAAGAGAAAGCAGGAAAGATCCAAAATTGACACCCTAACATCACAATTAAAAGAACTAGAAAAGCAAGAGCAAACACATTCAAAAGCTAGCAGAAGGCGAGAAATAACTAAGATCAGAGCAGAACTGAAGGAAATAGAGACACAAAAAACCCTTCAAAAAATTAATGAATCCAGGAGCTGGTTTTTTGAAAGGATCAACAAAATTGATAGACCGCTAGCAAGATTAATAAAGAAAAAAAGAGAGAAGAATCAAATAGACGCAATAAAAAATGATAAAGGGGATATCACCACCGTTCCCACAGAAATACTACAAACACCTCTATGCAAATAAACTAGAAAATCTAGAAGAAATGGATAAATTCCTCGACACATACACTCTCCCAAGACTAAACCAGGAAGAAGTTGAATCTCTGAATAGACTAATAACAGGATCTGAAATTGTGGCAATAATCAATAGCTTACCAACCAAAAAGAGTCCAGGACCAGATGGATTCACAGCCGAATTCTACCAGAGGTACAAGGAGGAACTGGTACCATTCCTTCTGAAACTATTCCAATCAATAGAAAAAGAGGGAATCCTCCCTAACTCATTTTATGAGGCCAGCATCATCCTGATACCAAAGCCGGGCAGAGACACAACCAAAAAAGAGAATTTTAGACCAATATCCTTGATGAACATTGATGAAAAATCCTCAATAAAATACTGGCAAACCGAATCCAGCAGCACATCAAAAAGCTTATCCACCATGATCAAGTGGGCTTCATTCGTGGGATGCAAGGCTGGTACATTGATATTTCATGAGAGTTTCATTTCCCTTCAGCCTAATAGGAATCCAAAGGTGCCATCTATTTAGAAAGCTTTAGACAGAGAAGATAATTCACTTAGAAATGTGTGCTTGAAGTTCTTTTTTATTTCTCTGAGCTACAGAATTATTAATTAAGTATTTAAGTACACCCCCCCTTTTTTTTTGAGATGGAGTCTCGCTCTGTCCCCCAGGCTGGAATGCAGTGACATGATCTCAGCTAACTGCAATTTGTGCCTCCTGGGTTCAAGCGATTCTGCTACCTCAGCCTTCCAAGTAGCTTGGACTACAGGTGTATGCCACCACGCCCGGTTAATTTTGTATTTTTAGTAGAGATGGGGTTTCACCACGATGGCCAGGCTGGTCTCAAACCCCTCACCTCAGATGATCCACCTGCCTCGGCCTCCCAAATTGCTGGGATTACAGGCATGAGCCACCACGCCACCCTTAAGAGCCACTTTCTACTCTGCAAAGTTTTTATAACTATTGTTTTGTGTCTCACATTCTTATGAAGCGTAAGAGTAAATGTCCAGTTATATTAAGCACAAGAAACCAAGGAATCAGTCTAAAAGTATACTGAGTAACGAAGTAGAAAAAATAGAAACCTTAGGAATATTAAGAAAGTGATAAATTACAGCACAATCTGGCTTATGTACAACTGCCATAATAGAATAGGGATTCCTGCTCTCATCTCAAGAAGTGTGTCGGCATGTATTGCCCTGCAGTAAAAAAGATAAGAAATGACTTAAAATTAAAAGAACTACAAAAACACAGAAAATGAGAAGATGATTAAGGATGTGTGCAGTATTTACCTTTGATGAGGCATTATTAACACTATTTTTATCCAACTAAGGCAAGTGATGAGTTTAAGTGGATTTGATTGAGTTACTCAAAATCAATGAAAGCCAGTAAGTGTTTTTGTTTTGTTTTGGTGTTTGGTTTTTGTTTGTTTGTTTGTTTTTTCCCCACCAATATTGAGAACTTTGGAAACCCAGAAGAATTTGGAATGAATGCAGCATAAAGCTAGCAATATCAGTTCAAATTATTGGCATCATCTCTCCATTATTTTATTCCTTGCCTCAATAACATGCTTTATCTGTAGGTTCTATGATACTGGATTGGGTGAAAAGTATTGGCCACCTGTTATCTTGAATGTAAACTCAGAGATAACATTTATGAAGCTGTCTCTCTCTAATTACTTGTGTTGAATACGAGTCCTGATTTACTCTGTATCTTTTGTGAAGCATCTATAGGTATCACTGCTATTTCATTGTTCATCCCCAGGGATGTGTGTGAAACCTGCACTGAAAGCACTGAGAGGACCACAATATATCAAGGTAGAAGAGGTCTGATTCTTCCCATTGGCAGGAGAGAACACTGTCCTAGGCCCAAGTATAGGTTCTCAACCCAACAGATGATTTTCTAGTTTCAAACATATCTAACAGAGGTAAAATTCCTTTACAAGCTGGGATAGGAGAGAGTTACAAATGTCTCTTACAAACAACAAGGGAACAATTCTTTTGCATCATCTTCCATGTCTTTTAAAATCTTACTAATCCACCATTCCAGGAATGCTTGTGACCATGACTCTACGAATCATGGATTCCATCTTGATTTTCTCCTAATGGCTTTACCCAAGTAACAATCTATTGACGTGTAATTTTACTGATAGCTCAGCAGCACAAACGCACCTTCCTCCAAATTCTGCGCCTTTCGTGCTCTGACTCTAAAGCAAAACGCCATAACAATTTTCTTCTCTTTCTCACTCCCATAATCACTCCTTCTGAATCTCTGCAATTCTTCTTGCCTGCACAATATATCTGTCATTGATCATACATTGTGTGTAGCATTCTGATTAGAGGTGTGATCTGGACCAAATTTTCTAACCTCTATTTTCTTTATCTATAAAATGAGACTAATAATAACATATACTTCAAATGCTGAGATGGGGATTAAATGAACTAATACTGTACTTTACTACATGTAAAGGGCAAAACCAGGGCTAGATGCATGGAAGCACACTGCTGAATAAGTATGGGTTGGTGTTATTATGGTGGCCACATTTTTTTTCTAGAGCATATTATTTTTGTGAGTATGTGTTAAGAGGGGTAATCATGTTATTTAATCCATTAATTTAAATTAGAAAGTATAAGAGTAAAATGTACTATTTAACACTTGATTTATGTCAGCACAAGAGTCTCTGATTTTTATGTATCAGTAAACCAATAGCATAAACCACACACTAAACAAATTTCTAGGTTCATGCAAGCTTTATTGAATAGCTTCATTGCATGCAGTATCACTTAGAATACTGTTATGATTCAATTGCAAATGCACCAATAATTATGTTGGAAGATTTTAGGCTACACAACTCATCATGTGATAGAATCAAGCAAATATGATAAATGTAACTGACATATAATTTGATTAGCATAATATATTTAAGTTACAAAATTTAAACTTGTTTAATAAGAGAAAACATGAAACCATTATTAGAAAAAAAATAAAACTGAGAATATTGGAACTGTTCAATAAATGATTTCTGTGCTGGGCTTAGTCCTCGAACTCTATAACCATGAAAAATACCACGGCCTCTCTGGACCAGGTATTTATAGACTGTTTTAATTAGTATTTTTCTATTCCACTAGAGTATATGCTATTTGAGAGTAAGTATAGAGTCATTCACTTATTTATTCATTCATTCATCACCAATAGATCGCTAGCATCTAAATGAGTGCTCAATAATATAATATACTTTTGTAGGAAATGAATGATGAATGGCCTTCATTTTTCATCTTTAGAATGGTGGGTCCAGAGTATATAACCTCTCAGCTCCAGAATTTTAAAATATTATGACAGTATAATTAAAATATATCACAATTGATGCACATATAAGAAAAACAGAAATTCTTCTCTGCTCTTGCATCTTTCTCTATAACCATACTTTTTAATTTTTTGAGCTGTATGTGAGTTTGTCCACTCTTTGGAGACAAATAGAGGGAAGAACTAAGTTTAATACTTGGATTAATACAATTTTCAACTCTAGAGCAAAATATATGGTCATCATTGTTGCCATTTATATATTCAGTCATGTATTGTTCATTCCTGTGGGCCTAAATCATTCCAGGTGGTTTACTTATCTCATTAATCCTCACAACGACCTTCTAATTCTGAGATAGGAACTCCCAAATTAAAAATACGGGTACAGGATGAGAGATAACTTGGGTAAGATTTCACACTGCTGGTGACAATCAGGACTCTAAATCGCTTTGAAAGATCATGCTCATTTTACTTAACAATCTCTGATACTGATCATGAATGAGTTCACAATAATAAAGCCTTGCTTTGTATTTATAGTACAGATCTTCATGCTTCTCTGCACATAAATATCAATGTCACCATTTTAAAATACAAACTCAGAGAGAACCTGAGACACATTTGTAAACAAGTTTTGCATGCTAACATGTATGAAGGAGAAATTCATTCTTAAGAAATAGTAGAAAACGATAACAAATAGGAGAAATAGAAGGAATTATATTGAATTAAATAAAATGAATTGAATTGAATTGAAATGATGAATATGAATTAAAAATCATATACACTGACCTATTTTTGTAAATACCTTCATCTGCTTCTGAATTTAATGAAATATTTAACATTTCAGTACATAGTGAATTAAGTAAAAACTATACATATATATATATTTTTTTAACCAAAGCATTTAGGTCTTATTTTTCAACGTATGGTGTTTTATTTAAAGAGTGACCCCATTCCATTGACTGCCTTTTCCTGTCCAATCTTACATTAGCTTTTTGAGCAAGTTCAAGAATGTATGTTTCACTCCTTACCAAGTCCTGATCATTTGTGTCGTTCTCTGAAGATTCAACCTGGAGAGACTAATCTCTAGTTGGCTTAGGTTTAAAAACAGAAAGTAGAGGCAGAAATGGCTTTTAATAGAATCATAACCCCCCATTCAGCTCCCTTTTTAAAATGAAGACTTGGATGACGTGCCTAAAATCTAAGTCAGTTCACAGCGTGACCCATGTCTCTGATTTCCTATTCTAGGATTCTTTGAACCACACCTCACTTAGAAGATTCTAGAAGTTTCTTCATGTGGAGTAACAGACAACTATTCAAGTCCTGGAAGATCACTGGAGCTGTTCTGAACATCCTCAGTAGTATTAAAGTACGTATTAATTCATTTTAATATCCAGGGTATTTACATTTCTATTATTAAAACAATATAGGTATAATTTTCCACAATAATATGTTCTTAATAACCAATTTAAATATGCATTTACTTTAACTGTACAAATAACCTTACCAACTTATTTGGTATTTTTTATGTATGTAATATTTAATCTGTGATGGCTCTGAATAGCAAATAATTTAACATATTTTCAATTTCTAAAGTATTTTCTTCCTCATGTAGTAATCAACTGCATGACAATTTATTATCAAGCAAATATCCAGAATTATAAGCCAATTTTCTTTCGTTTGCTATTCTATAATATCATTAATTTTGTCTGAGTTGTAATTAATTAAATAAAATACAGTAATTTAATTGTAGATCACAATTTTTCTTCACATCTTAAAACTTTTTTCCAAAAGTAATAGCAATTTCTAGACTTTCAATCTGCTGAATATTACTTGGGTCTGACTGACATTCCACGGTGGACAGACCTTAAGGTGAATTCCAATGATCTCTGCCTCCTTTGCTCCATGCCATTCATATGAACCTCCCACTGGAGTGTGGGTGGGACCCAAGATTTGCCTTTAATCAAAAGAATGCACAAAAGTAATGGAAAGCCAATACCATGATTATGCTGTTACATAAGATGTATTTCTCCCTTTCTCTTCCTCTGTCACTGCCTTCAAATAATTGAGTTGCTTTGAATCCTACAGCCAAAGGCAAATAAATTCTGCCAACAACCTGAAGGGTTTGGAAGAGGATCTTTCCTCTTTATTCAGTCCTCCAGATGAGAACACCTGATTAACACCTCAATTGCAGTCTTGTAAGGGATCCAGCTATTCCATAGCTCAAATCCTGACCCAAAGGGACTGAGATTAGAAATGTGTGTTGTTTTAAACCACTGTGCTTGTGACTGTTGCTGTACAGCATATAAAACTATTTCAGGCTGGGTGCAGTGGCTCATGCCTGTAATCCCAGAACTTTGGGAGGCTGACGTGGGTGGATCACTGGAGGTCAGGAGTTCGAGACTAGCCTGGCCAACATGGTGAAACCCCATCTCTACTAAACATACAAAAAAATAGCTGGGAGTGTTGGTGGGCACCTGTAATCCCAGCTACTCAGGAGGCTGAGGTAGGAGAATCGCTTAAATCCGGGAGGCAGAGGTTGCAGTGAGCCAAGTTCGCACCACTGCACTCGCGCCTGGGCAACGATAGTGTAACTCCGTCTCAAACAAAAACAACAACAACAACAACAACAACAATATTTCAATTATTTTCTTAATTTTCCTATTTCCTGGAATTAATTATCTCACTATTATGAATATCTTTTTGGAGCTGGGGATTTCGAGAGTATTTCTGTCTCTTAATTATTACTAAATATCTTAGATCATTATTTGAGAACCAATATTTATTGTCTATAAAGACTGCTAAAATAACTACAAATTCTCATCTACACACAGATGAGTAGAATAACTGAAAACATCATTTTTAGGAATGTACACTTTAGGACTTTGTTTTTGTAATCTGAAATAAAGCATTTTTGTTACTAAAGTTTAAATTTGCCTCTTTTTCAGTGCCTAGTGCCATTTCATAAAGCAATACCTCTTTATGGTTCCTGCAAAACTATGGCTGATACACATATACGGGTTTAAGGGGACTTAGTAGGTTTACTCCGTTATAATTTTTCTGAGAAGGAGGAAGGAGAGAGAGAGTTTCCTTTGAATTCTCAGGATCCCTTCTGGATCAGTTTTCGTTTGTTTAATTTCTCTGGATTTATTTCCTTTTTTGTTTCAAAACAGCCTGAATTCAAGAGAAAAAAAAATGAAAATAATATCAAAGCAATTTCAGATGCAATCCACTTTAGGGTATCAGACTTAAAATCTACCATAACATATGGCTCAAGGACAATTAAAAAAATTGTAGGATACATGAAGGAAGCATCAACAACAGGAGACAGTTCAATGCAGGGGACACAATTACTAAGTGAAAAATTAAACTTTATATTCTTACATATGTAGGACAAAATAAAGGGAGAAGAGAGTTAATATTTAATGAGTAAATACTTTGTGGCAAGCATTGTGTTAGGCCTTTAAACACTAAAGCTAACACGGTAGTCTTCGACAAATATTTGATAGATAGTAAAAAAAAGAGGTCCAAGACATCCATTTTCACCCTTGACCTATAAATATCTGGCAGTCATCACTCCCATCCTAACAACAAGGAAAAAAGCTGAACAAAATGAACATCAATGTCTTGTTTTGGATCCAACAAAGAACAAACCTCCACTCTGAAATATGGAATAGCAAGTGATTTCAGAGAGTCGTAGCCAAGATCTGCTTACCTGGAGTAGAGGCTGCTGGAGCCATAAACTGGTAGGAACAGTTAAATGGTAATTTGGACAAGTTTCTGGAGGCTAAGTATAAAATAGAGTGAAAGTCAGAAAGTTCAAGGGCCCAGTAGGTCCTCACAAATTTATGGGTTTACCTCAAAGAACTCCACTAGGTTCTCACAATGGAGAGCCAAAAAACATGGCTTTATGGCTCTGGCAGAGGAAGACAAAAGTAACCATTTAGAAGTCTGTCCAAAACATTCTAATAATGAAAGCTTACTCTTTACTGGAGAGTACTTTACAGGAGCATTGTTTCACCTGAGGGAGAGCCATTTCCCTAAACACAACCCCTGCTATCCCTTCATCTAAGGGGGGAAAGTCTAAGAAACACTTCCGAAGGTCACAAGACCGAGGGACACAGGCCCACTAAATGAGTGAGGTTTAATCATAAGATTATAAAATGAATCCACTCATCCATTGTTTACCACCACAACAAAAGAATTCCAATTTAATAGCAGTGGATTACAGATGAAATAAGTGTAAGATGCAGACTCTAAGGAAGAGTTTTTAGGGAAACCCAGAGACAGTACGAGAGGCAAAAAATAAAAGCACTAGAGGAATTTAAAGTTTCTGGTACCATATAGCACAAGTTACATATAGTCAAACTAATCTAAAGTCTGAAACAAAAGACCCACTTACCTCAGTCCTACTATCTGATACATTGTTTCAGGCTTTCAACAAAAAAAAATAACAAGTTAGGCTAGACAGGAAGAACAAAACATGGTCTGAAAATACAAAGAAAGAATCAGAAGCAGACTCAAATATGACACAGATATTGGAATTATCAGACAGCTTAAAATAACTGTGATTACTATGTGAAGGCCTCTAACGGGAAAAAATGAGTAGCATTTAAGAATAGTTGGATAATGTAAGCAGATAGATGGAAATTCTAGAAAAGAATCAGAAGGGAATGTAGAAATTGAAACATTGTAAAAGAAATGAAGAATGCCTGTGATGGGCTTATTAGTAGAATTGGATATGACTGAGGGAAGACCCCATAAGTTTGGCTGTATGTCAATAAAAACATCATAAATGAAATGAAAGAGAATAAAAAAAGAATGACTAAAACTCCCAGAATATCCAAGGAAATTTCCATTTCAAAAGATGCAACTTACATGTAACTAGAAGAGCAGAAGGAGAAGAAAATGAAAATAGAACAGAAGAAATGTTTGAAGTAATAATCACCAAGAACTTTCCAAAATTAATGACAAACAGCAAACCACTAATGCAGGAAGCTTGGAAATACCAAACAGGATAATGACCAAAAAATCTATATTTAGGCATAACACAGTTAAACTGCAGAAAAAAAAGACAAAAAAAGAAATGTCAAAATAAGCCAAAGGATAAAAACAATTTACCTGTAGAAAAATAAGGATAAGAATGATCTGGACTTCTTGTCATCAACCATGCAAGCAACAAGAGAGTAGAGTGAAGAAAATAAAGTGTTGAAAGAAAATAACCACAAACCTAGAATTCTATAACCAGTGAAATTATATATTCTTTTGAAAATGAAAGAAAAATAAGGTATTGTTTAAACAAAGAACAACTAAGGAAATTTATTGCCAGAACTATCCTTTAAGAAATATTGGAAGTTCATCGAGGCCAGGCATGGTGGCTCACACCTGCAATCTCAGTACCTTGGGAAGCTGAGACGGGAAGATCACCTGAAGTCAGGAGTTCGAGGCCAGCCTGACCAACGTGGTAAAACCCTGTCTCTACTAAAAAACACACACACACACACACAAAAACTAGCCAGTCATAGTTGCTCATGCCTGTAATACCAGCTCCTTGGGAGGCTGAGGCAGGAGAATCACTTGAACCCAGGAGGCAGAAGTTGCAGTGAACCAAGATCGTGCCATTGCACTCCAGCCTAGGGGATAGAGTGAGACAATGTCTCAAAAAAAAAAAAAAAAGTTCATAGAGAAGACAATGATAGAGATCTAAAACTAGGATCTACTGAAAGAACAGAAAAGCATCAATGAATGAATAATTGAAGGAAAAATATTTTTTGAAAAGAAAATTTAATGAAGAAAATAAGACTAACAACATACTTGATGGTTACAGCATAAAGATAAGAAAAGTGAATTACAGCAAGGTCATAAGGAGGAAGAGGTTGAGTACGCTCTTTTACCAGTTATCTACACTAAATGTAATGCAATCGTTGATATTTGAAGGTGGCTTTGGGTTAGTTAAAAATGTATATTGTGATTTCCAGGGAAACCACTAAATTTTTAAAGAAGCATCATTGATAGGAAAATAGAGGAGAAAAAATAGAAATATATAACATGCTCAGGTGAAATCAGAGAAAGGAAAGAAAGAGGAGGCAGGAAACAAAAGACAAGTACAATAAATACAAAACAGTTTTTAAAATGGTAGGTATTTAAGCTATATTTTTGTTGTTGTTTTTTTTAAAGACAGGTGTTATTCCAAATACATTGATAATCACTTTAAATGTGAATGGTTCAATATGCTGATTAAAGGCAGGGATTGTCAGATTGAAGTATCAAGCCATAGAATGATATGGATGATCTTTAAATCCTTATTGCCCAGTGAAAGAAAGGGTTACATACTGTGATTCCAATTATATGATGCAGAAAAGCCAAGCCTACAGAGACAATATTGGCAGGGGAGACAGCAAGGACGGAGGGTTGCATAGGTGAAGCATAAGGGATTTTTTAGGGCAGTGAAACTATTCTGCATAATACCAAAATGGTGAATATATAACACCATACATTTTTCAAAACCCACTGAACTTTACAGCACAAAGATTGAATTTTAATACATATGCAACATAAAATCATTTAGGATAACACTGGTACTCAGGAAGTAATGCAGAATATGACAAAAGAATCTAACTCTATTAAAATAGTATGTAATGACCTCACTTGAATAGGTGAGTAAAATGTGCTGACTTAAGTAAGTTGAAAATAAATGGAGTCTATAAAACCTAAGTAAAAAAAATAGATAAGTACTGTACTCTAGTTGATAATACTGTTTCTACTGGGAACTCAGGTTTACAATTCTGATACTCTGATATATGCACACTGGAAGAGAAAAATTAGGTGAATGGATGGCAGATGATGGATCCAGGTTTCTCATTGTTGAATTGGAAATATACAAATAAGCAAGGGAAGGAAGCTAGAAATATGAATGTGGAAATGGTTTAGAGTTGGAAATATCAGTATGAACTCATGTTTACCTTAACATAGATAGTGTTGGTTACATAGAGAATATATATATATATTTATAATATATATTATATATGGTGTATATATTATATATATACATATATATATATTCACACCCATATACAGAACTTAGCATACCCATATATACTTACATCCACTTAGCATACCCACATATACATATACACCCCGTGCACAGACCTTAGCATACCCACATATATTTTCTTTCTCTGTCAGCTGACAAGGCATAGATGCAGTGATATTCCGGTAGCAATAAGCATACCTAGTGCCCAAATCTTGGTCTCTAATTCTGTTGTTCAACAAAAGAAATGGGTGATTTTAGGACTGTGGTAGAATATATGCAAGAATAGTCTGCAATATTCTATAGTGAAAAATGGAAGAAAGCAAATGAAAGAGGAGCTCCCAGTGGCAGAAGGTGAAATAAATTGTGCAAAGAAATAAATAAAGTAGTATTGCATTATAACCCAGAGTATAAAATAAATATCAATGCGTTTATATCAATATAATGAAATAATTTAAAAATATGTAAAAAGATAAATTGCTTATGCATAATAATTCCAAATAATTAATGTAGATATTCTTCTTTCAAGAGTTAGAGCTTAAATCACCACTTCTTAAGTGTGGAATGTTCAGAGTGACCTCTTTCCAAAAATTGCAGCATGAAAAGGAGAAAAGAAGAGTAATTTTATAGTAGAGCAACCTGGCAAACACTATCAGATTTTCAAGGTGATCATGGTTAACATCAGCAGTTATAAATAATGTTGATTATATGTAACTTTAATGTAAAGTAAGGAGAATGACATTCTACTTCTGTAGTGTTTCTGCTGAAAACTCATAATCCCAGTCTAAACATGTAGAAATATATTAGACAAATGTCAATAAATTCTATAAAATACATTATATAAAATACCTCACCAGTACTCCTCAAAAATCATCAAGTTGATCAAAAACAAAGAAAGTCTGAAAAACTGTCATAGCCAATGGAAGCCTAAGGAGATAGTAAGGGTATCTTGATGGTATCCGTAGATTTAAAAAAAAAAAAAAAAAAAAAAAAAAGACGGTAGGTAAAAATTAAGAAAATCTGAAAAAAATGTGGACTTTGGTTAATAATGATGTATTCATATTGGTTCATTAATTGTAATGAAGGTATGATACTAATGTAAAATGTTAATAACAGGAGAAGCTAGTTGTAGAGCATACCAGAACTTTCTTTACTATTGTCATAAATTTTCTGTAAGCCTAAAACTATCCTTTTAAAAAAAAGTACGTGAAAAAAACAGGCCAAAAATAGGCCAAAAATATAGTGTTCTTCTATGAATTTAAAACTAAGGAAATATAATATTAAGTATTGTGTATTATATATTTCAAAATAGCTAAAAGAGAAGATTCTGAATGTTCTTACTACAAAGAAATTATAAGTTTATGAGGTGTCAGATATGCTAAATACCTTGATTTGATTTTTACACAATTTATACAGGCATCAAAACATCACATTGTACCCTATAAATATGTGTAATTATCATGTGTTAAATTAAAAACAAAGTTAAAGTAAGAAAATCTACTTGAGGGTATAAATGACTTTTTGAGGTTATAAAATGAATGGAGATATAGTACAGTAAAATTGTTAAGTAATTACTTTTGGTCATCAGAAACAGTAAGTTTGAATTCTTGCTCTACTGCTTGCAAGATGCATTGGCATAAATGTTAATAAACGTTGGATATAATATATATTAATTTAACTATGATACTAATATGTAGTGGCTCAAAGAAGAATTATGCATTGAAACTTTGAAGAGAATGAATGCCTTCCAGAAGAGTTTAGATTAATTTGAAATTACGAACACACTCAAATAGAGGTTAACACTTTGTGTGAAAGTGTGTCTTTGTATGTGTGTGGTTGGAAAGCAGTGGGGCCTAGAAGTGGAGCATAAAAGAAGTTAGCTTTGACAGTGTGTCTAGCCTAGTTCTGGGAAGAGGACGACCTGAATAGGAGCCAGCATATCTATTGGGATGGAAGTTAGAGTTGGATTCATTAAGCGATGTTAGTCAGTGAGAGCCATTAATATCATTTAGTTGATTTATCTATGTTATACCATGTTCACCAGACCAACTTTTGATAATATTCAAATTTCCATGTAGATTTATACAAAGAGAGTGCACTGATCAGAAAAATTGGAGTATACACGTCTCTTGATTTTAAAAATCTATCCTTAGAAACTAATGATTAGATGTCTGATTTTTATGCGTCTATTCTAAGTTTAGTTATGCTGAATTGTCCTTGAGGTAGATCCACTTGTGGTGTTCTAGGACTTTCCAAATGATTTTCAACCTCTTTGCATAAACGTTTCTTCAAACTGCAAGTTCGTTTTTTAATCATTCAAATTAAGAAATGTACTTTAATTCATTTAGACATGTAATTAAACTCCTTATATTTTACACAGAAACATCAGCATTAATGTTACTAACATCAGTGACAGTATAACATCAGTAAAATAAAATACCAGTATTAGTGTTATTTCATTTGTAAAAGTCAAATCACATGATGGATATCTCAAATTACTCGAGGATATAAAACAAAAATTTATTAGCAACAATTCTAGACTCATTTGAGTGGGGGAAATCGGCATGTTGTTTACTTGGCAGGTATTTTTCTAGACTAATGCATTTTCTAAGTTAACTCCCAGCCCATAGTTTTGAGTTTAGATATTTTGAGATATATGCAGTGTTTAATGGCATTTAGCTATATGGTGACTTTATCTGGGGAAGTATCTATTTCACAAAGCAAAATTATACTAGAGTATCAATGAAATATAAGTACACATACACATATGTTATGTATAGGTATTATTGAGCTACAGTATATTATTTGACCAATTCACCCCTCTTGTATCTAAAATAGGGTGAGGAACTAATGGGACAAAATGTTGGAGAAAAACATTTCAGGAGTGACTCTCTCAACAAGTTTAGCACAGTAGTTAAGAACACAGGCTTTGGAGCCAGTTGGATATACATTTTAGCCCCAGTTATCCTTACTAGGTGGTGACCTTGCACAAGTTTTCTAATTTCTCAATGACTTTATTACTTCTAATAAAATGAGGATAATGATAACACCTACCTTTATAATTGTGGCGTATCACACAGTTAGTTCCTCGTAATATGCATCATTTTTGTTTCTTTTGTTATTGAGATCATTATGATTGTACTTATTATTTTGCCTATGCCACAACACAAAATTTGGTTCACTGATTTGGCAGAGGGGCGACATACTCTAACAAAATATCAAATGCGGATTCTATGGCATTTGAGCTTGGGTATCGTGGTAGAGACTGTGGTCAGCAAGAGTTCTATGTTCTCCCACCTTTCCACAGTCTGCCTTACAGTTCATTTGGTGCCTTATGACTAATTTTGACTAACAGCCTGTGAGCAGAAAAGATATGTATCTTTTGGGTGGTGGCATTTGATAGCCTGTGCCCCGTCCATCTCTCTCTTTTTCTGTCTCTGAAATAAGGGAGACTATATAGTCCCCAACACAGATTGGGTTTTCTATGAAGCTGACTCTGAGATTGAGTTTAATGAATGGGATGTTTGTTATCAAGGGCCTTTGGGATCAACACCTTTGGAAGAGAGGAAAAGGAAACAGGATGGGACAGAGGCAAAAATTGAAGCTGAGATTCTGGCACTTGATATACCTCTCTAGGAGTTACAGAGATCAAAAATGGCCTATTCAGAGTTGTCTGCATTATATCAAAATGACTGTTCCTCTAAATACCTGCTTCAGTCAGTTTTGGAGGACAAGAGTCCTTCCTCAAAGGGAGGTGTGGTCAGAACATCACCATGTCCACTGCCTTTCAGAAACAGAGTTGCAAGGTGGACAAAGACTGCCAAAACCAGTGTCAGACTATGATATTAGGATTAAGCCACTGAAATTTCACGGCTTGATTATTGCTTCAGCTAATCTAACTTTTTTCCTTTTCTTTTTTTTTTTTTTTTTTTTGAGACGGAATCTTGCTCTGTCGCCCAGGCTGAAGTGCAGTGACGCCATCTCGGCTCATTGCAAGCTCCACCTCCCGGGTTCACGCCATTCTCCTGCCTCAGCCTCCTGAGTAGCTGAGACTACAGGTGCCTGCCACCATGCCCAGCTAATTTTTTTTTTTTGTATTTTTAGTAGAGACGGGGTTTCACTGTGTTAGCCAGGAGGGTCTCCATCTCCTGACCTTGTGATCCGCCCACCTTGGCCTCCAATAGTGCTGGGATTACAGGCGTGAGCCACCGTGCCCGGCCCAACTTTTTTCTAATACAAGTATATCTTTAATATGTTTCTCTTTTATATGAATTCTAATATGTACTAAGTTGTTTTAAAAATCAAATTAGTTTTATTCAGATCTATTCTTGTGAAAACATATTAAAGAAATATTTTTAAGGAAAAACAGAAAACCTGTTAGCATCTGAATTCTATCACAGCTAAAGCTCAAGCTGAAATCTCACATGAAGATGTATTTTTCCAAGAGTGTTGTGGGAAGTCAGGGACCCCAAACGGAGGGACCAGCTGAAGTTGCAGCAGAAGAATGTAAATTGTGAAGATTTCATGGACATTTATTAGTTCCCCAAATTAATACTTTTATGATTTCTTACGCCTGTCTTTACTGCAATCTCTGAACATAAATTGTGAAGATTTCATGGACATTTATCACTTCCCCAGTCAATACTTTTATAATTTCCTATGCCTGTATTTAGTTTAATCTCTTAATCCCATCATCTTCATAAACTGAGGATGTATGTCATCTCAGGACCCTGTGATGATTGTATTATCTGTACAAATTGTAAAACATGTGTGTTTGAACAATATGAAATCTGGGCATCCTAAAAGAACCTGTTCTTAGGAAAATAACAGTGATTTTCAGGGAACAAGGGAGATAACCATAAGGCCTAACTAACCTAAAAGAACCTAAAAGAACCTAAAAGAACCTAAAAGAACCTAACCTAAAAGAACACTGTTATTAGGAAAATAACAGTGATTTTCAGGGAACAAGGGAGATAACCATAAGGCCTGACTACCTGTGGGGCTGGGCAGAACAGAGTCATATTTCTCTTCTTGCAAAAGCGAATAGGAGAAATATCACTGAATTCTTTTTCTCAGCAAGGAACAGCCCTGGGAAAAGAATGCATTCCCAAGGGGAGGCCTCTAAAATGGCCACTCTGGGAGTATCTGTCTTATGCAGTGGAACTTAGGGATAAAATACACCCTGGTCTCCTGCAGCGCCCCCAGGCTTGCTAGGATTAGGAAATTCCAGACTGGCGAATTCTAGTCAGACCGGTTCTCTGCTCTTGAACCCTGTTTCCATGTTTATCAATGACAATGTGTGCACAGCAGGACATGGAACCTCGTTAGTAATTCTAATTTCACCTTGGCTTTGTGATCTTGCTCTGCCCCCATTTGCCTTGTGATATTTTATTGCCCTTGAAGCACGTGATCTTTGTGACCCACACCCTATTCGTACACTCCCTCCCCTTTGAAAATTCCTAATAAAAACTTGCTGGTTTTGCGGCTCGGGGGCATCACAGAACCTGCCGCCATGTGATGTCACCCCCAGAGACCCAGCTGTAAAATTTCTCTTTTGTACTCTTTCTCTTTATTTCTCAGACTGGCCGACACTTAGGGAAAACAGAAAAGAACCCACGTTGAAATACTGGGGACTGGTTGCCCCGATACAAGAGTAGATCTTTTATTTTTTTTGAAAATAGAAATTACTGCTGTTTAACCAAAAAAAAAAAAATCACACTATTATCATACAATGACTAATGAACAATCACTTTGCTTGTATAAATAGTAATTCGGCTTCAAGTTTAAACAATGCAAAGTCAAAATATTAAGAAATTTTATGCAGATTAAATACAGCTAAAATAAATATTGAAAGGTAAATCCACTTCAATTGACTATTGTTAGCTGATTTCTAGTTTCTGTAGTCAGACACTGGCCTCAAAGAGTTATAAATAAAGCAAAAATAACATCTAATGATTTTGATCTTGATATGGCCACATAGCCAGAGTATACGTTTCAGATAACATTTCCCCAATAATAAGAAAGAAATTTGGGGTGCAGTGACTTTTAAACAATGGCTAAATAAGGTTATGATAAAATAAATGAGAGAAGTGAGTGCTTTAATGGCTTTTTAATGAGCTTAATGTTTTCCGTTTTAATGAGCCCTCTTACAGCAGCTGTAATCATTTTATGAGAACGAGAAATGATTGAGAAATGGCTTGCATTAATTCAATTTTCTGTTCAGCCTTCCCACAAGCCATTATGGCACAGTTGCTAATGGGAGTCAACTTGGATAAGTGGGAACTTACATAACAGGACAAGTCTCAGCTAAATTTAGTTAGACATTTGATATGTTAACTGGTGATAAGGTTATACTTCCTCATTTTGCAAAGAGTGCACACCAAATGCCCACAAAGTATTTTAACACTATAGCACAAGTAAAAATTAATTAGGATGGTTGAAATGAACTATAATTTGTCCTAATTAATTCTACAAAATTGTGTTAAAAAATCACCTGGCTTTTTATCAGTGACATACAAAATTAAAAATGAACAAAAATAACTGAATTTGGAAATGTATACCTTTGATATATTTTGTGATTAAAACCATGTCAATTCTATCTACAGTTAAGGTGTATCCCTGTGTATAAGCAGTAGAGTATATAGCATACAGTAAGTTACACATAAGGACACAATGTACCTAATACCTGGGATCATATTAAATAAAATCTTTGGCCATATACCAAATTATCACAAGAGCAAGTCATTTTAAACAAATAAAATAAAGTGAAATAAAAATGATGCTACACTTTGATATATCAATGAGTTACTTACAATGAGTATTAGAAATCAATTCTTATTAATTTGGGTTTAAAAAATTATGAAAAAAAATAATGAACACTGTATGGCTCACTGCATTGCCAGGAAAATTCAAGAACCAGGCTGAGAAGCATGGGCAAAAATAAGGAAAGTTGTGCAGAAAAAAAATCATATATGACACCAGTCCAGCGAGAACATCCCAAGCAGTATCAGTTTGAAACCTAGCAGTCCTCTGACAGTACTGGGAAGCAGGCGTGGGGCTGGAACCAGAGTCATGGCCACCCCTAGAAACTGAATATTGCTACTATCATTACCATCCCCAAGGTGGAATAGATGCTCGGACCTAGTATTTCTTAATAATAATATTTACAAGGTGTGAGATGGGACTAGGTCTGAAGCATTCTTTCTAGGCTAGATGTAAAATAACTGTAAAAAAAATATATGTAAATACATATAAATATATACATGTAAAAATATATATACATGTAAATACATGTACATATATGTTATATATAATTGTTTTCAACCTAGTTAATGGAAGGTGGGATCTCCTCCTACAGAAATTCATGAGGTAGAAAATACCTCCATGCATCGCAAAAAACGTTTAGAAGCTTGGGAAAAAAAATGATAGATAGTTGGAGGGGTAAATAGAAAGACAGATGAAAGACAGATACAGAGATAGATAACCCAAGGCCAGTGTAGAAATGTATGAAAAATACAGAAAAATAGAAGAATGTGAAAATTTCCCTAATCACAGTACCACGGGAAAACTACCATTAACATTTTGCTATGCAAGCTTATGGCCTATCTCTATGTATATTTAAAGCTACATGGTTGGGCGCAGTAGTTCATGCCTGTAATCCCAGCACTTTGGGAGGCAGAAGCAGGCAGATCACGTGAGGTCAGGAGTTCGAGACTAGCCTGACCAACATGGTGAAATCCTGTCTCTACTAAATACAAAAAAAAAAAATTAGCCAGGTGCGGTGGCTCATGCCCATAATCCCAGCTACTTGGGAGGCTGAGGAAGGTGAATCACTTGAACCTGAGAGGCGCAGTTTGCAGTGAGCTGAGATTGCACCATTGCACTCCAGCCTGGGCAACAGAGCGAAACTCCATCTCAAACAAAACAAAACAAAAACGAAACAAAAAAACAACAACGAACAGACAAAATAAACACTTTCAAATTCATATTTTCTTCTCCATCCCTACTACCCTATTTTAATTCATTCCTTTATTTCTTCTCTCACCTGCTCTACAAAATGACCCCAAAAATAACACTGACCAATTCTATCCACAGTTAAGGTGTATCCCTGTGTATAAGCAATAGAGTATATAGAACATAATAAGTGTATATAATACATTCTTCTTGTTGGGTAAAGATCATTTTATATATGTTTAATTTTTTAAAACTTATGTTCTATTCATATATTGAAATAATTGAGGCATTTATGTTGAAACTGCTCTTATTAGAAAGAATATTTCAAAGGAGCATCTTATAATTGAGATCTAAGAACATTAGAGCTCTGAAATATTTTAATATAAATTTCAAAAAATTGTAACATGAAATAAGCTTGAGAAGTGTTCACATAATACATAGAGGACATATCAGAGCCTTTATTATGCTAACATATTCCAAAACTTCCTGAGAGGAATATATCATCTTTAGTGTTTCATAAGCATATTTCACCAGGGAGCCTCTTTTTTTTTTTTTTTTTTTTTTTTGAGATGGAGTCTTGCTCTGTCGCCCAGGCTGGAGTGCAGTGGCACAATTTTGGCTCACTGCAAGCTCCGCCTCTTGGGTTCACGCCATTCTCCTGCCTCAGCCTCCCAAGTAGCTGGGACTACAGGCACCCGCCACCACGCCCAGCTAATTTTATTTTATATTTTTAGTAGAGACGGGGTTTCACTATGTTAGCCAGGATGGTCTCGATCTCCTGACCTTGTGATCCACCCACCTCGGCCTCCCAAAGTGCTGGGATTACAGGCGTGAGCTGTGGCACCCGGCCAGGGAGCCTCCTTATGATACTCCCTGTATAACTATTAACATATTTGGAATAATCTTAAAGACATTGTTTAAGAAAAAACATTCTAGAGTATTTATAAAAACAAATTATGCTTAGATATAAACAATGTGACATTTTTAGGTGACATAAATCAAACTTATTTTTACATTATTGGTTACTTTGTTGAAAATTACTTTCTAGTCTTTGCTAGACTATACAAATATATATATATAGGAATATATATATATAGGAATATATATATATAGGAATATATATATAGGAATATATATATAGGAATATATATATATAGGAATATATATATATAGGAATATATATAGAGGAATATATATATATAGGAATATATATAGAGGAATACATATATATAGGAATATATATATAGAGGAATATATATAGGAATATATATATATCCTAGCAATAAATATATTGATTTATGAACAGCAAATAATATATATAAATGAATATATTGATTTATGAACAGCAAATTAAGACCCATGGAGTGTGGAGAAAAATGAATTTAAAATCATTTTGCATGTTTTTAAGTGTGATTCCCAATGGATACTATTTAAATCCTTCTGACATGCTCATCCTTAATATCAGTAAAAATACAGGATTAGGCTAGAATAAATTAGCAAGATGATTAATTAAGCTAGAAATATTTATCATTATTAAAAAGTGATATTTCAGAAAATCAAAAAAGCTATCTTTTTAGACCCACTTAATCTAGACTAAATTTAATATTCTCACTTTAGTACATTGAACTAGAGCTTCATAATATAATACAGACTCTGGTCTGATGAAGAATGTGATGGATTTTAGAAGACGGCAAGTCTGGGCTTCTGAATTCATGTGTAATCTCTAATTTCATCTTTCATTTTATAGAAACAAAATGATTGTCTTTAGTCTCCAAGAGTCTTGGAATGATGTAGACATTTCTCACATAAATTGTCCTGGTTTGCATGATATTCCAGTATATATCAATGCTTACCTAGTGATCTACACATCTAAAGATCTGAATACTGTATATGTTTCTATCAATTTGGTAGAAAAGAAAGAAAATGGGGGGGGACGAGCCAAGATGGCCAAATAGGAACAGCCCCGGTCTACAGCTCCCAGCGTGAGCAACGCAGAAGACGGGTGATTTCTGCATTTCCATCTGAGGTACCGTGTTCATCTCACTAGGGAGTGCCAGACAGTGGGCGCAGGTCAGTGGGTGAGCGCACCGTGCGCCAGCCGAAGCAGGGGCAAGGCATTGCCTCACTCGGGAAGCGCAAGGGGTCAGGGAGTTCCCCTTCCAGGGGTGACAGACGGCACCTGGAAAATCGGGCCACTCCCACCCAAATACTGTGCTTTTCCAACGGGCTTAGGAAACGGTGCCCCAGGAGAGTATAGCCCGCACCTGGCTCAGAGGGTCCTACGCCCACGGAGTCTCGCTGATTGCTAGCACAGCAGTCTGAGATCAAACAGCAAGTCGGCAGCGAGGCTGGGGGAGGGGCGCCCGCCATTGCCCAGGCTCGCTTAGGTAAACAAAGCAGCCTGGAAGCTCGAACTGGGTGGAGCCCACCACAGCTCAAGGAGGCCTGCCTGCCTCTGTAGGCTCCACCTCTGGGGGCAGGGCACAGACAAACAAAAAGACAGCAGTAACCTCTGCAGACTTAAATGTCCCTGTCTGACAGCTTTGAGGAGAGCAGTGGTTCTCTCAGCACGCAGCTGGAGGTCTGAGAATGGGCAGATTGCCTCCTCAAGTGGGTCCCTGACCCTGACCCCCGAGCAGCCTAACTGGGAGGCACCCCCCAGCAGGAGCAGACTGACACCTCACACGGCCGGCCAGGTACCCCAACAGACCTGCAGCTGAGGGTCCTGTCTGTTAGAAAGAAAACTAACAGAAAGGACATCCACACCAAAAACCCATCTGTACATCACCATCATCAAAGACCAAAAGTAGATAAAACCACAAAGATGGGGAAAAAACAGAGCAGAAAAACTGGAAACTCTAAAAAGCAGAGTACCTCTCCTCCTCCAAAGGAACGCAGTTCCTCACCAGCAACGGAACAAAGCTGGATGGAGAATGACTTTGACGAGCTGAGAGAAGAAGGCTTCAGACGATCAAATTACACCGAGCTACGGGAGGATATTCAAACCAAAGGCAAAGAAGTTGAAAACTTTGAAAAAAAATTTAGAAGAATGTATAACTAGAATAACCAATACAGAGAAGTGCTTAAAGGAGCTGATGGAACAGAAAACCAAGGCTCGAGAACTACGTGAAGAATGCAGAAGCCTCAGGAGCTGATGCGATCAAATGGAAGAAACGGTATCAGCCCTGGAAGATGAAATGAATGAAATGAAGCGAGAAGGGAAGTTTAGAGAAAAAAGAATAAAAAGAAACGAGCAAAGCCTCCAAGAAATGTGGGATTATGTGAAAAGACCAAATCTACGTCTGATTGGTGTACCTGAAAGTGACAGGGAGAATGGAAACAAGTTGGAAAACACTCTGCAGGATATTATCCAGGAGAACTTCCCCAATCTAGCAAGGCAGGCCAACATTCAGATTCAGGAAATACAGAGAACGCCACAAAGATACTCCTCGAGAAGAGCAACTCCAAGACACATAATTGTCAGATTCACCAAAGTTGAAATGAAGGAAAAAATGTTAAGGGCAGCCAGAGAGAAAGGTCGGGTTACCATCAAAGGGAAGCCCATCAGACTAACAGTGGATCTCTCGGCAGAAACCCTACAAGCCAGAAGAGAGTGGGGGCCAATATTCAACATTCTTAAAGAAAAGAATTTTCAACCCAGAATTTCATATCCAGCCAAACTAAGCTTCATAAGTGAAGGAGAAATAAAATACTTTACAGACAAGCAAATGCTGAGAGATTTTGTCACCACCAGGCCCGCCCTACAAGAGCTCCTGAAGGAAGCGCTAAACATGGAAAGGCACAACCAGTACCAGCCGCTGCAAAATCATACCAAAATGTAAAGACCATCAAGACTAGGAAGAGACTGCATCAACTAATGAGCAAAATAACCAGCTAACATCATAATGACAGGATCAAATTCACACATAACAATATTAACTTTAAATGTAAATGGACTAAATGCTCCAATTGAAAGACACAGACTGGCAAATTGGATAAAGACTCAAGACCCATCAGTGTGCTGTATTCAGGAAACCCATCTCATGTGCAGAGACACACATAGGCTCAAAATAAAAGGATGGAAGAAGATCTACCAAGCAAATGGAAAACAAAAAAAGGCAGGGGTTGCAATCCTCGTCTCTGATAAAACACTTTAAACCAACAAAGATCAAAAGAGACAAAGAAGGCCATTACATAATGGTAAACGGATCAATTCAACAAGAAGAGCTAACTATCCTAAATATATATGCACCCAATACAGGAGCACCCAGATTCATAAAGCAAGTCCTGAGTGACCTCCAAAGAGACTTAGACTCCCACACATTAATAATGGGAGACTTTAACACCCCACTGTCAACATTAGACAGATCAACGAGATAGAAAGTCAACAATGATACCCAGGAATTGAACTCAGCTCTGCACCAAGCGGACCTAATAGACATCTACAGAACTCTCCACCCCAAATCAACACAATATACATTTTTTTCAGCACCACACCACACCTATTCCAAAATTGACCACATACTTGGAAGTAAAGCTCTCCTCAATAAATGTAAAAGAACAGAAATTATAACAAACTATCTCTCAGATCACAGTGCAATCAAGCTAGAACTCAGGATTAAGAATCTCACTCAAAACCGCTCAACTACGTGGAAACTGAACAACCTGCTCCTGAATGACTACTGGGTACTTAAAGAAATGAAGGCAGAAATAAAGATGCTCTTTGAAACCAACGAGAACCGAGACACAACATACCAGAATCTCTGGGATGCATTCAAAGCAGTGTGTAGAGGGAAATTTATAGCACTAAATGCCCACAAGAGAAAGCAGGAAAGATCCAAAATTGACACCCTAACATCACAATTAAAAGAACTAGAAAAGCAAGAGCAAACACATTCAAAAGCTAGCAGAAGGCAAGAAATAACTAAAATCAGAGCAGAACTGAAGGAAATAGAGACACAAAAAACCGTTCAAAAAATAAATGAATCCAGGAGCTGGTTTTTTGAAAGGATCAACAAAATTGATATACCGCTAGCAAGATTAATAAAGAAAAAAAGAGAGAAGAATCAAATAGATGCAATAAAAAATGATAAAGGGGATATCACCACCGATCCCACAGAAATACAAACTACCATCAGAGACTATTACAAACACCTCTATGCAAATAAACTAGAAAATCTAGAAGAAATGGATAAATTCCTCAACACATACACCCTCCCAAGACTAAACCAGGAAGAAGTTGAATCCCTGAATAGACCAATAACAGGAGCTGAAATTGTGGCAATAATCAATAGCTTACCAACCAAAAAAAGTCCAGGACCAGAAGGGTTCACAGCCGAATTCTACCAGAGGTACAAGGAGGAACTGGTACCATTCCTTCTGAAACTATTCCAATCAATAGAAAAAGAGGGAATCGTCCCTAACTCATTTTATGAGGCCAGCATCATCCTGATACCAAAGCCTGGCAGAGACACAACAAAAAAAGAGAATTTTAGACGAATATCCTTGAAGAACATTGATGCAAAAATCCTCAATAAGATACTGGCAAACAGAATCCAGCAGCACATCAAAAAGCTTATCCACCATGATCAAGTGGGCTTCATCCCTGGGATGCAAGGCTGGTTCAATATACGCAAATCAATAAATGTAATCCAGCATGTAAACAGAACCAAAGACAAAAACCACATGATTATCTCAATAGATGCAGAAAAGGCCTTTGACAAAATTCAACAACACTTCATGCTAAAAACTCTCAATAAGTTAGGTATTGATGGGACGTATCTCAAAATAATAAGAGCTATCTATGACAAACCCACAGCCAATATCATACTGAATGGGCAAAAACTGGAAGCATTCCCTTTGAAAACCGGCACAAGACAGGGATGCCCTCTCTCACCACTTCTATTCAACATAGTGTTGGAAGTTCTGGCCAGGGCAATTAGGCAGGAGAAGGAAATAAAGGGTATTCAATTAGGAAAAGAGGAAGTCAAATTGTCCCTGTTTGCAGATGACATGATAGTATATCTAGAAAACCCCATTGTCTCAGCCCAAAATCTCCTTAAGCTGATAAGCAACTTCAGCAAAGTCTCAGGATACAAAATCAATGTACAAAAATCACAAGCATTCTTATACACCAATAACAGACAAACAGAGAGCCAAATCATGAGTGAACTCCCATTCACAATTGCTTCAAAGAGAATAAAATACCTAGGAATCCAACTTACAAGGGATGTGAAGGACCTCTTCAAGGAGAACTACAAACCACTGCTCAAGGAAATAAAAGAGGATACAAACAAATGGAAGAACATTCCATGCTCATGGGTAGGAAGAATCAATATCGTGAAAATGGCCATCCTTCCCAAGGTAATTTACAGATTCAATGCCAACCCCATCAAGCTACCAATGACTTTCTTTACAGAATTGGAAAAAACTACTTTAAAGTTCATATGGAACAAAAAAGAGCCCGCATCACCAAGTAAATCCTAAGCCAAAAGAACAAAGCTGGAGGCATCACACTACCTGACTTCAAACTATACTACAAGGCTACAGTAACCAAAACAGCATGGTACTGGTACCAAAACAGAGATATAGATCAATGGAACAGAACAGAGCCCTCAGAAATAATGCCACATATCTACAACTATCTGATCTTTGACAAACCTGACAAAAACAAGAAATGGGGAAAGGATTCCCTATTTAATAAATGGTGCTGGGAAAACTGGCTAGCCATATGGAGAAAGCTGAAACTGGATCCCTTCCTTACACCTCATACAAAAATCAATTCAAGATGGATTAAAGACTTAAACGTTAGACCTAAAACCATAAAAACCCTAGAAGAAAACCTAGGCATTACCATTCAGGACATAGGCATGGGCAAGGACTTCATGTCTAAAACACCAAAAGCAATGGTAACAGAAGCCAAAATTGACAAATGGGATCTAATTAAACTAAAGAGCTTCTGCACAGCAAAAGAAACTACCATCAGAGTGAACAGGCAACCTACAAAATGGGAGAAGATTTTTGCAACCTACTCATCTGACAAAGGGCTAATATCCAGAATCTACAATGAACTCCAACAAATTTACAAGAAAAAAACAAACAACCCTATCAACAAGTGGGTGAAGGATATGAACAGACACTTCTCAAAAGAAGACATTTATGCAGCCAAAAAACACATGAAAAAATGCTCACCATCACTGGCCATCAGAGAAATGCAAATCAAAACCACAATGAGATACCATCTCACACCAGTTAGAATGGCAATCATTAAAAAGTCAGGAAACAACAGGTGCTGGAGAGGATGTGGAGAAATAGGAACACTTTTACACTGTTGGTGGGACTGTAAACTAGTTCAACCCTTGTGGAAGTCAGTGTGGCGATTCCTCAGGGATCTAGAACTAGAAATTCCATTTGACCCAGCCATCCCATTACTGGGTATATACCCAAAGGACTATAAATCATGCTGCTATAAAGACACATGCACACGTATGTTTATTGCGGCATTATTCACAATAGCAAAGACTTGGAACCAACCCAAATGTCCAACAATGATAGACTGGATTAAGAAAATGTGGCACATATACACCATGGAATACTATGCAGCCATAAAAAATGATGAGTTCATGTCCTTTGTAGGGACATGGATGAAATTGGAAATCATCATTCTCAGTAAGCTATCGCAAGAACAAAAAACCAAACACCACATATTCTCACTCATAGGTGGGAATTGAACAATGAGAACACATGGACACAGGAAGGGGAGCATCACACTTTGGGGACTGTTGTGGGGTGGGGGAAGGGGGGAGGGATAGCATTGGGAGATATACCTAATGCTAGATGACGAGTTAGTGGGTGCAGCGCACCAGCATGGCACATGTATACATATGTAACTTACCTGCACCTTGTGTACATGTACCATAAAACCTAAAGTATAATAATAATAATAATAATAAATAAAAATATAAAATTTAAAAAAAAAAAGCAAAGCAAAAGTATTAAGGTCCTGGAGATAAAATTATAAAATGAATACAGATTTCTCAACTATGGAAAAAAAAAAAAAAAAAAGAAAGAAAATGGTCCAGGTGAATATCTATTCAATATCCTCTGTATCCAGATTGTTTATTCTAGGTTTAAAGAACTATTGATTTTCTTTTGGGATCAATGAAAACCACCTCAAAACTACATGTCAAAAAGTTCAGAATTAGCAGTCATATAACAGTGGGAAACTCACAACACTTAGGAAGATTACGTGGTGGGGTGGGTATCCTTAGAAATTAACATTTTCATGATAAAAATGTACTCATAAATGTACTTATAACTTTTTATTACAGAAAATTTTGAACAGGCACAGAAATAGGAATAGTATAAAAAACTCCCAAGCACCTATCCAAAACAACTCATGGTAATTCTTTTTCTTCTATGTCCCCAAGCTTTCCCTACCCTGAGTGTTTTCAAGCAAATGCAAGAAATTTTATGATTCTGTCTGCAAACATTTTCAGTTTTTTTCTTAAAAATGTAGACTCATTTTGAAGATACAAACAATTCTATTGTCTCACGTTTGAAAAAATTAACAAAATAATTTCTAAATATTATATAACATAATGCCAGAACGCCAGGGTTTAGGTCTCTCTAATTACATTATAAACATATTTATTTAACTTCACAGTTTGCTTGAATTTGAATTTTTTAAAAATGTCCATAAATTGCAAATGGCTAATATATCTCTTAGCTCTCTTTAAAAAATCTATGTTTGTCTACCATTTGTCTTTTGCCAAATTTCTTTTTTTTTGATTTTTCAAAAAAAGAACTACATTATTTGCCTTCTAGAATATTCCATAGTCTTATTGATTCCTTGTAGGTTTTTAAAAATAATTTACAGATATTTTTGTATTTGTTACTATCCTCTTACTAAACATTATTATTATTATTTTTTTTTTTGATACTGAGTTTTGCTCTTGTCACCCAGGCTGGACTGCAATGGCATGATCTCAGCTCACTGCAACCTCCACCCCTGGGTTCAAGCAATTCTTCTGCCTCAGCCTCCCAAGTAGCTGGGACTACAGGCATGAGCCACTAAGCTTGGCTAATTTCTTTTTGTATTTTTAGTAGAGATGGGGTTTCACCACTTTGGCCAGGCTGGTCTCAAACTCCTGACCTCAGGTGATCCACCTGCTTTGGCCTCACAAAATGCTGGGATTACAGGTTTGAGCCACCGCACCCGATCAAACATTTCAATAAACCCATAAAATATACATTTTTGTGACAGCTTTTCAAGGTTCTCCCATTCTAGTCTGTCCAAAGACCATTTTTCTACTATGGTCCATTTATGTTGTGCATGTATGTAACTTAAATAAAGTTAAATATGCACACTCACATTAACTATGCTCTACCTATGAACAAACAAGGTCAGTATAAATAGTAGCTAGTTCTGCCTCCCATTCCACCAAATGAGGATGTGCCCTGATTTAGCAGGTGCGTGAGCCATGCATCTGTATTCTCTCTGTTACTTTTGTTCAGGGAACATTCTGTCCAGCCGAGAATGATCTTTAGTATGTAATGATATGTGCTTACCATAATTAATGAATTATTCCCGATGATGAAAACAAAGAGGTGCTACCTACATTCTAAACCCCTACTTTAGGTTTACTAAAAGTTACTGTAGCTTTTCTGGCCACGGTGAATCCTCCCATATTCCCTTCCATTCCCCAGCTAAGCCCCAATCCTTATAAACAGAGGTTTGCAGAAGGAATGGGAAAGACAGTCTCCAGGAAAATAGTGTTTTTGGAGAGTGATTACATGATCTTTTTCCACAATAAATCGAGAGAAATTACAGTTCCGTGAAAATCACTTTTAGAGACTGGGAGAGCTAAGAACAGAGGGCTATGACTTGATTTCCAATTTGCTGTCTGCTCAAGCATTCACCTTGCTGTGCTAATTCTGAGACTTGGAAAAAGAGATCAAGGCAGGGGAAGACAAAATGTGGAGCAGCGTGTTTTCTCACTGTTTGGGGTATTCAAGGTGCATATTTCCCAGAAGTCAAGGGGACCCCACTAGGGAAGTAGGGCTGAAGCCATCTAATCAGTGTCTTGCCCATGTTGGCTGTCCATTGGGCCAAAGACCCCAAGTGGCAAGAAGGCTGCGAGGCTCACTCTTGATGACAATTGGTAGCTCCTGATGGAGCTGAAGGAAGTGGGGAGGTTCATCACGGCCTTCAGAAGAATTCACACGTAATGCTCTCCAAGAGTACATGAGAGGCCAAGCCTCCTAGCCAGAGAAGTGGTCACTACTGAGAGAAAGTCAACTACACAGCAGCCAAGTGAATGGAGATATTTGTCTCTTTCTATCTGCTTCCTCATTTCACCAGCACATTGGGAACAGGGAGCCCCCAGAGAGAAAGGGAGAGAACATTTCAGAGGCAGAAGATGCCCTCCTCTTTCTCCACTCTCTAACCTCCAGCAATATGCAGGTTCCCAGCTTGAGGCTACATGAAGAAACAATATTTAAATAGAGTGGCATAAAAGTTTTACATTAAAGTGGACTTCAAATAACCAGTTGCTGAAAAGTAATGTAATCTGCCAGAAATGTCAGTAAGGACATTTTGATACATCACAATTGAAAACAGTGATTGTAGAAAAATAAACTGCTTCATGTTTACACCCTCACTGAGTTGAGACTACTCAATAAACCAGTTTTATGTGATTTTTATACCACATGGTGCCTAAAAACAAGCTAATTCCTTCTGGGACTTAAGCAGAGAAAGAGCAATCTGTCACAGCTCTGGGAGAAAACCTGTCAGTGTCAGACTTGCTGAGAGACGCTATGTCTGTCTCCGACCTGGAACCTTCCTAAGGAATTTTCAAGAGCAATTTTGACCCCATGCAATTTTTTTCTGAATGCTTTAATAAACAGTCCATCTGACAAATGCAATTTTTCTATATAGCACATCATTCTGAATGCTTTAATAAACAGTCCATCTGACAAATGCAATTTTTCTATATAGCACATCACCGACCCTCAACAAATCAGCTGGTTCTCTCACTGTTTTAATTGTGAGGACACAGTTTCACTCATCTAGAAATTCAATTAAGTTTAAGATGAACAGCTATCATGCATTGTCTGAAAATAAAGGAGTTTTCAGGATCTGAGATTTTCAATACTAAAATCTAGAAAGTTTTTGTCAAACCAGAAAGAACTGATCACCCTTCTAGTCAAAACTGTCCTGCACAGAGTGAATAAGGTCTCATCTATCTCCTCCTCAAAGGGTACAGAGTGCAGAGACATTTGGGGATTGGATGTGTGATTTGGTTAAAGACACACTAACGTAGCAGCTTAATTTTTCCTGTAAGAAGCCTATTAGTTTTTTTATTACTTATAAAACAAATTAACATGAAATTAGTGGTTGAAACAATACACATTTGTTTTCCTACAGTTCTGAAGGTCAGAAATCCAAAATAAGTGTCATTGGGCTAAAATGAAAGTGTTGGCAGGGTGCGTTCCTTCTGGAATATCTAAGGGAGGATGCATCTCTTTGCCTTTTCCAAGCATCTAGGAACTTTAGCTTTCTTTGGCTCATGCCCCACATCACTCCAACTTCTGTTTCCACCTCAAACTTCTTCTCTGACTCCACTTTCCTATCTCTGGCTTTAATATACAGATACTTGTAATTACATTCCCTCTACCTAGATAATCCAGGTTAATCTCCCTGTCTGAAGATCCTTAACTTAATCACATCAGCAAAATCCCTTTTGCCATACATGGTAACATATTTCCAGGTTCTTGGGATTAGGCTATCTTTGGGGGCAATTATTCTGCCTATCCCATTAAGCATGGGAAATATTTTTTAAATTATTAATTTTATCTCAAGGAAAGTTAATCCACATTTGTCTCCTGTAACTCAAAATTTCTAGAGGATTATATGGATTTTAACATACTAGGAAATACTACACTTGTCATGATCTTCAGTATAAATTCTATTTGACCAATATTTTGTCATTTCTGGCTAGATGTATATTCCTTTATCTTATGATGAGGCTGGAAAGACTCTATCCTTGATTCGAAAATTTTTAGGGGAACCAGATTTATAACATCTTAGCATTTTACTTGCCTGAGACATAGAACTTCTAAAAAGCTTTCCCACAAAATACAGCTGGAATTAGCTTAAAACTGAGACTGTCATTTGATACAGCAATTCCATAGTGAATATTTTTAAACTTTAATCCTACCTCTTTGATAAATTCTGGTTATTTGCTAAAAAAAAAAAAAAGTAATTTCTTTTAACAAACATGTATTACCCTTAGCAAATTAGCATCTTACCAAGAAATAATTGGTGAACTTTAACATTTTGATCCTCTAACTCACCTTCAGACTTAGAGTTAAGGTGGTGAGAACTGGATATTTTAGGGCAGGGATCAGTATTATAGTAACTAGTCTTTAAACCCTGGGAAAAATCCAAATATACATAAGATATCTCATTCATTTATTAAATAAACATTTACTGATCTCCTACCCTTGCAAGATATTTCAAACAAAAGATAAAATTCATTGAGGGCAGAATTGAGTAACCCTTAATGTATACACTTGGAAGGAAGACAGATGTAGTTTTAAGATTTCTCACTAACTGAGCAGGTAAACTCATTTTATTTTCAGTTCAGTCCCACCCTTCTAATTCATATGGTGGTTGTGAGGTCTCACTTAGATAATACATTAAAAATATTGTGCACAGTGTATAGGATATCACTTAAATCTCCTCAGGATCTAATACAGGGCTAAGTTAACAATTCACAAGCAGAAGTTCTTATTGTTTTATTGGATTATGTCATATTGTTGTTACATCTCTCATAAAGGATCCTAATGTGACTAGGTTTCTATTCAGATTTAATATAACTCTCAATAATTTATTAATTAATAAAAGTAAGTTATAAACAGACAACTTGGCTGGACACAGATACAATTTTTTGTTATTTCTCATGTTTTATTTAGTAAAGAAAAGTCTGGGTATATATTTCAAGCTTTGTTGAATTTTCAGAAGAAACATACCATATTCAACAGTTCTTAGAGCATTTATGACTTTCAAAGAAGCTTTTCAGCTCCTAAATTAAATAAAGATTAGTTGGTTCTGGGTATTTAGAGGTAGGGGAAAAACTAAAATACAAAGGTCGGTCCCATAGTAATTTAGATATAAATGAACATTTCTTAAAATATGAAAAAAATAAGTGTCTACCATAGGCAAAAACTAAGCTCCCAGGAGATCAAGACAGACCAGCTGTTGGAACCAGAAGTGTGGGGCTCATAGAGCCCCAGAACAGGTGACATTGAAAGACCAACTTATGGGAGGCATTGAATAAAAACTTAGGTAGAATCAGAAGAAGCAAAGGAAGGAAGGCTTTTGATATTATTTTTGTTTCTGTTGGTTACTTGATTAGCTTGGTTATGTTTAAGATTTTGACTCAGGTGTTTGAGAACATCTTCAACCCTTAACATGTCTTGTGAAGGTGGATATCTACATTTCTTGGCCTAATCTCCTCGTTGACATTGCTGGAAGGAGGCAAAAGCCCAAAGACTCTTGGTGCCAGGTTTGAACAGTCTGGACACCTGGTTTGAAACACCTCCCTAATCTACCTTTATTCTACCATAGCAGGTTTACACCCATCCAGAGGAGGAATGCACCATGGGGTCAGCAGATTATTCAAGCAAAATTTTTAATGGGTGCTCTATAATTTGATTTTTATTAGTAAAAGCAATAGCAAAAAATAAGTCTCTCTGGATTTGTTCTACCCTATTCTATAAACTGAAAAGATGACAGGGTTATCTAATACATAATACATATATGTGTGTGTATATATATATATATATATATATATTTTTTTTTTTTTTTTTTTTTTTTGCTGAGTCTCACTCTGTTGCCCAGGCTGGAGTACAGTGGTGTGATGTCTGCTCACTGAAACCTCTGCCTCCCAGGTTCAAGCAATTCTGGTGTCTCAGCCTCCTGAGTAGCTGGGACTGTGCCACCACACCCAGCTAATTTTTTGTATTTTTTTTAGTAGAGAAGGGGTTTCACCATGTTGGCCAGGCTGGTGTTGAACTCCTGACCTCAGGTGATCTGCCCGCCTCAGCCTCCCGAAATGCTGGAACTACAGGCATGAGCCACCATGCCCGTCCTAAAATCTTTCTTGATATACCATTTTAACCTAAACTTCCATCTTTTAAGAAACCTAGGAAATCTAATAACCAGCAAATTAAGTAAAGAAATTTAAGACCTCTGAATGTTGGGTAGTAATTATTAGAAATTGCATATATCAGATAAAAGAAATATAATAGGTCTAATACCTAAATATAAAATCTGTTAAATCAGTGAGACACAGCAAAACAGAAGAGATAAAGAGGAAGAGGTTGGAGAGGGCAACATTCTGAAGATTAAGCATCCAATTGGTTTTCAATGTAAAGGAGCAGAGTGTCTGGCTAAGGCTGCCTACACCAGCGCTCCATCCATCTCCTGGTAATGAAAGCCCGTGCTGGGATTACAGGAATGAGCCACCGTGCTCGGCCGATGCCGAAGTCTTCTTATTTTTCCAGCTGATGTTATTGTAATCAGCCTAAAGGTTTGTAAACTCACTTACATCATGTGTGGGTTTTATGATCCCATATCGGGGGATGGGGGTGGTGAGGGGGTGAACTCTACGATTAAGAAGTGGTAGGATTAACGTTGTAGGTGAGGTGACTTTTGCATTTGGATTCCTTAACAGACACCTTAACAATTATTTTGTTTATGTTGCCTGACTTAAGTTGTCATTGGGAAAAGTCAAGCCCTAATCATTAAACTAGAAATAGAGTCAATGCTCATTAGACTGGAGCAAAATTATCTCTCTTGGAATACCTAGCAAGAAAAGGATCCTAATAAATTCATTTCTTCTTAACGTTCCAATGTTATTTTTTGTCTAATCTCATAAATCGGCAATAAAATGGCATACACAGTTGAACAAATATACTCATCAATTTATACCCTCCTAATGTGGTTTGTAATAATTTTCTAGTTTATACTCTATCAAAGATTCTAAGAATAACGAGAACATAATTACTTCAAATCCAAATTTCACTATAAGCAATCACCTAACTTTTTTTTTTTTTTTTTTTTTTTTGAGACGGGGTCTCGCTCTGTCCCCCAGGCTGGAGTGCAGTGGCGCGATCTCGGCTCACTGCAAGCTCCGCCTCCCGGGTTCATGCCATTCTCCTGCCTCAACCTCCCGAGCAGCTGGGACCACAGGCGCCTGCCACCACGCGCAATCACCTAATTTCTTTCAGAAAGAGTTAATTTTTTATATTGATCTTTCAGCCTTACAGCTGCCCAAATAAAGTTTTCATGTGGAGTTTATGAGGGATTTTTTGTAGCAGTAGTCAGGTACTACAACAACCCAACCCTCTCTTTTCATTTTACATACATATGGGTAAAATGACAAGTGCTCAGAGTGATTCAGTTAATGGTCCGTGGCCTTAAAATTTGTGAAATATAATCACCTCATTCATCATTTGCAAAAAGAAAATTTTTATCTTCCGTAACAGGAAATTAGGTGGCTAAAGGCTGAAAGTACAAATCCATCTTCAACTAATAAGGTATTAAGCAACACTAGCAAGCAGTATACTCACTTCTCTTCTAGACTGGGAACACAGAGAAGTAATAAGCCACATGAAATATTCACCATCAGGACTTCTGAGGTAGGCAGATTCACAACAACAGCACACAAGCTTTGTCAGGAATTGTTGAGAGATTGAAAGCATACTTAAAGGATTTATTAAAGCAATAGAGGCAACCTCGACTCCAGTTACCATGATTGCAGGGATTTTTATGGCCACATGTTTAATCTTCTTGTGCTGTAACAGATAAGTTATGCTTTCAGCTGATTTGTGTACAAAGAGTTTTCTCAATCTTCTCTAGTACTATATAGTACTGAGGTATTGCTTTTTGACTTGCTAATTGAAGCATTATTAGTACTGTCAGCAGCAAGATAGAACAGGCAATAAATATTAAGGTTTAATGTTATGATGATTTATGTTGTAAGAAATATTGTCCTAGATTATAAAGTATGATTATTATCTCTCATAATAAGAAATGATGGGAGAAACAGAATGTAGGCAAAGGAAACTTTCTAAAGCTCTTTTTATCAGGAAAATCTTTTTACAGGAATATATTGGAGGTAATATCTTGATTTTCTAAATAGTAAAGGTGATTTACATAAGTGCTTATAAAATATTGCTGTTCTTATACAGGATTTTTTTTAAAGGTTGGCACTGGTCTTTTAATACTTGACTATCTCATTCACTCCAAGTATTTTATAGGAAAAATGCAGAGTGTTTTATGAGTGGATTTAAGACAGCAGAAAATCCTTGCAGGAATTTGGACTAACATAAAAGACCATTAGACCACTCAACTCCTATACACACCATGGTGATAGCAGGTTTATCTACAGAATTACATGAGTTTTTAGAATCCCAGGCTCCCTGTCCCTGCAATTGCTATAATATCTTTTGCCCAGAGTGTTAGTTATCTATTGCAGTGAAACAAATTACCCCAAGACTTAGTGGCCTAAAACAACAAACTTTTTTTAATCACACAATTTTTTATTTTATTTTAGGTTTAGGGTGCATGCGCAGTTTTGTTACATGAGTAAACTGTATATCCCTGGGGTTGGGTTTACAAATTATTTCATCACCCAGGTAATAAGCACAGTATCCTATAGGCAGCTTTGTGATCCTCACCCTCCTGCCACCCTTCACCCTCGAGTAGACCCCAGTGTCTATTGTTCCCCTCTTTGTGTCCATGTGTACTCAATATTAAGTTCCCACTTATAAGTGATAACATGTGGTATTTGGTTTTCTGTTCCTGCATTAGTTCAGTTAGGATAATGGCCTCTAGCTCCATCCATGTTGTACAAAGACATGATTTCATTCTTTTTTATGGCTGCGTAGTATTCCATAGTGTAGATGTACCACATTTTCTTTATCCAGTCCACCACTGCTGGGCATGTAGGTTGATACCCTGTTTTTGCTACTGCGAATAGTGCTGCAATGAACATACATGTGCATGTGTCTTTATGATAGAACTATACACACAATTTCTATCGGGCAGAAATCCAGGCCTCTACATAGGACTGTTCACAACATAACAGTTTTCATCCCTTAGTGTAAGGCATCAGAGAGGGAATGTGTGACAGACAGAACAAAAAAGAGCACCCGTAAGGGTTCCATACTCTTTATACAACCTGATCCTGGAAGTGACATCCCATCACTCACACAGTATTCTGATCATCAGAACAGAATCCTCACATACAGTCTGCACTTATGGGCAAGGGATGACACCAGGGTGTGAATGCCAGGAGATAGAGACCATTTGGGGCCACCATAGAGTTTTTCTATTACACTTAGGGTCTGTATTCTACCTTGGGATTTACTCTCACTACATGCCTCAAGTTATTGAGCTTGTAGTAAACGAGCTTTAAAGTTCTCAAAGAGTGCCTAACCCACATATTCATTTCAAATTATTTGACACAGTACACAAAATTTATACATTAGAAAAATTCCCTGGAGTTTGGGCTTAGTATTTTCAAAACATTGAGAAAAATATGTATAGGTATGGATTTGGATTAATACATTGGTCTGGATTTCCCAAGTAGTCATAATGCTATGTATTCTGTTGTATTGTCTTCATAAGCATTCACACTTGTGATCCTATTTTGGGTTTGAAAATATACTCACCACGGTTACACTTTAGGGATCACATTCTAAGACATAATCACATTAGAAGAGTAAGGATCTTTATTTAAAAGGGCCTGAAGCTTAATTTGTAAAGAAAATATCCTCAAAAATATAAAATATAAATGGAGTGTAACAGTTTGCTTTCATAGTTACTAAGCATTCAATAAATGTGGTATTCTCAAAAGACAGTTGTAACTTCTAATATGGCATTAGACAAAGTGGAGGAAAAGCTATAATGCTGGAAATTATTTCTCTGTATTTTCATCCTCAACTTTTTGAGTAAATACTTCTAAATAATAATAATCTTGCAATTATGAAGGCGATTTTTGCTTGTATATGTTTATTATTTCTTTGGGCAATCACTAAGATACACATCAACGCTAAGTGTGCCATGTTAATTTATTTACATGATTAAATGGTTAGTTAGATAATTTCTTTGTTTAAGAGCACCAAGGTAGAAGATTTTGTATTTTCTATCTACATAGTTCTCTTCAGTACAAACTGGATATGGAGAATAATGTAGAATCTTGATCATTTGATTACAGAGAACACTTTATTCACCTCAACTTGCTATACATTTCATGTATTTGTCTGAATTCATTGGTGAATTCTGTAACAAGAACTAAATGCAAATATTTAGTGTCAAATATATATATTTGTCCCTAATGGCATGGGCCTAGAACATCAGTAAGACATATAAAATGGTAAAATGACACTGGGGAACAAATAATTGAGGTTTCATGGGTGCATTTTTTTTTTAACATTTCCATCTTGTACTTGAAGCCATATGTTGGTAAGTTTTACATCAAAACAAAAATTCTGTACCTACAAGAGACATAAAGACAAGTTTTCATGCTAAACAAATAATAAATTATAGGTTATGTGTTTCTTTGATTTTAGAAGATGTATAATTTAAAATGATAAATAATTAACATATCAAAGCATTCTAATTTAACTGATGCACAAGAACAGCTAAGATATAGAATCTGCTTGTTGCTCAAAACACATCTTTATAGTATAGAAATGTAGCAGCTTTTTATTACCAACAATTATGTGTTCCAAAGGGTAATTTCGGTTTATCACTTTAAAATATTAGGAAATGTTAAAAAGTTCCATTTCTTATATGGGACGTGCAAGTACGTAGTGGTGGAATATAGAAAGAGAAGCATAATTAGCAGTGTGCTATTAAAATCTCACGTTTAACTTGGCCTGCTTTGCTGATGCATGATTTCTGAGTGGCATATTCATTTTCATTTCCACACATGTTCCTCCTCTACTCTGAGTCTACTCTGCAAACATGAAGAAATAATCCTTGCTTTGTAATCATCAATTTAATAGATACTAAAACAGTGTTCTTTAGATGTGGTATGTACTGACAACGGTATATTTCACTATATTTAAGCTGGTGACAATCAACAGAAAGTGAAAGTTTTTTTCTATTACTTTTTTAACCTGGGGTTGAAGGTCAGCTAGCTAGAGACAAAGGAGGCTCTCAGAATTCTTAGTTTTCAGGCGCAAATTAACATTGATTCACCCTGTGGTCTTGAAAAAATAACAATCTCTATAATGTTCTGAAATAGAAATTGCCACCATCACCTCATATTGATTTCTTTTTAGATTAAAGCAATAATTATAAGATAGCTTATTTTACATCTGATGAAACACTGGATATTCTATTCACTTCAAACAAACAGCAGGTCGTTTAAATGATAATTAATTTCAAATAGTTCCTTATTAGAAACAATAATGACCATTATTGTGTGAATGAAAGTTAGAAGCAGAATATGAGAGAAGTAACCCCTTAGGCTTAGCCCAAATGTGTAAAATAATTTGTCTTTTAGTATAAAAGAACAATTCAGAGCATGGCTTTTTCTAGAACAGTTGTCACAACAGCAAAAACACAAGATTATCAAGAAATGGGTGAGATGCTAGCTCCTAGCACCAAATAAACACATCAAATCTAGCAGGAGGTACATATCAGCTCAGGTAAGAAGCACCAGGAACACAGAACTTAATTTGTTGGAAAGCAACATATAGAAAACAATAGTACCAAAAGGGATTTCAAAATAAACCCTGCTTTTAAATTACAGACCTTGCTCCTATACATATTTCAATGCCCTTTTAAATTCAGAATTCTTAATGAGACTGGAAAAAAATAGGTAAGATGAATGCTTTTACCTAATGCATATAGAGTGAGTCAATCCTAAAATTCCATTCTTCTCTTTTAGAAAACCAAGTAGGGCATTTGCAAGCAAGTAGGACATTCAGTATATATTCTCTGATCATAGTGGAATAGGACTAGATGTTATTAACACAAATTTCAGCAACTTAAAAAACAAATTAACCTTCCTAAATAATGAAAATGGAAACATTCCAGAAGCTTGAAATTAGACAATTCATAGAAGATAAAATTTTGAGAATACTATGTGTTGAAGCTTATGAAATGTAGTCAAAGCTTTAGTTAGAGGCAGATTCATAGCATTAAATTCTTTCAAATTAAAAGGAAAAATACACACATATTGAAAACAAAATAAGGAAAAGAAGATGTAAATAGTAGTGCAAATGAAAGTATTGACTCTATCAAAAATTTACAAAGAAACCTTTCCAAATCTAATTAAAAATAGCAGACAGAAAACAGAAGTAAAATAATAACTACAGAGAAAAAGAAAATTAGCATTATGCTCCAATCAATGTTAATCTGTTAGAAAAACCCTAAAGTATTAGATTCAGAAAGTACAATCAGGATCACTAAAATCAAATCAAATTAAATGTAAAACCAGTGTAGAAATTGATTGTGTTGTTAAAATAGGATCTCAGAAAAATGTTTTTTAGGTCTAGACAGTTTTACAAGTAGCATCAATGAAAACGTCAAATAATATATTATGCTTTATTTATTATTATTGTTATTATTATTATTTTAGATGGAGTCTCGCTCTGTCGCCCAGGCTGGAGTGCAGTGGTGCAATCTCGGCTCACTGTAAGCTCCGCCTCCTGGGTTCACACCATTCTCCTGCCTCAGCCTCCTGAGTAGCTGGGACTACAGGCGCCCGCCACCACGCCCAGCTAATTTTTTCTTGTATTTTTAGTAGAGACGAGGTTTCACTGTGTTAGCCAGGATGGTCTCAATCTCCCAACCTCGTGATCTGCCTTCCTTGGCCTCCCAAAGTGCTGGGATTGGAGGCTTGAGCCACCACGCCCAGCCAAAAATGTCAAATAATATATTATTCTTATAGCATACGTAAATGTTTCAAAGCACAGCAAACGTGACAATTTTATATATTTTAAAGATAAGAGTATCCTTATAAAATCTTTGATGTTCCCTCTGTACAGAAAAAAGTATACCGTATATAACAAAGCCCTGCTTTGCCTTAAAAATTTGAAAGCAATAGTTCTAAATAAAGTCCTTTCAAATCTAATTTACCAGCATATTGAATACATAAAATATGATTAAGTAGTTTTATTTTAGGAATGCAAGAATGTAGCACTGTTTAAGGACTCTTTAAAACATGTATAACATACTTATTACATCAAAATTTTAAAGAAGATAGTTCATACAATAATCTTGCTAAATATAAGATGTTTTAATAATATATATGATTTTAAATATAAAACAAAACCACATTTATTTAGGAATCGAAAGGTCCTTTCTTTTAATTCTCATAATTATGTCTTTCCTCATTTGCCTTCCAACTTTATCTTAAATCTTGACCCATTATCACAAACTATAATATGTAATAAAAATATGATATAAACTGCCTAGCAATAACCATAATGGCCTAGAGAGAGGCAGAGGATACTGATATCCTTACCCCAGGATACTGAGATGGTTAAGACATGAGTCTGTCCTTCTAGGCACTCAAAGTATTTCAAATGTACTATTTTTAAATAGACTTTATTTTTTAGAGCAGTTTTAGGTTCAAAGCAAAATTGAGCACAACGTACAGAATTCCTATATGCTCCTTGAGCACACACAACCTCCTCCACTGTCAACATTCCCCACCAGAGTTACAATCTATTTTGTTACAATTCATGAACCTACAATGACACATCAATATCACCCAAAACCCACAGTTTACCTAGGGTTCACTCTTGGTGTACTTTCTATAGTTTTTGACGAATAATGACATGTGTGTACCATGCTATAAACATACAAAATTGTTTTCCTGCCCTAAAAAATCTCTGCATTCTATTCATCCCTCTTTACCCCTAACCCCTGGCAACCACTGATCCCTTTACTACCTCCACAGTAGTTTTGCCTTTTTCAAAATGTCATATGACTGGAATCATACAGTATATGTAGACTGGCTTCTTTCAGATTGACCTCTTTTACAGTATGTAGACTGGCTTCTTTCAGATTGACTTCTTTTACTACATCATATGCATCTGAATTTCCTCCATGTCTTTTTTCTTTTTTTGAGACAAGGCCTTGCTCTGTCACCCAGGATGGAGTGTAGTGGTGCAATCATGGCTCACTGCAGCCTTGATCTCCTGAACTCAGGCTATCCTCCCACCTCATCCTCTTAAGTAGCTGGAACTACAGGTGTGCACCACCATGCCTGGCTAATTTTTGTATATTTTGTAGAGGCAGTGTCTCACTATGTTGCCCAGGCTGGTCTTGAACTCCTAGGTTCAAGCAATTCACCCTTCTCAGCCTCCCAAAGTGCTGGGATGACAGGTGTGAGCCAATGTCCCCAGCCTTCCTCTATGTCTTTTTATGGCTTGAATACTCACTTCTTTTTAGCACTGAATAATATTCCATTGTCTAAATGTACTTCAGTTTATTTGTCCGTTCACCAACTGAAAAGACATCTTGGTTGAATCCAAGTTGTGGCAGTTACAAATAAAGCTACTATAAACATCTGTGTGCAGGTTTTTGTGTCGACATAAACTTTGAATTCTTATGGATAAACACAAAAGAGCACAACTGCTGGATTACGTGGTAAGAGTATGTTTGATTTTGTGAGAAACTGCCAAACTGGCTTCTAAAGTGGCTATACATTTTGCATTCCCAGCAACAACGGCTGAAAGTTTCTGTTGCTCCACATTCTTGCCAGTATTTGGTGAAGTCAGGGTTTTGGATTCTCACCATTCTAATAGGTGCACAGTGGTATCTCGTTGTTTAAATTTGCAATTCTCCAATATGATGTTGATCATCTTTTTATGTGCTTATTTACCATCTGTATATAACCATGGTAAGGTGTGTTTATTCAAGTCTTTTGCCCACTTTTTAATCAGGTTGCTCATTTTATTATTATTGAGTTTTAAGAGTTCTTTGTGTATTTCAGGTAACAATTCCTTACAAGTTATGCCTTTTAAAAAATATGTTTTCCCAATCTGTGTCTTGTCTTCTCATTCTCTTCATAATAATTTGCACATAACGGAATTTTTTTTTATTTCAATGAAGTGCAGCTTATTAATTTTATTTCATGGAATGTGTCTTTGGTGTTGTATCTAAAAAGTCATCATCAAACCAAAAGTCATATAGATTTTATCTTATGTTATCAGCTACAAAATGTATAGTTTTGAATTTTATATTTGGATCTATTACCTATATTGAATCAAATTTTCTGGAGGGTATAAGGTCTTTGTTTAGATTCCCTTTTTTTTTTAATGTAGATTTCCAGTGTCCTTGCACTATTCATCTTTCCTCCATTGCATTGCCTGTGTTCCTTGGTCAAAGATCAATTGACTATATTCATGTGCATCTATTTCTGGACTCTCTATCCTGCTCCATTGATGTGTTATTCCAATCTTTCACCACTGCCACACTGTCTAAAACTAAAGCCTGTAGTTAGTCTTGAAGTCAGGTAGTGTAGTGCTCTGACTTCCATCCTCACTTCCATATTGTGTTGATTATTCTAAATCTTTGGCCTGTCGATATAAACTTTAAAATGAGTTTGTGAATATCTGTGAAATAACTTGCCTGGATTTTGGTTGGGATTGCATTGAATTTATGGATCAATTTGAAAAAAAATGAACATTTTGTCATTGAGTTTGCCTGTCTGTGGACATGAAATATCTCTCCATTTACTTAATAATTATTTTATTTCTTTCATCAGAGTTTGATAGTTTTTTCATAAAATCTAATACAAATTTTGTCCTATTTATACCTTATCATGAATTTTTAATTTCAAATTTCACTTGTTCATTGCTGGTATACAAAAAAGCAATTGACTATCATATATTAATCTCATAGCCTTCAACCTTGCTATAATCACTTATTACTTCCAGAAGGGTTTTGTTTTACTTTGTTTTTTAATAAAAGTTTTCAGATTTTTTTTACGTAGACAATTATATCATCTGTTAACAGAGATAGTTTCCTTTCTTTCTTCCCAATCTACATGCCTATTATACCGTTTTTCTTATTGCATTATCTAAAATTTTCAGTAGAAACTTGAAAATGTGTGGCGAGAGGCGATATGTTTGCCTTGTTCTTGATCTTAGTGAGAAAGCTTCTAGTTTCTCACCATTAAGTATGACTTAGCTTTATATTTTTTTGTAGGTGTTCTTTATCAGATTATGGAAGTTTACTTTTCAAAATAGCTGAAGTTTAAACATGGACATAAATAAATAGAACACAGTGTTATGAACATTAATAAATATATGTTTAAAAGTTTCAGAAAAGAAATGCTTAAAAATCTCTTGACCCAAACAGATCTTGGAGGAAAGGGTCACAGTAGAAAATGGCAAGTTACTTAATGAACATTACTTCCAAAAGCTCTGATTTATTTTCATGTACATTAAAACAATAAGTAAGAGAGAATATTCCTACAGAGGTAAGGAACTTTAGATCTGGAAGTGCCTAAAATATGTTCATAATGCTTTATCTGTCTTGTATCGTAAACAATTGTGCTACTTACATAACAATTATTGAGTATGTGCTCCGTCCTCTAAGTAAGCAGCACGCTAGAAGAAAGGTAAATAAAATATTTCTAATTTCAAAGGACACTAGCATATACATGTACCCAAAATAACACAAAATAACATTGAATGAAAGAAGAGGGATGAAATACAATACACAGAAAGAGATTAGTGAGATCTAGATTCAATATTCTAAGCAGACTTTTTCTCTTAAACTGTGTCTTCCATTTAAAACTCTAGTTGTATGTCATTTGGAGAGAACCCTACTTACTCTATTTGTGAGTAGGTGTGTGGTCATATTTTCTAACAAGCTCCCAAGCATTAAAGACACATGTTTAGTTCTGGGGGAATAATGTTTTATATTAAACATTTATTTGTTAAGTTTTTTTTTTTCTCACTTGCAATACACTTTAAGAAACTTGCACTCTTTCATGATAAGGTACTACACTAGATACTTGTAAAAAGCAATCCTTATGTATGTCTATAGAAAGCTCAGCCACCTACTCATTGTATTATTTCTATCATGAAAGATCAAGGAATATCTCAATATCTATAAGATAGAAACTTGTAGTCATTTGTATCGAGTCTCTTTCTATCCTAGTCCCTCAAAATTTCATTCATCCACCTATAAACTGCTAAATATTTCTGCCAGATTATCTGCTCAACTGCTCCTTTGATCTTCCATCTGTTGATTTCTTTCTCTCTGACTGAAGAAACAAGAACTATTTGTGGCTATGTATTCCACTGAGAAGCCACAAGACAAAAGAAGGATGCGTATGAATGAAAAGATTTCAACCTAAAGTGCCTTTTCCTGAAAATACTTAAAATCATGTTGATTCGATTTTCTTTAAGAATAGAATGACCAGATGCCATATTTTAAGAGCCCATCTCATTTTTAACTATTCTGCTACAGTATTCCAAAAACTTCAAAGCCCCTTGGAAAGGACAGCAATGTTTGGCAGATTTCTTTTTAAAATGGTTTTTAATACTCTCATTGGCTTCCCTTTGCATCTGAAATAAAATCTAAATTTCTATCATGGCCTAAAATTCTGTGTGATCCTTCTATTGCTTACCTCATTTGTTCACAGTTTTCCCAGACATACTAGCCTGTTTCATTGTGTTGAGGACACTATCCCCATTTCCGTCTTGAGATCCTCCTACATGTAATTTTATTTGCCTAAAATAATCTTTTCCTGCTCTTATCATTGCTGAGTCCTTCTTATCCTCCAGGTCTTAGCTTAGGTTTCATCTTCACTTTTCTCTCCAAAAAATGGACATTTCTCTCCAAAAAATGTCCTGGTTTTTGACTCATGAAAGGGAGTGTAGTGTTGTGATCAAGAGCATAGCTCTACGTTAAAATAATAGGATTAACATCTACTCTGCCTTTAACCATTGTGCAGTTATGAGCAACTTATTTAACCTTTCTGGGCCTCAGTTCCATAATTTGTAAAATGGAGATAATAGTAATATCTCATAGGATTGTAAGTAAGTAATAGGATCTTCATAGGATTCTAAGTAAGCTAATAAAGGAAAGCACTTAAAACAATGTCTGAAAGAGAAGAAATGTCCAATACATATTTATTATCAGTATCTTAGCATCCTGTTTTTCTCTCCTAAATCTCTTATAACAACATGGACTTATTTTTCAAATTGAATTTTTGTCTACCTATCATGCTACATTTTAAGATTTCTGAGAGCAAAGATTGTATTAATATCTTGTTTCATTTTTGTTTTTTTTTCAAATTCTAATCAACTTACCTGGCATATAATAAAGTTTAGTGACTATTGAGTGATTGAGTGAATGACAGATATCTGGGAAAGATCTTGTCTATGAATGGTATGAACTGGTGAGTATAATCTCTTCTTCTACCCATCAACCAAACTTTTATATTAAGAACGGTCACTATCACGCCTTAGAATTTAGGAACTTAACCACCGCTGGCTGGTGCAGTGGCTTTTGTCATGTAACTAGCTTTTCCTGTGGCATGAACAAAATACATGCTTCTCTGTTCCTATATATTGGGCCTTCTATGCTATTAATGACTCTAAAAGAAAAATGAAACCCATGCTCACAGGCAAAGAATCTTCACTCAAAATGGCATTACACAGTGCTATCTCTAAAGAAAAGCAAAGATTGACTTTGTGAAATGTGGTTATTCTATAAATGATTTTAAAAAAGAAGCCAGCTATACCACATAACTAAATGGCAAGGATTACGCTGACATTTACTGGTTCCCTTCTTGCCACTTTTAGCAAAGTTCTATAAAGGAGAGATAAACTCAGACTAGAGCAAATCAGAAATGGAAGGAAATTCTGCTGTCTGCCCTTGTCCTGCAATCTGTGTTGACTAAATGGACTTTTAAATAGGAACCTCACCAGACTGAAAAACCAACTGCTTCTGGACTCTAAATTGAAATGGTTGTATTGTAGTGGCTTTAAAACTGCAGCTTTAGCTGGAGATAAAGCTGGTGTCCAGCCTTCTGCAAGGACAGCAATAAGCTATTGCTTTTCCACTCAAGCCATTGTTTTCAGGGTCAATAGTTTAAAAAAGAAGCTTAAGAGTGAAGCTCTTGAAATAATGGCTAATGCTCAGGAAACAGAAAGTAAAAGACTGATCATGGTAATTAAAAGCAGAGCTTATAAAAAAGGAAGTAAAAGACAAGACTTGCCAGGCTTAAAACTATGTCAAAACAAGATTTGGGTTGTGGTTACTCAACCAAAGAATTAACTGGAAGCAAACAGACTGAAAATCTACTATGTTTTTGGAATGAAATTTATTGTAAAAAAAAGAAAAGAGAAAAAGAAAAAGATAGTTCAAGCCTGGTTCATATGAACCTGTAATAAACAATCCTTTGGCTCTAAACCTGCACCAAGAGGAAAAGGCTGGGCCACCCCAGGCAAGACCTTTCTCTCCAAGGCCTAGATCTAGCACGGAGGATCCAGAGACAAGATCCTTGTCAAGGGCAGAACTAAGGCTGACAGATGGATTAACAAATTGTTCTAGAGCAGGTAATCTATACTTTTGTGTTCATTGGGATTTGATCATTTCTGAGCGCCATGATTGCTTAGTGTTTTCCATTTTCCAGAAGGACATTTTTATTTTGTTATTGTGTTTCTTCTCTACCACAGTATTTTCATTGGTTGGGTACTGCACAATATAAGTTATTAGACTACAAGGTACAATATCCAATCTTAACATAGACGATTATACTACTCATGTCCTGGAATTCATGAAAGATGTAGCAACTAAATGAGACTTTAGGAAAGTCTGTTTTGGGGAGTGATATGTGTATTCTATATATATGGAGACATACACATACATGCACACACATCTATATGCATATGTATGAATGTGTGTATGTGTGTGTGTATATAGAATACACACACACACACATACTTTATATATCTACAAAATATAAATGCAAGTCATTCCATGGTCTTCTAAAGAACCTCTTTAAAGGGGTTGACTCAACTGGAATGTGTACTCTTTATGTTCTTTTCCTTTCCTCGAGTCTAAAATATGAATGAGAAAGTTGGTGTTCCAGTAACCAGCTTGTAAGCATGAAGCAGCGTTGCAGGTGAAAACCAATAATAGGGATAGCAGAGCAAAAACTTAGAAGTCAGCTACCCAGTGTTACCTACTTACGGACTTCAAGTTTTGTGAAAGGAAATTCAATCCCTACTTTATTGTACACATTATTATTCTAGGCTTATGCATTAGCCCCCAAAGAGCACTTCTAAATACACATTTTTGCCAATTGGTCCCAGACCAAATTTTGTGAATGACTGTTTCAGAGGTTTAAAATTTGTACTACGTTGTGATCTTGTCTAGTACTTTTCCAAGGTTCAAAGAAGAGTTCACTAGCACATAATTGTCATCATTCTTTTAAAAAATTCCAAATACCTAGTGGAATGGAAACAAAATAATGTTTACTAGCTTTATATCCATCATAATAAGAATGTAATAATATTATTTATTTTATCATGCACTAATCATTTTAAGAGGCAAGGTATCTTCTTATGCATTTAGATCAAATCTTGGTTTCTAGGTTGTAGTTTAATAAGTAAATGAGTGTAAATTTGTGTACATGTGTGTTTAGTACACATGCACATACGTATACATAGACTTAGACACAGATAAACGCATGTGTCTCTGGATATGTTCCGGTATAAATATAAATTTGATAGCTTGTTACAACTTCATTTGTTTAGCAGACTTTCCTGAACCCCAAGATTTTGCAAATTAAATAAATCTATTAGACTGTCGCAGCAAGTTTACTTTCTAAAGAAATGACAGGCTTGATTAGTAAGTATGCCCTTTATCTGTAAGGTTCTTATTTGTCTACCATTTCACAGCAAGCAATTCTGATGAATAGTGCAATTAACCTTTCTTTTATTAAAACAATTAATTGTAAAAATTAAAGACATGACAGGTACAAAATATTAATGCATAAATTATTAGGTTCAGAAATTATCATTACTAACCCACGTACGGTAATTGTGGCATAAACAATGAACAAATTGTAAGATAAAATGTGTAATAAATTTTTTGCTTTTCACTTCTTTTCTGGACAAAAGAAAAGAAGTGTTGGGCATGAGGTTTAAAAGAGAATTGGTATCAACTAAGCACTGTCAACATACAAGATATGACAATGAAGAACTAATACTGATTTAGCTACTAGATATAAAGATGTGTACATATAAACAAGTGTGTTTTTCAAAATAAACATCTTCAAGCTACATAATGATGCTCCTCTGATGCTTACCAAAAAAAAGTTAGAATATCTTTCCTTTTTCTACAGTGTATAGCTATAGGGATGCTAAAATAGTCAGGAGGAATTATTTCTGATGTGGAATCAGATGATTTAAGCTAATTTCTCAGTTTTGCCTTTTACTGGCCATGGAATTCATTTCCTTGGACTTGAGGTTTGAGAGAGCAAAATAAAACTTCTAAACTCTCTCTTCTCATCAGTTTTGTAGTAACTGGGTAATATATGACAACACTTAAATATCAGGTAGTACATACATGTGAAGTGTTGTTATTATTTTTTATTGGGTTCAGAGAAATAAATTCTGCACTGCTCAAAAGGGTAGCCGCTATCCACGTGTGGTTACTGAGCCCTTAGAATGTGGCTCGTCTGAGTGGGAAATTGAACTTTTGATTTCATTTCATTTTAAATAAATTAAATTTAAATAGCCACCTCTATTGCATTCTCTATACACCTCTCCCTCCTTATATAAGAGCAGGAGTTCCTGAGCTTATTTGTCAGATCTTAGTGATTGGACCATGATAACTAGTAGGCCCAGTCATCGCATTTTTAGGGGCATGCGCCGAACAACGTTCTACTGTTTAAATGCCATCTGTGATCCTTTTGTGCTTGCAGAAACCTTGAGACAAGGTAAGTTCAGCTCTTCCTGAATCTCCTGGTCATGATATCATTCATATCATGAAAATTTTGCCTGCTATTCATTTGGGATGATGAAGAGATTTCAATCCCTGAATTAGACTCTTTAGTTTGAAAAGCTTAATAGAGACCATCTATAAACTCAATTCCATACAGGATCCACTTTATAAGTCAACCTAAAGCAAGAGAAATAGCTATTTGCCACAGTACTATTCAAATATGCTACAAGCCAGTCATGTCAAAATTTTAATCTTGTTTAAAATGATACGGCATTTTTGCAATAACAGCGTTTGATTATTTGTTTTGTGAAAGGAAAAAGGGATAAAAGAGTATTTTGATTTGAGCATGTGATTGGAAACATAATGGGCTATAAAATAACCATTTTTAGTAAATAAAAGAGCTAAAGTATGGCTGGGATGCCTTCCAGATAGACAGTTTCATTGGTTCTTTGAAGGGGAATTTTTACATGGTATACAGAATAGTCTGACATCACAGAACTAGTTGGCGAATTTATTTGATGAATTAACTCAGCATTTAGTGCTAGCTACATAGGGAGCACTCAACATGTGCTGGTGAAAATATTTATCTTTTGAGGACATTTTCAAGTATTCTGATTTTTTTATTATTCAGTAGCAAATGTGTAAAATATACAGGGTAATTCATCAAGTAGATCAAGGACACTTAAATTAATAAAAGAATATTTAATAGTCACCATGGGTTATATATGCAAATTACAATATTTTGTTTTAGACAGAAATTATTAATTTACATATGATGTCCTTTTTTGATGTATGATCGAAGGCATTTGTTATTCACCCCTTTATTCAGGTGAAGTTTTGGTGAAGGGGCAAGCAGAAACAGGTGAAATGTTTAGTTTTTGTTCAGTGAAGTGGCTTAAACACAGAAAAACTTTGATCTCCCTGACTTGGTTGAACTGTATGCTGAAAAAGAATGTTTGTTAGTTTCCTCTAACTGGAAGAAATTAGCAATATGCTTTGAAACCTGACAAAATTTAAGAATAAATGTATCATATTTTTCTTCTAAACCTAAGTAAAGTTTACAAGATAAAAGAATTCTATCTATTAAACAATCAAATTTATTTATTCAACACATAGTTAAAATTCTATTTAGATTAAGACTTTAATTTTAGCATTGTGGTGATTTAGAAATAAGATTAAATCATCTGAAACCATATCCTCTTATCATAGATAATTCCTATCTGCCTCCATGTAATCCAACTCTATCAAATGTCACTATTTACCCATATAAGAAACATGGTTCCATAATGAAATTGAAAAATTTTCACAAATTACTCATACATAAACTCCTACCCTGTTTTTTTCAAACAATAATGTTAATCGTAGTAAAAAATAACATCAATCTGACTCTGACTTTTTTAGTTTTATTTTTTGTTGAATCATAATATATGTACATAGTTTTAGGGTACATGTGATAATTTAATACATTCATGTAATTTGCAAAGATCAAATCAGTATAATTGGGCTGTTGCCTTAAATATTTGTCTTTTCTTATTCTCATCTAGCTATTTTTAAATATATACAATCAATTATTGTAAGCTATAATACTAATACATCCTATTCATCTGTTAAACACTAGGTCTTATTTCTTCTATCAAACTGCCTGTAACTTTTCAAGGTGACTTCAATAAAACAGTAAAGCAAAGTTTGCAGAATACAACCGTAGTATCTTGACAGCATATTGTACTGGTCAGGGTTCTCCAGAAAAACAAAATCAACAGGATGCATATAAAGATGGAGATTTATTTTTAGGAATTGGCTTATGTAATCGTGGAGGTTTAACAAGTCCAAAATGTGCAGGGTAGGCTGCGAGACTAGGGAAGAGGGCTATTTGAGTCCTAAGACACTGTGCAAGCAGAATCATCATTTCTTTCCCTCTTAAGACCTTCACTTGATTGGATGAGGTCCACCACATTATGGGGGATAATATGCTCTATGCAAGCCTTACCAATTTAATTATTAATCTCATCCAAAAATACCTTCACAGAAACATTTACAATAATGTTTGACCAAATGGGTACCATGGCCTAGCCAAGTTGACCCATAAAATTAACCATCGCACATATAGAACCTTTAATTTTAAATAAAACAGCGACCTAAAACAATTAAGGTAGTTAATGTTATTTAAAAGCTTTGGTGGCCATTTTAAATTGGTTTTTAAAACGTATGCTTTTTAGTTTAAATGAATGTGAAGTCACTGAGTTGTCAATTAATTATTTTCTCAAACACAAGAAGAATTTGCTAATACTTTCATAGTCTTTCCTTACACTCAATATGGTTTCCAACATGTTTACTAAACAAATAAGGCAATGCATCAACATTTCCAACATTGTTTCTACCTATTCAATTTAATTTAATGTGCTTAAATCCCAGTCTAATTTTCCCAAATTCAATCTACTTGCTAAGTTTGTCATAGCTGGTCAAATTTTGATTTTAATGTACCAGATTTACATCTAAAATGAATGATTATACATCATCAACCTAAGATTGTTCTAACTAAAATTTAACACTGAATTTCTCAAACATTAGCCAAGCATCTTATAAATACACTTTCTTATTATTCGCTTTCTGTTCTGGTTCTAATCTTGTAGCATCTACTTGCACTACGGAAATGCCAATCATCTATATATTTATCCATGAGATTTTAGTTTGTGGTCTCGCTAATAGGAAAAATACACACTAAAGATTTCAAAGAAGAATGTAACTCATTACATGCAATAGTTGAGAAGTATGCCATGGTTAGCATTCTACAAATATGTAATCTTGTTATATTGTGAAATGCTATAATACTATGCCCTTTTCTAAAATGCAGTTTACTAGAGCATGGCAGGAAGAAGGCAGGAGGCCAAAAACTGGAAAAGGCAATTACATAATGTAAGTTATTTTTCTCATTTTTAAAATAAAAATTTCTTTGACTTCTTATCTGATTTTTATCATAATATGTCATACCCAACACGCATATGGACACAAAAAATTTAATAGTCATGCTTTACCGCATCCATCTCTTTAATTGTTTTTCCTTGAATAGTTTTAAAATTTTAATTTATATGATTTTTTCTAACTGTTAACTGAAATAGATTGAAATTTATTACCTATGTTTTTCTTTGTAACTTCTTAGACCTTTCTGAATACAATAGTTTCAGCAAATGTTATGCAGTTGAAATTGTTTCTATGTCCCGCCCGTTTGATTGGAGTTTTCAGGAAGGATTTGTGAGGGCTACTTATCTGATTGTATGAAAACATTTATGTTGCATGTAAAAATAGCATTTATTTTCTTCCACCTGTCAAATTGAAATATTTGCATGTTGCAAACTCTAGAACTTCACTTGCAACTAGAATATCCTCATTTAAATACTCTATTATGCTAAGCCAGTCATACCTGGAGTAAATTATTTTAAAAAGCAAGATTTATTGATACTCTGTAGGTTTTATTTAAATTTTATAGCTTTTTCCAAAAGCTTCAAATATGTTATTTTCTTAAATATTTCCTCAGTTTAATATTTGAATTATCGTGTTTCAATTTTCTCATATTTTAAAACAACTTCTATTTTATTCTGGAAAAAATAGGCACTGCTATATAACATGAAATGGTTGAGTAGATTATGATGACATTAGTATTCCTGTTGTTGAGAGAGTAAATAATTCCTGATTAATGAATTTGTTGGAAATTAAATCAGGTTCTGCCTTATGTCCTATAAGTTTATCCACATTTTTAGTCATTAATCAGTATAATCAACTAACTTTTATAGAATTATGTGTTATGTATTATAGATACTTATTGCATATAATAATTGAGGCTTGGAAAATTTAAATATGCTGATATGTATTTATTATAATTTTATTAATAAAGTCAGTATTAAATATCCCTTATGGGCCAGCCAACAATACATGCACTAAAGGTATCCTGATGAAAATCTTGGGCCTGTGCTCAAGAACCTCGGAAAAGCCCTGGTAGAGATTTGAGGCAAAAGTCACAAGAATCAGACCTGATAAGATCAGAAAATTTCAAAGTAAAAAGGGAAAGCAAAAGCAAAAATAAAATTAACATAAAGTTGTTTAGAAACATTTAAGATAAGCTAAGTGTCAAAGCAGAATATAGCCTCCTCTGTTATGTAATCTAAATAAGATAATAATTAAATATCCTTATATCTAATTTACATTCTTAAAAAAATGGGGTGAAGTCCAGCATTTTTCCTCTCATTTTTGTCATGTTCATCACTTTTCCTAGAAGTATATGTAACACCTTATGATAAGGTCTCTTCCTACGAATATATAAAACATCTTGCTAAACAATATTTCCTATCATGCTGCTTTTGTTTTCTGTTGTTGTTTTTTTTTTTTTTCGCAACCATTAGCAGAACTGCTATCATTATCTCTTCTATTTTGCTCATGTCTTTGAATGCTTATCCTAAACTTCTCTGTTTATTCTAATGATGAAGCGTTGTTCAGCTGTTAACTTGATTACACTGGAAACTATAATACATTTCTGAGAATCTCCTTGCCTGTATGTTTGCAAGTCTGAGATGGACAAAAGAGAAGCTGCAAAGGAAATGATGCTCTGAAAGCTTTGGTTAGAGGCTGCAAGAGGCACAGAGGTGCTGGCAAGTTCTAGTTTGTCCTCAGTATTTCTTGCTCTACACTCAGTTATCTTTCCAAAATGTGGGCCCTACTGACAAATAGCAACCTCGTGCCCACTCTCCACATATCCCTTCTTAGTTGTAAAGTCAAGGAAGTGTTAGACAGGAAGGCCAGCAATCTTCCCTAGATTTCCTGGAGTCTTTTCCAACTCTACTGCTCTTTATGAAGAAATAAGGAAAAAATCAATATAAGGACACAGAAAATAGCTGAGTTCTTCCTGAACCTTAATGAAACTCAGAAGAAAAATCTTTTATAAAAGAATATGTAGTCAGAACTTCAGGGTAAGTAGCTGAGAGAATGCAAGCCAGAAAGAAGGAGCTATTGGAATGAAAAAGTCTCTGAATAAGAATGGGACCAGATTTGGGTTTATTCTGAGCTGCAGCTAGGGAGTTGCAGTGTGATGCTAACAAGGCAGGGAGTACACCAAAGGATTAGATATACACGTCGCACCAAGAGCAGCTGTTACCTTTTCAGTGGAATGAACATCTTGGCTTTAATACAGAACAGTTATTAATTGGAAGCATAGGATTTAAGAACCCACAAGTTCCACCTTAACTATGGAGTAAGTTACCAACTATAGCCTCCAGCAGCAGAAGGTAAATCCTGTAACCACTCAAGCACAGAGAAAAAGAGAGGGGTTGAAAGGTTTTAGGAGCCTTTTGATGAAGGGACATTTTATCTGACATCAACTCAGTATCTTTGACAGGCAGAGCTTGTTTAGGAAGAGTGCATAAAAACAATGCTTGTTTTCTCTGCAGTCTTTAAAATTGTTTAAAAATACATTGTGTTAAACTACAACAAACAGTAGGTTGTAAAAAGTGACAATAATTAAGGAGTTAAACTTGGGGTGGGGAATTTCACATTTTGTATGGTTTGCATTTAATTTACCATGCAAATATATAATGTTTATATTAAAAAGAAAAGAGTGAATAGTCCCTATATGAGACTTACTTTTTAAATCAATGCAAAACAAAATATGAAGCCCATTTAAGTAAAATTCAAGTTAATATATCCTTATTAAGAGTGTGTTATGGGGCCAGTCACAGTGGCTCACACCTGTAATCCCAGAACTTTGGGAGGCCAAGGCAGGTGGATCACTTGAGCCCAAGAGTTCAAGACCACCCTGGGCAACACGGCAAGACCTCGTTTCTACAAAAAATGCAAAAAAATTAGCTAAACATAGTGGCACACCCCTGTAGTCCCAGCTACTTGGAAGGCTGAGGTGGGAGGATTGCTTGAGCCTGGGAGGTAGAGGTTGCAGTTAGCCAAGATCGTGCCACTACACTCCAGCCTGAGTGACAGAGTGAGACACTGTCTCAAAAAACAAAAAAAATGGAAAGAAAAGAAAACAAGAAAGAAAGAAAGAAGAGTGTGCTATGTTCTATATACTGCTCTAGATCCTGAATATTGTGTGAAAAACTTTTAAAAAGTACATTTCGAAAATACGTATTTTGTTAAAATTGAGCACTGTTTCCTCTGTATGTTCTAACCTCAATTCAACAGTTAGACATAAATTTTGCTAATTTATATTCCATAGTTCATAGTTTCTAAATTGGATATTCAAGAGCTATAGAATTGATTTATGCTTTAAAATGAAAGTCAACATCATGAGAGTTATTGATTGTCTTATCTACTTTGTCAGCCTTTGGATGGTAAAATCTCATTATGGAAAATCAAACATTGGTCATAATTCTTCCATCTCCTATAGTATTGCTATGTGTCCACACACTTGGCATGGTTCTATATGGGTGAAGTATACCTCCCTGCCCACTAAACTTTGGGAATAACCAAATGAACTTATTTGATCAATGGGTTATTAGTAGACGTGAAACAACATCAGCTTGGAGTGTAATTCTATTATAGAGCATGGCTTCTTCTTGTTCTCCTGTCACTAGGAGAAGATGTCCTAGTTAACTTGTTTTTCAAGGCAGGATGAGAAACTTGGACCCATCCTACACTGACAGCCAAACCCAGGAGATTTGGCAGTCTGGATCAGTGAACACACAGCCATCCCAAACTATGTGAGTAATTAAGCATGTCATTCAATTTTGGACTAGCTTGTTAAACAGCATTTTTGTGGCATTGTTTGAATAATGCAAAAATTTTACCAAAAAAAACCCTCAGATATATGGTATTGGTTTTGAAACCAGGCATGAGTGACAAGAAATTATTATAGGAATCCAAGAGACTGATGAGGAAACTATTGTCAAAAGATGGAAAAATGGCGACATATATTAGGTAGTGGAAAAATATTTAGTAAAATGGTCACTTATGGTAACTGAGAAGAAAAAAATCACCCAATGAATTTGTAGAGTTGAGGGATTGGATTTCAAGGCTAGTTGCACTTGAGAAGGTGCTACAAGGAAGAGATTAGGTTAGAAACTAATTAGTTGATGTGTAAAATCAGTCCAACAACTTTCAATTTAGATAATGAAGGGGTTCCTCACCAAATTAAAGGTATATCCATTATAATAACCCAAGATCTTTATCAGTAGGGGTAGCAAAATGTGGGGGGTGTGTGTATGTGTGTTTGGCACATCTCATAGGTGAGATGTGATATACCATTTCTGCTCAGTCACTTAGTAGCTGGTTGACCATAAATAAGTTACCGAATCTATGCTTCAGTTTACCCACTTCTAAGCTTTCTCCATTACAAAGAGTTGTTTTGAATATACAAATTAAGACCAAAAAAGCAAAACAAAACAACAACAAATAAATCTTGAAAAGTTCTTGGCACAAGATAAACACCAATATAAACAACATTTGTTGTAATGTTGTTTTATTTATTTGTTGTTATAATAATAATAATTATTAATAGTCATGGTTGCATATTAAAATTTTGAATACTTGAAGACATTTTTAAAAATATGTTCATTACATAGACTACTCCACCTAGAGTCTGGTAGTACAAGAAAGTAATCTTATTACCCTGAGATAGTCTAAAACACTGGGAAAGATAACCTCAGCTATACAACCACATTTATTCTAATGAAATGTCATTCATATTATAAAGTTAGAACATTAAGAATGCTAAATGCTAAATATGTACCTGCCAAAGTGCTCAATACTGTAGGCTCTATAAAAAAAGTATGAGCTTTATATTGTCCTCAATCCTGGGAACTTAGTTGAAAAGAACAAAATAAAACTGAAATTTTCGGAATTTTTCTGAAAAAGAACAATTTTGTATAAATCATTGCTTTTATTGCCTTCCTGCTCTGCCAGCTGTTTGCATCAATTTTCATTCTTGTAAACACAAACACTATTTTTCCCCATTTGAATGTTGAAACACAAAATTATATTTCTTGCCTGTATGAGTTCACTCTAAATTCATAATATTCAACCTTATCTGTAAGTTTGCTCCTGCTAAGACTGCTCTAGATGTAGCAACTTTTTCCAATTTAGTCAGTCCTACCACTTCGCTGTCAGATGATGTCAACTATTTCTCTACTAAATTTACTCTCTCTCATAGCTTTTACAAATTTACAAATCCAAAGGCGTTTTCAGTCATTATTTGACACTATTGACAGGTACTTTCCTCTTGAAACTTTCCTTCCTCACATATGTGCAGCTATACTCTTTAATTTTTGTCTGCAGTATTTCAGTCATTCTCCTCTGTGTGAATGACTGGCTTCCTTTTCTCTTCTCTTCTCCATTCTTTCAAATTATACTCCTTGAATGCTTCTGTTCTGAAAGGTTTGTCTTTGGCTCTCATAACTCCTTCACTCTATACTGGCATATGAATGATTTTAACCTACCTATGACAGATTCCTAATCTACACCTCTGGACCTGACCATTCTCTATGGCCTACACCTAGAATTCCTGCTGCCTACAAGGCTGCCTTCAAATTCAATTTGTCTAATATTTCTAAGATTACCTCCCTGGAAACTCGTTGTATTTAGTATCACTAGTCACTTATATTACTATTCCTTTGGTTTTCTAACCTAGATGCATTGATGTCATCTATTTTCTTCCCATGTACACCTAATAAATAGTAGAGCTTCACTGATAAGATGAATTTTGAGCAGAGATTTGAGTGAACAAGGGAGTAAGCAATGCTCGTATCTGCAGGAAAGGCATTTTGGCCAGAAAGGAAAGAGGAAGAACAGAGTATCTGAGGCTCTAGTGCGTTTGGTGGATTTGGAATATCCAGGAGGTCTGTATGAAAATTTTTTAAAAAAAGGAGAAAAAGTAATGGAGAAAAGATGATTAGAAAAAAAGAAAATAAAGCCCATTTCACATCTTTCACATCTGTCTTCTGCTGGAGCTCTGAAAGGCAGAATGGCTGCAATGGGCATGTATTTACATAATCACTTTGCTTTGTGCCTTTCTAACCAGGTGAATTAGAATGCTTTGTTGAAAAAATAAATAGAAATGAACAATAAAACAAAACAAAATAAAACTCTAGTGGTGAGTCTCAATTTTAGCAACCCTGTAAACAGTAGTTTTACTAAGAAGAGTGAAGACTGCCGGTTTTTCTGGTCTCAGATGCAAACCAAATGTAGAATTTAAGGATTTTTTTATTTTATTACTTATTTATTTATTTATTTATTTATTATTATTTTTTTTTAAAGACGGAGTCTCCCTCTGTCGCCCAGGCTGGAGTGCAGTGGCACAATCTCCGCTAACTGCAAGCTCCGCCTCCTGGATTCACTGCCACGCTTAATTTAAGAACTTAAGAATTTTTAAGTTAAGCGTGGCAGTGCCAATGTGTCTGGCATGACTTATGTGGAATTTTAACAGATGAGATAAGATTACTGTATATGGACTTCCTTCCATCTTCTCCTACACAACAGTGTCAAATGCACATGAGGGACAACTTGTACTGGGAGGATGATAGTAGGGAGAAATGAATTCATTGTTGTGAAGTGACAAAAAAAAAAAAAAGATGGTTCTGAAATGCCCTTAAATGCTCTCTCTAGGATGCCAGAAAAATCATTTCACCAGGACCAGAACTTTCTCACAACTTTCCACCCAGAGGCTAGTAGCTTCTCTTTCAGCAGACAAAAAAATGAAAACTTTTCCAGCCACCTCATAGGATCAGTGGGTATCTAACTCCAGGCTGCCAGACACTGCAAATGATCTATTTGTCCCCCACTGACCACGTGCTTCTAGTGCTTGCCCTAATAGAAAAGAAAACAACAGGGGTCATATTTCCTTCCCTGGAACTTAACCTGAAGACCTGCCCTGCAGACCATGGTTGTCTGTCATGAACCTCTCTGCAGCTGATGAAAGTCTGGGTGGGTAGGGAGACACTGGCTCTTTGCCGACTTCTACTTTGTTGTGTCCCCTATAAAATTTTATCTTTAATCTATCCTGAGTAGTGTCTTCTCTCTTCTGCCACATGTTAAGCCAAGAATGAATCAGCTTTGCATAAAAATTGCTTTTTTTTTTCAAGAGGGAGTCTCGCACTGTCTCCCAGGCTGGAGTGCAATGGTGCGATCTCGGCTCACTGCAACCTCCACCTCCCGAGTTCAAGTGATTCTCCTACCTCAGCCTCCCAAGTAGCTGGGATTACAGGTGCCTGCCACCAAGCCTGGCTAATTTTTTGTATTTTTAGTAGAGATGGGGTTTTCACTATGTTGGCCAGTCTGATCTTGAACTCCTGACCTCGTGATCTGCCCACCTCGGCCATCCAAAGTGCTGGGATTACAGGTGTGGGCCACTGTGCCTGGCCAAAAACAGCATTTTTTAAAGAGATGGGGTCTCGCTTTGTTGCCCAGGCTGAAGTACAGTGCTATAATCATAGCTCACTGCAGCCTCCAACTCCTGGCCTCAAGCTGTCTTCCTGCCTCAGCCTCCTGAGCAGCTGGGACTACAGGTGTATGCCACCACACCCTTAAAACTGTATTTTTGAAACACACAAGTCATTGTGAAAATATTTCTTTTATTGAGCCAGACATGGTCACGGTAACATGATTCCCGTGGGATGGATAAATGTCATGAGAATAATTCACTTTGTAAGTTTCTACAGCTCATTGAGCTTTACCTCATGTTTCGATTCACATTCGGCAGACCTACTGGAGTCTGTGGATATAGAAGTTTGGAAGTTTAAGGAGGCGAATCTCCAGTGAGTAGTAACATCCCTTGTGTAAGCCTTCAAAGGGGTAGAAGCTAAGCTGACTATTCAACCCTGATCCGTTACACAAAAACACTGGAAAATTTCTGTTGCAAGAGAATCAGAGATATGGGAAGAAAGAGTGGCAACTGAGGTAAAAGGAAATAATCTGTGGTATTTCCAGAGACACTGCTTCTGTTGTGTCGTAAGCTACATCAATTTCATAATGCTGTCTCTAGGTGATAAAAAGGTGAAGCCTATACAAAGTTGGAATTGAGAACTCCTTCATCTGCATTGTTCAGCTGTCCTCCTATGCCTTCCCTGGATGATTTTGAGTGGAAAACACCCCTTGCTACGGTAGGCCACAATGGTGTCTTAGTTTCATTGAAGAGAGTAAGTTCAGCCTTTCTGCCTCTGCTACTATACCCTGAATAATTTCATCTCAAAATGTTCTTTGTTGACTATAAAGGCAGTGAGAAATTTCATGTCACTATTTCATAGGAAAACCTATAATTCTTTGCTAGACTTCATTCTGTAGCTAATGTTGGGTATCCTCAAAATAACAGAAAACTTTTCATACTGAAAACAATCCCCTCTGTAATATCCACTATAGAAAATGATAAGCTACAGGAGAGGTACATATTGCAATAAGCATGCCCTTGTATACATTTAGTTTCCAGATATAAGCCTGTTCCCAAGATTTGCTTAGAGATAAAGACAGTTTAACACTTTTAAATTTCATATTTGTGTAATGCAATGAAATGATTTTTAAATCACTAACACCCCGCCTGAGGATGATCAATCATTGCTAACCTGCCTACAACTCAGTAAATTATGAATCTGAAGAGATTACAACTGTCACCTTCATCTCTTGCACTGGCAAAAGATTCATATTTCAAATCCAGGCTATCTTTGCTTAAGATTCGGTGTTATATTGTCCTGCCACCTACTAATCATGATTTGGAAAGACGATGAGTCTTCCAAAGGCAAACATACATTTTCCTCTTATCACAGCAGCACAGTTCACTTTAGAAGAGTTAAGGTAGCATCAGTATTTCTATTATAGATTCCTGACTTCAAGGGGTTACGCATGTTGGAAAAGTTCGCAATGAGAAGACATTTGTCATATGCCGTGTGTTTGTGTTCTGGAATACTTAATACAATAAAACTATACCAAAAATCGGTAATCTAAAATTGTGACTTTTAAATTTATTGTTGGAACTGAAAACTCAATTACCTATTTTCATCTTACAAATGGTGTTGCTTGCCTTATTATAAAACATTGAAATTATGAAAAGTGACTGTGGGATAAACTGACTAGCATCGAGCAACAAACAGAAGTTGAATATTCCACCTTTCTATACCATGTTGACAAATACATGGCTTGGATGTGACAGATGCATTGTATTCTATACAATGTACAAAGCATTGTATCCTCCTGACCAGAAGGCTTATTCTGGCATAAGCCTGTGCTCTACGCTGGCCAGGCAGAACAACAGCTAGGACTGAGAGATGAGTCTAGAAAGGTGCTTGTTCTTTCTTGCTGGACATTAAACTTGGGCAAATTGATGCTGGAGTTCTGTAGGCATCATTTCACCCAGGTAAGAGAGTGTCAAACTAACAGGTGATGATGTGGAGATGTGGATTTAGGCCAGCACAAGATGAGACAGATGCCAGAGAAAACTTAGCCCTAATGATGTTACTTCAGCCCCAAATGCTGTCATTTTCTGAATTCAGCTCTATCCATGGATGTTTTAGTTACGCATTCTGATATATTTAAATTCAATTCCTTTCCTGCCCCTTCTCCCTCTCTCTATAAGCCAGTAGGAGTTAGGTTTTTCTGTGACCTAAAGCGAAAGTCTCTTAATTGATGCAGCCTCTTAATCCATCTCTTCCATCTAGGCTCTGGGTTTTTAATCAATCCTGTACTGTCTTACTGGACTAATCTCCTTAGAAGTATGCTTCATTATGTCATTACCTGTTTTAAAACATGCAGAGAGAGAAATACACCACCCCCAACGATGTCCACTGCATCAAATCTAATGCTGGATTCTAAAGCCTTTCTTCATACCACATAAAATATACAAATTCATCTCTCACAGTGCACATATACATGTTCCAGTTAAACAGTGCTTCTTCCTTTCCTTGCTCTGTTTTACCTCTATGCCTCTGTTCATGATAGTTCCCATTCCTAAAATGAACATTTTGTTCCTCTCCAAATAGGGAAATGTTTCTTGAATTTTAAGGATCATATTACCTTCCAAATCTTTTCAGCTACTTCAGATTTCAATGATCTTCTGCTCTAACTCCAATAGCATATATACAATCTATATTTTGGCACCAAGCATTTGTTTACCTTTGTAGATAATGACTTTCCTGAATTTAGTGACCATGTTTCAAGAATTAATTTACATCTCTACATTAGGTAACATTCTTTGACTATAGATAATGGGATTCACTTTAAGCAAGAGAGCAAGATATTTTATATGAGTTGCAGGATGTTTCACGGAAGCCAGGCACAGTTACACAGCCAAAAGCAAGAAACTCTTCAAAACCCTCAACTCTGACCCTGTATAGCTGCTTATTTCTTCTCTTTGTATTCTCCTTTCTTTCCTTTTTTCCTTGTCTTCTGATCTATTCTACTCAACTTTATTCTCTCTCTTCTTCTCCTCTTTTTTTGCTTCTATTTTTTTCTTTCTACTCTTTCTTCCCTTCTGATTCCTCTTCCCTTTCTCTTCTTCTTCTTCCTCCTCCTGCTCTTCTTTTTCTTCTCTTTTCTTCTTCCATCTTCTCCTCTCTCTCTCATCTTTCTCTTTCTACACTCAAAGTCTCACCCTTTTTTCCACCTGCCATTCTATAGTCAACCCATAATAAAATAAAAATAATTAACTGATATTAAATTCCAATTCCAAGTTTCTGCAATATAATTAATTTAGCTAATTTTGAGTCATGTAACTTTGGTTCAGTCAACTATGCACACTAGGGATAGGATCTTATAAAACAGAGCTACGCCCTTGTAAATAGAGGGGTGATTTTTGAGAAGAAAAATGGTGAAGTAGACTGCCCATAGACATCTACTGTAATTTCACACAAAATTAGCATATCATTTCTATTATTTCTACATACCTATTGATAGGTCAAGTCATGGGAGGTTTTGCCAGAGGTATAGGGAATTACATAAACCCTAAAGAAAAATTTAGATTCATAAGATTGGATAGAAAAGTCTAGGAAAAAATGAACGAGAAATCTGATTTATTCAAAGGACAATTGGGATCTAGTATTCATTAATTTGGAGTCAGAATGACAAGTAGTTAAATCCGGTACACTTTTCATGTTTGTGAAGAAATTTTGATATCTTCCAGCCAAAAGAGAGTAACATGGACTGGATTTACTCTCTAGTGTAAACAAAACAAAAACACTGGAAAAAATATATTTAGAAATTGTTCTGAAGATAATGGACAGCAGGCAACAGAGGACTGGGATCCCTAAGGAAAAGAAAGCAAATGTAAGTCCAAGATCTGTGCAGGCTCACTCCGCAGAGTTCTCAGTATGTGACACAGAGAGGGGCAATGCAACTGAAACATGGAAGTCTCCCTAAGTCCAAGAGATGGAGCAGATAATTTGGGGAGACCAAGCAGCTAGAGTTCATAAGGCAGAATATGGGAACTGCACAGAGAGAGAACTCTGGAGATCTCACAGGCTGGGAATAGTGCCAGTGCTTTCCAGTCAGATTGGAAAATCTCATAATTAATGAAACATTGAGCGGAATATAAGAAGAGTCTTGCCTCAGTAGTGGGTAATAAATTTAAAAGGAGTCCAGTCATACAAAGTATATTATCTCACCACTATCAAATTAAATGAGAAATTAATAATAAAGAAGGATCTGGAAAAATCCCCAAATATGTCAAAACTAAATAATAAACCTTTATATAATCCATGAGTCAAAGAAACAGTCAATGTAACTTTAGAAAATAATTTGAATTGAAAGAAAATAAAAGCAGAGCATATTAAAATTTGAGGAATGCATCTAGAAGCAGTTCTTAGAGGGATAATTAAGAGGATTAACCACCTGTATTACAGAAGAAAGGTCTTAAATAAGTGATCTTGCCATCTAATTAAAAAAACAAAAACAAAAAAGAACAAATTAAAACTCTAAAGAAAAATAAAATAATATAATAAAGATCAGAGCAGAAAACAATAAAATAGAAATCAGCAACAAATACACAAAAGTTACTCAAACCAAAAGTTGTTTTTTTAAGAAGATCAACAAAATTTATAAACTTCCAGCCAGAATAATCAGTGAAAAAAGAAAAATGATGTTAATGACCAATATCAGCAATATGAAAAATAGCCTCACTACACATCTATAGATATTAAAATAATAAGGGATTATTACTATCTCAATGCCAATAAATTTACCAATTTAGATCAAGGATCAGTAAACCCTTTAAGGATCAAGGCTGACAATGAATGTTCAAAGTTTGTACTCTATATGCAGTCTTTGTCTCCTATTTTTCTTTGTTATTTTCCAATTCTCTAAAAATGTAAAAACAGACACACACATATATGTGTGTATGTATATTTTATATATATGTGTGTGTGTGTGTACATATAGACATATATATATAATATGTATATGTTCTTAGTTGGCACGGCTACATGATCAATTTGGCTTCTGAGTTATAGTTTTCTAACTCCTGATAATAGATAAAATGAATGTATTCCTTGAAATAGCCAAAGTGTCAAATTCATGCAAGATGAAATAGACAAGCTAAATGTCACTATAACAATACTTTTATGTTTGCATTTATAGTTGAAACCTTCACACAAAGGTCATTCCAGCCCTACTAGGTATCACTGATAAAATCTACCAAATATCTAATAAAAAGTAATATTAAATTTACATAAACTCCTTCAGAAACTTGAACATAAGAAGCAACTTTTTAATGCATTTCATGAAGCTAGCATTACTCTGATACCAAAACCAAAGACATAAGAAAAAATAACTATATACTAGTACTCCTCATGAAGATAGATGAAAAACTATAAACATTTTAAATAATCAAATTTGCAATATATAAGATAATTTATCATGACCAAGTGGTATTTATTACAGGAATGCAAGGTTAGTTTAATATTCAAAAATCAAACAATGTAATTCACCACATTAACTAAACTGAAAAAGAAATGTCATATATAATCATAATGTGCTAAAGATTACTCAAACCCAACGTATATTCCTGATTAGAAACTTTCAGCAAATTAGGAATAGAAAGAAAAGCCAATTTGACAGAGTATTTTTGAAAAAAGTATAGTTTACATCATACTTCGTGACAAATATTAAATAGCTTCTCCTTAAGATCAGAACAACAAAAGAATGTGCACTCTTTGAATCTGTTTAGTACAGTACTAGAAGTTCTAGCCAGTAAAAATAGGCAAGGTATAAAGAAAAGACCTCAAAATTGGTGAGGAAGAATTAATTATCTTTATTCAAAACTGACATTATGACCTGTGTATAAAATCTGATAGAATACATTAAAAAGCTAGTAGAACTAACAGGTGCATTTACAAAGCTTTCAAAATACAAGCTCAATATACAAAAGACACCAATTGGATTTCTACTATCAAACAACAATCACAAATTAAAATTTTAAAAAATACCCCTCCATAGCATCAAAAATATAAAACACTTAGGAATAAATATGACAAAAGATGTGCAAGAGTTGTACACTTTAAACCATGAAATGCACTGAAAAACTGAAGAAAATCCAGATAGATGAAGAGATACTTAGTGTTCATGGATCTCTCAAATTTATCTTTAGATTCAATGCAATCAAAATGTCATCAGGCTTTTTGTACAAACTGATAAGATGATTTATAGGGAAATAGGATGTATCTAGAATATTCAAAAGAAATTTCAAAAATATGAACAAAACTGGAGGATCAACATTACTTGATTTCAAGATTTGTTATAAAGCTACAGCAATCAAGCCAATCTGGTATTGATGAAGATAGAGACATAGATAAATCGAACAGAATATACAGTCCAGAAATAGATTTACTCATTTATGGATTACCAATTTTTGACAAAGTTACAAAGATTGTCTTTTCAATAAATGGTATTGGGGCAATTGGATATCCATATTGCAAGGAGCTTAGAGCCAAGTACAAAGTTAAAGGGCAGAGTTCTCAAGACTCCTGCCACTTTTGACACTGATCACAAAGTCAAAGGAGTTCCCCACACCACCCTCAAGTTTGATAGCATTAGAAGGACTCACAGGACTCACTGAGAGCTATTATACTTATAGAATAAAACCAGTCAAAGAAATTTGTGTACAAGGTGGACTCCAGGAGCTGCTGTTGTCCTTTCCCATGGAGTCTGGACATGTCACTCTACTGTCATCAACAAAGGATAATGCACACAAGAGAACCAAAAAGGCTTGCCCAAGCTTCAGGGCGGAGTTTTTTTTTTTTTTAATTAGGGCTTTATTACATATGCATGATTGATTGACTGATTTCCCTTGTGTTTGAACAAAGTTTCCGGGTCAAATGACACCATATAACCAAAAGCCCCCCATCTAAGTCACATTGTTGGTCTTTCTGACATGACCATTCCCCAGTCTAAAACTAAACAAGTGTGGCCTCCTCCATCCTAACGTTTAACATGGCCACTCCTCACCCTGAAAACAATCCTCTCAGGTATACCCCCTACAAGCCAAGGGCAGAGATCAGACCTCCCTTTGGGCCAGACAAAATTTTTTGCCAACATGTACAACACTAAAAAAAAAAAAAACCTTGGATCCATACCTTACATCATACACAAATTTATCTCAACATTTTCATAAACATAAATGTAAATTATAATACAATACTATAAGCCAAATAAAAGTCACATGAAAATGTGTGTGATCTTGCATTAAGCAAAAATTTCTTAGATATGACACTAAACACTGACCATAAAAGAAAAACAAATGATAATTTGGGCCTCATAACAATTAATTCTTCTCTTGTAAAGGAAAAATAAAAATCTGTTAACTGAATAAAAGAACTAAAAGGAAAACCACGACCTAAAGAAAATTCTTGCAAATTACATATCTGATGAAGGCCTTGTATCTAGAATGTAAAAAGAACTTTCCAAACTAAATTTAAAAAATGAACCAGATGAAAATGGGCAAAACATTTACATAAGCATTTTTGTGAGGTAGATTTTCTGATTACCGAATAACCACATGAAAAGATGGTAAACATAATTTATCATCAGGAAAATTCATATTAAAACCACAATGAGAGACTACTACACATCTACCAGATTGGCTAAAGTTAAAAAGACTGAGCTGGCCAGGCATGGTGGCTCACGCCTGTAATCCCAGCACTTTGGGAGGCCGAGGAGGGTGGATCACGAGGTCAGGAGATCAAGACCATCCTGGCTAACCCCATCTCTACTACAAAGTACAAAAAATTAGCCGGGCGTGGTGGCAGGCGCCTGTGGTCCCAGCTACTCGGGAGGCTGAGGCAGGAGAATGGCGTGAACCCAGGAGGCGGAGCTTGCAGTGAGCTGAGATCTCGCCACTGCACTACAGACTGGGAGAGAGAGCAAGACTTAAAAAAAGTAAAAATAAAATAAAATAAAAAAGACTGATCTTACCTTGTGTTAGCAAGGAAACAGAACTGTAACTTTAATTCACCACTGATGGTGGGAATGTAAAATGGTAAAACCACATTTTAAAAAGTTTCTTAATGTCATAAAGAGTTAAACATACACCAACATACACCTAGACATTTCATTTCTAGATATTTGAGGAGCAGAAATGAAAACATATGTTCACACAAAGACAAGAATATAAATGTTTATAGCAGCTTTACTTGTAACAGCTAAAAATTGGAAACAATCTAACGTTTACCAACATCTACAAATTGTGGTATATCCATGCAAATAACTACAACAGAAAAATAAAATATAATGAACTATTAATAAATGCAACACATGGGTGTATATCAAAATAATTATGCTGAATGATAGCAAACAGACTAAAAAAATACATGCTGCATGATTCAATTTATATAAATATTTAATACAAATTAAATTTTGGTATCAGAATGCAGATCAGGGAGTTGCCTAGGAAAGAGATGGGGAGCGATAAGAAAGAGAGATAACAGAGGGCAGAAGAAAACGTTTGGGGGTGATGGGTCTGTTTACTATCTTGATTGTGATGATGGTTTTACAGGTAGACCAATTGTATATTTAAATATATGCAGTAATATATTTAAATTTTATCTCAATAAACTATCAAAAGATGTTTTACAAAGACCCTTGATTCCTTAATTCATAGAAATAAAATCAAGATATAATTATAAACACTCTTTTTCAAACCTCACACATTCCAAGTTGTTTACAAAACACTAACCAGAGAGGTAAAAGGTCTCTACAGCAAGGATTACACTGCCCAAAGAAATCAGAGATGACACAAGTAAATAGAAAAACATTCTATGCTCATGGATGGGAAGAATCAATATTGTTAAAATCGCCATACTGCCTAAAACAGTTTACAGATTTAATGCTATTCCTGTCAAACTACCAATAACATTCCTTGCAGAATTAGAATAAACGATTCTAAAGTTCAAATGGAACCAAAAAGGAGCCCAAATAGCCAAAGCAATCCTAATCAAAAGAAACAAAGCTGGAGGCATCATGTTACCTGACTTCAAACTATACTACAAGGCTACAGTAACAAAAGCAACATGGTATTCGTACAAAAAGGGTCACATAGAACACCCAGAAATAAAGCCACACACCTACAACCATATGATCTTCAACAAAGTTGACAAAAAACAAGCAATAGAGAAAGGACTCCCCATTCAATCAATGATGCTAGGATAGCTGGCTTACCATACGCAGCAGATTAAAACTGGACCTCTTCCGTATACCATATACAAAAATCTACTCACAATGGATTAAAGACTTAAATGTAAAACCTAAAACTATAAAAACTCTTGAAGAAAACCGAGGAAATACCATTCTAGACATAGGCCCTAGCAAAGATTTTATGACAAAGATGCCAAAAGTAATTGTAACAAAAACAAAAATTGACAAACGGGACCTAATTAAACTAAAGAGCTTCAGCACAACAAATGACTATCAACAGAGTAAACAGACAACACACAGAATGGGAGAAACTATTGCAAAGTATGCATCTGAGAAATGCCTAATATCCAGAATCTATAAGGAACTTAAACAAATTAACAAGCACAAAACAAACAACCCCACTAAAAACTGGACAAAAGACATGGACAGACAATTCTCAAAAGATTTATATACAATCAAAGGCATATGAAAAAATGCTCAACATCAATAGTCATTAGAGAAATGCATATCAAAACCACAATGATCTCATACCAGTCAGAATGACTATTATTAAAAAGTCAACAAATAACAGATGCTGGTGATGCTACAGAGAAAAAGGAACACATACTCTGCTGGTAGGAATGTAAATTAGTTTAGCCACTGTAAAAAGCAGTTTGGTGATTTCTCAAAAAACTTAAAACTACCATTTGACCGAGCAATCTCATTATTTGCTATACACCCAAAGGAAAATAAATTGTTCTACCATAAAGACACATGAGGCCAGGCACAATGGCTCAGGCCTGTAATCCCAGCACTTTGGGAGGCCAAGACAGGTGGATCATGAGGTCAGGAGATCGAGACCATCCTTGCTAACACAGTGAAACCCCGTCTCTACTAAAAATACAAAAAATTAGCCAGGCGTGGTGGCAGGCGCTTGTAGTCCCGACTACTCAGAAGGCTGAGGCAGGAGAATGGCGTGAACCCATGAGGCAGAGCTTGCAGTGAGCTGAAATTGCACCACTGCACTCCAGCCTGGGTGACAGAGCAAGACTCCATCTCAAAAAAAAAAAAGAGACACAAGCATGCATATGTTCATACAGGACTATTCACAATAGCAAAGACATGGAATCAAACAAAATGCCCATCAACAGTAAACTGGATAAAGGAAATGTGGTACATATACACCATGGAATACTTACAATATAGCTCTAAAAAATGAGATAATATCCTTTGCAGCAACATGGATGGAGCTGGAGGCTATTTTCCTTAAGTGAATTAACACAGGAACAGCAAACCAAATACCACGTTTTCACTTATAAGTGAGTGCTAAACACTGAGTACACATGGACACAAAGACAGTAATGGCAGACACTGGGGCCTACTTGAGGGTGAAGGGCGAGAGAAGGGTGAGGGTAAAAAATACTACCTATTGGATATTATGCTTATTATTACACCTGGGTGACAAAATTGCATGTACGCCAAACCCCCATGACACACAACTCACCTATAGAACCAACATGCGCATGTACCCCTGAAACTAAAAGTTTTTAAAAATTTTTTAAAACATTAAATAAAGAAATACATAAATAAAAGTTAAAAGTAACAAGAATGAAAAAATTGAAATAGAAGTAAAAAGAATAAACAATGCCTCCCATACACCTATTCCAGAAAGCAAAAAAAGGAAACAGACACAGTTCATACTTCTCTATATGCTTTATAATTTTTTTCATGTAGTTGTTTGGAGGTTGAACAATATGTGAAAGTTGAGTAACGCACACCTGTAGTAGAACTGTTTTTATTTTGTTTTGGTTTTACTGTTTGCTTCCTTGTGTGGTTTTTGTAGGTTGCAGTAGGAGGGTATTCGTTGTTGGAAAGCTAAAGTCATGACTAATTCTAATTATCCTCAAATACTCTTCTCTCTCCAATAATGGAGAAGCAGCTCAAGCATAGGAGAGAGTTCAGCATCCCTGCGTAACTCAGAAGAGTCATCTCTATCAACCACAAGCACGTTCTAGGAACAACCTTTTCCTGCTATGTAAGCAAAAGGCACAGGGAGCAACTGGACCAGCATGAGACAAAGTCAACAAACCAACAGGAAGTTAGCTGTTAGAGAAATTGGTTCTTCCATGGCAAGTAAGGTCCTGGAACTTCAGACATGGAGGGAGAAGAAAATGAATAGAATTTAGACGAGGGCATCTCTGAGGTAAAGTAAGCCATTAATATCCAAGTCAGCAGGTTTTCATGCCAACATCCGGAAGTCCACAGTGTTCAAGGGGTGGAAATGGGTTAAACCTCTAAAAATTTTGGATAAAATTAATAGTCATGCTGGGATTTTCTTAAGTAAATGGTTAAAATTTGAGGAGAGATCTTGACAGTTTTTTTTTTAACATCTACTATGAAAATATCAAACCAGTGCTTTCGCTTTGGTTTGAACAATTTCATTACAACATAGTTGGCTGTTACTGCTCCAGAGAAAAGATGATACTGGGGAGAAAATGTCACAGAATCAGTAGAAAGATCACTGTGGCCATAGAGCAGCAGCCACATCAGCAGCACCAGGAGAACTGCATGTCCCCAATTTATTCTTCTACTTCAGTCTTTATTATCTAAGGAGTGATTTTCTTCCCCAGCAAATATTTGGCAACATCAAGGGATATTTTTGTTTGTAATGAGTGAAGGGTCTTTTGACACCTAGGAATGCTACTAAATATCCTACAATGCACAGGACATTTCCCCACCTCTACCCAAAAAATTATCATTTTTTAGGTAAATTAAGTACCTAAAAGTATCTGTACTGTAAAGATGGATAACGCCCAAAGTATCAATACTATGAAGATTGAGAAACCCTGTTCTTTCCCATGAATATTTTCTCAACTACCACATACCAAGCACGAAACTAGTGAAAACACACCCACACAAAATCATGATCTTCATGGGGCTGACTTTCTAGTGGTATAACCCAAGATCTCCAAGTTTTCGGGCACACACTGAGCAAAGGTAACCCACTTGTAACTATCGCAGCTAGAGTTTTTGTTGCTTCAAAATGAATAACTGAACAAATGGATTAAGTATGGTAAATGTTCTAAAGAAAAGTAACTCAGATTAAAAGGATAGAGAGTGAGTGGCAAGGGGAAGTTTTGGATAAAGTGACTAAGGAAAGAATTTCTCAAGTGGTTGTTTCATTTTAATCAAAGTCTGAGTTAAGAAGAGAAATGAATCTTGAAACTATATAGAGTAAGAACATTTCACACAGAAGGAAGAGCAAGTGCAAAGTGCCTGATATGGAATTCTGTTTGAAATGCTCAGAAAGGAAATCAGAGTGGCTGAGCCCAGTAAGAAGAATGGTGGGATACAATGCTAGCAAGGTAGTCAGGCTACATCAAGGAACTCTCAGTCCAGGACAAAGTGAGGATGGCAAATATTTTTCTAATGGTGAGGGAAATCATCGGATGTGTCTGAGCAGAGGAATGGCACGGTATTATGTTTATCTTAAAAAGTAAGTATTGTTGGCCAGGTACAGTGGCTCATGCCTGTCTTGCTTAAGGCCAGGAGTTCAAGACCATCGTGGGCAACATAGCGAGATCCTATCTCTAGCAAAAAAAAAAAAAAAAAATAGCTGGATGTGTGGGCACAAGCCTGTAGTCCCAGCTACTTGGGAGGCTGAGGTGGGAGAATCACTGGAGTCCAGGAGTTAGAGGGTGCAGTGAACCATGATTGCACCACTGCACTCACTCCGGCCTGGGTGACTAAGCGAGGCCCTGTGTTAAACAAACAAACAAACAAAAAGTAACTGCTTGCTTAAGAAGAGACAATGGGGAGAGGTGGAACAAAATTAGAAGCACAAAGGACAACTAGGAGGCTACAGCCTCCAGAAAGAAGATGGAGAGGCTAGTGAACAATGTCTAGGAAGCAGGTATTATGATCATATATTATTCAGACCAAGAGAATCTATCACACTTGATGGAGTGGAGGCAGAAGACTACATCGTGGTGATGTTGGAATGGACTGATGAGCAGCCAAATTTCAGAGTATCCAGCAAAAGCGGAAGGAATGAGTTCACAGGACTGATACCACACCTTAGGGTTCCATAAATTCCTGTGCAAATTTGGAATAGGCTGAACAGAGTTGAACAAATGGATGAAATTTGTTATTAGTGTCAATGCAATATCATTCAAACACACTATCTAAAAACGAGAAGAAAAACAAAGACAGAAAAAAAGAGCAACAAGAGGAAGAAAAACAGAAAAAGGAGAAGGGAAAAAAGAGGAGGAAGAAGTGACTTGCATGAGAGGAAACGTGTGCTTTCTTCTTTTCCCATGTCCAGGAAAGACCCTAGTTCGTTGTCTCTCATACTATTACCAATAAACCCACATTTATCTGGTGGTAATTACCAAACTTGTCGGTTCAGAAATCTGGAGATGCACAGTAAATACAGCTTGTTAAGCAAAAATATTACCTTGAATGATATAAATAATAAGCCTTTCAAATGATACTTTCTTCAGAGTAACAAAAATACAGATTTTTCATATAAATGTTTAATACAGAATCCTCAATTTTTTAAATTAATATTTATAATTTATTTTTCTTACTGTAAACGTCATTAAATTTTTGAAAAATAAAACTGTAAAGAAGGAAAAATATGTAATGGCATTATAATATTTTAACTATTAAAAATATTTTGGTGATTGTGCTTTTCTCCAGTTTTCAGCATTTGTAAGGAATTTTTGAAAATTATAGTCATATTACCATATATACTATAATGCTAATTTTTAGCTTAAAATGATTTTAGCACACACATCTTAAATATTTTTGAATAAAATTTTGATGACTGAAAGATACTATATTTTACATATTACCCATATCATCTGTTCTCCTAATAAATTTTTTTCTAATATAATAAATACATTACATACATATTTCTTCTAAACTCTTAATACCTCTTAAAGATACAATTTCATAAATAAGTATTTTTAAGGGTCTTGATAAATACTGAAAAATTATGTTAGCAATGTTATGCTAATTGAAACTCTCACCACAGTGTACAAAGTCCTTTCATACTAGTTCTCTAAAAATACTGATTTTCAGTTCATTTTTTGCCAATTTCATTGAATTTCCAATTATTTTAACAAATTCTTAATTACTTTAGAATTTAATAGGACATTTTTCTTGGTTACAAGACCTAACTTCAAACCTAAAATTAAAAACACATTTTAATACCATTAAAAAAAGTGATTTAGTCTATTTCAACTTACAGTCTGAAAAAGAGAAATAATTGCATATTAGAATGTATTGAAAACAAATACAACAATATATTAATATATTTGCTTTAGCTATATGAAATGGTACAATTTTTATTCAAAATGATAAGATCACAAGAGTGTTAATGCATACATAGGCTAATGTCACTAAACACTAGTTTACACTCAGAATACAACAAAAATACAAATTTTCATAGTAGAGAGCTATGTTTTAGCTTCAATGTGAGCATAAGAAAAATAATGATCTGTATATATGGAGAAACTCTTAACTTCTTAGGAAACCCAAAATCTCACCTCTCTAGTCTCCTAAATAATAAAAATAACATCTCCTAAAATAATTCAAGAACTTGTTGGAGATGTACTGCCTGAAGGAGAGAATATCCTGTAACAGTTTTCCCTAGTTGTTAAAAGTGCCAACTCTCTCTCTCTCTATATATAGATAGATAGATTACATGATTATATAGGAAAGATCCTAGTTTGTTGTCTCTCATACTATTACCAATAAATCCACATTTAAGTTATATGTTATACATGTTACATAAAAGTTGTGTGTATATATATATATATATATACACATCTTATATATATACATCTTATATGTAGATTTATTATCACTGAGTCATATAATCAAAGAACTCTAGAGCCAAAATTTCATTAAATATTATCTAGTTCAAAAGTATTCTCTTTTTTTTTTTTAACTTTCTTTTTTCTTTGTTTATTGTTAGCAGAACTTTTTGTTCAAGTTAGTCTTCCAAGAAACTCCTACACATACAAAGATAATAGTAGAGGCAGCCTGGTGGAAATAGATGATGAGGAACCTCCTGGTGCCTCGCTTCATCTTCTGAGGCTAAGCAGAGATTCTGTTGGTCCATATGGAGCCTTTGTGTGTATTCGGAAAAGATGCCCCTTCCACAACTAGTCTATCTATAGGAAGCTAGTGTAACTTTTTTGTTATAAAATCACTTCATATTTTCATCTGCCAATTTTTTTGGACCATCCAAACAAATGCTCGATTTCTATGATGTAGAGTGTCACTGTGGTGCCCCACACATCCTGCACGCCCGGTCATGGGACCCTGATGGCGAACACTGAGGTTCCCGGATAGAATCATCAAAAACTGCAGATCTGGTCAAGCTTGCTTGTATTTCTGATGGAGACACTTCAATTCCATTAGGTCCATCATCACTCATTTAACAGACCTGTATTTAGAATGCACATATTCTCACCATTCACCTGTTTTTCATAATATTCCTATAGGTTTGTATGAAATAAAACAACTGAAAGGAAATACAGAAATAACTGTTAAAATTAAATTTATATTTTGACTAATTATCAACAGAATAAATGGTGATGGTGGGGCAAGGGCTTCTTTGCCCTGAGAAGAATAAGAATAGATGAAGAATGAAGTTGTTAGAGTTCTGGTAAAGAAATAGAAAATGCTCACCTGGCCTGAAATAAAGACTGCACATTTGAAGAGTAGAAGTTAAAGAGTTGTTATGACAAGAACTATTATGGGAGACACAGCCCAGGAAGAAGTGGTCAGGAGGCTGTAAAGGCAGCAGAGATAATAATTTCTATACTTAAGGACATTGCTAGTCTGAAGAAAAGGAATTATAATCTGAGTAAACATATATAAATCACTGAATCAGACTATTTGATATAGAGGTGACAAAGTGAAAACATTTGCTGAAGATATAGCGGTAGTGGTCTTTTAACCAAAAATATCATAGTCTTTTTCATGATTACAAAATAAATATAATCATACATGAAGGGGGTAGCTGAGTTACAAACATTAAAAAATAAAATTAAATAAACAATAATAAACAACCCTGAAAACAAAGCTAAAAAAAAGAAGAAAATACTTAAGCTTATTTGCAATCTTTTTTCCTGAGGAAATGTCCCAGAAAGTTTTAGTGAGAAATAAATCACTTTTTAGGCAATGAACCTGTAGGCAAGGATGTCTAATTTTGTGACTTCCCTGGGCCACAATGGAAAAGGAAGAACTGTCTTGGGCCACACATGAAATACTAACACTAACTATAGCTAATGAACTAAAAAATCAAATCGCAAACAAAATCTCTTAATGTTTTAAGAAAGTTTATGAATTTGTGTTGAGCAGCTTTCAAAGCTGTCACGGGCCGTATGTGGCCCACGGGTCACAGGTTGGACAAAGTTGCTGTAGAGTAAGAAGAGCCCAGAAAGCAGAAGGAGATCCAGGTTTTCTGAAAGCAGCAGCAGTTCAGGGCTATGCAGAGGGGTCATCTGACCAAAGCAGGAAAGGAAAGAAACAGTGCAATGGGGAAAGTAGAGAAATGCTGAACAGAGAAAGACACAGAAGAAGGAATCTAGAGACAAAAAAAAGTGATACACAGAAACACGTGCATGGGAAGCACCGGCTCTGCAATAGACAGTAATCATGGGTCTTTGAGGGAGGTTTGTCTGATTCGTGAAATGGGAAGGAGGAATGAAGGGGGACGGGGGTGGGGGGGAGGGAAGGGAAGGGAAGGGGAGAGGAAAATGAAGGCAGAAGGAAAGAAAGCAAGGGAGAAATAAATAAGGACAGAAGGGAACAGAAAGGGAAGGAGGGAGGAAATAGGAAAGAAAGGGAGGAAGGATGATCGAAATCAAAGTTCTGCAAATGACCTCACTAGAGAGTATGTGCCAATTCCCTCCCTCTGTGAAGAAGGCCTGGTGGCCAAAGCAAATCTTAAAATTCAGTACTATCTTGGTAATTAGTTGAAATGTTTAATTTAACGGTTTAGTAAATTCAGTTAATAGTTTATCTCAAGTGTGTGATTAAGTTATTCTTGAGGAAATTCTTTTTTGTTTCAAATCTCAATTAAGAGCTCTAACATGGTGTAGATTATTTCAAAAATACCCTAATTCTGGAAAATAAAGCAGATGGATCTGTATCTTAATCCTTACTCTAAAATACATTGTGGATGGATCAAAGATTTAAATGTGGAAAATAAAATCAGAAAGGTACAACAAGCAGCAAAACCTAGTTTTTATATAATATTTGAGCAGGAAAGGCCTTAATATCACAGAAATTTAGGCGCCATTAAAGAGAATATTGATAAATTTGTCTGCTTAAAATTTAAAAAAATTATTCCTAAAAGGAAACAAAGTAAAAAGGCAATAGAATATTGCAGGGAAATATGTATAAATGTGTGATATACAAAAACTTAATTTGTTAATACCTTAAGAGCTCTAAATAATCAGTAAGAAAAACCAACAGAAAAATGAGGAAGGATAGAAATAGAGAATACCAGAGAAATGTATATATATAAACAGTGATTAAGTACTTGAGTTAATATTTAGAGTCATTCATTGTGAAATGCAAAATAAAAATACAATCAGATGTTATTTTCACTTAACAAGTTGGCAAATATCAAGTTAGGTAATACAACTTGATATTTAGTTGTTAGTGAGATTGGAGGAAGAGATTATATGTTGATATTAATATATGTTGATATTAATGTAATGATCAACATGTATTTATAATGCATTTAATCTTTGGCTAAACAATTTTCATTCTAGGAATGTATCCCACAGATAATTACAAACTGTAAAGAATCTGATATTTTTTCCCTACCTCTGAGCTAACAAATCGCCTGTCACAGTTTCACGTACGTTGGCAGAAGGCTGGAGACTCCTGGGCCAGAGATACACAGCAGTATCGTGCATGGGACAGAAAGCCGCACAAGATGCATGTTCTCGTCAGTTCCCTCTGTCCCTTGGAGTTCCACAGGGGAAATATGGAGGGGCAGCCTTTGTGGTGGGTTTGCTTCAGAGCTGAGGAGCTTTGAGCTTAGGAAGTCTGAAACTTTTACGCTAACCAGTAAATACATCTGCTTTTTTTTCCAGAGGGAGACATCATCTCCATCTTTAGGGTGTTTGTCATAAAAACATCATTGATAAGACAGTCTGGAATAAAACAGCAGTTAACTCTTCTGGTTGCAGGATATTCAGAAAAGTGACAGACTCATCAACCATTGCCCCTTGACACAGATATCTCATGCGAAATTTTAAGTATGAGTAATTTTATTGCTGCACTGTATAACAGTATTTAATTAGAAATATATAAAGTACCCATCATTAAAGTTCTAAATGTAGCAGTGAGCTTGTATATGCTGAAGTATGAATGCATAACAAAGGCAGGAAATTGATACATCTATCTTCCAAGTCTGATTTTCTAGTATGTGTGTGTCTGTGTGTAAATATATATTCATATATATAAAATGAATTTTAGAAAACTGATAATAGTATTTCCTTTAGCAAGGGAAATTGAGTAGGTAGGGGCGGTTGGGGAGAAAATTTTCTTTACATATTTTTGCACCTTTTGAATTTTGTCACATTTACCTACTGAGGAAATTACTTATTTTTCTAAAATATCCTGATTTAATTAGTCCATTCTTGCCACTGAAATTATATTCAAGCAACGCCCTATTTTGCCTTTATTTCTAACCAATAAGAGAAAAACGTAAAAGGTTCCTAAACTACTCAATAGAAAGTACAATCCCCATCACACTATTCTCAATATCAGCCCCTTAGTTTTCTTTCTATAAAACATTGGTTACGATGTAAATAATTTGTTTATTTGGTGGTTTGGTTTGGTTTTGTTCCATGATGGAGACATTATAATCTCTCCTGTCTAGCCCATAGTAGGTCCTCTAAAAAATGTGATGATTGGATGAGTTCAGTAAAAGTTTTGGTTATTGAAGAACCTTAATTATATTGAGACCTGCTAACAAACATTGAGATCTAACATTTGACTGGTATTTTGTTGTCTAGTTTTGAGTTGGTTGATTAGATTAACAGGAGGAGTGTTGAAGAGCAAAATAAGGTAGTGTAAGTCTTAGGAATTATCCCAGGCCTGGGACATAGGCTCATTCCTGTAATTGAGCACTTTGGGAGGCCAAGGTGGGAGGGTTGCTTGAGTCCAGGGGTTCGAGACCAGCCTGGGCAACATAGCAAGACTCTTTCTCTATAAAAAAAAAAATTAAAAAGAATTAGACAGGCATGGTGGCATGTGCCCATAGTCCCAGCTACGCCATAGGCTGAGGTGGGAGGACAACTTGATTGCACCACTGCACTCCAGCCTGGGTGACAGAGTGAGAGCCTGTCTCAAAAAAAAAAAAGAATTATCTCAATTCTAAGGGGTAACAATAGATTGCATTAATTTATTGATGTGAATTAGAACAATAGAGTCTCATTTCCTACATATTTTCTATTCTATATCAGGGGATGACTACAGGCTAGAGGCCAACTCCATCCTACCATAGGTTTCTGTAAATAACATTTTTTGTTTGTCTGTCTGTTTGTTTGTTTGTTTTGAGACAGAGTCTCGCTCTCTCACCCAGGCTGGAGTGCAGTGGCATGATCTCGGCTCACTGCAGCCTCTGCCTCCCGGGTTCAAGGAATTCTCATGCCTCAGCCTCCCGAGTAGCTGGGACTACAGGCGCACACCACCATGCCCAGTTATTTTTTGTATTTGTAGTAGAGATGGGTCTTCATCGTGTTGGCCAGGCTGGTCTCAAACTCCTGACTCCAGGTAATCTGCCTGCCTCAGCCTCCCAAAGCGCTGGGATTACAGGCATGAGCCACCGTGCCTGGCCAGGTTTATGTAAATAAAGTTTTATTGGAACACAACTGCATTCATTCATTTACATATTATCTATAACTGCTTTTCCACTACAACACCACAGCTGCGGAGTTGAGTTGTTGCAACAGAGACTACAAAGACTCAAACATTTATGATCCGTCTTTTTACCAAAAAAGTTTGCTGACCCATATTCTAGAAGTTTTTCGAAGCTCTAAATAATGGAACAGCAGGATGCTTCCACCAGTATTACCAGAGAAATTGGATAGCCATCAATAGTACAACCACAAATTACTAAAAGTTCTTTGTCTGGTGAGAAAAGGACTCAAATTCAAATTCTTATATTAAAAACTCCCTGAAGAATCCCCTGAAAATACTAACTGCTTATTTTCAGCTTAAGAAAGGCAAGAAACATGGGCAATGAAAAACTGCTATGTCTTCCGGGTGCAGTGGCTCATGCCTGTAATCCCAATACTTTGAGAGGCTGAGGCGGGTGGATCACCTGAGGTCAGGAGTTTTAGACCAGCCTGGCCAACATGGCGAAACCCCATCCCTACAAAAATACAAAAAATTAGCCAGGCATGGTGGTGGGCACCCGTAATCCCAGCTACTTGGGAGGCTGAGGCAGGAGAATTGCTTGAACCCAGGAGGCAGAGGTCGCAGCAAGCAAGCCATTGCTCTCCAGCCTGGGTGACAGAGCGAGACTCTGTCTCAAAAAGAAAAAAATAAAATAAAGAAACACTACTAGTCTTTCAGGCAGGGTCTTCTGAGATAATATCATTGTAATTCTTTATTCAAGGGGTTATTTTATGTTCAGATACAATTTAGACTCTACAAATGGAAGGTGACTACAACTTTCATGGCCTCAATTTGTTCTTAAAGTGATTTATTCCTCAGCAGCGCTTCCCTTATTAAAATTTTGATAATCAACAAGTAGCTTGGGAGCTGGGCATGGTGGCTCATGCCTGCAATCCAGCTACTCTGGATGCTGAGGCAGGAGGATGTCTTGAGGTCAGGAGTTTGAGACCAGCCTGGCCAACATAGAGGCCTTCTCTCTAAAAGAAAAGGAAAAAAAATTACAAAAAATAAAAATAAAAAACAAGTAGTTTAAACCATCAAGAGAGCCTCTACCTCTAAGGTACCATGGCTATTCCTTCCAGACCCTACAGATGCCCTTTTGCTTAGGGTTAGGATGAACTCTGAAATTAATATGATCTTTATTCACCATCAAATAAGGTACTGCTTTGATAATATGTTACGAGTGTATAGATATTCATCTACTAAAATTGGAGCTCAGGTTTTCAGCTCATACACTTGGGCTTTACTGGGAGAACTATGAAAAAAGACTTGCAATCAATAACAACTTACTTGGCTATATATATATATTTTTTTTAATGACACAGAAGTAAAAATATCCTTTTGCAATTTATTTTATTCAAGCCATACATCTCCTCAGACTGACTGTAACTCACACATTTATTGTTTATGTTTTATGAAATAATAATGTTCCAGGCAGTGGCTAAGAAATGCTCATTTGCCCATGGGTCACACATCAGAGCTTATATACACACTGATGGATAGGAGAGGGAGCTTCAGTTTGCTTTAAAAGAATGAGATAAACAGTGATAAAGGGAGAGAAAGGGCATTCTCAGTTGATCGGTTTGATCACTTTTATAGATTGCTTGTCACTGGGGAAAAAAAAAATGATAGACATCGCTTTAAGTTTTCAAAGGATTAGCATTGGACTAAGTTGTTCTCTAAACCCCTTCTCACCATTATACCTCAATTATTTGACTTTTCTGTGCGCAAACGCCAATCACTCCCAGGTGTCCTTCATTATCAAGTCAAAGCATTTTCCTTCCCAAAACTCGGATTGCCGCATTTCCCAGGGCTTATTGATGATTTTAAGAGGAACCAAACTTTCTAGATAAGATATTTTATACTTTGAAAATCCTTTTAAGAACAGCATGCTGTAAGTGTTCCAGATTAATTCCTCCCTCCATCACATGCAGATAAACTTGAGATTTTTCTACTGTAACCAGGAGAGCTTTGTTACAGTAACCCTTGCTGACTATGACTCAGAGTCCATTTGTTTGCAAAATAAGTTAAAAATTTCAAAAAATGAAGTAAATCTTGGAGCTACAAGTTAAAACTACTGGATATTATTAATAACCATAATGGCGGCCTCTATGGTGACCGACGTTAAATTAATATTATACAACATATAGAGTTCCTCGTTTCTGATGGACATCAACACTGCTGCTGCCTTTTGTTTTTGTGTGTGTGTGTGTTTTTGTTTATTTCAGTGTCCTATATATAACTTAAATTCAAAGTACTATGAAGCAGACAGAAAGAGCTAGCGTTTGGGCACTTCTCTTTAGAATGACCAAATTCAAGGTAAATATTTGCACATCAATGCAGGCTAATCAGGCATCTTTATCAAGTGGTAAAGCTGTGCTTTACTCAAAGTTTAACATGGAATAGTTAAAGGCAAGGACAACTTTCAGGTGCCCTTATCAACATATTAGCCCCAGTTGCATTTTCCAAATATGTTATCAAAATGGTAATTCTGTGCTTTCCTTTCTGTAGCTAGACTAGGTTTCGTAAAGGTAGAATTATTACTATAAATATATTGGGGGGAAACTATTTCAATTACTGGGAGAATATGTAACTCCAAGTCTATTTATTTCAATTTATTCAACTGTCTTGATATATTCACGCACAGAACTTTATAAAGAACGAATAAATTCACCTTGAAATTGTGCCAATTAACTTTGGCTGGGCTAGTCTGTGAGAGGAATCGCAGTCCCTTTTTGAAATAAGCCTTGACAATGCTGATCAAAACAAAGAGGCTATTCATTTATTAAACTGACAACTCAACTCGGGCTTCAAGCTTATGGGATGACGGGGCCTGGGGTGTTAGCTCTGGCCTGGGGTGCTGGCCTCTACCAGATACATTTTTGCTGCTCACCGACTCAGAGCCTGTATCTGATGGTGTGACATTTCCTAGGGCATTGGCAGCTGTTCAGATGTCAAGCAGCTGGTGTGAGAACTGTCATCCACTCCAGGTTATTATTCCGTGAGTGACATGTTAGCCCAGAGAATTTTTTTCAGAAAACCACCTTGGTTTCCCTTTAGTTACTTACAATCTATTAGAAATTTCAGCAAACGGGTGTGTCATGGCTAACAACTCTATTAAAGTAAAATTGGGCAATCAATGGTCATATTAGATAACTGATTATTATTACAGAGTTGTGAAATGTGCATTCTGAAATTAACTACCTCCATAGTTAATGTACCAAATTTTGTGAATAAATAATTTATTTTGCAAAAGATAGTGAATTCCACTTTCTATTTTCTTGTTTAATGGCACTGTAATACCATTCTGAATTATCTAAGAATGCTGCCCACACTGGAATAATCTTGGGCGTAGAAAATGGGAATGGATTGGGTGCAAGGAACATAGCCATCTATGGGTTTGTGGCCATTCCAAATGCCGTACAGCCCCACTCTAATGAATGGAGTTAAACATTGAGCAAACATGATCAACATGGCAATAGCATATTATATTCATTTAGCAACATTTTAGTGAAAGTGTTAAACCAAAGGGTTTTTCTTCTAACAATACAATGTGTTGTAAAATCAATACTAATTCAGTAAAGACAAGCATAAGGAATGTCAGAATCAGATCACTGCTTGGAGAAAGAGGAGAGTTCCTTTAAAAAAATGATAAATTAGTCTGTAAAGCACAAAGTAGGAATAAAGTTGAATGAGGCTTTAAATGAAGAGAGCAAAACACAATATCAGTCACAACTAGAAGCTGGATATTTGCAAAGCTGCTATTTATTATATTTTGGCTTTCCTCAAAAGACAAGTCTACTCAGGTTTATTTGAAACTGTAGAAAGAAATCTGTAAATTTTAAAATCATTTTAGTAAAATGAGAGCAATGTGGCTTGACAAAAATTACTGTGGCAATATTGCTAATTTTTTATTCTTTAATTTCCTGCTGAACATTCATACATTCTCATTGTACACATAGGCATTCTTCATCACATTGTTTGCTTTTATGGTGGTTCATCTTTTCTTCCTATATTCATTTCCAAATAGTTGTAACATTACTACAAATTTGTCTCAGGGCATATTTCCTCTGCACTGTTAGCCCTCATAATTGAAGTAGGACTGAATGAACCCCTAGATAAACGGACAGCCTGTGACCTGGGCCTAAGCCAGTTGCTGCCTTACACACCCCCAAATGTGGCAAATGACTCCAAATGAACCTATCAAATTTAGTCCTGAAATTCCAGTTTGAATTGTGGGGAGGTATTTTAAGGCTGTAAGTCAGCAACCTTACTGCAATTTTATAGTAAGCTTGTTTAAAAGTTAAACCCTTGCAGAGGAAAAATGAACACAGTTATGGTGAGAGCTTGCTAATATACATTGAGACCCTAAATTTATCCATATCTGAAACCAGCATGTATTAGTCAGGGTTCTGTAGAGGGACAGAACTGATAGGATAGATACATATCCTTGTGATTGTGTGAGGTAATACTTAATAAACTCCCATATATATTACCTCACACAATCACAAGATCCCACAATAGGCTGTCTGAAAGCTGAGGAGCAAGGAAAGCCAGTCCAAGTCCCAAAAGTGAAGAACGTGGAGTCTGATGTTCAAGGGCAGGAAGGGTCCAGCATGGAGAAAGATGTAGGCTGGAAGGCTAAGCCAGTCTAGTCTTTTCACGTTTTTATTTTTATTTTTATTTTTTTCCTGCCTGCTTTATATTCTAGCCACGCTGGCAGCTGATTAGATGGTACCTACCCAGATTAAGGGTGGGTCTGCCTTTCCCAGCCCACTGACTCAAATGTTAATCTCCTTTGGCAACACCCTCACAGACATACCCAGGATCAATACCCAGGATCAACTGAAGGATTGATCTTCCTTCAGTCCAATCAAGTTGACACTCAGTATTAACTATCACAAGTCCACCCCTTGTCAACTTGAAGCCATACACATCTCCTGAGAGCATACATAATCTTCAAATAAAGACAATCATAAGGTCATAATTACACCTAATATAATACAACTATCCTTTGTACAACCAGAAATGCACCAATCCCCAACCCAAATACTATTACATAAGTTAACAATACTTAAATGCTGATATGAAGTCAATAAATCTTATCTCACACAATAAAATAAAAACGAAATAAAATGAAGATATTTTCTTAGTACAAGTGTATACATGCACAAACATGTTTTTGACAAAAAAAGGAGGAAATACTCATGAAAATTACAGTGCTCATTTCTGCAGCTGGTCACATTGTCATAGTTGGTATTGATGACTACCTTCTTCTACTACCCATTCTGTATTCCCTTTGCCTTCAGCCAGCACTTCATCAGGTCATGGTTTTTTTCCTAGCAGAATGACCCAAACCTTCATTTCTGAAGGATCTGGGCCATTTGTAGCCCTGCCTGGATTGGGCTATTGTAGTTTCCCATTGACCTTAATCACAGGGCATGGTAATACTAAGAGACGCCCTAATGGATCTCCTGTATTCCATGTGTGCTCTTCCTTACCTCCATTGTGGAGAAGTAGACTGATTTCATCTCCATAGTCTGGGTCAATCACTCTAGCCAACACTGTAACTCCCTTCTTAGCCTGTTGACTTAAAGGTAGGAGGAGCCCAAAGTGTCCAGGTGACAATCTTAACTTCCAGTTTAATGGAATCATTGTTGTGTCTCCTGGTGGCAGCATTCCTTCCTCTGGAACTACGAACACTAGGCCACCAGAACATAATGTCATGAGGACAGGAAACAAAAATTTTGCTGGTGGATTACTAGGAGTGAAGGTGAGTGGTGCCACTTCCACTTCCACCTCTGATTCCTGGACCTGTGAATCCTGGCCAAGGGAGAAAGAGTACTATATACTGGACACTGATTCAGAGCATACACGGCCTTCTGGAGAACTTTGCCCCAGCCCTGCAAAGTATTGTCACCTCTTTACCAGTTACCGTGGTAAAAGGCCGGAGGTCTCCTTGGGGAAGGATGGGAGAAAGATTAACAGCACAAATTGTAGGTAGTGTAGTGGGGTCCTTCCCCAAAGGACTCAGCTTCCCTTTCATTCAAGCGGTTCCGGGTCTGTAAACTGGCTCAAGTCTGGAAATTGATTGAGAGGCCATGAGTCTCTGTTTCTATAATTCAGATTAGTCTTTTGTCCATTAGACCTAGAAGTTTTCTCCTTATATAAATTAAGTAGGAATGGAGTAGGCTTCCTATCAATTTTACTTCTAGGAACACTGTGATTAATTAGCCAATGCCAGAGTTCTACACGAGTCAGGCTATTCTGATTGCCACTTTGCCTCTGTTGTCCATTACGATAGCTAGGCCCACCTTGCCTTTGATGGTTGAGTGCTGCCACCTGGCCCCTGACACGGCCCCAGGATCCAAATGTTCTCATTGTACTTAAATTTGATAATTGAGTGACTGTGATTCCCACTGTTCAATCTTACATACAGAGAAGAGCAATTACAGGGCTCTTCAAAGATGCAAGTGCTGCCCTCACAAATCTATTTCGCAAGGCATTGGTCAGGGCATATCTTCTGGACCCTCCCAGCTGGGATGAGTAGGTCTAAAGTGATTAATCCACTCCACCATCCCAATCTCCCTAAGCCTTTGAATCCCCTCCTCCACATTAAACCAAGCGAGATCAGGCATTTCCAGCTCGCTCACAGTGGGCCATCTTTTAATCCACATTTCAGCTAACCAAGCAAGTAAACTATTAGAACCCTTTTTAACTCCCCGAGCTGCAACATTAAATGCAGAGTCCCTACTTGGTAGGCCCAAATCAATAAGTTCAGCCTGATCCAACTCTATGTCCTTCCACCATTATCCCACACCCTTAATATCCATTTCCATGCCTGTTGTCCAGATTTCTATTTATATAAATTTGAAAACTCAAGCAGTTCTTTTTGAGTGTAGCATACCTCCTCATGGGTCACACTCTCAACCTCACCTCTAGGGGCCCGCCAGGACTTTAGTCCAGTTATATGTCTAGAAGCAAACAGGGGTGTTGGGGGTGCCTCATAAGGAGGATTAACATTATCTTGCCTGGCAACTGCCTCAGGGGAGGCCATCACTGTTGCCTCAGGCAGCGCAGGGTTTATCTTCTCAGACAAAGGTGGAAAGGCTGATGGCAGCCTCGGTTGGGGAGGGAATGTTGCCACTACTGGGGATGGGCAAGCTGTTTTTTCTGGCAAAAAAGTCTCATCAGAGTTTACAAAATCAGTGTCCCCAGCTTCATCAGGGTCCTCCCACATCCCCATTCCAACTTGCAGGGTCCCATCCTTTTCCAATCAATGCCCTCATTTTAACAGTAGACTCCTGGCAAGGTTGTGCGTCCACCTTTTATTGCCGGTCAGCCACTCGCATGATAAGAGCTTGTGTCTGATTTTCCACAATTTAAGCTCCTTCTCTACAGGAGATAAGACTCTGACTCAGAGCGATCTTAGCACATTTGAGGCTCAGTATCTGCTTCTGAAGCCAGGAGACAGAATCCCTGATTTCATCATTTTCTTTTGTCACTTTGTCCACTGAACATAGGAGCAACAGCTGCATTATGTTCCCTGGTTCTCCAAATATGATCAAAAGTATTATTTATAGAGCCACTAAATTCCTTGCCTTTCATGAGTAGTTCATCAGGAGTGTCAAATGCATTTATTTTGCATAACTCTCTAAACAGTTTATGCCAAGGACTATCAGTGTTCTCCATACTATTAGATGTTGAGTCCTTAGTATTTTTGGGTCTAATCATATTAAGCAGACAACTCCAGAAACTCCAAAACCAACGAAAGAACTCCATCCTTAATATTCTGTTCCTCTAGAACCACTGCTGGTACCAAAATCTGTATTAGTCAGGGTTCTCTAGAGGGACAGAACTAATAGGGTGTGCATGTGTGTGTGTGTGTGTGTGTGAATTTATTATCAACTCACATGATCACAAGGTCCCACAATAGGCTGTCTGCAAGCTGAGGAGCAAGGAAAGCCAGTCTGATTCCCAAAACTGAAGAACCTGGAGACTGATATTCAAGGGCAGGAAGGGCCCAGCATGGGAAAATGATGCAGGCTGGCAGGCTAGGCCAGTATAGTCTTTTCTCATTTTTCTGCCTGCTTTGTAGTCTAGCCACACTGGCAGCTGATTAGATGGCACCCACCCAGAAAAAGGATGGGTCTGCTTTTCCCAGTCCACTGACTCAAATGTTAATCTCCTTTCACAATACCCTCACAGACATATCCAGGATCAATATTTTGCATCCTTCAATCTAATCAAGTTGACACTCAGTATTAACCATCACACAGCACAACATAAAGACTTTCAGTAATGTAAGCAAATAAATCTTCTGTTTCATTTATCCAATTCACAGTGACTGTTATCTGCACCTAGAAAAATATTAATTTATGTGTGTTCTATTTTTTATTAAGTTCTCTTCTCAAAAGTTTTTATACATATTTATGTTTGGAAAGAAAAGACTACCATCAAAATAGATTTCTATAAATTTTTGATGGACAAAATTCACCCAGATTTTTTGACTATCCTTTAAGGGAAAAAAATGTACTTAATAACCTCCCCTCCCTGCAAACACAATAATTTGTGATTTTATAGGGAAATGACCCCATCATATTGTGCTGATGGTATAAAATCTGGGTCATCTGGAAATTCATAATTATGATTATCAATATATTTCAGTGACATTCCTTTCCTCTATATCTATTATCTGTCTATGATGTAAAGGTGGATTCAAATTGCCAGTGTTTCCTATTTTATCAGTCTATATACTGATAAAATACATAGTTATATACATAAAGTGTAGGATAATAAGAATTTCTTAAAAATTGGGGGATTTAATACAAATATAGAACTATGTAAAAGAAAATACACAGTAAAAAAGATATGGTTATGTGCATAAATAACTAAATGTTCATATGCATATTTATAAGCATGTGAAAGGAAAATATCTTGGGCCCCCAAAAATCACTAAGGAAAACTCAAGCTGGAAACTGCTTAGGGGAAACCTGGCTCCCATTCTATTCAAAGTTATCCTCTGCTCACTGAGATAGATGCATATCTGATTGCCTCCTTTGGAAAGCTTAATCAGAAAAGCAAAAGAATGCAAATATTTGTGTCTCACCTATCTGTGACTTGGAAGTCCCCTCCCCGCTTTGACTCTTCCTGCCTTTGCTTCAAGTTGTTCCGCCTTTCCAGACTGAACCAATGTATTTCTTACATATATTGATTGATGTCTCATGTCTCCCTAAAATGTCTAAAACCAAGCTGTGCCCCAACTACCTTGGGCACATGTCGTCAGGACTTCCTGAGGCTGTGTCAAGGGCACGTCCTCAACCTTGGCAAAATAAACTTTCTAAATTAACTGAGACCTGTTTCAGATTTTCTGTGTTCACAAGCATATATAATCTTATATATTTATATATTCTCATTTTCATAGGCATTTAATATCTTGATTCTCTTAATCCCACCTTTTCCTTGAATGTAATCCCTTTGTTTTCCTAAATATGACAGCTGTTGCTTAAGTAATTTTTGCTTGTATTTGTTGGAGTCTGGGTCACCAAATATTTAATGTTGGTTATTAAAAACATTTATCTGATCTATCTATCTTATCTATCTATCTATCTATCTATCTATCTATCAATCATCTATCTTTGCAGAAGCGGGCAGGAGAGAGACATCCATAAAATGCTTTTTTGCTTTAAATTTGGACTTTGGAGCTTCCCTCTTACTCCTTTTTAAAATATGCTCTGTTTACTTCTGTATGTTCCTTTAAAGACTTTTCTGAAAGCACAACAAACCCTCAACACCCTCCCACCCTCCCATCTTCTGTAGACACCAATGTCCATTATTCCACTCTGTATGTCCATTTGTACCTATTGTTAAACTCCCCCAAACGAATATATTTTTAATAAATGGATCTTGCAGAATCAGTCAACTGCTTGGTATTTGCTCTATCCCTTTTAAGTATTCATTTGATGTCACCTTGAAAGTTTCTAATTTTAGCTATCGACATCAAGATCCACGTAAAAGTCTTGCCTCACATCACAAGGAAAATAACTCAACTAGGAAAAAAATTTCTTTTATGTGTTTGTACAAAGCATTCATTAGTGTCAGAGGAAGCAACAATCCTGTGGACAGAATACGACTTCTAAAGAATCTTTTATATATTTTAACAGATGTTTATTTATCAAATATAAAATTTAATGCATATTCCTCAGGAAAGAAAGGGTGTGAAAATTCTCTTCATTATTTACTATCAGTTGACTTGTTTTGATTCAGGTAATTGAAAATTCTGGGTTTCCTGTTTATCACTTCTAAGCATTTCTCTATTTTCCCTTCCATTTGTTCTGATTTTGTTTTTGTTGTTTATTTGCTTTCTTTTGTTTTTTAGAATGAAGAAATAATTTAAGTATTTGAAATATTTTTGTAGTGTTAAGTAGCTAATCTGTGGTCCTGCTTTCATCTTCTCTTACTCCGGAAAGAGAACAAAATCCCTAACGTCTTCAGGTATAGAGCTTTTCCTTGCATACTGGTGATCTTTGTGCACCCCTCCTCAGTGAAATTGCTGATCAAGTGTCAGATTCCATTGGGACGGCTTAACAGCACATCTTGTCAGGTTTACAGCCCCCAATTTACTTTAATTGTCCTCCCTCAGGTGGCAGCAATCCAATGACAGTGACATCGGGAAGTGTTTCCTATTAGAGCAATGAGTTTAGATTCTTTAGTCCTCTCGGCCATACCATATACAAGTGATAATGAATAACCTGACAATTAAATAGACACCCTTTTTGAGTTGCTATATAAGCAGCAGGGTCATAGTCATATTACTTAATTATGAGAATACAAACTAATAGAAAGAAGCTGACATTTACTTCTAATGTGTGGAATCCAAAAGCATCTCCTTGGAATGGATTCCTTTATCTACTTACTTAGATTAAATCCTGCCACTGTGAAATGAAGAAATACACTTCTTACATCCAACCTGCAACATGTTTCCTACCCACTTCCTAATACTACAGACATTAACTAATCCATTTCTTTACTTGTAACTAATGATTGGTGGAGAAAGCACATAGTTTCATAGTTGTTTGTCCTTAGGAAATAGGAAGAAAATTTGTTCTTGCTTTTAATAATACTGTCCATATTTGCACTAATTTAATCCCCCTTCTGAATTAGTGTAACCAACCACTAGCAGATTGTGAGTGAAGAATGTTTTAAAACAATTTAATAACTCCAGAGTGGTAATTACTTACGGTTAAGGTCCAAATTAACTTTTCTAAGATATTTTATTATCTTGTTCAAATCCCTTACTGGTGCCCTGGTGGATGGTTAGATGATACAGAACTAGTAAATCATTTCTTACACATGCAATTTCTATAAGATTTCTTCAGACTCTGTTTTTAACTTTACTCTTTATTACAACATTAAATCACAGACAGGGTAACTTAGTATGACAGCTGGGTTTTATATTTTAAAATATCATGCCATATATTGAATTGAAAAGTAAGAAGTTCTCTATTACTGTATTTTGACCTTAGGAAAACTAATTTACTTGCAAGAAGATGGTGAAATCTTATTTTTTCTCCATATCTCAAATTTGTCAAGCTCCTCACTTAAAAGCATACATACCTAAAATAGACAGAAAATTCTAGTAATTTTCATGTAGCTCGGGTTTTTATAACTGTTTTGTTTCCTTTCTCATTCAACAAGGGTTTACATAATAGTAGAAAAAATGGAATTGATAATATCCAGAAGGCATTGGGAATTTGCAAAGATAATTAAACTAATAACTACAATCAACAAACAGATAATAGCTTAGAAAAGCATTGAAAATGAAAATATCATACAGATTTAAATGTCAGATTGTAGGAAGACCACGAAGGAAGGAAAAAAAGAACTATTATTGGGTACTCCACTGTTAGTCACTGAGCCAGGTCAGCTGGGTGTTTAAAAAAGTGTCTACTCCTATGACAAAGGTTATCTTATTCTCACTTTATAGAGGAGAAAACCAGTTCCGAAAGGTAAAATAACCAAATAAACAGTTTATAGGTGGTAGCATGAGGCCTGGGACTTATAGTATGTCTATCTGGCTTTATAATCCAAGCTCTCTATGCCATGATATCTGCAAAGAGAATTGTATATTGGAGGTTGGGTTCTATATCTCCACCTTTAGTTAAAGATAGGTGAAGATGTTAATTCTCTTGAAAGAAATTCAACAATATTTTATAGTAATATATGACAATAATATATTTACTCCTACTTTCAAAGAAACTCTCATTTTTTAACTTCACTTGCACAGGTTAGAATTTAAAGTCATCTCCACATTAAAGACAGATAATTTAGAGTTCACACTCACACAATGTCCCATAATAATTTGAAGTTTCTGATTAAGTGAGCCTTGCCTTCTCTTTCTGAGTATCATCTATTTCTCTTTGTTCCCTAGATATCCATTTTGAAAGTCCTAATCCATCTACTTTCACTGTAATGTTCAATGCTTTAAAATTCTTTGTTATCTATCCCAATGTAAAATATAATAGGATTACTAGAGAGAGGAATGATTTCTCATTATTTGTGAATTATAATATTAAAATATTCCTAAATTGGGGAAATTAATATATAGGGTGCATATATACAATTTTCTATGAAAGTCATTCTAATATGGAATTCTGTGTTTAGTAAAAGTCCTGGTGTCTGTTCAAAACAAGGTGTTTCAATTCAGCTTAAGTAGTTCTAATAAGCATTAATGATTTAAAAAAAAAAAAAAAAAAAAAGGTTGCAATGACCTGATAAGATAATGTGCAATTCTTGGTTTGGTTTCTCCTCTTAACTTACTTATAAACTTCCTTTTTTTTTTTTTTTTTTGTTGTTGTTGTTGTTGCGGGGGGTCTGGGGGTGGGTGGAGTCTCGCTCTGTAGCCCAGGCTGCAGTGCAGTGGCAGGATCCCAGCTCACAGGAATCTCCATCTCCTAGGTTCAAGCAATTCTGCTGACCCAGCCTCCTAAGTAGCTGGGACTACAGGCGCCCACCACCACGCCAGGCTAATTTTTGTATTTTTAGCAGAGACGGGTTTCGCCATGTTGGCTAGGCTGGTCTTGAATTCCTGAGCTCATGTGATCCATCTGCCTCGCCTCTCAAAGTGTTGGGATTACAGGCGTGAGCCACTGCGCCTGGCCTAAACTTTCAATATTTAAAAAGAAAAGAAGATACAGTTTCAAATCAAAACCCTTGTTGTTGAAAATAAAATATTTCATCTAAAGGGAACAGGTTTCCATAAATGATTTCTTTTTATTTGGGAAACAATAATGATATACTATGTTTACTGTTATAAAAGATATGGACATAACAAACTAGATTTATTCAACTGTAATTATGTGTACTGAAAACCTGATCAAACATGGTTAGCCTTCAACTAGACCATCAGAGGACTTTTTCAATAAGTATAAAATTTTATTTAAAATATTGTTTTCCCTAAAAGGCACCTAGATTTGACATGTGCTAGTTTTATTTTCTAATCCTTTTTATTTGGCAATAATATACAATATATAACATTTTGTCTAGAATGGCAAGTAAATAGTTTTCTTCATATCTGAATTACAAAATTCCTTTCATACCAATCTTTGGTTGGTCTTGGAGAGTTTAGGATACTTCATAAAAGTTAGGATATCATGATATCAATAAACAATTTGAACTGTGAATCACTTGCAAAATAAATATATGCTATAGTATATCAAATAAATAGTTGCATTGAGCAGGTTCTTTGTATCATAAAAATGTTTGCTCATTTGAAGGACAAATAGTTACCCTGTATGAACAGAGTCTGTGTGTATGTTGTATGAGGGTATTTGTGTGTGTTTGTGTGAATATCTAAATATTAGACATATTTAATAGATCCTGTACCATTACTGCACATGTATGTAAAACCTTTATATAGGTGGTTAAAGTTCTTGTTTCCCTGAGCACATTTGTTCATCAGATACTTGCTTGAAAATTTTGAGCTTATCATTGCAATACCTGTGATATTAAGTTGCGCAAATAGCTTGTGATTTTTAGATTAATATTTTTTTTCCTCTGAGAGAGGGGTGCATAATAAACCCTTTAAAAATGCCAAATGTTAAAATACAAAATGAAGTTAAGTGAGCAATGAAGAAAATTGTTTATCAAATGGCATAATTATTTACTAATTATTCACTTTATGCTTTCAAAATACAGTACAGTGTTTGTGTTTATAATAGCTCTTTCATTTTTCATATGAAAGCATACCCATAAATATTTGTCTAAGTAAAGACCTGCTCTGTGTACAAATGATTGTTGAAACTGGGTGCTTGGAAAGAAGATCTTCAATGTTTTCACTGAGAAATAATGAAAACATATTTGATAAATAATTCATTTACACCTGCTGTGCATAATAATCACTCATGATGTTGGAGTTCTTTCTGAAATAGTTCTTCAAATAAGTTGTCCTTTGCACAGTGTTGTTTCCAGTGAGGAGACTTGAAAGTTTGAGATATTTCAATGAGCCTGTTGTCCTAGGAATGAGTACAATAAAATCAGTCCCCAAAGCTTTGTGTAAATGATTTATCTTAAATGTGCAAATAGCTTGGTCAAAGTTTAAATAAAAAGTTTGTGAAACAGATAGCATTATGGAAATCCTAAGTCATGTGCCACTTTTTTCTGCAAATATCTATAAATGTAGCAAATTAAACGTGTAGTTTTAAAACAGGTGTGGAAAAAACAAGTATTAGTAGTATTGTTTGTTCATGATTCCCAACATGTGGTCTTTGAAGAAGCATCAACTAGGAACTTGCTAGAACTGCAAATTCTCAGTCTCCAGCCCAGATCCACCTATTACATACTCCGGGTTTAACAAATCCTCCAGAGAATTCTGATACTCAAGTTTGAGAACACCTAGTATGTTTTAAGAGGACACCATATTGAGGGCAAAGGTTTGTTTAAGAAGAATGTGTACTACAATTCTTCATAATAACCATAATCATAAAAGCGCATTGATAAAAGCCTATCAGCCCATAAGGTTTATTGTTATAGTGGTTTTTAATAAATAGAATAATGACTCATACATGGGAAACAATTAGCTTTCCAGTTAAAAGCAAACGGAGATAAGCTTTAATAAAATTCCAACAAATTCAAATAAATTTGACATTTTATTTATTTATTTATTGAGACAGAGTCTTGCTCTGTCACCCAGGCTGGAGTGCAGTGGTGCAGTCTCGGCTCACTGCAACCTCTGCCTCCTGGGTTCAAGTGATTCTCCTGCCTCAGGCTCCTGCGTAGCTGGGATTACATGCACCCACCACCACACCAGGCTAATTTTTGTATTTTTTTATTTTTAGTAGAGACTGGGTTTCTCCATGTTGGCCAGGCTGGTCTCGAACTCCTACCTCAGGTGATCCACCTACTTTGGCTTCCCAAAATGCCAGGATTATAGGTGTGAGCCACCTCACTTTTAAAGAGGATTTTTTTTTCCTGATCATTGACGTTGGACAGTTACATGTTTGGGATCTCTGACTTTCCCAAACCATTACTTAGTTGGAACTATTTCTTCCCATCTGAAAGTGCATTTCCATGTACTAATTTCACTGTTAAAATGTCTTAGGACCGTCTTCTCTAATAATAGCTGGTACACAACAAATTTTGGAATGAATAGATGAAAGAGGATGCCCTAACAATCACCAAGTTCTGGGATATTGTAGTAGAGTAGAGACATTGTTAATATGAATCTAGTACTTACAGGAGCTATTGAGGTGTAAATATTGACTTGGTAGCTATTAGTAAAAAATGGTAACTAAAATCATGAAGCGATTGAGACTCAGGGACAGTAGAGATAGAAAGTCAAAGACAAAAATTTAGATGTCCACAAATCAGCAAAATAGAAAAAAAACTCAGAGGAGTAATTTGATATACAAAATTATAATGAGAATATTGAGTCATTGCATAAATTGTGGTTTCATTAGTAGAAGAATGATATAAAGAAATAAGAAGCTGAGGAAAATAGAAAGGAGTCCCCCAAATTAAAGACAACATAAATAAGAATTTGAGAAAAGGAAGAGCAAAATGTTCAGTAAAAACTACATAACAATTGTCAAAGTAAATTACTTGTATTCAGGAGATTATTTTAGGATTGTATAAATTTAAAAGATAAAGACAGCACAGTTTCATAGTCGAAGGAGAGTCTCACAGGTAGAAAAGTGGAGCCTGAATTTAAAGATGATGTAACATATAAAAGGCTGACAGAGAGTTGACCTCATTAGATAAATTTTTCCATTAAGTCCAATATGCTTTCTAATAGTCTTATTGGAGTTAATGCCCAAATATTTTAAATATGCTTGTTATATAAAGTTTAAATATAATCCATGCTAATAGCAGAAATTTGAACTAGATATTCTGCAAAGAAACAAAATTTTTTGAAGGTTTTGAACAATAGTAGGAAACAGATGATTTTATTTGACCTTAAAAACTTTTTTCTTTTGCTAACAGTGTTTTTATCGTATTGCTAACAATCAGTGAAACTTTCCCAATTAGTTTAGAAAGTAATTTAATTACCACCACCCCACCTGCAGCACTCAGTTAGGAATCAAATAACTCTTGGTCACTGAGGTCAATTACTCCCACATCTGAAAGCTTAGTTTGCTGCTACAAAATGATGCATTAGTGACAGCCACTTGGAGAGACCAGATAGGAGATAGAGGGATGCAGCTGTGTGAGGACGTCTCCTGACATAATGTAAACCTTAAACCTGCCTTCGCAAACTTAGTTTTTCTCTCTATTTTCTACCTTTTTTTTAGTTAGTTCTCTCCAGAGCAGCAGTGCTGAGAGAGCTGCTGCTGTGAATGTTTGTTTCTGCAGAATTGCACATCTGATTGACATCCCTTGATTCTAGTAATTTGCCTCGGTGCACTGTGTTGCCACTCATGGTGGTAACCTCCACCAGAGCTCTGGAATCTTAGTAGGCACAGTTTTATTGACTCATTCCCACCCCAGCAGTCTATTAGGTGTTTCTGTAAAAAGGAGCTGAACTAAATTTTCTTTAACCCTTTTTGTTGTGAAATATCTCATATATAATAGTAAACAAAAGTATATAGGCAGCACGATTCATCATGAATACCTGTGTAATCACCAGCTAGATTAAGAAATAGATCATGGCTAGTCACCTAGAAATCCAGTCCTTATGTTCCCTCCCAGTAATTACTTATTGCCAATTTCTTAAAAAAAATCAACTTCATAGTGTCACTATCTCAGTTCACATTACATGTTTTATTAATTAACCATAAAATCCTAAAAACTGTTGTTTATTTTTTTGAAATATTAATCAATGTTATTATACAGTATGTAGTTTATTGTATCTGGTATCATTCACTCCATGTGTTTTATTTGTAAGATTCAGGCATATGGTTCATTGTAGCTATATTTCTTTCATTTTCATTGATGTATAGCATTCCATTATTTGCATATATAATAACTCAATTTATCCAAATAGCCCCACATAATGCTGCTATAAATATTTTTGTATGTGTCTTGGAACATATTCCTCTTGATTGTATGCCTAGGAGAATAATTGCAGGGATGGAGTATGCCTACATTTATATTTACAAGATAGGATCAAACTCTTCCCAAAGTAACTCTCTTTGCCACAGTGTAAGAGAACTCAGTGTTCTATGGCTTTGTCAACACTTGGAGTTGTCAGCCCTTTTAATTCTTCTGATCCTGGTGGTACATCGTGATGTTTCATCATGTTGTAATTTTCATTTCCCTAAATACCAATAAGGTTTATAATATTTTCTCACTTTTCTTTGATATGTGTATCTTATTAAAGCCTCTTGCCAATTCATCTCTTGAGTTGTTTTGTCTTTTTCTTATTGATTAGTAGTTCTTTATATATTCCAGATGCACATCCTTTATCTACTGATGCTTTGAAAATATTTTCTCCCACTCTGTGAATTGCTTTTTCATTTTCTTAATAACATCTTTGGGAAACGAGTTCTTAAATTTAACCTTGTCCAATTTACCAACATTTTCTTTTGTGGTTAATGCTTTGTGTGTCCTATTTAAGAAATACTGCCCTACTCCATTTTAAAGATATTCTCCCAAAGTTATATTGTAGAAAATTTTCATTTCTCATCTAAATATATAATTCCTTGGAATTCATTTTTAATATATAATGTGTGCTAGTGATCAAGTCACACTATTTTCAATATCGATAATCAATTGTTTCAGTATCACCTGTTAAAGATACTATCGTTTCCTATTCCTCCATATTGCCACTTAGCCCAGATATCTGATAGAGGAAGTCCATTCCCTTTGCTCTTCAAGGCAGAATACGATGCTTGTTATTATTAGCATTTTGCATTTTCATACTAATTTTAATGTCATCTCATTGTGTTCCACAAAAACTCCCATGGGGATTTTGATGGGAATTGCAGTTAATCTAAAGATAAATTTAGGGAGAGTTAGAATCTACATTACAGTGTGTCTTTCACTCCATAAACATGACATGCATATTCACATTCTTCAATTTTCTTTAATTTCTCCCAATAAATATTTTTTGTACTTTCTTGCAGGAGGTATTACATATTGTGTGCTGGGTATATTATTTGCTAAATTTTTGATGTCATTCTATTATAAATGACATGGTTTTAAATTTTAATATTCTGTTTGTTGTAGCTATAAAGAAATGTGATTTTTGTACTTTGACTTGCCTCCAGAAACCTTACTAAAATACTTTATTAATTTTAATTTATTATGTGTACTTTTTATTTCTATCTATATCTTATTATACGAGAATAATAAGAATGTTATTACTTCCTCTGCGATTTACATTAGTTGTCTTTCTTTTTGTTGTTGTTTACTGCACTGTGAGGGACTCCAGTAAAAAGAAGAGTGATGATGGCAGCCGCTTAGGGCTCAATTTCAAGTAGAAGTCTTCAAAACTGTCAAGATAAGGCATTATTTTTTCCATAGGACTTTTCTTGTGATACATACATTTATGAGACTAAGTTCTTTCCTTTTTGTTTTCTAAGATTACTTAAATCATGAAATACTGAATGTGATCAAACCTTCTTTTGCCATGCTTTTCAGAATGATGACATAATTTTTATTTTATTCTTAGTAATATGCCATGTTAAATTTATTTTTCAATGTTAAACTAACCTTACATTCCTGGATAAAAACAACTTCAGTATGGTGTGTTACCTCTTTTAAGTATATTATTGAATTAACTTTGCTAATATTTGTATTAGGATTTTGAACTCTATATTCTTCTTTAAGATCAATGTGTGAAAATATCCTTTCTTGAAATGTCTTATCCTCATAATATAAATTGGAAAGCATTGTGCTTTCATTTTACTTCATTTTATTTTTGCTATTTTATATATGTTGGTGTAAGACAATTCTTCCTTGCTTAAATCCTTGGAGGTATTCACCAATGATCACATCTAGACCTAGATTTTTGTTTTGTATTGTTTTGTGATCTTTTCTTTAAATTTTTAAAAATTCCTTCGTAGAAAAGCTATTAACTGGGGATTAAATTTTGTTAATATTCATGACAATAAAATGACAATAATATTGTCATGTTATTATTCTTTTCAAAATTGTTCATTATATCCTTATATATTTTTAATGTATCTACGGATTTTTAGAGTTGTTTTTATTCTTGATATTAGCTATTCTATACTCTCTTCCTCTCTCTTTCCCTCTTTTAAGCTCAGAATTTGTTAGCTTTATTGATTTCTTGACTGTTCTTTATTTTTTCTATTTTAGTAATTCTGTTTTCATCTTATTTTAATTCTTTTTTTTTTTTAGTTTAAATTGCTGTTCTAGTACTTCTTAATAAGGATGTTTGGTTCACTGATACTCACTCTTTCTTTTCAAATATATGCCAAAAATTTTCTCTACAAAAATATTTTTCACCTTCCCGTCACTTTTATTAACATGCAGATAAAAACATTGTGATGGTTAGTTTTATGTGTCAACTTGATGGGCTAAGGTTTGATCAGATTGCTGGTAAAACATTATTTCTGGGTGTGTCTTTGAGAATATTTCTGGAAGAGATTACCATCCAGATTTGTAGACCAAGTAAAGAAGATCATTCTCATCAATCTATTAGATATAATAGATGAGAATTATCCACCTCATTAAGGGCCCAAATAGAACAAAGAAATGGAGGAAAGGAGAATTCACTCTTTCTATTTGAACTGAGATATCCATTTTATCCTGCCCTTAGACATTAGAGCCCCTGTTTCTTAAGTTTCTGGAATGTCCTCACACTTATTCTACAGGCTCCCCTGGTTCTCAAGTATTTGGACTTAGACTTTGAACTAAAGTACACTACTGGCTTTCCTGGTTCTCCAACCTGCACACAGCAGATTCCAGGACTTCTCAGTCTCTACAGTTCATGAGCCAGTTTCATGCAGATAGATAGATTCTAACAATCCTACTGATTCTGTTTCTCTGGAGAACTATGACTAATACAAACATGTTATATTTAATATTAATTATTTTACCTTCAACCTTTGAATTGATTAAAAGTACTTTCTTCAGTTGCAAAACATATTGGACCTTTCTACTTAATTTTATAATGTCTATCAGTCTTAAAAAACTTATTTATAGTTAAAGTACTTTCTCTGTATGATTTCAAGGTCTTTTGGCCCTAATGGAAACTTGCTTAATGACCCCGCATTTATACACATTCTGTAAATGTTTGTGTGCTCACGAAAAAATTGTTTTTTCCTTTATGTTTTGGGTGTAATTTTCTACACAGTATATCCTTTAGGTCAAATTTGTCAATTATGTTTTTCAAATATTTTATATATTTTACTGATTTTTACCTGCTTTTTCTATCAGTTTCTCTGAGGGAAGTGTGATAAAATTTCTCATTTGTAGATTTGTTTTTGCTCCTTATAGTCTTGTGAATTTTTGCTTTATATTGTGATATCATATTAAATCATTTATATAATATTAGCAATGTTAGATCTCCTCAGTAAATTAAAACTGTGACAGAATGTTTCCTTTTATCTTTAGCGGTTTTTTTACATTAATTTCTAATATGCTTGCCATTAGTGTAGCAATGTGAATCTTTTTTGTAAAGTTAGCATTTGTATTGCTTAGTGTTTTCTTTCTTTTTCTTTGATGTGCCTGTTCTTATTGTTTACTGTCTTTATTGAGAAATAATTTATATGATGTCATAGTCCATTTGGGCTGCAATAACAAAAATTTATAGACTGAGAGGCTTATAAACAACAAACATTTCTTCTTTTTTGCAACTAAGCAAATAATATTTATTGTAAGCTTCAATTTATCAAGTATAATATCACATTATTTTAAGGATGCTTTTAATCCAGTGTGGGGACAGATTTGGCTAGTCTCTAATTGTAAAACTGAAGTCAGAATGAACTAGGCTGAGAATCAACTCTGGCATCCCTGAACTCTGTAACTTTTTCACCTTGGACAATTAATTTATTTGGATCTCTATCTCCTAAAAAAATTAATAGCCTCAAAGGGTTGTTGTTGGCCTGGCGTGGTGGCTCATGCCTGTAATCCTAGCACTTTGGAAGGCCGAGGCAAGTGGATCATGAGGTCAAGAGATCGAGACCATCCTGGCCAAGATGGTGAAACCCCGTCTCTACTAAAAAAAAAAAAAAAAAAAAAAAAATAGCTGGGCTTGGTGGTGGGCACCTGTAATCCCAGCTACTTGGGACGTGGAGGCAGGAGAATCGCTTGAACCCAGGAGGTGGAGGTTGCAGTGAGCTGAGATTGTACCACTGCATGCCAGCCTGGCCAGCCTGGGCAATAATAACAAAACTCCATCTCAAAAAAAAAAAAAAGGTTGTTGTTATGAATAGTATATATAAACACCTGAGGTATAGTAGTAATCTCTTTACATATGTCTCTAACAAACTTACTTCTCACAGGCCAGAGGCTGAGAAGTCCAAGATCATGGCACCATCAGACTCTATCTGGTAAGGGTTTGTTTTCTGATTCATGGATGTCTTTTCACTGTGTCCTCACATGATCCTATGGGCAAAGGATTTCTCTGGGCTTTCTTTTGTAAGGGCATTAATCCATTTTATGAGGCTCTACACACATGACTTAATTATCTTCCAAAGACTCATAAATCTAATATTATCATCTTGGTCATTAGGATTTCAATATGTTAATATTAAGAACATAGTCATTTGGTCCATTGCATATAAAATATAATTCACCAATTCAAATTATATATTTTTATGTTTTGACATGTTGTTGTGGATATCACTTGTTATTTTTTTCAATCTGAAAATTTTTGCCAACACATTTAATACATTTATATTTAACGTACTTATTGATATACTTGGCTTTAAATATACCATATTTTTCCATCTTCTTTAGTTATGCCATTAATTCTTTCTCTTTTCCTTTATTCTTGAGTTTTTTTGCTTGAATATTTTTATTATTCAGTGTTATCTTTTTTACTTCTAGAGTTATGCTTTTTATTTTTTAACTCAATTTACTGAACTGCTTATAGACTAAAGCTGTGCTAAACCCTGTAAGACATATTGTTTAATAAAATCAATATTCATCTAGATATTCCCCCATATTTACATTTATATTTCTTGTATTTTTTTTCTTTTTGCAATTTCTTGGTTTTTTTGAAGATAATTTCTTGCTTTTTGGAAGGTAATTTCCCTCTTCCTAAAGAATACCTCTAGCATTTCTTTTATTGTGAATCTTTCAAAGATAAATTCTCTAATTTCTTATATTTCTGAAAACATCTTTATTTTGATTACATTTTTAAATTATAGTTTTGTGGAGCACAAAATTATAGGTTAATATTTCTATCCTTTCACTATTTAAAAATGTCACTCTATTATTTTTTGGTTTCCATCATTTCCATTAAAAGCCCAATTGGTAATCTTATTGTTTTTTGAAAAAATGGCATGTTCTTAAATCTCTAATTGCTTTTAAATCTGGCTCTTTTTAACTTTATTTCAAGAGATCTTAAGTACAAAACTGAGTTTCAATTATTTTTAGCATCGGATTTATAGTGCCCTTGATTCTGTGACTTGATGTCTTCTTCCAGTTTTGTCAAGTTCTCAGTCATATTTTCTTCAGAAATTGCTTCTTCCCTATTTTCTATCTAATTTTCCTCAGATTCCAACTATAGAGAATTAGACCCTTTTGCTGTATCACCTTTGTCTCATAGGATCATTCTGTAATTTTCATTCTTTGACTTTCTCTGCTTTATTCTATGTATTTATTTTCAATCTATTTCTTATTTGATTAATGCTCTTTTAAACTGTGACTGTGTTAAAACTATCAATTGGTTCTTAATTTTAATTAGTCATCTCTAATACTTCCATTTGTTATTTTAACATTTCCAGTCATATGCTAAAACTCAATCTTTGCTTTAATTGTTTGACATAGCAAGCATTATTATTTCAAAATCTGTGCTTTATCACATACCATTTGGAACTAAGTGGGCCTTTCTACCTTTGATTGTTTTTATTGATTTTCCTCATGTTGTATTCTCTATTTCTATACCTGATTATTTTCATTGGGTGACAGATTAAAAAAAAAAAAGTTTGTAGAAATTATTTGACCCTTTAGATGATAAGATCTTACTCTAAAGAATGTTAATGGTTGCTTCTTCTAGGTAACAGGCACTGGTGATCCAGGATTTCCTCAATCCAATTATAGCTATTGAGAAAATACAAAATTAAACTGTAATTTCTGCAGGGTACTACTGGGTATATCCTCACTCCTGTGATCCCGCTCTGAACCCCTATTACTCCTCCCTTATCCCCAGGAGGCTGTCAGACCTGCTCCAACTACTTGCCAACCCATTAAAGAACTGAACACACCCACAGGGGAAAGAATTTTGCCATGAATCCTCCCCTTGATAACTGCTTGTTAATGCTGTTGCTTCCACTAACATTTCTCAAGTCTAATATTTCTAGTTGTTCTCAGCAGGAAAACTTGATTTGAATTATCTACTGCACTATTACTGTGCATTACTCCCCTGCGTGAAAAAAAAAAAATTTAGTTATGACACTGGCATAGCTCCAAATAGAACCATAAGGCAGGCAATAAGAAAATGTAGGTGTTATAAAAACTGCAAAAAAATGTTGGTGTGGAAAAAGAAAATTTCTCAGTTGGGACTATTATCTCCTTTTAAATCAAACTCCCCTTCTTCCAGCCAAAACATCTAAATAAAAAAACATAAATAAGATTTCTTGTGAACTCCAAATTTTTCATATTATTTTCTCTTGTTACATTTTTAAATTTAAAAATATAATATGTACTTACTATAATAAATTAAAAAATCTAAATTGCATGAGAAAAATCAGATGTGGTCATTATCAAAAAGTTGACATAAGAAATATAAACCTATAAACAACTAACTTTAAATACATTGCATAGAATATGTTTATATGTTTGTCTTTTTTCACGTTAAATTATGATCAAGTGACTGTGTATTTTAATATTTGAGAGATGCTACTTTTTACTTGTGTTTCCAGACCAAAAGAGATGATGGGCATAATACGGGGAATCTAAACTGGGGATATAAAAGCAGAAAAGCGATCTTGAAAAGTAGTAGATGCCACACAGAGGAGCAGGAAATAGGAGGAAAAAATGAGCAAAGAAAAAAAATAAAAAAGTATTTAGGAGTCAAAATATAAAATTCACACATATGTAATGACTATAAGGCCATGATTTTTAAAAAATTGTTTAAAAAATATCAAAAGTTAGTGTCATGTATTTCCACTAAAAATAAGAACAGTTTGGGAAAGTAAGATGGCATTTAACAATAATTTAAAAACAATTTCACCAACTGTTTGCCCTCTTATGTCACAGAGCACTCACTCTAAACATCTTAATTAATTCATGTGTATGCGTACTTTGATCTATTGAGAGAGGATTTATGACATCTGTTTATTTCTAAGTAAAGAATATTTTAATGACAGCATAGGTCTGTGAGAGTATTTGAAGTTCATGAATTCTATCAATGAAAGCAGATTAAAGACAAATAACTGTCACAATGGGAAGGCACAATTATTAGGAAAGAAAAAAATCACATGATACTTTAATTATTATTATTTATTCATTTATATTTTGCCATATAAGAGTCTGTCTTTTTATTGGCTCCATCAAAGCCACTGTTAGCCCAATGAGAGAACAAGGGCAATCTCTCTCAGAATTACCTACAGTTCCCATTGAAAATGAAGATTCATGGGAAGCCCATGAATACAAATAGCATGAAACCCAGAATTTCCCTTTACCGCATATTCTCTGGAGGATTGGTTATACTAAATTGCTACAGTGAGGCCTAGGGACCCTCTCCGTCACCAGTATAATCCACAAGCTAATTCTATATTGAAGAATGCTGGTGATTACTATTTGAAGCCCATGTTACAATAGGAAGACACCCAAAAATACTTTGCTTTAGACATTAGTCACATTCTTGGTGTTGTGATCAGCAGAGCATGAAGAACACAGAAATGGAGCCTTTTGTTTACTTTTAAAATGGGCTTCATTCTTGTCCTCTGAGGTTGAGGTTGAAGGAGCAAGTTTGTTTTTAGATGGATGGATGGATAGACAGATAGATAGATCACCAATTATTTCACTCTACTGAACCAACAGAATATAATGTGTCTCTTTTATTTTAAAAGGTGACATCACTTGACAGTTATATGAGATATGTTTACTTAATTTTGAATAATCTTTTGATTAATATTCACTAATATATTCACTTATTGGAATAAATTTGATTTATTTTGTTTATAAAACCAAAATTTACATTTCAAAGGGATTTTTAAAACGAATTCACTTATAAACCAGTCTCCTCTGCATTTTATAATTCTCCTATTATTCCTTGAATAATTTCTTCTTGAATGATATCTTATCATTCAATGCAACTCACACGATGTCCATATCATTCATAGGCAGAGGTACATGAGGCCAAAAATAAAATTGAAGAGCTAAAGATGATAACTTCACAGCATAATTCAAGTGAAAAAGTATTAACACATAAGAGATTATGTTAATGTTAACATTTTGGTTTTCTTAGATATCATCTTCTTTTTTTTTTTTTTTTTTTTTGAGATGGAGTCTCTCTCTGTTGCCCAGGCTGGAGTGCAGTGGCGCCACGTTGGTGCACTGCAAGCTCCGCCTCCCAGGTTCACACCATTCTCCTGCCTCAGCCTCCCGAGTAGCTGGGACTATAGGCACCCGCCACCACACTCAGTTAATTTTTTTGTTTTGTTTTGTATTTTTTTAGTAGCGGCGGGGTTTCACCGTCTCGGTCTCCTGATCTCGTGATCCGCCCTCTTTGGCCTCCCAAAGTGCTGGGATTACAGGCATGAGCCACCGCACCCGGCCAGATACCATCTTAAAATAAGTATAGTCTTGATGCAGTGGCTTAATCTACTCAACTCACTTATTTTCAGTATAGTACAGTGTTTAAGTCCTTGGAATCAGAAGTAAGACAAACAGGAGCTGAATTCTGGCTTTGCCAAGTAAACTAGGCAAATAGCCTACTTTCTGAGGAAACCTTAGAGTTCTCAGCTATAAAACTGGGATAAACCAGTACCTAATTTTTGGCCTGTCGCTGTGGCTCACGCCTGTAATCCCAGCACTTTGGGAGGCAGAGGCGGGCAGATCACCTGAGGTCAGGAGTTGGAGATCAGCCTGGCCAACATGGAGAAATCCTGTCTCTACTAAAAATTAGCCGGGCGTGGTGGCGGGCGCCTGTAGACCCAGCAACTGGAGAGGCTGACGCGCAAGAATCACTTGAACCCGGGAGGCAGAAGTTGCAGTGAGCCGAGATCGTGCCACTGCATTCTACCCTGGGAGAAAGAGTGAGACTCCGTCTCAAAAAAAACCCAAACCAAAACAAAACAACAACAACAAAAGAACCACAGTACCTAATGTTCACATTATTCTGAGGCTCTGCAGAATCTTCATTCCATGAAGGCAAAAATTTCGCTGTTTCTTTCACCGTTACATTCCAAACGCCAAGAACATGATGTAGCAAATGGTAGGTATTCAACAAATAATTATCAAGTGAATGAAAAAAAGAATAAGTCAATAAGCAAGAGGCTTAGTACAGTGTTTAGCATTAGTAAGAGCAAAATAAATGATAGCTATTATTACTGTTTATGTATTTCAAGGTATTTATAATCATATATCGCCTATTCAATACCACCACCGGTGCATTTAGTCCCTTCACTTTTCTAATGGGTTCCAAAGAGTTAACATAACAACAATACCTGGGTGTAAATATTTAGGCTTATAAGAATTAATCTTTTTCAACTCATCTCTGACAAGATGCCCTTATAATTTACTTTGTAGGAACCCTGTATAATATGAGTTGGGAACTTTATTAAACTATTTGTATACTTCGAAGCTGTAAGGAAACTTCCAAGGCTATACTCGATATGCATAATGTTGCCATCGGAATAAATATAAAAATGAAACAAAGCAAGGCTTACTTCTTAGGCACGTTATTTCATTGAACTTGTTTCACAACAAAATGCATAGATCTTTTTTAAAATGAAAAACTGTAATGATATCATCAGTCAAACTGGCCTTAAAAATTATTTTTTTTATAAGAGTCACTGGCCAGTACAAATTCTGACTGGTTTCTAAAATTTATATGGGCTCTATGTACACTTTATATGTCTGATATTACCATATTAGTCAGTGCAAGAAATATTTATTAGTTCTCCATGGCATAAAAATATCTATGAAGAGAAAAGAAACAGAAGAATAGATATATACAGGCTCTGCATATGAGAACATTAAAGCACTAGAAAATTAGGAGACAAACGTATATACCTGTGAATCTAGTACTGTGGTTAGGAGGCTTACACTGGTGTCATATATTTTGAACTCAAATCTTGGGACTGACTATCTCTTTTTAGTTGTTTGATTTTGCAAAATTTAAATTCGCTTATCCCAGTTTCTTTATCTATTAAGTGGATATGCAAATAAATTAGTAAAATAAAATAATGCAAGCAAGTTGCTTAGTATATATCATATATATATCAGCATAATATAAAAACCTGATAAAAGCCAATTTTTACTTTTGTAAACATTCAAGGCAAATTACACCTATATGTATATATTCATGATATAGACAATGAAATTAATGGGAAGATCATCATAGAATGGGTTTAGCACATAAAGTCTTCTTAGAATATAACAGAGCATAAGTATATCCTCCAATAATATATAAATTCAGCAATTCCCACACAAATGCCCAGGAACAGCAAGGAAAAAAGAATGACAAAAAGGAAGAGATCAATGACATTTTGCCTGTGTGACTCAGCAATTCTCACAAGCTTTTGCCCATTGATAATGCTTATTTTATCACAATAAATAAATAAAATTAGTTTCAGAATGATATCTAAATATTAATTAAATGTTATTTTTGGTGTTATGTGACTTAGTTTTTTGATTACATAGAATTAAATGTACGTAGGCTTAAGACTGAGATAAGCTAGTTCAATTTATGGTTTGTTTTACTTTCCATTTCAAATCTCACTTTAAAAGCCATTTGCATCAGTTTATTTCTTCTAAAAAATGTTCAAGCCATTTTAAATTAAATCATACTGCTTTTCATGTGATAAGTCAGTTCCCTTCTGACCTGTGTGAGTGGTCATCTGACTGTTAAATAACAGCATTGGAAATGAATGTGGACAGCTTTATTTCTTGGTCTATAATCATTATTAAAGTATTTACTGCTAAGTATAAAGATCAGGTTTCTAATATCATCATTCACCAATCTAAACTACATAACAATTTTCAATTTGTCATTATCACTTACTTAAGGAGCTCACATATCTGTATACATTAACATTTTTTCAGTGCTAAAATGGAAATATTTATAATGACTTCTTCCTTAGTTGTACTTTTTTTGTCTAATCTTTGCCTATCTTGACAGGATACATAAAATATATTTGGCTTCTAGTAGAGTAGTCTGAGTAAGGAAGACCATAAGAATATTTTTTGACTTTGCATGAGAAAAAATTTATCACAAGGAACTTGAATTACTAAATATGAGGTAGGAGGTGGGACTTGACTCTGGAGGCAGGGTTTGGACACCAGACCAAACTGAGGTCTAGCTAAAACAGGGATATGTGAGAATAATATATATATTAATAAAAGAGGGACATGTGGTGCTAAAGACATGTGAAAATCAATATCTAATATATTTCTGAATGTAGTCCTCAGCTTTCCATAAGACACACCCACCAGTGTGCCATGTCAGTTTACCATTGCCATGGCAACACCTGAAAATTACCATCCCTTTCCATGGCAATGACCTGATGACCCAAAAGTTACCACCCTATTTCTAAAAATTTCTTCATAATCTGCCCCTTAATTTTCATGTAATTAAAAGTGGATGTAAATATGACTGCAGAATTGCCCCTAAGCTGCTCCTCTGGGCACACTGCCTATGGGGTAGCCCTGGTTCACAAAGAGCAGTACCTTGCTGCTGCTGTACACTGCTGCTTTAGTAAAAGTTTCTGTCTAACACAACCAGCTCACCCTTAAAGTCTTTCCTGGGCAAAACCAAGAACCCTCCTGGGCTAATCCCCAATTTGGGGAATCACCTCCCTTACATCAAATGGACAATATTCCAGTCAAATGCTAATCCTCCAATCTACTTCCTAGTAGATTGCATTGTCACATGCAATTTTAACTCTAACACTACAAAATATACCAGAGTAGGCCAGAACCTATCAGACCCCCATGACATTGCATCACCATCTTCATTCATATATTAGTTCTCTATTGTCAAATGGGATATATTTCCAAGATACCAGTAGGCTTCAGTAAACTTTTAGCAAAAAAAGTTTTCTTTATGTTTTATAATGCTAAAATACAGACACATTATTCCTTTGAGTCATTCAATTTAACTGCCTTCCCTCTTCTCAGAACTTAAATTTTGTATAACATACTGTAATGTATTAATGTATTTATTTTTCACTAAGTTACCAAAAATATCCTATGTGTTTACTGTACTTGGGAAGGAGTGCAGTGTAGTGAAGGCATTCAAGCCTCAGCATCAGATAGACCCAGGTTCAATCACAAGTTCTGCTTCTCTTAAACTGTTTCAATGGAGGCATTTCACTTCTCTAAATCTCAGTTTTCTCTGCTGTGTATTAGGATAGATCAAAGCTCATTCTTAACATTATTACAAACGCTGAACAAACTCTATTCATGTGTATTTATTTGTTATGCAGGTCTCTTAAATGTTTATTAAGAGAAACAAATGAGATAATGGCCACAGAGTGAACAAGAAAGTGCTCTCCCATGCCCTTTCTCAACCTGTAATGGTTTCCTACCACTCTTTGTTAATGAATTTAAGGGAAAGAAAGGGAATCAAGAGAAGATTCCATTGAGGATACTGTTCTTGGTAAGACAGCATAGATTCCTATGGTGTTAAGTAGACCATAACTTAGAGATGGTAACAGGGATTAGAGTTAAAAGAGCTATTGCAGAAACCTATGTGTAAAATAATGATGTCCAAGTTTATGGAAATCAAAGTGGAAAGATAAGGTTCTAAGAGTGATTTCTAGTATAAAATGAATAAAACTGGTGACTGGATATATTTAGTTTATATTTTAAAACAATATAAGTATGAGGTGCATAAGAATAAGCAAAGATAGGCTGGGCGCAGTGGCTCATGCCTGTAATCCCAGCAGGGATAAAATGCAGACACATTATTCATTTGGGTCATTCAATTTATCTGCCTTCCCTCTTCTCAGAACTTAAATTTTGTATAATATACTTTAATGTGTTAATGTATTTATTTTTCACTAAGTTATCAAAAATATCCTATGTGTTTACTGTACTTGGGAAGGAGTGCTGTGTGGTGAAAGCACTCAAGCCTCAGCATCAGATAGACCCAGGTTCAATCACAAGTTCTGCTTCTCTTAAACTGTTTCAATGGAGGCATTTCACTTCTCTAAATCTCAGTTTTCTCTGCTGAGTATTAGGATAGATCAAAGCTCATTCTTAACATTATTACAAATGCCAAACAAACTCTAACCATGATCTGCTAAGGCAGGCGGATCACGAAGTCAAGAGATTGAGACCATCCTGGCCAACATGGTGAAACCCCGTCTCTACTAAAAATACAAAGATTAGCTAGGCGTGGTGGCACATGCCTGTAGCCCCAGATACTTGGGAGGCTGAGGCAGGAGAATTGCTTGAACCCAGGAGACGGAGGTTGCAGTGAGCTGAGATCGCGCCACTGAACTCCAGCCTGGCAACAGAGCAAGACTCCATCTCAAAAAAAAAAGGTAATGACCAACTAAGAAACATTGTCTGTCTTCTACATACACTGTTTTCAACCCTAGGGAACATGTGTGTAGTGTGTGTCTGTGTGTGTGTGTGTGTATGGTGATGATAGAGAGACAGGAACATGCCAAATGTACAAATTTGTACATTGAATTTAAAGCTTTAGGAAAGACAGGAGAAGAGAACCCCTTTTGTTGGTGAATCCATATGGTTGTCAACAGTAAAAATTTATTTGGTACCTATTACATGCCAGGCACTGACAAAAACTGGATATCCAATAGCAAATGAGATAAAATATATGCCTACATTTATTGTTCTTATATATCACAAGGAAGAGGCAAATGGGGAAGATGAGCCAATAAACAATATAAACTTAAGTACTGATAAAATATGGATATATCCATAGATTGAATTTGATAGCAGAGAATACAGTCTGTGTCTATTGCAAATGTCCCATATTTCACCATATATAAATTGATGTTTAATAGCTGTTTACAACAGTGATTATCAAATTTTTTCTGAAACTCAGAAAAACGACTGGATAACTTCACATGACAACCATGCTGCATGCATGTCCATGCATGATGGTGATAGTATTATCATCACCATTATTATTATTAATAATATTGGTCATAGTAATAGTAGTAGTTGGAACAACACTTTTAAATCCTTTTATGGTTTAAGGAATAAGAGGTAGCATGCATGGAACTCATTAAATTCCAGATATGTCCTATGCACCATAACTTTATTACCTCATTTAATCCTCAGTTAGCCTCATATAGCCCTACGACTTACATAATGTTAATATTCTTTATATATTAGAAAGGAAGAAACTGAGGTTCGATTTCACAACTATCATTGTGACATTTCTGAGGTAAATGTCTTGCTTTTCTTATTTTTTTCCAGACTATGAACACTTAATATTATCCAGGGAAAGGAAAATCATTAAACATTTCAAATTGTGATTATATTTTGACATGGTTTAGCTGTGTCCCCGCCCAAAAAAATCTCATCTTGAATTGTAGTTCCCATAATCCCCACGTGTTGTGGGAGGGACCTGGTGGGAGGTAATTGGATCATGGGGGCAGTTGCCCCCATGCTGTTCTCGTGGTACTGAATGAGTTCTTATAAGATCTGATAGTTTTATAAGGGGTTTTTCCCCCTTTGCTCAGCACTCATTCTCTCTCCTGATGTCCTGTGAAGAGGTGCCTTCTGCTATGATTGTAAGTTTCCTGCGGCCTCCCCAGCCCTGTGGAACTGTGAGTTAATTAAACCATTTTCCTTAATAAATTACCTAGTCTCAGATATTTCTTCATAGCAGTGTGAGAACAGACTAATACAGTAAATTGGTACTGGTAGAGTGGGGTGCTGCTATAATGATACCCAAAAATGTGGAAATGACTTTGGAACTGGGTAACAGGCAGAGGTTGCAACACACTGGAGGGCTCAGAAGAAGACAGGAAAAGGTGGAAAAGTTTGGAACTTCCTAGAGACTTGGAGGGCTTGGAATATAGGAAGATGTTTGAAAGTTTGGAACTTCCTAGAGACTTGTTGAATGCCTTTGACCAAAATGCTGATAGTGATATGGACAATGAAGGCCAGGCTGAGGTAGTCTCAGATAGAGACCAGAAATTTGTTGGGAACTGGAATAAATGTGATCCATGCTATGTTTTAGCAAACAGACTGGCAGCATGTTGCCCCTGCCCTAGAGATCTGTGGAACTTTGAACTTGGGAGAGATGATTTGGGGTATCTGGCAGAAGAAATTCCTAAGCAGCAACATGTTCCAGAGGTGGCAGAGCATAAAAGTTTGGAAAATGTGCAGGCTTGATGATGTGATAGAAAATAAAAACCCATTTTCTGAGGAGAAATTCAAGCCAGCTGCAGAAATTTGCATAAGTAATGAGGAGTCAAAGGTTAATCTCCAAGAAAATGGGGAAAATATCTCCTGAGCATGTCACAGACCTTCACAGCAGCCCCTCCCATCACAGGCCCAGGGGCCTAGGAGGAAAAATGGTTTTGTGGGCCAGGTCCAGGGACTTTCATCCTAGCCACTCCAGCTATAGCCATGGCTAAAAGGGGCCAAGGTACACCTCGGGCCATTTCTTCTGAGAGTGCAAGGCCCAAACCTTGGCAGCTCTCACATGGTATTGGGTCTGTGAGTACACCAAAGTCAAGAACTGAGGTTTGAGAACATCTGCCTAGATTTCAGAGTATGTATGGAAACTCTTGGATGTCTAAGCAGAAGTTTGCTGCAAGGGCAGAGCTCTCATGGAGAACCTCTGTTATGGCAGTGCAGAAGGGAAATGTGGGGTTGGAGCCTCCACACAGAGTCCCCATTGGGGCACTGCCTACTGGAACTGTGAAGAAAAGGCCACCATCCTCCAGACCCCAGAATGGTATATCTACCGACAGCTTGCACCATGTGCATGGAAAAGCAGCAGACACTCAACACCACCATGGAAGCTGCTGGGCCAGAGGGCTGTACTTTGCAAAGCCACAGGGGCATAGCTGCCCAAGGCTATGAGAGCCCACTCCTTGCATCAGCATCTCCTGGACATGAGACATAGAGTCAAAGGAGATCATTTTGGAGCTTTAAGATTTAATGACTGGCTGGGCATGGTGGCTAACGCCTGCAATCCCAGCACTTTGGGAGACTGAGGCAGGCAGATCACCTGAGGTCAGGAGTTCAAGATCAGCCCAGCCAACATGGAGAAACCCCATCTCTACTAAAAATACAATAATTAGCTGGGTGTGATGGTACATGCATGTAGTCCCAGCTACTCAGGAAGCTGAGGCAGGAGAGTCACTTGAACTGGGGAGGTGGAGGTTGCACTGAACTGAGACTGTGTCACTGCACTCAAGCCTGGATGGCAGAGCAAGTCTCTGTCTCAAGAAAAAAAAAATGATAAATAACTGTCCTGTTAGATTTTGGACTTGCATGGGGCTGGCAGCCCCTTTGTTTTGGCCAATTTCTCCCTTTCAGAACAGTAGCATTTACTCAGTGCCTGTATCCCCATTGTATCTAGGAAAGAACTAACTTGCTTTTGATTTTAAAGGCTCATAGGTGGAAGGGACTTGCCTTTTCTCAGATGAGAGTTGGACTTGGAATTTTGGGTTAATGCTTGAACGAGCTAAAACTCTGGGGGACAGTTGGAAAGGCATGATTGTGTTTTGAAATGTGAGGATATGAGATTTGGGAGGGGCCGGGGCAGAATGATACAGATTGACTGTGTCCCCACCCAAATCTCATCTTGAATTGTAGTTGCATAATCTTCACATGTCATGGGAAAAACCCAGTGGAAAATAATTGAATCCTGGGGGAAGTTACCCTTATGCTGTTCTCATGATATTGAGTTCTAGACAAATCTGATGGTTTTATAAGGAACTTTCCCCACTTTGCTCAGCACTTCTCCTTCCTGCCCCCACATGAAGAGGGATGTGTTTGCTTCCCCTTTGCCATGATTGTAAGTTTCCTGAGGCCTTCCCAGTCCTGCAGAACTGTGAGTCAATTAAACCTCTTTTCTTTATAAATTACCCAGTCTCAGGCAGTTCTTTATAGCAACGTAAGAACAGACTAGTACATATTTCAAACCTATATTAGTTCTTTTATAACACAATTAGACAGATTATTCAACCCATGTGGGAAAAGATGGTGTCTTTTCCTCTTTAGTTCCATTTAATAGCCAGAATAATCCCTGACACACACGGGTGCTTACAGTGCTTATTTTTCACTTTTGGCTCTAATAGCATTTCTATTTACCTTCACCCATTTTTTATGATCACACCTCTCTTTTGGAAATTTCTAATCCTGTACAGGCTTAGTGGGAGGTAGTTTAATTCTTACCACTGAAGAAACCAACAAAATAAGATTATCCTTCTTCTCAAGCTCATGGAGGCAACATACACATACCTCAAGTTCAGTCAGACCAATGACCCTGTGAGAAATCTTGACAGAGTAACATAATCTTGGGAGGGAAAACTTGATAGCATGACCTAAGGACCTCAGGACATGAGGCCACATTCACTGTAGCAACAGATGTAGCTTCTGGAGGACTAGCCTTTCTAGAGTGTGAATTTTATGTGCTTCTTGCTGCATTTGCTCATAATCTCTCAACTAGGCTCCATCTTCGGTATGAGGATAAGTAAATCAAATTAAATTTGGTTGGACACACAATGAATCATAATTTTATTATACCAGAAAAGAGACATGGATTAACTGATATCATGAAAGGGTTGCAGAATTTGCCACTTTGGCACAAAATTATTTTGAGTAAAATGTACTTGGAAAAACAGCAGGTACAAGAAGGGCACTCTGACCTCCCTTTTTTTCTTCCTGAAATCAGGCAATTAAAACCCACATAGAGAAGGTGTTATCCATATGCCAGGAGGAAAGTAAGATTCTTAGTACCAGGGACAAGGAATTGAGGCTGAGAAAAGTCCGTAGAAACAAGCCTTGGAAACTAACCCTCATCTTCCTAGTCAGGTCTCTACGATTAACTACGTGTATTAACTTCACACGAACCCAAGCCCTCTTGGCCTTTTTTCATTTTCACAATCTGCTAGTCTCTGTTCAGCTCATTATGTAAAGGTTCAACTTTTAACTCCTTTTTGAGTCTTCATTTTCTTATGGGAGTTCCTGTGTCATGTAAAACTCCTGTTACAGACATGTGTATGCTTTTCTCCTGGTATTCTGTCTTATGCCAATTTAATTCACAGACCCAGCTGAAAATTCTAATGGGATAGAAGTTAATCTTGGCCCTCCGCCCCCGACAATACCATCATAGATGCCTGCTTCAAATGGTTACACATTGTACCCAATTTCCATTTATATTCAAAATAAGGACTGTTTTATGGCTTAAGGACAATCTTCCTCTTAACATTTAGGAGATAACTACTATATTTTATTTCCAAGTACTGTTGTTGATGGTATTTGATTATCGCACACTTATTTTGGGTTATGGGAACAAAGAGACATCAGCAGAAGGTATTCTTAAAAATGTAGCCTGTGCACACTTGAGACAAGATATTTATTTTATATGAATATACCTAATGTTATCATTCTTCTTTGGTATGCACTTAGCTTGCAAATATTAGAGCAATGAAGTTAAGCTATAATCCAAAAAGAAAGATATCCATCATCAACTTTCTCAACTTCTGTATTTGGATACATTATATATTAATATATTAAGTTGCCTTCTAGTAATTTACTGTTACTATTCTATAGCTCTTTCGATGCATTCATTTTACTAATTTTGACTACAGTTTGGTTATGCTTTAATCTGGTTTTCACATACTGTTTCAAAATTTTTGCATTTGAATTCAGATTAGACAAGTGCTAAAGACATGTGAGAATCAATATCTAATCTATTTCTGAATGTAGTCCTCAGCATTTTTATCTTGAATTAAAACAACTGCAAGTGCTCACACTACCATCTTTAATCAAGTGTAACCATAAACTACAAATAATTTAAAATGAAATGGGTATAAGACATTTCACACTCCAAGCAGTCAGATGATAATAAGTTTCCACCTGTTAACATATTAATAACAGTGTTAAAGAGCACAATGTGCCGGAGGTATTACAAGTCTGTGCAATTTTACATGTGTCAAGAAATAGTTTGCTTGTTAGCAACTGGTTAGAGTATCAAAGCAAAGAGAATTCCATGGGGGAAACTGGTTGCATAATAAGGAAACAGGGAAATCTTCATTTCTTTAGTTACTTAAAATAACCTGTGAAAAGCACTGGATAATAGAGCAAGGACGATTGGCCTCTGAGGGTATTAGATGACCTACAGTAATGGATCATTTCCCTCTCTAATGTCTGTGATTAACATGTCATAATTTTGAAAGGTGCACTCAGGAAAAAGAGAGACAGTGAAGACTAATACAATAAGATAAGGCGTCGCACCAAGAAGGGACATCCAATACCAGTGATTTTGGTAACAGGAAGAGGCAGAGCATATGGTTAGGCCATCACATGGTAATAAGAGGTTGTTAAATGCCGTTTTAAAAGATTATTTCACTTTCTTCTTATAAGTGATTTTCTTTATTAGATAAAATGAAAAGATTTTAGCACTAGACTGAAAATCTGAAAATGAAAAAAATAAAGCAAGCCAAACATAATATAATATACTTTACTTAGAATTTTTAAAAGAAGATTAGAGCTTAATAAAGGAAAAGGCCAAAATGAAAGTTCAACAATATTCCTGTGTTGCTTTTTTATGGTTGAAAGTCAAAAACAAAACAAACATCCATGAAAAGGCCATCGATGTGTGCTAAGTTAATGTCTAAATTCTGTCTAGAATAAGCATTCCTCTCTGTTTATCTCTTTTTCTAAACATAATAAGATTAAAACATTCTATTTCCCAATATGTATCTAGAAGTTGAGTTTCACCAGCATTTAGTTGGTGCTGAACAGTACATTTTGAATGAATTTTTTCTGAGACCAAGTAGAAAACTAAGCCCCTCCCCCGCCACACACACCAAAGGGCGGGAAAAATTACCCAATGAAGAAACAAATGTCATGAGGGGAAGTTTAAAACTTAATTTTTAAAAAGTGTTATTTGAAAATCATGACAACTGTATTCAATATATTTTCAAACATGTTTAGTTTTTCATAAGCTCCAAGCTTCACTGATTGCTTGACTGTATCATACTCTTTTTCCTTCAGTGAACCCTAAAAAGGAATCCAATACCAAATAGTCCTCAATTAATAATTGTTAATCTCTTGGTTAATTACCGATTGATTATTCATTTGTGCAATTATTTATTTATAAATCATAGAAAAGATTGAATTTCTTGATGAATGAGTAATCATGCTAGTTACATGTTGTGGCAGTAGTTTTAAAAAATATTTTGTATTCCAGAATAATGTGGACGTTGTATAAAATAATGGTATAAGTAAAATCGCATAATAGTAAGGCAAATTAGCACAGTAAAGAGTTAAGAAATTATTCTTGGCCAGGTGTGGTGGCTCATACCTGTAATCCCAGCACTTTGGGAGGCTGAGGTGGGTGGATCATGAAGTCTGGAGATCAAGACCCTCCTGGCCAACATGGTGAAACCCCGTCCCTACTAAAAATACAAAAATTAGTTGGGCGTGGTAGCACGTTCCTGTAGTCCCCGCTACTCAGGAGGCTGAGGCAGGAGGATTGCTTGAACCCGGAAGGTGGAGGTTGCAGTGAGCCAAGACTGGACCACTGCACCCCAGCCTGGTGACAGAGCGAGACTCCGTCTCAAATAAGTAAATAAATAAATAATTCTTAAAAGTAATCATGGCCTCCCTAAGACCAGAAAGGTACCTTTAACCAGCCTCCTATTGCGAAGCAAGGCTGAACCTAAACTCTCCTGAACCACTATTAGTCAATCTCAGCAGCCCAAAGGGAAAACTCTTACAGCAACCAGATAATCAAGGAAACGCCAAAGCAGTCATTATACTAACCCCATGCAGGGAAGATCCATATAGGAGCATTTTGATTATTTATTTAGCATACCAGGTTTCACAATTTAGATTGAGAAGAACTAATAGAAGCATGCTAATAGCATGTCTGCTATAGAATAATGAAAATTTGTAGTTTGTGTTTCCTACTGAGCAAAAATGGGAAGTCTGTTCTTCAAGTAACTACAAATAGTTTATATAAACCCTAGTGAAGAAAATGGACACATACACACACACACACACACAGAGACACACGTAATGTATGTATGTTAGCTACGTTTACAAGGGCCACTCAATACCTGTAAAAATCTAAGAATAATTAAAGCTCAGTGTCCATAAAGAGGGCAATGCCTAAATTAATTATTTGAATCATGTGCCTTCTCAACTGGTTCCCTGCTGGATACACTTGGGTAGAAAACTGTTGGGAAGAAAAAACTGTCTCATATGCAAGTAAAAATGGGAAATTCTTCTTGCTTTTAAAATTATGCAAAGCTGTAGATTATCTCATTAAAGGCTCAACTAATGTAACATAACTGGGTATACGATCCTCTATTTGGAGCACACATGTTAACACTCTTTGCAAAAATGTTTCCTAAAAAAAGTGTAAGGAGCTCTATCTAATCAATTACAGAGTTGAGAATGCATTGGCTAAGGGTTAGGAAAATTAGTAGTTTGCCCTAGCTAAGAAAGGGAGTGATAACTTATATATGAATAAAACAAAAAATATGTTTCAAATATTTCTGTGTATTTTTTTCTTTAAAGAGCCTGTGACTCATTCTAAAATAAGTCAAATTTAAAACTCTTTAGCCTATACTAAAGTTTCCTTTAAGCCAGTATTTCCCATAGAAAGATTGGGAAAATATATTTGGATGTCATTGCTTTACTTTTTGCTTTATTATATCAAGCTGAAAAACTAATGTCAAAAGATTCCATAGGATATACATTAAAAATATCATTCAAACCATTTGCAACTTTTAAAAAAATGATTCAAATTGATCTTTCTCCCAACAATGTTTTCCCAGATAAACAGCCACTAGCAAACATAATTTTAAACAATTGGAACATTTATACTTATTGCAAATATATTTTTCCTAAACCAGAGTAATGGCCTGTAACTGGTATCTGTGATTCATTCTCTGTACAAAACCTATGAACATGTGAAATATCACTCAGATCATATGATTCCCTTCCCATTATAGAGAGTCTACAATTCAAACTTGTTCCCATATCACAAGAGTTCTTTGCAGACTAGTCCTTGTTTACTTCCTACATCTTGTATCCTAGCATTCTCCTTCTTGCTCTTTAGGATTCAACAACATTGGTCTTATAATTTGTTCTCAGAAATGCCAGAATTAGTCTTACTTTATGATTTTTGCACTCACCATTCCCTCTGCCTAGAAAGCTTTCTCTAGACATTGATATGGATATAGCTTCTTTCAATACAGTTTTCAGCTCACATAATTGTCACATGTGAAAGGGGACTTAACTATAATATCTAAAGAAGCACACCTACAGGCATTGTCAGTGCAAGTCATTTTTATCATAGAGCTTACCATAGTCCAAAGTGATCATCTTTATTTTTTTCTCTCTATCAGAACTCTATGGGAAGAGTCAACTTAAATATCATCTTCACAGTTGTACTTCCAATACCTAGAAAACCACGTGGCCCATAAAATATACTCAATAAATATTTGAAGAATGAACTAACCTGGATTAACATATCATAAAACATAAATTTAAATTAATTTTAAAACTCCTAGAATGCATGCAATTAGATAGTGATCTAGATTAAATGCATTTTTGATATCGAATTCCTAAGATACACAGTTAACTCTAAAAAGATAATTTTATTCCTTCTTTAAATCATGCAAGTATTTTCTTACTGAAGTTCATATAATTGGATGGCCATAATAAAAATCCAATTTTTTCTTAATTAGTTTTATTGCAAGTGTTTTTTTTTAATGAAATAAAATGCAATTAATGAAGTATGCAAATCCCAAATAAGAACTATGATTTTAAAATCAAAATTTGTGTTCAAGGAATATATTAAGACAGATCTAGAGGATACATATTAATTATGTATGATTAAAACAGTAAATGTGCTTGATTCCTAGGGAAAATCTAAGTTGTGTCTATGGTGCTCTGGCAAAACCTCATTGCATAACATTGCCAATGATCTGTTTTATACACTAAATATTTTGCTCCTAATTTAGAATTCCAAAATTGCCTTTGTATATCAAATTCGAATTCTATAATAGTTCTTTCTTAATCTGGAAATGTAGTTATTTTATACCAGTGCCAACAACTAGAACATTCTATATGGTGGGAAAATCTAATTTTAAAAGATAAAGCAGTTGTAGATAGTGATAGCAATAAACAAAAAAAGAATCATTCACATAATTCTCAACATGTTAAGACATTAAATATCATGAAAATCATTTTGTTTAAACTTTCAGAACATGATGGGCAAATGTCTAAAGTAATCTCTTTTCTCTGATGCTCTTCCTATGGAAGCTAACATGTTTGATTTAAAATAATTGTTACCAAAAAATTTCTAAAGGAAAGAAATAATATTTTTCACAAGTCCCTATATTTTAGAAAACTCCCTAATATTTTCCTGAGTGACTGCACTGTCATGAATTTCAATAGATTTGTTCACTGCTCCTCAAATAACTAAAGATTTTACTACTCTATAAATGATACTTTTAATGAAACTTCAGCCACCTGTGAGTGGTAATCATAAAAAATAGTTTGAAGCTGTCATTCATTATATTTTTGATAAGCTTATAATACATCAAGTTAACTAGATTTGACATCTTCTACCACATCTTCAAAAAAGGTGCTTTCATCTAGGAATTAGATATTGATCCTTCTTTAAATACAGACTAATGACTTTTGTGTAGCTACTACATAGTCACAGTACACACATCTCTCAAATTCAGTCAAAAGTAAAGCTGTATCTCCTATTTTCAAGAAAAAATACAGTTTTATTAGTGCCTCACTATTGCATTTTTATGATGGTTTGGAAGACAAAAACACTGTAAGTTGCACAGTGCAGTATCAATACATTTGTTGACATTGTTTTTAAAATTCATAAAAAACCAATAGAATTAGCCTTTTTTTTGTTTACTTTTTTATTTTTATTTTTTTATAGAGACGACATCTCACGAAGTTGCCAAGGCTGCTCAAACTCCTGGGCTCAAGTGATCCTCCCGCCTCAGCTTCCCAAAGTGCTAGGATTATAGGCATGAGCCACTGTGCCCAGCTGAGAGTTTTAGAATAATAGCTACAGCTATTTATTTTGAACTTACCCACTTTTAAAACCAAAGCACAATTTAGGGGTGGGGACGAGAGTGAAAAAAAAAACCCACCACAATTTAGCAGTAAACATACTCTTTGAAGGACATACACATGTTTAAATGTAATTATAGAAATCATGAAAATATATACAATTATGTCTAACCAATGCATGAGTATCTGTATTTCCGTTTTTTCCCCAGATGATGCAAACTTAACTGAAGCTATGTTTCCATAAGGTGCAAAGGTGTTTGTTCAAATAATCTTTTAACTATGAGTCATAAAATCCCAAAACAAAGTAAAAACCTTTGAACATTTCTTATTCCTTTTGTATTTGGAGCTTAAAGCAGAGGAACAAATAATTTATTTATTATCATTTTTTAATAGGGTCTGGCTTTCTCACCCAGGCTGGAGTGCAGTGGTATGATCATGGATCACTGCAGCCTACACTTCCTGGGCTCAGGTGATTCTCCCACCTTAGCCTCCTGAGTAGCTGGGACTACAGGCACCTACCACTAGGCCCAGCTAATTTTTTATTTTTTGTAGAGGTTGGGGGTGGAAGCGGGGTCTCCCCATATTTCCCAGGGTGGTCACAAACTCCTGGGCTCACCAAAAGTGACTTGGCCTCCAAAAGTACTGGGATTACAGGTGTAAGTGACTGTGCCTGGCCAATTTTTAAAAAATTAAGTGAGAGAAACAGTTTGTAAAACACTTTTCATACAGCGAATCAATAAAGCACTTTTCAATTGTGAAATGTGACTGACTTTTAAAAAATTTCTGGACACTTCCATACTGCCATTCCAAATTTCCTGGAGTTCAAGCTGTCTTCTTAAATTTTATTTTAGAAAATAGCAAGCATAAAAGAAAGTTCATAAAATAGAAATGATTAGCTTAACATATTATTATAAAGACAGTATCCGTGAAATTAATACAATGAAGATACCTACAGTCCAGAAGCACCTTGCCTTTCCTACACGACCCCTTCCCAATCATGACACCTTCTGTCCTAAACTGAACCTATATATATATGTGTATATAAATATACACACACACATATATATACATATATGTGTATATATATACACACATATATAGTATGTATATATATGTATGTATATATATACATATATATATATATATATATACACACACATACATATATACATACACTTTTTTTTTTGTTTTAAGACAGAGTCTTGCTCTGTCACCCAGGCTGGAGTACAGTGGAGCATTCTCGGCTCACTGCAAGCTCCGCCTCCTGGGTTCACGCCATTCTCCCGCCTCAGCCTCCTGAGTAGCTGGGACTACAGGTGCCAGCCACCACGCCTGGTTAATTTTTTGTATTTTTAGTAGAGACGGGGTTTCACCGTGTTAGCCAGGATGGTCTCGATCTCCTGACCTCGTGATCTGCCCCCCTCGGCATCCCAAAGTGCTGGGATTACAGGCGTGAGCCACCACGCCCGGCCTGAACCAATGTTCTTTTGATTTTATTTTCTCACTTTCCCTTTTATAGTTCTGCTAGGTGGTTATGCATTTTTGAAACGTTAATGTTTATCTTTGTTTTGAACTCTATAGTCTTTTAAAATTCATTTCCATGTCACACGGAGCTATAATTCATCAATTTTAATTACAATGGAGTAGTCCATGTATATAATACCTAATCTTTTAGTCAGAAAGTTTGTTAAAAAGTTGATATATTCTCTTAATCCATATAAAAAGTAGATCTTTTCTTCCCTGATTGCACTTTCTAGAACTTACAGGAAAAAAGTGAGTAGCTGTGATGATTGTGGGAATCTGTCTCTTGAGGCTAGCACTGAGGGGAAATATTTCAATATGAAGAGTTTGAATACTAAGCAGGCATCTTCTGTAGAGTTTTTGTAAGTAACTTTTTAATTTTTAAATGCCTAAGGAAGTTCCCTTCTTTTCCTAGTTCACTTTTTTCTCCTTTTCTTGTGAATAGAGTCTGAATTTAACCAGTTTTTTTTTAATCTGTTGAGATAATGTGAGTTTTATTCTTTATTCTGTGATGTGGCAAATTATATTTATTGATTTTTCAAATGTTAAATGAACCAGAAATTTCCCAAATGAGCATGAATGCCCCAAATGAGTATGTTTTATCTTTTATAGATAAGGCTCCCTTATTTTGCTTAATAGTTTAGCATGCATGGCTATAACTAAGATCACCTAACTGGTTTTTCCTTGTCCTCACCTTCCTGTGTTTTAGTGGCAAAGTGTTGCTACCTTGATAAAATGAGGGAAAAAAGTGTTCCTTTTCTGTTTTCGTTCTTTGGAAGAGTTTGTGAGACACTGTTTTTCTTTTTATCATTTTGCACATATGTCAGAAACTGGTATTGATGGCAACTGGCCTTGAGATTTTCATTGTGAACATTTTAATTTCTGACTCAATTTCTTTAGTAAGTATAGTAGCATTCAGGTTATCTACTTCCTTTTGTAACAGTTTTGGTATGGTATGGATTCCTATAAACTGTCAAATAAATTGAATTTCATTCAAATTCTGTTATTTATTTATTCTTGAGACAGAGTCTCACTCTGTCACCCAGATTGGGGTGCAGTGGTGGGATCTCAGCTCACTGCAATCTCTGCCTGCAGGTTCAAGGGATTTTTGTGCCTCCCCCTCCCAAGTAGCTGGGATTACAGGCATGAGCCACCACCCTGGCTAATTTTCGTATTAGTATTATTATTATTTTTTTTTGAGATGGAGTTTTGCTCTTGTTGCCCAGGCTGGAGTGCAATGGCGCAATCTCAACTCACTGCAACCTCCACCTCCTGGGTTCAAGCGACTCTCCTGCCTTAGCCTCCTGAGTAGCTGGTACTACAGGCATGCGCCACCATGCCCGGCTAATTTTTTGTATTTTTTTAGTACAGAGGCAGTCTCACCATGTTGGCCAGGCTGGTCTTGAACTTCTGACCACAGGTGATCCACCTGCCTCGGCCTCCCAAAGTGCTGGGATTACAAGTGTGAGCCATCACGCCCAGATAATTTTTGTATTTTTAGTAGAGACAGGGTTTCACCATGTTGGTCACGCTGGTCTGGAACTCCTGACCCCAGGTGATCCACTCACCTCGGCCTCCCAAGTGCTAGGATTATAAGAGTGAGCCATTTTTTAGCATAAGGTTTGTTTATAACTTTCTATTTTATATATGTGTATATATATATAAAATATATATAACCATATATAAAATAGGTTCACACCTATTCTCCTGCCTCAGCCTCCCGAGTAGCTGGGACTACAGGCACCTGCCACCATGCCTGGCTAATTTTTTGTATTTTTAGTAGAGATGAGGTTTCACCGCGTTAGCTAGGATGGTCTCGATCTCCTGACCTTGCAATCCACCCGCCTCAGCCTCCCAAAGTGCTGGGATTACAGGCGTGAGCCACTGCGCCTGACAACTTTCTATTATATTTTTAAGGTCACTCTAGAGGATTTATAGTAATGTTTACTTTTTTTGTTCCTGATAATGGTTATTTTCATCTGCTTTCTTTGATTTTTTTTTACTTACCAATATTTTATTATATTTTAAGTCTATTAAAACATTTCAACAAGATTAACACTTTTTTAAGAAGTGATTTATCTAGTTCTTCAGTTTGGTCATCTTTATTTTATACTAGACTATCTATTTCATCGAAATTTAATGTAACGATTGACATATTTTATTTTATGTTTAAAGCCAACATTTTATATGCTTTTTGTCCTTCCTGATGAGTTGCTTTTGTCTTTCACCTGTAGCCTTCAGAAAAAATGTGTCATTCAATTGTTCCCTCTGATATATTGGAAATTATATACTCTTTTTTTTTTTTTGACACGGAGTCTCGTTCTGTTGCCCAGACTGGAGTTCAGTAGCGCAGTCTCCGCTCATTGAAACCTCTGCCTCCGGGTTCAAGCAATTTTCCTGCCTAAGCCTCGGAAGTACCTGGGATTACAAGCGTGAGCCACCACACCTGGCTAATTTTTGTATTTTTAGTAGAGACAGGGTTTCACCATGTTGGCCAGGCTGCTCTCGAACTCCTGGCCTCAAGCGATCCACCCACCTCGACCTCCCAAAGTGCTGGGATTACAGGTGTGAGCCACAGCGCCCGGCCTGAAGGTTATACACTCTTGTTCTTTTCTTTTATTAACAAATAATGAAAAAAAACCAGCCTTTTTTAATCCCATGGTTTTTTTGGTCTTTCTGTTCCTTTTTCATTTGTGATGGTGTGTTGGATACTGCATTTGAAAATTTTTTGTAGAAATATTTTGAGGTTAAGAATGATGTTAACTTTATTCAAAGTTGAGTCTTGAGAGTTTTGTTTTGGTTGTCTTTTTTTTTTTTTTGACTTCTTGTTATGGAAGAACTAGAAATTCAGAATTCTTATAATCTTTGTCAAGAGATTAGATTTTCCAAATTACTGAAATGGCATAAAGCTGAGAATCAGTCCCTTCAAAAATTAGGTAATTTTGAGAATAGTCTTACTTTTAGGGTACATCATTTTGCAGCTCCGGTATAAACGGACCCTGATTTCTCAGTTCAGTCCATCCAGCCCTGTAAATTTTCCAAAAGCTCAAGTTCTCAGCCACCTCATATGAATTGGCAAATGTCTCCAAAAATGTCCAAAATCTTGAGATATGTAAATATGTTTTTGGCATTTTTAACAAGAAATTCTTCTGGCATTTTTGTTGTCTACAATGAGAGGGTGAACTAGCTAATTACTTTACTGGAAGAGAAAGACCTTGAGTCTGAACTATTCATATGAAGTATATAATCTGAAAACATAATTTAGGGGTAAGAATTTTCTGTTCTTTCTTTCTAAATAATGTTTTCCCAGCCTGGGTATTAATTTGCATTACCACAATCCTGCAATTATTTTTTGAGCCTAGTTTTAAATATCATGATGTCTTTAACACAATTCAAAATTCTCAGTAAAATGTAATAATTACATTTTTGGCTATATTTCTTCCCTCATTCTCTTAATCACTGGTAGAGTTGGTAGTTGAACAAGTGGAGATCTGGCACTGTTCTCTGCCCTGAGCAATAGCTCTTTGACACAGGTACTCACAGTTTCTTAGAGCACTTATTTTATCTATTCAAAGAATCAATAGATGCCCAAAATTATGGAAAGCCATATCATTGAAATGTGTGCTACACATAGCAATTTTCTTTCCAGTGCTTCAATGCCAGAAAATACCCTCTAAACTATTTTTCTTTCTCTAATTAAAGTGTGATTCAAAAGAAAACTAAATGTAACATACAATTTTCCTGGTGATCCCTTAGGTAGCATTACTACTTGCTTAAAACATTCTTTATATCAGAACACTCACCATTGTAATTTCTTGTTATAACATATATCTCCTGTACACAGAGCATTTCCAAATAATTTAAGGACTAAATTTTAGATAATAAAAAAAATTAATCTAATTTCTTCAAGGTAGAGACTAAATATTTAAAACGGGCTCTAATTTTTATTTTTTTTTAATATTTAAAAATACAAGGTAGTACAGACAATAACATAGTACCCATGTTCCCACAAGCCAGGATTAGTAACTATTTTCATTAAGCCATATATACTTTTTTATACATAATATAGGGGATAAAACATTACAGGAAACTTATAGTTCCATTTCACTCTTACTCACAATTTCATTGAAAGTAACCTTTTCCCCTAATCCCAAATCATGAATTTGCTGTATATCCTTCTAGCTATTTAACATCTTACACACAAATACAAATTTATTAATGTATTTATTATTGTTATATTTTTATACTCATGCATCATTTTACAACTTGCTTGTTTCATTTACCATGTTATGAGTTTTGTTGTTTTTTTTTTTTTTGAGACATGCATTACATAAATGTACCAAACATTGCAAAAGAAAGCATTAGGGACTCAAAAAGGATATAGTCTTCCACTCTCTCCCTAATAAACTACTCTAATTTTGATTAAATTTCTATCATGAGAATTTTAAATACATTTTGTGTGGAGACAGTATGATGAAACACATTTTCTAAGATTTTCTCTTGTCTGTAATCCCAGGACTTTGGGAGGCCAAGGCAGGCGGATCACCTGGGGTCAGGAGTTTGAGACCAGCCTGGCCAACATGGTGCAACCCCGTCTCTACTAAAAATACAAAAATTAGCTGGGCATAGTGATGGGCACCTGTAATCCCAGCTACTCAGGAGGCTGAGGCAGAAGAATTGCTTGAACCCAGGAGGCGGAGGTTGCAGTGAGCTGAGATGGTGCCACTGCACTCCAGTCTGGGCGACAGAGCGAGACTTTGTTAAAAAAAAAAAAAAAAAAAAAAAGGAAAAAAAAGATTCCCTCTTGATACCAGTTGTTTAGCAGATTTTATTCCTAGGGCATTGCTTGATTACATAATGAGCTTCTCTAATAAGTATCTGTTGAAGTGATTTTTTTTTTCCAATGGGTGTCAATTAAAAATAAGCCAACAAACAAAAAAGGAACACATGGCCAAAAGAGACAACTTGAATCATTTTAAAATTCTTTTAAAATTCTCTTGAGAAATATGTATCAAAACTAGATTCAGAGATTTTCAATATAAAGGAAAACCAAATGTTCTATTTCAGTACAAAATTTTCCAAGTGCTACTAACAGACAACAGTAATTTCACAGAAATAGCTTAATACACAAATTATTTTCTGAAACCATGTGAGTAATTTATATCTGATTGTCCAGAATGAAATTCTCTCATATAAGTCTAATAATTTTATATAACTTATAAAGTTATATATACATGCCTGCTGAGGGTTTGGGTGTAATTTACATTAAAGAGACTGCAAATTGAGCAGTAAACTTACATAAGTATTGTAAGTTTGTTCACTGACATTGGTAACTACACACAGAAACATAATAGCAGCTGTGTTAGTACGCTTCTCAAAGTCCTTATATATAAGCCTTACATTAGATTATCCAAAAAAATGTGGGGTCATTATATTTATCACATTTGTACTTAGAACCCATTCTGTTCACCCCTCAAAATTCAGCAATTCCTTCAGTATTCTAAAATCTTTTTCTCAATGTGTAAGTTCTTAATATTTTTTTAACAGCTTTTCATATTACCTTAGTTTCTGCCCTCATCTTCTGGATTTCTGCACAGGTCTTTAAAGTTTTAATATCGTATGGTTAAAAATTGTTCAACTAATTAATTGTGAATTTGCTTTGCTTTCATAATTAAAAATTACGGTAATAAAATGGTTAAGCCTTCCTTACTATCAGTGTATTTGGTGATGCAAGACTGAGGGCTTAAAACCTCAGTTTTAAGTGGATACTCAGTTTATAGTGGATACTAAGAAGTATCCACTATAACATTCTTTGTTAATTCTAATATTAATTGAAATAATATTGTGATTTTTAGCTTTCTTGGTTTTTTAATTTACTATTTTTATCAAAATAATAACTGTACATAGCTTAAAAGGCCAGATAGTACATCTAGGCTTATAGTTAAAAATAGCTCCCCACTTCATCCTACCCTTCTCTTTCTCATCTTGCTTCCTAGAAGATGATGATTTTGACTCCAGATCTTAAATGCTCTTCTAGGATTCCAAAATGTTATAACTCATCCATTGGTTTCCTAAGATAGAGGTTGAGCATATGGCTTTATTACACTTCTCAGGTGTGAGTGTGCACATCCCACACACTTGCCATTTCTCCATGAACCCAACATAGTAATAGTATATTTTTTAATTAAATGAGAAGTCAATGTTTATATTTTTATGACTATATACATATTGTAGCAGTGCAGGTCTCACTAACAGCTGTTTCAGTACTGACTGAGTGGTTAAGTTAATTTTTGTTTTTTTGAGACAGAGTCTTTCTCTGTTGCCCAGGCTGGAGTGAAATGGCGTGATCTCGACTCACTGAAACCTTTGCCTCCCCAGTTCAAGCAATTATCATGCCTCAGCCTACCAATTAGCTGGGACTACAGGTGCGTGCCACCATGCCCAGCTAATTTTTGTATTATTAGTAGAGATGGTATTTCACTATGTTGCCCAGGCTGGTCTCAAACTCCTGACCTTAAGTGATCTGCCTGCCTCGGCCTCCCAAAGTTCTGGGATTATAGGCATGAGCCACTGTGCCTGGCCTGTGGTTAGGTTAAATATTAAAAGCCAGTGGACTTATACAAAGGCTGGGATGTAACCAAAGGCCATCGATAGTTTTGCCTAGGCCTTTCCTAGGTCTTAAAACATGACAAAATAAGGAAGGAATTCTTAACAGGACCCACTAAGGATTGAACAAGTTTTATTGTGGGTCTGAAGAAACTCCCCAGGCCTCCACAAACAAGTTTATTGGGGGTCTGAAGAAACTCCTCAAGCCTCTGTGATTTAGCAGGAGACAAGATAAGGGTAATCATCCCAGCACTGGACCCATTTAGATTAAGTAAATTTACTGAGGCTCCAGAGGAAGGTCTTCAGGACTCAGACCTTAGTTATGTCTTAGGTGAATGCACACTTACACACAGACATATAGCTTAGAAGGTATATAAGCTCTGGAAAACTTTGTAATTTTGAGTTGGTCTGGCAATAATTTCCAGGCCTTCTCTCTGTAACCAGCTACAGAAATGAAAACTCTCTTCCTCCCCAGTTCATCTGCATCTCATTATTGGGCCACGAGAAATAGCCGCCCAACCCTCAGTTTGGTCCAGGAACAATATGATTATATTTCATTCCTTGAGAACCTTTTCTTTTTCTGAAAAGAATAATTTACCATTTTTGTATTTGTTTACCTTTTATATATCCCTACTGAATTCAGTTCCCAACTTGAAGAGAATCGAATCCCTTACTAGAGCCAGAGATTAGGACTGGTTGCACCCTAGGCCTGTCACATAGTCACTGTAGGACTTTCCTTGAATATTGAGTTGAAATTTCCCTTTGCATCTTTCTTGTGTTGATTCTCCTGTTTTATATGTTTTATTTCTCCCTCTCCCTGTCCTCCCCTCCCATTCACTTTCACTTCCCCTTTCCCTTCCCCCTTCCCCCTTCCCTTCCCCCTTCCCCCTTCCCCTTTCCCTTCCCCCTTCCCCCTTCCCCTTTCCCTTCCCCCTTCCCCCTTCCCCCTTCCCCCTTTCCCTTCCCCCTTCCCCCTTCCCCCCTTTCCCTTCCCCCTTCCCCCTTTCTCTTCTTTAGAAGGGAATATTTGTTTTAGTTCTAAAACTTTTTATAGTTTTAAAATGATAAATAGTATTATCTATATCAACCTGGTATGAAAATAGATTACTTAACGTGATTATATGCTGTGTTACAATGGAGCATAACTGAACTTATACAGTATGTTGCTTTTACTTACAAGTATGGAAATAAATAATGATACATTTCAAATTCATCCCAGAGGCTATTTTAAACTTCTCATTTAAAATACAGTTTTTATATTCAATATCTTGGTAGAAACAAAATTATATTTAATTTTATTGAAGATTCTTTTTGTTTAATGATGCTGTTATACATTAATATTCTCTTATGCCATCATTGAGAAAGATTATATTATGTTTGTGTAATTGTCAACAATTACACATTGTAAAATGCAAATATACTTTCTCACTTTTACCATTGTATATATTCTGTTGAAGATATGGTCCAAAAAAAAAAACCCATTCAATTCACTTAATGACTTATGTTTTAAACTTTTTGCGTATGTCAGAAGCCAGTGTGGCATTTGATAATATGATAAGAGATTATTCGTTTTTTAATGTTCGATTTTTTTTCATCTAAACCAGGGTGATTCTAGCAATTCAACTTTATGTCCTCAAAATTAATTCCAATATCTTCAATGAACTCAAAAATTATATTTTGTTTCATGGGTTGCTTAATTATAGTGAAAATTATTAACATTTATTTTAAGAAGACATTACATACAGTGTATCATGCACAACAGGAATGGTTGGGTAACCTTCCTTCTATAAATGCAGTGAGAACAATAGAAAAATCATCAAAATTAACTTTTTCAGCACTCTGGAAACTAACCAAAGGGTTATAAAACTCCAGGGTCTAGCAGCTTCAATGGCAAGAACAGTGAGTTTTTTGGTATTTTTAACTTTCCCTATTTCCATTTTCCTCTCCTCTGTGGTAGGCTTGAAAACCCACAGCCTAGAAGCTACTGGAAAGGACAGAAAAGGGTTGGAGTTCCTCCACCCTCCCCACCCCCTGCACCCCCAACCTCCCCGACCTGTTCTCAAGAATTCTCATTATTTTAACCATCTCAAAATACCCTGGAAAAATTCACTTGCAGTGAGCCAACTCAGAGATCACCCACTGTGAGATCACCTCATCTTTTTCTGGAGGGGCATTCCACATAAACAATCACTGGCAATCAATTGCTCAAAAATGCAGTGACTTGAGGTGACTTAAACAACTGGGGCAAAAAAAAAAAAAAAAAAGACTTAATAAAAACCACTTAAGGCCAGGAGTGGTGGCTCAAGCCTGTAATACTAGCACTTTGGAAAGTGGATTACTTGAGGCCAGGAGTTCGAAACCAGCCTGGCCAACATGGTATAACCCCATCTCTACTAAAAATACAAAAATCAGAGGGACAGCCAGGCACGGTGGCGGGAGCCTGTAATCCCAGCTATTCGGGAGGCTGAGGCATGAGAATCGCTTGAACCTGGGAGGTGGAGGATGCAGTGAGCCAACATCATCATGCCACTGCACTCCAGCCTGGGCGACAGAGCCAGACTCTGTCAAACAAAACAAAACAAGCAAACCAAAAAACAATACTTAAAAAGAAAAAGCTGGAGAATAAGATGTTTGTGGGGACATTTTAAAAGCACTAACATATTCCTGTGAATGTACAAGGCCTTGTGCATGCAGAGGGCTATGCAAGCCTGAGTAGGACACTTCATAAATCCAGAAAACATTCCCCTTTAGCTATCCTTGAGGCTCTGCACAAGTCAAACATGAAGAATAAGGCAGGGTTTTAAGCTGCCTGCCTGACCACTAAGAAACATTGACAAACCAATAGTTACATTGATCAGAAAAAGAGAGAAGACTCACCTTACTAAAATTAGAAAGAGGAAATATTACTATCAAACTTTAAAAACTAAAAAGATTATAAGGGTATCCCTTATATCAACAGCTCTATGCTAACAAATTAAATAACCTATATAAACTGAAGAAAAGAATATCTGAAAGAACCTATAACAAGAAAGAGATTGAGGCTGGGTGAGGTGGCTCATGCCTGTAATCCCAGCACTTTGGGAGGCTGAGGAGGGCAGACCAGTGGAGGTCAGGAGTTCAAGGGCAGTCTGGCCAACATGGTGAAACCCGTCTCCACTAAAAATACAAAATTAGCCGGGCGTGGCAGTGGATGCCTGTAATCCCAGCTATTCGGGAGATTGAGGCAAGGAGAATTGCTTGAGCCTGGGAGGCAGAGGTTGCAGTGAGCCAACATGGCGTCACTGCACTACAGCCTGGGCAAGAGAACAAAACTCTGTCTCAAAAAAAACAAACAAACAAACAAAAAAAACGCAAAACAAACAAACAAACAAACAAAAACAAAAGAAAGACACTGAAATAGTAATGAAGAAATTTCCCACAAAGAAAAACCCAGGGCCACATGGCTTCACTGCTAAATTCTATGAAACGTTTAAAGAAGAATTAACACTGTTGTTTCACTAACACTTCAAAAAAAATTTGAAGAGAATAAAACAATTCTCAACTTATTCTACAAGGCAAGTATGACCTTGATGCCAAAACCAGAAAAAGATATCACAAAAAAAACTACAGACTAACTTTCCTTACTGTTATAAACACAAATGCTCTCAACTAAAAACTAGCAAATTAAATCCAGCAAGATATAAAAGAATTATACAGTGGTATTTATCTCAGTAATAAAGGTTTGTTCTACATATGAAAATCAATCAATGTAATACACCGTATTAGTAGAATAAGAACAAAAACCACAATAATCTCACAGATGCAGAAAAAGCATTTAACAAAATTCCAACCTCTTTCATGTTAAAAACACTTAACAAAACTTATAATATTACGGAATTTTCTCTATTTAAGTAAACGGCATCTACAAAAAAACCTACAGCTAACATCCTACTTAATGGTGACAGACTAAATGCTTTCACCTTATAATTAGGACTATTCAACATTGCACTGGAGGTCCTAGCCAGGACAGTTAATACAGTGAATGAAAAGAAATTCATCCAGATTAGAAAGGAGGAAGCAAAACTATCTATATTTACAGATGACACAATCTTGTCTACAGAAAATCTCTACCAAATATATATTTTTAAAAAAACTATTAGAACTAATAAAAGAGTTCAGCAAGGTTGAAAGCTACAACATCAATATACAAAAATCATCTTCCTTAACAATGACCTATCTGGAAATAAAATTAAATAAATGATTCTGTATACAATAACATCAAAAAGAAAAAATAAGAACAAATTTAACCGAAGAAATTCATGACTATAAATTAACATAAATTTAAAAGACCTAAATAGCTGGAAAGGTCCCACCTTCATATATCGGAAAATTTAATATTATCAAGGTGACAGTTATCCCCAAATTTATCTAAAGATTCAATGAAATTCTTATCAAAATTTCTGCTCCCTTTTTTTTCAGAAATTTGATAATCTAATCCCCAAACTCATATGAAAATACACACAAACAGTGAAGAAACTCTTGACAATGAAGAACAAAATTGGAGAATTCAGAATTCTCTATTTCAAAAGTTACTACAAAGCTTTAAAAGTCATCAGTGTGACTGTACTGACCTAAGGATAGAACTATGAATTGATAAAGTAGAATTAAAAGTCCAGAAATAAGCCCTGACATTCATAGTTAATTCATTTTTAATAAAGGGGGCCAAGACAATTCAATGTGGAAAGTATAGTTTTGTCAACAAAATAGTGCTGAGATATCTGGACAACAACCATATTCAAAATAATGAAGTTAGGCCACTACTTAACATAATACTGCAAAAATTAAACCACAATGGATTAACCATATAAATGTGAGAGCTAAAATTGTCAAATTCTTCGACCAAAAAAATCATTGTCATTGAGCAATGATTTCTTACATACAACATTGGAAATATAAGCAACACAAGAAAATTAACTGGACATTAAAATAAAAAATAAACAAACATGTACTTCAAAGGACAGCACTTAGTAAAAAGACAACCCATTGTTAGTGTTCAGAATGTTATACTACCCAAAGTATTTTAACCTGAAGGAATCTGATAAAATAGCAGAAATGGGAAGGTCTCTCTAACCTTCCCCCAACCCCTTCTCTCCTAAACCAGGTCAATAAAGCCTAGGAAGGATTTTCTGACCTTCCTTTGAACCAAGTCTAAGACCCTCAGCTTATAGGTACCCTCCACATACCTGGAAGAAGGGATCATTCTTACATCTGAAGACAAAGACATAGAAAAGTATCTGAATAAATGGGTCTTGCTAAGTTTTGTCCAGTTTATTACTGTTATATCATAATCTTTTTGCCCTATCATTTTTTTACATGACTGTTCACTCTTCATCAAACCTACATTTTTTCTTTTTCTTTTTTTTTTTTTTTTGAGACGGAGTCTTGCCCTGTTGCCCAGGCTGGAGTGCAGTGGTGCAATCTCAGCTCACTGCAACCTCCGCCTCCTGGGTTAAAGCAATTCTCTGCCTCAGCCTCCCGAGTAGCTGGGATTACAGGTGCCCGCCACCACGCCCAGCTAATTTTTTTGTATATTAATAGAGACAGGGTTTCACCATCCTCGCCAGGCTGGTCTTGAACTCCTGACCGCATGATCCACCCACCTCGGCCTCCCAAAGCGCTGGGATTACAGGCGTGAACCACCACGCCCAGCCAATTTTTTAAAATTCGTGTTTAATGTTTTATTTGTGTCTTCATTTCCCTTTGAAGGCCCCATGTCATATAAAACTGCTATGGAATAAATTTGTATGCTTTCCTCTTGTTAATCTGTCTTTTGTTATAAGGGCATCAGCCATGAACCTAAGATGGGTAGAGAAAAAGATATTTTTCTCCATCATACCACCGAATGGGAGAAAATGTTTGTAAAGCATATATCTGACAAGAGACTTGTATGCAGAATGTACGTAAGAATTCTTACAACAAAATGTTAAGAAGACAAAAAACAAGTTTAAAATGGGCAAATATTCTGAATAAGACAAGATCTAAACAGGATGTATGAATGATCAATAAGCACATGTAAAGCCAGCTACTCAGGAGGCTGAGGCAGGAGAATCACTTGAACCCCGGAGGCAGAGGTTGCAGTGAGCTGAGATCACACCATTGCACTCCAGCCTGGGTGACAAGAGTGAAACTCCATCTCAAAAAAAAAAAAAAAAAAAAGAAAAAGAAAAAAAAGCACATGAAAATGTAGTCAACATTATTATCCATAGGGAAGCATTGTTGAGTTGTAACAGTTCTTTATAAATTCTGGATAGACTGCAATTCAACCAAAAATCACATTTTATTTTTATTTACTTATTTTTAATAATTTCAACTTTTATTTAGATTCAGAGGGTATAGGTGCAGGTTTGTTACATGGGTATACTGTGTGACACTGAGGTTTGGGGCACAAGTGATCCCTTCACCCTGGTGCTGAGCATAGTACCCAGTAGGTAGTATTTTAGCCCTTGCCCAACATCCTCCCTCCCCTACTAGGAGTCCCCAGTGTCTTTTGTTCTCATTGTTATGTCCATGTGTAACCAATGTTTAGCTCTCACTTACAGGGTGAGAACATGCAGTAGTGGGTTTTCTGTCCATACATTAATTCACTTAGGATAATGGCCTCCACTGCATCAATGTTGCTGCAAAGGACATTATTTCTTTCTTTTTATGGCTGTGTAGTATTCCCCGGTACGTACGTGCCACTTTTTCTTTATCCAATCCACCATTGATGGGGACATAGGTTGATTCCACGATTTTGCTATTGTGTATAATGCTGCAATGAATATACAAGTGAATGTGTCTTTTTGGTAGAATGATAAAAATCACATTTAAAATTAAAAATATTAAGTAATGTTACCTACATACCACAGAACAGCAGTAGTTTTTAAGGTTAATTGCAATATAAATTACCTGAGGGGAGGCTGTGTAAAAAATACATACCCTCTAATTTTAGTAACAGACATCAGTGTATAGGAAAGGAAGAGTAACCAAAGAAGAAAAAATGGAAAACAAAACATAGTTTTATTTCCAAAAGCCTTTTTTTCTAGTTTAGCATATATTTAAATGAAGATCATTTGTCCAATATTGTTATGAAAAATGTATCAGAATATGTTTTTAAATATCATTCTATGTTCACACATCCTCTAAATCAATTAAAATGGTGGTATAAGTACCATTCATGTTTCAAATGTTTATTGAACACCTACTAAGTCTATGAGTCTATGATTCTGATTGTATCAGTAAATAAGAACCTTAGTAAAAACAAAGTTTTAATTATTTTTAATTATCTAAGAGTCCACAAACTAAACTAAAACATGTTTATTAAAATTTTAGTCTTATATTGGCAAAGTATTAAAAATTTAATTAAACAAGTTAATGAAGGTTTCTATATTCAAAACGCTGTTTACTCTTCTAATAAAAAAAGGCTACATAAATTGTAATTATTACAAAAGAAACAGTGAATTCATCACACTGGTATCTGTTTTTAATATGCTCACAAATTATTTTACACATACACAAAAACATATTTATTTTTAAAACTAAACATAGAATCATGCCATCCCAGTTGTACTTGTTAGATGTTAACTGAGAGGAACATGGTATTTTAAGAAGTGGATGGGCCACGCGCAGTGGCTCACGCCTTTAATCCCAGCACTTTGGGAGGCCGAGGCGGGCGGATGACCTGAGGTCGGGAGTTTGAGAACAGCCTGACCAACATGGAGAAACCCTCTCTCCACTAAAAATACAAAAAATTAGCCAGGCGTGGTGGCGCATGCCTGTAATCCCAGCTACTGGAGAGACTGAGATAGGAGAATAATTTGAAGCTGGGAGGGGGAGATTGCAGTCAGACGAGATGGCGCCATTGCACTACAGCCTGGGCAACAAGACCGAACCTCCCTCTAAAAAAAAAAAAAAAAAAAAAAAAAAAAAAAAAAAAAAGTGGATGGCAGTGAAGAAGGATTTTCATCCCCCTTTCTACATATTTTTCAATTGTTTGAATTTTTCAACAAGAATGATTGATGAATGATTGATTGACTTAAAACTGATTAAAAAGAGAGGAGTGTGGCGTTCTCTTTTCTGTAATTACAAATCATGGAGAATTTATAGAATGACAAGCATCATAATTACAGCTGTGCTCTATTTTATCCTGGTAAGTTTTATAGGATAGGTTGATAAGGGTGAGGGGAGAGCTGATAAAAAGCAATGTAGGTAAATTGTCTTCATCCAGGGGACCAAATGAGACTGGCAAGAAGTGGATGCATATGCGCCGTGGATAGATTTAATTTACCCTTGTTACTAAATGGATTTGTGAGAAGAGGAGAAACGTTGAATCAAATACCACCATGCTTTTAAGTTTGAATTATTATGATAACTTTAATTTAAAAAAATACGTAAGAGAAAAAAATTAGAAATCCTGGTTTTTAATATAGTATGTGTGCAATGTCTGTGAGTGAGGACAGAGAAGGACAGGAACTTTCTGACTTTTTTTTCTGATTGGATCATAGGATTTCAAGAGAAAAAAAGAGAAAAAAAAGAAAGAAGAGTCAACCTTTGTGATGATGAGTGCTTATATATCATTTGCTAATCTGAGTTCTCTGTGGTAAATGCAGAAGTTAAGATGTAAAGAATTCACATGTAACTAGGTATATAGTTTCTGTGACAGTTTCTGATTTCATGGTATTCTTGGATTTATATGTTTCTTTTACATCCTGAGTTGTAATGGCAAATGAAAGAAATACACGCTAATTTACACACATATACTCTCCTGCTCACATAGCTGTGTGTAGAAGGAACAGTTTTTAATAAAATTGACATCTCTAAAGTCATGAAGAGTGCTCTCCTTCCAACTGAATTTATATGCATAGAGTTGATATTTCAGATGTTATTTTTTGGTGAGATAGTCTTTTGGGACTTCAGCTACTGGGGATAAAAGGAGTGTGATGTTGATAGAATTCAAAACGCTGTTTGAAGAGGCAAGCAGAAGTGGATTTCTCTTATTACCTTCAGAAAAATTGTGGAAAATAGCAATCTTATGTCAATTATATTAAACATACTTATTTTTATATTTTCAGCACAGGGCTTTGAAATTTTAACAAGATTTATATGTAAATGATAAGTTATCATGATATGATTTTAATAGCACCAACACATCAGAAAAAAGATAATTACCATCTCACACTTTCAACCATCCTTGGGAAATTTAAAATATGCAGTTGGGCTTAGGCATTTGGTAGTTATCTAATATGAAACATATTTAAATATAAATGCTTTCTAAATACAAATCATTGACAGTTAAATATGCAATGATTCACAAATAAATATTCTGGCCTCCAAAAGCGTGCTACACATATGTGCATCAACATTTATCTTCAATCATAAAAATCTACAAATTGATTTAAATATATTTATCAAATAACCACAATGAACTAAGATGAATTTTATAATAAATTTACAGATCACATAATACACAGAAGTTAAGAAGAGTGTATATACGTAATTTTAACATAAATTTGCTACCATCTTATCAATGTATCTATAATAATAATCTATGCTGGTCTTTAGTAACAAAATACACGTGTATAAGTCCTGTTCATCTTAATATTGGCTAACAAAGAAATGGTCAACATGTGTCAGCAAAAATGAGCAAAATGTTAGGAAAACATGAAGAAAGATATAAATGTAGAACATTTATTTGGGATCTAGGCATAGAGTTCTGTTATTTTACTTGGTAAAAGATGACATTCAATCAACAAATGTTTACTGAATTCCTGCTCTACGTAGGATCTGATGTATACACTGGAGGACAGGCGAAGTAACTGCTCTGCACAATTTTTGCCCTAATAGATGGAGACATATGATTAATTAAAAAAACAAAAAAGATACTTTTATCTGAGGATAAGAGTACTATGAAGAAAAAGATATGCATGTATATCTTTTTACATGCATGTGTTCATGGGCAATATTTGGGACAGGGAAGCGGGGGAGATTTGAGCTTTTATCTAATGACAAGAAGTAGACAGCCATGTAAAAGTGGAGTTGAGGGAACAATGCCCATGGTAAGAATAGTATGGAGAAATGCCTTGAGATTGGAATGAGCTTAGAATGATTGAAAAAAAAGAAGGACAGCATTCATGGAGCACAGTGACAGAGGGAAAGAGTAGGAAGAGATACAATGGGAGAGGTAGATGAGTCTCAGCCCCTCTTTGTAGTTTGAAATTACTAATCTTGCTGAAAACCTAAGCAAGCTCTACGATGAGGTAGTATGATTACCTCAAGAATACATAATTAATAATTTTGGGAAGATTTCTAATAAAAGTTGGTGAATGCAGCAGAAATGCGTCTAAATGTTCTCATAGCTAGCCAATCTTTGATAACCAAACACAGTTATATGAAAGTAAAGTAATACCATACCCACGTTGGAAATTTTTCAAAATATATAGTGACTTAAGACAAATTTTTATTTGAGAGGCTAAGGCAAGAGGATGGCTTTAGCCCAGAAGTTTGAGAGCAGCCTGGGCAACATAGTGAGACCTCGTCTCTACAAAAAAAAATCAAGAAAATTAGCCAGGCATGGTGGTGTACACCTGTAGTCTCAGCTATTTGGGAGGCTGAGGCAGGAGGATCCCTTGAGCCTAGGAGATCAAAGCTGCAGTGAGCTGAGATCATGCCACTGCACTATAGCCAGGGCGAGAGAGCAAGACCCTGTCTCAAAAAAAAAAAAAAAAAAAAAAAAACCACAAATTTTTAGCATTGGCAGGCTTATTTTTCTAAGTGATTCCTTTATTCCATTATAGTCAATTGGTTACATTGCAGCAACTCTATCATGAAGTTTATCCTAAGACCTGTTCAAATGGTTTAAATGTTCAAACTTTATTCTAAGACCTCTCATTATACAGAGTTCCTTTATGTTGGTTATTTTAAAAATTTTGGTTAAATTTCTCATTCTAGTATTTCTACTAGGAATATCTGGAGACAAAAATGGATGATATGCTGATATGCTTTCTCCTTTTCCAGCTCACTTTTCTATCTCTCTTCAGATGTTAGAACATGCCCCAGTCTCAAGACAGAAATATGGAAGAGCCCAAGATGGAATTTTATTCCGTTAATAACATTTTAAGCATGACAACTGTAAAAGAGGTAGTGCAGTCAACTGATGAAGCTCACAGTAGACTTGAGAGCTGTATAAATAACTGCTTGGTCTGGATATTGCTCTGATTATGTAGACAACCATCTGTACCAATCAATGAGGCAAAGCATAACCTGCATGGTCAGAGCATTCTGAAACAACTCCGAAGAAAATTAGTCTTCCTTTTCTCACACACTCTATCTCTTCTCTCCCTGCACACACTTTCCTACTTACTTGCCCGGTTATATTTGTGTTAATGTTACTCATACTGTAAAACTCACTAAAGGCTGTTTCTGTCTCACATGAGAACATTAACTGGATACAGTGAAGCCATTGTTTGCACGTGTACCTTCAGTGTTGCCCTGTGTGACATTCTCACCTTGAATGTACTCATAATACAGTGAGATCTCCATATTATAATAAAACAATGCATTTCACATTACAAGTCATGATATATTTTATGCTATACAGTAAGGTCTTAAGTTCCAAAGGAGAAAGAGAGAGGGAGCTTAGAGAAATTATCTTATATGTGTATCGATGCCAATTTCAAGTTGATACTTTTCAACCTATCAAAACACTTTACTTGGGTATGTAACAGAAAGATGTGTTATAATGTATATGATGTTTCCATAAGGATATATGCATATATAAAAAATATATATCCAATTTCAAACTAAAATAGTTACAAGATGGGTAACTATTACAGAATAGGTCCTTTACAACTTTAACAGAAATGTATCAATCATGAAAGATAATAGATTTTTGTAGGTATTTCTAATGGAAAAGCCCATGATAAAGTGCAAAGGAAAGGGAAAGGGATTTAAATTAAGGAAATGAAAACATGGAGATAAAAAGTGAAATTTGTAGCAGAAGACAAACTATTTGACCGAAGCAGCAGCTTTATGCAAATTGATGGAAATTATTCCTGCCAAATAGAGACCTTTTTCTTAGTCTAACTTCTTTTGAGCAGGACCTCCCTGAAAGCCTCCTCTCTCTGCTTCAGGGACTGTGTATTCCTAAGATCTCCTTCTTTTATTCGTTGCCTACACCTCATCTCCCAGGCTCCCTGCTCTGCTACCCAACCTTTCCTCAGCTCCCAATAGCCATCTCTCTATTACTGGCTTTTCTTCTATCTTTTGGATTCTAGTGTTCTTCAGCAATCATGCCTTGGCCAACTTTCACTTTATATCCAGTCGTTTTCTCAGACTGACTTCAACTCTCATCTTTAAAGTTCCAGGTAAAAAAAAAAAGTCTGCCATCTACAATAAGCAAGAGATCAACTCTGCTTCAATTTATTTATTTATACATAAACAGAGTTCATAATCCATATAAAATCAAATTGAATAAAATTGGTTTCTACCTCTAACTTCTTTCTGTTTTTTTTTTTTTTTTGAGACAGAGTCTTGTTCTGTCGCCCAGGCTGGAATGCAGTGGCGCGATCTCGGCTCACCGCAACCTCCGCCTCCCAGGTTCATGCCATTCTCCTGCCTCAGCCTCCCAAGTAGCTGGGGCTACAGGCGCCCGCCACCACACCTGGCTAATTTTTTGTATTTTTAGTAGAGACGGGGTTTCACCATGTTAGACAGGATGGTCTCGGTCTCCTGACCTCGTGATCCGCCCGCCTCGGCCTCCCAAACTGCTGGGATTACCGGCGTGAGCCACCGCACCTGGCCAACTTCTTTGTTATAGGCATCTCCTTAATCTACTAAACTCAAGTATCAGAAATCAATCCCTACTCTCTTCCTTATCGCAATTAGTATTTACCATGTATTCATTTTACTTTGAAATGTTACCCCACATTTCCAGTTCTAGTATGATCTTCATCCAGACATTCCAAAGTATTATATTGGTCTATGAAGTAGATTTTCTGATTCACATTATCTACTCTACCGTAGTTTACCAGTTACTAATTTTCCAAACACACACATTTTTCTTTCATCATGACCTGATTGATAGTGCTTAAAAGCATTCTCAAGTACCAGGTCACACAAGCTTCAAGGTCAGAGCCTACTGCACACATGAGGATTGAGTATCAGAACAGGATAAGATAGTTATGAGTCTGAGATCAATGTATTAACCTCAAACTGACAGTTGAAGCAAGATTTCAATTTCGAATATGTAAGGTGGCTTGGTATTCAAATATCCAAGAGTGTTATGGAACCATTGGCAAGGCTAAAGATTAATTTTAGGGGCTGCTCCCTCTGGCTCATATGCGTGGGTATGGAAATGAACAATTTTTCTCTGTAATTCTTCCCCTGTTTCTGATGTGACTAAACCTTCAAAAACATTGCTTCCATTTATGTTTGTACGATGTACTTATACGTGATTTAGGAAAAAGTACTAAATTGTTTTTATCATAATTGTATGACTAATAGTGTTTTTTGCGAGTGAATTGGAAATAGAGGCATAAAAACAAAGAAAGGAGAAGTTATTTATTAAATATCTCAGAGTAGGTCAGTAGCAGAGCACAAATAAGAATGGAAGACAGGAAACTAATAAAAGCTGTGTGGCAGTGCATTTTTAAAAACAGGAGAGCCCAATATTAATAGTCTTTCTCATGTGGGTCAGAATTCCAAAACTGTACAAGGTTTCAAGATGCATTTAAATTGTCAACAAATGAACTGTGTTCCAAATAACTTTCTGGGATTGCCAAGTAGGGAAAGGGTGAAGATGGAGGGGAGCAGGTAAGAAGAAACTCCAGGCTCCCTACCCTATCTTCAAAATTGCTACAATTCTTGCTTTATATGTTGAGTTGCTTAAAAAATTAAATTGAAGAAAAAATAATTTCCATTTCATCAAAAAGAAAAAAGATAACAAATTATTTTAATAAGTAGAAACGTGTAAGCTGTGGTTTCTGAATAACATTGGAAATTGGTCAAGAAGTTTCTAATGTTTAGATTGAACTCTGGCTCTCCAGGATTTATACTGTTACATTCTCATAACTCCAATAAATATACCCATACATTTTTAAAGATGTAATAAAATCTCAGAAGGTATTTGAGGGAAGCACTTTATTTTTGCCACAAAATTCCTGATGTGTGCCTGGTTCTGATCCCGATACCGAGAATCAAAGAACATTGGTAAATGACCTTAGATGAATGATACAAAATGACCTCTTTGTAAAACAAGAACGCCTTTGAAAAGATTATCCTGTTTACTTAATGACAAAATGAAAATACACGAATTATTGTGTTAGTTGACTCAGATGCATCCCTCAGCCCTATTTAAGAAAGACTGGATCAGGCAAACTCGTCCTCAATTCCCCAGCCTGTGCTTCTACACATCTGCCTCTCTCTGCGATGGGTGCTTTGTTGAATGTTAGCGTCTTCATGGTCCTGTGCCTATATACCTGCCACTCTCACATGTGACCACCCAAATCTGTATTCAGTCTTGTATTAAAATCCATATTCACAATCAAAATATTAGAAAATGACTAGGGATAGGTTGAAGTGCTTCACTTCCCAGGTATATCTGCATTTTTAATAACAATTAAAGTTTATGCTATAGACATAGAAGATCCTGGGCTTTTTAAAGTTGAATGAGGCAAATAAAATGCTTCTATAAATCTGAGTCTAGGACCACACAGAATGGTGCAGATTATAAAAAATCAGAGTCAGTGGTACTTTTAAGATATGTCAAACAAAAATCATATCTGAAGTTCAAATACAGGATACAGTTGTATCCTATAACTACCTCCTCACTGGTTCCTAATGCAGCATGACTCTGCCGGTGAAATAACTTAGCTTATACAGCAAACCCTGCCAAGATATTCCTTCATATAGCCCTATTATATGACAACAACACAACAGAAACAGGTATCGATGAGGATTTTATTAAGGGTTTATCATGTGCCAGATATGTTTCAGATGCTCTTCACAGAATAGCTCAGTCAGTCGTTGTAATTGGCCCATGACACAGTATGTTTTCATTGTTTCCCTTTTCACAGACAAGGAAATGAGGCCCAGGGAAATCAGATAACTTGCCTATGGTCTCAAATTAGTATAGGACAGAGATAGAATTTAAACCCAAATTACTCAGAAACTTACTCTTAAATCCCGTCTGTCCTGATGGTTTCTACGACCACTTTGGATTACACACTGATATGGTTTGACTTTGTGTCCCCACCCAAATCTCATCTGAAATTGTAACTGCCAGGTGTTGAGGGAGGGACCTGGTGGGAGGTGATTGGATCATGGGGGTGCTTTCCCCCAGGATGTTCTAGTGATACTGAGTGAGTTCTCATGAGATCTGATGGTTTTCCAAGGGGCTCACCTCCTTCACTCTTTCCCCTCTGCTGCTGACATGTAAAGAAGGTCCTTGCTTCCCCTTTGCCTCCCGCCATGATTGTAAATTTTCTGAGGCCTCCCCAGCCATGGGGTACTGTGAGTCAATTAAACCTCTCTCCTTCATAATTTACCCAGTCTCAGGTATTTCTTTATAGCAGTGTGAAAACAGACTAATACACACAACTTCTCTGAATTCCTGCACTGTGTTCTGTCTCTATCACTCAGCCACTAATCTGAGTTTTAACATCTCTTACATTTGTATTTTACCTTCTATATTAGATTTTCCTGCTTTTGAAGGACAATGTGCACATATAATAAGCAATGTGAAATGTGCTAGTGACTATTTAAAAGATCACTCATCTTCTCTATTAGGAATAATTTCTGGCTTTTTATTTTAGCCTGTTAATTATACTTAAAGAACTTACATTTAATTCTATGTGCAGTAATTGCAGTTCAAAAATTATTTATATTTAATTCTATGATTAAATTGTTGGAATGTACATAACCAAAACTTCTATACAACAATTTCTCATTTCAGACTTCTTACCTTTATTCACCTATCAGTCACCTGTATTACTCCTAAAGTTCAGACATTCAATCTAATGAGGGATTTTTTACTGTTGGGAACAGGCCCCCAAATCTGGCCATAAACAAAATCTCTGCAGGACTGTGACATGCTTGTGATGGCCATGATGCCCACGCTGAAGGTTGTTGGTTTACCAGACTGAGGGCAAGGAACACCTGGCACACCCAGGGCAGAACACCACTTAAGGCGTTCCTGAACCACAAACAATAGCACAAGCAATCTGTGCCTGAAAGACATGTTCCTGCTGCAGATAACTAGCCAGAGCCCATCCCTTTGTTTCCTGTTTTAGTTAATCTATATAGAAACAATACTTATCACTGGCTTGCTGTCAATAAATACGTGGGTAAAACGCTGTTTGTGGCTCTCAGCTCTGAAGGCTCTCAGCTCCCTGATTCCCACTCCACACTCTATATTTCTGTGTGTATGTCTTTAATTTTTCTAGCGCTGCTGGGTTAGGGTCTCCATGACAGAACTGGTCTCTGCATTTTACAATTCATCTTTTATATCTTCTTTCTTCAATTTATTCAAGTCTCTTGTCCAGGAATATATTTTTTATAAATTAAATTTTTGTTCCTTTTACCAACCTCTTCCTCACTATTTTTATCATTTTTTCTCTCTGTAATTTGAGAAAGGTTCTCAAACTCATCCTCTATAAATTTTCTGATTAAATTTTCTATAATATAGTCTGCCCCTTTTCCCCCAATTTTGTAATATTTGGGTGAAACATTCATTTCCTAACATTTGTTTTTGAAATGTCCAACTCATAAGCCAGGTATTTTTTGTCAGCTCTTTCTTTTGCTTTGTGTCATTAGTTAATATTTATTTAAAAATTTTGTCTCTTGAATCTTATATTCTTCATTTTTTGCCAAAAGAATGTATAGATTTACTGTTTTCATTATTTTTTCCTTTAAAAAAATGTTTCTTAATAACAAGCAAGAGACATGGTTTTCCTGCCAAAATAGGAGAGATGCTTCACTGTGCACAGGTAATTCTCCAACAATGAGTTTCTTTACAGAGTTGTTTGATTGCATTTCCATTACCAATCTTTCCATTTCCATTTCCATTGCTAGTCTTAGAATCCAGAAGCTGGTAAGATTAAGCAGGATACTGGTTTATAGGCAGACCCAAAGTGTTAAGTGTTATCTCTGGATTTGACAAAACTGCTAGTTTATTCTTTCTAGTTTTCTGTTTGACCTGACATCAAGTCCAGGTAAGTGGTTTGACTGTGTGGGATCCTCATTCTGGTAGATACCGTCCAGTGGATCACAGGCAAGCTGTACTACATCAAGACGATGTTTCCAACCAGTTCAGTTTCCAGTGGCCATGAGTGCTCTTAGGGGATTCATCCAACTCATTGAACTAAAGTGCTTAAGGGACTTCTAAGGGAGAGACACACATTTTTCTGAGTTGTTGTTGTTTTGTTTGTTTTGTATGTTGCTTTGGTGTTTTTTTTTTTTTTTTTTTTTTGGCTGCTAGATCTTACACCAAGTTAGTGAATAGGGATGTGTCAAACCTCTACTGAAAGCCCATTCACCACACTTTTTTTGCCTCCATTTTGCTTGTCTATCCTTGTCTGCATTATCTGTTGCAGACATATTCAGTGACTGCCATGCGCCCTTCACAAAATTCCACAGCTAGCATAGATACTCTTCTTTGTATACCTTTGATTGTTTTAGTGAGTATTTTGTAGGATGTCATGAGATTTTTATATTATGCATAAATCTCAGTGAATAAGATTGAGAGGGCATGGTAAAAGATCTGGTAAGCTCAATTAGGCTGTTGGCATAAACTCCATAAAGGAAATCTAATACAGAGGGAAAGGGTAACTCAATAGACATACAGAACATGGAGAAGGGCTATTTTGAAGGAAGCAACATTAGAATATTCCAGGGGACAAGAAAGCAAATAAGCGCAGGTAGGAAAGCATCACGAATATCAGATAACAGGGTCTGACCAAGACTAATTGATAGAGGCAGGATTTAAGACTCTGAAGTTGGGAAGCCTAGAAACTAATGAGTTCTAAGCAAAAGTGGCTTAAAATTGGGTTCTAGTTACCAAAAATTCACAGGACACAGATCATAGCAAGTCAATTTTCCAGAAAAGAACTACAAATGACTTATTATAGAATACTGACCTAAAGTACCTTGATTCTTCACAAGTAGTGTCACAATGACACTGATTGTTGAGGGAAAAAGGATAACTTAGCTTGGGGAGAGTGGTAATAGAGAGGCAAATACTGCTATTTTTCTATAATATCATCTTCTGTGATACTAGAGTCTATGTGATAAGAATCACAATTCACTGAAGAAGAGCATGTTAAAAGGAAATTGAACTTTTCTTGGTTTATCCAATAATTCATCTCTCATTTTCCAAATACCGTGAAGATTCTCATATATGATTTGTATTGTTTAAAAATTGCAGTTTTTTTATTGCCCAAAGCCCTGCTATTTGCTTTTAGCATCTATATTACACAAATAGAAAGTATCCTTTATATTATATTATGTTATATCAGGAAAATGTTCTCTGTCACATAAGTGGAATTGAGTAGACGATTCAAGATGAACATAAGGTTTTTTTTTATGTTGCATCAACATATACATTTTAATCATTTGTTTTATGGATCACATTTCATTACATTTTTATTCATTTAGTAGGTACTTTTTCCATAGTGTTTGAATGCACAATTCTGTATTTGTTATACATCGAATTACAAAATAATTAAAAGTGTGATGTCCAGGCTCATAAAAGCGACAATGTATCTGGAGAGAAAAAAACTATGTATGAAGAATGAATATAATATAAACTACTCTGAGAAAATTGGCACTATCAATACATAAAATTGCTTATACATAAATGACAACTGTAAAATTAAAAATAATAAACTACCAATAACATTGCTCATGGAAAGTTTAAAAGACTAAAAACTTTTCAAAAGCTAGAAAATATTGCATTGATTGCCATAAAGAAAAACTTCCTCACTTGGAAAAATAAATGAATATATTTTCATTGCAATTTGATTGATTAGCAACAATAGAAGTTTATTGACTCACAGAAATCTCCAAGAAAGAAGAGAAAGAACTGTTATGTATATTAACATTTATTTTATTTTTCCCTATTCCTTAAATATAAGAACTATGATCCCATCAAATATACTTACTCTGTCATGATATTTTAATTCTCAAAATAACTCATATTTTGATGCAAATATTTATAATCAGATGAATAGATGAATTAAAATAAGTATTTTATAGATCACCTATCATAGCAAATGGTATATGTCTTTAAGTTATTAAGGATGATTTGTCAATATATACTAAATGAAGTAAAATAAATTTGAATGAATTTTAGAACATCCTTCTAAAATTAATATGTTGGAACCTAATACCCAATGGTATAGTATTAAAGCAGAGGGGGGTGGGGGTCTTTGGGGAAGTGATGAGTCATTAGGTTTCTCCCTAATAAATGTGTTAGTGCTCTTATAAAAGAGTTTGAAGGGAACATCATCATGCCTTTTTGTGTGTCTGCCTTCCACCATGCGAGAAGGCAGCAACAAGGCACCATCTTGGAAGCAGAAGGAGAGATAAATATAATAAATGAAGGAAGTATCAGTGACATCTATATATACATTAACAATAGAATCTGCTAGTTAAGAAAATTGGGATATCTGAGGGAACATCTGTAAAAAGCTATTTTCATCAGCTAAGAAAAATTATTTTCATATTATTCCTTATTTACATTCACTTTATATTATTGTTTATGGCAGTAAGAATACGTTATTAATGATTGCATACATCAACAGCACAATGGAAACTAGAGGTCAAAATTAGAACCCTAGCTGGGCGCCGTGGCTCACACCTGTAATCCCAGCATTTTGGGAGGCCAAAGTGGGTGGATCACCTGAGGTCGGGAATTTCAGACCAGCCTGATCAACATGGTGAAACCCCGTCTCCAATAAAAATACAAAAGTTGGCCGGGCGTGGTGGCCGGTGCCTATAATTCCAGCTATTCGGGAGGCTGAGGCAGGAGAATTGCTTGAACTCAGGAGGCGAAGGTTGCAGTGAGCTAAGATGGCGCCACTGCACTCCAGCCTGGGTGACAGAGTGAGACTTCATCTAAAACAAAAACAAAAACAAAAACAAAAAAACCCCAAAAAAACCCTAAATAATGAGACACTAGAGTGATTACTGAATCATCAAAAATAAAATTGGTTTCAGTATAGTTTTTGTATATAGCATGTCCTGATTTCTAGAAATCATTTGAAAAATATAGAACATGATATTCATTCACCAAAAAACCTGAATCAGTAAGCCCAATTAAATCCAGAAATTTAATTGAGAAAACTTAATGAAAAATTAATTTGAATTTTAGGAGCAGTTTCCTTTAATAGGGGATCTGTTAAATAAATTATATGCTATAGCATTCAGCCATTAAAATAAATAATGGTAATAGCAACGAGAAACATTTATTGAGAGCTTACTTTGTGTAACACAGCTTGCTAAGTGTTTTAATTGCATTACCTCAACAATTACTTATGAGTAATATTAATATTAATTATTTTATTAATATGATTTTATAATAATACAATAAAATCTATTAAAGATATTTCAATAAATAAAAATTAATAACAAATGTGCTTTTGATTGAAGATTAGATAGCATTAAATAATTATTTTGCAGCAATATGATATGGATCATAAAACATCTTCATTCCATGCCAGTGGATTCTGTGTTGTTCTGAATTGTATACAGAATAAATGTACTAAGACAATTTTGTTAATTATTTTAACTTTATATTCTAAAGAAATAATCAGTTATGTATTCCTTTACTTACAACACAAGAAAATTATTATTTATAATAAACTCATAATAAGCATTAACTATATTACATACAAACTAAAGCTGAAAAGAGTGATTACATGTCTGTCATACTCCTCAGTTTTTCAACTTCCAAATATCTAAATCGTTCTAGCATACTTAGGATTCATTAGATCAGATGTTGATTCCTGTTATAAATAGAAACCATTTCAAAGTATAATCGTCATCACAGAATAAGAATTTTGGAGCTTGATTCTATATAGATTTCTGTACAGAATGGTATGACCTCAGCTGGGCTGGAAGAAAGTGTACATTTAAAGCCATCTTATATCTTTCCATATCACCCTTCTTTTATGTCCATGATTACCTCTATGAAATGTCCCTTTTGCCACCTAAGAGTTCCCGACAGTGTTATTCTAATGGGCCTCATCTGCAACGCTGAACATATATAACATCTTACACTGACTGTAAGAAGCCAAACCACTTTTGTAAGTTCAGAGACAACAAATCGATGCATGATAAATAACACTGTTCCATTTCTGACTAAAAAATAGGAAGTTAAAGTATTTCTCATTATTAACAAAAAACTGAAAATGTTCTGCCTTTGAAAATAGATGTTGTTTTTTCTGCATGACAGAATGCAAGTTCATCTATAGAAGGCACTGAATACATTCTTAATAAAATGTTTTTTTCAATAATCTAACAAGGCCCTTCAAAAAATAAATGTAAGAACAACACTTTATTTATTTGTATTCTCTACAATAAGTATTTAAAGGGTTTAATAAATCTACAGTTATTTAGAGTAGTGAGCACATCAGGAGCCAAAAGAGACTGTTCCTATAACATGGTTCATGATAGATACGCATCTGAAACTGCCTTTGCAAAAATTACAATTGAGAAAATTATGACAGTGAAAGAGATCAGACCTAACCAACTCCATCTTGCTTCTAAACTTTAAGCTGTCCTTATTCATTCCTGGGTGTAGGCCAAACTAACCTTGGGAAGGAAATTAGTTTATGGTTTGACTCTGAAACAAAACTGATCATAGCCCTTTCCTGAAAAAAAAAAAAAAGAGAGAACTCTTCTTGCATAGGGGCCAATGTGCCTTTGTAGGACTAACGATTTAGCTACAAGATTAGAAATTACAGTTTAGGGGCCATGCAGCCTCTGGCTGCAAGAGTCTGAGTCTCCCCAAATTACTCTTGGGAGTAACATCACTGTTGTAATATCTAAGATCAGTGCTTGAGATATTTTGCAGACCCTGCATTCCAGTTCACCAGCTGATACCACCAGATGGCTAATCTGGCTCAACAAGTTCTGTGATCCCACCCAGGGACAGAAAACAGCAAGAAAAACTCACTTTGACACTACTAGGATTCCATCTCCAACCAAGTTCCTACCCACTAAATTATCCTTAAAAACTCTGATCCCCAAATGCTCTGGAGACTGATTTGAATAATGATAAGACTCCAGTCTCCTGCACAGCCAGCTCTGTGTGAATTACTCTTTCTCTGTTGCAATCTCCCTGTCTTGATAAATTGGCTCTGTCTAGGTAGTGGGCAAGGTGAACCCACTGGGTGGTTACACATTTGAATAAATATAAGGTGTTGTGCATTTTCAGTGACACAGGAACAAACACAGAAAAAATTAGCAATTAATTATGATGGTGTCTCTATGTTGGTAGTTGGTAATGAGTAGGGAACAATGGGAAGAGTATAAATAAGAAAAAAAAATATGGATGAAATGTCATTTAAACTAAGTCTTGATAAATGAGTAGAACTGTGGCAAATCTGTTAATCACAAAAGCAATCCATGTTGACTGAGCATCATAGGTGAGGCCTTGAATACTCCATTAATGTATATAATTTAATTAGAGACTAGAGATTGAAGCATGTAAGGGTCAAGAAAGAAAATTAAATACTCAAATATTGGGTCTAGCTAAGGACAATCCTTTTTTTTTATTTTTTATTTTTTGAGAAGGAGAGAAGGAATCTTGCTATTGTTGTCCAGGCTGGAGTGCAGTGGAATGATCTCGGCTCACTGCAACCTCCACCTCCCAGGTTCAAGTGATTCTCCTGCCTCAGCCTCCCAAGTAGTTAGGATTACAGGCACACACCACCATGCTGGGCTAATTTTTTACTTTTAGTAGAAATGGGGTTTCGCCATCTTGACCAGGCTGGTCTTGAACTCCTGACCTCAGGTGATCTGCCCACCTCGGCCTCCCAAAGTGCTGGGATTACAGGCATAAGCCACCATGACCGTCCACTAAGGACAATCTTGAGTGCCAAAATAAGACATTCATAATTGATTGGATAAAAAAAAAAGAGTAATATAGGAATACTGAGCAAGATACCTGGTCAGCAGAAGATGAGAAGTCTACTGGAATTTGCAAGAATGATCTTGAAAGATAATTTCAATAGCCTAATTAAGACAAAATGAAACCTTGAACTGAGGGTAACTTGTTTTGTTTTTCTGAGACAGAGTCTCACTCTATATCTCTATTGCCCAGTCTAGAGGGCAGTGGCGCAATTTCAGCACTGCAACCTCCACATCCTGGGTTCGAGAACTTCTCCTGTCTCAGCCTCCCAAGTAGCTGGGATTACAGGTGCTTGCCACCATGCCCAGCTAATTTGTGTATTTTTAGTAGACATGGGGTTTTGCCATGTTGACCAGGCTGGTCTTGAACTCCTGACCTCAGGTGATCTGCCCACCTCGGCCTCCCAAAGTGCTGGGGTTACAGGTTGAGCCACTGTGCCAGGCCATAACTTGTTATAATAGAGGCAAAATAGCTATTGGTATAGCTCTAGCACTTTCTTGTAGCTTTTTTTTTCCAAAGAAACATATTCAGAGAATGAATACCTAAAGAAAACTACAGATGATAGGGAAAACCCACTGAATAAATTATGTGTGTGTGTGTTGTTTTTCTTGTTTCTTTCTTTCTTTTTTTTTTTTTTTTTTTTTTTTTACTTTGGATGCTACTTTTATTTTTTACTGTATGGTAATTATCAATTATATTATCAATTATCTATTTTCAGTGCACCAAAAAAAGATAAAAAGACAAATTAACATACAAAAAATCATGAGTATATTTATGGGAAACTTCCCCAGTAATATATCAAAAAGGTCAGTTACCCTCTCAAGTATTTGCTTGTAAAAGACAGAGAGGAAGAAAGTTCTCATCAAGAAGGCTTTTTCTTTCTCTTACAGCAACATTAATTACATTGTCGGCTGGAGCTGAAATTATGAGATAGGCAGAGGCAATCTGATTCTCATCTTGTTTAAACTTGTCAGTTCCTAAATGAAGTCTAGTGTTAGTCAGGAAAAATGGAGAAGGTGTCCCTCCTCATTTAGAGATAAAAGGGAAGTCCAGCTCTAGAATTTTGTTTTGAAAAGGAAGGTCACTCACAAGCGGGCACTCATCTCTTTTTAAAAGTATTGTTAGTTCAGTCCCTTACCTGACCCCCAGGTCTGGGAGCCTTGATGTTTTTCATCAGAAGACACTCCCATCCTCAGCACCGCAATGGATCATCCATGTCTTTGACCCGCTGCTGAGAGGAAATGTATCTCTACTGTGCTTCAGAGCTGCCGAGAGTTCACACACAAATTTTCACATTGAACTTTTGCTTCAACCCCATGTTCTTATTTCCTAGCTCTGCTGTTTCACGTGGCTTGCTAGACAACTATTTGTTAGAACTCTGACTCTTGACTCCCAAATTGGCCTTAGTATGTTTTATAACATCACAGGAGAAAAGGGAGGGAAGGAGAGAGAAACCCAGAAAAGCAGAGGTAGATGAAGTGTGGAAAAGTAGATTACTCAGTAAAGGAAGGGTTATAGAGTATGGTGTGCAAGATATGAAATGAAGAGGCTGAGTGGGCAAAGAAGTATATGATTTGCACCGGGGATTAAAACCCATTGAAAGTGCTATATGGTGCAATTGTAAGGAGTTTAAATACAGATGCTGCTCAGTCAACGGCTTGTTTTTTATAACCCCTACATGTTATGGGTTCCCTTCGCTGTTTGCTTGGAGTTGTGAAATCCATGACTTTTTTTTTTTTCCAAATAAAGCCTTTTATTTAATCAGGTGTTAATAATATGAGGAGAAGGAAAAGTCTTTATTTTTCATTTTCTAATATAATTTTATCCTGAATAAAGTAAATAGATTCAAATAATCTTTGTTTAAATTAGCTGAGACAATGCTACACAGGAATGATTTTACTGCTGATATTAATATATTTCATCAAATTCCACCCACCACGGCACATGCATACCATTCTGATTGTCACATAAATTTTCTGGATTAGAAATGTTTTTGGTGTGCTCTTAAAGAAAAAAGCTGGTTTAAATGTTGATTTTTTTTAACAGAAGCTTAGATGTACCAGAGTATTGACTTAATGGGGAAAAAGGCATCACTTGAAGCAAGACATGCAGTTTGTTCCATTCACCAATGCTCTGCCTACAGCTTAGATGTAACACCCCAATGAGACCCAAAGGCAATAACACTGCCTAAATTCAGGTTAAGGTACATGGGCTGGGAGATAACAGCTTCTCCATTATCTTCTTCATAACCTGAGTCTTAAAGGTCAGTTAATGATGGCAAACAGACCAAAAAAGAAAAAAAAACAACAAAAACAAAACCAACAAAAAAGTTTTATTGTCAATTTAAAAAATATAACAGCTCCTGATAAGTAACAAAGAATCTGGATTTTAAAAAAGAAAGTGCATTTACCAATTTTTCTAATCTTTTTAAAGTTTTTCAATAGTTCTAAATTAAATCCCTTTCACCATTATCTCTTTATCCATCAGAAAATCCGAAGGGTATTTGGATTCAGACATCCAATGCACCAAAGATCTTTCATTACACAGCACAAACAAGCACTTTTATTGAACAAGAACCCAATTACTTAACCCAGCTTCAGGTTTCATTCTACCCTGTAGCGTATACCCTGACGGAAACCTACTAATCTCTTCTGATGGACGTTGTGACATATCAGTTCTGATACACAGAGATGATTCCTAACCTTCTTGTAGAGAACCAACGATTGAATAAACTGAGATGCCCATCTCAGCTTCCTTCAACCAATGAATAACAATGAGAAAAGACACATATGGGCCCTTTTCTCCTCTGTGTAAGGCATGCTCAGAGAGGAAAAAGGAAAGGAGGTTACGCTCTGAAAAACTGAACAGCATTTACCAAAGCCCTGTGCTGGCATTGCCTAAAGTTCTTTCTAGTTTATTTCTGCACTTTAAATTACTGTCACACCCTCCTCACTCATATCTTGCTAGAAGAGAATAAAATCAATTCCTCAAAGCTCTTATAACTTTGCTGCTGCCATTAGAAAAATATTTTGATAAATAATGTTAATAACTTGGCCTTTCTGTCAGTAATTCTCAACACTGAATGTGCATTAGAATAACCTAGGAACTTCTAAAGAAGACTGATCCACATCTCTGGAGATGCTGATTTAATTCATCAGTCTGGGACCTGGGCAATATTGCTTTCTAAAAGCTCTTCATATTATGGCAATAATATAGCTAAATCTTAGAAGCATTGATTCATGTGATAATTATTATATTACAATAAAGAAGAGAACATAGAGATCATTCAGTCTAGCCTGACATCAATGCTGAAATATCTTCAAGAAAAATGTCTGAAAAGTTACATAAATGAAAAAATTGTTAATCCACATGGAAGTCGATTTCTCTGGTTTTCTTTTAACATTAAATCTTTAGAAAAGGTCTCCAAGACTTCAAAGTATCATGTACAAGACTGCTCATGACAAAACTGTTTATATTAATGAATAAACTCAATAATTTAATGCCCACCAGTAAGGAACTAGAACTGAATATATATATATATTCAGTTATATATATCAATATATACATTCAGTTATATATCTATATATATATTCAGATATATATAGCAATACATATATGTATTAGTCCATTCTCATCCTTTTGAAGGGCTATGAAGAAATACCCAAGAATGGGTAATTTATAAAGAAAAGAGGTTTAATTGACTCACAGTTCCACACGGCTGGGGAAGCCTCAGGAAACTTACAATCCTGGTGGAAGGTACCTCTTCACAGGGTGGCAAGAGAGAGAAGTGCCAGCAGGGGAAATGCCAGGTGTTTATAAAACCATCAGATCTTATGAGAATTCACTCACTATCACTAGAACTGCATGAGGGAAACCACCTCCAGGATTCAATTACCTCCTACCGGGTTCCTCCCATTACATGTGGGGATTATGGGATTACAATTCAAGATGAGATTTGGGTGGGAACGCAAGGCCAAACCATATCAATATCTATATATGTGTATGTGTCTATGTGTGTATATAAATGTATATTATATATTTGTGTGTGTATGTGTGTGTATACATATATTATGTGTGTGTGTGTGTGTGTGTGTGTGTGTGTGTGTGTGTCAAGGCTCAGATCAGGGAATAAGGAGAATATCTTCAGTGTAAAATAGTGTAAAATGTTTTAAGGATGTATCTTATAATATATGTATAATTATATGTATAATACCTTTTTGCAAATCTGTAAATAATGGTTTCTAAAAAGGTAAGATTAGGCTTTGATTTTTAGTTTATACCTTTCTTATTTTTATGTTTTAATCATCTGTAATAATTATTTTTTATGTATTTAAATTAGCAGAGGTTATTTGGATATTGGGATAACAAACTATTTGCATGTCTTTTTTAATATTTTCAGTATCTTCCCATCTTGATATGAAATCAGCTACCCATATTTTTCTTTTGGGCTACACAGAATGAAGTTATCATTTGTATATGACAACCTTAGCTCTTTGAAAGAACACAATATTGTTTCCCTGTGGCGGAAGAAACTCCATTTCTTCCATTCTTTTTCAAAGCCCTTCAAAGTCTGTGTCTTATAAGCCTTGTATTAATGTGTTAGCATTAAAGGACATGGAAATAATTTTACAAGTTCTTGCCATTAAGAAGTTGGTGTCCTAATCATGGAAATAAAAATAAAATAATAAAAATATCAACAGTAGAAAACAGTATTTTGGGGGCAGGCATAGTAGCTCATGCCTGCGATCCCAGCACTTTAGGAGGCCGAGGCAGGTAGATCACTTGAGCCCAGGAGTTTGAGACCAGCCTGGGCAACACGGCAAAACTCTGTGTCTACAAAAAAGACAAAAATTAGTTAGGCATGGTGGTGTGTACCTATAGTCCCAGATACTTGGGAGGCTGAGGTGGGAGGAGGGTGAGCTCAGGAAGTTGGGGCTGCAGTGACCTGAGATCTCATGACTGAACTCCAACTTGGGTGCCAGAAAGAAATCTTGTCAAGAAAAAAGGAAGGAAGAGAGGGAGGGAGGGAGAGAGGGAGGGAGGGAGGGGAAAATAATATTTTTAATATATTATTATTTATGATCGGAGGAACTGCATGCATAGTGGGGAGTCTATTCTCTCAAGAGGTTGGCCAGTAAACAGAAGAAGAATAAAGTTGGTAAATTGTCATGGAATATATTTATCAAAACTCTCTTTTCAACTTAAAGTATTTATATGTGTTATTTTATTTTAATCTTAGAATAGCCTCAGATATTAATAACCCCACTTTATAACTGCAGGAATGGAAGTACATGATACTACGGTTTTAAGATCCTTTTCTTCTCTGAACATGTTCTAGTTCATCAATGTTGCTCTAAAATAGCCACGTCAAGAACTAGAGATATTTTCTACAGATGTTGAGATCAGTGCAGAGGCAAGGGGCACTACAGGGTCCTTTGATCTTGACACTAATACCTTTAATACTCTGGTCTCCAGTAGATATAGTAGGAAACATTGTCATAGAAGGAGGTAAGAATGAGCAGCTAAGCCCACCTGGAAGTCAACGAAAGCTTCAGAGAGGAGACACTGGTGGCTTGAGCTCAGATTTGAAAGACAAGAAAGAATTTTCCAGAGGGACAAACAAGAGTGGCTTCATTCCAGGCAGAGAAGACAGTGCAACCAGAAACATTGTATGTTTAAGCACTATGGATGTATTCTTTGGAGCTACACAGAATAAAGCTGGGGAAAAAAATGAACATGATGGACTATAGGAGATTGTGAGTCTGGGATATCAGGTTAGTGCTACAGGGATAGGAACAAAGGATCAAATAAGAGTAAAGTTAGGGAGGTAGACAGAAGACAGACCATTAGTATCTTGGGAATTTGGATTTGACCCTAGTGGCAACGGACACAAAAAAGGAATACTTCATTTTTGTTCTGAAAATTACTGGTGTATTTGCAAGAAGCTAAAAAGAACTGAAAGCATATATAATAGAGACTCTCAGCTAAAATAAAATGTCCACATAAATATCAGTAGCTTTTAAGTTGAAATGACAATTTATTACTTTTGTAATTTTTACTTGCTATTGGGAACATAGTCAAACCCTTTTGTGAGGAATGATTGCCTTTTTCATTAAGTTATGCACAGTATGTAAGAGTCAACCGTTGCCTAATATGATTGCTTGTGGTTAGGATCACTTTCAAATTTGTTTTGACATAATATTTCCATCAGAATATTCTAAGCCAGTTAATAAAAAAGCATGGCATACTTCCATTAGAGATCATTCATTGGAAGCTGTTTATTATGATTTTTTTGCTTCCAATTTCTCATCAAATGAAAGACCATAGCTTAGCTTCTCCTGAACAATTTTGAGCTTTAGCTTCTATAGCATGAATGTCTGTTGCATATTCTAAAATTGGGATCTGATTGGGAACAACAGGATTCCATGGTAAGGAAAGAAAATATAAAGCCATGCATATGAGAAGAGATTTTCTCCCTCTTAGTTCTAATATTCGTTAAGATAGCATGCTGGTTTTTCTGTGATGTAAAAATATTTCTCTAAAGACACTAAATTTAGGATTTTAAACAATATTCTGTCCTCTGAAATGCTTATAAATTATTTTTTGAAATTAAAAAATTATGAGGTAATAAGTAGTTTAAGACAATTACAGAACAAGGCTATTTATTTTTTATTTGGAATATGAGACCAAACTGTTTTTATGGTATCCAGTGTTAAGGATTACAATTATTACTTTTATTTGATAGAAGTCTAATTTATAACATCCATATGCAGATTAATTATTTTTGTCTCATATTATATTACTAAATTTCTCCAGCTAATAAAGCCACAGATAATGAGGCTGGCAGATGAGATTTTTTCTGCACTTTTCAAGGTCAGTATGTCAATTAAGATTATGGGCTAATTCATTAGTGCTGGGGAAAAAAATAAACATGTTGAGCTACAGAAGATTGCAAGTCTGAGATATCAAGCATCTGTATTGACTTATGACAGCCTCAAGTTCTCTATTTTATTAAGTGATTTAGAGGCACAAATTACTTTTCCATTAATTTGACAGAGATGAAAACTTAGGAAAAATTTCAAAATATAACATAGACTCAAAGACTGCTGTATCATATTAATCAGTAAACCATGGTGTTTATATGTAGCCAAATTCTCTAAGTACCTAAGTTTTCTGTTTCACTTAGAGGCAGCATGAATTTGTTTAAGTAATTAATTCATGTATTTGACAAGGACTTAAAATTTACTAAATATGCTCTCTGTACAAGGTTCTATGTTAGCCCCTTGGGAAGCAGAACAAAAAAGGCAGCCATAATCTTCACCCTCACATAATTTATGGAGACAGATATGAAACAATTAAGTACACACACAATTAGTTGTTAATTACATTTGGCACAAGTGCTAGAAAGGGGAAGTACTGCATGCTATGTAAGCATGAAATTGTTATTATATAGTACCTTAAAAAGAAAAAAAAGTGGTCTAAATATATTTATAGACTAATTCAGTAAGTATTTACTGAGCAACTACTATATTCCATTCATTCTGTGGGTACTGGGGATATAATGAAATCATATAGTGTAATTTGGTAAACACATATGCACAGCAAAAAATATTTTTTAAAAGCTATGGAAGCATGGATAAAAGTAGGGTAGCCTATGATATTTAAAAAGAAGCTTTCATAGAGTCAACTCATTGATTTCTTTATTCAAAAGTATGTATTAAACACCAATAATATTCCTAATATGGTGCTTGGTGTTGGAGATTTATGACAATAAAATACGTCCTTGTCTGTATGGAACTCACAGTTTAGAGCAGCAGTCTCAATCAGGGTCAATTTTGCCCTTTAGGGAACATTTGGCAATGTCCAGAGATATTTTCTGTCCTGAGGGCAGATGCCATCATTGTAGTGAATAGAGGCCAGAGGTGCCATTACACATTCTACAACGCAAAAAAACAGCTCCCCACCGACAATGAATAACTATCTAACCTAAAATTTCAATAGCACCAAGGGCTGGATAAACCCTGGCAGAGAGAAACAGACAAGTAAGTAAATGATCAATTATAATACCAAGTTATTATTGTTAAAATGGGGCTATGTTTTAAAATACCAACAGCAAAGTAGATTTGACAGTTAAAGGCAAGAAGGCAGAAAGATCACTTGGCTTGGTATTCTATTATTGCAAATTATGGTATGATGCTGGAAAGACCTGGACTAGGGCTATCAAAATGAAGATAAAACGATCATAAAAGGCGTATGTGAGAGGAAATTTCAGAGACAAAATAAACATTGATTTACTGACGAATTATATCGTGAAAATTTGGGAGAAGAAAGAGTTGAAGATCAGATGAAGTCGCTCATGCCTCTAATCCCAGCACTTTGGGAGGCCAAGGAAGGCAGATCACTTGAACCCAGGAGTTTGAGACCAGCCTGGACAACATAGGGAGACCGTGTCTCTACAAAAACATACAAAAATTAGCCAGGCATGGTGGCATGAGCCTGTAGTCACAGCTATTCTAGAGGCTGAGACGGGAGGATTGCTTGAGCCTAGGAAGTGCAGGTTGCGGTGAGCCAAGATCACGCACTGGACTCCAGCCTGGGTGACAGAGTGAGACCCTGTCTCAAAAAAAAAAAAGGAGTTCAAGCAGATAGAAGAGTCAATTACTACCTTAAGAGCTCTTTAGTTTAGGTAATAAACTAGTGGTAAGACCAACAAATGCAGGAATAAAGGAAAAGGAGCAAGCTTTGAGGGAAATTACTAATGACAATAAAAATAATATTGATGCGTTATAGGTCGGGAAATGCGCTAATCACAGAAAACACTATTAAATTTGTCATAACTTTGTAGGAAAGTAATACTATTGGAAGTAAGTACTCTTATTCCCTATTTTTCAGATGTGGTAAGAGAGATTAAATAAATTATTCAAGGTCATATTGCTTAATAGTGGCAATATCTAGACTTTAACAGTTGTTTATCATTTTCTAAAGCTAAGGTCTTCAAAACTCTATGCTCTACTGCATAAACAAGGAGGAGACTGGAAAATGCAGGTGGACTTTTCACACTCTGGAGCCAGACTGCCCTGGTTCCTTGAAAAATAGAACCTGGTGCAAACGCTTGTATGCTACTGGCTATTACAGCACACATATCAGGGAAGCAGAGTCATTAGAGTAGAGAGAGCAAACATTCAATATTGTCCAGCACGCTTCCTTGTTCGACCTTGCAGGAGAGTCTGCCAAGAATCTGCAGACACTATTCTATTTCAAGATACTCCATGCAGAGGAAAAAATGAAGAATACATACCAGCTCTGCACACCATTCATTAAATATGTGCTCCAAAGCTTTCACTCACCTGCCCTTCCAGGTTAATCAAGTGGGCTTGAGTGGCAGCAGAGATATCCTAGGGCAGGAGGCAAGAGGGACCCAGTATGAGCAGAAGACAAGGCACTGTGGACTTGTGCCTGTGAGAATCAAGGAATGTGGTGCAATATAAGAGGCCAAGTCCCTGAGACAAGTGCACATGGGAAGGTATGGGATGGTGTGTAAGAAGGAGCTGATCTGTCTGCTGGCTACAAGTCACCAGTTTGTCACTTTGGATAAGTTATGTCCTCATCTGTAATATCCTCATCTATAAAACGAGCAAATCAGACTCGTGTTGTGAGGATTAAATGATTTAAAATACATCAATCAGTTTAAACAGTACCTGCCACTACATCAGCGCCAGATGCAATATTTGTTACGACATCACTATCATCACCACTGTTGAGAAGAGAAAAGCAGATCCTTCCACCCTGGAACTGACTGATTCTAACAGCAAATTATTGGTATTGTGAGGAGCTGGCCTGCCCTTCAGAGTTAAGGGCATAATGTTCTGTTACCAAACAGAAACAATCTCACAGAATACCAAGATCTGACATGGTAACCATGTGACCATGACGATGTGAAACAAAGAACAGAAACAGAAACAAAATCAATTCATAACTATGTCTAGGCACAGACAAACACAAAGTCACTATACAAAACACAAAATACCAAATGCATCCCCTTCCAGGCTAATAAGAGAGACTGGTTTTCTTTACCAAGTGGAGCTTTAGCTTTGGTCTATTATTCCTTTCTTCTAGGGAAGATTTATTAAGATACCCCATTATATATTTCTGTCTGCTTCCTCATAGCTTCCAACCCAGAGCCAAGCCCCATCTCCTTGAACCCTCTCCCCAAATCACATAACCCAAGCACAATCCTATAACTAGTTCTTTCTGACATCCTTTTACTAAAGGTGCCCAAAGTTCCCCATGATGTGTGCTCTCTCTCATTGCAACAATCAATACATTCAACTTGCTTAACTGTAAGTGTATAGCTGGTGGGCTTTGGCTGAAGAGCACTGGCATCATCTTATCATTACCATCATCATCATCATCATCATCATCATCATCATCATCATCATCATCACCTCCTAAAGCTGGAGACATTAGATTAGCTACATATTTGTGAAATTTTAGCATTTAAGTTGTAACTGAAGTCAAAGTAATAGAGGAAATTACAGAAGGAGAAAATGTCAAATGGCAGAAGTAAATTTGCCTAGGGCTAAATCAGATGGGACACACTAGTATTGAAGGGACAGGCCAAACTAAAAGAATAAGTACTTTTTTCAATGCTGATTTTATGAGTAGTCATATAAGAGAAGAAGAGAGCTCAGCTTATGGAAAGAAGGGAGTTTTAAGAATGTCATGGTGTTCCCATGTGCTTGATTGAGAAATGTCTAAATAAGAACTAGGGAAAGCCCATTGGATTGGACAGACAGGAGGTCTGATAGCCAACACTCCAAAGAGTATTTGAGTAAATAAAAGACATATTACAACAGGCAAAGTGATGAGTGGGAGATAGGGAAATTAGTGTCTTTTAAAGTATGAATGTGAATAGGATGGGGATGGAAATTTAACTAGAGGTAAACATATGGTTGCAAGAGGGATAACTTATGACAGGAAGAAGCAGACATCTTAGTCTGCTTTGAGAAAGCATCTGGCTAGGCATGGTAGCTCACACCTGTAATCTCAGCACTTTGGGAGGCCAAGGTGGGTGGATGACTTGAGGTCAGGAGTTTGAGACCAGCCCGGCCAACATGGTGAAACCCCACCTCTACTAAAAATACAAAAATTAGCCGAGCGTGGTGGTGGGTGCCTATAATCCCAGCTACTCAGGAGGCTGAGGCAGGAGAATAGCTTGAACGCGGAGAGGCGGACGTTGCGGTGAGCTGAGATCGCACCTCTGCACTCCAGCCTGGGCGACAGAGAGAGACTCCATCTCAAAAAAAAAAAAAAAAAAAAAAGAATAGAGTGTTTCAGATAAAGAGTTTAAGATTTCAGGATTTCAGAAATAGAACAGTTGAGAAGGATAGTAAGATATATACAATGGTATAAAATCTGGCTTTGAAGTTGAAAGAGGGCAAAGGAAAGCATTAGAGAAAAAGGATTCCAGGACCTTAGGGACTAGGAAGTGTGTGACATGTTAACAGGATACAAATTTTAAAAAACTTAAAATAGAAATGAGTTATCCATGTCCAAAAGTCATTTCTATGTATTATATTTTCACAGGGAAAATAGTATTCCTACCTTACTGTAAAAAAACAAAAAGGAAAAAGAAAATATCTTTAACATTTAATATTATAATTCAGAAAATGGTTTGGTAACAATATTATTAAACTGAAGTGGGATTTTTTTTTTTTTTTTACCACATTTCTCACATGCTACATATAGACATGGCCTTCTGAAGAAGTTGCCAAATAGATTTGCTTGTGCCCAGAGAGGCCACACATATAGGACAAAGCCTTACACGTTGATTACAGGTTCTGGAAAAGAGCTGACCATAGTGCTGGTATCTGCTAATAAGAATTTAAAAATAGATTTTAAAAATCTATTTAAAAAACTATATTATCAAAAGAATAGTATATGGTTCTTGTATCACTTTTCTATGTATGAAATTCTTAATAGGAAGGGTGACTGTATAAATTTGGGGTCCCTGGTAAATATTTGGTGCTCATACTGGTTTTATTTAGCCCTTTAAAAAAATTTAGTATTCTCAGTGTTGATGAAATTTTTAAAAACAATTCATACGCCTTTTGTCCTTCCAGAATGTCTGACTTTTAGAGGTGGGTTAGTAGGCCAGAAAATTTTTAAAATATACATATTTTACTTGATACAAATAAGACTATATTCTATGTCTGTTATTAAAAAAATCTAATTTCCAAAGAGAGAAGTTTCCAATTACATCCTTGAGAAAATATGTTTGTTAATTTTTAACATGTTTACTCTGCTATTTTTGGTAATATCACATTTAAGGTTTGCCTTTTTCTTGCTGTCAACACTGTGGGAATAATAAGAATCACTAAGATGTGATGGCAAAGAAATGCCAAAAGTACTTAAATAGGATATTTTGGTAAAACTTGTGTTATTTGGACAATCTGCCTGTGATACATAGAATTTTCTTTTAAAAATTAGGTGATTTTAATGTTGTATAAAGCTAAAAAGTAGAAAAAGTCAACATTTTTGTATTATTTTTTCCTGGAATCCTCAGGCAATATTGTAACTGACTTATCTAACCCATCTCAATGAGTTTTTCATATGATATCAAAAGGTGGACCAATTTTCTCTAGTTTCTCCTGAGAATTGAAGGTAATTAAATGAAGGTACAATCCTATCTCCTGAGGATAATTTTTGGCTAATTTTTGAGACTTTTTATTTCGAATTTTCCTTGACCCTATTGGACCTATGTGCCATTCTGACACTTTCTCTACTCTCCATGGGTGATTAGGATCTCTGCTTACTTATTTTGATATCAAACATGGATAACTCTTATTTTGAACTTCCGATTTATCTGCAGGGCTGAGAGAGCCTCGTCAGTTTTTACCTAGGAATATACTCTTTTATTTTCCCCCAAATTTACTCATATTGAGTCTATATATAAATAATGAGGCTAAGTTGTATGTTCTTAGAGAGTAAACCTTTGGTTTGGATATGTTATAGATTTCAAACTCAAGGTCTTTACTCTTGTCTCTACATTTCCACATATCTATTAGGATAATGAGAAATTATAAATGTGTCATGTTCGAGTACCTAGAACTTCGCTTCTAATTTGGCAGCCACTAGCCGTATGTCTATTGAGCCCTTGAAATGTGTGGCTAGTCAAAATTAACATGTGCTCTAAGTATAAAATACAAAGCAGATAGTGATGTCTTAGTATGAAAACAATAATGTAAACTATCTTGATAATTTTTACATTGATTAGATATTAGTAATATGCTAAAACATATTATTAAAATATTTTTCCTGTTTCTTTTTGCTTTTTTTACTGTGGCTATCACAATTTAAAATTTACATGTATGGTTGATGTCTGTGGTTCCCATTAGCATTCTACTCAAAAAAAGTTTGAAATTAGTATTGTTAGCAAATGCTGTATTCCAACTACAAGTGGATATGAAGAATGTTATAAAATCAAAGTTTTACAACTTTGGACTTATTACACAAAATACAGTTTATGTTATCATTATTATTATTATATCAGGGAACCTAAAATAGAACAAAGACTAAACTATATGCTTTCTTGATTCTTAGTTACCTTACTTCTCAGGTATCAAACTTCTGGGCTATTATTAAACTCTGAGTAAGGAGGAGAGAAGGAAACCCTACTACCTGCTCCACCATTTCTCATGGGTTTTGCTTATTATTTCTCTCTAAAAGTAGCCAAGATTTTAACAGCAGTTGTTTAAAGGAATGCATTGATAAGAACCAGATTTTAAAGTGTCTCAGAGTGAAACTCAATAACTCAATAATATGGTTTTACTACTGCTTACAATATAATATGTTATTCTGCTGAAATGACATATTCAAGGTTTCTGATGCAGTATGTGGTTGAACAGAATCCCTACATCTTGTGGTTCTAGCATTCATTGCACATTAAGATGGTTATGCAAAGCAGAGAATATGAAAAACCACTGGTCTTACATTTCTGCTTTTCTGGTCACAAATGTGCAATGATTCCTCAAGCAGCATTTTGGAAATACCTCACTGCTGAACGCAGTAAAATGATCAGCACTCCTCTGTTCATGAATAACTTATAGACAAAGTGCCGTAGACCAAATATGTTGCATGATATGATTCCTAGAGCCTTTAAAAACTTGATCTATGGACTTATTATTACTGCATTTTTTTAACCACATCTTTGTGGAAGAACAGTTACTATGAGGAACATGAAACCTGAAACTATTTAAATGATACTACGAAATGCTCCATAATGTTTAAGTACAACATGGAACGATTTCTCCATTTCTCCAAGTGTGATGACCAACCTTGAGATTCATGAAAACATTAAACTTCTGTTTTAAATACAGATGTTTTCAAAGCATGATAATATTAACTTTGTAACTATGGATGACATATTATGATTTTAAAAGTTGTTGACTTTGTCCTTATATCTGTCTCTCATTTTTATTTCCTTTTAATCATCTATTATTCTCCTAAAATAATTAAAGAATTCATATTTGTTGTAACAAATTAAAAATAACAAATTGGAAATATCTGATTCCCTTTGATTTTGTAGTAGATTAATATCAGATCTAGAATGGATCTTAAAAGTCTAGAACTTTTTCATTGCTTAGCCTTTGCTCAATCACACACATTGGTGTAATATATGTAATAGATCCTGAGCCAATTTCTACTCCTAGAGTCGTGCGGGTCTACAAGTTCTTTTTTAGGCTTATGTGAAATTAACTTATCTGTAATGTATACCTACTGACAGTAATGTACATTGGAATTATAAAAAACAAGTGTAATCCATTTTACATGAAAATTGAAAATTTTTCTTAACTTTTAAAAATCACTCTACATTATCGCCTAGGTAACTTCACTCACAAACATTTATAAATACAGCCTAGAATATTTTTTTTTCATCGACGCTCCAGTCCTACATATTTAACCTAATTAACATCTAACACTTAGTGGTCTTAAGGATATCTCAAATTCCACACATTGGAAATTACACTTAAGATCTCTATGCACAAATCTGATAAGCAATTGCACTCAAAATGCCATCATCCTTAATACTGGTTTCCTTTTCTCTAACTATATCGTATCTATCAACATGTCTCACCAACCTTATCTCCTGAATTTTTCTTAAAGCCACTGATTTCTCTCCAGCAATAACTAACTCTTTAGAAAAATTTCTATTATTTCTCACCCCAAGAAGGTAATGGCTTCCTAAATGATTTCCCTCCACCCATTCTTAACACCCTAGAGCACAGCAGTCAAAGTGTTTACTTAAATATGTAAATCAGATCAATGCTTAAATTTTTGCATTGTCTTTCCCTGCTATTTTTTTAAAGAAAGATCAAAAGATCAAAGACTTTGATCAAAGAAAAAGATCAAAAGATTTAACAATGGCTTGCCATTTGCTACAAAGTCTGGGCTCTGCTTACCACACCCTTGCTTAATTAGCTGTTCCTCCTAGTTCAGATATCAAGGAAATCCGCTATGAGGGACAAAATAGCTTTTGTCCAAAAAGCCTTTCTTGACCTTGGTGACCATAATCATTTCCTTCATTACATTTGCTCATAACACCACGTATCTCAACTTTATAGCATTTAATGTCACAGCTCATATTAATTTTGAAAGAAGGAATTAAATAGGAAATACAAATTAACTTTTAAAATACATAAAGAAAATGCTTATATTAAGAACTAAACTGCAGCTTTTGGTGTACATTCATGTTTAACACAATCTAGGCAAGTAACAGTAATTCAAAGGTTTTCAATATGCATCCAAACCTGCAAAAACACACAGACACCTTAAACTACTGTTGCTCCAGGCAACGTAGAAAAATTAGCCTAAAAAACACTATAATTTGTTTGGAGGAAAGGGATACTCATTTTTAAGACTACCCTTCTGATATAATCATGGTTGAAGGAAAGAAGAACATCACCCTGATTATGGTCAGATATATTAATACAATCTTTGCTAAATTATAAACTCTACTAAGACACCAGATCTGCTTCTGTTTGCAGTGTGGCTAAGCTACACTGACGAAACTGCCTTAGGGGAAGTCACAACTTTCCCATAAAGTTGTTTTCATGAATAGATGTTTCAGTTGGATGAAAATTTAAAAAATAAAAATTAAAAAAAAATCCAACTTTTTGGGCACTTTCTCAGATGGTCACCAGTATATCCACTTTAAAACACAGGCTAATGTGGGAAACAATAAAAATAACCATCTGTTAGAATTGTCTTAGAGGGATACATTTTCTAACAGCAAAACTTCTGAGCTGACCCAACAAAATCTGAGAATAAGAGTGGCAGATGGCTCCGAGACTACATTTCAAATATTATTTTTTTCAAACCTGTAGATGTATAAGAAATTATGGCCAGGCACGATGGCTCACGCCTGTAATCCCAGCACTTTGGAAGGCCAAGGCAGGCAGATCACCTGAGGTCGAGAGTTTGAGACCAGCCTGACCAACATGGAGAAACCCCGTCTCTCCTAAAAATACAAAATTAGCCAGTCATGGTGGCACATGCCTGTAATCCCAGCTACTCGGGAAGCTGAGGTAGAAGAATCGCTTGAACCCAAGGCAGAGGTTGCAGTGAGCGGAAATCACACCACTGCCCTCCAGCCTGGGCAACAAGAGTGAAACTCCGTCTCAAAAAAAAAAAAAAAAAAAGAAAAAGAAAAAAAAAGAAGAAATTATAAGCAGAAAATAATATACATAAACTGGCATTTGCAGCACTTATTTTTACACAATGAATGAATTAAGTCATTCTTGAAAAGTTCTGATATAGGGTTATACACCCTATAAATTTGAAAATGAAATGCGCATTTGCGCCTAAGATTGATCTATTGCCTTGCATTGTTCTTGGCAAAGTCAAGCAAAGGCTCCACAGTACAGTCTGTCCCTTGAGGTTAAATAGTTTCCATTTGCAGAGGTAAGCTGTTAGTGGAAGAAAACAGATTAAGCAGATTTTTTTAATTGAACTAATCCACTTAGTTAGATGTTGATTCCTGCTTGATATTTTAGAAATTTTACTTTTTACAAGTCCAGTGGCTCAGAATCTCTTGCTTCTGTTATATATTATGAGCTTAGCAAAAGCTCTAAGTATCTGCTATGGACTTAATTGTGTCACTCACAAAATTCGTATGTTGAAGTTCTAGCCCCCAGTATGACTGTATTAGGAGTCAGGGCCTGTGAAATGGTGATTAAGGCTAACAAGGTTATAAGCATAGGGCTCTAATCCAGTAGAACTGGTGTCTTTATAAGTAGAGGAACAGACACAAGATGGCTCTCTCTGTGTGCCTGCACAGAGTAAATGTTCTGTGAGGACAGTGAGAAGGTGGCTTTCGAAACCCCAGGAAGAGAGACCTTAACCCTGCCAGCACCTTGAGCTTGGACTCCCAGCCTCCAGAGCTATAGAAAAATTAATGACTCTTGTTGAAGCCACCTAATCTGTGATATTTTGTTATGGCAGCCTAAACTGACAAACACAGGACCTTTAGATGGTCTCAAGAGCTTTGGTGTTTTGTTTGCTTTTGGAACAGCCCCATAACAATTTGGACAAACCTATAGTATTTTAGACTTACCTACAAAAATAATTACGTGAATTTTTTTGATGTGTCAGTTATCGGAACCCAGAAAAGCTTTTGTGTGGCCTGTTTCATGTTAAACCTCTGTTAGACATGTTACCAAAATATTAATATAACAGCAAATCTGAAATTCTAAAAAATGTTGCGGCAATAGAAAGTTTAACTGAAGATGCTTACCTTAAGCTGTCTTCTCAGTGATCTATGACGACTTGTCCTTAGTAACGCTGTGGACAACTGCATGTATTATAGCTCGGACAAGGTCAAGTTTTGCAAATAGTGTCTTTACTAAGAAAAGTGACTACCAATTCACAAATTGGATATGAATACTACTTATTTTGTATTTATATTATGATTACAGTCTTCATAAAATCTGCAAGTCCTAGTATATCTGAGTATTGAATATGGATACTAAAAAAATAAATAAATACTGAGTCCGGGCATGGTGGCTCACACCTGTAATCTCAGCACTTTGGGAAGTCGAGGCAGGCGGATCACCTTAGGTCAGGAGTTTGAGAACAGCCTGGCCAACATGGTGAAACCATGTCTCTACTAAAAATACAAAAATTAGCCAGGAGTGGTGTTAGGCCCTTATAGTCCCAGCTACTTGAGAGGCTGAGGCAGGAGAATCACTTGAACCTGGGAGGCGAAGGTTGCAGTGAACTGAGGTTGTGTCACCGCCCTCCAGCCTGGGCAACAGAGAGAGACTCTGTCTCAAAAATAAATAAATAAATACATACCATACATACGTACATACTGAAAAGCAATAGAAAAACAAGCATATTACATAAATATGCAATTAATAAACAAAAGTCAATATGAATAATACACTTTAAAAAACATTCATTTCTAACTTACTACAGAAGTAAAATGCAAATTAAAATGTGACATAAATTTTTGCCTATCCAGTTAGCATCTTTTAGGTTGATTTTATTTTTAATTGTGAAGTAATACTTTCTTATAAAAATACCCCACAGACAATTAAAATGCAAATTTGTAAAAACTTCAAAGAAAATAGCCAATATAGTGTGTATATATAGACAGATCTAATTTGCAAAGACCAATTTACACATTTATAATTTTGTTTTAAAATGGAAACAAAGAACACCAACTCTAAAATCTATAGAAATTTAAATGGATTATAGCATATTCAAAGATTAAAATATCCTATATGCAATAAAATAATCTTGCAGAATAACAGCCTATAAGAAATTATCTGATTATCACATATGATATAAACTCAATTTAATTTAAAAATTGATATTTATGCAAAAGTTATACAATAAATCAAAAATACTTTCTATATTTTCTTTATTGATTCTATTTTCAACTTTTCCAAATTTTAAAATATTCTCTAGCTTATTACTAGATTGAAATACTAGATTGAAATCTCTGAATGATGGATGATGATATGATTGAGATGTAAACTCTGAGTAATTCCCCAACTTTATTAAGTCTACTTGCAAAGAGAAAAGGAAAACTGAAAATTGTAATTATGTTAAATATTTGGTCATTGCAGACACTGAAGTGTCCTGAAACTTCAATTCTTGACCCATTCCTTTGTTTGCTTCAAAAATACATAAGAAGTCTCTAATATATAAATACCAGGAGCATAAAACAAACAGAACATTTTTCACTATGCCCCCAAACCGGGCAAATTTGATTTAAGCTCCTAGGTTCCAGGGTAAAGGACATATTCATTTGCTTACCACTTCTTTAGTGGGTGTATAGTGTCTGACATTTTCTAATTTTCTTGGTATTAAAATTCTGTCTTCAACACTAAATAAGCAGATCTTCAAGATGTAGTTCTTATGGGGTAATAACTATTCTGGGCCAGTCCAATGTAAAATCTTATTAATACAAAATTACTTGAATTAAAGAGAAAGAGTAAAACACAGAATTTCACATATACACACATATCCACACACGAATATACTGCAGTCTCTAGAAATCAGTTACTTAAGACCCAGTCATCTTTAATAAATAATATTTTTTAAAGAAATCAAATCATATAATCTTGGATTTATGATAGAGCGTATGATAAAAAAGTCTTTTCTGTTTCATCCATATGTTTTATTACCTACAATTCAATCTTTCTCAACCAACAGTTAAAATAATACAAAAATACAAAAATGGACAACTCTCATTCTATATAAGGGTACATAACATTCTAAATAAAATAGACTCTGAGGAAAAGCAAGTACGCATTCAATCTCCCTTAAAGAACACTGTATAAATGTCAGTATTTCCTCACAGTTGAGTCTCCAAGCGTCTATTTCTTTGCTTTTAATTTTAACCAGCCAATGTTGCCCTGTCTTCCTTTACATTTGTTTTGAAATCTTCTGCCACTTTTCTTTTCCCTTTCTTGTTGAAGTTGTCAGATTCCATATTTTCCCTTCAGTATTTCACTCAGGCTTCATGAAAATTAACCTTACAGTCAAAATAAAATGAAGCTAATGGAAGAAAAGAGGAAGGTAATAAGTTTATAAGAAAACTGATGCCATACCTAAGAAAATCAGTGTCAAAAGCTGTGATCATGTTATCGCTTGATGATACAACATCATTAACACAGCTGATGTAAAGTTATCCCGAGTCTAAGTAATTGTGTCTGAGAAAAACGCAGGTGTGGAGTGCATATACCACCCACTGGATTCCACTCAGAATCTCTGAAGGTCATATGTTGTCATCACATTTCAGATACCAAAATAGCAGCATCTTTGATGATAAAAGGCTGAAGCAGGAATGGAAAGCCAATTTCCTTCTCTACAATGCAGAAAGCTCACATTGAAAGGTATTTCCATTCTGATACAAATACACTTGACACATTCCAAAAATCAAGAAACATTTGACTCTCTTATATCTGGTTTAGGACAATATTTCATTTTACTTCTCTCTCTCTCTCTCTCTCTCCCCCTCCCTCTTTTTCTCTCCCTTCATTCCCTTCCCTGCTCCCTCCTTCTTGATGTCAGATATCAAGCAATTGTTTCAACTCCACCTTAATCTGATACCTATAAATCAATCAGATGGATTAAATGCCTGAATATCAAAGTTTTATAACAAGCTCTTTAGAAAATAGATGTCAGGATGCAACATCTACAGTATAGCTTATATTTTCAAGGTGGCAACCCTTTTGTCTACTCACTTTTGGTTCACATGACTATTTTTTGTAAACCTGAAGCTGAAGAAACCAAAGAAAATCCACAAACTAAATTTAGGGCAGAGTAAAAGATGTTGTGTTTAATGTGTAACTTCCCCTAAACCATTGAAAGAAAACAGAAACCTGCATATAAAATATAATTTAAAAGAAAAAAATGTTATGGTCTTCTCTTCTATTTACCAAGATCTCAGAAATAGCTGCATTTTGGAATCAATTAGCTTGTAAGTATTTAGTATGACTAAGTTTGATATAGTACAAGCAAATTTTATTAGTTTGTATTTCATTGGCTCTTTTTATTTTTAAAAAGAAGTATCTTCACTGACAATAACTGTATTTGCTGCTATGCCAGACAAGATTCTGAATCCTTCTGTGTTTCTATTTTAGTTCGTCAAGAGGAGCACATCTACCCATTCTTCAAGGCTAGGCTATTCCAGGCTTCTTTAGAAACTTCCTAGGTTATTCCAGATCTATCACGCAATAGACAATATATGTTTTTAGTTGTTGATTTTCATATGGGGAAATATTCGTCCCCTCCCCCAAGTACAGGATGATATGATTGAGATGTAAACTCTAAGTAAGTCCCCAACTTTATTAAGTACATGTGACTCCCATGAAACTGATTTCATTCACAGGGCTAACGCTGGCATGTGACTCAACTCTGGCTGATGAGAGCCTCACACTTTTCTGGCCCCAGTGATTGGCTCTTGGATGTACACATGACCTCATCAGAACCAATTAGACATCCTGTGCTTTTGCTGAGATTTCTCATGCAGGGATGGTCTTCTTTCCCCACAGCATTGGACTAGTGGAGCCACCTTGCAAACACAAAGTCTGTCTACGAATGGAGCTAGTATAATACAGAACCAAGATTTGGAGATAACAATTGGATCAACAGGGGCACTGTTTGATTATATGAATCAAGCAGCTAGGAAGTTCATCTGTGTTGTTGGAAGTCTCAGTTACCTGCAATTACTTTTCCCTTTTGTTTAAACCACTTTGGATTGAATTTGCTGTGCTATGCAACCCAAATACACTTAACCGACATACCTAGCCATGATCATTCTTACTTCAGATTGTCCACAGAAATGAAAACTGTACAAATTGGCATTTAATAGTATATGTGCTTAAATTATTTAGTATGTTTTAAAGAATGCTTATTTTTATATCTCTGATAGGATTTAATTTCCACAAGGAACATCACATCTTCCAGTTAGCAATGACCTCCCTATATTCTGCTATGCTATCATAAGTATAACTGTAATGCACAGGAACAAAAACAATTTTTACTGAGGCAAAATTCTGCTAAAGATCCTACTAACCTGACTTCCTCACTTGAATTGTAATAGTAACAGAAAGAAGAAAAGTGGTTACCCTGTTCAGATATCCTTTTAGTTTAATGACTGGATGGATTATTTAGAAATGAATTTTATCATAATGCAATCCATTTGACCAAGAATAATAAGTACATAACAAGACACTGCATTTAATTTATCATGTTATTTATTTAAGCATAATTATTTAGAAATTAATAATAAGCAACGGGTTTTGGATGTAACTTTTCAATACCATAAACATTGGCAGTCCTTATGCAGGTCTTTCTAAGGAATGTTTCTGGCTGATCTATCAGGACCAAAATATCTTTGTATCATCTTCTTTGTTCTATTCTGTTACTCTGGGTATCATCATTATTTATGCTAGTCTGTGTTGAGATGTTATTTCCATGCATTTGGTTTAAATTATTAATTGCATAAATATCTATCTGCAACTATAATTTGTCAAAGTAGACTATTAGGTAATTTTTAATCAATGGTTTTAAACATTTTTCTAACACTTTCTGATAAATGTCTATCTCAGCTAATGATTACCACTTAGGATTTTTTTTCTACTTTTACGGTGGCTAAGGTATCCTAAGTCTTCCTTTCTCTCTCTTTCTATCTCTCTCTCCCACTTGTGTGTTTGAAGCTTTGTTTCAATTGCTTTGTTTCAATTGCTTCAGCGATGTGATTTTATATCAGCCACACAATTTTACTAAAAGAAACTTTACCCCCTGGACAAGGACAGTTCCTATATTAAGTAAAAAAAAAAAAAAAAAAAAAAAAAAAAAAATCCTTGATATCCAGTTATTTTCCATTTATTACCTAGAGCATTTTTCTTGGTTGAAAGTTACAAGAATTTTATTTTCATTTAAGTGCCATAAGATTTGTATGTTACCAGAGTCTTGCATTTAAGATGCACTAGATGATTATATGTTGACAGTTAAAAAAATGTTGACTGATAAAAAGAAAGGACATCATTCATCATTTTCCCCTCTTGGTTTCCTAAGAAAAAATTGCGGCGGGGGAGGAACCAAAATGGCCGAATAGGAACAGCTCCTGTCTACAGCTCCCAGTGCGAGCAACGCAGAAGACGGGTGATTTCTGCATTTCCATCTGAGGTACCGTGTTCATCACACTAGGGAGTGCCAGACAGTGGGCGCAGGTCAGTGGGTGAGCGCACCGTGTGCCAGCCGAAGCAGGGGCGAGGCATTGCCTCACTTGGGAAGCGCAAGGGGTCAGGGAGTTGCCTTTCCAGGGGTGACAGACGGCACCTGGAAAATCGGGCCACTCCCACCCGAATACTGTGCTTTTCCGACGGGCTTAGGAAACGGTGCCCCAGGAGAGTATAGCCCGCACCTGGCTCAGAGGGTCCTACGCCCACGGAATCTCGCTGATTGCTAGCACAGCAGTCTGAGATCAAACAGCAAGTCGGCAGCGAGGCTGGGGGAGGGGCGCCCACCATTGCCCAGGCTCACTTAGGTAAACAAAGCAGCCTGGAAGCTTGAACTGGGTGGAGCCCACCACAGCTCAAGGAGGCCTGCCTGCCTCTGTAGGCTCCACCTCTGGGGGCAGGGCACAGACAAACAAAAAGACAGCAGTAACCTCTGCAGACTTAAATGTCCCTGTCTGACAGCTTTGAAGAGAGCAGTGGTTCTCCCAGCACGCAACTGGAGATCTGAGAACGGGCTGACTGCCTCCTCAAGTGGGTCCCTGACCCCTGACCCCCGAGCAGCCTAACTGGGAGGCACCCCCCAGCAGGGGCAGACTGACACCTCACACGGCCGGCCAGGTACTCCAACAGACCTGCAGCTGAGGGTCCTGTCTGTTAGAAGGAAAACTAACAGAAAGGACATCCACACCAAAAACCCATCTATACATCACCATCATCAAAGACCAAAAGTAGATAAAACCACAAAGATGGGGAAAAAACAGAGCAGAAAAACTGGAAACTCTAAAAACCAGAGTACCTCTCCTCCTCCAAAGGAACGCAGTTCCTCACCAGCAATGGAACAAAGCTGGACGGAGAATGACTTTGACAAGCTGAGAGAAGAAGGCTTCAGACGATCAAATTACTCCGAGCTACGGGAGGATATTCAAACCAAAGGCAAAGAAGTTGAAAACTTTGAAAAAAATTTAGAAGAATGTATAACTAGAATAACCAATACAGAGAAGTGCTTAAAGGAGCTGATGGAGCTGAAAACCAAGGCTCGAGAACTACGTAAAGAATGCAGAAGCCTCAGGAGCCGATGCGATCAAATGGAAGAAAGGGTATCAGCCCTGGAAGATGAAATGAATGAAATGAAGCGAGAAGGGAAGATTAGAGAAAAAAGAATAAAAAGAAACAAGCAAAGCCTCCAAGAAATGTGGGACTATGTGAAAAGACCAAATCTACGTCTGATTGGTGTACCTGAAAGTGATGGGGAGAATGGAAACAAGTTGGAAAACACTCTGCAGGATATTATCCAGGAGAACTTCCCCAATCTAGCAAGGCAGGCCAACATTCAGATTCAGGAAATACAGAGAACGCCACACACAAAGATACTCCTCGAGAAGAGCAACTCCAAGACACATAATTGTCAGATTCACCAAAGTTGAAATGAAGGAAAAAATGTTAAGGGCAGCCAGAGAGAAAGGTCGGGTTACCATCAAAGGGAAGCCCCTCAGACTAACAGCGGATCTCTTGGCAGAAACCCTACAAGCCAGAAGAGACTGGGGGCCAATATTCAACATTCTTAAAGAAAAGAATTTTCAACCCAGAATTTCATATCCTGCCAAACTCAGCTTCATAAGTGAAGGAGAAATAAAATCCTTTACAGACAAGCAAATGCTGAGAGATTTTGTCACCACCAGGCCTGCCCTAAAAGAGCTCCTGAAGGAAGCGCTAAACATGGAAAGGCACAACCGGTACCAGCCACTGCAAAATCATACCAAAATGTAAAGACCATCGAGACTAGGAAGAGACTGCATCAACTAACGAGCAAAATAACCAGCTAACATCATAATGACAGGATCAAATTCACACATAACAATATTAACTTTAAATGTAAATGGACTAAATGCTCCAATTAAAAGACACAGACTGGCAAATTGGATAAAGACTCAAGACCCATCAGTGTGCTGTATTCAGGAAACCCATCTCACGTGCAGAGACACACATAGGCTCAAAATAAAAGGATGGAGGAAGATCTACCAAGCAAATGGAAAACAAAAAAAGGCAGGGGTTGCAATCCTAGTCTCTGATAAAACAGACTTTAAACCAACAAAGATCAAAAGAGACAAAGAAGGCCATTACATAGTGGTAAAGGGATTAATTCAACAAGAAGAGCTAACTATCCTAAATATATATGCACCCAATACAGGAGCACCCAGATTCATAAAGCAAGTCCTGAGTGACCTACAAAGAGACTTAGACTCCCACACATTAATAATGGGAGACTTTAACACCCCACTGTCAACATTAGACAGATCAACAAAACAGAAAGTCAACAAGGATACCCAGGAATTGAACTCAGCTCTGCACCAAGCGGACCTAATAGACATCTACAGAACTCTCCACCCCAAATCAACAGAATATACATTTTTTTCAGCACCACACCACACCTATTCCAAAATTGACCATATACTTGGAAGTAAAGCTCTCCTCAATAAATGTAAAAGAACAGAAATTGTAACAAACTATCTCTCAGATCACAGTGCAATCAAGCTAGAACTCAGGATTAAGAATCTCACTCAAAACTGCTCAACTACATGGAAACTGAACAACCTGCTCCTGAATGACTACTGGGTACATAAGGAAATGAAGGCAGAAATAAAGATGTTCTTTGAAACCAACGAGAACCAAGACACAACATACCAGAATCTCTGGGATGCATTCAAAGCAGTGTGTAGAGGGAAATTTATAGCACTAAATGCCCACAAGAGAAAGCAGGAAAGATCCAAAATTGACACCCTAACATCACAATTAAAAGAACTAGAAAAGCAAGAGCAAACACATTCAAAAGCTAGCAGAAGGCAAGAAATAACTAAAATCAGAGCAGAACTGAAGGAAATAGAGACACAAAAAACCCTTCAAAAAATAAATGAATCTAGGAGCTGGTTTTTTGAAAGGATCAACAAAATTGATAGACCGCTAGCAAGACTAATAAAGAAAAAAAGAGAGAAGAATCAAATAGATGCAATAAAAAATGACAAAGGGGATATCACCACCGATCCCACAGAAATACAAACTACCATCAGAGAATACTACAAACACCTCTACGCAAATAAACTAGAAAATCTAGAAGAAATGGATAAATTCCTCAACACATACACCCTCCCAAGACTAAACCAGGAAGAAGTTGAATCTCTGAATAGACCAATAACAGGAGCTGAAATTGTGGCAATAATCAATAGCTTACCAACAAAAAAAACTCCAGGACCAGATGGGTTCACAGCCGAATTCTACCAGAGGTATAAGGAGGAGCTGGAACCATTCCTTCTGAAACTATTCCAATCAATAGAAAAAGAGGGAATCCTCCCTAACTCATTTTATGAGGCCAGCATCATCCTGATACCAAAGCCTGGCAGAGACACAACAAAAAAAGAGAATTTTAGACCAATATCCTTGATGAACATTGATGCAAAAATCCTCAATAAAATACTGGCAAACAGAATCCAGCAGCACATCAAAAAGCTTATCCACCATGATCAAGTGGGCTTCATCCCTGGGATGCAAGGCTGGTTCAATATACGCAAATCAACAAATGTAATCCAGCATATAAACAGAACCAAAGACAAAAACCACATGATTATCTCAATAGATGCAGAAAAGGCCTTTGACAAAATTCAACAACGCTTCATGCTAAAAACTCTCAATAAATTAGGTATTGATGGGACGTATCTCAAAATAATAAGAGCTATTTATGACAAACCCACAGCCAGTATCATACTGAATGGGCAAAAACTGGAAGCATTCCCTTTGAAAACTGGCACAAGACAGGGATGCCCTCTCTCACCACTTCTATTCAACATAGTGTTGGAAGTTCTGGCCAGGGCAATTAAGCAAGAGAAAGAAATCAAGGGTATTCAATTAGGAAAAGAGGAAGTCAAATTGTCCCTGTTTGCAGACGACATGATAGTATATCTAGAAAACCCCATTGTCTCAGCCCAAAATCTCCTTAAGCTGATAAGCAACTTCAGCAAAGTCTCAGGATACAAAATCAATGTACAAAAATCACAAGCATTCTTATACATCAATAACAGACAAACAGAGAGCCAAATCATGAGTGAACTCCCATTCACAATTGCTTCAAAGACAATAAAATACCTAGGAATCCAACTTACAAGGGATGTGAAGGACCTCTTCAAGGAGAACTACAAACCACTGCTCAAGGAAATAAAAGAGGATACAAACAAATGGAAGAACATTCCATGCTCATGGGTAGGAAGAATTAACATCATGAAAATGGCCATCCTTCCCAAGGTAATTTACAGATTCGATGCCATCCCCATCAAGTTACCAATGACTTTCTTCACAGAATTGGAAAAAACTACTTTAAAGTTCATATGGAACCAAAAAAGAGCCCGCATTGCCAAGTCAATCCTAAGCCAAAAGAACAAAGCTGGAGGCATCACGCTACCTGACTTCAAACTATACTACAAGGCTACAGTAACCAAAACAGCATGGTACTGGTACCAAAACAGAGATATAGATCAATGGAACAGAACAGAGCTGTCAGAAATAATGCCACACATCTACAACTATCTGATCTTTGACAAACCTGACAAAAACAAGAAATGGGGAAAGGATTCCCTATTTAATAAATGGTGCTGGGAAAACTGGCTAGCCATATGTAGAAAGCTGAAACTGGATCCCTTCCTTACACCTTATACAAAAATCAATTCAAGATGGATTAAAGACTTAAATGTTAGACCTAAAACCATAAAAACCCTAGAAGACAACCTAGGCAATACCATTCAGGACATAGGCATGGACAAGGACTTCATGTCTAAAACACCAAAAGCAATGGCAACAAAAGCCAAAATTGACAAATGGGATCTAATTAAACTCAAGAGCTTCTGCACAGCAAAGGAAACTACCATCAGAGTGAACAGGCAACCTACAAAATGGGAGAAAATTTTCACAACCTACTCATCTGACAAAGGGCTAATATCCAGAATCTACAATGAACTCCAACAAATTAACAAGAAAAAAACAAACAACCCCATCAAAAAGTGGGCGAAGGACATGAACAGACACTTCTCAAAAGGATCCATTTATGCAGCCAAAAAACACATGAAAAAATGCTCACCATCACTGGCCATCAGAGAAATGCAAATCAAAACCACAATGAGATACCATCTCACACCAGTTAGAATGGCAATCATTAAAAAGTCAGGAAACAACAGGTGCTGGAGAGGATGTGGAGAAATAGGAATACGTTTACACTGTTGGTGGGACTGTAAACTAGTTCAACCCTTGTGGAAGTCAGTGTGGCGATTCCTCAGGGATCTAGAACTAGAAATTCCATTTGACCCAGCCATCCCATTACTGGGTATATACCCAAAGGACTATAAATCATGCTGCTATAAAGACACATGCACACGTATGTTTATTGCAGCATTATTCACAATAGCAAAGACTTGGAACCAACCCAAATGTCCAACAATGATAGACTGGATTAAGAAAATGTGGCACATATACACCATGGAATACTATGCAGCCATAAAAAATGATGAGTTCATGTCCTTTTTAGGGACATGGATGAAATTGGAAATCATCATTCTCAGTAAACTATTGCAAGAACAAAAAGCCAAACACCACATATTCTCACTCATAGGTGGGAATTGAACAATGAGAACACATGGACACAGGAAGGGGAACATCACACTTCGGGGACTGTTGTGGGGTGGGGGGAGGGGGGAGGGATAGCATTGGGAGATATACCTAATGCTAGATGACGAGTTGGTGGGTGCAGCACACCAGCATGGCACATGTATACATATGTAACTTACCTGCACGTTGCGCACATGTACCATAGAGCCTAAAGTATAATAATAATAATAATAGAAAGAAAAAAAAAAAAGAAAAAATTGCGGCATTCAACATAAGTCCTATTATAAGAAGTGTGCTAAGTTTAGAACTCTCTATTAGCTGAAATAAGAGTTTCTAGGCTGATGATCAGTAATTCAGTAAATTACTAAATTTAATTGAATGCATGTGTCAACACCTAATTAAGGTCATCAACTCAACAAGAATTATGCTACCATCTTCATTGTGTTATTAATAACCTCTCAAAGAGCTGCTCTTCACTCTAAAGGTTCTGCACTGAATCCATTCTTTGAATACAGTTCCTAATCCAAGATTAATTTATTCAAACTTTACTTTTGTGTAAAACCTATTGACTTCATACATGCTTTAGTGGGACTATTGGAACTCAGAGTCTCTGCAAAGCTGAAGTGGAATACGACTGAATTTTAATATAAGAACAATTTATTAGGACATGTGAACAATCAGCTTCTTTATTTGTATTTTGGTTTACCAACTTGTTTAATGAAACTATTTTCTCCTGAAAATCAATCTGCCACAAGGTTTTATTATATATCTGTTATATACAGCACAGTATATTACATAAATATTTTAAGTTTTGATGGCCTATTCTTTTGAGGAATTTTCAATATCACTAAACTATTTAAATATCTCTAAGGGATATAATAATATCTCAAATATTTAAGTATCTCAATGGGATATAATAATTTTATTTGATCAAGTTCTTATTTGCTATAGTAAGAAAAATGGAAGTGTTTATGAAGGCTGAGGTAATGATTTGTAGAAGTAGAATTTGAAATTATAAGATAGGTAAGCAGCACTGTATAAAGGGAATTGAATTAGAGCAAATAGGAACTGGTCATAAAAATTAAGATATCAAGACCACATCATCAGGGACGAGTCAGGAGACTACCCTTATAAAACACAGGGTATATGCTGGAAACTTATATGGCATTTTAGAGAGATGAATAATATAGGGATTAAAATCCATACTGGTATTTTTTTTTTTTTTTAAAGACAGCATCTTGTTCTGTTACCCAGGCTGGAGTGCAGTGGGGTGATCTCAGTTCACTGCAACCACCATCTCCTGGGCTCAGGCAATCCTCCCACCTCACCCTCCTGAGTAGCTGGGACTACAGGCATGTGCCACCACACCCAGCTAATTTTTTGTACTTTTTGTAGAGAGAGGTCTATTTTGTCCAGGCTTGTCTCCAACTCCTGGGCTCAAGCAATCTGCCCATCTCAGGCTCCCAAACTGCTGGGATTACAGGTGTAAGCCACCACACCCAGCCATATACAGGTATTTTAAAATGTTACTTTACAGGTAGTAGATTTGTAGAAATAAAGGCTATGTCAAACACTATATGTACTTGGAAGTTTCTTCTGAAACTCGATAGTCTATTTATCGATCATTACTATCATCACTGCTCTTCTAAAATCTTCAAGTTAATAATGTTATTGACTAGCAAGAATTTAGAGAGAAAATCATAATAAAAAGTTTAAACTTTAGGTAAAAACCATAGTTACAAAGAAAAAAAAAAAAAAAAACCAAGGTAGGCAAAGAGGGAGCAGATAAATAGAGAAACACCAGATTCTAGAGTTTCATGCAAACAAGGTGGGGCAGTATGTTTCTTCTCTTTTTTATTTCTTGAATGAGAATGCACATGTATGACTTTCTCACCACTGTAATTTTTATTCCATAGTTCCTAATAGACAAGCTAACCTACAATTACCAAAGAATGAACAGAATAGCTCTTGAGACTGCAGGGCACTGAAAACACATTTACACTTAACGAGAGGTGATTAGTTGGTAGAATGTGTTTGAAAGGCTGCAAATCCCATACAATAAATATCAATCATGTCATTCAGGGGTTGTTATTCATCACTGACCAAAAACACAGTCAATTCATTAGATCATCTTTCAAGTTTTAGAACTGTGCTAGGGAGTTACTGGGGAAGTTTCATAATGTCACCTCCCATGGATTGGTAGAGACACAAAACGTGGTCAAATATAATTGAATGAAGTCTCTTAGAAATATTTAATATCAAACAGCAATCTCTTGATACAAAATAATTTGGTTTGGAGAGTCAAAGCTATATTAAAAAAGCATTTTTTGAGTTTATTATCCAAGGAGCACTGAGGTAGACATAAACATACACAAAAATAAAACAGTTGCTCCAGTCAAGCCCACCATTTAGTAAGAATAATAAATAGGAAACATTAAGACAAATATGACTGACATACTATGATAAGTGGTAAAACATTCTGAAAAGATAGAGGGAAAAGTCATTGGAAAGGTGAAAAAAGGCAAAAGTCAAGTTTATAATTGAGTTGGATCTTAAACAGGAAGAGTTGGCGGGTTATGGGGTTTATTATTTATTTGTTTTGCTGGCTGAAAAGGAGAAGTTCATGATAGGCAAAGAGAACACGTGCTAAGCGCCATTTTATGTTTTAGCAACACCAAGTTGCTCTATGAGGCTGAAATTTAGACACTCAAAAAAGGGACTAATGTGAAGGCTGCTCTACTTGAAACAGTCACCATCAACTCAGAAAATCCAGAGTTTCAAAAAACTACACTTGTCCTGCTATTTAGGCCCCCATTTGGATATTATAATTCCATTGAGATCTTCCCTGAAAGTAAGCTCCTACCTTCATCTTCAGTCCTATCACATCACCTTATTTTACTTTTATCCCATTTTTCTTTGACCACAAAACTTATGACTGCTTCACCTTATTTTACTTTTATCCCATTTTCTTTGACCACAAAACTTATGACTGCCTACTGTTTTTGTTATTTGTGTCCTTATTTATGGTTTGTGGATTTTTTCTAAGAATAACTTCCCTAAGAGCAAAGCCCACATCACTGTACTCTGGAATATTCTGAAGGATAACCTAGACATGTAGTTTATATGTATGTAAGAGCAACTGATGAACACATGAAATTTCAGTCATCATATATTCATCCTTATTTAGGACAATGACTGATTTTAAAGTAAGCAAATAAGTAATCCTAAAATCAATGATAAAAACTTAACTAATGAAAGAAATAATGCTTCCCTAAAGATTGCAGTCTCATTCACCAGGGTCTAATTTTCAATAAAAATTTATACCTGGATTACTTACTCAAAAAGAATAAAAAGAATAAAACTCCAAAACTAATGCATTTATTTTCAGGACTAACAGAAAAGATAAAGAAGCTTGAAGAAAATGAAAGTTGTTAACAGTGAAAGCAAAAAAGATTTGATGCTGAAAGCTTAAATTCCAAATTATCTTTTCAAATTTCTAGAAAATCGGATATTCACTAACTTCTAAATGGATCAAATAACTTTTCTTTATGAGGAGAAATAACATTCAGTTCTTTTCCTATCACCCTTAATCCCCTGTAATGTAAATCACGTAATTGTCAACATTAGACTACCAGAAAACTAGAAGTTCCTTTAGTAGCTACCTTTACAGTTCTATAATTGTCTTTCAAGACTGATTCTGCAAAGAGATTTTTTTTCCCCCAATGTGAGATGGCTTTAAAAAATGTCTGCAATTCTTTGACATTTCATCAAGAAAAAGTAGAGTCCATGTTACCTTCTCCCCCTGAATACCAGTGGGCTGGTGATTTCCTTGTAACTAAAAAGATCAGGTGGAAGTGATATTGTGTCATTTCTGAGGCTAGGTCATAAAATTCAATGTGGCTTCTATCTTACTCACTAAAACACTCTGAATTGTCATGTAAGGAAGCCATGCTCTTAGGAAGCCCAAGACACATGAAGAATTTACATGCAGGTCTACCATCCAAAGTCCAAGTTTAGTTTAAATTTGACAGCTAGAATGCATTGCTCAATGATTTGTGAAGACAATTCCAGGTGATACTGGTCACTTGCCCTCAAATGTTGAGTTTCTTCAGCTGAGACCCTATCGCTGAACACAGAAAATCTATTTCTGCTGTGACTTTTCCAAATTCTTAAACTGCAGAATCAGTGAGTGTAACATAATTGTTGTTCTAACCCACTGAATACTGGAGTGATTATTATGCAGTAATAGTAATTACAATGCAAAGATTACAGATATGCTGTATCAGCATGAACAAATATTCATATAAGCATGGAGTAGAAAATAGATAACCCTTCAAGACAGACGTCTAACACAAAAAGCCTATTATCAAATAACCAATTACTCATTGTTAAAAAGGACACCACTTAGCCTGCAAGAACACTACCATTTAGATATTCTACACAATATTTACCAGATAAAATATTATAGTATTCTATCATGCCAAGTACTCTTTAGAAGCTGAAAGTACTTAAGGACTTTAGCTAAAACCAGATTTGTGTTTTCTACTTGTACTAAACTGGTAATTGTCAACTGGTATCCCTGTTACTCTTTTAAGGCTTTACATCTAAATATTTCTGCCTTTAAAACATGCCTCTATGTATGGGAAAGGGCTGGTTAAAACAAAAAGCAAGCAATCAAATGAAAACAACAACAGAAGGTAACCTCTTTTTCATCAGAACTCTTTCAGCCTAGAGAATGTTTTTCTGCTAATCTATATTGCTGGTTGACTTCCTTAGACCAAGTTATTTGAGCAAAGTTTTCTCAAAACTCAGCCCAAGGGTGGTTCCTAAAAAAGATAGATAAGTTTAAGTGCAGCTTCCACATAGTAGTAAATAATAAAAAATTACCTGCTCGGCCAGGCGTGGTGGCTCATGCCTGTAATCCCAGCACTTTGGGAGGCCAAGGTGGATGGATCACCTGAGGTCGGGAGTTCAAGACCAGCCTAACCAACATGAAAAAGCCCGTCTCTACTAAAAATACAAAATTAGCCGGGCTTGGTGGCGCATGCCTGTAATTCCAGCTACTCAGGAGGCCGAGGCAGGAAAATTGCTTGAACCTGGGAGGCAGAGGTTGCCGTGAGCCGAGATCGTACCATTGCACTCCAGCCTGGGGAACAAGAGTGAAACAGTATCCCCCACAAAAAAAAAATTGCCTGCTCAACTTAGTATATAGTTTGTTATTCTAGATGATATTCCAAGTTTGCCAACAAATCAAAATCTTTTCTCTAACACAAAGCAAAAATTACCAGATTTCAATGATTATTTTGTGTTAGCATGTCATTCCCAAACATCTATAGATAATAGTTTCGGCCGGGTGCGGTGGCTTATGCCGGTAATCCCAGCACTTTGGGAGGCCGAGGCGGGCGGATCACGAGGTCAGGAGATTGAGACCATCCTGGCTAACAGTGAAACTCCGTCTCTACTAAAAATACAAAAAAAATTAGCCGGGCGTTGTGGCGGGCACCTGTAGTCCCAGCTACTCGGGAAGCTGAGGCAGTAGAATGGCGTGAACCTGGGAGGTGGACCTTGCAGTGAGCCGAGATTGTGCCACCGCACTCCAGCCTGGGCGACAGAGCGAGACTCAGTCTCAAAAATAAATAAATAAATAAATAGATAATAATTTCAACATCATATAATCTCAGTATTATTTTGTCTTCAGTAACTTCTATTCGGATTTTCTCATCTAAATGTGAAAACATATCGTCTTTCATGAGCATTTAATGTATCTAAACAACTAGGTTGTCAATTCTATACAATACATTTAAGGAGGCATTGGCAATTCTACAGTGCTGACGAACGGAAACACAATATGAATCCCAAGCAAGAGGTGCATAAAGAATTTTAAAATGTTTAGCCACATTTCAAAAAGGAAAAAAGAAATAGGTGAAATTAATTTTAAAATATACCTAATCTAACCTAATATGTCAAAATATCATTTCAACCTATAATTAATAAAAATAAATATTTTAATTTTGTGTTATACTAAGCTTTTGAAAGACAGTGTTTGTATTATACTTATAGCACATCTCAATGTCATCTAGGCTTGTTTCCTTTGTGTGTGTGTGCACTTACGGGGTTCAAGGGCAATTTAAGGGGTTTAAGTGTTACATGACTATATCACACAGTGGTAAAGCCTGGAATTTTAGTGTAACCATCACCTGAATAATGCTCGTTGTACTCATTAAGTAATTTTTTCATACCTCACCTCCCTCCTTGCCTTCTCATTCTTTGTAGTATCCAGTGTCTTCCATTCCACACTCAATGTTTATGTGTACACATAATATAGCTGCTACTTATCAATAAGAACATGCAGTATTTGGCCTTCTGTTTCTGAGTTATTTCACTTAAGATAATGGCCTCCTGTTTCATCCATGCTGTTGCAAAAGATGTGATTGCATCATTTTTTATGGCTGAGTAGTATTTCATTGTATATATTTACCACATTTACTTTATCCCATCACCCACTGAGGGACACTTAGGTTGATTCCATCTATGTTTGCTATTGTAAATAGTACTAAGAGAAACATACTAGTGCAGGTATTTTTTTAATATAATGATTTTTTTCTCTTTTGGGTGGATACCCAGGAGGGGGATTGCTGGATCAAATGGTTGTTCTATTTTTAATTGTCTGAGAAATCTCCATACTGTTTTGCATAAAGGTCATACTAATTTACACTCCCACAAACAGCATATAAGTGTTCTTTCGGTCTAACTTTCTCACCAACATCTGTTTTTTGGGTTTTGTTTTGTTTACTTTTTAGTAATAGCCATTCTGACTAGTATGAGATAAGTATCTCATTTCGGTTTTAATTTGTATTTCTCTAATGATCAGTGACGCTGAACTTTTTTTTTCATATGCTTCTTGGCCATTTCTATGTCTTCTTTCGAAAAATGTCTGTTCATGTGCTTTTGACCACTTTTTATGGGGTTATTTATTTATTTTTGTTGTTGTTGGGTTGCTTGAGTTCCTTGCAAATTCTGGATATTAGTCCCTTGTGGGATGCATAACTTGCAAATATTTTTTTCTCATTCTGTAAGTTGTCTGTTCACTCTGTTGATTATTTCTTTCACTGTACAGAAACTTTTTAATTTAAGTCTCATTTGTCTATGTTCATTAAAGCACACATGTGACTAGTAGTCAACCATGGTGAATACTGCAACTACAGAAGATCATCTACTGTGGAGCAAATCTCAGGATTGGGGCATTTTGATCTGCTTTATTTTTCCCCTTTATAGCAAGGCTCTAATTCTTTCAAATACTTCAAATAATAAGTAAACTTATTTGAATTTGATTCTTTTAAGTAAACCTATTTGAATTTGATTCTTTTAGGAAAATTTTAAAAAGATTTATTATTTGAAATAACCTTTCATTTCTTCCTTTTAGTTTTAATAACGAATGTCTGTATGCTACTCAAAATCAACATGCAGATTTGATCAGTTTACCAAAAATTGGTAAAGGACTCTGTAATAAATTAATGATTCTTTTGGCTTAAATATTAGTTACTTAAAGAAACCTTTTCTGACCACCTTCTCTTATTGTCTCCAACTATATCCCATCAGCCACTCCATCATGAAATCCTGCTTAATTTTTTTCATGATTCATAAACCTATTTGAAAATGTGTTATTAACTGAATCAGTTTATCTGTTTATTGTTTATCTCTGTAAATATAATACAGGCTATCAGAGAGCACATAGATTTATTTCATAAGCACTAATGCTGTTCATTTTCTAGAAGAGGACCTACCACGTTGGAGGTGCTCAAAATATTTATTAATTAAATTAATAAATATTTTCATTGCATTGTAAAAATACAGACACTCTTCAATTTAATTTATACCAAGAAAACCAGCTGAAATATTGTTAAGGAAGTTTCATCTGAGAGTCACAGTCTTCTCAGACTTTGTCAAGAAAGCAATGCAATTTTTATTGTGGCTCATATGGTAGAATGTCCATCTCTTTAATAGTAAGAAATTCAGAAATGAAGAACTTCACATTTGTGCATCTAGGATAAAAGAAAAGCTTATTCCTTTCCAAATATCATCTACAGTCTGGCTAATACAAAGCTATTAATTCAACACACAAACATGTTTCTTTCTTATTATTGAAAAAGCCTCTCAAATTTAATTAAAGTCAATAAAGAAATTAAAAGCTTAATGAGAGCAAGAATCCTCTGAGTGTGTTCATGCTGTTATCAGACTGTGATGTTGTAAAAGATAGGATTATGATTTTACTGCCTGGGCGACCAAGAATAGAGGAAAGGATGAAGAGAAGAATTTTGAAAAGTCTCCTGGTGAGGAAAATCTCAGAGTGGAAAACTGTGGTGCTTAATGAAGTCAATGGAGAAATTCAATACCAAAGGGCTAGCTTGTGAGCATCACCACCTATTATTTGAAGCTAAGACTGACAAATAATTTGACAGGTGTTTAAACAAGATTCCTACTCAACATGAAACTTGATGGGAACCTCTGGGAGTATGTCCACTATCTCTTCCCAAGTCACCTCTCAATGATTGGAATTGGGCTGGGTCAGATCATAAGTAATATTTATTTTTATTTCACTTAAAAAAAAAAAGAAAAAAAAATCAGCTGGGCATGGTGGCTCACGCCTGTAATCCCAGCACTTTGGGAGGCCGAGGCGGGCGGATCAGGAGATCAGGAGTTCAGGACCAGCCTGGCCAATATAGTGAAACCCTGTCTCCACTAAAAATACAAAAAATTAGCCGGGTGTGGTGGCATGTGCCTATAATCCCAGCTACTCAGGAGCCTGAGGCAGGAGAATCACTTGAACCCAGGAGGCAGAGATTGCAGTGAGTTGAGACCACGCCATTGCATTCCAGCCTGGGTGACAGAGTGAGGCTCCATCTCAAATAATAATAATAATAATAATAATAATAATAAGTAAAAAAGAATATTTCCTGAACTAGAAAGTCAGGATAAACTTCCAGTCTTTTGCACTTAGAGAAAGATTCCCCCTGTCCCCCTAGTATTGAAAGCTTAAGCAATAGTGGTCGAGAGAGATATGTGGGTATAAGACTCAACTAATTCTGGCCTCCACATCTCCTTCAGAAGGAGTGAAGAGGCTCCCCTAGACATTCATATTCTCTCACCACTTCTACCTCCATGATACCACTATGCCTACATCCTTTGTTCTGGTCTATTTCAAATCCCCAATAAGAAGCCACTGACTTCATCTCCCATTTTCCTCATTTTTACCTGCTTGGGCTGCACATCCCTGTTTAGTCCCCATTTGCAAGTCTTCCACAGTTCCACAGTGAAACTCCTCCACTGTGCTCTGTGGAACCTGCCGTGCAGCATCCTCAAACTTTAATGTTCTCTTCATCATCTTGCTCAAAAAACCCTGGGTCTTCTCTGAGGACAGTGCTTTCCCAGGGGAGCATCGTGTGTTTTCTCTCTCTTTCTCACACCATGGGGCCTGGTAGTGGACTCTGTGTCCTTCTTATGCCTCATCTCCAGTTCTAAACTCTTCCCTCTGCCTCCTCTAGACAATGCTCTAGTGAAGAAATGACCAGCCCAAACCAGCCCTTATTGCAATCAGCTACTGTGCCCCAAGTAACTCCTCCTCATTTCTTAAAGAGTTTGGTTCCTGTGTCACTGTTACTCTCTCCAAGATAACGTCAGTCTTAAATCTTGGTGATATCAATTTATACCAAGATGATTCTGCCAAATTTCTCTCTTCCCAGTACTTTGGAATCTTCTTCTCCAATGATGCTGTCCTCCACCATCTCTCAGACACAATTCCCATGGTCATACACATTACAATGACCTCTCCATATTTACAGCTTCAAGCATGCCACTTTCTCATCACTTGTAGAATTCTCTCTTTACATCTTACTTGCTTCAGGACCTCAACACAAACAGTTCTTTCTACACATACAATCCCACCAGCTCTTCTATTCATTTTCTCACCCTCATTTTATACTTGCCCAATTTAAATTCCACAATTAATCATATAATCACAAACTTGGATACTCCCTCAGCTCTCTTGTCTCTTGATTGATTATATTCACTAGAGAAAACCATAAATCTAGTGAAATGCAGTTTTCCACCAACTCTACACTTGGACCCATGCAGCTGAATATGGCTAGAGAAAAAATTAAAAAAAATATGTTGACCACTCTCATATTAAATGCTTGGACAGGAACCTCAGTTGATGTCTTTATACGGCCTGATGCTTGTGTTAAGTTTGCCACCCTTACAGACAACTGTATGATGCTTTTCCTCTCTTCAAACCTTCAATATCTCTCAATTTCACACTCAGTTGACAACCTCATTTCTCTTTTCATGAGAAAATCAAATAAACTAGAATGGTGCTCTTAAAACTTCTACTCTTCTACAAACTTCTGCACCTCAATTATATAAATGAAATGCATCTTATTTCATTTATCCCAATGACATTTTGTTGTCTTCCATCCCAATTATATAAATGAAATGTCCACAGTTCCATCTACAGTCATCACATTGGAACTAGAGATTCCATGACTTCTTACCTAGTGAGGGATGTCATTCTCCCTTATCATCAGATTTACCCTCTCCACCAGATTACTCCCATTCCCAACCACCACCCCCAACAACTACTACTTCCTTTATTTCCTCTCCTTTATAGGAAAAAATACTTTGAAACAGTCTTCTGGTGCACACTGCTTTCAATTTTCCTCTTCTCATTCTCTCGTAAGTCCACTTTCATCCCCACAAATGACAGTCCTCTGGACTCATATTACCCAACCCAAGGGCAGCAGGTGAGACAGTTGGCCACTTTCTCTTTCTTAAAGCATTTTCTTCATTTAATGCTCAGGTTATTTTTCTACCTCAGTGACCCTCACTGGAGTATCCCAGGCTTCATTTCTTACATCGCTTCATTTCTATTTCTGATCTGTTCCCTTGGTGACGTCACCTAGCTTCATGACTTTAAATCTTAATTCAGATATCCAAGTGCTTAGAAAACATCTCCACTTGGATGTTTAATTGGCATCTCAAAGTTAACACATGCAAAGCTGATTTCTGATCTTCCTACATCTTCCTACCCAACGTACTTCATCGATGTCTTCCAAATTTCAGTGAAGATTGCTCTGTTCTTTTGGTTGTTAATAGCAGAAAACTTGGAGTCATTCTTAACTCCTTCATCTTATATCCCTCATCTAATTCATAAGCTAATCATGTGGGGTTAAACTTCAAATTGTATCCAGATTCTGACCACTTTCCACCATTTGCACTGTCACTGTCCTGCTCCAAACTCTAGATAACTTTAATTGCTTCCTGACTGGTCCTTACTTCAACCTGTGCATTCACTCTTCGGTGTATTCTCAACAAAACAACCAACGTAATTCCACTAAAATTCAAGGAACATTTTATAATCTCTACACTTAAAATTCTCTATTATTTCCCCATTTTATTCAGACTAACTTACTGAGCACTCCAAGACCCATATGAGGTAAGTTCAAATATTGAAGCTGACCCAACAGTCTTATAGATAATTTTTTGAATGAACATAGAAATTGACCTTTCGGGTCTTAAAGCTTGAACTTTACGTTTGTTTTATTTAGTTTCTTCCTCAGGAAATGACCTTCAGGCATCTGAAAAAAGGTATCAACGAACTCAAACTCACCAGATTACCACATCCAGAAAATGAAATGTTGGACCCCTCATTCATCATGATTGCTTCCTTGCCTTTCCCTAGTTCCTGTTTTTGTTTTTTGTTTTTTTTGTCTTTTTTGTTTTGTTTTGTTTTTTTACACATTTGCTGCATTTCTTCCTTGCTATATAAATGCCTAGTTTTAGTCAGTCCAGGAGATGGATTTGAGAATGATCTCCCATCGCTTTGGCTTAGTACCTGATAAAAGCTTCTTCCTTGGCAATACTCGTTGTCTCAGTCATTGGCTTTCTGTGCAGCAAGTAGCAGGACCTAGACAAAACCCCTGGTGTTTCGGTAACATTAGTACCATTTTACAGACTAGGAAGTAAAAATTAAACAATGACAGTAAAAAGGTTACTGGCTGGTAAGTGGTTGTAATAAGATTCAGTCTTAGGGGTCCTGGCTTAAGAGTCCAATTTGCAGCCATTATGATTCACTAACAAAAGCAGTTTACCTAAATTAAACCCTAAATCCTTTCCATGTCTGGTTCTGTGGCTTATCTCAAGACCTCTTCTCCTATAAGCCTCCCCTTTGCCTATTCCTCCAGTCACACTAGCCCATTACTATTCCTTGAACTGTGCAGTCAGACTAAAATCCAAACAGTTCCCTTACCTACATCAAACTTTCCTTGCTTCTCTGTTTACATCCACTTGGCACTCCAAGTTTTCTGTTCTTCCAGTTGCTGATTTCTTGGTCATTCTTTAATATATGCTATCTTCTTCCTGCTATGACACTATTCTCATTGTTCATTTAGTAAACGATTTCAAAGTGGTGGGGTAGCCAGTGCTGTCCAGCAAGGCTCTGGCTCCACAAAGTCAGGGATTCAAACAATCCATTTCTAAGATAGACAGATTGAGATTTTCCAGTCTTTCAAAGTCCTAGCTCCTTTCTGTCTGAGAGTCTTTGCATTTGCTATTCCTTCTGCCTGGAATATTCTAGTTCCTGGGATGTTTTTGCATTGCTGGCTCCAGCATATATGTCTCTGCTCATATATGGCCCCTTGGGAAGATTTCTCTGGCCACTCTAGCTAATGTAGCCACCACCCTGCTCTGTTAACCACTCTATCCTATCATTATTTCACTTTCTTCACAGCAAAATATTTCACAATTTGTAATTTATTTACCTGTGCATGGATTACCTTCCCCCACTGGACTATGAGCTCTATTAGCAAGGACTTCGTTCTCTTTGATTTCCACCACTTAGATCAGAGCCTTCACAAAAAAAGTGAAAGATGAATATTTCTTAAATGTATGAATAAATCCTTATTTTTGTCTGACTTGATTCCAATAAGTATAAAAATAGCAAGCAGTATGGAAACTTCTGAATTTTATCTAAATTTCAGAGTTTGGTAGAGAGATATTTAACTTTTCTCTACTATAATTGCTATGTGCATATATTATGGTCTATTTCCAATTTATCTTTGGATATAAATAAGACATGTACAATTTTAGCAATTCTTACAAGACTCAACACATATAGTCTTTTCTTTTAGTCTCCTAGTCTTAGCCATCAATAGCATGGAATTTCTATGATAGAGCAGTATTTTATGGCTGGTAGATATATACACATACATACAGTTTTATATATATATATACACACACACACAGAGACATAAATACATGTACACACACAACTCTTCGTGTGTGTATATATGTAATTATTCTTTTGGTTTATTTAGAACACTACTCTCTTGCCTGGCCAGGCACAGTGGCTCACACCTATAATCCCAGCTTGGGAGGCTGAGGTGGGCAGATTACCTAAGGTCAGGAGTTCAAGACCAGCCTGGCCAACATGGCGAAACCCCATCTCTACTAAAAGTACAAAAATCAGGTGGGCATGGTGGTGGGTGCCTGTAATCCCAGCTACTCAGGAGGTTGAGGCAGGAGAACTGCTTGAACCCGGGAGGCAAAGTTGTGGTGTCTGAGATTGTTCCATTGCACTCCAGCCTGGGTGACAAGAGTGAGACTCTGTCTCAAAACAAAACAAAACAACCCACTCTCTTTCCCTATGGTTATTTGGAAGAATGCTGTTTTCCTCAGAGTTCAAGTTTAGATGAGTAGAGGCAAGTTGCCAGGCCAGCAAATACACCTCATGAGAGAACTGTAGCTTATTAATAAATGCTATAAAACACACCCTGACACTTTGTCATATCATGCTGTAGCAAATTAGAAGAGCGTCCTTAGTTCTTAAGGGAGATATTGCAGCTCTGGTCCTTTAGAAGTTGATCTATGAATATAAACCTGGTACTGCCTGCAATATGTATCAGTGGCAAAATAAGCCAACAGTTAATGCTTAGCACATAAAATTTTTGAGTAAAAATTCAAAGGAAGGTATGAATGTAGTCCTTATAAGAAGAAAAAAATATTGCAGAAGAAGACAGAATAATGAGGAAATTGGACATTTCTTAGATAAATAAGATGAGGCTATCAATTTCAGAGATATACCAGCCATAATGAAAATAATGATAGTAAGGATACTTATATGCATCAATTAAAAAGTTGCTTAACTTCCTTTTAACTAAAGTTTTCTTCTTGTTTTGATTCAATGACTCTTGTGATTGAGGGCCCCCAGTGAATAATATTTAAAAACATTTTTGTTTTTCTAATTTAAAAAATATATAATGGTACTTTTCATTTCCCAGAGAAATGAAAGCTCAAGTTCACAAAAAAAAAAACCCTGTACATAGATGTTCAGGATCTTAATGGAGCAGTTTTATTTACAATAACCAAAGATCGACAACAACCTAGATGTCTTCATTTATTTATTTTGAGACAGAGTCTTGCTCTGTTGCCCAGGCTGGAGTGCAGTGGCATGATCTTGGCTCACTGCATTCTCCGCCTCCCAGGTTCAAGCAATTCTCCTTAATCAGCCTCCTGAGTAGCTGGGATTACAGGCATGCACCACCATGCCTGGCTAATTTTTTGTATTTTTAGTACATGTATTTTTGCCATGTTACCCAGGCTGGTCTCAAACTCCTGAGCTCAGGCCATCTGCCCTCCTCAGCCTCCCAAAGTGCTGGGATTACAGGTGTGAGCCACTGTGCCTGGCCAACCTAGATGTCTTTAAATGGGTAAATGGTTAAACTAACTGAGGTCCATCTATACCAAAAAATACTAGTCAGCAACAAAAATTAATGAACTATTTATACAATGACTGTTGGTGTAGATCTTCAAGGAATCATACTGAGTGAAAAGCCAATCTTGTTCATGAACATACCGCATGATTCCATTCATATAATTTTCTTGAAATGACAGTATGTTAAAAAGGAAGAACAGATTAGTAATTACTAGGACTTAAGGGGAATAGGAACATAGGTATGGCTATGAAAGAGCAGTGGGAGGGAATCATGTGTGATGAATGTGTTCTTTATATTAAGTGTATCAATGTCAATAGCCTGGTTTTCATTTTATGGCATAAATTTCCAATACATTACATTGGGAGAAACCAGGTAAAAGGCACCTGGAGTTTCTCTGTATTCATTTCTTACAACTGCATGTGAATCAATAATAATCTCAAAATAAAAAGTTTAATAAAAAATAATGTAATTCCTGGCCGGGCGCGGTGGCTCACGCCTGTAATCCCAGCAGTTTGGGAGGCCGAGGTGGGCGGATCACGAGGTCAGGAGATCGAGACCACCCTGGCTAACACGGTGAAACCCCGTCTCTACTAAAAATACAAAAAATTAACTGGACACGGTGGCGGGTGCCTGTAGTCCCAGCTACTTGGGAGGCTGAGGCAGGAGAATGGCGTGAACCCTGGAGGCGGAGCTTGCAGTGAGCCGAGATAGTGCCACTGCACTCCAGCCTGGGCAAAAGAGCGAGACTCTGTCTCAAAAAAAAAAAAAAAAAAGGTAATTCCTAAAATATAGGTAATATGATCTCCAATTAAGAGTGTGAAAACCTAAGAACTGACTCTTTTAAGAATTAAAATATATATTTTTCTTTACCTTTGCCCTGTCAGACTTGATGTTTCTGATTATATAGTTACATGACAAACGTTGATTCAAAACTGTTAATAAACACCTAAATAATTAACACTAGGTCATATTGAATTGTGAAAAATTTACTCCTTTTGTTAGAGGTATCAAATGCACATGAGTAAGTTGGAAGTAGAGAATCAATTATCCAGCCTCATACCCACAGGGTCCTGGAGCAGTGTCATTTTTTGAAAATGGATAATTTGTGTTTGAATATTCTTTCTGGCCTCTGCATCAGTTTCCTGTTCATTTTTTCTTCACATCATTTTAACAATCTGAATTTTAGGATATTTGCTCTAAAAAAAAGGGGTTTAGTATTTGAAATTGCTAAACAAGAATTCAAGTTCCAGCATCTTCTTAATAATTACATAATTTGGAGCAAGTAATTTTTCTGCTCCGAATCTGTTTCCTTATCTGTAAAATGAAGCCGATATCTACCTCTTAGGTTTACTGTGAGGATAAATGGAAATGTTGCCAGCGAAGCAACCTGATTTAGTGGCTGGTACATCATAGGTGATCATTTCATTGATCCTTAATGCAGCCATTTAACAAATGTCTACGGGCCAGCCATTTGCCAATAAGCAAGCATCTGGCTCCCCTAGATGTTACCTTCTAGTGGGAAAGATGGGCAACAGAGGTATAAATGCAAAATAAATATTTTGTATGATGACAAATATTTTAATAACATGTGTTCTAAAAAGTAAAACAGGTTAGTAGGAGGGAAAAGAGTGCCTACAGAAGATGACCAATCTGGCTGGGCATGTTGGCTCACATCTGTAATCCCAGCCCTTTGGGAGGCTGAGGCGAGTGGATCACCTGAGGTCAGGAATTTGAGATCAGCTGGCCAACATGGTAAAATCCCGTCTCCACTAAAAACACAAAAATTAGCGGTGCGTGGTGGCTCATGCCTGTAGTCCCAGCTACTCGGGAGGCTGAGACACGAGAATCACTTGAACCCAGGAGGCAGAAGTTGCAGTGAGCCACACCACTGCACTCCAGCCTGGGCAACAGAGTGAGACTCGGTCTCAAAAAAAAAAAGAAAAAAAGATGAGCAGTCTACTTTGGTGGGGAAGTCAGGGGAACTTCCAGAGTTCAGAGGTCTCTTCCTTTAATCCTTTAAATTATTTTTCACTTGCCCATTGAAGGGCACCACTATTACTTAAAGAGGTCACATTTTCATCTCTTATCAGACATTCAAATCTCAGTGAAAATAAATAGCAGATACTTAGTGACTCCATTTTAGTATCTGTTATTTGATATACCACATGAATAGAATAGGGTGCATATTTTTCTCAGCTCTGTGTATATTGGAAATTCTATTTGAAAATAAAGATGTCATGCAATAAAGCTATGTGATCATTTTTATAAAATGTTATTTTATTAAACATTCTTACCATAAGAAGTTCTTAGATAAGTTCCCAAAAGATGATTTCCCTGGTGGGGGTAAAAAAAAAAACAAAACATGAAAATTAGAAATAATGAACATAACATCATATGCTATTTAAGAAGTTTCATTTTTCAAATTTAGATTCCTCCCTTTTCTTGAACTTAACGTATTTATTCAAATAAGACTACTGTCACTATATAAATAGTCAAAATACTTCCACATTTATTGTAAGACTGCTGTTCTATTACCAAGTAAAAAAGCATTCTGTAGAACATGAAAATTGTCAGTGCTTTTCTACTTCTAATATAAATCATTTAACTTTACTGGCCTCAGTTTTCTCACTTATAAAATCACAAAATTTACTTGAAGTGAGATATATCCAATCTAAAATTCTAATTATGTTTAAGGCTAGTACAATGTAATTTTAGTTAGTGTTTTAAAAATTGTATCCATGTTAATTTTGCAGTGCCAACTAAATGCACACACATAGAACATCAAGTTGCATTTCATGTATCTTATGTTTAAATTGAAATGTGAAGCTATTGAGTAATTTGCAACTATATATTTTTAATCAAGAGAAGAACATATTTTTCTTATGTTTTAGTATTCTGAGCACTGGAAGCCCGAATTGAAACAGAAGAAAAAGACTTCTAATTTTTCCCTGAGTGATTTAAATGCTTTTAAAAGAATCTTTTGCTCATAGAAAATATTTACTTCTTCACCATTACTTTTTTGAATTCCTACCATGTTTTTTCTACTACCATACTTTAATTTAAATTTGGACTATGAACTTACAATTGAGGAAAAGCAATAGATTTCCAAAATCAGAAGGCTGCTGGGAATCACTTTCAATAAGAGAAGAAAAACAAATGAATTACAGCCAGCATTAGGCTCTGGAATTGAAATTACAAGCACTCTGAGGAGTATTTATAGTATGTGGTCCAAGGATCCTGCTGCTCAGGTCCATTAACATTGTAGATCCTGCTGAATTATGAAAATGTTCCTAAGAACTAACATTTTTACAACAAGATGCCAAAACCAAATTTCCAAAATACTCCCTTGATAAATAAAAAGTTATATAAAACTCAGTATTTATATTGTAGTTTTAAGAAAACTTTAAGATGTGCAGGTATATTTTACATGTTAAAAGCAGTGAAATGTCTGGTTGAAAATGAATGGACAGAGTAACTGAAAACTCCATTAAATAGACCTGATTTTAAATTCCATCACCGATAGAAAATGACTTTGATATTCCCAAAGTAATAAAGTCCAGGTTCTTTGGTGCAGCTCAAGAATGCAGACTGGGGCAGGTAAAAGTTATAGGAAGGGTGATTTCATTTTAATATAAGGGGGAAAATGCTTCATGAGATAGTTTCCAGTGACTAAAAACATTTAAACAGAGGTTAGATGGCCTGCCTTTAGGCTATTATATAAAAGGTGTCTGGACTAGAGGATCTCTATGTTTATTTCCTGCACCTAAGATTGCATAATTGTGTGTTTCAGTGACCTTTGTAGTGACCCTGCAATGAAATCTGAGATGCAAAACAAGTCTGTGTTAATGTACTTTAAATATCAAGTCTAGAACTTTCTTTCCTTCCCTTTTTCTCAGTAATTCCTGAATATCCTATAGGTTTGGCTAATTTATTAGGTAAATTATCAGACCTATAAGATATTCAGGAGTTACTTTATTAAAACTTCTCCCGGAATTTTCCTGCCCCAGCCCTCACCCAAGGATGAGTTACGTGTGTGTTTCTATAGCACATGCATTCACTCCCATAGCATGGCTTTGCATATGGTATTATAACTGTCTATTTCCCTTAATAGACTATAGGTTCCTATAGGCAATAATTGTGATTACAATGACAATGTATATTTTAAAAATTAGTTGTATGCAAGTACCAGTTGCAGAATGTTGATATAATTGTTTTCTGGGGATTAAAAAAATGATTTTTTGAGGCAAATTTGGAAGGTGCTCGATGATTCAGAGGTTAAGCAAGTTATTTACTTAAGGACATAGCAGAGCCATGAAACTTTCATATTCTGTAAATAATAATGATTATTAAAAAGGTAAGTAGATGTGGAATTTCTTAACACTATTTCACCTTGGATTTGTTTTTTTATGGAGCATCTTCTAAGTCTAGAATTTGTTTTTTCTTTCCCCGTTTCCTCTAGTGAATTGGTTATTATAGTGAATTATATCATTCACCATTTCACTAGACAGTATCTGGCACTGAGCAGGAATGTAAGAAAAATTAATTGTATTCATCAGTTACTAAAATCTAAACTAATTGGCTTTCATGTTCTCTGATAAATGCTACCATATCTATCCCAAATTATTCTTTAGATTAAAGAAATATTTGGGTCATCTTCTTCGTTTTGATTGCGGAAATCCCTTCTGTGATATAGTTGGCCATTTAACTTCTATGAGAATGATTTATGGCTATAGACATCATATCTACATGAGCTAGTTTGTTTCACTGTAAACCATTGATTTAAACAAATGTTTTTCACTGAATTTATAGCTGAATGCCTCTAACTTTTGTTCCTTTTTTTTTGAGACTGAGTCTCGCTCTGTCGCCCAGGCTGGAGTGCAGTGGTGTGATCTTGGCTCACTGCGAGCTCTGCCTTCCAGGTTCACGCCATTCTCCTGCCTCAGCCTCCCCAGTAGCTGGGACTACAGGCGCCCACCTCCACACCTGGCTAATTGTTTGGTACTTTTTTAGTAGAGATGGTGTTTCACCGTGTTGGCCAGGATGGTCTCGATCTCCTGACCTCATGATCCACCCGCCTTGGCCTCCCAAAGTGCTGGGATTACAGGCGTGAGCCACTGCACCTGGCCACTTTTGTTCCTTTTCGAACAATCAAAACAAATTTGTGCCTTCTTCAACATGATACTTAATAGATATTGCATTTAGGTTTCTCTTCTCTGAGCTAAATATCTTAGTTTCCTTATTCTTCCTGACATGGTTTCCAGATTTCCAAATTAACAGGAACCTTGTTATAAAATTATAATTGATTCTGCTATCTTCTTCCAAAGCCCACTTTAAGGTAAGGTAAGGCAGAATCTTAATGTTTTATAAAGATGCCACTGCTGAATCCTATGTTATTTATTCTACTCATATTGCTTCTTTTGACCAGAATGTTTTTTCTTCTTCTCTCCTCATTATCTGCCCTTTAGAAAAAAGCTCACCCCCATTTCACATTCAACCACATTCGCTGTTGTTTTTCCTCTCCTGCTCTCGGAAAAATCAGTTAAGACTCATTGTCTATTGTGACAATTCAGCCTCCCAATTTTCTGTATTATTAACTGATGTTTCACATATACTTTTCTTTGTTCTTAGTGAATAAAGTTAATAATGACTAATTTCTTATAACTAAGAAGTTATAAGAATCATGAGAGCAAGTACTTTACTTTTTATTTTTCTAGACACTCTGTCAAATACACAACTGATTAACCAGTTGCCTGAAAATGTTGATAGACATATATGCAGATTTATATGGCCATAGCTCATATGTCCCTCCTTGCTCCTTGATATTTAGAAAGCTAAGGTGCAGCGCACTGGGGCAGATGGAGGCAATTGGTATATAACTTGTTTTCTGACCTTCCAAGCTTTTATTTTCAATGGGAGTGGAGGGGAGGAAAGGCATCCTGGAAGTCTAAAAATGACATTTCCTAGAATTTCTTGACTTGTTTTCATAATTAGTTCTACAAATGGGAGCCAATGGGAGGAGGCCCAAGCAGGAGGCATTCTGTATTCAATTCTCAGCTTAGCAGAAAGGCAATTACCAGGAAAGCATAGCCTCCAGCATTTTCAGGTCCCAACAGCAGTGGTTAAGGCAGCCTCATTTCAGAAGCAGCGCACTCTATAAACAACAGATGCTGGTGAAGTTGTGGAGAAAAGGGAATACTTTTACACTGTTGGTGGGAGTGTAAATTAGTTCAACCACTGTGGAAGACAGTATGGCAATTCCTCAAAAATGTACAGACAGAAATACCATTTGACCTAGCATCCCATTACTGGACATATACCCAAAGGAATATAAATCATTCTGTTATAAAGATACATGCACACATATGTTTATTGCAACACTGTTCACAATAGCAAAGACATGGAATCATCCTAAATGCCCATCAATGATCGACTGATAAGGAAAATGCGGTACATATACACCGTGGAATACTATGCAGCCACAAAGCAGAATGAGATCATGTTCTTTGCAGGGACATGGTTGGAGTTGGAAGCCTTTATCCTCAGCAAACTAATGGAGGAACAGAAAGCCAAACACTGCATTTTCTCACTTAAAAGTGGGAGCTGAATGATGAGAACATGTGGAAACATGGGGGGAACAACATACACTGGGGCTTGTTGGAGGGTGAGGGGTGGGAGGAGGGAGAGCATCAGGAAGAATAGCTAAATATTAAGCCCAGCTAAATATTAAGCCGAGCTTAATATTTAGGTGATGGGATGATCTTTGCAGTAAACCACAATGGCACACATTTACCTGTGTAACAAACCTGAGTGTCCTGCATATGTATCCCTGAACTTAAAACAAAAGTTGAAAAAAAAAATGAAGCAATGCACCACAGCAGCTTAGCTAGGAATGCATCCCAGAACACAGGTAGGGACACTGTCCTGGTCTGGCATAACAACTGCTCTTCCCCTTCCCTGACCATCTATCACTTTTGTAAACATTTCTCCGTGTTAATATCCTCTCTCTGAGGATATCCAAATTTCTAATAAAACATATGAAAAGACACCAGGAAAACACAAATTGCAATCAAAATGAAATACCACTAAGTAATCGTCAGAGTGGCCAATGAGAAAGACAGGACTATCGAGTGCTGGGGAGGATGTTGAGCAACTGAAATTCTTAAACAGAGCTGGAAGCCACGGAAAATTGGTACAGCCTTTGGGAACCGATTTGGCTGTTTCTGCTGAATGTGAACATACAAAATCTCTGTGATCCAAGAATTCAATTTTTAGGTATATTTTTATCAGAAATGTGTTCCAATGTTTACTAAAAAATCATGTAATACAATAAAATATTACTAATTTGTAATAGCTAAAACCTAAATATCACTCAAATCTCCACCAACGATAGGATAAATTGAGGTATTTCACATAATGATTACTGTACCACAGTGGTAATCACTGTCTACAAATACAGGTAACAATAGGAATGAATTACACAAACATTGTTGAGCTAAAGTCAGACAGAAGTGAACATGCTGTATTATTCAATTTTTATATAAAATAATATAAAAAAGTATTCTATGCTTTAAGATGTTAGGATAATGGACTAACTTTGGGGAAAATTGAAGAGGGTTTACTGGGGTACTGGTGATGATTTCTTGGCTAGTTACACTGGCATAATCAATAATCAGTTAATGAAAATTTATCAAATTGTACTCCTACATGTGCAGTTTTGTACACATATTTTACTTCAATAGAAAGCTTTTAAAAATGTTTTGGCCTACCCGAGACCAGGATATACTACTGACTTTGCTGTAGTGCATAGCTGGGGTAATTTTTGCCTGGAAAAATTGAAAGCAAGTGTTGTAAGTGTCTTTCTTGACCATTAAAACAAACAAGAAAAGCAAGCCTGAATCCCTAGAACATATTGACTATTAAAAAATTAACTCGACAAGGTGCAGTGGCTCATGCCTGTAATCCCAGCACTTTGGGAGGCCGAGGAGGGTGGATCACAAGGTCAGGAGTTCAAGACCAGCCTGGCCAACATGGTGAAACCCCATCTCTACTAAAATACAAAAATTACCCGGGCGTGGTGGTGGGCACCTATAATCCCAGCTACTCAGGAGGCTGAGACAGGAGAATTGTTTGAACCTGGGAGGCAGAGGTTGTAGTGAGCCAAGATCACGCCATTGCACTCCAGTCTGTGAGACAAAGTGAGACTTCATCTCAAAAAAAAAAAAAAAAAAAAAAAATTAATTGTTTGAAAAACCTAGGATAGATTCTGTATTCTTGACTCAATGCACAGGGATATAGCTTTATTTGTTTCCCAAGTTTGTATGTGCAATTCTTTTTAGAAAATATTTCAAAGTGACTTTAATCATCATTTATGTAAAGCAACTGAAAATTCCAGAATATATATGTTAAAAAATTCTGCCAAAATCTCATGAAGTATTCCAAATAAATAAAAAATAATTCAGGTTTTAAAAACTTATAATAAATTCCAGTGGCATTTCCATATATTTTTTAAATGCTTCACTGTCTCTTCCATATCATATTTAAAGGTTTTCATTATAATTTTTGTGAAACCTCTGGAGAAGCCTTATACAAGAATATTTTTTTTTTTGTTTCCAGAAAAGGAACAGGAATTATTAAATAAAGTAGAACTTGAAGGGAGATAATTTTTTATTCATCTGTCATAATTGAATAGAATTCAGAGACTTTTTTAAAAATATACACAAGTGCACTGCCTAAGTATAATTATAATTGCTGCAATATTTCTTTGTGGGAATCTTATTTTATGAAGACAAGAATATAGAAACTATATATAATGAAACTTTGCTGGGCAATTATACCAGGCAGTGACCCAACTAGTCAATTGTCTAGCCATTTTTAGTAAGCATTCCAACAGAATAGGAACAATTATCATTTTAAGTAACCAAACTGAAAAAGAGATCTTATATAAAGTGCAGGATGTGCTGACCCCTGGAAAGTAGAAGGAAACACAATATATAGATGAGGTAAGAATAGCAGGGTCAAGTTTTGTACAGAATTTATAGTTTACATGGCCAAAAGAAAAGATCTAATTTTATTCCTGAATTTACCAAATAGCAAAAGAGAACTTTTATACACTAAGTTCTTTAAATTTTATGATTTACCATGTTTAACATCTTTAAGTAATCTTTACAATAACTGTAGGTTGTTCATGTATATTTTGAGCATCGTGAAATTTGAAAGTATTTCTACTGCCTTTGCCCATGAAAGACGTCTTGTTTTGCCATGAAATGCTGGTTGACCATTTCCCCCTAAAATTCCAATAGAATTTAATGTTATATGGGAGAATTTCTTTTGCACTTTTTAATGTTATATGGGAGAATTTCTTTTGCACTTTTCAGTAACTCTATATTCTCTCTAGAAAATTATGGAATTTCCCCCTTTTCTCTGTATAATAAAAAAGACCCAGCTATGTTAGTTTATATATTTTCTCATTAATTTTACTTGCAATGCAGTATATATCCTTCTTGAATTTTCTTTTGTTTATATAAATTTATGAGTAAATAATTGTATAAGTTGTACAAAACATATAAATAGGGAATGGGTTTCTTTTCATTCTATTTAGAAAATTGGATTAACTCTATATTCCTCCTTCTCAATATTCTGTCATAAGAACAGTAAACATATTAATATAACATGATTCCTCTCATCATTTCTTAAATTTACTTCTGTATCAGTATCCTAAATGATTTTATTATTTAAGGCTTGTCCTTTCTTAAATTTATTGTCTGCATCAAGGTTTTTCAACCTTGGCAACATCAACATTCGGGACTGAATATTTCTTTGTTGTGGGAATTTTCTTTCACATTATAAGAAGTTTAGAAGCACCCCTAAACTCTACCTAGTAGACAACATTGGCCCCCTGACCCCTAATCTCTCTCTCATGACAACCAATGCTACTCTAGAAATGGTCAACTGTCCCCTGGGAGACAAAAGCACCCCCTTTTAGAACTATTAATCTATGTTGCTGCTAGAGTTCCTGTATCTGTCTGTTTTGCATTGCTATAAACGAATACCTAAGGCTGGGTTATTTATAAAGAAACATTGTTTATTTGGTTCACAGTTCTGCAGGCCATGGCACCAGCATCTGCCTGGCTTCTGGTGAGCCTCAGGAAACTTACAATCATGGCGGAAGGTGAAGCAGGAGCAGGCATGTCATGTGGCGAGAGAGGGAGTAAGACAGAGAGGAGGAAGAGCCAGACTCCTTTTATAGCCAGCTCTCATGTGAATTAAGAGAGTGGGAACCCACTCATTACCACGGAGTGAGCATCAACCCATTCATGAAGGATCTGCCCCCACGACCCAAACACCTTCCACCAGGCCCCACCTCCAACACTGGGGATCACATTTCAACATGAGATTTGGAGAGGACAAAGATCCAAACTATATCATTTATCTTTCTAAAACACTCATTAGATTATGTTATTCTTCTGCTGTTTGAATAACTTATTTTGGTGGTTTTCTTCACCTATTTGATATGCATTTTACCAGGACTTTTGCAATAAGGCTTGGCACTCATTTCTAAAACTATATCATGCTCTGGACTTTTGCTTCAACCACAAAGAACTATTATTTTTCTTTCAAACAACACTCCTCACTCCTTTATTCTTTTACGTTTTGCCTTTTCTTCCACTTCTATTTTGTAAGTTAATACTAACTTATTAAAACAAGTTAAAACATCCACCTCTGTTAGATTTTACTTGCACAGATACTTATGCATTAAATATCACACACAAGTAGAAAATAACTGCATCATTTCACTCAAATTTATTTTTACTCTTTTGAGTGATCACAAAATTTTGTATTTTAGGAAATACTACGTAATGAACTTGATATTGTTCTATCAATTGTTGACCAGAAAAACCAAATCCAGTATCCCATAAGGCTGCAATCATTTCCACCTAACTTTGCCACATTGTACTTGCTTGAAAAGAAGCTCATCTGATGCATGTCTGCCCCCTCATAAAGCCTTCAGGAGCAGTTTTTCAATTTGGCATTTCCACTCCCAGAAGAGCTTAGTTTCATCTGCACACTTGAAAATTTCACTGGGCTCTGTGTCTTCCAACTCATTTATAAGCCCCTTAGATAGTACCAGTCCTTAGTGGAGTCAGGTAAGTAAAATTCTGTGAAAGGAAGAAGCACTTTAGCTGGAAATGAAACAGAAGTCACTAGTCTGCACATTTGCATTCAATAGCTACCACGTACTTTGGGTTAACTGTGTCCAACAGAACTTCCTATGATGATAGAAATGCTCTATGTTTTCAATGTTCAACATAGTAACTATATACGGCTATTGAGCACTAGAAATATGGCTAAAGTGATTGATGAAATGAATTTTGAATTTTATTTACTTTTATTTATTTATTTATTTATTTATTTTGAGACAGAGTCTCGCTCTGTCACCAGGCTGGAGTGCAGTGGCACGATCTCAGCTCACTGCAACCTCTGCCTCCCTGTTCAAGCAATTCTCCTGCCTCAGCCTCCTGAGTAGCTGGGACTAAAGGTGCACACCACCACACCCAGCTAATTTTTATATTTTTAGTAGAGACGGGGTTTCACCATGTTGGCCAGGATGGTCCCAATCTGTTGTCCTCGTGAACCGCCCACCTTGGCCTCCTAAAGTGCTGGGATTACAGGCGTGAGCCACTGTGCCGGACTAAATTTTACTTACTTTTAATGCATTTAAATTTACATTTTTAATTCAAATAGCCACACACAGCTAAAGAACACATATTTGAGCTATCGCCAAATGTTATTTTCCTGGAATTTCATAAAAAAGGAATTTAAGATTTTTTGTCAATTACCCTTTATACTTCAGTTGAGAGTTCCCAGAAAAAGAGTAAGAAAAGGAGGTCTGGCCAAGAGTATACATAACCTAATTCAAAACCATCTTAGCAAGATCAACTTTTCAGCTACTTGGGAGGAGTTGAGAAAACAAGCAAAGCAAAGTCTGATCAAACTCGATGTACAGATGCGTTATGCAAATTCTCCCTTAAACAGCATGATCCAGAGAAGCTAAAGAAAAAAGAATAATGTTTAACAAAGCTCTGCTGAAGAGAATGTTTTTGTAAAGACTGAAAGGGACAGAATAAGAAATAAAAGTCCAACAAGTCCAATGAAGTGAGTAGCAAGCACCTGATGGCAATTAATAGGAAAAGTAGCATGGAGGGTCACAGAGCTAAACAAGAAAATGGTGGCCAGAAAAAGTCCGTGATTGAACATGAGTTTCCAAACAGCGTCTCCAAGCTGTGATGAGGAAAAAAGATGGCTAAAATGGAGCTTGAGATAGACGATTCCTGTAGTTTTGCTTAACAAGACTAGAATGAAGCGGGGGGATTACAGAGAGAATGTTTCTATAGTGCAGAGCTTAGAGAAAGGGCAAAAGGAAGTTGAAAAGCAGATTATTTATAAATCAATTATTTCTCAAAGCATATTTGCTCTTTTTAAGAACATATGCGTGCTAACCACACCATGATGTGTTCTAATTTATCTCTTTTCTACAGTGCAATTTCTTCAGCTATAATTTAAAATTTAATCATGTTCTTAATTAGCCCTTTCTGCTCAAGGAGTTATATACCCCTAGAGTGGCAGATTACCATTATTCATTCACAAACTTCATATTGTACATACTCCACGTACTACCAGTGCTCCTTGGCCAGAGAGATGACTTCCAGCTAGGAGATCAGAAAGACTTCAGAGTGGAAGTGGCATGAACATTGACCTCAAGGGATACGAAATAAGGCAAAACGTCATCTGTGTGTCCCTTCAGGGTTATGCTGAAAAAAATGTTCAGCAGGCTCACCCAAGAATTATTTATTATCTTAATCTCTAGGAGGATACAATTTTGTTTGACATATCATTTACTATTATTTAGATACCAGACCTTGAAGTTACATGTTAATTTGTAGATTGATTTTTATCCTGTAAAAGCATTTCCAGGTTTTAATCTCACCTAGTAATCTTGTTCTAACGTTTTTTCCTTTAATCTCTGTACATATTTGGTTCTTCAAATGCTCTTTGAATTAGCTTCACCATCTTGTTGTTGCCCTTATTAATAAGTTGCACGAATCTGTGGCACATTTTATATTTATATGAGGGACACACTTATAGCTTTGTACAAATTACCTTTTTACAATAGATTGGGGATAAAAAAACAGCAAGAGTAGTCCAGGTATATGGAACTGAGTGACACAATCCAAAATTGGCATATGTAAGAAGAAGGTAAAGCCCTTTTATTTTAGTAAGTTGTGAATGATATTTGCTCTAAGAGGATTCAAAGAATACTTTGCTGCCATGAAACTGGATGCTTTATAGTTACATGAAACAAACATTTCATAAGTACAATGTTATGAGAAAGAAGCCAAATACAAAATAATATACGCAATGTATACATATTATAAAAAGAAGCAAAGCTAATTTATGCTGTTAAATAGAATAGTGACCCACGCAAGATGAGGGGGCAGTGACAGAAAGGAGGCACGTGGGGACCTTCTGGATGACTGGTAATCCTCTCTTTCTGGTTACAAAGATGTGTACAGTTTATGGAAATTCATAAAGATTATAATATTTCCACTTCTCTGAATGTAAATGATACACCAATAAAAATGACCATGCATACTATAAATGTTGAAAATGTTCATAATTAAGGGAAGAAACAAGTTCTTGTTAAATAATGGATTTGCTACAATCTTCTCTGCATCATATTTAGATTTGTTTCTGTCATTATATAAATGATGTCTGCATTTTTGATAATTTGTTTTCCAAAGAATTATTACCATTACTACTGTAGCATATCATTCTCTAAATTGTCACCTTCCTTGCACAAACCACACCCAAAATGCATGACCTTGGAATCCCACTTCCAATTTCTTTAAAATGAAGTGAAACTTGAAGATTTTCGACTAGAAATATAAATGCAGAATCTTTCTAGTTTTCTATGGTCTTCCCCCAGTGTTTTACAGCTATATTGTCACAACCGATATGTATGACAGCAATATTTTTAGGGACTTGGGTTTATTTCCAAAATATCTAACTTACTTTTTATAGGAAAAAAATTATCTTCAACTTGTATTTATCAGTTGGTTATTATTTAATTAATTTTCATAATTATAATAATAGCAATTTGCATAAATATATTTGGTTATAACCTCTCTTGGGTAATCATATTGTTTAACTGACTGATGAAATGGGAGTATAAATAGCAACTAGCCTACCAGTGTGTGAGGAACACATGATGAATGTCAGGCAAATATTGTAGAGAGAAGAATGGAGAGCATGGTTTGATTGAAGCTGGTAAACTAGTTAAGTTGAAGTAGATTATGCGGAGATAGGTTAGGAACAATTCTGCCATAGTGCAGTTTTGGTCCTAGGGACCAAAGAGCAGGATATGAAATGAGGTTTATATAATGTCAAGATCAGATCACAGAGGGTTCTAAATTACAGGCTATTGAGTTTTTGTATCATTTTGTGGAGTCAAGAATCTAGTGAAGATTTTTGAGCAAGTAAATGACATGGTAAGAAATTTGCTTCAAATATTCTCATCCAAAGAAGCATTGTGCAAGTTGGAAAGGGTAAAAACTTATTGGCCTCTCCCATGCATAAGGCTGTCCAGGATGGGAGATAAGGAAGGCTGAAACATACTTCAAGAGATGCACCATTAGTGGAAGTAAGAGAACTTGGAAAACAAATCCACATATACCACATATAGTGGCACATTATACAAAACAAGCAGGATAAAAGTATTTTCTCTAACTCACCAAGGAGTTCTTCTGTGAATGAATACATTAATGGCTGAACTGTAATTAATTTCTTCAATGCTGTTTGCCAGATCAATGACCTATTTTTGTTGAACCAAAAATGACGTCTACTCTGTATGTTCTTTAAACATTGTTTTTTTGCCAACTTTACAAAATTGAGTTGTTCTAGGCAAGATATCTATTCAAGTTTTATTGTTTTTCTTTCCTATAGTTTCAGTATGTTACAATTCCCTTTGTGATGGTTTGCTTTATTTAAATGCAATGAGGTAATTATTTTCTAATATCAATTAAAGTGGAGTAATTACTATTACTTATGTGACAAATCAAGAATGGTGGGAAAATTGGAAAAAAAACAAAAACAAAAACATGGTGTTCTCTTCCAATGCTTTCAGGTATGCTGCAAGAACAATTAGTCAAAATTCCAGACAGATTTAAAATACTTGAATGTGCAGTATCTTGACTCCATTAACTAAAATAAAAGCCATAAGTTGAAGACACAAGTTTAGAACAAGTCTCCCAGTGCCTAACAATAGTAGAAGGCCCTGTTTTGTTTCATATCTTATAAAGTTGTCTGGAGCAAAATAATATATAGGCAAAATGTCCCATATGGGGCTAGGCTGGAATAGGGGTACTCCCTGAGTTTTTAAAGATATTTATCTTTCATTACCAGTGTATGCACTTCTAGTCTATTAAACTTTTTAGAGTTATGCCTTTGCTCAGATGGCTTTTTTCAGCAAATCACATGTGACATTTGCAAAGGAATTAATTTTTATTGACTAAAAATGGAGATGGGATGCTGATTTCCTTTAAAATTAGTTACCACTAGCGGGGCGGCGGGGGGAGGGGTGAAATGAAGGTGTAGGGTGGGAACCATTGTTCTTAAATTTTTTGCACAATAGGATATATGAGTCTGTGAAAGAAAAAACAGAGCAATATTATTTTCCTTCCTTTTTTTTTTTTTTTAATTATAACAAGACTTGGCTGCTCCTTAAAAGTGTGACTCTCTTCTGAGCCGTCAGGGTCATGCTAGACTGACTCATGCTCCCTGAGAGCCCTGTTTTGTAAGTAGAAGCCTCTAATAAAAGTGACCTTAATGGCTGATTTGGGTGCCTCTTACAATGCACCTGCATCCTCAATGGGCCGGCTGTAGCAGCAGCAAGCCGAGGCCAGCGCTGCTGTGAGCCTTCAGGTGTCATTAACAGATCATTGAGTCAACAGATCATGACAGTTCCTTCGGAAAACTCCAGCTTCACGTTAGCATGCTCTGCCCAGGGAGTTAGAGAGAGACTTTAACAGCCCGCAGTGTGACTTAAAGAAATTCAAGAGGAAAAGGGACATGTTCTAGCAAAGCCAAAATAGTAGATTATCTCAGAGACTGCATACCAATCTTAAATAAACAGGGGCAACTGGGGCATGGAAACTATTTAAAAACACATTTTTGGGATGTTATGATATCCTTAAAACCTAAGTATACAGCCTAAATAAATAAATAAATAAAACTTTAGGGATCAGTTTTCTTCTAGATGCTTGGATACATAAACACTGACCCCTGTATTGTTTAGTGTTTTGGGGATTTTTTGCTGTTGTTTTTGTTCTTGTTTTTTGTTGCCTTCTCTGAGAAACCAAACCATACATACTTTAACTGTTTGATCTCAGGCCATTTCATGGACATTTATTATTCATATTTTAATAACTTCAAATGTAGTTTTAAATTCCTGAATAAGAAGTTTGTAACAAACTCTCTTAGCTGGGATAACATGGAGAGATTAATCTACTAAATAAGTAAACCATTTGTAGGCCTCTTGGTGTGACTGGATGGAAACCTGCCATCTTCTAATTTTGTGTATCAAACACAATTTGCTTGACTGATATTTGAACATGGACACGTGAAAGACAGCTGGAGCTGGCTTCATTCAAACTTTAGGAAAAAATTACTAACTTGTTAATAACACAATCTAACTATGTTTTGTTTAAGAATATTATTACTTTAATATTCTTCAGTTAATACTCTTGGTGAGACTCCAATATGTGTTTTATACATATTATTTTTGTACCTAAAATAATGGTTCAATATATATTTTACTTCTCCCATTGTATAAATAAGAAATGTAAGAGAAGTATTGTTCCTAATATGATACTCCTAAAAAGTTCTAGAGCAAGATTTCTAGCCTAGTTTATGACATTAAAGCTTCTGGTTCTACATCATGATTTCCAGCATGGGTGATTTTTTTTTCCTTCCTATTCTCTCTATAATTGCTTTAAAGTAGTCATTCCTAAACTTTAGCCTGCACAGAATCACCTGCAGAGCCTATTAAACCAGATTGCTAGACCCCACCCTGAGCATGTCTGACTAAGTAAGTCTGTGGTGGTACCTAGGAATTTGCATCATTAACAAGCTCCCAGGTGATGCTGAAGGCCTCCACTTTGGGAATAATTGTTGTAAAGCTATGTAAAATAATTGTTTTAAAGCTATGAGTGAGTATTAGTGAGTTTCCCTGCCACCCGTTGAGATTAATCAACATATGCCCTTTCTTGAAACAATAGGTTTCAGTATCTTGTCTCTTATTTTAAGAAGATGTTGATATTTCTCAGCATGAAGAGTGGAGTGGGGGCTATGATTCCACGTTTAAGCTGTTGCTTTAAATATTTTATGAAAGTCTTTTCAAAACTTTCTGATGTGCTAAGTGGGGAATATGTGAGTTGAGAATAAGAAAATATGTGCTTTATTTTTACTAAACATTGATTTTTGGTACTGCTGTTTTTTGTTTTTTTTTTTTGATAGATACAGGGCCTTGTTTTGTTGCCCAGGCTGGTCTTGAACCCCTGGCTTCAACCAATCTTCCTGCCTTGGTCTCCCAAAGTGCTGTCCTTATACAGGCATAAGAAACTGGGCAAGCCAGTATTACTGTTTTTAGTTTGCTTGAGACAGGATCTCACTCTGTTGCCCAGGCTAGAATGCAGTGGTGTGATCATAGCTCATTGTAGCCTCAACCCCCTGGGCTCAAGTGATCCTCCCACCTCTGCCTCCCTAGTAGCTGAGACTACAGGTGTGTGCCACCATACCTGGCTAATTTTTTGTATTTTTTGTAGAGAGGAGATTTCGCCATGTTGCCCAGGCTGGTCTGAAAATCCTGAGCTCAAGGGAACTTCTTGTCTCAGCCTCCCAAAGAGTTGAGATTATAGACGTGAGACACCATGATGGCCGATATTGCTCCTTTTTAATAAAGGAAATGATATGCCTGGTAAATATGTCAAAATATTAAAGCTTTGGTTTTTTATAAATATGATATCAAATTATCAGAACATATGTCTGTGTAGGTACAAACTAAAACAAGTATACAGAATGAGACTAGTCCTGAAGGAAATTGCAATTAGGCTTAAATCTACATACCATTTTGAAAAGTGTAGTAGTCTTGCGAAAAGCATCGTGCTATAGGTGTTTCTTGCTCTATAATATTAGAAGCCTTACCAAGTGGTCTACCTTGCCATGGATTTGTAGGTAATGTTTTTGGAACAGCAGCCTAAATTTGATACCATATGATTTAAAAACATGCTTTTAAACTTTATTTTCCACTGAAAATAATAATTGCATATTATTATTTTGGGGATACAATGCGATATTTTGATATATGTTTGCAATGTGGAATGATTAAATAGACTAATTAAATCCATCACTTCATATGCTTATCTTTTTTTGTGGTGAATATATTTGAAATCTACTCTCTTAGCAATTTTGAAATATACAGTGCACTCTTATTGATGTTGATCAAAGGGTACAAACTTTTAGTTAGACAAGAAAAGTAAGCTTTAGAAAGCTATTGCACAGAAGAGTGACTATGGTAAATTTTAATAATTTAATAATCTTTATAGAGATCTGTCACTGTAAAATTGTCAACAAAAAATACTGTTGAATCATTTTCTATAGAATTATTAGTGATTCTTGTTTAACACGAAAACTAAAAACAAATTGATACACTTTTTGTGACATTGAATAGTATATGATGTACTTAAATATAAATCTATTTTTAGATGGTTGTTCTTTGCAACATAAGCACTAATAAGTGCTGTTTCAACAATCAGAATTGAACACCTTGAGTATTTTATCTTTTTACAGTGAGTACACTAGATATTAGTATATTGGTATTGCTACTTCATAGTTGCACTAAAAATTATGTGAAGAGTAACTGTAGACTTTGGATTTTCTTTTGTTGTAACATTCCTTCACAAAAATGAAGGTTTAGCTTTAAATTCTGTTAAGGGTTTTCTCCCCTTTTATTTCCATTCATTAAGAATTTATTGGCTTGAATATTTATCTTCAAATGACTTTCATGAAATAAGTAATTTTATAAATTTGCAATAATATCATCCAGAGGGATAACAAATTTTATTTTCTTGCTTGTTCTTACTTTCAAACTGATCATTTCAATATTATGAAACCAATTCTTTCATCTCTCAAGTGCTGATTAAATATTAAAATGGAATTGTGGTTTTTTTAATTTTTATAATCTGTCTCATTCTTCAAAAGTCACTGAAAAAATGTATATGAAGTAGAATTTCATTCACTTTTCCAGCCATATTTTTGTTTTGATTTTCTGCTGTGTGAGTTTCCTGTCCATCCCACCTCTACCAACACAGCTTTAGATAAATGGTGAATTTGAAATAGGCAATGGTAATACCATTTTACACGTTGTCTGGGGCCATATGACTATACTTTCTGTAGGAATATTTTATAGTGACTGGAAAAGCACCATAAACCTCTTTTGTTTAGTTTATCATGATGCCTGAGGTATGTAGTTATGTACACAGGCTATCATTCACACTCTTCCTTTAATTGCATCTATCCTTCTACCTTTCATATTGGTAAAGCTTGATTTAATGGTGTAGTATAAAATCATTATAAGATTAATTATATGAAACACTGTAATTTCTAGAAAGATGTCACAGAATCCAATCTCCAAGGAACTATCACTGCAAAAAGGGACTTTAAATCATTGTTATCACTTTTTTTTCTCCTACCATGACCATGCACTCACTTCAAGTTAATAGTCTATCTTAATAATAACAGGAAAAATATTAAACAAAATGCAAAAGTTGGGCTGGAGAGTTGGCACATTTCTGTAATTCCAGCACTTTGGGTGGCTGAGGCAGGAGAATCACTTGAGCCTAGGAGTTGGAGTCCAGGAGTTTGAGACCAGCTTGGGCAACATAGTGAGACCCCTATCTCTACATAAACACACACACACACACACAATTGACTAAGTGTGGTGCCTGTAGTCATAGCTACTCAAGAGTCTGAGGCAGAAGGATTGCTTGAGCCCAGAAGTTCAAGGTTACAGTGAGCTATGATCGCACCACTACACCCTAGTGAGACTCCATCTCTAGTAACACCCTATCTCTAAAAAAATTTTTTAATTTTTTTGAGACAGGGTCTCTGTCTCCCAGACCACAGTACAGTGATGTGATCACAGCTCATTGCAGCCTCAACCTCCCAGGCTCAAGCAATCCTCACACCTTCACCTTCACCTCTACCTCCCGAGTAGCTGGGACCTCAGTCATGCGCCATCACACCCAGATAATTTTTGTATTAAAATTCCTTTATGCAAAAGTTGGACGACATCTTGACAACCTTGTTTTATGAGGAAGTCTGTGGTATTAGTAGTCACCTGAGGACATCAAGTCCAGGTGTTGCATGTGTGGATAACCTGGCCTTGGTATACCATATACAGGACCTGCCATCTGCAGGGGGTCCAGCAAGACCTGTAGAGTATATTCCGATACATCTGCAATTATTATGAATAACTGGTGGGAGAAAGAAGGGTTCTTGGATAGAATGCAGCATTGTATTGATCCTGGCTAAAGAGGAATTTGTAAGAGTTTTAGGCAGAAACTGAGCAATTTCCATATTGTTCACAGGAAAGGGATAAAAGTCAAGGTTATACGTTTCCAGGATTGTCATGTGAACTGGGGACTCACCTGTATTTCCACATGAAAGTTAATATAGGTTATTCCAGCAAAGAAGCAATGGGTAGCTTGAAAGCTGTATTTCCATAGTCCATTAAATGGTGAGGTCAAATGTTTGAGTCATCCTCATCAAAAGTAACACCAATACAAAAATTAATTCAAAGTAGATCACAGACCTCAATGTAAGACCTAAAACTATGAAACTATTAGAAAATATATAGAAGTAAATCCTTGTGATCTTGTGTCAAAGTTTTCTTAGATATAACACAAAAACACAAGTGATGAGAAAAAAATAGATATATTGAATGTCATCGAAATTAATACTTTGTGCTTCAAATGACATTATCCAAGTTAAAAGACAACCTTCAGAATGGAATAAATTTAAAAATCATGTACCTGCTAAGGGACTTTGCAACCAGATTATATAAAGAACACTTATAATTCAATAATAAGACAAATAATTAAATTAACAAATGGGCAAATAATCTAAACAGATGGTATTCAAAAAGTATATATGAATGGCCAATAAACACATGAGAACATGCTCAACATCATTAGCTATCAGGAAAATAAAAATAAAAGGCACGATGAGATAACCACTTTATATCCACCCTCTAAAATGGCCCTAATCAAAAACACAGATAATAATACACATTGGTGAGGTTGCGGAAAACCTGGAACATTCATATACTGCTACTGAGAATAATAAAATGGTACCACCACTTTGGAAAACAGTCTGATAGGTCCTCTAAAATCTGAATGTGTACTTACCACAGGGCTTGGCTATTCCATCCCTAGGTGTATTCCATCCTCCCTGCCCCTTTGCAAAATAATAACATATGTCCACACAAAAATTTCATGTGAATATTTATAGAAGCACTAGTAATAATAGTCAAAGGCTGAAAACAACACAAATGGCTATCAGTTGATGAATAAACAATATATGGTACACTCATACAATAAATTATTCAGTCATAACAAGTTTAAAATATGGATAATTACTATGATATGAAATAAACTTGAAAATATTATGATAAATGAATGCAATCAATCAGGAAATACAATACTGTATGATTCCACTATATAAAACTTCTGGAATTAGTCAAATCTGTAGAAACAAAAAAGTAGATTTGTAGTTGTCCAGGACTAGGGTCATTGAATGCAAATGGAGATCTATCAATTTCTTGCCATATATGCACAATGTTAACATCCTGATTTAAACAAAATATATTTAAAAAGGAAAAGCAATAACAATTGCAGAGGGAGTACATAATGTTGAAAACAATGCCTGCAAATTGGTTCAAATTGAATCTCCAAGGTTAGCCTTTTGGGTGTACCTGTGAGACAGGTGTTCTTGCAAGCAGGTTTTCCCATTCATGGTTTCCATAGGCTCCAGGTCTATCACTGGAACCTGAACCCACTGGCTGGGAAAGCTATAACAATTGGTCCACCTGGCCATAATGGAGACAAATTTGGGAATCTTGCTTAAAGTGCTTGTTGAACTGGAAGCAGATTACTGAATGCTTTCTAATTCTATTGGAGCTGGAACATGAATGAAGGCTTAGTCAAAGAAAGGACTGGGACACAGCCCATGAGGATCTCTTATTCAAATGTAAAGGATAGGCCAGATAGTCTTGTGACCCTAGGTGATGAGTCCAGGAGTGGCATGATTTGGAAGCAGGCAAATACATTTTTGTTGGAAGCTTCAAACATTACCTGTTCATACAATGTAAGTTTATTCAACCAAAGACTGATGTCTGTAAGTAAAAGGTAGCCTGTGGTCATGCATCACACACTGTCTTTTGCACAGCAATTGGATGTGGTTCACAGTCCAATATTGATTGCAAAAATAAAAACTGACCATACTTCCCTTGGGACATGTTCAGGTTGATCCAGCAACATGTTCTGAGTTGAGAATTATAGGACAATCCACATCTCTGCTGGGTCAGATAACAAGTAGTCAGAAACATGCCTCGGGTCTGTTCACAGTTTGGGGAAACACCTAAAGGCATATGCCAATTATTAGCCATATGAGTAACCCTAAATTTCTTTGAAAGTGTAATTGACATCCAAGAAGACAGATCGGGCCAGAGGGAGAGTAGGACACCAAGCACAGGATTATAGCCTCTCAAGTTTCATTAGCTCTTTCATCTACTTCCTAGTTTCTCAATTCTCTACCCAGAAATTGATTCACTTTTAGAGAACAGAGAATCAGCCAATTCCTCTATAGTCTTACAAGGAAGGTATGTATTCGCCCTAGCAAAGTCAAGTGGAGTATTTTTATTTTGACTGAAGTCAAGTCTATGGCCAGGCTGAGTATTGTAAAAAGTGGGGAGGAAGGACACATCACACGTGATACAGATAAGCAAATAAATGAGCATTTGGAGGCTTTAGAGAATAAAAAAGAACAAAAAGTGTGAAGAATGAATAGGTGAATTATAGACTTCAAGTAAACTAGAAGAAGATGCAAGATTCAGTGCACGGTGATTCAGACAAAATTCATTTGAACACCTGAAAGAGCCTTGCCTGGTTTATTAATTTTGAAGCATTTGCTGTACCATTCACCTGTGGAACACCAGCGGTGTTCAATCTTGCACATTAAAATGTTCATGCTTTTGCAGAGATCCATATTTTCACTTCTTCTTTTACTTTAACAATTCTTACATTGTTCAAATGTTGGTGATAAATTATTTCAGCTTTTGTATGTCTGAGAAAGTCTTTACCTTCATTTTTAAGACATATTTGCTGAGTACAGAATTATAGTTTGACAGATCTTTTTTCTTTCAGCACGTTGACAATGTTCCATCATTCGTAACTTTGTTTCTCTGTAGGTAACATGTCTTTCTCCTCACTCCCAGCTTCTTTTGTGATTTTTTCTTTATCATTGAATTGATCAATTTGATTATATCATGTCCTAATGTAGTTTTCATGTTCCTTGTACTCGGGAAGGCCATTTGAGTTTGTCCCAGAATTTACTGATGCTCTTTTTTTTTCTTTTTCTTCTTTTTTTTTGAGCTGGAGTCTCGCCCTGTCAGCTTGGCTGGAGTGCAGTGGCGCAATCACTGCTCACTGCAGCCTCAACCTCCCAGGCTTAAGCTATCCTCTCACCTCAGCCTCCAGAGTAGCTGGAAGCACAGGTGTGTATCACTACTCCTGGCTATCGTTTTAATTTTGTTGTAGAGACAGGGACTTGCTATGCCACCCAGGGTAGTCTCAAACTCCTGGGTTTAAGTGATCCTTCTGCCTCAGCCTCCCAAAGTACTGGGATCACAGGTGTGAGCCACTTCACCTAGCCTGATGCTCTTTTCATTAAACTATATATATATATATATTTTTTCTCTATGCTTTATTTTAAATTCCTTCTGTTGCTGTCTTCAAATACACTAATCTTTTCTTCCGCAATGCTTCATCTGTCATTAATCTCTTTCAGAGCATTTTCAACTCAGGTATTTGAGATTTCATCTCTAGAAATCTGATTATTTTTACATCTTCCATGTCTCTTAAATTTTTGAACATATGGAATACAATTGTAATCACTGTTGTAATGTCTTTGTCTTCTAATTATAAAATTTGTTATAATATAGTTCTGGGTTGATTTCAGTTTATTGATTTTTCTTCTCATTATGGTTCATGTTTTGCTTTTATATGCCTAGTAATCTTTGGCTGGCCGCCAGAGATTGCAAATTGATTTTTCTGAATATATTTTTGTATTTCTATAAGTATTTTTGAGTTTCATCTGAGACACATTTACTTGGAAACTGTTTCATTTTTTGAGGACTTGCCTTTAAGATTCACTTGCAAGACCAGAGCAGTGTTTAATCTAGGGATAGTAGTTCTCCACTACTAAGACCCTTCTGATACTCTATCCAGTGATTTGCAAATTGAAGTTTTTCAAATCTGGTGAAAACAGGCAACATTCCCAGCCCTGTGTAAGCTCTAAGTATTCTTCCCACTAACCCTTTCAGATGATTCTTTCCCTTGCCTTGTGTATTTTCCTTACAACAATGCACTGGTCAATACTTTGCTAAATATGCAAGAGTCCTGTCTGCAGATCTCTGCAGTTCTTTCTTTTGCAACTCTTCTCCCAGAGCCTGTCTTGTAAGGCACACCTATGAGAGTTATTTCTTAGCTTTCAGCAATTGCTGTCCCTTGTTGCCAGATACCCGCTGTCTTGCAAACCATTATTTCATATATTTTATCTGTTGGATTTTGTTTATTTGTTTTTCTTTGTTTGGTTGTTTTTGGCAAGATGTTAAATCTGGTCCCTGTTACTCCATACAAGTCCCCCAGTCATGAAGTCTTAACTTGAACTAAGAGAATCATTCATGTTTAATCCTGATCTTGGTCTTGATTGGCTTATATTTTTGATCCAACCTACCTTTACTAATTAGTGTGACCTCTAAATTTATTGGAAAAATTTATTAAATATTAGCTAGCACTGTTCAATTTAAGATATTAGTATTGGAGTTTTGGAAGATAATTGAAGATAATTACAAATTTTTGACATAAAATTGTCAATTTATTTATTTATTTATTTATTTTTTGAGACAGGGTTTTGTTTTGTCATCCAGGCTGCAGTGCAGTGGTGTGATCTTGGCTCACTGCAGCCTCACTCTCCCGGGCTCAAGCATTCCTCCTGCCTCAGCTTCCACGCCTCACGCCCTTCCCACTCTTCCACCAGTAGCTGGGACTACAGGCTTACACACCACCACATCTGGCTAAAAACTGTCAATTTCTTATGTCACTTTTTACTTCTTTATTTATAACATAGGCAAAGGATTATTTTACTCTGGCATCTGATGAATGTTTAATATGGAGAAAAGTTTAACCATAAGGTTCTTAAGTGGTAATAAATTGACTACTTTTCTGGATAATTTTATTGATTAAATAAAAATTTGACTTACTATATTTATTCTAGATTTCAGCTATGATTCTATATGCATAATATTAAAAATATTACTTTATCAGTATTTTAGAGAGATAGCAATTTAAATGTTTCTCTTCCAATAAGGTTCTTTCCATTTATACTGATTATAATTTGTACAAGCAAATTTCATACCGAAAATCAAGGAAACTCACATACCATGGTTAATTGTGAAGCTGAACTTCTAACATATTTTATCATAACTGATTAGGAAGCTCGTCTCTTAAAATTAGGCGTAAATTTGCAGTAGTGGAAACCAATGATGAGTGACAAAGAATTGACCTATTGTCTTTCCTCTTTTCTTTTTTTACCTAAAAGTAATTAGCATTATCATTAGAGAGAATTATTATTTTTACCATTTTAATATGACAGGGTAAATTATGTATACTTCACATGGTGTTTTTATTGCATTTTTAAAAAATGTTTGAGTTCTGAGGTACCTATGCACGGTGTGCAGGTTTCGTACATAGGTAAACATGTGCCATGGTGGTTTGCTGCACCTATCAACCCATCACCTAAGAATTAAGCCCAGCATGCATTAGCTATTTCTCATGAGGCTTTCTCTCCCCTGATGCCCCTGGTAGGCCTCAGTGTGTGTTGTTCCCCTCCCTGTGTCCATGTGATCCCATTGTTCAGCTCTGACTTATGAGTGACAGCATACAGTGTTTGGTTTTCTGTTCCTACTTAGTTTGCTGAGGATAATGACTTTTAGCTCCTTCCATATCCCTGCAAAGGACATCATCTCTTTTTTTTGGCTGCATAGTACTCCATGGTGTATATGTACCACATTTTCTTTATCCAGTCTATCATTGATGGATATTTGGGTTGATTCCATGTCTTTGCTATTGTGAATAGTGCTGCAATGAACATATGCGTTCATATAAAATACAATGATTTATATTCCTTTGGGTATATACCTGGTAATGGAATTGCTGGGTCAAATGGTATTTCTGGTTCTAGGTCTTTGAGGAATTTTCACACTGTCTTCCACAATGGTTGAACTAAATTACATTCCCATCAACAGTGTAAAAGTGTTCCTATTTCTCTGCAACCTTGCCAGCATCTGTTGTTCCTTGACTTTAATAATCATCATTCTGACTGGTGTGAGATGGTATCTCATTGTGGTTCTGATTTCCATTTCTCTAATGCTCAGTAGTGGTGAGGGTTTTTTCATGTTTGTTGGCTGCATAAATGTCTTCTTTTGAGAAGTGTCTGTTCATGTCCTTTGCCCACTTTTTAATGTGGTTGTTTTTTTCTTGTAAATTTAAGTCCTTTGTAGACTCTGGATACTAGACCTGTGTCAGATGGATAGGTTGCAAAATTTTTTTCTCATTCTGTAGGTTGCCTGTTCGCTCTGAAGACAGTTTCTTTTGCTGTGCAGAATTTCTTTAGTTTAATTAGATCCCATTTGTCCATTTTGGCTTTTGTTGCAATTGCTTTTCATGTTTTTGTCATGAAATCTTTGCCTGTGCCTATGTCCTGTATGGTATTGCCTAGATTTTCTTCTAGGGGTTTTATAGTTTTGGGTTTTACATTTAGGTTTTTAATCCATCTTGAGTTTATTTTTGTATAAGGTATAAGGAAGGGGTCCAGTTTCAGTTTTCTGCATATGGCTAGCCAGTTATCCCAGCACCATTTATTAAATAGAGAGTCCTTTCTCCATTGCTTTTTTTTGGGTCAGGTTTATTGACGATCAGATGATTGTAGATGTGTGGTCTTATTTCTGATATCACTATTCTGTTAGAGAATTAGAATTCTAATTCTGTCAATGGTAGTTTGATGGCAATAACACTGAATCTATTAATTACTTTGGGCATATGACCATTTTCACAATATTGAATCTTCCTGTCCATGAGCATGGAATGTTTTTCCATTTGATTGTGTTCTCTCTGATTGCCTTGAGCAGTGGTTTATAGCTTTCCCTGGAGAGGTCCTTCATTTCCCTTGTTAGTTACATTCCAAGGTATTTTACTGTCTTTGTAGCAATTGTGAATGAAAGTTCATTCATGATTTGGCTATCTGCTTTGTCTATTGTTGGTATATAATAATGCTTGTGATTTTTGCACACTGACTTTGTATCCTGAGACTTTGTTGAAGTTGCTTATCAGCTTAAGAAGTTTTTGGATTAAGATGATAGTGTTTTCTAGACATGAGATCATGTCATCTGCAAACAAAGACAACTTGACTTCCTCTCTTCATATTTGAATACCCTTTATTTCTTTCTCTTGCCTGATATCCCTGGCCAGAATTTTCAATACTATGTTGAATAGGAGTGGTGAGAAAAGGTATCCTTGTCTTGTATCGGTTTTCAAAGAGAAATTCAGTATGATATTGGCGGTGGGTTTGTCATAAATGGCTCTTTTATTATTTTGAGGTATGTTTCTTCAATATCAGTTTTATTGAGAGTTGTTAACATGAAGTGATGTTGAATTTTATTGGAGGCCTTTTCTGCATCAATTGAGATAAACGTGGTTTTTGTCTTTAGCTCTGTATATGTAATAAGTGACATTTATTGATTTGTGTATGTTGAACCAGCCTTGCATCCCAGGAATGAAGTCAGCTTGATCATTGTGGATAAGCTTTTGGATATGATGCTGTATTCAGTTTGCCAGTAGTTTTTCTTTTGAGCATTTTTGCATTGATGTTCATTAGGTACATTGGCCTGATGTTTTCTTTTCTTTTCTTTTCTTTTCTTTTTTTTTTTTTTTTGTATTTCTGCAAGGTTTTCTTATCAGGATGATACTGGCCTCATAAAAGGAGTTAGGAAGGAGTCCCTTCTTTTCAATTGTTGGAAATCGTTTCAGAAGAAGTGGTAAGAGCTCCTCTTTTTACCTCTGGTAGTAAACAGCTGTAAATACTTCTTGTCTTGGGCTTTTTTTGGTTGGTAGGCTATTTATTACGGCCTCGATTTCAGAACTAGTTATTGGTCTATTCAGGGATTTAACTTCCTCCTGATTCAGTCTTGGAAGGGTGTATGTGTCCAGGAATTTATCCCTGTCTTCTAGATTTTCTAGTTAATTTGCATAGAGGGATTCATAGAATTCTCTGATGGTTGTTTGTACTTCTGTAGAGTCTGTGGTACTATCCCCTTTAAAATTTTTTATTGTGTCTATTTGATTCTTCTCTCTTTTTTATTAATCTAGCTAGTGGTCTTCTATTTTATTAATTTTTTCAAAAAACAGCTCCTGGATTTGTTAATTTTTGAAGGGTTTTTCATATTTCTATCTCTTTCAGTTCCACTCTGATCCAGGTTATTTCTTGTCTTCTGTTAGCTTTGGATTGTGTTTGCTCTTGGTACTCTATTTCTTTTAGTTGTGATGTGAGGATGTCGATTTGAGATCTTTCTAGGTTTCTGATGTGGGGATTTAGTGTTATAAATTTCCCTCTTAACACTGCTTTAGCTGTGTCCCAGAGATTCTGGTATACTGTTTCTTTGTTCTCATTCATTTGAAAGAACTTCTTGATTTCTGCCTTAATTTCTTTATTTACCCAGAGTCATTCAGCAGCAGGTTATTCAATTTCCATGTAGTTGTGTGGTTTTGAGTGAGTTTCTTAATCTTGAGTTCTAATTTAATTGCATTGTAGTCTGAGAGACTGTTATGATTTCAGTTCTTTTGCACTTGCTGAGGAGTGGTTTACTTCCAATTATGTGATGAATTTTAGAGTAAGTAAGTGACATGTGGCACCTAGAAGAATGTATATTCTGTTGTTTAGGGACGGAGAGTTCTGTAGGTATCTATCAGGTCCACTTGATTCAGAGCTGAGTTCAAGTCCTGAATATCTTTGTTAATTTTCTATCTCGATGATTTGTCTAATATTGACAGTGGGGTGCTAAAGTCTTCCACTATTACTGTGTGGGACTCTAAGTCCCTTTGAAGGTCTCTAAGCAATTGTTTTATAAATCTAGGTGCTCCTGTATTGAGTGCATATATATTTAGGATAGTTACTCTTCTTGTTGAATTGAACCCCTTGCCATTATGTCATGCCCTTCGTCTTTTTTGATCTTTGTTGGTTTAAAGTCTATTTTGTCAGAAACTAGGATTACAACCCCTGCTTTTTTCTGCTTTCCATTTGCTTGCTAAATTTTCCTCCATCCCTTTATTTTGAGCCTATGTGTGCCTTTGCACATGAGATGAGTCTCTTGAATACAGCACACTGATGGGTCTTGACCCTATTCAGCTTGCCATTCTGTGTCTTTTAATTGGGGGCATTTAGCCCATTTACATTTAGGGTTAATATTGCTATGTGTGAATTTGATCCTGTCATCATGATGCTGGCTAGTTAATTTAGCAGACTTGTTAATGTGGTTGCTTCATAGTGTCATTGGTCTGTATACTTCAGTGTGTTTTTGTAGTGGCTGTAATGGTTTTTCCTTTCCATATTCAGTGCTTCCTTCAGGAACTCTTGCAGAGCAGGCCTGGTGGTGATGAATTCCTTTACCATTTGCTTGTCTGAAAAGGATTTTACTTCTCCTTCCCTTATGAAGCTTAGTTTGGCTGGATATGAAATTTTGGGTTGGATATTAGTTTCTTTAAGAATGTTGAACATTGTCCCCCAATCTCTTCTGGCTTGTTTTCACTGAGGTCCACTGTTAGTCTGATGGGCTTCCCTTTGTAGGAGACCTCACTTTTTTTTTTTCAGCTGCCCTTAACATTTTTTCTGTCATTTTAACTTTGGAAAATCTGCTGATTACATGTCTTGGGGTTAATCTTCTCATGGAGTATCTTACTGGGGTTCTCTGGGTTTCCTGAATTTGAATGTTGGCCTGTCTTTTTAGGTTGGGAAAATTATCCTGGAAGATACCCTGATGTATGTTTCCCAACTTGGTTTTGTTGTCCTCATTTCTTTCAGATACCCCAATCAATTGTAGGTTTGATGTTTTTACATAATCCCATAATTCTTGGAGGTTTTGTTTATTAATTTTCATTCTCTTTTCTCTAATCTTGTCTGCCTAACTTACGTCAACAGGACAGTCTTCAAGCTCTGAGATTCTCTCCTCTACTTGGTCTATTTGGCTATTGATACTCGTGGTTGCATTGTGAAGTTCTTAAGCTCTATCAGGTCATTTATGTTCCTCTCTAAACTGGTTATTCTGATTAACAACTCCTGTAATGTTTTACCACGGTTCTTAGCTTCTTTGCATTGGGTTAGAACATACTCCTTGAGCTCAGCAGTGTTCATTATTACCCACTTTCTGAAGCCTACTTCTGCCAATTCATCCATGTCTGCCTCAGCCCAATTCTATGCCCTTGCTGGAGAGGTGTTGTGATCATCTGGAGGAGAAGAGGTACTCCGGCTTTTTGAATTTTCAGTGTTTTTGTGTTGCATCTTCGTGGGTTTATTTACTTTTGATCTTTGAAGCTGCTGACCTTTGTATGAGGCTTTCAGGGGTCTTTTTGTTGATGTTGTTGTTGTTGCTTTCTGTTTCTCTGTTTTTCTTTTAACAGTCAAGCCCCTCTTCCACAGGGCTGATGCAGCTTGCTGGGGGTCCACTCCAGACCCTGTGTGCCTGGGTCCCTCCACTATCTGGAGGTATCATCAGTGGAGGTTGTACAACAGCAAAGATAGCTGCCTGCTCCTTCCTCTGGGAGCTCTGTCCCAGAGGGGCACCAAACTGATGCCAGCCAGAATTCTCCTGTATGAGATGTCTGGAGACCCCTGCTGGGGGGGTCTCACCTAGTCAGTAGGCACAGGATCAGGAGCTGCTTGAAGAAGCAGGCAGATTGGCTGCCCCCTGATGGAGTGGGTGCACTGCACTCGGGGGAATTCCACTCATCTAGACTGCCCAGTCTCCTCAGAGCCAGCAGGTGGGAAAGACGAAGTCTGCTGAACTGGACACTGCAGTTGCCCCTTCCCCCAAGGGTTCCATCCCAGGGAGATCAGAGTTCTGTTCATAAACTCCTGGCTGGAGTTGCTGTAATTCCTGCCCTGGCTGATGAGGAGGGATGGATGGGTCTATACACCCCCATCCCCACAAAGAAACAGTCTGGCTACGATCTGCCACAACCACTGTGCTGCACTCTGAGGAATGCCTCCCAGTCCAAACGGTCCATTCTCCCAAGCACTAGCAGGGGAAAATGGCCTACTGGATCTACAGTGATGGTGGCTGCCCTTCCCCCTGGGAGCCTATTGCATTTTTTACTAAAATAAAATTGTAAAAAAAATGTTTTTCCAGCCAGGCACGGTGGCTCATGCCTGTAATCCCAGCACTTTGGGAGGCCAAGGCAGGTGGATCATGATGTCAAGAGATCAAGACCATTCTGGCCAATATGGTGAAACCCCATCTCTACTAAAAATACAAAAATTAGCCAGGCATGGTGGCACATGCCTGTAATCCCAGCTACTTGGGAGGCTGAGGCAGGAGAATCGCTTGAACCAGGGAGTCAGAAGTTGCAGTGAGCTGAAATCACGCCACTGCACTCCAGGCTGGTGACAGAGCAAGACTCAGCCTCAAAAAAAAAAAAAAGTTTTCCTTGAAATCACAGTTTAGCAGTAGTTGAAAACCAGAAATCTTTGATCTGGACTAAATCCTGAATGCATGACCTTTATCTATTCTCCTGGGTTTTATTTTTTAAAAGATGAATTTCTGTTAAAACATAAATGCTGAATTTACTTCCTTACAGTTCTGGATGTCAGTTAAAATCAGTTTTGGCAGTGCTGTGTTCATTCTAGAGGCTTTAAGGGAGAATCTATTTTCTTGCCACTTTCAGCTTCTAGAGGGCACCTGTGTTCCTTAACTCATGGTCCCCTCCTCCATCTTCAAAGAACATTACTCCAGCCTCTGATTATTCTACCAAATCTCCTCTGTCTTTGACCCTCTTGCCTCCCTTTTATAAAGATCTTTTCAATTACATTGAATTTACCCAGATAATCCAAGAAAATCTCCCAATCTCAAGATCCTTAACTTGATTTTATGGGGGAGAAAGGGCCATTATTCAGCCTGCCACAGCCATTCTCCCTCTCATTCCTTTCAGTTTTTGCTTATTCTCCTATTTATGTTACCTTCCTGGTTCCTGTGGGCACTGGAGTTTGCAGACTTTGACTTCCAAAAGGGGAGTCTTACCTACTCCGAGTATTGAAGAAGCACAACTCTAGTTAGAAGTTGGCCATCAGAGTCACACAACATAAAACGTTTTTAATAGGCCAGGCGCAGTGGCTCATGCCTGTAATCCCAGCACTTTGGGAGGCCAAGGTGGGTGGATCACCTAAGGTCAGGAGTTTGAGACCAGCCTGACCAACATGGTGAAACCCCATCTCTACTAAAAATACAAAAATTAGCCAGGCATGGTGGTGGGCACCTGTAATCCCAGCTACTTGGGAGGCTGAGACAGGAGAATCACTTGAACTTGGGAGGCAGAGGCTGCAGTGAGCCAAGATGGCGCCATTGCACTCCATCCTGGGTGACAGAGCAAGACTCTGTTTCAAAAATTTAAAAAAAGTTTTAAATGTTTTAATAAAATTTGAACTGCATTTAGTTTTATCAAAGGATACACGAAAAGAAATATATTAGGAATGATATCTTCACCTCATCAAGAGGTGCCAATCACGGACAACCCAAGGGCACAGCTTCTTTGGACCCTTGGCTCTGCCAACTGTGGCATAGACGGCTGACAAGGACAAGGGCCAATGTGAGTGGGAATCACCTCAACATAAGTTGCAAGCTGAGTATAGGCACCGTACCATATCTATTTGTTTGTACTAAAACAATTTATCATAATTTTGATAATTCGCTTCAAGTCTTGTGATAGTTTTGTAAAGAAATACAATATATCTCTTCTTTTTTCTCTTCCTTCCTTTCCTCCTCCTATTCTTTTCTTTTATCATCATCATAATTATCATCAACAGCTATTATTTATTGAACTCTTTGTCTTTTTACTTGGCTAGGCATATATATATATAAAAATAATTATTTAATTCTGTAAAATAATGAAATAATAATATTTTCCTTTTTTTTACATAGGCGGACACTTTGTATCCCCTTCTCTGTTTTGTTTTTATCTTATGACATATGCAACATAATATGTACAGCATTTGTTTTCTTTTTATTTATATTTATTTATTTATTTATTTTTGAGGCAGAGTCTCACTTTGTTACCCAGGCTGTAGAGCAGTGGTGGAATCTCAGCTTATTGCAACCTCTGCCTCCCAGATTCAAGTGATTCTCCTGTCTCAGCCTCCTGAGTATCTGGGATTATAGGTGTGCACCACCATGCCTGGCTTTTTTTTTTTTTTTTTTTTTTAAGTAGAGACAGGGTTTTCCCGTGTTGGCCAGTCTGGTCTCAAACTCCTGGCCTCAAGTGATCTGCCTGCCTCAGCCTCCCAAAGTGCTGGGATTACAGATGTGAACCACCATGCCTGAGCTGGACTGCATTTCTTTACCATGTTGATTATCCATCTTCTCTGTAATGCAATCTAAGTGAGAAAAGAAATTTTTGGCCTTTTGTTTTTTAAATTTTTATGCTGCTATCTCCATGGATTGCAGCACAGCACTTTGCATACTATAAGTCCTCAGATATTTATTAACTCTGCTGTATGTGTAGAAAATCTTATGGACTAATGGGGAAGACAGAACACTAAACAATTGAAATCCATTCCATAAAATAGGGGGTGAAACTTAGGTCTTCGTCTATTTATTGGCTATTCTCCAGAGATTCCCACTCCAGAGGGGAAGAGAAAACAAGAAGATATTTAGAATATGGAAAAAAGAAAGGTGTAAAGAAAGACTAGGATGTGGTGGGTATGTTGAAGGGAAACACCTGCACACAGTGTAGTGTTAGAAGAGTTAGACATGGCTTCCCAGAGAAGGATGTTTCAATAGGATGGAAACCTATTTTGGAGGGAAAATTATTATGCATTGCTTTAGGGCCTTATTTGCTAACTTTTCAAAATTTTATTTTCTTTTTTAATATATAAAAGGGCAGAAAGATTCAAAAAGAAGCTCAAGAAATTTTACTTAGAGCTATGAACGGAAGGAATATGCCGTGTTTAACTTAGAGTGGTCAAGAATAGTTCAAAAGGTTCTAGTTCAAGTGATATTCCTTGGCTTGGCTCAGTCATGTTCTGGTCATTTGTACAAACAAATGTACAAATGTTTCTTCAAGGCCCCGCTTTCAATTATTTTGGGTGTATAACCAGAAGTAAAATTGCTGGATCACATGGTAATTCTATTTTTAATTTTTTGAGGAGCCATCGTTCTGTTATCCCTAGAGGTTGTGCCATCTTACATTTCCATTAACAGTAGAGGAGGGTCCCAATTTCTCCACATCCTCACCAACACTTGTTCTCTGTTCCTTTGTTTTGTTTTTTGTATTTTGATAGCAGCCTATCTACTTCTATTGGTTGTGAAGTAGTTCTGGGCATTTGATTTTAGATGAGTCATCTAATTTAGCTACATTTCTGTCTCCTGTCCTTAAAACAATTTTTCATGAAATTTGTCTGAAAGGAACAAATAAATGTAATACTTGTGAATATGTCTATAATTTCTTTGTGAAACTTAAAGATAACTCAATTTTTGAAAGGTTATTTTCTATCCTTAAAAGTGATTGAATGATTCTTCAAATAACTTGAATAATTCTACTTTTCTTGAGGGGTCTTCTTGGTTTTTCTAGAATTCTATACCTCTGGGTTTTTCCAGAAAAAACATAAATTCCCAAAGCTAATTCATAATTAAACATATAAGTAACCAAATAAAAACAGAAAAAGAAGTCATTTTTCTCCCTTTAATTCCTTGTACTTTGCTTAAAAATACCACTGTGAAATTCTACAAATGTCAAGAAATAGATAACTTCTAAGCTATTTAAATGTGTCAGAATATAGGAAAGCCCCAAATATCCTTAATTCATTCTATAAAGCTAGCAGAACACTAACCACAAACTAGAAAGTGATACTATAATCAAAGGAAACTATAATAATATCACTTGAAAACTGAAGCAAAGAAACTATTAGTAAAATGAAATAGCAGTATATTAAAACAATAATTTACTATTAAATTATTCTCAGAAATCTAATCTGTAAATGAAGTATATTGCACTAATAGCAGGAAAAAAAATCCCTCTGAAGTTGAAAGGCATATAAGAACATTTATCATCACTTCATAATTAAAATTATAGACCTTCTTTGGAAATTGGGTTAATGGTATCTATCAAAAATACAAAGTATTTCTAAGTTCATATTTATTAAAGCTTCCCTGCAGAGTCCATAAAATCATTAAAGACATCATAAAAATCAGGACAATAAGAACTCACATTTATATGTAAGCAACAGGGGGGCTATGCCTTTTACCTGAATTTCCTGATTTAATCCGTATAACCATCCAGGAATGTGTGTTATTATTGGTCTCAATTTTGCAGGTAAGAAACCTATCCTCAGAGAAATTTAAAAACATACTCAGAGTCACAGAGCTAGTATTATCAGACATTCAGACAGGACCCCCCCCCCCACCCTTCAGAATTAAGCAAGCTAGAAAAAATCATTTAATTTACTACCAATTGAGTGATGTACCACTAATAGTTACAGGGAATATTGTCATTGAATTTTATAGCCATTTTTGTGTTGGCACTACCAATATAAAAGCCTGAGATGAGTGTCCCTGTAAAATTGAGTTCCTCTTATTCTTTGATACCATCTGTGATCATATCAGCAGGTGTTAATTGTTCTTTTGATAACACCCAAACTAATCCTATTAAGGCTAACAGTGGGAGTATGGCCTACTGCAACTTAGTACCAAAGTCCAAACATAAAAGGCGATCTTATATCCATGTAGGCCTCCACATAATATACGTTTTAACTACAATGAAGTGGTCAATTTCCTAAAGACTTTGTAAGCATCTGCCTGTAGTGTTAAATGTGTTAGTTCCCCTATCAGACCAATTAGAATAGAAAGATTAATTGGAAAGTAAATTCATTGTGCAACGTTATATACAATATACTGACTTAAAAAACTCATAAAGTAGGCTGGGCACAGGTGGCTCATGCCTGTAATCCCAGCACTTTGGGAGGCTGAGGTGGGTGGATCATGAGGTCAGGAGTTTGAGACCAGCCTGGCCAACATAGTGAAATCCCATCTCTACTAAAAATACAAAAATTAGCCAGGTGTGGTGGCACGCACCTGTAGTCTCAGCTACTCGGGAGGCTGAGACAGGAGAATCGCTTGAACCCCAGAGGTGGAGGTTGCAGTGGGCCGAGACCGCACCGCTGCACTCCAGTCTGGGCGACAGAGCAAGATTCTGTCTCAGAAACAAACAAATAAGCAAACAAAACTTCATAAAATAAGGGATTTCTCTAATGTGTAGAATTTTTGTTGGTTAACACAGCACAAATCAATTAGGAAAAATAGACAGTTAATTGTTATTATTTAATAATCTGCAGGTTATTTTAGGTATTTTGTAAGATTTGTTTTCTTTTAATAGAGCATACCTTTTCTTTCATTAGAGAGAGAAGAGGATTTGGAAACCAATATGTGGAACTGGCAACTTAACTTGAATTATAAAGTGATAATTTTTAAAATAATATATATCTATGCCTATGGGAACTTGTATGTATAGAGAATATATAGCAGCAAATCACAATATATGTTGCCTAGATTCATACTTTTGTGTTTATACTAAAATTAGTCTCCTTAAATAAGCAGCAATTACATTTATTAGAAATGCATTGTCGACAAATCAAACTACCATTGAAGCCTAGTAAATGACCAGAGCTAATAATTTGTTTTGCTGATCTCTTTTTTGATGTGCTAAGAGCCCCTAATAAGAATAGTTAAAGCATTCAGCTGAGAACTGAAGTGTGAAAACTAACATTATCTCTTAATTTGATGATAGACATTAATTGAAGCTTAGATTTTACAGTTAGTGTTTGACAGAAACTTTCATGTCTATGTAGCTTTTAAGGTGCCCACATGAAGTCCTCCAAATCATGTCTCAATAGAAGGGAATTCAAGAGTAGAGTAGAAAACCAGCTACACAAATTACCATCACTGGTAGGACAGACATCATTTTTTTCTTAATCTTCTATTTATATGAAAGAGCCTGCAACAGATTGCATAAGGATCTGTTTGTTTGGGTTGGATTCCAGCAAAGAAGGCTACATGCTCGCAAATAAGCCAAAACACCATATTACCTAGGGAACTGGAAGGTTGAAGTGTTTAAGCATAAATGCAAGCAGACATTTTATCACTCTCTCAAGTGTATTTATGGGACAACAGTTAAGTAAAATAATTATTAATACATTAACTGCTTTACTTATTTTATTGTAGAATTAAGTTCAGAATTATGTTTTGATGCATTTCTGTCACTAAGCACACATGTGAGAACACGCACACTCACACACTTCCCTATGGGCACACACCTATAAACCTCATCCTCCGATGTACACCTACACTCACACCCACACATTCACTCTGGCTATCCACTTGTATCCTAATTTTAAGCTGGAATAGTAATGGATGCATGTATTTGTGTTATTTTTTAACAGTTAGCTTGTATGTAGGTAAGCACACTAAGTTTTCCTTCTGTAGTTAATATAATTTTAACATATATAAAAATTAGTATTTTTTTCAATTTACTGTCTCAATGTAAACTAAGGCAGAGTTTGCTTAATCAAGTTATTGAATTCTAACTGCTTTCAGTAAATATTAAAATTTTCTTAATTTTAAGAAATAATTTAAATAATTTCTAGGAGATGTATTTTACATCTTTATAACACTCCTCATAATTATAATACCTTAAATCTTATTTTTTAAATATAAGCTGAAAGAGGACCTTATTTAAAATCAATTATTCTCACAAGTAATTGGCTGGAGTCGTTTGGGGTATCTTCACTGAAATTTACAATTTTGATTTCCTATAACATTTTCAAGATATCAATATCATTGCTGTTCATTCTTTGATTATTCTTTGTGAATCCCTAAAGTCTATCATGTGCTGGGCACTTGGCTTGATTTCAAGTGTACAAAGATGAAGAACATTTTTCCCCGTTTTAATGGAGCTCTGAGCTCTGTGGAGTGAAGGGAACAACTTGTAAATACTATTTACTATAACAGAAATATAATGGATGTGAACAGGGATAGGGATGTAGAAGACCTACAGGACAGTTCTGCATAGATTGGTCTATTGCTTCTGAGCACTGATAAATGCATAGAGGGATAGAATGTCAGAAAAACTGAAGAAGCCATTCAAAATACATCATCTGACTTAGATTCCAGAATCCTTTGCAATTGTATATGATAGATCTAACCTGTATGTCCATGTAGAGATTCTTACTCATATTAAAGCAAGCTGAAAACGTACATTTGAGTAGATGGGTTTATTATTGTTTAGGTTGTATTTTGAGTTTCTTGGTTGCTGTTATAATGAAACAAATGTTATCTGTAAACTAATGTGCAAATCGGGGAAGTTAATACATATATACATTATATACAGTAAAGTATTTAAACAAAATTTTGGGTCAATGGACAACTTCTTCCCACATCTCTTGGATCTGATGTGAGCGCTTTTCACAGATATAATCCCTGAAGAAATACATGGAGCTAGAAAGCACCTGAGTTCAGTTTTATTAGTTGATGATCCTAGGTAACTGATGGTAATTTTACTTCTGGCTCTGAGAAAGGGGGACAGTGATGAAAGGAATAGAATATGATTAATGAAGTGTATAGAAACAAAATAAGAAAAAATAATTTTTTTAGATTATTATTCCTTTTATGAGATTGCATTTTTATTTTTAAAAATTAGTTTATTTTTGATTAGTTTTTTAATTATATGAAATTATTAAAAGCTAATACTCAGATGGTTTTTATGTTGCAAAACAGCCACCCAAAAATGCAATGTGGATATCTTTCTAAACACATGAATTTGCATGATTTTCCCCTACTGTACCCCAGAGAATGAATACTAAGTATGACATTATCAGCATGCTCCAAATTAAGGAACTATTTATCTTTGTCATTAACATCTCCCTTCCCTACATATATACTTCCAAGCACCCTTCAATGAAAGGTTCAATGTACAACATTTTTGGTCTAATCTGACTGTGATTAATTTTGTCTTGGTGGTATTCTGTCAACATAGATAATACTTGACTGTAGCTCTGTGTGCATTTGTGCATAATTTTATGGAATTTTAAGAATATTGATTCTGTGTCATTGATTGAGATAATAAGTAAGAGATCATCAGCTCTTTTATAAGGTCTCTAGCCCCTAGATACCTATTTTTCTGCCTCTCCTATTGCAGACAAAAAAAAAAAAAGAGCATCCAGTTACTTTTATGTGAATGTTTCTGGGGCTCTGATCCTATAAGGGCCTCTTTTAATCTTTCCATGAGCAACTTTTTTTAGAATGCACAGATTTTGTTTCCTCTTCAGCAAATATATTACAAAAACAGTGCATGATCAACCTAAAATTTTGAAAACAGAAGTGATTTTAAGAAGAAAATGAAGGTCATCATTAATACCTTACATATTCATTATTTGTGTATATTAATTCACTTCCAGAAGTGTGCTCTTATGTGTATGTCTCAAAAAACTGAAATAATAAGGCACTTAACAATTGCTTGACATGCTCTGACTACATATCATGAATATTTGTTAGTGTCACAAAATGTTTTTCTAAATCATGATTTTTAATGGCCATGTACTGTTTCAGGATGTGGTTGTCACGTAATTTATTCATTTAATCAGATTTTTAAAAAATTCACCTTCTTGTAAAGAATGATACAGCAAATGTCCTTATGCACAAATTTTCTTGCACATATTTGATTTTTTTATTAGTTTAAAAGGAAGAGCTATTGTCAAAGGTATACTCTTTTTTTTGTGTTTTTGTTTTTGTTTTTTCCTAGAGAGTCTCACTCTGTCACCCAGGCTGGAGTGCAGTAGCACGATCTCCACTCACTGCAAACTCCACCTCCTGGTGCAAGGGAGACTCATGTCTCAGCCTCCCAAATAGCTTGGATTACAGGCCTTTGCCACTGTGCCTGGCTAATTTTTGTATTTTAGTAGAGATGGAGTTTCACCATGTTGGCCAGGCTGGTCTCAAACTCCTGACCTCAGACGGTCTGCCCGCCTAGGCGTCCCAAAATTCTGGGATTACAGGCATAAGCCACCGGGCCCTGTCGATATGCTCATTTTGATAGCACTGATGATTCTTGACAAATAACTTTCCAGCATAGCTGTGCTGTGCTGACTCTACATTATGAGTGCATTGTATCAAAAGTACTTGAAAAGTACTTTTCATGCTTTTGCTAACAATGGATATTAAACTTATAATTACCCATATGATACATGCAAAAGGTATAATTTTTAAATTTTTAGCTACTAAAAGATGTCTATAACTTTCTGGGCTTTTGTGAGTTCCTTTATAAATTGGCATTTTTACTTTGAGATGCTGGTAATTTACATTTTGTCTTAATTTTGAGGCACTGAATGACAAGATGAAATAAAGGAGATGCTTTAACAAGCCAGGGAAAAATATATATTGTATATATAATATACTGTATATTATATATAGTATATATAATATACAGTATATTATATATAGTATATATAATATACTGTATATTATATATTGTATATATAATATATATTGTATATATAAAATGTGTATATATTATACACAAATTTATAATATATACTATATTATTTCAATTTTATATTTATAAAATAAATAATTTTATATATGTTTTATAAATATATATAAACACACACATTTTCCCCCAAATTGCTACATGACAGATAGCAGACCCTGCAAGTATTCAATAAATCACTGTCGATTTTTGACCAACCATGAAAACGTTAAGTGACACCTTTATCAAGAGATAATTGATAAGCCAGTGGCAGGTCCAAAACCAGTACTAGTGGCTGGGCGCAGTGGCTCACGCCTGTAATCCCAGCACTTTGGGAGGCCAAGGCGGGCGGATCAGGAGGTCAGGAGATGGAGACCATCCTGGCTAACACGGTGAAACCCCCACTCTACTAAAAATACAAAAAACTTAGCCGGGCGTGGTGGCAGGCGCCTGTAGTCCCAGCTATTCGGGAGGCTGAGGCAGGAGAATGGCATCAAACCGGGAGGAGGAGCTTGCAGTGAGCCAAGATCACACCACTGTCTTCTAGCCTGGGCAACAAAGTGAGACTCCGTCTCAAAAAAAAAAAAAAACAACTAATACTAGTAAAATATTTATCACAGACTAAGCAGTAAACACAAGGTTCGTCTAAGTGTGATTGGAACCATGTATTTGTAAATAACTTGTAAAAGACATTTGAAGATATTATTTTTAAGGCAAGGTAAAGTACAGAATTAAGTGACACCATTAAAAGTGCAACAAATTTCCATTTTAGCAAACGTTTTCTCTCCTTTGTGAATAGGAATGGTCATTTTAGCTCTTTAAAAGGAGCCCACATTGAAGGGACAAATGAATCTATTAGATTATTGGTTTTATGGAACATTTGAAGTAAAGGTAACTCATTAGGTTTCATTCAAAGTATAATAGGAGGCCAGTGTGTGGTGTTAAGCAGGGGAATGACATTAGCTGATGGGATTTTAAAAGATTCTGGTTGCTTTGGGGAGAGTGAATCGTTGGAAGACAAGAGTGAAGGCTGGGCGACAGTTCGGAGGTTACTGCTAAAGTTCAGGAGAGAAATAACTATAGCTTGAGATAGAAAGGTAGCACTGGACAAGCAGAGAGAGTCTATTTTGATGACAGTCTTGCTGATGCTGATGTCTAAATATAGTAGATGAAAAAGGGAAAATTTCATGCTAATTAGATAATGAGTGAGTGGATGCAGATTAAGTGTTCTCTTCTAAGAAGAGAAAGAAACAAAATTTTTAAACACTATTGAGTTATTTTGAGTGCAAAATCAGACACCATTTTTTTTTTTTTTTTCCCTAATAACATAGCAGGTCATAACTCCTGGAACCTGTCAATGTTTCCTTATATGGAAACAGGGTCTCTGTGGATGTAATTAAGAATCTTAAAATGCAGAGACTACTGTGAATTATCCTGGTGGGCCTTAAATGTGATCGTAGGTGTCCTTATAAGAGGAGTAGGGACCTACAAGGATTACACACAGAGAGAAAGTCAGCAGTGTGAAGATGGAACAGAGAGAGATTTGAAGAAACTGGCCATAAAGGGTGGAGCAGTGTGGCTACAAGCAAGATATGTCAGCATTCATCAGAAGCTGAAAGAGACAAGGAATAGATTCTCTTCGAGAGCATGCAGTGTGTGTGTGGCTGTGCTGACACCAGGATTTCAGTGCAGTGATTCTGATTTCAGATTTCTAGGCTCCAGAACTGTGAGAGAATACGTTTCTGTTTTTGTTTGTTTGTTTGTTTTTTGAGACGGAGTCTTGCTCTATCACCCAGGCTGGAGTGCAGTAGCACGATCTTGGCTCACTGCAAGCTCTGCCTCCCAGTTTCACCCCATTCTCCTGCCTCAGCCTCCCAAATAGCTGGGACTACAGGTACCCGCCACCATGCCCAGCTAATTTTTTGTGTTTTTAGTAGAGACAGAGTTTCACTGTGTTAGCCAGGATGGTCTCGATCTCCTGACTTCGTGATCTGCCCTCCTTGGCCTCCCAAAGTGCTGGGATTACAGGCATGAGCCACGGGGCCCAGCCACTGAGTTTGTGCTAATTTGTTATAGCAGCCACAGGAAACTAAAATAGACTTTGATACTGTGTTTGGCGGGGGCGGTTGGGGGGGGGGCACTGTAACAAATTCCTAAAAATGTGGAAGTGCTTTTGGGACTGGGTAATGGGAAGAAGCTGGAATAATTTATAATTTTGAGGTGCCATGACAGAAAGATCCTGGATTGCTTTGAACAGACTGTTGGTGAAAATATAGATGTTCATAGTGTTTCCAGTAAGGGCACAGAGGAAATGGAAAGAGAAACTTGAAAGTGATGAACTGGGATACTGAGCTGAGGACATTTCCAAGAAAAGCATTCAAGGTGCGCCCTGGTTTCTTCTTAATGCCTTTAGTAAAATGTGAAAGGGAAAGAGAAAGATTCAGGGAAGAACTGTTAAGCCAAAATGAAGCAGGATTTGACAATTTGGGAAATTCCCAACCTACACAGATTGCAAAAAAATGCTAAAAATAGGAGATTTATTGTTAGGAAAATGAGTTCTGAATATAAAACCAAGAGTTTAGTGTAAACCAAAAATAAAACTCCAAGCCCCCCATCCAACTGAATGGACCCCTCCTTTTGGCCAAGGGCATTCCAAAGTTAAACTGAAAAATTAGTTCAGGCCACGAGGGGAAAGGGAGGTCAGACATGCCTCATTATATTCCCCTTTGGAATGCAGGCACAACTGACCAGCATTAACATTAAAACAGAGACCTTCAGCACTTTGGGAGGCTGAGGCGGGTGGATCACCTGAGGTCAGGAGTTCGAGACCAGCCTGATCAACATGATGAAACCTCGTCTCTACTAAAAATACACAAATTAGCTGGGCATGGTGGCATGCGCCTATAATCCCAGCTGCTCAGAAGGCTGAGACAGGAGAATCGCTTGAACCCAGGAGGTAGAGGTTGCAGTGAGCTGAGATCACGCCATTGCACTCCAGCCTGGGCAGCAAGAGTGAAATTCTGTCTCAAAAACAAAACAAACAAACAAAACAAAAAACAAAAAAAAACCAGAGACCTTAGATTGACAAAATGTACTCTTTGTAGCAATAAGATACCAACATGACAGATAGCAGACCCTGTAAGAAATCTAAGTGCTTTGTCCCAAAATATATTTCTTTGGCATATTTTGAAATGGTCATGCAAAACTGTCTCTTGTGAAAATCTACATTCTGTTTCCCTTCCCTTCCCAGGTCTTTTTCCTGATCCGGGAGAGAATTAAGTAAGGGTCTGGCACCTTTTTAAGTCTGATAAGAAACATTTACAATCTCTTCTCTCTGAAGCCTGCTACCTGAATGCTTCATCTACATAATAAAAACCTTGCTGTCCACAACCCCTTATCTTAACCCAGACACTCCTTTGGTCTTTAAATAATACCTTAACTCTTTCAATCCACTGCCAGTCAGAAAATCTTTGTACCCACCTGTGACCTGGAAGCTGTTCCCACTCCACTTCAAACTGTCCCACCTTTCCAGACCGAACCAACGTATATCTTTCATATATTGATTGATGACTTATGTCTCCCTAAAATGTATAAAACCAAGCCATAGCCTGACCACACTGGGCAAATGTTCTCAGGGACTCCTGGGGCTCTGTTAAGGGTCATGGTCCTGATATTTGGCTCAGAATAAATTTCTTCAAATATTTTACAGAATTTGACCTTTTGTTATTGACAGTAGGTAGACAACCATTGACTAGTTACTCAAAATGATCAAAAAGGTCAGAGTATTCCCTCACACAGAGGGCTCTTTGAAGAGAGGGAGCATGTGACTTGATCCACTCTACTCTCGCAGCAGAAGCCAGGAAGATGAGATTATTCAGAAAAGGTATGTGGTGGACTCTCTTGTCTAATGGCATTTTGGGGTCATAGGCTCTTGGCCCCTTAAAGGTTTTCTAAAAATTACTGACCTGAGGCATATTAATTAATAGGAGAAAAGGCAGATAAATTTATGTAACTTGGATATGTGGAAACTTTCAGAATAAAGACCTAACATCCCAATGATTTATAGAGACTTACATACCATTTTGAAGTTATGGAAAGAATGGAGACTTAGATCCAGTAAAACAGGTTATGGGTGGTTGGCAGGAAGCTTGGCTAGCAAAGGCGGCCTTGTTAGATAGATGAAGCCACCCTCAGAGAGAAAAGATGGTAAAGGTTTCTTTTTAGACTTTTAAAGGTGTCAGACTCTCAGTCTCTCCTGCATGGGGTGGGGGTGGGGGGTGGGGAGGCATAGAAAGGGGATGGGGCATGGCTGCATTAATGGAGATTCTCTACGGCTGCGAATTTTCCCCACATAAGACAGCACTGCAAGGCCACTTCTGCCTGCTGGACAAGTGACAGCCATTTCAAAATATGTCAAAGAAATATATTTTGGGGTAAAATATTTTAATTTATTTCAGCATAAATCCCTGTGACATACAAGGATTCAAGAATTGTTATATCAACAGAAAGACTGCCAGCTTGGCCTGAAAGGGAAAGAGACAGGATGAAATGAAGGAAAGGCTGAAACCATGTTTGCAAAAATTATAACAGTGAGAAAATTATGACAGTGAAAGAGATCTGATCTAACCGACCCCCAACTTGCCTTTAACCTCCAAACCTCCCTTGATTATTCCTGGGCTTTGGGAGACATTTGTTTATAGATTAAATGCTAGTAGCCCTTCCCCCAAACTAAACTGCCATTGTAAAGCTAATGAAAAACCACTGGGTTGGAAGGATGAGAGGAACCTGAATTCTGCTAAGCTGTAGACATAAATGATTACCAGTGATTATCCAGAGATCATAAGATTTGTAACTCCCCAATTACTCCTGCAGGTAACATCAGTACTATAGAACCTAAGGTTGGCCTTTTGAGATGCCTTTTCAGATTTTTGCATTTCTGATGACTGATGGCTCCACCCAACCCTACCAACCAGTCCTGTGGCTGTACACAGAAGCAGGCTCAGCTGCAGGAGGCCCATTTTCCACACGGCCTATGATTGCATCCCCAACCCATCAGCAGCACCCGCCAAACTATCCTTGAAAAATCCTAGCCTCAGAATCTTAGGGGAAGCTGATCTGAGTAATAATAAAACTCGGGTCTCCTGTTCAGCCAGCTCTGTGTTAACTAAGCTCTTTTTCTATCGCAATTCCCCTGTCTTGATAAGTTGGCTCTATCCAGGCAGTGGGCAAAAAGAACTTGTTGGGTGGTTACAATGTAACTCCAGTGGAGAGTTATAATGGAACTCCCGATGGACCAGAGACCAGATCCACAGACGCAGCACCCTAAGCCCAAGCTGTGGATGCCGAGGCCACAGGGATGGGTATGGAAGACAGATTGATTAGCTGCAGAGAATTATTTCCAGATCTTGAAATATAATAAAGACTGGCTGGATTCTGAAATTATCTGGGGGCTAGCAACTCTTTTTTTTCTTCCAATTCCCTATTTTGGATTGAGCATGTATATAGCTATTATTGTATGTCTGTCTCACCATTTTTGGGAGCAGATAACCTGTGTCCTAGTTTCACAGGTCCAGAGATAGAGAGAAATTTTGCCACAGGATGGATCACACCCACACTCTGACTCATACCTAAGTTAGATTATTTAGATAATGAGATTTGGGACTTTTGAGCTCATAATATTTAGTTGCAATTTTAGCTGCATTAATACTTCAATGAGTTGAGACTTTTGGGGTTGTTGGGACAGGGTGAATATATTTGGCATATGGAACAGACATGAATCTCTGTAGGCCAGATGGTAGTCTATACTAGGTTGAATAATGCCATCTCTCAAGAGATGTCCATATCCTGATGCATAGTATGTATGGATGTTACCTTTTATAGCAAAAAAAAAAAAAAAAAAAAAAAAGGGGGGGGTACTGTGAAGATGTGATTCTTTTAAGGATAGAAAAATAGTGGGACAGTATTCTGGATTATCCAGATAGGCCCTAAATGCAATCACAGATGCCCTTAAAAAAGAGAGCTAGAGGGAAATTTCAGGCAATGTGACCATGGAGGCAGAGATGGAAGTAATGTAGCCACAAGCCAAGGAATGCTGGCAGCTACCAGAAGATGGAAGAGAATAAAACAGATTCTCTTCTAGAACCTCTAGAGGGAATGAGGCCCTGCCGATATCATCATTTCGGCCCAGTGATACTGACTTTGTATTTCTGACATCCAGAACTGTGAGAGAATAAACTTTTGTTTCAGACACCCAGTTTGTGGTAATTTTTGACAGCAGTGACAGGAAACTAATACACACTGAAAAAAAAAGTACATTCCAAAATTAACTTTACCATCTTACCCAACATGTGCTATGTTTAACTGGGCATGAGACTTTAACAAGGGCTGTTGGACATGGTCATTTCAAAGCCAACTTCCCGGGGTACTACAGTCAGTTACTTTAGTTCTATAACTTAGCATTTACTGCTGCTACCCATGTCCAGAATTTACACTAGTATTTGCCATGTGTCTTCTGAAGGCTGGTGATGTGACGTGTAGATTTACCAGGTGGGCTGCAGTAAAGTTCCTAGCACCTGTTTGGAGATGGGGGATGAAGAATTAGAGATACAGAACAGACATTTGGTCTGCACTTCATAGCAACAACAATCCTTAAATATAGATTATGGATGTTATTGACAAATGAGGTAATGTATCCTGTCACAGTTGAAGGAAGATATTCGGAGAACTTTAAAGTCCTGCTTCCTTATCATCTGTAGTGAACTAGCAATCAACGTTTTATAAATTTTGGAAATACCCTATGATAACTCTTTTACATTGTTTTTTTTTTCAGTTTAAATAGTTAATTTTAATAATTAACATAACACTTCAGTGCATTTTAAATGTTTTATTACACTGGTTTTGGAATTTCTTTATTTTTAAAAGATGAAGTAAACTCAAGCTTCTCCTAGCCACTGAGATGCCCTATGTATAGATAAATAGAGTTGGTGTATGACTGTATTATATTTGATAATCTTGTGAAATAAAGTGCACATAATTTAAGTTTGCTTATTCTTTCAACTAATAGTTGAGTGCCTATTGTATGCCAGGCACGGATCTAGGATCTACAGACATAATATCCCACAGATTTCCTTGCCCTCATCAAACTGGCATTCAAGTGGGGCAGACCATCCATAAACAAATAAATAAGTAAATAAATGGCAGCTCATTTTAAGGAAAGAGGGTTAAAATGTCAAGTGGAATTAGTAGTTGCTAAATGCAGGAGAAAGAGGGTTTTTAAATTTTAAAGAGAAATCAAGGAATGAAGGTCTCTTGATTAGCTGACTTTTGAGCAGAATTTACTCTACTCTTTCTTGTTGCTCTTTCTGCATCAAAATTCCAATAAAAGCTTTGGTGGAGGACATTTGGGGTGTCTGGCAAGGTGAACATTTGAAGTTTTATTTGCCCCATTGAAGTAAAGAGCAACATTTAAAAGGAATATGTCTCTATATGAGTTTTTCTAGAGCAATATCAAATATAAATATTGGTGGCATTGTGATTCTGCTTCCCCAGGCAAATCAATCTTGGTCCTCTATATAAAAGGAAAAGTGTAAATTTAGTCAGGAGATTTTGTTTGAATGAGACATATCCAGTTCATCATAACAGCAAAAGCAATATGCTTATGCCTGGCATGCCCACCCACTGGCACAGGAAAAAGTCTCGAACTTGGTTAAATCATTATTTAAGTAATTTGGCTGACTGGCTGGGCCCAAATTCCAGTAAGCACGTCCTTGGACTCCATGCATAAAGCTTTGAGGACTTCTGCTCCTGCTGGGAAAGCTGCAGGTCATTACCACATAAAACTGCCTCTGCTGTTACATACTTCAAATTAGTATCCTTTCTTCTCTTTCCTCCATCCTTTTCCAGACCACTGGTGCCCTTCCCACTGTGCATAAAATTAAGCATTAGATGGCTGTTTAGTAATCATGATGTGGTTTGTTTGTTTATTTTTGGAAGTGCATATGGGGGTACTTTTACAATTATCTTTATTCTCTGTAATTAATTTCCAAAGCATTAAATGTAAATTAGCCCTCTGTGTGAAGTGTCAGTGCTATCACCTAAGCAAGGAAAGAAAAAGGTTCAACTTTGCAAAGTAAGGGGATCTTTTTTCTACCCCATTCTGTTAACTCATTGTGGGGGAAACATTAATATTAAGAAGGAGAAAAGGAAAAGTTTTAAGAAGCTAATCTTGCTCTCTCTGGCTTCATCTCTTTCCAAGCTCGTAATTGCTTTCTACAGTTTGTGCTGAGTCCTTAGAGGACCAGCACAGGATGCTGCAGTACAAAATAAGCTACGATCTAAATTTCCAATAGGTCAGAAAGTCCTGGCTTGATGACTGTCAACCCCAGTGGCCAGTTTATTCAGAACAGAGCATGGAGAAATTTCAAATACACAATGAGTTTTGATGCCTGAATATGCTTAGAATTCCATCAGCATTTCAAGGCAAGTTTTAGCAATTTCTCATGAAAACAACATAGTAAAATGTTATTGAAAAAACAATGACATTTTTAATCAGTATGTTGCCCTACTTTTTGCAGTTGATCCATCTGAATCACACACATTGAGTACAATTAAAGTACAATGTATCTTGTTGAACTACTTCACATTACACGCAAGTTTCTATGCTCTTTCATTTTAATCATTAGATTTGTGACTCTTATATGCAACTGTACCTTGGAAGTATCCAGATTAATTATTCTCTACCTTTTCTCCCTCATAATGTCCCCAAAAATGTTTAAATGTATATTTAGAAGATGAGTTAGTCTTAAATGATGTAAACATTTAAAGCCCACATTTTTCATATCCCTTCATATTACTAATGGAACTCCTTGGTCAAGTAGTAAACTATAATGTCATCCTTACAATCACAGGACCAGATTCACAATGATGTGCCACCCCAGTGCTGCATTTGTTTTAGAGAAATTTCAAATTCTATTCTGAATGCTTTCGAACATTTTGTTGCACAAGTCAATACTGAAGTTGTAACACAATCAAGTAGAAAAAACTTACGTCAATTCTCTGTCTTTTTCTATGTGCTTACCTTCATCTAAATATGTTTTGGTTGCATAAATCACACTAGGAAGCACTGAGATGTAACAACATTGCAAAGTAGAAGATGACCTCTTTTTTGTTTCCTTGCATCTTCAAAATTAAGATATATTGAGAAGCTAGGTAGAGAGTGACCAGTCAACTATAGAATATAAATGCCAATTCTCTAGTTTGGGAATGTGAAACAGACTTCTGGGCAGATTAGGTACTTGAGTTCTGGATTGTACTAGACTAGAATCCCTGTTCGGCCAATTTCTGACTATGTGACTTCAGGCAAATTATTTAACTTCCACAAACTGTGGTTTCTTCATTCATTAGTGAAAGGAAAATGATAGATGTTTAGAGTGGTTGTAAGGATGAACTTCGATAATGTGCATTGTCTGGTACATAATAACTCAATAAATATTAGCCATTAATGTTGATTTTGCAAGACACCTAGATAACTGTGAAATAGGCTTAATCTAGATGTCACTCTAGAAATCATCCAGAATTGGAGACACAACCTCACATGCCATCAAAGACCAGATGGGTAGCTAAGTAAAACAGCTAGTATGGAAAGGGACTCATGGTGACTGGGGCTTTTTGTAGAATGATTGCTCTACATAGAAGCTTGAAATGCTCTTTATCTGCCTCTTCCTCCCTCCCTTACCCTTCCACATTCTTCCTCTCCTCTAATATGTACAGATTAAGCAGTGAACACCAAAAACTCAGATTAGCCCATGGCCACCAATGTGTCACCCCAGATTTAATTACAATCCCCTCATTATAAACAGCATGAAATTGAGACCTGAAAAGATGGTTGAGCAAATGTGTATGATTTGTTAATGGCAAGGGTTTATACCTTCTCACTCCCTTGCCGGTTATGTTCTTTATTCACTATGAATAATCTCATGACTCTACATAAACCATTTTTTATTTTTAATCTTAAAGAAAATTGCTGCTTTATGCTGCATCTTTCTCTGAAGCCTACAAAAAGCGTACAAACTACTGCTTATAATTTTATAGAGTTAAGACATCTCTAACAGCAATTTAGGCAGCAATGTAAGTAAAGCTAAAGGAGAAAAGTGACCTTATTTCCACAAAAGTTTAAGTAGATTGCTACTATCAGCATCATGAATGTATTTAAAGCCTAGTTCTCAACTTCACAAAAGACTAAAGTTGAAGTACTTGCCTAATGTTAGTGTTTGTATCTACTTTAATCATTGAGGTCCTATCTCCTGCTCATAATAACTTTACCACTAGGTGGAAACCTTTAAAAGATAATAGCTGTTTATTTTTCCACAAGACCAGATTGAACTGATGGACACTGTAAATATAAAAAATTTGTTTTCTGTGAATCAAATAAAGTAAGACGTCTAAGCTAAGAGTCTCTGGAAAAAAATGGAACTCTTTATTCAATTTCAATCTAAGTTATCTTTGAAAATATTTTTTGAAAAAAGTCATTCAGAATATACATATGCTGAATGCCTGAACTGAAGTTTAGTCCAGAAACATTTGGAAAAGGCTTTCTTTTGCCTTTGTCCATTTTCCATATCTTGTGCTATGTCTTAATAAGATTTTATGTTGCACTCTCTACCTAATAATCTTATACAATAGTTAGCATATTGAAACTGTCTGCATCTGCTTGAGAGGTCCATTAGGCACTTAACTAGATCTTTATTTGATTTAGGCCTTAGAGTGTTTGGCCCTCCATCTCTCATGAAGCTGCCTGTTCAGGCCCTGAGCTAGTTTCTACCTTAGAGGAGCCAAAACAAGCACCCTTGGCAGTGACTATAGCTTCTACTGCCATCATTTCAGCTAAAACGCTGTCCTGCCTCATGATCAAATTGCAAATAACATTTTTTAAAACCTATGTTAAAAGAGAACATACAGATGTCTCATGCATTCATCCTCCATCACTCTGAACCTGAAGTTACTTAGATGTGTTCCCTAACCAAAACATCAAAATCTACATTTTATAAAAGTTGAAATTCGTTAAAGCACTGCCGTTCCAGAAGCAGGAAATAAGCTGGCGCAGGTTCCAGAATAATTTCGTGGGATTATTTAGAACACACTGGAACATTTATCTGTGACTCAAGCACATAAACTAACCGTGTGACTGCGTTTTTACAACTTGGATTTGAGCGTAGCTTATCCTTGCACACATAGCTACGCTACTGAAAGTGTAATTAAAGCTAATAGTTCATAATGTCTGAACAGTATCTGGAGGAACCAGAGAGAATTGTTCCCCACAGTCGAGTTTTGCACAGTTAACTGGTGGCATTCAGGATTGTTCCGGCCTGCCTCTCAAGCATCTGGCATTAACTTCTGCTGACAGCAGGCGAACAGATTTGATGGATCAGTATTGAATCTGGAATGGAAATGTTATTTTCCCTAATGTACCCAGATCTCTTTCAGGATATCTGATAAAGCTTTACTTTGGGGATGGGATATATAAACTATCTCCAACCATCCATTAATCTAATACTCCTTCAGGGGGGAATCTGTCATATTAAGTCTATGTACAAATGTTGATTTAAATAGCACGAGGAAGGAGAAATGTTACATGGCTTTAGTATTTAAAATAATGACATTTTTATTTTAGAACTACAAGGATCTTTAGAGTTTGTCTAATAAAACTATTTTATTTTCCAAACGAGAAGGAAAAAATATAAAAAGGCAAATTGTTTTCACAAAGTTCAGAATTAGCACCCAATTCCTTTGAATCTCAATCCAGAGAGCAATTCAATACATCTAAACACTTCATTCCATTCAGTTTCTGTAATTTATATACAGGAGATTTTCAAACCTAGTAGTATGTGAAATCCTAGGGCAGGGTGGAGGGTTTAAAAAATACCGAAGAAAAATACTGTCACACAAGCCCCACCACAGACCAATTAAACCACAACAGAATCTCGGGTAGGGCTTTGACAAAGATATGCATGCATGCATCTATGTGGGTGTATGTGTGGGTTTATGTAAGTATGTATGCATTTAATTCCCAAAATGATTCTGAAATGCAGCCAGGGTTGAGAACCAGTGATTTATACTTTGATCAAGCTTGTAAGAAAATAAGCAAATAGATGTTGTGTCCTGTCCTACTCTTCTCTTTGTTTAGCTGGTTCCTCATCATCCAGGCTCTCCAACCAAAACTTCTTTTCTTGAGAAATTTTCCAAAAACATCACCATAGCTCTTCTCGTATTATACATATATATGTATAAAAAATATATAATTTTGATAAAGGAATTTCAAAATATTGCTATATCTACTAAAGTTTTAAGGTCTACTTTGTTCAGGGCTATTTGCATTTTAGGAGAAGAAAAATAATAGAAATAGAATGATTTAATAGGAGGAGTTTAGCTTCATCAAAGATTGTGAAAAACATTTTGAATGAAAACTTTCCTAGAACCCTAAAATTAAACCATACTTAAAAATGTGTAACTCACCTTTATGATGGTTTCATCATATCATCATATTTTGTACTGCTCTTTAGCTTTCATTATATAAATTACTTTTCACTTCATGTAAGTTTATGAGAATGATAATTCTGAATTCTCAAAGAACAAGAATTGGCACCTATACCAATGATTAAATGCTAATTTGCTAAGTACCACATTTAATTGTTATAATCAGGATCCTCTTTTCCTAGGAAGGTGATGTCACCATTCCTATGTAAAGGATGGAGAAACTGATCAAAGAAGGTAAATTGGCTAAGGTCAATTATCTACTTGGCAATAGAATTGGGGCTAAGGATAATTTCCAACTGACTCCAGAACAAATGTACTTTAAAACATCATGCTTTACAAAGTCCAGAATGGTAAGGATAAAATAAGATCAACCAAAGAAACCTGCATGGAGCCAGAAAACTAATCAGCTTGACATTCTGACTGTTGATATAATTTGATATATGCCTTCAAAAGGCTTCTATCAAAAGTTTAAATACTTAACTGGCAGTAGGCACACAATAGTCAATTAGTACCTTGGAGGAAGAGTGCTGTAATTTTATGCTTTTTAAAAAACAAAGCTTCTGCCTACTATTTTTGGAAGAGTAGCTTGTTTTTCATTTTTAACTCTTCATTAAGTTCTTTGTTTGCTGTAATGGGAACTTCCAAGAGAATGCTGTAGTCACATAAAAATGATATTTACATTAAAAATCTACATAAAGGAAATGAAGTATTCACACATAAATATATTTCATTCTTCAAGACTGTATTTGTTCTACAGGATATGTATGCTATAATTTACAAAATGCTGATAAAAGAGATTAAAAAAACTAAATAAAAGAAGAAAAGTACCATGCTAATGTATTGGAAGACAATGTAGTAATTATGCCAATTCTACCGAAATTTATCTTTAGGTTTCATGCAACTTCTACCAAAATGCATAAAGATTTTTTGTAGATATAGACACATTTATTCTAAAGTTTATCTCCCAAAGTGCAAAACCTAGAATAGGTAAAACAATATTAAAAAAAAGGATAATGTGGGACGAATCACTCTATCAAATATTAAGTTCTGCTATATAGCTACACAAATCAAGACAGTGTGGTATTAGTAGAGGGACAGACACATGAATCAATGGAACAGAATAGATAACAGAAATAAACCCAGACAAATTGGTGCAACTAATTTTGGACAAAAGCACAAAAGAAATTCAATAGAGGAAGGATAGACTTTTGACAAATAGTGCTGGAGCAATTGGACATCTACAGGCAACCAATCAATCAATCAATTTTGATCTAAGTCTCAAATCTTATACAAAAATTAATTCCAAATGGGTCACAGATTCAAAATGTAAAAGCATAAAACTATAAAACTTAAAAAAAAAGTAAGAGAGAATCTAGTCAGGTGTGGTGGCTCACACTGGGTGGCTGAGGCTGGTGGATCACCCGCCTGAGGTCAGGAGTTCAAGACCAGCCTGGCCAACATGGTGAAACACCATCTCTACTAAAAATATAAAAATTAGCTGGGCGTGGTGTCAGGCGCCTGTAATCCAGCTACTTGGGAGGCCGAGGCAGGAGAATTGCTTGAACCCAGGAGGTGGAGGTTGCAGTGAGCCAAGATCGCACCACTGCACTCCAGCCTGGACAACAAGAGTGAAACTCCATCTCAAAAAAAAAAAAAGAAAAAGAAAAAATAGGAAAAAATCTTTCAGATCTAGGGCTAAGCAAAGACGAGAAGACTGAAATTCCATCTCAAGGAAAAAAAAAAAGAGTTCTTACACTTGACCTTTGACATCAAAAGCATAATCCATTAAAAAAATTGGACCTTCTCAAAATAAAAACCTTTTGCTCTGCAATATTTTGCATTAAACTTCTATTAAAGAATAAGGAGACTTGGCCAGGCGCAGTGGCTCACACCTGTAATCGCAGCACAATGGGAGGCCAAGGTGGGTGGATCACGAGGTCAGGAGTTAGAGACCAGCCTGGCCAATATGGTGAAACCCCATCTCTACTAAAAATACAAAAATTAGCTGGGCACGCTGGCATGCATCTGTAGTCCCAGCTGCTCGGGAGGCTGAGGCAGGAGAATCGCTTGAACCCAGGAGGCGGAGGTTGCAGAGAGCCGAGATCGTGCCACTGCACTCCAGCCTGGGCAACAGAGCAAGACTCCGACTCAAAAAAAAAAAGAATAAAGAGACAAGTCCCCACCCACCTACCACATATGTACACAGAAGACAAGAAATATAACAAGAGAATATTCATTTAACAAAATAATAGTATCCAGAATATACAAAGTTTTATCAAAACTCTTCAGTAAAAAGAAAAATAATAGAAAACGGCAAAAAGACATAGACATTTCGCCAAAGATAAGGGCAAAGAAAGATATTCAACATAATTAGCCATTAAGGAAAGTAAAATCCACAGTGAAATATTATACATCATGAAGCCTAAAATAAAGAACACCGAAAACACCAAATGCTGGTGAGGATGTAGGAAAACTGTTTTATTCATATACTGCTGCTGAGAATGTAAAATAGTACGGCTATTTTGGCAAATAATATTTAGAGTATAGTTTCACAGTTTCTCAAAAAAACTAAATGTGTAACTACCATGGAATCCAGCATTTGCACTCTTCAGACTTTATACCAGAGAAATAAATATTTGTTTTAATGCAAAAACCTATACATGAATGTTCTTGGCAACTTTATTTCTAATAGCCAAAAACTAGAAACTACCCAGATGTCCTTCAAATGGTAAATGGTTAAACTGTGGTACATCAATATCATGAGATACTACTTAGCAATAAAAAGAAGTGAACGATTGATACACAAAACAATTTGAATTCGCCAGGAAATGATGTTGAAAAAAATTAATTCGTCAAAGATTACATGCTGGCTGGGTGCAATGGCTCACACCTGTAATCCCAGTACTTTTGGAGCCCAAGCCAGGGGCGGGGGGTGGATCACCTGAGGTCAGCAGTTCGAGACCAGCCTGGCCAACATGGTGAAACTCCGTCTCTACTAATAATACAAAAATTAGTCAGGCATGGTGGCACATGCCTGTAATTCCAGCTATTCAGGAGGCTGAGGCAGGAGAATCACTTGAACCTGGGAAAGATAGGTTGCAGTGACTGAGATTGCACCACTGCACTCCAGACTGGGCAAAAGAGACAGACTCTGTCTCCAAAAAATAAAAAAAAAAAAGATTACATGCTGTATGATTCCATCCATCTATGATTATTGAAATGACAACATTTTAGAAATCGGGAAGAGATTAGCAGTTGTCAGGGGTTGGGGTGAGGTCGGAGGTTTGGGCAGGGACATAGGTGTGGCTATAAAAGGCCAATAGCAGAGATTATTGTGGTAATAAAACTGTCCTATATCTTTGACTATATGAATTCCAACATCCTGCTTGTGACATTTTCTATAATTTTCCCAAATTCAAGAAAACCTGGTAAGGGTACTAGGGACCTTTCTGTATTATTTCTTATAATGGCATATAAATCCATAATTATATCAACATAAAAATATAGTTAAAAACTTATTTTTCAGTTCAAAGGCAAAGCAATCAAATGCTATCTTTCTGCCTCAATCATTGGAGGTATTTTTGCTATTTCCTCTTTTCCTCTCTTTTAAATATGTAGCTACACCGAGGTTCCTTTAAAATACTGACAGTTTTTATGAATTAAAACTTTAAGCAACCAATAGAAGGTCATTTAATCCTTATACCTTGAGTGTATATTTGTATAATGAATTCTCATGGACCTATGTCTATTAGAGATTGTATTGCCAATCTCCATCAAAGAGTCTAACTTCACTTAGAGTCAAAAACAATCAAAATTATAAACTTCGATGAGCTAGACACGTTCTGTTTTAACATGCGTAATATGCAAAAAAAACCCTTTACGTATTTGGAAACAATATTTTTTTCTTAAAGCAAGTGGGGTGATGGTATATTTTATCTTTCATAAAATCATTGCCATACAAACTTTCTCCAGTAACTATGCATGTTTTGCATTGTATGCTAATTGAGAATTATCAGCCTATTGAAAAGTGACAGAAGTATTCCCGGAGCACATACTAATTACAGCAAAATTACACCTAGAGGTAAACTTATCTTTTTTACAGATGTCTGATTTTCACCTACTGCATGTCCTGGTATCTGAGATGTGAACCAATACATGATGCGTCATAAATTTGGTTTGCAAATATGCACCTAAGGTGGGAAACCCAGAAAGATTTGATAAACAGACTGTTTCCTGTCTAAGAATGTAGACTTTATGTTGCCATTTAGTACAACGTGAAATGTCTGTGAGGTGCCCTTGGGCAGGAACTCTGTGTTAACAAGCTATCAAGCTTAACTGGGGTAACCTGTAGGAAATCTTGACTAAACAAACAGAAGCCAGTCAATTCTTGGGAGATGCTTGTACACATCAGCATGACACAGCCATTGTCATCTTTAAAGGCTAATCCCCAAACTATTGCTAGTTGTACTTTGATTGTTGTGAGTCAATTCAAATTTTATAAAACATCTACTTGTCTTCCTAATCTAAATTCCATTTTCTTACACCTGTTAGGATATTTTTTTCTTTTATGCAAAAACTAGTCTCCCTTGTATTTAATTTAAAAGCTGTATGCTCTCCAAGTTCACTAGTTTGAAATGGTAGAAAAACATGCAGTAATTCTCAGCTAACTTTCAATAAACTCTGAATGATAGAAGCACGCTGAGTCAAAGGCTATATAGAACATGAGAAGAATATTGATTATCTATTTGCTTATCTGCTAGCTGGCCTCTTCAGCATTGCTTGGGAGGCCTGTCCTTTGGATAGAAACTAGGATGGCAGTGGAGGGTCCAACTTGTGTGTGGGGGTTTGATGAAGTGCTGACCTTTCTTCTCTTTTCTGAACATTATTAAAATGTTCATAACAATGAAGTCTCCACATTATTGGAATTGTCTTGGGACAGTGCCAATCGAGGGATGACTCTGCTTGAAAAAAATTGCTGATCAATATTTCAAATACCATTCCTTGCTGCTCCTGGCCATGGTGCATACTCCATAGAACTGACCACTTGAGATGTAGCGGGGTTTCTAATTAACACTTGCAACTGTTCAGGAGGATGGCTGACTTTCTGAGGTTCTCTCTTGGGGTTCTGTGATGTGATTTTCATGTATATCACATTGACTACAATTTAATTCCAAGCATCCCCAAGCATCTTCTGATTTAGTACTACTTTCACTTGATGTGGTTACAGGCAGAAAAACTAATTTTATATATATTGATTACATAGATCTATACACTATATATTGTTTATCTGGGTAGATACTATGCAGAAAAATCAAATATCCATTACATTCTTAATCCAGTTGTCTATTTTCTTGTAGAAAAATGTATAGCTTTGTAACTTAAAGAGATTAAACCCAAGGATATCTTTAATTGTATTTATTTCTTGTAGGAAACTGAAATGTGACTATGTTAGATCATTTTTTATTTAATTAAAAGGATATTATTATTTATATTGGGGATAATAATTTTAAAGGACACTGACCTAAATACATATTTAAATTATCTTTATGCTATTGTAAGTAATCACACTCTTAAAATAATATAATTATATATGGTCCAAGATCCTACCCTAGAGTGTTCCTGGAGGCTTAAAAAATATAAAAAGTGTAATTTGTTTATAACCAGAAAAGGGTTCTGATGGGAAAGTACATTATATGTTCCAGTGGGAATGTTTCTAATAATTCAAATTGCTTGGAGCAGTTTAGAGCCATATTAAGTCTATATTTGTATTAGTCCATTTTCACACTGTTTGATAAAGACATACCCAATACCGGGCAATTTGTAAAAGAAAGAGGTTTAATTGTATTTACAATTCCATGTGGCTGGAGAGCTCACAATCATGATGGAAGGTAAGGAGGAGCAAGTCACGTCTTACGTGGAGGGCAGCAGGCAGAGAGAGAGATTGGGCAGGGAATCTCCCCCTTACAGCACCGTTAGATCTTGTGAGACTTACTCGCTATCACGAGAACAGCACAGGAAAAACCTGTCCCCATGATTCAATTACCTCCCACCGGGTCCCTCCTACAACACATGGGAATTCAGGATGAAATTTGGGTGGGGACACAGCCAAACCATTTTAATATTTTAAGAATGTGACCCCAAATATTTATAATTAACTTGGAGTCCTTTAGAAACTTGTTTGTGTTTATTATATTAAATGATTATAATTATATTATAAATATTCTTTTAAGTTACAAAATTTTCAAGTTTTTAAGTTGAAATCTGGAATTTCTAACTATGTCAAGGAAAACTTACTGCTTGCAGATAGCTGATATTTCTGACAGTGATTCAAGAGAAAGGAACATCTTAAGATGATCTTTTAAGTATCCACATAATTTTTTAGAATTAGAATGTTAAATTTACATTGAAAATTTGTAGAAAATTATTTTATTACTTTAATTTCTATTTTGGGAAGTGTTTACATCTTTTTCTCCCAGCTTTACTGCGTTATAGATGACACTTAAATACACTTAAGGTATACAATGTGATTATTTCATTAGATGTGCGTGTATATATATATTTTTTCATCATAATGAAGTTAATTAACATATCCATCAGCTCATATCATTAGTATTTTTCTTTCTTTTTTGTGGTGACAACACTTAAAACTACCCTGTTAGCAAATTCCAATTGCACAATACAATATTGTCAACTGTAGTCACATTGTTGTACATCAGATCTCTAGAACTTATTCATCCTGCATAACTGAAATTTTGTACCCTTTGACCAACATCTCCCCATTTCTCCTTCCCCCATCCCCTGTAAACCACCATTCTACTCTCTGTTTTGATGAGTTTTACAATTTTGGATTCCACATATAAGTGAGATCATGCAGTATTTGTCTTTCTGCATCTGCTTATTTCACTTAGCGTGATGTCCTCCAGGTTCACACATGTTGTTGCAAATGGCAGGATTTGAAAATCAATGCCTTTGTTATATTCTCAATCTATTATTCAAATAAGACTTAGGTGGTTATCTTCGTCATAGCAGTATCTTACAAAATCTAATCTGATTTTAATTTTTTTAAGGAAGCATTCATTATTGAAGAATGCAAATGACATCACTTCGACAGTATCTCAGTTACAGCTATGATATGGGAAAATGGAAAGTGAAATCCTAATTGACTTAGGCCATTTTTTGGGAATAAATTGTATTAGATCTTGGCTGGTCCACATTAGCCAAAGTGAATAATTATACTTACAATTATAAAATGTTGTCCATAAATAATATTTGGAAACAGGTATTTCTAAACTATAGAGAGCTACAGTACAATGTTGTTCAAAGATAAAGATTTGGCATTTTGTTGACCCTTGACTGGCTCTGACCTTGATTGCATCTTAAACCAAAAGTTTGCTTTATAGAGCTCTTTATAGAAATTTCTGGTAAGCTAGCAGAGCAACTATTTATGAGGCAGATGATTCACACAATAAGTATGTATCAAATCCTTTTGTTTATTAATGGTACTACGTGAAGCACAAAATATGTAGTAGGAAAGATTCTTTTCCTTCCCTTATGGAGTTTTCACTTTAATGTGGATGTTAGTCTTTAAACAAATACTATCTCAAATAAGACATCACATTTTGTAATGATATATATACACATATATATACTAAAACTGGAAAATATATGAGAGAGTATAATAGAAACATTGATGTAGACTTGGAGTCTGAGGGAATAAACCAAACTAAAGCCTGATGCATGCATTGACCATGGACAGCCTAAGTTTAGCCAAGAGCATTTCAGGTAGAGGAAATGTCATGCATGAGTTTCCAAAGGCAGGAAAGAGTTACGCCTACTTCAAAAGCCCAAGAGAAGAGAAAGTTCAGTAAATAGAGATGTGAGGGGGATGAGGCTACTATGCAGAAGCTAGAACATGCCTGGTATTACAGGGTCTATTTCCCAACTGTAATGCAGGCTATGGGAGGGTTATGAGAAGAGACTAAGTGGGGCTGGATTACAATTCTATACTTGTACCCTGTCCAATTAAATTAGCTGCAACAAGTTTCACCACTCTTTCTGCGTCCTGTGAAAAGCAAATCTAAGATACATTAAAAAGGAAGGGAAATACAGCCTACAACTGTCTTTTGGGTTATTAGAGCTAGGAAAGAGTTGGTGAACATCCATTTTTGAACTAGAGGTGGAGGGTGGGTAGAAATTTTGCATCTGAGCTGCAGTTTTTATGTTATAGTAGTTTTTCAGAAGAATTTGTATTTGTGTGGCGACATATATTACGGCTTCAGGCTAGGTAACTTAGATGTGCATTTTGATTAAAAATTGAGCCTACAAACTGGTATTTTACACTATAATTCTTAAAGTCAGAAAAAAGAATATCTTCCAATAGTCTTTTGTTGCTATGGGGAAAAAAAGCTGCAATTTTATTAACAGACAACAACCTGGAAGCTTATTCTTCTAAACAGATTGAAGACAGATGCCAACGTGTCAGTGAAAGCTGAGACAAATCCAGCATCATTCCGTACATCAAATGTTTACAAAGACGCTGTTTAAATGGGATGCTTGTTATATTAAGAGAATGTACAACAGCATCTCAGTCTACAGCAAGCAACAGAAAACTCAAGAATTTTCTACTAAAGTGTTTTATCTTGAATGAGATGATGGTCTTTTGATTACCTGATAGTCACAGGAGCACTTGTCCAGAAAGTTTAGTTTCTACAAGATATAAGTTTGCTGTAAGATATACTGTTTAAAATTTAGTGTGAAGAGAATCATGTCTCAGTGTTTTATTTTACTTATGTATTTTACATTTTATTTAAAATCTATTTATTTCTAGAGACGGTTTCACTCTGTGAAACGTACAGTGCAGAGACAGTACCACTCTGCACTGCCCAGGCTGGAGTGCAGTCGTACAATCATAGCTCACTGTAGTCTTGAACTCCTTGGCTCAAGTGATCCTGTCACTTCACCCTCCCAAGTAGCCTGGACTATAGGCATGTGTCACCATGCCTGGCAGATTTTTAAACTTTTTTTGTGGACACATGCTCTTTCTATGTTTCCCAGGCTGGTCTCGCACTCCTGGCCTCAAGTGATCCTCCTGTCTCAGCCTTCCAAGGTGCTGGGATTACAGGCATGAGCCGCTGGGCTCAGATTATGTCTATCTTTAAAAATTATCCTTTTTATTGGCATCATTTCAATACATTTCTGATATCAAAAGAACGATAGCTTGTATATATTTGAGACACATATTTATTTAAATAATTCATTTTCTCTACAAAATACCATTATCTCTTATCAAATTTCACCTTGGTCTTTATATTTTAAAATTATTTGAGAGGGTGTGAGCATTTTTCAACTTACAAATTAGCCATCAGCATTAAAAATTAATCTTAATGGAGAAAAATTTATTTCAACAAATTAATCACTGCCATTCTTCCATGTGCAGTTTCTGTTCATGAGCTTTTGTAATTTTTAACTTATAAAAATATTTAGTCTCTCTTTTGTGTGGCTTAATGAAATAGTTTTTGGTTTTGAATTCAAACTGACATTCTCCTTAACTGTATGTGTGGTTGTCAAAATGTTATTAAATCATTCTGAGGTATAAGTTTTTTTAACCATTAAGATGGTAATAATAACCTACCTCAAAAAGTAGTTGAGGGAACCAAACGGCCTAGGGACAACCTGGCTTATTACAGGCACAATAAATTATAGTTATTATCATTAATAATAATTGGGACATCTGCATCTTAAACTTCCTGTAATTTTATGGACACTATGGTTGTTTGAAAATCACTGTTCTAGAGCTATCATGGGACTTCAATGACAGTTTAAAAAACTATTTAACTTTACTGAGAATACAAAGAAAGTGGATCTCACAAACATTGATTGTGAGAGTGTAAAATGTATAGAAACTCTGGAAAACCATTTAGCAGTTTCTTCAAAAATTAACATATATAGTCTACAAATAGACTCCTAAGTACCTATTCTAGAAAAATGAAAATTTATGTTCACAAAACCTCTGCACTATTTAAAAATAATTCCTTTAAGTATTTAACTATGTGATCACAGTGTTTACAGCTTCAGTTTTCTTTGTATTGGTGATAACTTTTGTAGCTTGGGAAATACCTTGATTTTTTTAATGCTATAAACATTATTTTGCAGTTGCCTATAGATACCAGAATATTAAAATGCAAACTGAGAAAAATTCTTTATTAATCATACTCTGAAGTGAAAAAATATATTGTTCTAATAAATTATTTATCAATGCAGAGTTTATTACTTTATGTTCCTTTTTTTGTTCCCTGATACGAAATTTTTCCATAGAATAGCCATCATTTTAAAGAAAAACTTACTAGTGGACTTTAAATATAAAAAGATGTTGCCAATAAAATGTAGCCTCGATGTATGCAATGAATGATTTTTCAATTGTAATTCAAAATGATGACTGGCATCTCATCCTGTAAAATATCTCCTAAAGAATCTTTACAAAATATTTTTTATAGCTCCTGTTTACATGAACATTTGACCACCAAAATGTGTTAAGCTAAATTGGATGTACCTCCTCCATTTTTCATTTTTATAAACTACTATTTGGACTAATTTTAGTAACCCTTAGAAACCTTTGCTTTTTGTTTTACTTTTTTTTTTTTTTATTTTCGGGATGGAGTTTTGCTTTTGTTGCCGAGGCTGGAGTGTAACGACACGATCTCGGCTCACTGCAACCTCTGCCTCCCAGGTTCAAGCTATTCTCTTCTCTCAGCCTCCTGAGTAGCTGGGATTAGAGACATGTGCCACCAGGTCCGGCTAATTTTGTATTTTTAGTAGAGACAGGGTTTCTCCATGTTGGTCAGGCTGGTCTCAAACTCCCGACCTCAGGTGATGTGCCCACCTCGGCCTCCCAAAGTGCTGGGATTACAGGCGTGAGCCACCACGCCTGGCCTACATTTGTAATAATTAAAATATTAAAAATCTGAATTTGATATAAGTACACTGAAAAATTTACATTGTTTTGAATATGATTTTTAAAGAATGCTTGAAAACTTAATGAAATATTTGAATTAAACAGCATGGGGGGGTGGGAGGGAACTTGTAATTAAGAATTTGGACTTTGAAGGAAACCCATTGGGGCTGAGCCTTGATTCAGCCAGTTGTCACTGTGTGGCTCATTCACTTGACTTCAGTTCTCAGAGGCTCAGAAATGGAAGACGTTTTATATTGTACTGTTGCTCTCATTGTTCTTGGTTGTGATTGAAGCTCAGGAACAGAGCCGAATTAACCACACTCTCCAGTTAGCAACACTGTATCACCGGATGGTGCAAGACCTTGTCACTGTTTTTTGGTTTAGTTATTCCATTGTATTTACCACTCCTATTTTCCTCTCTACCTCAGAGGTGATCCTTTTGCTTAATGTTTATCACTTTGCAAATGCATATTCTTATAAAATATTTTTATAGAATATTTATTAGATATTTTATTAAACTTTATAAAATTTTAGGTGCATGTGGATAGTATGTTGCTATGATTCTCATCATGTTTTTAAAAGTATTCACTCAGCCTCTTGTATACGTAGCTACATTACATCGAGTCTTGGCTTCTAACTGCTGCAAAGGGAGTCTTATGTCTTTTGCCTTTCCACTCCTCCACCGACAGTCACCCAAATTGCTGTTACCATGCTAACACTGCAAATAACATAGTACATATTCTTTTATGAACCTATGTAGAAATTTGCCACTAGCAGAATATGAGGTGACACGATTGGCATTATTTACTTTCCTATTTTTTTGCCAGTTTAATTCATGCTCTTTCAAATACCAGCTCTTGATATTTTCTCCACAAAATTTTCCCTTATCTACTACATATCCCTTTTACCTTTCTTTCTCTAAAAGCAATTTTTTTGTGTATGGCAAATCAGATATAGTCTCTTGCTATGATTTAAATGTTTGAACCATGACTATACATTTTCTCACTAAAAGTTGGGTGACTTTGAGAAAATTACCTCTCTGTTTCTTAGTTTTCTTAGAGAAATAGGAGTGCTTATCTCAGGACCATCATAAGAATTTTAAACAATTTAATGTGCATGAAGCTCTTGGCTGATTTCATAGCAATACAATTTTGTTAATGTTGCAGTGTTGGTGGTCTTGATGTTGAATGATATTGCTAAGGATTATGATGATGATGCTGATGTTGATAATGATGACAAATAGGTAATTATCCATGTCTACTCTACGTCCATTTATCTATATTTATATCCATATCTATCCTAGTGTGGTTTCCTGAGAAGCAAACTGAGACGAAGACTGAAGTGCAAGTAATTATTTCAGAATGTCATCTTTGGAAATAATATTAGAGGAGTGAGAAGAATGACAGCAAGGACAGACAGTTTGTTTTTAAGAAAGTTACTATTGTGTTTAAATGGAACCGAATCTTGTCAGAGAAATCTGGGATCCAGTATAAAACAGGTACCTTAGAGTTAACTGAGGGGTGAGGAGATAAGTATTGATATCTCAGCTCCCATCAGTCTGTGGCTAAAGGCTGTTTCTGGGGAGACAGAGGTGCAGCTTGCCCCACAGGCAATAAAGTAGCCAGGTGGCCAGAGAAAGCCTTCAGACAAATAATGGGAGTCTTGATAGGTGATAACTGGCAGATATGCAGTGAACTGATCAAGGTGAGGGGGATTCTGGTGGGTTCCTGACAGCATCTGCTCCATATATCCTACATTATTCTGTCTACGGTGGGAATTTAACAGCTACTTGTTGAATTAACAAATATGTTATTTAGGCTTGCACACTGAGTGATAGCCCTCTTTTATCGTAAAATTTATAGTGCTTCAGTTTTAATATAATTTGACATCTTTTTTTTAGATGACGCAATTTTTTTCAAATACTCCAACCATTCCACTTATATCTGTTGAATTAGTCAATCAACAAATAATTTCTCATTACTTGATAGTACAGAGAATAAAGTGGAGAAATATGCTTTCCAAACAAAAAGCATTTAAAATGTTCAAGAGGAAATAGGTAAATCAATAGGAGCTGACAGGTCTCACAAACATTAATGTGTTTAGGACCCAAATGATATAATACTCCATGGTGAAAATTAATGAATTTTCAACCCATCTGTTAGATTTCATGTGTTAAGGACGTAGTAAGGTTATAGAATTCCCAGAGCTAGGGCTAGAACCGCTTACTGAAAAAGCCAGTCTGCAAAAATCACATTTTATTCTTTTGAAGAACTAAATGGTAAATAACATAAAATTCAACACCAATGACTCTCATTTGAAAAATAAATATTTTATAATTAATGTACTTACTTAAAAGGCTAAATATATAATTTTATTAAAAAACAAAACAATAATTCAAACTGAATGTTAGACTATTTGATTTAGTGAGTAAAAAAAAGCTTATGTGAAACATAGACCAGAATCTTGTATATAAGAAAATGATGTACAGAAACTGTCAATTTCTCATGTTTATCAACTGTCTATCTCTTTGTGATTTTTAAAAAGTGAGGCAGGTAGAATGAAGAAAATTGTAATGTGGTTGAATCATGATTCTAGGAATGAGGAGGAGAAAGGAGAGGGTACAATTAATGTAAAAAAAAAAATAGCGTCTCTCCCTTCCCTTTCATTTTCTTTTATTTATAGTGACCAGCTTAAAGCGTGACAAACAGGAGGAAACTTGAGATTAATTTACACAGAATATAATGGTGTCATTCAAATCTCCATTATTTCTCCTAAAGCAATTACATGTTGAAACAAAATCTGATCATCTAGCGAAAACTGTTGAAAGTCAGGTGCAGTCCAAAAACTTTAAAAATCAAACTAATGTAAAAAGGTGAGAAAACAGAACTCCCTAAATTTCTATGTGGAAAAATGTTAATTCCATAAATATCTCTTGTCATATTTGTTAAATGTTCAGCTTGGCATTGCGCATGAGAAAGCGAGGAGATGTTTGATAAATTACTATAGAAAACATAATGGATCATACCGTGATTTAACTGGAATTTATTGTGCTTTCAATGATAATCCAATATTCATATTTTCATTTGTAGGCATGATTAGGACATACGTTTTTTAAGCCTTTCATTTTCTATGAAAGAAAAAGGCAAGACACAGAATTCAAAGAAGGCTTATTATTCCTGGAATGCTTGGCCTGATAAGATGAATAGAATGTGTCTTTTGATTTTTCAACAGTGTCATTCTAAAATTCTCATGTAGGTCATTACTTATTCTAGAGTTGGATCAATCAAAGGGAGGTGAACCAGCAAGGCACAAAAGAGGAAGCCACCTTGAAACGGATTAAGTGAAATAACTTTGTGAACATATGGCCTAGAAATTAAATTGATTCAGCTAAACAAGTTATATTAAATGAATTAGGCATCTGGTCAGGTGATCACATTTTAAAGCGATTATGTAATTTGAGACTTTCAGAAAGAGAGAGGGGCCTATAAGCCTATGGTTTACAGAGACAGAGAGAGAATACAAGATGAAATTCAACTTGTTAGTGATCTTTTATGTCTGCCCTTTTACCAAACGTGTATGTAAGGATAAGCTGCATAAGGAAAGATGCTAGGTCTTCTAAATGAAATTTGTCAAACGTACAAGTTGTCAGTAATTTATTCATTTATTTACTCACTTAAAAATTTTTTTGAGCACTAACTCCCTTTAAGTTCATTATAAAATTTCCTACTTTTCAAATTTCCTATTCTATAGTGGTGGATCAAAATATTGTGTGAAATTATGCTGCATTTAGAGCAGAAAAATAGGTGCTCTTTTAATCAATAAACTTTTACCAGCAAAACACTCTTTGACATAACGATGTATTTTCTTGGACACTGTCTTGTTTGAGCTCAATGTAAAGCATACATTTAGATATTGCCCCTCTTCTCTTCACTCATTGTTTCCAAATATATAGGAATATAAAAATTGCAAAGCAGTAACTGTCAGGGGACTTGCAATACATAGGAAATGCATAGGAAAAGCCTACGAATGATTATTTTATTTTTTCCAAATTAATTATATAGTAAGATTTTTAAATAGTTGGTGTAAAAACAAGTAACTTAAAAATATTTTTGGGTCGGGTGCATTGGCTCATGCTTGTAATCCCAGCACTTTGGGAGGCCGAGGTGGGTGGATCACTTGAGGCCAGGACTTCGAGAACAGCCTGGTCAACATGGTGAAACCCCATTTCCTAAAACTTAGCCGGGCACAGTGGCCCACGCCTGTAATCCCAGCTACTCAGGAGTCTGAGGCAGGAAAATTGCTTGAACCTGGGAGGCAGAGGTGGCAGTGAGCCGAGATCACACCACTGCACTCCAGCCTGGGCAACAGAGTGAGACTCTGTATCAAAAACATAAACAAAAAATAAAAAATAAAAAATAAAATAAAAATATTTTTGGTTAAATTATGCAAGAATCTCATGAAAATACAAAATAATCTTTTGTATTCTGAATTATATGAATCACTATTATTGTGCACTTCTGTTATTTTAAGGTTGTTAAACATAAAGATTACAACTATGTTAAACATAGAAATTATAAGAACTTCTTTAATCTCTCAATCAAAAGCTCTTCTAATGAATGAGGTGTCCTATTAGATTGAATGTATGTAGCCTGGACATGCTGCCTTTATCATGAAAAAAAAATGTAGTCATAAAACTTTTTTCAAAGTTTATTCATTATAAAACACCTGGGTAATTCTTGGTAAAAATGTATTCCCATGGTTACAATGGAAATGAGGCAAACAGTATGAAGTTTTTATAATTGTAATAGGCAGTCCAGTTGGTTTGGTTTATAGAAAATGAATTCATAGATAAGAAATGAAAGGACTTTAACCTTACTAGGCAATGACAAGTGTAAGCATTTTGTAAAGAGCTTCATATTTTACAGAATGTCCTCTCATATATATTCTCACTGAGCCTTACAACAACCAGATGATGAAACTATGATATTCAGCACATAGACGGAAAGCTTGAAGCTAAGAAATCTTTTATTTTCCGAAGTATGAACAAATGTTATAGAACAGGTAGGCAGAATAGAAATAATGATGCCTTGTTAATACTTTCTGGCATGCTACAAAAATCCACACATTAATCATAAAAAATTGGGGAGAGCTGTGATTAAGAAAGTATTGTCTTTGTGGGTAACATAGAAAAATGAGTATGAATAAAATTTGTGAATCAGTAGCAAACTTAAGACTTTATCTCAATATATAATGAAGTTTCTGTTGTATTATTTCTCTAGAACATATTCACAACTTCAGTAGAATTGCTTGGGAAGATTGGGTGATATCAAGAGTACAAATTGAAAGAGAGGAGAGGCATAGTGAGAGGGGAGGCTACAGAGATCTAAACTAACACCACATCACATAGGGTAATTGGAGGTACAGAGTTTAGATTTTACTGAGGGTGTTGAAAAAAAATGAAAATATTTAGCTAAGTGTTCTAGCATGATCAGATTTTAACTTGGCTGGCCACAGTTCGAAAAATGTATTGGAAAGGGTGTGAGGGAAACTAGAAAAAGGCCATCTCAGAGGCTGTCATTGTATATCCTAGAGAGAAGTGATAGAATCTAGAATAGAGGCAATAGCAATGGGTGAAGAAAAGTGAATTAGTTTCTGAGATATTCATGATAATTTAGTGGTTGAATGAATATATTAGTTGGATGGAACCATATGAAATTGCTAATACTGAAATGTTAAATGATAATTTGTATTGTTGGAACCATATGAAATTGCTAATACTGAAATGAAAAATGATAATTTGTATTGTTTAGAAATTAAGCATGAAAGAGATGCACAAGATTCTCAGGTTTCTGGTTTGAGTGAATGGTTATTAGAATCGTTCATTAAGATCACAAATGCAGGGGATGGAAGAATTAATTATATGTTTTCTGGACCTATATAATTCTAAGTGTTTTTGAGAAATTAAGATGTAATATTCACTCAGAGTAATTAGATGAGTAGACAGGGGAGTGATAAGAGTAACTACATCAGGAAAATCATGAGTTCAGTGACAGTTGGGTGAACACGTATAAATTAAGAAGAAAAAAAGAGTGAGAAAAAATGTTCATTTAGAAGAAGAGAGAAAGGATGACTGAAAGAGCCTGAAAAGAAGTAATCAAGGAGGTAGAAAAATTTTTTTATGGAAGTTGGTGCCAAGGAAAGGGGGTCACAAAAAGGAGTGGTTCTTTTATTCTACATGTTGCTGGAGATCGTACCAAGACAAGAAAAAGAAAAGGCAGTTTTTTCTCTCAAGATGGCAGATTAGAGGCTTTTAGCACATCTCAGCCACTTGGGAATAGCAAGATATTACATAAAGATCAACACTATGGGCTTTAATTCAAGAAGAAAAACGGGAATCCACTGGAATCATGAAGGACACTCCAGATCCCAGAGAGGAGAATGCTTGCAAACAGCGTCTATGGTGGCATCCTGCTAATAAAAGTTAGTGAAGCCCCAGTACATGAGAGAGGCAGAGCGCCTTGCTCTGTGATTTACCTTTCCCATGGGGATCTCAGCAACCCAGGCTGAGACAGAAAGAGAGCACTTTGTTTCTTCCAAGCCCTGGAGCTAACTTGGGGAAAGGCTTGGAGATGTTGGGAGGGAAAGACACTGGGAAATCTGCAGATATTCTCCCAGACCCAGGACTCAGAGCAGGACGCCATTATTAATCTGGGCACCTAGAAAGCCAGCAGTGTGGCCATGCAGGCATTTTAGTCTCAGGCCAGAGATTGTAGCACTTGCTCTGGAGTGAGGTGGGGGCCTCCACGGCCAGTACTGTGGAAAGTGCCTAAGCAGTAGGTGCTGGAATTGTGCTCTCCCCCACTGCAAGCCTTGGGTGAAAGGAGAGCTGCTACAGCTGCAGTTTCTTCTAGGTGGCAAGACTTAACAGATAAGGCCAGTTTGGCGACCTGCAACTGATTCTGTGTGTGCCATTGCTGGGTGCCCCAGCCTGCTCCCCTAATATATAGTGCTGTGGGGCCCTGTCCACCCTATCCCCAGGCAGATTTCTAGGCATTTGGAGCACCTGTTCTCCTGCTATGCTGGTAGGAATACACAAAGCATGGCTATGCTAGAAACAGTTTGGTAATTTCTTATAAAAATAAGCATAAAGTTAGTATATGACCCAGCTCTCCCACCCCTAGGAATTTACCTACGAAATATAAAACCTTATGCTTACATCAACATCTATATCCCAAAATTTATACAAGATTTATTGTTAATTATCAAAAACTAGAACCAATCCAAATATCCTTAAATCAGTGAATGGTTAAACTGAGGTATACCCATACAGTGCAATATTACTTAGCAATGAAAGGAATGAATGACCGAGACACAGAATAACATTGTGATGAAGTGCACAACAAATGCGCTATGTTATTTGAAAGAAGCTAGGCCAAAAAGGCTCCATACTCTATGACCCCACTTTTATGACATGTTGGAAAAGGCAACATTATAAGGTCAGCAAATATATCAGTGGTGGTCAGGGGATTGACTGGGGGAGAGGTTGATTACCATGGGCACAAGAAAATTTTAAGGGATGATGGAATTATTATGTATCTTGATTTTATTGGTTCTATAATTGTACACGTATGTCAAAACTGTTATAACTGTATACTAAGAGGATTAATTTTCATGTATGTAAATTATCCCTTAATAAAAAATAAGAAAAATTGGTTAAATAATTTAAAACACTTCCAAGACATCACGCAAGAAAAGAACTGCCTATTGGATTTAGGATCAAGGGTGCCATTGTTTAGAAAACCTTTAAAGTGCTTGGAAGGTACAAAAAGCCATAATGTCAGTGTACTGTTGTTCAAGAAGCCAAGCAATTACATCCAACAAAGGAGGAACGGCCAGTATATTTGGCAATTTCCTCAGGACATTTGAATAAAAACAGGAAGAGAAAGGAGGTGCTATGTTGAATGTGAATATAAAATTGGGTGAGAATAGTTAAAAAAAAAACAAAACAAAACAAAAAAGAAAGACACTTGGATATGGGAAAAAGACAACAGAGAAGGAGGTTGAAGATACCAGAAAAAAAGAGGGAAAGTTAACAGTGTGGGCACCTTGAGGAGGCAGCGGCGTGGCTTGAAACACAGGAGAAGCAGTGAGCAGGACAAAAAAGGACAGCACTTTCATCTTAGTTGGAAATGGAGAGAGATGCATGTGAATGTGTAACGTTTGGAACTAGAGTGGAGAAAGCTGAGGGAGTTTCTAACCTATGCCTGCTATATTGCTCTGTGAAGGGAAAAGGAAACTGAAAGAAATTGTGTGTTTTCCTAAGAGCATTGAGCAACCCAAATGTAGCTGCAAAGATGAAGGGTTGAACTCATCCCAGGTCCCAATTTTTTCGAGGATGGTGAACTGGAAAAATAAATGAGGCACTGGAATAGAGAATATGTCCAAAACATATGTATTTTAGATTAAGCTATATAAGGAAGCCACTAAAGGCATGGAGAGAAAGAGGCAAGAAAGGACTGCTGGTCTTAACGAATTTGAACCATTGCGGAAAGTGTAACAAAGCAAAAAGCAAAACAAAACCAAAACAAAGACATGTTGATATGTAAGCTATCATCACAGAACGAGATTTGGCAGCCTGTAGATTTCAGTAATGGAATGAGTAAGAATAAAATTCATGGTGTGATCCTGGGCTGGGAAACTAATATAGAAAAGTGGTTCTATTGCAAGATATAAAAAGATACTGAGTTTATTTTCCATAGTCATATTATAAACACTGAGAATGCCGGGGTGATTTAAAAATAAAAAAGAAACTTTGAAACAAGTACCAAAATGTTAACTGAATGAGCAAGAACGCCTGTAAAACTGACAGGTAAGAAAGGGTGTGCAGAGAAGTAGACTACAGGTTTCATGGCTGTGAAAGGAGCGGGAGCTTATGTGAGGATGCAGAAATGAAGGTCTTGAAGTGGCTCTGGTGAGTGAGGAGGGAGGATGCTGAAGCCATTACCCTCTCCTTAGCTATGTGGGCCATGCAAAAAGGCACGTTTCTTTTGAGATAGAAAATATGCTCTAGGCCGGGTGCGGTGGCTCACGCCTGTAATCCCAGCACTTTGGGAGGCCAAGGTGGGAGGATCATGGGGTCAGGAGATTGAGACCATCCTGGCTAACATGGCGAAACCCTGTCTCTGCTAAAAAATACAAAAAAAAAAAAAAAATTAGCCAGTTGTGGTGGCATGTGCCTGTAGTCTCAGCTACTCGGGAGGCTGAGGCAGGACAATCACTTGAACCCGGGAGGTGGAGGTTGCAGTGAGTCGAGATAGCACCACTGCACTCCAGCCTGGGCGACAGAGTGAGACTCCGTCTCAAAAAAAAAAAAAAAGAAAGAAAGAAAATATGCTCTAAGGAGTCAGGATTCAGTTAAGGTAAGGAGCATATACTCTCTAGATAGATAGAGTTCATTTCTTGTGAAAAAAGTATTTCCAGTACACAATAGAAAGAATACTTAGTTTGCTTATGTGTGTGTTGAGGGGTAGAGGTTAGCACTTATACTTTGCAAAAGGCAGGAATAGTGGAAAGCTGAGTTAAGAGAAGGATGAAGATGAAACTCTATGGAAGACTGATCACCAGTGGGACTTATTGGGCAGTAACCAAGAATGATAGGTGAAGGAGGCATGTTCTTTATGTTATTTCATAATGACACTGCTAATGTGAAAGTAAAAGAAGTGACTGCCCTGGGGTTTTACAGAAAAGTAAATCGGTCTAGAGTAGATTGTACAGTATTGAACAAGCGAAATAAATAGTGTATCTGCTGCTCCGTCCCACTGCTGAGCCTGGGGCAAGCGTGGCAGATGATGGGACTCTCTCTGCTGGTACCTCAATATAGTTTCCATAATTTTTCCTACTGAATTTTCTTTTATTTTTCTTTTGAGACGGAGTCTCACTCTGTCACCCAGGCTGGAGTACAGTGGCGTGATCTTGGCTCACTGCAACCTCTGCCCCTCCTAGGTTCAAGCGATTATCCTGCCTCAGACTCCCATGTAGCTGCGACTACAGGCACGTGCCACCACGCCCAGCTAATTTTTGTGTTTTTATTAGAGATGGGGTTTCACCATGTTGGCTGGTCTGGTCTCGAACTCCTGACCTCAGGCGATCCTGCCTTGGCTACCCAAAGTGCTAGGATTATAGGCATCAGCCATTGTGCCTAGCATCCCATTGAATTTTCTTCTGGGAGACCTATACTCCAAATTCCAGAAAGAAGAGATCAGCATTTCTCCTTTACCTTAAATATTCTTCCTCTCATACAAAAGGTTTCTATTCTCTATTTTTACCCACTTCTGTCTGAAATATAGGATCTGTCACAGATTTGAAGGAGGCCCTTAAAGTTCCTCTGAACTTTAAAGGGGGAAGATTTTTTTTAGAAGAAACTAAAGATGGTTGTCTCCCAAAATTAATATTCTTGCTTAGTTTTACAGAGAAAAAAAATAAATTCACATTATTTCTTACTCTCTATAAGAGTGTTCAGGATAAAGCATGCAAAGTCCTTTGCTTTGGTGAAATCACATCCGGAACATAGTTTTCTATTTAATTACATTCCACAAAGAACATTTATAAAATTGAGCCCATCCATGTTATTGTAGTGCTTAACAGTTTAGCTGATGGAGTCAGACTACTAATTTTTACCTCATACTGGCTATGTAACTTGGATTAAGTTACTGAACATTCTTTGTTTATTTCCACATCTGTTATCTAACATGAAGTGTGAGGGAAGGGTGGTAATGGCACCCACCTCATAGGATCAGTGTGATCATTAAGTGAGAAAATATGTGTGTAGTTCATTCCCTGGCTCAGTAATAGTGATAAGAACTCAGTGGGGAGGAGGAGGGAAACTGGTTTCACTTAAGGGACAAAGAGGCTTATGATTCACCTAGAAAAGAGATGATTTAGGAGAAGGACTGTTTTAGCATTTATATGGAATAAAAAGCTGAATCAAGTTACATAGAGCTGTATGTTGGCTCTCCTTAAGTAAAAATGCCAAATAATTAGAGCCAATAAAATTGGATGCCTTGCCTCTGAATTGATGAGAGTTACTTGATGAACGATGAAGAGAAGAGGCCGAATGAACCATCATCATAAATATTGTGACCTGAGTTTCCACATTACATAAGAGGTTCAGCTAGAAGATATCTAAAGTTTCATTACTCTAATTTTGTATTTATTTTGCCATAAGACTTATTATTTGGCAAGATTGTTTAACACTAATGAGTCTGCTTAGAAATGAAAAAGAAAAGATGGAATTAATAAATAATTGGTTATTTGGTTAGGACAGAATTTAGGAGTCAAAATTTAAAGATTGTATTAAATGGTAAGTATTGTTTTTCAAATTAAATACAGTAATTGAAATCATACTATAGAGAGTTGAGAAGAAGGAGTGGAAGGGCACTACATTTTAAGCCTCAAATATATGTCGTATATTTGATGTCACTTTGAATTGTTGTGATATCTTACGTTATTGGCACTTTGGGGGGCTGAGGTGGGTGGATAACCTGAGGTCAAGAGTTCGAGACCAGCCTGGCCAACATGGCAAAACCCTGTCTCTACTAAAAATAAAAAAAAAAACAAAAACAAAAAATTAGCCGGGCATGGTGGTGGGGGCCTGTAATCCCACCTACTTGGAAGGCTGAGATAGGAGACTCACTTGAACCCTGGAGGCGGAGGTTGCAGTGAGCTGAGATTGCACCACCGCACTCCAGCCTGGGCAACAGAGTGAGAATCTGTCTCAAAAAAAAAAAAAAAAAAAAAAATTTACATTATTGGCATTCCAAATGGTAAAATTGAGTCTCAGAAAAAGACCCAGATCTGTGCCAAAATGTACGCTTTTTACTAGGATTGCACACTCATGCATGAACACACACACCCCATTTGCTTTTTTATATATAATAATGCAACAGTAGTTTCCAAAGACTGACTGCATAAATTATTATCTTTACATATGTTAATTAATAGCATATCATTTATAATATATGTACATAGAAATGAAACACGAAATAGAATCTACTCAGCCTTTTAAAGTACCCTCCTGTTAAAGGTTAGCATGATAAACTATGGTAAGAGTTTATAAAAAGGAAAAACTACCATGTTATACTGACTTTTCTAAATGGCATAGAATTCTTTTACTTTTGCTGATTTTCAAAGAATTACTTAATTTTTTCAAGAAAAAAGTTTGTCTTTCTTTCATCTCTATGAATACGAGAAATATTGATAACTGAATCCAATTTATTGGGAAACTATAACTGAAGATATCACATCTTGGAAAGGAGATTGAAAGAAATATTTTTAAAATAAAACCATTTTCTTTAACTCTAACCACATTGATACTTTTCATATGAAGAAAATACATAAATGCATAAATTCAATTTTAGTTTCTATCACCTCTTTTACTGTCTGTCTGTCAAAACAAATATTTTTAGAAAACTCCAATGGATTTGTAGAATGAGAAAAAAGCTTGAGATACAGATTTAATAAAGAAATCTACTAAAATAGGTTGTGATTGACAGCTAAGGTTAGGAGAACAATTTATATATAATATTTTATTGTCAACTAGGAGCTGAAACAATAGTAGCTAATTCGTCCTTGAAAATCTATTTCCTAAAACATATTAAAACAGGATACACATATAAAACATACATTTAGTATTTCTACATTTATCTAATTCTAGATGATGAATGAGATTTAGACATATAAAACATACATTTAGTATTTCTACATTTATCTAATTCTAGATGATGAATGAGATTTAGACGCAAAGTATGAAAAGACTAAAGTCATTTCTATATTTACAAAGTAATGTGTCCCAGAAAACCCAAACGACATTGCCTTTGAAGACTTGGTAATTAAGCATTTAGAAACTCAAATAATAATTTTAGTCAATTGTGGCCTAAATATTGGATTTGTCTTTATTCACTGTGATATGTAAATAAGATATCTAACTATCTATCTACAGATAGAGATAAAAGGTGTACATACTAATACATACTAATATAAACGTACATACTAATATAAGGTATACCTACATACATGCACACACATATATACACTATGTACATTATCTTAGTATGTATGTACATGTGTGTATCCATGTACATATGGTGTGTACTTATGTATGTATATATGGATGTGCCTGTGTGTATATACACACATATATATAGATGTATAATTGGACAGCCAATTTGCGATGTAATAGAAATCTTGTAAAAGAAACTAAAAGTATTGTGCACTTTTTAGTTCTTGGCTTGAGGATTTAATTTGATGATGGTTTTAGCTTGGCAAGAGCTTTATGATTGTTAATGGAAAGTCTGCCAATTCATTGAAGAATGAACAATAATTTTATCATGCTAGTTCCAACCTAAACATAATTTTTAAAATCATTTTACACAGGTACGAGTCTGCAAAGCTCAAACTGAATTTCTGTCAAATGTATTTATAAAGCTTAATTTTTCTGAGCAACCTTCAAATAAATCATTTTAATGAGAATTGCCTACTCATCCTCATTCTGAATGCAATGTGATATTATATCTTGTTTATTAATTTGTCATTTCAATATGATCACATGCAGATTGAATTTTCCCCTAACATGGGTGAAAACAAACTAAATGGTGATAATATATCAATAAAAAATTCTCACTTACTTTTAATTTATTAATTTATTTTAAATGCTATCCAAGTTCTGTTTCTGAGGTACAACAGAGGTAATTTTCTGTATTAAACTGTGACTTCTCAATTTTTTAAATCCCTAACGTTCCTCTACCATTCAAGATACAAGAATTTTCTTCATTCACTGCCCTCAGGATATGAATAATAATAAGAATGAGGCCAAATTTTGGGGTTTTTTTTTTGAGCCCTGAAGTAGATTCTTGTTAACGTATTACAAAGGTAATATTCTTAAAGCCAAGGTTTTCAGTTGTATGAGGCAGGCACTTAAGAGAGAGAGAAGTTTTATTTTGTTTTATTCATTCCAAAAATGTATCTTTACATAGAAAGAGCAAAAGTTGGCCAGTCGCGGTGGCTCACGCCTGTAATCCCAGCACTTTGGGAGGCCAAGGTGGGTGGATCAGGAGGTCAGGAGATAGAGACCATCCTGGCTAACACGGTGAAACCCCATCTCTACGAAAAATACAAATTAGCCGGGCGTGGTGGTGGGTTTCTTAGTCCCTGCTACTCGGGAGGCTGAGGCAGGAGAACGGTATGAACCCGGGAGGCGGAGCTTGCAGTGAGCCGAGATCACGCCACTGCACTCCAGCCTGGGCAACAGAATGAGATTCCCTCTCAAAAAAAAAAAAAAAAAAAAAAAAAAAGCAAAAGTTTTGAGAACTAAAAGTAAACCATTTATGCCAGGGTTCAGCAAACTTTTTTAGTAAAAGAGCACATATTAAATATTTTGGGTTTTACAGGCCATATACTTTGTTGCAACTTCTCAACTCTCATTGTAGCTTGAAAACAGCTATAGACCATAAGTAAATGAATGAGTGTGGCTGTGTTCCAATAAAACTTTAATTATGGACACTGAATTTTCAAATTTATGTATTTGTTTCATGCCATGAAATACTTTTATTTTTATTTATTTTTCTGATCCTTAAAAATGTAAGAACAATTCTTTTGATATATTTTATTTAATTTAGTTTAAGTTCCAGGACACATGTGCAGGACATGCAGGTTTGTTACACAGGTAAACATGTGCCATTGTGGTTTGCTTCACCTATCAACCCATCACTTAGCTATTAAGCCCCACATGCATTAGCTATTTATCCTGAATCTCTGCCTCCCCCTGCCCTCCCCCAACAGGCGCCAGTGTGTGTTGTTTCCCTCCCTGTGTCCATGTGTTCTTGCTGTTCACCTTCCACTTATGAGTGAGAACATGCAGTGTTTGGTTTTCTGTTCCTCTGTTAGTTTGCTGATGATAATGGCTTCCAGCTCCATCCATGTCCATGCAGAGGACATGATCTCATTCCTTTTTATGGCTGCATAGTATTCCACAGTGTATATGTACTATATTTTCTTTATCCATTCTTTCATTGATGGGCATTTGGGTTGATTCCATGTCTTTGCTATTGTGAATAGTGCTTTGATAAACATACACTTGCATGTATCTTTATAACAGAATGATTTATATTCCTCTGGGTATATACCCAGTAATGGGATTGCTGGGTCAAATGGTATTTCTGGTTCTGGTTCTAGATCCTTGAGGAATCACCACACTGTCTTCCACAGTGGTTGAACTAATTTACATTCACACCAACAGTGTAAAAGCAGAACCATTCTTGAAGACCGTATAAAAATATGCAGTTAGCTGAATTTGGCCCAAGGACCACAGTCTTCTGACCTTCGATTTTTATTGTAAATTATGAAGAAGAAGAGAGGATGATGCAAATACCACTATTCTCTCCAAACTAAGTAAAAATTCTGACTTCTAGGTAGTCCACATGGTATTTCTTTAGGAAGATTTCAAGGCATAAGGGGGTTGGCTTCAGTGATAAAGTGATATGATAGAAACCTCCAAAAATTTGGAGTAGACTGCCAAAGCAGAAGGGATTATATTTTAGGTGTCTCAGGATTCAGACTGAAAAACCCTAATCCTCATAGAAAAGTCTTAACTATGGGAAGAACAACTTATATCATCACAAAAAGTACACAGAAGTGGTTGAAAGCAAGGTGACAGACACAAAGGAAGACTGAAGTAAGGACAAGATACACAGAGTGCACAGTCCCCGGGGCTGGAGTTCATCAGGGTGTGCCAGGTTGTGATGGTAGCGACCAGGAGAAAGAAGCTACATCTTCTCTGGGGCTGTAGAAGCAGAGCCAAAGATTCCCAAGTTAACCTACTCCATCTTCAGCTTCATGCGAGAACGATAGTGCCCACATTTAGAAGGGACCACAGGGAATCCTGAAAAGACTAACTTATGAACTATAAGTCATCAGTTACCTAAGATGGACCAAGTTATCTATCATAAGTTAAGTGGACTTCTGAGACATGAGTTTAGTTATAAGAAAATGAATAAAGTTTTCTCCTTACACAGGTGAGCCTGAGGCCTACATGAGGAAAAATTAAAAACTTTTAAGCTTATGTTAATTAAGTAAAGAAACACACTATAATATTTAATGTCAAATATGGATAATCTTGATTATGATAATCACCATGTGCATTGACTTAAATGTGAAGCATTAACTTCTCATAAAACTTTCCTGAGGAATATGCCAAAACGATAATGACATGTGAACAAATCTAAAAATAGATTTGCTCTCTAAAAGTGTTGGCTTGATCAGTAAAAACAGATATGATCAAATCAACCGTTTCAAATGGAAGGCACCTGTGTTAGGCTGGATTACTCCCCCCTCCACCTCCCCACACCACACTAACGCATGGAATTGGTGAATGCTACTTCATGTGGCAACAAAGGACTTTGCACATGAGACTCATTAAAGATCTTGAGCTAGTGTAAGATTATCCCGAATTATCCAGCTGGGCCCTAAATGCGATCATTAAGTGTCTTCACATGAAAGAGGCAGAGGGAAATTTGACAACAGTAAAGGAGCAGGCAATCTGACCACGGAGGCAAAGACTGGAGTGATGCAGCCACCAGCCAAGGAATGTTGGCAATCTCCAGAAGCTAGAGGAGAAAAGGAAGAAATTATTCTCTAGATGTTCTGGAGACAGCCCTACCAACCCCTTGATTTCAGCTCACTGAAACTGATTTTTGATAACTGGCATCTAGAATTTTGAGAGAATAAATATTTGTTGTTCTAAACCACCAAGTTTGTGGTATTGTGTTATGTAAGCCATAGGAAACATAGTGCCCAAGCACTAAGAATTCACAGCCTTACTTGAAGAAATTATATTGTTAATTTTTACATTTTTACTTTGTTTTCTATCATTACACATGAAACAAGAAAGGGGAATTTCCATGACATTATCCAGGGTTAGGATCCATATGTAAGTTATCCCACTTGTATTGTAACATTTTCAGCCGTAAGATATATTTTATAGGTGATTCATTGTAAATTTAGACCACTCCTTAATTAGAAAGTTTCTTTAAATTCTGATCTTAATTTTGCTTTCATGTAATCACCGCCAACTAGTTCTAGTTCTGCTCTCCCAAGCAACCAAATGGCTTTAGCCTTTCTATTATGTTAGAATATTTTCAAACCTGAATGGATCTAACCTTCATTTAACATCACAATTTTTAAACATGTTTGAAAAAAAATCTGTGTTCCTCTCCAGACTCCTCCAGAGTACCTTAGCCTAGCCTAGAAATCTTCTCTACGCAAAATGTATCTAGTTTCTATTATTGTCTTTGATATAACTTTGATTTCTGTAAACCTCATTCTCTGAAATCCAGAAAAAAGGAAAAAAACTATGAAATTGATGATAACAGTTTATTACTTGTGGGCTTGCCCTATGCTAGGCATTGACCAATGGAGATATCCCTAGTGTTGTGATCCCCATTTTATAAAGGAGAAAATTGAGTTTAAGAGAATTCTTCTAATATATTTAGTAAATGTTCAATTCAAACATTTAAACAGTTAAATATTTAACTAAGATGACATTAGAATAATGTGAGTGGAAGGAGAACTTTAGCTCAGAGGAATACTACTTTTCTTTTCTTTTTTTTTTGTGATAGTCTCTCACTCTGTCGTCCAGGCTGGAGTACAGTGGTGCCATCTCAGCTCACTGCAACCTATGCCTCCCTGGTTCAAGCGATTCTCATGGCTCAACCTCCCGAATAGCTAGGATTACAGGCATGTGCCAACATGCCCAGCTAATTTTTGTATTTTTTTTGGTAGAGATGGGGTTTTGCCATGTTGGCCAGGCTGGTCTTGAACTCCTGACCTCAGGTGATCTGCCTGCTTCGGCCTCCCAAAGTACTGGAATTACAGGGATTACAGACCTGAGCCACCACACCCGGCCAATACTACAAATCTTAATTTCACAGGTTTAACTTCAACCTTTTACACACCTATGATGTATGATTGGCTTATGTGGAGCTGATGTCCAACTAAAAATGTCATTTTTCTTTTTCTTTTTAACAGAAATACTTGCTAAATCAGGGCCCCTATACTGTGTTTGTGAAAATGCCTTCCTAAAACAATGTATAATATAACTTTGTGTTCTATTAAATTTTTAAGTGCCTAGTTCACAGATTGGGTTAACCATAATCTTTGGTTCAAAGCACCTTCTCATTATTAGTTAATTTGTTAGCTACTTTTAATAATGTAATAATACTGGGAAGACAATCTATAACACAAAATAAGGTATCTGCCATTTCTTTGCCTCCCTTTTAATATAGTTTTATTGCATTTATATGTGTTCCTTAAGTCTTCTTGTTTGAATTATATTTCAGGTTTTTTTTTTCCTGCCTTGTGTAAAGGGCATCAGGCAATATCTAGTTGTTTGGGACTTTTATACTTAATATAATATTGTAAAGGTTCACCTCTTGGTGCATTACATTATGGCTTATTTAATTTGTCTGGTGGAAATAATCCATTGTGTAAATGTTACAGTATATTCATCTACACATTGGCGGTTGTGTGCATTGAAAATGTGTTCATTTTTTTTGTATGTTTTTGGTGTTATCATTTAAAAAAAACTTTTTTAGGGTGCCTGCGGAAAAAAGCTCTTGATTATAATATACAGGTAGTTACATTATTTCCTTTTGTTTAAGAACTTTCTCCCTACTCAAGCTCTAAATGTCATTATCTCTATTTTTAACTGTGAGTTTAACTTTTTTCCTTACATTGAACACCTTTGAAAAATAGTGAGATAATTGTTGTTATATGAGATATTTGGTTTCATTTTTTTTTTACATGTATCTAACCATTTTTCCACCTCTGTTGAATGATCTTTCCTTTTTGCCCTGATGTGAGATTCACCTTTGTGGGAGATCAAAGTTCCAATTTTGGAGGGATTTCTTTTTGGCTCTTTATTATATTTCACTGGTTTAATGGCTAAACTCTGTCGGTAATATATTCTCTTAATTACTATAGTTTCATAATAAGTCATTATATCGTTCAGGGAAATTTCATTTTGTAGAAATTACTGGTCTTCATCAATATCCTCTTTTCTCCTCCTTTTGTGTGGACAGAATATTTGACTCCATAGCCCTCTATTATTTGGGCAGAAGCATGTGATAAATTCTAGGAAATCAAATTTTATTGGAAATCACATGTGTCACTTACAGACAGAGGCAACAAAATACCCATTCTCTAATTTCTCATTTCCCTGTCATGATGTCCAATTAACTCTGTGTTTCAAATAGAAAATACGGTGGAGGCCTGGACAACCTGGATCCGTGAATAATTGTATGGTTCACATCTTCCTATGGGACATATAAGGTGAATTAAAAATACATTTTGCATAAATAAGATATTTATGTTTTGGAGTTGCTAGTACTGCATTTTGTAATGTATTTATCCTATGAATTTGAATCCTTAGATAGGCATTTAACTATGTATTAAAAAACAACTTTTTCTTTTTTCTTTTAAGTATCCCTACATACTGGTGCTAATGTATGAGTTAGTATACAAGATTTCTTTCTACCTGTGTTCTTTAGTTAAAGTATATCGGAGACTTAAGATAGTCTCCCTACCTAGTAGCTTTAAATTGAGAGAATTTGGTTTTGAGAAATAGGGTTGTAAGAGAGCATGAGATAGCAGATGGGGAAATTGAAAATCTGATTCATTCCACAAAAATTGCCAGTAAGTCTCTTACCTGGAAAGAGATTTACCTTTTGAAAGTATGAAGTTGAATGTTCTGAGAAATGTGGGATTTATTTGTAAGCAAGAAATCCCAATAAGTAGAAAAAGGGGGCAAGAAGACCATTTTCATTAGTGGAAGTTTAAAATGGGTCACCAAGAAAAGGCTATAGAATAGTATCATGTAAGGTTTTGCCCTACATAGAGGTTAAGATGCTTCTTTTTCTTTCTCTCTACTAAACCATTTGTAAAAACTATGAATGAGGTTTTTTTTGTTTGTTTGTTTTTGAGATTTAGTCTCACTCTGTCACCCAGCTTTAGTGCAGTGGTGTGATATTCACTCACTACAACCTCCACCTCCCAGGCTCAAGCGATTCTCCTGCCTCAGCCTCCCCAGTAGCTGGGATTACAGGTGCCTGCCACCACACCTGGCTAATTTTGTGTAGTTTTAGTAGAGATGGGGTTTCACTGTGTTGGCCAAGCTGGTCTCAAACTTCTGGCCTCAAGTGAATCACTAGCCTCAGCCTCCTAAAGTGTCAGGATTACAGGCATGAGCCACTACGCCCGGCCTATGGATGAGATTTAACTAGGAAAATGGAAGTTGTATCTTGTGATCCAAAGGCCTGGAAAGAGCACAGCAACAGAGTCAAAGTTTGAGCTGTCTCATGGAATAAAAAAAAAAAAAAAATTCACAGGGTTGACATAGCTTAAATGGATATCTTAGCAACTGCATTGGTACAATATAGGTATTTACCATGTGTTTTGGTTTTTTTAGATTGAATACTTATAGACTTATAAATAACTATGATACTGTTATTATTGAGAAAGTGCACTTTTCTGAAAATACTACTCTAATTTAATAATAAATAAACCTCTTTTTGTTTTGTTTTCACCTGTTTTCTCTGAGTTGAAACTTTTCTGCACTTCAGGATTTGTACTGTAAAAATTCTATTGCCATAATACTCGCCTGCAGCTAGATACTTAAGTTATCACGATAAAGATTGATTTAAATTGAGTGTAATTATATGCCTAGAATCTTTTAAAAAATTTTCCCCTTCTTTAACCATTAATTTTCAAAACCATAATTATCCACAATATGTTTAGTTGGTGGTCTTGAATTAGTGTCTTTTAAAATAAGATCTATATGCTGGTTAATTTACTCTGATTAGAAGAGAATCACTAACACTGAGCAATTCTGTGAATTTGAAATGGGGTCTCTTAACTTTTACAGCTGCAAGATGGGCTTGAGTCACCCACATTAAAATGTTACTAAAGTTCTATTCACTTATTAGACTGGTAGTTTAAAAAAATGTAAATGAGATTCTACTTTTTACCTATCAGATTGAAAAAGATAGTTTAAAAGGTTTGAGAATACACAGTATCAGCAAAGGTTAAAAAAAACAGGCACTTTCCTACGTATTGTGGCAAGTGTTAACTGGGGCAATTTTTTAAAGAGTGATGTAATAAAATATTTTCACAATGTAAAACATCAAATCATTGACCAGTAGTTTCATTTTCAGGAAAGAATCCAAAAGATTTTCTACTTTAAGTGTTCAGAGGTATATACAAAATGATTCATTTCTGGCAATGTAAATGATAAACGTCCTTAAAGGTACTGTGAAATTCAGCAAATCCATGCAATGTGGTATTATTTTACTCTTCAGTCATTGAAAAGAAAGCTAGACCTCCATATGCATTGATTTGTACAATCTCCACAAAAGCAAATTAAAATAAACAGTGTTTACACTCTGCTTTAATCTATGCATTTTAATGGAGTGCCTGTGTATGTGTAGTACACCCACCTATTTAAGTGTGTTTGCATATGTAGAAACCTTTTGAATTACACGATAATTATTTGTAACAATGGTTGCTATTGGCAATAGGGATTCAGAATCCAGGGGAGGAGAACTTACAGTTAGGATTTTTTACATGAAATATATAATATTAATATCTATTACTTTTTCCTTTAAAAATAATTATGCAAATAAAGGGAGAGCACATTTAGTTTTTTTGAGTGTGCAGCACTAAAATATAACAATGAATATGAAGATGGTCCTACATATCCTGCTGGGTGCTGCAAAGACTCTCTGGCCCCTGTCATACCAGCCCCATCTAGTTTTCAGTGAGTTAGCAGTGACCTCAATTCCTGAATGAATATCAGAGCAACCTCTGGTTAAAAAAAAAAAAAAAAAAAGTACTAGTTCTCTACAGAAAGCTATTTTTTATGTAGATGATTTTCCAAGTTATTCTAGGCAAGTCATCAACTTTTATTTTTCAGCAATTAGATAAATATGTTTACCCTAGAGCTAGTCACATCTTCTCAACTCTGCCCAGGTATCCGATCATCTACCATTGATCTATATCCCCATGGTTTATTTCCTTTCATTCTGCAAAAGAATATGAAAGGCTTTTGCCAAACAATATTACAGCCAGGAACCGATGCTGTGAGACTGGAAGCCTGCCCCATGCTATAAAAATAAGATTGTATCATTAAATTGGGCTCTCAGGTATTTGCCAACCTGGGTAATGATGTCTCTCTGGGATACCTGCCCTTTTGGCAGCCTCCCATCCAGGCACAAGTCAGTAATCACAATTAGTGTGAAGTGGAATAAGAGTGCCAAGTCTGCAAAAAAAAAAAAAAAAAAAAAAAAAAAAAAAAAAGCGAATGCAGGGGAAATGCAGCAGAGTCTGAAATGCAACACAGTGAGCAGTGACAACACTCAAGGCAAAAAAATGCTCCATTCTTAAAAAGGAATAAAGCAATGATAGACTGACTGCCAAACTATATTTTCTGTGTAGGTATGCCTGATTGTCCTGTCATTCTTTTGAACATTTCGGAGTCTTCCCAATGTGACTCTTTCCTCCCGGATAGTGTCATGCCGCCTTCTCTAGGTACCTGTGGCAGAGAGAAGTGATGCAGAGTTAAAGAATCTTGTTGAGGACACCTAGAATGGAGTTCATCCTTTACTGAAGAGAATAAGAAAAGATTGAATAAGTAGAGAGCAGAGAATAAAATGGTTAGAGCTGCTTGAGTAAATTCATACAATGGATTTATCAGGTGAGAGATACCTTTAAGATCCTAAAGAACAGTTGGAAGGTAGATTGGAAAAATTTCAAATCAATGTATCTCTTCCTTTAATTATGTTGTCTATGCTGGCCAGTCACCTTGAATTTCTATCTCTCATGATGAATCACTGTCAGTTCCTAAGTACTTGTTTGTTACACTGCATATTTTTGATTGTGTCCCTTATAGTTCCATCCCACCACAGTTAGCATACTGCCTTGAATGTAACAGATGTGCAAGTGAAGGTTGGGTGGGCACGTTTAGTATTATTTGTTGAGAGATTATTAGTATTTCCACTTAAATTGTGGGCCGAACACATTTGGAGTTGTGAAAAAGTACAGTATCTTCTGATTTACATTTAGGAATTAGTTGACCCATATTATTATATGGAAATACCTTTTAAAAAGCTGGTATACTACAAAGACAGATACAGAATCATAATGAGTCTATCTTATCTCTTTTTGTTTCCCTTTAGGGACCTAGTGTGGAGTATACAGAATCACCAGCAGTTGCAATTGCATTGCCAATTAATAATTGCTTTAGATTTAGACGCTCCCTTCTTCCCTTCTGAATAAAACACATAAAATGCTTCTACTCCAAGTCATACGTGCTTTTTAAGTTCTTGTTAAATTAGTCCCCAATTGAATGTAAATATCTTTTGTTTCTTACCACATAAGAGCCATTATTGAAACTCCTTAAATTTACAGACACCAAACCCATCAATGAAAAAAAAAATATTGTCAAAATGGGCTTACAGGTGGACATTCTACTTACTCTCTCAAGCATTTAATTGAATTCCGTGCAATTTCATGTGCATTATAATAGACTTCTTTTACACCATCAGGAAACAAGTTTTAAAACATGTGCTGTGCATTAAACATCACATAAATATTCAGTAAGGGAAAGAAAAACAGTTCTAAAGGAGTATAGTAATTTTACAGTTTCTGGTTTCTAATAAATTTTTACAGCAATCCTAAACTGCATTAGCAAGTCCCAGTTTATTGTCAGACTTCTGCACAACATCCCTCAATGACATGTCAAATCTTTACCACAGCCGTTGAACTCCTAAAGCTGTCCTCATTGGCAAGAATCTTGTCAGATTAAATTGCCAGCTCTTGTCAAGTAAAGATATATGATCTGATCGTATTCTCCCAATGATGACATGAGTTGTCCCTTCCCTGTGGCTGGATTGTAAATTCCCAGGACATCCCAATAACCACAGTTTTTGAGAATAAAAAGAGAATTTACTGACCTTTCAAAATAATGGTTCTCCCCTGAATAAAATATCTTATCATTTTAACAGTATGATTCTTACTTCTGTGTTCTCATTGCATTATCATTTACCAACACATTTAGTAGGTAACTTAGGATGTTGCACATGCTTTATTTTCTGCCTCTCCCTACTTCCTTGTCATTTCCTACATTAAATATTATGAATGTGTATCTCTCAAGAAATTACTTTTTATTTCAGTTATCCAGGATATTATATGTAGAGGAGAATTTATAGAGTCTCTTTGTTACTCTCAATATTTGTTAAAAATGTAAAAGAATAGATACAGTCAGCAAACTACAATGACAATCCACTGACAAGAATGGCATTCTTGGTACTAAACTTTTAAACACTAACAATAAATACATAAATTGTATTCTTTGTATGAGATATGTAAGTGCCCACTTTAGAATATACTGCACATGTCATGAGACAGGAACTGCACGTCATGAGACAGGATGAGATGTAGTCTTATGCCTTTCCACTTAAATTCAGGGGATCACATTTCATCTAACACAAATTATCTGAGTGTATACCCCAATTGTAAAGGATGGCTTGAGTCTGAAAAACCCAGGATTCCAGCTAGACAATTTTACATGCCTAATAATATGTTCAAAAGGTAGTTAAATTTCAGCAGTTAAAACAGTTTTCGTGTTATCATAGCAGCCATTAACTTCCATATTTATAAGACACCTAGGATTACACTTTAAATGGTAACTTGGGTGGGGCATGGCGCCTCACACCTGTAATCCCAGCACGTTGGTTTGAGTCCAGCCTGAGCAACATAGAAAGATCCTGCCTCTACCAAAAAAAAAAAAAAAAAAAATTATCCAGGTGGCATACACCTGTGATCCCAGCTACTTGGAGAGTGATGTGGGAAAATCACTTGAGCTCAGGAGGTAGAGGCTGCAGTGAACTCTGACAGCACTATTGCACTCCAGCCTGGACAACAGAGTGAGACCCCATCTTAAAAAGAAAAGGTAACTTGAATAGGTGCAAAAAACATTGCTCTATAACGATGTATGAGGTCATGTGGGAAAGTACATATTTTCTATGTTAAAATTATCCTGAGTCCCAAATATTTCATTGAACAATGTATTCTGCCCCAAACAAGATAAACGAAATCTAACCCATCATTTAAATTCCAGCATAGGCTTACTTACTAACTAGTGAATTGATATTTCCTTCGTAATTAATCTAGGACTATTTTGCATCATGATTTTCCATGTTATCAAATAATAAAGGTTTTAATGATAAGTATTTATTTTAAATCAATTTATGGGTAAATTTATTTCACAACATAGATTTCACAGGCATCATAAATGAATCCAAATGAGTAAAAATTACTTGTTGAAATTTAGATTTGTCCATAAATTTAGGGAATTAGGAACTTAGATTCATTCTATTCCATTACTGTGTCAGTTCTTGACTCAAATATCCATCAATGTCTCACAAAAATGTCATTCATGTTTTGATCACTAAAGATTACTTTTGTAAGTTGACTTCATACTGGATTAATTTACATTCATTTCTCATCTTAGTCTAGAATTGCATAATTTTAAATATTTAACTTGGTCTTGATTGAACTGATCAAACCACAAAAGCAAAATAGCATGTATTCCTGCTTCATAGCTACATGAGTATAAACTTGATCTTTTTTAAAAAAAAGTCTGGGCTGGGTGCAGTGGCTCATGCCTGTCATTCCAGCACTTTGGGAGGCCAAGGTGGGTGGATCACGAGGTCAGGAGATCAAGACCATCCTGGCCAACACAGTGAAACTCCGTCTCTACTAAAATACAAAAAAAAAAAAGTCTGTCAATCACCTTAAAAATTGTTGGTTTTTAGTGGGCAAATGCTAGAAGCAATCTACTTTCCTAGGATCCTTCAAATCCGGGTCCTAAATCAACAAAACTATATTATGGGGATGAGATTTAGGTGATTTTTATTCTCTATTTTAAACGTCTTTTAATGTTAGATTATACGAGATGATATAGTATAATAATGTTATAGTTCATGATATAAATTGAAATACATTAAAACTCAATATGTTAATATATATTTAATAGTAATTCATTATAAACATCAAAGGAGTATCAAATAGTCCATTTTCTATCTCATTTAATATAATGTTAGTACAATACTGAGTAAACTAAAGAGGTAAATTTCTTCTGTTTCATCTATTAACATTAGGTATTATATTTCTATTCTTAAAACTGTATTGCTTACAAAATAACTAGGGTACATCTTGTGTTTACAATCTAAAAGCAGAAGTTAAAATACAATGGAACAGGATCTCTTTAATATAAATAGTGGTCACTTAATATTTTAACTTATAAAAATAGACACACACACTTGAAAATAGCATCCCCACGTTAAGTACATAATTTGGGGAATTTTCTTTCAGTCTGTTTTGTGTATTCAATTGATAGCTATTTAGTTGAAAAAAAAACTTAGGTTTATTTTCTGCACCAACATCATATTGTTTCTCATTTGTATTTTAAAAATCTGCTTAAATTTGTGCAAGAGAACAAGAATTAGATACATTCTTAGTTTTTCAATGGAACTGACATTCTATTTAAACATATGTGTTAAAAATTTAAGTAAGCCATTGCTCTTTACTCTCCTAAAAAGGACTTTTTGAGCAGTCTAAATTACCTATATTAATCTCATCTCAAGTGATATATCAGAAAAATCAATGCAACAACAGATTAATGTAACTGTATTAAAATCCTATTTACATAAAATTAACATAAATATGAGTTAGTATGCCATATGCTACAGCATCTGCTCTTCACTGTATTAATAACAATGCTGTCCCCAATAGGGATCTTAAAATTAATACATATTTAAATTGTATGTGTGTGTGTATATATATTTATATATGTGTGTGTGTGTGTGTGTGTGTATACACATATATATATTTTATGAAGTTCTGACAATGTGATATATGTGAAATTTTGCCAGTTGCTAACAGGCTTATTCACACTGAAATGATACCATCAACTGGACTATGATTCTGGTTTATAATAGGTGGCTTCTGAGCTATTTCACATTCTTTTTTGGAAGACCGTTTAATTAACCTTAAGCTAAATAAAACCTTTATTTAACATAATTACTCCCTTTGCTTCCTGGTGACTCCCTATTCCATCTTCTTTGAGGTCCAGTACAATTAGCCAATGAGAAATAACCAATAACCCATCATAAGGGAAGATGCTTTAAGACAATCTTACACTTCACTTTCTGTTGCTAAATGTTTACATTTTGTTTTCCCAAAACAAACAGCCTAAGTTCATTTGATGGCTGCTTCTTCTAGCTTCTAGGGTGACTAAATAAAATAATTTCCTAATACAAAATTTTGCAGGAACATCAAATAATCGAAGTGGAAATGTTGCACTTTGTTCATTTTAAGAAAATTGATGTAGTTTGACTGCTCCTTTTTATTTCCATTTTTTACCACTTAATGCAAGTTCTGAATTGTATTCTTGCATGTTTTGTTCATGTAATTTTTCACAAAGCAAATTGAAGGGTAATAATTGTTTCAAAATGATAAATTAACTTGGACTTGCTATGGTTATAATTCCAAATCAATGTGGTAGAGCATATAAATACTAAGCATAGATATTTCCTGTCCCAGATGCATTGAAATAAAGGTATAGATCATTTATTCCTCAATATGAGCACAACTGTTACATTACCTATTTTTTATGTATAATTACACAAAAGGATGTTCGGTAGTAAATAGACTAAAAGGAAAATAAATGTTTGACTTAAGAAAAAGAATAATTTCCTTTAAGAATGCCAGCTAATTATAAACACAGTGTGTTTATGTGCATATATGTGTGCCCATCCACATGCATCTAGATGTACACATACATATAGATGTAAATGTGTATAGTTACAGATACATATAGATAAGATTCTTATACTACAGACACCTTTCTTCCTGAAGTAGATAAATGAGGAATCATAGCTCAGAATCTCTCCACTCTTTTTCCTATAACCATTTGACGTCTGGAATCTATGATGCCCCCCTCTAAATAACTACACAAGCCGAGTGCTGTGGCTCACACCTGTAATGCCAGCATTTTGGAGGCCAGAGGCAGGTGGATCACTTGAGGCCAGGAGTTCAAGACCAGTATGGCCAACATGGTAAAACCCCAACTCTAGTAGAAATACAAAAGTTAGCTGGGCGTGGTGGGGAGTGCCTGTAATTCCAGCTATTTAGGAGGCTGAGGCTGGAGAATTGCTTGAACCCAGGAGGTGGAGGCTGCAGTGAGCCGAGATCGCGCTACTGCACTGCAAGTCTAGGTGACGAAGGGAGACTCTGCCTCAAAAAATAAAACAAATAAACCAACAAAAATCTACACATATGGTCACAACTCAATCCTTCAAATATTTCTGAGGAGGTTATAAACACTGTTAAGTCTGTCTTCAGAGGTCAGACTAAGAAGAATGGTTGAAGTAAAATGTACATGATTAATTCCTCAGCTTTCAAGGAGTCAGCAAGCATTTGTCTTACATTTCTTATTCTGTATAAAAGTTGGGTGCCTGTAGTCCCAGCTACTTGGGAGGCTGAGGCAGGAGAATGGCAGGAACCCGGGAGGCGGAGCTTGCAGTGAGCCGAAATCACGCCACTGCACTCCAGCCCGGGAAACAGAGCGAGACTCTGTCTCAAAAGAAAAAAAAAAAAAAAAAAAAAGAGAATTTCCATTCAATAACATACTGTGTAAAATTTACAGGATAGTATTTCATTAACTACGTTCTATGTATTTTCGTTGTGATCTTGAAATTTCATATTTTTTAATCTCTTCAACTTAACTAGCTATTATCTGTATACTTGATATTCAGTTTGACATTCCAAATCTTTGAGTTCTCAGGTTGTGCTCCAAGCCCTGCCTCTCCAAGTGTTGTGCACAGATCAACAGCATCTGCAGTAGTTTCTTCGAATCTCAGGCTCCAAGAATCAGAATCTGCATCTTAACAAGATGCCCAGGGAATTTGAATTCACATTAAATTTTAAGGAGTAGTGGATTTAGAGATGCTTAAGAATGACAAATATTAGAATTTTAAAATATGTTCTTTGCAGTGTTAGCTTATACGTGATTTGTATCTACTTTATTACTATAATAATTTTCCTCTTCCTGTCTTAACTCTGATTACTTCCATTTAGTCATATTTTTATTTTCCTTTTATTTTAAACTCTTTTTTCAATAAACACGTGCTCTCTTGTCCCACATAATGTTGATACATTTCAACTAAAATAAAAATCAACACTGGTAATGAATGTAATTCTGCTTCTTTTTCTGTAATGGAAGACGATCATCTGTCCAAAAAAGGCAACTGCAACTTAAGTATTCAAAAGAAAAAATCAACCGTATTTGGAAACATAGCACTTAGTGACTTTTCTTCGTTTTGGACAATTTCTTCATAATATAAGCTAAAATATGCTGTGAGCATATTGGTCTGCTAAAAATCATTAATGGTAGGCAGTGACTATATTCTGGTAGCTGATCCAGATGCCATCAGAAAACTATTTCCAGATTTTTAATAATAGCAGAAAACGGAACTGGGATTCATCGTTTTCTGCACCCATAACTTTGGCAATCAATGGTGTAGGTTCTTGCTACAAAATTAACCTTGCCTTGAAAGATACTTATATATGTAGTACATGACATTTCTATATATTTTTTTCTAAAACTAGCTTCATGGTCTAGGAAAGAGGAGCTTTATCTACAAGAGCAGATATTAGAGAACACACAGACCAGTAAAATATTTTTCAAAATAAAAATGTAGAAGTGATTGAGTGGTGTAGTGTAGTAACACTACAACTAACAACTATACACACTGTTTCTTATTACAGTTAATGAGCTACATATATGCAGATCCATATATTTTTAACTCATATGTTCTATGTTCATGTTTCAGAAGCAATAAAATCAAAACATGTTTTCTATTTATGTCATACATGTTTGAAGAAAGAAAAAGAACACGTTACAAAAGGCAAAGAAAATCACACAGAAATTCTTTATCAAAGCAAAAAAAAAAGGCTTTATAACATGCCCAATTTGAGTCAGAATGGTATAGTATTAAAAATTTGAAGGTAAGTGAACAAATTAGGTGCTTCTGCTTGGTTTCCCAGCCTTAGGGTCAACTCAGACCTATCCTGGAAATGAACAAGAAGAAACGATATGTGTTATCTATATGAAAGCCAGGATGAATATTAAAATGACCAAAAGCATTCACAAAATATCATAAAACTTCTTAATTTTAATGAAGATTCTTTTTTACCTTAGCACTGAGGGGCTATAATTTAGTCAAATCTCTAAAAAAGGTGCTCAAAAAACAAAACTATCTAAAAATCTAGCTGATATTAAAATTCTGTACTTACCACCAATATTTGCCCAGCTAAACAAAATCTAAAATATGTTTTAGAATACATGTACAGATGTTGGAATCGTTTTGTTTTCATTTATTTGAGATTTTATTTTCTTTGAAAAAACTGCCTGAGATTAATTACAGAAATCTGGAATTGTTCCATTAAAAAATAATACCAAAACAAAACAAAATACCATCTGGACTCCCAGGTTAACCTAAACATCCATGGTTTTGACTCCTCTTTGTAAATAGGTCTAGAGGAATTTCTATCACTTTTGATAACTAAATAAATGTCCTGATGGCAGCAATCCAGTCCCAATTTTTAAAATTAATCTAATTATAATTTGTTGAACATCCAATATGTGCATAGGAAGTGAGGGTTATTCAGAATAACAATTTCTGACTCAGCCCTTCTATGTCTCCCTTTCCTAAGGGCTCAAGTTTTCAGAATGGGGAGATTCCAGTGTACTGTGGAGGGGATTCAGGGGAACAAAAAGAAGCTGAGACAAACAGGTAGAAGTGATAGAAATTGAGAAACTGATATTCCCTAGAGAAATCCTGTCTGCTGTTAACGTACTGTTTTTGCAGAAGCCCTCACTTTAAGGAAAACCAGACATACACACCCACTTTTCTAGAATAACCCGTCCTCCAAGGAAAAATTAGACCTTAAGTGATGACAGCTCTAATTTTCATAATTATCCACCTGTTTATTTATTAAATAAACAATAAATGCCTAGCTAACCATGCATTTCTTCCAAAGAGCTTCTACTTTTGAATACTACAACATGAATTTCCTTGAGCTCAAAGAATACAGGCAAAGGTGATTAGTTGTACTTATTTGCCCATCTTAGATAAAGTCCAGCAGGATATGTCATGAATAAAATTGTACCAGTTTTTTTTTTTACTATTCATTTTAAATCACTATGATTTCTATTGGAATTTAAAATCAGCAGCAATCAAACATCTAAACTGTAGCATTGATGGCACAATTTTATTCAATGAATCTTATTGAGCTTACCTGGCATAACACAAGAATCTTAGACCAACATCTGTCTCTAGAATTCTACCTCCCATGTTAGCAATCAGAGAAGCCAGAGTCTCAAGCACTGGTTTTCCAATTTTCCTGGCAAACTCTCCCCACCACATTCCTTTGTCCACACATTGACCTTGATCATCTTACTCTCCAGTAAATATCCCTTCTCCCTTTTCAGGCTTTTTCCTAGTGGATGAACAGACTATGATGTCATATTTATTTATTTTTTTTACATGGGAGCTCTACAAATCTAGACTACTTGTTCAGTTATACTTGTTTTTCTAAGCTCATCATATTTTATTTTTATTGCTTCCTTGGACTGCTGGTAACTCTTCAAATGATCACAATTTTCCAAATTGAAAAGCTTCCTCTAATGCAAAGTATTTAAGAAGCATATAAAATTGTCTTTACTTATAGGCCTTTTAGAGTCTTAAGATTTAGCTGATAAAATAGATTTATTACCAGGTCCCATTTCCATATTGGGACTAATGTAGACCATAGAAACTTATATTTGGCATTTCTGAGAAGAATTCAGAATCAATTATTTAGGATACTGCTGTAAGTATGATAAGTGGCTAACCCATCTTAAGTGTAGGCATAAGTGAACAATTTTATCAGTCAAGGTATTTTTTCCCAAGTATGCTTTATAAAGCACTAAAATTTGAGATTGTTAACAATATAATATGGAAAAAGGGTCTATAGGCAAATATATTTGGTTTAGACCACACACTTTTTATTAGAGTATCACTTGAAGACTTTATTATAGTAATTTGAACTGTGATTCTTCAAGAAGAGCATCGAGTATACATTATTTATCAAACAAATGTAATGCAACTTATACTTTTAAAAAATTTTCTTAAAATTATCTATGCAGTTTTGATTATCATAAAAAAGTGGAATGGTAAGATTTAAGAAACCTCATAGCTGATGTTAAGTTGAACTTCTGAGAGAATATTTGACAAGCTAATATTGAAGTTTACAATATGTACTAAGTATTTTAAGTCATTTGATAGTTATGGTGAATATAATTATTACTGTAACCATAAATTGTGCAAATGCTGCAGCAGACACCTTAAGAAGAAATAAATTTGACAGAAAAGATGCCACAGATGGTTTTCACATTAACCTCTCTTCTCCTGTTTTCTGTTTTGTTTGTTTGTTTGAGACAGTGTTTCACTCTGTTGCCCAGGCTGGAGTGTAGTGACACAATCATACGATGGCTCACTGCAGCTTCTGCCTTCTGGACTCAAAGGTTCCTCTTGGCTCAGCCTCTTGAGCAGCTGGGACCACAGATGTGTGCCGCCACATCTGGCTAATTTTTTTATTTTTAGTAGAGATGGGGTCTCATTATGTGGCCCAGGCTGGTCTTGAACTCTTGGACTCAAGCGATCCTATCATCTCAGCCTCCCAAAGTGCTGGGATTATAGGCGTGAGCCACTGTGCCTGGCTTATCCTGCTTTTATAATTGTTATATATTTTATTTACTATGACTTACAGAATTTCTCTAATTAATTTTTCTGTTTATCAGAAGGGATGAAAAATATCCAGTGAAAGCCATGTTATAGTGACAAACTTACCTTAAAATCAAAATTTATGATGTTCAGAGAAATATACTTGAGCAATTTAGTATATTTACAATGGCCCAATGCTATTGGAGAAATGGTTTCTAAAGGATGCATCACAAAGAGATTTGTAATGTACAAAAATGCATTCTCGTTGACTTATTAAATTAGGAAATCAATAAGCACAGCTCTTCCCAACTGGGTTAGATATAGGAAGTTGTTTAAGTAATTTCACAATCTCTGTCTTGGCTATTGTTCACACATTTTTGACACTGTCTATGTATTCTAGACTGAGAAATACTTCTCTATCTGTCATGGACTTGTACCAATTGTGACCATCTGGTAAAGATTTCGTAGAATCACTAACCATGTTTTAAAAATGTGCTACATTCTTATGCAGTGTTGTGTTTCTACATTTTAATAGTTAGATTTGTTTGCTTCATGGCATGTGGCTTTGATGTTCACGTTGGTAGTAATGCCTCTAACCTCTTACTACTAAAATGTGTTAAATTAGAGTTTCCAATTTATGTGCCACTGACCCTTTATTTAAATGTGATCTGTATCTAATTATTATAAACATGATTTAACAAACCATATGCTCACTCATCTGTTCTTTATTGTATTAATGTGTCTCCTAAAGGACTTTGAAATTAATGTATAGCACATACAGGTGTCCTAATACTTGGTAGATAACAGGTATTTTTTATTTATTTTGAGGTACAAATAATAATGTAAAAAAGTAACAGTGGATAGTAAAGAATACACATTATAATGTACTAAAGTATCATTTATGACTTAAAAGTCATAGCATAGTAACAGTAGTCTGGTAATTTAGGATGTTTAAAAAAATCTGTGATTATAAAAATAAATTTTAAGCAGCCATACCTCTTTTGTTAATATTTACAATTCTTATTTTTTTAATACTGAAAAGATTTGAAGAATAAAGCCTGCATAACACCACCTACTCAAAATCAGTGTATAGAAATCGCCAAACTGCTGTATACACTCTTGACTAGGTTTTCGACTTAACTATAATCTACAGACTTGTGAAACCCAGCACTAAAAGGCAAAAACTTTAACTGACTCTCCAGTGCTTGCTTCAGTTTAGCCTTTCAAAAAATTGACTTTCAGATGATGCAGAATGACTCTAGACCCAAGGCACTATTCTAGAAATTAATTGACTCTTAACTTACTATTATTATGTCTCTTACATACAAGATGGTCTGGATATATTTTCTATTTATATTTTAGATATTGTTCAATGTATTATTTTGTATTCTGGTCTTCTTATGTCTGTTAAAAACACTAGCACTTTCTATACTTCTTCTTTGAACTGAAAGACTTGTTTCTCAATATTTAAGGTACACATGGAAATCAGACCATGGGCCCCATCAACAGCTAATAGTAAGAACAAAATGAAACAAACAAAAATCCACTTGAACATTTGAATGTGTGCTTATTGACAATAGCTTCGGACATTCACTTAGAACACTGCATTAATTTAAATGGTTTCCTTTAGTGGAATTTTTATTCAGAAGGTAGTACAAATTTTTACTTTTAAAATCTGCATTTCCTTTTCTTTTTCAGTCGCAGGTTATTAATCTTAGCATGATAGGAGGTGGCCAGCATGAGAAAATGAACAGATTCTTCAGTTTTCCAATATCCTAACATATTGCCTACTTACAATAGATTACACTACCTGTAATGTACTGTATCATCTTATGGCTTAGTGATAACCTAATGAGATGAAACAGACAAGGACAAAAATAGAAAGCTTTATATGCTTAACCTATGGCTGAACATTTTTATTTGTTTCAAAAATAGTTAAATGAAAAAATTTAAATAGATTCCATTATAAATAGGCAATTAATTTTATTGGACTCATAATATTATTTTATTGTACTATCATTTTCTTTGAGATGCATATTCGTATAATACAGCACACATACGGAGAACAATTTCAAGCTATTTAAAGTGAGCACACTTGAAAGTAAGATGATGGCAATATACCAGTGGATTTCAGATTACTCAACACTTAAATTTGATCAAAGGCAAATTGTTCCATTAGGCATATAACAATATTCTAGAGAGATCACATATACAGAAATATTCACATTCTCATTACATAGAGAAACGTCTGAAATTGTGATGCATGTTGAACAGCAGTTATCACGTTTCTGCAGGGTATTTGTTAAGTGACAAAATTTCCGCTCCATTTTATGTCAGGGTAAATATAGAATAATATGTAGTGGACAATATATAGTCAGGTTTTTCCATTAGATTTGTACATTGTGGTAGATGCTAGAGTTGTCACCCTCAAAATCTATTACAAGTTTTCTTCTCACCTGTCGTCATCTACCACCAAGACTAGAAAGCCAAGTACTCCATTTTTTATTTCTCAGGAGTTAGGGGAAGCTATTTGGCCAAGCCTTGAAGAGGGTTTTTTGTAGTACTGATAATGCCAAGGTAGTAGTGAGTTAACTTGTAATTTTTTGTTAGCTGAGGGTCTGGTTATAGTTGGGTGCAGGAAGAAGATTGTGAGTTATTTGCACAGGAGGGCTATATGTCTTGGACCATGAAGAAAGGCAGACTTACGGTTTACTTGTCTTTGTTTGTTTGTTTTTTGCTTTTCCCTGTTCCCACCAGCCTGATGCCCTCTCCGTAATTAGAACTCCAAACTTCCTACTACTTATACTTGTAAATATATTTAATGAGTGGCTTAAATAATGTACATGCAATAAAATAAGGCAAGACAGTCTAAATAAAAAGTATTTTGAATTATGTTTGTCAGAATATCCCTTTGAGTTTTCTTGTTAGACTACCTGAGAAAGTCAGGTTATGGAAATAAGTAGTTTTAAAGTGCATTTTAACGCATTAAATTAATTTTAATCACATCTTGGTATAAAAGTAGCCAGGTGACTTAAGATATAGGGTAGTAATAGAAAATTTAAGGTATAATGAGGCCAACAGATGAGGAGACAATTGTAATTGGAAAGATACCCCATGACTCACCATTCCCAGGAGGAGGGGACATGGAGAGTCACACAGGGGAGCACCAGGATTGATAATGAGGCAGAGGGAAAGAGAGAAGCTGTGGGAAAGAAGCTTAATTGTGGTTTCTGTCGAAAAGAATGAAAGAGCTGGGGTAAGCAGGATTCGGACTGGCCATAGTTGGAATAATTTCAGCAAACTCTGGGGCATAGGAGCTGTGTCTGGTTGTGTGATACCTGGCCCAGCAGTGAGGAGGATACTGGCTTGTTCGCAGAGGCAATAAAAGAGGTGGCTGGGAATGTGGTTCCTGGATTGGTTGATTTTTAAAATGCACGCCCGGAAGGAGGGTCCTCCTGGGGTGAGGAGCACAAGGGAGGTAGGAGGCTGGGGCAAGGTGATTCAGCCATTATGTAGGGTTGCCCATAGCAAGGCAAGGCTGGCACAGGCATGCAGAGCGGATGTTAAAGCAACAAGTTTACAGGAGCTAGGAACATGGTTAATACACCCGATTCATTAGCCACTTAGGACACTATTATATATGAGTTACAAATTCTCCATGGTTTCTCCAAAATTGTCAACTTACTCCATTTCATGGAATCATCCAGGTATGTGACACCATTTTTAGACACTGATTATATCCATAAATGACAGTAGACCACAAATTAAGTTTTCAAAGCAGTTTCTCCCTTAACCAACCAATTTAACCAACCATTTAAAAGAAAACGAAGCACATTTAACCAACCGTTATTGAAAGGTAAATGAAGCACATTTTCTTTTTTTAAAATTAAATTTTTTTTTTTTTTTAAAGAGACAAGGTCTCTCACTCTTTTGCCTAGGCTGCCGTGCAATGAGGCAATCCTGGCTCACTGCAGCTTCATACAATCACTAGAGCCACAAGCGATCCTCCCACCTCAGCCTACTGAGCAGCTGGGAGAACAGGCGGTTATCACTACACCTGGCTTTTTAAAATTTTATTTTATTTTTGAAATATTTTTGTAGAGATGGAGCCTTTCTAATGTAGAAGAGGCTGGTCTCAAACCTCTGGCCTCAAGTGATCCTCCTGCTTTGGCCTCACAAAGTGCTGGGATTATAGGTCTGAGGCACATCCAGCCCAGCAGCACGTTTTCTATTTCCATTTTCAAGAAGGAGGTAATTAAGGTTGAGAAAGTTTTTCTGTGGCTCAGGTACATAGTGTAAATGTTGTCATAGCCAGATCTGCTACTCTAGCAACCTGAAGCCAAGCTTTTGTGAGCTGTATCGCAGAACTCTTTGGCTGAAACCTCCTTCATATTTAGTCCTAAATAAATAAATAAATAAACAAACAGACAACCAACAAGGAACCATTTCCTACTTGCATACTTGTGTAACTTTATGAGTTAATCATCCATACCATGAATCATCGAAATATCTTTAAAAATTTTTTTTTACTTTCTCTTTGTTGCTACTTTACATTGACAAGCCCCTGGATTGCATTCAGAAGGTTAGAGAAAGTTCAACAGTTAAATGATTTAACCCATGGAGAATTACATGCACATTCTAATGCATTTCAAAGCAGTCTAAGCTGATATTTAATCTCCCTGAAAACCTGCCTACCAAAAGACATGCTGATGGAAGTTATACCTGTCATTTTACAAAGCATCTTCTGATGTCCGTATTTTCTTTTTAAAATAAAAATTTAAAAAGCCTGGTGTAGTGATAATCACCTGTTCTCCCAGCTACACAGTAGGCTGAGGTGAGAGGATCACTTGAGGCTGCAGCAAGCCAGGATTGCATCATTGCACAGCAGCCTAGGCAAAAGAGTGAGAGACCTTGTCTCTTAAAATTTTTTTTTAAATTTTAAATACCAATACATTAGTATTATCCAATGCTTCATTGTTACTGTTAAAATAAGTTGAGTGTTCAGAGGAAAATATTATATTGGTATCTCATTTGGTAGAGTGTCAGGTATACCTCTTATCTCTTTTCTCCTCCCTCTTTTTGTGACTATTAGTGGAATCAATTTGGGAATTTGGGTTAGAGAAGATGTGTCAATGTAATTTTGTGATGAAAAGTATCCATATATTGTATCTGTGCACAATGTAAAAAAAAGTAATGTCCTCCTAACCAAATAACATTGACTACCAGATAAGAAATATCTTGACTATAGGTTAATCTGATTTTTTTCTTCGTCCATAACAAACACCCTAAGTTCCAAGAGAGACACAACAGAGTTTAAATATTCTGATCTGAACAACTCTAGCAGGTTAAACATCTCCACTGGGTTGAGTTTACTGATTGAAATGTCTGGTTTCAATTGCCAGTCCCTCTGTGGTGCTCTCCAGATGACATAAGGAAACTTCTCTTCCTGACAAGAGACAAAACATTTCTGCCAGCCGAGGTGACACTGTGTTCACTCAATAATGATACAAGGCCCTGAGGTCCTTCGGCAAGAAAGATAACAAAGAAACTCTCGGCTAACTAAGGAAGAATGAAGATCATCCCACAGAGAGAATGTCACACTTACACATCACCTAGAACATTTGTTTTTCATTAATTCTGTAAGCCCAAGCTGGGCTATCATCTAGTAGCATTTTAATACTCTGTCGTCTGTCAGAAATAATAGTTAGGGTGTTTGTTTCCTCTGTAATGTACTTAAGAGAACATTTTATAATCATTTGCCTTCACATCAATGAATTCAAATAATGTTTTAGGACATAATATGATTAGATTTAATATTGCTAATAATAGCTTGGATTTCTCAGATGAAATAAATGTGGATGGTAGTCATCTGTTCTAAAGAGCTCATTATAGAAATTCATAATGCTACTATCATTCTAAGCGAAGATACTATGCAAAGTACTAATTTAGTATTGCCTTGTATTTTAAAAGCACTTATTTACAGGAAGAGACCTCTAAGTCATTCCATCTACAAAAGATTCCCTTATAGTGAAATCTAATTTAAACAGTCCATCTGTTATATGGTAAACATATTTTCTATTTGCTACTACTTAAGTCTCGAATTTTCACATTCTTGGATAGAAAACAGCAAAGGCAGACATATTCTAAAAAGTGTTGCAAAAATAACCTTTAAAACAGATATTATACAGTGTTTCTTCTGTTAGGATTACTTAGTAGTTTATCTTATGATGTCTTCTATCTATCCATCATTTCTATAAGCTGATGTGGTATTGTTTTTGACAAGAGTACAAAGCCCTGAAGTTTTTAGTAAGATATATAGAACATTTTTTCAGTAAAAAATGAAAATATTATTAAATGTTTCTGCTCATGCGAACATATGCTTTTAGCAGTTTTCAAATAATCACAATTATTTTGTGTGCTAAATAAGTCTACAGTGTCATGTTTCTATGAGCAATAGCTCTTAAGACTAAAGTACTGCAAAAGTCACAATAAAAGCAGAATAGCTATGATAAAATAACTATAGTAGCATCCTGTTTAATGAGAATAATGCATGACTATTCAACTAATACAATTTAAAAGTCATTAATCTATCTAATTGCATTAAAGATTTAAGACAGAAGACAAGTAAGAATTCTAATAAAATTTGATATACACGAGCAATTTTAAGGTCAGTGTCTTGTTGCTATCTCAGAAAAATATTTTATTAATTTCTCTGAGAAATCAAAGAGGGTCAACAATTAGATAAGGATATAACCATATCAGCTTGAAATATTAAATTAGGTCAAGTTTTGAGGATAAAATATTTGACAGCAAAGTTTCCAAATGTGTCTTTTAACATGAGTGTGTATATTCATTGGAATTACATTAATTTAAAATAGTGTAATATAAAATATTATGTGAAAACCATTGTATGCACAAAATCCAAAATAACGTGAAATACGTCAGGAATCTTGTAGTTTCAAACTGCGAATTGTGTTGCTACTAATAACAGTAACCAATGACTTTTAACAGGTGAATAGAAATCTCTCTGTTGTCAACATTCATCTGGTTTTACGCAAGTTTTAAATTATAAAAGTATTCCAGCAGCTTATCCTTCATAAAATACCAGGGCCCAGGATTGAAAGGCTGATAATATTCACCTATAGGAAAAAACTGTATATATAAATCCTTCCATTGAAAATGACTTTTTACTCTACTGAAACATTGCTAGTCATTTTTAGAAAGATAGCTTTGAGAATAATAAAATTGGTATCCTTCCCTTATTTATTCCTCTTGTTTTGTAAACAATGATTTAGTGGAAAATTAACACTATCTGCCAGAAACCACTAAGCTCCCCTTTTCCTGCTATTTCTCCTGCAGAAAGACAAGGCCAAACCCCAAGGCACAGTCTTCTCACTCATATATCAGGCTGCATGTGTAATGAAAGTCAATATGAAAAGTCCATCTGCTGTAGTTTCTCTTCGAATTCCAGTTGTCTGTGATGCTATCTGCGAGGCAATCACAAAGCCAGACTCATTTCCCTTTCCTATGACATGTGTTGGAATATACTGGCTTATAGATGAACAGAGACAGAATATAAACATATATGATAAAACGGTTGCTTTGCATTTATACATCTTTTCTTTTTCTGCTGTTGTTATTTGATAATTAACTTAAAAATGACTGGTTTCCTTGATTTACTGAGTGATTGCTTAATCCTATTAATTTATGAGAAAATAAAGAAAGAAGTAAAAGTAGAACTCAAAATCAAACCAGAACTTTATTCTACTATTATCATCATCCGGACTCATCAAAAAAATACGTTTTCGGGTGTTTAAGGAATGTTTTAATGCAAATTATACGGGTTTATGTATGTTTATATTTTCTTAATTATTACTTTTATAATTACTATTATTTAACTTAAGCAAAATAAACACTATAACGAAATTTCACTTTATGGTATTTTAGGCCAAAGTCTCAATAAAGATGTTAATATTTCTCAACTTTCCTTATTTCCTTCTTCTGAAAGTTTAATTTGTATAGGTTATAAAATATTCATATCTGAAAATGTTAGATCAAATTAGGTTTCTCTTACCACTCTTTTCTGTTTTGTCTATTTTCACTATTAGCATTTCTCTTTTCCAAGCCAGCTTGAAGATGTTACACTAAACAGGTCTATTTAAGTATAAAAATGTCCTTCCTTTAACCAACAAGCAAAAAACAAAAGTGTCTTCACTTCTTCCCCCAAATTAAATTTTATATGTGTTCTCTTCTCTTTCTCTTTTCTTCTCTCTCCTCTTTCAACATAGTGTCTGAATACCCATATACAGACACTGGTATAATCATACGCCATCATCTGCCTTCCTTAGTGATACCAATTGCCTCAAGTTCAAATATATGGCTCAGTTTATCTATTCAAGTACTTTCTCCTGCCTGGACTGTTCTTTCTTCTCTTGGGAGTGAGAAAGAGTATAGAATGGGGTAATTTTTCATCCTTTAACATTTAGCTCAAAAGTCTTCTCCTTGTTACCCTTCTGATGTATGACCCCAGCCACTCAGTCAGACTCTTCTCATCTGACTTACAAAATGCCTGCTTCTTTTACAGCAAAATGTATTGCACTTTTTCACTTACATGAAAGTCTACCCAAAGAAACTCTATAGCTCATAATACCTATTCAACATTTTATCCAATAAACTTAGTAAAATGTCCCGTAATAATTTCTTAAAATACATTGAACAAATGAATTTAAGTGCCTGTCTCCTTCATAGGTAGACTATCCTCGAATTTTTTTCCCTTTATTGTTCTACTGCTAAATATTTCTCTCGTTCCTCTTCACAGTGCATCTGGCTTTCTTATTTTCTTATAATTTGGTGAATTGACTTTTAGTTTCTTTTCTGAGAAATGGCTTCCTGCTAGTTTCTTTCTCTTCTTTATTAATTGTTGATTTTCATCCCCCTCCTATTTTAAAACTTATCATTTGACATAGGAGTTTTCAATTGCATTCAGTCCTCTAAAGGAGGTGCTTCACTTCATCATCTTATCACTAAATCCTCAATACTTATGCAAAGCATATTTTGGTCTATTACTTAGCTTATAATTTGGTAGTTTTGTTTTAATGCTTTTTTTATTTCCTAACTGCAAAGATTCCACATAGATATATAAGCAAGGAAAGATAGCTGCCACTTTTACTGCTTAGTTGGATTGTTCTTCCTCTTCTTCTTCTTCCCTGACTCCTATTACTTCTCTTTCTCTTCCTTCTTCTCATTCTTTTTGACATTTCTTTATATTTTTATCTTGAGGAAATAACTATAGTTGATGAAATGGCGAATGGCAGTAGCATTGTAACACTTGGCGGCTTGTTATAAACACAGAATTTCAGGTCCTATCACAGACTTACTAAATCAGAATGTCAATATTAACAGGTTCCCCATGATACTGTTATGCCCATTAAATTCTGAGAAACACTGATGTAAATTCATTAGTTCAAAAAGACTATACTTTCAAGGGTGAGGCAATATAACACTTTTAAAAAATGTGTCTATCTGTGCTTCTAGACTCAGAAGCTATGCTGTAAAAACTGACAAATGTAAGCTAAGTTTTCTAAATACCAAATGCAGGCAATTCTGTGCAGATATAGAATGGGTGTTTTTATTCTGAGAGATTAATGACATTGTGCAATAAATGTCAGCTATAAGGCAAGCACTGTGCTAAGTTACTGGGTCATAACTTGTAACATGTAAAGTCTCCGCCATTTCAAAGCTAGTAGATCTAGTGAGGAGAAATGTAAAGAATTCACTGACAATCACAATACAGTGTGATATTATACTGGTAGTTACTGAGTGGGGAATACAAGAAATAATACGAGGACAGAAGAGTAGCAACTTATTCTACACTTAAAGGATCAAGAAAGGCTTCCTGGAGGAAGTGATCACTGAGCTGAAAGACAAAGAGAAGGTAATCCTGGAAAAAGGGTAAAAAAGAATTTTCCAAGCAGAAGAAACAGCATGTGTATATGCTCACAGGTTGGAGAACACATGTCTCAACTTCACTGGATTATAGTATAGTAGTGAAAACTGAAAGGTAGTTGTAAGTCAAACTTAGTTTTACTCTGACATAGGGCCAACTCTCAATAGTAATACCTCCGTATTTTAAGTCTTCATCTTTGTTAAAGTTGCAGAATATAAAAAGGAAACTTTTATTTAAACTAGATTCTCCAAACAGATTTATAACAGGGAACAGATCTTTGCAGTGCTTGAGTTAGGCACAGGAACATGCAGGGACTGGGGCAAAGGTGGAAGCCCTTCATATCTGTGTAGGATGTCAGACATCTTTGGGGAGATTGCTCTTCCCTTCTGTGATAAGGGTAAGTAGGATTTTAGGATTATGTACATTGTTATGCAGATTAAATTTAAACCCCCTCCTTTAAAAAATCTCCCTTTCTAAATGGCCAAAACTTTGTTCCTATATGTAATACATAAAATACAGTAGTTGAAATTGTGTCTGTGCTAGAAAAACATACCAGTAACATCTATCATGAAACTTAAAGTTTTCTCTAAATTAAAATTATGTATTTTTGGTTGAGTGGTGGATACTGGTGTGTGTTTAATGACTATTCCTTATCATAAATATGTTTATCATAAATATATCACAATACTCTATGGTAGACATTTCACAATGAAACAAGGAGAAGCAAAGTAACCTTTTCAATCATTGAGTTTTAAATGTAAAAGAGTTAACTTTGTAACAGAAGCTTTTTAAACAGTATACTAAATATATGTGTATTAAAGTTTTATTCCTGATACTGGGGAAAAATTTTAGAACTGACAAGGGGAAAAATAAAGTTCTCAGTTCTCTTAGCGCTTCCCCCATCCCCTTTTCTTCCTTAAAGTGCTTGACTTAACTGGCATTTTAATACAGTACTTAATTTGTTTCCTCGCCAGCCTCTTATTCCCAATTGTACCTTTCTTTGTCAGTATCAAACCGCCAAACAAAGCTGATCAAACAGAGATAAAATAATTTCCCTTGGGGATGTAGTTTTAAATTTATTTCATTCCAAAATTCTTAAATTCTTGAAGTGGAAATTAACAATTGGCATAAACTTTTAGTGTGGAATCACCTCCTGAAACTTTCATGAAATTGGAAGACAATTTACATTGGCAGAGCTATTCAAGTTATTGGTTATTGTGTGTTATCTTCCTACATAAATATCTAGTTATTTTTAGTTAATGAATTAATGAGCTGCTCCTTGAAACGTGATAATTAACCACCATTTGACTGATAGAAGAAACAAACTCTCTGATGGGGAAATGAGAGGCTTTCAGGAATTCTAATCCCTTATGCAAAGCATATTTGAGTCAAACATTACTACCCTGTACACTTTCCCTTGTTAGTGAAAACTGTTTTCAGTTCCATCAATCTCAGTCTATTTATTTAGAAATTACTGAGTTATTAGAGCTGCTGTCTGGTCTCTTGTGTTTAATTTTCACTCGGCATCACATTCAGAAATTCTAGCTGCTGACAAAGTGCTGTGTGGTTCCATTTCTGCATCTTTCAGTCCTATAAAATGAATCTTGCTGTGAAAAATGAAGATTAATGAGCTTTATAATGACTCTCCCCTGCTAAACCCAATCTGAATAAAGAGGAGAGGAAGGGTGTGTTTGTGTGTGTGTGTGCGCGTGTGTGTGTGCAGAGTGTGAAAAGGACAACAGGAAAAAGGCTATGGGTTCCTTTGGATAAAATTAAGACATGAAATTTTGGTGGTTCCTCCAGAAATTAAGCATAGAATTTACAATATGATCCATCAACTCTATTTCTGGATACAGACAAAAAAAACAGACCTGAAAAGGGGGACTTGAACAGATATTTGTACACCCATGTTCATAGAAGCATTATTCACAATAGCCAAAAAGTAGACCAAACCCAACTGTCCATCAACAAATAAATGGAGAAGCAAAATGTGGTATATACATGCAATGGAATATTATTGAGCCTTAAAAAGGAAGGAAACTCTGATACATACTACAACATAGATGAACCTTGAAAACTTTGTGCAAAATGAAATAAACCAGTCACAAAGGACAAATATTGACTACTCTGGGTACCACTTAAATATGTTATATATTGTACCTAGAGTAGTCAAATTCATAGAGAAAGAAAATAGAATGGGGATTATGAGGGGCTGAGGGGAGGAGGGAATAGGGAGTTATTGTCTAATGAGCGCAGTTTTAGTTTTGCAAGATGTATGGTGATGAAGGTTTCACAACAATGTGAATGTACTTTATGGCACCAAACTGTACATTTAAAAAACAGTAAAAATGGTAAATTCTATCTTATCTTTTACTATAATAAAAATCAAATAAAAAATTAGCTATGAGCCTAATGAGCCAGCTCATGAACCAAGTAACTATTTTCAGCAACTGCATATTTTGAAATATAAGAAACAAACTTTGCACATACTTGTTTCTTTCTTTTAAACTTAATAGTTTATCAAAGGCCTCCAAAACAAACACTAGTCTCCAAAGGATTTGACGGACTCCCTCAGTAAAGAGGATTTCTGGATATTCCATATACACATTAGCTCTTCTGAGAATGGATAGCCTTGTTCTTTTATTTTAAGGCAAATATCACAGACTGCTGATTTCTCTGAAACAAGGTTATGGCAATTTTAGAGAGGAAAGCACTGGCACAGGTGGTGTTTATATGTTAAATGAGAAGCACAGTTCAAACAGGAAGTTGATAAACAGAGTGTGCTGGTTTAATTTGTGAATTTCCAATAATTCTCACTGTTTCATTGTTAATTATAGTAAACTCCATTACCCTATCTTTTTTGAAATATCAACTTCAACTGAACATTCTAGAGTGTACTGGCAGCATCTTTTCTATGGATGGTGTCAATTAACCAAACTAAAGTTACATATGCATCTTTTCAGTCATATAGACGAGTTGCTTCTATGAATTCACAAATATTTTTGCTTAATTTTCTCCTTGTCTAGGTATGAGATTCACATAAATTAGAATATTTGTGGGAGATTTTGATAGAGTTTTGGCTTCTAATGCAAAGAAATTATTAAAATGTGGAAGGTGTAATAACTTTGTTAGTATAAAATATGTGGCACTTTGAAAGGAATTTACTGTATATTTTAATAACCATATCATTTGTGAATATTAAATATGATGGGAAATAAAATTTTTCAGCAACATCTATATCAAGCAATAAACTTTTAATCCCTAGTCTCTTAAATATCAAGAATATGCACTTCTGGAATAACTGTGAAAAAGTGGCCAGAAGTGCAATTCCCTTTCTCTCCTTTTAGTTTCCAGAAATTGTTACACATCATTGCTCTTTGCTTAATAGTGTGACATCTTGAGACAAGCTTAACTCTGACTCTGTTGAAGGTAGTCATTGATCCAGTAGCTTCTGCCTTCTTAGTGAATCAAACTCAATGTAGTCCCCCTTCTGACTCTTTTTTTCAATTTACTTTAATACTTTCAAGAAATGTTCAGTGCTTTTCTTTGCTAGAAATCTCATAAATATTCACATATTTATGAGCAAGGGAGTAGGCAGGAAATACCTTAAAAGGTTTGGCAATCTCAATGACCTACAACTCTTGACACAGAGGTCCCATTTGATATATTCGTTAGAAGCAAGATAGTTTTATATATGCCATTTTTTTCAAAGTGTGGGATATTTATAAAAATAACTAATATTTTTTTGAATGCATAGGATGTGCCAGACACTGGGCTAAACATTTTACAAGCCCCATCTAGTACAGTGTCCAAGAGGATTTCCAAGGTCACACCAGAATGTCATTAAGCTAAGTAGAATCACATAAAGGAAAAACATGATCTATTTTTAATGCTTTTTCGATCATGATTAAATAGGCAAAAGTAGTAATTTGGTGTTAGTCTGTCTTTAAGGCCTCCTTAATTGCTGGCAATCTTTCTCTTTAACAGAAGGAGAAGGAACCTTAAGCATAGCTGATGACAATGGTTAGCCGGATTTTAATAACACTACTTGTTTTGGTATGTACTTTTACTATATTTATGTTCAGTGATACAGGCATTCCATCTGCAGTGGTGACAGAGTCTCCTTTGTAAATAAATTAAGTAGAGATAGGAATAGTCAATATAAAGAGAAATGTAAATTAAAGAATAATTTTGGAATATTTGGTTATGACAGAATCAGAAAGTGACACAAGGATTTCTAAAGTAAATGAAGCATTGTATTAGAGAATAATGTGCCTAATGATCTACAACCATCAGGGTTGATTAAAAACTCCTTCTAAAATGTAGTAGAATATTTGTTAATTCAACATGTATTACTGAGAACACAGTATATGCCATGCACTGTGTACAATGCTGGGTGTGGCGAATATGGTATTCATGATCCCTGACTCAATGAAGCTTATCATTTGTCAAGGAGAGGGACATTAAACAGGTAATTACAACAAAGTGTAAAGACATTTCCTATTAAAAGCAAAACAAACAACAAAGAACTGTTCATAGGGCCTGGACTAGTTTATAGAAATTGTACATCCAAAGAAATCCAAAGTTATAGAAACAGTTGAAATTAGATAAAAGCATTAGCAGCCGAGCGTTTTTTTGGTTATTCATTTAATCAACAAGGCTCATTTCCTCCTTGACTTTAGGTTAAGTATTCAGATCTCTCTGGAACTCAGTTCTGTCATCGTTACGGTTGTTGTGAGGATTAAAACAGCTGGGGCATGCACAATGCTTAGTCTACTGCCCACTGCATTCAATAAATCATAACTATTCTTATTAATGTGAATCTACAATGTGACAGAGACTGTGTCAGGCAATTGGCATAAAAGTGACATACAATTTCTGTTTAGTAAAAAGGAAATGGAAGATGATTCTAAACAGAAGAAACAGAATCTTTGAGACCAATGACACTCCAAAGAAAACTCAGGTGTAGATGGAGTAGATGATATAAGTGGTGGGACATGAGATTAGAAAGTTAAAATGATCACTATATGTATCTAAATATGCAATTTTGACTTGATTCTATGGTTCAGTGGTTTATATGGTTTTTTTGCAAACCCCCTAAAATTATGTTGTCTTAAATTTTTCAATTAAGTTTCAATAGCAAAAAACTGTATTTCTAGGAATTTATAAATAACACTCCATTTAAAAATAAAACTTAAACATACTGAAAAAATCTAATTACTATAATTAATATGAAAATTATTATCTTGTTTGAAAATACATGAACAGTCCTCCTTTGATAGTTGAAAACTCTATACCACTATTTTTTCTTCTTGAATTCATAGTTCTATTCCACTTTCCCTACAAAATTATTTTTCTTATATTTTTATTCCAGAATATTTTAAAAGTTTGCTCTAACATAATAATAATAGTTTCTAAAAAATGTTACATCCATAAGACATTGACATTATTTCCCTCTAGACTGAATTTTTAGCATGTTTGTATGTAACGTAAAATACTAAAAATTTCAATCAATAATTACTCAAAGTAGCAACATTTTATTTGTGCTATATTCTTTAATAACTCCAAGACCTTTAATAAGTAGTTCATATATCCATGAATAAAAATGTTGGATTGCTAGAATAAGCATCAAATCTATGCTTATTTTTCATTTATGAGTTTAAGTCTTGAGAACTTAATCATTAACATGTAAATGGGTATAAAAAACATACTCCCTGGCACTCAATTCTTATGAATTTTTCTGGGTTTTATATCAAAAATCACATAACTATGCACCTCCAACATTATCTGTAGTGGTCTACCAGGCAAATTTTGTTAAAAACAAAACATGAAAAACCAACTAATTCACAAAGGTATTTGTTATGTAGTCATTAGGCTGATTCACTTTCTCGGACTAACAACATTCTGAGTGGCTCTTTAGTTGAGCCCCAGGTTTTTGCTTGCTGGTGCAATATGCGTTTCTTTAAAAAAAAAAAAAAGTGAGAAAACAGCAGGCCAGGTGTGGCGGTTCACGCCTATAATCCTAGCACTTTAGGAGGCCGAGGCAGGCAGATCACCTGAGGTCAGGATTTTGAAACCAGGATGGCTAACATGCCGAAACCCCGTCTCTACTAAAAGTACAAAAATTAGCCGGGCATAGTGGCGCAGGCCTGCAGTCCCAGCTACTTGGGATGCTGAGGCAGGAGGGAGGCAACGATTGAACCAGGGAGGCAAAGATTGCAGTGAGCCAAGATCCGCCATTGCACTCCAGCCTGAGTGACAGAGCAACTCCGTCTCAAGAAAATAAATAAATAAATAAATAAATAAATAAATAAATAAATAAATATGGGTAAAGGCTGATAAACCACGACACCTAAGCCACAGATGGACAGATTAGTTTGGGAAATAGCATATGTGATATTTGGTGTGTGGATCCTTTCTATGTCCATAATCTCCATACCTCAGTCCAGTGTGACAACTACTCCTGTAAACAACACAGCCATAAGAATGTTTTAGGAAGGGAGATGGACACATTATTTTTTCTTGTTTTTCTTGTCAAAATAATTTTAATGGCAGTAGAGAGGATGAATTTTGGGTTGGTAGAAGAATATATTACACACAATACTTAGGTGAAAATATGATTTTTTGATGATGAATGATTCAAGAAAATATTTTAAAAGCAAGATTGACAAAGTTTAGTGGCTGAGGATATATGAGGAATAACTCAAATAACATAATCTCTAATAGGCTCACTGATTTGAGTATCAATGTCATTAACTGAGACCAGAAATATGAAAGATGAGTATATTTGGGAAATAAAGTTAGATTTGAACACTTAATTTAAAATGCATGTGGGTGTAAGTATTTGGGTTTATTTCTGGGTTCTCTATGCTGTTCCATTGGTCTATGTGCCTATTTTTATACCAGTACCATGCTGTTTTGGTGACCACGGCCTTATACTATAGTTTGAAATCAGGTAATGTGATGCCTCCAGATTTGTTCTTTTTGCTTAGTCTTGCTTTGGATATGCAGGCACTTTTTTGGTTCCATATGAATTTTAGAATTGTTTTTTCTAATTCTGTGAAGAATGATGGTAGTATTTTGATGAGAATTGTGTTGAATTTTTAGATTGCTTTTGGCAGTATGGTCATTTTCACAATATTGATTCTAACCATCCATGAACATGGGATGTGTTTCCATCAAAAACATAAAGTGGGGAAAGGACACCCTTTTCAACAAATGGTGCTGGGATAATTGGCCAGCCACATGTAGGAGAATGAAACTGGATCCTCATCTCTCACTTTATACAAAAATCAACTCAAAATGGATTAAGGACTTAAATCCAAGACCTGAAACCGTAAAAATTCTAGAAGATAACATTGGAAAAACCCTTCTAGACACTGGCATAGGGAAAGATTTCACGACCAAGAACCCAAAAGCAAATACAATAAAAACAAAGATAAGGCCAGCGCAGTGGCTCATGCCTGTAATCTCAGCACTTTGGGAGGCCGAGGAAGGCAGATCATGAAGTCAAGAGATCGAGACCAGCCTGGCCAACATGGTGAAACTCCATTTCTACTAAAAATACAAAAATTAGCTGGGTGGGGTGGCACGCGTGTGCCTGTAGTCCTAGTTACTCAGGAGGCTGAGGCAGGAGAATTGCTTGAACCCAGGAGATGGAGATTGCAGTGAGCCGAGATCATGCCACTGCACTCCAGCCTGGCAATAGAGCGAGACTCCATCAAAAAAACAAAAACAAAAACAACCCTCAAAGATGAATAGCTGAGACTTAATTAAAGAGCTTTTGCACAGCAAAAGGAACAGTCAGCAGAGTAAATAGACAATCCACAGAGTGGGAGAACATCTTCACAATCTATACGTCTGATGAAGGACTAATATCCACAACCTACAATGAACTCAAACAAATCAGTAAGAAAAAAACAAAAAATCCCATCAAAAAGTGGACTCAGTCACCTGGCTGGAGTGCAGTGGTGGGATCTTGGCTCAAGCAATCTCTGCCTCCTGGGTTCTAGCGATTCTCCTGCCTCCACCTCCCAAGTAGCTGGGATTACAGGCGTGCACCACCACACCCAGCTAATTTTTGTATTTTTAGTGGAGATGGGGTTTCACCGTGTTGGCCAGGATGGTCTTGATCCCCTGACCTCATGATACACCCACCTTGGCCTCCCAAAATGCTGAGATTACAGGTGTGAGCCACTGCATGAAGATACACAAATGGCCAACAAACATACAAAAAAAAAAATGCTCAACATCACTAATGATCAGTGAAATGCAAATCAAAACCACAATGCAATATTACCTTACTCCTCCAAGAATGGCCATAATAAAAAATCAAAAAATAACAGATGTTGGTGTGGATGTGGTGAACAGGGAACACTTCTACACTGCTGGGGGGAATGTAAACTAGTACAGCAACTACGGAAAACAGTGTGGAGATTCCTTAAAGAACTAAAAGTAGAACTACCATTTGATCCAGCAATTCCACTACTGGGTATCTACCCATATAAAAATAAGTTGTTACATGAAAAAGATACTTGCACACACATCTTTATAGCAGCACAGTTTGCAACTGCAAAATCATGGAACCAACCCAAATGCCCATCAATCAACGAGTGGATAAAGAAACTGACACACACACACACACGATAGAATACTACTCAGTCATAAAAAGGAATGAATTAATGGCCTTTGCAGTGACCTGGTTGAGATTGGAGACTATTATTCTAAGTGAAATTACTCACGAATGGAAAACCAAACATCCTATGTTCTCACTGATATGTGAGCTAAGCCATGAGGACTCAAAGGCATAAGAATGATACAGTGAACTTTGGGGACTTGGGGGGAAGGGTGAGACAGGGGCGAGGGATAAAAGACTACAAATAGGGTGCAGTGTGTACTGCTTGAGTGATGAGTGCACCAAAATCTCACAAAGCACCATTAAGAACTGACTAATGTAACCAAATACTACCTGTACCCCAATAACCTATGAAAAATAAAATAAAATGCATATGGGATATTCAGAGGATATCCATTTTGCCTACACATATGAAATTCTGGAAGGAAGTGGAGTTCAAAACATAAATCTCCTTGGTCTTACATCACTGAAGACCAAGACTACATCACATTCTTAAGAGGGATTTATAAAACCAAAGAAGAAAGAATGAAGGGCAAATTTCTGAAGAGTACAATATCTAAATAAAAGGAGCCTAAGAAAGGCTGTGTCAAGGGTAGGAGTCAAAAGAGGATAGAGCTGTAGGATGAGGAGAGAGTGGCCAGTAACTTTAGAGACAGCTCTGCTGCTCTTTCCTCAGCCCCACACCAAAGGACTACTCCCAAACTCTGTGGAAAAGAGATCCATAATTTAAGAGAAAACACAGATATGCTCATGAATATGCTCCAACTGTTATGCCAGTTTCTACTCATGTGTATCAATATACATTGAATGCATAGGCTTTGACTTCACAGAAACATTAGTCAAAATTTTTGATTCCCTTTCTGCATTGTTAAAAATAAAATTAGGCCGACCACGGTGGCTCATGCCTATAATAGCAGCACTTTGAGAGGCTGAGGCAGGTGGATCACTTGAGGCCAGGAGTTCCAGACCAGGCTGGCCAACATGGCAAAACCCTGTCTCTACTAAAAATACAAGAAAATTAGACAGGCATGGTGGCACACGCCTGTAATCCCAACTACTTGGGAGGCCGAGGCAGAAGAATTGCTTGAACCTGGGAGATGAAGGTTGCAATGAGCCAAGATTGCACCACTGCACTCCAGCCTGGGTGACAAAGTGAGACTCTGTCTCAAAAAACAAACAAACAAACAAACAAAAGCAAAACAAAAATTATAATGCTATCTACTTCATATGGAAAACATTGTCAATATATTTAAAGTGCTTAGCTAAAAGTTGGCACAGATTAAATATCCACAAAATTATTGTTCATATTTGCATATTACTAATGTTAAATATTTAGTAAAAAAACATTTCACTCTCCTAAAATCGTGTGTCTGTGTGTGTGTGTATGTTTGAAAAGTCTTGAATGAAAGAGCTCCTCAAGCCAATACTGAATAAGAGAATTTGCTGACTCATTGATGGTCACTTTCTCTTGTTGCATATTTAGGGTCTGCCATGCTGGATCACTACTTCCGAGATGCACAGATAATACCGTAAAATAGAATGAAGAACCTCTAAACCAGAGTTTGTGTTGTGACTGATATTGATGCTCTGCCAAACTTGTTTGAATCTTAACTAAAGTCAGAATTATTAGAAAATGTGTTATGGTTGACCTATTTTTCTTAATTCAGGGTTAACCAGACATTTCTGAACATTTTTAACAAACATTCTCAACGAACATTTTCAGTCAAATTAAATTTGGTAGGCCAAATAAAAATGATCCTTTAAAATTTTCTTATATTGCATTGGGGTTTTTCCCCTTAGTACTAGTGAAAATCATAAGTTGATTTGGAAATGCATTTTTTAGGTGACTGAATTGAACATACAGTCAGTAGAAGATTTGAAGATTGAAACTGCTGATTTCTTAGTTTGTCAATAACTTTTTTTTATATCATGAGTATTTCTTAGCTTTGGTCCTTATATTGCCTACCTTCTTCTAAAAAAATACAGAAAAAAAAGATTCTGTCTCATTTCTGAAGAGGCAATCTTGCAGAAATAGTTAAGCTACCCAAGCAATATAATTGCTAAAATTATTACTATTAAAAATTGCTAAAATTACTACTAAAAATACAAGAAAATTAGACAGACATGGTGGCACACGCCTGTAATCCCAACTACTTGGGAGGCTGAGGCAGAAGAATTGCTTGAACCTGGGAGATGAAGGTCGCAGTGAGCCAAGACTGCGTCACTGCACACCGCCTATGGAGGATGGGGGAAACTGTTTTTAATTTAGACTTAATGAGAATGGCTGAATGTATTTTATAATATGTACATGGTGACTCCAACCTTCTCTACCTTTCACAAATTCCCATAGAAGACAGACCACCCCATACTAACTACACAAACACACACATATAAATACATACACCACTCTCGGTAGTTACAGTTGCCAGATGAAACACAGGATACCCAGTTAAATTTCAATTTCAGAAAAACAATGATTAAACTTTTTAGAATAAGCATATTCCACATATAATTCTTTTCATTGTTTTTCTAAAATGTAACTGATTTGAACTGAGTCTCCTGTATTTTAATTTGCTAAATCTGGCAAACTTATCAAGAGTTGAACACGCTACCTCCATGACAGATATATTTTGAAAGGTAAACACGCCCTGTCCATCTGCTTTCCATTGTTATCAACATCTTTATATCTGAGTATCAAGTAACGGGTAGAGTATACAATATTGCTGAATATTCTTTAGAGTCTATCCAATGATTCTACAAATGATTTGTTTATCTCTTGGCATGTGCCTTGGCTGAAACTTAATACTTAACTATATTTTTGTTTATTTCATTTTTATCCAAATTTTAACAGTTATCTATCTGCCTTCTTAGAGCAGTGATTGAAAATCTGAGGTAAGGGCCATCTGATCAAAATTCTTGGTCTAGATTATGGCTTTTCTTGATAATAATAAAGACAAGCTTTACAAAATTGAAATTAAGATTACTAAGGAGCAGAAACATGGTTATGTGCAAGAAGCAGTATCTTTTCACAAATCGTTCTTCTCTCTCTTCCACAAGATATGACACAGTATTTTATATATTAATAATATTAAGTATTTAATGTCAATCTTATAACATCAAATATTTGTTATAATTGAAGAGTTCTTAGCAAAACTTGAAAAAGTACATCATTTCTTCCAGTAAAAAAATAGAGAAGACAAGAAAGAATATTTTTCCCTGTGAAGTGATCTTACAAGTGTGACAAATGATTTATCTAAAATGAGAATTGTATTTGTTATAATTCCAAAAAGAAAAGTTACATTTTAAATTGATTATAACCGTCAAAACTCAATGGATAAAGGCAGCTTGTAATAGTATTATACCAACTTCATACTCAATGAAATTTTAGCTTTCTACTCAAACAATATTGTCACCATAAATTTTTCTACATTAGTTTTATAAATATGTAATTTCAAAAAATCTGAATGTTGTTCCTTTGCTTAAACCACTTTAAAATCACACATAAAGAGTCACACTTATAATACTCATCTACTGCTAAAGTTACTCTTAGAAATGTTGAAAATTTCTCTGGATCTAAAAATACTTGGCTTTATAAGAAAAGTAAAGAAGCACAGAGTAAAACCAATTTTAAGAACAACCACATTATTTTGTGTGTCTATTAAGTTTTTTATTGATAGATAATATTTTACATATTTATGGCATACATGTGATATTTGGTCCCATGCACAGAGTGGACAATAATCCAGTCAAGGTATTTGGGGTGTCCATCACCTCGAGTATTTACCATTACTGTGTTGAGCCCAGGATGTATTCTGAGTGACCAATGATGTTTAATGATTTTCTATATGTTGTAATATCTTCTGTACATCATTTGGTTTACCTTTTCTTCTCTCTTTTTTTTTTGAGACAGGGTCTCGCTCTGTCACCCAGGCTGGAGTGCAGTGGCGCCATCTTGGCTCACTGCAACCTCTGCCTCCAGGTTCAAGCGATTTTCCTGCCTCAACCTCCCGAGTAGCTGGGATTACAGGTACCCACCACCACGCCCAGCTGATTTTGTATTTTTAGTAGAGATAGGGTTTCACCATGTTGCCCAGGCTGGTCTCAAACTTATGACCTCAGGTGATCCGCCTACCTTGGTCTCCCAAAGTGCTGGGAATACAGGCGTGAGCCACCGTGCCCAGCCTCTATCAGTTTTTTATCTTGTGCAGTGGGGAGCCCAGGTTCAGTCTATTCTTAAATCCAATACATAACTATAACTTTGGAGAAAATACGTGAGGTCGGTTAATCCTGAAGTTTTTATGAAAAAACGCGGCTCCCTGAAACAATGTCAATCTTCCATGCTATTGGTACAAATAGATCTCTTGTTTCCCTGTCTGGCCCTTGCATCTGCACACGCTTCTTAGTCATTAAGCACGAGAGTTCTAGAAACAGATTTCTATCTTGGCCTGCCCGTTACTAGTTACTTGACCTTGTGACACTTAACATTGTGCCTCAATTTCCTCATGTAAATGTGGGAAACAAAACCAATACTTAGCCTTTCTCACATAATTACCAGGTTTAGCTCGTGTAATTCAGCGTTACTCCAAGTTGAGGTTTCCTGGAAGGGATAAATTACTTATATCGACTTGGCGATGCGGGCTCTTTTTCGGTTCCATATGAACTTTAAAGTAGTTTTTTCCAATTCTGTGAAGAAAGTAATTGGTAGCTTGATGGGGATGGCAGAAAACAACAGGTGCTGGAGAGGATGTGGAGAAACAGGAAGACTTTTACACTGTTGGTGGGACTGTAAACTAGTTCAACCCTTGTGGAAGTCAGTGTGGCGATTCCTCAGGGATCTAGAACTAGAAATACCATTTGACCCAGCCATCCCATTACTGGGTATATACCCAAAGGACTATAAATCATGCTGCTATAAAGACACATGCACTTGTATGTTTATTGTGGCACTATTCACAATAGCAAAACTTGGAACCAACCCAAATGTCCAACAATGATAGACTGGATTAAGAAAATGTGGCACATATACACCATGGAATACTATGCAGCCATAACAAATGACGAGTTCATGTCCTTCGTAGGGACATGGATGAAACTGGAAATCATCATTCTCAGTAAAGTATCGCAAGAACAAAAAACCAAACACCGCATATTCTCACTCATAGGTGGGAATTGAACAATGAGAACACATGGACACAGGAAGGGGAACATCACACTCTGGGGACTGTTGTGGGGTGGGGGGAGGGGGAGGGATAGATTTGGGAGATATACCTAATGCTAGATGACGATTTAGTGGGTGCAGCGCACCAGCATGGCACATGTATACATATGTGACTAACCGGCACATTGTGCACATGTACCCTAGAACTTTAAGTATAATAATAATAAAATACAATTAAAAAATTACTTATATTGTTTTTGATATATCAGCTAATTAAAATGTGAGAATCAAAACAGTGCAGAGCTTTCCTCACATAAATATGAGGTTTACCTCACGTAATTCACCGTTTCTCAAAGTTGAGGCTTCCTTGAAGGGAAAAACTTACTGACGTTGTTTTTAATATATCAGCTAATCAAAATCATTACAGAATTAGGTTAAAATCCGTATGTGAAAGACTCTGGCACTTATGGAATCATTTTCAGAGGATCCGGCAAGATGGCAGAGGTAGAGGAGAAGCAGCGGACCTCCCGCAAGTTCACCTACCGCGGTGTGGACCTGCGCCAGCTGCTGGACATGTCCTTTGAGCCGCCGAGGCAGCTGTACGGTGCACGCCAGCTGCTGCGGCTGAACCACGGCCTGCGGCGGAATGCTGAGGCGCAAGCCGCACTCGCTGCTGAGGCGCCGACCATAGGGAAGCAGGAAGTGGTGAAGACGCACCTGCGGGATATGATCATCCCTCCCAAGATGGTGGGCAGCAGCGTGGGCGTCTACAACGGCAAGACCTTCAACCAGGTGGAGATCAAGCTGGAGATGATCGGCCACTACCTGGGCGAGTTCTCCATCACCTACAAGCCCGAGAAGCACGCTGATGCAAATTTGAATACACCATGATGACTCTTTCCCCACTGCTCTGTTCTATTCAATCTACTATATAGTGTATGTGTATTTGACTTTTCAATAGCACTACCATGTTAGTATGTTTTAAGTCCAATTCTGTTTTTTTATCACTATCCTAACATAAATATAGTAATAAGTCTCCATGATCATAAACAAAAGCAAGCACAGATGATGAATTGATGAGTAAGACATCATTTCATGCCAGGAAGTAAAATCACGCTATGATGCAACGCCTGCTCCCATTACAAAGCAGTTTAGATAAAACAGAAAAAGAGAAAAACGTGAAAGACAGAGCTGGCCTTAAAAACTGGACAGACATTTTCATGAGCCATAAGTATAAGAAGATGAGTAGGACTACATCCTCTGGCCTTCTGGGATTAAAAGCTCCAAAGCAGGCAGTGACAAGAGGTCAGTTTCTCTGGGGCCATTGGGATGAAAAGTACTCCCATATATGGATGTACAGAGCCAGGCCTACTGCTTATTATGGCAAAAATTGGATGCCCAGAGCTCTTGATGTTTATTAGAGGAGGCTTAACAAAACAAAAAAACTGCGCTCTCTTGGGCTACAGATGATATGACCTTGTGGAACTGTGAAAACAGAAAGCCACACTTTCAAAGGTAAGAAATGAATCGAGTTCTCTGCTTGCTTAGTGGCCGTCTCTGTTACTTTCCTGTGGGTCAGAGTAGCAAACTTTTACTCTAAAACCCGGTTCTTGAATAAGCACCAGATGGCAAGCTGGAGGCGAACCAACAAACTGATTAATTTTAAAACGGAAACAAAGGCCCGGCTCGGTGGCTCACACCTGTAATCCCAGCACTTTGGGAGGCCGAGGCAGGTGGATCACCTGAGTGAGAGTGATCTGAGTTCGAGACCAGCCTGACCAACATGGAGAAACCCTGTCTCTACTAAAAATACAAAACTAGCCATGCGTGGTGGCGCATGCCTGTAATCTCAGCTACTCGGGAGGCTGAGGCAGGATAATCGCTTGAACCCAGGAGGCAGAGGTTGCAGTGAGGAGAAATCATGCCATTGCACTCCAGCCTGGGCAACAAGAGCGAAACTCTGTCTCAAAAAAAAAAAAAAAAAAAAGAGGAAACATAAAAACCACAAAGAATCTCCCACACAAAACAAACCTGACAACCCAAGTTCCAAAACGGCTGAAGAAAGGTACGAAAAATAAGACCAGGCATGGTGGCTCACACCTGTAATCCCAGCAATTTGGGAGGCTGAGGTGGGCGGATCACTTGAGGTCAGGAGTTCCAGACCAGCCTGGCCAACATGGTGAAAACCTGTCTCTACAAAAAATACAAAAATTAGCTGGGCATGGTGGCATGTGCCTGTAGTCTCAGCTACTTGGGAGGCTGAGGCACAAGAATCACTTGAACCCAGGAAGCAGAAGTTGCAGCAAGTCGAGATCATAGCACTACACTCCAGTCTGGGCAACAAAGCAAGACTCTGTCAACATAAAAAAAAAAAAAGAAAGAAAGAAAAGAAGGAGACTCCAGCTCTACAAAAAATTAGCTGGATGTGATAGTTGTACCTGTAGTCCCAGCTACTTGAGAGGCTAAGGCAGGAGGATGGCTTGAGCCCAGGAGGTCGAGACTGCAGTGAGCCCTGATTGCTACCACTGCACTCCAGCCTGCACAAGAGGGAGGAAGGAAGGAAGGAAAAGAAGGACAGGAAGGAAGGAAGGAAGGAAGGAAAAGAAGGACAGGAAGGAAGGAAGGAAAAGAAGGACAGGAAGGAAGGAAGGAAAAGAAGGACAGGAAGGAAGGAAGGGAGGAAGGAAGGAAGGAGGGAAGGTGGCTCTCAGAATCACCAACCAGAACCTGAATTCAACCAAGATGAAATGTTCATATGTATAAGATTGTAAAACTCATTAATAATTAACAGTTTACAATGCTCAACTGAAAAAATGACAATCACATCTATTTTTCTTTTAATGTAACAGAGATCAAATACAAGCAAGAAGACAGGAAAGGAACTTATAAGGACTCTTAATAAAGAAATATGTAGTCACTACAATTACAAAAACAAAAACAAAAAACTTCCCTCAGTAGACAGAACAAACTCAAGACACAATTGCCACCATTGGGAAGACTGAATTTCAAAATGATATTGAGGAATCTACTCAGAACACACCACAGAAACACAAACATATAAATATAAAAAATTAAAGATATATAAAGTATAGAATAGGGAGCTCTGGCATATATTTGATAAGTGTCTCAGAAAAAATGAGCTGGAAGTCATATTTGAAAAAATACCTGGTAATAAACTTTTCAGAATCAAGGTAGCACATGGAGATTCTGATTCAGAAGGCACCCTAAGACTAAAGAGGATAGATAAACCTATTCCCACCTCACCACATAATAGAGGAACTGTACACATCAATGCTAAACTAAAATTTTTAAAATCCAGAGACAAATCGTGTTAACTAGCAAAAAATAATAATTAAACCAAAGGAAAATGTCCTTATCAATTGAAATAAATGCAAGAAGTGCTTTCAAAACCTAGAGAGAAAATAACTGTCAGCTTAAAATATTATCTCTAGCTAAAATCATTCATACAAAGATTAAGAGTCCATCGAATAAATTCTTAGTAAAGGAATTATTAGAGCATCAATTTTAATTAAAAGAAAAATGCAACCAGAGGAAAAGCATTAGGTAGAAAGATAATGGTGAATACAGATATTTTTAGAATATCTAACAACTAATAATATTCAGTAGCTAACAACTTGTATATATGATTTTATATATGTGTATGTGTACATGTCTGTGTATGTGGTGCTTAAGGAAAAATATAAACAATAAATTGTTGAGGAATGATTACAGAATAGTTTACACATACTGAAGTTATTATGTTCAAGAACAGATAGCAGTATTACCTGGTCATCAAATTATTAAATCAAGATATATTGTTAATCATGGATATAAAACTTTAATAGTGTTAACTTTAAAGTTAACACTAAAATATAGAATCAGTCTTTTCTAAATCTGCAGAGAGAAAAAAATACGTAAATGAGGGAATATGGAAATCCTTAATTAAAAAAAAGGCAGAAATAGAAAAAACACAGTCAAGAAAAAAATGGCACAAATAGAAAATGTGAAATAAGATTGTAGACATACACTCAAATGTACCTATAAAGAAAATCAGTGTAAACAAACTAAACTCACGAATTAAAAGGCATAATCAGACTGGACACCTTTACAAATGTGGGATGATATGTTTCTTCTAAAACATACGCCTAAAACAAAATAGCACAAATTGGAATAAAGGCTTTGGAACCTTTATATCAGGATGTTCATACAATAGTATGTAATGGTTAAACAGAATGAACTAGCGCCCCACGTGGCCATTTGATTGGGAGGCGCTCCTTCAGATGATCCCAACCATATAGAGAACTGGGTCCTTGGAGTCCTAGCATTGTCTATTTTCACCTGTGTGACCTCATAGAAACTATTAACCTCTCTATGCTTCAGTTGTGCAAATAAGGGATAAAAATCACACCATGTGGATTAAATGATTTCATTTTTATCAAAGTGTTGAAATGTTTTTGACACATAGCTTTGTGTAAGGATTTATTAAATAAATACACTTAAGTTTTAAAAAAATGTATTCGAATGAAATACAAAATTAGAAACAGATCTGGAGAGTCACATAGTAATAGGGAATTCAAACATTTCCAAGATTAGCAGATATCAAGTCCTAATATTAGAAAACGCTGATATTTTCATGGTAAAACTTTAGCGAGGTGCCTGTATTCAGTAAGTGCTTCGCAAATGTCACCTCCAAATACAACAGCAGTCACCAAACTGTCACTCCAATTTCTACTGCTTTTTCCTTTAACCTAGTTACCCCACATAACATTAAATATGCCTGAGAAACCTTCTAGTCTTTCTAATACATGAACTCATCAATTCCTTCCATTCCTCCCCTCAAAAGTAGCCATCCTAATGAAAACAACATTCTATGCCACAAGACCCAGTGTCATTTTATGACAGGGCTAATCATTAGTTGATGTTTGCTTATGCTGAAGTAGAATCCATTTGTTTATTACTTCTATCCATTAATAATACCTATGTCCTCTGATCATGCTACATAGAAAACATCTTTTTTCTTCCATGGTACAGTTTACAGTCATCTGAGGAAAAAAAATTAAAAAGCATGTTGTATTCTTTCTAGTGCTTTTCTTGTTGAAGGTGCCTATTCTGTCATTATATAGAATCTTTTCCCTCTCCCTATTGGTAGCTTCTCCTCCAGGTACATATTTTAGCCAGGTACTTAACACTGTATGCAATGTTTCAGAATGGAGCACTTCTTTACAGTTGTCTACACAGGCAGAGTGGACTGAACAATCTCTTTTCTTATTTAAATACTTTTATTCGATAGCCATTTGTGTTCCAGGTACTCTGTTAGGAATAGAAGATGCAAATGTGATCACAGAACAGACGTGGCCCTGCCTCCATAGAGTTCAGTCTAATGGGAGAAGTCAAACAAGCCAGCCAACAACTACCAAGTAGTGTGATCAGGGATAGAATTGGCAAGTAGAGTGCAATGGGAAGACATAAGAGGGACAACTGACTTGATCATGGGGTCTTGAAGGTAAAATCTGAAGGCTCAACCCAAGGGAGTGGGGAGAATTATTTTCCACCTCCTAAGAGAACACATTGCCTTTGAGAAACTGATAGAGGTTTAGTATGATTGGATTTCATGCTGCAAGCTAAATGGGGGGTAAAGGAGAACACCGTGTAAGTAATACAACCCCAATTATGTAGTGCCTATCAAGGTATTTTTCTGAACAACATAGCTCTATTAATATGAAGTAATATCAAATACATTATTGGTGACCACATAACACTTCTGGCACTGTTGATTTCAGGTTTATGTCCCACAGAAAGAACTTAATGTTGTTTTTTATTTGCACTTCCACATATGTTAGTTGGAAATGTAGATGGAAAATTATCAGTTCCAATTTCCTAGATTTACTCCCATCATTTCTGTCATTCAGGGTATCTATGGAGCCTTATTTGTCATTATACATATATATATATATGTATATATATACACAAAATACTCACTACTCTCTCCTTAAATTTCCCTTTATATCCACAAAAATATAGTAAATTTTGTTAGTTTCCTTTGAGAAACTGAATTTGAGGAACAGTATATTTGCCCAGTAATCTATCTTGGCCCAGAAATATTTTAAAAGACCTTTATATTGTCCTAAACATAACACAGCCTCCAGCTCCGTATCAACATTAGCCTTTGTGATTCAATGTTTTGGGAATCTAAAGCTACCTTTCCAAAGACAAACAACTTAATTTTATGCCTCTACTCCAGTGGTGCTCTTTTTTTTTTTTTGAGACAGAGTCTCACTCTGTCGCTCAGGCTGGAGTGCAATGGTACGATGTCCGCTCAACGCAACCTCTGCCTGCTGGGTTCAAGCAATTCTCCTGCCTCAGCCTCCCAAGTAGCTGGGATTACAGGCACCCACCACCACATCCAGCTAATTTTGTGTATTTTTAGTAGATACGGGTTTTCGCCATGTTGGCCAGGCTTGTCTCGAACTCCTGACCTCAGGTAATCCACCCGCCTCAGCCTCCCAAAGTGCTGGGATTACAGGCGTAAGCCACCACACCTGGCCCAGTGGTGCTCATTTTTAAAAATATATTCACTCTTTCGGTTCATTTCTACTTTATACATCCAAGAGAGAAAAATCATTCAGCCTTTTATGGGAAGGCACACTAACCAATATCCTTTAACATATGTTGAGTTAAATACCATCTATATTCAGATACATATTTTAATTTCTTTAATTAGTTTTTTCACTGGAAGATGGCTCATTGTTCTGTTCCCTGTGATGAAGGGGCATCTGGATGAAGACTTGAGAGACAGAGAAGATGAATTTGTGTTTGAATTTCAAAGGAAAAATCTGGTATGAAGAGCCTATGATTTTAGGTTTATTTCTATATGTGCTTTATAGAAGATCAAATGTTTTTCTTTATTCCCTGAAATTTACTGCCTTTTCACACTTAGTAGGATATTGCCTCATCATTTAGTTTTTGAAAATATTGTAATCCTATGAAACTTTGCAATTTATAGTCTCTAGAAAAGAATATTCTCATATATACGTACTCTGTAACAACCTGTTATTTACTGATAAAAGAGTATATTCATATTCTTACTTCAAGTAAACCATATATATGAAAACTATATATATATATATTTGAAAACTGTATATATATGAGTAGAAAGGTATAATAGCTTTGAATTTTCAAAAGCATTATCCATTAACCCCTTTACCAAGCTTCTCTCATTAATTTAGGTATAATTCAATTTTTAATTGAATACCTTTTAAGAGCATACTTATCACAACACAAGATACACTAAAATAATTCAAAATATTATTAAATCTATGTTAATAAAATAAACTCATAGAGTCATAGAAATGAATGAATTAGGGAAGATTATCTCATAAAAATAATTTTATATTTTAATGCAAATACAAAGAAAACAAGTTAATTGAATGTCAGAAAAGTGACCAGTTTCTATCTTAACCTTGAAACTTGTGGGAATGTGGAATGCCAGATTTGTGTCATATATTATAGCTCCTGACAGTGTTATGTGTCTTTACCACAACACCATCTGTGCTGCTATACCTGAATAGGAACAGGGGCTAGAAATGGAGAAAAATAATGAATTCTTGCAACATATTTTTTTTCCCCTGAGCTCATGCAGCTGGTGATAGATGCTTTCCTTCAACCTGAAAAGCATGGCACAGTTCTCCAACGACATAGTGGTATCTTCAGCATCTTCCTGTTGACTATGCAAATTCTATAAGTGTAAAAATTATAAATTCCAGTTTTGAAAATAAAAAATAAATTGATATCTAAAACACTGATTTCATATATTCGGAGTTTTATCTTTATTTTTGTAATAACTCTTACAGATGTATATAATAGATCATTGTTTATATGATGATGAAAAATTTTGAAGTAAGATGGTAAACATTGGTTCCATTGGCTGGCTCTGGGGTTATCGAAGAATCATTTACATTTACATTAATACTCAGTTTGCTGCTTACTATTGTGTGTGGACTGAACCCTTGTTTTTTTTAATTTTTTTTTTCTTTATAGTATGGACCACATACCACTTACTATCCCAGAGTTGCTCTAAACTTAAGAGTTAACGTATGTATACAAAGAGCATAATATATTGTCAGGTTCAGAGTAGGCAATTACTAATTATCTCAGCCATTCTAGAATTAACTTGTCATAATTTGCACCTTCAAAGAAGAATATCCTGTTATTCCTGTGTTAACTTCACCACATTTGCCATATGGCATGTGTGCCCAATGACCTATCAAAGAGGTGAGTGAATAGTTGACATTTTATCTTTAAGAACCACTTATTCATATTTATGGAAAGGAATTAATTCTATTTAACAAATTTTACAATGTCACCTGCTTACTAAATTTCTGTCTTTATACCAAATATCCCCAGAGAAAATCAAGAAATTAGGGATGTAGTCTTTAGTCCTAATATTCACAAGCTTTAGACAAAGATATAAATATGTCATGAGAGAGGAGATGAACACTCCCTCTCCAGGTAAATACGTAAGAAGGATGAAAGGGAGTTAGATGAGTAGGCAGGTGAGTGAGAGGGAAGAAAGGAAAAAGGGAAAGTAGTGATATTATAAACAGGCAGTTTTTAGGTATAAGCCATGACATACATCTGTGTATAGATTAAGAGATAATAAACTTGCTTACAGACCATTTAAAAACATCTTCAATCAAAAGCGTAGAACTTTTTACCCTACTGGTGATACGTATAAAAAATGTAATTCTTGATCAAAGAATTTTAGGCAATAACAAACAAGTAAGGAGATAATTTTTGCACCAGCTGATGGTAACCTCTTGTCAGTATCACTGGGAGCATCAGACTATGTCCATCCACCACTGTCCACTTCTCATCGTTATCTGGAGGCTCATTGTGTCCTATCAAAGCTGACTTTTGTCTCCTTCCTCTCAAACTATCCCTTCATCCTTCTATTTTATCAATGAGCACAAAATTAGGACACTCTAATCACTCACTTTCCTGTTATTATAACCCCTCCTCTCCAATTCCCTTAGCTGCAGAAGCACTGATTTATATCTTCAGTCAGGAAACATTTTTACCTAGTAATCTGTCATTCTATGCCACAACTTATACTTCTCTGTTTCTCGAAACACGACCCTGTATCTCTTTGTTTTAATGTAAGATAATAAGTATCAGACATACAAAGCACCAAGGCACATATTCTTTTTAATAAAATCTGGAGAATTTGCAAAAATCTCATAAACATAAATGGTCTTATGAATATTCCAAAGAGATTGAGTTACCCAAGGTCAACAGATAAACTTAATAATGAAATTAGAACCCCAGTCTAGTGTATACCACACCATGTACATGATGATAGAAGAAATAACAGCTATCAGTATGTTATCTGCTTACTATGTGCTTAGAAATGTAGTAGAAACTTTACATGTGTTATTTCTATCATGGATAACAACTATAAAACTTGTGGGCATTAATGCAGTAATTTTATAGAAAAAGAAACAGATTCAGTTTTAGAGAATTTCCCTGAGGTCATTCAGATAGTAAGTGGAAAAACCATCATTTGAACAATGATTTGTGTGATAAGAAACCTACTTTATAAAAACCTTTAGGCAAAGATATATTACAAGTATGCAAGGCTGGCTGGGCGCGGTGGCTCACGCCTGTAATCCCAGCACTTTGGGAGGCCAAGGTGGGTGAATCACCTGAGGTCAGGGGTTCAAGACCAGCCTGGCCAACATGGTGAAACGCTGTCTCTACTAAAAATACAAAAAGTAGCCAGGCTTGGTGGCGCATGCCTGTAATCCCAGCTATGTAGGAGATTGAGGCACGAGAATCACTTGAACCTGGGAGGCGGATGTTGCAGTGAGCCGAGATGGTGCCACTGCACTCCAGCCTGGGCCACAGAGGGAGACTCCATCTCAAAAAACAAAAAATATATATGTATACACACACACAGGTGTATTATATGCATACACATATGTATACATAATATATACATGTATATTTATGTATGTATATAATGTATATATACACATATATACACACACACAAGGCTATCATTGCTGACGTAATGATCTAATAAACAAGAAAATACCAACATACCAATAAATGTAATTATGTTAATTTTTCTTTTTTTTTTTTTTTTTTGAGACGGAGTCTCGCTCTGTCGCCCAGGCTGGAGTGCAGTGGCGCAATCTTGGCTCACTGCAAGCTCCGCCTCCCGGGTTCAGGCCATTCTCCTGCCTCAGCCTCCCGAGTAGCTGGAACTGCAGGCGCCTGCAACCACGCTCAGCTAATTTTTTTTTATTTAGTAGAGACGGGGTTTCACCGTGTTAGCCAGGACGGTCTCGATCTCCTGACTCGTGATCTACCCGCCTCGGCCTCCCGAAGTGCTGGGATTACAGGCGTGAGCCACTGTGCCTGGCCAATTTTTCTTAAATTAAAGAAAATAATCATAGAAGGCAGAGATTTCTTGATAATCTTTCCAATTAAAATTTAAAAAGTCAATTGTTATCTTTCAGGTTTTAAATGAAAGATTTTTTGGCATGATTATATATCAAAGCTTCTTTAGAAACATTGGAATTAATTCTCTTAAATTCATAATGGGATGTTGTTCCTACGATGTAGTTCTATGTTATGTACACATAGGTCAGACGTAGCAAAAAGCACTTCAGAGTTTCTTTAAAAGCCAAGAATTAAACTGTTAATAAGGGTTTTGATTGAGGCTATTGCATACGTATGTATACATATATATTTAAAAATTGAATGTGAATTTTTATGTTAGGTGCTTATTAGGTATTAGCAAGAGAACACACTTACATGCAGTGATTTTCATAGGCAAATCTTGCTGGACTAAGCAGATTTCAGCTTAGTTAAATCTTTGCTTCCCCTTGACTGTGAATCCCACCAGCTATTGCTGGAAAATAGTATTCGACTGTATAGGTATATGTACTTGATGTAATTTATTTCCTTGTAGAAAGCAGTTATTGCACATCTGAAATTGCTATGTTTCCTCTCTAATATTACTGTCATTTTATGGTGTGCTGTATAATTAAGTTTACTGCAACACAGAGGCATTTGATAGAGTTTCCATTTCCTCCCTATGGCTTATTTTTACTCCATGTGATACATTAACAGGCTGAAAAATATAATTTTAAATTCCAGCTATTTTTAGTGAGTCTTTTTTTTCCACTCTGGAAATTTATTATTGTTTAATAGTTGATGTTAAGGTGTATAGAGCTTTCATGTTATGTTAACCTAGATATTGCAATGTAGTTATTCGCTCTTCCTAGTTTTTAAAGTTTAAAAAGTGAAGAAATGTAAACAAATAATTAAGAAAAATTCAACCAGGAAAAGAAAACCAAAAGAAAAAATATACAGAATGCCAGGTAAAAATCATAACCATTATAGATTTTGATAATATTAAACACATGGAGAAACTATGTAATACCTTGCAAAGGATGTAGGGGAAAAAAGGAAGCTCTTCAGATTAAAAAATTAGAATAAAGGAGAATGAACTTGACATAATACTATAGCATTTTAGGACCAAACCATGCCCTGTTTTACTTTTTGGCTTTACCTATATACTTTAATTTTATTGTTTGCTTTTTGTTTGGTTTTACTGTTCTTACCTAATTTGAAATTTGATTTTAGATAAAGTCTGTGGTCATCCTAAGTTTATTCCCCTTCACGTATCTTTTGCAATATGTTCTTCTCTCTTCTTTATTAATTAAAGAGAACCCATTAATATCTCAAGGGCTTGTGGTAGAATTGTGTGGTGTGCTCTTTAGTTAGATTTTGTGGGATTTGGGGCCTGGTAATGTATTTAGATATCCTGTGCTTCTACTGCTTTATTGCAGCCTCCTGTAATAGCCTGAAGAGCCTGCCCACCAAATTCCAATGGACAAACTTAATCACCTCCTGATATGGATGAACTAAACTATAAGTTAGTGACTTACCCAAGGTTAAAGTCTCAGTCAACATCATGATAGAATCTTGAAACTATCTTTCTTGACTTTATGTGCAAAAATACTATTCCACTGCTGCTGCTTATAGTAATCCTCTACATGTAACACCAGGAATATCTAAATATCTAGAAAATTAATTGATTAATAATTTCTCTCATTTGAGAGAAAGAGAAACAATAGTACACCCAACACACATTTTCTGTCTCTCCTTCCAGATTGCTTTTTTTCTATGTGTCTAAATGCGTTACTTTCCTACTTGAAATCTGAAGGAAGAATACAAGTGAGTATCCATTCAAGGTCTGAGAGAATGGCCCAAAGTTTCTAATGCAAAGCTTCTTTAAAGTCTCTTATTTTGTCTTTTTTTTTTTTCTTAAAAAAATGCAAAATTTCTACTTGGCTCCAAAAAGTAATGCTGATCATTTTATTTGAAAAAAAGCATTCTCTTTCTGATGCAAAATAATGAATTGAGATAATAAGTGAACCATGACTTCGCCATCAAGAGAAGTAATGATAAATTTTTAAGAGTTGCGTAAGTCCATGAGTCTCAATAACTTGTTTTAGAATCTTACCATCATAAAGCCATAAATGAGGATTTTAAAAAAAGAAACTGGGAAAAGTGTGTAAATTTATACCAATAAATTTAACAATCTAAATCAAATGAGTAAAATTAAGTCAACAGATGTATAAGAATATAAGTTACCAAATTAACTTAGAGAAAATTTGGGTACATTTCAAACATGGTATAAGAGGCAGATATTATTAAAGGTGAGAATTTTTAAAATCCATGTTATTAAGCTGGAACATTAAATTTTAGAAAAACTCCATGTTCATTTTAGAGAAATAAGTTCAAACACAATTCATCTTGATATGGTCTGGCTCTGTGTCACCACCCAAGTCTAACTTTGAACTGCAATCCAAATTGTAATCCCCATGTCTTGGGGGAAGGACTTTGTAGGAGGTGATTAGGTCATGGGGGTGGTTCTCCCCATGCTGTTCTTATGATAATGAGAGTCTCATGAGATCTGATGGTTTTATAAACGTCTCACATTTCCCCCGCTGGCACTTCTTTCTCCTGCCACCATGTGAAGAAGGACACGGTTTTTCCCCTGCTGCCATGATTGTAAGTTTCCTGAGGTCTCCCCAGCTATGCAAAAATGTGAGTCAATTAAACCTCTTTTGTTTATTAATTACCCAGTCTCAGGTATTTCTTTACAGCAGCATGAGAACGAACTGATACACATCTGAACACACAAGCACTCGTATGAAAATATAAACTAGATTCAAGTGTCAGTAGGTTGTATAGCCCAAAATATTAAATTAACAAGGTACAAATTAGAGTTTATTCCAGAAATTAAGAGATGAGGCAACACTTGAAGCTTTATTAATAGAATTCACTCTATTAAGAGTTAAAAGAAGAAGAAAAACAACCTTAAATCATCTCACTAGATGCAGAAAAAGCTGATAAATATTCAAAACCTATTCTTCATTGTTTCACATTTATAAGATTAAAGAAATATTTCCTAACTTGTTAAATGTCACCTATTGGAAATCTACAGCAAATATACAGAATTATCAAACTCTAAGGGCATTTCTATTAAAATTATCATCAATACAAGGGCATTTCCTATATTCAAAATTACTTTATGTAGCCTATACCACATATTAAAACTTCAAGAATAATTAAAATTATAAATACTAGAAAGAAAAAAATAGTAATCATTAGCTAACAACATTAATATCTACCTAAATTTGAGAAAATGAGATTAAAAGAAAATATTACTAAATGTCAGAATATTTTCTAGGTAAAAATCAATGTAGGCAAGGTTATATGTAAAAGAATATTTACTATATTATTCACTGTGTTAAGGATTGAACAAAATGCTTCATATGGAAACAGTTAAATCATTTTATATAACATTGCATAGAATATATTTCAGATACAGATAATAAATCCATATGTACAAACATGAACATTTGTTCATATATTTGTATCTACATATGTATGGGGAGGTGGCTATATATGCATATACTATATATTTTTTATATGCAGGGAGACAGAGAGTATAATAACAGTATTTATTTAAAAATTTAAATCAGCAATTTAGCTGGGAAAACGAAAACTAATTTAAAGAGATAACCAACAAAATATGAGTCAAGCTGACCCCTGAGAAGTACTGTTAGGGCATAGAGATTTTTTTAATTTATAGTTTATCTCTTCTGGTATTTGTCGATTTTTTTTTTCTTTATTGAGTATATTTTACATATTTAAGAAAATACAAAATAAGCATGTCTTAGATTCCTTGCCTTGTATATGTTCTCATGTCCTTTTTAAGTAAAATGAGTTTTATAGGCTGTAGTGCGCCATGTTGATCCTACGAATTTATTTTGTATAGCACTCAGCAAGGTACAACCCCAAAGTGAATTTCAAAGTTTCTTAGGCTTTTTGAATATGACCCTTTTTTTGTTGAAGCCCCTACATAGATACTAGGCTGGTGGAATGTATGGCTATGGCACAAAGTGTGAGCATTTTTCTATTGACTGCCAGAGGGTCAAGTGTTGTTACTATTTATTCCCATCTGAAGAATAACTCATTTTTACCTACTGAGTAGCCTAACTTTGTTAGTGCAATCTACAATCTGTTTTTCCTTCTCATAATTCTCATTTATGTCAAAGCTGCCTCTGCACCCATCTTGCTGTCCCGTCTCTGGCTTGACTTACATATTTTGAGGCAGTCTCCACCCATTTCCTATTTTCAAGTTCTAGATGAATAAGGCCTCATTCTCCTGAATTGCTTCCCCATCTTAGTTTTGCTCTAATCCTAATGAACTCAATCATGTAATTCCTGAGTTCCCATGCTTAGCCTCATGTTCCATTTAAATTAATCCAATCAGGCCCTGGAAAAGCCCTCCTAGGTAACACCCTGGACCCCAAGAAAGGGTTTGGCCCACAGGTCCCTCTCTTTCTCTCTTGCCCCATACCTGCTGGTTAAACATGCAATCCTGGAGAACCCCCACTTCCCAATGGCCCTGTGAGGCATACTGTCCTCTTCTCTTTGAGATCTGTGAATAATAAACTTCATTTTTTCAGCAATCCGGTGTGAGTGTCCCTCACTATACCATATCTGACTACACCCAACCAAACTTACATACCTCACTTAAACAATTACATCACTTTCAACTTTTCTATTTCAAAGTCATATTTAAGGCCAGGCACCGCGGCTTTGTAATCCCTGCACTTTGGGAGGCCAAGGCAGGCAGATCACTTGAGGTCAGGAGTTCGAGACCAGCCTGGCCAACATGGCGAAACCCTGTCTCTACTAAAAATACAAAAAAATTAGCTGGGTGTGGTGGCGCATGCCTTTAGTCCCAGCAACTCGGGAGGGTGAGGCAGGAGAATTGCTTGAACCCAGGAGGCAGAGGTTGCAGTGAGCCAAGATCGCGCCACTGCACTCCAGCCTGGGCGACAGAGGGAGACTCCATCTCAAAAACAGAACAAAACAAAACCAAACCCAAGTAATATTTAAGCTCCTTCTTAATACTTCCCATTCATTAAACATGTGATATCTGTTAATTCCTCTCATAATTTATACATTGTCTTATTTCTTCTTTCTATATTCTTCCTTTTTTTCCTATTTGTAATTCTACTCAATGTTCAAGGCATATCTCAAGTGAAACCATGCTGTCTGAAGGCTTCTAAATCCTTCTCAACCTAGCAAAAATGACACTCTCTTTATTGACCAGTCTTGGTAATTTATTTAAACTGGTGAAGCACTTAAAATATTAGATTATAGCCGGGCACGGTGGCTCATGCCACCGTAATCCCAGTACTTTGGGAGGCCAAGGCAGGCAGATCACCTGAGGCTGGGAGTTCGAGACCAGCCTGACTAACATGGAGAAACCCCGTCTCTACTAAAAAAATAAAAAAATAAAAAAAAATTAGCCAGGCGTGGTGGCATATGCCTGTAATCCCAGCTACTCAGGAGGCTGAGGCAGGAGAATCACTTGAACCTAGGAGGCGAAGGTTGCCGTGAGCAGAGATCATACCATTATACTCCAGCCTGGGCAACAAGAATGAAACTCCGTCTCAAAAAAAAAAAAAAAAAAAAAAAACCAGATTACATTTCATTAAATAAGTATCTGCTTCTTTCTCAAAGGGTGAACTTAATTTTACTCTTGACTCCTCTTGGCCCGTAGTCAGCGCCTCACTCATAGTAGGAGGTAACCTGCAATTTTGCAATGTATAATGTATCAATGCTTAAACATATAGTTCATGGTATACACACTTACATTTCCTGCCAATGTCAAATACCGATATAAGGGAGTAAATTTATCACCTACTCAAGAATTATTACCTACAATTAAATGCAGGTCAAATGATCACATTTACTAGTATCACATAATTGGTAACACTATAATGAACTTCAACAGCATAGCATTTAGTATGATGCTAATATGAACCCTCATTCTTCATTAAAATAAATCTCAGTTACCTAGCCTTTCATCTACACCTTCCTCAGTTTTCTCCTAATCTTTTTTATATTGTTATAGTAGCCAAATCGTCACTAATGCACTTAACTGAGACGGGGGACTTACTTTCCTAACAAGACAGCCGTTGCTTTCATAAAGGTACACTTTTTAAAATAAAACAAGAAAGTAAAAGTAACCATTCCCTTCTCACTTTTATGAATACACTGTTGTCTCATTAGGTATGTACTATCATATTTCTTTAAATAATTTAGGGACTAACAAGAGAACATCTCTGTAACAAAACACTACCACGTGAAATTTAAATTCTTATAAATGAGTTAAAGCAACACACTAACTACCATCAATATCATGGGATTAGTCAATTATGAAAATAATCATCCCCATTTAACAAAGTCAAATGGAGATATTCCAAGGATGTTGTCCAAGGTCACTGTGAATCACAAGTGAAATTTATAGTCTGCTTTCTAGAATCAATTTTGTTGCTAATTGATTAATTTAGCTGGGTAATACAGTAATGACCTGGTTTTAGATTTAACTTTCTAAATATGTGGAAATAAATTCTTAGATGTCTTTTTAAATACTTCTCAAATACTTCATTATTGTTGATCTTCAGTATTCACCCCAACATGTAAGTTACCTGAGTTTAGGGAACATAGTTGCCATATTCATTGCTGAATCTTCAGCCCCAGCATTAACGCCTGGATGCAGTAGGTGCTTAATAAATATCCTTTAATAATCAAATCGGTCTTGAAGCAGAAAGCAGGATTAGGCAGCTGCTTCTGTATCACTGATTATTCATTTTTTTAATTCCCTGAAAAACATGTATTGAACATGTGCGGAGGAAAGTGCTTATTACTATGGGGAACATAAACTATGAATTGAAATGTATGCTTTGTCCCTGGGAGTTTACAACATGGTAGGTGAACTAATGAATAAATATAATAAGTTATACATACATTATCAAAAGTAAAAATAAGTACTGAGGGCATAAAAAAGAATAATAAACAAATCAAGATTGGTTATGGAAGACCAGGTAAATGAATGTGTCAGTGGTGATAAAAAGAAAGAATTGTGTAGACAAGAATTCCAAAGAAGCAAAATCAACATGACGTATTTCCAGACTGAATGTACAAGGTGTGGGGGAGAAGAGGAACACACAAAGATAATTATGGTTTTAAGAAAAAAGGTTGAGTGAAAAAAGGAATGCATAAGAAGAAGTTGTTTTGAATACACATGAAAAATAATGGTTTTGAGGTATTGTGTTAGGCCTGTTTTCTAGGATTCTGTTTCAGTTAAGTGCATTAATAACTATTTGGCTACATAACAATAAAAAAGATTAAATTAGATTTTAAGCTTTACTTTTTAATTTTAGACAAAAGTAGAAAAGAAATAACTAATCAATTCAGGACCTGTTATCATTTTGATGGACTACAAGACCCAAAATAAAGACTTTTGGAAAATTGTTTAAATATTATCATTTGAAATGTTTTTACCAGAATGCAATAAGAAATTGGACAAAGGCTCTTGGTCAACTACTTTGGACTATACTGTTTCTAAGATACACAAAATAAAATGCCAATATAGGGGCTGTTTTTTCTTTTCGATTTCAACTAAGAGACACGTTCCTGCCTGTGTAATACTACGTTTGAAATCTTACTTTAAGACAATTTTACATTCTCTGCAAAGCTCCTATTATTCAAATTATATTTAAAATTGTCTCTGAGTCCTTTATTACATATTTTTAGACAAATATAAAAAAGAAAGCAATATATTCATAAAGCACTGTTTGAATTCACAGTAAATATAATTGGGTAACTATCTGAACTAGTTTTTAATCTTGTGGGTTTTTCCTTACATGTGAAACTATTGGTAAGACCATCTCCCACTGTTAATTATGCTTCTTTTGATGATTAAAGGTGGTTGAGTGGACATGGGCATCCTAATCAAGTCTGGAAGAAAAATGCTACTTTACTTCCTTGCTAGTGACTTGCTCAGTGAGCTATGAAGACTTGGTGAACTCTTACCATGTCCTTTAAGGCTGGTGCTAGAGATAATGATATTATGCATGCATATTGTTGACATTTGCTTTCAAATTACTCTACGATTTTTAAGAAAAAAATGTACTAGAAAACTAGGAAATCAAAGATAATTTGATTTTTTGAAATATGTAAGATGTAATTTTTAGAATATATTTTATGCCATAAAACATGGAAATTACGGAATGTGCACGTCTTGACTTCACTGAAATAAATAACTAGAAATGTAGAGTAGGCTAAGAGGCTTTGGCTTGTTTTCTTTCTAGCAGACTTTTTAAATGTATACTGCCTGTTAACATTTCTCTATTTTATGGTCATTAAAATATAAATTTTCCATTTAAATTAAAAGAAAATGTACGAATTTAATTTAACATATACGTTTATGATTTTAGTTTGTCCTCCTATAATTTAGACAACATCCTCCACATTGTCATCTCAGCGGATGACTTGAAAAGATGACTTCAAAAAAATCCCCTTGCAATGGGTTAGTCATCCATTCATTTCATTTTTGAGCGCCTGTGGCCTTGTCAATCACTGGCATATAGAGACAATGGTCATTTGATAATGGGGACCTGTGATCTGGATCTTTATAATCAGAAGAAACTTTACCAAGTTGAGAACACATTGCAAGTAGATGGCATCATTTCTCTGGAGACAGAGAAGGGGGAAAAGAAAACCTAGCCTATTGAGAAATAGCAATTGAGTTGTATTGCCTTATAGTTTGTAAGATGTAATTTAGTAGAAGATGAATTAGCAAAGGTAAAATTGCTCGTATCTTAACCAGTGTTTCAAAAAATATATACCTGTATAGGACAGGTATGTGACAGTTATCTTTCACAAGAGAAATACTATTTATTTGTTTTTTGGGGTACAAATGTTTTAAAATGTCTGACCCTTTGAAAACAACTTTTTAAAGTTTCTAACGTCTATCTTTTGGTGTTTGTAAACAATAGCTTGGGAAAATTAAGAGAAATAATTGAAACTTTAAAATGTTAAAATGTTGATTATTGCAAATTAACTCAATAAAGAAACTCATAAATACATTTTTGGGTTGCTGCCATTGCTGAATGGTCTATTTTTCTGTTTTTATTAATACTGTTGACTAGCTACAACAGGTGACATTTATATCCCCTTAGGCTGTCCATTAGCCAAACGAAGGGCCATCTGGAAAGGGATTCTGTTCTTTGAAAAATGTGACAGGGCTGATGGCTTTTTAACTGCTAGTCATCTATGATTGCTGGTAAACACTGGAAATTAGTGTTGATCCCTCAGAATTAAGAAGTTAGTCAAGTACTTAGAGATGAAGCAAGAGAAACACCTTTCAACCAGATGCCCACACCAACTCAGGTTTAAAAAAAAAAAGAAAAACACAAAACCCACCTTATGTTTTCTATTATAAAAGGCATACGTTAACAGTAGTGAAAAAGTAAGACAGTTATTCTTGGTTACTGTAATTTGATGGATATAAACAGTTTTGTGGGATATACCTTAAAAAATTTAAACTTGAAGAGGTACCTGCTACTAAGGAGGAAAAAGGTATATTCATTATGATACGATTTGTTGGCAATTTCCCTGAAGTGCTGTTTTATAATTTTGGCACTCAGATGAACAGAAGGAGATGATTTTGATGGCTCTCTCAACAGCAGTTCACTGAGAGTCTTTTCATAATCCCAATTTAAAGGGTCTCTAATAGCACCACGTTGGAAGGACCTTAGTGGCCATTTCCACTGAGTGCCTTCATTATTTAGATGAAGATTCTGTATCTGAGAGGTTCGGGAAACTTCACCATTTACAGTTATTTAGTGGCCACAATGAAGATTTCTCTTAAAGGAGGACACTAAAGAGATTTCTAAAGGAGAAGGCTAGTTTCTACAATGGTTCAATCTACAGTCTACAACGATTCTCCCATTGGTTCCTGAAGCAGAGGCCAGAAGAATTGAGGGGGGTGTGTGTATGTGTGTGTGTGTGTGTGTGTGTGTGTGTGTGTAGTTACCCAGAGGGTTAAATGAATTCATAGAGACTCTAACATTCTGTATAGCTTAAACAAAGTAAGTAATGAATCTTAAGCATAATGTATCTTTTTCTTATCTTAAATTTTAAATACAACTTCATTCAAACATATTACTTCATAGTTGCTTTATCATAATGCACTTTCATAATAAGAGTGGGGCTACTATTGTGTTGAAGTACAAGAATTATTTTTCCTTAAAGAACATTTATACTAAATTTAAGAACCATTTAATGGTCTTTCTTCTTGAAAAATCGGTCCTATCCTGTCATTGCACCAAGAATTTGACACTTATTTAAAATTGTTTACTTTAATCACATCTACATTAGTCCTGTCCCTAACTCAGAAAGAAAAAGAAAGTAAGTAAAAAGAGGAAAACAGGTAAAATTTTCTGCAGAGTGTGGCAATGAGAAGGATGGTGAGCAAAACTAGAATTGCACAACTAGCATTAGTGGTGTTTGAACATTTACAATGCAAGTTCAAGTTCAGTTCCTCTATGGTGGTTCAAATTGGTCTCTTCTAACAGCAGATTGGAAACCATCTCTCTTTTTAAATCCTTTCAAAGGATTCTCTTGAAGGGATCAGGACAAAAGTCTTTAGAGCATCCTCTGGAGCCCTGTGCAATCTACTCATTTACTATCTCATATCTCACTATATTCTGCCTTTTCTCTATACTATTTGGTCTTTCAGGGACCCCTGATACAGCATGTTTATATATGAAGTTCCTCGACCTGGAATGTTTTTTTTTTTCTTTTTTTATTTACCCAATAAATTCAATCAAACTATGGCAAAAGAGTTTTGTTCTCATGGAAATATTTTCTAATCTTCCTAAGTGCATCAAACTATCCCTAATACAAACTCTCATGAAATCATGTGGTTCTTGTTAACAGTTCTTATCGCAGTCATGATTTTACAGTTATCTATAAAATGATTTGATTTTGATTTTTGTTCTCTTTCAACTAGAATCTAAGCTCCCTGAACACAGAGACCATGCTGGTTTCTGTCCATTAGTATTAATGCAGAGCTAGATGACTGGATGATCTAATTTCATCCTCAAACCTACCTTCATGTAGCTATTCTATATTCTTATTTTATAAATTAGGAAACAAGAGACTTAGAAAGTATGGATTGTACATGGTCACCAAAATAGATGTCCACTGAACTTGAACTTGTATTTAAATCAATTTATGCCAGGACCTTTATTTCTTCATGCATACCCTGTAGATATACTCAATCACTTAACTTATCCCGCTACTTCAAACAAAGGTCTCATTATGTTAAGTTCATTATTTACATTTTCTGTGCTCCTTTCCAGTAAGTGTTAAATAATTAAAGACATCATTTAAGGTTTTAAAAATTAAAGCATTTCACTCTTACCCACAGAAGATAATGGTAAAGATTATTTTGATCATTTTTTCATTGTTCCTATTTGTATAACCATTGCAAAGTATTATTCAAACAGAAGTTACTGCCAGCATCTGGATATAGGTTTATAGGTTTTTGAATAATTTATTTAAAATTTAACTTTAAACACTCTCTTCAGTGATTGTCAGTTTAAAAAGTAATTACCTGTAATTTTGCCATGTTTTTGCAGCATGAAAAACGTTTTTCCTAGCATCCTAACTTTTGTTTTATGTCTACCTCTGGATAGATAGACTAGACGAGACTAGACACATTATACCAGTGTGCTCTGAAAGCAGTCTTATTGATGTTGAAGCTTTTTAAGGAGTTCAAAAAAATGAAAGTAATGGGCTTTGTCATGCCACCAGAAACAAAGTGGTTTTAGTTCTTAAAGAACTGCTTAGAACAACATGGCAAGCAGTACAATCAAATTATTTTGTCTGCTTGTCTAACATGAAGGCAACGCTATCAACTGACATCCTGCAGCTCTGAGATAAGACTCTGGAGAAAGGCCTGGGAAAACCATGTTTATCTTACAGGAGACAATCATTAGGTAATTTGGACATTTCATATTTAATAAAAACTATTTAAATCAGAAACCATCAGACCTGCACCGATGGGACTTACATTTATATTGTACCCTCTGTCTGCCTCCAAAGAGGGATTGAATCCTTTTCATTTTTAAGAAGTACTCTTTAAAATGAAGGAAGCGTGTTAAATGCTTGGAATTACTTTTAAATTAAACCATACAGCTGACACGAATAAAAGGAGACCTCCTAAAGTGCTCCATAATGATAGGGAGAGCAACCAGCTAGCACAACACTTGACTTGTTTTTCCATAGTAGGTTTGATCTGCACTGCAATGAAAATATTGAAAATGATTTCTGGGCCTCACTGATATCACAAATCATAACTCGCATAAAGCCATAGGTGTAATCAAAGATCCATTTGCGCAGTGATTCATATGTGTGTGTGCCCATACAGGAAATGCTCACTGCTTTATAATCAGGTCTGCAAACAGTTTTCATTCATCTCCCATTTTATTAAAGCTGTGGAAAGGATGAAAAGATGGGATCAAATGTAAAAAAGAATGAGGTTAGAAAGCAAGGCAAGCTCACTTTTTAAAGTCAAAAATTTACTTGCTATATATACTCAATTTTCAAGTGAACTGTATGTCACAAAGTAATCATAGAAATGGCTTTTTTTTCCCCAGCAAAGGGCTTTTTGAATTTTCAAACCAAAATGTAAAATCTGCAACTTTGAACTCCTATTCTGAATAAATCATAATAATTAAGATCTCATTCTTCAAGAAATCACATTATATAGGTGAATAGAAGCCAAGAAAAACTGTTTTTACTCTTACTAATGAGATAGATTTACTGCACCTCTGATTTAGTTATACATTGGGATGGTGTGTGTGTGTGTCAGTGTGTAAATATCTGAACTCCAAGACATGTATAAAAATAAAACAGAATTAGTTTCTCTGGGTAAGAAAGACATTTGCCCAATATCATCTCAGCTTTACAGCTTTATGCAAAACAGTACTTCAAGTAGCTTTATGCAAAAGAGTACTGCAAGTTTATTAACGATTTTAGCTTCATTTTAGGAGTGTCCCACAAGAATTCTCTGGCATAACATACTAACTAAATGTATGAGAGCAATTACTCCTGGCCCTTAGGCAGGAAAACACACTCACAGAAAATGAGGCTTTAGCCTTTGACATAATTATGTGTTGGTGCAGATTTTGTTTGTTTTAGAGCTGGAATTTTGTTAAATTATATTTTTATTATCTTTTGATCATTGTATCTTTTCTGTTCGACTGAGAAGAAATATCTAAAGTAGGAGGGTCAGTCAGAATCAAGAAATCATTGAAAACGAGAATCCTTTTAATAATAAAAACTACACAAAATGACTTATTTTTATATATGTCATATATAAATGAATATATACATGTAACATGTACTGACTAGGAAAACAGTAATAGGAAAGAAAAGAAGAGAATAGGTGAGAAGAGAAAGCTGTGGATAACTAGTGGTATTTTTTTAACTCCTGCAAATATAGATATAATAATCAACCTTAAATGTTTTGACAGCCTAGCTTTTATTTTCATTGCAATTTTCACTCCCTATTGAGAAATTCACAACTATAGTGTCAGATTCCATTGGCCCATATGTGCTGCAACTTTTAGGTTTCCCTTATATGCAAGTAGAATTACTTATAGTACCATATTTCAAAACAGTGCTTAACAATAAAATACAAGCATCCAAATGATGAATTAAAATAAGGGCCTGAAGAATGAAGATGCCATGGTGAAAACAGATTTGTGGTACATATAACTAAGTCCTCTGAAAATCATTATCATAATTATAAAGTAGAACAAACATAGTTTAAACCTTGTCAATTGCTAATACAATAATAAGAGAGTAGGCTATGGGTAGAGAAAAGCTAAGAAGTGTAAGAGTACCATTTCTCTTACCTTTCACCCAAGGGAATCATAAATCTTGTCTAGTGTTATAAACTGTAGCTAAACATTGCTTAATTATCTTAATATTTCTATAATATGTTTAATCCGATAATGATTTTTTAGGAACTAAAGAATTTGTCAATTCTTTACTTTGAAACTCTAAAAGGTTTTGTATTTATAAATATGAAAGAAATTCCAAAGGTCTTTTAACTCTTCAAAGATTAAGAGTTTCCAGGAAATTTTCCAAAAATTTCATGGGTTTTCTTTATCCTTTTCTTGTCAGAAAAGGACATTGGTGCCACCTTTTTAGAAGCCAATTTGGCAACATTCATGACAATATAAAATTTTGTCCCAGTAATTCCAGTGCAAACCCCATGAATACGCTGGTGAAGTGTCACCTAATTTTACGTAAAACTATACTAATGGCAACACTATTTGATGGAAAAATACCCGAGTAAGACTGAAATGCTCAAATATACAGAGGTGGTTAAATAAATTGTGCTACATCTACATGAAGATTTATATAATTTTGTATTCAAAATTTGTATGCCCTGATATGGAATGCCTTAAGAGATATCTAAGGAGGGAAAAATTCAGGTACTGAACAGTACATAAAGTTTAATCTGTTTTCTGTAATTAAAATGTGTGTATATTCAAGAAGACAGAGAGAGAGAAAAGATAATAAGGGTTATAACTTTTCGCCTTGAGGTGACCACAATGAAACTGAACAGTTAACTTTGAAGGGCTAGGAAATAGCAGATAGATGTTCTTCTTTTTATTTTAACACTTTCTTTCTTTGTAAAATGTAATGTACATACAGAAAGAGTATATAACAAAGACAAGGTTTAACAAATGCTATAAAACAAATAACTCATCACCCAAATAAAAATAAAGTTAAAAATACTACTAACTTAGAAGGTTCCCTCTCACTTTTCTTGACTTAAATTTCTATTTCCCTGCTAGAAGTAATTATTAATCAAGCTTTTAAAATAATTCATTTACTTTTCTTTACAATGTTATCAGTTGTGAAATGTATTACCTTGCCGTGCTTCTTTGATTTACCATGATGTTTGTGAGATTAATCCATATTGTTTGTAAAAAGATATTTTTTACCCATTGTAATGGCGTATGATTCACATGTGAATATTGGACGGTTTATTTATCCTTTCTAACACAGAGAAATATTTTTGTTGTTTCAAGTTTTGGGATAAAACTTTAACAAAGCTGCCTTAAGTACATTTGTACACAAACATACTCATGCATTTCTTCAGTCTAGGGTATATCTTTAGGTGTGTAGGTGTTAAGATATACATTATTTATAACTCAAATAACTTAATTTTTTTCCAGTTTACATTCTCACCAACAATACATGAAAGTTCCCATTGATCCACATCCTCAGCAACTTAGCATTATCTGACTTTCCCTCTCCCTCTTCCGGCCTCACCCTTTTCCTTCACTCCACTTCCTCTGTCCTTTCTTCTTCCCTCCCTCTTTCTCTCCCTTTCTCCCTCCCTCTCTTCCTCCTTCCTATCAATTAAACAAAGCAAAACAATAAAATAAACTAAAAACAATCAATCAAATAAATCTGCAGTGCCACCTAAGTCAAATACTAAGTGTCTCTATATGCTTGGACCTGCTTCTGTACATCTTATAATTTTTCTGTTAGACTATCTTTGTTTCAATTATACTAATTATTCAAACTTTATAAGAATTCTGTTATCTGATAGATTAACTCCTTCAAATTTGTTGTGCTTCCAGTAGTCTTAACTTCTTAAGTTAAATACTCAAAGTTAAAAAAAAATGAAGTTAATAGTTAAAAAATTCTTTTCTTGATTCTTTAAATTTCCATAAAAAATTGAGAATCGGCTTCTCAAGATGCTTTTACATTTCTTTTGATATATTTCTAAAATGTTGTCATCTTATTTTAAATTTTGTTTTGTTTCAATTATAATCAGAAAATTATCTGGGTTTATGAGTCAGTTTGTTGTTATTTTCTCTCCTATTCTTTTTAATGTTAAAAATTTTATATGCCTTATAGGTGATATCTGGAATAACTTTTACATTTTGATTAGAAAGCAACACTTAATTTTGATTATAAAATACCCCTGAATTCTAATTTTAATTCTACCATTTAACAAACTAAGCGATCATTCACTGAATTAAAAATTAAGTATGTTATGGCTGTGTGTTTTTCTTCCTCTTCCTTTGAGGATGTATTATCTCTCTCGCCAAATCCACAAATACTGTACTGTAAAGCCTTAGATTCTTCATTATTTCTGTTGAACTCAAATCTCTTCCCTCTAGATGCTCTAATTTCTTTACTTTTCCCATTAATTTGATCTTAAAAACATCAATGTCTTATTATAGTTTGCTTACTGTTTCCAGTTTCCTCAATGGATGGAGCCATGCTATAATAATTTTTTAACAATGTCATTTTGCTTAATAAAGTATGGTCAACATTTTTCATATCTATATCCATGTAGCTGCCCAATTATTTTTGACAATCACCAAATATTCTAAAGTACGGCTATACCATAATGTGCACAGGTATTTTGATCTCAGTCTTGGAAACTCTTTTCAGTTTCAAAATTCATATTGTATACTAATAGTCAACAGTCTTCTGGACATCAGTTCTTATTATCAATAACCCCAGTGTGCCCTGCCATTGTTCCATATTTAACTTTATTTACAATATGCAACTTGGCAAATTTTTTCACATTTTTTTCTTTCTTTTTGTTGGGGAGTATTGTGCTTGGGATACACACACACACACACACACACAAAGTACACTATATATACATATATATATGTATATATACAATGGTAATGTTAAAAAGACTACATTAATACACCTGAAATATTATCTTTCTTTCCTTTAATTTAGGATGCCAAATGTATGCTCCCTCAAGGAAATAAGGGTTTGCAACTATTAATTTCAGCTTTTATAACTAAAACAAAAAGATTTCCAAAAATATATTCATATTGTTAATTTCATATAGTTACTATCTTTCTCTCTCTCTTTTCTCCTTCTCTCCCTCTTTCTCTTTCTGATTCTCATCTGTCTTTTTCTTGAGCAGTACGTTAATTGGAAGTGGGCATGCATAAAAATATGGCAAGTAAGACATTTTTATTCCACAATGCTTTAAAGGTTAAATAAATCCTCTAGTAAGCTTGCTTCATGTATTTAACTCAGCCTTTCTTTCATGAAAAAGTTGATGAAATGCTATGTGGCAGAGAAATTCAAAACCCAAGTAAAATTATTTTTTTCATTGTCTCTTCTCATATTTAAAAACTACAAAAGATATCGTTACTTGAACTTTCTAAATATGTTCAGAATATAATTGTTTCTTATGCTAGTCAAGCTTCCACTGCTGTTGAAAAGAAAAAAAAAAGTCTACTGCAGCTTAGATATAACTCTGACAGTCTTTGCTAGTTAAAATTGAAACTCACAGAGCATGACCTGTCATTTCTCTCTCTCTACCATGAATCTTTGCTATTACTGATTTACCGCAAGCAATATAGTGACCTTAGGGCTGATTAATTAGCTGTTGGTTTATGTATTTTGCAAGATTAATTGTGAAAGCATTCACTGTTATTTCACGGTTAGATTAACCTTGTTACTGTGAAAAACTAGAGAAAGAGAAGCCTCATTAGATTGTTTCTATGACATTTTGAGAGGGTTTTAACTCACTAAATGAAACACAGGACTTCTATATTGTTTTTGAAAGCCTAGTACACTATTCATATTAGCAAATATTGGCCTATCTTTTCCTGGTCACTTCATGATTATTGTTGCTTCTCTAACCAGTACCAGGCAGTTTTCCTTTGCTTGTACCACAACTTTTCTTCATATTGATTGTGTTTTTAAAAATTTGCTACCCTAAGTTTTAAAGTAGGAACTTAGTCTCCATACAAATTCAAGCTTTAGAAGAGGCTATGTCCATAGTTTGTCTTTACCTATTCTCAGAGGAGCTCCTACATGTTTTGAGAATAAAACAGTCAAAACAGAGCAAGCAAGTTAGTCAGTTTTATATAATCTCTATTTCTATTTTGAAATAACAGCCAATTATTTTAATAGCTAAATAATTTCCTACTGGCTAAACATCTTGGAAAACTTGAATAACCTCAAGCCACAAAAATGTCTATTTATTAACTTCTATTTTTTATTAATTTATTTTTAATTGACAAAAATAATTGTGTGTATTTATGGGGTAAAATGTGATGTTTCAATCTATTTATACATCATAGGAAGATTCAATTAAGCTAAATAACATATCCATCACCTCACCAACTTATCTTTCTTTTTAGTGAGGGTGGGAAAATTCCTTTAGCTATTTTGAAATATGCAAATACATTAGTATTAACTGTGGTCACCATGCAGAAATAAATGGCTACATATTTATAAATGCCTTTCTCATTTGGGGTGCTAGTGCTTACAAAAGAAAATTATACTTCCAAAATAACTTTAAATGATTAAGATGTAACTGGAGTACAAAAAGAAAATGACTCAAGAATAATTTGCTTAATTCCCTTCTCAACTTGTTCTGGGGTTTTTAGAGCTCATTTAATATTCTTACCTATGATACTAAAAAGTTTTTTTTTTTTTTTAGAAAAGTCAAATACTGAATTACTCATCATAGACATAAAAGAAAGTGGTATTTTCTATCAAGAAGAAAAAAACATATTGCATAAGATCATCTACCAAGACACTTGTGATTAATGTTATACTAGCCTATAAGAGCACACAAATGGAATACATTTTCTTAGAGGTCTAATTAAAAGGATGTAAAAATATTCTTGGGTCAAAATTGACATTTAAGATTTTAATGAGATTTTTCACTCAATAAATACGTGTTGCTTGATCAAGGCTTCTTTTTCTTTTTAGACTTAAAAAGAAAGTCAAGATTGATCTTGTCGTTTGTTTTGTAGCCCTCATATTGCTTCCTTTTACTTTGATTTCTATCCCTAACCTGACTAGCAGTACAAGAAAGTAACATGAGACCTCCATGCAGTTGAATGGAGATGCTGTCTCCATATTTTATGAGAGAAGGAAGATGCCAGGATAGTGGCTGGTACCATTTCCATCACTGTGCTTTAAATCATGTAAGGTAATATTAGTGTGTATTTGAGCATGTGTCCACTTTTATGTATGGAATGTATGTGTATCTGTCTATATGGGGGGGTTGTGTGTGTGTGTGTGTGTGTGTGTGTGTGTGTGTAGCCTCTGGAAGCAAGTTCCAGTCTCCATGGTCCTTGACAGGGACTATTTTGTATCCAAAATTTTTTATGCTCTTTCCTTTAACTAAGCCTAACATTTTGTGATATTCTTTCTATGCGGTTTTTAAAATTTTCTTTCTGATCCTGATTGTGAAGAGGAGTGTCTTTCGTCTTGTCACCTGACCTCTCTCTTCTCCACTAATAACTATCTTTAAAAAGACCCCATCTGCACTCCCATGTTCAATGCAGCACTATATGCAATATCCAAGATATGGAGTAATCTAAATGTCTATCAATGGATGAATGGATAAGGAAAATGTGGTACGTAAACACAATGGAATATTATCCAGCCATAAAAAAGAATGAAATCTGTCATGTGCAACAACATGAATGGAACGCCAGAGCATCTTAATTTCCAATCTTTTTTCGCTCCTGTCCTAGTCTCATTCTTATAAAAGAAAAGAAATGGGATTGCAGATTCTCTGCATTAGGCTAATCATTTTAACCTAAGTGATCACTTTGATTTAGCCTAAAAACTCAATATTCTAAAATTTGCATAGTTTCTAACTAGAAATGATCAATACACTGTGCTTTTATTCCTCCTTATTCACCAAACATTCATTTGCCTTAATAAACACAGTACAGGAACTTAGTGCAGAAATATGAAAACATGTAATAATGAGAAGATGCCGTTTGTATGTTAAATGAATATAGGCCGTACCTCCTGAGTCTGTAAAACATGTGTAACATCAGCGAAGATGGTTTTTGAGGAGCTCCCTCCTTTTCTGGTAACCTATGTTTCATATTTGCCGAGAAGGCCAGTTGAGAAAATTATGTATAGCTAATTGGACTAATGCAGATACAAATTATTTATAATTCAACATAATTGAGTTTTTTTTCCTGTTTTTTGAGGACTATTCATTTCACTGAAATTAATGTCAAAAAGCAATATTTGAAGTTATAAAAATGGTGTCCAAAGTCTAATGAACAATCATTTTCTTTTGGAAAGTTTTATAATATTGAAATGTTTTACTGTGTAGTGTGGGATTATTTTCATTCTTCTGTTCTTATTTTGCTTGCAGAAAAAAAATGTTCTGCCTGTCATATGACTTGGAAAACTTGAAGAATTTGATACTGTATATAAAAGTTTATAACCTAAAGATATAGCCTTCATGTTCAAGTTTGAATCAATAGGGAGATTTTAAAGACTAAAATAGTGTCATTTCGATTAATTCCAACCTTCCTAACTTTCTGAGTATATTTCTGCAAAGGTCAGCTCTTGCAAGAAAATAATTAGATAAAGGTGAAACTTGCTAGCATCAATATCATAAACCAAACTTTCTCAAGCCAGAATTAGCTAAAACTAGAACCAAGAAAACAAACTTATAACACAGTTTTTAATAATAGAAAGTGTTACTTGACCTCAGTCTCTGATGTACATTAAAAAGAAAAATATGAATTACTGATGTTTACCATATAAATTTTTGGTATATAGGAAATTGTTATCATCTCTGAGGAGTTAATAAAAATATTTTAATATTCAAAGCATTTTAACATTTTGTCAGTTCTGAGCTTCTAGACTGAATTGTGTTTGTTACCGCATCATGGTAAGGGGCTCATCACATCAGTGAGGATTTCTATTATTTACAGACCTGTGTACCAGATTCTGACCATCTCAAAGCCTCAACATGAGAACTTTCCTCCTACCTTCCTAAGGATTTATCAACTTATATTTTTTAATCATCTTGTCAGAATAGATGCTAAAAGGAAGGCCTGACAGTGTACAAGTTTTATGGGCTTTCAATTATTCAGCTGTCTGTCATCTTATGTGGAGTCTGAACAACCCAGATCAGATGAAATGTAATAATAAGTACCAGTAAGTAAGCCCAACCTCATGAGAGGCATAAAAAGGAAAAGAGTGTTAGGACCATGCTTCCTGGTAACAGAAAACCCACACTAACTTATAATCCTAGGATATAGTGTTTTCAAATGGAATCGCTGTATTGAGATCTGCAGTACAAATTCTACTAATTGCATTTGCACACCTGCTCTATCCTTGCAACTGTGGGTTTTGAAGCCCGGGGATATTTCTAGCAATCTTGCCATTAATTACACTTCAAAATTATCTGATTGCATAGCACAATGTTTGGAATAACACATGAAGCAGGGCTTTGGTATGTCATGTTTTTGTGAAGGAAAGGAGTTCTTTTTTCTTCTCAATGCACTCACCCTCCTCATGCTACTGTCTTTCTGCCTCTTCTCTCTTTTCTTCACAAGTTCAACTGCTTCTACCAAGACACTAACGTCATAATTTCTCAAGGCTCTATCCCAATGCATTTCTTCTTTTCATTCTTTACTCGTCTCCTAAGAATTTCACCTGCACTCATGTCATTATCATCAATATACATCTTCCTAGAGCTTTAGGTTCATATACCCTACTAGCTACTTGTAGCCTTGTTTAAATATTATAATTGTGTCACAAGTCCAGTGTTTCTAAATTGGAACCCGACTGAGCCTATAGATTCCAAAAGATCTTTAATAAATACTGTTTTTCTCTTCTCCTGGAATTCTCTTTCCACTCATCTTCCCCTAGTTAATTCCTACATATTCTTAAATCATATAGGCTTCTTGATCTTCTTAACAAGAGAAAATTATTTTAAACTCTCACTGGACTCTGAACCTTTTCTTTATATTCTCTATTAAAATTCTAACTGAAATCAAATAATCGCACAATAAAAATGTAACAATGATCTTTACCACTTGGGTGTCAATGCCAAGAGGACTAAAATCATGTTTATAAAGTCTCATGATTGTATTGCTAGTATCCAGGATACTGCCAGACCAGAGGTAGATGTTTGAAATAGCTGTTAATTAAACGAGAATGAAGGAATGACAGAGCTACTGCTGAAGTTCCACCAAAGAGGAAGAAAAAGCTTAACTTGAATATCACTTTAGCTGAAAGATTTGAGCAAAGTGAAAACTGAGTGTTCTACCAAACCAAATTTCATTTTGGCTCATCACATTGCCAAATTCCTTATGAAATTTAAAGGAGACATCAAATTAGCCACTTCTTGGGAGTATGGAATGACTCGAAAATGAATAATTTCACCTGAATAGTAGCTAAGCTGTCAGAGGAAAGTAAATTTGATAATATTATTTTGTATTCAAATTATGTGTTTATTTGTTTTGAGACAGGGTCTCACTCTGCTGCTCAAGCTGGTGTGCAGTGGCACCTCACAGCTTACTGCAGCCTCAACCTCTCTGACTCAAACGATGCTCCCACATCAGTCTCTGGACTAGCTGAGACTACAAGTGTGTGCCACTATGCCTGACTAATTCTTTTATTTTTTGGTAGAGAGGTGGGTCTCATTCTGTTGCCCAGACTGGTCTTGAACTCCTAGGCTCAAGCATTCCTCCTGCCTCAGCCTCTCAAAGTTCTGGATTACAGGCAAGAGACATTGCACCAGCCTTGTTATCAAATTTTTGTGATACAAATATGAAGACATTATTTATTATAAAAGGTAATATGGCTGGTGAAAATTAACATGGAAGCACATGTATAATAGTTTTAACTGCCTAATAGCAATAGTCCAGTAGTTATGAATGCTGTAATTCAATCAAGAAACATGCACCTTTGGGGTTTCTACCTCAGAAAAAGACTAGATGCTCTGGGCATAGTGGTTTATAATGCGTCCTCAGCATACTTCCTGCATGGACTACCAATGGATCTAAGGTTTGTGGGAAGTCCCTTGAGCACTGTCTTAGTCCATTGAGACTGCTGAAACAAAATGTACTATAAAATGAGTATCTTATTAACACCAGACATGTTTTGCTCACAGCTCTAGGAACTGGGAAGTCTAAGGCACTAGCATATTCTGTGTCTGGTGAGGGCATGCTTGCTCATAAATGGTGCTTTCTTGCTGTGTCCTCTTCTGGCAAAAGGGGTGAAGGATTTCCTTTGGGTCTCTTTTTCACAGGGACACTATGTCATTCATGTGGGCTCTGCCCTGATAACCTAACCAAGCCCCAATAACCTCATCTCCTAATAACATCACCTTGGAAGTTAGAATTTCAATATATTAATTTGGGGTGGGAGTTGGACAAAAGCATTCAGAACTTAGCAAATATGTAACATTCTTAGTCTGAAAGTAATTGCAATGGTAGTTCATAGCTCAGTGATTCTATAGTCCTCATTAACTCTTCCATTAAGAAATATAAATATATTTGCAAGACTCATCAGAATATTTTCCTGAACTGACCACATATCCCATAATTTGTTTAATTCTACTTTTAGATATTCTGCTACTTATCATATCACATGACCTGACTTTTCATTAAAAGAATATGGTCATTTTACATGAAATTGCATTCAAGAAAGAAAGTAAAACACAAAGCTATTGAAAATCAACATCTTTATAAGTTTGGTACTTAACAAAAGTAATGACTATTTGTCCCTTAATTAGAAGGTAGTTCGGGTTTAGTATGCCTTTGAATGACAATATTTGACTTGATATATCAGAATGTTAGGCATTCTGTGGAGACATATTAGGGTTCGCATGTCAGAAGCATGTTGCTATAATATAATTCTAAAGGAGAGACAATATTGAAATAGAATCAGAATCAAATAAATAGAGATTATTTAATGTGACCTTATTAGAATTTATTCACCAACAAATAATGCTTTGTCTCCAAACCAAGTATTTTTACATACTTACAAGGATTTTTGTGTTATTTATTTTGTTCACAGCTAATCACTTTGTTGCAGAGTTCTAGGTAATTTTTTGGCTGTGAGCAATTTATGGCCATTTTGAACAAAGGTACAGGTGAGTGAAGGTGGAAAGAATAAGCTTCCCTTATCTATGAAATAGAATCAGTATGCAAAAGGATATTTGATGAACCTGAAGATATCTGGCTACAGCGTGCACAGTGGTGACATAACCTACAAAATGCCAGTGGATAAGGATCCCAGACAAAATCTACAGCAAGGAGTTTCTTCTTGTTCTTTTTATTAAGGTCTGTTGTTATTACCAAAAGTTATCAGGGAAGGATATTTTGGCATTTTGGTTAATAACTTCTTTGTGACTCTGTCTCTCAGTGCTATGGAGCTAGAGCACATGAAATTGGGAGTGTTTGGCTGGCTATATTTTATGAAAAGCTACTTCCTATCTTTCTGTCTCACTTGTAAAAGTATAAGAAAATGACCAAAGCCCTTATAAACCAAGATATATTTCAGAATACTTCAAAAAAAAAAAAAAAAAAACAAGAGGGAGCTTTGTGAAGTTTTAAAAAAAACTCTTTTGAATTTCTTTCTAACAATTGTAAATACAGCGAGTAGTATCACAGAGAAAAATGAAATGACTCTCTAGATAATACTACGTCTATTAACATTACTCATTTTAATGAGAAAATAAATTACTATTTGTTTAAAACAAAAACATAAAAAATGTTTGTCTTTAAAGATATATTGTCACATACTATAAATTATAGGATTCTTAACATGTTATTAACACCAGAAGTCTAAAGAACTTTGGGATTAACTAAACAGGCATTTTAACTTTTGGCTCTACCACTCTCTAAATGTAAGATATTGGGTAAATTATTTACTTTTTTGTAAAAATCATTTGTAAAATAAGATTAATAATAGTGCCCAACAGTGTTACTATGAGAATTAGATGAGGTAATTTAACATAAACTACTAATAACAATGCCTAGCATATATATTTTTTAAAAACTCAAATAGGATTTATTTTTACTGTTCATATTAATATTACTGGGAGGATTCTGGGACAATAGTGGAATCCGGATCTCCTGAATCTCTATTTAAAAGCAGACAAAGCTACTAATGGAAAATCCAAAACACACAGACAACATTTACAAATATACTAAGCCATGAACTACAAGTGATAGAAAAACCACAAGACAATCTGAATAACATCAAAGAGTGCGAAAGAAAGCAGAGGAAAACAACGTGGTGTCAGAGGGACATGAGAAGGGGAGAAACCAGAAATAGGCAGTATTTTTCACTGGAACTTGCCGTGAGCTAACTTGAAAACTCAGGGTATAAAAAGTCTTTGGTAAATTCTGCAATTCATGAGCCAGGGCTTCTCTCCAGGAGAGTGAGGGCAAACATCTGGTAGAACTATCAAAATTCAATAGGATAGGGACAATAAATAGGCTGGAAAGAGAAGGTAGATAGAAGTGGAGATGGGCAAAGAGCCAGAAAAATCTCCGAAAGCAAGTTACCAAATTTTTGAAACTCTCACAAAAACAGAAGAGGGAACTCTGTGAAGTAAGAAGGCTAAACTAATTTATACCCTCTAAAACCTCAAGAAGACTAATTTTAATTAAAAATGAGCTTCTGAAAAGTGTCGACGTCACATTCAATGTGGAATAATTACAAAGAAGAAAGAGAGTGTTGAGCAGAAAAGCATCCATCTAGGACATGTAATAACTGGAAAAAAAATGCCCATAACATAGATTACAACTCAAACCTACTTCAAAATGAGCTAAAGCCTTGAAAAAATGTTATAAAGTATTAAATAACTACATAAGTTATGACTAGAAAACCTCAGATACGTTATGGCAGAATTCCAGAGAGAATTCCAGACACAAGAAAAAGCTCAATTCAGAAATAAAACAAAACCAGAGGACAGAAACAAACTGAAAAAAAAAAAAAAAGAAAAAGACATAAAATATATTCAAAGAAGTAGAAATTGAAAAGGAGAAAAAGTGTAAAAATTAAAATGTAATTAATAAACAGATAAAAATTATTTGATAAAAATGACAAATATTAAAAATAGATTAAAAATTTTCAACGTATACATAAAAGAATCTTTGAATAAAACCAAAGCCAGGAGCCAGCAAACAGACTGCATACTAAAAAGTCTAATTCAAAAAAAAAATTCTTGAAAGCTAAAAAATAAGTAAAAGCAGATATAAAAGGGCACATTATATATCTTTTCATTTGGTTTATAACAATCAACCCTGCCATATATTCTGGTAAAATCAGTAAACTTAAAAATAAAGATAAATTATACAAAGCAAAAACTTTAGTGGCTCTAGGCAAAAATAGCAAATGAAGATTAGACTATCATAAGACTTTTGACAGGAACATTTTATGACAGAAGAAAATGGAGCAATATGTTTAAAATACTATAGGGGGAAATTGTGAAAAAATATTTTATATTCAGAAAAATTCACTTTTGATCATAAATGGCACAGATAACTGTTGACAACACACAAGAACGCAGGCAACTGGTTTCATCACTGTGTCCTTAGGAATTTACTAGAGAATGAGCTTCAGACAACAATGATGACTGGAAAGACACCAGCAGAAAGAATAGTAGTGAGCATTAAATATAGAATCATATGCAGCGCAAAAACTAAATGGAAAGTTTAAATGGAGTGAGTAAGATATGTAATGGGTATATGCCATAATGATGTAGACATGAGAAAAGATTGTGTACAAAAACATAAATCATTTTCAGTTATCTTATTGGTGTTAATATTTGTATTGTAGTATCAGTATTCTAAGCATATTTTATGAGTAATGTAAGATGAAGCAGATCAAATGGTTGCTTTCTTCAAAAGATAAAAAGGAGCAAAAGAGGATGGTGGTGAAAACTGTATAATTAAAAACATTCCAGTTTTTAAAAATTAAACAAGACTAAATATTAGCATCCAGAGATGTATTCTTTGATAATAAATTATTAAATGCAAGGAAGTAATTACCATAAAAGTCAGAATAGTACTTGCTTTTGTTAACAGACAAAATAAGGGGCTTCTGGGGTGGCTGGCAAAGTTCTATTTCTTGACCCGGGTATTTGCTTTATGATAATTCATTAAGCAACAAAAAATTAGTATTTCTATAACTGTTTCTGTTTTGTAAAAATTAAATGCAAATAAAGATAAGTGAACACCTGAAACTTACAGTTTTATAATGCGGATTATTATATTCATTTTTAATTACTGGTTATGTCCAAAGAAACGTATTACAATTGAAAAGAAAATATCTTAAATATAGTGATTGTCCAAGTAAGGAAATACTACCTACATGTAAACTTTTTTTCCTTTTCTTTAGAACTTGAAGCAAAACTGGAAAATTACTGTTTCCTCTTGCAATTATTTGCCGCACTGCCATTTATCTTATTGTTCAATGGAGTTGGCATGAACCACAAGTTTCTGTTATTACAATGATCTGAAGTAAGATTGAAGAACAAAAAATTTCATGAATGTCAGCTTAAAAGGTTTATGAGATGCTGTCTTGATGATAGCAGGTCATTTCTGAATCCTCAAGATTAGTGCATTATCTTTGTATTAGATTATTTGGATGAGTACCACCCAAATCTCTTGGATGATTGCCAAGTGTTCATTACATTTTCTGTAATGTAGGACTGACCTGCCAAGTTAATTTTCAGAGTTGAGATTATTTTTCTATTTTATATTATTTTTGGCTTCTATCTTTCCAGTAAAAGAAGAAATGCATTTAACGGCCAAAATGTGTAATATCCATGTTTACATTTTTGATTATCTTAAGGGTAAACACATTCTTGAATTTTCTGTAGGACAAGCAATGATTTTACTTAGTCACTAATTCCTTCTTTCAGTTCATTATTTGTTTCAACTCTAATTTCATCCATTTGAAAATATCTTTTCTTCATGAGAAGATAGCTGCAAAATAGCTTCATGATTCAGATAATTTCAAAGAATAAGCTCTTTTAAAATATCGATCATATTTTTCAATGCTAATAAAAACGTCACATTACTTAGTGAAAATCATTTTTAAGAAAGTTCTAAAATAAGGCCAAAACTATAGTGCATGTATTTGTCTAGTCTATGTTCATGTTTATATTCATCAACAGAGCACCACAGGGGTTTAAAGTCCTTGGTATCGTTGGTCATCAAGGATAGAAATGAATGTTGTTTTTTTTCTCTCTGCCTCTCTGGCAAATAGAAGTCTTAACCCCACAGACATGGCTGTTATAAAATCCTAGGTGGGAGGAGGGGGAGGTTTGTTCTCTATTGTAGTATTTCTAGTCTGTGTTTAGAAAGTACATTGTAAGAAAATTCAAAATGTAAGCTCTCCCCACCCTAGGCCTTCCTCATTCCTTTAAGATGCTCTGTCCTCCAATATGATAGATTGAAGTATCTTCTCGGGAAGGGCAGCTATGTTCCGTCATGTAAGACTGATGCTCTTGGAATTTATAGTGAAAACTCATGCATCATGATTATTGTGTAATTTACATGAATTTATTATTCATCAAAACAAATCACACATGTACCTCTTAAGTGACCCTCATTATGTGGGGCCTCCCTCATTTTAGAGTCCCATTTATCTCTTTTCCGTAGCCAAGTTGCCATCTGGTCAATTTATTGATGGCGATTGTTATTTTTACATGAAACCCAGTTGAAACTTAGCAGAAGCCAGTTGTCTTACATGTCTTCAATTAAATTTAAAATTAGATATCACTCACATGTGAGAGATTTAAAAACTGCTACAGCTGCCTTTAAATGGTTAAATAATTAAAACAAGTCTCAGTGGTAGGGAGCAGTCAGATTGTTTCCATATGCATAATTGGAAATACTAAAATAGAAGGGTGAACTGTCTTTTGTAAACTTAATATTTTCCCTTTCCTTATTAATAATTCAAGAGCATGTGTCAGTTTAGACATATATGACATATTACAGATGTTAACATAATCCAGAATCGTGTAATTACCCACACAGAAGTCAATGCCAGACCCTACCACAGAGCCTTGGTCACTATGCGTAATAACATAATAAATGCTGGTTAAATGCATAATAGTCAACGGAACATGGAAATATTTTTCTCAAGAAAAGAAGACTCTGTTTTGTGAGATTAAAATGAAACTATATTTGTGGATAGTTTACACTGAATAAAGAATACTCTTGATTATAGATTCTTACCTCTTACTGACTGAAAAAAAAAATGGCATGGGGGTTTTTGATATGTAAGTAGTATTGCATAGTACTTCGGTCATTGGCTTTGGAATTTGACAGAATCTGTGTAAAACAACTGTCATCTATTATCATCTATTACCTGTCAACCTTAATCTCTCTATGTCTCAGTTTCTTAATCTATATTATGGACACAATATCTATACGGTAAAGTTTTGGCTAAGGGTTAAAATGATAGTATATGCATAACTACTTAGTTTATGGGAGGGAAACTTTTTAGCTGAAAAACCTGCTCATAGGAGATTTGCTTATTTTGAAGCAAAAACTATTGGTGGTATGGTCTAGAGGGGATCTTAACATTAAAGCAAAAGGTATTTATTCCTCTTAAAAGCTTAGCAATTCATGCACAATTGAAATAATTGCATATTCCACGTGTAATATATACAATGTCTTCTAAAATGAAGTTATAGTAATCAAATTTTCCTTTATTATTAAAGTTGCAAAGATTATTTGAAGTGGAATATTCCAGTAAGTGAACACTTAAAGAAAATGTTTGTATGTCACAAGCATAAAGGTAAGTTGGGTTATATTTATGAAAAGATTGAGTGTAATATTTTTGCATTAGAATGTATTAATATAGATCCCATTCCAATGTATTAATGTACATTCCATGACAGACACAGTATCTCTGTCCTCAAGCTTTTTCTCTAAAACCTGTAATGCTATTCTTGGGTGATCGATTTCTTTTTTAAAAATTTTTATTTTATTATTCTTATTTTTGAGATGAGGTCTTCTTATGTTGCCCAGGCTGGTCTTGAACTCCTGGGCTGAAGCAATGCTCCAGTTTCAACCTCCCAAAGTCCTGGAATTACAGATGTGAGTCACCACCCTTGGGCTGTTTCTTTTAAGTTGACTTCATATGTTTTCAGTGCATTGTTTTTCTTCCTTGAATTTGTTATATTTACATTCAAATAATTTAGGTTCATCTCATAAATTCACTCAGACACTTTCTTAAAAGCACTGATAGAGGTATCTACTCTTGACTTTTCCATTTGATTAATAGAAAATAATCACTTTCTCACTCTCTCTGGTGCAGTTTGGTTAATTAACTGATACAGGCAGCACAAATAATTCCTGCAGTAGTGTACTTATTGTTTTAAGAATTATGTGAAAATTAGTCTCTTACTACATGATTAGATTTTTAGATCGGGTAATGAACAAAAATAGTCTTTCTGTGCCATCTTTTAATGTGTTTTTAATCACCAGCTAAATAACAAAGAATTGTCTTTTAAAATAATTAAGACTACATATCGAGTCTCCATAGGATGTCAACAATAAAGGGGTTAATGAAGCATCCAATCATCATGGAAACAATCAAAAAATGTCTTGCTTTAAACAACCCAAAGCAATTTCCACAATCTAAATGCATCTGTGCTAGAATAATTTCCATAGCATCAGAACATTTTTCATCCTGCAGAGATTACAAGACGAAAAAGAGGGAAGCTTACAAATGATGGCAACCTCCTATGTAAGTGGAGCCAAATATTTAAATGAAAAATCTGTCAAAAAAGCCAAGCTATTACAGTTTTACAAACCATGCTAAACATCATGGCATGACCTCAGTCATGGCACAATTTAGAACCACGAAAGAATGCTGCAAAGAGAGATTTCCATTTACACATTGTATGTAGCTTCTCAGAATATTAATAAAACCTTTGTTATATGTTAAAGCAACACAAGGTTTTTCTCCTTTTATAATCCAAGAGCAATTCAAGGCCCAAACCAAATACCAATTTGTTGCATCTTTGTAAACATCTCCCGTAGACATGTATGGAAATAATATACACCCTAAATCAAATTGAATGAGTTTTTATTTAAGTAGTCTGAAGATAAAAATTACAAGAAAAATATTTCGACAGTACATAGACTTTTCTGTGGATTTACATTAACTTGTCAGTATATTTCATCCATGCACAAGTCATGATACAAACACACAGTTTTTGGAAGCTGGATTCAATTTGGTATTATATTATTGAGCACGTTAAAAAACCAACTGCCTTAGGTACCGGGCTCAGAGATATCAAAATTAAAACAAACTCATTTGCTTTTTATCTCTAATGTATTTCCTAGCAAATTGTATTGGCAAGAGAAAGCTCAATATTTATATGATAAATTAATAAATGTACAAAGAATCTCCCTAATCTTAAGTTTTTCTATTAAATGGGAAATATAATACATATGCTGTAATATGAGTTAATCCAAGGGTTAGACATACTTTCTATTTTATATATAATATCTATTATATAGTATACGTATATATATTGCAAATAGAAATTATGACAGGCATACATAATATATGTTCATTAAGTGATATTTGAAGAACGATTAAATGGTAGTGAAGCCTTCACTAAAGAAGACAATACAATAAATACATTAAATGGTTACTTAAAGGAGAATTTTTTCAGCTCCGTGGGCAAGAAGTAACATATAGTACTAGCCATCAATATTATCTTGAAGGATAAATTTACATTTTTCTATTGGGTACCATTTAGATGAAGAAAATAGGTCCAATAGCAATGTCCAAATGTAATTTTTTGTCTTTTTTCAGTGTATATACTTCTGTACTTGTAGATACTTCCTTTAATAATTTCTAAAAAGCTTTTTCTTGATATTTGAATAAGAGTTGGTATAATTTCTACTTATGATCAGGAGGGGACTAGATAACAATTAAACATGGAAACTGAAGTCATTTAAACTTAATGTCACTATAATCAACATGGAAAACCAATTTATAGTCCCAGATGATTGTTTTTCCCTGATAAGTGAGTTGTTTTGGCTGAGTATACTGAATAAATGTTCAACTTCATAGACTTGGTGCCAGTCAGCTTGCCTTTATACGGGAATGGATTCCAGATTTCATACAAAGACCATTTCCATAGAGCCAAGAGTGAAACGAAGAGGGGCTGTTTCCTGGTAAATTGTTGAAGAAACCGATTGTTATAAAACTATTGTTAACAATGTAGAAATGTGCAGCAAGCACACATAGCTTAAATACATAATTTCATTTTGAAATTGGTCCAAATCATATGCTTTCTACAATATTCTTTTTTTTTTTTTTTTTTTGAGACGGAGTCTCGCTCTGTCACCCAGGCTGCAGTGCAGTGGTGCGATCTCCGCTCACTGCAAGCTCCGCCTCCCAGGTTCATGCCATTCTCCTGCCTCAGCCTCCCGAGTAGCTGGGACTACAGGCGCCTGTCACCACGCCCGGCTAATTTTTCGTATTTTTAATAGAAACGGGGTTTCCCCGTGTTAGTCAGGATGGTCTCGATCTCCTGACCTCGTGATCCGCCCGCCTCAGCCTCCCAAAGTGCTGGGATTACAGGCGTGAGCCACCGCGCTGGCCTCTGATAACATTCTTAAGATTTGATAACACTCACCACTCATGGGGATCATGGGCTTTTCGTAGAATATAACAAACTGACTAATTTCAAAGAAGCAGTGTAAACCAAGAAATTCTTACATGAATGCATAGTTTCCAAAATCTCACAAAAAATTATATCTGGGCTCAGATTTGCAATTGGAGGAATATATTTCATGTACCTGGCTTCCAAGATGAACATTTTTTTCCATATTTTAATATTTCTGAAATTACAACATACACATCTAGGGCATCACCTCTCCTTCCTCAAATACCTCTTAATTCAGCAATATCACAAAATCAAATAAATAAAATATATTGTGATTTTAAAGATATATTATATATACTATATAGTATATAGTATATATATTATATATACTATATACTATATAGTATATATATTATATATACTAGATATCAAATTTATAACATGTGTAATGTATTATAAATATATTTGTATGTTTTATACATTATGTTAATGAATAACACACAATGTAAACATATATTTAAATATATGTAAAATGTAATACAGTAATATACAGGTAAGATAATGCGTATTGTGTATAATTTGTAAATGGGTGAGACATTGCTTTTCAGCACCATTGAAGGTCTGTCTATACAACATGATACTTTAATAATCTCATAATAGTTTAATTAAAGAAACACAGTTGACAATAAGCTCTGTGGTTTGGATTTTCTATAACCAATCACATTCATATACTCGGAGTGGGTAATCAACTAGTTCACAACAGTAGATTCACACCAATAATGTCTGAAGAGTTCACTTATTTAGCTTTCAGATCATTCTTATTATATACTTTAACAGGTGACTCATTATTTTATTAAATTATTTTTGAAGCACACTACAAATGCAAAATAGAATTGTTAATAATAAAACAAGTTCTAAAATAAAAGCTTAAAATACAGCTTTAACCATTCATGTTTCATAAGGCTTAAGAACAATTACAATAATTATTATAAATAGAATTTAGTATTAAAATATTGCATCTTTATACCCAATTATCTTTGTTTAAACCACCTACTCATTTTCTAATGGATTTAAAGGCATGGTATGGGTACACAAATGGACACAGAATAAAGAACTCAGAAATAAAGCTACACATCTAAAGCCAACTGATTTTCGACACTCAACAAAAGTAAACAATAAGGAAAGGACACCCTATTCAATAAATTGTGCTCGGAAAACTGGCTAGCAATATGCAGAAGAATGATACCGGACCCCTATCTCTCTCCATATAGAAAAATTAACTCAAGATGAATCAAAGGCTTAAATGTAAGACCTCAAACTATAAAAGTCCTGGAAGAAAACCTAGGAAAAACTCTTCTGAACATTGGCCTGAACAAAGAATTTATGAGAAAGACCTCAAAGACAAATGCAAAGTAACCAAAAGTTGACAAATGGGACTTAAACTAAGGAGCTTCTGCACAGCAAAAGAAACAATCAGGAGAACAAGCAGACAACCTAGAGAATGGGAGAATACATTTGTAAACTCTGCATCTGACAAAGACAAATATTCAGAATCTATAAGGAACTTAAATAAATCAACAAGAAAGAAACAACCACTTTGAAAAGCGGGCAAAGGACATAAACAGATACCACACAAAAGAAGACATACAAGTGGCCAACAAACATATGAAAAAATGCTTAACATCACGAATCATCAGAGAAATGCAAATTAAAACCACACTGAGATACCGTCTCATGCCACTCAGAATGCCCATTATAAAAATGTCAAGAAATAACAGATTTTGTGAGGATGCAGAAAAAAAGGGAATGCTTACACACTGTTGATGGAAATGTAAATTAGTACAACCTCTATGAAAAACAGTTTGAAGATATCTCAAAGAACTAAAAGTTGAACTATCATTTGATCCAGCAATTCCACTACTGGGTATCGAGCAAAAGGAAAAACATTGTTATATTAGAAAAAACAACCACACTTGTATGTTCATCCCAGCAGTATTCACAATAGCAAAATCATGGAATCAACCTAAGTGCCTATCAACAGTGGATTGGATAAAGAATATGTGGCACACATATACCATGGAATACTATGCAGCCATAAAAAGAATGAAATCATATCCTCTGCAGCAACATAGATGAAGCTGGAGGTCTTAATCCTAAGCAAATTAACACAGGAACGGGAAACCAAATACCGCATGTTCTTACTTATAAATGGGAGTTAAAACATTGGGTAGTCATTGCTTCTGGCATAAAGACAGAAACCATAGACATTGGTAACTCCCAAAGAAAGGAGGGAAAGACGGGGGAAAGGGTTGCAAAATTACCTATTGGATAATGATAATGTATTCACTATTTGGGTAATGGGTTCAATAGAAGCCCAAACCCCCGTATTATACAATATACCCATGTAACAAACTTTCACATGTACCCCCCGAATCCAAAAAAAATAAAAAATAACAGTACACAAGTAGTACATAATTTTTAAAACTGCATTGCATTATATTTTCATATTTCTAAAATATGTAGGTATATCTTATCTCTTTTAGTCTTTTCTGTGCTTATGAATCAGTTCAACCAACACACACAAACATTCAATTGGTATATCTGTAGTTTGCTAAGTTATGAAAGCTGAAGATGACTCACTGAATAAGTAAATGTAGTTGCTGAATATTAACTGTCATGAGATTTATAGGCACTTCACCAAATACTATTTAAAATATTCCTTTTCTAATGAATTACTAAAGAATCACAACATATAATTAGGTTTACAGGCTTTCATCAGTGACTGGAGTATATATAAGATTTAATGGCAGCTATCATACTGAATTTGGGACTATGCTGTAATCATCTGAGATTTTCAAACATGAAATTTCATAAAATTCTGTCAGTTGATGCATGTCATAAAACATATATATATTTCGGATGTGAAAAAAACCAAAAAGGTTTAAAAAGAAACACTCCAAATTAAACAAGTAGTAAATATTTACATACTTTTAAAGTAATAGAATCATTGTTTTATCATAGCTATTTTAAAATCTTTAGAAAACAACTGTACACCTCCCACCCCAAGATATAGTAAGGAAAGTTTTGAATATTTGACTAGATTATTCCATAATTAGAACAGACTTTTCAGGAGGAAAAAAGTATTATTTGGGAAACTTTAAAAATATGATATTATCAGATAGCTCAATACTAGTGAAGGTATAATATTCTACACAGGAGACAGTAGAGCACAAAAGTCAAAAAATACAGGCTCTGATGATCATCTGCCATTGAACTCTAGACAGTTTATCAGACTTCCAGTTTCTTCATCTGCAATATCATGATAATAATTCAATATAATTAACAGGACAGTTCTGAAAACTACGTATTAAAAAAATACCAACTACATTGGAAGTGCCCAATAAATACCAGCCATTGTTTCTATTTCGATAATCTATTGCACACAGCTATATTCTAACACTGCTATTACTAACATTGCTTATCTTTCATCTCTAATGATGGTGACAATGGTGACGATAGGGAGTAGAAATATCGCACTTTCCAGAATTCTGGTTTATTATTATCAGAATCAATAGATGAAAGTTTCTGTAAATTTATTGTTCTTTTAAAGATACTAGTTTAGGCCTGGAATCCCAGGACTTTGGGAGGCAGAGGTGGGCAGATCACCTGAGGTCAGGAGTTCAAGACCAACCTGGCCAACATGGTAAAACACTGTCTCTACTAAAAATACAAAAAATTAGCTGGGCTTGGTGGTGGGCACTTGTAATCCCAGCTACTCGGGAGGCTGAGGCAAGAGAATCGCTTGAACCCGGGAGGCAGAGGTTGCAATGAGCCGAGATCGCGCCATTGCACTCCAGTCTGGGCAACAAGAGTGAAACTCCATCTCAAAAAAAAAAAAAAAAAAGAAAAGAAAAGAAAAAAATAAGATATTAGTTGGCTAATGTTAACTTCATGCACTTTTCTATTTTTTTTTCTGTTAATTACCTGGTCACTAAACACACCTTGAATAAACTGACCAAAAGACCAAGAGCAAAAAGTAAAGTATCAAAGATCTACAGGAGACTTACATCCTGAAATCAAAGAATAGAATTAGAGTAACCAAGAGTTATTACTATTTCCTAGAATACTATCTATTACAGTATTCAAAATGTAAGAGCTGATACTGGTGGATTTATAAACATTGTGATCATCACTCTTATTATAGTCCTTGAGTTTCAATTTTCTATTATTTAGAGTTTTATGTTATGACAATATGATGATATCAAAATTTGATGTTATCTGAACATTACCTAGAAATCACGTTTTGTAATATTTTTAAAGTAGCTTACTTATTTTGAACATAATAAAATAATTGAGAAAGAGACATAAGAATCCTTGCTTTTCAGAAATAGCAAGATAATGTCTGGGATACAACTAGTTAGCATATTTTCTAAGTATGTAACAGTAGTCCACTTCTTATAACAATATAGCTCATGAGTATTCAAGAGACTTCAAAATGTGGAGCCAAAATCATGTGTTGTAGAATGGTCTCTCCATGCCTTTGATATACAAAGCAAATCAGCCTGATATCATCAGAGAATTGCCATGACAGGGGTTGGACGTATCTCAGCATGATCAAAGCATTCCAAGCCAATGACATTTGAAAGGAAATTAAAGCCTTCTCCACTGAGATTTAGCCATCTTCTAAACAGAATAAATGTAAGAACACTGAGATGGATGGATATGTTAAGTACGGCTAGCATTCCTCCAAACCATCACGATGGTGCTTCATTTATTAAAAAGTGGTGTTCACCATATCCATTTGCATGCTATGGAACTCTCCACACAAAAGCTTTTATTGCTATTTTTTCATCCTTTTAATCTCCTCCAAAATGAGAAATTACCCACTGAAAATGGCATTTGTTTGTCATTGTAGATAAGGAATCATGCAAACTTAAAGACAGAGTGGTTGAAAATTAATCTTCTATTATGTCTGATGCAAAAAGTCTGATAACTAATGTAACTCTCTAGCAAGAACTCCTATAATGGGCTGGGCGCAGTGGCTCACGCCTGTAATCCCAGCACTTTGGGAGGCCGAGGTGGGCAGATCTCGAGGTCAGAAGTTTGAGACCAGCCTGGCCAACATAGTGAAACCCCACCTCTACTAAAATTACAAAATTTAGTCGGGTGTGCTGGCACATGCCTGTAGTTCCAGCTACTCAGGAGGCTGAGGCAGGAGAATCGCTTGTACCTGGGAGGTGAAGGTTGCAGGGAGCTGAGACCGTGCCATTGCACTCCAGCCTGGGTGACAGAGTGAGACTCCGTCTCAAAGAGAAAAAAAAAAGAAAGAAAGAAAGAAAAAGAACTCCTATAATGAAACGTAATGACTTAACATGTTTTAATGATTCAAATGACAGTTATTACTTATCTAGGACAATAACTGAAGTGCTAAAGTATATTGTTATCCGTGACATGATCAGAGGTTAAAAGGACAGATTGAAAATTCAAAGCTTGCATTTGCTTTGCAGATCACATCTTCAAGTGTTCTCTAATATTCTGAAAGACCATTCGTTCTCAGACAAACTGAGCATAGAAATATTCTCAGCATGTTGATTGTTTTAGAAATGTTAAATAGTACAAGGAGTATTATATAAAATGGCCCTGAGAACTGCTTGCTTTTACATATTCAAAAATGATTTTGTAATGTAATAAGCTTGTTCTAATTTAGTTTTTCAGGTGGTCATTCACTGAAGGCAAGTAGGCTTTGTATAAAGCAAATACAGGAAAATTCTGTTTTGATACACGTAAGTACTCTGTCCCTTGGAATAGAGGTGAACACTGTATCTCATGTTATTAGTATTTGTTAAGTATATTGTTCAAGATTCACTATGAAAAGTATTCTGGGCATTCTAAAAATGAAAAATATATGATTGCACCTAAATAAGATTTTATTCTGATGGGCACATAATGAGAGAGGCATAAGAGGAGAAAAATAGTGATCAGTACCAGAAACACGTGAGGCCTTTCCACGTAACAGGTGCTTCTATTAAGAAAAACAAGTTATCCAACATGGTAAAAGCTTTCAAGACCAGAGTATGGCTGTATGAAAGGTCACTGGTATCATGGCTAACATTCCAAACTCCAGAGTCAGGCTTTTTGGATCCAAATCTTGCCTTTGTCACTTTCTGTATAGGTTTATACAATAGAGACAACAGTCCTTTAAGTCACAGAGCTGTTGTGAGGACCTAATGAGATGATGCATATGAATCCTAAAAAGCAGATACATAAAATGAACAAGTCTAGAGATCAAATGCACAACTTGAGGACTATAAGTAACACAATTGTACTGTATTTGGGATTCACACTAAATGGGTAGATTTTAGCTGTGCTGTCCACAAAACAACAACAAAATAGATAACTATTTGAGATGATGGGTATGTTAATCTGCTTCAGCATAGTAATCATTTTACTATCTGTATATATTCCATAACATCATGTTGTGTACCTTAAGTACACACAGTAAAACTTATTTTTAAAAAACCTGATAAATATTAAGCCCCCAATAAACATTTACAATAAGCGTTAACATTGTGATTTTTGCTACCATTTATATTTTCATGTGGATAAAGTTTATTTGTATTTGCTATTTTTAACTTGGGCTTTGGTAGACAATATTTTCCGAAGAAATTTGAGGGTTTAACCATTTATATATGATGAATCAAGTCGTGACAATGGTGCTGAAGCTGGTAAACAGGAATGTCTAGAGAATTGATCCAGGTTCAACCTTGAATTCCAAAAGGTTTGAAAAAATATGTTCTTAAGTAATTCAGTCCCTGAGTATAATATGACTATTTTCTGTCATTTATTTGTTTGTTTACAAAAGAGAAATAAGCTCAGAGAGGTTAATGACTGTGGCAAAGTCCCAATCCTAGAAAATGGCAGAATCAGGCCTAATAGGTACCTTGCGATTGCAGATTCTTTATACTTCCTCATTCTCCCAACTCTCTCGCTTATAGTGTTCAAATATAGCACTTCTTTTACTACCCTTTCAGCAGCAGATCTTACTTGCACTTCGCTTTGTCAGCTGTTAGTCTTTCAAACATTTTTCAAACATTTTATCAGATACTGTGTTTGCAATAAACATTCTTACTTTTTACAACTGACAGGGACATATATGACATCTATAATTAGATATCTGTCAAACTTTTGACTTTTCTTCTTAGTAAAGATATTTCTCAGGGGATTATCTATACATCCTAATATGTGGCTGGTTGTTCTAAACGCTTGTCGAACATGTATTTGGAAAACTCACCCACTCTACATATCATATATCATAAACTACTTTTGTTACATTTCCTATACTTTTACCTGTAAAAAAAAAAACCTTGCCGTTGTGTTTTTTAGTTAAACTCAAGAATAGTCTGTTTAGAGGCAGATAACCCTCTTTAGATAGGAGGCAAACAAATCTAGATAGAAATTCCTTCCTCTGAGGTTTGGTGTCCTGAGAAAAGTAGAAGTAATCATGTTGTGAGTACAGAAATGCACCTTAAAACAACACTTCGGTCAATGATGGACCTCACACACGACGATGGCCACCTAAGATTATAATGGAGCTGAGAAATTCCCATTGCCTCATGACATGGTAGCCATCTTAACATCATAAGCATCATAAACACCATGCATTACTCATGTGTTTATGATGATGCTGGTGTAAACAAACCTACTGTGCTGCTAGTCATATGAAAGTATAGATTACACGATTATGTATAGAACATAATACTAGACAATAGATGACTATGTTACTAATTTATGTATTTACTATATTATACTTTTTATCATTATTTTTCCCATGTATTACTTCTACTTATAAAAAAGTTAACTGAAAAACAGCCTCAGGCAGGTCCTTCAGGCAGTATCCCAGAAGAAGTCACTGTTATAGGAGATGACAGCTCCATGCATGTTATTGCCCCTGAAGACCTTCCAGTGGGACAAGATGTGGAGGTGGAACACAGTGTTATGTATGATCTTGACTCTGTGTGGGTTAAACTAACGTATGTGTTTGCATCTCATTTTTGCACAAAAATGTTTTAAAAAGGAAAAAGTTATAAATAGAAAAAAGCTGAAAGAATAAGGATATAATTCTTGTACAGCTCTAAAATGTGTTTGTGTCTTAAGCTAAGTGTTCTTACAAAGGAGTTAAAAGGTTTTTTAATAAATTAGTAAGTTTATAGAATATAAAGGTTACAGTCAGCTAAGCTTAATTTACTATTAAAGAAAGAAAATAGTTTTTTAATAATTTAATGTAGCCTAACTCTACAGTGTTTGTAACATCTACGGTAGTGTACACTGATGTCCTAGGCCTTCACATTCACTTACCACTCACTCACTGATTCATTCACCCAGAGCAACTCTCTGACCTGCAAGCTCAATTCATGGTAACTAATTATACACATACATATAGGTGGTACCATTTTAAAACTCTTTTATGCTGTAGTTTTGCTGTACTTTTTCCATATTTAGATATGTTTAGATACACAAGTACTCACCATTGTGTTATAATTGCTTACAGTATTGGTACACTAACATGCTATACAGGCTTATAGTCAAGGAGCAATAGGCTACACCATATAACCTACATGTGTAGTAGGCTATGCCATCTTGGTTTCTGTAAGTACGTTCTATGACGTTTGCACAATGGCGGAATTGCCTAACGGTGCATTTCTTAGAATGTAAAACCCTTCAAAAAAATCAGTGAATCCAGGAGCTGGTTTTTTGAAAAGGCCAACAAAACTGATAGACCACTAGCAAGACTAATAAAGAAGAAAAGAGAGAAGAATCAAATAGATGCAATAAAAAATGATAAAGGGGATATCATCACCGATCCCACAGAAATACAAACTACCATCAAAGAATACTATAAACACCTCTACGCAGATAAAGTAGAAAATCTAGAAGAAATGGATAAATTCCTGGACACATACACCCTCCCAGGACTAAACCAGGAAGAAGTCGAATCCCTGAATAGACCAACAACAGGTTCTGAAATTGAGGCAATAATTAATAGCCTAGCAACCAAAAAAAGTCCAGGACCAGACAGATTCACAGCCGAATTCTACAAGAGGTACAAAGAGGAGCTGGTACCATTCTTTCTGAAACTGTTCCAATGAATGGAAAAGGAGGGAATCCTCCCTAACTCATTTTATGAGGCTAGCATCATCCTGATACCAAAGCCTGGCAGAGACAAAACAAAAAAAGAGAATTTTAGACCAATATCCCTGATGAACATTGATGCAAAAATCCTCAATAAAATACTGGCAAACCGAATCCAGCAGCACATCAAAAAGCTTATCCACCACGATCAAGTTGGCTTCATCACTGGGATGCAAGGGTGGTTCAACATATGCAAATCAACAAACGTAATCCATCATATAAATAGAACCAAAGACAAAAACCACATGATTATCTCAATAGATGCAGAAAAGGCCTTTGACAAAATTCAACAGCCCTTCATGCTAAAAACTCTCAATAAACTAGGTATTGATGGGACGTATCTCAAAATAATAAGAGCTATCTATGACAAACCCACAGCCAATATCATACTGAATGGGCAAAAACTGGAAGCATTCCCTTTGAAAACTGGCACAAGATAGGGATGCCCTCTCTCACCACTCCTATTCAACATAGTGTTGGAAATTCTGGTCAGGGCAATCAGGCAGGAGAAAGATAAAGGGTATTCAATTAGGAAAAGAGGAAGTCAAATTGTCCCTGTTTGCAGATGACATGATTGTATATTTAGAAAACCCCATCATCTCAGCCCAAAATCACCTTAACCTGATAAGCAACTTCAGCAAAGTCTCAGGACACAAAATCAATGGGCAAAAATCACAAGCATTCCTATACACCAATAACAGACAAACAGAGAGCCAAATCATGAGTGAACTCCCATTCAAAATTGCTTCAAAGAGAGTAAAATACTTAGGAATCCAACTTACAAGGGATGTGAAGGACCTCTTCAAGGAGAACTACAAACCACTGCTCAAGGAAATAAAAGAGGATACAAACAAATGGAAGAACATTCCATGCTCATGGGTAGGAAGAATCAATATCGTGAAAATGGCCGTACTGCCCAAGGTAATTTATAGATTCAATGCCATCCCCTTCAAGCTACCAATGACTTTCTTCACAGAATTGGAAAAAACTACTTTAAAGTTCATATGGAACCAAAAAAGAGCCCGCATTACCAAGACAATCCTAAGCCAAAAGAACAAAGCTGGAGGCATCACGCTACCTGACTTCAAACTATATTACAAGGCTACAGTAACCAAAACAGCATGGTACTGGTACCAAAACAGAGATATAGACAAATGGAACAGAATAGAGCCCTCAGAAATAATACGACACATCTACAACCATCTGATCCTTGACAAACCTGAGAAAAACAAGCAATGGGGAAAGGATTCCCTATTTAATAAATGGTGCTGGGAAAACTGGCTAGCCATATGTAGAAAGCTGAAACTGGATCCCTTCCTTACACCTTATACAAAAACTAATTCAAGATGGATTAAAGACTTAAATGTTAGACCTAAAACCATAAAAACCCTAGAAGAAAACCTAGGCAATACCATTCAGGACATAGGCATGGGCAAGGACTTCATGACTAAAACACCAAAAGCAATGGCAACAAAAGTCAAAATTGACAAATGCGATCTAATTAAACTAAAGAGCTTCTGCACAGCAAAAGAAACTACCATCAGAGTGAACAGGCAACCTACAGAATGGGAGAAAATTTTTGCAATCTACTGATCTGATGAAGGGCTAATATCCAGAATCTACAAAGAACTTAAACAAATTTACAAGAAAAAATCAAACAACCCCATCAAAAAGTGGGTGAAGGATATGAACAGATACTTCTCAAAAGAAGACATTTATGCAGCCAACAGACACATGAAAAAATGCTCATCATCACTGGCCATCAGAGAAATGCAAACCAAAACCACAATGAGATACCATCTCACACCAGTTAGAACGGCGATCATTAAAAAGTCAGGAAACAACAGGTGCTGGAGACGATGTGGAGAAATACAAAATCTTTTACACTGTTGGTGGGACTGTAAACAAGTTCAACCATTGTTCAACCAAAGGATTATAAATCATGCTGCTATAAAGATGCATGCACACGTATGTTTATTTCGGTACCATTCACAATAGCAAAGACTTGGAACCAACCCAAATGTCCATCAATGATAGACTGGATTAAGAAAATGTGGCACATACACACCATGGAATACTATGCAGCCATAAAAAAGGATGAGTTCATGCCCTTTGTAGGGACACGGATGAAGCTGGAAACCATCATTCTGAGCAAACTATCACAAGGACAGAAAACCAAACACCACATGTTCTCACTCAAAGGTGGGAACTGAACAATGAGAACACTTGCACACAGGATGGGGAACATCTCACACTGGAGCCTGTCATGGGGTGGGGGGGGAGTGGGGAGGGATAGCATTAGGGGATATACCTAATATAAATGACGAGTTAATGGGTGCAGCACACCAATATGGCACATGTATACATATGTAACAAACCTGCACATTGTGCACATGTACCCTAGAACTTAAAGTATAATAAAAAAAAAGAATATATCACCATTGTTAATCAACACATGATTGTATTAGTATCTCCAAACTAGTTACTCTTCTAGTGCTCTTCAATTATTTTGGTGTTATATTTTTGATCATCTGCTAAATATATGTGAAAGAAAGATGCTGCCTCATGAACCTTGGAAATTTCTTGGCCTACCGTATCAAATTCTTTGCTTTATTTGAAAAGGATAAAATAAATAAATTATCTCTAGAAGAGCATAGTACTCTAAGACTTTGACCCTCTTATTTCTGAGAGGTTATTTTAATATTTATTTCACAACAAGAGGCAGAAATTAAAGCATAATATATTATGCAGTCTTTATATCTCACATTAAATCATGAGAAATTTTGCATTAATGTTTCTTGTAATATATTTATTTGAAAATAGAGAAAACTATTTTAAAATTCATATTGAACCAAAGAAGAGCCCAAATAGCCAAGCCAATTCTAAGCAAAAAGAACAAAATTGGAGGCATCACACTATCCAACTTCTAACTATGCTACAGGGCTACAGTAACCAAAACAGCATGGTATTGGTGCAGAGCAGACACTTAGAGCAATGGAACAGATAAAGAACCCAGAATAAAACTCTTCACTTAACAACTCTCTGATTTTTGGCAAGCCTGACAAAAACAAGCAATGGGAAAAGGATTCCCTATTCAACAAATGGTGCTAGGATAACTGGCTAGCAATATGCAGAGAATTGTAACTGGACCCCTTATTTACACTTTAACTCAAGATGGAGTAAAGACTTTAGTGTAAAACCCAAAACTATAAAAACCCTGGAAGACTACCTAGGGACTACCATTCAGGACATAGACATGGCTAATGCTTTCATGACAAAGACACCAAAAGCAATTGCAACAAAAGCAAAAATTGACAAATGGGATCTAACTACACTAAAGAGCTTCTACACAGCCAAAGAAACTATCAACAGAAAGAACAGACAATGTACAGAATGGGAGAAAATTTTTGCAAACTATGCATCAGACAAAGGTTTAATATCCAGCATCTACAAGGAGCTTAAACAAATTAGAAAAACACCCCATTAAAAAGTGGGCAAAGTACATGAACAGAAACTTCTCAAAAGAAGACATACATGCAGCCAACAAGCATATGAAAAAATGGTCAACATCACTGAACATTAGATAAATGCAAATCAAAACTACAATGAGATACTATCTCACACAAGTCAGAAAGGCTATTACTAAAAATGCTGGTGAGGTTGTGGAGAAAAAGGAATGCTTTTACACTGTTGGTGGGAATGTAAATTGGTTCATCCATTGTGTAAGATAGTGTGGTGATTCCTCAAAAACCTAAAGTTAGAAATATCATTAAACCCAGCAATCCCATTACTGGGTATATACCCAAAGGAATATAAATCGTTCTGTTATAAAGACGCGTGCACAACATGTATATTCATCGCAGCACTATTCACAATAGGAAAGACTTGGAACCAACCCAAATGCCCCTCAAGGATAGACTGGATAAAGAAAATGTGGTACAAATACACCATGGAATACTCTGCAGCCATAAAAAGACTGAGATTGTGTCCTTTGCAGAAACATGGATGGAGCTGGAGGCCATTATTCTTAGCAAAGCAGTGCAGGAACAGAAAACAAGATACCACATGTTGTCACTTATAAATGCAAGCTAAATGATGAGAACACATGAACACATGGAGGGGAACAACACATGCTGGGGCCTATTGGAAGATGGAGGTTGGGAGGAGGGAGAGGATCACAAAAAATAAATAATGGATACTAGGGTAATGCCTGGGTGATAAAATAATTGGTACAGCAAACCCCCATGAAACACATTTACTTATGTAACAAACCTTCACATCCTGCATGTGTACCCCTGAACTTAAAATAAAGGAAAAAAAAAGTAATCTGATCTTTAACCCAAAGAAAAAAATAATATACATGAAGAGACCACCTCTCAATGCCCCTAAGAAGAGAGGAAATATGCGAGATAGACAGCATTTTGTTAACTATCTTGGGCATAAAGAGTGTGTCAGGTCATTTTGTTCTGTGTATCTAATATCCAGATCATGCCCACATATTGCAGGATCTGGCCAGCAGCCTGCAATGCAACGGGGCTCTTTCTTTGTTCCCAGGCAGATCGGCAGGTTGAGAAATAATAGACACACACAACATAGTGAAAGCTGGATCCAGAGGGGTCACTGCCTTCTGGTCCTGCAGTGCCGCCAGTGCACTGGATATGCCAGCATTTATTATTAAGTTTAGTGAGGGCAGGGATAGGTTAGTGAGGTATTTAGGGTCATTTGATTATGAAGTAAGATGGTCACATGGGGATGAAGTAATTCTTTAACATAACATCTGTATGCAGAAGTACAGTATACAGAGATAAGAATTTACAATATAGTATGTGCATCAGTAATTTCTAACAGAGCCTTAAAACAAAAACACAGTCTTCCCATAGCAGATATTAATCAGCAGTAACGGTTACAGCAAAAGCCGGTTACAAACAATCCGTAGAAACAGGATGTGAAGCTAGACAACTGGTTAGACCAGAAATTCTCAGAAGGGAGTATGCCTTAACCATAAAGAGGCCTAGAAGAGCCGTGGCAAGATGAGGGCGTTTATAGCCCTATCTTATCCATATGGACAGGCGCCCCTCATGCGTCCGTTTATAGGCTCTTCACAAGAGTCGCATTCCATTCCCAGAGCTATGAACATCTGCTTTTCTGGGATAGGAATCTTGGTGATGTGAAACCTCCCTGACTGCACATCCATTCATAGGCTCTCTGCAGGGGGAAGCACATCACACACTGTTGGCTCATTCTGGCAGTCCAACCTGGCATTGTCTTTACACAATCCTGCATGCAATTTTGTATTTACAATAATCAGGAGCATTTCATCTTTTATTCTGTAGCGATAGTTTCAGGGGTTCTCCCTACACCCACAGAGTTTGATTAGCACGGAAATTTTGTTGTGAATGCCACATCTAATAAGAAAATGGCAGGTGGTGGTAAACCCAAATCAGTAGCATTTGAACTTTCAAAACATTTTCATTAACACAGATGGGGAAAAAATGGATATATGGTGACTGGTTTTCATTAATATCTATAATATTTAAAAACTTTGTTAAAAATACTGATGGATGTCTATCTCTTGAGAGTCTGACTTTTTTATTCACTCAAACACCTAATAAAAATTTTCATTAATTAATGTAGTACTTGGCAAGAAGAAGGGTGTCTCTCCTAACCTTCAGCCAATAATATTCATAAAAGAAAAATATTACAGCTATCTTACATTAGTGTTAGATCTGATGAGTCTGCAAATTGGTTAAAATATTCATATTAAATTCACAGCAAAAGAAATGTTGTTTTACTCTTTATCTTTTAATTGAAGGTTGAAATGATTGCTCCCTAAGTTGTTCATGAATCATCTTTACAGACATGTAGAAGAATACACATATTCAAGTCATTATTAAATAAGCTTATCACCTCTATCTCCAATTTGAAAATTATTACCATGGAGCTAAAAATTATATTGCATCATATTGTCCTAAATCTTTTTCAATCACTTATTCAAAAGTTTAAAATATAAGCTTATTCAGGAAGTGAAATGTCATAAAAGATGTTTTGAAAACATTATTGCTTAAGGCAAACTTTCTGGAGTGATGAATTTTATTAAAATAAATATTAATTAAGGGGTGCATTGTTCTTTATAATTGACCAGTTCAAATTCTTTTATAGTCATCATTCATAAACTTGTGAGTTTGGAATAATCTGGCCAATTGTGATTATGTAATAAATGATATAAAAGTTACTTCTGGTTATTTGGTTAGATTATAATTTAGCAATTATATGAATCACTAAATACATGTGATTAAAACTGTTGAAAATTTTTAACAAAAATGCCTTTGGATTAAACATATACATCACATCACCCTCTGGCTCAACTATGTTCATATGTGCTTCAAAGAGATGAGGTTGATGTCCTTCAAATATTCATTAATTGGCCATAAAATACTATTCCTTATCCAATTTGATGTAGTCACACTCTTTTATGTTAGCTTTAGATTTTTCCCTTTTGACATTCATTCATAATGTGCTTCAACTTTTGCTTTTGAGTCAGCATCCTTGTTGTTGAATAAGGTGTTTTACATCTTAGTTTACTGTGATCCTGCATAATAGGAATCCATATAAATTATCAAAAACAAACATTTGTATTTTACATTCTTTGTAAGTAAACAAACAGTTTATACCACTTAAAGAACATGCTTATTCTGAACTAATGTTATCAACTTTAATTTCATTTCTTTTTAAGTGTTTCAGTAATCTGTTTCTCAAAAATCATTTAAGGCTGGGCAAGGTGGCTCACGCCTGTAATCCCAGAACTTTGGGAGGGCGAGGCAGGTGGATTACCTGAGGTCAGCAGTTCAAGACCAGCCTGGCCAACATGGTGAAAACCCATCTCTACTAAAAATACAAAAATTAGCTGGGCGTGGTGGTGTGCACCTGTAATCCCAGCTACTCAGGAGGCTGAGGCAGGAGAATGGCTTGATCCTGGGAGGCGGAGGTTGCAGTGAGCCAAGATCACACCACTGCACTCCAGCCTGGGCGACAGAGTGAGACTCCGTCTAAAAAATAAATAAATAATCATGTAAACTCCTCACTAAGCTGCAAAATTCTCAAAGGAGGCTCTATAATTGATGTCCCACTGGCCCAGGCTAACATACATTATGCATTTTTTTTTTTAGTATACGTTGGTATACCTGCAATCCACTTCTCCGCTATGCATGGGCATCACTTTCTCTAATCTTCATTACCATTTGGGTGGAGGATATCTGAATTCAGTGGTTTCTCTAATTGTAGGTTGGAGTATTTGAGAGCACTGATGCTGAATTAAGTTTGGTGACACATAGTGAGGCATGGTGGAGAAAGGAATAAACCTTAAAGACCAGAAACAGAAACTGATAAGGTGACTGAGCTTTAGGTATTAACCATGTCAACTATAATTTATAAGGTATAGAGAAAGACACTTACACATACATACATGGAGATGAAAGACATTCTGTAAAAGTGTTTTATTTTATTTTATTGAGACAGGGTCTTGCTATGTTTCCCAGGCTGATCTCGATCTCCTGGGCTCAAGAGATCCTCCTGCCTCGGCCGCCCAAAGTGCTGGGATTACAGGCATGAGCCACTGTGCCCAGCCCTGTAAAAGTATCTTATAGTTCGTTTCTCTATCTTCACAGCTCTAATTTTAAAAATATTTTTCTTTTACATTTGTATGTGAGATGAGACATTTTACTAGCGTTTATAGCTCTAGCTTCACAATTTTAAATTCACCATCAATTCCGCAAATCTTGATGTATATAATCTTTAGTTATGATAAGATTTGGGTTCATAGGAAAAACACATTTGCAAAAAAAATGAGTAAAAGCTATATGAATAATTTTTTGACATATGACAAAATGTTAGAAATTAAATACTATGTTAGAAATAATTAACAGAAAGAATCTAATGAGAAAAAAGTTTGGATATAACTCTGTATCTAATTATTTTTAATATCAGTAAGTAGTTAAAACAAAAACAAAACACCAGGAACTCTGGTCTCAGATAGAATTGGGCTAGTATTTTGCTTGTCTATCCCCTAGTTTCATGGCCTTTCACAGGCAACTTTTTAATGTTCTGATTAAACACAAGTATAATGAACCTACCTCAGAATGTCATGAAATAATACATGAAAAAGGAAGCACCTTACTTCATGTACAGGTGTAATTTCAATAAATGTTAGCTATAACTATAATGGATAGTCTGGACTCGGGAAATGATTTACAAATATTTAGAACTGAATTAAATTTGTTTATACTCAAGCATTTAGGCAGATATTTGAAATATGTACTATAACAAAAATTAAAGATTCTTCCTTCTTCCTCACATAATCTTTCTCTACAGAATTTCTTATTTAGAGATCTGCTGCAATTATTTAGGAGTCAAATTCATCCTGCTTATTCTGCTAATTGAAATGCTGTATTTGATTATTATCTCCAGATACGAACCATAGTCAATGTATAAGAACTAACGTTAGTTGATTGTCGATTGGCTACATTTCAAATGTGGTCCCAAATGGGAAGACTGCCTTTCATGCTTTGAAGTGCACATTTTCATATGCATAATGCACTTACCACAAAGAAGTTAAAACAGACCAGGAAATAGCCCTGACTCTCAGCCACCAGCAATTTAATATTGACATCCCGTGACAATAAGCTTTGGTGAATTAACAATGCAGTGGAAAACCTCTAGGACACCTGTCCAGCCCAATTATGGCTTTTAAGAAATTTCCCCTCTTCTCATTTACATCTACAGGTTTGGACTACATAAGCTCACCTACCTGGCCAAAACCAATTACGTGCAGTAGATACTTAACCCACAATGGAGTAACCAAGTTTTCTTTTCAGATATTTTTGAGTTAGGTCATTGGGGTTCAATTCAGTTGGCTGATGGTGCTAAAAGCAGCAAAATTCCTATTCCGAACAAGCGATCAAGCTCATTAGGGAAAAACAAAAATAAGAAACATAGCAAAACCAAACCCAACAGAAAACAAAAAAGAGAAACTCACTCTATGGTGACATAACAACAATAAGCAGAGACAGCAAACACCAGAGATTTGGAGTAACAGGGTTACTAATGACTTTCCATTTTCCGGTCTCAATCCTTCTCAATCTCAACCACGCTTTTTTAATTTAGGTAGTGGGAAACATTCCTGTATCTACGAAACAAATGAGTTTTATTAATATAAAGCAACTGGCTATGTCAAACCCATTCTATGCCATAATTCTCATGAAATTCTTCTAGAGTTCCAGGGCTTTTACAATAGTATATTTTTCTACTCATATAAATGAATTTCATGAAGGAAAAGAATACGTGGGTTTGAGGATTACCCATGGAACCATCATCTATGAAGCATGTTTTAAATAGCTTCCTTAAACTTTGTTTTAATCATAAAACTTTCAGTGGGCTTCCTATTTTTAAGTCAGTTTTAACTATGAGCTCTTTCAAAGTAAGATATATTAGAGTACGTATATTATTGATCTTACCAGAAATAGATGAATTTTTAAAATGAGACAGCTATGTGAGTCATAAAATACATGTTAAATAATTGATGGAGTTTATAAACTTTTACTTTCTAAGAAATAAACCACTTAATTAAGAAATCTGCAATTGAGACATTCTCCAGAAAACCAGACTACAATTTCTTCTTTGACTTATATCTAAAAAAAAGCAACTTTTTCATGACTTTATGCTTTATTTATCAAGATGAAACTGGAATCAAAATCTTTTCTCACTGCTTGAAATAACTTTTGTTATTTTTTATTGTTGTTAATTAATTATGCTCATATAACAAGGACCCCTCAGTCTATTTCATGTTGCCTATGCCAAGTGGTTCACATTACATGTTAAGAACATATATTTTGTCCTTTATCACCCACATTACTTTATAGTATAAAACATTTTTAATTTTTATTTGCTATGAAGAAAAATGAATAAATCCATTACAATCCAGGCAAAATTAGTTTATCAACATGTAAACACTATATCCAATTTCCTAGATATTTCTCTAGCATTGCCTCATTTGGAAAGGTTCTCATGGATGAACCTATTTTGTAAATTAAGACAATTTGAAGTCAGGCTTGAGTAAGATTACTTTGACCTTGTGATATTGGGCCTTAGATTTCTCTAATTTGAATGTGATGCATTTAAGAAAATAGTCATATTTTTCTAGCTCTTCTAATTTAGTGTCTTTAATTTTCTATTAAGTAAATTATGCATGGGTTTATTTATTAGAGGAAAATATGTAAATGCTGAGTGGACCATTTACCTGAATCCTTAGTACCTAAAACCTTTTAGCAAATAATAACATTGCCTTGTACATCCAAAATAGCAATTTTTCTTTCCAACCATTTTTACACCGATTATATTCTTTTTTCTTTTTCATTTTTTTTTTTTTTTTGAGATGGCATCTCACTCTGTTGCCCAGGCTGGAGTGCAGTGGCACAATTTTGGCTTACTGCAACCTCCACCTCCTGGGTTCAAGTGAGTCTCCTGCCTCAGCCTCCCGAGTAGCTCAGATTACAGTCACCTACCACCATGTCCAGCTAATTTTTGTATTTTTTAATAGAGATAGGGTTTCACCATACTGGCCAGGCTGGTCTTGAAGTCCTGACCTCAAGGATCTGCCCACCTTGGCCTCCCAAAGTGCTGGGATTACAGGCGTGACCCACTGCGCCTGGCCTTATTTGTATATCCTTAAGAGAGAGGTGGGTCACAGGAATACTACCTCTATTTCATTATAAAGAATACCAGTCTCTGGTGAGATTCAATGACATTTGAAGGTCACATACCTAGCTACAGAAGAGCTGTATATATTTCAGTCCCTCAGCTGATAACCTCACTAGCCCCACAGAATCAATGTAAATTTAGTAGGACATCTCTAGCCTGGCAAGTGAGGTATTAGAAGAACATTTGCGTCTTTCTCAAAAAAACATAATAAATCCACCCATTTTTCTCTATCCTTAATCTCACCTTGACTCATGCTTTTTATATTTTGATGGCTCCAAGTTTGTCTTTCCTTCTTCCATTCTTTTACTCTTCCAGTGTATTCACCATAATGACTTTCTTTATATGTAAGTCTCATGCCAAACCCGCTTTAGTAATAAGAGCTAAGTGACTTTCCCACAGTTACACAACTAGGCAATTGTATAGCCTGGAGCAAAGCCATCCTTTAGGACTATCAGATTCCTGAATAAAATCATGAATTCTCCAAGGGTGGAGATTATCATGCATCTCTGCAATATTAAATCTCAGCACTTTGGGAGGCCGAGGCGGTGGATCGCCTGAGGTCAGGAATTTGAGACCAGCTTGGCCAACATGACGAAACCCCATCTCCACTAAAAATACAAAAATTAGCCAGGCTTGGTGGCACATGCCTGTGATCCCAGCTACTCGGGAGGCTGAGGCAGAATTGCTTGAACCCGCAAGGCAGAGGTTGCAGTGAGTGGAGATTGCGCCATTGCACTCTAGCCTGGGCGAAGAAGCGAGACATTGTTTAAAAAAAAAAAAAAAAAAAAAAGGAATAATAGGTGCATCATAAATAGTAATTATATCAAGGTTAATATGGACTAGCTAAGGTATTAGCATTAATTAATACCTTGCCCCAGTGAAATTGTGGTTGTGGTTGTCAGGGATGAGCAAATAATCAAATATCAAACACTAAGTGCAGATGCCACGTTCAGTTAAATTTGAATCACGTGTTAAGTTAAATATTTTTAAAATGATCTAACACTAAGTACAAGCTATGTATTGAGTTACTTTCAGAGCTACAGTTTTTTGCTTGTGGTCAGAGAGGGGTAGCTTCCTAATACACTTTCTATTTATATTGTTTCCTGGTATATTTAAGTAAACTTCTTTAAGCAAAGACATTGTGAATATAAAGAAGTAAGAGCAGGCTTTTAGCTTTAACCTTAATTGATGCTCTAAGGCCGAATAAGCCCTTCAGCAATAAGTGTCCTTAGCTAGATAAACCGCTGTGTCATAGAAGGCCCCCAAACTGTACTGCTTCTGATCTCCCTCCATACCAGCCAGCTGCTGCCTGGCAGTTCAAGAAGACACTGCTTAAAAGGACTTGCAAGTTTGACAAAAAAAGTTGGAGAAATTGATTGGTATTTAGAGTTTAGTGGTCTCCTATGGGTATTCCTGGGTTTCTGTGACTGATTTTGATGAAGTGCTTTTATTTGTCTCTCTACCCAGAGACTGCAGATGAATTTGCAATACAGCAGCATGCCTCCTGTTTAGCTTTGTCAGGCACCACTTAGACATGTTATAATTTATTTTCCAGGAAAAATATTTCTCATGAGGGCTTCTGGCTAACACAGTTATAAAGCAGCTGGCTACCGTTCAGCCTGCTGTCTGTTGGCAGCTGGGCTTCCCAGTACAGGCTGAAAAGAAACACAACTAGAAAGAAAAGTTGTGGAAGAGGCGGGCACAGTTCAAAACTCCTACCTATGCAGGCCCAGATCTTTTCTTCCTGGATGCCTTCGGTAGTTAACAACTTCACAAACATCCTACTAAATCTGACACGGAGTGCTGTTATTTCTTTTGTGTGCTTGTGGTTGTACAGTTGTGCTGAGGAGATCATCTTGAACAGGCACTGGCTTGTTCTAGTTATTGTGCAGACTCAAAACTGCCCTTAAAAATTCAATGAATCACCCAGGTAATTTTTTTCTAACATAGAACACTCTAGCTAGAGGTTCAGATAATTACTTTGCTCATTTTAAAGGAACATGTTTTAAAAAATATTTAACACTGAATTCACATACTTTGTGGGGAGATGTTCTATTATGAGCAGTGCAGAGGAATTGAAATTAACTGATATCAGTGTTCCTTGTTATATATTCATTCTAGGGCACATGTTGACAGAAAGGAATAGCAAGCAAAATTGCCAAAGAATTTAACTTTTTTTTTTGAGTAGTTACACAGCATGTGTCATCAAGTCTCAGACATTATTAATTATAACAGAATATTTTAATGAACTACTAGAAAATGTTTTAAAATCTGCCAAACAACCAAAAGCATATACTTTTTGTCACTTCAAATTTATTTTTAATTGAAAGAGCTCTTTTAGACTTAGATACTTATCCTAACATTCTTGCACATAAAAAGGAAAGATTAAGGTAAATAATTATGTTAAGATAGTCTTAAACCTTCTTCATCCTTTGTCCAGTTGTTCGGAATCATTCTTCAATTCTGAGGCATCAATGGCTGAGTTTTTTCCACAGAAAATGCAGTGCCACTGAATTGACACATACTGAGATATTTTGGAAAAACACAGCAGTATTGCCTCCAGGAAATTTTTCTCAAACTTGCTGACACCCATTATGCAAAATTTGATGCTTCTGTTTTCTTACTTGTATCTGCAGGTGTCAATAAAAAATCATCAGATAACAACTAGGTATCATATTCTTTCCTCATATGATACTCAAACTGCTGATTGACTTAAACATCAACATTGATGGTCTACAATTGTCCAGTCAGGCCTCCAGGAACAACAAACCAAGTTCCTGAATCCATGGGCACTGAAAATTATGTTCTGATTTTAAGATGTCGTCAACTGTAAGATATATCTGGATTTTCAAGATGTTAAAATGTGAAAATATACATCTTAAATTTCAATATATATAAAGGGTGAATAGGCTAAATATGCATATAGACAAGTCCACTGCGTGCCACAAGTGTAGAAGGATTTCAGAGGGAAGTAGCCCACACAAGTTTTGAGATGAATAATGTGATCAGAATCAGACAGAAACTTGAAAATATAGATAATGTAACCACCTAGGAAGTGAGGCCTGGTTAATTTAACAAGCAGTCCAGGGGACTGTGATGCACAGATGGTTGGAGGAAACACTTTGTAGAAAGTCTGGGACCCACTGGCTGTGTGTTGCTGGCTGTCACACACTTTACATGGGAAGAGCATACCTCCAGGTTTGCCCAGGACAGTTCGAGTTTATGCCTCTTTTCCTACCTTCTTGTTATTACTACACCCGTTCACTCTTAAAAGTGACCAGTCTTGGAGAAATTTATAAGGTCATTCTAATTTTATGTGAGGTGTAAAAGATGTATAATCATAACATTTATGTGGCCTTACTGCTAACATGCAAACAGACCCTGTTTTTAAAATGGCTGTTGAAAACCCACTGGGGATTTCCCTCTCAGGCCACTCAACGAGAATCCAGTGTGCTGAGAATTCATCTTTAAGAAAGAAAAGACAAAATTAACAAGAAATATTTTGTGCTTTGAAAAGCCTATCAGACCCAAACAAACTCTTAATAAGGACAAAATCACTAACAATGCTAACTCCAGGATCACATTTGCTGAATGTGTGGGGTTTTTCACTATGCACTTTTCACCATTCTCATACGTATTGTTCAGAGGCTAAAATCACTGTACCAGAAGTAGCAAGCTTTTCACGGGTTGTTTCTGTTATTACACGATGGCCAATTTGGGGAGTTTTTCAGATGATATAGGTTGAGGTGTTTCCTTTTACCTGGTGTTCATAATGGAATTCTCCAACTGATTCTCTTCCCTGATCTCAGCTTAACTTAAAATGGAACAAGAACAAACTTTTACCTCAAAGACAGCATCAATTCATGTCATGGAAATAAGGAATGCTTAGTATAAGCACTGTCTGTACAGGGAAGAAGCGAGTTCTTTCCAACTGAATCAAAAGAGCTAAAGAGATGTAAGTTTCAGAATATCTGTGAGTCGTTCAAAAGAAACACCCTGGAGAATTATGAAATTTCTCTACTGGTAAATCTGGTGATGTGACAGATTTTGTCAACAAACTGTGATTTGATAGTAGCATAGTATTTGAACTCTATTTGTCTAATTAGACCATGATTTAGGAAATAGTTGAAACCAATTTCTGTTTTATTGAGGTTTACAATTGTGTTGACCATATAAATCATTTGGCAACCCAAATGATCTGCATTAGAAAATGAAAAATCAAATATTTAAGGGGCTCTTCTTCCTTGTCTACCATATTTGGCTAACCTAGGACCAGCAGGTGAATCATTGAGTAAATAGGCCGGGCGTGGTGGCTCATGCCTGTAATCCCAGCACTTTGGGAGGCTGAGGCAGGTGGATCATGAGGTCAAGAGGTCAAGACCATCCTGGCCAACATGGTGAAATCTCATCTCTACTACAAATACAAAAACTAGCTGGGCCTGGTGGCTCACGCTTGTAGTCCCAGCTACTCGGGAGTCTGAGGCAGGAGAATTGCTTGAACCCGGGAGGCAGAGGTTGCAGTGAGCCGAGATTCCACCACTGCACTCCAGCCTGGCGACAGAGCAAGACAGAGCAAGACTCCGTCTCAAAAAAAAAAAAAAAAAAAAAAAAAAGAGTAAATAGATTTTGGATTGATACGAGGACAGAATTAGTAGCAGTTAGAGCTTTCAAATTTGTTAGAATAATTCTTTTCTTTGGAGGTGAATTCCCCATCTCTGGATGCAGTTTGGTCCAGAACAGAACCCTTAAATGTGGGATGTGTGTACATCAGGGAATGTGCAAATGTGTGGTGAGCACAAAGAAAATATAAAAGAATATAATCCCAAAATAAGGAAAAAGGCTTTACTGATACTGAAGATATGGAATGACTCTGGTCCCTCATAGGGTCCACGTGGCAGACCATTATGCGAGATGTGCTATGAAGCGAACCTGAAGGAAATGTGGGAGTTTCACAGGACGGACAGGTCAAGCGATACCTTCATTTTTTCCCCTCACTTTTAGTGTATGGAAACATACAAGTTTATGTGAACCATGATAGGTGGGTTTATACAAATAATCGTCTAAAGTTTAAACAAACCAACCTCCCTAAACTGATGATGTGGTTTACAAAATATTATTATATATATCCTTAAACTCAAGATAACATTAATTATGAAAGCCCAGTTGGAAAACAAGAGAATGGTCAATCTGACACTTTGTCTGTTCTTCTTTAAGTATAAAAGTGTTATTAACCACAATACTAGGTTAAAAACCATCTTACCAGATTTAATAAGAATTGGTGAAAGAGATAATTTGAAATACAGATGAAATTTCCTTTACGTGTTTATTTTGCCTTGAGACATGAGTAATAATATTAAAATAAAGCCATCACAATTAGCAAGGTTTTCTTTTTTTTTTTTTGAGATGGAGTCTTGCTCTGTCACCCAGGCTGGAGTGCAGTGGTGCCATCTCAGCTCACTGCAAGCTCCGCCTCCCGGGTTCACACCATTCTCCTGCCTCAGCCTCCCAAGTATCTGGGACTACAGGCACCTGCCACCACGCCTGGCTAATTTTTTGTATTTTTAGTAGAAACGGGGTTTCACCGTGTTAGCCAGGATGGTCTCGATCTCCTGCTCTCGTGATCCGCCCACTTCAGCCTCCTAAAGTGCTGTCACTCAGGCCAGAGTGCAATGGCACAATCTTGGCTTACTACAATCTCTGCCTGTGAGGTTCAAGCAATTCTCCTGCCTCAGCCTCCCGAGTAGCTAACACTACAGGTGTGCACCACCATGCCCAGCTAAATTTTTTTATATATATTTTTCGTAGAGATGGGATTTCACCATGCTGGCCAGGCTGGTCTTGAACTCCTGGCCTCATGATCCACCCACCTCAGCCTCCCAAAGTGCTGGGATTACAGGCGTGAGCCACCGTGCCCAGCCAGCAAGGTATTTTTAAAGTAATCATTCAGATACTTTCTTGAAGTCTTTTACTTGTGAAAGACAAAATTCCTAATGAGAGAACATTAATTCTTTCTTTCATAGTAAAAATGACTGAGATAATGTGTGGCAAATGATTTGGTGACAAACTAAAAATGCATTATTATTATTATTATTATTATTATTATTATCATTTTTAGATGGAGTCTTGCTCTGTCACCCAGGCTGGAGTGCAGTGGTGCAATCTTGGCTCACTGCAACCTCTGTCTCCAGGGTTCAAGCGATTCTCTTGCCTCAGCCTCCCAAGTAGCTGGGATTACAGGCACCCACCACCACGCCCAGCTAGTTTTTATATTTTTAGTGGAGATGGGGTTTCGCCATGTTGGCCAGGCTGGTCTCGAACTCCTGACCTCAGGTGATCCGCCCGCCTCAGCTTCCCAAAGTGCTGGGATTACAGGCTTCAGCCACTGCGCCTGGCCTAAAATGCATTATTTTGTTTGTAAATAGTGTTGTCAGACACAGAGAAAGTATTGCTGAAATTCTGAAGAGATATCTGTTAGAATAAGCCATTTTTGTTACACTGTTGAATACATTAAATACAGATTTTTTTTCCAACCTTTCTTAGCTTAAATATGAATTTGCTGGATAGCATTTCAATAATGGATGTAAGAAGAACAACTGAAGGAGCTACTAAAGAAACAACGTATCCAAAAAAGGAAGCTAACAACAACAAAAGCTCTTAACCTAGTATGTGAAGGAAGAAAAATAAGAGCTTTAAGTGGGAGAATAAAACTGTAAGGATAATAACTGATGAAGCAGGTTATGTGATTAGAATTCAGAAAGAGAGAGAGAGAGAGATTGCAGAGTAAGGCTGAAGAGCTATTGCTACACATAGAATATATTCAATGAATCTTCAGGAAAGCTTTCATAGCAAATAAGTTAAAACAATTATAATAGGTGACACATTAGTGAATATGTTAGTAAATATATCAGAATATTAAGTGCAGTCTCAAGGGTTTTTAGGCCTAGACTCAAAAAGCTGAAAAAGTAGGTTCCAGATCAGATATGTTTGTAGACTAGACTAGGCCAAGAGATAGTGAAACCTGACTAGTAACCATTGGCTCATTACCCAGGTGAGGAATATATGAGAGGGAGGTGGGAAATCCACTAGTGAGATTATAGAGAGGATTTCTTTAAGGATAGAAATATTGAAAGACTGGTGTCTTCCCTGCCTTCCTTCGTGTTCTCCAATCAACCAGAAGGATTTCAAAGAAACACACTCAGTGGTTTCTAGGCATCTCTTTTTTTTCTTTTAATTATACTTTAAGTTTTAGGGTACACGTGCACAACGTGCAGGTTTGTTACATATGTATACATGTGCCATGCTGGTGTGCTGCACCCATTAACTCGTCATTTAACATTAGGTGTATCTCCTAATGCTATCCCTCCCCCCTCCCCCCACCCCACAACAGGCCCCGCTGTGTGATGTTCCCCTTCCTGTGTCCATGTGTTTTCATTGTTCAATTCCCACTTAAGAGTGAGAACATGCGGTGTTTGGTTTTTTGTCCTCGCGATAGTTTGCTGAGAATGCTAGGCATCTCTTTAAAAAAAAAAAAAAAAAAAAAGAAAGTTTAAGAGGGCCGGGCGAAGTGGCTTACGCCTGTAATCCCAGCACTTTGGGAGGCCGAGGTGGGCGGATCACGAGGTCAGGAGATGGAAACCATCCTGGGTAACACAATGAAACCCCGTCTCTACCAAAAATACAAAAAATTAGCCGGGTGTGGTGGCGGGCGCCTGTAGTCCCAACTACTTGGGAGGCTGAGGCAGGGTAATGGTGTGAACCTGGTAGGCAGAGCTTGCAGTGAGCCCAGATCGTGCCACTGCACTCCAGCCTGGGTGACAGAGCGAGACTCTGACTCAAAAAATCAATCAATCAATCAATCAATCAATCAATCAATAAGTTTAAGAAACACAGAAGTTGAAGTCAAAAAAATTCTATGAAAGTGAAGCTGGCAAGAGTGGCCTGTGATAGCAGAGTGAAGACAGAGTCCTGGATTAGGAATGAGTCACATTCCCACCATGACAGCCTAGATGTGAGTTTTTCCTTCCCTCTGGCTTTTGTTGGGGAGACTTGAGTTAGACTTTACCCACATGGGCTTCATGTAAGGTGTAGAAGACAGGACAGCAGACACTGAGGAAAGTTTAAGTAGACAGCCCAAGAGAGCACTGCCTATATCAGCAAACTGCATACACAGAGCACTAGTGGGAGGAAACTCCAGGAAACCTGCAAAAGTGCTCAAAAGACAGAAGAACAACAATGTAGAATTACAGTTCAGGTCCAGCGTGGTGGCTCATGCCTGTAATCCCAGCACTTTGGGAGGCTGAGGCAGGTGGATCACCTGATGTCAGGAGTTCAAGAGCAGCCTGACCAACATGGAGAAACCCAGTCTCTACTAAAAATACAAAAAAAAAAAAAAGAAACATTAGCCAAGTGTAGTGGGAAATGCCTGTAATCCCAGCTACTTGGGAGGCGGAGGCAGGAGAATCGCTTGAACCCAGGAGGTGGAGGTTGTGGTGAGCCGAGATCATGCCATTGCACTCCAGCCTGGGCAACAAGAGCGAAACTCCGTCTCAAAAAAAAAAAAAAGAAAAGAAAAGAAAAAGAAAAAAAAGAGAATTACAGTTCACCCAGAGAGCACTAACAAAAGCTACAACTCTCTTATTCAAGAGCTTCTTCACTTGAATTTCCCCTTGCTCTTCTGCCCATTCCTGGAGCACCAAAAGGCAGCACGGTGAGTAGACTAAGATGGGAAGAGGGAGTTGGGGAAAGGGTAGAAAAGGTAATTGTGTACCTCCCTCTCCTTGCCTCCCCCAGGTCCTCATTCTCATTCCTATTCTCACAGCAAACTCACCCCGATTTCGGTTGGGCCCAACCTAGTGTGGAGAAGGTTTAAATTGGATGAGATACTAACACCATGAAATAATGATATGAACTGGGCATTTTTAATGAGACTGGGCATTTTAATGAGATAAGGTATTTGTGAACACCTTGCAAATTACTGAGAAAGCTTGGACATTTTGGGTCAGAGCAGGCAACAGGAAAGAAGAAAGCACCTTTTGTTTGTATCCTATTAAGCATTCTTCTGCTTGCTCTATTTTATTTTAACCATTAATTTTTATTTAAAATCCAGAAAAGTTTGAAGGCCATTGGTCTAGGATCAACATTTTTGCACAAAGAATCATTACACTCATATAAATATATTTCCTTTAAGATCAATTTTATCACTCCAAACCCAGCCCTAATAATAAACCCAAAGCAGCCGAAAGGAAAGGTGTTCTCTACCTCAGTTTCAGATCCAACAACTAGAGGATCACCTGGTTTAATATCTAGGACATAGGTGTCCCAACTTCCTCTCCTTCTATTTCTTTCTTTCATTTCATTTCTTTTTTTTTTTTTTTTTTTTTTTGCAGGGGTACATCTCTCAGCTTCGTCACTCTGCTTATTTCTAAAACAGTAGGAGTATGTACATTTTAAAGATGTGAGCTTTCAATCTGTAATTAATATAAATCATTGATACACTATTTTGAACAAGTCATTACTTAAGAGTGTTAGCTATTAGTTTCTCAACCACTATGAAAAGCACTATTACTCCAAAATGAAATTATTACATGCATCTTTAAGAATAGGGATACTTGATTTTGCAGGCAAATATATTTTTCTCTTCACCTCTAGAAGGATATCGGGGAAAAATTAATCAGAAAATAGGAACTAAAGTCCAAAGGAAATCTTTACATTCATTACCATGACTTTCACATGAAAAAAATATGTGGTTTATGAGGGTCTGTTTTACTAAAACTTTGTATATATTCAGTGACCTTAGTGAAACATGTGAAGGTTTTTAAACGTGTCCACAAATTTAATGATATTGATCCCATCGAGGGTGAAGTCTTTGTCTCTTCCCCTTGAGTCTAAATTGGCTTGTCTGCTTCAATCAATATTGAACAGTGAGAGTGACACCATGTGACTTCCAAAGCTAGGTGATAAAAGTCCATCCAGGCTTTGTTTTGTTTACGGGAACACTGGTCTTGTAAGTAAGAAGTTTGACCACCTGAAGTTAGCTGTGTTGAGAGAAGCCCAAGTTACATAGAGAGGCCTCATAAAGGTAGCCAAGAGTCTCAGCTGTGTCCAGCCTTCTCATCCTTCCATTCCAGGTCTCAGACATATGGCACCAGGGACCAGTTTTGTGAAAGACAATTTTTCCATGGACCGAGTTGTGGGGGGATGGTTTCAGGATGATTCAAGCACATACATTTATTGTGTACTTTACTTCTATTATTATTACATTGTAATATATGATGAAAGAATTACACAACTCACCATAATGTAGAATCAGTGGGAGCCCTGAGTTTGTTTTCCAGCAACTGGTTGATCCCATCTGAGGGTGATGGGAGACAGTGACAGACTATCAAGCATTAGATTCTTATAAGGAGCATGCAACCCAGATCCCTTGCACACACAGTTCACAATAGGGTTCGCCTTCTGTGAGAATCCAATGCCGCCACTGATCTGACAGGAGGCGGAGCTCAGGTGGTAAAAAAGTGATGGAGAGCAGCCAGTACCAGTCTGTGGCCCAGGGGTTGGTGACTCTGTTTCCAAATAATTCCAGTCCCCAGATATTTGACTCTCCTCAGCTGAGGTTCCAGCCATCATGGAGAGAGGCCATTCTTGGTGTATTCTGTTCAAACTCCTGACTCACATAAACCGTAAGCATAATAAAATGCTTGTTTTAAAACACTAAATTTCAGGGTAGCTTGTTGCACTTCAATAGACACTTGGAATAAATATAGTCCTCAAATGAACTTGATAACTGAATACTATTCAGTGACACACATACCCTGATCACTTAAATATTACTATACACTGCCTATAAAGCTCTGTTTCATATATTGCCTATCCTGAACTTTTGACTCAGGATTCCTTCTCAATATCTCTTCATTCCTCAAAAATTGCTAGTCGGTGCCTCTTCATCAGATACAAAATCAGGTTAAAAATCTTCAGCTTATTATTCAGGGCTTATATACATGTTAGCCCAGGCCTACTTTGCCAACTTTCTTTTTCATTATTTTTCAACATGCACTTTTTTCTCCGAAAGTTCTTGGCCACTATTTGCTGTGAAAACCTTGCCTCCATGCCTTTGTTCCTACTGTCACTCTCATCCAAGAATATATCTACCTGCCACACGCACATCCTTTTCCACATATTCCAGTTCTCTTCACCCTTCAAGACACCTGTTAAAGCAAGTACTATCCCTTCACCCATCAATTACACTTTCTTTCTCACATTAGAGCATGTATTATCTTCTCTTACATAGCCTTAGGAGTAATTTCCTCCTCTTTTACTCATTGTGTATGGCTTAGGAGCCAAGGACCGTATTTCTTTTTACCATTTTCTCACTCAAGTTACCTAAGCATATAGTTGCCAAATGGCCTAATATTTTTAAAAGCTACACAGGCCAGAGGCTGAAAATGGCAGTTTATTTTTGAAAGGGTTTTTCCGCTTACAGGGATAGTTTCCATTTATTCTCTCTGCTTTCCAGTAAAGTAAGACCAGGAAGTCCTTTTCAGTTTACTTTTTTTTCTTATTTTTTATTCTATTTTTAATTGAAACATAGTGATTGTATATATTACATATTTATGGAGCACCAGGTGATGTCTTGATATGTGTTTACATTGTGGAATGATTAAATAAGCTAATTAACAAATCTATCACCTAACATTCTTATCATCTTTTCTTGTTAAAACATTTAAAAGCTACTCTTTTAGCAGTTTTGAAATATGCAATGCATAACTTTTATAGTCGCCACTCTTTGCAATAGATCACTAAAGTTTCTTTCTTCCAGCTGACTGAAATTGTGTGCCCTTTGCTGAAGAGTTTAGTGTTGAGGTGTAGTGAGAACTACTCAAATTTATGTTAGTGGGAGTGTGTCTATTGCCAAAACTTAAATTCATGGAAATTTTGAGTAAAAAATGTAGCAAAGTAGCAGCTTTAAAGTGGACAATATTGGTTTTAGTCATATAACTAATAGCTAATAGTTAATGCATTGTAGATTTTTTTTTTTTGAGCCAGAGTCTAGCTTTGTTGACCAGGGTGGAGTGCAGTGGCACGATCTTGGCTCACTGCAACCTCCACCTCCCGGGTTCAAGCGATTCTCCTGCCTCAGCCTCCCAAGTAGCTGGGACTACAGGTGTCTGCCACTACACCTGGCTAATTTTTGCATTTTTAGTAGAGATGGGGATTCACCATATTGGCCAGGCTGGTCTTGAACTCCTGACCTTGTGATCTGCCCACCTAGGCCTCCCAAAGTGCTGGGATTACAGGCATGAGCCACCGTGCCCGGCCACATTGCAGTTTTTAATGCATTTTTTTAACTTAGTCATTTATTCCTGTTAAAACTGAATGATAATCATTTCATAAGTGAAGACCTCATTGATCTCAGCTAGGAAACAATAGACCCAGGAGCATATGGTAGAAATCACTACCAGGATTTGAACTCATATCTTCTGCTTCCAAAAATCAGTTTTCTTTTACAACATTTTTAAGCTGGTGAAATTATGCAAAATAACTGAAATATTCCTGCCTCCTAATTGACTTATGTCTAATATTGCACCTTCTGGATCTATATTTCACAGAGCAGCCAGAAGGATCTTTTGAAAGGTATACTTCTTATTGTCCTCCCTTGGTTAAAATCTTATTAGTCTTCTTACTACATTTGGTGTAAAAGGCCCTTATTACATTTGGTGTAAAAGGCCTGTCCCTCACCTTCCTTGCAGTGCCAGCTACTGTGACTCTGCCTCTTGCTCAATATGCTTTACCCATAAAATCCTTCCTGCTGGCCTGGCCTTGCCTTCAAGTCTTGGGACTCATTTTTCTCCCTTCTTGGAATGCCATGTTCCCCTATATTTGCATGGCTCACTCCTTGTCATTCAAATTTCTGCTCAAATACTACCTTAGAGAGGACTCCCCTTATCATTCTGGTTAAAATGACACTCAGACTCATCCATCCATCACTGTTTGATATGATTGCATGGGTTTGTTTACTTGTTTGCCTCCTTGCTTATTACATAAGGCAGGAAAATGTCATGAGAACAGGAAAATGTTTCTGTCTTCTTAAATGAAAAATTCACGGCAACTAAAACAGCACCGAACACACAAAAACACTAGGGTATGAAGGTATAAATAAATATGCAAATAAATAAATGAATGAATTCTCAGTAACTGTATATGACTGGATAAGACTATGTGGTGAGGTACAGGGAGGATGGATAAACAGAGTTCATTCTTTTCCATATCAAGGTTTAAACTTGATCTTCCAGCCATTGAAAGTTTTCCAGCAATGAGAGTGACATAATCAGCTGTGTTTTTCAGAAAAAATTATTTTTGTTGTGATGTAGATTATTAATTATAAAAGACAGAGGCAAGAAGGCTAGTAAGGGGGCTTCAGAATGATTCAGAAAAAAGATGATGATCAATCAATGAACCAAGCAATGAAGTCATGGGTCTACAGAGGGCTTGATGAATTCTACAGATACGAGGGAGAGGCGACTAGCCTTATAGTTTACCTGAATGTCGTGGCTAAGAGAGGAAGTCAGGAACAAAACTCAAGTTTGTTCCTGTATGGGCAGCTGGTTATATGGCATTGCCAAACACTGGGATAGAAGAATACTAGAAGTGTTCATGAGTGGTTGACTGGATAAAGAAAATGTGGTACATACACACCATAGAATACTATGCAGCCACAAAAAAAAAGAAAAGAAAGAAAAGGAAAATGAACTACCAACATTAGTAATTTGTAGCTAATCTTTTATTTGATGAGTTAAAAGAAAACTCACTTGTTCACTTTACGAATTTTATTGCTTGATTCATCTGCTCATTGATTCCACCTGCATTTGTTGCATGTCTTCTATTTATGCCAGAGCCCAGGAATACAAAGATGAATTTGTCATGTTTCTTTACTCTCAAATCCTTGTAGTCTTTGACCATAGAAAAGCAGATTCAACGCTAGTACGCCCTGCACGTGACAGAAATATTGAAGAGGGCCGGGCACACTGGCTCACACCTATAATCCCTGCACTTTGGGAAGCCGAGGCAAGTGGACACCTGAGGTCAGGAGAAACCTCATTTCTACTAAAAGTAAAATTAGCTGGGCGTGGTGGTGCATACCTGTAATCCAAGCTACTCAGGAGGCTGAGGCAGGAGAATCACTTCAACCTGGGAGGCGGAGGTTGCAGTGAGCTGAGATGGCGCTGCACCATTGCACTCCAGCCTGGGCAGCAAGAGTGAAACTCTGTCTCAAAAAAAAGAAAAGAAAAAAAAAAAGAAAGAAATATTGAAGAGAACAGCCAACAAGGCCTGGGATGATGGGGAGGTGTGTGGTCCTTGGAAGGTTTCCTGATAGAGATGATGGAGACAGTGAACAGCAGAATATCGCATTCTATGGCTGGGAGGTGGAGAGGAAGAACCTTGTGCATGATGGCAGAGCTCCATGTCTGAGTCAGGGGAAGGAAATGTTCAGTGTTGGAGTCTAATGGCCCATGAATCTGAGACAGACAGGAAGCTAAGGAGTAGATAGGAGTCACATCATAAAGGGACTTAATTACCACTCATGGTGCAGCAGGCACAGTACCATAATTATGATGAGGTATTTTATTATAACTGGATACATTATAACACTGAGCCTTAATATACTCCTCTGGAACATACAATGCTTGGCCTGCAGTGGGTTTACACTTTTTGTTTCCGGGATTATTTTTGCACATGGAAGTGCAATAAATAAAAATGGGGCTGGCATGAGGGAGGCAAATATGGGGAATCCAGACCACCCCCTCCACCATAACCATTTCAGAATTTCCTCATGTTCCCCAGCACAGTAATCCAAGGAGCATACTTTTCAAACTCTCAAACTAGATGGTCTAAAATCTAATTTACTTTAAGGTTTAATGTACTAAATTCTGTTTTCTTACTTTTCTTTTTTTATTAAAAATATGATAATATTGTCATACATCAGAATTGAGAGGAAACTACAAATTGTCTAAGTTTCTGGGGAAACAAAATTGATAAAACGGTAGCACCAAACACTAGAATAACTATTTTTGTTAGCTTTTGCTGTGTAGCAAACCAGGCTAAAATTTGGAGGCTAAAACAAAAATTGTTTCTTTCAATTCTATTAGTTGTCTAGATAATTCGTCTATAGATTTCACTGGGGCTCACTCACTTGGCTGAATTCAGCTAGCAGTCAGTGAGGCTGGAAGACCCAACAGGCCTCACTCGTGTGTCTGGCACTCGGTGTCGACTGTCAGTGTGGCCTCGGTTCTTCTCCTCCTTTCCTCTCCTCCTCCATAGTCTAGTCTGGCTTCTTTACATGACAGTCTCATGCCACATTCCAACAAAGTCTTTTAAAGCCTAGCCTTGGACATCAAATAATGTCTCTTACACATCTCTTACACGGTCAAAGAAAATCACAAGGCCAGCATAGATTCAAGGATTACCTCTCTTTATGAAAGGAGTGGCAAAGTCATATCTGAAAGGGGCATGTATACAGGAATAAGTCATATTTTAGAATCCCCCACATTTGCATCCTCTATGTCAACAGTTCCCAGAAAGTGGCCACTTCTGCTTTTCTATCTCAAGATAGCACTGGAATGCTCGTACTTTGAAAATTTCAGTAGCTGATTTTGATATAGCTGTCCTCTTTGATTTGTATATTGGAACATAGTGCACAACTGCATGTACTTGCAGAAATATGCTTATTGAAACAACTCAAGGGAATCTTCTGAATTGAGGAAAAACATTTACATTGGAACAAGTTACATTTTACTGAAAACCTAATTGTTACACCGAGAGCTGTACACTGCTGTAATTGCATACTCTTAATTACACACAGTGCATTATTTAAAAAAGAATGGCATTGTTTATTTGTGATATTCTCTGCTTATTTACACTTGCATATTTGAGCAAGGAACAAGGAGTTATTTCTGCCACGCGGCAGAGATTGTTATCTGTTCACAAACATAAAATTAATTCGGTAGAGGGAAGCAGCTCTCAAACAGGAAGAGAGAAATTTCTCCTGAGGCAAGACATTCTACAATGGTTTCTAAATTTCTGTATAATTAACAAAGCACTTACCATCTACAATGATTGACCTGTCAGAGCTGCTCCTCTGAGATAATTTTGGTGACATTAAAAAAAAATTGAATATCCAAAAGCCACATTTGACATAAATGAATTAGCCCATTCTTGTAAATAGAAGTAATACTCAAGACAGAATGTTTTATGAGATGGTGCATAACATGGGTAACCTTAACCATATTAACTCCCCTCGGGCACTTGTGTGAGTCTCTCAGTGCCCGCTGTAATGGTAACCTTGTTCTTTCTGTCTCCTGATTTTGATTTTGTAACTGCCACTTGAACCTCAAAGCCAGTGGCCCAGTCAAACCTCTTACTTAAGTATATGGTTAAGTGTATAATTCTTTCTGAATTATAATCACATTTCCTGATTGATGTGTCAGGATAAAAAAAAGAGGGGGCTCAGAAACTCTTTTAAAAGCACAAATGGAAAAGTTTCCTTCTCTTCCCTACATTTCTCATTCTTTGCTAACAATTACTATTCATAATTTACAAATGTGCATATCACAAAAGAAGGTGTTTTTACCTTCTCTTACCAAAGAATCAGAGTGGTGTATAATAGGTACTTTGAGTAACCTGATTATTTTCTTAATATCATGAATATTAACAGCATAACTGATGGTTGATGTGGCTTTTAGAAAGAAAAAAAAACAAAAAATCAAAGAACATTCCTGATTAGTAGTAGTTCCTTCAGCCACTACCAGTCTGTTTTAAAGACATATTTAAGTATGGAGTTGTCCTTTTTGTCTCAGGAGCAATGCAAGCAGCCTTTTTTTCTTTTCTTTTTCTTGTTGTTGTTGCTAAGGCATAATATGTTAATGCATTCAATTTTTAAGAAACTAAAAGCTCAAAAGTGACCAGGATCGCTAGCACAGGGATGTTTAAATTTTAGTGACCTATAGGGGATAGTTACTTACTCCATGGTTCACTGAAATGGTTCCTTTACCTTAATACATGAAAGAAAGAGGAGTCTAACATTTCATCCTTTTTCAGAGGAGAGTCCTCCTACAGACCAGTAATAAAGTATCCCTACAAGTCCAGTCCCTGCTCGTAGCAGAGAAACTTCTAAGTCTGTAAGCTTGTGACTGATCTTTCCTATTTGATGTATTTGAACTTCATTACTGTAGTAACAAGAGCTTAAAAACATAAGAGTTAGGCTTACATATGTCTAAAGTGTCTTACAGTAACTTCCTATGTGTATACCAAGGATTAAAGTAGAGTCTCAATATATCTTATGATAAATGAAAAGGATCTTTTTTAATCAGATGGCCTCACCGTTATATATTACTATCATTAATAGGTCTTACTTGCTTTCACTGGTTTAGATTCCATTTTCTAAAACTAGGAAGCTAGGAGTAACATTTTTCCTACAGCTTAAATAAAGAGTCATGAAATCCTTTCTCTGTAACAAAGGTTAAAAAAATCATCAAATAAGATTTGCGTTGTTTGCTTCTTTTTCAGAATACAAATTTTTCTGGGATTTTTTATGATGTGATATCTGCTTCTGTGAGGTTATGCTATTAACCAAAAAAAACTGTTTAAGAATGCAAAATAAAACATTCTGTCATTTCAGGTTGCTAAAGTCAAATGCACGTTGTTACTTCAGCACAGCTTCAACCAATACAGACTGATGTGTTCTTTAGCAAGGGTTGATTCACTAGAATGCTGAACTTAACAAAGCAGTTAAAGATATGATGTATGTTTACATAGATCAATTTTATTTTTTATCATACTTCTGTATGTCGATCAGATTGTATGGTATTACTACATTTTATAATTCACTGCAGAGAGGAAGTACCTACCTACTTTATTCTTTTCAAAGGAGAAATAATTGAGCAAGGATATTAGTTTGCTTGAATTCTATTTTTGCTTTTCTCTTTCTTAGTAGCCAAGTATAAAATGTTATTTTCTCCTTTGTGCATTTCAGTTAAAAAAAAAAAGAGGGTGTAGTTTATATTCTATGTTTTACTAGAAAATTGCAATCTTTCTCATTTCCCATCTTTTGCTTTTTTGTCTCTAAGGGAAGTGAGGTCGCATCCTTTCACCTTTTAGGAATCTCCTACACTCTACAATTCTTACTTTATTTCTATGTCTCACTCCTTTTCTGCCTTGCCCAAGGCTTGTTTCACATAAATAAACTTCATTTGATATGGAAAAATGTTTATTTTTTATCAAGTTTATTTGATAAAAAGAAAAAGGTCATAGCTTTAGCAGAGAGCAATGTAACATTATTGTAACTTTAAACCGAATTTTTTTCTCTGTGCTATTCTTATAGTTAATTCAGGAAAACATTCTGTGTATAACTTGATCACACTCATTTAGAAATCTTATGACACAAAAGAAAGAAATATTGGAAAACCAGAGAGAAAACTGTGTTTTCTTCTTTCAGTTTTGGTTATCATGAAAAAGTAATTTATGCTTACTAAATACAGACACATAGAAAGTAGTGAGTAAATTTTCAAAAATAACTATTACCCAGCTTAGCATGGTGAGAAACCAAATGTATAATCTGGCATATTTTATTCTGGTCTTTCTTCTCCATATATCTGTGGGATTTCTTTGTTTAAACAAGCATAATTTGGTAATACAGTATACAGTAAAGAAGAAATCTTAGTTATATTGAGTAATTTACATCAGTGGAACTGGCCTAGGGAAGGGGAGTGTAGAAAATTAAGATCTGAAGTAGAATTTAAGAAAATCCAAGCAGATCTCATCTCCTCCGATCTCCTTGTGACAACCCACTTAAGATAAGAAAGGAAGCTCTGTTACTACTTTCATCCCTCATGCGCATTTATACGCTTTGTCAAAGACTGAAAGAGAATAGGAAAAAACAAAAGATTTAGCTGATCCCCACTCCGAGCCCTCAGACAGATCCTGGAAAGTTTTGTATGCCATGTCAACACTTTGCACACTCCCTTTCACTCCATTGGCTTGTTTCTGGTTCACATTTCTGCAAGTGAAGGAGTATCTCAGAGAGGTGAGAAGCCTCTCACAATACAACTATAGATGGTTGGTGGAGGTTATATGAAAATGGCTTTATAAATCCAAATTAAATGCCCTAGAAGAGAATCAAATATGTGACCTGCTTTTGAAAGGCATCAAGGAATGAGAATATGGTGATTATTCTAGAGTATTTAAAAGAATTCTTCAGAACATCTATGTGCAAAGTGAAAGTGGAAAAAAAAAGAACAAATAAAAATACGGCTTCCATGACCTAATGGTTCATTGCCTATTAGGATGGAGCCCACTGACTTATCTTACAAGGCAACTGCCAATTCTGCTCTTAATGTTATTAATTTAAATTGAGTGCTAACTGTAATAGATGTGATTAAAAATATATAGAATTAGACATTGTCCCTGCTCATTAATTCTGCTTCCTGGTGGCCAGTTCTCTGCCCATCTTTCATGTTCACAGCTTGCCAGGTGAACAAGGACAGAGTTAAAAATGTTTCATGAGGTTGATCATTGTCATTATTTCCAATTAATACTTTGAGTGCATATGGGGTGCATGGTGCCATGCCGGGTCCCATAAGAAGCTTGATAGAAATTAATTAAAGGCCTTGAAGGAACATCAGATATAAAGGGCAAGTAATACCTCAAGAAAGGAAATACATCATAAATAAATGATTTTTACGGTTTTTTTTTTTTGGTTCATACTGGTCTGTTTTCATAATGTTATTCAAGTTAAAACTGTGAAGTAACAAAGAGGGAGGAAAATGGTACATGAGCCAAGAAGAGAAAAAAAAAAATAAAAGAATAGAGCAGAAAAATATGAATTGGAAATCACTATTCACACAAGAAAAATAGAGATAGGAAAGTATTAATTAAGAATGTCTATGCCATAAGTTGTGAAAATCCAACTAAAATTGGTTTAAGGAAAAACAAAGAGGAATTTACTGGCTCACAAAAAAAGTCAAGTGGCAGCCTCACGGACAGCTTGATCCAAGACTTTAAACAATGCCATTGGGGTTGAATTTTAATGTCTTTCATTGTTTAAATTTGTGTTCTGTCTTTATTCCATGGCAACAAAGTTGCCAGCACATCTCCAGCTTCCTATCATCTCAGGGTAGACAGCATGAATAAAGCGTTATGCTAAGCAAGAGAAGCCAGACTCGTAGGCTGACTTTTTTTCTTCTAGCCCTACAACAGTTAAAGTAGCTCTTCTTGGATAACATGCCTATCCCTGAATCAACCATGGTGGCTTCTGCAGTGCAATAATTCTTTAAAGGACCAGCTCTTAGATACATGGGTGGGATTTGCATCACTCAAATCTATGAACTTAGAGGGAGGGAGAAGTGAATCTCCAGAAGGAAAATTGAATGCCTTGATAAAAATCAGTGCAAATAAATGCTAATAAGAAACAAACAAACAAATACACAGAGAAATTCTCCACTATAAAAAGTACACATGTGAAAGAAAAGACAGGGCAGAATAGACCTGTTTGCATTAAACTTTCTCTTGGATTTTATAACTGATGGAATAAAATTAGGACAAGTGAAAACCACTAACTTTGCTATTACCATACTCCCAGACACTGTTGAATGACTTGTAAATTATATTCGCTCAACTCCTAATTGATAATTGACTGGGAATGCCAAATGCTTAAAACTTCAATTTCGAAGTTCTATTAATTAAGAAATAAATACTGTATGATGTAAAAACAAAACAATTTCATTATGTTATGACTCTTAAATATTTGTCTGGCACTATAGGGCAGGGGAGAGCATTTCTGCATTTGTGTTGGAGGGCTGAATGCAATCAGTCCTCACTGGCACAGAATCTGCAAAACGAGTAAGAAGCTTACTCGTTGAGACGAGAAAAAGAGTAAAGGGCCACAACACACTTCTCAAGAAGGATCAGGGAACAAGTATCCTTAGGATGTAGAGAAAAAAAAGAGATTTGCCTGCTGCAATCTAAATGGGGAAATAAACTAACTTATGTTGAAAGTGTAACATATGCTGAGCACTTTATCTTCCTCACCTCATTTAATCCTCATACCAGTTTTACAGTGATTAAAAAAAAAAAAAAAAGAAAGAAATTGACACCGATGAAATACATCCTAGAGGTCCTAGTACTGATAATGTCCAGGACTGGGATTTGAACCCTTGTCCATATCATTGTAAGATGCAATTTACAAACTGCCAAGCTCACTTCCTCTTTGGAGCAGTTTCACTGGGCACATGACATTGAGAGCTTCCTACTCTCTGTCCTTGCATCCACCCTCTACACCAAACTGGGAGATGGGAGGTGGGGGATGAGGTAGTTTTGGGGGCAAGGGAACTCTGAGTAGTAAGTAGAGAATACAGAAATTTAAATGTGATTTTTATGAAGTTTTGCCTCATGTCTGAATCTCCCTTTAGTACTTCAATAAAATACTAATTTCTTTTTTTTTTTTTTTTTTTTTTTTTTTTTTTTTTTTTACTCATTAATAAACAGCTGTTTATATCAAAAAAATATACACATACACACACACATATAATGTATACATACATATGTAGTCTTTGTGTACTTGTATATGCAAGTATATCTATAAGATACATTATAGTATGTATATATACTATAGTATGTATATACAAGTATATCTATAAGATAAATTTCTTAAAGTGGAATTGCTGGGTAAAGGAGATATATATATATATATATATATATATATATATATACACACACACACACTCACACACACACACCCGTATATATTTTTGTATATATATATATTAAATGCAGCCCTAAAGTTGTACCAGTTTACACTCCCACCAATAATAAATAAGACTGCCCATTTGCCTAACTTTCTCTAACAAAGGGTAACTTCAGTCTTTTAAATCTTTACTCATTTGATAGATGGGAAATGATATCACATTATTATCTTAATATAACTTTCTGTAACGATGACTGGGGTTGAATATATCTTTATGTGGTTGTTTTATATTGCCTACTTATGTTCTTTGCGCACTATTCTGTTGAATTGAATGTCTTCTTTTTAGTGGCAACACCGGAATTTCTATATAGAAAGAGCTTAAGATAAGCAACGTTGTTGGAAACGGTAAAGCTAAGGACTTTGCCTTAAAATTGTGATTGTGCTATAGTTTACATAAGATTGAGAAAAGGTCTATTGTTCGTTGTTCTTATCAAAGAATGGATGACAGGTAATGGAAATGGCCCCCTTATCCCCTTGTCCCGCTTTGATTTTTTTTTTTTTTTTTTTTTATTTATTTATTTTTTTATTATTATTATTATTATTATTATTATTATACTTTAGGCTCTATGGTACATGTGCACAACGTGCAGGTAAGTTACATATGTATACATGTGCCATGCTGGTGCGCTGCACCCACCAACTCGTCATCTAGCATTAGGTATATCTCCCAATGCTATCCCTCCCCCCTCCCCCCACCCCACAACAGTCCCCGAAGTGTGATGTTCCCCTTCCTGTGTCCATGTGTTCTCATTGTTCAATTCCCACCTATGAGTGAGAATATGCGGTGTTTGGTTTTTTGTTCTTGCGATAGTTTACTGAGAATGATGATTTCCAATTTCATCCATGTCCCTACAAAGGACGTGAACTCGTCATTTTTTATGGCTGCATAGTATTCCATGGTGTATATGTGCCACATTTTCTTAATCCAGTCTATCATTGTTGGACATTTGGGTTGCTTCCAAGTCTTTGCTATTGTGAATAATGCCGCAATAAACATACGTGTGCATGTGTCTTTATAGCAGCATGATTTATAGTCCTTTGGGTATATACCCAGTAATGGGATGGCTGGGTCAAATGGAATTTCTAGTTCTAGATCCCTGAGGAATCGCCACACTGACTTCCACAAGGGTTGAACTAGTTTACAGTCCCACCAACAGTGTAAAAGTGTTCCTATTTCTCCACATCCTCTCCAGCACCTGTTGTTTCCTGACTTTTTAATGATTGCCATTCTAACTGGTGTGAGATGGTATCTCATTGTGGTTTTGATTTGCATTTCTCTGATGGCCAGTGATGGTGAGCATTTTTTCATGTGTTTTTTGGCTGCATAAATGTCTTCTTTTGAGAAGTGTCTGTTCATGTCCTTTGCCCACTTTTTGATGGGGTTGTTTGTTTTTTTCTTGTAAATTTGTTGGAGTTCATTGTAGATTCTGGATACTAGCCCTTTGTCAGATGAGTAGGTTGCGAAAATTTTCTCCCATTTTGTAGGTTGCCTGTTCACTCTGATGGTAGTTTCCTTTGCTGTGCAGAAGCTCTTGAGTTTAATTAGATCCCATTTGTCAATTTTGGCTTTTGTTGCCATTGCTTTTGGAGTTTTAGACATGAAGTCCTTGCCCATGCCTATGTCCTGAATGGTATTGCCTAGGTTTTCTTCTAGGGTTTTTATGGTTTTAGGTCTAACATTTAAGTCTTTAATCCATCTTGAATTAATTTTTGTATAAGGTGTAAGGAAGGGATCCAGTTTCAGCTTTCTACATATTGCTAGCCAGTTTTCCCAGCACCATTTATTAAATAGGGAATCCTTTCCCCATTGCTTGTTTTTCTCAGGTTTGTCAAAGATCAGATAGTTGTAGATATGTGGCGTTATTTCTGAGGGCTCTGTTCTGTTCCATTGATCTATATCTCTGTTTTGGTACCAGTACCATGCTGTTTTGGTTACTGTAGCCTTGTAGTATAGTTTGAAGTCAGGTAGCGTGATGCCTCCAGCTTTGTTCTTTTGGCTTAGGATTGACTTGGCGATGCAGGCTCTTTTTTGGTTCCATATGAACTTTAAAGTAGTTTTTTCCAATTCTGTGAAGAAAGTCATTGGTAACTTGATGGGGATGGCATTGAATCTGTAAATTACCTTGGGAAGGATGGCCATTTTCATGATATTGATTCTTCCTACCCATGAGCATGGAATGTTCTTCCATTTGTTTGTATCCTCTTTTATTTCCTTGAGCAGTGGTTTGTAGTTCTCCTTGAAGAGGTCCTTCACATCCCTTGTAAGTTGGATTCCTAGGTATTTTATTCTCTTTGAAGCAATTGTGAATGGGAGTTCACTCATGATTTGGCTCTCTGTTTGTCTGTTATTGATGTATAAGAATGCTTGTGATTTTTGTACATTGATTTTGTATCCTGAGACTTTGCTGAAGTTGCTTATCAGCTTAAGGAGATTTTGGGCTGAGACAATGGGGTTTTCTAGATATACTATCATGTCATCTGCAAACAGGGACAATTTGACTTCCTCTTTTCCTAATTGAATACCCTTGATTTCCTTCTCTTGCCTAATTGCCCTGGCCAGAACTTCCAACACTATGTTGAATAGAAGTGGTGAGAGAGGGCATCCCTGTCTTGTGCCAGTTTTCAAAGGGAATGCTTCCAGTTTTTGCCCATTCAGTATGATATTGGCTGTGGGTTTGTCATAAATAGCTCTTATTATTTTGAGATACGTCCCATCAATACCTAATTTATTGAGAGTTTTTAGCATGAAGGGTTGTTGAATTTTGTCAAAGGCCTTTTCTGCATCTATTGAGATAATCATGTGGTTTTTGACTTTGGTTCTGTTTATATGCTGGATTACATTTATTGATTTGCGTATATTGAACCAGCCTTGCATCCCAGGGATGAAGCCCACTTGATCATGGTGGATAAGCTTTTTGATGTGCTGCTGGATTCTGTTTGCCAGTATTTTATTGAGGATTTTTGCATCAATGTTCATCAAGGATATTGGTCTAAAATTCTCTTTTTTTGTTGTGTCTCTGCCAGGCTTTGGTATCAGGATGATGCTGGCCTCATAAAATGAGTTAGGGAGGATTCCCTCTTTTTCTATTGATTGGAATAGTTTCAGAAGGAATGGTACCAGCTCCTCCTTGTACCTCTGGTAGAATTCGGCTGTGAACCCATCTGGTCCTGGACTTTTTTTGGTTGGTAAGCTATTGATTATTGCCACAATTTCAGATCCTGTTATTGGTCTATTCAGAGATTCAACTTCTTCCTGGTTTAGTCTTGGGAGGGTGTATGTGTTGAGGAATTTATCCATTTCTTCTAGATTTTCTAGTTTATTTGCGTAGAGGTGTTTGTAATATTCTCTGATGGTAGTTTGTATTTCTGTGGGATCAGTGGTGATATCCCCTTTATCATTTTTTATTGCATCTATTTGATTCTTCTCTCTTTTTTTCTTTATTAATCTTGCTAGTGGTCTATCAATTTTGTTGATCCTCTCAAAAAACCAGCTCCTGGATTCATTTATTTTTTGAAGGGTTTTTTGTGTCTCTATTTCCTTCAGTTCTGCTCTGATTTTAGTTATTTCTTGCCTTCTGCTAGCTTTTGAATGTGTTTGCTCTTGCTTTTCTAGTTCTTTTAATTGTGATGTTAGGGTGTCAATTTTGGATCTTTCCTGCTTTCTCTTGTGGGCATTTAGTGCTATAAATTTCCCTCTACACACTGCTTTGAATGCATCCCAGAGATTCTGGTATGTTGTGTCTTGGTTCTCGTTGGTTTCAAAGAACATCTTTATTTCTGCCTTCATTTCATTATGTACCCAGTAGTCATTCAGGAGCAGGTTGTTCAGTTTCCATGTAGTTGAGCGGTTTTGAGTGAGATTCTTAATCCTGAGTTCTAGCTTGATTGCACTGTGATCTGAGAGATAGTTTGTTATAATTTCTGTTCTTTTACATTTATTGAGGAGAGCTTTACTTCCAAGTATATGGTCAATTTTGGAATAGGTGTGGTGTGGTGCTGAAAAAAATGTATATTCTGTTGATTTGGGGTGGAGAGTTCTGTAGATGTCTATTAGGTCTGCTTGGTGCAGAGCTGAGTTCAATTCCTGGGTATCCTTGTTGATTTTCTGTCTCGTTGATCTGTCTAATGTTGACAGTGGGGTGTTAAAGTCTCCCATTATTAATGTTTGGGAGTCTAAGTCTCTTTGTAGGTCACTCAGGACTTGCTTTATGAATCTGGGTGCTCCTGTATTGGGTGCATATATATTTAGGATAGTTAGCTCTTCTTGTTGAATTAATCCCTTTACCATTATGTAATGGCCTTCTTTGTCTCTTTTGATCTTTGTTGGTTTAAAGTCTGTTTTATCAGAGACTAGGATTGCAACCCCTGCCTTTTTTTGTTTTCCATTTGCTTGGTAGATCTTCCTCCATCCTTTTATTTTGAGCCTATGTGTGTCTCTGCACGTGAGATGGGTTTCCTGAATACAGCACACTGATGGGTCTTGAGTCTTTATCCAATTTGCCAGTCTGTGTCTTTTAATTGGAGCATTTAGTCCATTTACATTTAAAGTTAATATTGTTATGTGTGAATCTGATCCTGTCATTATGACGTTAGCTGGTTATTTTGCTCGTTAGTTGATGCAGTCCCTTCCTAGTCTCGATGGTCTTTACAATTCGGTATGATTTTGCAGTGGCTGGTACCGGTTGTGCCTTTCCATGTTTAGCGCTTCCTTCAGGAGCTCTTTTAGGGCAGGCCTGGTGGTGACAAAATCTCTTAGCATTTGCTTGTCTGTAAAGTATTTTATTTCTCCTTCACTTATGAAGCTTAGTTTGGCAGGATATGAAATTCTGGGTTGAAAATTCTTTTCTTTAAGAATGTTGAATATTGGCCCCCACTCTCTTCTGGCTTGTAGGGTTTCTGCCGAGAGATCCGCTGTTAGTCTGATGGGCTTCCCTTTGATGGTAACCCGACCTTTGTCTCTGGCTGCCCTTAACATTTTTTCCTTCATTTCAACTTTGGTGAATCTGACAATTATGTGTCTTGGAGTTGCTCTTCTCGAGGAGTATCTCTGTGGCGTTCTCTGTATTTCCTGAATCTGAATGTTGGCCTGCCTTGCTAGATTGGGGAAGTTCTCCTGGATAATATCCTGCAGAATGTTTTCCAACTTGTTTCCATTCTCCCCGTCACTTTCAGGTACACCAATCAGACGTAGATTTGGTCTTTTCACATAGTCCCACATTTCTTGGAGGCTTTGCTCATTTCTTTTTATTCTTTTTTCTTTAAACTTCCCTTCCCGCTTCATTTCATTCATTTCATCTTCCAGGGCTGATACCCTTTCTTCCATTTGATCGCATCGGCTCCTGAGGCTTCTGCATTCTTCACGTAGTTCTCGAGCCTTGGTTTTCAGCTCCATCAGCTCCTTTAAGCACTTCTCTGTATTGGTTATTCTAGTTATACATTCTTCTAAATTTTTTTCAAAGTTTTCAACTTCTTTGCCTTTGGTTTGAATATCCTCCCGTAGCTCGGAGTAATTTGATCGTCTGAAGCCTTCTTCTCTCAGCTCGTCAAAGTCATTCTCCGTCCAGCTTTGTTCCGTTGCTGGTGAGGAACTGCGTTCCTTTGGAGGAGGAGAGGTGCTCTGCATTTTAGAGTTTCCAGTTTTTCTGCTCTGTTTTTTCCCCATCTTTGTGGTTTTATCTACTTTTGGTCTTTGATGATGGTGATGTACAGATGGGTTTTTGGTGTGGATGTCCTTTCTGCTAGTTTTCCTTCTAACAGACAGGACCCTCAGCTGCAGGTCTGTTGGAGTACCTGGCCGGCCGTGTGAGGTGTCAGTCTGCCCCTGCTGGGGGGTGCCTCCCAGTTAGGCTGCTCGGGGGTCAGGGGTCAGGGACCCACTTGAGGAGGCAGTCAGCCCGTTCTCAGATCTCCAGCTGCGTACTGGGAGAACCACTGCTCTCCTCAAAGCTGTCAGACAGGGACATTTAAGTCTGCAGAGGTTACTGCTGTCTTTTTGTTTGTCTGTGCCCTGCCCCCAGAGGTGGAGCCTACAGAGGCAGGCAGGCCTCCTTGAGCTGTGGTGGGCTCCACCCAGTTCAAGCTTCCAGGCTGCTTTGTTTACCTAAGCGAGCCTGGGCAATGGCGGGCGCCCCTCCCCCAGCCTCGCTGCTGACTTGCTGTTTGGTCTCTGACTGCTGTGCTAGCAATCAGCGAGACTCCGTGGGCGTAGGACCCTCTGAGCCAGGTGCGGGCTATACTCTCCTGGGGCACCGTTTCCTAAGCCCGTCGGAAAAGCACAGTATTCGGGTGGGAGTGGCCCGATTTTCCAGGTGCCGTTTGTCACCCCTGGAAAGGGAACTCCCTGACCCCTTGCGCTTCCCGAGTGAGGCAATGCCTCGCCCCTGCTTCGGCTGGCGCACGGTGCGCTCACCCACTGACCTGCGCCCACTGTCTGGCACTCCCTAGTGAGATGAACACGGTACCTCAGATGGAAATGCAGAAATCACCCATCTTCTGCGTCGCTCGCGCTGGGAGCTGTAGACCGGAGCTGTTCCTATTCGGCCATCTTGGCTCCTCCCCCTAAAATACTAATTTCTTCTTAAAGCATTGTGGAATGGCATCTGGTTCATGGTTGTTTTCAAATATTGCTTCTATTGAAAGTGAGAAAATGGGCTAACCTCAGGAAGATAATCACATGTAGGTGAGGCTTAAAATAGGGAGTGGGACTTTAAAAAGTTATCTGAACATTTTTTAGAATAATTTTTAAAAGATGTAATTATGAATAATTATAATAATTCCATCCCTGCTTTCTACATATCAGGGATAAATGAAAAAGAGAAAACTCTGTATAAGAGCACAACGTTTAAAATTTAAAATAGAAAGCATGCACGTTATCTTTCACAGAAGAGAAACTATTGGCCCTATTTCCACGTGCTTTTCTCATATTGAAATATTGTGTTCAAATAAGATGGCAGGTATACAACCAATTATGTTCTTATTCTTATAAAAAAGAATTTTCCCTCATATTCTATATTTCTCTACAAGAATATTTTGTTTGATTAAACTTTTTGTTTCTCTTTTGAGACAGAGTTTTGCTCTTGTCACCCAGGCCAGAGTGCAATGACTTGATCTCGGCTCACTGCAACCTCCAACTCCCGGGTTCAAGCGATTCTCCTGCCTCAGCCTTCTGAGTAGCTGGGATTACAGGCGCCCACCACCACGCCCAGCTAATTTTTGTATTTTTAGTAGAGACGAAGTTTCACCATGTTGGCCAGGCTGGTCTTCAACTCCTGACCTCATGTGATATGCCCACCTCGGCCTCTCAAAGTGCTGGGAATATAGCCATGAGCCACTGTGCCCGGCCTGTTTGATTAATCTTATACATATGACATATTCTTAAGAAAATCTAAAGACAAGGATGAAACACTAAAGGTATTTATTATGGCTCAGGGCAGTCTCAATGCTATAGTATTGAGGACATAGGACGTATTTAAAAGATGGCAAATATGATTTATCATTACAAGGAACATTTCCTCTGACACAGTCAAAAAAGTCAGCCAATAAATCTTTCAAAAGTCTGAGTATCATTTAAAAGTAAAAATTAGGAAAGATATGAAGGTTTTTTTCAAAATCCCTACTTGTTTTTCTGATGAGAATTTTCCCCTGTATGACAATCTGTGAGTGGTTAATCCTAATTCATTATAATTTTATTGGTTTTCTTCCTCATTTCTTTGTGCATTTTTACATAATAAAAACTGTAAAAACAAGTTAAATATTTACTTAAGATTCATGATAGACATAAAATGAAATAAGGAATATTGTAGAAAGTGAGACTAATGCTTCATTCAACATAAGGCTCTGTCGCAAATAATTCCACACAGAAAGAATCTGTTTTCTTCTTCTATCCAGGTGAATGATGTACCATGAACAGTTTCAACATTATATGAATAATATGGCTCAAAGAGCATTAAATTTCTTACATGCAACCTGTTCATTTTTAAAAGCTTTGGTAAAGGTAGAATTTTAGTTGTTAGCTCTGCTATTAGAAAACACAAATAGTGTGTAATGCTTCTTTTTTCTTTGCTTTTGTTTTAGAGCATGATGTAGTGAGTGCAATGCTAGTTGGAACTAAAACAAAAATCTTTCTCATCTTACTATACTAAACTTACCAGCATCATGCTACCGAGCACATCATGTAACACCTTTAGGCCTCACTAACCTCATCCATAAAATGGGAGTCCGGAATGGCAAATCATTTTAAAAAAATGTTTTTATTACACTTTAATCTCTGGGATATATGTGCAGAACATGCAGGTGTGTTACATTGCTATACACGTGCCATGGTGGTTTGCTGCACCCATGAACCCGTCATCTTCACCAGGTATTTCTCCTAATGCTCTCCCTCCACTATCCCCCCACCCCACAACAGGCCGCAGTGTCTGATGTTCCCCTCCCTGTGTCCATGTGTTCTCCCTGTTCAACTCCCACTTATGAGTGAGAACATGCAGTATTTGGTTTTCTGTTCTTGTGTTAGTTTGCTGAGAATGACGGTTTCCAGCTTCATCCATGTCCCTGCAAAGGACATGAACTCATCCTTTATTATGGCTGCATGGTATTTCATGGTGTATATGTGCCACATTTTCTTAATCCGTCTATCATTAATGGCATTTGGGTTGCTTCCAAGTCTTTGCTATTGTGAATAGTGCTGCAATAAACATATGTGTGCATGTGTCTTTAGAGTAGAATGATTTATAATCCTTTGGGTATATAACCAGTAATGGGATTGCTGGGTCAAATGGTTTTTCTGGTTCTAGATCCTTGAGGAATCGCCACACTGTCTTCCACAATGGTTGAACTAATTTACTTTCCCACCAACAGTGTAAAAGTATTCCTATTTCTCCACAGCCTCTCCAGCATCTGTTGTTTCCTGACTTTTTAATGATCGCCCAGAATGGCAAATCTTTTAAAGGCAGGAGTAGAGAGTCAAATAAATTCACTAGCTCTAAGATCTACTGAAGAAATTATAGGCTAAGAGCCTTTGGCAATCTTAATTTTTTTTATATCACATTTGTCAATGGTGGTACATTGACTGAAAATATTTATCAATTTAATAATTTTTGGACATAGATCAGAAATAATTGCACTTGAAAAAAATAGAAACACAAGTAGCACCAGATTACTAACCTAAGAAATCTGTAGTTATTATAAAAAATGCATGTATTATAACTTTCTTAGAGAGTGGACATTGAGACATAAAATACATCATCCTAAATATTCAATAGTAACCCATATTTCTCTTCATCGTTACTGGTCTTTAATTGTAAGTTCCAGGAGCTCAAAATTCAATTATCCTCATATAATGCAGCAATTGCAAGGATAGGTAGCTACTACATGTTCTGTTGATGAGTGGTTCTACTAGCTAGATGTAAAGGTGCTTGCTTTTGTCTTCTTAATTCAAAAAATGTTGACTCAATACATTTTTTCTTAGTTCTTCCACAAGCTCTTTTATTTAAATACTTGAAATATTTTTAAATAGCATTTCCTGATATTAGTGGATTTCAAACTTGAATATGCCATTAAAAGAATATTGCTGTGGATGTAAAAACTGCTCAATATATTAAAATTTGACTTGCTGCTCAAAGTATATTACAAATGTAGTACAACTTTACACGAGCATCTACTTTCTTCAGAACATCTTGATTTTCATTTGCTTGGTAAAATAAAACTACTTAATGTCAAAATAGCACGACAATATTCAATGAAAATACGTTTCCAAAACAAATCTCCATCTTTTCTTTCTTATTTGTAATTTTTTTCATTGAATTTTATAATAAACATGTTGTATGAGTAGTTGCTCTTTTGACAACAGAAAATAACAATATTAACTTAATTTCACTTGGTAATATAAGTAAGGCTCTTTGAAAACCTTTAAATAGGAACCATTTTGTACTAGATTTTCTCACTTTGCTTTTGTAAGAGAAAATATCTATGTGCAAAGAATCATCATTAAACTTTGCTGCAAACCAGTGATCAGAAAATCTGTTAGGTTAAAAATTAATTCGTGCATTTGTACATTTAATTAATAATAAAACTTTCCTGATGGTCTATTTTCCTTAAATGTTTTAACATCAATGGATAATATTATTTGCCCATTTTCAGAGAACACTGATGCAGATTCTGTGCTGGCCATTTTGCCCAGAACAGAACTCTCCTCTCAAAGGTTACAATTGGAGAGAACATTTACTGCTCTTATTTTGAAAATTGTTGTAGATTTCAGTCCACTCTCCATATTGTCATCAGCAACAATCTGACTGCCCCACAATAGTTGTTTAAGAGAAAGAGACAGTGGACAATGGTAAGAGGGTAGAAAGCTGGCCAGTACCCACCTTTAATGGTAGACGTAAGATTTAAAAATTAGCAAAGGAGGTGGTGAAGAGGATCAAGAGCAGCTGAGAATTCAAAAAAAGTGATATTTAATAAAGTAGCATACCATTACTATAAGTGGGAGAAGACTGAGGAATAAAATTCTGTTAAATATATGTGTTAGTGATTCTTTCTAAAAAGTTGGCAGGTGTAAAATCATAATTTTCCTGCAAAGTATAAATTACCCTCATTTTGGTAATGGACTCCCAATATTTCTTTCGAGGAAACAACCTATCTGCCATTTTAATCCTTATAACTCAGGTTGGGCTGGCTCCACACACTCTGGCATGATGTAAAAATGTCCCTGGGCAACAAATGTGAATCCTAGAACTCACTGTGGAACAAGGGAAAAAACAGGGTGTTAGAGTTGTCAATATATAGTAGGTGCTCAATAGATGTCAGCTGACATTTTATTACCAGTATTGTACGATTGTTTCTATTCACACAAATCATGATTTACTGGTGTTATTGACACTTTTTAAAAAAGATTTGTGAATTGAAGCTTTGAGAATTTGTTTTTGTTTAAGGATGAAGATAGAGGAACAGAAATAATATTATTGCATGAGAAATTTTAATGGTTTATGTATGTTAAATCATTTAATAGATAAGTATGTCATTAGCACAACATGATGAAATCGGTTCTGTTTTTCTGCATCCATTCTTTTATTTATTATCAAATGAATGGAAAACAAACTTTTTTTTTTCTTTTGGAAGTCATTTTTATTAGTCTAGAATTTAATCGAGTAAAATGGTGAGTTTCATGACTTTGAGAAAGGATTACATTTAATTTTTGTAACGTAGCCTTTAAATAAATCCATGTTCCTTACCATTCTGCACTTGACAAATTGTTCTAGTGGAATTTATGAAATAAAAATAAATACTATCCATTGAAATCAATGAAATAGATTTCAATGGCAACATACTTTTATCCTAAGTAGATTTGCTGCCAATTAACAGATTTTCTTTTTTTAGCATAATCATGGACAAAAGTGTTAAAACACATCCACTTAACAAGTACTGCTAGATAGATAATCACCAAATAGAAATGGTCCAAAATATTCAGAGGAGTATTTAATACTACATATATTGTGAAAATATGAAAGTTTTCTATTACTGATGGACAGAAAGGATTCAAATGACTAAACCTGGGTTCAGCTGTGAGCTTTTTTCTTGAAGCTAACATGTACTTGAAAGAGAAGAAGCTCTACTTAAAATGAAATAAAAAATTAGTTATTTTGAAATAAGAAAATCATACAAAAGCTATTTTGATTCACAAAGATAGACATAAACTTTGTGCAATAGGCATTGCATTGTTAGCATTACTGCCAAATTACATTATGAACTCTTGCAACTTTTAGCGGTTTGTCTCCAAACTGATACGGAAGGTAAAAGTTATTGGTGCTCTAGTATTAAAAAGGAACAAACAACAAAATTTACTACAACTTAATGATGCTCTTATTTTTATAAATACATAAATTACAGAACTTTTCTTACTTCCTTTAAAATATGTCTCCGCTTGAATTTTCCCAGTATACACTCCCTGATGGATTGCCCCAGTCTTAAAAACTTAATGCACCCTATACTATCAAGACTAAAACAACATTTCCAACACTGAATTCCATCAAACACAAGCACTAGATGATGTAAACAGGTCCATGGCTCACAATAAGGCTCCTTGAACAAATAATCACGTTGAAGACCAGGTATATTATGTATTCCTCTGGCATACATAATAAAACATTTGGCATGTATAATGAATAGTAGTATCATGTTGAGGTTCAGAATTCCTGAACCAGTGTTGAAATTTGTTTCACCCCTCTTTCCCAAACTTATTTGTACATGAAACACCTTTTCCCCCATAGTTTCCCTATTAATATCCCCAGGTAAAATCTTCCAAGGAACAACAATGGACAAAATGCTGGCATAATTATGATTCAAACACATTCATACAAGAATAAACTATGTTAGAGAAACATTCTGTGACAGGTGAGGGTTTCCTAGTTTGCAACACATTAGGAACCAGAAAGTTGGCAGTAATTATCAGGTGGGGTTTTCTGAGTCTAATACTATGTTAAAGAATATTTCAACTTGGGAATTTAAGATTGAGAATGACTAAATTTACAGCAAGGAATAAGTGTGTATGTATGTATATAGCATACGATATACAATAAGAAAATAAAACAGATAAATTATAGATAAAGCCAATAGAGTTTTAAATCTAATATGCATTTTAAAGTCTTATTCACTAAGGAATTTGTGTATTCCCTAATCACATTCACAGTAAAAAAATTATCTCAATTTTTGTCCAGATGCTCCCTCTTTGCTATCTTCTATAACTTAGGGTCTGCTTATTCTTCTTTGTGTCTCTCATAATCAGTATTTTTGTCTTTTATCCCTCTGTAAGAATGGTGACTTAATTCTATGGATGTTAATATCAATGTCATAAATTCTCTTTTATGTTTAAAAAACCATGTCTACACATGTACGCACACAGAGGGAGCAGGAGAAATGATTACATAATGATTCTATGTTTTTAAGCTTATTAAACTTATTTTTTAAATGACTTGAAATTAAATGGATGAAATTGTTATCAGCAGGTCTACCTAGGGATGATAATAAAAAAGCATGGGGGTATATGACATTTAATTTTTTTTTACTATCATCCTGTATTTGACATACAATTTGACAAAGAACAAAATAACAGCAGAATATGCACTCTTCATCTGCAATGATTGCAAAGTACATATTAAAGCCATGCTGTAACAACTGCACAAGTTCCTTCAGTGTGCTCCAGGTATTATCTCACAAGAGGGCTCCAGGCTTTAACTATTTGTCAATGTGATTTTGCTCTGTCTCAGAGCCTTTGCTTTTGTTCTGTTCTGTGTTTCCTTAACCTTCCTTGGTCATTGGCTTTCGGTCTCATGGCCTGCATTTGCCCGGTGCTGCAGCAGCAGGAGACGGCTTTGGCATGCTTGCTCTTTGATAAAAATCATAATTTTTACATTTGGTTCTAGCTGAAAGCAGACCTCGCATATTGCACCATATTAGATGATGGGCTATCCAGAAAACGCTGTTTTACAAGCCCTTTGATAGCAGCAGCCCCAGGGTTTACTATTTCATCTGTCTAGGTATGCAGTTCCTAAAAACGAAATCAGCATTGTGCTTTGCTCAAAGGAAACAAGCCACAAAGATTGGCTGATAAATATTGATTAACCAAAATTGTAAAATGCTTATTTGTAAAGTACAGTTTGGAAATTAAATGTTTTATATATGGTTTCCTTTGTGGTTTGGTTTTGCCTTCCAGGTTATCTTATGTACTTTTTGAATCTGGTAACATATTTCTTACATGTCTCCCAATAACTCTGTAGGATATTTTACAAAAGCAAAGGTGTACACAATGCCTATTGCTTGAGAAAATGTACACAAAACAAACTAAATATGCCATGGAAAGCTAATGATTGAAATCCTAATTTCCTTTGGCTTCATTTTTGAATAGAGCCTGCAAGATGAGTCTAGAAAGGAACAATATTGCCTAACAGGATTTTAAGGGTCTGCAGTGTTCATTCATGCATTAATTCTCTCAACCACACAAGATTCATAAAATGCTTTCTGTACTGATGCTGAAAGAGCTAGAGAACAATTTACAATGTTTGTCTTCAAGTAGCTTCTAGTCCAGTGGTGAGGCATACATAGAAGTTGATGATTACAAATACCAGATGGCAGGTCCACTTGGTCTTCTTAAAATTGGTTCCTTAGCCTGCCATCTATCCCTGACAAGGGGTACATACATGTTCCTTATTTTGTATATATGCATAATTTTAAATTAGGAAAAATGCCTTCAGGATCTAGAGCCTACCAGATCAGGATTCTGCAGTCACCCATAACTTATACTCCAGGCACCTTCCAAAATGTACGTCAAGCCATACCTTAAATATATAAATTAAATACATATAAAAATTAAACACATTTATAAATTATACATATATATGTGTGTATATATATATGTATACGTGTGTGTGTGTGTGTATATATATATATATATATATATAAAAAAAACTTTGGCCAAGGTGATGGAATGTGGGCTCAGAGTAAGAAAACTACATACACAAAATGGAGGGAATGGCTATATACAGGCTTTCCCTAAACAGTCATAAAAATACTTTATAAAAATGAAAATATAGCCAGTGGTGAGTCGCCTCCTTTATACTGATAGAGTATTAATTTGGAAAGAGAAAGCATTTGCAAATGCTTTGATGCTGCTCTGTCGTTGCTTTATAAATTTCTTAGCAACATTTTTGCCTGTTATGTACCTTTCTTTTGTTTCCAGTTTGTTTAAACTACTGTACGTGTGTGCAGGGAGGTATGTACGAGGGGTCCATGCAAGTAGAAACTCCATTTCCGAGGCTCCAAGCTGCTCTAGCAGAGCAGTTGAAATGATCTTAAATAAAAGTAGAATCATTCCAACACAGCCTGAGTGTGAAAGATGATATTAACATGAGGATCATAAAAAATCGATTTCCAAATTGCCATTGGGTTGCTAAATAGCACAGGGAGGTGAGATGAAGAATTAAGAAGCAAACGGAAACTTAGATATCAGAAACAGCTCAGAGGAGGGCTGAATGGGAGGGAAAGGCATAAAATGTTTTTGCCAAAGGCAGCTGACAATACGCATCAGAACAGCAGGGGGAGCTATGGTATTACAGTTGTCAAATCTCAGTTTTAATAAAGAGAAGTTTCAGATTTATGGTTCTAGCAAAGAGGACATGTTAGTGATTCTTACTTTCGTAAAAAACAACCCAGCTACAGACACTGGGATGATCTTTAATGATCTGTATCTTCTATTGAGGCCAGGAGCGTGATCAGCACTTCCTGGGCTTTGGACAGAAGTGGTCTGTTTTACACACCAGTGTGAATGAATTTACCCTCGGGTTGGTGTTTTTCTTTCTAAATGTATAGGTTTGAGTTTTGAAAGAAATCATTCTTGCCTTTGGTTAATTGAGAGGAGAAACTTGCTTTGTGGGAGAAAATATGCAAAGTGTCAAGTAGGAAGCTAAGGAAAGTTTTCTAAATATCAGAGGTGGTTTATTTAATTCTTGATACAAGCATTTTTTTAAACAGTTTCAGTTGGCAAAGATGTAACTGACAAGTGGCAGAGTAGGTGAATGCGTACACATCAACTCTTCCATAATAACGTGCCCTCCTACCTCTCATAAGCAACTAGTTTCTTGGCTGTTTAGGCTGCCTCCTGAAAATAACTACGTGGGTTTTTTTTTGTTTTTGAGATGGAGTCTTGCTCTGTTGCCCAGGCTGAAGTGCCCAATCTCAGCTCACTGCAACTTCCACCTCCAGGGTTCAAGTGATTCCCCTGTCTCAGCCTCCCAAGTAGCTGGGATTACAGGCGCCTGCAACCATACCCAGCTAATTTTTGTATTTTTAGTAGAGACAGGGTTTCATCACATTGGCCAGGCTGGTCTCGAATTCCTGACCTCAAGTGATCCACCGGCCTTGGCCAACCAAAGTTCTGGGATTTCAGGCATGAGCCACAGCACCTGGTCAACTATGTGTTTTATTCCTATTTATATTCTTACTTAAAATAGATGACTAGGTGTAGGCACAGTGAACTGAAGTTATATCTCCTAGATCCATCATTATTTAAAATTACTTGGACACCAAGAAACCTGCCCATCTTCTTTTAAAGCTACTAAGACATTACTAATGAGTGGACTCCCAGTATCCTTTGGAAATGGTAGCAGGGGTGACAGCCCATAGGACAATTATATCTAAAAGGCATCTGTCAAGCAAACTCCCTCTAAACTGAAATGATTTATTATAATTCAGGACACTGTATTAGTTTGCGAGGGCTGCTGTAACCCATTACTAACAAACTGAGTGGCTTGAAATAACAGACATTTATTTTCTCATAGTTTGCGGGCCAGAAGTCCAAAACCAAGTTGTAGTCAGCAGGACCATGTTCTGCCAAAGGCTCTAGGGAAGAATCCTTCCTTGCTACTCTCTAGCTTGTATTGGTAGCTGGTGATCCTTGTCATTCATTGGCTTTTAGGTGCATTGCTCCAATCTCTGCCCCCATCTTCACATCACCCTCTTTTCTATGTCATGATGTCCTCTCCTCTTTTTATAAAGATACCAATCACTGGTTTTAAGGCCCACCCCAAATCCATGATGATATCATCTCAATCCTTAACTAATGACATCTGCAGAGACCTTATTTCCAAAAAAAAGGTCATATTCTGAGGCTCTAACTGGACATGAATTTTGGGGGGACACTGTTCAACCCACTATAGGCAAAAGTAAAGGTAAATGAAGATTCTTTTTACTGGTTTTAATTGAAACAATAAAGAGAGGCAAATTAGTAAAATTGTGATGATCTTAAAGATGTAAAACATGAGAAAGTAAGTACTTAGGAAAATAAATACAAATATGCTCCCAGCAAGGGCTTACATGCTGTTTATTTATTTATTATTTTATTTTATTTTATTTTGAGACAGAGTTTCGCTCTTGTTGCCCAGGCTGGAGTGCAATGGTGCGATCTCGGCTCACTGCAACCTCCGCCTCCCGGGTTTAAGTAATTCTCCTTTCTCAGCCTCCTGAGTGGCTGGGATTACAGGCAACCCCCACCCCAAGCCTAGCTAGTTTTTGTAGTTTTAGTAGAGATGGAGCTTCACCATGATGGTCAGGCTGCTCTCGAACTCTTGACCTCAGGCGATCCACCCGCCTCGGCCTCCCAAAGTGCTGGGATAACAGGGTGAGCCACTGCGCCTGGCCCATACTATTTATTAATGGAGTTGAAACAGAACTGAAAATAGTTAGTGGCTACACCAATAAGTTGACTTACAAACTGGCTGACACATTTGACCGCTAATGATCAAATGATTTCGTTTGGATAACTGCATTAGAATTGTACAGTTCAAATTGTACTTGTATCTGACAAAAAGAAAAGTTGTATGGAGACTGAGTGTTATTAGTGGCATTCTAGCATTACCACACATTGGTGGTGCAATGTAGGCTATTTACTCCTTCTGGGAATTTGTTTCTTTATTTACAAAAGTGAATTCTTAATGATGTCTTTGGAATTATCAGAGGACATGTGAGGGCAAAGGGCAGAGAAGGGAACACAATAAATATTAATTTACTTATCCTCTTTTCTTTCACTTCTTCAAGTACTAGTCTCTTTCTTCCAACAGAAATGCATTCATACTTTGGAAGGGCACACAAATATCTGCTGTTATTTCATACAATGATAATATTGAGTGTTTTTCAGGCATCGTCATAATAATGATTTATCCAGAATAGTTGCATAGAAATTATGCTAATAGATTTTCTAAGACAGAAAAAAAAAATGTCCAATACCTACTTGTTTTCCAAGTTACCAAACACCCAGCTTACTAAACAGTTCATTTATTTGACAAATATTTATTGAACAGCTAAAACTCTTAGCACAGTACTTGGCATATATTCATGTATTTATTTTTCCTTCTACAAACATGGATCGTATGATGACTGCGTGCCAATACTGCGCTGGACCTGGGCCTTGCTCTCATGGAGCCACACTTAGTCAAGGAAACAGTTAATAAAATAATCATGCAAATGTAGCACTCTGGGTATGACAAGGAATAGAACAAGAGAATTAATTGTGTTCTAGGAGTAATATTGACCTACCCAGAAATAGCAGACTAAGTTTCCTTAAGAAAGTAAAAATTGACAATAAACTTGAAAGACAAAAGGAATTAACCAGGAGAAGAGGGTGAAGGAATCCTGCTACGGGTGGAACAGAATGCATAGGCAAAAGAGAACCTATGGCACATGAGAAGGACTTTTAAAAGTATGACTAGAGAGGGAAAAGCGATGGGAGTGTGGTATAACATGAGGCTCAAGAGGTAGAGAAGAGCCTCATGTGTGGAGTCATGCAGGTGAGTTTTATTTATTTATTTAATGAGTTTTATTATTTAATTATTGATTATAATTAATTTATTATTTAATGAGTTTTTTTATTGTATTTTATTTTATTTGAGATGGAGTCTTGCACTGTTTGCTGGGTTAGAGTGCAGTGGCGCGATCTCGGCTCACTGCAACCTCTGCCACCCAGCTTCAAGCGATTCTCCTGCCTGAGCCTCCCAAGTAGCTGGGATTACAGGTGCCTGCCACCACGCCCAGCTAATTTTTTATATTTTTAGTAGAGACAGGGTTTCAGTATGTTGGCCAGGCTGGTCTCAAACTTTTATTTTTAACCTAGGAACAATAGGATGACACTAAAGCTTCTTAAGCAATAAGATAAAATGCTCAGATTTGGCAGTGGAGAGTTTCTTCTTGTTGCAATTGAGTTGGAGCAGGGCAAAAATAAACTTAAGTAAACCAATTTGAGGGGCTGCTGGAGTAGGTCAAGTGAGTAGTTTGGACCAGAAAACGTGTTGAGGGTGAAATCCATAGGATTGGATATGAGCAATATTGACTGAAAAAGGGACATGGGAAGGGGACCAGTTTTTTGTAAGGAAGAGTTGGGCCATGTTAAATATATACATAGGCAGCCGGGAAAAGGGTTCTGGGGTTCAGAAGAAAGGTCTAGATTGGAGATACTAACATGGGGGTTATTAATGTGATTAAGGTCATTTCTAGCAACCGTATATAAAAAGAAGAGAGATTTAAGGATTAAAATAAATATATGCCAATATTAGATACATAATAAATAATGAAAACTAATTTTTTTAACTGTCATTTACCAAATATATGATTTAAAATCCTAAGGTGATTTTACCTTATGAATTATCAAAACCTGAATCGTTGTTTAAAGTAAATCAATACATGGAGTAAAAGTTCTCTTTCTATATTTTTGACTTTTTCTAATTGGACTAGGTCTTGAATTAGGTTGCTACAAATCAATTTATTCTACACATACTTGATAGTACAAGGATGGGTAAGACAGGCTCCAACCAGTTCCCAGGGGTTGTAGCTAGAGATTCTACAAGTAAAAGTGTAACCACAGAGTAGAGGAAGCACTAGACTGCATGTGTTAAGGAACCTATAGTTATATATAGTAGGGATGATATTGTGTGATATTTTAATGGAATTTGGCAGAAGGAATCAGGGAAGACTTGTAGAGGAAGTAATATTTAAGCAGAGTCTTGAAGACTGAATAGAAGGAAGCCAAGCATAGCGCCGAAAGGAAGGATTCCAAGAGCATAGAAGAGTGCATTCAAAGGCCCAGAGTCAAGACCATGATGCTTTCTCGGAAATAAAAGCACTTTGATATGACTGGAGTGAGTGAAGTGCTTCATTTCAGAAAGTGGATGAATTTTAAATCATAAATGTTCAAGTAAAACTTTCTATTGCTCCTTTTAAATAGTTGGCAAAGAGTTGGAAAGGAGGCATCAAATGCAAATAAAAGCACCTTTCTAATGCTTCAATACTCCTGAAAGGTTTGCACCATTGACATAGGGAAAAACATTTCTCTGAAGGAAATTGCTTTGAATCTTCATGTAGGATATAATAGCACATTATATATAAGTTGGCATATCAAAATTTTCCTCTACTCCTTTGACAATTTCCTTTTTTTCTTTTGAGCTGCAACTCTGTTAAAATTTGTTGATTACCACTTTTAAATAAAGAACTCCCTCCTCAGCATGAGGCTTTAAAGTCTTTCTGGTGATGAGTACCAGCACATGATATGACATTTGAATGTAATATTAACCATGCTTCATGTGTAAAGTCCTGCACTCATTCTAATTCAACAGCATGGTCCAGGGAAAAATACCAGCCCATTATCTGATGAAAATAGTGATTGGTGATGAAAACTTAGTCTGAAAGATATCCAGTGATCTGAAGTGCAAATCGTACTTGAAAACAGTTGTGCTTACATTAATTCTTTCTTATATATTGATCAGGTATATTTGAAGTGAGATTTCCCAATATATTACTTTTTTTTTTCTTCCAAGCAAGGATTAGAAATCTTTCTGTCAGCTGTAAACTTCTCCAGCCTAAGGTTTTTAGCATTGGTAATTAAATAACTCTGTTATGTGTGAGAAGCATTAAGATAAATACTCTTAAAGGAAAGAAACGGTGGAAAAAACATATATACGTGTGTGTGTGTGTGTGTGTGTGTGTGTGTGTGTGTGTAGGCTAGTTCCATTGCTGATTTTCCCTTTCCTTAAAATTAAATGAATTCTTCATTTGCTATTATAAACTAAATATTTCCTTTGAGTCCAATTAGCATTGCTGAAAGAAAAAGCAAATCAAGGCTCTGTTCAGCATGCATCAATGTAATGGAAAATCAGGTCTTTTATTCTAGCTTTAATAACTGCAGCTTGATTAGAGGCAAAGAAAAGCCTATGAAGGGAGAAGGGGGAAAATGAGAAGGACTGCCAAATTAGTTCTATAAGAATTCTCAACCTGTCTGCTCTCTGGCTCACTATTCAAATGCTAATTGAGCCTTTTGGTAAACAGAATAGGTAATCATGGAAGACAAAAACCGACACAGAAAACAAATGACATATCATACCTTATCCAAAGCAGCATGGCATTTTTCTGATAAGCTTTGGAAGACTTAAAATTTTAAGTCCTAGGGTCTTATTTTTTTCTTCTGGAAAGATTATAATTAATATAATAAAATAAATATTACATAATCAAATAAAAAATGACAAAGAACCACTTTGTTTCAACAATGAAACCAGCCATGTTATAATTAGATAAGAGGATTTATATTCATAGCTATAAACATGAAAGTAGACCATGAGTCTGGATAAAGGCAAGTTTTTAATTCTTAAAAATTAATTACATGGCATTATTCTTATCATTACACAGAATGCATTAATTATACAATTAATAAAAAGATGAAAGGTTTTTTTGGGGGGGGCAATTGTAAAGCACAGGGGGACATTTGGTTTTATACCCAAAATTGTCCTTCAGGCATTTCTATAATCTTCTTACTAGGCAATGTCAAGACCCTAAACCAGTTAGTAGGAATATTGAATGGAGTGGGTCTTTATGTTAGCGCTTAGACACATTTCGGAAAGGTTGTGGATTTCCATGTAATTGGGATCTAAGGTGTAATAGGTTTAATTTGAGGTCCTCTTTAAAAGAACAGTAGGAAAAGGCATTGTCAGCAATGTGTAACAGCCAGGAAGAAGTGGCAGCTCACTCATTCACAATGGGCTTCCATAAGGATGAAAAAGTGATTTTCTTACTACAACAGTTATTTCTCTGAGTGCTTCTATCATCGGCAAAGCACAGAAAATGCCTTGTGTGTGCTACCACTTTATCCTTGAAAACATTTTAAAGCTATAAATAACATTCATGAAGAAGAAATGTAGTAGTGAAAAGACAGCTGGCTATCAGGAGCAGAGCCACATGCCAAATCCATTTTAGCAAACTCCAAGGGACTGTCCAAATTCTCTTGCTGTCTTTCGATTGTTTTATCAACTATTACTTGGAGTAAGTGGGCTATCAGCCAAGGCTAGGAAATCTGTTTTTGTTATATACAAATTGTTGATGTAATATACAGCAGGACAGCACGGTCAGACTGCAATGGTATTTGACTTGCCTGACCTGCTGGCAATATCGCATGTGGGAACAAACATGCTACTAGTTTTCATGTGAAAAGATAGCACTCAGCTACTTTACGACCTCTAAATAATGCAAAATAGTCTTGAAATTAAAAAGACCCAGATGTTGAGCATTTTAGAACAAAACTGGAGCAATATCTGGACTATCATAACAATAACCACCTTGCTGTTTGGGATAGGAAATAGAAACTATAGAATCACCATCAGTGTTGGTGTTTAGGCGGGGACTAAGTGGGCGGCTATATCTCCCCCATTATGTCCACCTATCTCTGTTCTTTGATTTGGATAATTAGTATAAAGTGATATGAAAATGCATCTTCCTACCCATTCAAATCGTATTACTAAGAACGCCATATGCTATAGAAAATCTGAGATTAAACATGCATTTCCGTTCTGTCATGCTATTCTCCGTCTCTTCTCTCACTCTCCATCACACACACACACACACACACACACACACACATCATCCTCTACAAATATTCTTTGCCTTTTCTATAGCCTGTCATTGTGTTGTTTTCTGTCCCTGGGCATATCAACATTCCAAGGTTAATGATGAGGCACCTTGAAAATGTGGTGTTTGTTTAGCTTAAGGTAATGTTTTAAATGCCTTTCTGTGTGTGGCAATCTCATTGCTTCTAAAACAAAGCCCATCTGCAATCTGAACCTGCATTCTATATTAACACCTCAGACACATTTCTGCAGTTTTTTTGTCATCCTGTCCTGGTTGAAAAATTATATGTGAGACTGGAGGTGGCAAACACTAGAATCAGTTTGATAGGTTCAAGCTTCGAAAATCACATCTCTCCAAGCCTTATTATCAAACTGATGTGCTGTGGCATCTTGTCCTTCCTAAGTTTCCTAAATTCCTGGAAAATGGAGGAAAGGAACTGGGTATTTAGCCTCAGTTCATTTAGGATTCCCTTGGAATTATAAATCTGAATTTTAGCCTTATTCATCTATGAGGAACTTTGTAATTCTTATAAGAACAGGTAGCAAATTTTTCCCTAAATATTAAGCCACTTCTACTTAATAGGGATGTATGTGCTTATAATACCTAACAGTTATTTTCCCCTTATTGGACTCACAGTTAATCTAAAAGGGGATTCAAGTTACACATGGTAGATTTGTGCTTCCCTACTCTGTTGGTGGCTGGATGGACTGCGGTTTACTTTGGCCAGTGACATGGGACCAAAGAGTTGTGTTTCTGAATGGAATAGCAAGCAGAATTGCCAAAGAATTTATCTTTTTTTTTTTTTTTAAGACGGAGTCTCGCTCTGTCACTAGGCTGGAGTGCAATGGCACAATCTCGGCTCACTGCAACCTCTGCCTCCTGAGTTCAGGCGATTCTCCTGCCTCAGCCTCTCAAGTAGCTGGGACTACAGGCATGCGCCACCATGCCCAGCTAATTTTTATATTTTTAGCAGAGACAGGGTTTCACCATATTGGCCAGGATGATCTTGACGTCTTGACCTCATGATCTGCTGACCTCGGCCTCCCAAAGTGCTGGGATTACAGGTGTGAGCCACTGTGCCCAGCCAAATTTATTTTTAAGAACGAAAGAAACATACACTATCATTTTTGTGCATAAACACTTAATGCTATCTTTTTTTCTTTTGACAGTCCTGAAGACAGCATTTGAAGCTATTGCTATTTGGTAAAGTATATGTCTAAAAGGACTATTAGGAGAGAGAGAATCAAGCTTTTTTAGGTTTTCAGTAACAGTGTGTTGAGAAGACAAAGCAATTGTTCTCACAAATATGCTTATTTAAGATCATTACAGAAATTTGCTTTCTTTCAGAGTATGTTTTGAGAGCTAAAAATCATCCTATCATATTTGGACAAATAGAAGTAGTTACTGCTTAAGGATCAAGTGATTATTTCTTTTAAAAGTTGTCTATGCTATATTTGATAATCACAGCTTCTAATTCTCCAAACAAGCTCTCACTCTGGCATATCTTTTGAATTTGAATCGACACTATGGATACGAATCTGTATATTCAAATATTTTTGTGGAAGTGTATGTGTTTGTAAGATACACAAGCTTATCCCCTTGCTTCAAGGAAATTTGAATAGCACAATCCAAATTTGCAAACAATCAAAGTAGAAGGCAATTATTCAGGAAATTATTAAGAATATGTATGATCGCCATAACATTGGGTGTATCCCGTGGGTATAAACAATTGAAGAAAAACTCTAATACTGTTTTATAAATATATACACATTATGTGGGTAGCTCAAGGGCAAAATACATTGAAGATTGATTTCCCAGATTCATTCTGTGTATTGGAGAAGTGCCCTTCCCAGTAACTCAGAACAAATTGAGGGAGCATTTCATCATGAGAAGATAGGCTGGTATGGGAGAAGTTTAATAAAAAGTATTTCATCCAGATTGCTGATCCAATCCAGATAGAGCTGAGTAACTTTGATTTTTTCCTATTCAAACTGTGGAAAATTTTAGATTTATATAAGGTCCAGTGAGACTTCCTCCATTTTGTGAATAAAGCGTGTATGAATTTTGATTGGTGAATTCATTATATCAGCCTATATATTACCCAGAAAAATATTTCCATTTATAATTTTTCTGCCAGCATGTGATGACAAGTTTTGTTTATGTGCCAAGGAGATTGAAAAGGACTTATGAAAATATTCAGGACAGCACAGAGGGTTTTTAGGGCAGTGAAATACTATGTATAATACTATAATGACTTGTATATGTCATAATACATTTGTCCAAACCCAAATAATGTGCAACACCAAGAGGGAACCCTTATTTAAGCTACGGACTTTGGGTGATAAGGATGTGTCAATGTAGGTTCATCAGTTGTAACAAATGTATTAATCTGGTGTTGAGTGTAGAGTTTTGATAGTGAAGGAGGCTATGCATATGTGGAACAGGGGATAGATGGGAAATCTTCCATGTCTTTCTCTTGATTTGGCTGTGAAGCTTAAAGTGCTCTAAAAAAAATAAAGTCTTTATATAGATACATGAAGAATAGATAAAGCCTCTCGTATTCTGCTGCCTTCCTCCCTTTCTGAACTTACCTGCGACTGTTCTGCTGCATGGAACTTACCCTTCCTGTAATCCAGACATTTTGCAACATTCTGAACATGCCATTTTATTTTGCACATGTAGTTCCTTCTACTGGAAATGTCCTTCCTTCTTCTCTATGCACAACTATTTGCTATTTCATCCTGTGAAGTCTAAGAGCTCCATTAATCACTGTCTTTTCCAGGACCAATTTTTGTATTCTCTCGTGTGGGTTAAGAATAATCCTCTCTAATTTCATGGCATACTGGAATTTTCTGCCGCTATCATATTATTTTGTAAGCATTAGTTTACATATTTTCAGGCATTTAGAAACAATAATCTTGGTTTTGAAAAAATCTCTTTATTCATGATATCTGCATATACAGAAACTCAACAATTTGTGGAATTAATGAATGGATGAATGAAAGCTGTTACATTGGAAAGGTACTTTGGCAATTCATTAGCTATGGTAAAACACTGGAAAACACAATGAGGTAGAGGTGTGCCCATACCACACAAAGCCAATAGTCAATATGATGAATACATACATGGAAAGCTCCTAAGAGATTTAGTTGAAATTATTTATTAAATAAATGCTTTCATGTCCTATTACTCTTTCAATTGAGAATTTTGAGAGATTAAAAAAACTGAAAACTACAGAGACTAACTTAGCAAAACTCCACCTATCACCAACCGTAATTCATGATTGGCCTCATTATGTCATATTTGTTTTGTCTTCATTTTTTTTTTAAGTGAAAGAATTGTGATAGTCTGATTGTGTCCACCAAATTGTAATCTCCAATGCAATAGTGTTGGGAGCTGGGGACTTTGTGAGATGCTCAGGTCATGAGGGCTCTGGCCTCATTAATGCATTAAGGCCATTTAAAAAGGGCTTAACAGAGGGAGTTTGGTCCTGTTTTTGCCTCTTTCATCTCTTCTGCCATGTGAGGATATAACATTCCTCCCCTCTGGATGATGCTCAGCAAAGCACCGTCATGGAAATGGAGACTTGGGCTCTCACCAGATGTCAAACCTGCCAGGACCTTGATCTTGGACTCCAAGGCTCCAGAACTGTGAGAAATAAATTTCTGTTCTTTATAAGATACCTAGTCTCACGTATGTTGTCATAGCAGCACGAATGGACTAAGACAAGAATATTAAAGCCCTACCTCATTGGCAAAATGCTCCTGCATGCCTTAGGCATGAACATATGAGCTTGCTTCTTTGCCACCTCTATTCCATCATAAGAGGTTTTCCAATGGTTTTGAAAAGCTAAAGTTCACTTCCCTTGCCCAGCCTTTAACATGGGGCCAGTTACAGAATTTTCGTAGCCTAGTTCAAAATAAAAATCTGGGCCCCCGGCTGGGGGCAGGAAAATCAGTCTCCCATTCCAAGGAAGCCATTGCCCCAACCCAAGGATGAGAAGCAACCTTCAAGGTCTTGCAATGTCCATGACGGGACCCACTTGGTACCCAGTTCAGGTGTGAGTGAGAGGCCCAGTTCAGGTGTGAGTGAGTGGCAACCCCCCCAGTGTAGAGCTGGTTGCCACTTTATTTATGGCACCAATAGAGAAAGGGAGGAGGGCGATTAATATACTTATCTGCCAGGGCAGGCAGGCTTCACAGCCATGGCACCAAAGCAGTAGCACAGGGCCCTCTATTCATAAAGGCCCAATATTTGGGGTTCCATGCTCTGTGATGGCTGCCTTGAGATTCTTAACACTTTTATCTTTGAAACTATTTCATAAGAAATTCAGTGGGAGGATGGGACTCGTGCCTGGAGCCTTGAAGCTTCAGATCATGTGCGTGTGAATCTCTGGGTTATGCTCTTGGTAATCCATGTCTTCCCCCTAGAACTCTGGCCTTGCCTGACATCCCCACTCACATGCGCAGGTACCCCACAATGATCTTAGCCCTCTGTCCAGGTGGGCAACCCAGTCACATTGGCATGGAAGGGTCCATGTTCTAGCAGGGGCCTCTTCCATGAGCAGCGGTTTGGGCGTGAGCCTGTGGAGGGCTAGGATCTTTTTTTAATAACCAAATCTTTGTCCTCCTTAATAAACAAAAACAAACAACAAAAGCTCATACTTCTTGTAAGCCTCTGTCTTGTCAGACTGCTGTCTTTTCTTCCTTACCCTTCGCTGAAAAACTTCCTGAAGCTCCACTGTCTTCTGTTCTCCTATTCTGTATCTCTTACTCACTTTTCAACTCACTGCCAATTGGTTTCTGCTACCATCATTCAACATTAAATATGTACTGTATTTATTATTGAACCCTAACGACCACTTGCTAAGTCTTTGATCAGTGTCTTAAGAGCTTTAATATTGTCTTATTTTTCACAATAATCCTTTGAAGTAAGTACTATGTTATACCTTTTTTTTTTTTTTTTTGAATCGGAGTCTCTTATAGATGCTAAACACAAGACACAGAAAGATTAAATCATTTGCCTCAGGCCACACAGTTAGCGAGTAGTAGTGCCAGCATTTTAATTCAAGAAATCTAGCTCTAAAGGCCCTGCTCTCACTGCTATGACCTATGGCCTCTCAAATAGTTTAACTCTGGCCTTCTGACAAATCTAGGGGTTTGTTTGTTTATTTATTTATTTATTTACATCTTCTTACTATCTAAATGATTTTTTAAACAATGCTGAGCACCTCCTCCTTTTTGAAGCATTGTTCTCTACCTTCAAGGGCAGTGTTTCTTCCTGATTTACCTTTTATACCTCCAGTTGTCTCATAATAGCCTTTTACTTCACGTCCATCACCTATTGATTTGCCCCTTACATATTAATGTACCTAAATGAGTCTTTTCCCAGTCCTGTATTCTTTCTGCTCTACAAAATCTGCCTGAATGATCTCTTGGACAGTATCCACTCTCTTATCTGAGTCCCCTAACAGGCTTTTTGAATTAAAGGGTCATATCTATCTTTTCTGTGAAAACTAGTGACTAATGCCCAAAGTCTTTGGCTGCTTGTGACCAGTTGGCTACAATTTGTGTCCTGTCTCTCAACCATCACTTTTCCTTTCACCTAGGAGAATTGCTATCTCATCCCACCAGTCAAGTTTATTTCCAAGCATGAGTGTTGAAGTCTGTTGGCCTTCTAATGAGCAATATCTTGTAACTGCTGATTCAACCAGCCTTTAAACTTGTTATCCTGGACTTCATTTCATGAGAAATTATAAATTTCCTTATGTTTTTCTGTTAGTTTTCTTCTGTGTGTGTGTGTGTTATATATTGGTTCAGAGTTTCTTATTTATCTGTGTCCTTTATGGTTTGGCCATGAACTTCTAAACCAGGAAATAAGGTGTTGAAAATCTTTGTATCTAGTTCAGAGTCTGTCATATAGGTGTTTGATAAACACTTAATGACTGATATGTTTTGGTTCTGTGTCCCCACTCAAATCTCATCTCAAATTGTAATCCTCATATGTCGAGTGAAGGACCTGTAATGCTTGTGTGTTGAGGAAAGGAGGTGATTGAATCTTGGCAGCAGTTTCCCCCATGCTGCTCTCCTGAGAGTGAGTGAATTCTCATGAGATCTAATGGTTTTATAAGCGACTCTTTCCCCTTTGCTTCTCTCTCAATCTCTCTCTCTCCCTCCTCCCCCTACACTGCCATGTAAGATGTGCTCGCTTCCCCTTCCACTGTGATTGTAAGTTTCCTGAGGCTTCCCCAGCCATACGGAGCTGTGAATCAATGAAATCTCTTCCTTTATAAATTACCCAGTCTCGGGTAGGTCTTTATAGCAGTGTGAGAGTGGACTAATAAAATGACTAAATGAAGAAATTAGAACATGAGGTTTCTTAGATGTCTAAAGGATAATTTCAGTGTACAATTTTTAGAATCAATCTTATACAGTTAGCTAAGCTCATCATGTTAATATTATTAGACCTTAAAAATATATCTTTAAAAGAGAAAAGCAGAAACCACAGTAAGAGAATTTTTTTTGTTTATTTTTTAGTTTCATGAATTGTAACCTAAAGACCTAGCACAAGATTTGAGATCAGAGGAAAGTGGTGAACCCTTAGGGCAGGTCAGTTATTACTAAAAAGTGAATCTTTATTTACCAAGAGGAAAAACTAGCAAATCAAAAGGGAAATGATTTTCATTTTTATGGAAGAATTTCAGTAGCTCTTAGTATTGGTATATGAACAACTTAGATAACATGCGGGGTGGGACCAGCCTACAGATTTAGCCTTAGACAAAATTGTAAATAGACAAAGTTCATCTACACAGTCTCTCTTTTGGTTTTTCTTTCTTTTTACATCTCCTTGAACAAGTTTCCAGCCATTATGCTGACTTTTAATTACCCAGTTTCTACTGCTTTCTTAGCTCACCTATGTCTTCCCTGGGTCTTTCCAGCACCTTGTCTAGACATGGTTTCTTCTTTCCCTCTCCAGAAGATACTGTGCTGACATGAAGAGACAGTAACTTTAGAGTTTAAAAAATTAAACTGTAAATATTCTACCTATTAGTTTTGCCATCCTTCTAAACCAGTTTTCTCACTTGTAAAATCATACTAGCTACCTTATAGGATTATTGGGAAAGTTAGGAAGCTAAGGTAGCAGAGAGCACAGAGTAAGCACTCAAATGTCAGCTACTGTTGTATGCCTGGGTACATGACCTTGGAACCATTGCTTATCTGTTAAATGGGGACAACATTCACTACCTAAAAGATTGCTCTGATGTTAAATAAAATAATGTATGTTATGTGTCTAGCATAGAGTCTGATATATAATTTGGATAATAAATTCTTATTTGAAATTATAATTGATTGTCTAAAGTGTTATCTACTAAAGGTTTCATGTCTCCTAATACATAAGGCAAGTTAACTAAGTTTCACATACATTTCTGAAATCATGGTAGAACAAAAGGCAGAAACTAGAATACATTTAATATTAGTGTGACTGGTTTTAAGCTAAAGAAACCAGCATGGTTTATAAGAGGAAAGATGAGAAGACTGAGGGCTGGAAAACTCCAACCTGTAGAAGCTGGGGGAATCAGGAGTGAGCAGCCCAGGAGATGAAGAAGGTAACGCGAGTGAGGTCTGGGAGCATGTGATGCCTTGGAAAGTAGGTGAAGGAGGAGTTTCAAGGAGGAGAGAGTGATCGGCTGCATCATGTTGTGCTGCTTGGTCAAAACGTGAAAGGTACTAATTTACTATCTAATACTTGAAAGTTTCCCTTGATCGGTGTTCATAATTTTGCATCTGTGTAAAATGATGAAACCCATGTCCTCCTTTTTGGAGTGTGGCACACTATTTACCTATACAGGTCATACAAGGCGAGGTTTTCGGAAGCCTTCTATTTGCCCACATACTCACTTGTCTTTTCCCCTTAGGCCTAATTTCTGACGTTTCCCTCCTGATAAGATAGCATCAAATTGTTCTATTCGAGCCAACTACAGTTTCTGGAGAAAGCAGGTTTTAAACCTGTCCTTAATCCAATCATTCGTGGCAAGTAAAAGTTTTACACCAAAATTGCCGGTTTGGATAAACACGAAAGAGCAGCCTATCTTATTGGGCTGTTTATAAATGGAAAGCTTGTCAGTTTGTGGGGAAATATTTTATTTTAAAACTTCAAGATATTGATAAACACCTTCCAAACTAGGTAAACCTCAAGCTTTAACTATGTTCCAGGTTATTAGGTAGAAAATAATTAATACCATGATGTTTGCTTTGAACACAGTTCTCCACTTTGAACTCAGTAATTTCACACTTTCAGAGGATAGATGGCTGAAACTTCCTTAGCAAAATGGACAAAGCTTTCTAACATGTGGTGGAAGATAATGGCAGAAAAGTCAGCTCTTGCTGGTTTTCCTACTTATATAAACATGAAAAATTAAATTTGTCAAAAAGGAGTATTTTGTTTATACTCTAAATTTGCATGATATGTTTTGCAATTGATGTCATGGCATCCCCAAAGAAGGTGGAAAAAGAATGTGTTTCGCAACAAGGGCTAATCTAGTTTATTACATGTAAACCATTCATAAAACATGGAGCTAAAAGAAACTTTTAACATTGTTGATTCTAACCAAGTCATCTTTATAAATCTTCCCTCAAACTGTGGGATTGTGCTGTGATTATGGGTCATTAAACCATTCATCGGATCTTATTTATTCTGTGCTATGCCTTTTTATATAGATTATCACATTTTTTCCTGGGCAAAATTGCTCCAATGTCTTTGGGGTTTCTTCCTTCCTCCCTATTTCTTATCCCTTTAACCATTTAGGTAATCTGTTGAGGATTTTTTTTTCTAACATATTTTTAAAATATCAAGATTTGATATTTGCTCAACAACAATGTTCTTAACTTATTTTCTTTGTTTTCTCATTGATAAAGTGGGATTAATAATAGCATCTATTTTATGGCATTATTAGGAGGAATACATTGACTGATTAATCTCTTTTGAAAGAGCATGGCACAGAATAAGTACTATGTAAGTCCTTAAAAATTAAAGGAATTTATTTACATAATCTAATAAATAACACCAAAGATGTGTGTAATCAATTTACTATATCTCTATCTTGCAGACATTTGTCTAGCTCAATCTCAAAACTTTGAGAAAGGCCATGTCTTGTTATTACTATGATCTATAGTTGTGAAAGTGAGGCACAAATATTTATGATTAAACTCTGCCAGTCTTTATAACTGTATATGTGTCTCTCTGATAGAGATAATTAAATTGAAAAAATTATCTAAAGCATGGTTCAAAGAACAATAAAAGAACATACAATTATTGACTTTTTAAGAAGAACACAAAAGGTACACTAAAATTAATTCTAAATTGATTGTCTAAACTACCCTAAGTTTGAGAACAGCCGTTCTAGCTTATGTAGTACTGGCTATTCATGCAATTAGTTTAAGTTATGACTACATTTATCATCATTATAAAAAATCCTGTGAACTGTGCTGCTCTGTTTATTATTAAAAATTTGTTTGCTACATTAAACTGTACATACTCTAAAAGAACTTTCAGAACATATTTTGAGGAATGGCGTATTGATTCAAGAAATTATATCATGTGTGCTATATGATGGTTTCTGTGGTGGAAACACAAAGGACAACAAAATAGAAAAGACCCCATCTAATGAAGATAATCCTCTCATAAGCAACTATTCAACTTTTCTCTTATGGCTAATTCCATAATACAGTAGTTCTCAAATTTGAGCATGTATCAGATAACCTGCAGGACTTGTTAAATCAGAGAGGACAAGTCCCCACATCCAGAGTTTCTAATTTGGTAGGTCTGGAGTGGAGCCACAACATGTGCATTTCTGACAAGTTCCAAAGTGATGCTGATACTATGGGTTGGGAACCATACTTTGGAGAACCACTGCTAAAAGGACATTTGGTTTTTTTCTTCCACTGGCTGGCACAAGGGTAAGATCCAACCCTGGGGTTTTCCTCTAGCAAGAATATAAGACTTCGTATGATCAGTACTAGTTTCATAACCTCTACCTTTTTATCCTGATACCTAAATCATATTTTATCTGAAATTGTAGATATTCATTTAAGCGTCTAAAATACTTTTTTGGAAAGTTGTCTGCTTAGATGTAGAAAGAAAGGTAATGAGGCAGAGACAGAAACAAGCTTATTAAACGCCTGGAACATGGCACCTAAAGTGAGTTTAACAATACTTTGCTTCCTCTGGGAATTATGCCAACTATATCTAATTATCAGAGTGGCTGAGATCAAATGAGTTAATATTTATGAAAAATTTAAATGTAAAGAGCTATAAAATGTAGATTTAATTAGAGAATTCTTCATCTCATCTCTGATTCCTGGAAGAAAAACATAGAATATGTCTTCCTTGGCCAACCCAAAGAAAACTGCTCCCCTTTGCATTGGAAACACTGAGTTTGACCTCTTGCCTTCCAAATTGGTGCATATGTGTGACCTAGGACATGCTGTGTGTCACTCATTAAATGCCACTGTGGTGAGTATCCCCTTTTGAACACAGCTGTGAGCCTCCACACTGTGGAGAGAAGCCAGACACAGGCTTTACATGCACCTCGAGATTCCTGGAGAACATGTGCCATGTGTTTGTCATCTTTTCAGGAAAGCACTTCTGAAGAGCCCTTTAATGAGTTTCCTAGAGAAATTCTGAAGGAATCGTAATGCAACTAATCATTTCCTACCTTCCCACTGAACCTCTTATTAATTAACATGTTAATGCTCTGTTTGATTTCTTAAATTTAGTTTGAGAGACAGTAAAACAGCTATTTTCAAATTAAATTAAATTGAGTTGTGAGAAGATTTTCAACCGATATAGGGCTTTTTGTACTCTACTAATTCCGGTACTCATTAAGGTAAAAAAAAAAAAATCAATGAGCTTGGAAATGAAAGTGTTGATATTATTGTAGGGTAAATCTACTTCTGAATAACTTACTCCCTCCATGACAATGTTTTACCATGTAGGTGACATTAGAAAATGCAAATTTCAGTGTTTAAAGAGAGGGAAAATTTTCCAGAGTTACCATAAATGTCGACCAGGTATCTGTTTGGGGAATTAACATAGTCATAAACTGTAAAAATTAAGGTTTTTTTTTTCTAGTACAGTAGACATTCTTACCGTTAATAGGCTGCAATAATCCTTTGGTTTTCAACGGTATATTGCTCTCAGTTCATTGTGCAGATTTCAGGTATAATTAATTATGTTTTATCTTCCTCTAAGGATTTTCTTTCTAGCAAAAGGGATTTTCTTTGACTTCTGCTCTAATGGAATCTCTTGGGAAGTGTCATATAAAATAGAGCTTATCACTGAGCTATTGCAATATTATAGACCAATTGGTTTTCACTTACTCTTCCTCAATAAATAATTTTCAAATACCTTTATTTATATTGATTTGGCTTTTTAAAATTTTTCTTCATTATTTTATGTTGAAACTCAGGATATCTTCTATTGCCAGTATTTGCAATTAACCATTTTCAGATTAGCATGCAGTAACAGATTCTTGAGTTGACTCCAGATTTCCATACAGGAAAATTTCCAACAGGAAAATTTTCCTATAGGTGATGGAAATCTGGTGTCAACTCAAGAATGATGTAAGTCTGTCAGTACTTCTCAAACTTGGATGATGTAAGTTCATCAGTACTTCTCAAACTTTAATGGGCATCTGAATAATGTTTTTGCTGTGTCCCCACCCAAATCTCATCTTGAATTGTAGCTTCCATAATTCTCATCTGTTGTGGGAGGGACCAGGTGGGAAGTAATTGAATCATGGGGGCAGGTCTTTCCTGTGCTGTTCTTGTGATAGTGAATAAATCTCATGAGATCTGATGGTTTTATAAAGGGGAGTTCCCCTGCACATGCTCTCTCCTGCCTGCTGTCACATAAGACGTCCCTTGCTCTTTCTTCGTCTTCCACCATGATTGTGAGACCTCCCCAGCCATGTGTAACTGTGAGTCCATTAAATCTCTGTCTTTTATAAATTACCCAGTCTTAGGTATGTCTTTATTGGCAGCCTGAGAGTGAACTAATACACTGGCAGATCATGGTAATCCACAGATTGTGATTTAGTAGATGTGAGGTGGGGTCTGAGATTCTACATTTTTAACAAGCTTCCTGGTGATGCTGATGCTACTTTGAGTAGCAAGGGTTTAGATGACATTGATAATCCAAGAGTAACTGTAACATGATGTCTTTAATAATTGCAACTCTCACAGATTTTCTAGACACCAGAGTTTTCTACTCATAAATTGCACCTTCAGTTGGACCAGCATACCATAGTAAAAACAGAAATCGCTCTCTCTTTCTACATTCCTAAAGTACAGACTTCCTAAAGTACAGCTTTCCAAGCTGGAAAGATATTTTGAGGAGTTTTCACTGTCTCCTCTATTTATAATTGTAAATTGTAGATATTTGTAATTTTTTTGGTCTTAGTTTGCCATTTGACCAAAGCATTTTGGAGGCTCAGTCCAGGTCACTGTGGTGATTCATTCTGTTCCACTGTGACAGAAGTTCTTCAAATATGTTTGTTCTTTAATCCACATCGAGACTTTTGTGAAAGTGAGCACACACAAACATACTACAGCTTGGAAAAAGCCTGTTTCTTCTTACAGACAGCAATCACGATCAGTCAATTTTTCCTAAACACCATTCATATTTCCTAGGATCCTACAAGAAGTAAATGGATCACCAGACACCAATGAATTGTTATGTCCCTTCTTAGAATATCTAAATATCTAAAAGTCTTGATATCAAACTCTTTGTGCCTTCTAAGTGTTCAGTAAGGAATTTCATTTATATCTATAATTTTTTTTTGTTGTTGTTACTGAGAAAGAAACTTTTTAAAAGAAACTTCTCCCTTTCCTGAAAACCTCCTTTTGTTTGAAAGTGTGCATTTTAGTTCAGGGCAGTGGTTATCAAACCTTAGTGTGCATTAGAATCACCAGGAGGGCCTGCTAAAACACATCTTGCTAGGTTCCACCACTAGAACTTCTGATTCAGTAGGTGTGATGTAAGATCCAAGAATACACATTCCTACCAATTTTCCAGGCGAGGATGATGTTCCTGGTCCAGGGCCCACAGTATGAGAACTACTAATTTAAGAAAATATGCTCCTCTTTTGTCCACTTCTCTAAGATGTTTTAACTAATTGTGAGAATGGTATTTTAATAAGGAAAAATGTGAGACTCTCAAAACTTGAAACATCCAACAGATATCAAGGAGCATTGATTTCCCTATATCCCACCTAGGGAGAGGGATCTTTCCAGTAGCAGCTTACAGATCACTTTGCCAGGGCAGTTTTCTTGGGCCCTTTTATCAGGACAGTCTCCCTTGCAAAGACATAGCACCTGATAATTGATCTTCATGATGATAATCACAATTGTAATTATACAATTATTTGTGAAAATATTTAATGACTGTATTTCCTACGGAAGCTTAATCTTTTTAGGTGCCATCATTGCCTTTGCTACTGTTCTATTTGTTCAGCATCTAGTTTGGAGTTTGGCACATAGTCAATGTAGTATCTGCCAAAATAAATGTTTGGAAAAACATTAGGATTCTTCCATTTATATAGAAATGGTGGGTTCTGAGGGCCTTAAATCAGAGATAGTATTCTCCTGCGTCCATTGCCACAATTTTTTTGATTATGACATTCTTGCATGCTGAACTCAGACTGGGCCCAGGAATGATCTTCAATACAGGCAGCTTCTACCAGTTGTCGTATATGGCCTATGAGATAAAATCTAATTGCCATTCTTACAATGAATTCTATTCAGGATGGCCTTCACTTTGTTCACTCAATATTCCCTGAGATTTTGCCTCTATCTTTGTTCGTGCTGTTTCATTTATCTGAAATAGCTACTTTCCTCCAAACACACTCCATTTGTTGAAAACCTATTAATTCCTTAAGTCCTATCTTGAGCACCATCTTTTCTGCGAAGCCTTTTGAAATCCCCTTAATTAGATGAAATCTCTGATGACTCTAACCTTACTCTACCTTACAACATAGTAATTTGTATGCTTGCCTTTACCTTCTTACTAAAATGGTCCTCCTTAAAGACTGGAAAAACGTATTCAACCCCTTACCATAACTTCAGTTATTAAACACATATATATTTGTCTCCTATCATGTGCCAGGCCCTGTGCTAAGTACTGGGGGTATAAAGCTAAAGGAGACCTAGCCTGTGTCTTAAGTAGGTCATCGTTTTCCAGGGCATTAAACAAACACTTAAAGACGTGGTTGTAGAATAACACAGCAGATGTTATACTAGAGGCATTTACAAGTCACAGTGATGGGTTGAAGAAATAAATGATCATCTCTGTTTGGGCTGGGTGTGGTGAGTAAAGATATTAGAATGATTAAGTAAATTCTAATATCTTTATTAGATTAAGTAAATTAGAATGATTAAGAAAATTAAGTAAAATGCTTAAGAGATGGGTAGGAGATTTTACAGACATGGTAGATGTTTAGTTCCTTCCATTTAACCAACTTATTTGAATTGATCTTAATGCAGTTTGTAAAACTGAAGCTGGTAAAACAAACTCTATCTTATTTTCTTACTTCTCTTTAGTTTTCTGAATGCTGCATAAATTTTTCACAGATCCTCTATCCGGATTCTCCTACTGTTGACTGCGTTTCCACATTACAGTTTACCCAATTCATTCACGTAGGCTTTGCCACTGTTCTATAGACTCATCCTGGTTGCCCTGTGCTCTGTAGTAGTTGCATTATTTCCAATAGGAAGTGCCATAAGCCACATCAAACAGATATTTGGACTGTGCTGAAGTAGATCCTCCTCTACCAACTCACATAATTGCATGAGTCGAGGAAACGTGCCAAGAACCCAAATCCAGTTTGCTGCTGTAGGATGTAAGGGCTGCTGAAAACAATGTTCTCAGCCAGGACAGAGGCAGTACAGTTATCAGAATCACTAGGAGATATATCATCAAGTGGCACAAGGTCAACCCAACTTCCCTGTTTTAAAAAAATACCACCCAATCACCATTGAAACCTACTCCTCCTAAAATATTATATGTTTCAGAAAGTCAATGAATGCAGCTTGATAAACTTAAAACTGCTAACTGAACTTCAAAATAATGTTCAGGAAAAGGAAGATGCCATCAACTGAATAATTTGGGAAAGTTTCTGAGAAATTAAAGATTTTTTTCATCAACTAGAAAATATTTAGTATGTTAATCACACTAAAAAAGATGATAATTTCCACGTAAACATGAAGGTGCTGCAAGCTCTCTTAGCAAAGTGTCTCAAACTTTAGGGTACTCCAGAATTACCCAGGAATCTTGCTACAAACATTAGGTCACTGAGCTCCACTCCTAGAGATGTGTTTTGGAAAGTCTGGGTATGACTCCAGGACTTTGCAGTTTGAACAGGCATCAGGGTGGGTAATGTTGCAGGCAGCGCACAGACCATATTTTATCCCAGGTAAATTATCCTTGATCTTATGGGGGTAAAACAAAGCCATCTGTATAGCTGACCCTTGAACAACACAAATTTGAACTTTGTGGGTCCACCTGCACACAGATTTTCTTCACCCGCTGCCACTCCTGAGACAGCAAGGCCAACCCCTCAAGACCAACCCCTCCTCTTCCTCCTCCTTTTCAGCCTACTCAATGTTGAAGATGAGGTTGAAGACCTTTATGATAATCCACTTCCACTTAGTGAATAGTAAATATATTTTCTATTCTGACTTTTTAAATAATACTGATTTTCTTAATACCACTGTCTTTTCTCTTGCTTTCTCAGTAGGCTATTAATAGTTAAATTTTGGAGGAGTTAAAAGTTATGCATAGATTTTTCAACTGCACGGAGGTCGGCACCCCTAACCCCGGCATCATTCAAAGATCAACTCTATAACATTCTTCCCACCACAACTTCTATATGCTAATGTGGGAAACAATAGGTAAAGAGATTAAAACTTCTACCTTTGACAAGTAGCCTGCCCCAAACTTCTCTGTTATCTTTGATTCATTCTTTTTTTTTTTTTTTTTTTTTTTTACCAAGGAAGGGGAGTAATTGTCTTCCCCATCTCCACATGTAATACAAAAACAATTTTAGAAATCTGTTTCTCTTACTGATCACATGTGTGTGTGCATCATTATGATTTACTTAGGCAAGAAAGAGCTAAAGCCAATCTCCCAACCAATTATTAATTGAAGTTTTAGTATCTACTGATTACTGGCAACTAGGCCCAAGGAGGGTTGCTTATCTCACTTCTCCCTCACAATAGCTTTAGGAAAAAGGTGCAGATGTCCTCACTTTACAGATGAGGGAACAAGATGAATAATTAGGGAACTTGCAAAGTTAAAAAAAAAAAAAGTGAAATCCAAGCTTCAAACCTAGGTGTCTGATTTGACAAACCACTTTGTCTTTACCACATCTAAGAGTTGTTATTTCACCTCATTTTGCGGGGGCTGTAAACTTTGAGTGAATGATGAGTTTGTACCAGCTGCAATTTACCGTTTAATGATACAAGTGAAACTATGTCCTTCCCTCATACCCTTCGGTCTCATTCCCATCTAAGGGTGGGATCTGTAATCATGTTCTCCAACAGCTAGCTTCTAGCTTCTGTGGTTTTCTCTGCCTTTGACAACCATTTATTCCTCTTCGTTTAAGATTCTGTCTCATCTATCTTTGATCTAGGCACCTTTTCTTTCTTCTCCAGAGTGTTTCTTCCCAGCAGTCCCCTAGTTTTATTATTCGAGATTTCAGACCTTCTTTTCTCTTTTAGCTTTAAGCTTTGGGCTTTTCTCTATCTGTGGTGGTCATATGGCATGCTGTTTCTTTCATTTAGTTTTCTTTTTCGTGTTCAACCATATATTCTTTTCTGTTCCCCATTATTCTAGATTGCATCATACCACCTTAATCCTTACTAACCTGCTGGAAAGATTTTCCGTCTCTGGTATTTCTGATACCAGCCTGTTAACCATGGGGAAGAAGGGAACAATTGACATCTTCACAATTGATTTTATTGATCACATAGATATTTTTCCAGAATTTTGCATGTCTTTTTACTTACTCAAGTGTGTGAGTATCCTATCTGTGGCCTAAAATGAATTGGCAAGTTTTGATATAATTGCCATTGAACCTCAAACTTAGCAGTGAAGTGAATTTATAGCAAGAGATAGGATAATATACTCACACCTGAAACCACAAGGACCTCGTCAGCCATGAAAAGTAACATTTCCTGAAAATAGAAAACAGGCTAGTTTCTAGACATTTCAAATCAGTGGATTTCTTTTGTTCTAAGGCATTTTCATAATAACTACTAAATTTAATTAAAAAAAATCAAACTCTTCTCTCTGAGGTTTACAATCCAGTACAAGGGCAGATATAAATTCTGTCATTGGAATGATTTACCTGTCACTATTGTATAATTTATAAATAACATAGAGAACAATGTAATTTTTTAATACCATGAGTCATACGCTTTATGTTGCAATAATTTTAGTTTAGTCTTTCTTTGTTCTTTAGCAAAATAAAAGTAAAAGAATTTCCAAAAAGGAAGAATCCTGACAGGGAGAACAAGAAATGCAATGCATCAAAGCAACACAAGATGTCACTTTTACACAGGCCTGCATTTACAGGGTAAGGCTACATCTGCATTGTGCATAAAATAGTATGTCAGGGGAAAAGCATCAAGATTTACAAATACTTCAGAAATATGAAAAGGAGCAAGAAACCTTGGTTTTGTTTTCAATATTTGTAATAATATCTTGAAATGTATCATGAAACTGGAATTATTCTCCTATATCTATATAAGTTCACAGAATACGTTGCTTTAACAATACATTGCATCCACCCCAATCCCCAACTTTCTGGATAGCACAGACTCAGAAAACAAGCTTATTATCACTGCATAGCATATTCTTTCTCTCGGCTTCCTTACTTCTGCTGCATTAGTTGCCTTCCAACATCTTATTGGAGGTCTAATCTGTTAAAAATAGGTCTCTGACTATTTTTCTTTTTCTGGTTCTGCCCAATTAACCCATTTTGCACACTGCTCCCAGGTGGACCCTCTTGGGGGCAATTCTGATCCCAATATTCATCTGTTCTCCAAGATCAGGTTTAGCAAGAAGTATTAGTTTCCTGTTGCTGCTATGATAAATAACCACAAACTGAGTGGCTTGAAGAATACAAATGTATTTTCTGTAGCTCAAAAGCCTGACTTGGATCTCACTGAGCTAAGATCAAAATGTTAGTAGGGTTGGATTATCTTCAGGAGCTCTGGGAGGAACCCATTACCTTGCCTTTTCCAGTTTTTAGTGGCCACCTGCTTGCCTTGGCTCGTAGCCCCTTCCTCTGTGTTCAAAGCCAACATTATCAGGCCAACTCCTGTCCTGTTGCTATCTCTCTGGTTTTTCATAGTCACATCTTTCTCTAACCCTTTTAAAGACCCTTGTGATTACATTGAGCCCACTGAAGTAATCCAAAATCGTCTCCCTATCTTAATGTCTTCAGGTCAGCTGATTAGCAACTGTAATTCCATCTGCAACCCTAATTCCCTTTGCCTTACATCTTTAGGGAAGTCATTATTCTGCCTACTACACAAGGAATCCAAAGGGCTTCAAGATCTGGCCTAGTTTTACTTTCCATCCTTGAGCCCCTTCCAGGGTCTATTCTCATTTCTTTTGTGTCAAGTGTTTTGGCCAAACTAAATTTCCCATGAAGTGGCCAGTGTTCATTCTTTAATCCCTAAATTTTGTTCATGCTGTTCTCACTTCCTATGTTATTTTCCAACTTCTTTGAAAACATATCTTCATTCTTCAAGCTTCCTCCCCCGTGAATCTTTTAAACACTCTCTTAGGCAGAACTGATTACTCCTTCGTGTGTGCTTTCTTTGACTATATCTTCTACAGAATTATTGTGTTAAGCCATTTGTAATTTTTTTCTTTCCTTTTTTCTTTTTTTTCCCTGAGGCCCCAGGATACACTTTTCCCTAACCCTTCCAGGTGCAAAATTGGGAAAGGTGGTAGATATATTTTGTTAGATGTTTGAAAAGTGTGTTATAAAGTAAGAGAAGCTGCCATTACAGACTCCTTTCTCCAAATACCAGTGGTTTACCATAATAGAAGGTTATCTCTTGATCATTTATAATACAAAGCTGGTATTTCTGGTCTACTGGTAACTCTCATCCATATTGATTCAAGGACCCTGGTACCTACCACCTCCTGGCTCTGTTATACTACCAGGCCCTTCTAATTCAAATCCAGACAGTAGAAGGAAAAAGAGAATGTTCAAGAGACTCATTTGATTTTTAAAAAGTAGCTTGGAGGCTAATTCATTTTTATTTACATTCCCTTGGAGAAAACTCTGTTACATAGTCCCCCCAGTGCCCCCAAAAAACTGCAAGGGAGCCTGGGAAACATAGTCTAACCAGGTATCCAGCAAAATCCTATTACCACAGGGAAGAAGGTAACGGATTTTAGTAGAAAACTGTGATATGTGCTATAGAGTGAAGAGTCTGGTTTCTCCATGATTCCCCTGAGGGAAGTCATGCTTCCCTCCTGCCAACTCTTATTTGAACATGTATCTCTTATGTAAACTATAATATTCCACCTTGTATCCTATTTCTTTGTAATATATGTCTGACTTATTCCAAAGTACATAAATCAGATCAATGTAGTAGAGGAATTGTAAAAGTATGTGTAAATCCTACATTTTACATAAACTTTCCTATATTTATTATCATTCTGCTAGATTGAATTGTTCCTTATGACAAATATGACCTGGATAAATAAGGAACATATAATTCTTTTTTTTGGGGGGGTTGGGGTGGAGGGAACGGAGTCTTGCTCTGTCGCCCAGGCTGGAGTGCAGTGGCCTGATCTCGGCTCACTGCAAGCTCTGCCTCCCGGGTGCACACCATTCTCCTGCCTCAGCCTCCGAGAAGCTGGGGCTACAGACACCCGCCACCACACCCAGCTAATTTTTTGTATTTTTAGTAGAGATGGGGTTTCACAGTGTTAGCCAGAATGGTCTCCATCTCCTGAACTCGTGACCCGCCTGCCTCGGCCTCCCAAAGTGCTGGGATTACAGGCATGAGCCACCAAACCCGGCCCAGGAAGATACAATTCTAAAGTCTTTAGAAATAATTTTAAATGTTGAGAGAAAAAGTAGGCATTGTTCTGTGGCAATGGTAAGAATGTTGGAAAGCAAGATGGTAAGAAAAGAATACAGGACTTGACGGAAGGTGAGACTTTTGTCAAGAATGTTAGTTAAGAGCATGGGGTTTAAAATTAAATGGATTAGTTCTACATTTTTATGGCTATGTCACTTGAGCAAATTAAACTCTCTGAGCCTCAATTTCAGTATCTGTAAATGGAGGTAACTGTTCACAATTTTTAGAAGGTTTATATTAGGTAAGTTTGTAAGACAGTTAGAATTTCTAATTCATAAATACTCTAAAATGCTAGGTTTTATTTTTCTTAAACATTGTTGAATAAGGAAATCTATATTAACCTTAGATTTTTTAAAGCATGCATATAAAGAACAAAGACAAATAGAAGTTTTGAGTTTCGAATAAATTCAGGAAAGCTGAAATTCAAAGACCTGATGTTTATAAGGACACAAGGACAAACAAAAGATCTTTCAAGGTTTTTACATTTACAAGAAGAAAACAAAAAAGTGGTTGAGGTTAACAAGCTACGTTTTTTATCCCTCCAAAAGCATAGCATCTCAAGAGTGGAACAAACACTTGAGAGAAGTGGTTGAGGCACCATGCAGGTAAAGTGGTTGGGGAGAACCATTCCGCCCTGAATAAATGGCTTTGTGGCCAGGCTTTGGTTGTCTAAGTTCCAAAGTGAGAAAACTTACCAATGAGATTGAAAACTTGATATTGAATTAATTAAAGAGAATAAAGGACCAATAGGAGAGGCACAAGAAAGTTGAGAAGAAAAAGGTAGCTCTCATTTTCAAAAGAAGAATATTGGTAACTATAGACTGGAACATAACTTTTAGCATTCAAAAGATTCACAACAGGTTACCCTGGCTCCTCAATGTGACATCACTCTTAGAAATGTTGTTGCATTAAATATATACATCAATTTTTAGAAGCAATCTGGCTTCAGAAATAAGACAGTGTGTGCATGCAAGAGAAATGTCTTAGGCTAAACACACATGAGTTGACTAGAACAAGATTGGAAACTATGAATAAACATGATCGTTATGCTGAAGTCCAGGTGTGTTCATTCAAGCCTTTAATTATATCCTTTTGGACTAGGTTTTAGAAACAGGGTGGGTGAAATGCATTTTTGTAAATTTAGTTGGTTGTTATCTTACTTGAGCTAAGTGAGAAATGTGTGTGTTACTCAAGAATTGTGTTCCTAAAGTCTTAGAACTTTGACCCAAGTCTTACTATAAATTTTAGCAATGGATAGAATGATCAGAAGAGATTATTTTCAAATTACAGATAAATAAAATCATAATGATTAGGCATATGGATTTTTGAAAGTGTTAGACTCGGAAGAGAGTTCTGGCTTCGCCATTTATCAGATGTGTAGCTTTAGTCAAGTGATTTAAACTATTCTAAACCTCAATTTCCTCATCTATAAAACTATAATTTGGAAAAGGCCATCTACCCATTGTATGGATGATGTGGGATAACTAACATAAATGCACCTAGCATATAGTATATGCCCATCAGGATGGAGATAGTTACAATGCTGGTGTTTCAAATAAAATTGCCTCTCACAACCAGAGAGCATTTCAATAAAGTTAAATAGCTTACAGAAATGGATAAATCAAATCAAACAAGATTAAAATGAATTGCAATATGCCATTTGAGCAAAAGTATAAGAGAACAAGTAATGTTTTTATACAGGAATAGAATAAAAAAGGCAGATAATTAGAGGCAGATATATAAGTGTTTGAACCATTTAAGTAACTATGTTCAATATGAATCTATTAAAAAACATAAATCAATGAAAACATGTAACAAAATACCTAGCATTTTCTTTGACTACATCTGTGAAAATATGGAAAGTAATATAAAGCAGAGACCAGCTTCACTGTGCTCTGTACTGTCTAACAACACTGAAAATCTTACATTATGAATGGAAGGCAGACAAATGGAAACATATTCAAAGGAGAGTAATCAAAGCTTGGGGAAGCATGCCATCTGAATAATGGCTGGAAGAGAAGTGGTAGTTGTTTCCAGTTTGGGGCTATTATGATAAAACAGCTGCTGTGAATTTTTTATATAAATCATTTTCATAGACATATGTTTCCATTTATCTAAGGTAAATATCTAGAAGTAGAATTGTCCTTTGGTAGGTGTACATTTAACTTCATTAGAAAATGCCAGTTTTCCAGAGTGGTTGTACTATTTTACACTACTTTTTAATTGTTTATGTATTTATTTCAATCTCATTCCTTGATGGAATTATGTCAACTTTTCCAGATTTCTGTATTAGAAAAAAATTGGAAGACTTAACCACTCTGCACTCATATGCAGTGACCAAAAACAAGCAGAACTGAATATCCATTACCCTTTTAGATGGCACAAGAACAGTGCAATTTCCCTCACACTTCACTCATCACTCCTGACTCACTCACTCATTGGGTACCAACTGATACATATTAGCATGAGTTTGCATACCTTCCTGTAATGGGAGACTGACACAACCCCAGCCATTTAACTTGCTGACAGTAGGCCGTTGTTGATGCTTGCATTTGAGTAAGAACATAAACTTCAAGATGTGTGTTTGTATTTATACTTTCTCATTGTTGTTGCTTTTTGTAAGTGCCATCTTGGAGATATTTGTGTTTTTCCTTTTGCCTGCCTCCTCCTTCAGTTGCACCCAGAGGGTCGGAACAGAAGCAGCAGCAGGGATGTTGCTAGGCATAAAGGTTCTGATGACAATGACGGAGATTGCAAATTATGATTAGTGCAAACCCAGGATGTGTCATCAGCTTAAGATTCTGTTATTTACTTAATTTGAGCCTAATGATATGAAACATTGTTGTAATGTTGAAGTTTTCTTATCCTTTTCAAGGTGCTTCAATTCCCTGAGGAAAGAGGCAAGCAGATGGAATATTTCAGGCTGCAGACATAGAAGAACGAGATAGAAATATGCTCTCTGTCCTTGATGAGAAGATTCTGTCACTTTTAATTCTCCAGCTTATTTACATTTCTACTACATAAGAACGGGGGCTTGTTTTAGCAGCATTGATTAAGTTGTCATTGATTTTCAAGATAGGAAATAGAACTTTCAAATTTCCCACATGAATTTTAAATAAGTCAGATATTAACAACAAGATAAAACATTTTACCATGGCAATGACAGAATAGTCAAGTATCATTCAAAACCTTTCAAGGCTCACAAAGAGCATATGGATTCTAGATGTCAATACATACATGACTAGGTATTAATTTTATTATTTAATCTAAATAAATGCTTCAGTAAGCTTCTAGCCCCAAAAATAGAGAGTTCATTTATTTTTGTACATGTTTGTGATCACTTGAAATTTGCATAAAGGTATATTTTCTACCAGTCGATAGAAATCAGTCCTATTAACAGTTAAGATTTATTGAGCCCAGTATTCTGTTTAACCTTTAGAGCACTGTGTGAATTAATCCTCACAAAAACCTTAGAGCAGAGTTTGCCCAACTTGGAACTATTGACATTTTGGGCGGGATAACTCTTTCAGGGTAGGGATTGTCCTGGGTATTGTAAGATATTAAGCACAATTTCTGGCCTCTACTCATTAGAAACCAGTAACGTCTCTCATCCCAAATGGTGAAAATGAGACAGAGTGCGGTGGCTCACACCTGTAATCCCAGCACTTTGGGAGGCTGAGGCAGGAGGATCACTTGATCCCAGGAGTTGGAGACCAGCCTGGGCAAAATGACAAAGCCCATCTCTACAAGAAATATAAGAATTAGCTGGGTGTGGTGGTGCACACCTGTAATCCCAGTTACTCAGGAGGCTGAGGTGGGAGGATCTCTTGAGCCTGGGAGGCAGAGGTTGCAGTGAGCCGAGATTGCACACTTGCATTGCAGCCTGGGCAACAGGGCAAGACTCTGTCTCAAAAAAAAAAAAAAAAAAATTGAAAATGTCTTCAGACATTGCAAATGTGCCCTGGGGTAAAAACTGCACTCTGGCTGACAACCATTGCTTTAGGACAAATATCATTTCTGCTACATTACAGAACTTACCTGGAGACACACAGCCAGCAAGATGAGCATCTGGAGCAGAGGTAAGCTTGTTTGGATTGAAAGCCCAGAATCTTTGCATTAATTGATAATGTCTCAAGTTGATTTCAAAGATACATGAATAGAATTGTGTCTAGTTACATGTGAGGGTTTTCTTAGTATTTACTTTAATGTATATGTGAATTGAGCATTTACTATCTGGAAAATACTACACCAGGGCAAAAAGTGATGACAAACTTAACTTACTCATGGCCACTGAAGAACTTAAACCTTGTCATGGTAAATAGCGAATTCACAACTGAGGTTACAAATTTCATGTACTGTATTCAAATGCCTTTAAAGATGGAAATATACATTCACATTTCTTAAACATCATGTTTTGGTCTTGTTTTTTTAACAATGTTTATAAAACATCATGTTTTTACAACATTTCTCTTAAGTTTTGGCATCATTGCACAAATATACAAATATAAAATTATTACCTATGGTAGAATTCTCTTGTGAGAGAAAGTGTATCTATATAGTACAATAATTGGCAAATCTAGCCCACTACCCGTTTTAGTAAATAATGTTTTATTGGGTCATAGCTATGCTCATTTGTGTATGTGTTGTCTCTGGCTACTTTTACGCTATGATGACAGAGTTCAATAGTTGTGGCAGAAATCATATAGTTCACAAAGCCTGAGACTTTTACTATTTGGCCTTACGGAGGAAGTTTGCTAACCCTGACGCAATATTTCAAGGTGGTCAGATTTTTGTAGCTGTGTAATCAAAGGTATTCTACTTGTCTGTGTTTATGCTTTGTATATTTTTAAATGTATATTCATCTGGAATACATCTGTGAAGCACAAGAAATAACATTTAGTCTTTTCTCCTATTAAGTTGCCTTAATAAAGAATAATTGATTAAAATGATCTGAAGGCTCATTCTGTGCTAGTCAATTTGCCAGGAGTTCTACATGCATTACACTACTTACTTGTTACAACAACACTGTGAGGTAGTCAGTCAATTCTCACTTTTTTATGAGGTCACTGAGACTTATGAAGGCTATGGAACTTCCTCAAGGTCATGCAGAATCAGAACGCAGACATGTTTGATTGCAAAGCTCAAGTCTATTTAACCACTATATTACTCTCTGTGCACAGAACAAAATGTCAATAAGAAATTTTACTTGGTTTTACCTATGTTTTAAAGATCTAAGCAGATAATTTTTTCAAAATTTATCCAGATTTTCTGAATCTTCTTATAAAGGAAAAATATCTTATGCCTGCATAAATGAAAGGAGACCAAGATTACTGACTTATTCACTTAGCAAATACATAGCGAGCCCCTATCCTCCACTAGGCATTGTGCTAAATACTAAGGATATAGTAGTGATAAGAAAAATAATCCTTTACCTCATCAGGCTCTGCTCCTAGTGGGGAGACAAAAGAAAAGCAGAAAAAGATGACAACATAACGGGCTGAAATGACCATAATACGGGTATGTGCCAGGTACTGAGAGAGGACGAAGGCTTCACGAATGTGTTTGAAACCAAGACTTGATAGGTGAATAGCGATCAGCCCTGATGGAGATTTGGACTCTGGCCGTGACGTGTTTGGAACTGCCTTGGGATACAGAAGTGTTTTTGTACAATTTCTGACTCTGAAAGCTTGTGTTTTAGGGGGGGATGCAAGCTAGGATGTGTAAAATACCCATTAATAATACAAGACATCTTATGAGTAAGTGCTAAATTGTGTGGAACAGCATAAAAGCACAATAGCAATCGAGATTTGAAGCGAATGAACAGAGTGTGGTGGGTAGTCAGCGGGAAGGAGGGATGGAAGCTGAATGTTTAAAATAAGCAGAACCTGGCTAAATGAGGAAGAAGGGATGTTGAGCGGACTGAGTATTTTCGGTGACCAACTGAAGCAGGGATGGTGTCCACAAGCTCTTGACTCCTAAAGAGACTGGCCTCGATAAAATCAGTGTTAAAAATAGCGGGAGAGAAAGGTCTATTGGAAGCTTTGGGCAAAAATGTAGATAGTTTTGAGAAGAGTGGAAGAAACAAGAATACATTCATCTGGGCTGGGCGCAGTGGCTCATGCCTGTAATCTCAGCACTTTGGGGGGCTGATGTGGTTGGATCACTTGAGGTCAGGAGTTAAGAGACCAACCTGGCCAACATGACAAAACCCAGTCTCTACTAAAAATACAAAAATTAGCTGGGTATAGTGGCGCACACCTGTAGTCCCAGCTACTCGGGAGGCTGAGGCGGGAGAACTGCTTGAACCCAGGAGGCGAAGGTTGCAGTGAGCCGAGATCGTGTGACTTCACATCAGCCTGGGTGACAGAGCGAGACTCCATCATCCTGATAATAGGTGGTTTGTGAAGAGCACAACATAATCTGAGGTGAATAAGTGAAAAAAGACCAAACGCATTAAATAAATCATTGCTGTAGACAATTTTTAAAAATTCTATTAATATAATTTGATCCCAAAATATTTGGTATTCATGCCACACTGAAGTGAAGAGGCTGCACAGTACTTTAAAAATGAATTGCTATTTTCAAGTAAATAATTCCAGTTTATTATTTAATAAGGGTACCTACCTTACTGTGTATCTGACACTGTGAATAAAAGTATCTATGACTCATCATCACCTCTCTAGCTTTCAGTCTAATAGAGGAGGCAAGGAGTAAATGAAATTATCACACAATGACCCCCACATTTAACAACTAGATAAGAATTCCAAATCAGAAGCAATCACTAAAAGAGTTCATCATAAATGATGCTGGCCTAGGAGTAGAGGAAATTGAGGAAGGTTTTATTCTGATTAAGTGAGATTTAAAGGGAGCTGAAAAATAAATAAATGTTGCTGAGGCAAAAGGCAGGTACGTGTTGTGGACTGAGTAAGCAAGAAGCATCCAGGCTGAGGAAGTAGCATGTACAAATCCCTGGGCAGGAGGGAGAACAGAATATTCTAGCTTGTGAATTTATTTGAAATGTGCAAGATACATCTGTAGTAGTCACTAATGGTCTCAAATTCCTACTCCTGAAGTAAGATTTCAGCTTCACAGACAAGGACATATGGTTTTCTTTATTATTCAGATGTAAAATCTGTACATCTGGCACAAGCAATATAAGTAGGTAGGGTATAAATAATTTGAAAATGCTAGACCATTTTTAAAATTGTTTGTTTCTCTGCCTGAAAATAGCACTTCTTTTTTTCTTTCTACCTGGAGACAAAAGAAAGATAACTTATACATATAAAGTCTTGGGTAGAAATAGATTGGGTCTTAAAATTAAACACACATAGTTAGGATTATTTGATCTAGATCAAATAACCACTCCTATGTTGATTAATGTAGCTCTTAAGTAAACTTCATCTCCTTTTCCTTCCTCTGTTCCATTTATTTGCTTTTTTGGTAAACTTGCTTATTTTTGAATGTGATTTAAATGCTGTTTTTAGCAATCATGAAAACAAATGTTAAAATTGTTTTTGATTAAAAACTTACATTTTGTTCTGCTTCTCATAAACTTATGAGATCAAAATTTTAATCTTCTATCTTGAACCTAGATGGCTGTTTTTTAGCAATATGGGAAGGAAATATTTATGAATACAAACTTTGTGCAAGGCACTGTGCCAGGAACCACTGTGGGGAATATCACCCCATTTTCATCAAGTTGCTCATAGTCTAGATGGGAAGCCTAGACTTAAATTATATATATAATTATATATCCTATAGAGATGAATATTATGTATGAAATAAAAATGAAAAGAGAAAAACTTATTTGGGGAAGAAGTTGGTCTGTAGTGTTCTGTATGAGAGCTTCATGGATAAGAAAGCACTAGAGTTGGATCTTGAATTAGATTAGATTGGGATACAAGAGAACTATTAAATTAGCAGATGGTGTATTTATCGATGTCTATTTAATGTCAGAGTCCATATTTCCATCTAGTGTGCTATATTTTCTCCCTAATGGCATTTTTTAATATCATGATCAGTTTTGATACAATTCTTCTGTTATAAATACAATGAATGTGTTTTTATTGTTTGTTTTTCAGGAATTTTACTTTAACAGAAGATAGTGGTGAGGGCTTGAACACTAAGGAATTAATGAGAGATCAGGTAACCATCAACCTAAAAGAGCTTAGAGATCAAACTAAAAGAGTTTGGTTATTTTCATTCTTTTAAGTCTTATTTTCATGAGATAATTTCTTCCAAGGGGCATTAAGATTTGACTTTCGTAATCAGGTCACGATATGGCCTGCTTGCTTATATGAGAGGTTTTTAGTGCAAAGTGAATTAAATTCATAGAGAGCATGCTGCTGCTTGAACTTATGAAAAGTTTAGCTTTTAATCTGAACAAGAGTATTTTACTAGAGACAATGGTGATTTTAGACTATGCTGATTATTTACATATTTGAGGAAAAGCAAGTAGATTGTAGTTTTGCCATTTTGAGAAGACAGAAATGTATATGTAGTCCAGTTTCATAGAGAATTCCTTTAAGAAATAGTGAAAGAGAAACTGATATAGAAAACACAATTAAGACCTAATTATATGTGTACTTAATGGATAGGTGAAGGGATTAAGGAAAGAGAGAGAAAAACAGAGAGAGATCACGTGCATTTCAAGCGTAAACTGGCTATTGTTTTAGGGATTTGTGAAAGGATATTTGGAAATCAATTTTATCACTTGAATATGAGAAAGGATGCCAACAGAAATATAATATTTCACAAAATTATTTTTGCACATGGTGATAATCATCAGTAAGATTTACTTTTGATCCAATAAAACAGTAGAATAGTGTATCTTACAAATATGCTATTTTCTTCATGACGTGATAAATTCTATGAATTTTCGCAAAATATCTCTCTCAAAAAACTGTGAGGTTTTAAGATTAGATAAGGTAAGTAAGACAATACAAGGAAGAAAAGAAAGAAATGAGCACTAATAAAAATTAAATCATCAGTTTTCACACTCTAATATTGTTGGTCTTCAAATGGAATGCCATGAATGATTAAACACATGAACAAAAATGCTACTGTGATCATTTCTCAATATTCACAAAAGACAGTTACAACAATCAAAATTTAATCTATGCTTAATACTAGAATATTACTAGTACTTAGATTTTGAATATGATTCTTGAGATGTTGAATGTTTTAAGAAAGGGCTTTATCCCAAATGATGACAAAACTATTCATGACAGAATAATCTGAGATTATGGGAAGTTTCCTTATTTGTTCTTGTCTGTTAACTGTTATTCAATTAATTTGTTAACCTGAGACTGAACATTAACTTCATATCTACTTGATAATAATGTTTAAAAATATATAATAACAGAAATTGAACACATTTACTAGACACTAGGAACTATTTTAAACCTAGGCGTTACTTTAATTCTCACACTATTCATACAACATACAGCATGTGTATTGTAGTATAATCAATAATTTCATAAATAAGAAACATAAAGCTTAAGAATTTAACACCTTTGAGGCAATTAAGATGGTAAGTCATTGAGCTAGAGTTCGAACCCAGATCCCCCAAAATTTTAACCGTCAGGTTATCCTGCCATCCATAGAAAGGACCACAAATACCCTACTCAGTAACTACAGAGGTTCCAGTAACTGGGTTACAGAACTTCAGAGAACCACTTACTAACTGAGCTAGTCATTTATTCTCTCTAAACTTCAGGCTAATTATCTGTAATGCAGCATTCACGTTAGTACTTACAAGCTCTTAGGTCTGAAGTAATAATTTAATAATGTAATGCACAGAGGTAGTTTAATAGTTTAATTTCTATTATGCATGACCCTAAGTAAGTGAGCATTAAAATAGCTTTTATTATTATTCTTAGATTCATATATCTATGTTTATAAAACTGGGTACCTTAGATTTGTGTGGCATAGCAGAGCTTTCAAAATGTTCTCACACATAAAATATTCATACATATGTTATTTAACATTTTATGTCATGTTTAATTAAGACAGGCTTAACATCCACGATTTTAAGGCTTAAGAATGACATATAAAATTCAGGTGCTGCAACTCAACTAGCTTTTGGGAAAAAAACACAGAATACACTTTTTTTTAGGTTTGAGATTCAGCTCTGAAGAGTTTGCTGCTTTACTTACTGAATTTACTCACTTGAAATATGGCTTTCTTTCTATGATTCTGTGGAATTGGCAACCTCTGTTTTTATTCTAACAACATAATACATTTCTAAATTAATATTATATGGACTTTTCCTCCATCAAAAATTGCCCCCAATAAGAATAAATACACATCTCCCATACTTTGCCTACAATTTTACTTATCCCATTTGAGGAACGTATCTATTTTAAGAAAAACAAGAAACATAACCTGATTGTGTTTCTTGGGGTCAGAATCCCGTTCTTTGAGGATTCTCTGATCACAGTAGGTTCTCGATGAATTTTGCTAAAATTGTTGAACATAATTTGAGTAGCTACAAGCTTGGGAGCTAACTATATAAAATTATATCCATGCCATCAAGTGACTTGCAACTTTATTGGTTAGAATTCTCTTTGAAACAGCTTTTTTTCCAAGACTTTGATAAATGTAATGACTCTTTTTAGAAAATATAGAGAAATGTAATTATTGTAACAAATGCCAAGATACTCATCCTGATTTTCTTAATTGTCTTCATTGCCAAAAAATTATTGCTTCCATGAAGCTATGCATGCCCATCTAATTCAAGTTTCTGTATGTTTCCTAAAATTTTTATATTTCTATTCTATGTATAATATTAAATTTGGATTTTATTTTTTACATGAAGAGTGTTATACTGTACCTATTAATTTTTTTCATTTTATTTTTGAGATTAGCCATGTTAATGGACATAGATCTATTTCACTTTAATTGTTGAATAGTATTACATGATTGTAAAATATTGTATTTTGTTTATTCCCCTGGTAATGGGAACAAAGTGAACAATAATAAACAATGTTTAATAGTATATTCTTGTACAGATCTCCTTGCTGACATAAGTAGGAATAGTTCTAACAAATATACTTTTGAGTGAAATTGCTGGATTGAAGGGTGTATGTGTTTTCAACTACTTTGGTGTCAGACTCCTTTTGCTCACATTCCATATTCATAGTCAGAAAATCCAAACTGTTGTACCCGTGAAAAATAACTGGGCATGACTCTTTTATCACTTCTACTTGTCACTGTGGTCTGGACATCCTCTTGATAAGTTACTGCACCAGCGAACTAACTGGCCTCTTTGCATCCACCCTTCCTCCTATAGACCATCTCCCACACAGCAGCACAGGGGATACTTCTAGAACTTAATTCAGATCCTATTACTTTTCTGTCTCAAGCCCCATAAGGGCCACTAATTCATTGAGAGTAAAAGACAAAGATGTTATAATAATTTACAGCCCATAGCCACAACTCAAGATTGCTTTGTTTACTTGTTTTCCTTTTTCTTCTTCTCTAAACGTTACAAGGAGACTTTCCCTCCACCTTCATCCCCATTTCTGACAATGGGAATCATGAGTCCCTCCTCTCTTCCTGAGGGCGGGGTATTTTGTGGGCCCTATTTAATGTGGGTTTGGTTTCCCATGGGGTTCCCAGCCCCAGATGGCAGAAACTGACTTTAACTTTCCTCCTTCTGCCCAACGGAGCAACAAACCTCAAAGCTCGGTTTACTTAGATTAGCAGATACTCAGGGAAAAAAAACAGTTAAACGCTCCTGTGATCTTTATTTTGCTGGGTTTCCACTCTCTTTTATAGTACAGCTGGTTATTCTCACCAATCCTATCAACACTTGCCCTCTTCAAGAGTTTTATTTTTAATCTTTTAAAATCACCCTTGCTTACTAAACTTACTTTTTAAAGACCAAAAAAAAAAAAAACCAAACCACTACGAACATATTCTTTATCAATAAATGAATATAATAGTCCCAGTAATTTTAAACAACTATAAACCATTTGCTTCTCCAGAAAATCAAGGGCTCTAGTCTCCAAGAGGGAGAGTGAATCTACCCTAGTTGAACACATCAAATACTTAATTATTATTATTTTAACTGTCATTTTAGTAGTTCCTAGATCTTCAGAAGCTTGTCAGAAATGAAAATGTTATGTGATTATTACATTATTTAGGGCCTTCTGTGAATAAATGTTTTCATTTTCCCCTATTTGGACTATCTAAATAGTCTAGAACACTTGCAGCATCTGTTTGAATTTTCGATCGCCTTGGAAAGACAGGACAGAGCACCAAAATGACATGTATGATGGCAACATAAATAAAGACACAAATAAGCATCTACTTTAGATAGCTTTCCTTTTAGATTTTTATTTAACTGGAAAGATATGAAAACAAAAATGTAAAAATCTCCCATAAATTTCTCACTAAAAAAAAATATTAAACACAACAAGAAAAGTGGTGTTACTTATTTTTTGGTCTTCTCATTCTAATACCAAGAGAAAACAGTTGCTAATAACATGATACATGTTTCTGGATTTCTTCATGCATGTTTACATATACTTTTTATAAAACTTAGATCATATTACATAAACTATCCTGCATACTGCTTTTTTTCACTTTAAGTGGTTATTATAGTAAATGCATACGTTTAGTTAATTTTTCAAATTATGAATAGTACAGTAATACTAGAATAAGTATTAGACATATGTGGAATTAGAATAAGACATATGTCAGGACGAAAATAATTAATACACACAGATGGAATTACAACTTAGAAACTACTTTATAAATTATTTTCAGTTAATATTATTTTTGTTTTATTCTTGGAAATATTTACTACGGAAAATGCAGATGTCATCTTTTTTTTCAACTAATAATATAAGGGCTATATTTATATAGTAGTGCTTGTTTATAATACCATTTGGATAATTTGGTATTATGAATATACCTCCACTTACTTTAGTCCCTATAGTCAATTTTTTTTCATTTCCTATCATAATTTAGTAATATATTTTTTTTAATTTTATTATTCTTATACTTTAAGTTTTAGGGTACATGTGCACAATGTGCAGGTTAGTTACATATGTATACATGCGCCATGCTGGTGTGCTGCACCCATTAACTTGTCATTTAGCATAGGTGTATCTCCTAATGCTATCCCTCCCCCCTCCCCACTCCCCCCACCCCACAACAGTCCCCAGAGTGTGATGTTCCCCTTCCTGGGTCCATGTGTTCTCATTGTTCAATTCCCACCTATGAGTGAGAACAAGTGGTGTTTGGTTTTTTGTCCTTGCGATAGTTTGCTGAGAATGATGGTTTCCAGTTTCATCCATGTCCCTACAAAGGACATGAACTCATCAATTTTTATGGCTGCATAGTATTCCATGGTGTATATGTGCCACATTTTCTTAATCCAGTCTATCATTGTTGGACATTTGGGTTGGTTCCAAGTTTTGCTATTGTGAATAGTGCCACAATAAACATACATGTGCATGTGTCTTTATAGCAGCATGATTTATAGTCCTTTGGGTATATACCCAGTAATGGGATGGCTGGGTCAAATGGTATTTCTAGTTCTAGATCCCTGAGGAATTGCCACACTGACTTCCACAAGGGTTGAACTAGTTTACAGTCCCACCAACAGTGTAAAAGTGTTCCTATTTCTCCACATCCTCTCCAGCACCTGTTGTTTCCTGACTTTTTAATGATTGCCATTCTAACTGGTGTGAGATGATACCTCATTGTGGTTTTGATTTGCATTTCTCTGATGGCCAGTGATGGTGAGCATTTTTTCATGTGTTTTTTGGCTGCATAAATGTCTTCTTTTAAGAAGTGTCTGTTCATGTCCTTCACCCACTTTTTGATGGGGTTGTTTGTTTTTTTCTTGTAAATTTGTTGGAGTTCATTGTAGATTCTGGATATTAGCCCTTTGTCAGATGAGTAGGCTGCAAAAATTTTCTACCATTTTGTAGGTTGCCCGTTCACCCTGATGGTAATTTCTTTTGCTGTGCAGAAGCTCTTTAGTTTAATTAGATCCCATTTGTCAATTTTGGCTTTTGTTGCCATTGCTTTTGGTGTTTTAGACATGAAGTCCTTGCCCATGCCTATGTCCTGAATGGTATTGCCTAGGTTTTCTTCTAGGGTTTTTATGGTTTTAGGTCTAACATTTAAGTCTTTAATCCATCTTGACTTAATTTTTGTATAAGGTGTAAGGAAGGGATCCAGTTTCAGCTTTCTACATATGGCTAGCCAGTTTTCCCAGCACCATTTATTAAATAGGGAATCCTTTCCCCATTGCTTGTTTTTCTCAGGTTTGTCAAAGATCAGATAGTTGTAGATATGCAGTGTTGTTTCTGAGGGCTCTGTTCTGTTCCATTGATCTATATCTCTGTTTTGGTACCAGTACCATGCTGTTTTGGTTACTGTAGCCTGGTAGTATAGTTTGAAGTCAGGTAGCGTGATGCCTCCAGCTTTGTTCTTTTGGCTTAGGATTGACTTGGTGATGCCAGCTCTTTTTTGGTTCCATATGAACTTTAAAGTAGTTTTTTCCAATTCTGTGAAGAAAGTCATTGGTAGCTTGATGGGGATGGCATTGGATCTATAAATTACCTTGGGCAGTACGGCCATTTTCACGATATTGATTCTTCCTACCCATGAGCATGGAATGTTCTTCCATTTGTTTGTATCCTCTTTTATTTCATTGAGCAGTGGTTTGTAGTTCTCCTTGAAGAGGTCCTTCACGTCCCTTGTAAGTTGGATTCCTAGGTATTTTATTCTCTTTGAAGCAATTGTGAATGGGAGTTCACTCATGATTTGGCTCTCTGTTTGTCTGTTATTGGTATATAAGAATGCTTGTGATTTTTGTACATTGATTTTGTATCCTGAGACTTTGCTGAAGTTGCTTATCAGCTTAAGGAGATTTTGGGCTGAGACAATGGGGTTTTCTAGATATACAGTCATGTCATCTGCAAACAGGGACAATTTAATTTCCTGTTTTCCTAATTGAATACCCTTTATTTCCTTCTCCTGCCTAATTGCCCTGGCCAGAACTTCCAACACTATGTTGAATAGGAGTGGTGAGAGAGGGCATCCCTGTCTTGTGCCAGTTTTCAAAGGGAATGCTTCCAGTTTTTGCCCATTCAGTATGATATTGGCTGTGGGTTTGTCATAGATAGCTCTTATTATTTTGAGATACGTCCCATCAGTACCTAATTTATTTAGAGTTTTTAGCATGAAGGGTTGTTGAATTTTGTCAAAGGCCTTTTCTGCATCTATTGAGATAATCATGTGGTTTTTGGCTTTGGTTCTGTTTATATGCTGGATTACATTTATTGATTTGCATATATTGAACCAGCCTTGCATCCCAGGGATGAAGCCCACTTGATCATGGTGGATAAGCTTTTTGATGTGCTGCTGGATTCGGTTTGCCAGTATTTTATTGAGGATTTTTGCATCAAGGTTCATCAAGGATATTGATCTAAAATTCTCTTTCTTGGTTGTGTCTCTGCCTGGCTTTGGTATCAGGATGATGCTGGCCTCATAAAATGAGTTAGGGACGATTCCCTCTTTTTCTATTGATTGGAATAGTTTCAGAAGGAATGGTACCAGTTCCTCCTTGTACCTCTGCTAGAATTCGGGTTTGAATCCATCTGGTCCTGGACTCTTTTTGGTTGGTAAGCTATTGATTATTGCCACAATTTCAGAGCCTGTTATTGGTCTATTCAGAGATTCAACCTCTTCATGGTTTGGTCTTGGGAGGGTGTATGTGTCGAGGAATTTATCCATTTCTTCTAGATTTTCTAGTTTATTTGCGTAGAGGTGTTTGTAGTATTCTCTGATGGTAGTCTGTATTTCTGTGAGATCAGTGGTGATATGCCCTTTATCATTTTTTATTGTGTCTATTTGATTCTTCTCTCTTTTCTTCTTTATTAGTCTTGCTAGCGGTCTATCAATTGTGTTGATCCTTTCAGAAAACCAGCTCCTGGATACACTAATTTTTTGAAGGGTTTTTTGTGTTTCTATTTCCTTCAGTTCTGCTCTGATTTTAGTTATTTCTTGCCTTCTGCTGGCTTTTGAATGTGTTTGCTCTTGCTTTTCTAGTTCTTTTAATTGTGATGTTAGGGTGTCAATTTTGGATCTTTCCTGCTGTCTCTTGTGGGCATTTAGTGCTATAAATTTCCCTCTACACACTGCTTTGAATGTGTCCCAGAGATTCTGGTATGTTGTGTCTTTTTTCTCGTTGGTTTCAAAGAACATCTTTATTTCTGCCTTCATTTCGGTATGTACCCAGTAGTCACTCAGAAGCAGGTTGCTCAGTTTCCATGTAGTTGAGTGGTTTTGAATGAGTTTCTTAATCCTGAGTTCTAGTTTGATTGCACTGTGGTCTGAGAGACAGTTTGTTATAATTTCTGTTCTTTTACATTTGCTGAGGAGAGCTTTACTTCCAAGTATGTGGTCAATTTTGGAATAGGTGTGGTGTGGTGCTGAAAAAAATGTATATTCTGTTGATTTGGGGTGGAGAGTTCTGTAGATGTCTCTTAGGTCTGCTTGGTGCAGAGCTGAGTTCAATTCCTGGGTATCCTTGTTAACTTTCTGTCTCGTTGATCTGTCTAATGTTGACAGTGGGGTGTTAAAGTCTCCCATTATTATTGTGTGGGAGTCTAAGTCTCTTTGTAGGTCACTCAGGACTTGCTTTATGAATCTGGGTGCTCCTGTATTGGGTGCATATATATTTAGGATAGTTAGCTCTTCTTGTTGAATTAATCCCTTTACCATTATGTAATGGCCTTCTTTGTCTCTTTTGATCTTTGTTGGTTTAAAGTCTGTTTTATCAGAGACTAGGATTGCAACCCCTGCCTTTTTTTGCTTTCCATTTGCTTGGTAGATCTTTCTCCATCCTTTTATTTTGAGCCTATGTGTGTCTCTGCACGTGAGATGGGTTTCCTGACTACAGCACACCGATGGGTCTTGACTCTTTATCCAATTTGCCAGTCTGTGTCTTTTAATTGGAGCATTTAGTACATTTACATTTAAAGTTAATATTGTTATGTGTGAATTTGATCCTGTCATTATGATGTTAGCTGGTTATGTTGCTCGTTAGTTGATCCAGTTTCTTCCCAGCCTCGATGGTCTTTACAATTTGGCATGATTTTGCAGTGGCTGGTACCAGCTGTTCCTTTCCATGTTTAGTGCTTCCTTCAGGAGCTCTTTTAGTTCAGGCCGGGTGGTGACAAAATCTCTCAGCATTTGCTTGCCTGTAAAGTATTTTATTTCTCCTTCACTTATAAAGCTTAGTTTGGCTGGATATGAAATTCTGGGTTGAAAATTCTTTTCTTTAAGAATGTTGAATATTGGCCCCCACTCTCTTCTAGCTTGTAGAGTTTCTGCTGAGAGATCCGCTGTTAGTCTGATGGGCTTCCCTTTTAGGGTAACCCGACCTTTCTCTCTGGCTGCCCTTAACATTTTTTCCTTCATTTCAACTTTGGTGAATCTGACATTTATGTGTCTTGGAGTTGCTCTTCTCGAGGAGTGTGGCATTCTCTGTATTTCCTGAATCTGAATGTTGGCCTGCCTTGCTAGATTGGGGAAGTTCTCCTGGATAATATCCTGCAGAGTGTTTTCCAACTTCATTCCATTCTCCCCGTCACTTTCAGGTACACCAATCAGACGTAGATTTGGTCTTTTCACATAGTCCCATATTTCTGGGAGGCTTTGTTTGTTTCTTTTTATTTTTTTTTTCTCTAAACTTGTCTTCTCGCTTCATTTCATTCCTTTCATCTTCCATCACCGATACCCTTTCTTCCATTTGATCGCATCGGCTCCTGAGGCTTCTGCATTCTTCACGTAGTTCTCGAGCCTTGGCTTTCAGCTCCATCAGCTCCTTTAAGCACTTCTCTGTATTGGTTATTCTAGTTATACATTCGTCTAAATTTTTTCAAATTTTTTAACTTCTTTGCCTTTGGTTTGAATTTCCTCCTGTAGCTCGGAGTAGTGTGATCGTCTGAAGCCTTCTTCTCTCAACTCTTCAAAGTCATTCTCCTTCCAGCTTTGTTCCGTTGCTGGTGAGGAACTGCGTTCCTTTGGAGGAGGAGAGGCACTCTGCTTTTTAGAGTTTCCAGTTTTTCTGCTCTGTCTTTTCCCCATCTTTGTGGTTTTATCTACTTTTGGTCTTTGATGATGCTGATGTACAGATGGGTTTTTGGTGTGGATGTCCTTTCTGTTTGTTAGTTTTCCTTCTAACAGACAGGACCCTCAGCTGCAAGTCTGTTGGAGTTTGCTAGAGGTCCACTCCAGACCCTGTTTGCCTGGGTACCAGCAGTGGTGGCTGCAGAACAGCGGATTTTCGTGAACCGTGAATGCTGCTGTCTGATTGTTTCTCTGGAAGTTTTGTCTCAGAGGACTATCCAGCCATGTGAGGTGTCAGTCTGCCCCTACTGGGGGGTGCCTCCCAGTTAGCCTGCTCGGGATTCAGGGGTCAGGGACCCACTTGAGGAGGTAGTCTGCCCGTTCTCAGATCTCTAGCTGCTTGCTGGGAGAACCACTGCTCTCTTCAAAGCTGTCAGACAGGCACATTTAAGTCTGCAGAGGTTACTGCTATCTTTTTGTTTGTCTGTGCCCAGCCGCCAAAGGTGGAGCCTACAGAGGCAGGCAGGCCTCCTTGAGCTGTGGTGGGCTCCACCCAGTTTGAGCTTCCTGGCTGCTTTGTTTACCTAAGCAAGCCTGGGCAATGGCGGGTGCCCCTCCCCCAGCCTCGCTGCCACCTTGCAGTTTGATCTCAGACTGCTGTGCTAGCAATCAGCGAGACTCCGTGGGTGTAGGACCCTCTGAGCCAGGTGCGGGACATAATCTCCTGGTGCGCCGTTTTTTAAGCCCGTCGGAAAAGTGCAGTATTAGGGTGGGAGTGGCCCGATTTTCCAGGTGCCGTCTGTCACCCCTTTCTTTGACTAGGAAAGGGAACTCCCCGATCCCTTGCACTTCCCGAGTGAGGCAATGCCTCACCCTGCTTTGGCTCATGCACGGTGCGCTGCACCCACTGTCCTGCGACCACTGTCTGGCACTCCCTAGTGAGATGAACCCAGTACCTCAGATGGAAATGCAGAAATCACCTGTCTTCTGCATCACTCATGCTGGGAGCTGTAGACCAGAGCTGTTCCTATTCGGCCATCTTGGCTGCCACACCGTAATATGCATTTACATAAAAGATTTCCAGATATCTTAACATATAAAACTACAGTATGTGAAAATCATCTCTGTAAAGTTTTTCTATAATGTATTAATTGGTCCTAGCAAAATCATTCCTACTCCTTTGCCTCAGAGAATGATTAGAAGTGAGAGTTTAGACCTGCAGCATCCAATATGGCCACCAGGAGCCACGTGTGGTATTTGGGAATGTGAAATGGGGCAAGTTCAAACTGAGTAGTGTTATAAGACTAAAATACACATTGGATTTCAATGACTTAGTATGAAGGAAAGGAATATTAAATATCTCATGAATCATGTCATATTGATTTTATTTGAAATGAAAATATTTTTGAACAGTAGGCAAATAAAATATATTTTAAAAATTATCTTAACCTTTAATTTAATTGGATTTATTTTTGAAATGTGGCTACTAGAAAATCAGCAATGCATTTGTGGCCCACATTATATTACTTTGGACAGTGCTAGTACAATTTTTAAAATTAATATGCCTCTTGTCTTTGAGACATAAAAATGCAAAGTCAACAAAGAAGGGTGTAACCTACTGAAGCAATTTACTGACCTAGATGTGGCCAAGAACTTTTCCAGGGACCCACGGAACCTACTGCAGATTCCAGAATCAGGAAAGTGAAAACTTGCACAGCTGATAGCACACACTTCTATATTCTTTCATTTTGTTCCCTATGTGATCCTTAAGAACAAGCTGGTTGAACAGATATACAGGGGCTATGCAACTGAAAATTTCTGCACTTCACTTGTATGCAAAAAGGATGAACGACAAGTAAGAAAACTTAAGTATTTAAGTATTCACTGAAAACCAAAACTGCTTCTGGGTCATGCATAGATTGAATCCAGTTTTCTGGATTCAAAGATTGCCTTAGACTGTTTGGGGTGCTATAACAAAATTCCTTAGACTGGGTAATTTACAAAAAAATAGATATTTATCACTTATAGCTCTGGAGACTGGGAAGTCCAAGACCAAGTCACCAGCAGGTTTAGTGTTTGGTGAGAGTCAGTTGCTCTAAACAGCACATCACATGGCAGAAGGGCAAAAGGTCTCCCTCAATCGTCTTTTATTAGGGCAGAAATCATATTCAGGAGGGAAAAGCCCTTGTGACCTAATCACCTCCTAAAAGCTTCATTTATTAATACTGTCACTTGAGGATTAAGTGTTAATCTATAAATTTTAGGGGATAAGCATTAAAATCACAGCATTCTGTCCCTGGCCCCCCCAAAGTTAATGTCCTCATTTGCAAAATACATTTACTTCATTCAAATACTCCAAAAGTCTTATCTTATTCCAGCATCAACTTTAAAGTCTAAGTCCAAAGGTGCATCTAAATATCATCTAAATAAGATATGAGTGAAACTTAAGGTTGTGATTCATTCTGAAGCAAATTTCTTCCCACCTGTGAGCTTGGGAAATCACACAAGTGATATGTTTCCAAAATACAATGGTGAAGCAGACATACATACACATTCCCATTTCAAAAGTGAGAAATAGTAAGAAAGCAAGAGGTACCTGGTCTCAATAAAGTCCAAAATCCATCAGGGCAAACAACAGGCCCAGGAGAACTGTGGAGGGAGGATATTCCCAAGACAAGAGACCAGTAGAGCTACCAGTGTGCACCTCCTGCCTGGGAGAGATGCAGGTGTGACTTCCATGTATCAGAGCTGCTGCATGAGCTGTGCCCAGCAAAACCATGGGGACATGGCTGCCTGGAGCCTTCAGGGCCCGTTTACCACCCCAGTTTATTTGGAAGGTTGACATCAAGTCAGAGATTATTCTTAAGCTTCAAGTCTCTCTGGAGTATTATTTGAAAACTAAGTGGAGATAATTATGTGCCTAGAGCTTGTGTAGTCTGCATGCCAACAGAAATAGCACCTTTCAAACACTACTGAGGTACATTACCTGTGCCCTCTGGAGGGGTGGCTGGAAGTGCACTTCTACCTGCTGGAGTCACAGGTTGGGGTAAGACCCTTCAAATCACTCTACCTCTGAAGACCCTGGAATTCTGGGCCTGTGATGGGAAAGATAGTCCTGAAGCTCTCTGAAATGACTTCAGGGTCTTTCTGGTTTTTGTTTTTTGTTTGTTTGTTTGTTTGTTTTTGTTTTTTGAGACAGAGTCTCACTCTGTAGCCCAGGCTGGAATGCAGTAGCACAATTCACAATCTTGGCTCTCTGCAATCTCTGCATCCCAGGTTCAAGTGATTCTCATGCTTCAGCCTCATGAGTAGCTGGGACCACAGGCATGTGCCACCACACCTGGCTAATTTTTGGTATTTTTAGTAGAGACAGAGTTTACCATGTTGGCCAGGCTGGTCTCGAACTCCTGGCCTCAAGTGATCTGCCTGCCTCAGCCTCCCAAAGTGCTGGAATTAAAGGTGTGAGCCGCCGTGCCTGGCCCAGCGTCATTATTTTTCCTTAGGAGCAGCACCTAGATTCTTTCTATTCATACAAATTTCCTTAATCACGAGTTGCTCACAAGGTTTGCCTGGCCACATCCTTGGTGTTCTCTCTGAAACTCCCTTTTTCATACTTTACAACATGGTCAGGCTAAGAATTTTTCAAATCTTAAATACTGATTCCTTTTCATTATAAATTCCATTTTTAATTTGTTCTCTCTTCTTCCCTTTTACTGTAAATAGTCAAGAGAGACCACGCCATACCCTCAACCTCTCAATATCTTGCTTAGGTATTTATTCTGCTAACTATCCAGTTTCATCACTTCCGCAAAGCACTAGAGCACTAACACGATTCAACCAAGTTCTTTGCCACTTCATAAAAAGGATGGCCTTTCCTTCAGTTTCCAATAACATGTTCCTTAGTTGCAGCTGAAACTTCACCAGAATAGTCTTCCCTATCCATATTCCTACCAATATTCTGATCGTGACCATTCAGGCAATCTCTTAAGAAGACTGAGACTTTCTCTGTAGCTCTCTTCTGAGCCCTCACCCAAATCGCCCTTAATGCTCCATTCATGATGATGTAGGCTTTTTCTAGTATGTACCTCCAGCCTCCACCAATTAACCAGTTCCAAGGCCACTCCACATTTTAAGGTATTTCTTACAGCAAATACAGTACCCCCATTTCTTTGTACCAATTTCTGTCTTAGTCCATTTTGGCTGTTATAGCAACATACCTTAAACTTGGTAATTTATAAACAATAAAAACTTAACTGCTCACAGTTCTGAAGACTGGAAAGTCCAAATCAAAGCACCAGCAGATTCAGAGTCTGGTAAGGGTCTGCTTCTCCTAGACAGTGCCTTATAGCTGTGTTCACACATGGCAGAAGGGCAAAAGGTCTCCCTCAAGCCTCTTTAATAAGGACACTGCCCCCTTTATGAGGGCAGAGACTTCATAATCTAATCATCTCCTAAAGGCCCTACCTCTTAATACTGCCACATCAGAGATTAGGTTTCAATTTAAAATTGTGGAAGAAGAAGCACTCTGAACACAGCAAAAATGTTCATAAAAGTGTCACTGGAGTTCCTTATGAATCAAAGTTTTGGTTTTGGTTGAAACAATGAAACAAGTTTTGGTTTTCATTATAATATAGCTTACTCTTTCCTCAATATTGAAAATTGACTACCCAAAGAGTTGATATATAAAATATTTTCAGAAATCAGAGTATTCAGTTACTTCACTTTGTTTCCAAACAAATTGAATAATTTGTGTGTCCAATTATTTAGAATATTTTTAAATTTAGCTTTGGATAGAAGAAGGGTGGTTTAAGAAAAACTAACAGATCTGATAATACAAGTATTTGAATTCATAGCTCTTCTTGGTTAGATGACCTTTTACAAACTGCTTACATTTCTCGATCTCTGCTCTTCAGATAAAAAGAAGTCAAGTTTGTACTAGAACAGCAAAAATGCTGTGGTTATACTTTAAAGTGTTCTGTAGTACAAAATCTTAAAGAAATGCAACTAAGAATATAAATTGTAGAAATGGAAGAAGGCTTAGGTAACAGTCAAGTATCCTCATCCAGAAGTCCTCCCAGGGAATTTCCAGGGATTACAAAGAATTCCATTTTGAAAGTTTTCTGTACTGAGCTTATCTGAGTGGCAGTATAAGCTCTCAGTATCAAATAAAAATTGAGCCCTGAAAGAAGCATTTGCCATTTGTCATTCCTAGCAGTGCTGTGTCTTTTAATGCAGTTTATCATTTTAAAATATGACATTCCTGATTGTTTTATCATTATAAATATCAAGAAAAATATTCACCCATCATCTGCTCACGTAACCCCCTCTTTCCCATTGGTTATTCCAGGCGTCCATGATTGTCCTATAGATACCTAGTGAAGGGGGTAAATTTTAGGTAACAATGTTTGCCACATGTTCCTCTATATTCAACCTAAGCTGATTGTACCAGAAACAAATGTAACTCAGAGGCAACAACAAAACAAATAGATCGACCAGTGCCATTATGTTCTGATATCACACCACAATATGAATTTAGCCTATCAGCTTTCTTCTCTTGAGAACATGAACTCAGAATTAATAACAAAATGAACATATTTTAAGTGGGCAATGTACCTGGAAAACTATGATGTAGAGATGAGCCCTGAGATGGAGTAGAGAATATAGAAGGGCTTTTTAAAAAGTGAATAGGTAAGATAAAAAAGGAAAATCTCATGAGAGAAACATTAAGCTGTGATCAATTTTATTTGGAGTAACATTTTCTTCCATTATATTGAAAACAAAAAATACCATGAATAAAGTATGCATCACCAATTATGTTGCTCATTAATAATCACACAATTGTAAGATGAGCATATATTTTGGATTTGGCCCTACCTTTTACTGTATATGAATCTGCATTTCTTGTGAAATGGGGAGAATAATACAGTTGCTATGGGATTCCACTGGAAATCAAATGAAATAATGTAGGCAAAGAATCTTTTGACTACATTATTTCTAAAATTCTAAATAGAGTTCTAAAAGGACTTTTAGAATATATTAATACTCAGTTCTTAACAAACAATCTTATTAAATATCTTGCTTTTCATTGGAAAACATTTTGGCATTACTCAAATTTGAACAGGAAGATAAATTCTGAGTCTACAGAATGTATGTCATAATCTACAGAGATAGACCACGATATTTTAAAAGATAGTAAATTTTTAAGGAAATCAGATATTAGCTGAAAAAATTTTTGCCTCTTTTATGACATGACAGTTGAAATTCTCTAATTCTCTTAATGAATTTCACCTGCAACAAAATAGGTGGCAGTATACTAGCAGAATAATAAAACTGTTCTATGTCACCACTCTCAGTAGTGGACTTTTGACTATGTTTAATAAGTAATTTCTTACCAAAAATCATGTTACAGTAATAGAATATGATAACCAGAAATGTGGCTTATACTACACAAAAAAGCTATTTCTCAGGTTTAAGCAGTTTTATTGTTCAAAATAAATATACTAATACGTGATATAAATCAAGCTTTTTTGATGTTCAAAAATAGTTTTTGACTGAAGGAGTGATAATATTCAGCCCTTATTACTGATGTAATTATAAACATCCTTGAAACATTCATATGAAGGTGATCACAGGAAAATAAGGCATAGTACAAAACCTGAGCTTGGGCAAGAAACATCACAATGTGAGACAGCTGGAGCCTTAAAAGTGATGCCATGGTGAATATTCTGGGGAATCAAACAGTTCAAATGTTCAAAAATTCAGAAAAGAAATTATGCCTCACCTATGTGAAGCCCTATGTGTCCCTTTTTACACAGCACAAGAAAATTCTAAAGGGATTGGGAATTGGTGCAGAAAGAAAAGACGAATGAAATTATTGCATTTTCACCTTCTCCCACTTTATCACTGGGCTAGGGGATGACTCATGTACATCTTCATGAAATATCTATTGTCATCAATAAAATGAATTTGAAGTAAATGTAAAGTTTTATCAATAAAGCAATACTGAAATTAGAATCACACATTTCCTGTCATTATTTCCAAGATGCTGAATAATCTAGATGAATGGAAGAAAAAAACGTCAATGAGTTCATCCTTAAATATATTCAGAGAGAAACTTTCAAGAAACCAGACTCAACAAAAAAAAGTAATGAAACATGAGACTAACATAATACGGGATAACTAAAAACTCATCCAGTTCTCAAAAGGTTCACATATGAGGAATACTGTTCACCTGCCTGATGGTGCATTTCCTTTTTGCTTACTCTACGAGCATGAAATCAACCAAGCAAGACAAACGTGTCTTTTTTATATTGTGTGCTTAAAAAGCAGTGATCCGTCCTAGTCACTTAAAAACTCTAGTTGAGCAGATCGGATCCCAGTCTTCCAAATGTTTACAAATGGTGATACCACTGGTAGGATTAAGCTCCACTGGATACATCACATCTTTTTGTATATAATACAAGTTTCTGGATTTCTTTACGCATGTTTATATGTACTTTTTATAAAACTTATGTCATGTTGCATAAGCTATACTGGGTACTGCTTTTTTTTTCACCTTTCAGGGCTATTAGAGTAAATGCATATATTTAAGTAATTTTTCAAATTATGAATTGTACAACTAGAATAAGAATTAGACATATGTGGGATTAGAAGACGACATACATCAGCACAAAGAAAAAATAATACCCAAAGATGGAATCACAATTTAAAAACTGCTTTATAAATTATTTTCAGATAATATTATTTTTGTTTTCTTCTCAGAAATATTTACTGTGGAAAATGCAGATGGTGCAGGTTGGTGAAAGAGTGATTGCAGTTTTTGCATTGCTGAAATTTGCTGTTTGATATTGGAACACATTCTTAAATAAATGTGGTTATGTTTATATCATTTTAATGTGCATTTCTCACTTTTTTTTTGCTAATGACTTATTACGTGTTGTTTATTTTGTATTTATTTTAGACTATGGAAATGATGTTAGACAAAAAGCAAATCTGAGTGATTTTTTTCTCTCTTTTTTTTTTTTTTTTTTTGAGACAGAGTCTTGCTATGTCATCAGGCTGGAGTACAGTGGCATGATCTCGGCTCACTGCAACCTCTAACTCCCTGGTTCAAGTGATTCTCCTGCCTCAGCCTCCTGAGTAGCTGGACTACAGGCGCCCGCCACCACGCTAAGCTAATTTTTGTATTTTTAGTAGAGACAGGTTTCACCATGTTGGCCAGGATGGTCTCGATCTCCTGACCTCATGATCTGCCCGCCTCAGCCTCCCAAAGTGCTGGGATTACAGGCATGAGCTACCGCGCCCAGCCGTGATTTTCTTATTCGAGTTCAAAATGGGTCATAAAGCAGCGGAGACAACTCACAAGACCAACAACACATTTAGCCCAGGAACTGCTAAGGAACGTATAGTGCAGTGGTGGGTCAAGAAGTTTTGAAAAGGAGGAGAGCCTTGAAGATGAGGAGTGTAGTGGCAGGCCGTTGGAAGTTGACAACAACCAATTGAGAGCAATCATTGAAGGGGTTCCTCTTACAGTTACACAAGAAGTTGCTGAAGAATTCAACGTCTACCATTCTATGGTCATTCAGCATTTGAAGCAAATTGGAAAAAGCTCCATAATTGGATGCCTCAAGAGCTGAGTGAAAATCAAAGAAATCATTGTCTCGAAGTGTTGTCTTCTCTTATTCTATGCAACAACAATGAACCATTTCTCGATAAGATGTCACATGAGCGGCCGGGCGTGGTGGCTCATGCCTGGAATCCCAACACTTTGGGGGGCCATGGTGGCTGGATCACCTGACGTCAGGAGTTCGAGACCAACCTGACCAACATGGCGAAACCCCGTCTCTACTAAAAATACAAAAATTAGCCGTGTGGGGTGGCGTGCGCCTGTAGTCCCTTCCAGCTACTCAGGAGGCTGAGACAGGAGAACTGCTTGAACCCAGGAGGTGGAGATTGCAGTGAGCCGAGATCGTGCCACTGCACTCCAGCCTGGGCGACAGAATGAGACTCTGTCTCAAAAGAAAACAAACAAACAAACAAAAAAACAACTAAAAAAAATTGTGACGTGTGATGAAAAGTGGATTTTTTATGACAACCGGCAATGACCAGCTCAGTGGTTAGACCAAGAGGCTCCAAAGTACGTCTCAAAGCCAAACTTGCACCAAGAAAAGGTCATGGTCTCTGTTTGGTGGTCTGCTACCAGTCTGATCCACTACAGTTTCTGAATCCTGGTGAAACCACTATATCTGAAAAGTATGCACAACAGATTGATGAAACACACTGAAAACTGCAATGCCCGCAGCCGGCATTGGTCAACAGAAAGGGCCCAATTCTTCTCCACGACAATGCCTGACCACACGTTCATTGCACAACCAATGTTTCAAAAGTTGAATGAATTGGGTTACAAAGTTTTGCCTCATCCACCATATTCACGTGACTTCTCGCCAACTGAATACCACTTCTTCAGGTATCGCGACAACTTTTGTTAGGACAAATGCTTCCATAACCAGCAGGATGCCGAGCATGCTTTCCAAGAGTTCGTCAAGTCCCAGAGCATGATTTTTACACTACAAGAATAAACAAAGTTATTTCTCACTGGCAAAACGTGTGGATTGTAATGGTTGCTATTTTGACTAATAAAGATGTGTTTGAGCCTAGTTATAATGATTTAAAATTCACAGTCCAACCACAATTACATTTGCACCAACCTAATAAACTGATGTCATGTACGGACAGTCTGTAAGGGAAGAATGCTCCTCTGAGGCGCCACAACACAAGTCATTTACATGAGAGCTCAGAGACATCTACTAAATACAACTAATGTTTGACTACTATTTCCTAAGTTTTTTAAAAAATTACAAAACAAAAATATCACAAAATTAAATAAGTATGCAAGGCACACTTGAAGTCATGAAATAATCTCAGGAGAAAGAAAGAGTAAAGGCAACAACAGCATAGGTAATTTAAGGCACTTCTTTTTCCTAAACATGCTTGTCTTCCAATCTTTTAATCATTGTTCTGGCATGTAGCCCAAGCTAAAGCATAATCTTTTGAACAGTTCTCTGCAGCTGTCTGAGTGCTCTAGGTGGATGGTGAAGGGGTTAAAATGTGCTATTCCTGCATATTGATGACTTAAGTTAAAGACACTTGAAAAATAGCAGATGTGAAAAGATCACTTTGACCTTGTGCTGTTTCTCAAAAGCAGAACAAGAAATTCCCATGTGAAAAGTGCTCTTCTTATATTAGAAAGAGGCAACATCCTTATCCTCAAGGACGGGAAGTCGAAACTGAGAGAATTCTATGCAGACATTGCTAATATATCTCTGAAGTCTCCATATATAATTTAGTTGCTTCTTCACTTTTACTACTCTTTGTCTTATTCACTATGTAAGTAATAGATTCTAACTGCTTCTTTAGGTCTTCATTTTTTTTATGAGGGCTCCCATGCCATATAAAACTTACATTTTGCTTTTCTCTTGTTAACCTAATTTTTGTAAATTTAATTCTCAGACCCAATCGGAATGCTAAGAGGATAGAGGTGGAGTTGTTCTGACCCTACAAAAGAGAGATGTGATACTACTAGGTGTTAGGATTCACAGACCAGTTAAGATTAATACATGTCTGTGTCTCCATATCTTTAAAGTACATTCATTCTCATTAAAAGAGTAAACATATAGCCACATGGATTATTTAGCATCCTGAATGTTAGAAACAGAAAGACAAAAATTTGTACTTTTAATGATGGAGAGATATTAGATTGTATTATTGAAGTAATATTTCTATTCTCTATTAACATGGCAACTTTTGGGGGAAGAGTATTTTTCTTTTTATTTTTTTTGGAAAGTCCTTGAAAGAGACTTACAGAGACTCAGGTAAACACTTAAATGTTATGTTTGAAGCTGGCATGAAAACCCTTCTGCACTATGGTCATTTAAAGTAAGACTCTTTCTAAATATTAGCCAGAGTCATTTTCCAGATTATTTAGCTCTGTGGCTAAATGTGCTATAAGAAATGAAACTTCTGACTCTTAGGCTGCAGTGTTAATGTACTGATTCCTTTTCCTTACAGCATATTGTGGATATTCTGTTCACATGTGTTATGAAGAATAATGATAGCTTTATGCAATATATATTTTTGTAATCTGGGAAAATGCATATTACTTTATATCACATTTGAGTTCTCATATAAATTACTGTAGCCCTTTGAAAAAACTTTGAAAATCCATCTTTGGAGTTCACTATATTAGTCATGCCTTTTAGTGTTCTTTATTTGTATTTTTTGACAGTAATGAAATTACTTAATGCCATTTCAAGTTCATCCCATTACATATACACATGAACTCGGAGCTGGGGTAATTCACTTATGTAGTTCACATCTCCTTTGTTACAGATGGTAAACATGCAGATTTCTCCCTCCAGGAAAGAAACTCTTTCATAAGATAATTGCATATTCTGCTCATTTTTTTCTCTTACTGATGCTTTTGTATTGTTATTACACCCTGTCAGATTAGTAATTAGCATGCAACCTCCATATGACATAAATGCATTTCTCTTGCTTTCTTAAAAGCCCCTTTAGCAACTCAAAGCATATTATAACTCCAGCTGGTCAAAAAGAGAGGAAATAAATAATATAACAGGAACAACTGCAAGAGCAAGTGCAGCATCAGGTTGGTGCATTTCTTTTGATCAAAAGGTCGAATTGCAACTGGTCTTTGAAGAGTGTGCTGGTGACAGTGTGCAACCTTTGCGGTAAGTATTTTTTTCATTACTTTTTCATAAATAATTGAGTTAATAGCCTCAGTCACAATCTGAGGGAGGAATTAGCTGAAGAAAGAGAGAACCCTGTGATAAACCTTCTGAAAAAGAGAAAAATAAAAGGTCAACCTTAAGAGGGACTAAAGATCCCAAAAAAAACTGACCAAAGAGTCTATGCCTAGTAGAGTCAGTTTGAAATGATATAGATTAGAAATGGGATTACAGGAACAAATTGCTAATTCATACTCATATACGGAGGAAAATTCAGTCTACTTGGATTATCTTTTTCAGAAGGAAAACAATTCAATAAGCAATAATCAAGGTGAAAGTATTCTGTGAAATTTCTATACTGAATAGAATTGGTTATTTAATTTGCAAAGTTCAGTGCAAAATGAAAATGCAAGTTTGCTTATTCAAAATTATTAAGAATTTCAAATTGTCAAAATAGTGATATCAGAGCCTTAAACTGGTTGGGGGAGGTGAATGCAGTGAGGATAGGAGCGGATATCGGGGGTGGGGGTTCTAAGTGGAACTATACAGGTTGCACGTCTATGAATCTGGTCTTACTTCTGCAGGTAGCTCCTGGACTGGCACTAGACTGCTGTCAAATTAAACCAGCGCTGTAAAGAAGAAAGCAAGTACCCTAAAGTTGAATGAAGGGGCATCTTAATTCCAATCCTGGCTCTAATGCTGACTGTAAGTATGACCCTGGATGAGTTATTCACTCTCTCAGTCTCAGTCTCCTCATCCACAAAGCAGGGATCACAATAAATGAATAGCACCTTTCACAGAACTCACCATATATACTGAGTGTTCAACAAATACTGTGTTCATCATCTAACATCATAACACATTGAGCATCCATCAAAGCAGAAGTAGTTTGCACCTGGATATTTCTGTTTCTTTTGTTTGCTATCCTACTGGTGTTTTACTTAAATTTATTGTGGTAATATGAAAGAAAATTACTGCTCTTCTGCTATTTAGTTAGCATTTTTGTGCTTTTTTAAAAAAACTGCAATAAAATTAATAAAATTTGAGTTCAGTCTTTCCTATTTAACTAATATTATCTAAAAATAACTACCTCCCAGGACCACATTATACAACAACATATAGTAGCTACCTACGGGCAGCTATCTGAATTGTTGAGAAAATTCTACAAAGAAAGTACCTTCCTCTGGACATCATACCTATTCATATTGCCAGTGTCAGGGATGCTTACCATGGTTATGGCATGATAATAACATGATACTGATCATCAGTACACAGCAAATGAACATACTTCCTCAATTCTAATAAAGCATCCGTTGGGACACACAGGAAATAGCCTTTAGATGGGGAGAAAAACAATTAAAATGCCATCATATTACATGTACAAATGAATTTAAAAATGCAGTCTGATTTCCAAAATACTAAGCTATTTTATACACATGTTAGTACTGAGGAAGTATGTCAGGACATTCCACTGACCTATGATATAATTATTAAGTTTTGTTCATTTATTGATCTTATGAAAGTTTGTTCTTTTATTTGCTTATATATATTTATATATATAATATATCCCATTTATATATATATTTCCCTATGTGTCCTATACATATATGTATTCCATATGTGCATCTCTCCATATGTATAATGTAGATTACATCAATAACATTCTTCTGACTTGTTTGAAAATAGGAATTATTCCTTCCTTTATTCATTCTACAGATATTTATTGAGTACCTTCTATGTGCCAGGCACTTTTTTAGTAATTTGGGATAGGAGAAAAATCCCTGTCCCACGGAGCTTACATTCTACTAGGGAAGATTTCAATAAACAAAATGAGTAAATAAAGTAAGAACTTGGTAATGATAAGCAATGTAGAGAACTTTTCTCTTTTAAAGGAAGAGAAATCTGGAATTCTGAAATTTGATTTTAAATAAGTGCTCAAGGATGATATGATATAGAATTCTTCCTTTGATATTCTAATATAAAGGATGACTCCCCTGTACTGTGACCTAGACTGTATATATCATGAGCTTTTTGTTTGATTAGTGTCCACTGTCAGTCTTTTATTGTACTGGGCATTTAAAATAAATAAAAAAATACTAAATCATGGTTGCACATTACAAAATACGAATTGAGAATAAAAAACAGTACATCTAGACACTGGACAAGTCATTTCATTAAGTGCTAAATTATAAGGTACAGTCATAAGTGTTGACCACATTGCGAGAAGAATATAGGCAATTCCTAGCAGGTCCTGGGAGGCGCACCTCTTCTTAGGGTTAGGGGGAGAGACATGCTTTAATTAGGCGTGTGTATCCAGCTCACCTAGCAAACATTGAGAACCTTTAGGGACTGCTTATCTTTGATTCCCAACACCTTGTCTGGGATATGGAGACATAAAAGATAATCAATAAAGAATTACAGAATGAAAGCATGACTCCTTCATTCCTTCAATCCATCTGTCATGGGGTGGGGAGAACTTTTATAAGGAGGAGGTTCTTATTTTTAAGCAGATTATAATTATTTCTGAAAATTTTGTTATTTCTATAAGATTCTGTTCATATATTGACAAATCTATATCTACATTCTCTCAGATTATAGGGGGATATTATTCAAATTCTTCTTTAATGAAAGGAGCTTTATCCTTAATGTTTTGTTAGAGCCTATACTGTTTTTGTTGAAATGTAATGTAATGAATATATTATAAAGAGATAGACCTGTAATTTAACCTTGGAGGAAATAAGTTTTAGGTAGTGCTAAGTCGTTCTACATTTCAGGTTGATTGCATATGCAGGACAGTAGAGAGTAATTGCGTTAATATTCATAGCTTAAGGTCACAAGTGTAGTGCAAATTTCATTTTGTTTTACTGGTTTGTTCTCAAATACTATTTTAAGTTCACTTATACTGAATTTTCACGTTTGGATACTAGGATCTAATTATTTGCAGTATAGCTAGCAGTATTGCATCAAATACAAATTATTGTGTTTCTCACCCCACATAACTCCATGTTCTGATTAAAATTCAGCTACACTAATAAGATATCATAGCCAAAGTAGCTCACATGCTCACAATTGTGTTTTTTAAAAAACTCAGAGTAAAAATAATATTTCGGTGAAAGGAATGTCATTGACTTTTACTGAAATAGCAGTTCAGGCTTTTGCTGTTATATAGCTGAATAATATAATCTTGAATATATTTAAATGATTCATGGCTCTTAATTTTTCATCCAGCAGCATTTTAAGCATCACATGATAAAATATACATTTTGGGTTAACTCATTAAATAGTGTTTACATAATTAAATAGGTAAATTAGCATCAATAGAGTTGGTGCCATCCTTATGAAAATAAAAGCACAATAAACTATACAACAAAAAGTATGTTTAGGCTTTTAAATAATACATGTTGAGGTTACTCCCCTCTGCAATCAAGTGATATTTATGACTTACAAATACAAGGTAGGCTCTGTTTTAGATCATTCCTGTTCTTGACTGCCTGCTTTCTCTGAGCCGCTTCTCTCACAGCTCTAGGCTCTGGGCTGGAGGGATGTAGCCATAAACAAAATGCTGAAAGTCTTTGCCTTTCTATAGATTGTGTTTTGGCAGAAGAAACAGATGAAAATAGATGAATAAATACATTATTAAAATTGCCAATAGTGGTAAATACCATGAAAAGAAACAGGGTCATGGGGAGGAATGGGGAAATGGGGAGTATTCTACAGACTGTGGTCAAGGAAGGTATTTCAAAGGAGATAAGGTAACGTCTTGGCAGACATCTTGAGGACAAGACTTTGGAAGGTATTTGAAAATCTATCAAAAGCCTTCTAGGAGAAGGAACAAGTACAAAGATCCTGGGTAAGGCATGAACTTGGTATGTTTAAAAAGCAAGAAGATCAGGATGACTGGAACTTGGGGTTCAAGGAAAAAATACCAGGACAGGAGATCAGAGAGCAGACAGAATGGCAAGGATCATCTTCCAGAAGGCCATGCAGGCTGTGGTAAGGAGTTTGGATTTTATCCTAAGTGTGATAGAAGGCTACTGATGAGTGTTGACTAAGTTAACAATATGGGTTCTTTTATAGCTTAAGAAAAGAACACCCTAGTTTCTTCAGGGCACAGATGAAAAGGAGGAGACAAGGCTGTTGCTGGACTATAGGAAAGTGATGAAATAGAATGTCCCATGATGCCTAGGGTGGAACTGTGACACATACCACATGATTGTGCCGTTTAGATATCCCAGTGTTTGGTTGAGTGTGACAGTAAGATAGACAAAGTTGTCTGGTGATGTTGGCCATGTCCAAAAAACCCATTAACTGACACAAGTGAAAAGAAACAATCATATTTCAAGGTTAATCACTGGTCTACTTTTAGGCAGTTGTAAAACTCATGATTATTTAAGCATAGTCTGTACATCCGAAAATAGGAAGAAATATTTTGACCTGTGGTCATTTTTAATTTTTGAGGAAAATAGATATACTATATGAATAAACAAAGATTAAGTCTAGATATATTATTTGAAAGAGATAATAAAAGCTTGCAATCACTGCTGTAGTGACTGTACACTTACGAATTCACTAAACAGCAGCTCTGAGTGCTACTCATTGCATAAAATGATGGCTACCTTTTTGAGTGTCCGTTAGCAGACACTCTGTTAGGTGATGTGCTTTATCTCATTTACTCTTGGTCACTGTATGTCATATGGACATTATTATCACCTGTGTTTTTAAAATTGAGGACATTTTAGGCACAGAATTTTAATTTACTTACCCTTAGTAAGTCACAGAGCCAATAACTGATAAAGTTGGGACTCCAGCCTAGGTTTTTTTTTCTTTTTTTTTTTTGAGACGGAGTCTCACGCTGTCACCCAGGCTGGAGTGCAGTGGTGCGATCTCGGCTCACTGCAAGCTCTGTGTCCTGTGTTCATGCCATTCTCCTGCCTCAGCCTCCCAAGTAGCTGGGACTACAGGTGCCCGCCACTACGCCTGGCTAATTTTTTGTATTTTTAGTAGAGACAGGGTTTCACCGTGTTAGCCAGGATGGTCTCGATCTCCTGACCTCGTGATCGGCCCGCCTCAGCCTCCCAAAGTGCTGGGATTACATGCATGAGCCACCGCGCCCGGCCAGTTATTTTACTCTTAATTACTGTCCACCAGTGTATAATATTTATTTATTTACTTATTTACTTATTTAAGTTTTTTGAGACAGGGTCTCTCTCTTGCCCAGGCTGGAATGCAGTGACACAATCAAGGCTCATTGCAGCTTCAAATTCCAGGGATGAAGACATCCCCATGTCTCAGCCTCCCAAGTAGCTGGTACTATAGATGCACACCACCACACCTGGCTAATTTTTTAAAACGTTTTTTTGTAAACGTGGGGTCTCCCAATGTTGCCTGGGCTGTTCTTGAACTCCTAGATTAAAACAATCCTCCCTCCTGGCCTTCCAAAGTGCTGGGATTGCAGACAGGCGTGAGCCACGGCACCCCACCACCACCAGTGGTTAATTTAGTGAAAAACACACCAACCCAGTTTCTCTTAAGAGTTAAAAATAACCAGCTGATGAAGACTTTTCCTATTCCATTGGTTGTTTTGAAATACAGACACAGCACCTGTGCGGTAGCAATAAGCGGCAAGAAGGCAGTTTATAAAACAGATACGTCCCTCTGCAGGACGTAGACTGGCCCTTTTAAAGTCAGCAAGCCAATACAACCACCAAGGATGTAAATACACTAAGTGACAGCATAATTAATTATCCATTACACAATCAATGAGGAATAATAACGTTTCTTGGGAAATGGAATATAGTAGACGGAGCCTGAATTTTCCCTGAGCACAGATGTTGAGTCGTCATTTGATGAATCCTCCCTGGAGGGGAACCGTAACAAATACACAGAGCCTCTCAAGGACAGCCAGAGTTGTAAATTGTGGGCTATAAAAATAATAATATAAATATTGTGCCAGCATTTATAATTTATTTGTTGGACTCCCAGGTGAGAAATGAGGTTCAGCTGGCAGGTCTAATGTGAACTAGTGTTGGCAAACCCATGCTGTATACTAAACCGTTGCTTTCTGTATTTCATTTAGTTTGAAAACATAAAATAAAGCTCAGAAAGAGGAAATTCCTTTGGAAAAATGGAGTTATGGACACAGATTTTTGTAATGTGACATTATAAAGTTATTGGAGTGTTAGTAGTAAATTTAGTTTTTCTTGACGTGTAATGGGGAAATTTAGGCACTTAGAGCACTGAGGGAAATCATAACATCGAAAAACAATTCTGCTTAAAAACATGCAAAATTGCACAGGTGTGTTTTTTTTGGTTGGTTGGTTTTTTACTGTAACTTAACATTGGAAAGTCAAAATCATTAACTGAAGAAGGACATCATTGTGAGACAGTGAGGGGCTGTGAAAAGAATATAGCTGTTCAGTCTCAAAAGCTGTTTCCTAATCTCAGCTGTGCCTTAAATCCCAGTGATCTTGGGCAAGTTCCATAGTGCCCCAGGGCCTACAGATAGTTGTGGCAGTCCTTGCTAAATAAGACTCATGAATATAAAGTGAGGTATGTGTAAGAGAAAGCAGTATTGCTTTGGGCTTTAAGATGCCCGCCATTCCCAGCTGGGCTGCACTAGCAAACTCTTTTGTTTCCATGTACCTCATTTTCCCCATCTTGTCAATGGGGATAATAACATTTACCTTTGTGAGTTTTTGAGGAGTAATGGAAACGTGATACATGTCAAGTTCTGGGTACTGTGTATTAGAGAAATAAGAGCTCAATAATTGTTAGCATTGTACATTTACTGTACTTCCTCAAGGTAGTCAACTATCAGTACATATTTTTTGAATAAAAAGAACAAATATGGTCAGAGGTTCTATTGAATATTTATTAGATTCCTATTTAGGACTATGGTTTGCTATAGTTTATAGATTTATACCAACTCATGATATGATGAATAAGCCATGATAAGACAAGTAGCTATTTCTGTCTGAGAATATCAGACAAGCATACATGGAAATATTTGAAGGCCACCCTATCAGATACACAGGCTTTTGCAAAGCAAAAAAAAAAATGTGGAGACACCACTCCATCAACAGGTGGACAGAGTGGTAGAAGTATGATGTCTATTTGGAAAACTATCAAAATTATATGAAAGAACGTGTTAGTGAACAGAGTGCTACGAGGAGCAGAAGAAATAAGAAGTGAGGCTTAAGTATTATTGTTAGGAATAAAATGTCCTGGTGTTAAATAAATTAGATTTTTTTTGGAGGAAGAGTTCAATAAGTCTAAACGTAAAATAAAAGTTGCTAAGGAAATATATTTCTCCTCGGACTATCAATAATCATCTCTTTAATGTTTCAGTCAGTCCTGGGCAGGTTTAGTCCCTCCTCTCTTACTTAACATGCATATTTATCTCTTCTAGATTCCAGATACAAAGTTCATGGAGGGCAGACCACCTTGTTCTGATAACATGATGAAAGAGAGCCTTTTTAAGAATATCAACCTGGCAGAGATACGTTAGATGAAGTAAATGGATTGGAGGGAAAAGGGGAGACGCCCAAGGAAACAACTTAATTAGCCTAGTGGTTAGGTGGCAAAGTCCCAGCAAATGTTGTGACCCCACTGGAAATAAAACAAAACAGACGGTGTGTGTGTTGGGGAAGGAGTAAACACCTCACAAGTTTAGTAGGAACATACTTCTTTATTTTGCTTTTATGATTATTGCAATGCATGTGATGGCTTGAAGTAATGGATGGTGTGTTTCGCCATCTCTGATGGTGGTTATTATGGTAGCGGGGGTAAGATTGCTGAATTTCTGGAAGAGAATATTTAAAGTTTAACATCTACAATTGTTCTTAATGATTTTAACCTACCAGAAGTCTTTCAATAATTAAATGACAACATGTGTCTCTAATTTGGGGGGAAAAGTTGGTCCTGAGTATTCTCATAACTCATACTGTAATGCTAGAAAAATGGCCCCCTAGAAATAACACATTTCTCATGCATGTATGTTGACATAAAAACTAACCTCTAAAATCATTAAGAGACTGTAGTAAAAGACAAGGTCTTCTCTTGTCAAATAACTGTACATGGTGTATAAATTTTAGTGAGAAGATATATTTTAGGAAACATATCTATTTATCTCCAGATGCCTCCCACTCTCTGAGTAGAGAACCCTGCTAGCACATTAACAATAGAATGTTAGAGATGGTTGCAATAGTTTAAATGTCAGTTTGTCTGCGTTTATCCAACTCTGTAATCTCTCCTGTGGATATATTAGATTTGTTTGCATTTTAAAAATCTCATTACAAGTTTTTGAAAACAGGAAATTGCTTCTACTATAAGAGATCAATGCGCTCTTGACTCTAGCATTTTCAACAATGGTTTACCAGCGCTGATGTAATGGAGATTAGGGGCTATGAGAATGAGTTTGGGTTCTCTAATAGGCTTGGGAAAAAAGTCACTGAGCAGAAACACCACAATAATTATGAATTCTTAAACTTAACGATGCTGATTCAATTAGATCATTCAATTGCCCAAAGAAGCAAAACTCTCAAGTTCATACCTACTTTTGTTGTAAAACTGTATTTTTGAGGAGGAGGAGGAGAAAAGAGTGTTTGTACTATCAGCGTTAATAGATTTAATTTAGAGAAAATTGTATTATATTTTTCCCTGTAATTTGAAATGGGGAAAAAAATCTCTTTGAGATTTGGCCCAAAACATAAGCCAAAGCATTTCAAACTGGAAATGGTTCCAGAAATGTAAGCCTAGGATTTTTCATTTTATTTCATCTTGGTCAGAAACAGCATGAGATCAATTGGGTAAAATTTTACTTCTCATTAAACAGAACCTGTTAATTTGTTCCAAAATAAATACCATGATGTGGCCAAGTTTGGTACAGATTGTTGTCTGCCTGAACCACTCAGGGTCACTTTAGTTCTCATTCATTGCCTAGATACCTATCCTAAATCCTTTACCTCCCTCTGAAAAATTTCATCCATTTCCTGGATTCCATGCTAAGCCCTAAAGCTCTAATTCAAGCTCTCTATTGAATTCTACCCAGAAGTTTCATAGGCAGCTCAAAAGTCATTTATTTAAAACCTAACAAAGCATAAACCTGCCTTTTAATAAGAATATTCTTGTATTTTTAGCTTGATTTCTACAACTTTTCATTAGATTTAAATTTATTGGAATCTCTATCTAATTATACACCTTCAAGTGATCCTCAAATGAATTTTCTTCAGAAATCTTCTTCCAAATTTGGACACCACCCCTCTCCATTTAGGTTTTCATTGACTTTCAGTAAAATTACATAAGTTCTAAATGTCTAATTGTTACTCTTTGCCTTGAATCCTCCATTTTTCTGCCAAAGTGGTGTTGACAAATCCCATATATATTAATATATTAGCCCATTAGTAATTCAATCCCTAAAGTCCTTCAGTGATTCCTTTTGCCATCAGGATAAAATATCAAGCTGTTAGAATGATTGCCAGGCACTTCATGAACTGGTCCTCATTTTAAGCTGCCACATCGCCCATTTCCCTCCTCCTTCAGACATACTTCTCATTTTGCAGAAAATGTTTTTGGTGGAAATGGTGATTTTTAAATTTTTTTTGTAGTTACATTCTGTATACTTCAAGATATTTAACATTATCTCAATATAACAAAATCTACATTTCCTTATTTTTTTCTTCTATAACTTTAGGTGTATTAAGCAGCATTAAGAAAATAATAAAGTAAGATATTTGCATAAATACCCCCAAATGCCATTATTTCTAATCTCTTCTTACTCTCATCTATGATCCAAAGCACTTCTTAAAGATAGCTGCAGTTAGAAAATGGGTAAAACTTTGTAATTTTATCCAGCTAACATTTATTGTACATACATTTTACTCTAGGATATCCTTTGTGTAGTTAACATTCTGTTGCATTCTTATTCACATTTTGAAAGCCCCAATTTCTTGTTTTAAACTCTAGGATATTCTTTCTGTAGTTAACGTCCTGTTAAATTCTTATTCACATCTTGAAGAGCCAATTTATTTTGTCTGTCCTGTCCAATGAGAAGATTTCCTTTCTTGGGAATTATTGTACAAAATTTCAACCCATCTGTTTTGGTAACTGATATAAAAGTAGACAGAAAATCAGTTAGGATAGTTGACCCTTGAATAATATGAGTCTGAACTGTGTAGATCCACTTATACTCAGATGTTTTTCAATAAAATTTACACCAAGTGTGCCTTCATCTCCTGCATCCTCTTCTACCTCCTCCACCTTTTCTGCCTCTGTCACCTCTGAGACAGGAAGACCAACTACCCCTCTTTCTCAGCCTACTTAACACAAAGAAAATGAAGATGAAGACTTTTATGATGCATTTCAACTTAATGAATAGTAGATACATTTTTTCTTCCTGATGATTTTAAATTACATTTTGTTTTATCTAGCTAACTTTATTCTATAAAATACACTTAACATACCAAATAGGTGTTAATCAACTGTTTATGTTACCAGCAAGGCTTATGGTCAACAGCAGGTTATACTAGTTAAGATTTTGGAAAGTTGAAAGTTACACAAAGATTTTTTGACCACACAGGAGGTTGGCACTTTTAACTCTCAAGGGTTGTTCAAGGATAAACTGTGTATGAAAGATTTAAACAACACTATCAATCATCTTGACCCAATGAACTCTCCACTCAACAACAACAAAATACACATTATTTCTATGTGTGCACAGAATATTTGCCAAAATACACCTTATTCTGGGCTAGAAAACAAACCTCAATATACTTAAGAAAACTGAAATCCCAGAAAATCATGCCGTCTGATCACAGTGGAGTTAAATTAGAATTCAATAACTAAAAAGTATCTGGAAAATCCCTGAAATATTTGGAAATTAACACTTCCTAAATACCTCATGGGAGAAAGGACAAAGTAAAATGAGAAATGTCTTTACCAGATGAAAATAAAAATAAAATAAAAGTAAACCAGGTAAAAACATAACATTATCAGAATTTTCAGAGTAGAGCAAAAGCGGTGCACAGAGGAAAATGCATAGCATCAAATACTTATGGTAGAACAGATGAAAGGGCTCAACTAATAATTTAAGAATTCAACTTTAAAAACTTAAGACAAAGGGGAATATCAGGCAAAAGAGCTAATTAAATCCAGTAAGCAGAAGGAAAATAAGTACAATAAACACAAGAAACAGTAAGAAAACAACAGCAGCAATCAATGAAATAAAAACAGTGAAGACAACAAAGAAACTCAATGAAACCAAAAGCTGGTTAACAGAAAAGTCAATCTGTTTTTTTTTTTCTATTATTCTGTTTCTTTGTTCCCACCTCACAAAACCTACCATTCTGCCATTATCCAGTGGGAACTCTTATTCTAACTGCCCTGATTCATGAATTACAGATAAAAGCCTGTTAGATGGACAAATAAATGTGTAGTACACTCTCTACAAAAAGAGCACAAGGGAGTTTCTTGGAGCAATGAAAATATTCTATATCATGATTTTGGTGTGACTTACAACACTATATTATACATTCGTTAAAACACATCAAATTATACAATTAAAATTGGTGAATTTGTTGCACATAAATTATAGGTCAAAAATATTATCTCAAGGGTTATAAGTTTTCTAAAGAAAATTAGATTTATTAAATGATCAATATGCTACAGGGTACTATTAAGATAGTATTGGGAGGGAGACATTTAATTGTTAATTTTGCTTCACTTGTTTTAGACAATTTGGGTCTAAAAATATGTATATAGGTGATATAGATGAAAAGAAATGGACTGGCTGTTTTATTAGTGAAAGTGTTTTTACTTTTAATATGAATATTTATTTTAGTGAATATTATTCATTTAAATGCTGCTATTCTCCAACTTACCCAGCTAATAGAATTCTAATAGCCCAGCTAATAGAATTTCTAAGCAGTTATATCATTCTACCTCTATCATATGAACATTAGCTCCACAGATAAGAATATAAATTATTTTCTTACAGAGGACATAGATGTAGTGCAAAATGGTAACTTCTGTAAGGGACTATGTTTCACACCATTTGTGATTAGGAACTAGGTATTCTCCAGGCTGTGGTGAGCTATTTTATTGGTTGTTACAGCCAGTGCAATAGATCCTAACTTATCTTTCATCTGACCTTAAATATAAATGAAAAACAATAAATTTATTTCAAGGTTGCACTGAGAATAAGCAACGCCAATTGAAATTGAGGCTTTAAGCCTCTTCCAAATTATATTCTGAGCCAAGCTACAGTAAGAAAAGAAAAGAATTAGACTTAACTTTTCTGTTGTTAAATTGTATTTTAATATTGGAAGCTGTGATTATATTCTTTTTCTTGTTTGTTTGTTAGGGGAAAAAACAAAAAAGAACAGCATTCAGCATGAATAAAGGACTAACCATTATTAATGAATATCGATGAATGCTTTAATGTAGCAAATCGTAAGCATATGGAAATACTGGCACTGAATAATATTTCATGTAAAGTTGAATTATTTCTTTATTGAAAAAAGTTTTTAAGCATCTTTTCTTATGGGGTAATATGAAAAACATAGGCATGTATCTTTTCCAAATACTCTTTTAAGGATCATGGGATTAGAGCAAAACTCTAAGAACTTAAGATTAAAAGCAGGAAATAATCAAACTTGGAATAAGGTATAACTTTCAATGAATATCAAGTAAATGGCATAGATACATAGCTACAGAATTAACTTGAAGACCAACACATTGAAAATGAGCCAAAGTCTCAGCCCACAGGAGTTGAGAAAGATTGCTGTGTAATATGCTGTCAGGTCTGTTTATTAGACAAGGCTTGGATAGGAAACTTCTTTTGTTGCATTTGCTCCCAGTGAAATTTGCATCCGAAAAATCCACGACACAAGTGTTCCATTTCATTACTGTGTATTGATTACTCATGTGTATCCTTCTAAGAAACCAGAGAAACATGGCTGTTATAAATCCTCTTATTTCACACTGATACTCTAGTTTAAAAAGTGGAGTGGTAAAACACAATTAAAAGACTGTTAAAAATCATCCTGAATTTTAATTTCCATAATCAGGAAGGTAAACTTAAGGTAGCCAAGCAAGAAAGGAGAATTATTTCTGTGCCAGCCATCTCTGGTTCTTACCTACCAGGCTCACAACCATTTGAACGGTAGTAACAACGGGTCCAGTAGAAAGAAAATATGTGTAGGACTTACATGAGGGTAAAACCATCTTTAAACAGGTCAACTTATCTACGGAAATGGAAAGCCTACAATAACAAGAGTAGATGTCAAGATTTTTGTGTACTGCTATTTTTACTTCCATGTTTTTCTTATGTAAATTTTTTAGCCCTTTTCTCTCAAGGTACAGTGAGCCTTTCAAGTCTCCCCTTTGAACCTAGGCAAAATACTTTAAGTCACAAGTTATGACATTGCATGCATCTTCAAAGCTGGCTTCCCTTGGAAATGGTAAGTTGGAATACTGATTACTTGACCACTTTCTAGGAATTCTACTTCTTCCTTCTCTAATTGGAAGCTGTGTTGATTTCCATTCAATAATTCAACTTCCATAATTTTACTTTGGAAAATTGGGCTTATGTGACTCTCAATGGCTTTCCAAATTTAAATGTATCATTTTATAAAGTACATCAAGCAATACAGTGTCAATGTATTAAAAATAAGTTTTGTCACTTTGGGAGGCCAAGAAGAGTGGGTCAATTGAAATCAGGAGTTCAAGACCAGCCTGACCAACATGGCAAAACCCCGTCTCTGTTAAAAATATAAAAATTAGTCAGGAGTGGCGGCATGCACCTGTAGTCCCAGCTACTCAGGAAGCTAAGGCAGAAGAATCGCTTGAACCGTGGGAGGTGGAGGTTGCAATGAGCCAAGATCATGCCACCACACTCCAGCCTGGGCAACAGAGCTGGACTCTGTCTCAAAAATGAAATAAAATAAGTTTTGCAATGATGGCTTTACGTTCCTTGATCTAAAGCAGTTTCATACATTTTCCCAAAAATGTGAAATAAATTAAAAAGTTATCGTTTTAAAACCATGTTTACGAAAACCACAGTTCATTTGTCTCATCTTTTTTTCTTTGTTCCTTCCACTACCCTCTTTAGTTGCATCAATTTGTCTCTAGAATAGTGGCTTTATCCTCCTTTCTGGCCTTTCTGCATCTGTTCTCTTCCAGATTTGTTTTTTATACAACCTCTAGATTAACCTTCAGAAATTGTGTTTAATGCTTTTATGTGCAATACATTACTTAGAAGAGAACATCTAAATTGGTTTTCCAGCAGTTCAAGGACTAGTAAAATCTGGCTACAGGTTTTCCTTTTCACAATTTCTCCCAGTCTTCTGAGCCTCTAGCAAATGTCCATTATGATCCTCAAATTGCACCTTTGCTTATATTATGAGCCTTGCCTGAGAAACATGCAACTTGATGGCTCAGCAGCAAATAACAAGCTTGTATAACTTTTATACAAACTCGAAACACCAAATTTTGGTAACGACACTATCACTTGATTGGTATTTACTATCCACTGTAGCATATTTGAATTCAGATATCTGAATACCTAGTCGTGTAATAAACATATATAAAGGGTAAGTAGTCACACACACGTAAATGATAAATACATACATATGTATGTATACACACATATATACACAAAATGAAAATCTGTGGGGTTGTTGACCCCGCACTCCTTTTCCAGCAACTGTGGCCCCATCAGCACCATCACCATAGGAGTGAGCATTTTATTCAAAGTGACCCTTTCCACTGACAAGAGGTCATTATCAGATGAGGAAAAGGTGAATTATTGTGCCTTGGGAATTTTAAAACTTGCAAGAGCATTGACTCAATCTCTTTCTAATGGTTGAATTTCTAAACTGGAAACTCAGAACATACCAGGCATATTTCATGACCAGGAAGTGTATTATGCATTGACTCAATATCCCTTATCTCTTCCAATCTCCTTCTAGACTGTCTTCTTGCACTGCTGAAGCTGAAGGGCTAAAACCACCTAAAACTACCTCTTCCAGACTTCCTTTCAGTGAGAGTTCTAGGTGAACTTTGGACTCTACCAATTAAGTGCACATGGATGAGACATTAATTCAAAACTGAATTTCCAGTAAAAAAGGCAGAGGTTTTACTAGTGTAGAGTGGGGCAGAGGCAGAAAGTTTAGCAATTAACAGCTTCAGTGGCGACTTCCAGTTTTGTTGGCAGTTTTCAGTTAGGTTAGAGGCAGCACTGCTCTTGGCTATGCAGTACTGCAATGAGCCTTTGAAAGCTGTTCCTGGAAATTCAGCCTAGGTTCTATTTTTTTTTAGCTTTCCCAATAATTCATAATCTATTTAATAAACATAATAAATATCTTTCGGTTGAAATGAGCTAGAGTGGATTCTTTTCCTACATCGTCCTTTGGACAAAGCTGGTCTGTAGTGAGAGAGAAGAGCTAGGGAACACCAGGGGTATCTGGTTTCGTGGCCCCATGTGCACTTATCACCAAACACCATCCTGGCATTTTTCTCTTGGTTTGGTTGCGAAACATTTTTCTGGACTTTACCAGCCAATAAATTCTACTTGTTGCTCTTAAATTGGTTTGAATTTGTTTCCTCATCTTGTTCCCACAAGAACTGTACTGATATACTATGTTTCATCTACCCCATCTCATTCCCTGTCATAAGGAGAAATATGTGTACCTTAACGTCTATCCTTTGCATATCAAGCCTATTTCAAGACTAAAACTTACTGACTGAAGCAGTTTTTATTGTAGATGCCTCTATAAGTACATAAACCAAAATATTTTGAGTTTCTTTTCTCATATATATGAGAAAATATGTAATTGTATATATATTGTACATAATATTATATATTATATTATATATATATTAATTCATCAATTACATATATAGATGAATTATCTGTGATTGGCTTCAATAGACATTTTAAATGAGAAATTCTCTGAAATGTTTTCAACTTTTTTGAAGAAATCCCAATCATTTTCTGATTCCATTTAGTCATACTCAAGGATAATCCTGATAATTACATTGATTATTTCGCAAGTGGAAATGTCAACAATGAAAGATTAAGCATATTTTGCAGAGGCCAGCAAAGATTCCCTTTCTTTGATGAAGAAAATTAGCCACCTCAAATTGATAATGGTAGTCAAACAGATCCAGACATAACTTTAATACCTTAGAGGCCTATTAAATATTTGAAGATAATTTAACTACTGATTCATCCACTAACCTTTTAAAAAGTCCCTCCTCCCATTTCCTTGGGGAAGGAGCAAAAATTTCTCCAAGGACAAATAACTGAAGGAAAGAAGTCACCTGCTGTGGGAAAATAATTTAATACATCCAGGAACCAGCTACAATCTTGACCTCATTTAAATGAGCTTGGACTTGGCATGAGGTAAAAAACAGTTTGAACAAAAAATAAATAAATAATCTGCTAACGATCACATGCCTTAACTCACAATCTAGCAATAAATCACTTCTATTGGAATGAGAAGGAGGAGGTTTAGCAGCACTACTTAAATCAAACTCCATTTTTTGTGCTTATTTTTACTTCGGTCATAGGATTTAACCTTTAAATGCAACATAAATGGAAAGCATTTTTTCCAGTTTAAATTTGGACATGAAAAATTAAAGTGAATAAGAGATTGTTTATCTTCTCCAGCCTGTGATGGTAGCATTTATAATTTCATATAACAATAGATATCTCTCGCTTGGTGAATCTCTGCCTGGAATAAATCAAATTTGTCATGTCCATTTTGCATTTTGTTTGTCTGTGCTGTTACTAATGTGCCAGGTTTAAAAATCTCAGTGACCCTGTATCTGAGCCGTGAATTCCTGAGAAAGACAGAGATATTACTTGATCCCTCCACATTCTCTTCTTCTCTTTATTTTCTATTTCTTTTTCTTCTTGTTGATTTTTTAAACTGTGGAGACTGCATGATGTGAGTGACACCATCAAAAAGGTTTAACGGTTTTGAGTTAGGATGTATCTTACATTAGAACAGAGGGAAGATTGTCTATCTGGGGCAATTTGATAAATGTTATAAAAGATTCCTTCCTTTCATAATATATCTCTCTCCTAGGCCTCATAAATTTCTACCAAACATGATTTAATCTATGGTATTGTCTTCAAGTCTCTAGGAGTTCCCTTTTGAATAACAAATACTCCCAGGAGACAATTTTTTAAAATGAGAAAACAAACAAAATCCTAAGTCATTAATACATTTATGTGAGCTAATTAATTAGAGATGCAATAACATGTTTTCTTGCAAGTTTCTTAGAGAAAGAAACAAGTGATAACTAGGTTGTGACAGGGAACAAAAAAGATGTTTAAAGCTGGAGTATGAGGCACTACTTTTTGGTGCTTACTAAAGGTCAGGCTCAGCATGTGGACCCTGGCGGCAGGCAGGAGGGAGCATTAAAAAGATAATAAAAAATAAGAGAGAGAGAAACACACACAGATAGAGACAGAGATAGAAAGGGAAAGATAGAAAGAGAGATGTCTCATTCAAACAATCTCCTGTTATTCTCACATATTTATTCTAAGTGCCTCTGGGAACATTTTTAGTATTAATTACTAATTTACTAAATCCTAGTCTGACCACTTTTAAGCCTATTTTTATGGGAATGTGGTAATGTCCCAGTGTGCATTTTTAATTCAAAGTTCAGTATTTTTAAGTGAAAAATATATGATGGGAATAAAGCTATAAAATAGCTTGTTTAATTGGGGTTAATATATACAATAAATTGTTGATAGCAATGAGATGAAAATTATATATATATATATATATATATATATATATATATATATATATATACACATACATACATACAAATACACACAGACCAGAAGTGTTTTGGACTTAGGATCTTTTCAGATGTTTTAATATTTGCATATATATAATTAGATATCTTGGGAATGGAAAGCCAAGTCTAAATATGAAATGTTTTTGTTTTATATATGCCTTTTACAGATTGCCTGAAGATAATTTTATGCAATATTTTTAACAATTTTGTGCATGAAACAAAGTGTTGGCAGCATTTTGACTGTGACCCGTGTCTTTGTCCAGTTTGTGTTGCTGCATAGGAATACCTCAGGCTAGGTAACTCATGAAGAAATGAGATTTGTTTGGCTCATGGTTCTGCAGACTGTGCAAGAAGCATGGCACCGGCATCTACATCTGGTGAGGGTGTCAGTCAGCTTCCTCTCATGGTAGAAGGCAAAGGGGAGCCAGCAATGTGCAGAGGCCACGTGGCATGAAAAGAAGCAAAACAAATGGGAGAGATGCTGGGCTCTTTTTAACAACCGGATCTAGAGAAAACTAAGAAGTGAGAACTCAGCAACCTCCAAAGGACGGCATTTATTTTTACATGAGGGTTCCAGACCTATGACCCCAACATTAGGCCCCACTTCCAATAACAGGGATCAATTTCAACTTGAAGTTCAGTGAGGACAAACACCCAAACCATAGCAGCCCATTACGTGAAGTCAGGTATGGAATTTTCTACTTGAGGCCTCACATCAGTGCTCAAAAAGTTCAGGATCTTGGAGCATTTCAGAATTCGGTTTTTTAGATTAGGAATCCTCAACTTGTATATTTAAACAGCTGTTTTAAGGAAAGACTGCTAGCTTAGAAATATTATCCTGATCCCAAAATTGTAAGCAGACCTTTGGTATTGCAAGATGAAAGTGAACCATGGAATTCCATTACTCAGATTCATAATGGCTTCTCTAAACATTTCTTGTTTTGGAGACAAAGGAAGATAGGACCATAGATTAAAAAGTATTCCAAAATGTTAAAAGATTTTTAACATGTATTAATAGGAAAAAAACACATTTAAAATTATTTGTATAAAACTAGAAGTAAACATGCCTAAAAGTATTATTTATGTATAAATACCACAACTTTTTATAGTGACAGTTTTAACAAGTATTTACAAGTGTTGTCAATAATTATTTGAAACCTATGAAGATTTAGCCAAAACCACAAAATAAGTATTGAGTTACACAATACCAAAGAAGTATTGGTTAAAGCTTATTTATTTAAATATAAATACACTGCCCCTTTTCTATTGGACATTGGGATTGGAACTAGACCTTGTCAAGAAAAGTGAGAAACATAATGCTACATAGCCAGTTAAGATTTTGCTTAAGGGTAGATCCCATTCCCCTCAGTTCTGTAGATTATCTGTTATCACAAGAGGCATGAAATCCACAAGTACACCAAGGCACAATGAAGCAGAACTGTGAGTTTCTCAGCTACAGGAACTTTGCTCTTATGTGGTCTAGTCTCTTCTTTTCACATTCAGGAGACCACATTTACACAGCTGCACTGGGACTGGCTATACTAGAGAATCCTCAACTTGGTTCTCAGCTGTTGGTCCCCAGGCAACAAGGAGGAAGAAGAGTTCCGCAGGAGCTTCGTGAGAAATGTATTATCATATATCTTCTACTCCATTTAATTAATAATCTTCTGGCTCTAAAGATTATATTTGAAATGATAATGGTATTAAAATGGATAACAAAAGTGTCATATTGTTATTTTTTTTTCTATTTTTATCAGTTTACTAAGTGTTGTTATATGTCTCTCACTTCTCTCATTAAGAAACAGCCCTGCACCTTATGTTGTATCAGTTAAGAAATTGTAGTTTGCAAGTAAAAGAAAATTCAACTTAAACTAGTATTGGCATGGAAAATGTTGGTTCATCAAAGTGAAAAGCCTAATTTCTTTCAAGTGTGGCTTAATCTGGAGATTCAGATGACATTCAACACTCGCTACTACTTTCCACTGGCTTCATTCTCAGACTTATCCTCCCATATCCTAGTTGATTTTGAATGAATAATTTGCTCCTCTTAATATTGTAGTTTGGTGCCTGAGATATACATCTATCCCCTGTGGCCAGGGGCATTTTGGTGTATTAAATGAGTCATCTTTGGTAGTATATGAACCAAAATACACTGAAGGTCAGTTTGAACCCCACTTAAACCACAGGGATGAGAGAAAGTCATGGCACCTAAAATTCTAGATGCTGATTCCAAAGAAGAAAGACCTGGTGGCCAAAATACTCTTTCCTGCAAAGAAGTATAAGCATGTATTTGGTCCACTGTTTGAAGACAAAATGTAAGGCATCCCCCCAAATTGGAAATAAGCTTGCTTTTTAATAATAAAACAGGATACAATTTATTGAGTGTTTAAGTGATGTCAGAAACTGAGCTATGTGCTTTATTTGCATAATTTCTTTCAACTTTTATAACAGCTAATATGAAGTAGTCATTGTTACTCTAACCATTTAATGGCAAGTAAACTGATGCCTAGAATGTTGAACCAATTGCTTAAGGTCAAATAAATAAAAGAGCCAAGTACTGGAGAAGTGGAGCCAAGATTTGAACTCAAATAGTCAAATAGAGGAACATTTACTTAAAACACAACTCTTGTAAATTTGTTTCAGTTTTTTGTAGATTCTGGATATTAGCCCTTTCTCAATGTGGACGAAGGATATGAACAGCTAAAAGAAGACATTTATGCAGCCAACAGACATGAAAAAATGCTCATCATCACTGGCCATCAGAGAAATGCAAATCAAAACCACAATGAGATACCATCTCACACCAGTTAGAATGGTGATCATTAAAAAGTCAGGAAACAACAGGTGCTGGAGAGGATGTGGAGAAATAGGAACACTTTTACACTGTTGGTGGGACTGTAAACTAGTTCAACAATTGTGGAAGACAGTGTGGCGATTCCTCACGGATCTAGAACTAGAAATACCATTTGACCCAGCCATCCCATTACTGGGCATATACCCAAAGGATTATAAAACATGCTACTATAAAGACACACGCACACATATGTTTATTGTGGCACTATTCACAATAGCAAAGACTTGGAACCAACCCAAATGTCCAGCAATGATAGACTGGATTAAGAAAATGTGGCACATATACACCATGGAATACTATACAGCCATAAAAAGGATGAGTTCATGTCCTTTGTAGGGACATGGATGAAGCTGGAAACCATCATTCTCAGCAAACTATCGCAAGGACAAAAAACCAAACACCGCATGTTCTCACTCATAGGTGGGAACTGAACAATGAGAACACTTGGACACAGGAAGGGGAACATCACACACCGGGGCCTGTTGTGGGGTGGGGGAAGCGGGGAGGGATAGCATTAGGGGATATACCTTATGTAAATGACGAGTTAATGGGTGCAGCACACCAACATGGCACATGTATACATATGTAACAAACCTGCACGTTGTGCATATGTACCCTAGAACTTAAAGTATAATAAAAAAAAAGTATATATATATAAAACGACAACTCTATCAGCACAGAGTCTTCCACAGCCTACGTACACAAAAGTTCCTTTAGTAAGCCGGGCTCTTCTTCCTTGTTGAAGATATGGTCATCAACCTAAAGAAATTAGATATTACTTAAAAGAAATCTTGGAGAGTATGCCAGTGTGGAATAAGATTACTGCAGAGCAAACATATACATGGCCATTCATTAATGGAGTCCACCCTCTTAGCTAATTGGCCTTGAGAACCCAGTCCCATGGAAAGACCATCTCTAATGTGAAGTGGATGAGTTAGAGTATTCTTTCCTGACACTGTTAACTTTTCAATTCGTTGAACTCTCTTTGTTCTGGTTAAGTGATATACTCTAGAGAAACTTCTGATAATGATTTAATTTTCTATAGATTCACTAATGATTTAGTAAAAACTAATGATTTGGTTTCCTATAAGGAGAATATAAGCTAGCGTGGGACTTTGAATGTTCCAAACTCTAAATGGTTATTTCCTTTTCTGTATGACTTAAAGTGTTATCTGCATTGGTACCTCACTCTCAGGGAAGCCATTGTTCACATCTTCACTTTTCTGAGCCTGTAAGGCAAGTTCCTAAGCTGGGCAAATTCACCCAAGGAATCTTCAGAAGCTGCCTGCTGGCCATTTTCTTCTGAACCAACCTCTCTGCATTGCTATGTATATTTTTGTAATGCTATTACTACATTCAATATTATTTAATTTTAATGGATCTGGAAAATAAAGCTTGGGGAGATAAATAGACTCAACTTATTTAAAAGGCTAATAAGTTACAGAGATAGAGTGAAAGCTCCAGTTTCGGCCTCTAATTTGCTGGAATTTCTATTATAGCATAATGCCTGTGATATATCTTTTTTCTTTCATACATTTTCAATGCTTAAAAGTATAATTTCTAGAAAATGTAACAGTATGTCCACTAAAATTCATGATGATTAGTCTAAATATTCAATCTGAAAATATAGCCTTTCTTAGAAGACTGCCGTAACCATTTTTAAAAAGCATTAATAGATTTTACTTTACAGAGCAGTTTTAGGTTTACAGAAAAATTCAGTAGAAAGTACAGAGAGTTCCCACGTGTGCCCTCTCTCTCACCATCCCCTACCCTCTGCATTCACCCATTTTCCCCTATTATTATACTTCGTTTGTATGCTACATTTGTTACAATTGGTGAACCAAAAATGATGTTAACTAAAGTCCATAGTTTACACTAGGTTTAATTCTTGGTGTTGCACGTTCTGTGGATTTTGTCAAATGCATAATGTCATGTATTTACAATTATGGTATTATGCAAAATAGTTTCATTTACCTAAAAATCCTCTGGGTTCCCCCCATTCATTCTCCTCCCCTTCCACCTGAACCCTAATGACCATGGATCTTTTTACTGTCTTTATAGTTCTGCCTTTGTTAGAATGCCTTTGTTAGAATGCCTTATAGTCAGAATCATATAGTATGTAGCCCTTTCAGACTGGCCCTTTTCACCTAGCAATATACATTTAAGACTGTTCCATGTCTTTTTGTGGCTTTATTAAGAAATCATGGTTGATTTATTTTTTTTGTTGTTAATTCTTAATTTAATTGACAACAATTAAACAATTGTTTAACAATTATAGAGATAATTGTTATCTCTATATCATGTCATATCATGGACAGCATGACATTTTGAAATATGCATACATTGTGGAACAGTTAAATTGAGCTAATCAACATATGCATCACTTCATATATTTAACATTTTTTGTGATGAAAACTTAAAATTTATTCTCTTAGTAATTTGCAAGAACACAATACATTGTTATTAACTATAGTCACCAGGTTATGCAATAGATCTCTTCAACTTATTCCTCCTAACTGAAATTTTGTATCCTTTGACTAACATCTCTCCAGTAGTTCTGCCTCCTCTCCTCCAGCACCTGGTAACCACCATTCTACTCTCTGATTCTATGAGTTCAACTTTATGTTAGATTCCACATATGAGTGAGAGCATGCAGTATTTGTCTTTCTGTGCCTATCATTGAATCGTGTTCAATTGTATGTATATACCAGTGTTTATCTATTTACATATTGAAGGACATCTTGATTGCTTCCAATTTGGGGCAATTATGAATAACAGTGTTATAATCCTTTATGTACAAGTTTTTACATGACATAAGTTTTCAACACAGTCTTATAATACAAAAATCATGCTCCTAGGTGTGGGTAAATACCTAGGAGCATAATTTTTGTATTGTAAGACTGTGTTTACCTTTGGAAGAAACTGCAAAACTGTCTTCCAAAGTGGCTATATCATGTTTCATTCCCACCAGTAATAAATGAGAGTTCCTGTTGCTCCACATACTTGTCAGCATTTGGTGTTGTCAGTTTGGGTTTTAGCTGATCTAATAGGTGTGTGGGGTATCTCATTGTTGCTTTAATTGGTAGTTGTCTAATAACATGTAGTATTGATCATCCTTTCATACAGTTGTTTGCCATCTCCAAAGCTCTTTCAGGGAGGTCTCCTTGGAGATCTTTTGCTCACTTTTAATTGGTTTGTTTGCTTTCTATTTGTTGTTGTTGTTGTTATTTTTCAGACAGAGAGTTGCTTTGTCACCCAGGCTGGAGTGCAGTGGCACAATCTCAGTGCACTGCAAACTCCACCTCCTGGGTTCAAACAATTCTTTTGCCTTAGTCTCCTGAAGAGTTGGGACTACAAGCATGCACCGCCATGCCCAGATAATTTTATTTTTAATTTTTTTTCAGCGGAGTCAGGGTTTTGCCATGTTGGCTAGGCTGGTTGTTTGCTTTCTTTTTATTGAGTTTTAAGAATTCTTTGTATATTTTGGATACAAGTTCTTTACCAGATATGTTTTTTGTGAATATTTTCTCCCAGTCTGTGGCTTGTCTTTACATTTTCTTAAATGTGTATTTCACAGAGCAGATTTATATTTTAGGGAAGTCCAACTCATAATTCTTTTCCTTCATTGATTGTGCTTTAAAAATGCTTTACCAACGTAGGGTGACCTAGATTTTCTCCTATGCTATCTTCTAGGAGCTTTATACTTTTGTGTTTTACATTTAGGTCTATGACCCTTCTGGAGTTAGTTTTTATGAAAGATGTAAAATCAACATCTAAATTCATTTTTGTAATGTGTTGATGTCCATTTTTTTGTAGCACCTTTCATTGAAAGAAAATCCTTTCTCAATAGAGTTGTCTTTGCTTCTTTGTCAAAGATGAGTCGACTAGAAATGATTGCTCTTTTGACAAGAAACAGTCCAGGTTTTTTGTCATGTCACTGTGTGAATAATTATCTGTCTGAATGTACTGTGTATTGTGATACTATCACTGAGAACGCTTATTTGAAGTTAATGCAAACTACCAAAATAATTTAAATTTTAAAACATGCTTCAGTAGAACAATGACTCTGACACACTCATACTGGTCAATTCTTATTAAAATGAGCAATATCTTGTCTTTGTCCATGTACAGATAGCATACCCTGTCCCCTTATTAATTCTTCACTGGTCCACATTTGTGTATAAGATACGCAGTAGCAGAATAGATTTTGACTGTGGATATTATTCACATGATGCTAGTTTGACTATTCACAATACTGATAAACACTTAGAAGCCTGGTTAATAACATCAAAGGTATTTCCTTGGACAATTAGAATGTCACAAAGTTATTTGGGTGGAATATGAGAGAAGAGAGCTACAGCAAGTAATCAAACCAGGGCTTTGTTAGTGTTTCCTCTCCATCTCCCTTGCTCTTCCTGAGTCATTTTATTTCATTTGCATAACTAGTTCATGATAAAATAAATCCTGAGTCCTCAAAACATAAGCATTGCAGAATTGATCAAGCTGTGTAAATCAGAATCCAGTAATTAAAATGCAGATAGATAGATAGAAGTAGATGTTATAAATTACAGCTTTGCAAACTCAATATTATTTTAAGACTAACGGGTTAGCACCTGGAAGGACAGGTGGCAGATGAGAATGAAGAGATATGAGTTGTCCCAGGCTGTTGGGGTTCATGTCTAATATCCTTCCTTTCCTTTTGAAAAACACTCTTGCCTTTCTATGAAACTTTCACTCTAATAAAATTGAACTCACTGCCCCATCCTAATCCTTTGCTTGTGTTATTTTCTTAACTTTTTTGCAACAATCCTTCTAACAATGATTTGTCCTCAAAAGTGGGTATATAATTCGCTTGGCCCAGTGCAAAAGAAAATGCAAGCCTCTTTGTACAAGTATTATTAAGAATTTCAAGATGGCAATAATAAAGCATTAATCCAAGCATAGGGCCTAAGTATCAGGCATTGTACAACTGCATGACCCCATCTGTCCTAAACAAAGTTTAGATCGTATCATTCATATTCTTTCTACCTCAGTCAACATTAGTATCTCATTTCTCTGAAGCTTCCTGGCATTTCATTACAGTAGATTTCTTGCTTTCATAAATTCTTCTACCTCTATCTCCCCCTGCACCCCTTAAATCATGATTTTTCCAACAGTCAAAATTGGCAATTTTAGGAGTTTGTGATTTTCCTATTAAAAATGGATGCTTTGTAACCTTTTAAATGGTCAGATTTTACCACCTGGGTGACTATGGTATCATTATTACCCTGTTTACAGAAAGAGCAATGCTGCAGTCAAGCACAGGTCTGATTTTTAAAGTTTATGTGTCTGATGTTTCATTAAGTCATTTTGGCTAAAGCAGACCCCCCAGCAGATGGCAGTCACTTTATGGAGAGCAGCCAGACTGTTTTCTACAAGAGTCTCCAACCCTGCTACTCCTCACTGGGCAGGGCCTCTTGATCTGGGCCTCCAGCCACCACTGACCTGGGCTCTTGGGCCAGTAGCAGCTCTGCACTTCTGTGGGACAGAGCTCCCAGAGGGAGCAGGCAGGACACCATTTTGCTACTCTGCATCTCTCGCTCCTGTTGCCGTTAGGCTCCAGAGGGCATGTAGTGATGAGGGACTAATGCAGACCCCCAACACAGTGCAACCGCCTTATGGAAAAGTGGCCAGACTGTTTTCCATGTGAGTGTTCAGCCTCAGCACCTCTGGCTGAGCATTCCCCGTAGCAGTTTCTCTGAGGTGCAGCTCCCTGGGGCAACTGAAAGCCCCTGTGCCCCTGCTGCTGCAGTGGTACTGCCCTTATTGCCCTTGGACTGGGGAAGGAATGAAGACTTTGAGTACTTTAATCACAACTCCAGCACACCACAGCTGCCCTAAGGAGGAGAGGCCAGTTGGTCCGCCTAACAAGCCTTCTGCCCTCCCTGCTTGTCACTAGGTGGCGCCCTAGGCTTGGGCCCACAATGCAACCACCCCACACTGGACCAACTGCACTGATTGGTAGCAGCTCTGCATTTCTATGGGGTGGATCCCCAAGAGACAAGTGAAAGGCGTCTGCCACAGCAACTGTCAAATTCCCTTCCCCTGCTCCCTCCAGCTGGGAAGGAACATAAAGCCTGAGCTCACCCTATAACTGTGGTGTGTAACTCCAGAATGTCAAGCTGAGACCTGCAGCCAGCACTTGAGTGGGGAAGGAGCTCACCTTTTCAGAGCACTGAGAGGGAACATGGCTGCAATCCTAAGGAAATATAGAGGGGCCACCTGGCTGAGCAAGAGAGTACCTACTACCATTTTACTTAAGCATCACATACTAGATCACAGCCCAGACATCAACACCAAAAATACTTTGTTGATATACCCCCCTGTAAAACTAAGGACAAGAATTCAGCTACAAAGATAGACCCTGGACAAAGCCTTGGCCCACTGAAAACATCCAGAAAAGTAGTCTACCAACTGTACTCAAATCACACCACAGTTAGAGGATCATCAGTCCACACAGATGAGAAAGAACCAGCCCAAAAAACTCTGACAATTCAGAAAGTCAGAGTGTCCTCTTTCATCCGAATGACCTCACTAGTTCCCCAGCAAGGGTTCTTAACCAAGCTTAAATGGCTGAAATGACATAAATTGGATACAAAATATAAATAAGAACAAAGATCATCAGGATTCAGGGGAATGTTGAAACTCAATCGAAGGAATCTAAGGATTACAATAAAATGATAGAGAAGCTTATAGACTAAATGGCCATTATCAGAAAGAATAAAACTGATCTGGTAAAACTGAAAAACACAGTATAAGAATTTCATAATGCAATCACAAATATTAACAGTAGAACAGATCAAGCTGAGCAAAGAATCTCAGAGCTTGAAATTGGTTCTCCAAACTAACTCAGACAAAAATAATAAAAATAGTAAAAAAGAAAGAACAAAGTCTCTGAGAAATATGGAATTATGTCAGCAGACCAAATCTATGGCTCACTGGCATCCCTGAAAGAGATAGGAACAAAACATGGGAAACATATTTCAGGATATTGTCCATAAGAATTTCCACAAAATTGCTCGAGAGGCCTATATTTAAACTCAGGAAATGCAGATAACTCCTGCGACATACTACACAAGAATACCATTCCCAACACACGTAGTCATCAGATTCTCCAAGGTCTAAATTAAAGAAAAATCACAAAGGCAGTTAGAGAGAAGGGGAAAGCCACCTACAAAGGGAATCCCATCAAGCTAACAGCAGACAGTTCACCAGAAACCCTAACAAGCCAGAAGAGAATGGGGACCTATATTCAACATTCTTAAAGAAAATAATTTCCAAGCAAGAATTTTATGTTAAGCCAACTAAGCTTCATAAGCGAAGGAGAAATAAGATCATTTTCAGACAAGAAAATGGTAAAGGATTTTGTTACCACCAGACTTACCTTATCAGAAGTCCTGAAGGGAGTGCTAAACATGGAAAGGAAAGACTGTTACTGGCCACTACAAAAACACACTTAACTACATAGACCAGCGACACTCTAAAACAACCATATAAACAAGCCTGCGTGATAACCAGCTAACAACATGATGACAGAAACAAATTCATACATATCAATACTAAATTTGAATGTAAATGGGTTAAATGGCCCAATTAAAAGGCACAGAGTGGTAGGCTGGACAAAGGATCAAGACCCAGTGGTATGCTGTCTTCAAGAGACTAAGACCCATCCCACATGCAATGACACCCATAAGCTCAAAGAAAAGGAATAGAGAAAAATCTCCCAAGCAAATGGAAGACAGAAATAAGCAGGTGTTACTATTCTAATTTCAGACAAAGCAGAGTTTAAACCAGCAAAGATCAGAGAAGAAAAAGAAAGGCATTGCATAATGGTAAAGGGCTCAATCCAACAAGAAGACCTAAATATCGTATATATATATACACCCAACAGAGGAGCACCCATATTTATAAAACAAGTTCTTAGAGACCTGTGAAAAGAATTAGATAAATACAAAATACTTGCAGGAGATTTAAATACCCTAATGGTAGTATTAGACAGATCATTAAAGCAGAAAACTAATAAAGATATTCAGGAACTGAATTCAGCACTTGACCAAGTGAACCTAATAGAGATCTATAGAATATTCCACCCAAAAAGAATAGAATATACATTCTTCTCATCTGTATACAGCAGAAACTCTAAAATCAACCACACAATTGGACACAAAATAATTCTCAGCAAATTTAAAGGAAATCAAAATCATACTAACTATGCTCTTGGACCATAGTACAACAAAAATAGAAGTCAGTATTAATAAAATTGCTCAAAACCATATAATTACATGGAAATTAAACAACCTGCTCCTGAATGACTATTGGGTAAATAATAAAATTAAGAAAGACATCAAGAAATACATTGAATATAATATGGACAAAGATACAACACACCAGAATCTTGGAAACACCTAATGCAGGGTTAAGAGGGAAGTTTATAGCACTAAATGCCCACATTAAAAATTTTAAAAGATCTTAAATTAACAACCTAAACATTGCAACTAGAGGAACTAGAAAAACAAAAGCAAACTAACCCCAAAGCTAGCAGAAGACAAGAAATAACTAACACCAAACCTGAATTGAAGTCAATTGAGATGCAAAAAATTATACAAAGGATTAACGAATACAGGAGCTGGTTTATTGAAATAAATAATAAGATATATATAGTGCGAGCTAGATGAATAAAGAAAAAAGAGAAGATTCAAATAAACACAATCAGACATATCAAAAGAGACATTACCACTGACCTGACAGAAACACAAAAATACCCTCAGAGAGGACTTTGAGCCCCAATGCTCAAGCCTGCTCCCAGACTGTGGAGTATACTTTCACTTTCAATAAAACCCTTCATTCCTTCCTTGCTTTATTTGTGCATTTTGTCCAATTCTTTGTTCAAGATGCCAAGAACTTGGACACCCTCCACCATTAACATATTTTGGTGAGCCAGCCAGGAGGAAGAGTAATGCAGGTTCACTAGGGCCACTTACTCAGGGAGAGAGAACCCAGAAGCCTAGCATGCTGGCAAAAGGGTAAATAAAGCTATTTATGATTTGAATCTTCTGGAAACATCAGAGAAATACTGTCCTTGGCACCCACACTACAACAGAACTTTGGGACCTTGAACTTTGGGTTTATGGTCTCGCAACTGAGAAGGGTCCCTCCACACTTTTGGAACTGTGCACCCATTGGAACCCCTGAGAGACCATCAAGCTTCAGATGATCATGCAACAAAGGCTCCAGCCAGTTCCAGGTGGACACCACCCCTGGCCATCAAGAAACTACCCTGCCTCCACTAGATAGAGCAGGGCTAGAGTTCTGTGATCCCCAGTAGGTAGAGACTACGCCCCAAGTCAGCATGAAGCAGTTGCAGAAAAAAAAGACCACTGGTCCCTTTGCCTCCCATAAAGATTTATGAGGATCACATCTCTAAGTGGGGAGATGAGGCAGGAAAATAGAGTCTGGAAGCAGGGAACGCAGGCCAATTCACATTTCAGCTATAACAGGAAATATCCTCTCCATAGGGCAGACACTGAGTAAATGACTTTGTAACTTTACTTCATTCTCTTCATCTACATAGGGCATACCCCAAGTAGAGGGTATTTAAACTCACAAAAAACTCTGTAACAGGGCATTGACCCCCTATGTTTGGGCCCACACTGTGAAGTATATTTTCATTTTCAATAAAACCCTTCATTCCTTAAACAAACAAACAAAAAAACCCCGAGACCATTAGAAAAATCTGTATGCACACAATCTAGAAAACCTACAATAAATGGGTAAATTACTGGACACATACAGTCTCCTAAAACTGAAGCAGGAAGAAACTGAATCCTTGAACAGATTGATAATGAGTTCCAAAATTGAATCAGTAATAAAAAGTCTGCCAACCAAAAAAAGCCCAGGACCAGACAGATTGACAGTAAATTCTACCAGATGTATAAAGAAAAGCTGGTACAATTCTTAGTGAAACTATTCCTGAAAATGGAGGTGCAAGGGCTACTCTCTAACTCATTCTATGAGGTCAACATCATCCTGATACCAAAGCTTCAGAGACACACACACACACACACACACACACACAAACTTCAGGCCAATATCCTTGATGAACATAGATGTAAAAAATCCTCAACAAAATACTAGCCAACTGAATCCAGCAGCACATGAAAAAGCTAATCCACCATGATCAAGTAAGCATTATCTCTGGGATGCAAGGTTGGTTCAACCTACATAAATCAGTACATGTGATTCATCACATAAACAGAACTAAAAACACAACCACATGATTATCTCAACAGATGCAGAAAAAAGCTTTTGATAAAATCTAACATTGCTACATCTTTAAAAAACCCCCCAACAAACTAGGCACTGAATGAACATACTTCAAAATAATAAAAGCTATCCATATCAAACCCACAGCCAGCATCACACTGAATGGGCAGAAGCTGGAAGCATTCTTTTTGAGAACCAGAACAAGACAAGAATGCCCCCTCAAAACACTCTTATTCAACACAGTACTAGAATCCGTCACCAGAGCAATCAGTCAGGAGAAAAAAAAAGGCATCCATATAGGAAGAAAGGAAGTCAAACTATCCCTATTTGCAGATTATATGATTCTATACCTAGAAAACCCCGCAGTCTCTGCCCCAAAGCATCTTGATCTGATAAACAGCTTTAACAAAGTCTCAGGGTACAAAATCAACATACAAAAGTCAGTAACATTCCTATACACCAACAACATCCAAGCTGAGAGCCAAGTCAGGAATGTAATCCCATTCACAATAGCCACAAAAATAATAAAATATCTAGGAATACAGCTAATCAGGGAGGCAAAATATCTCTTCAATGCAAATTACAAAACACTACCCAAAGAAGTGAGAGATGATACAAACAAATGTAAAAATATTTCATGCTCACAGATAAGAAGAATCAATATTTTTAAAATGGCCATGCTGTCCAAAGCAATTTACAGATTCAGTGCTATTCCTACCAAACTCCTAATGACATTCTTCACAGAGTTAGAAGAAAACTACTTAAAAATTCATATGGAATAAAAAACAAAGAGCTTTAATAGCTAAAGCAATCCTAAGCAAAAAGGAAAAAGCTAGAGGTATCATGTTACCTGACTTCAAATTGCACAAGGCCACACTCACCAAAACAGCATGGTACTGGTAGAAAGACAGACATGTAGCTCAATGGAGCAGAATATAGAGCCAAAAAATAATGCTTCACACCTACAACAATCTGAAATCTGACAAAGTTGACAAAAACAAGCAATGGGGAATGGACTCCCTGTTCAATAAATGGTGCTGGGATAACTGGTTAGTAATATGAAGAAGATTGAAACTAGATCCCTTCCTTACACCATATATAAAAATAAACTCAAGATGGATTGAAAACTTCAATAGAAAACCTAAAACTATAAAAACCCTGGAGGATAATCTAGGAAATAATGTTATGAACAAAAGACCTGGCAAAGATTTCATGACGATGATACCAAAAGCAATGGCAACAAAAACAAAAATTGACAAATGGGACCTAATTAAACTAAAGAGCTTCTGCAAAGCAAAAGAAACTATCAACAAAGCAAACAGATAACGTATGGAATGGGCAACAGTATTTGCAAACTATGCTTCTGACAAAGGTATATTATCCAGAATCTATAAGGAACTTAAACAAATCTACAAACAAAAAACAAACATGAAAAAGTGGGCAAAGGACATGAGCAGACACTTTTCAAAAGAAGACATACGTCCAGCCAAGAAGCATATGAAAAAATGCTCAACATCACTAATTATTAGAGAAATGCAAATCAAAACCACAATAAGATACCATATTACATACTCAGAATGGCTATTATTAAAAAGTCAAAAAATTACAGATGCTGGCGAAGTTATGAAGAAACTGATGGTGGGAAAGTAAATTAGTTCAGCCATTGTTAAAAACACTTTGGAGATTTCTCAAAGAACTCAAAGCAGAATCAGCATTTGACCCAGCAATCCCATTAATGGATATATAACCAAAAGAATAGAAATTGTTCTACCATAAAGACACATGCATGTGTATGTTCACTGCAGCACTAGTCACAATAGCAAAGATGTGGAATCAACCTAAATTCCCGTGAACAGTATACTGAATAAAGAAAATGTGGTACATATATACCATGAAATACTATGCAGCCGTAAATAGGAACAAAATTGTCTTTTTTGCAGCAACATGGATGGAGTTGGAATTCATTACCTTAAGTGAACTAACACAGGGACAGAAAAACAAATACCACATCTTCTCACTTATAAGTGAGAGCTAAATATTGAGTACATATGGACACAATGAAGGGAACAAGAGATACCAGGGCATACTTGAGAGGGGAGGGTGGGAGGACGGTGAGGATCAAAAAACTACCTATCAGACACTATGTTTATTAGCTGGGTAGTAAAATAATCTTTACACCAAACCACCATTACATGCAATTTACCTGTGTAACAAACCTGCATATGTACCCTTGAATCTAAAATAAAAATTAAAAAATTTTAAAATGAATAAATAAAATATAAAAATTAATCAATTTAATAAGATATATTACATAAAAATTATAAAATAAAAAGAAAATATATTTTAAAATAAAATTAACAAAAAATCAATTTAGAATATGGAACCAATTTTATTTTCCACAGAGATTTATATGGATTTTTCTTAGAAAGATGCTTTTTATACTCAAAATGAACTGTGTACAGATTTACCCTTATTTTCTAACACCTTTTTTATCTATGAAATCATCATTTTCCTTCTGTGTTATCTAGGTACCAATATCTCATATTGAAAGCTACCCCTCCAATAGCATCCTATTGCTATCCTTAAAATATCTGGTTTATGTAATTTTTATTTATAAAAATTGGTCTTGAAAGTACTGAATAAATATAAAAGTGGGCACTTAAATAACTTACACATGTGTGGATGGCATAGAAAGGGACTCATAGGTATAATGGCATATCAAATGCCAATATTTATTCTTTCACTTCTTCAACAAATCTTTATTGTGCACTTTCTAGCTGCCAAGTCACCTTGCAATCCAGTAACAAAGAAGATAAGTATGGTTCCTTTCCTCAGGGAGTTTGTATTTCAGAACAAGCAAAAGATATAGTGCTTCAAGAAAGATAAGTAAATTATGTAAGGGAAAATTCTGAGGAAAAAGAGAGCAAATGACAGGGCCACAAGCTTGTCTGGGAGTCTAGAGAAAGTTTTTCTGTGCAAATAAATGTTACAGATGGTGAAGAGCCAGCTAGAAAAAAATGAGAGTGAAGGAAATCAGCTCTGAATTGAGGCTCTGGAGTGAATTCCAGGAGCACAGACCTTTTGACTTGTCAACAGCCACCATCCTCCCATCAGGTCACAAGCTTGATACAGCATGGGTACTCAGTAATAAGCCAACTGACCAGAAGGAACAGAAACAGCATTACTTATGGTTTGCTTAAAGTTCAAATACTTTTTGATCTGAAATTATTTGTAAAAGTGCTAAGACAATCATCTTAATGGTAACAATAACATTTTAATAATAGCTTCATAATTATTTATCTGGTAATGTTCAAAATTCCCTTGTTTTTGGAAGCCTTTCTTTTCCTTGCAGAAGCAGAAAATAATTTAGCCTAAAGTGCTAAAGTGATCTCTTTCCCTTAATGTACTCATAGAAAGCATAATGATTATCTATACAATTTATTTGCTAGTTATTCATGTACTATTTTGTAAACTTTTCCCACTGAAATATTTAGGGGTTGTTTACAGTTGGAATTCTTTAAATTTATACTTTTTAATATTTTTACCTATATAAGTTATAATTTTCTTTTTTTTTTTTTTTTTTTTTTTTTGTTTGAGATGGAGTCTCACTCTGTCACCCAGGCTGCAGAGCAGTGGTGTGATTTCGGCTCCCTGCAAGCTCCGCCTCCCAGGTCCACACCGTTCTCCTGCCTCAGCCTCCCGAGTAGCTGGGACTACAGGCGCCCACCACCAAGCCTGGCTAATTTTTTGTATTTTTAGTAGAGACGGGGTTTCACCGTGTTAGCCAGGATGGTCTCGATATCCTGACCTCATGATCCGCCCACCCGCCTCGGCCTCCCAAAGTGCTGGGATTACAGGCGTGAGCCACCACGCCTGGCCCCTATAAGTTATAATTTTCTTGAAGAAGGGATTATTATTTTTGTTTGGAACTTTCTAAAACGTGGCTATATAGCAAATACTAGACTTTAACTGAACGGGAGAGAAAAATGAATATTATATTACATTTCTATAAAGAAGCATTTTGCATCGGTTCAAGTGGGATTTATTACTGACATAAAATGAGGATGATTTCCTGTTGCAATCAACTTTTGGTTGCCATCTCTAAATTCAAGGATTATTTAATTTGCTTTTCAGTATGACAAAATCATCAGATTTTATAGCTTTCCCCTCTATCAAACTGTTGCCTTCCAAGCCCATTAAACTTAAAATTTAATAATAAATAAGTAAATATCACAACTTAATATAAAACGCTAAATTATTGTCCTCATCTTCCTGAACTTATTACCAGCCTTGGTCATGAATTTCTCTTCTATACAGATTCTTTACTTGCCTTCAGGATGGCTTATTCTCTTGATTTCCTTCTACCTTACTGGTGGTGTACTGGAGTTTCTTTTCTCTCTAACCTTTAAGATCAAAAGATTCAGGGCTCAATCCTTGGTTTTCTTCTCCTCTCTACCCACACTCACTTTGTGACTTCATTAGTCTCATGGTATTCACTCACATCTCTATTCAATGAAGCCTAGCTTTCCATCTCTAGTACAGACTTCTCTACCACATCTAGACTTATATCCTGATACCTCTCTTTTTCTTTATTTGGATATTTAATAGACAGCATTAACTCAACAATGTCCAAACCTGAACTCTTGATCCCTTGATCTGATAATCTGAAAGCTGTTTTAACCACACCTTTCCTCATCCCACTTAAAGGTAGCTTAATCTTTCCAGTTGCGGAATACAAAGACGTTGATTATACTCGTTGATTTATCTATTTTCTCAAACATCACATTCAATCTATCAGGAAACCCATTTGGCTCTAATTTGTAAATACATCCTGAAACCCAGTAAAAAAAGGAGCACAAAAGAACAGACAGTTCACAGAAGCAGAACAGCTAATGGCCCTTCAATGTATGAAAAGATGTTCAATTTCATTCATAATAAGATAAATGAAAATTAAAGCTACACTGAGATACTATTTCTCATATATAATCTTGGCAAAAGTTCAAAAGCTTGACAGCACAATCTGTTGGCAAGACTGAGAAAAAATCAGCATGCTCATATATTTGACATCGGGAGTGCAAAATGATACAGCCTATGTGGAGAGGAATTCTGAAATATTGAACAGAATTACAGATGTGTTTCCTTTTGGCCCAACAGTTCTACTTCCAGGAATCTTCTCTGAATATCTATCTATCTATCTATCTATCTATCTATCTATCTATCTATCTATCTGTCTGTCTGTCTGTCTGTCTGTCTATCTATCTATGCAAACTCATACATTACACATATATACATATATATACACACACATACATATATATACACACGTGTGTGTGTGTGTGTGTGTTTATCCACTATATAATTATAAAAAAGAATTAGGAGAATATTCATGGATATTATGCTTGGGAGTGTGTGCGTGGGGGTGTGTGATTTACATAAAATTAAAGTAGAGAACAGTGTATACACTATGCTATTTTTGTTTAAGGAAGAAAAATAAGACACAAAAAGAAACAATGAATGTGGCTGCATAGTTCAGCAAAATATGACCCACAGGCCAAAAACAATCATGTTTTTATGTATAGCTTTATTGGGCCACAGCCATACCCATTTAGGTATATATTGCCTGTGGTTGCTTTCTCACAATTCTACAACAGCGGAATTGTGTAGTGCCATGGGGACCACCATATGGCTTGTAAAGTCTAAAGTATTTATTCATTGGCCTTTTACAAATTTTGTCACCCCCTTATCTACAGGGGTGAAAGAGTATAAGGTAGAGAGCATATGGATGGAGTAAGACTTTGGTAAGTATACTTATTAGTAACTTTTTGACTTTTGAACCATGAGAATGTGTCAAAAATAAATAAAACAAACCTCACAGTTGAAAACAAATGGAAACAAAGTCATCTACCTGTATATCAAATGGTTAAAATTCCCCTCAGAATAAAAACAATGTTTCAAATGGCCTCTGACTGTACATCGTTCTAGCATCTGTAACAGCTGGATAACAAAGCATTATGTGCCTCTTCATATGTTGTATTATCCAGTTCATAGCTGTAGCTGTATCAATGAGATCTTGTCAACACTATTTAAATTGCCTTTAGTCAAGCCATTACACCTATCAATTTCTAGAAAATACTGAGAAAGTTACATAATACCACAATTAACAATCAGACAAGTCTAATGTGGGTAACTTTCTGTCTTTCTTTCCTTTCTTTCTTCCTTCCTTTCTTTCTTTTTTTTTTTTTTTTTTTTTTTTTTTGAAAGAGTCTCACTCTGTTGTCCAGGCTGGAGTGCAGTGGCACGATCTCAGCTCACTGCAACCTCCGCCTCCTGGGTTCATGCTGTTCTCCTGCCTCAGCCTCCCAAGTAGCTGGGACTACAGGTGCCTACCACCACGCCCAGCTAATTTTTGTATTTTTAGTAGAGATGGGGTTTCACCGTGTTAGCCAGGATGATCTCAATCTCCTGACCTTGTGATCTGCTCGCCTTGACTTCCCAAAGTGCTGGAATTACAGGCATGAGCCACCACACCCAGCCTAATGTGGGTAACTTTCTACAAGACAAAATCTCTGAACTCTTCGAGGGAATGAAATGACAAACAAAATATATTAAAAGAGATTCTTTTTATTAATGAATTACTTCTATATTAAAAGAGATTTAACATTCAAATACTGCATGAACCTCGATTTGATCTTGACCTGCAATCATATATACCTCCACACATACATTCTTCATATTGTCAAAACAGATCTTTTTAGAATGAAGTTCACACAATTTGAAAATGAACTGGATATTAAGCGATATTATAGAATTCCTATTTTTCAGATACTGAAGTAAGCCAAGATGAAGAGAGAGGCTGTCTGCAACTTTCAAATACATTACAAAGATAAATATTTTTGCTAGATCTATCTAGAGCGTTAGACCTAGGTGCTGGAAAATGAATGCTTATTGCATTATTCCAATATTTTTCATGCTTGAATTTTTCATAATAAAAAGAGAAAAGATTATTATAGAAGCATATTTGTGTTGGTGTCTCCAGAATCTGACCACTACCATTCACTTCGCTCTCATTCTGTTTAGACTGGTCATAGTCCTCTGGTCACAGTTACCATCTTCTCAACCGGATTCCTGTAGTCATCTCTCTAGTTTCCTTGTTGCTCTCCTTGTTGAACAAAGTATATTTTGTCACAGAAAAAAACAGAAAGTAAAGTACAAGGCTTGCCATTCCTTCACTTTACACTCTGCAATAGCTCTTCCATTCACTCTAATACAAAGTCCAAATTCTTATCAATACAGTGGTCCTCAATGCCCTACGTGATCTGTCTCCCTACCCAACCCCTGCTGCTGACCTGTCTGAACTACTTTCTTATCACCGCCTCTTGGCTTACTTCATTCTAGCCTCAGTGGTCCTCTTGTTCTTTCTCCAACATATGGGCTTCTTCCCACTGTAATTCTTTGCTTGGGCTATGCCCTCTACTTGGAATTCTCTTCCCTAAGATAGCTACATAAACTAACTTCTGTACTTCTTTTAAGTATTTACTCAATATGGTGGTCTACTTTAATCCCCTTAAATTTGAGCATTTCTCATATGCTCAGCCTCTCTTATTATTCTGATCCATTTTTAAAATTCATAGACTTTATGCTGTATATAAAAAAATATTTTTTCCATAGCCCTTATCTTCTGTCCTATCATGCTTTTCATGTTTATTTTTTATTGTCTGTCTCTAGTTTCTTTGGTTCATTGCCTGAGCCCAAACATCTATTACCTTTATTACTGGCACATAGTAGCCCTGCCTTTAAAAAAAAAAAAAAAAAAAAAGGATTTTGTTGAATGAATGAAATACAGTAAATGGGTGGTATTATCCCATGTTTAGTTTTGTTTTGTTTTTTTTTTTTTTTGGTAGCTTATGTGAAATTTTGGCTTTTCTCTCATGACTGATAATACCAGGCCAGTGCCATTAAGAAATATTTTCCTCCAGAAGGCAGATAAATGCAAGACAAATCACTGCAAAATAGTATTTGTCTCCCATGCTCCTAGTTATGCTAATAACATCAAGAAAGACTATTTTGTTAAGAAGACATCTGTTTTAAAATAATAGAAATTAATTTTATGAGAACTATCAAGTGGTTTTATACTGAATTAATCTCATCTTCAAAGATCAAAAAATAATTTCAATATTAATAAAAATTTTCTATTTAACTGTAAGTTCCTTGAAGATCCTGGTCAATGTTTATGCACCCCGAATAATAGTTAAAATTGCAAATATAAAATTGATCATTATTGGAAGTATAAAGTCGATCAATTAAATGCACATTAATAACAAAATGACATTATCAACCACAAAGTTCAGAAGACCAGATTTGGGTTAAGAATATGACATTTTTTAAGAGATGGAAAAGTATGAGATATTAAAAAATCATTTTCAATGAAGGAATGCTCAAACTAAAATGTAGCCACATTTTTTACAGAAATTATATCCAATTCACATTTTCAGAACCCAGAATGATGCATCTTTGCAGATATCTGTATCTTTTAAGCAACGTGGAATGTAGATTTCACAAATCAAAATCCCAGTAGACAGGAATTTCATAACATACATAATGGCAGAATCAGAGTAATTTGATACCTGCTCCTTAAATGAAACTGGGGGAGAGGATTACCAACACTTAAGGTAAATTTCAAATGTTATAAAAGAATGGAAGCAATCAGTAATATGAGCTGACTGAGGAACCAGAGGTATGGAAGAAAAATATGCTATATGAATGGAATCTCATGAAAACAGAAAGATTGGCTATGAACCTCAAGGAAAGCACTCAGATAATGGAGTTTCAAATTTTAGGTTAAAATGAAAGGAACCAAGTAAATTTGCATAAAGTATAAACAACTTCAACAAACTTAGGATCTAATATGAACTTTAGGATCTAAATGAACTAGAGAGGGGTGGAAATTCTACTTTTGAGCTAATGAATATAAGAAGAGTTATTTGAATGTTTAGGAAGGAAGGGAAAGATAATATGCAAAGGTAAAGAACACTAAATACAGTATTTCTTATAAATATAACTTATAGAGGGAACTTTTTGTAGATGCTTGTTTCATCCCTATAGGCTGACCAAATTTGATTTAACAATATGCAATTTCTAAGGTTGTAAAGGGTAAATTTGACTCACAGTATATTTAGGTCTTTGTGCAAAGGCACTGTTTCAAATGATTTCAAAAAATTAGAGTATATTTAATTTAATTCAATAAAGCATAGAAGCTAAGAGTTTGGACTCTAGAGGATAATTATTTATGATCCATTCCTGGCTTATAAGATGAAATCTTTGGCAATTTATTTAATTTATCTATGCTTAAATAACCTCATATGTAAAATAGGGGTAAGAATTGTACCAATTTCATTATTTGTGGTATATACGATGTGCATAATACATGCTATTATTACTTTATAATTATTTTAATTTTATCTTCAAAATAACGAAAAAATTTTGGGAAAGATAAGTAAAGAACTTATCTATAGCACAGTTTAGCAAAATACGTACTTTCTTGAAAATTCTATTTTACAATATAAGATCTGTTTATTTAGTTCTTTCATGTGCTAATGAAGAAACAAGCACAGAAAAATGAGCACTTTTTTCTTTTTAAAATAACGTTGCATCTACTTTTTCTAGTCCTAACCCATGGCTCTGCCTCCAAATAAAAGCACCTATTTGTTGTTGTTGATGTTAAGAAAAGTTAAAATTTTGTGTCTACATATATACAATACTTCCAAATTTAATTACTTCATTGTACTTCCATCATTTCAATTATGGTGAAAATGTAGACATGGTAGGAAATTATTTAAATTACACAGTTTTAATTTACTTCAGAGCAAATATTCTAAAATTGAAAGAAGCATCACTTTTTAGTTAGCTATATAAAAAAAATTATCACTTAAACATAAAGTAATTTGATGTGAGAATAATTATACTTAGAAAATGCAGATTTAGTATTTGTAACAGGCTTGCAATACAAGTTTTCTTCTAGATCTTTGTAGTAGTTTGCTAGAGCTACCATTAAAAAACGCCACAGGCTGTGTGGTCAAACATCAGAAATTTATTTTCTCAGAGTTTTGGAGGCTGGAAGTCCACGACTAAGGTGCCAGCAGGGTAGGTTTTTCTCTGAGGCCTCTCTCCTTGGCTTGCAGATGGCTGCCTTACTGCTGCCTCTTCACATGGTTGTCTCTTTGTGTGTCCAGAGTTTATTTTCTTCTACGGACACCAGTTGATAAGATTAAGGTCCACTTCAACAGCCTCATTTTAACCTAATTACCTCTTTAAAGGCTCTATCTTCAAATATAGTTACATTATGAAGCACAGACGGCTAAGGTTTTAATATATGAATTTTAAAGGAACACAATTCAGCCAATAACAGTCTTCTTTAAAATTATTTTAAGCCATAAAATGTCACGTTTTAATAATTTACTGTAATGTAAAACTGAGAATTTGCTCTCTGTACCCCTTTACTGTTTCTGCCCCTCAAGAAACATGACTTGGCTTAGGAAAATGAACCAGTAAAATCTATTCAGCTGAGTGCTTTAAATAACCCAGAAAGAATCTTTGGAACAAGCTCATGAATCATGTTCTCAACTTTACTTATGTCAAAATCCATTTTTTGGCCCCTTTCTTCCTGAAAATGGCTAATGATCCATGTACTATCTGACAATTCAAAATTCCTTCAACTTCTAGGCCACATTTGTGGCTGCATTTCAGGAGTTCAACATTTTAATACTACTATGGAAACTGGAAAAATTGTCATACTATTAAAAAATAAGGGCAGGAAAGATGTCAAAACCATAGCAAGACTGTATGTAATTTAGTCTGAGTTTCAGTTTTACTTGTTTTAATGATCTTCTGCTTTTCAATCGTATCTCTTTTTTAAACATATCTTTTCTCACTCCGTTATTTCTTTTTTCATTATCTCCCTATTTTATTTCTACAGAAAGGTTGAAAAATACAGTGGGTTAGAATACCGGAGTGACATTTAGCTGCAATGCATTTTTCCTAAGAATCTCCTAATATTTTTTCCTCATTTTTTGCCATCTTTTTTGAAATTAACGTCTATCTTTAGAACACAGTGTTTTCTTGAGAAGTTTCCCATTATTATATAAGATGGAAAAAATCGAATACATATTTTTTAAGGCTAAGAGTCTGTTGAGAATTTAATTGTATTAGATTCTATGTAAATGCAGCAGGAGTTCAGAGAAGCAAGAAATTAAAATGCAAGTCACTGAAAGTTCCCTTGGTTTGGGGAGGGACTTGGAAAAGTGTTTTAAAGACAGGTATGATTTGGATAGGTGGAAGTTTGATGAGTGACCTCTCTGAGGACTTTGTCACAGCCTAAGCAGACCCTTTGTGATAAGGATTAAAGGATACTCAGGACATGTTAAAGATTGTTTGGACTAACTAGGCATGCTGATTACTTTTTCAGTTTCTCACAAGGTATTGGTATGTTTATGGGATGGCTAAAAGTTTGAGAGTATAAATGTCCCCTATAGTTTCATCTTCCTAAGGCAGATTCTGTTTATATTCCGCAGCACTCAGGGCTTTTACCAGGCCTGGGGGATTAGCGTAATGGGCAGAGCAGCAGGGCAGAAGAAGTCAAATGGCAGAGCATAATTAATATACTAGCTGTGGGATCTTAAATACAAGGCACTTAACTACTCTGGACTTCATGTCCCCATCCATAAGATAGTATGTCCTTCACAGGTTATTGTGTGGGGTTGATAGGAGAATCAAATGAGGTAACATGTTGCACTGTAAGTGAAAGATAATGCTGGTGTCTACCACGATTCTTATTCTTCTATTCCTAGTATCACTGTTTCAGAAAGGACATCAGTGGGAATGGGGAGGCAGAGGCGATATATAGTTAAAAGTATTGTGCTGATAAACAGGGCTGAGGAGCACGAAGTCAAAATGGCAGCTTGCTTTCCTAACTGTATTACTGTGGACGAGAGTGTCCATCTGCATATCAGCATAACTAAGGACTGCATTTTCAATAAAAATGGAATAAAATAATGCACATTTTAGAAACTTAGATTTAAATGGGATCTTCGAGATTATTTATTACAGTCTTCCTTCTGATACGGTAATACTTTCTACATTATCCTTGAGAAATAGTCATGCCACCTTTCGTTGAAACCTCCAGACTTCTGTGTCCTCTTCTGTCAAATAGGAATTGCCACCTTATCAGGTTAAAGTATGAATACAAGAGAGTTTACTTGGCAAGTCCTTAGCACGATGCCTGGAAAAAGGCCAGCCCTTGATGTGCAATTACTGTTGCTTTTACTCTGTTTACTAAACAAGAAGTATATTCTATTTAATTTTTCTTTCTAAAAAGATAATGTGTTTCTTCTGAGAATAAAATATGCTGTATTAATTTTTCTTAGTAAGATTCTTATCTTTGAGAAAAAAATAAAAATTGGTTTTAAGAGATGAAGGTAGTTCCTCTAAGCACTGGGCCAATTAGGTTTTCTGGGCATGCATCATTGAAACTAAAAACACATGCTAGGATATGGATGGTATTTCCTTCACCATCCCTAATGAGCCTTCCATAGCTCCTTCCTGTTGCTCTAGACTTGGGTTGTCTAAGGGACTGGCAGGAAGCATGTGACTTCCCTACATGATTGCCATCAGGTATCAGCTCACCCCTCAATGGCAGTGAAATGTCATAAGCAACTGTGGAGATTGCAAGAGCTTTTTCTGCCATTACTACCTGCAATCTTCTTTACAGTCTCATGTCTCACCCAGTTTACACACCTTAATTCAGTATTTAAACATATTATGAATGATGGAATATTTAAAAGTAAATATATGTTTTAATCCCCAGGAGCAGCATTTTTCAACCTTTTCTTTATCATTAATAACTAAGGAGCTTTTGGAGACATTTTTCTTAGTTACCATCCCACCTCATGAAATACAGTATTAACATCATAGATGTACTATATATCATGTATGTGCTATATGTAATATACTCATGCTTTATACACAAAAAGAGCAAGAAATAATAAGGCTCCCACAATTACTACCAAGAACAAAGTTTTCACCCCTTGGGGATGATATTGCCCAGGTTGAGAATGCATGCCTAGAGGTTTATTAAAATTATGTTGTTGGCTATCTTTTTTGTTTGTTTGTTTTGTTATTTTGAGACGGAGTCTCGCTCTGTTGCCGAGGCTGGAGTGCAGTGGCATGATCTCGGCTCACTGCAAGCTCTGCCTCCTGGGTTCACGCCATTCTCTTGCCTCAGCCTCCCGAGTAGCTGGGAATACAGGCGCCCGCCACCACGCCCAGCTAATTTTTTGTGTGTTTTTTAGCAGAGACGGGGTTTCACCATGTTAGACAGAATGGTCTCGATCTCCTGACCTCGTGATCTACCCACTTCAGCCTCCCAAAGTGCTGGGATTACAGGCGTGAGCCACCGCGCCCGGCTGGCTATCTTAAAAACTAAACAAACCAGAAGACTGATTTCTTTTATGATATCAACTTCAGCTAGACTTCTATTTAGGTAGAAAATTTACAAGGATATACTTAAAGGAAATTCTGAACTGAGATATTTTTAAACTCAGAATATAAAAATCAATCATACAAAAATATAAGTTTTTAATTTGGGCTAACCAAGCATATGGTAGCAAAAATAAAGACTGATTAAAACTTCTTACAAGTTTTTTCATCAACTAGATCATTTTATGGTATATTACATTTTATATTAGTATTTAATATTAATTTAATACAGAAATATATGCTGTTTTTTAAAAATTAGAGTATTATAAAGCAAAAATCTCCTTTGACCATTACTATTTATTTTGATCCCCTTAAATGTCTTCAAGAAAAATGTTATTATTACTGTGTTTCCATACTTTTTAACTTTTTGTGTAAACATGCGCACATATATCTATGTTCATATACGTGGATATTATTCTTTTTCACCACTGATTTTTAATCTGTGGTAGGAACTACCAGAATTTTATTTAGTCCTTTATCCAATTCATAGACATTCAGGTCAAGATCTTCAAATTTATCAAAGAGTACGGCAGAATCTCAATGCCTAATGTAGTAATTCAGTGACACGTGTATCAGGATAATTGCAGAGTTTCAATAGAGATGAGATCGTATAAACCAGTTCTGTAATCTAATTACATGGTTTTTCATAAGTAGTCTTCATTTTGGTTTTCTGAAAACCCTATTTGTGTTTTATTTTAATTTAATAAACACATATAGTATTTACTGTTCTAGGTTCTTTACACATACTACCCCTAATAACCATTACAAGTTTTATCTATACCTTAAAAATGAAATAAGTGACACACTAATAGGTTAAATAACTTCCCATGAGGACAGAATTAGGCCACAGCCAGGATGAAAGCCTGGGCTGGCGATCCCAGTGTGTATTCTGATCCGTACGCCATGCTGCTGCTTCTCTTTGTGATGTACTAACAAGTAATGTGCATCTATTTATACTTGCTTTTACTGTGAAACAAATGAAAGTCGAGCACAGCTACCCAAGGAACAGACCATATCATTAAACAAGCATAGAACATAATTTGTGTTTCATCATATTTTCTTTTTTCTTTTTCTTTTTTACTGTGTTTTCTTGGACACTGTGAAATTCTCTAAGATGACATATATCAGGTATTTCAAATTTGGTCACATTTTATATTTCAGCTTATGTGATAAAGATGTGTAGCTTTTCTAATCAGATTCGGTGGATTACATCCTTTTTTTTTTTTTTTTGAGACAGAACATGCTCTGTCACCCAGGCTGAAGTGCAGGGGCGTGGTCTCGGCTCACTGAAACTTCTGCCTCCCAGGTTCAAGTGATTCTCTTGCCTCAGCCTCCCAAGGAGCTGGGACTACAGGCACGTGCCACCATGCCTGGCTAATTTGTGTACTTTTAGTAGAGACAGGGTTTCACCATGTTAGCCAGGCTGGTCTCAAACTCCTGACCAAGTGGTCTGCCTTTCAGCCTCCCAAAGTGCTGGGATTACAGGCATGAGCCACTGCGCTCGGCCAGATTCAGTGAATCACATCTTAAGCAAACATTATGAATGCTGGTTCAAAAATGTATCAAGTAGAATTATTGTTTGCAGTGTATGGTAATTCATCTATCAATCCATGAAGTTCAGGCAATAAGTCATGATAAGGAAAGCTGAAAGTAAATCCAAAGGTAGTAGCCAGGCTAATCAGTATTTTTAAATGGAAAAAAAAAAATCAGCAAGCTTTTTATTAGAGAAAATGAAAACTTGAGAATAGTAACTGGAGTAGCCACTTTTGAAGGGCAGAAAGAAAAAATGAAAAATTTATTTATTAACCTAGTGTATGTATTATAATTTAACTTAATTTAAATGCACACATATGCACACACATAACTTGTTTCTGCCAAAGATATGTTTGTATTTCCTTGAGCTGAATTATATTTTATCACCTCACTAACTGCAACCATCTTATCAGAAAAGGGGAAAAACTTTCAGATAGGTTTTGGAATAATTTAACTCTGTAGAATGTAATGAATGTTCTGTATTACCTTTAATTGAAACATATATATTAGTCATAAAATTCATAAATCACAAGTGCAGAAAAAAAGAAATGGAGTCATAAACTTGACATTTTACATTAAAATAGATACATCAACTATTAAAATAAATGTATCTCTTACTGAGAAAATAGATCAAAATCAAATCTAATAGTTCGCTTACCAAATCAGACATTCACTATTGAATCATTACTTATTGAACACTGAAGAAGATACATTATCTATCAAATCAAATACCTTCTCTAGTAAATCAACTCCACCATCTGACTCAAAACTGTCTCCTACTAAATCAAAAAACCACCCAATAAATCAAAGCAATATTGCATCAAAGAATTTCATTTAAAGTAAATATAGTGCATCACCAGCCAGCATATATCATAGTAAAGGTATCATTTATTAAGCGAAAGATATGCCTTTTGCCACCTAATTCTTCCAAATGTGTTCCTTTTGATACATTTAGATTTCTTTTACCACCATTTTTAAGAACACATTTTCTAAGCATATAATACTCAAACAAGGAAGTGTGTGAGAATGCTTAAAATAAGTTTGCACTCTTACACAGCTCCAGCATGTATTTCACCTCTATTTTTTTCTATTTTGCTAAATAGTTTTTTTATGTTGTTGATGTTTTTGTCTCTTTGTTTAATCCATTGATGGGAAAACACAGAGAACCAGGAAATTAGAGTCATCTTTTCTATGTATTCTTTCCCCATTTCTATAAGTACATACAGAGAGTTTTAAGGTCTCTTTTCATTCTCTCTCACTGCTTTCACCCAGCTGTGGCTGGGAGAGAATGGTCAAAGTCTAGAAATTGAATAATTGAGGAACATAGCAAGAGCATCTTTTCAATTCCAAAGTTTACTGAAGAATCCAGTGAAAAACATTTTCTCTCAATTTATATTAAGAATTATGTATTTTTCTTTAGTTCTGTATTTTGTTCTTGAAAACAATATAACTACATATGTTAATTAAGACTGGGCTTCTCCTTAGTGCAATCAATGCTCCATAATAAACTGTGGAAAATTGTCCTAGAAATTACATTGAAACAAAAAATTTTTAACTCTCAATATGAAAACTGACAGTACATTTACTGGTTTAGCTTCACCCAAGAAATTGTCACTTCTGTCCTTTAAACTATCAACTATACAGACATACACACTTCTAGAAATTAAATTTACTAAAGTTACCAATGTATTAGTATTAATTTTCATAAAGCTGAGATTCATAACTGGTAAAATGTAGACAGATGCAAACCACAGATCATCTGATTACTTACTTGCTTTACGGTGGGTTGAAATTAAAATCATTTTCTGAATTTAAAATTTAAAAAAATTCTAATAGCATTTTGACAATACTATCTCTGGAAAAGCTAAAATACCTGATAGTGCTAAGACCACGTTTCCTCTAACAATAAAAAGTTAGAGCTGAATAGTGGCTACTTTTTTGGGGTCAGGGCCTATATTCTTTATGTAACCCTAGCCCACATTCACTTCCAAAGTCTTTCCAAATACATCTGTTGATCTTATTTTTTGCACTACCTCCTTGGCCCTTTAAAGCCTAAGCTTGTAATTCCAACTGTAAAGCTGACCATCAATAAGTAATTTTGAGTAGTTACTTGGTGCTTAGTATTTTTTTGAGAACCATATGGGTGTGTATAAAGTTTAAGATCTAGTTCCTGTCCTCAAGTAGCTTTTTGTCCTGCTGAGGAAAATAAAATATCCATGAAAGACATAGAGAATAGGCAAGTATATTTATAATCTACTAATTGCACAGTGCAAATAGTAAATGCACTGCAAATAAACAGAAACCACATATGAATAGAACTTAATGTTTATACTGGATTTGATATGTGTACAAAAGAGAGAAGAAAACATTAAGTAAAAATTGCAGATTTAAACATATTATTGTTGTAAGAATAAACAAGTTGGAGGAGTAAGTAAAAGTTAACCAGTTAAAAATTTTCAAAAGACTATCTTGGGAACATATGAGCCCCAATTGCTGGATGGAAAACTAAAGTTAGATTAGATTCAAAGAATGACTTTGCATTGGAAATCAGAGTAAAAGTACCGTTTGTTTTATTGTTGCATAAACCTTGACTGATTATTATATCTTTTCCCTATGCCCCACCTACATCCCAGCTTCACTCATACCCTCAATAATAATTTAAGCCTCTTGCTTTTCTCAGTAGAAATACAGCCACTCTACTGCCTGTTTTGAGATACACTTGCCTGGTTAAGACTTGAAAATAAATCATAAGTCATTTATGAATTAAGTCAATAAGACTAGTCCTCCCTTACTGCAAGCTATTTGTAAAACATGGCCCAAATCTGTTTATTACTGATCAGCAGTTTCTCATTATTGCTCTGTCTCTGTCAATATGAACATTGATTAATTGTAATTGCAGCTTTGGCCAGCATGGATTGATTAGAACATAAAGTAAAGAGAATTGTAAAAAAATGTCAAAAGGAAGGAACAAGTCCATAGAACACTTGGAGGGTATGTTGATGGTGATCCATTCAAGCTACAGGGCATATGCCTCCTGCAGTCCACAGAACAGAGAGAAGACAATGATGTTACTTTAATTTAAGAAATACAATGGATTATTAAAAGAAAATGTTGGCCTCTCCAATAAATATATTCCAGATTTCTATTTTATACAGAATAAACTTCACATTAATTTTTTTTTTTTTTTTTTTTTTTTTTCTGAGACAGAATCTTGCTTTGTCTTCAGGCTGGAGTGCAGTGGTGCAGTCTTGATTCACTGCAACCTCCATCTCCTGGGTTCAAGTGATTCTCCTTCCTCAGCCTCCCAAGTAGCTGGGACTATAGGTGCGTGCCACCACACCCAGCTAATTTTTGTATTTTTAGTAGAGACGGGGATTCACCATGTTGACCAGGATGGTCTCGATCTCTTGACCTCATGATCCGCCTGCCTCAGCCTCCCAAAGTGCTGGGATTATAGGTGTGAGCCACTGCACCTGGCCTCATTAATCTTTTCTTCTATCAACTCCCCTTTTATGATTACTTAGAAAATATAACTCTTTTTTAAAAGTTTCTTATTGATTCTGATGTTGTTTTTATTCTCTTTATCTTAATTTTGAAAAGGTTAGTAAATATTAGGATATTAGTGCCTATAGCTAATTTTATAACTTAAAAAAATAAATGAAATGGGATTTTAAAAAACATATACACCTTATAGAAACCCTCTTTATTCCCCAAGCATAATTATTCATAAATTACTTAAGGGGCGGTGTCACATGCTGGAATATACCTAGGGGATGAGTTTCTGTGAGTTCCCTGGAAAGGATGTGCTAGCATCCCAACATTATTTGTGCTACAAGTTTTGTCAATAAATTTGAGTACTATTAGGTTCAAAGCTCTATGGTATACTCAGTGGGAGACCACTAAAACAAACCGAGATGCTTTCTTTTTTCTCAAAAGGCTCCTTATCACCCCACATCCCCAAAAGAAATAAGATACACACATGAATTTAAAATACAAAGGAATATGGAATGTAGCCAAAGTACTTTGAAAGTTCAGAATAGGAAAAATTCATAGTTCCCTGGGAAAACTCCAAGAAAGCTTTTTGGAGAAAATCTCACTTCAGTCTGGACCGGAAGGATGTTGACAATCTTTTTTATGGAGAACTATTGGAGTGGAAGGGATTTCAGGGAAGAGAAAAGAGCCCAATACTTAGGGGCAGGAAGGCAACAGGCATTGGGTTTGGAAAGGGTTAGTATGAATATTGGCCAGAGGCAGCAATCTTTAAAACTGTCTAAATTATTCAATTCTCTAAATGTAAGCTTCAATAAGCTCAATTTGTCAGCTGAGTAAATATCAAGTTGTTCTGGTGGAAGCGAGGGTGGGGCCCCAGAACTCTGTTGACTCCTCTCTGGAGAGCCTCCCCACCATTTTCTCACCTCAGCTTTGTGGTGGCTGAGGAAAAGCCAACACACTTTTTTAGTACTTGGTGAGTGAGTATGTGGTGAATAAACAGAATGAGTGAGAAAGAAGGCCAGATAAGAAAAATGTGAGATTGCAATGGATTGTAAATTGCACTGAATATCAATACTGCTGACAATTACTCAGCAAAAAGCAGATGGAGTTTCTAGGAATGACTGGGTTTTTGTTTTGTATTAACGTAGTAATGACCTAATCAGAGCTACACCTTGGGAAGATATGTTTAGTTGTTCTTCCAAGGGAATTAATCTCAAGAGAGTTTATAATGAAAGGTTATCATATCATCAGTTTGGTTTGGAGATGAAGAAATTAAGAAACCTATGACTGACTGGATGTAGGAACATGGTAGAGCTCTTGTTGGTTGACACCTTTGCTTCCATACATACAAAAGAATACTGTTGCTATTAACCAGCAGAAGGAAAGGACATGTGTGAAGCAGAAAGAGTTCAGTGTTCTTTATGTTGAGTTTTTTTGGTACTAAATGAACATACAAAGAAAGTGAGTGTCCTTTTGAAGCTGTGAATGCCTGATTCATTGTCATAAAGAGAAGAGGAAAAATTATGTCATGGAGGACTTCATTAAGAGGTTATGTAATTAGTAATAAGAAACAAGAAGACCAAGAACAAAAAATCTTCATAATGAAAAATTAATTTTAAGTTCAATGGAGTTAATTTGTTTCTTCTAGGATTCGCATTAAGTTGTAAATTTTTCTCAGCAGTTGCTTAACTATAAAACAAAGCATGTCCAATAATAATAATTCATTTATAAAAGACATTCCTAGAAAAGTTAACTCTAATATTTTCTTTAAAAATCACTCCTCTGGCTTTGCATTCAAATACATAGTCCTGCAGAATAAGCTTCTGGCTCTTCACTTAACTCCCAACTCTTTGTTAATGCGATCTTTGTAGGCCTGCTATGAGTGTAGATCTTAAATCAATTAAGTGCAATCCATCAAGTCAATTACAGAAGTCTAAAACATTACAACTCTCAAAGCCTCCTTTGTTTTCTTTAACAACAACAACAAAAAAAAAAACAGAGAGAAGACAGAGTTTTCACTCGCCAATTTTGTTTAAAAAGAAAAAACTTCTGGACCTTAAATCCTACATAGGGTATTGATTTCTCCACATGATAAAAAAATCTATTAAGATTTAAAAATCACATCTGATAAGTGGTTTCTGTTAGATCAATGAGTAAAAAAATTATTAACTTAGGTAACTGTGTAATATAACAAAGTAAGAATTAGTCTGCGTCTGAGAAGAACTACTACTTGTTTCTGCTTCTGTTATTTGACATTTCTGCAAATGCTACAAATGACAAGGGCTTTGATTAACTGCTTCCAAGATCTATCTTCTTCCCAATTCTGCTCATTTTTAAAGATGGGGTACCGTTTGATTTGACTTCAATACATACTTTTCTTAATTTTAGTAATCTTATTTCCAGTTCATCTTTTCAGACATGTACAAATGTTTGCTTATTCTCATTTTCTGTTAGTTGATTTACAGAGACAATGGAAGAGGATCCCACCCAAGTAATTGTAGGTAACTTTTGCGAAACATCAATCATCCTAAAGTGTTGTAAGAAGAGAGCAGGTATACTTATTAAGGAGGTTAATGGTAGTGATTTAAAGAATCCTGGAGACAGACAATCCTGGTTTAGAGGTACATTAGTATTCATTAAATTATTTAACCTATCTTGGCCTTCCTATCTCCCTCATAGTGTAATAGTGAGAAATGTATGGCATGAACTCAGTATAGAGTCCAGTATGGAGGAAGCACTGAAATAAATGACACCTATTCTTATCATTACATTTCTGACTTTCAGGTTGTTCACAATCCTACTTTTGCCAGAGCTATTTCCTTTCTTCACAGATCACTGTACCAATTTTTTGTTGTTATTTCCTTAACCAAGTTCTGTCACAGATTTTGTTTTTTCCCATTAATCCACTATGGAGTTCATGTAGCAGATATTCTTTTCCCCATTTTAAAGATAAGGAAAATGAAAAATTAGGTTTTTGCCCATGGTACCCAAATAAGAAGTAGCTGAGTTGAAACTAAAACCTTATTTCTCAATAGATACTCATTTCAGTAAGTCATGTAATTTAAAATAGGAACAATTAACTAGCCAAAACTATTACTAGGGTTGTATGTTTTGTTAAGTAACAGAAATGTTGCAAAAAGCCTTAAAGAAGAATAGAACTAGTATTGATTGGAAGTTGACGCTTCCACTTTATAGTTATATAACACAATTAAACATTTTAAATTTGTCTTCCACATTGTCACTTAATTCTTTTCCATCACTAAACAAGAAATAATTTACCATTTTAGAAAAGAAGTCACTGAATCAATGGAAGGTTATTACAACTGCCCCATTCTCTTACAAAGCATCCAAAAAGTGGTAGAAGCTTTTACATTTCCTGGTCCTTTCTCCCCCACAATGTTATCACTCACTAAAAGCTGAGTTAAGGAAGAGAGGGGTGGAAAGATGATTTGCACAGAATGTCTGGTGTTATTTTCTAAAACGTTTGGATACTCTTTTTGTTTCTTGCAGTTATTTAACTGGTAGCTGTATCACTTCTGTTTGAAAAATGTGTGAAGATCCCGCTGTGTGAATTGGAGGACTTGAACAAAGTGAATATGACTACATGAATACTGATTTATTGCTCAACACAATGGTGTCTTAATTGAAGAGCCACCTGTCTAGCAAAAGTAGAACTCTGTCATTAGGTTTACCATTTAAAAAAAAAAACAAGAACATATAATTTTTTTAAAGGTGGAAACTTGTACCACTCCTTTTCCTTAGAAAACAGACTACTTTCTTTTTGTTCATTTGTAAAACATACATTTTTTCATTTTACCAATAATTTGAAAAATGTCCATTATTCATAACTAACTTCTTAATAAAAAACCTAGAGTTCCACAAGAATCAGATAATTGGCAAATACATGTAAAACCTAGTCCGACACAATTTTGTTTGATTTAGAAGGAGCCTCTTGTCTTACATTTAAATTTATCCACGTGCCCTACAGTCATCTGTCAGTCTGGGAGAATTTCCAAATAATCAAAATGTCACAGAGTTAGTACTTTTAATTTTTATTTCATCTCCCGCAAGTATGAACTCTGATTGTAATTACTGCTTCATCTGCTCTTGAATGATTTTGTTTTATCAGACAAAACAACGCTCTAACGACCACACTGAGGGAGAATAAGAAAACTGTTCAAGATAGGAAACAATAAGAATACCATGTTTGGGGAAGTGGCAAATCACCAGAAACTACAGATTACACAAGTTGCACAATGAAGCCACAATTAAGAGTTAAGTATTTAAGACCCACAACTTACCTCTGCACCCAAGTCACGTGTTGTTTTCTCCGGCCAAAATATTTGATTGGAAGGAAAGAAGCCTAGAGCAAAAAATGTTCTGATGGAAAAGGCAAATTAATCTGCAGAAGAAATATAATGGAATATGATTGATCAATGGAGATAACCATTATTTTATAAGATAATGGAATCTAAGGAATATCCCTCTCTGGCCTCATTCTATCATGCTTCCTAAATACCAATTAGATAAAACATAAATGATCCAGGACTTCCCCTACTTACATCCTTGGTTGGATGGCCTAGGGAAGACTGTTTAGAGTTTAATGATACTTTTATTCTACTTCAGCCAGAGTTTGGCCTTAATGAAAAAGCTTATATAATCCCTGGGATTTATTATGTACTTAATAGGCCTAGTTATGTGATGCTGAACAAATTCTTTAACACTGATACTTTAAATTGCCCCTCTATTAAAACTAGTAGCAACATCTGTTCTACTATGACATGGAGTTATTTTGATGTGGAAATTAGATGGTCTAATTTTTGATAAATCTGAAGTATGAAAATAAGTAGTATTAATTGCTAGCTATTCTTTAAATAATATCTTTCTTAGAAGTCAACTTTCTCTGAAGTTTACAAGCACGACAAGCAGAAGACACAAATTCTGTGAGAAAAAAAGGAAAAAGAAATGAGCAGAGGTGAATGTGGATAAGCATTTTATTGAATAATGGAATTTTGGTAACACTGAAAATCCTAAAGTTTACCTACTTAAAATTTTTTTGTTTAGATGCCACAGCCTGGAATAGTAAACAAGAGTCACACACAATGTCCCCAGTGTCCTACAGTTAATGGGAAGCATGGTGTGAATTAGAACTAAAGTCTCCAGAATCTAAGCCTAATGTCCTTTTCTTTATGCCAATACATCATGTTGCCTTACTTTCTACTTCCCAAGAAACATAAGAATTGGAAGATAAATCTTGTTAGTGTGTAGTGTACATCCCACAGACTCAGAATCATAAGATTTCCAAGTAGGAAATACCCTATGAGTCCATCTAATTTGAAGAATTGTCACACTTTTCCACTCTCCTTGGCAGATGATGATCACCTTTTATGATTAGCTCTAGAGAAAGCAAGGAATATTTTCATTTCTATTTGGATCAACATGAGAAATATCTGGAGGTAGATGATTCTTCTATATGCATGCATGTGATTATAGTTTTACACTCCGGAATGATGTTAAACCCACTTAACACTTCTCATAACACTCATATTTAAACCCCAAGGCTTTGCCATGGGCAAAAAGGCCCAGTATGGTCTGCTTTGTCCCCCAAGTATCTCTCTGAGTCTACACTCTCACTCACTTGGCTCCAGCCACACTCATCTCCCTTCATGCTATAACTCAAGCACGCCAGATGTTTTCCTAAATTGAGGTCTTTTGCTTGCTTCTAGTTCTGCCTAGAAAGTGGCTTCCTTCAAACATGACTTCCTGCCGTTCATCTAGTAGGGCTCTCCTCAAATGTCTCTTTGTTAGAAAAGGCACATTTGAACACCCTACTAAAAACAAGAACCCTCTTCACCCGACTACTGCATCCCCTTACGCTACTTTGCTTGACATTTATTTTATGTGTTTGTTGTGTTTTTCTTTTTTTTTGCTTCTTTGCTTTATAAAATATTTTATTATTCTCAGCACCTAGAACAGTGCCTGGCATATGAAAGAAGAAAAAAACTTTCAAAGAAAGAAACGTTAACCTCCCTTAACAAAATAATTTAGTGCAACTTTAGATATTTTATGAAACAATCTAGGAAAAATTCTATTGGAATTATCTTTTTTTATATGTTTAAAAAGAAATAGCTTGATTTCCCTTAAGTGATAATTATTTCAATCATTTTAATTACTGCATAATAATTCCCAATTGTATTTGGAATTCTTAATTACCAACATGGAATACATCAATGACTTTGTCTATGTGGAACATCTACCTGTAATGATCAATAGTCAATCAATTAAATATTTTTAATAACCAGGTGTTTACAAATATATAAAAAAATTCTTCAAGTGTTGACAAAATTAAAAACTTTTTAGGAAGCATCTTATCATGAATATGTGATAAACCTACATATTTGTGATTTACAGATTTGAAACATTTCCTTTTGGTAGCTGGCAGAGATCCCAAAGTTAGTTGCTGCTGATAGTGGTGGTGATGAAGAATTGGTAATTGCAACATCAGTATTCTATGATGAGAGAGGGAACAGGAGGAGAAAGAAGAGACAGAAGAGAAAATGCTATCAGAGGCAAAATACATTTCTTAATTTTAAGAATGGCTAGGAAAAATGGGAGCCTGAAAAATATTAAAATCCCAAACAACAAAAAACCTAAAACATATTCAAGAAGCAGAAAATTGAATAGACCAATAAACAGATAAGAAATTGAAAGGAAAAAAAGTAGTCTGAGAATTGTCTCCCACAATATCCTCAGGTACAGATAGTTTTATAGCCTAGTTCTTTCAAGTTTATTTAAAAAAGTCTTTTATATGTATAGGCCCTGTGTAGCATAAAGGAAAACAAAGAAAGAAAGTTCCCAATCTGTTTTACATACTGAGCATAATACAGGTAAGAAAATCTGAGGCAGAACAAAATCAGAAGACTCCAGACCAACAACAATTACAAACATGGAAGCAAAATGTGAAATAAAGTTTAGCATACTGAATTTACCAATGTATTAAAAGGAGAATATATTTAGTGCAAATTCCAAGAAGAATCTGAAATGAAAGGCTATTTAATTTCAGGACTTAAAAAAATGAATCACAGTATTAAAATATGGGGAACATTTTGCCTGATGATCTGAGTTGATTTTGAGAGTATTTAATAAAATTCTTCATTAAAAAAATACTGAAGACTTATACATCCTAATCATAACAAGGGATATCTAACCCAACTCACTTCCAATGCCATACCTAACAGTGAAACATGTGAAGCAATTTCATTAAAGTCAAGGAATTGGGAAGAACCTTCCCTTTCATCTTTACTATTTAAAAATATTTCAGAATTTCTAGCCCATATTACAAGAATCAAGGAGAAAAACAACACTCTTTGAAGTAAGGGAATAAAATTTTTACTTGCACGTGTTATTAAACACCTAAAATATACGGAGGAAACACCTGGTGAAAAGTCCAGTAAGATACCTGGTTATCAAAAGTACCAAAATAATTTACTTTCTTACATACAAGCAATGATATAATAGAAAATACAATAAAAACTATCAACAATAGCAAAAAATTAGATAAAATATTTTTGATAAAATTAAGAACTAACTAAGGCCTATGTGGAGGTAACCACAAAGTGTAACTAAAGGATATTAGAACAAAATTAAAAAATTAGGAAGCATGCATATTCCTGGATAGTCAAATTTAATATTGTCAAGATATCAATCCTGTGACACTGATTTCTACATTTGATGTAATGTCAACAATATATAGTTTGCTATGGTTATCTGCTCTTTTGTTTTCAAATGAATATGAAAATAATGTCATTAAATTCTCTAAAATAGTTTTAGAGATGTTATTGGTATTTCATCCAGTAGTTCTGTTGGTTGTTCTGGTTGGTTTTGCAGGAAAATGGAAAAAAAAATCAGCAGTAAGTCATAGACAAGCTCATCAGCATTCTTTTACCATCATTTATTTAAGTATGTCTGGGGGTTATATAACTTGCACAGATAACCAATTAAAGAGCAAAAAGAAAAAAAAAAAGAAATCAAAATCAGTGTGTGACTTTATTAAGTTCTACAAAATTTACAGATAGACTAATTAAATAATTTATTTACTCAAGTTACATTTATATGACACCAACTTTGTAACCTTTCTGAGCTAAAATTTAGAGGTATAAAGATGTCTTAATTGAAGAGTCATAGGGAGAGTTGTACATATCAGTTGATGCCAAATGATGGGTCTGTAACGAATATTTATCCATGTAATTCTAGAGTTTACAGTCTTAGTTCCAAAGCAACTGAATAGTTCTATAACTTTCTAGTTTGGATAAATGCTATTAAGCACTTGTAATTGTGATCTTATTGCTCTTCCCCATTCCCTTTAACAGCTAGCAACATTTTGACAATAGTAAAATTATGCCTTATATATTTAAAGAACTAAACCAAATATGCAAGTTAAAATCAATGCAATAAAATAAGTGTTGGCCAGTGCAACTTTCATCTCTCCTTTTTAATATCAGTAGACCACCAAGTAATAAGAACTTCTTACTCTAGGAAATATATAGATGAGTGGACATTCTTGTGTACTTTGGCTGTCTGCTTCTGAATGAAAACTTAAGTGTTTCTCTCTTTAGGGATTCAAAGCATCCTGCATTTTAATTCATTTATGTACAAATCCGAAGGGAAAACATTTTTCATTTGCCAGTAGAACAAGTTAATTTTGAGAGAGTAGTTTAATTTAGATTAAACAAATGTAGGTTGTTAGCTGAAAGGCATAAAGCTCTAAAAGCAAATTAGTGGCAGGATAATTGCTGTTGTGAAAAATATTTTCTTGTGCATAAGCCCACTACTGTACATTCTAAAATAAGCTTCAAATGTCCCCATCTTTACAAGAAATTCATAGAATAACAAAATAAGAAGAATCTTAATTCCCAAATATTTACCAGACCATTGTGGCAATTCGTTTGCTTATTTATTTGAAAATGGAAAAGGGTTTAGGCTCAGAAAATGAATTTTAAAAATATAAACTTGTGTTTATAAAAATACTGATTTAAAAATGAAATTCCTTTCCCTTTGTATTAAACCTGAGTATCAACAGTGGAAAGTGAAGCAATCAACATGAATATGAGTGGGAGGTGTTCTGATTGACAGATATCAGGACAAGATAAAAAGAAGATACATGAGGACTGGAATCATAACTGTGTGTATGCATTTATTTTTTGTAACTGGAAAGAGAAGTGGTATCAGCTATGTCAATTAGTAGGAGGTGTTTTTATTAATAAGAAATAGTCTAAAGGAAACATATTTGTGGAGTAAAGGATTAGAAGATTTAGGCTCTGTCTTCTAAAAGAGAAACCTCTACACACTTACTTTCTCCCAGATTCTAGGGCTAGAAGCTAATGTGATACAGTATGACTGTAGTTGAGGCAAAATCCTTCCGTTTAATATCAAGAGATGGTGACATGACGTTGAATCTCATCTCAAGAACTTCAAATGTTTCTTTTTTTGAATCGATAGTAAGATATTTAGTTTTACAATTGCAAGGAAACTTTAAATGATGGTTTCAGTCTAGCTGACCTGTGTGATATAAGTGTGATATAATATATCACACTTATAGTGAATTTTAAATATTTGAAATACATGCATCCTAATAATCTGTATCCTGGGGAAGGATTAAGGAGAAATATAAATAAGGCTGGATGATAGATTAATCTTTTGGGGAAATAATTACAAAACAGATAGTTGTTAGTATATGCACACCTGTAAACAATTTGTGACATGCTAGAATTACTGAAAAGTACGTAGGTGAAATAATACCTATCTCACTTCATAGGGTGGTATGTTTTATGTAAAGCCTCTTCTGTCCCCTGTGGCTAATATTACCCATAATCTTTAAAGAAGTGTCAAAGCAATATTTTCTGGTTATAAAAACTTGAAAACATTCTGAGAGACCCTAGTTTTAGTATTTATGTGTGGGTGTGTTACTTTTTAATGGAAAGTCAATCATTTGCCAATGTAGCTTTGAAAAATAGTTGGGCTCATCCTCTCTGTGCTTTCCTTATTTTTAAAAAATCTTTAAAGTAGAGTAAAAACATAACTACTTTGCAGTTAAAAAAATGAACATTAAATGAGCAGGATATAAGCCCTTTGTATTTGAGATAAAGATATACATAATACATAGTATATATATATTATTATGCATTATTACTGATGAACACATAATCATAAATGTATAGATGTATGTCAATATACATATATATGCTTATATATATATATATATATATATGCCTTTATCGTTAACTATTTTTAAATAGGTATCTGAGTAGCATGTGTTACATGAAGCTGGATAATAAAGAAAGGCTAATCTTGACACTTGATTAAGAGGTCACTCTATGAATTTCAAAGGAAGTATAAAGCCATCTTCAGTGAGTAGACCAGTGTTCTACCTCCCTGTCAGACAGAGATGACATACAGGTTAAGATTATACCAAATCCTTCCTCTGTTACTTGTATGATCTTATTAAGAAGGTTATTTAATCTCTAGTTTTAAAATAAACTATATTAACTTTTTTCATATATTTATTGAGGGGTGTTGGTTATTGGTATAATTTATGTAAAGAATTGAACAGTGCTTAATTAATGTTTACATATTATTGTTGTTACTGTTATTGCACACGGGGCTGCCTTATCCAGTTTTCATTACGGCTAGGTAGCAAATAATGGGCTGAGTTGTGATCAAGTAAAAAAGGAAAAATGGACATGATCCTAGCAAATATTATTTCGCAAATCCTTTTTATAAAATTTCTCAGTCATTTTACTCAGAGAAAAAATTCGAGGTTTAAAATACATGTCATTAGCAGGACTATTAATTGGACTGAATACGTCTTTTCGCAGTTTACAAAATAATTTCCCAGATGAATAGTTTTTATAAAATCATGACTCAGAACTAGATATGTAACTCCAATTTATATTAACGTTTTCTTCCAGTTTAACACAATGTATTGGAAGTTAACTTCACAACATTTTTAAACATCTCCAGATTCAACATTGCCCTCTATTTTCCAAATTGTCAAGATTTACTTTGACAGCTTAAGCTATGGGACAGAAAACACAGCTGAGAATATAACTAAAAGCCAAAATAGAAATGCTCAGGTCCTTGGGTTGGTTTGCTTTGGGTCATCTATCTTCCTTTCTTTCTTTCCTTTCTTTCCTTTTTTTTCCTCCCTCCTTCCCTCCCTTCTTTCCTCTCTTTCTCTTTCCCTTTCTCCCTCCCATCCTCCTTCCCTCCCTCCCTTCCTTTCCTTCCTTTACTTCTTTTTCTTTACTTCTCCCTCTCTTTCTTTCCCTTGAGACAAATGCACTTCTGCCTGGAATTGCTTAAATGCAGCAGAACTCTATGCTATCTTTAAAAACAGTACCCTCTTTGGGAGGCCGAGGTGGGCTGATCACCTGAGGTCAGGAGTTCAAGACCAGTCTAACTAACATGATGAAACCCTGTCGCTACTAAAACAAACAAACAAACAAACAAAAAAACACAAAACAAAAATTAGCCAGGTTTGGTGGCACAAACCTGTAATCCCAGCTATTTGGGAGGCTGAGACAAGAGAATTGCTTATGTCTATATATATAGCTATATCTACATCATCTGTCTATCTCTACATCTGGCTATAATTTGCATTTATTAGCACAGAAGTCTTAATCTCCCAGACACACTCAATAATTAGGACTGCTAGCATGATAGTTTACAAACTCAGTTGTGTTTCTTTTTTAAGCATAATTACTCTTTATTTAAAAAGAAAACTCATTTGTCTTAATCTTCACCTTCTCAACTCATCAAATATTTTCTTTATCTTGTGATGTTATAAAGTTTCTAAAGAGAGCAAATTATCTGTTTCTAAACTTTGAAAATATTTTGTAAAAATTTAAATGTTTGCAGGATACTCCTATAAGCTTTTTTTCAAATCACAGGTACATTATAAGCATTTTATTTAATTAATTTTGTTTTATGGCTTTAGGGATACAAATGCAGTTGTGTTACATGCATAGAAACACAACTGTGCAGTAGTAAAGTCTGGGATTTTAGGGTAACCATCATTGGATAGTGTACATTTTACCTAATAGGTGGTATTTCATACCTCACTCCTCTCCTACCCTTCACCTTTTGGGATCCCCAGTATCTATTATCCCACTCTGTATGTCTATGTGTACCCACTGTTTGACTCCTACTTATAAAAGTTAGAACACGTGGTTTTTGACTTTTGTTTCTGGGTCATTTCACTAAGGATAATGGCTTCAGTTCCATTCATGTTGCTGTAAAAGACAGGATTTTATTCTTTTTTATGGCTGAGTAGTACTCCATGGAATGTTGATGCACAGGTTGATTCCATGACTTTGCTACTGTGATTAGTGCTGTGATAAACGTACGAGTGCAGCTGATTTTTTGATAAAATTATTTCTTTTCCTTTGAATAGATATCCAGTAGTGGGATTGTTGGATTGAAGGGTAGTTCTACTTTTAATTCTCTGAGAAATTGCCATAGTGTTTATCATATAGGTTGTACTAATTTGCATTCCCACCAAGAGTGTATAACCATTCCCTTTTCTCTGCATCCTCACCAACATCAGTGGTTTATTGACTTTTTTAATAGTAGTCATTCTGACTATTGTTAGATGGTATGTCCTGGTTTTAATTTGCATTTCTCTGACAATTAGTGATGCTGAGCATTTTTTTCGTATGTTTGTTGGCTGCTTATCAACAAACGTAACAGTTGTCTGTTCATATCCTTTACACAAAACATTTCCCAAGCCCTCTTTGCAGACCATGTTACAAGACAGAAAAAGAAAATCAATCAAATTTCAGACCTTTGGACTTATTTCAACACAAACCAGCTATCCTTGATCATATACACATACTGGTTTTCTGGTTAATTATTTTTATTTTTGTGCTTTAAAAAAGTATTAAATTCATAAAACTAGTGTTTCTAAGAGAACAAGTCAATTTTGGTGAACTTTTTGGATTTTCTGTAACACAGAACACTAAACCCTAAATTGACAAGAGCTTACATATAATTTCTATAAATTCAGGATATCTGAAAATGAGAGTTGATTATAGTATATCCTTAATGATGAAGGAAATTTTGCCTAATGTTCCATAAATAGGTTGCAGATAATCTATTTGAACTTATCTAAGGTAATTTATCACAACTATTTGAATGCATGTGGCATTCAAATTCTCATTTAAGCAGACTAATTTTTATTTTGACCTGCTAGTTATATTTGAAATAACAATATTTGCATTTTCTTTAATGCGTCCTGAGATATAGGACAATTCCCATTAAAACATTTGTATTAATAACGTTTTACTATAACTGAACCATTTCTAGTTATTTTGGGGCATTTAAGTTTATATTCTAAATAGATGTATTTTAAAGTATTCTTAGAATAATATTACCTTTTTGGGAATTATAAGAAATTCTGCCATAGCCTTAAATTCACTGAGAAGCAAGAATTAACACCACAGGATATTCTCTTAACTCAAACTTTTATTTTACTTTAAAAAAAGTTTTCTACATAAATAATTGAAAAGATTATTTTGCTTTTCATAAATTGAATAGATGATTAAATGAATTATTTGGCTTCATTTTAGAAAGAACTACATCTTTGAAGTGATTAGCATATAATAATATTGAAAATTAGTTTGATCAGAGGAATTATGTCAGCAAGATGTCAGAATGGGAGTTCCCTAGCTTCACTCCCCACAACACAGAAACCCAACTTGCAACTACCCACTGGCAGGGTTACTACCTTGAATATCCCAGGATTCATGAATGAATGAAGCTAAGACACCCCCTCAGACCTCAGAAGCAAGATAAAGCTTTCATCAAATGCTTAGATAATGTGTTTCCCATGACTGTAACCCTGCTTTCCAAAGCTGGCACAGTGCTACACGCAGAAAAATCCCTTGAACCTATGGTTTCTACAATGGAGAAAGAATTGGAGATAGACACCCAGCTTCCCTATCATTTTGGGATCCTTTGCAGGAAGCTCACTTCTATCTCATACCCCTGTAATCATGGGAAGTGACAGCAACCCTAGATCACCTGGGCTCAGTGAGAAACAAAGAATGGGGATAAAGCTCACAGGAACCAGCATGAATCTTGATGGCAGCACTGTTGGTTGAATTGGCAGAACTGCTGTTTGTATTGCTAGGTGTAGGTGGCCACTGAAATGGCTGAAGCATCCACTGCAACAGGCTTACTATTAAGTAACATTCCCAGATAAAACCAGACTACAAAACCTGGCATAAGTACCTATTTCTTCAATGTGCAGACACTGATGTTTGACCACAAGGAACAAGAACATTCAGGAAAACAAGATGTAATTAAACAAGCAAAATAAATGAGACACCCATGAGTACCCTAAAGAGTTAGACTAAAAAATTAAAATATCTTTTTTTAAGGAAGCTCAGCAAAATTCAATAAAATTCAGAGAAACAATTCAGAAATGTATGAAAGAAATTTAACAGAAAGAAAAAAATTTAAAAAAAACTGAAATCTTGTAGCTGAAAATACAATAAATGAAATGAAAAGTGCAATAGACAGCATCAACAGCAGAACTAATTAAACTGAAGAAAGGATGTGTGAACTTGGAGGTAGGTTCTGTCTATAAAGACAGAAGACAAACAAAAGAATAAAAAGGAATGAAGAAAGCTTATGTGACTTATGGCACAACATTTAAAAATCACATTTTCAAGTATTAGTTTTAAAGAAGGGGTAGAAAAAGACAAAGTAGTAAAAAGAATATTTAAATAATAGCAGAAAACATTCCAAACATGGAGAGAGATATACATATCCAGATCCAATCCAAATAAGATTACCCCAAGACATATTATAATCAAATTGTGAAGGATCAAAGAGAAAGAGGGGATCCTAAAAGCAGCTAGAAAAAAGAAGCAAACAATAAATAAGTGAGGTCTAATACATCCAGCAGCAGATTTATCAGCAAAAATCTTACAGGCTATGAGTAAATGAAATGATATATTGAATGTTCTGAGGAAAAAAATAAACCTGGTAACCAAAAATTTGTACCCAGCAAAACTATTCTTCAGAAATAAAGGAACAATAAAGATTTTCTCAAACAGCTCAGGGAATTTATCACCACCAGACCTGCCTTACAAAAAAATGCTAAAGGGAGTTCTATAAGCTGAAAGTAAAGTATGCTAGCAAGAGACACTAAAACATCTGAAATTGTAAAACTCACTGGTAAAAGGAAGTACAAATTCAGAATAATATTGTTATTGTGATGTGTAAGTTACTTGCACCTTTAATATAAAGGTTTAAAGCCAAAATTCTTAAAATAATATAAACACAATGATTTGTCAATGACAGGCAACATAAAAAGATTTAAATTGAGGTATCAAAAATTCAAGAGGTTGGGGGGATTGGAATAAAAGTGTACAGTTTGATTTTTCTTTTGTGATAAAAGTTAACTTGTCATTAACCTGTTATAACCATAAGAAGATTTTTGTAAGCCTCAGGGTAGCAAAGCAAAAATTTATAATAAATACACAAAAAGTAAAAAGTTATTAATTAAAACATACCACTAGATGAAAATATTTAACTGCAAAGGAAGACAGTAAGAGAGAAATAAAAGAAGAAAAGATCAATAAAACAAATAGAAAACAATTAATAAAATGGCAGTAGTAAGTCCTTACCTGTCAGCAATTATCTTAAATGTAAATGGGTTAAATTCTCTAATCAAAAGACCAGAATGGATGAAAAGACAAGGAAAAAATTAAGTCAAGACTGAACTATGTGCTGCCTACAAGGGACTCACTTCACCTATAAGGACACATAGACTGAGAGTGAAGGGATGGAAAAAGATATTTCATTCAAATGGAAATCAAAGGAGAGCAGGAGTAGCTATTCTTATATCAGATAAAATTAATTTTAAATAAAAAACTCTATAAAGAGGCCAAAAAGGTCATCATACAATAATAAAGTGGTCAATTTAGTATGAGGCCATAATAGTTATAAGTATATATGCACTCAACATTGGAGCACCTAAATATATTAGGCAAATATTAATAGATCTGAAGACAGAGAGAGACTGTGATAAAATACAGGTTGAATATCCCTTAATCTGAAATGCCTGGGACCAGAAATATTTCAGATTTTAGATTTTTTTCAGATTTAAAAATATTTGCATTATACTATTTGAGCATCCCAAATATGAAAATTTAAAATCTTAAATGATCCAATGAGCATTTTCTTAGAGTGTCATGTTGGTGCTCAAAAAGTTCAGATATTGGAGCATTTCAGGTTTCAGATTTCTGAATTTGAGATGTTGAACCTGTAATACTAGCAGATATAACACCACATTTTCACCAGTGGACAGATTATCCAGACAGAAAATCAAGGATACATGGGACTTAAACTATACTCTAGTCCAAAAATACCTTACAGACACTTAAAGAACATTCTATCCAACAGCCACAGAATACACATTCTCAACTGTCCATGAAATATTCTCCAGGACAGATCACTTGCTAGGCCATAAAACGAGTCTTAACAAATATAAGAAGATTGAAATCATATCAAGTGTCTTTCCTAATCACAATGGTATAAAACTAGAATCCATAACAGGAGAACTTTGAAAACTTTATAATTACATGAAAATTAAGCAACATGCTCCTGAGTAGCAAACGCATTAATGAAGATATTAAAAGGAAAATTAAAAAACGTATTCAGCTAAATGAAAATGGAAACATAATATATTAAAACCTATGGAATACAAGCAAAGCAATATTAAGATGGGAAATCTATAGCAATAAATGTCTGCATCAAAAAGAAGAAAGATCTCAAATAAGCAACCAAATGTTGCACCTCAGGGAATTAGAAAAACAGGAACAAATTATATCCAAAATTAGTAAAGGAAAAAATAAATAAAGATTAGAACGGAAATAAATGAAATAGATATTAAACAATCAAAAGATTAAGAAAACAAAGAGTTGGTTTTCTGAAAAGATACAATCGACAAACCTGTAGATAGACTAAGAAAAAAAGAAATGTCTCAAATCAGTAAAATCAGAGATGAAAAAGGAAACATTACAACTGATACATTAGGAAAAAAAAGGATCATATGAGACTACTATGAAAAATTCTACATGAAAATTTGAATTACCTAGAAAAATAGATTAATTCCTGGACACATACAACCTACCAAGATAGAAGTATGAATAAATAGAAAATCTGAACAAATAATGATAGAAACATTGAATCAGTAATAAAAAGTCTCCCATCAAAGAACGCCAAAAACCTGATGAATTTACTGCTGAATTATACTAAACATTTAAAGAACTAATGCTAAATCTTTTTGAACTATTCCAAAAAAATTGAAGAGCAGGGAACACTGTCAAATTCCTTCTATAGGCCCAGCATTACCCTGATACCAAAACCAGACAAAAGCACACAAAACAACAGCAAGAAAACTACAGATCAATATCTCTGATGAACAAAGATGTAAAAATCTTCAACCAAATACTAGCACACCAAATTCAATAGCATATTAAAAATATCATTCACCATAATCATGTAGGATTCATCCCAAGGATGAAAGGATGTCTCAATATATGCAAATCAATAAATATGATAATTTACATCAACAAGATAAAAGACAAAATGATATGATCATTTCAATAGATGAAGAAAAAGCATTTGGCAAATTTCAACACCATTTCAGTAAAAAAGAAAAAAAACCTCTTAACAACTTAGGTATAGAAATAATGTAGTCCAACAGAGTAAAGACTATATATGACAGACGCACAGCCAACATCATACTGAACACGGAAAAGTTGAAAGCTTTTCTTCTAAGATGTGGGGCAAGACAAGGATGCCTATTTTCACCACTTCTATTGAATCACTGGAAGTTCTACATAGAGCAGTTGGTCAAGAGAAAGAAATAAATGCATCCACATTGGAAACAAAGGCATTAAATTGTCTCTGTGTGCAAATGACATGCATATATATATATATATATATATATATACACACACACACACACAAACACACACACATATATACATATACTAATATATATACACACACACATATATGCCAAACATTCCACCAAGAGTCCACCAAAAACTATTTTATATATATACACACACACACGTGTATACATGTATATATATACACACACACGTGTATACATGTATATACACACACACGTGTATACATGTATACACACACACACGTGTATACATGTATATACACACACACACGTGTATACATGTATATACACACACGTGTATACATGTATATACGCACACACACGTGTATACATGTATATACGCACACACACGTGTATACATGTATATATAGACACACGTGTATACATGTATATATACACACGTGTATACATGTATATATACACACACGTGTATATATATACACATATATACATATATGTGTATATATACATATATGTGTATATATACACATATGTGTGTGCTTGTGTGTGTATGTGTATATACATATATGCCAAATGTTCCACCAAAAGAGTCCACCAAAAACTATTAGAAATAATACATACATTTAGTAAAGTTGCAGGATACAAAGTCAACATAAAAAAATTGGTAGCATTTCTATGCACTAAGAAAAAACTATCTAAAAAAGAAATCAAGAAATCCATCTCATTTACAATAGCTACATAAAATAAAATAACTGTGAATAAACTTAATCAAGGAGGTTAAAGTTCTCTACAATAAAAAATATAAAACATTGATGAAAGAAATTGAAGAAGACAAAAATAAATATAAAGATAATTCTGTATTCATGGATTGGAAGAAATAATATTGTAAAAACATCTCTACTATCCTAAGCAATCTACATATTCAGTGCAATTTCTATCAAAAGACCAATGATACCCTTCACAGAAGTAGAAAAAAACCTTAAAATTCATATAAAACCACAAAAGACCAGGAATAGTGAAAGTTATCCTGAGCAAAAAGAGCCAAGTTGGAGGCACCTTACCTGACTTCAAAATATACTACAAAGCTATAGTAACCAAAACAGCATGGTAGTGGCATCAATGGCAATGCATAGACCAATGAAACAGGATAGAGAGCCCAGAAATAAATCCAAGCATTTACAACCAACTGATTTTTGACAAAGATGACAAGAACACAATGTGCAAATGACAATCTCTTCAGAAAAATGGTACTGGAAAAACTGGATATCCACATGCAGAAGAACAAAATTAGAATTTTATCTCTCATCATATACGAGAAAAAACTCAAAATGGATTACAAACTTGAAATTGCCAAAAGAAAACACAGGAGAAATCTTCGTAACATTGGTTCGGGCAAGGATTTTCTGGATAGGACCTGAAAAGCACAGGCAACAAAAGCAAAAATAGATAAATGTTATTACATAAAACTAAAAATCTTCTGCATGGCAAAGGAAACAATCGACAAAATGTAGAGACAACTCACAGAATGGGAAAAAATACTTCCAAACTATACATCTGATAAGAAGTTAATATCCAAAATATGTAAGAAATTCAAACGTCTCAATAACAAGAAAAATCCAACCTGATAAAAAGATGGGCAAAAGACCTGAATAGACATTTCTCAAAAGAAGATGTACAAACGGCCAATAGGTGTGCCAAAAGAAGTTCAACATCAATAGTCATGAGGGAAATGAAAATCAATATTACAGTGATATATCACCTTACTCCAGGTAGAATGGTCATTATCAAAATGACATAGGAGAACAAGAGCTGATGAGACTGTGAAAAAAGGGAACCTTTATACACTGTTGGTGGGAATGTAAATTAGCATGGCCTTTACGTCAAATGGCATGAGGTTTCCCCAAAAATTAAAAATAGCATTACCCTATAATCCAGTAACCTTACCACTTGGCATATATCCAAAGGAAATAAAATCAGTGTGTTGAAGAGGTATCTGCACCCCCATTTTTATAGCAGCACTATTCACAACACCCAAGACATAGAATCAACCTAAGTGTCGGTCAGTGGATGAATGGATAAAGAAAATGTGGCATACATACAAAATGGAATACTGTTCAGCCATAAAGAAGAACAGAATCCTGTCATTTGCAATAATCTGTATAAACCTGGAGGATACTACATTAAGTGAGATAAACCAGACACAGAAAGACAAATACCACATGATCTCACTCGTGGAATCTGAAAAAGTTGATCTCATAGAGGTAGAGAGTGGAATAGCAGGTACCAGAGGCTGGGGTGGGTAGAGGTTAAGGAGAATGGGGAGATGTTGATCAAAGGATACAAAATTACAGTTAGATGGGAGTAATATTTTTAAATGTTCAAAATAGACATGTTCTGAACATTTAAACTCTATAAAAACATATAGAGACATCTAAATTCCCGCTATTTTTTAGAGACAGCCAGTAGATACGTTGGAAAACTTCTCTGGGAACCAAATTCCAGGGAGGGAACAAACATGATCCATTCATAACTGGAATATTCAACTTTCTTACTTTGATAAATATGAAGACTTAATATCAACACTGTGTGCATCATGTAAAAAAGCCCACACCTTAAATAATTCTTCAAGAATATGGCTACTCTGACTCATATTTCCAGTAGTACATTTTAGTTCTATTTGCTCAAATCTGAAGTCACTCTCATACTGGGACTATGTTTATATAGTGTTACTTAGGCAACTAAGCTTGTTTAAGAGGCTTTATTGAGTCCTATTAGCCTTCATTTGGATCAAGTAGAATTAATTTGATTTGGCCTTTTAGAAAAATGAAATTAGGGAATATGACTTAGGTTCAACTCTGTAGTTATGCTAATAAATGAACAGTTATTGGCATGTATTGAGAACTTCATTTTGTGTCAGACACGGATAAATGCTTTGCAAGCAGGATTGCGTTCAAGCCTCTCAGAAACCATGAGAATTGGGTATTATCACCTCTTTTATAGATGAGGAAAATAGTGCTCATTATGGTAAAATCATCATCCTATAGAACCAGGTGTTTGAAAAACAGCCACTTGTGATATAAAAAATTTAAACTGTTATTCAAACCGTGAATTTGAATAATATAGCAGAGGACTGAAACAAAAGGGAGTTAAATTACTCCTTCCCCCAAAGAGCTTATAATCTATCAAGATAAATGCAATAACACATAGGAATAAATTTGGGAAAAATACAAAATTATTATGTATAAATTAACCACATAAGTATCAGTTAATATAGTGTAAAAACTATCCAAAGTAGGAGTGATAGGATATCATACCATAATGTAAAAATGTATCAGAATGAAAATGCTTCTTCATTTTCATATATATTATATTTTCTTACGAATTTATTTGTAATGACTGCCAGGCTGATCTCTGCTTCTTTTTTCCTGATCCAATTTTTGCTGGTATAGAAACAGTGTGTATTTATTTTGGTCACTGAATCTGCCTTCTTTGAAGGAATCCAAAAAACATTATTTCTTCAATAACTTATGCTGGCCAAAGAAGCTGTTCTGTCTTAAAACAGGAACTGTTTAAACTTGCATTATATCAATCAAGCACTGCTCAATATAGTTTAAAATACTTTTTAAAAACCTATAGAGTCTTTTCAACACATATAGCATAATAATATCAAACACAGACAAGGAGTCTTAGCATAATGAGAGTGTGTTGCAAATGAGAAATTATAGATAATTGCTGTTTGTTCTTGTTTTTCATAGAATGAAGTGTAATTATTATTAACAAGAGGCTTGTTTCAATAATTATTTCTCGTTATCCCAGGGCACAAATGCATTGAAGCAGAAAACAATGCATTTTCTTTCAGAGTTTTTGTTCGCAGATCATCTCTTATCACTGCCAGAGGTTATGTATGAATGCTTATTCTGAGTTTGTGTAAGTCTGCCACTGTGCAACCAAGTGTGTGTGTTTGCTGAGTTGGATATCTCATCATTGTCTTCAAGATTAAATGCACTTTCTTAATATTTGAAAAGAAATGATCTAATCACATATAATATTGTAGGACTGTTATTTTACATAACTGGAAAAAAGATTCAAAACATAGCTATCCAAATAAGATTGAGATTCCAGGTAACAAATTTCTAAGAATTAATATGCAGTTAAGTCTTGTTCACTTATGTGTCTGAATTTCATACTCTTAGATATGCGAAGCCTTTTTGGTGATGGCCTTAATAAATATAACTTAGGGAATAATCAGGGTTGATATACCACAGGTATTCAGGTATGGTCATACTGATTGATAAATTGTTGCTACTCTGAACACCACCTCATCCTTAGATATCCTCTTAATCCAGTAATTAAAGGTGTAGTGAGGAGCCTCCAGGAGCCAGCACTATAGTCTGGGTCCATTCTGATTGGTAGGTACCTATTTCAGTTACCTCAAACTATTGTCTTCAGTGCACAGCTCTTTGTCCCCTCAAAAACCCAAGAAAGCTCACCTAGCTTCAAACATGATCCTCACTAAGCTGGCAGGCACTGCTCTGGGTTCATCCTGGGACCTGCCATCTCACGGCAACCTTTTGTATTTCAGCCTCCAAGTGTCCTTCCTAACAAGCGGGTATGAAATCCCAAGGAGGAGCTGCTGCCTTTGGCAGTGACCTTGGCAACCTAGTAAGCAAATGCCTATCCATACCAATTGTTAAATATTTTTAATATTACTCCTGGAAATAATAACACTAAGAATTATTGTTAATCACATTTAATTCTATCAGGTAAGTATTATTGTCCATCTCTCTTTTCCAGAAAGAAAACTGAAATATAACATATTCAGGTAATTTTTCCAAGGTCATACTGCTAAGGAGTGGCAGTACTAGCTAAGACCTAGCAGTCTAACACTGTAGCCCAATCTTTAATACATTCCTGTAAATTTATCCTAAGGGTAAATAGTATATGATAACCATTTATCTTTGATTACTTCTAAGTTTTTTCATTAAAAAAACTAATTTATGATGATGACTGTCAAAAAATCAGGGCCTCAGCTAATGTGGAAAGAAGGAAATACCTTCCAGGGTGGCACAGATGATCTAAAATTCACTTAGAAGTAAAGATAGAAAGGAGTCTAGACAGACAGATGGAATGTCCCATTCTGGGAACAGGCAAGAGCAGTGTCTTAGTGAATACAAAGAATTATTTTAGCAAGTGTGGGCAGAGCCTTGACAAAAAAGGAGGGAACGTTTGGGTTCAGGTAGCAGCAGATATCTAGTAATGGGACACAATATATAAGGCCATTATTCTAGCCACCCCAACAGGCAACCTCAAATAAGTCAACTTTGTTGTCAGTAAAGAAATGTCCTTCTCCCAGAGGAAGAGGAGTATGAGTCAGAGTACCCCAGCAAAAACTTGGAAAGGCTCCTAAGTACTCAATATTTTGGATGAGAAACTTAAGTGCTTGTCTTCAGAGACGGAGCTGTTCCACTCAAGACACTATAACATAAGGTGAAAAAATGGAGGCCTTTGACTCCTTCCAACAACCTTGCAAGCTTTGAGAAACTACAGAAATATCTCATTTGCCTAAGTGTCTGTCCTGTTAATAGAGTTTCAGAAACTCAAATACATAATCCAATGACTTATTAAAAAAGAGTTATTTGTACTTGCAGAACAGAATGTATTTTCGAATTTAAAATATTAAGCGGTCCATCTTATTTCAGGGCTTTGTGCAAAACAAAAGTAATATGGTAAATAAGCACATATCATATTACCCATGTTTACCATTACAAAGACACCTCCTGAGGGTGCAGATACATGTATGTGTGGGTACTTGCATGCACATACGTGCACACACACACAGATGTGGCACATCACACAGCACCTGGTAGATAACTGAATAGATGAATGAATGAAAGAATGAATGTAGAAATTCATTTGGTAGCTTACAAATGGAGGAGAGTTACTGTTACTCATGGGTTAATAAACCACACTGCATATGTATCTATTTGAAAAACAAATGCTATTTTGACATGATATAAAACATTAGAATAAGATTTTTAAGAAATTTCCTTTTTTGGAATTTGATAATTTTTCAGTCTATAATAAAATATATTGCTTGATAGCACAGGACCATCATACCTCTTTTTGAAACTTGTGAAAATTAGAAGGCATCTATAAACTGCTCATTTTTTATACATATAGAATCAGAATGAGAAGTTTATTCATTAATCATATGGTGTATCTGGTTGTAGGTATTGATAAGTGGATTTGCTATTCTCTTTGTCAACTAAACTCTAACGTTTTCAGTGCCTACGTGCTTGAACAGCCTTATATACAAATACGTATTCTGCCTGCTTTTTCCTTATTGCAATCACATCAATTAACTATGCATTATGTTTGTATATTTTAATGACTTATTTATACTCATAATACAAGCATAATTATACTACAAAAATATATACCACAGCTAGGGTGAAAAAAGCTAGGGGAAAGTCATGTCTAAATAGTTATTCGTGGATAAAATTAGCAAAACAGAAAATTTCAATGAAGATGAGGCTGATGGTTGGTGTTCTGCCAAATGTTTCCAACAGGGATCCTTGACTGTTCCTCTTAATGCTGTGAAAAGTTGCTCTTAAATGTTCATCCGATCTAAAAATAAATAGAAGTAGATACTCTTGCCAAACACAATCTGATTAGAACCTTCCTCTCCTCTAGTTCACCCTCTCAGAATATTCCAAAACCAATAATCAACAGATGCACCACCACGCTCCTTACCACACACCCTAAACACACACACACAGGGTATACATGCTGCACACTCACAAGTACTCACACTGAATAAGGAAATGATTTGCCCTGGGGGAGAGCAAAAATGATAGTACCGTTCCAATGTGTTTGTAAATCATGTGTTTCAGACACAGAAGAAAAGGTTTGTCTTTTTTACACCAATGTCAGAAGGTGAACACTGAAGAGCCATATGCACTGGACACTGTTTAAAATGTTTCTTATGTAATATCTCATTTAATACTTACCTTGAACGTACAAGCAAGATTCTCTTAGGATTTCACAGGTGAGGAAAAGAAGGTGTGGGGAGGTTGCTGATGCTGCTCACCCCGAAAATACCAAACTAGATGGCCTAAAGCTGAAGTCTTTTCTCTTGACCATTATGAGATAAAGGTGAAAATGCTCATCTCCTCTGCTATTTTAGTTTGATTTGTAGTGAAATAAACAGCAAGCTCTACTATGAACCATTGATTAAATGAGGGGCATGGAGAACGGCCAGGTTAAGCTATTGAAGGGAATATACAAAAAGTCACTCAGGTGTTTATTTATAGTCATTAATTATTTTCACCAAAGCTATTCCATTTAATGTAAACATGGGCTCACACAAGCACTGTAAAACTAGAAAGATTCAAATAAATGTATGGAAAATTTAATTGTGGGGCAAACTGGAAAGCTTTTTTGTGCTTGTTTCAAAGAAGAATATCACACAGCTTTGAAAATGATGTCATGAAGATGATTAGTTTCCAGTTTGAGCAGTCTCCTTAGCATGAACCTAAAGACGACTTAGCAGTTGAATTATCTCATGATAAACCTATTAAAAATTCATAATTCCTCGAGTTTTAATTGGGTGTGATTGATCCCCATTAGACTATTTGTGGGTAGTAAAGTAGCCTAAGTGGTTCTCTCCCTCTGATTAAAAATTGCCCAAGCTTATTGAACTTGATTACACATGACAACATGAAATATTGTTTTTTGAAAACCATTTTGGTAACAACAAATAGACATTCTGAATAGGAATTTTGAGAGATGACTTTCCTGAGAAGAACTGAGAAGTTTAAATTATTTTATTAAATGCTCCTTAGTTTACTTAGCTTAAAATAATATACAGTGTTACATTTCTTGAATTTTTTGCTTTCCACTTACAGGTATGCTTTGCTTAATGATGGGAATATGTTCTGAAAAATGCACTATTAAGCAATTCTGTTATTGGGTGAGCATCACAGAGTGTATTTACACAAACCTAGATGGTACCACCAGGACATACCTGGGCTATATGGAATAGCCTATTGTTCCTAGCTCAAAAACAGGTATAGCGCGTTACTCTACTGAATAACGTAGGCAATTGTAACATAATGGTATTTGTGTATCTAAAAATATCCAAACCTTAAAAAGGAGTAAAAATAAGGTATAAAGGACAAAAAGTGGTACACTTGTATAGGACACTTTCCATGAATGGAGCTTGAAGGGCTGGAAGTTGCTCTGGCTGTCAGTAAGTGAGTAGTGACTGAATTTGAAGGCTTAGGATACTGCTGTACATGACTGTAGACTGTATAATCATTCTACACTTAGACTACACTAAATTTATATAAAAATGTTTTTGTGGCTGGGCACGGTGACTCACGCCTGTGATCCCAACACTTTGGGAGGCTGAGGTGGGTGGATTACCTGAGGTCAGGAGTTCAAGACCAGCCTGACCAATATGGTGAAACCCCATCTCTGCAAAAAATACAAAAATTAGCCGGACATAGTGGTGGGCTCTGGTCGTCCCAGATACTCGAGAAGCTGAGAAGGAGAATCGCTTGAACCCGGGAGGAGGAGGTTTTAGTGAGCTGAGTTCACACCACTGCACTCCAGCCTGGGTGTCAGAGCGAGACTCCATCTGAAAAATAAAAATAAAAATAAATGTTTTTCTTTTCTTAAATAAAAAATTAGTCTTAGTTTACTATAACTTTTTCACTTTATAAACCTTTTTAAATTTTTTAAAACATTGTATAGCTGTGCAAAAATGTTTTCTTTATATTCTTATTTTACATGCTTTTTCTATTTTTAAAATTTTTCTATTTTTTATTTGTAATTTTTTTTGTTGTTAAAAACTAAGATACAAACGATCATGTTAGCGTAGTCCTACAGAGAGTCAAGATAATATCACTGCCTTCCACCTTCCATCTTGTCCCACTGGAAGGTCTTTAGGGGCTATAACACACATGGAACTATCATCTCCTCTTGATATGGTTTGGCTCTTTGTCCCCACCCAAGTCTTATCTCAAATTGTAACCCCCACATCCACATGTCAGGGAGGGAGCGGGTGGGAGGTGATTGGATTATGGGGCCGGTTTCCCCTATGCTGATCTCCTGCTAGTGAGGAAGTTTTCACGAGATCTGATGGTTTAAAAGTGGCAGTTTTCCCTTTCTGTCTCTCTCCTGTTGCCTTGTGAAGGTGCCTGCTTCTCCTTCACTTTCTTCCACAATTATAAGTTTCCTGAGGCCTCCCCAGCCATGTGGAACTGTGAGTTGATTAAATCTCTTATATTTATAAATTACCCAGGTTCAGGTAGTATCTTTATAGCAGTGTGAAAACAGACTAATACACCTACGATAGCGATGCCTTTTTCTGCAATACATCCTGAATGACCTGCCTGAGGCTAACATTCTTTTTCAAGTGGAAAGAGTACCCTCTAAAATAATGATAAAAAGTATAGTAAATACATAAACCCGCAACAGTTATGTATGTCATTATCAAGTATTGTGTATTGTGCACAATTATAGGTGCTATACATTTATAAGACTGGCAGCAGAGTATGTTTGTTTACACAGGTATCACCACAAACACATGACTAACGCATTGCCGTACAACATTATTACAGCTATGACTCACTAGGTGATAGAAATTTTTTGGCTCCACTAAGATCTTATGGGAACACCATCCCATTTCATCCATCTTGTTATTAATTGACAAGTTATTATGTGGCACATGACGGCACTGTAGAGAAAACTATATAATAAATCTGCATGTACCCATCATCTAGCTTCAATAGTTATGAGTTCTTGGTCAAACTTGTTTCATTGCATTTCTATTAATTTCTCTTACTACAGATTGCTTTGAAGAAAATTCAAAATATATGATTTTTATCTATCAACATGTCAGCTTATATACATAAAAGACAAGGAGTTATTAAACATACATAACCATGTGCTAATAAGTTAATAGTAATTGCATCAAATATTTGGTCAATATTCATTTCCCCTCAATCTTCTCATAAAGGTATTTTAATACTTTGTTTGACTTCAGATCCAAATAAAGTTCATATACACATGAGTTTTTTAAAATTTCCAATATGTAGATTACTTTTTATCATTTATTTTGAATTAAACAGAATATTTGTTCCATATGATTTCCCACAGTTTAGATATCACTGGTTTATCCTGTTGATGCCGTTTAGTAGGTAACTCTGCTCTTGTATTTTCCCTATGATGGTAGTTAACTTACTTCTAGAAGGTTGATAAGATTAAGTTTGATTTTGGAGGGGCAAGACTATCTAACAGGCAGTGCTTTTTTCTTCCATGAGAAATTACCTATGTATTTTTATAAATGAAAGTGTGGGTTTGTCTATTTTTGAAATGGTAGACATCCTTGATTATCATTGCCCAGATGAAGGATTTCATTTTAGATTACAAAATAGTGATATTCTAGTCCTATCATTTATTTTTATTTATTAGCTGAAATATTTCAGCAAGGAAAAATGTTCATCCATTAATACTGTTTAGTTACCCTGAGGAAAGGTTTACATACCAAATGCCACAAAAATACTTAATTATTTTCCTTCATTTGCTAATTTTCAAAACAGGGAGTTTGTTTCCTATCAGCTTTTAAAAGGGAACTTTTCTTGTTTTTTATATTTAGTGGCATTACTAACATATGACTTTAAACATATTACCATTATTATTCTTACTGATGTTCAAATTATTAATATTTAATAGTGGAAATTATACTAGTTGATGCCTTAGCCTTTTTGAAGAGAGCCTAAGAGTCTATCAAATATTCCTTGCTTTCTAGTATGACAACATATTCCGGGCTGATTTTGATGTTTCCTACTCTAGACTTGAAGCAGCCATTTCTCTAAGGAGTCCTGATTCCTTTTAATAGGAAATGGAATTTAAATTCCACAGTCTTGGTGTTAAGGCATTCAACTGCTTTCAAGCATGCTACAGCCTTACACTAATAAAGGTAGTTTCAGATCCTTCTAATTTTTGTTACCTTTAATTGAATTGGTGGTAGCATTTAACTGGTTAATTTCCTGTTTTGGCAAACTAACTAATGTTCACATTATTTCTTATGCAATATAAATAAGTGCTTTGTTAAATTTATAAGGAACAAAAGTAATAACTTTTTCTCATTCAAAATTATGTCAAACTAAAATCAACAGTGGATTTTTATCTTTCTATAGCTTGAAAATTGAGCAAACATCTTGTTTCATTCTATTCAAAAATAGTTTGGCAAGATTTCGAATTAATTCCAATAACTTCATATATTCCAATAACTTCAAAGTTCATTTTCTAGAACTTTGGCAATTAGAGACCAGAAATTTGTTCCTGGTTTGAAACAATCCCCCTTTGTATCTCTTTCAAATAATACCTTGAAACTATGCAGACCAGAGGTTAAATTAAAAAGGGTGATACACAATAATCATCACAGGACTGACAAAAGTTAACATGGATAAAGATTTTCTATTGCAAATACATTTCTGAGATTTATTTTTTCTATATTTTCATTTTATTTTCTTTCTCACTGCCCCCATCCCCTGCTTCTTTAACTATACTTCTATGCTATGGCTTAAAAGATAATTCTTATGAGGCTATGTTCTATTCAGTGATTTGAGAGACGATTCAGGCCAGTACCCTACCAATAATTAGAATAAACTCTAGATTTTGTTTTGTGAGATGGGGTCTCACCCTGTCCCCCAGGCTGGAATACAGTGGCAGCATCTCAACTCACTGCAACCTCCATCTCCCAGGCTCAAGCAATCCTCCCACCTCAGCCTCCAGAGTAGCTAAGACTACAAGTGCATGCCACCAGGCCTGGCTAATTCTTGTATTATTTTTATAGAGATAAGGGTATCACCATGTTGTCCAGGCTGGTCTCAAACTCTTGAGCTAAAGCCATCCACCCGCCTTGGTCTCCCAAAGTGCTGGGATTACAGGCATGAGCCACCCCACCAGGAGGAACTCTAGATTTTTAAATTTATTGTTTGGAAGCATCAGAGAGCAGCCAAGACAACCAACCTCCAAAGGCCAAGATCTTAGAAAGAAAGGAACTGTATTGCAGGGAGCCTGGCTTTCTCCTCTGCATTTGTGGATTATAAATACATCATATTGTTGGAGGCAGGGAGGGGTGATGCTGAAGGGCCTAGAAAACAAGTGAAAAATGGTGGCTTAGAGTAATTGGACATTTCATGACTAGAGGAGACAAAATACAGTAATCTCCCCTTATCCTCAGGTTTTGTTTTTTTGGGTTTTTTTTTGGTTTTTTTTTTTTTTTTTTTTTAGATGGAGTTTCACTCTTGTTGCTCAGGCTAGAGTGCAATGGCACCATCTCAGCTCACCGCAACCCCCGCCTCCCGGATTCAAACGATTCTCTTGCCTCAGCCTCCTGAGTAGCTGGGATTACAGGCATGCGCCACCATGGCTGGCTAATTTTGTATTTTTAGTGGAAATGGGGTTTCTCCATGTTGGTCAGGCTGCTCTTGAACTCCCGACCTTAGGTGATCCGCTCACTTTGGCATCCCAAAGTGCTGGGATTACAGGCGTGAACCACCGTGCCCAGCCTTCGGTTTTATTTTATTGGGTTTCAGTTATCTGTGGTCAAGCAAGATCCAAAAATATTAAATTGAAAATTTCAGAAATAAACAATTCATAAGATTTAAATTTTTCACATTATTCTGAGTAGCTGATGAAATCTCACAACTTCCAGCTCTGTCCTGCCCAGAAAGTGAATCTTCCCTTTGTTCAGCATTATTCACACTGTAGACACTATTTGCCTGTTAGTCACTTAGTAGGTGACTGGGCAATCAGATTATCATGGCATCACAGTGCTTGGACTCAAGTGACTCTTATTATACCGAATCATGGCCTCAAAATGCAAGAGTAGTGATGCTGTGATTTGGATATGTCAAACAGAAGGTGTACAGTGCTTCCTTTAAGTGAAGAGGTGAGAATTCTCAATAAGGAAAGAAAAGATATCATATACTGAGGTTACTAAGATCAACCATAAGTATAAATCTATCTGTGAAATTGTGAAGAGGTAAAAAGAAATTCATGCCAGTTTTGCTGTCACACCTCAAACTGCAAAAGTTAGGGCCACAGTGCATGATAAGTGCTTAGTTAAAATGGAAAGGCAATAAATTTTGGGGTGAGACATGAACTGAAACATGTTCCAATTGATAGCAATCAGTTTCAATACTTTCCAAGGTTTCAGGCATCCCCTGTAAGTCCTGGAACATACCCCCCATACATAAGGCAGGGACTGCTGTAGTGGTATTCTTTATTGATTTTTACTTTCAAATAATTTGCTGATTCCTAGATTGCTCCACTGCACTCCAGTCTGGGCGACAGAGCAAGACTCCATCTCCCTCTGCTGCCAAAAATAATAAAAATAATAATTTGCAGATTCCTAAGATTTATGGAGAAAGAAAGAACCAAGCCAAACAAAAATTGGCTGCTCCAAGGCCTGAAGCTAGGCAGTATGAAAGGCCACCCAAGAGTAGAAGCTATGGACAATAACACTGGCATTTAACGAAAACCCTTCATGGGCTATAGTCAAGTATTAAGGGCAAAACAGACATTAACTATACCTCACAGGGAATGAACTTGAACATCCCAAAATATAATTGCATCAAGGTAATCTGCTCCTGCTTTCACAGCCTATCAAAAGGAAAGCAAATCTTTTATGGAAAGATAAAATCCAGAAATTCTATAATTCTACATGCATTCAATGAAAAGTGGCCAACAGACAGAAACGAATGACAAAAAATCATGATAAAAATAAAAATCAAGTCAGACCCCTCAAGTAACCTAGATATTATCATAATCAGAAACAGGTTTTTAGAATAACAGTTATTAGGAAGAACATAAATGACAAAGAATTTTACCAGCAAACTAATATCTATAAAAAGAATCAAATGAAAATTATAGGTAAAAAAAAATGGGACATCTGAAATCATATATTTGATAGAGAGTTTTGCTAGCAGAATTATAAAAAGACAAAAGAGGTGATTAATGATGAAATATAGGTCAATAAATGATATGCAGATTGAAGAGTAGAAAAAACAATTTGAAACATTCAAAAAAGAATATGAGACATTTGAACGTGGTGAAAGGCCCTTAGGCAGTATAATTAGAATCTATAAGTATAGGACGAAGGCAATATTAATAGAAATATTGGTCAAGAATCTCCTAAACCGAGGAAAGCCTCTTGGTCAATGATGCCAAAGCTCTATAAATGAAAGCAGGATAAATACAAAGAAATCCATATCTAACCCCATCATTTAAAAAGTTGTGAGAACCAAAGAATACAAAATAAAATCTTAAAAGTAACCAAAGGAAGAGACACATTATCAATAAAACTGCAAACGAGTAACAGCTGCCTTTTCGTTAGTAATGAATATACATCAAGACAAATGAGTGACATATTTAAAGTGACAAAAAGAAAATTGCCATCATGTGAAAATATCTTTCAAATAATTAAGGTGAAATTAAGATATTCCTAGAAAAGGAAAACCAAAGAGAATTTGTCAACCATAAACCTACATTGAAAGAAAAGCAATGAGGGCTGGGAGTGGTGGCTCACGCCTATGATCCCAGCACTTTGGGAGGCCGAGGTGGGCGGATCACAAGGTCAGGAGATCGAGATCAACCTGGCTAACACAGTGAAACCGCCGTCTCTACTAAAAAATACAAAAAATTAGCCAGGCGTGGTGGCGGGCGTCTGTAGTCCCAGCTACACGGGAGGCTGAGGCAGGAGAATGGCGTGAATCCGGGAGGCGGAGCTTGCAGTGAGCCGAGATTGTGCCACGGCAGTCCAGCCTAGGAAACACAGCCAGACTCCGTCTCAAAAAAAAAAAAAAAAGCTATGAACAATTCTTTAAGCAAAAGAAAAATATCTCCGATGTAAGGAAAGAAATGATAGAATTAGTAAAAAACAAAAAAGGACAGAGTAAACATAAACATAAATCTAAATGAATACTGATTATATAAAACAATAATAATACCATCTTGCTACCTTTAAGATATGCAAATTAAAATACATATAAACAAGAGCCAGAAACATGAGGATGGGGAAAAGGAAATAAATGGTTAGGGATATGAACACATCTAGAGCACATCTATTCCAACAAAACAGGTTAACAGCAACAACAAAAGACTTGGAAGATCTTTTAGAATCTTCAACACGGAAGATTTAAACAACACAATGAACAACTCCGGTCTAGTGTACAAACATGGAACATTGTAACTAATAATTGCACAATTCATTTTTAACCCCAAATTATATAGATATCTACCATAAATGACTGTCTTCTGTTTCATAAAGTCTCAAAACATTTTACAGGCCAGAGTCATATTTGATATAGTATCCTAACATAGCAGAATTAAGCTGGAATTAAGTAACAAGATAATGGAATTAAGCTGGAATTCAGTAACAAGAATTAAGCAGAATTAAGTAACAAGATAATGAGAACATTCTTACATATTTGTAAATGAAAAAAGACACTTAAAATAGTTTATGAGTCAAATGAGAAATGGCAATTAAAATAATTCAGAAGTGTTCTAAATGTATAGTTCTCAGGAGACTGAAATATAAAAGTGCTTAAGGGAATGTCATAGATGTGTCTTGATAATGGTGTCTATAGGACATACAAACGAGCAATAAATAATTTTTATTCTAAACAGTCACATTGGTGTCATGTAGACAGAAGAGTCAATTGATGGATTATTTTGCATTTCAGCTGCTTCATTTAGCATTGCATAAATTCAGTTTGGGTTAGATTTAATAGAAGCAAGTATTCAGATGGAAGGTGATCTCAATGTCCTAGAGTTACAAACTCTTTGAATCCTATTGAAAAGAAAGCCATTGCTTTAGTCAAATGATTTCATTTACTTGCCTTGAAAGACAAATTGCTCATCTAATGCTTAACATGAACCAAAAGTGAAGACAATTAGTATGGTTGGTGGATGCTACTTTAAGGGGAAAATGTTTTCTTTACACAGCAGATGTGGGAACATAAGGCCAGCAGTGGGTATCAATGCTAAACTGTCACTGAATTGCACAAAAACAACAGGATGTAACAAAATAGCTAGTGTTTTCAGACTTGCTATACTAAGAATTAGTCTTTTGCCAGTCGCCTTAAAAAAAAAAAAAAAAAACACGATGTTCGTCTATACTAATTTGCTTTAACACACATTTCTGTTAAATGGTAAGTTTCAGTATCAAGCAGGAAATCTAATGTTTGTGCGACCAAAAACATGTGGCAAGACTGTAATGTCAGTTATTTTTCATTTTCTTTTTCTTTTTAGGGCAGAGTGAATCCATTATTTTTAAATTCCTACATCTTCAGTGACACTAAGCTACTGTATCATGTCACTTCTCTAACCTGAAAGCACTGCTTTGCATTTATATCACTCATTCACTTAAGAAAAGGGATTCTTTTTATAAAACAATTAATTAACATTTATAGAGTAGTGGGATAACACACTTAGAATCCCAAATACAAACTCGTCTATAACTTACAAATTATCCAACAAGGTAAACATAAAATTTTCAAATATTTTTTGAGCTCTTTTCAAGTCACATGAGAGTAGCAACTTATATAGAATAAAAAATAAAATTATTATCAGTTGTAGTATCGAGATGGAGTGCTGAAAACTCCTGATGGTCAAAACCATCCTTGAAAAATTCCTGAAGTCTCCTATAAAATGTGCATGGGATTGCATATACAACCCTCTACGGTAATTTTAAGCACCCTAATATTTGAGAGTCACAAAATAAACTAAAGGAAAAAAACAAACGGATACCTATGTGAAGACAGGTCAGCATTTATTTCTTTATACCTTAAAAATCAAAACAAAACAAAAAAGCAAGAAACAAACAAACAAAAAACACCCCAAACCCAAAATAAACCCCACACACATACATAGAAATCCAGGCCATTTAGAAAAAAGCATTTAGACATTAAATGTATTGAGATTTACATTTAATGTCTAAATGCTTTTTTATAAACAAAAAATTAACTTTCAATTGCTAGCATAAATATTTGTATTTCCCTTTCTTTTTTTATGAATATGATTTCAATGATTTAGCAAAGCCATCATGCTTATGATGTGAGTTTTGGCCTTGATATGATTTATTATTATAAATATCCCTGCCTGCTTTCAGAATCCTTCTTCACATTCTGGCCAAACAAAATTTTCCCTATGGTATCATTTTGAGTTTTCCTACCCCAAAATCTTTTCTGCCTTCTTGTATTTTGCTTACTAAATTAGATCAAAAGACTTTCCTTCGTCTTTTGACTTCTCTGGAGTTTCCAGTCATCTTCCTTCAATGCTAATTATCTATCTGTGCTCTACACATTTACCATTCTCTTCTATGCCTTGATTTTTCTGATTCAGTGCATAGGCTTTGTTCTTTTCATGATCTGCAATATTTTTCTCCCAATCTCTGCTTATTATAATCATCAAAATTTCATCTAAAGTACCTTCTTCATGACAACTTCCTCAAAAACATTTCTATATCTTCAAATTTTTTTATGGTCCTGAAGAAGAGAAGGAGGGGGAAGAGGGGGGGAGGAGGAGGAGCAGGAGGAAGAGGAGGAGAAGGGAGAAAAAAAAAGAAAGAAAAAAAACTATCATATTATTCTTAGGTATACTAATTACATAGGCACATAGATACTACTTATATCCCAAGTTTTTCTCTTTCCTCTACACAGTCTTCATTTCTTCACCACCCCTCTCATTTATTGGGACCTCCCTATGTGCCACATAACTTACTAGGCATTTCATACATACATTTTTTTCTAATGTTCTCAGCAATCTCGTGCCATATTATTAGTGTCATTTGACAGATATATAAACCAAGGTTCAAAGTAAGTGACAGATGAAAATCAGACTAACATGATTCTGACACAATGACATGAACTGCCCTTTATGGTACTTCTACTATAGTTTGTTTCACTAAACAAACTAATGATTTGGCCATGTTGTATGACAACTCAATGAAATATTTATTATCACAGGCAAATAAATTATTACTTGGTTTGCTTAGAATATCTTATGTGATTGTTTTCTTCATGTGACAATGGCTATGTTTTACTGTGACCTTTCTGAAAATAGCTTTATGTTTTCTAAGAGTCGACTCGGTGATTTATGTGGAGCCCTCTGCTATGTAAAGACTGTTCATTTTAGAGATTAATGCTTTCCGGTCTCTCACCAGCTGGGAATGCCAGGTGAAAAAAAGGAATGGACATCACAAAAGGATGGCACACAACCAAATTTAAAACCTTCCCTTTTTTTCCAGTCCATTTCTCAATCCTTAAATCCTTTCCCCTAAGCCACATTCCACAGAGGATCCGAAGTTGTGTGCTACCATACTTTAATTGGTAGCACCATTTCCATAATCACTCTACCATGCCAAAGCATTGGCCTCTGCTCAGCTGTAATCCCTTGTTTCCAGCAGTTCAAGAATTGCCAGTAGATGCAACTACACACAAAGGAAGTTGCTTTGCCAGCAGCACTTGCAGCTGTGGCATATTGGAAACTCACCATTTAACTGCAGGGCTCATAGTTCAGTCTGTATGGGACAATGAAAGAGCTAGTTGTTTATGTAATCATCGCTTTGAACTTCTATGTAATATTGTTTTTATCAAAACGTTTCCTGACTTTAATGAAAATTTGAACTCATAATTAATTGGATCAGGGTCTCAAGTTTCTTACAATAAAATCATCTGTGATTTCAGACACTGAAATTTCAGACCTGTCCCTAGTCTATCATGACTGAGATTTCTCCTAGACCCCAAAGAGATTTTCTGGAAATTTCAGTGGAAGTGCCCTAAAAATATATGAATTTATAAAAATTAATTTTATTTCTTTGTTGTGTTTGCATTTATTTTTCCTTTTGGGAGGTATATTTTCATAAGGGTGTTATTATAATTACAAATTTATCTTGAAAAACTTAATTTTTAAAATGAGAAAAGCTAGATGCAAGTAAAAATACCAGTGGCTAATACTGAAAATGTAAGAAAACATTAACATATGAGTTCAAATGTATTCTCTATTAATTCATTTTTGCCTGTATAAATATTATAAAAAACATACATTGGAATGTAAGCTTTCAAATTGTTTCATTAGTTTAAAAAAATGGAAGGAAAAAGCTGTGAGAATATTTAGGAAACAATGCTCAAAAGATCCTGTCAAAATTGACTAATAAGTTTTCCTTTTTCGATGCTTCAGCTTCTCTGACAACTTCTCTTTCTCCTGTTTTTTCTTCCTCATTACTCCAATTCTTCTGCATGTTACTAATTTTTTTTTCTTAGAATTATGTTATCAGCCCTCTTTTCTTCCAGCCCCACTTTATTCAATCTTTCCTATGGCTCCAATTAATTGTATATATTTCCAGATCTTTATCTGTAGCCATTATTATTTTCTTGAGCTACAGTCCTTGTATTAATATAGAAATATTACACCAGTTTCCTCTAGAGACCAAAGTCCCCCCTCCTCAAATGAATATCCTTTCAAATGAGACTTGTTTCTTTTGGTGAACATACTGCACCCCAAAATAGCTGAAGTCTGGCTAATACAAGATTGTTTATAGTACAGGTAACACTACATTTAAAATGTGAGAATATGAATTTTTTGATATAGATTACAAACAGACAAGTTTGCTATTTGTGCCTGGGAAAATTGACCACTCTAAGAGATAAGACTGGATCCAGAGGCTTCCTGAAAGACAGGATCCAATGGTTCTCGATTCAGGGAAGTTGGCTGCAGTAGGAGATACTGTCACCCTAATGCAACAGTTGTGCTCATTGTGACTCACAGAAAGTCCATTACTCTCCTGACCAGAAGAAAGAAGGACTCAAAAGCATCTGGCCACACTTCCACCTTCCACTGCCATTGTATTATGTTCTACTATTGGTTTCAGCCATTCAGTTTGGCATATGAATAACTGGAATCCTTTCTTCTCTATGAAAGAAGGGCAGGGGCATTACAGCTTGTTTATGTTTGACTCATATGTAAAGAGCATATAAAAGCACACTGATGGAAGGGGAAAAAAAAGAACTTACTTCCAGTTCTATTTTCAAAACTAGAAAGTTAGTCCTTAATGAAACCAATATTATCTCCCAATGCCACCTACATCCTGTAGATGTCCATCTGGTGGTCCTGCAAGCTCTGAACCTCTGCTCTTTCAAACCTATGCTTGTCTTACAACTACAAGCTTGTTCCTCTGCTGCTCCTGGTTGCTGGCATCACATTCATTTCATTCCACTCATAAACCTTGAAGATAGCTTTGACTCCTTTCCCTCTGCCCTTGTATATCTGATCAGTTACCAATTTGGTGGATATCTTAAACCCATTTCCAATGACTGTCTAAGTCCAGGTATTCATCGTCTCTCACTATCCTAAATGGTCTACTCATAGCCTTTCTCTACATCTTCCCAGTGGTTCTCCAAACACAGTGCCACAACCAGCAGTATCGGAAATAGACAGAAACTTATCAGAAACTTAGTGGGCTACATACCAGACTAAATGAATCAGAAACTCTGGGGAACAGAGACCAGCCTTTTTTATTTTAACAAGCCTCTAAATAATTCTGGTGTACACTGAAGTTTGAGAACCACTGGAATAGAGTTGATTTTTTTAAAACATAGATCATATATTATAAATTGCTTGGTCAAAATATTCAGTGACAGGCACAGACTCCTGATCCCAGCAGACAACAGCATTTCACCATCATCTTTTTCTCATTCTGTAGACCCTGAATTTTAGCCACACAAATTTCCTTATGGCCATTTTACATGGAACCTCAGATTTAGGGAGATTAAGTAACTTGCCCGAGAATAAAGAGTCAGCAAATAACAGAGACATCTTATCCTCCTTTCACCAAGCAGTAGTAGTCAATTATTTGCTGGTTGGTTTGCCGATTTGTTTGTTTGTTTGTTTTGCACAGGGTGTAGATGAATGGATGGAGGAGTGAACATAATAATTACTGGTCTAATCACCAAAATTCTGAAGAAATAATGGACGTATCTTCATCTGTTTTCTGTTGCTATAACTGAACACTACAGACTAGGTAATTTATAAAGAATAAAAGTTTATTTTGCTCACAGTTTGGGAGGCTGGGAAGTCCAAGAGCATGGTGCTGGCATCTGGTGAGGACAGGGCAGAAGGCACAATATAGCAAGAAGGTAAGAGCTTGTGTGTCAGCTCAAGCCTCTTCCTCTTCTTAAAGCCACTAGTCCCATCAAGGGGCCCCAGTTTGATGACCTCATATAATCCTAATTACCTTCCACTGTCCTCAGCTCCAAACATCATCAACATATACATTTGGGGATTAAGTTTTCAATGTGTGAAATTTGGGTGACATATTCAAACCACAGCATTCCACTCTGGCCCCCCAAATTTATGTCCTTCTCACATGCAAAATACTTTCATTCTATCTCAATAGCCTCACAGTCTGAACTAATTTTAGCACCAACTCAAAAGTTTAAAGTCCAGAGTCTCATCTAAACAGATATGAGTGAGACTCAGGGCATGACTCCGCCCATGGCAAGTTCACTCCAGCTGTGAGTCTGTGAAGTCAGAACAAGTTATCTACTGCTAAAATACAATGCTGGGACTGGCATAGGACAGACAATTCCATTCCAAAAGAAAGGAGTAGGCAAAGAGGGAGGAGTAGCAAGTAACAGGCCTCAAGTAAGTCCAAAACCCAACAGGGAAAATCACACTTAGTCTTAAAGCTGGAGAATAATTTTTGACTCTATGTGCTGTCTCCTGGACACATTGGGGTGAAAGTTAGATTCCCAGGGCCTCAGCAGCCCTGCCCCTATGGCATTACAGAGATCAGTCCATGTGGCAGTTCTCACAGGTGGGAGTCTTGTGCATGCACTTCTCTCAGGTAGCTCTGCAGTTCTGGAGTCGTGTGGGTGGCCTTGCCTCTGTGGCTGTACTATGCATTGTCATAGTGGGGGCTGTTTGGGTGGCTTCATCTTTGACCCCGTATTTCTAACCTGCATTGCCCTAATAGTTCTGTGCAGTGGATCCACCCCTGTGACAGGTCTCTGTCTGAGAGCCCAGGCTGTTTGTGATATGTTTTGAAATATAGGTAGAGGAAACCATATCCCCACAGCTCCTGCATACTGTGTGGCTACAGAATTGGCACTACATAGATGCTGCTAAAGTTTACAGCTTTTACCTTATGAAGTGGTAGGTTAAGCCACACCTGGGGCCTATCGAGGTGGGGCATCTGGGGGGCACCAAAGCAGACTACAGGGAGCAGAGTCCTCATGTGGCTCTGGGCAATGAGCCTATGAATGCTTGCTTGTCAGTTCAGGCCTTTCTTCTCAAAGCCAGCCGTCCAATTATGGGGGCCCCACCCTGATAACCGTATCTAATTCCAGTTACCTCCCAAAGGCTCTACCTCCAAACATCATCAACATATGTATGCATTTGGGGATTAAGTCTGCAGCACACAAAATCTGGGGGACATATTCAAACAACAGCAGTATGAGTATGTTACTAAAGTTTTCTAAAATAACATATTTAAAATAAATAAGATGATACATAGACCAAACCAGGATAACTTAATTAAATACAAGCTGGTATATACACAAGGTGTTTATCAATCAATACCAGTATGCAGGGAAATCTCTAGCAATCCGACTCTGACCCCCTTTTCCAGCCCTGTGCTGTTGCATATTCTCATGAAGGATTTGGATAGGAGTATTGTCAGTAAATTGAACATATGCATAGATGATAAAAAGTTACAAGAGATATCCAACATGCAGGGCGAAAGAATTAACTTTGAAAAATCCCAACAAGACTGAAAAACCAAACTCCCCAAAGCCCAATGATTCTAATAATAAAGAACTTAATGGAAATGTATGTAGTCTGAAAAAAAACACACATGTAGAAGGTTAAGATGGTGAAGAGCAGGTTTTGGGATCAGGCAGATCTAGATTTGCGCTGTATATTCTACTTACCTTCTTACATGAGTGATCTCTGGCATTTTACCTAATTTTCCTGAGCTCAATTTCCTCTTTTGCATAATAGGAAAATTGCTGTAACTGCTGCTTAGAATTAGTGTTGACTAACAATGAATATGAAATTCTTAGCATACATGCTAGAATACAGTTAAATATTAAATAAATATTATTTATTATTTATTTGTATATGTCACACCAACTTTGCTAAATGGGAGGAACAAATATATCACATAAACTTCATAAAACAATCTATACATCTGAGAACCACATTATAAATGAAATATTAACAAACTGAATCTCATCCAGAGGTACTGAAAAAGAATAAAATAATTGGAAGATTTTTTAAAAGTCATAAGGAGATGTTTAAGCAGGAAGAGAAACTCTTGAAGAATATGACTGAGTACTTCAAACTTCTAAGCCTAGCTTTATAAAGAAAGAGACTACAACGTACAATCTGTAATTACAAATAGAAGTTATGTGGAAATAGATTTCTGCTCAATACAAGAAAGAATGTACAGGCAGTCCAGTCCCCAACTTAGGATGGCTTGACTTAGGACTTTTCAACTTCATGATGATGTGAAAGTGAAACCGTACTTCAAATTTTGAATTCTGATCTTTTTCCTGATGTAGTAATACGTGGTACAATACTCTCTTGCAATGCTGGGGAGTGGCAGTAAGCCACAGCTGTCAGTCAGCCCTGTGATCAGGAGGGTAAGCAGATAGTATTCTATAGTGTATTCTGTTGCCAGCATGTTTTGGATACTGTGTGTTGTATTTTCACATCCCATTATGTCTACTAAATGCCTATTTTTGACTTAGGATATTTTCAACTTACAATAGGTTTATCAGGACGTAGCTCTGTTGTAAGTTGAGAAGCTTCTATATTAACCGGTTGGCCTGCCTAGGAGAATTTCAGAGGTGGTTTAAGCTTTGTATAGGAGGAGTAATGTTCAAATAGAGGTGGGAGGTCACTTGCTGGGGTTATTAGAGAGATGATGGAAACAACAAATCAGCAGCTGAAAGAGAGGAAACGCTGTAACTGAAGGGTTCGACTTCAGTGGCTAATTTAACTGTGATCTGCATTATTCATTCCTGTATCTTAGTTGTGTCAAAGGAATGAAAACATTACCTCTTGTCCCCTTCATTACTAAATTGGAGTAAATTGTTAAAATATTATACAAATCCTCTACACTTATGTCAAACTTATTGTTCTTCATAATTCTCCACTAACAATACAGAGAGAGATCTATTTAATTGGAGGGATCTAATCTATTTTGGTTATGAATGGGCCTGTCTCTTTTTTTGGACTTCATAGCAAGAAGAGGGTAACATAATTTTTCAAGAGAGAGGGATTTTATATATCATTGTCCATACCAGAGTACTTTTGAGATGGACTTAGGCAATAACCAGACAGGCTACAGGACAGCAGGTATAAACTACAACATTCTGAGCAGACTGGAATAAAGGATCACTCTAAATATAACTGACGAAAATCATGAATGTTCAGTTTTTAAAATCTAAGTATTGAGAATGCTTTGTGGGAAAGAGTGTTGAGAGAGAGAACCACAGGGAAAACAAACCTCACCAACAACTGGCCATAATAGACACTGAACTTTCAGGTGGGATCTGTTTGTGCCTAAATACATCAGTGTCATTTTCGGTCATTTTCTTTTGTTTATTGACTATTGGTCACATTTCAATGCAACAACAAAAGATAACCCTTTAAGCAATTAATAAGGTTTTAATGTAAATAGAAACATGCCAAAGTGTCAAGTAAGAATAAAATGTGAAATTCTTTTTTATTTATTCATTTTTCCACATTTATATTTTTTTTATTCCTTTTGAAAGAAGTAACTTAATTGACTTTACAGTTTATTTCTTTCTCTAGCACTTAAAAAAAACTTTCAGGAAGGAGAAACTTCCTGCCTTTATAATACATTTCCAATGACTCTGTGAATTACACACCTTTCTATAACACAGTTTTGGGATGGCTGAAGCTTTGGAGAAGCTTCATTATCTAAACACATTTTGGACTGATGGGAGGCTAGATATACAATTTGCTCAGATGATAGATTGCCAATGCTGAATAATGTGGAAAATTTCAGTACAGTAAATCATTCTGAATGTGCAAAACTGGGCAGAGAGCCAGGGGAATACAACAGATTAACGGGTTTTTCTGTCATTGCTGAAGATATGGGTTCTAATCTTGATGCCCAGAAGGGGGAAATTTGAGCTAACAATGGACTTTTTAGACATTGAGAAGCAGATCTCAAAAGAATTCAGAGAAGACATGAGTTTTAATAAAAGAAGAGTAGGCTGTTTGAAAACTTACATTTGAGGGGAAAAAAGACACGGGGAAAAAAAGTAGTAAATATTATGATATCCCTTTATCCAGCCAACATGCAAATTACTAATCTTAGTCCAATTAAAAACATGACAATAATAGAAGAGGCTTTCATATGGTTATGAATTTTTGAGTCATCCTATACTAAGAATGAATTGGGGAACCAAAGCCAAATAGTTAAAAAGGCAATTGGGCAATTCTTCCAATCACAGGTTTTATTTGGTTTTCTAGTATTAAGTCCATAAGTTATCTGTATTTAAAATCAGAAATAGCCTAAGACTTATTTTCTATGCAATTTGAGGATCTTTTACAGTTTAAGAGAAGAAAATATTTTGTGTGATTTATCAATAAAAATTTATTATGTTGGGAAATCTAGTGAAATTGCCTATATTTAACCATTTTTTTACTTTCAAATATGGCAATTTTATATGGTTAAATTTAATGGATTTGTTCACACACGGATAAGAGAAAACTCACATTGAGCATTGTGTTATTCACATTAAATATATTTTCTCATTTCATTTTCACTGCAACACAGTATGGAAATTTAGATAAAGAATATTCAAATAACTTTCTCAAGTCACATAGGTAAAGAGAGGCATAAGTAATATCAAAGGTCTTTTTGACCCATTAAGTAAGGCCTCCATGTATGATTATGAAAGTTGTTCACTGTGCAAGGGTGATAGCCCAGAAGGGAAGTGAGGGTTTAAATTTAGCCTATGTTCTACCCAACTAGTGGGGAGCCCTGGGGTCATTGTATTTTTCAAAAAAGAGTGAATGAATATATAACCTGTCCCATGTGCATTTCTTACAGTGTTATGTTGACAGTCCTTCATTGAAAGGTGGAGTCTATTTTTTTTTCCCTTCAAGCTGGGCAGAACTTTACAACTGTCTTCAGCAATAAAATGAAGCAGAAGTGATGCTGTATGACATCTGAAGTTACGTAATCAAAGGAAGTATGACTTTACCCTAGTGTCTTCCCTCTTTGAACAAGTGAATTGGGGGCCCTAAGCCAATTTGTTCTTTATCACTAAATTCATTTTATTTACCAAGGTAGGTTGCGATTTACTTGTTGTATTTCATATTTTATTTTCAGGCAGGAAGAGGTAAAGGTGTTGATGGTGGAAATCAATCTGGAACATGATAAAAAATGATCTTTCTGAGATATGTTAACATGTGAAAAAAATCCAATTGAAACTCGATGTAATACTAAGCGTTTCTCAGAAAAACAAAATCAAAATGAAGCTCTGGTTTAGTAACTAAAGTCCTTTTTGTCACTAGAAATGACCTATGTTTGTATAAAATATTGATATAACAGTAATACCACTTTCTTAAGTGATAACATTGATAAAAGACATGATGAACTCAAAAATGTGTCTCTGGCAAACACAGTCAATATTCCCCAAAGGGCTCTACATAAATTAAACATGTAGGAAAGCATACCACAAGGTAAAATGTGTAGGGATTTCATCAGTCATCCACTTCCTTGACTTATTTTAAGCCCTAGGTGCAGTGACCAATGAATATTTTTATGGCTGTTATAGATCCATGAGAGTGTTTAAGATCCAAAGTTATATTCCGTTTCAGAAAAATAGACTCAACCCCTATTCCTTTATCAAGTTAGGCTATACACTTTTATAATGTATCATATCATTGTGATAGAACAGCAGCTACTCTTTATTTAAAGAAAGATCTGTACATTTTCCATTTATTTTACTCTTTTAAACTTAAAATTATTTAAACATACTTTCTCCTCTCTTTTATTGGCCAACATTAAAAACCACATTGCTAATCTAATTTTCACTTGAGATGATACAGAGCTCTCCAAACCCATTCTCTGTTTAGATGACATGCAAATCAGATTAATGTGCTTGTGTTACAGACTTAGAGATAAGATTGTTGCTTCTGGGGCTTTAGCAGTAAAAATGCCTCTAACGTTTACTATTTTTTTTTTCCTGCCTTGGCAGTATATCTCCGCGGGAATGTCTTTTGGCAGATTAGTTTTCTAAGGCAAAGATCTACTCAAGGAGGGAGGAAAATACAGCAAAATCATTTTAGGAAATCAGAGAAAATATCTGAAGGTAAGGCTTTAATTATCACATAAGGGACTTAGAATAAACACTCAGGCATACTTGAAGGGACCTACAAGAAATTTTAAGTCTTTTTTTTTTTAATCTTTCAGTAGATGTATCTGTCTATAACATTTGAAACATGATTTTTATTTAAAGCAAGGGTGTGCACAAAATGACTTTTCTGGGTGTGAGTCCAGTTGTTGAGTGTTTCCAATCCTGTTTTTTGTCTTTTTTTTTCTTTTGCTAGCCAAGGCACCAAAGATGGTATTTTCTCATAATTACAGCCCAGTTCAAATATGTGTGCTCAGACAAGAAAAAGGCAAGCCACACTCTCAGGCATGTGAACTCCCAGGCCAGTTAGCTAATGGCTTAACTTTAGTGTGTGAATAAATTAGGGGGATGGAAATCTTCCTCTCCCCTGTCGGTCTAAGTTCCTAAGTGAAGCTTCCTGGGTATGATGGCTTTTTAAAGGCTTAAAAAAAATTAGATGTAAGCCAACTACTCCAGCTAGGTGGTCTAATTTTTTGTTTGCTTGTTTGTTTTTGAGATGGAGGCTGGAGTGCAATGGCACAATCTTGGCTAACTGAAACCTTCGCCTCCCAGGCCAAGCAATTCTCCCACCTCAGCCTGTGGAGTAGCTGGGATTATAGACACCCATCATCCTGCCCAGCTATTTTTTTTTTTTTTTTTTTTGAGACATGTTGGCCAGGCTGGTCTTAAACTCCTGACCTCAGGTGATCTGCCGACCTCAGCCTCCCAAAGTGCTGGGATTACAGGCATGAGCCACCGCCCATGGCCTTTGTCTAATATTTAACCAGAGGAATAGTCACCCATCCAAAAGGAGGAGAGAAAACTGGCTTTGGACTTGCTGGCCGGTAGTGTCTGTCCTCAATGATGTACCAACATAAAGCATTTTTCATAAGTGGTTTTGGATGCCTTTTCATGGAATTCACACCCTCAGATTGAGTTGAGATTAAAATTTAAAGAACAAGTAAGCAAAATAGACATAAGAATCCACAGCAGTTCTTAAGAAGCAATGTGGTGTGTACTGTGTTAGCCACTTTGTATTCCTCTTCTTTTTGTCACTAATCCTGGAGGTTATAGATTATTATTTACATATCAGAGATGAGGAAACTGAGAATCAGAGAAGTTGAAAAAGTCTTCATTGATAAACTGGAATTATATCTATGATATGATTCCAAGGACCTCACATTTTTAGCCATGAGAGACTATTATAATACGTTCATTATAACTACTGAAATCACTACCTTCTGGATATTGTTTATGTTGGTTTATTTTACTTGCTTCACTGAGCAGATTACATAGTTTAATACAATTGTTATGATAGATTTGTTTTGATTCATCACAATGGACTGAAAGAATGGACATCTGTTTGCTACTCTATTTTATAATTGCTTTTAAAATAGGACTTTGACATTAAATAAAATGATCACTCAAGCTTCTCAATCTCTTTGTAAGGACAGAAAAATGTTTCTGAAAATTAAACATGAGAGTTTATATCTGAGGTCAGTTTTTACATTAAAGCCAGAAACAAAACAGATTATTTCTCTAGTTACTTAATATGTCTCTTTATGTCGGCATAGTCACATTTGATACTTTTCATAGTTCTTAGTTCTTCCCTACTGAAATCCTCAATGAATACAGTGATGCCAGTTACATTCCTTGCAGCAGACCGTACAGGGCATAATCTGTACTTAAGACCATTTGTTCAAATGACAGCTAAACATATTTCAAGCTCCTGATACTCAATTCATTAATGCCATAGCTTGGTGCAACCTTTAGTCGGGGTCATATAATTCTCTGTGGTCCCTTAGCTTTAGGTATAACAGAAAGCTAGTTTGTCTAGTAAGAAAATGCCCTTAATCTGTCGGGATTTAAATCTGATGATGCACTGCTATCTCAAGAATGAGCCTCTTTCCCCTTTCACTCAGGACTCCCATGGCATTAACCTAAAGCTCTCTGTCTCGCCAAACCCTGCTCTTCCACCCCTGTAGGTTAAATGTCGTCTGCTCTCCAGGGTTACTTTACTCGTTCCTTAAATGAGAAAAAAACATGTTTTATCATATTACTATTTTACTTGATTATTTCATTTTCACCTTCCAGTCTCTCAAATGGATGAACTTTCTTAGCTGTATTGATTTCTGCTTCTATTGATTTCTGTGTGGCAAGTATTTATTGCCTATTTACCCCTTAACCTGCTGCACTTTGCCTTCCTGCCTTTGGAGTTGGCAGAAACGGCCCTTTTGAAAGTCACCAGAGACTTGCTAATGACTCAATCCAGCAATTTTTCTCAGGTCCCCTACCCTACATGTTTTTTTAACTTCTCTCAGCCATCATAATAGTATGGATAACATTTATTGAACTTTCACTACAAGGCACTTGTAAACTCTTCTTATTGAAGCTTCATAGAACACTATGAGTTAGTTATGCTGTTTAATATCCATTTGCAAATGAGAAATGAAGTCTCACGCAGATAAAATAACTCATGCAACTGCATTTGAAATACAAATGCAGCCTCTTTAGCCTATACTCTCCACCTGGCAGTTCCTTATCTTGCTGTGCATTAATATTAACTTGGCAGCATTCATGACAGGCATGCTCTGCACTGCATTGAAAAAATTTTCCTATGGATAACTTATGTTCCCAACTAGATAATCATTTCTTAGATAACAATATTTTTAATTCCCCAAAATATGTGGTTCTGTGGTTTTCTTAGTTACTATTATATTTATTATATTCATAAAGCTGAAAGAAAGTGACATGTTCTTTGTTCTTCCTGACATCCTGGCATTTAACAGGATGAGATAATGCATTGAAAATAACTACATTTCATTGACTCACTCCTCTTGAATGAGGGACAAATTATGTGATGAGAGAAACACAAGGAGACTGCAGGTATATCTAGGCCCTTAGAATTGGAAGGAGAAGCACTTTTCAGGATTTGCATCCATAAAGAGGTACGAACTTGTAACAGGGTACGAATGGGAAATATTACTCTCCCAGTAAAAGGATAAGTTTATCTTTCCTATTCCTTGTTTATTCCAAGGAGGGCTAAGCAACACTGGTTTATTACCATCAGTGACCCCTGTCATAGAGGAGACAGGAAGGTGTAGTACTAGGAAACAGACAAGAAATTAATCATGAGAACAAGCGTCTGGTCACCACTGTGGTCTATCTGTAAAATAAAGGTATTAGATTTTAAAGATTTAAAGGACCTATGCTGCTTTAAAATTCTTTGATTTTATGAAAGAGAGAGAATAATTAAGATGAAGAAAATCAGGAGAGAGTGGGTAAGTTGACCCAGGGGATTTCGTTCATTAAACTTGGCACCCCTCCAGGGCTTGGAAACTTTCATCTGTTGCCTGGTTACTAAAAGCCCACTTTGAAGTGAGGGTCCGATATTCCTCCTTCTCTCCGATGTAAATGATGGGGACAGGTGGTGTTAGTTGAAAGTTTGAAGGTGCCATGCTCGCACACTTATCTGTCTCCTCTCTTCTATTAAACTCTTCTTACAATTTTTCAGAAGGAAGATATGCAGCTGTCCCTTAACAAGTTCAAAAGATGCCCAAGATCATTCAAAATAAGAAAAAAAAAAATACTTCACCGAGTTACCATTATTTTACGCATCAGATCACTAAGTTTCTGTTCAGTTGTCAATATATTTTGGTGTGGCGACTGTAGCTGGAGAAATACTTACAAAATGGCACAATCGCTAAAGAGGGGTATCTGGAAATACCTAGCAAAATTGTGTATGTAGATATCACTGGATTCCACAGTCCTCTTTCTAGGAATCCTACCCAAAGTTACACTAGAAAACAATACAACACAGGGTTATTTCCTGCAGCATTATTAGCATTAGCAAAAGAAAGGAAGAATACCAAACGTTTTTGTAGAGAGTAATAAATTATGGTCTATCCATATCCACAGAACAGATTACTAGCAAACTCTAAAAATGAATGAAGAAGAGCTCTATGTACAGACATGGAATGATATCAGGATTATGTTAAGTTAATAAAGAGAGGTGTAGAACACTGAATATAACATGTTATTTCTGTGTAAGACAGAAAATATAAACATACATACCTATTTTCTTATTTTTGCCAAAAGAAACAAAACACTAAACCCAAAGCTAATAATAATATATATATATATATATATATTTTTTTTTTTTTTTGAGACAAGTTTTGCTCTTGTCGCCCAGGTTGGAATGCAATGGTGCAATCTAGGCTCACTGCAACCTCCGCCTCCCGAGTTCAAGTGATTCTCTGCCTCAGCCTCCTGAGTAGCTGGGATTACAAGTGCCCACCACCACTCCTGGCTAATTTTTTTGTATTTTTAGTAGAGACAAGGTTTCACCATGTTGGTCAGGGTTGGTCTCAAACTCCTGACCTCAAGTGATCTGCCCGCCTCAGCCTCCAAAAGTGCTGGGATTATAGGCATGAGCCACCGCGTCCAGCCTAGCAATTTTTAAAAAGGTTGCAGGCCAGACGTGGTGGCTCACACCTGTAATCCCAGCACTTTTGGAGGCCGAGGTGGGTGGATCACTTCAGGTCAGGAGTTTGAGACCAGCCATAGAGCATCTAGAATCAATAAGTACTCTCTTACGCCTAGAAGGAGGTCTCAAAATATCCTTCTGCAGTAATTGGAACCAGGGATCCTTAGAAAAGATGGCTGAATCCAGTTTGGGGCAGGGAATGCATAAGATGAGTCTGAGAGATCTTGAGAGGCCCCAAAGCAAAGACATTTCAGAGACTAAGGAGGTGATGTTAAAAGTGCACAGAAACCAGAAGAAAAGTGGCTTTTGATAGGTCAATTTAAGCATCAAAAGAATGACTAAAATGGAATGAAATATACTATATCTATAAAAATCCATAAGTTCATGATATAGTCAAAGAGAGAGAGAGTAATAACACACTACAAACAATCCTAGCAAAACGTAAACTTATTCTTCCACAATTGGATGTAGCTACCTGTGGCAACAACCACTTTTGTAAAAAAAATGGTAGTTAAAGAGAATGTTACATTTTTCCTGGCTGGTTTGTATAATTTTTTAAAAGTAAATAAATAACTCTGGATGATGAAGGAAAGCCTTCCCTCAATAATTTCAGCTAAATGACAGAAGGAGAAAAATCATTGTTTTCAACAACCAGCGAAATATTCGCACTAAAAGATTGATGGGAACTTGTCAATAGAGGGATCAGGCAACAGCCACCTAAACCAAGAATCAATCTTTGCATCACTAAAAGTGAGACTACAAGACATTTGTGTTTCCTGAGAAGCAAATTGCTTTAAAGTACATAGCAATAGACAGCAAAGTGAAGGAGGGGGTGATAAATGAAGAAAGGGTAGCAAAAAGTTGACAGTTATTGTATCTGGAGATAGGTATACAGAGATTCATTCTATTAATTCTTTCTCCTTGGGTTAACATGAAAACTTGAAAAATTAAAAGTTTAAAATGCAAAAGTTCCCCTTTGGATTCTCCTTTCTCTTGGGGTTACCAAATTAAAAATCCTAGGTAAAGAATTCAGGTTTTTAAAAAGACCTCCTAGAGATTATGGTTTTCAATGTGTTTTTCTCAGCAAAGTAATTTTTCTAATTCCATTTCATTGTAAATCTTTCCTTTCTGGAGTAATTCCATGTGCATAAGCATTAGAAAGGCTCTGAGCAGTTAGGTAGTAAAGAAATTGGTTTAACTTTTATCCACGGTTTCTTGTGGGTTACCAGCCACAGCACCTGTGATTTTAGTCAGGTGACACCTATCATTCACAGACAGCACTACCTCTTAAGCAAGAGTCTATGACGGTTGCAATTTCAGGCAGAAGTGTCAGTGCAGAGTGAAGTAAATAGCCTTCATTCCCCTCTTCCTAATCCTTCAGTAATTTCTCAACACCTCATTTAGAACAAAGTCAAAACTCCTCAGGAAGGCACATGCACCACTTCCTGACCCAGCCCTTATCAAATACCCTTTGAGCCTCCACAGGAGCCCTGGGGTGTAGCTGAACTTAAACACTCAGTGATCGCACTGTTTTCCCTGGTGACTGTGCCTTCCAGCTTCTGTACCTCTTCATCTGAATTTCCTTCAGACAGAACCACCCTTCTCTTCTTCACAGTCTTAACTATCTCAGTCTACTATCCAGTTCAGACATTACTTCCTGGAAGATGTTCCCAGGTGAAGTGTTTCTTCCCTATCCTCTGTTAGACCTCATTCCAACCTCAGCTGTGGTTGGTAGCTATGACACTGTACTGCAAATTTCTCTGACTTGCCTTTCTCTCCCACTAGACTGTGAGCTCCTTGAAGACAGCGTCTGTCTCTTACTTTGTCTGTAATCTCAGAGCATGGCTGGTTTGTTCAGTACTATTGGTGGAAGAGAACAAGGGAACAGGTAATACTGATAAGAGTAGGAAATGCTAAAATTTACAGTTCCTGTAACTGAAGATATCCCTGGAGGAAAATATTGCAGTCAAAAATTCAGAACAAGCTTCAAAGAAGATATATTTGATTATTTCCAGAAAACAGCATGTTTTCTGAGAGATCAAGGCAGGAGTAAGAGGTCACTCTATTTCTGAAGAGGAAGGACATAGGGCCATGGAATTTCCTATGGGGAGTGTAAAAGCTAACACAATGGAGGGCCTTGGCTTTTGGAGATAAACTTGGCATGATCTATAATTTTATGAACATTTCAAGCTACATAGTACCAAAAAGTCTCTAACAGTGGCAGTACTAAAAGGATGTTGAGCTATGGGGAAAGAGTGGAAAGAAGTAGCTCACGGCCAGGTGCAGTGGCTCACCCCTGAAATCCCAGCACTTTGGGAGGCCAAGGCAGGCAGATCACCTGAGGTCAGGAGTTTGAGACCAGTCTGAGCAATATAGTGAAACCCCATCTCTACTAAAAATACAAAAAAAAAAAATTAGCCAGGCTTGCTGGTGGGCACCTGTAGTCCCAGCTACTCAGGAGGCTGAGACAGGAGAATTCCTTAAACCTGGGAGGCAGAGGTTGCAGTGAGCCGAGATCACGCCACTGCATTCTAGCCTGGGCGACAGAGTGGGACTCTGTCTCAAAAAGAAAAAAAAAGTAGCTCACATATACTCTTCTTTTCCATTTCTTGATTAAGGACTAGAGACAAGTGCTCCCCCCACCCCAATCTTATCTAAAACTTTCAGCAAGTGCTCTTCTTAGATAAGTCCCCTCAACTCCACTCCAGGCAGATTCCTGCTTTTGAGCCCAGTCCCTCCTGCACAGGAGTTCCGGAGACACCACTCTGCACTGCACAGGCTTTGTCCCTGTCTTACAAGTGTTTGGTGTTTATATTTTTGTTTCCTTTATCATGAATTTGCATTCTATGTGTACATAAACACTCCATTTATTTCTCTTTTTAAACAAATTACTTAATGCCAACATTTTTAAGGGTAGGTATTTTATGTCTTATATGGAGCAATTAAATCACAACCTGAATGCAGATCAACTTTTTCTTCCATTCCAGAGACTGTGTATTCATGGGTCCTTATAAGCTCTCAAGAAATTTGCAAAATGGAACACCATCAGGGAGTGACCATTCAATCCATTTCCCTGCTCCCCCCTAGTGTAGCATTTGTCATTTTCCCCCTCATGGCTGCCAACAAGCTTTCAGCTTCCTGAGTTCCATCAAAATACTCCAGGTGCTTTGGGCTTTTGCCTTCTCTTTTGCAGATTGGGTTTATTTACATTGATTCCAAATGTGACAAAAAGCAAACAAACAATTATCCACATGGTCCAGACGTGGCTCCTCTTGTAACTCAGATGAAAGCAGCCTGACAATGTCTCCCAGCTCCTGCACTCTGGCTCTCTCCGCAGGCTCCATGGAGTGTGCTAGCATCGTCCTGGGCAGCTGCCAGCCTGACTGATGAACCCTAATTGCAGGAATGCAGCTTGCTGCCAGCAATTATGCAGGCACAGTTAAATTAGATGCATTCTCTCCATCTAGGTCATTGTGCCACTTTTTCTATGGCTGCATAAATTTCTAGCCAAGACCTCAGGAATAATGTTCCTTGATTGAGGAAAGTATAAATAATTGCAGTGATTTAAATAAAACTTTTATTTCTGGGGTTAGCCTTAAACAAAACTGTGATGAGGCATGACTTAACCCTTCATTTATTTAGCATGCCCAATATTTCTGTGCCTTATTTTGACTTTCTGTGGCTTGTCTTTCTACATTATTCCACATCCTTAGCCAGAAATGCCATAGAGATTTTTACCTAATGCATCAACCCTGGGAGCAAATTTTGGGAGCAAATATTTGGAGGTTGCTTATTATGGCTCAGTGGTATAAGTGAAAGGATCAATTCACAATGCCTGGTATGGCATGTGACATCTCTATTTTGAAGTTTCCTCCAGCTCCACCCTCTAGAAGAGATTCCATAAAAAAGGCCTCTCTCAAATAGTGAAAGGTAATATGTTGATATAACTTCTCGGACAATGACAGAGTAGATTGGCTTGCTAAACCTCGATTCCAGTTTCCTTTTAGTGACTCTGCACTGCAGAGGCTACAAAAGTAAAAATGACCTCTCCAAGATTCCCTTTCATGGAGGGTTCTGGATGCAATGATGTTCTGTCAGTGAGGTTGACTACTGTGAAACTCCATTTCACAACTGAATTGTATGGGAAGAAAGAAAGGCAGCGCTGAAGAAAACCACAATGGCTTGGATGGAGAGTGGCTACCAAGATCTGAATTTAAATCCAACAAATTTGGGAGCAGGTTTTTGATCCCTAGATCACAGATAGGGTGGAGCCAGCAGTTTCATGTTTCCCCAGTTTCTTTATTGTAGTAGGAGAAAGAGCTCCCCAGGCAGGCCAGCTCTGTGGTGGTGTTAGGGAGTCAATCTTGGAGGCCCGTTCTGTAACTTGCTTTTGCAGCCTAACATGGTTTGTTATTTGCCAATGTCCCATGACTGATACAGACTAAAGCACATTAAATCATTATGAAAATAAGACTATGAGACACACAGAAAAGCAATGAACAATGAGAGTTGTTCCAGCCTTACCCTTGACCTAACTTTGTTCCTAGAACTAACTACTCCTGGTAATACGTCCTCACAACTCACAAAAATGTGTCTGCCTTTCAAGGATCAATTCAAATTTCACCTTCTCTATGAAGCCTACCCCCCTAACCACCACTCCTATCAACTATCATCTCCAAGCAAAATGAGATTCTTCCTATTCAAATGAAAATAGTATGTTGCTTGTATTTGGAGCCTTTTTTCCCCTCAATCATATATACTTTTAATCTAAATCTTTCTGAGTCTGTGGAATCCTCAAAAGCCTGGATTGTAAAGATAAAATTGTGCCGTTGTGTGTATTGTCTGTGGGGCATCCAAGCTCTTTTGCACACACACACAGATCTTAGCATAGTTGTGGTAATACAGCATATGCTCAATAGTGTTAGTACAATTGGATCAAAATGATTCAAAATCAGTTTATCCTAAATTAAAATGTATAACATGTTGCTCTTAACACCTACCCATCACAGCTTAATATATAGAAATTGGCCGGGTGTGGTGGCTCATGCCTGTAATCCCAGCACTTTGGGAGGCTGAGCCGGGCAGATCTTCTGAGGACAGGAGATCGAGACCATCCTGGCTAACACGGTGAAACCCCATCTCTACTAAAAATACAAAAAATTAGCCAGGCATGGTGGCAGGAGCCTGTAGTCCCAGCTACTCAGGAGGCTGAGGCAGAAGAATGGTGTGAACCCGGGAGGTAGAGCTTGCAGTGAGCGGAGACCACCACTGCACTCCAGCCTGGGTGACAGAGTGAGACTCTATCTCAAAAAAACAAAACAACAACAACAACAAAAAACATAGGAATTAATCTCTAATGATGAAAGTTCACTTTCAGTTCAAATGGAGATTTTTGCATTAATGTGAATCTGTGTGGGCTGGTGGAGGAGAGATGGTTAGAGAAGAGAAGGGGTAAAGTATCTTTTAGCTGCTCAAATTCATTTACATCTGTAGCCAGCATCTAGTTGTTTTGGTGCTGCTTTGGCAGAGTTGGACTCTTTATTGGATCATATCTCCAGAGCCAATAGAGAGTGGTGGTTACGAATCCAGGCAGGGCAGCTAATCTGCCTGTTTTCAGATCCAGTCACTACCATTTGCTACAATTGTGTGATCTTGCAGAAGTTGTTGAACCATTCTGTGTTTCAGATTACTCACCTATATAATGGCAACAACACATAACATGTATATATTATATATATGTCAACACATAACATATATATGTCAACACATTATATATATATATGTCAAGGACAGAAGAAAAAAGAAATATATATTTGCTATTATTATCTAATGATGATTTTCTTGCCATGAAGATGAATTCATCAAATTCCATTCATAGAGTTTTAAGACATTCAAGATACAGATCCATTATTCAAAAAAGTATAGATAACATTGAGCTAGATTGTTGACTGCCCTAATATTCACTGGTGGTCCTTTTTGACATTGAACCTGTAAGTTAAACTTGAATATCTCAATTTTGTGATAAGCACAAGAGAAGTTTGTGGACAAGACTATTCATCTGAATTATCCAGGCAGCTTTGTTTTTGCAATGTCTTTGGAGGAGGCAGGCTGCTACTCTTGAACCTTAAAGAAATTATGAGTACTGCTTGGCATATAAAAATATCTTTTGATTGAAGAAATAAATAATCATACTACCAGACAAGTCAGTGAACACATTACTTCTAAAAACAACTTTTTAGGCTGGGTACAGTGGCTCACGCCTGTAATCCTAGCACTTTGGGAGGCAGAGGCGGGTGGATCACAAGGTTAGGAGTTCGAGACCAGCCTGGCCAACATGGTAAAACCTCATCTCTACTAAAAATACAAAAATTAGCTGGGCATGGTGGTGGGTGCCTCTAATCCCAGCTACTTGGGAGGCTAAGGCAGGAGAATTACTGGAACCTGGGAGGAGAAGGTTGCAGTGAGCCAAAATCACACCATTCCACTCCAGCTCTTGGCAACAGAGGAAGACTCTGTGGCAGGGAAAAAAAAAAAGAAAGAAATTTAAAAAATTCTGGGCCTGGCACGGTAGCTCACACCTGTAGTCCCAGCACTTTGGGAGGCCAAGGTGGGTGGATCACCTGAGGTCAGGAGTTTCAGACCAGCCTGGCCAACATGGTGAAACCCCATCTCTACTAAAAATACAAAAATTAGCCGGGTGTGGTGGTGGGCACCTGTAATCCCAGCTACTTGGGAGGCTGAGACAGGAGAATGGCTTGAACCCAGGAGGCAGAGTTTGCAGTAAGCTGAAATCACATTGCACTCCAGCCTGGGCGACAAGAGCGAAACTCCATCTCAAATAAATGAATAAATAAAATAAAATTGTATTCCAAAAAGCCCAGGAGTACCAAAAACGTGCCTTAAAGGGTTACTTCAGGGAATTGAAGAATGAGGATAGGAAAGAAGAATATGAAGCATTGTGTGCAGGCTGTTTTTAACGTTCATATGTAGAGCATCTTGCAAAAGAAGAAAAGGTTATAAATCTAGGTTTGCTAAGCACTGTGATAGAATCCCAAGGATTTCCCTCTTCTGCTCCAATTCCTTAGTTTAGCTGAGGGACACCTTCTCCTGATGTTTAGCATTAATTTTACCCAGTCATAAAGGAGGCAAAATGCCAACTTTATTCACATTAATCAAATTGATTACTAAGTTCACACGACTGGCCTCTTGCAGCTTCAGATTTGTCAGCCTGGGGGCAGAAACAGAGTATTTCTATTGCACTCAAAAGGGAGGTAAATAATGGAGTCTAGTTTAGACTGACAGCGGGAAGGGATGCACTTCCAGACTAAACCACTGAGTGGAAAGTCTCCAGATCTTAAAGGCAGAATACAGATCTTGTCCCTTTTCAAACTCCTTGCTCAAGGGGATGACCACGGGTTGTCCAGAACACTCACTGAGCTGCTTCTCAGCTGAGGGCCATTTGTGTGTGTTTTTCCAATTGGCAATTCAAAAGGTCAGAAAAAGATTGGATCAACTTAAACTTTACCAGCAGTAAGACTGCAATGGGCTCTTTGTGTCTGCCTTTATTATTAGCTCAGTGGTAGAAAATGCCCCTCTGTGTTCACCTGCCCTTGGAAGGATGAGAGGAATAATGCAGTCTTTAATTTCAGATCTTGCTTTAAGTCCATCCTGCTGTGATTTCTTTTCCTGTGGAAAAAAAAAAAACGCTATTTGACAACTTTTGGCATTGACTAAGCAGTAGAGTGCTGTTGTTTTTGATGTTAAAATAAACCCTCACCCCTGAAACTCCCAGTTTAGGTTTGTACAACTAGGTTCTATCATCATCTTGTTCACAATCATTTGTATAACCCTAAACAGTTAGAAGGGCTGCTGTTTGCCATTCACCTAAAAAATAACCAAACTCTGCAAAATTGAACTAAAAATGTATCAAAATGTTGTGGGGTTTTGTTTGTTTTTGTGACACTTTTTTGACCTTCTTAAAAATATACAATTGTATGAGAAACTTCTAGAGGCCTGCTTTATGCAAAATGTTTTGAGATAGCCTGTTGCATTTTGGATTAGAATTGTAAGGTGTACAAGAAACATGTTTGAAAAGAGAAAGCCTTGGTTTAAGTTTAGGGCATGGAAGGAGGCAGCTTGAGTTCCCAACTCGTGCTCAGAAGCAGGGCCACTCTGCCATCTCCAGTGGAAGTAGGCTGGAACACGTGAGTGACTTGTTCATCACTCTGCTTGCACATGAGTTTACTTTTACCAAAAATCAGAGAAAGAACTAACATCCTCTGCTTTTTCTGTAATACAAAGTTAGGGGGGAAAAGTTTATTTTTTTCCATTTAATTACTTCTTTACATGCATTTACAGTAATTAGACATCAGATGCAGTAGCTAAAGCAATTACTGCATGTCATTTCAGAGATTACAGTATAAACATACAGTAAATACTCAATAATCCATGACAAGCTACTTAAAAAGTAATAAGGAAATTTAATTTAAAATGTGGGAGCTGAGATGCATGAGGGACTTCTGAATGAAATGCCCACATTTACAAAAGAGAGAGATTCTAGCTTTGAAAATCCACCAGCATTAATTTACTACCCTTCACAGCGTGGGTCATTGGTTATCTACCTTCAAAACTAACATTAACAATGCATGATAAACAGCCTTTTAATAAATGGAGCCCTCTTCCTGCTTTTTCTTCTCTCCCCTACTTTTCCCTTCTCTGCCCTACTTTTCCCTGCCCTCCCCTTCTCTCCTCACCTCTCTTTTGCCCTCTGCTTCCCTTTTTCTCTCCCACATACCAACATACCTTCCTAGCACGCACATAGCATTCCTCAGAACATATCCCTAAAACCCAGACAACATAATCCATTAGCCCGTAGCACAAAAGTCTAATTTGTAATTTCACTATGGCACTCCTTGACTTTCACTTTTAAAGATCTTCTCCCCACCCCTATATCACAGCACGCTAGAATAAAATGCATAGATAATTTACTTATTCGACCTGAATTCAAATCTCAGCTTATTCATTGAGGAACCTTGGGCAAACTGCTCAGCTTCTCTGTGTCTCAGTTAAGTTATCCATAAAACAAAGGTACAACTATTTATTAGTGAGTAGTTTGAGAATAGTGTTGTAATGTAGCTAAGGTATCTGGGATCAAGCGGGAAAGTTACTACTCTAATATTACCCATTTATTTATGTAAATGCAATTCATTAGTATGAAACATTTATTCTTCTACTTAGATTTTTCCAGCATGCATAACTTCTTATGACTGTGCTGTGTTTATCAACTGTTATGTGATGTAAATTTGTTCTCCATTCATTAAAAAACTTTAAGGTGCAGGTTCCCCCAAAAGAATACAAAAAGCTAAAGAATGTGTCTATGTCCACCCTCTTTAATCCACTATAATTTTATAAATTCCCCTGTTAACTATCCCTAGGTAGTCTTTCAGGAATAGAGTTGTTTCCTTTCCCTGCCTTCCAAAGCCCCTACCTGACCTCCTTCTCCGGTATGGTATAATAAGAAGAGCACACATGAGAGAGGAAAACAGACCTGTCTAATTTTGGAATGAAGACTATACCTCCAGAAGCTTCCATTTAAAAAAAAAGTATGACAATATCTACTTCATAAGGTTAATATGGGGATCAAATGGGACAATATTCACTCATTTATTTATCATGTGCTTACTGAATGTATTGTATTGTCTTCTTCCACCTACCAGGAAGCCTGGCATGTAGAAACTAATTTATAAGTGTGATTTCCTCTATTTCTGTGTACAAATTTTGCCTACTTCCCAGATCATCTTTTCCCGAAATATGTTCCATTGATCAGTTGTTACAGGAAGTGCTTTGCCAAAACAAAGGCTCCATCCTAGGCTAGGTATGGAGAATGTTATCCAATTTACTCTCTTCTTGTTTACTGCTAGTATAATTAGGCATACAAAGGCTCAAAGAAAATCAATAATCATTAAATAGAGCTTCTGGAGTTAGGGATATACATTTTAATTTTTATCACTAATATTTTAATTTTGGCCATAAACAAATTACCCATCACCTCTACTACATTTATTTACATTGCCACCAAAAGTATAGGAATATGATCTTTACTGATACTACAGTTTCCCTCTTTTTAATTCCTTATTTTCCAGATGAAGAAAACTGAGGATCAGAGAGGGAAAGAAGGAACCACTCATACGACACAGTTTACAAAACGCATTCAAACAAACCCAACAGTGACTCTCTGAGGGCAGCTTCTAAAGTTAGAAATCTTAGTTTGTGAGATCCTACTAAATGCTAATCACACTGCCCGATATTTATTGACATAAACTTTTCAGAAATCCTCTTACAGAATCACTAATGCCATTTTAAAATTGACAAAGCTGACTCCGAGAAATTAAGACACTTGCTGGGTGTCACAGGGCTATAAGTGGTGTTCTCACCTCTGCAGGCCTCCTGTTCCCTGGACCACAGGAATCTGATTAGGCATTTTTGGCGCATGTTCTGTCAAACGTAGCAGCTATAGTAGGTAAATCAGAATGGGGACTCTAGTTGCCTTAATTAACATAATTTCCACTACAATATGACAAAAATCATTCAAGAGAAACATTGACTCTAATAGTCTATGGGGAATAGAGGTAAGAAGAAAATTGGTTCTTGGTCTTTATTTCCTATAACATATGATAAGATCTCCTCTCTTCTATCACGATGACATAAGTTTGGATCTGTGTCCCCACCCAAACTCATGTCGAATTCTAATCTCCAGTGTTGGAGGTAGGGCCTGATGGGAGGTAACTGGATCATGGGGGTGGGTTTCTCATGAATGATTTAGCACTATCCCCCTTGGTACTGTCTTCGTGATGGTGACTACTCATGAGATCTGGTTGTTTAAAAGTGTGTAGCACCTCCCCTCCCTCTCCCTTGCTCTTACTCCTGGCATTTGAGATGTCTGCTCCACACTTGCCTTCTACCACCATTGGAAGCTTCCTGAGGCCTCCCTCCCCAAAGAGAAGCTTCAATGCTTCTTGTACAACCTGCAGAAGTGTGAGCCAATTAAGCTTCTTCTCTTTATAAATTGCCATGTCTCAGGTATTTCTTCATAGCAATGCAAGAATGGACTAATACACAGGGCAACCTCAGCCAGCTGAAAAAGCCAGTATCAGTTTGAGAGATGACTTCCTTCCAAGCAGAGGCAGACAAACTCATCGGAGTCATCTGGGGAAGATCCTAGTTGCCAGGGTACCGGCATTAAGACCACTGGGACGCAGGTCATTATTGTGTCCTACTTGCCTCCTCCTGATAATTGTCCCTAGGCACACCAATCAGTTTTACCAATGGTAAAAGCAGGGAATATAACCCTCTCTTTTTGCTTTTATCAGAAATTTCAGTAAGCTTCATTTTTTTCTAGGCACATATACTCAAAAATGGTCAAGCTATTTGGAACTGGTCAAAAATAACGACGGAAATAAGCTAGCTCCAAAACCCTCTAGTCCATTCCCCAGAGAGCTGATACAGAATCACTATCTACAACACAGTTTCCAGGACTGGGTCCTGTCCCGTTACGCATGTACTGAGTAATGGATTTTCCACCATCTCCCTTAGGACAGTACTTCTGAATCCAATTCTCTCTGTCAGAACATTTTTTACCCACATTCTATCAGGATTCTTTCTCCCTCTCTCATTTTAGCATTCCATCCCATTATTCGTGGTTCTGTCCTCTCTGCCAGGGTAAATAATCACAATCTCCCTCGGCTTCTCTCTCTGTCCCCCTGCCACCGCTTCCCTTTGTTGTACATTTTATCTTGTATTTTCACGGCTGGTGACTGTATTTCACTTCTACAGTAATGCAAGCCCACCAATCCTTCATTTGCATATTTCCCAAATATATAAAAGGTGTTTAAATTCTAGAATCCCACAATTTGGATTTGTTTAGAGAGGCGCTTTAGAAATAAAGCAATTGCATTCTTCAAATTATGGAAAGAAAGATGAACATTATGAATGTTTTGAAGAAGAAGAAGAAGAAGAAGAAAGGGGGAAAAAAATAGGCCCATCTTTACAACTTTCAAATGCAAAACTAAGTACAAGTGCAGGTATGCTCTTCCCCAGAATGAATACACAGAAAAGCCTATTCCTCCAGCAAAGATTTGAAAATACTTTTTAAGCTTGCTGAGGTCTCGTGAAGAATTATGATTACAACAAACCTAGGAAATGATTGTTGTTACAGAATGCCTGTGAAAAGGTTTATTTAATGCCAAAGAGCTTAGCTGATTTGGAATTAAATCAAAAAGAGCATTTGTGTCTCTGAGGTTGAGCAGTTCGTTGTTTTCTTTTGGCAAAGCATGATGAGGTTCAGCCGCCGTGGTCTCCAGCTCTGCCACTCCTCATCCCAGTGGGCATCATGACAGGTTATACTGTGTAAACTGACATGTTGGCAATTTGGCTATATTTGAGGACTGAAATTAATTTGTGACTAGGGTGGGACACCCGAAGCGGTATTTTGGTAGTTACTTTTAAGTTTTAAGTAAATCTGCTGACCTTTTAAATATTATTATTCTCATTCTCAACACTGACTAAAGCATACAGAAAGAAGCTACTTGTATTTTTTCTCCCTCTTTCAATATTCTAATGGATTTTGACACTTTACATGTTGCAAAAGTACTTTCAGGTTAGTCACAAGACAATATTATCTCATTACATTTCAATGAGTCATCATTTAGAGACTTCCAGGGCTCTCATTCTTAAAGTTCACCGGAATTATGTCACAGAAGACATAAAGTCTCCTGGGGCATAATAGCAAAATATATTCCAGAAAGGTTTAAACACAACTTGAATAACCCTATATGAGTCAAATGTATTATATGGAATATTCAAGAATCATTATTTGGCCAATATTATTCTTTCATTTCTCCTTCTCCTTTTTTAAATCCCTCCTCTATTTCTCCTCCACCTCCTTCTCCACTTTGCCAGATCAGATAATTTGATTTAAAACTGTAGTTTTACAAATTATATACAACTTTTCAGATATATCACTGTTTTCTTTATTCAAAGTCTTCATTATTGTGACAAAAAGCAACATATTACATCCAGTAGCATCTAACCTTCAAAAACAGAATTAAATATCTTCCTGATCAAAATGAAGCTACTGTCTCTGTCTCGAATACAATTTAGACCAAAAAGTCACTTTTTTTCTTTTTTAACCAAACTGATAATTAAACAGTTCTTGACCATCTTGTACATCTCATGTTATCACTTACCAACTCGAGATAAATTTGCTTTTCGTAACTGCTTGTTAGGGTAATCAAAAGATCAATGCAGTGATAAATAGAAAACATTTAAAAATGATGATGTGCCTAGTGGTAGAAATTGGGGTAATTTTTCATTCACATATATTTTAGAGTACTTTCTAAATTGTTCTAATTTTATATAGATGAAACTGATCTAATTTCACACCCTATAAACTGTAAAGTGCTATATAACTTAATTATTAATGAGGATATTTGGTAGAGGTAGCCATGATTGAAAACAATTAAAAGAACACAGTTATAAAATTATAAAATGATGATAATGTAAATATGAGGAATAACTTGGCATTTGCAAGGTGAAAGAGTTGAACATTTGAAGTTCTCAATACTTAGAGTGGGTGATTTAATTCTAAAATTAACTTACTCTCATTTCAGAAAGATGGGTTTCCAAATAAGGAAATCACAGCAACCTTCAAATTCATTACTTATAGCCTTATAAATTATATCAAATATAGTTTCTGGTTCCCTGTCCCTGTGAGGATTACTTTGGGGATACATAGAAAATACAGCATGGACCAAGGGCACAAAGCACTTTGACATCACATCTTGCTTTTCTCAGAAATGACTAGATGTTAAGCCACTGAATAATTAATGCCCGTTTGCTTTGAAGGAAATTATAATTGGCCTAACTTAGGAAATTTTTTCTTAGATTTGCTCATTCTGTGCCCCAAAAGGAAAAACATGTCAAGTACATGCCAGGGTGAAAATCTAAAACTTGCTCAAATGCTTTAGTAGAAGACACGTACCTCCTGTGAGGCTCACAAATGTATTCAAATGTTAGCCCAAGTTAAAATACTTCATTGTTTAAAGCAGGGAGGACTGATCAATCTGGTCTTTTCTGGCTTACATTATGAAAACAAAAACATCCATGAATTTAGTACATAATATCTGGGTTTCATATAGTTTGCTTGTCCTAAAGTTATATCTAGTAGTTGGATATACAGATATAAAACAAATTAATTCACATTCATTCAAATGAAATTGTAGAGGTTTTATGCTTATAGCTAATATTTTACCTAAAAATATTCTGTGCTTTCTTTCAAGAAAGTGTGTGTATATGTGTGCATGTGTATTTATTTAATTTTCTTTTAAATCAAGAGACTCGATTTACATTCTGGCAATTATGAGGTATGCATTCTAATTGTTATCCCATAGTTAGTATTTCTATCAGTAAATCAGAGCTCTAATTACAGGCAGGAAAAACACATTAAATATTGTGGAATATTTATGCAAAATACTACTCTTAGCATGTATCAGCTAAACTCTAATGTCTAGTAGAGCTTATACAGCAATTTTCAAAAGAGTATATCCAGTTTGGCCTTTCTTGTTCAATATGTATAATGCCTGATGAGAGTACAATTTCATTTTCAAAAACTGTAACTCTCTACTGGCAATTAGTATGATTCTGCCACCTGCATTCTTTAAGAAAAAAAAATTACAAGTCTTACTCCATGAGTAATCACTTTTCTCTGAAAAGTCTATGGCTTTTCTAGACAAGACGATCACAGATATACTTAATCACAAACTTTATTGTGCTCTTCAGAGTTAAGGATATTTGATGTTTTCTCTCAAGAGAGAATTCATACAATTAATTTATTCTATACAGTATGTTTTAAAACAGAAAAATCCAAGTAACAATACTCATTTCTAAATTATTTCACTGGAGCATCTCCCGTTACCCCCCCTTCAAAATATGAAAAACTATATAGCTGTGCACACAAGTTCCATTATTAAAAATAAGACATCTGAACTGTGTGAAGACTTTAGGAGTACCTAACACTATAATGAATAGATGCTATATGTTAACTCATAAAATTTAGAAGTATGGTTTCTGACTTATAGAATATTCTTAGCGAGCAATGAAATAACAGTCTCTTAGTCTCTCGATATGTATATGCATAAACACACACACACACACACACACACACACACACACATCATTTGTAAACCTAAACATTTTAGGCTGTCTTTACATACACTAAATATACATTTTTGGAAACAGGAGTGATTCTACTAGTGTCTATGAGGGTAGAGTAATGGGAGTGTTACTTAATCATTTTATGGGCTAGTAAAAAATGCATTTGGTACCACTTTGTATTCTACTCCATCCTTCTTTCCTTAATACAGACTTCATAACTTTAAAATCCCCTTATACTTTCCTCATGAAATATACGGCTTAAAAAATTGTTGGCCAACCAAGTTTTAGCAATTACTTATGAAAACAAATTAAACATAGGCCACATTTTTTTAGTTGAAGAAATTTATTTTATGTAAATGTTGAGAAAGACCAGCTTAGATTATATCTAATCAAATAAAAAGCCATTTAGGGGCAAGAGGTGAAGTTATAATTGCTCTGAGGGCAGTGATGTTGAGTTTTCTGGCTATTTCAGATTTACATTCTAAGCCATAATGCTGAGGTAACAATTTTGCTTTGAGATGAGTATATAAACACCTGTAAGATGAGGATTTCAACCTTTCTGAGGATCGTATTAGAAATAAATTGAGGCTTAGAGTGCAATTACAATATTAAGTCTCAAACCACTGTATAGTTAGAAATTGTTAGGAAAGATTGCCAATTTTCTTTGTGCGCTCTGGGCCAATTTCTGGGGGAGACTTAGTCTGTATCATCCACCCTGTTTGAAGGTAAATTTGCTGACAGGGCTATTTTGTAGAGCCAATTTGTCAACATCACAGACACTGAATTGCTTGCATTGATTATTATGGTATGGAATGATAGTGTTTTGGTTCTATGCATCTATGAATATCCTGGGGGCACAGGAAAAAAAGAAATATGACAATAGTTATCTTTTGTGTGTGTGGTCCTTAATACACAAATGCACACAAATCTTTAATGTCAGCAGCCAGGTAATTGTGCAATACCTTCCAAGGGACTCTTAGAACTCATTTGTCAAGCACTTGAGGACTTTTTCAACTGAACAGTTTTCCTTACATTTTTTTTTTTTTTTACTTTTTTTTTTTCTTTTTTATTATTATTATTATTATTATTATTATTATACTTCAGGCTCTATGGTACATGTGCGCAACGTGCAGGTAAGTTACATATGTATACATGTGCCATGCTGGTGCGCTGCACCCACCAACTCGTCATCTAGCATTAGGTATATCTCCCAATGCTATCCCTCCCCCCTCCCCCCACCCCACAACAGTCCCCGAAGTGTGATGTTCCCCTTCCTGTGTCCATGTGTTCCCATTGTTCAATTCCCACCTATGAGTGAGAATATGCGGTGTTTGGTTTTTTGTTCTTGCGATAGTTTACTGAGAATGATGATTTCCAATTTCATCCATGTCCCTACAAAGGACATGAACTCATCATTTTTTATGGCTGCATAGTATTCCATGGTGTATATGTGCCACATTTTCTTAATCCAGTCTATCATTGTTGGACATTTGGGTTGGTTCCAAGTCTTTGCTATTGTGAATAATGCTGCAATAAACATACGTGTGCATGTGTCTTTATAGCAGCACGATTTATAGTCCTTTGGGTATATACCCAGTAATGGGATGGCTGGGTCAAATGGAATTTCTAGTTCTAGATCCCTGAGGAATGGCCACACTGACTTCCACAAGGGTTGAACTAGTTTACAGTCCCACCAACAGTGTAAAAGTGTTCCTATTTCTCCACATCCTCTCCAGCACCTGTTGTTTCCTGACTTTTTAATGATTGCCATTCTAACTGGTGTGAGATGGTATCTCATCGTGGTTTTGATTTGCATTTCTCTGATGGCCAGTGATGGTGAGCATTTTTTCATGTGTTTTTTGGCTGCATAAATGTCTTCTTTTGAGAAGTGTCTGTTCATGTCCTTCGCCCACTTTTTGATGGGGTTGTTTGTTTTTTTCTTGTAAATTTGTTGGAGTTCATTGTAGATTCTGGATATTAGCCCTTTGTCAGATGAGTAGGTTGCGAAAATTTTCTCCCATTTTGTAGGTTGCCTGTTCACTCTGATGGTAGTTTCCTTTGCTGTGCAGAAGCTCTTTAGTTTAATTAGATCCCATTTGTCAATTTTGGCTTTTGTTGCCATTGCTTTTGGTGTTTTAGACATGAAGTCCTTGCCCATGCCTATGTCCTGAATGGTAATGCCTAGGTTTTCTTCTAGGGTTTTTATGGTTTTAGGTCTAACATTTAAGTCTTTAATCCATCTTGAATTGATTTTTGTATAAGGTGTAAGGAAGGGATCCAGTTTCAGCTTTCTACATATGGCTAGCCAGTTTTCCCAGCACCATTTATTAAATAGGGAATCCTTTCCCCATTTCTTGTTTTTGTCAGGTTTGTCAAAGATCAGATAGTTGTAGATATGTGGCATTATTTCTGACGGCTCTGTTCTGTTCCATTGATCTATATCTCTGTTTTGGTACCAGTACCATGCTGTTTTGGTTACTGTAGCCTTGTAGTATAGTTTGAAGTCAGGTAGCGTGATGCCTCCAGCTTTGTTCTTTTGGCTTAGGATTGACTTGGCGATGCGGGCTCTTTTTTGGTTCCATATGAACTTTAAAGTAGTTTTTTCCAATTCTGTGAAGAAAGTCATTGGTAACTTGATGGGGATGGCATTGAATCTGTAAATTACCTTGGGAAGGATGGCCATTTTCATGATATTGATTCTTCCTACCCATGAGCATGGAATGTTCTTCCATTTGTTTGTATCCTCTTTTATTTCCTTGAGCAGTGGTTTGTAGTTCTCCTTGAAGAGGTCCTTCACGTCCCTTGTAAGTTGGATTCCTAGGTATTTTATTCTCTTTGAAGCAATTGTGAATGGCAGTTCACTCATGATTTGGCTCTCTGTCTGTCTGTTATTGGTGTATAAGAATGCTTGTGATTTTTGTACATTGTACATTGTATATCCTGAGACTTTGCTGAAGTTGCTTATCAGCTTAAGGAGATTCTGGGCTGAGACACTGGGGTTTTCTAGATATACTATCATGTCATCTGCAAACAGGGACAATTTGACTTCCTCTTTTCCTAATTGAATACCGTTGATTTCCTTCTCTTGCCTAATTGCCCTGGCCAGAACTTCCAACACTGTGGTGAATAGAAGTGGTGAGAGAGGGCATCCCTGTCTTGTGCCAGTTTTCAAAGGGAATGCTTCCAGTTTTTGCCCATTCAGTATGATATTGGCTGTGGGTTTGTCATAGATAGCTCTTATTATTTTGAGATACGTCCCATCAACACCTAATTTATTGAGAGTTTTTAGCATGAAGGGTTGTTGAATTTTGTCAAAGGCCTTTTCTGCATCTATTGAGATAATCATGTGGTTTTTGTCTTTGGTTCTGTTTATATGCTGGATTACATTTATTGATTTGCGTATATTGAACCAGCCTTGCATCCCAGGGATGAAGCCCACTTGATCATGGTGGATAAGCTTTTTCCTTACATTTACAAGAGAGTTTGCAGAAAGTACTCTGACTTGAGAGTTTGCTATTAGAAACTTATTATCCCTAAAAGCTAGCTGTATTGATCTTTAGGTGTCCTTACTCGCCCTATTTCAGAATCAAATGCAACTTCATTATTTACATATTACCAAAATAAAAACTATAATAATATTGAAAACACCCAAACAAGACATGAAATTCCCAATTAAGCTCTAAATACTTGCTGAATACCTGCTACTTATCCAGCCTAAAGAGGTCGAATACAAAAATATTCATGACTAACTTGTTGTCTTCTAGTAACTGTAAATTAAATTTGGTGAGGAAGTCAGAAAAGGTAACCCTTTTAAGTTGTGTAGAATTACACAGCCTGATAGGAAGAAAGGGATTGATCCTGCAAAAAAAAACAATTTGACTATACTTACTTCTAAGAAAGTAAAATGTGTCATTCATATCACACAAATGCTACAGGCAAAATGAGGTTCTTAAGAAAAATCCGCAATACAAATATGGTAAAAAGGCACAGGGCTTAAAATTTTACTCGTTATTTAATTTTTCTTTGCCTTAGTTTCCACCACTATGATATAGGTCTCATAAATGTACCCAGTTTTGGATTGTTATTAGAATTAAATGAGATGTGTCTATACACGTAAAGACGTATAGATAAATGAATATTGTAACTACTTAGAACACTTAAAAGAGTGCTTAGCACCATAAGCTGTTATGAATACATGTACATCAGTGTTTCAATAGCATACAAATAAGTATAGAAAGCTAGTATAAAATTAGGTTTGGTAAATGTTCGCTTGTGATCATTACAATGAGAAACCTTGGTTCCTTTAAAGCTCTGTCTATGGAATATCAGTCCAAATTAATTAGAATAGCTTGCCATTAATTTCACCCATTAATGTGAATTTTCAAGATTAAGAGTTAAGTCAGAAAATAGAGAAGATTAACCATAGTGGTTTTTTTTCAAAATTCTGGATCAGAAGCAGCAAAAGCACTTAATATAGTGTTCATTTGTCTGAGGTCTTTTCAGACATTCTTTTGTTCCTCTAGTGTTGATCACATTAATCACTAACATATTTTGTTTTATAAAAACTTTTTACATATAAGTTGTCCTTCTGAGATGAAACTTCTACCCTTTCATTTTTAACAGCTCAATAAAAAGGACTGAAGTCCAAAGTTCTTAACTGAATTTTCTTTTGGTAGAAGAAGTTAATTACGGGGAAATGCTAGTTTGAATGTATATGGCACTATGTATCTGTATCAGGGCTTTCTCCCCTGATAACATTACAAAACACAATAGAAACTGGTGAAGGAGGATAAAGAAACACACAAATAGGATTTATTGCCTCGTGTATTTAGAAAGCACAGTGGCTGGGATGGCTTCAGGTGGAGCTTTATTCAGGGGCTTTAGACATTGGTGCCAGGATCCAGACTCTCTCCTGGCTAAACTCTTTTCACCTCCATGTGTTTCTCTCATTCCCTCAGTCTCTCCCTTCATAGTCACAGGAAGATCACCTGCATCTCCTGGGGCCATATCATGTGGGATTCAACAAGTACCACAGAAAATACACAACAAATCCAACACTTTAAAAAATTCAGATTCTTAGTCCAAGCAATCCCAACAGAAGCTCTAATTCACAGGTCTTATTCACTAGCCCATACCTGAACTAGTCACTGTGGAGAAGGAAATTTAATATGCTGGTCGTCATGGCCCTGACACAGATAATAATGCCCCACTCAAACCACGTGAATCAGTGAGGGTAGCCATAGATCTTCAAGTGAACAGTGAGGCTATTTTAAGAAGGAATGAATCCCTAAAAGAAATTGGACCTCTTGTGTTGGAAGGCAAAGATCCATTTGTAATAGTGTACCAAATAAAGAGGACAACATAGGCACAGTCCCTTCCCTCCAGTTTGACGCTACTTTGTAATTTTATTCACTTTAGTAAATAAGAATACAATGCCTACTAAGTTTGCATATAGTTTGATGTAGATGTTTAGAAGAATATCAAAGATCAATAAAATATAATTCTTTAAAACTTTACAACTCCAAAGATTAAAAAAAAATAATCCTATCCTTAATAAATTCAGAACCTAGGGAAGAATACCTACCTATTTATCCACACACACACATATACATACATATACATACACATATAAATTCACATATATATACATATATATACACACACAGACATACTCAAGGATAATTAGAGTTCATTCATTGAACACAGAGATTCTCAAACTATGTTGAAAAATTACATATTTTCCCCATTCTACTGCAGAATAATACTTTTGTAAAATGCAATAAAATTAATCAGTAGGAAAAAAATGATCACACACTTGAAGACAAGACAAGATTAAATTGCTATCAAACATTCTAAAGGCTTTGTCTTAATTCTATACTTACTCGATGCTTACAAAGAGTTCATAGACTGGCCTCTGTATGCAGATAACACTGCAAAGCACAGGTCTATAGATATGTATTGAATTCATTTAATTTTTATTAACAATTCCAAGCATTATGATTAGGATGGGAATTGGGAAAAACATCATGGTGGATGCGCAAATTGATTCCTGTCTTAAAGACAATGCTTAAGGGATCTCTTAAAAGTTTGGTTGGGAAAAGAAAACCAAATATATATGCATATATTATATATAATTATATATGTGTAATATATGTTTTATATATATATAAAATACATAATATATATAAAATATATATAAATGTATATAAATATAATTATATATAAAAGATATAAATATATTATATATAAATGTTCTATATAAATAGATATTTTTAATATAAATATATATTTTATATATAAATATAAATATTTATATATATTTATATAATTATATGATTATATATTTATATATTCATATATAATATATATTTTATATATTATATATCATATGTTTTCTATATCATATATCATATATATCATATATGATATATCATATATATATATCATATATGATATATCATATATCATATATATATTTCATACATGATATATCATATATCATATATATATTTCATACATGATATATCATATATCATATATATATTTCATACATGATATATCATATATCATATATATATTTCATACATGATATATCATATATCATATATATATTTCATACATGATATATCATATATCATATATATATTTCATACATGATATATCATATATCATATATATATTTCATACATGATATATCATATATCATATATATTTCATACATGATATATCATATATCATATATATTTCATACATGATATATCATATATCATATATATTTCATACATGATATATCATATATCATATATATTTCATACATGATATATCATATATCATATATATTTCATACATGATATATCATATATCATATATATTTCATACATGATATATCATATATCATATATATTTCATACATGATATATCATATATATATATTTCATACATGATATATCATATATATTTCATACATGATATATCATATATATTTCATACATGATATATCATATATATTTCATACATGATATATCATATATATTTCATACATGATATATCATATATATTTTATATATGATATATCATATATATTTTATATGACATATCATATATATTTTATATGATATATCATATATATTTTATATGATATATCATATATTTATATATACTATATTAAATATATTATATAATACATATTTTTATATAAATATTTATATATAAATATATAAATACATTTTTATATATTATATATATAAATATATAAATATATTTTTATATGTAATATATATATTTATGTGTAAATATATAAATATACATTTATATATAAATATGTAAATATATATTTATATATAAACATAAACATATTTATATGTATTTTTACATATAAACATATTTATATTTTTTTACATATAAACATGTTTATATATATTTTTACATATAAACATATTTATATATATATATTTTTATATAGAAACATTTGTATATAAATATATATTTTTATATAGAAACATATTTATATATATTTTTATATAGAAACATATTTATATATATTTTTATATAGAAACATATTTATATATAAAAATATATTTATATATAGAAACATATTTATATATAAATATATATATTTATATATGGAAACATATTTATATATAAATATATATATTTATATATAGAAACATATTTATATATAAATATATATATTTATATATAGAAACATATTTATATATAAATATATATATTTATATATAGAAACATATTTATATATAAATATATATATTTATATATAGAAACATATTTATATATAAATATATAAATATATATAAATATGTTTCTATATATAAATATATAAATATATATAAATATATGAATATATAAATATTTCTATATATAAATATATGAATATATATAAATATATATTTTTATAAATATATTTATATTTTTATACATAAATGTATATAAATACATATAAATATATATTTTATATATAAATATATATAAATACATATAATATATATTTTATATATAAATATATATAAATACATATAAATATATATTTCTATATAAATATGTAGAAATATATATTTTTTCTATATATTTATATAGAAAAATATATATAATATAGATTTTTCTATATAAATATATATTTTTATATATATTTTAATAAATATATATTTTATTTATTTTTTTTATAGATACATAAATATATATATTTAATTTCAGAATACAGAACTGAAATGTAGAAGGAAACTAATCCTAGTAACATAGTTTGAGCCCTTGGGTCAAGCTTCACTTTTCAGTTATGTGCCAACAAATTCCTTGTTTTTTTAAGACTAGTTCATGCTGGATTTTCTGAGAGCCTAGACCAGGGAATGGCAAACTGAATAGTTGTGATGAAGACCATCACAATATGGTCACAGAAAACCAAATATATATAATATTTCATATATATATGAATATTTTTAATATATAAAAATATAGATATATATTTTTAATAGATAAATATATATAAATATATACTTTAATATATGAATATATATATTTTAATAAATATATACAAATATATATTTTAATAAATATATACAAATATATATTTTAATAAATATATACAAATATATATTTTAATATATAAATATTTATATATTGAATATATAAATATATACATATTTCATATAGAAATATATAAATAAATAGATATTTTTAATATATAAATATATAAATATATGTTAATATATAAATATATAAATATATATTTTTAATATATGAATATATAAATATATATAAATATATATTTTTAATCTATGAATATATAAATATATATATTTGGTTTTCTTTTCCCAAAATATATATATATAGTTAACTATATACATAAATTTATGAGGTGATCATCAGGAGTCAGTAACCTTTTTCCAAAAAGGGCCAGATAGTAAATATTTTAGGCTTTGCATGCCAGATGGTCTTCATCACAACTATTCAATTTGCCATTCCCTGGTCTAGGCTCTCAGAATACCCAACATGAACTAGTCTTAAAAAAACAAGGAATTTGTTGGCACATAACTAAAAAGTGAAGCTTGACCCAAGGGCTCAAACTATGTTACTAGGATTAGTTTCCTTCTACATTTCAGTTCTGTATTCTGAAATTAAATATATATATTTATATATTAAAAATATATGTTTAAAATATATATATAAAAAAATTTATATTAAAAATATATATGTTTCCTTCTACATTTCAGTTCTGTATTCTGCTAAATTATTTCCAATCTCAGCCATGTGTTGCAGGAAGTCAGGGACCCCGAAGGGAGGGACCAGCTGAAGCCGCAGCAGAAGAACCTAAATTGTGAAGATTTCATGGACATTTGTTAGTTCCCCAAATTAATACTTTTATAATTTCTTAAGCCTGTCTTTACTGCAATCTCTGAACATAAATTGTGAAGATTTCGTGGACATTTATCACTTCCCCAATCAATACTCTTATAATTTCCTATGCCTGTTTTTAATCTCTTAATCTGTCATCTTCGTAAGTTAAGGATGTGTGTCACCTCAGGACCCTGTGATGATTGCGTTAACTGCACAAACTGTTTGTTAAAATATGTGTGTTTGAACAATATGAAATCTGGGCATCCTAAAAAAGAAGAGGATAACAGTGATTTTCAGAGAACAAGGGAGATAACCATAAGGTCTGACTGCCTGCGGGGCCGGGCAGAACAGAGTCTATTTCTCTTCTTGCAGAAAGTGAATAGAAGTATCACTGAATTCTTTTCCCAGCAAGGAATAACCCTGGGGAAGGAATGCATTCCCAGGGAAGGTCTATGGATGGCTGCTTGGGGAGTGTCTGCCTTATGCGGTTGAAGATAAGGGATGAAATACGCTCTGGTCTCCTGCAGTGCCCTCAGGGTTGCTAGGATTAGGAAATTCCAGGTTGGTGAATTCTAGTGAGACTGATTGTCTGCTCTCGAACCCTGTTTCCTGTTAAGATGTTTATCAATGAAAATGCGTCCCAGTGGGACATGGAACCTCATCAGTAATTCTAATTTTGCCCTGCCCTTGTGATCTTTTATTGCCCTTTCAAGCATGTGATCTTTGTGACTTACTCCCTGTTTGTACCCCCATCCCCTTTTGAAATGCCTAATAAAAACTTGCTGGTTTTGTGGCTCAAGGGGCATCACGGAACCTGCCGATATGTGATGTCACCCCCGGAAGCCCAGCTGTAAAATTTCTCTCTTTGTACTCTTTCTCTTTATTTCTCAGACTGGCTGACACTTAGGGAAAATAGGACCTACGTTGAAATATTGGGGGCTGGTTCCCCCGATATCTGGCGCCCAACGAAATCAGGGCCCGATAGCCATGGGATCTAGGTGGGTTCCAAGCCATGGGATCTAGGAGGGTTCTAAGCTCACATTACTTCTACACTCACAGTCCCAATAGAATAGAGAGAATCCCTCTCTACAGGTAAAAGTCATATTACCTTTTTTGGGCTTTAATTATGCCACATGTATATCCCTGAGTAAATCCTTGTACCCAGGGAAATGTATGCTCTCACTGAACTGGTCTGAGCCTTATCTTCATACCTAGACCACAGGATAAAATCAAGTGCTTCTGACACACAGATGTAAGTCAGGTAGAGGTTCATTCCTTGGAAAAAAAATTGTGGTGTTTATGTCATAAATAGGGTGAATGGAAAGTGGAAAACCAACAGAATGTAAGGTCCATGAAAACCAAAGATCACAAAACCACAGACATCACAAGATTAGATGAGGTTTCCTATGAGTGGCATTGTCAGTTTGTGCTACAAGATCTAAAGGAAATGGCCACTAGGGGCAGAAAGCCTCTCATTTGGCTCCCTGAGGATGGTTGTAACTAAAATCAAAATGAAACATAAGACTTGGGTGAGTGGTAGACATTAAGGAAAAACAACATTTCACATGCATAAAGTGTGGACAGAGACACATAGTATTCCTTTGACTGTGCTTAGCCTGGTAGAGGAAAACACACATTTATTATATCTGGATTTAATTCTTGGTTCTATCAACTAAGAGTTACATAAACCTAGAAAAACTGCTTCCTGTTTTCTGAGCTTCAATTCCTTCATCTTAAAATGGAGACACTTAATTTTATAGGGTTATGTGGGGAGTAAGTACAGATTACTGCTCCAAAAATAGTGGCTTTTTTTTTTTTTTTTTTGGAGACAGAGTCTTGCTCTGTTGCCCAGGTTGGACTGTAGTGGCACAATTACGGCTCACTGTAACCTCCGCCTCCAGGGTTCAAGAAATTCTCCTGCCTCAGCCTCCCAAGTAGCTGGGATTACAGGTGCGCACCACCATGGCCAGCTAATTTTTGTATTTTTAGTAGAGATGGGGTTTCACCATGTCGGTCAGGATGGTCTCAATCTCTCAACCTCGTGATCCACCTGACTCGGCCTCCCAAGTGGCTTTTCTTTCTATGATCACGCAAATCTGGTTGAAACCCTGGGTTAATTTCTCAGGGGTCAGGAAACATGCCCTTGGGAAGAAAGTGTGGGTTGAGATAACAGTGGGTCTTAAAACAGAAATAAATTTTGACTTTATTTTATGTAGATATAGGTAACATGGAAAGATTGTTGAGCTAGAAAGTGACATAATGGAACTGATAGCTTAGGGAAGCTTTCTGGCAAAGAGAAATCCATGAAGAATTGAACAAGAATGACCCTAGATAGAGACAGTTTCCTTCAAGGAACTCTACAATCAATGTGTTTAAATGCCTATCATTTAAAAGGGGGATTCTTTTAAAAGACTGTGCCATATATTGCATTTGACATTTCTCAGCACTTTATGAAATATAAAGAGATGAATGCTGGAATCTTACATAGTGAAAGTAGCAGTAAAATACTTTTTCTGGCAATAAGTGAGGAATTGAATGACCTTCACCTGTTATTAGCAACAATTGGAATCTCTGAAGTGTCATGGGTGCGAAACGAACACTGAGAATTGGAAATGACCACAAAAGGAAAAGTTTATTAGGAATTTCCTGTAAACAGTATCATGTTTGCTTTTTTCAGATGTGGGAGTAATTGTAAAATGTCAGGTTTAATGTAAAAGTATTTTGAAATTTTAAGATCAAGCAAGCAGACATAAAATAGGAAATCACCTCCTATTATAAAAACAATGTCCCTTAATTCCAAATAGATGAGGGCCCTAATGAAAAACACATTTTAATTTTTCTAAGCTTATATATACTCGGTGTTCACTGTATTTCTTGTATTTATTCACATATGCCTCAATCACCAGAGGAAGGTATTTACCAGCATGATATATTCTCATCCATTTACTTGGTCTGTTCTCAGCCTCAATTTCTTCCTCAATTTCTCTGTCTATGGGGCGTTATTTGTTATGTGACAGATCACAGGTCCATTGTTGTAGAAAACGCAGTTAAATAAACAACTATTCAACTTATTTTTATGTGATTTTATTTTAGTCAAATCCTAAATCTTTTTTGCAAATATATATGGAGATTATGTTCTGGCCAATAAAATACATGCATTGTCGCTTCATAACCACATGTGCTGGCAGAAATCATAAATCTTATTTTACAGATTGAGTGTCTAAGAGAGATAGAGAGCGAGAGAGACTAAGTGTATTGCCTAAGGTCACAAGCTAAAGCTTTCTCCTGGTAAGGTTGTTTAATTCTGCCTTTTGTTCCTGCAATCATTCAGTCCATTTTGATGCTGGAAACTGTGGAGTCAGATTCTTTATCTCCTATACTACATCTTCAGGCAGTATGAGATTCTGACAGGTGACAAGACTGTGTTTGAAGTGATAGCTCTCTTTCTTGGATAGTGCAAGAAAATGGGGAAAAAAAGTGGAATTTCCATTTGATTTCACAGGCAAATATGCAGGAAGTAGTACATAACAAAAAAAAAGTTTAACTTTGAAAATTAAAAAGAAAATTGTGTCCAATCAAATTAATTCAAATGACTAAGCATCTTCAAACTTAGTATGCTTCATTGTCAGTGGGTTATATTTAAAAGCTAACATTAAAATCTCAATACACACCTTTATATTTTGATAAAATCTTGCAGGTTACACTTTGTGCCTATATTCTGTTGTGTCTTATAGGATGAATTGTAGCTGATAGAGGCTTTAATATAACTTCAGAACAATCCAATCCAGGTTTTCCTATTTGAATATACTATACCTTCTAGCCAAAGGGCAAGTTCTCTTTAGCCAAAGACTAATAATGATGATGATTGTATCCCTACATATTTGTAACCCTTTGCATTTTACAAAGCACTTTTACATAATTTATCTTATTTGGCCTCCATAGCCGCATGAGTTGCTTTTACATTATTTCCATTTTAAAAACAGAGACTCTCAGGCACTTGGAGGTTAATTATCTTGCCTAAGACTTCCCAAGTAGTTTACTCTTCTTTACCGTGGAGGAAACAATTATTATTCAAATCTAAAAGAACATCAATATGAGAGCCACACTTATTTCATATTTTGCTAAGAAAATATATAATCATGGTAAGACATTATCAATTTTACAGTATATCCCAATATCAGTGACATTACAAATGTTTCAAAATGTATGTCTAAACCAGGTGCAATACACTGAGTTATTATGCACAACCCATATAGTGTTTGTGCCCTTTACTATGAGACTTCTCCAGAAAGTGATTTCAATGGACCATTTCCCTCTCCTTGTAATTTATTCAGACTAATTCCCCAGAAATCTGGCACCTGCCATTCTCAGAACACTCTTGTCAATGATTACCAATGTCCACAGAAATGAAGTTTTCTATATCTATAGGGTGGTAGAGAGAGACAGAAACTTGCAAAATTAAATATCCAACTTTACCCTCATTCTCTGGTTCTGTTTGCTTTATCCTGTCTCACATTTTTGACTGTGTTGAATGGTCCTTTTTCGTTCCAAACTCAATATTTTTAAAACTAAAGTCATCCTCTTTTTTAATAATAATATTAACAACAAGAACAAAAAGGAAATAAAATAACATAGCTCCTTTCTGACTTGTGTATCTTGTAAATGAGATAATATTTTCTCACTTGGTCTGTTTAGATGCCAATGGATAAATGATTTTATTAAAGACAATAAAAAGTGCTTCAAAGTGGATTTCTGAAAAGAAGTTCCAGTGGAGTCATTCTGGAAAACAAAATGTAGGCATTGATTTCTACAAGGACATTTATTCTGGGTTTAGGTTTTCCCCAGAATTAGTCTTTTGGAATGTCTTATAATGTGTGAACATTATGTCTAGATGAATCAATACTGTATTTGGAGAAGCATAGAAATGCCTCCCAATTGGTCTTCTTAAGTCCTAATTAAATAGGAGTAAGCAAATCTATTATAAACGGAAGTTTGCATTTTTTATTCCTATGTTGGTATAGACTTATAGGTCACAGAAAAGTGACCTGATCTAGGTCCTCTTCCACCATGCATATTTTATATTTCCCCAAACCATTTTTAATTATTTTTTGTCTTACTTATGATTTTATGTATTTGTTTTTTAATTTTTTTTTCCTTTTAAAGTATCTGTTTCATAATGGCTGGAACCGTGGCTGTCTCAGTCACCTTTGTATCCCCAGAACCTAGAACAATTCCTGACATTTAAAAGGTATTCGAAACTCCATTGCATATTTCATTAAAACTCTAGTGTAAGAATAATTACTATAATGACTGAATAGAAAAAAAGAAAGAAAAAGAAACATCTTTATTACTCTCATATCTTCAATATATTGTGAAAATGTTCATTACATTGTTGGTATTCAATACCAGTACATGGTGTATTCCTAGATGACTTCAAAATTTTGAGAGATAAATGAGATATTTTTCTTTCTGAGAACTAATCTTTGCTGATTAAAACCTGCAAAACATGATTGGCAATTTAACATTGGTAATATGCTTACCTATGGTTCATATAGCTATCACGCCAAGACACTTGTTCAAAATTATCAAGTTTCTTTTACTCGAACTTTTAATATTATATGATATCTTCATTAAATTTTAAAGTTTAATATATGATACATCTGGATATTGCTGGATACACTTTTTCTATTTATTAATTTTACTGGTAACATCAGTGTTCAGCAAATTAGGGTTTACTAAATAGAGTTACAGTATATTAATAAGCCCAAATCTCTTGGTCCTGATGTTTAATTCATTGCTTTTATTAGTATGTTTCCAAGTAGAAGATTTAATTTATACATATTAGATTCTACCATAGTGTCTTGCTCAGAAAATCTTTCATTAACTCTATTCAGCAGTAATGAATTTTCACCAATTTATCACATGAAACCTCCCTGGACATTTTTACTTAGCTGACCATTTGAGAAATGTTCTCAAATATACCAAGAAAGAAAAGACAAAGCAAAACAAACAAAAAGCTTTACCTTGTGTTAGAAAATTTAATTTTTCTGCTCTTAGGGAATCCAGTTAATTCACTTAAATCTTGTGTTTCCTAATACATATTTAGAAATTTAGAGGGTTATAATTTAGCTTTTCCATTAAACATGATTATTTGCTAGAAGAACCTGTTCTGGGTGAATAAAGGAACATGTGGTTTGCATGGAATGGAAACTCTATGATCTTCTCTATGAAAGATCAGTTTCACGTCTCATGAAATACTTCCATAGTGGCACATTTGCTCTTGCAGAACACCTACTACTCTCATCACTCTAGTTTTAATATCTCCCTAGTATTGAGCTATAAAGAGGAAAAAATGACTTAACACTTACTGCACTATTTGTTTCAAATCTTTGATGGTAACACATGTGTCACTTCTTTTAAAAGTGGGATTTGAGAAGGAAGAAACAGTTTGTTACACAGAATGTACAAAGTATAGATGTATAAAACCAAAATACAGAACTTGGATACCAAGCTTACCAAGGCCAGAGAGATTGATATTACTAATGACTACTATGACACTTCATTGATACATTGGCTATTGATTAAAACCCCACATTAGAAATATCCTTGATTCATTTTCCAAAGTTATGTTTAGCACATGCATTGGGGGGGAGGGAATACTTAATGAGACCAAAGCCGTTTGTGTGTGTGTGTGTGTGTGTGTGCACATGCACTACAGATTTCTCTCATAACCCTCAAACGTATTCTTTCTGCTTTCTCTTACTGCTTTTTCCTCTCACTATTTATATGCATGCTCTATATTGAAGGTTCCTACAGGAAATCCAGGACAAAATTAGTGAAATGATTTGGCTGTGTTCCGACCCAAATCTCATCTTGTAGTTCTCATAATCCCCACATGTCATGGGAGGGAGCCAGTGGGAGGTAACTGAATCATGGAGGTGGTTACCCCCCATGCTGCTTTTCTCATGATAGTGAGTTCTCATGAGATCTGATGGTTTCATAAGGGGCTTCCCCCTTTGCTTGGTACTCATTCTCTTCCTGCCGCCCTGTGAAGAGGTGTCTTCTACCATGACTGTAAGTTTCCTGAGGCCTCCCCAGCCATGTGGATCTGAGACTCAATTAAACGTATTTTCTTTATAAATTACCCAGTCTCTGTTATGTCTTTTTTAGCAGCGTGAGAATGGGCTAATACAATCAGGAGCTGTCAAACACTGATCAATGTATTTTGAGCAGTTATTATACAATAATATGATGAAAATGGGATTGTATCCTTAAATGCTGTTAGCTCATAGAGGAGTTCTAATATGAACCGAATATGCATATTAGACTCAGAATAAGTAGTCCAATGGTGGCAGGAACTACAGTTATCTTGTTGGTGCCAACTACCCTACCTGGCTTATAGCCAATGGTAAGTATTGACAGAGAAAATGAAAGAAAAGATGGCAAATATGAGATGGAAAATGGTTTGTTTAGATAGATTCGAAAGATCTTATTTTAAGTGTGATTATTATTTCAGTTCAGGAAAGCATTTATTGAACACATGCTATATGCTGCATTTAAATGTGCATTTATGAAGAAGAAGAAGCATGACCTCTTCATGAAATTTGCACTGTGTCGTGGAAGCAAATGCAAACATTTACCTTCACTTTATTTTTGTCAGAGCTATGACACAGAGATGAGATTGCCATAAATGTAAGCAGTACATTAAACCCAATCTAACTCATGTGGGACATGGATAAACGTGAAAATAAGAACAATGGGAAGGAGTGCTAGGAAGAAGTACCCCAGGAGAGATTTTTTAAGTGAGATGTTAAGGAAGGGAGTCCCTGACATTGAAATTTTAAACTGAAGCTGAAGGGTGAAGAAATGTCACTTACTCAAGAAAGCCTTCCCTAACATCTCCTTCATCCAAATGGGTAAACAGTCCCTATTTTTCCTAGTGCATGGTTTGTTTTCTTCATTGTCTTTATAACAATTAATTTTTTAGACGTGTCTCCCTTCTTCACTAAACCGTAAGCTCCACAAAGGCATGGGCCATGTCACTGTTATACATTATGTTATGTCCTGTACCTAGCAAAGAGTTGGTGCCCCACTAATACTGATAGGCAGGTTGGAGGGATGTATGAAAAGAGGGAGGGAGGAAAGAAGAGGATAAAATTTGAGCAAAGGATCAAAAGAAATTCTTAGAGGAATTTGCCCAAGGTGGTAAGGAAACCCAAATCATGTCATAAAACCCATTGAGTCCTAAATCTAGAAACTTGAGGGAATTTCTCGAGACTATTCAAACAAGAAAAAGGAAACATACAAGTGTCTTGAAAAGAAGATTTGATTTGAAATTAAACTGATGAGTATAACCACATCTGTGTGGTTTGATCCACTAATTTACCATCTATGCTTTTCCATATCTCCTTCTGGAGAATGGTGAAGCTCACACATCTTTGTCACAGTGGTGGGGACAATGACTGAGATGGCATGAAGGAAGTCCTGACACATGAAGGATTAGGCAGGCAGTGGTCTGTAAAAAGAGAATATGGAAGGATGACTACGTGGAAACCACAAGGAGAAAGACACTTGCATGTTATTAGAAAGAAACTTCTAGTAACCTGAGCTGCAATGATATACTGGGCTGCCTTAGGCTCTATCACTTGAGGTATTGGGGCGTTTTGGCTGGCAGACCAGTGAGGATATTTTAAAGTGGGTCATTTTAACATTAGTAGTTGCCTAGATGATTCATAAAGTTTCTACCATTTCCTAAGACTGTATTGCTTTATCAACTTTTGATGTCCATAATAACCATGGAATTATTATTCACATGAGCAATGTTCTATTTATCTAGGATACCAACAACTGGAAAGCTTAGCAGCAATTTTAGAGTAAAAATATTCAGGAACATAAGCCTAAAATTATAATTTGAAGTATCAAAGATGAAAGTCAATGTGGCATATTTTATATTTTATAATATTTTAATAGTTAGAAGAATAATTTTGTTTTAATGAGAACACTCAAATGAACAGAGCAGTTCTTCCATTCCAGGTTAGCAGGAATTTGGTGATCATAAAGAGATTCCTAATATTTATATTTTAGAACTTAAAACATTACAAGATGTGTTATGTTCCAAAGCTGATTATATGATGACAGAAACCAGACTTTAGATCATGTTTTCATAAATGTTATTTCACATGATTCAATGATGTTGGTTTATTTTTAATAACAACATTTAAACATTTAACTCTGGCAAAAAATGCTTTCATTGGAGAAAACAGTTTATAAATATTCTTAAATGATTACATCACTTAAAGAATAATGAAATTTTTAATTTTTTCTTGTATGATAAAATCATTTTTTTAGTTCTAAGTTTTAGCATCTTTGACAATAAAATTAAAAGAAAAGGGAGTAGGAGAGTCTAACCACTGAAATAAGCTATGGTAAAATAATGATCGTTTTAAAATCAGGTACAATGCAAAGCTAGAATTACTAGAATTCTTTGTGTTATTACTTACCTAGGTATGCTATAGAGAATAACTATTAGTAATTGATATATATTTATGTTCCTAACAATTATGCAGACCTTTTCTAGAATAAAAGATAGATGCCACGTCGGGTGATTTTCCTGCTTGTTAAAAATAGGTCGTGACTTAATTTTCAATGACAGTTGTAAAAGTAAATGATACACTAGTTTAAAGATACAATTTCCACTGTACTCTTAAACAACTTAAGAAAAATACTTTAAAATTCTGATAACTCTGTTCAAATAACATTACATTTATGAAACACAGCATTTTACTTTTATAGAATTGATAAGTAAATAAGACAAATGGAATAATATTTTGGTTTTTTATAATTAGAGTTATTAAGATGCTATATTTATAATAATTTAAATAGTTTAACTTGTCTAACTTGTGATTTTCTTTTTAAGTATTTCAACTTTTATTTCAGGTTTAGGGGTGCGTGTGCAGGTTTGTTGTATAGGTAAACTTGTGACTCAGGGTTTGGTGTACAGATTATTTCATCATCCAGGTACTAAGCATGATACCCAACAGTTTTTTAAGAAAGAATATTTTGAAGTTAGGTTAAGGGGAATCAGGATTGAGGGAAAATATAGTTCTGCAAAAATAAACTTTTAGTATTTGTTCTTTGACAAAATTCATTTGTTTAAAGAGTAGAGATTTTTCCTACTAATTCTCATTCAGTTTTAAAGGGTGGTTTTTCCCTGTTTTTCCGGAGACATAAAAAAATTAAAAGTGATTTTCTTGAACTTGTAACTGAAATTATAACTAGGTAATTTCCTATTAAAATAAGAAATAAGATTAGAATAGTAAGGGTTATTACTAATCAGAGGAATAAGCCAAGCATTCTTAAGGACAAATGACAGCTGATTCTACCACTGATGACGTAAAATTCCAGGAAAGTTTTAATTTTTCCCATGACTAATGAAAAATAACCAATCAAACAAACTACTGTCAAAAACCTAACAACACTGCAAGTTGGGACTTTTTGTTTGAATTCAAACTTTTATTTGCTTTCTCCATTCACATTTAGGAACACAAATTTAGTTTGTGTTCTTATTACTTTATAAAGGAGCCACTTCATTTTTAATGGCATGTGCCTGTGCCAAAATATAGCACATACCATGCCACAACTCCCTGACCTACTATTAAAGTGACAAACTGCATTCTTCTGCACTCAGCCATCTCCAAGAAAAATCTTTCTTTTCCTGACAAAGACAAAAGGTTAGATTAGATATACAACATCAGAGGAGCATTATCTTGTCAACTGGCTGGAATACATTAATACAAGGAGGAACCCTTCAGTTAAAATTTTAAGGATGGTTGAAGGAAAATCTTTATACCTGCTATTTATATTACTCTTGCCACATGGAAAAAAGAAGAAGAATAAATCTTGGTGACTATTCTGAGGCATATTGGAAGAAATCCAATTTAATTAGGAAAAAACACTGCTAACTTGGGGGTTGGAAAAACAGAACTTTGAAACAAGTAATACACCATTATAAAACCCAGTTTGTGATTAATAAGCAATGAATTCTCCCCTGACAGATATGCACTGTTGGTTATTTATTGAAGTTTCTTAGTTTACGCTCCACATGGCATTCTCGTCGTTTTTTAAAGAGTAAGTATAAAACTCTTTTCCTTGTTTATATCCATGTTCCCTCTCCTCTTAACAAGATAAATAACAGCATACTTGAAATGTCTTCAGCTGCAAGTATTGGATAATTACCTCCATATTTGCCTTTTTATCATTGTTTACTCTAAAAAGGAAGGACCAGAATAATTAATTCCGTCTGACCCAGAGATGTTCTTTGTAGGATATGGAAGTTCAACATGAAAAAAAAATGTTGGAGACCAGGATGTATGAGTGAGTATAGCAGATCTGTATGTGGAAGACTCTCTTGAGTCTTCAGAAAGTTTGAGAACTCAGGCTCAAGCACAAAACTAAAGCATTGGTTTCTTAGCCGTAAGTATCTGTTTACTTATTTATTTATCAATAATAATACTATGTGGGTCAAACCTCAAAAAGCATAAAAAGATATTCTCTGAAAAGACTTCCTTTTCGAATAGCTTTCTTCCAAGTGATATCCGTATCAATATTTTTCCTTTTTTATCTTAAGATTTCTAGAGACTATGCATACGGCTCTAACCATAGCTATAGCACTCCATTATGATGTGGCTGCTTTGCTGATTAGTTCAAACTTTAGATGAGTGTAGTTATGTTTTAGAAGTCAAGATTTGATCTCTGATATTTTAAAAATGATTCTGTATTCTTGAAAGCATTGAACATTGGAATACAAAGAGATACAACCTTGTCCCTTGTGTTTCTCAGACATTAGAGGCAAGTATTCATTTCTACATTAACTCACTTATTCATCCATTCAACAAATATTTGTTAAGCACAAGATGTGCTGGTGATTTAATGAGTGGTAATAATAAAATATAAGTGCCATTATTGAACAAATATATGAGACATTTGTGTTCTGGGTATAGAAAGTATAGTTAGGGAAGTTCGGCTGAAGGATGTGTGAATAAGCTGTGACAGGACGCAGCCAAATCCAGCATATTCTGGCAAAGAGTACAAGGTGTATAAAGGCACAGAGGCCAAAGAAAAGGCATTTTTGAAAAACTGAAATAAGTTCAATAAAGCTAGAATTTAGCTTGTGGGTTTTTTTCCTTTTTTTTTTTCACTATTTTACTTAAACATGAAGTAAATACATGTACACTCTTCTGCCAACTGGCTAATGTAGAACCAAGCTTTTCCTTTCAGTGGGTTTATATGACAAGTGCTCTAAAGATGGCTTTCTTATACATATCACATCCCTAAAACACTGGGTAAAATTTCAGAGTTGAGTTTTTTGAAGGTCAAGGGAAGATGATACTTGTGAAGTAATCTGAGTATAGAATTCTTCTAGATTAAAAAAAAAACAAGATATTATGACAATGTTTAAATGATCTCAGAATTACAAAGTAACAAATATATCACCTGGATTCAACAAATATCAATAATCTGGCACACCTATGACTACAGTTTGAATGTTTGAGTCTCTCTAATATTCATATGTTGAAATTTTGACCCCCATGGTCATATTATTAGGAAGTGGGGTCTTTGGAGTGTGATTAGATCATGAGGGTAGAGCCTTTATGATTGGGATTAGTGCCCTTATAAAAGACCACAGAGAGCTCCCTTGCCCCTTCCACCACATGACGATACCATGAGAAGGCACCACTTGGGAGCCAGCAAACCGATCCTCACCAGATACCAAATCCACTGGAGCCTTGATCTTGAACTTTCTGGACTTCAGAACTGTGACAAATAAATTTCTGTTGTTTATAAGCTACCTAGTCTATAACAGTATCTTTATAGCAGCCCAATGGATGGAGACACTTATTTTTCTGACTTTTTTTGTTTGTGGTTGAGTTGAAATAGTATTAATTTAAGCAAATCCTAATCATGGAATTTTTGCCCTTTCCCAATAAAACTTTGAAAAGCTAAAAATAAATTGTTATTTAAATTTTATATCTCCAAAAATATAAATATTTTCTTAGATATAATACTGATATTACATTAATTCCTTGATGTCAATAGTATTCAATCTATGTTTAGTTGTTTGAGTGGAGAGAAAAGGTAGGTATTTCTATTATTTAAAACAAAACAACAACCACAAAAAACAAAACTTTCTCCAGATTAATTAAACAAGATCCCCAAAGCACAGGCTTTAAGATAAAAACTCGATGTGTCTGCTTAAATAAAAACTTAAGAACGTCTCTTCAGTGAAGGAGATCACATTATTATCTAACATTTGCAACATCTGACACCACTAAGGCCTAAAACAAACAGACAAACAAATTAAAAAAAAAAAAAAAAACAGTTCTTTTCACTGGGGAACTTACACATCATCTTACTGATTTTCTACCAGGAGAAGTTTCTCATCAATGATGTAATTTCATTTGTTTCACGCAACTAACGTATGAAAGGAATAACTGAGACTTCTAGCATGGTATTAACACGGTTACTGTATATTTCATATTTTAATTGTTGATTTTGACCTTTCAGTAATGTAAAAATGGGAAGAGGCTAGAAAGAGAGCAAAGATTACATTAAAAGTGAGGCATTAATAAAAAAGAGGAAGACAAAATGACCTAGCAAAACATTTCCAGTGGAAATCCAGTTTGACTTGTACCTTAGCTCCTTTGCAGTACGTTTCCTATGATTAAATAATGAAATAGTGCTGACAGAAAAAAAAATACTGAAATCTTATTAAGCAGTTACTATGTGTCAAACACCAGTTAAGTGCATTATAAGGATTTTCCCATTTAAATTGCACACCAATTATGTGGGCGGGGTACTACCATCCTTAACTTCTGGAAAGAAAAACCCTAGCTCATGTAGTTTATTAAAATTGACTGAGTTCTCATAACCAGCAAGAGGTAGACCAGTAAGAGAGTACAGATACCTGGTAATATTACATGCCTTTTTGTTTTTACTTTTTGTGATTATTGTTGTTTTAATAATTTATTTAATAATGTATTTATTTATCAATAATACTATGTGGTTCAAACTTCAAAAAGCATAAAAAGATATTCTCTGAAAAGACTTCTTTTTCTAATAGCTTTCTTGCAAGTTATATCTATATCAATATTTTTCCTTTTTTTCTCAAGATTTTCAGAGACTTGTGCACAAGCCTCTATACTATGCATGTGTGTCTGTATATTCTTTTTCCTCTTTGTTCTTATGCCAGTACTAACATATTCATCCTTTTATGCATCTTCCTAAAAATATATATCCAACATATATTTGGATGTCAGCACACTGCTTCCTAATTACTTCTTACAGCTACATAGTGTTCAATGAAATATATATTTTATATATATATATAAAAACCATAATCCATTTAACCATACAGAGAGGAATTTGTTTCCAATCATTAAAAAAAAACAGTTACTTGTATTGTCTTGAATGGAGATGCATCCTTCATCAGGTATCCGTGAGTGACTATGAGAGCAGAGAGACAAGTATCTGTAGTGTGGGTCAATTCTCTGATATTGTTGCTAATGCTAATGTGGTTGCAATAGCATTAACTTGATTGGTATAATTTAATTGCATTGATGACTTCAATTAATGACCTCTCCACATTGAAATTAGTTTGACCATGTAAATTGCTCCAGTCAATTGGGCCATAAAAAGAACCGATGCCAGCAGTGGTTTCACAAAGCTCTCGCGTATTTATATTTCTTTGGGATACCTGCTATTGCCATGAGATCATGTCTGTGTTAGCCTACTAGAGGATGGGAAACTGTGTGGAGCAGAACACAGTCATCCCAGCTGACATTATCCGAGACCAGTCAGCTTCTGACTGACTGACCAAGTGACCACAGATAAATGAGCAAGCCCAAGTTTCTCAGCCATGACAAGCAGATCCACAGAAACAATCAACCAATGTATACAATTGTGAGGGGAAAAAAGGACACTAAGTTTTGGGTGACTAGCAAGAGCAAGAGCTAACTAATACAGCACATCCAGACTAGTATTTGAACTAATCCCTATTTCATTCAAGTAACCCATTCTGTCTGCTCTAACCCATATTTAATCCCTGTATTGCTTGAATTGTTCAGAAAAATGTGTAACAAATATGTATTTCTTTTGTTTAAAAAGTCATCCACCTGAAAAAGTAAATTTGTTTTAATTTGGCCTTCAACATAATGAATCTACTTCAAGCAATTCCAGTGTTGTTAATAAAATTTCACCTTTACGCCATCATCCCATTTTATTATGGGATAAATGAATAATCATCACAACTAAAGAAAGACTAATTCTTTTAAGAAGTGTGTGAGCAACACTACCATGAATCATTTAGTTTTTTCATTAATAACAATGAAGAATGCATGTTTGAAAAACAAGAGGAGCTATTGAGTTTTTGAACAATTGGGTCTGCTCCAGTTAGTAATGCTTGGCTCCTTGATGATGCTTGAGAGAAAACTTGAGAGATATTTGTGAATTACTTACAGTGAAATGATCCATAAGTTTTGAATTTGAAAGGGACTGTAGAAGGATATTATGGATCTGAAGAAATGAAATCACAGGAGAAAGAATTTTGGCAAACGATCTCAATTATTAGGTTGGTGCAAACGTAATTGCAGTTTTCGACATTACTTTCAATACTTACATTGTGGGAAGATTCTTTATAACAGTTATGCTTAAGTGCTAAAGTTATATTCTCTGAAAACATGGTAAAAGCTGAAAAGTACAAAATACATATGTATACAAATCCATAAAATATCCATACAATTTAAAACAGCATATGGACCCTTGGTCCATCCATAGACAGAACCCAGAACGATAATCTGCCCCTGATAAAGATGCCTTACTAGAGAGGAGTGTATCTAACTCCCATTCTTTTATGATTTTCAGCTTTTGAGTAGCATGACAACATGGAAACATTTACATTTTTTCTGGAGTTATAAAAATCATAGTGTATGCAAACAGACTTTAAATGGAAGGAAAATGTGCTTTTCATATCTTTTCATTAGTTACTTAGTGTTCTCATGGTTTTAGGATCCTGATATTTGGAATAGACGTGTTATGTTCATGTATCCCTACTTTTTCACTCAACGCCTTAACTATCATCAAAAGGAAACTATGGACATTGTATAATTTTCCAAGAATCAGATTAAATAACATGAAAAATGCCTTCTACAATACTATTAAAGACTGAAATATGAAAGATTTTCATATTTTATATTTTATGAAAAAATAAGCTGATCTCAGTTTTCTAAGGTTTGTCAAAGATTGAGGTCTCATGAATTTGAATTCATTTAATATCTTTAAGATTTCACATTCGAAATAAGATGAGTGTGTGTATTTCTTATATGTTAAGGGGTCAGATAATCTTATTTCTTTGTGACTCATTGACCTAATCAATTAATCAGTCTGTTCAATTAAACACTAAAAGCCAGTTACACTATTCAAAGACAGCCTAATAATAAGTTTTGTGGACATTGATATTCAAGGCACTGAGTGCTGCAAGCATTTCACGTACTCCCATTCAATTCTCACTTTAAATTATAAGGTAAGTCCAATTATTAATCCTATACTAAAAAGGAAGAAACTGAAGCCTGCCCATTGTTAAACAGTGAGTCAAACCCAGAACTCCAAGCCCATTTTCTGAAAGTTTTTTTGAGAGATTCTTGTCTTGAATAATGGCTACTGGTCTGAAATGAATTTCTGTTGGAGAACCAGGCAAAGGTTAGAGATGAAGGGTGCTTTAGCGCTATCATCTTTCAAACTATAGCTGAGATACAACTTAAGCTCATGCATCCACAAAGACTAGGTAGGGAAGGGCCTCTATAACATCTGGTATTTGGGTTATTTTACCACTCACCAGTGTATTGACATGATCTGTTTTCAGATTTCCAATAATTTACTCAACACTGGCTGATGCATAAATGTAACTGACCATGGGCTAACAGTCACTGTGCTAAATGATTGTCCACTATTATATTGTGCAAAGGATTTTTACTTTGCACATAACAGGTGCTCGCATGTTTGTTGGACCCGAAAACTTGTTATGAAAGTTTATACAACATGACGTTTGGGACATGCAGGATTGAAATTGGCAAGATGCACAGAGTAGTTCAAGAATATGCCACCTGCAAAATTCTTAGAAAGAAATTCATGGATATTAATTTATACAATAGACAGTTTCCTAAAAAGTAGCTTGAAAAATCACACCTTTCACAGTCCAATCATATTTTATATTGATTTACATTATCTACTCAGAGCTCTTAGTCTTCATTGTAGATTGATCTTCAGTTGGTTCAGTCTTCCTTTAATTGAACTTCTCTGCTACTTCCTCTTCTAATCTGCCTGCCTCATCCTGAATAGCTAGTGATCTAAAGCAACCACTATACAAAAAAAATTCCACCACTGGTACAACTAATATATATATACAATTATATATAATATATACAATGTACACAATTTATATATTACATATTATATAAAAATTATATATACACATATATATATAAAATTTAGTGTCTAATCGAAAATATTGACCATTGCTTTTTTTCTAATACATGATATTTAAATTTTCCATGTCAACTTTAAGAGGAGAAATGTACCCCTTTTTCATTTTGGGAAAAAATGTATTATAGAATAATCACAGTATTGGGTTATCTATTGCAGAAACTATGAATCAACATTGTTTTTTTAATGATGAGTTTAATTTAACTTCAAATTAATTTCCACACCCTTTTCATTAGTTTCCCTTCTTTTACATGGAAAGTATTATTGATTCACAGGGAATTAATTTTTAGCCCAGAAAAGTAATAAAAGGTATGACTTTGGAGTCAGGCTGACCTAGGTTCAAATCCAAGGTCAGCCTCATTATATTTGTATCTTTGGGCAAATTATTAAACTTCTGGGCCTCTAACCTTAATTATTAAAGTGGTGACAAGAATAACTCACAGAATTATTAAGAGGATGGAAAACAGTATGTTAAACCACTTAACCCAATGTCTGGTACATCGTAGCTGTGTTTATTACTATTTTTTTCATTACTTATTGCATTAGTAAGTAAATACTCATGTATTTACTTATATTTCTGATTCAGGCTTTACTGTCTAAGGAAAATGAAAAATTTACCTTGCAGCCATATATTTGCTAGATTTAAAATATATTTTTTTAATAAATAATGGAACTTGGCTAAATAATACCAAAATGAAATCTAACAATAGGATGTTGGTTTTATTTATAACAACCCAAGGAAGTTGTGATTCACTCTGTCATCTCAAGCTCTACATTTGATAGGATTATCATTAGAATTTATGATGTTCGTGGGAACGAGACTCAGACAGTTGGAAGGTAAGTATGGAAAATGCCTTAAATATGAATTCACTATAAATCATGAGAAGTACACTGGTACTAAAAGAAATAATATGGGTCAGAGAATAATTACATCAACAAGTTTGTAAATTGCCTAGAAAGTTGACAAATAGTTCTGATTTTCAAAGCAAACTAACGCCACTGGAAATGTGTCTCTTCCACACACCAGCTATACTGCATAATACATTACAAATATACAGCTATATATTATATATCCCTACACACACTTATAAAAATGTGAACCCCATCTAAATAAACAATATTACTCTATGCATCAATCAAGCTTTACTTTCTATTAGTTTTTTTCATCTAATTAGTCACACAATCTGTCCATAGTTTACTCTTCTAAGGGTAAACTCACAAATAGTTGTTTCTGCCACCTCTCCCTTATATGAGCTATAATTAGTTTGGTATTTTCACAAGAGTATGGTTTCCAAAGGCCAGGATGGCAGGTGTTCGATATAATAATTCCTGTACTTTGAGGTTAGCTGAATACAAAGCTGGAAGAAAAAAACTCAAGTCTCCTAAGAGAAATTTATTGTGCCAGTTTCTCACCAGTCAGATTGTCAATCACATCTCATTAGTTTCCTAATTAAACTGTAAATGCAATACGTACATACAGATCATATTTTCAAGCTACTAAAATATAATATTCATTTTCCAAAAGGCTAATTACTAAACCTAATAAAATATAATTCTATAACTGTAATGATTCAAACTTGCCAGCAGAAACCGAACAATAAATAAAGTGTACTGAAGAGTAACATTGGGAGATTTTTTTTTTATCAATCAGATTTCAATGATGATTTTAATGATGAACAAAGCATCAACTATGATAAATAAATAGCAAATAAAATCAAACTACTATCTATCTTTTGCCTACTCAGCCTTCTTTCTACTGCTTCTTTTTTATTATCCTTAAGAAAGCAGAATGATATTTTTTTAATTCAAAGCAAGACAGAATTAAACACGAATGCCCAGTGAAGACTGTGATAAAATTTTCAAGTCTATAGGCACAAAAGCTCTTTCTACACTATCCTTGCAGGATGATTTCTTAAGTGGGAGATCGCTTGACTTGACAATGGTTCATAAAAGTATTTTGATCAATGGAAACACCGCAATGAGAAAATGTTTCCTGGCACTTAGAAAAAAAATCAGCATCCATTTCTTTGCACATGTAGGGAACACTACCAGAGGCAGAAAAAAAAGTAACTTTTATTTTTCTTGAGTGAAATAAAAAAAAAAAAAGCAGTTATATGGAATAGACTTTGTACTTGTTTGTACTGGAATTTTGTATAGGGAAAAGGTGAGATACTTATCAGATGGACTGCATTTAGTGTTACATGTAGAGGAAGAGGAAGAATGCATAATTATTTTCTAAATTACAGTAACAGATAAGCCAATTGGTAAGGTGAATATGGAGAGAGATTTAGCATTCAGGACAGCAAGGGACTCTTATAAAAGGCCCTGAAAACCATAGTTACTAAGAATCTGTGAAGGGCCTGGATGTTAGTGATCCCTTTCAGGCAAAATGAAGCTAAGTTTGGAGACTTGGGAGAAAAAAATGATCTAGAAGAAAATGTACATGATTTAGCACTGTAATCTCTACACATTGATTGCCGCTTTGCATAAACCAAATAAATATTACTTTCATAAAGTTTGGTATTAATTTCATAGAATTCAAAATGCAGATATACTTTACCTTATACCAAAGTCAGGATCCTCTAAAGTGGCAATTAAATCATGTTTTATAATTTCACACAGTGGTATTTCAAGGCTGATTTGAACTTTTTAATGACGGCTTTGTGCTATCTTATTTGAAATGGTCGATTGTTGCAATTCATTAAGTGTTTTTATTTATTGTCATGGATTTTAAAGTCAACTTTTAATTTTAGAACAGATTTAGATTTACAGTAACATTGTGAACCTAGTCCAGAGAGTTCCCCTATACCCCACACCCAATTCCACCTATTTCTAATATCTTATATTACTACAGTTCATTTGTCACAATATCAATTGTGACTAATATGGATACATTACCATTGGCTAACATCCATCAGAATTCCTTAGTTTTAACCTAATAGCCTTGTTCTACTCGAGGACCCTGCCCAGGATACCACATCTCATTTATTAGCCATCTCTCCTTAGGCGTCTGTTGACTATGACAGTTTCTCAGACTTCTCTTGATTTTGATGACCCTGACAGTATTAAGGACTGCTAAACAGATGTTTTGTAGAATATCTTCAACTGAGACTTCTCTGATTTTTTTTTCGTAATTAGACAGAAGTTATGGGTTGTGGGGAGGAGGACCACACAGGTAATGTACCATGTTCATCACATTGTGTCAAGAGTGCATACTCTTCACATAACTAATCACTTAACCAAGTGTTCATAAGTGCCCATTTCTTATCCTCTGCTTTGTCTTGACTAGACCTTAGTAGGACTTCTCTCCTCTCCACAGACCCATGAACTTTGTTTCTTTCAAGCCTGGGCAAACATTAATTGCAGAACATGCCTCCCTTATCAGTTTATCCTGAGAATCAACTTACTACAACAAGAGGCATTTCCTGTCTTACCATGCCGGTCACTCTTCTCCCATGCTTGACCAATGTATTAGTTTGCTAGGGTTGTCATAACAAAAACACCACAGACTGGGTGACTTAAACAACAAAGTTTATCTTCTCATGGTACTGGCGGGGAGAAGCCCAAGATCAAGGTGTTAGGTGGGTTTGGTTTCTTCTCAGGTCTCTCTCCTTGGCTTGCAGGTGACCATGTTTTCGCTGTCCTCACCATGTCTTTTCTTTGCACGCATGCATCCCTGGCGTCTCTCTGCATCCACATTTTCTCTTCTTACAAGAACGCCAGTCAGATTGGATAAGGGCTCAGCCCTATGCCTTCATTTAACCTAATTACCTCTTTAAAGGCCCTATCTCCAAATACAGTCACATTCTCAGGTACTGTAGTCCCACCTAATCCACAGTTTCAGTTTATGGGGTTCTAGTTACCAAGATAACTTTAGTTCAAAAATAAGTGGGTATAGCACAATAACCTATGTTGTTGTTGTTGTTTTCTGAGACAGACTCTCGCTCTGTTGGCCAGGCTGTAGTGCAGTGGCAGGATCTCGGCTCACTGCAACCTCTATCTCCTGGGCTCAAGCAATTCTCCTGCCTCAGCCTCCCCAGTAGCTGGGATTACAGGCGCCTGCCACCGCACCCAACTGATTTACATATTTTTAGTAGAGATGGAGTTTCACCATGTTGGCCAGGCTGGTCTTGAACTCCTGATCTCAAGTGATCTGCCTGCCTGCCTCGGCCTCCCAAAGTGCTGGGATTACAGGTGTGAACCACTATGCCTGGCCCACAATAACATATTTTCAGAGAGAGAGTGACCACATTCACATAACTTTTGTTACAGTACAATGTTATAATTGTTCTATTATTATTGTTGCTAAATCTCTTATTGTGCCTAATTTACAATTAAACTTGATCACAGTTATGTATGAGTAGAAAATACATAATGTTTATAGGGTTTGTACTATCTGGTATCTACTTAAAGTATCTACTGTCAGTCTTGGAATGTATCCCCTACAGTTAAAGGGAGACTACTGTCCCGGGGATGAGGATTTTAAGATATGAATATGGTGGCACAATTCAGCTCATAGCACACAACTTCCTCCTATATACTGCTTATCCCTTCTTACTCTATTAAAAAAGAGCCTTTTACTGTTAAATTTTGAGACACCTGCAGATTTCTGAGATCAGAGCTACCTACCTGTTACAATAGTCTTTTTGAATGAAGTTTCCCTTTGAGTCCAGATTTGTTTTTATTGGATACACTTTTGATGTTGATTGTCACTGCGTGAGTGAGGTAACATCTGTCAGATTTTGCCACTATAAAACCCCCCTTCCTCCTGCCCCCTTTTAATAGTGAACCCTATGGAAAGAAGTCAGTAAAAGCATCCAACACTGAAGGAGTGGAGAATTATGCCCCATGTTCGTTAGAGCAGTGTATTTGCGTGAATTATCTGCAATTTTTTTTTGCATGGGAGATTCATCTATTCTCCCATTTACTTTTTCAAGCATTTATTTATATCAGTATGGAATCATGGCTATTTATTTATATTTTAAGTTATATTCCGAAGCTGCTTTATTTTATCGCTCTGTAATTGATTTTTCAATCATATTTTAAGCCATCACTCAGTTGATTGACGTACATTGATGAATCTTAGCCAAACATCATTCTTCTATAATTGATCTGAATATTTGATAAATCCAGGTGTGACCTGCAACTCCAACTGCTTATCTCCATGATTGCCTTAAACCAAAGTAATAGTGCAGGAAATCCAAAGGTAACTAACTGGTTCTTGTTTCTTAACACAGTGACAACCGAGAACTTTGGATGCTGTCGCCTCGTTAATATCAGCACCGAGTACTAGCAGGTAATAGTGCTCCATCTAGTTTAGTTAAGCAAAATGTAGATGTTAAGTAGCTGTTCACTCAACCAGCTTAGAAACCCTTTAAACCTTCTACAAGCAAAGAATTCTGATAATAATGAGCAAGAACAGCAGAACCATATAACCTTTCTTCCCAAAAAAGAGCAAAGAAAGCTAAACACGCACAAGGATTTGCTAACGAAATCTTAGCAAGCCCTGAAATACACAAGTAACTGTTGTATGATATGATTAAAAAAAACTTAGTTCATGTGTCTCATACTGTTCTAGGTACTGATTCACTTTAAATGTAGTTTCAGCAAATTTAAGAAAGTTAAGAATTAATTGTAAATCATAAATCTTTGTGCCCTTTTATAATTCCTTTTGTTATTTTAAATTTTGCTAGAAGTAGACAAACCTTGAATTTTGTCAAATGTAGATATCTATTATGGCCTTTGGACTCCCCCTGAGTAAGTCAGTAAGTCTTAGAGTTTCTATATGGACATATTTGTTTATATATCTGTTTACCTACATATTTATTTAAACCAAAAAAAAATACATGCACACAACTCTAGACTAAGAAATGAGGAATGTTTATGAGAAATGAAGGCTTGTAAGGCTTGACCTCCATTATTTATGCACAGTGGACTATAGATTGTCAGATTTAAATCAGGGAACTAACTAGGCAAGTGTTTAGCGATTCCACCATAAAAAAGTGTATTTTAAATATAATTTCAAGCAGATGGACATTGTAGTTTAAATGTCTAACATATCTGTAAATTCTATATTTATAATTTTAAAAGTGACCTTATAGAATGAATTGGAGTAATTTGGTTAATAATAACACAATAATCAGCATTCTTGATTTCCAAAGAAATTCCAGTGGGAATATCTAAGTTGAAGATGATTGGCATTGACTCAATTACTTTGACCCTAATTGAAGAAATACGATAAATACAATGTTGCAATATACATTGCACAGATGGCACCAGTTTTAAAATCTTGCTTATGTTTGAGGGAACAGTAACTCTTTGGCCAGTGAACCAGGCTGACTTAAATATAGCAAGCAGATCCTTTGTTTTTGGCTAAAGGCACTAAGCCACAAGAAGGAGAACCTATTTTCATTTTTACGACAGGACATGCACTGATATTTTGACATTTCCATGATTTAGACAATTTGGTTGAAAATAACCACTTCATAAATTCTGGGAATGATAAGGAAAATTGTTCTCCATTCAGTTTCAGCATTTTTACAAGGCTATATATATTGCAAACTTGTAGAATAAATAGACAAGAAAAAGAGAAAAGAAAATGAGCATAGTTGGAAGCAAGGATTAATTACTAAACTTGATTAACTTAGTTGTAAATTTTTAATACCCTTTATATCTTATATTCTTACGATTGCTTCCTTTTTGTTTTTCTACTGAGTATTATGTACATTGTTAACTTCCATTCAGTAGTATGAAGATTCCTAGAATAAAATAGTAGATATTACATCTCAGTGGTTACAGGATTTGGGGGACACATAGAACTGTCTTTCAATTCTGGCTCTGATTTTTTTAAGTCAGGTGAGCCCTTGAGCAGGATGTTTAATCTAAACAAGTCTATTTACTGATTTTTAAATACGGATACTAATTTTGACTTCACACCGTTTTTGTAATTGTATAACATGTATTATCTAGTGTCTAGAGTAGCATATGGTTAAACAATCAGTATTGGTAGCAGTAACATCAGACACAGTAGGAATAATTATTAGTTACAAAAGTTCCCTTTGATCAGGCAATATTTTTCCTATTACACTTTGATCAAGGGCCTATCTATGCCAATGTTTTGAAAGTGGGAGTGAGCAGTTAAATATGTTTGACTTCTTCTCCCACTACCCCTAATATTTATTATGCTAGCAATAAGGAAGACTATTTTGTATCTGTTATGTTAGTCACACATCTTTAACCCTTGTACGGAGTTTTGCAGTACATGTAGTAAATGTGTTTATCTTTGCAAGATATTCCCTCAATAATTCAAGTAGAGTGGCCCATAGATCGAACTAAAATGGATTTGAATCAGTGGACTCTTTCAATCTGTAAGATTTTGATTCTTTTGACATGACCCTCATGCAACCAGAATACTTTCTTTCCCATCCAGGTAGAAACAAACAGCATGCATTCTTCACTGATACTGGGAGTTTCTTTTGATTATTTCAACCTTACCGTTTTGGCTTGGTGACAGTATTTTGACTAGAGGGAAAGTTATTGAGTGGTTTGGGAGATCTGATTACAATATGCATAATAAATTTTGAAGTAAGAAAATGCTGAAGATGCGTTTTCCTACCCTTGTTCAGACTCTTGGAAATGTGACTTATAAAAGGAGGATTGAAAGAAAAAGGAAAATATGAAGCAATGAAATGCATGATTTTAAAGAACTCAATTATGGAGGAGTCCCAAGAGAGTTGCCTCTGGTTCATAAATCTGTCTGCTGTTTTCACTGTTCCATCATATACCACTTGCTTTTGTTTTATCTGTCTGGATAAATTAGCCAGCAAAGCATCATAAATATCCTTAGTTAGCAAGTGTTGCTTTCCTTAGGGAAAAGTTCTCTTTCTGATGTTCTTGTTAGTTTGAGGTTTCAATTAACTGTTAAGAAATCAAAACTATTAAGTTATTATTTCTGTAATCACCTTTTTTTCATTATGCCTTAATCACTGTAAATTACTAGAGGAATTAATCATTTTAAACACTTTGAACCCTGAAACTTCCAGACCAGACCAATGGTATCATTCAAAATTTCTTTAAAATAAGGTTACCAAGCAAACCATATTTCTCGTTCGCATAATATTGTCATATCTATTATCTATCCTTTTGCATATATATTAAAACTTTTGTAAGAATTTATTGACTCTACCAGATGTGCTACATAGATGGGGCGGAGAATGCATTTTCATTTGCACAAGGAATTTACACAGCCAACTGTGGTCTCTTACCATTTTTATGCACTTCACAGCCTGTGTTCTAATTTTAAATTAGGGTTCTGATGTGTATATTTATACATAGCCATTCTTGAATCAACCTGTAACTGTAAGCCTTTGGGGAGTGATTGCGTTTGAACATCTGGACTCACCACATGTTTTCAGTTGGAACTGAAACATCATTTAGAAGACCTGGGTTTTTAAAGGGAAGATATGGTGATGACATTCTATAGGTGCCCCAGATGATAAGAAATGTATTCTTAACATATGATTTAGAATTTATTGCAGCAAATAGGGCTGTAAAAATGCTATTTTAGACTGAAGTAGTTTTACTAAAAAGCTTGCCATATTTCTTTCCCTTGCTTCACACAATTAAATGTTCTGATTATTGTTTGAACAAAATAATAAACTGAATTATAGGACAACTTATAATATTTTCTGTGAAAAATTAATGAATATTTATATTGCAAAAAAAGAATCTTTGAGATAATATCAATTTGAAAGTACCTAAATTCATACTTCATGTTTATTAAACACATTGAAAATTACATACTCTCTTTTGAGGTGTTAATATAATCTCTTTTAATCACAAGTAGAAATTTGCCTTCTTTATATAATTGCCTAATGTTTAGTATTTTTAAAATAATACTTAAAAGAGAATATAGATCCCAGTCTTCTCTTGCAGGAACTGAATTAACTTCTTTATTGGACCCCTATGGTTTGTATTTACAATGTATGTATCTGTCAGCAGAAACTAATTAATTGGAAGCTGTTACCTTCTAAGAGCAACCTTAAAGCATGTAATATTTGCCTGTGCAGATTAAAGAAAAACACTGGAAGCTAATTTGAACAGAACTTTTCTGAAATGTCAGGAACCCTTTAATCTAATAAAGAAAGTTCACATAAGGGAAGACTCTTTAATCTCTGACTTTTCATACAGTACAAAACTAACAATTTAACCTTTCTCCATATGAGCATGTTCCTTTGCTGTTATGTATCCTACTATTATAATCACATTAGAACTAATGTATAAGCTAAGATGGTGTCGCCATTTTGCATTTACACGGTTTTAGGAAAGTAAATGAACGGATGCTATGTTTTAAAATTAGGATTGTTTCCATTTGTAAGTTCACACATATACTCCTGTAATTGTGGTTGCAAATAAACCTCACTTTGCCTGGTGGTTAGATTTCTAACTAGTTGTGAATCAATGTTTTTAGTACAATTAATGGTATTTAATGCATTTCAATAAAGTTGTTCTTTAAAAACCATTTTGACTAGCTTTCTGGGAAAAATACGTCTTAAGCTAATAATAAGCTTTTCAAGTTAGCATTTTATGGAATAAACAGGTTTTACTATCCCAGCACTACTTGAAGTAGGATACACCTATTACTATATTTTTAAAGATGATTGTATAATTGTGTATTGAAATATTATTAATTATTTCATAAAAACAATACAGAGATCAAATAGTTTTGCCCTTCAAAGTTTATGGCTATTTCAGTCTTCTGAAATATGACCTTTAAAATGTATACTGCAACTAACTTCAAAACAGCCAATCAGCATTTTACAATTATGATAATTCTTAACTTACCCGAACAGGCTATTGTATTTTACTTGTAGATAACTTAAAATACAACAATTATTTCAGCCCGAAAAATTCTCCCTAAGGGTCACTGTTGACTGGTGCCTACAGGCAGCATGAGGAAGCTGTTTCTTGCCAGTTCTATGTCACTGAGATCAGCAAGAAGCTTTGATTTCCAGGATCCACACCACAGTCTAAGAAGATATTTAAGTGAAGTAACTGAGCCAGAAAACTAGCTGGAGGTCTCTCATTACTTATTCTTGCTTGTTATTTCAGAATTTTTAGTTGTAGCTATTTCTATTCATGCTTCAATATTAATATCACGAAAAAGGACTGGAGATTACAGTCTTTTTTTATATTGTTGAGACTTTCAAAGGAACTGTTCGTGATTCCAGTGAAAGACTCACGTAATACCCCCAGAAATATAAAAATAAAATTCCTGTTGAAAATCAAGAAGAAACATTTCAGTAGACCAATACCACATCAATGAAAACAAAATCTATTTCAACAAATTATAAATAATTGATGTAGAATGCTTGCAGAGGACAGAGTTTATATCCCCTCAGATAGCAAGGAAATGAAATATTTTGTTTTTAACTTTTGTTACATCATCCAAAGCCTCAAAACCAACTTAACCAAATTCCATCTTAGCTAACATGTTCTGCATCATATGAAAACTCTACCATGTCAAAAAGAGTGTTACAATAACTATATTATCTAATCTGACATTACTAAAGATCCAGATAAGCTTACAACTTCTGATCTAGTTCAAACATAAAGTGACATTGAAAGAAAAGTTTTCCAAACTTTCTCTAGTAGAAAAGTTGAAATTCTAAAGAAATTGAGAGGAGGGATATATTCCTGTCAAAATATATCAGGCAATTGTTGAAAAAGTACTTAAAAGTGTTATTAATGAGATGACTACTCCAATAATTTTTAAAAGATTCTGTCTAAAACAGTTTACAACTCCAAGACCCTGAAAATCATAGTAATAATGAATTTTATAAAACATTTGTAAAGTTCTGACAGTTGGAAAAAGTTTGGAGAAATAAACATAATACTGAATGTTTATAAATCATTAAATAATGCATATTGCTTTAATGTGTGTAAATATAAAGTTAGTGCTTTTGTAGTATATCCAAGAAGAAAATCTAGAACATGTCTCTTTTTGGAGAAACGAGATGACTGGTCTGAATGATTTTTAGTAAGTAATTTTAAAACTAATGTTGAAAAGTTTCAAAACAAAGCACATATACCATTGTGTTGAGTATATGCATTCCTTAGGAAGAAAGGAAAACATAAATCATACGAATAAAAATATGAATATAATAAACTTTGAAATAGTTTGTCAGTGACTTTTCTAACTTTATAACTTCAATAAATATTTCATGCAAGATATAATTTCAGTAATTGAATAAATAATTCAAATTTATTAAGTAAAAAGAACATTTATTTTTGCACCTCATATGTGGCCACTGGGATTTCATTCATGTTGGAGTAATACTATTCTTGATACCTTGTTTTCCTGCCATTCATAAAAGAAAGAGCATAGAGTTTATGTTTACTGAAAATATTCTTCCTTTTACAGACTGTAAAACTTCTATCTTTTCTATTTTCATTCCCTTTCATCTTCCAAGTAAGTTCACATATAGACATATATTTCACATCAACATTTTCTTGGTTTTTTTGGTGTACCCTAGAAGAGACTCTCAAATTAATTTTTTACATTCATGCCAGTTACTAACTTTCAAAAAGTCCTTAAAAAAGTCACTGTAGTAATAATTCATTCCTCCTTTAATTTTCACACCCTCAGTCAAATGAATATTTTGCATACATTCCCCAAGGACTTAAACCTTTTGTAAGTGAAATTGGAAATGAAATAAGTCATGCACAAGAACAAGAATCACAAGTCTTCCAATGAATTATGTATTTTTAAATGCAAATGGTTCTATTTTCACAATACCTCACTGTTAAACATGTGCTCTGCTAGGAGCTGCTTTAATCTTATGCTACATATTTTATTGTATGTCAAAGTTAAAGCCATTAGCTATCCAAGTGTCAATCTAATGATACCCAATTATCAGCAATTAAATAGTTCAGGTGTAGGAATTCAAACAGGAGCAGCTCTTATATAAAATATGGTTAATAGAAAGAACACCTCAGACACACATGGATAGAAAAATATATATATTAGTTTGGGTAAATTTAAGTAAAAATGTCAAGGAAAGAAGACTTTATTATTAAATCTTCCTAGTTTTTAGCTTTGATCACAGACAACAATGTAATTTTACTTCCAAGTCATTGGGACCCTGAATGGGACAGCAGAATGCAATCCAAGTTATAAGTAACTAATACTATGAGATGCTCTTATTAAAACAGAGCAGAGGAAAATTGTACAAACCTGTTGATAATATTGCTCCTATATTCTCTATAGACTTTCAACACCTTATTAATATGTTTCTGTGATTACAGTTTTCCCAGCTATATCAACAACTCCGAGTGACCTCACCTGAAAGCTAATTTTATTTTGTAAAAACTGACAGGTGAAGATGGAGACCAGTTATAAAAACAAAGGTAATTTTGTAATTTTTATGTAAAGCAAACTCGAGACTCAATGATATCATACAGCATGTGAATTATCACCATCCTTGCATTTTCTCTTAGTCTTACAAATATTTCACATGTTCATGCTACCTATTGATGATATATGTATGTACACAAGATAACACCTTCCCAGTAAAGGCTAGAACAGCATATCTTTCTGATTGAATAGATTGCGCCACATGGTAATGATGTGATCAAACTCCACAAGTTATGTGCCTCATCATTAGTTTCCTCAAACTATAAGTTAAAAAAAAAAAAAAAAAACAGCCACTAAACATATGTACAGCACAGTACTGTAGCAAGAGAAGAATTTTGGCTTATCCTGATGATAGTGAATAATTCAGTACATTTAGAAAATATATATATATAATGAAATGCATCCCAGATCCCAGTTTAAGTTCAAGTTCCCAAATGTGAACTCAGAGCTCATGGAAATACAATTATGTAGATTTCTCTTAGCAAAGATTTAGTAGTGCTTCCTTCATTTAATAGCAGTTTTTTTTTTTAGTGAAATTATTTCCTTGAGAGACTAATATGAAGGGAAAAAGGCAGTTCAACATAGACCAGGCATAATATAAAAAAAGTATTCATAGTTTAAAGTGTGTTAAAGTGTAATGATGTCACAAATAGACAAATCTTAACTGCGTCTTACCTGTAGTAGCAGAGTGTCTTGATAGTGTTGAGAGTCGAAAAGATGCAAGTCTCTAAATTAGAAAACAAGGGGCTGTTTGCGCTCCCAGTTTCAGCACAGCTAATGTTCTATGCGTAAGTAATAAATTTGCCTCGTCAAAGTCGTCCTGGCCACGGTGTTCATGGGCAATAGTTAGAATCACTGCCCGAAGTCTTGCTTGATGCTGCTTCCACAGCCTCTGCCTTTGCACAGAGACCTAATGTAGGAGTGAGCCTCAGAACATCCTCTTCACCCCCTCTCTCCCCCTCCCTTTTGCGTGGTCTTTCTTCCTCTGTAGCTCACTCTCTCTCACGAATGGAGAGTTATCCTTTGGTTCATTCGGCAGTCAAGGAGGACAGGCTGGCAGGCAACAGTGCAGCTCCCCCCATGCTGAGGAACATGAATGTGTTGTGAATAAAGACAAAGCCCTGAAACAGCGCGGCACGTTACTCCCTGGAAAAGCGCTGCAATGATACTCTGCACTGCAACTCTTCAGGCAGGCAGGCAGGCAGGCAGGCAGAGCGGTGGACTGAATTTCCCTCGCTTTCCCTCCTAGGAACGTACGTTATAAAGTTTGGCTCAGGACCTTGCCTCTCCTCTAAGGGACCACATTTTCTGTGGGTAAAAAATGTTTTATTAAATGTCTGGACACCCTGAACAAAAGTATTTTAGATAGTTTTCTACTCTGCTAAACTTGGAGAACCTACCTCATTCCCAAGCTGTCGCCAAAGTAACTGAATTTTCTAACTTTAGAAGATAAAGATCAGGTATGTTAGGCCCCAGATAAATGTTTTCATGGTAGAGGAAGATGAATTTCTCTAGTCTCAGTATTCCTGAGGGACTGAGTAGGGAGGGTTGGGGAGAGGTGAGGAAACAAACAAAAAGCATCCATATCTCACAGGTACCAAAAATAGAAACTGAGATAAGCTAAAGTGAAATTGATGAACGAGTCTGAAAGAACATAAGTGCAAAGAACTGAACAGAGTAAATTAATGGTACTCACTGGTTTCCTATAGCTATCATTCAGTTTTGATAACAGAAAATCATCCTACTTATATACATCATGTTTTGTTGTGGCTTTTGCAAGTATTAATAGACAAATAAATGTAGGCTAATATATACCGCATATTTAAGAAAGATTTAGCAGATAATGGCCTACAGGTATTTGCATAAAGAGAGTCAGAAGTTGTTTTCATGCTAACAAAACTACAAGTGGTTACTAAACTATGGATACAGAACTTTGAAATGCACACTCGCAAATATTGGTCCTAATCAATGTATACTGTAACAATGAGACTTTTAAAGCACAATCATATAATGTAGGCAACAGTATTTGGTAAAATAATTAAGTATAAGTTAGGACGAGACTTTTCCATGAATGCCAAAACACCAGAAGTAAATAGTTGCTAGACTAAAATATAACTTTATTTCTATCCCTCATGAAAATGAAGTCTGCAGCTAAGTGTTTCAGGGCTAGATACGAGCTCCATGATATCAGGGACTAGGCTCCTTGTTGCTCCACTATTTGCAACACACTCCAAGATAGTAACTCAAGCTTTAGCCACTAAATTGATATTCAAACTTCAGGAGCAGAGAAGAATGAGGACAATATGTTCCCTATTTAAGGACATACCTTGGAAGTTGAACATGACGTGTTTTTGACTATAAATTAACCATATGGCCAGAGCTTACTGCAAATGAGACTGGAAGACTGGAAAATAGAGTGTCTATGTGAAATGGCCATGTATATGGCTAAAAACCTGAAGATTCTTTTACTTAAAAAGAAGAAAACAAGGGAATATGGGGAAAATAATATTGTCTGCCATAGTAAGATGGATGGATATTGTAAGTGATATCACAGCATCCATTTCACCTTTATTCCATTGCGAAGTACAGTGTAATTTAGGGAACTGATTTCACGTTGGGCAGCAGACCTTGTTGAGTCTAGGCCTATCATGGTAATAGCATCATACTTGGAAGTAATTGGTTAATAAACCCAGACCTGAGCCAATTAGGGCATGATGTTCACTTGCTGATAGTCACTGGCTCAAGAACAACATATTTTCTTACACTGGCCCAGTGAAATGGAATGGAGGAAAAATTGTTCAGTGATGAATAAATCAGTTAGGGTCCAGTTTTAAGATGAATATGACAAAATAGAGACAAAGAAAGAAACTAGATATTTGAAGAAATCAATGTAGGTTTGGATTAAACAACTTTAGAGCCAATAGGAACTCAACTTCTAGTTATGTGCACCAATGTGTTACATCACTTTTTAAGTCACTTTGATATGCTTTTCTGTTAGTAACCAAAACATTCTTAACGTACATAAAAAAACACTGTTCTTTAGCATTTAGTATATAATTCCTTGTCCACAGTCCTAATATCGTGTGTGAAACTCCACGGTTTGGCGATATGTATTTTTCTAAATTAAGAATAGGAAATATTAAGGGCATATTAAATTTCTACATATTCTAGATTTTCAAACTTTCAATTTATTTATTTAAAATGTTTCTAACAATTTAATTTTCATTGACATTCCATTGGGATTATTAGAAAGCCAATTTGTTGTTGAGTCAGGGACATATCACAAGCTCAACAGATTTAAATAGCTTCTTGTTTTTGTTACACTTATTACTGCTCAGGATCTAACTAGAATAATAAGCTATGCTGTATAGCTTTCTCTCACTTCAGTCTGTGATAATAAGTGTTGTATTTTAATAGCTAACATTTGCCCATGGGTGTGTTTACCCTATGCCCTATCCTGCTTTAAGTTTTTATAATGTATGAACTCATGTGATCTTCACAACAGCTTTATGAGGAGTATATTATTATTATAACCTCAATTCACTTATGAATTGAGAAATGGTTTCACACATTGTCTTAGTCTATTTTGTGTTGCTATAAAAGAATATCTGAGACTGGGTAATTTATAAAGAAAGAGGTTTATTTAACTCAAGGTTCTGAAGGCTGAGAAGTTCAAGGGCATGACCCTGGCTTCCAGTGAGGGCTTTTGCACTGCCTCACAGTATGGTGAAGAAGGTCAAAGGGGACATAGACACATGCCAACGGAGGCAAACCCGAGGGACGTCCTGGCTTTCTAACAACCCAGTCTCTCATTCCTGTGAGAACTAATCCAGTCTCATGAGAGCAAGACTCATTCACTACGGAGAGAACAGCACCAAGTCACTGATGAGAGATCCAATCCCAGAACCCACACCTCTCCCCTTAGGCCTCACCTTTCAACATCACCCCATTGGGGATCAAATTTCAACATGAGTTTGGTGGAGATAAACCATAACACACAGAGAAAACTGGTACAAGAAGAAATCAAAATAGTCAAATGTCTATTAGGGATACTGACATCACAATAGAAAACCTGCCCACAAACAAAACAAAACACTCTAGGTCCAGAAAACTATACCTGTCAATTCAATATTTAAGGATAAAATGTACCGATTGACACCAAAATATCACAAGTCCTTTCAGCAAATAAAGTGAGAAGAAACACTGCTCGGCTAATTTTATGAAGCCAGAATTACCTTGATACCAAAATAAGGGAAAGATATCACAAAAAAGTAAAGGATGAACAAACATCTTTCATTAACTAAAACACAAAAGTTTTTAACAGAACATTGTGAAAAAAAATCTAGCAATATATAGAAAGAATAACATATTGTGACCAAGAGGGCTTTAACCCAGGAATTTAAGTTTGAGTAAACATGAACAAAGGCAAACAATATAATTTACCATATTAACAAATCAAAAACAAGAGTTATATTATCATCTTAACTGTAGAACACATATATGAAAAATTCAACACCTTTTCATAATAATAAACGTGGTCTATTCTTACCTGTTTCATTCACCCTTGTATTGGAACTGCAGCAACTACAATATAAGAAAAATTGGTCATGTATATAGAACATACTAAGGGATATTAAAAATAAAAATGTATCAAAATTAACAAGTAAATTTAGCAATATCAAAAAATACAAGTAAATCTACCAAAGAAGTCAATTGTGCCACGTATGGTGGCTCACACCTGTAATCCCAGCACTTTGGGAGGCTGAGGTGGGTGGATCATGAGGTCAGGAGATTGAGACCAGTCTGGCAAACATGATGAAATCCCTTCTTTACTAAAAATACAGAAATTAGCCAGGTGTGGTGGTGCGTGCCTGTAATCCTAGCTAACTGGGAGGCTGAGGCAGAAGAATTGCTTGAACCCGGGAGGTGGAGGTTGCAGTAAGCTGAGATCACACCATTGCACTCCAGGCTGGGCAACAAAGCAAGACTTTGTCTCAAAAAAAAAAAAAAAAAAAAAAAAAAAAAAGGTCAGTTGTTACCAATGAACAATTGTAAAACAAAAGCACAGATACATATGTAAACATAATTTATTTTAAAATAGCACCAAAACCTTGAAATACATGAAAATAAGTTTAACAAAACATGTGCAATACCTAAGCTCTGAAAACTGACAAACTATTGCTGAGAGAAGTTAAAGTAGACTAAATCCATGTTCATTGCTTGGAAGAATCTATAATATTGTTAAGATGCCAATTCTCCCCAAATTGAACTACAGAGTGAACTCAGACCCTATTATAATTGCAGATAGACTTTGGGGAAATAAACCAACTTATTTTAAAATATATATGAAAACAAAAAGGACCTAGAATAACTAAAATAATCTTTCAAAGGAAAAACATAGTTAAAGGATTTGTCCTACCTATTTTGAAGACTTAAAAGCCATACTAATTAAGAAAGTGTGGTATTGATGTAGATATAGATATAAAGAATAATGGAACTGAATAGAGACTTGAGAAAGTCCTTGATTGTGGTGGTGATTAAATGGATGTATACACTTCAAACTCATCTAATTATTCACTTAAAATAGGCATATTTTATTTATTTTTATTTATTTTTGAGAAAGGATTTTGTGCTCTGTCACCCAAGCTAAAGTGCAGTGGCATGATCATTGCTCAGTGTAGCCTTGGCTTCCCAAGGAGACCTCCCAGGCTCAGGTGTTCCTCCCACCTCAGCCAACCAAGGAGCTGGGACTACATGTGTGTGGCACCACGCCTGGCTAATTTTTGTATTTTTTGTGGAGACTGAGTTTTGCCATGTTTCCCAGGCTGGTCTTGAACTCCTGGGCTCAAGTGGTCTGCCTGCCTGGTCTTCCCAAAGTACCCGAGATTACAGACGTGAGCTACCATGACCAGCACTGTATGTTATTTTACGTAAATTATAGCTCAATAAATTTGACTTAAGAAGAAATGGGAGAGATACTGAGACACCGATCATTAAGTAACTTGCTTGAGATCACACAGTTAGTAAATAACAGAACTGCACTTTAAACTCTTTTTTTCTCTTAACCATTTTTTATGCTGACTCTTGTTAAGTTCAGAACTGTTTTTGAGTATTAAGAATGAGAAATTTAAGTTAAATGATAGGACAAGGAGAAAGGAGAAAATGATGGACATTTGCTTGAACTGGAACTAGAATGTCTTTAGAATTTCAGACAATTCCAAGGATGAATTTCCCAATCTATCTTTCTCCGTGGTATCTTTCTGGCTTTTTTGACTCTCACCATAGATGATTCTTACTGTCTTATCTGTAACTTTATTTCACTTCATGTTTTCTGAGTTTCCGCCGATTTGTCTTATCCTTCCTATTTTATAATAACTTCAATTTTCTGTAATCTCTCATGAAGCCCACGTTAGAATATTTTTCAGGTTAAGGTTTTCTACTCTTATTCATTTCAGATTTCCACAAGAGGAAATTTGATGGATCCAATAAATGTAGGCTAATGCACAATAGCCTCATCACAGGTCAAAAGCAAGCTATAGATTTGCTTTTCTTGGGTGTGGGGTTTAACCTTAGATTTATTAAAGATGCGGCATGTGAAACTAGATTTATATGGTAAACACACGGCTGCTTGGACGGGATTATGAATTTGGCAAATGCCATTATTGGCATATCTACTATGATATATCAATTTCAGTTTCCTCTGAAATCATTGCCAATACTTGTGAAAAAATACGCATATTAATATATTATGTATACAAACATATACATGTAAAAGATATATTCCTCCTGGATAGCACAGATCCTGGTGACCTTCTAGTTCTAGTCCAGGTGAAATCTTCATGTTCTTTCCTTCCTTTATTTCCCCATCCTGTTTTTATTAAAGTACTCCCTTCTTTTAGCTTTCAAAAAATATGTGTATGTATCTGTGTGTTTGTGTATTGTCAGACATAAAAAGAAATAATGTATTTTCTTAGCTGTCACAGAAAAATACTATGGATTTCTGAGATTTTTTTTTTCTGTTACAGTAGGATTCTTGGCACATAGATAAACAAGACTGCTTTTAATTTTTAAGACTCTTAAAGAATACTGAGTTTGTATTTGCAGACCTATCCCCGGCCTCCTACACTCAGAACTCCTCCGCAAGTCAAGTTAGTGAATGATGACCCATAAAGAGATAATTAGAACAACAGAAGAGGCTAATAAGTGAACATTAGTCATGCCTACTGAATAGGGTGAACATAGTTCATTCCCACTCAAAATTCTGCTTAGCAAATTAATTTCTAATACCACTAGAAAAACTTTCATTATTCAATGTGCCTTCTTGAATTTTTGTTTATTTTCTGAGGAAAAAATATAACTATAAAATTATAAATTTAAGAAAATTTGACCTCAGAACAGCTAAGCTGAATTTTCAATATTTTTTGTTATAGGGCAGAAAATATTAAAAGCTAGAGCAATGCACATAATTTTAGTGCAAAAATAACATCTGCAAGAAAACATATACTCCTGTATTTGAATGTAGTATTATTACTATGCATAAATGTAGCTAAGACAGGCAAAGTTGGACAGGGAGGATGGTCCAATTCTTTTTCATACACTACGATTTTGAATAATAAATGTGAGTTTATTATTACTACAATCTTGGCCTTATACTTCTTGGACTAAATACATGAAGTATTATATTGAGTACTACTAATGACAGAAGATATATAGCCTATGAGACCATAGATCTTTTTTTCAATTGGTTGACATTGCCACACATTTTTATAAAATGAATTAATATAAAAATCAATTTTGATGCAAATTCCAACCCCTAGTCTAAGTTTTGCTTTCTAGAGACAAATAAGAACAGTCAATCTCGACTTTGTGTCCTGGTTCATATAATGCATAAAATTAACCCTCATTTACTGCCTTAGCCCTTGTCTCATTCTTTTCTTGTTCAAGCAAAACATGACTAATTTTCCCTAATTTCTTATATGACATGGTTTACAAATCTTTTCTAATTCTATCTATCCATAGTTCACTGAATTCAGTACATCTTGTCAACATTCTTTAAAAAATTGTGTCCTGATGTAGTAGATAACTGAATTTCTGCCTGCCTAACATTCTTTCCTGGTAACACAATCTGGAATTTCTTTTGTTTGCTGCTCCTTTAAGTCATCCTTGAGTTCAGATGACTCAGGTGAAGTTGAGCCCCACCATTGGCCACAGCCATTGGCTGCGAGACAAGCACATGCTCTCTAATTGGACTTTTCTGAGCCCACCTGAGACTGAAATGGAAACTAATGGGGAAAAAAATCTTGCGTTCTATCCATATTGCTAAACCACAGATATAAAGTTAAAGTTATTGGCGACTGTTTTGCCTTTGTATTGATTTTATCTAAGAAATTATATACTACAAAGGAAAGAGAGCTAACCCATAGACAAAGGCACATCTCTAACAGCTTCTAGATTCAGTCGAGAACAGAGCAGGTCCTTGGACTTTTCTGTTATTATAGACATAAATTCTCTTTCTTTTGTATGTCACTTGAGTAATATTTATTTCAATGGAAACGTGAAGAGTCTAACACCAGACATTATCCTACAGTAACCTGTCAAAGGTAGACCCTATGTTTTGATGGAGATGCTGGAGATTCACCTTGACTCACTGCCACCAAGACATATCTCCTCTTCTATTATCCCTGTGAATGTATTTTACTGTACCTAAATGTATGACTATACACGTTTTTATTAAATTTTATCTCGTTAGTTTTAGAAATTAGCTATCCTATGTAACTTTGTTTAATATCTAAACTTTTGATAAATAAGCATTTACAATCTTCATCCCTATTATCTGTTTAGAATGTTGAAAGGATAGTTATCCATGGCACGCCATCAGAGACTACTTCCAGACAGAACTGGGTCTGTTGATGAGGGCTCTGCCTGTGGTAGTAGAGCTGACTACATACTGTATCAGGATGTTAAATTGGGGACTTCAACTGAGGCACAAAGACAGAGAAGAGATAAAATTAGAGTCTGGCATTTTAAAAATATTTAACTTTTAAAAAATCTTTCAATTCATAAAAAGGGGTCAAAAGAAGATAGAGATAATTTCTATGAAAAATTTGCCAACTTAATCATTGATTTTTATCTTAAATGATCTTTGAGAAACCCATTCAAAAGCCTTTACATCCTGATAATACCACTTAAGAAAAACATTCAAGTTACCTTAATATTGAAAGTAAGGCCAAGAGTGGTGGCTCACGCCTGTAATCCCAGCACTTTGGGAGGCTGAGGCAGACAGATCACAAGGTCAGGAGATTGAGACCATCCTGGCCAACATGGTGAAACCCTGTCTCTACTAAAAAATAAAAAAAATTAGCTGGGTGTGGTGGCGCATGCCTATAGCCCCAGCTACTCCTGAGGCGGAGGCAGGAGAATCGCTTGAACCCGGGAGGCGGATCTTGCAGTCAGCCGAGATCACAACACTGTACTCCAGCCTGGGGACAGAGCAAGACAGACAGATAAGACAAGACAAGATAAGACAAGACAAGACAGGACAAGAAATAAGGTGGGTCACAGAAAGTAAGGCTGAAGATTTCATGTTCTATGAAGATTTCTTTGGGAAAATGATGCTGTCTATTCCACTCCTCACAGGAATAGGGGGCTATGTCATATGAAACAAATCAAAAGAGGAAAGGTTAAACGGGGCTAAGCATGTTAGAAGTCACTGCAGTTAGGAAGTCTGCTGCTTGAGAAATATAGAAGACTGGAAATGGGCTGCTTACCTGGTGGCAAAACAAAGGAGGGGATACCATTGGTCTAGAATTTGCCAATTTGCCTGTATAGTTTGTCAGAGCAAAGAATGTGTACCTATAGCCAGATGTGTACCTGGAGAGACAGACTAGGGGCTGGGGAATGGTCAGAGATATATATAAGGCATGGAGCCATTTAAAGCATTCACAATAAGAATGCCTGAAGGTACAATGATTTCTCAATTTTCCAATAATGAGACCCTGGGTGAACTGCAGTACTTAAAACAAACAAGAAAATCAAAGACTGAGGGGGGAATGGCCCAACTGAGGTAATATATATTGTCTAAAAAATGCACATGGTTATTTACATTGCAGGCCTACAGATAATCCACACAAGCTTTGATAAAAGATTCAACTTTCAACCCCTGCCAGACTGTGAAGCCATCTTAGGACATAGTAGGCAAGTAAGAATTTTCTTGCCCTTTGATGTATCATTCCTCTGTCTTCTATGACCTTAAGGATGTCCAAAACTGCAAAATGAGGTAGAAGAGAGAAGGACCATGTTCTTTCCTCAGTTTTCCACCTAAAGTACTCTGGTGAGGTGAAGGAAGATTAATTTAACTAATTTGAAACATATATAGAAGTTGTATTATTATGTGAACATATATTTAATTTTTAATGAATGTATTTGTAGCTTAAAGTGGCTGTAAAATATTTAGCTATCTAAAATGGTTCAGAAAAGCCAGGGAGCTGCCCAGGTTTTCATCTAGGACTGTGAAAATACCGCTCTCTTGGATCAATTCTAAAAAGGCCAGTGAGAGACAAAAAGAGAGACGCTTTCTGATTTTGTCCTGTTTATTGTGTGTACTATGGCCTTACTTCACTAAAACCTCATTCCTTCATCTTATAAACATGAATGGGGTTTGAGACATTTACAAAAACCTTGCTAAAATCTAGACGTTCTCTATGTTTTATTAATCACCCTCTACTAGACAGTTTAGGAAAGGAAACAAAATTAGTCTGTATTGCTTGGTTTTAGTGGCACCACACTGCTGCCACCAAATAACCATCACTTTGTTTTCTGAATATTTACAAATGTTCTGATTAATAATTCATTCTAAAGTTATTACAGTGACTGATGTCACATTCGTTAGCTTTAGTTGCTGTGAGACACCTGACTTTCAATATTAAGATAACTTGAACATGTTTCTTGAGTGATATTATCTAGATGTAAAGGCTTTTGAATGGTTTTCTCCAGGACTCATGAAGGTGAAGATCCATGATTAAGCTGATAAAATTTCCTAGAAACACAGAGAACAAGTTAGACAACTTCCTGTTGCTGTTGTTGTTGTTGCTATTGTTATGTAAGTTTATTGGAGAGTGTGATTAGGTTGGACAGTAAGTTTTCAAATATAATGTGCTCTTCTGATAATACTTTAAATATTAGTGATGTACTTAAAGACTCTAATGTTTAAGTCAATTAACATTAAATGCTTTTGTTAAGCCAGAGGACAAAATGCATTGGTCTGATTCCTTTCTCTTGACTTGCACATATAGTTTCACAAATATTGTCTTAGGTGGCTTAACTGTCATAGAACCACACCTTTTCAAAATTGTATTCTAGCTTGTCAAGGAGTGTCACACAGAAGATACTGAGAGAATAAAAGAATAAATTGATCATTATAAAGGCCACTATTTAAATCTATTTATTCTAATTTTTTTTTACTATTTTACAATTAACTGAAATGCTAAATTAATAATAGCGACAGAACCTATCAAAACCTCTGGGATAGAGCAAAAGCAGTGCTAAGAGGAAAGTTCATAACATTAAATGCCTACATCAAAAAGTATGAAAGAGCACAAATAGACAATCTAAGGTCACACCTCACGGAACTGGAGAAACAAGAACAATCCAAACCTAAACCCAGCAGAAGAAAAGAAATAATGAAGGTCAGAGCAGAACTAAATGAAATTGAAACAAAAAAAATACAAAAGATAAATAAAACATAAAGCTGGTTCTTTGAAAAGTTAAATAAAATTGATACATGATTAGTGAGATTAACAAAGAAAAGAGAGAAGATCCAGATAAGTTCAATGAGAAATGAAACGAGAGATATTACAACTGATACCACAGAAATACAAAAGATCATTCAAGGCTACCATGAACACCTTTACATGCATAAACTAGAAAACCTAGAGAAGATGGATAAATTCCTAGAAATATACAACCCTCCTAGATTAAACCGGGAAGATATAGAATCTCTGAACAGACCAATAACAAGCAGCGAGATTGAAATGGTAATAAAAAAAATTGCCAACCAAAAAAAAAAAAAAAAAGTCAAGGACAAGATGGATTCACAGCTGAATTCTACCAGACATTCAAAGAAAAATTACTACCAATCTTATTGACACTACTAAATAGTAGTATGACCCTAAATTATTCCATGAAGTATCACCCTAATACCAAAACCAGGGAAGGACATAACAAAAAAGAAAACCACAGACCAATATCCCTGAGGCAAAAATCCTCAACAAAATACTAGTGAAACAAATTCAGAAGAAGCATTTCAAAAATATAATGCACCATGACCAAGTGGGTTTCATACCAGAGATTCAGGGATGGTTACATACATAAGTCAATAAATGTAATACACCAAATAAACAATTAAAAACAAAAATTACATGATCATCCCAATAGATGCAGAAAAAGCATTTGACAAACTCCAGCATCGCTTTATGATTAAAACTCCCAGCAAAATTAGCATAGAAGGGATATACCTTAAGGTAATAAAAGCCATCTATGAAGTACCCACAGCCAACATTATACTGAATGGGGAAAAGGTGAAAGCATTCCCCCTGAGAACTGGAACAAGACAAGGATGCCCACTTTCACTACTTCTATTCAACATAGTACTGGAAGTCCTAGCCAGAGTAATCAGACAAGAGAAATAACTAAAGGTAATTCAAATCAGTAAAGTGGAAGTCAAACTGTTACTGTTGCTGATGATATGATTGTATACCTAGAACACCCCAAAGACTCATCCAAAAAGCTCTGAGAATTGGTCAATGAATTCAGCAAAATCTTAGGATACAAAATTAATGTACACAAATCAGTAGTTCTGCTATACACCGACAGTGACCAAGTTGAGAATCAAATCAGGAACTCAACCCCTTTTACAATAGCTGCAAAAATGAAAAATAAAATACTTAGGAATATGCCTAACCAAGGACGGGAAAGACCTCTGCAAAGAGAACTACAAAACACTGCTGAAAGAATCATAGGTGACACAAACAAATGAAAACACATCCATGCTTAAGGATAGGTAGAATATTGTGAAAATGACAATACTGCCAAAAGCAATCTACAAATTCAATGCAGTTCCCATTAAAATACCACCATCATTCCTCACAGACTAGAAAAAAGAATCCTAAAATTCATAGGGAATCAAAAAAGAGCCTGCACAGCCAAAGCAAGACTAAACAAAAAGAACAAATCTAGAGGCATCACATTACCCGACTTCAAACTATACTATAAGGCCATAGACACCAAAACAGCATGGTACTGGTATAAAAATAGTTACATAGACCAATTGAACAGAATAGTAAACCCAGAAATAAAGCCAAATACTTACAGCCAACTGATCTTCAACAAAGCAAACAGAAACATGAAGTGGGGAAAGGACAACTTATTCAGCAAATGATGCTGGGATAATTGGCAAGCCACATGTAGAAGAATGAAACTGGATCCTCACCTCTCACCTTATATAAAAATCAACTCAAGATGGATCAAAGGCCTAAATCTAAGGCCTGAAACCATAAAGATACTAGCAGATAACGTTGGAAAAAAACCCTTCTAGACATTAGCTTAGGCAAAGACTTCATGACCCAAAACCCAAAAGCAAATGGAACAAAAACAAAGATAAACAGATGGGACTTAATTAAACTAAAGAATTCTGCACAGCAAAGGAAACAATCAGCAGACTCAATAGACAACCCACAGAGGTGGAGAAAATCTTCACAATCTATACATCTAACAAAGGACTAATATTCAGAATCTACAAAGAACTCAAACAAATCAGCCAGAAAAAAACAATCCCATCAAAAAGTGGGCTGAGGACATGAATAGACAGTTCTCAAAAGAAGATATACAAATGGACAGCAAGCATATGGAAAAATGCTGAACATTACTAATTATCAGGGAAATGGAAATCAAAACCACAATGCAATACCACCTCACTCCTGCAAGAATGGCCATAATCAAAAAATCAAAAAATAACAGATGTTGGCCTGGATGTGGTGAAGGGGAATACTTTTACATTGTTGGTGGGATATGAACTAGTACAACGACAATGGAAAACAGTTTGGAGACTCATTAAAGTACTAAAAGTAGATCTACCTCATTCAATCCTGCAATCTCACTATTAGGTATCTACACAGAGGAAAAGAAGTCATTATACGAAAAAGCTACTTGCACATGCATGTTTATAGCAGCACAATTTGCAATTGCAAAAATATGGAATCAGCCTAAATGTCCATCCATCAATGAGTAGATAAAGAAAATGATATATACAGACACCATGGACTACTACTCAGCCATAAAAAAGAATGAAATGCTGGCTTTCAAAGCAACCTGGATGGAATTGGAGACTATTAGTCTAAGTCAAGTAACTCAGGAATGAAAAACCAACCATTGCATGATCTCATTCATATGTGGGAGCTAAGCTATGAAGACGCAAAGGTGTAAGAATGATACATTGGACTTTAGGGACTCAGGGGAAAAGCTGGAGGGTGGCAAGGGATAAAAGACTACACATTGGGTACAGTGTACACTGCTTGGGTGATGGGTGCACCAAAATCTCAGAAATCACCACGAAAGAACCTATTCATGTAACCAAGCGCCAATTGTTCCCCAAAAACCTATTGAAATAAAAAAGTTAAATTTTTTAAAAACTTGAAAAAATAAATAAATGTTTTTTGACTGGCTACTTTACAGTTAACTGAAATGCTAAATTAAGTAAACATTTTTTGCATACTAAGTCTCTTTTTTTAAATTTTAGATCCAGAGGGTACATGTGCTTGTTTGTTAAATGGGTATTACATGCATAATAGTGGCAGTTGGGCTTCTAGTGGCATACTAAGCTTTTAAAAAATAGACTTACATTAAGGAAAAAATAATAATAAACAATGCAAAAAAGCTTTCACAGTGGAATTCCTGACACATGGTAGACACTCGGTAACATATGTGGAACAACTGAGTGAATTAATACAAATTTAACAAAGTAATTTAAAAGCAATATCCTAAATACACACCCTGCCCTATTTCTTCAGGATATTTCTGTGAATATATTGAATGAAGTGTTTGTACAGATTTAACACATGAAATTGCCCATGTTCTATTTTGCCAGATTTATCGAGGTATAATTGGCATACAACAAACCACATCTATTTGAAGTGCACAATATGATAAGCTTTTACCATGAACACAATGTAGTCCAACCTCCTTGCATCCCCAGGCAACTGGTCTGCTTTTTATCACTATAGATGCATTTGCCTTTTTTAAGAGTTTTATAGAAATGAGAATCACGCAGTATGTAGCCTTTTTTTTTTTTTTTTTTTTTTTTTTTTTTTTTTGCAGGGGTGGGTTGGCTTCTTTCACTCGGCATAATTATTTTGATATTCAGACATGTTGTTGAGTGAATCGATAGTTTGTTCCTATGTGTTCTTGAGTAGTATTCCACTGTATAGATCCATCACAATTTGTTTATTCATTTATTTAGTCATAGACAATAGGGTTTTTTCAAATTTTTGGTTATTATGATTAAGACAAATAAAATCTTTTCCAAATCTTCATCTGGACTATGCTTTATTTTCTTGCAATGGATTTCTAGGAATGGAATCTTGGATCACAGAGTAGGTGTATGTTTAACATTTTAAGAAACTGCCATTTTTTCCAGAGTATTTATACCACTTTAGGTTCACACAGAAGTGTATAAAAGTTTCACCTCTTCCCCATCCTTAACAACAGTTAATAGTTCAGTGTTTTTATTTTAGTTATTCTAGTAGTATGTAATAGTTTCTCATTGTTGTTTTAATTTGCATTTACCTAATGACTGATTATGTTGAGCATCTTTTCATGTGCTTGTCATTCATGTATCATTTAGTTTGCTGTCTGCTCAAATTTTTTGTCCATTTTCTGTATTTTTATTGCTCTCTTGAGTTTTGAAAATTTCTAATATGTTATTGATATAAGTCCTTTAACAGATACGTGCTTTGATAAATTTTTCTGTCACCCTATGGTTTGTCTTTTTATTCTCATATGAATGTTTCGAATAACAAGAAATCTTAAAGTTTAATGAAATCCCATTTATTTATTTTCATGGATATTACTTTTGGTGTTGTATCTAAGAAATCTTAGCCTACATCACAAAAATGTTCACCTGTTTTATTTCAAATGTTTCACAATTTTAGGATTTATGTTTAGGTTTATGCATCATACTGAATTAATTTTTATATATGGTGTGAGCTATGGATCAAAGTCAATTTTGTGTGCATATGTGTATGAATATCCAATTATTCTAGCACCATTTTGGTGAAAATACTGTCTTCCCCCACTGAAGTGCCTTTGCCCTTTATATAAAAAGGGCATATGTTTATATATGTTTGATACTATTTCTGGAATCTATTTTTTCCATTGATTTATATGCTTTTCTTTATGCTAATGCTAAACTTTCTCAATTATTGTAGCTTTACAGTAAATCTTCAAATCAAGTAGAATTGGCTAAATCAACTAAGTTTATTTTTTTTAATGATGTTTTGGCTATTTTAGATACTTTGCATTTCCATGTAAATTTTAAACTAGTTGGTTAATTTTTGCAAAAAAGACTGCTGATATTTTGATTGGGATCTCAAAGAACCTGTGGATTTATCTGAGGAGAAATAGCGTTGTAACTATATTGTCTTCCAACTCTTGAGCAAGATGTATTTAAGCCTTCTTTATCTTCCTAAAATGCTGTAGTTTCATTGAATAACTTTTTTACATCTTTTCTGATACTTACTCTTAAATATTTCCTAATTTTGATGCTAATTTAGAAGGTATTGGTTGGCTGGGTGCGGTGGCTCACGCCTGTAATCCCAGCACTTTGGGAGGCCGTGGGTGGATCATGAGGTCAGGAGATCGAGACCATCCTGGCTAACACGGTGAAACCCCATCTCTACTAAAAATACAAAAATTAGCGAGGCGTGGTGGCAGACACCTGTAGTCCCAGCTACTTGGGAGGCTGAGGCAGGAGAATGGCTCGAACCCGGGAGGCAGACCTTGCAATGAGCCGAGATCTCACCACTGCACTCCAGCCTGGGTGACAGAGCGAGACTCCATCTCAAAAAACAAACAAAAAAAAAGGTATTGGTTTTTAATATTTCAACTTCCAATATTTAGAAATATATTTGCTTTTTGCTTATCAATCACATAACCTTGTAAAATTCACTTATTAGTTGTAATAGCTTTTTTTGTAGATTCCTCGGAATATTGTTCATAGATGACAATGCTGTCTGTAGAGAAAGGCATATTATTCTTTCCTTTCCATGCTGAAGTTTTCTTATTTTTCTGGCTTTATTCCTCTAGTTTAGAGCCTCCAGTAGATTATATACATTCCGGTCTTGTTCTCAATATTAGGGAAAGAACATATATTGTTGTATCTAATATTAAATTTAATGATACCTGTAGATTTTGCAGAGATGCAATTTATCAGTTGAAGGAAGTTCCTTCATATTCCTAGTTGGCTGTGCATTTTTATGAGAAATGCATAGCGTTTTCTGTAGGTTTTTTGCATGACTTGAGATGATCATAAGGTCTTTTAAAATTTTGTTAGTATTAATAATTGGGTGAATTAAATTGGTTGATTTTTGAATTTTAAACCAATTTTGTATTCCTGTGATAATCCTCACTTGATCATATTATATTATGCATATTCACATGTTTGAATATGATTTGCTAAAAATTCTGCTTAAAAATCTTTGTGTCTTTATACAGGAAAGCTGTTGGTCTGTGTGGTTTTGTGTGTGTGTAAAGTTATTCAGACCTTGGGAAGACACTTAGGAAGTATTTCCTCCTCCTTAATTTTCTGGAAAAGTTTGTATACATGTATATTGCTTCTTTCTTAAATGTGTGGTAGAATACACTAGTGAAACAAATGGGCCTGGAGTCTTGTAGGAAGAACAAATTCAATTCCTTTCATAGACTTAACTTTATTCTGGTTTCTTTTTTCTGGATTGAGCTTTTATAGTTTGTATCTTTCAAGGAATATGTCAGTTTCAGCTAAGTTTTCCATTTAATAGGCATAAAAGTATTCATAATGTTTGTTTATTACACATCTAGTATTTTTGAATCTGTCATGTCATATCTCTCATTTCTGAAATTGGTCATTTTTGTATCTTCTCTTTTTTTTTCTAATCAGTCTGGTGAGAAGTTTTTCAATTTTGTTGATTTCAAATAAACAGCTTTTGATTTCATTAATTTTAATATTGTTTTTCTGTTTCTATTTTATTATTTTCTACACTGATTTTTTTCCACTTTGGCATTTATTTCTTTTCCTTCTATTTTCTTAATGTCGGTAGCGAGATCATTTATTTAAGACTTGAAAATTTTTTTAATATAGGTGGTTTATCCTATAAATTCCTTTCTGAGAACTATTTAGCAGCATCCTGCAAATGTTAATGTTGTGTTTTTCTTTTTATTCAATTCGAATTATATTCTAATTTCTCATTTAATTTCTTTCTTAATTCATGGATTATATATAAGTATGATATTCAGTTTCTAAATATTTTGAGATTATTCCAAATATCTTTTTAAAAAATTAGTTTGCAGTTTATTCCATTGTGGTCAGAGAACATTCTTTATATGACTTGAATTTTTTTAATTTGATAAGACTTGTTTTATGGCTGATAAGCTTTGATCACACACATATACACATACACAAATATCACAAGATATTTTGAATTTTGCTTTGTTGGGTGCTATATATTTTTCCATTCCCATATATATTTTTGAGCTTTGCTCTAGAATGTAGTTAAATTACCTAAACATTATTTGATCCATTTTGTTCTTGATTGTGAGATTTATTAAGCCGTAACTGAACAACCATAGTTTAATTATTCCCTACTAGTAAGTCTAGATTCTTCTGTGCACTGTGTCCAGTGCCCCCAAATTACATTGTTCTCCAACATAGCTGATAGGAAAGCCATGGCTCAGAGCCCTAGGTAAGCACCAGACGCTGTTCTCATTAATACTTTCTGATGGTTCTTTCTTCCGGCTTGGGTGGCTTTCTCCCATGGTACTTAGCTGATTACATGGAGGAAACCCTCTAGAGATCTCCAAAGTTCGGTGTCTCAGCAGCTGTCTCCATCTTGGTCTCCTATTCCATGAACTCCAGCTACCTGAATCTCTCTGAATTCTCATCTCTATCTTCTCAACTTAGGCAGTCCATGAAGCTCTGTTTGCGTTTGCTCTCACTGTACCATGGACCGAAAACTCTCTCAGAGAAGTAAGCTGGGGGAACTCCAGGGCTCCACTAATTGCTTACCAGCTCCCAAGGATCACAGTTCTTGTTTGCCTGATATCCAGTGTCCTGAAAATTATTATTTTAAATATTTTTCTTTTTAAAAAATTGATGTAGGCAAGAGAGAATATCTGATCCCTGTTGAACTTAATCAGAAGTGGAAGTTTCCTACTCTACCACATTCAACTCTTTAAACTCACAAATTCTATAGTTTATTATTCCTCAAACTAAACATGTTGCATATTTAAAATAAAAATTGCTCAATTAATCTCGTATTACCAATATTATTCTGGAGATACGCTGATAAATCAGAAATTTATATTGTATATTCTAAATATTATTTTCCCTGTATTCCTTGATATATTATAGACACTTCTGGAAACTGACAATATATATTTTACAAATTGAAAAGACTATAACCTAGAAAGAAAACTTTTTGCCTTTACATTAAAAATATTTTAATAGCTACCAAAAGATGCTGCTGACAGCTGTCAAATGACAGACAACTTATATAAAGAAGTTGATGATCCAGATGAAATCTTTTTATTTGAGTTTGACATCCTACTACCTACTTTTTCTAAGATCTATGTACTGATGTGAGATTGTCAATTTCTTCCACCTTATGTCGTTATGTAACACCATGAATCATCTCTTCAGCATACCTGTAAGTGAAACTTGTCAGATTTCAAAAACAGTGCCCTAAAACCACAGATCCTATATCACTTATTCAAATTTTAGAAAAGTTATTTCTATTTCTTTGCCCTAGTCACTAAAACAGCCAAGCAAACTACCCTGTTCCCAATGTTTGCATTTGCTCACTAATACACTGAAGAAATGAAAACCTCAGGTATGAATTACATGTTCTTCAGATTAAGATCCACCTTCATCTGCTTCAGATCCTTACCAGGTTTTATACTTTTAATAACTGAATGATTATTGTGTTCTCATACTTTCTATGATATACTTATCAGTATCCAAATCATCGTAAGGGAATAAAAAAGGATGGAAGGACAGAGTGACGGACAGACAGACGGATGGACGGGTGGGAGGGAGGCAGGGAAAGAGAAAACTGAGGGATGCAGGAGCTCTGTAAACTTACAGAAAACAAGAAAAGAATGGCTAAGTTTTATTTATCTGCTATAAGGTTTGTCAAACTGTTCTTATGTCCTCTGTACTTCTCTCATTTTATCTCTGAGGATAATTAAGTGATTTTTGGGTACAATAATCTATTTAGTTAATGATAGCAGAATCTGTATAGCAGAATTTTGCATCTTCATGATAGATGAAATCTTTCAAAAATTATATCAGATGACATCTGTCATTACCTCAAAGAGAAGCAATTTTGCTTTCTCACCATTCAGTGTTAATACTGTGAATTTATTCCACTGAAGCTAAGAATTTTCTTGGACTGACATTCTTTAATTCACTTTACAGATTAGTTTTTTAAAAAAGGTCAGTGGCCTGTGAAAAATGAAATTTAATTCACAAAATGTATATTATCCCTACCTTCCCAATTCTTAGCCCTCTGGATTTCCTGCTGCAGATTGTCTCTCACTTACACACACAGATTATATAGCATTGTTGCTTTTCTGAGAGTCTCTTTAGTTTGACTCAAATTTATCTCTTTGTTTTTTGTGTTTTTCTTTCTATAAAATGGTGATGATAGTACTTAAACCATTAAGTTACTAAGACAACATGTAAAATGTCTGATATATAGTAATACTCAATAAATGATAAGTATTTCTGTTTTGTCTTATTTCTGAAACTCCCAAACATGCCTCATTCTTTAATATTAGCCAAAAGTATACTGTGCCCTGGATACTGTTACTGCCTTAATACCATGGCTTTGCTGGATTTGCCACTTAGAAAGACCTGCACTAATCATATGCCTACTTCTGAACCACATTTTACAAAATCTTGTTCTAATTCTATTGTCTTCTCTTATCTACATGTGTAACTCCTCTCACTCATCTCCTTTACTGTTCACTTTCTAATATTTGTTTTGGCACCTAACCATCTACCATCTTCCACATAGTTTCAATGCATACTGAGTTATGTGTGTTTAATGTCTTTCCAACAAGACCGTCTACTGCATAAAAGTAACTCTTTTTATTTCCTACACCCACTACTCCCTTGTTTCAGACGTTTTAGATATTTAACAGATATGGAATGAACACTTGAATGGAACTGTATTCAGACTCTCTATACCTAGTTTTAAGGACTAACCTAATGATAAAGGAGGAACGAGGACTGATTTTACATATGGTTCAATGTCTCTTCACCAGCTCATTTTGATTTGTCTCGGGTGTTATGGTCTTTCTCTTGCATTTATTTTCAAGTTTGCTTTCTAATAGCAGAGGCTTCTAATCTGATGCCTCTGCCCTAGTTAAAACTCTTTGTGTTATACTAAATTCTCACTTTAAAATACTATTGTTGTTGTTCTTCTTATATCCTACCCTGCCCCCAGTGAAATCTATAATCGGAGTGGTCTAAAAAGGGGTGATAGACGCAGTTAATGTTAAAAAAAATTCTGCTGAAAAGGACAATGACCAAAAAATAGATTCCAAAATACAAACGAGTAGGACGTATTATCCCCAAAGTGCTACGTGTGTGTGTGTTTGTGTGTGTATGTGAATGTGTGTAAGATGCTCATCCAACAGGTTATAGAATTTCCATATGATATCAATAATATAGCATGTATGCTTGTTTTGCTTTTTGGGGATTATTCCATTGTGAAGATAGTCAAGGAAATTTATAAAACTAAAGTTTTGTCTCTTTCCCATCACCAAATTTTACCAAAGGAGAGACACAGATGTTCAATTGAGCTTTGAAGTTCTATTGCTTGTAATTTGAATATTTGCATTTCCATATGCATTGAACCCATAAAGCTAAGGATAATATAGAAATTTCAGGATTTTTATTGCATGGTAACATTTATCACAAGCCAGGCAATACTAAACTACTCCTCTAGTATAATGATTTTTAAATCATCCCAAGCATAAAGATCACCTCAATTTCACTGTTTGCCAATCTCTATTATGCTTTGAAGTTGGATGAAAAGTAGCATTAGCCAATTTTTAAAAATGGCTTTTTAAAGAGGAAAAAGAGACAGCAAACAAATACCTCTGAGTACCTTTATAAAACAGATGAAATACTTAAGTGAATATGGACATCTTATTTTCCCCCACTTACTGGTATGTTTGCTTTCCAGTCCAAACCACTATATATATATTAGGTTTGGATTCATAGTGCTGAAGGCATATTTTTTATGTGAAATTAATTGATAATCCAGGACACTTTGGATCTTTGGAGATAGTCCTATCTCCTCAACTTTTCAGGATTGTCTGTAATATGCAACACCAACCAACTTCCAAAAATAAACTCAGTAATTGAGTGTCAAAATGCCCACATTTGGTTTTCAGTACTAATGAAATATAATATTTCTGTGCTTTTTTTCTTTTCACTCAATAAACATTTTACTTTTTTATTCTTTTGACTGAGTCTCACTCTGTTGCCAGGCTGGAGTGCAGTGGCATGATCTGGGCTCACTGCAGCCTCCACCTCCTGGATTTAAGCGACTCTCCTGCCTCAGCCTCCTGAGTACCCAGGACGACAGGCACATGCCACCATGCCCAGCTAATTTTTGTATTTTTAGTAGAGACAGGGTTTCACCATGTTGGCCAGGATGGTCTCGATCTCTTGACATTGTGATCCGCCAACCTCAACCTCCGAAAGTACTGGGATTACAGGTGTAAGCCACTGCGCCCGGCCTACTTTTTTATTTTTTAAACTTTTATTATGAAAAAATAAAATAATAACATTTTTAAATTACGTTTTTTAAAGTTTTATTTTATTTTTTATTGACAAATAATCGTATATATTGATGTACTGTTTGCATACATGTATACATTTTGGGATGACCAAATATGGCTACTTAGCATATCCACCATCTCAAATATTTATAACTTATTTGTGGTGAGAACATTTAAAATCTTTTCTTTTAGTTATCTTGAAGTATACATTATTATTAAGTATAGAGTTAAATTTTTTAATTAAAAATTTTTAGTGATTATACTTTCAAAACCTGTGAAAAGTTAACGGTGCAGCCCACTTAGCTTTATAAGTGCAGAAAAATAGGCCTTTATTTGCCACAGTGGATTAAAAAATAGTGTCTCATATCCTTAGTATACAGAGCTTGTTTCCTAAGAAGAGATAGTATACATATGCATATACACACACACACACACGAGAATATCCAAAATAAGACTTTTTAGGAAGGTGGGGGAATTTGTGCTGGAAACCTTGGCTGAGAAGAGTGTCAGGAATTTTTTATCAAGGTCAGGTCCCATGCACTGGGCACCCAGAAGCCCTGCAAAGTACTAGCGCTTTGAAAGACAATGCCCAAGTTTGCAACTGTGAAGCAACACAACTTTGGTACAGGCAAGAAACAACCAACAAGGACACTGGCACATAGTTGAAAATTGCGACTTAGACCAGGACAGACCAGTCTGCTGTAGTAATAGCATCAGGCATCCCAAAAGTAAGAGGTACTATTCAGCAAATAACCCTGTTTCTCCTTCTCCCTGGTATGCAGAATAAAAATGACAGCTTTTGGAATAAATATAGTCTGAAGTCTTCAGCCAGTTTGGTAATGCAGTGCAGGGACAAGGCTCATACAAGTAGGTCAGATAAAATTTTGAATTGTTGTTAAAAATATACTATAGGTGGAACTATATTTGTGCCTTGGCAGTACAGAACAGATATTGTAATACATGTCCATATTGGATATCTGTGTCTGTGTAGGTATGTATGCACAGTCATATAATTGTGGTAATCAAATCTCTTCCTAAAACTGTAGGACAGAGTCTAATTTTTATTTCACGCAGATTATCCCCTCCCTTCAATGATGACATCCTTACTCCTCTGAAATGAACCATACCACCCATTCAGTCATTACTATGTAATTGTGTTTGGATATGTGTCCCATTCTCCAGTTAGATTACACATTCAAAGTCAAGGCTGAGGTTTATACATACTTTTCAGGTCCACAGCATCAAACCTAGAAATGCCTATATGAGATAGAGCAACAGCTTGGCAGACTGGTGAGGCAAGAAAATATGGTGGCCATGTGGTCAAATGGTGGCTCCCTCTCTGACTTGAACAAATGATTTAATCTTCCATTTCTGGCCAGGTGCTGTGGCTCACGCCTGTAATCCCAGCATTTTGGGAGGCTGAGGTGGGTAGGTCCCTTGAGCCCAGGAGTTCAAGACCAGCCTCAGCAACATGGCAAAACCCCATCTCTACAAAAAGTACAATATTAGCCAGGCGTGGTGGCATGTGCCTGTGGTCCCAGTGACTCGGGAGGCTGAGGTGGGAGAATCACTTGAGCCTGGGAAGTGAAAACATTGTAGTGAGCTGAGATGGTGCCACTATACTCCAGCCTGGATGACAGCAAGACCCTGTCTCAAAAACAAATTATACCTTAAATAGAAATAATTATGTCTACCTCACATGGGTGTTAAAAGGAATAAACATGAAGTCACTTAATACTTGGCAGGTAGGGCTCTATAAAATTAAACATGTAAGGTAGTGATAAAATAGTTATGTGTTAATGATACTTACAATCATCATATATCAAAAAATTCACAATTGCTGTATCATTCTTGTCAACTTAAAGACAATGTAACTAGAAAAGGGAATGGTTTAGAAAGAGATATCTGTCCTGAAAACTCCCGTCCACAAATTCTCTGACTTCTCGCCTTTTCCGACCATCTCTCTAGTCTCAGCACCATCATTCCTAACTCTGACCACTGCTTCGGACTTCTTTCTCTTTCTGCCTCTCAGCACAGCCTACCCTAGATATTTTCCATTTGCACCTCCAGATCTATCATCTACCCTTTTATCGTGCTTTAGGCTTCTGGAGGCTAACTGCCATAATCGCATTCACAGGCTTGGGCTTTTGCTGGGTTTGGCAAATGTGAATTCACCTGCAGGAGATGGGACCTTAGGGGATTTAGTCCCCTTTTGCTCCCTTAATGGGCAGTGGTTGGACAATGATGACCTCTCTATCTTAGAGTCACAGCTTCTATTACCACACCTTTGGTAACTATGGTTTTTTCCTAGGTTCCTGTGAGTTCTTTCCTTGCCCCTTTAAGCTGCTGCTAGGCCTTGGAGCTTTCAACAACCTGTGTTGGCTTTCTTTAACCCTGACCCCACCTTTGAAAAACTGATTATGAAGTGCCTTTTGTCCCCTTTGACTGTACCATCTATTTCCTGCTAGACCCTGACTGATACACCTGCCACTCCTCCACACCAATTATATCTGTTTATCACAAGACAGTGTGTAACATTTGAATTCTGTCCTGTAACTCTCTTCTCTGAATATGGTTTACAGGGTCCTATCTCACTGAACTTTCCTTTCTCATCGTGCTGTGTACCACATCTTTCAAATATTCACAAGCTTGAAGATGTCTACTTTTGGGTGTGTGCAGATACCCTGCCCTCTGCCAGAAACATGTGCCTTTACAACTCACACTAGGGACTCAGTATTTGAAAAGTTACTTAATGAACATTTTATAATTCATATCCTTATAGTTTATTTTTTTACTGCTAGACTTTAGGGAATTGTAATGAACTGGTCATTAAAACCTCTTTTCAGCATTTTAATCTATTCTATACCAAGTATTTTTCTGTTAATAATGACACTAGAGCCAAAATCATATTTTCCTTCTTAAAATAATATCATTTTTAAGCTTTTAACAATAATATATGCCTAAGATGGTACTGATGGCATCTAATCATTATATAATACAATTTGAGTTTTGAAGGGACAATTTTGGTAGCTAAATAATCTTATTCATAATGTTTTTATTCACTAATTTGGAATCATGGAGATTTTATTATGGAGCTGGCATAAATTTATCTGTAAATAGTATAAATGTTTAGATGGTACATACATACATAAAAAATAGCTTTGTTATGCTTTAAATATTGCTCCTTCGGCTCATAGAGTATATTCAGAGATATTTACCAGTGGGTTTTTGTGCTGCTGTAGCATCTTCCAAAAAGAAAAAAATTAGCCCAGTAGGGCCTTGGGCTATGAATGTTTTAGTAACCTTCTGTTAATATAAAATAGTAAGAGATATTTCTTGGGTCTTATCTCTGACATTTTTTGTCATTCCTTTGTTTCAATATTTATGATATTTTCAACTTTTCTGTGTCATGGCCAAAATACTAATATTCTTCAGTCAATAATAAAATTTACTTGGCCTTCATCCCCATGATTGTTTGTTTGTTTGGTTGTGATACTTAAAATGTGGGATCAGAAACTTCTTTTGGTTTTCCTAGAATATTTACCTTCAATTTTATTGAGTAATCTGTAGTTATTTATAAAATACTCCTTTTTAAAAATTAACTTTCTACTTTCCATTCAAGTATAGTTTTCCATTAAAAAATTTAAAACAGAAGGCAGAAGGTAGAAAAAAAAAAACACTTGTCATCTCACAAACAGGTAATATTTCAGTGCAATATCTTGTCTGTCTTCTTCTCTGTGCATACTTTATATAAAATTGAGATAATATGATAGAGCCAAAATCATATTTTCCTTCTTAAAATAATGTCATTTTTAAGCTTTTAACAGTAATACATGCCTAAGATGGTACTGATGGCATCTAATGATTATATAATATAATTTGAGTTTTGAAGGGACAATTTTGGTAGCTAAATAATCTTATTCATAATGTTTTTATTCACTAATTTGGAATCATGGAGATTTTATTATGGAGCTGGCATTTATTTTTGTACTGTATTTAAATAATGGATAGTCAAAACAAATTAATAATATGAAGGTGAAGGATCATTACTGACTTAAAACAAAAATATAATCTCTGAGAAGACAAAAAATATGCTGCAACTTTCCAATAAACTTTATCTTGTATTGCAAAGTATTCTATTATTCAACTTTTACTAAATAAAGTCTACAAACATTACAATTTTTGTGTGAAAAGCACATAAAATTTCTGTCCTCAGGAAGCATGCACTAGACTAGAGAGGATAAAGAAACATTATATTGTCACACAAGAATGCACCTTGTATTAGTCCATTCTCACACTGCCATAAAGACATACTGGAGACTGGTTAATTTATAAAGAAAAGAGGTTTAATCAGCTCACAGTTCTGTGGGCTGTACAGGCTTCCACTTCTGGGGAGGCTTCAGGAAACTTACAATCATGGCGGAAGGTGAAGGGAAAGCAAGCACATATTCACATGGCTGGCAGGAGAGAGGGAGGGAGGGAGCGAGCAAGCGAGAGAGTGCGCGCGTGCATGCGAAGTGGGAGGTGTTACACTCTTTCAAACAATAAATCTCCTGAGAACTGTATCAGGAGACGGCACTAGGGAGATGGTGCTAAACCATTAGAAACCACCCCCATGACCCAATCACCTCCCACCAGGCCTCACCTCCAACAATGGGAATCACAATTCGATATGAGATTTGGGTGGGGACACAGAGCCGAACCATATCACACTTCATACAGAATGAGAATGAGAGACAGAATATTTTAAGAGGAGACACGTAAAAATTTAATATATTTGGATTTTACTCACAGTTTTTCCACTTTTAAGCATTATGAGATGGCCTGTAGTCTATCAGTGCTTCAGTTTCCATCTGCATAATATGGGAAAGAAAATAAAATCTGTATATCAAGGTCATTGTCGGGTCTAAATGACTTAGCATACCTAGCACTATACCCTTTACATTGGAAATTCTTAGTGAATAGTAACTATTATTCATTTCCATTATAGCCCTAATGCCAGGAGAAATATTAGAGAGAATATTTAGGAGGCTGTTATTATGGTAATAGTAGACATTAATGAGAGGGTGAATTAGCATAATGGTTAGGCATACAGAAAGGAAAAGTAAATATTGACCACAATTCCACAGAAGCATATACAGGAATTAATTATATAAGAAATGAACATGTGAGAGGAATCCAAAATGACTTGAGGTTTTGACCTTTATGAATGGGAGAATACAAAGCTTGTAGCCCATCATAGCAAACTGAGTAAGAATTTGTAGTTATGGAGCCCCAGCATTAGCATTTTTAAAAAGGCCTTCAGATTATTCCAACACATCACAAGAATTAAGAACTATGTTTAAAATTATTTACGTGCATATGCTAGCATATACACAAATGCTTTAAAATTAATTTAAATGCAGTTTTATAGTAAAACAGTTCTAACTTTATGGAAATGTAACATATATAACAGGCAAATAAATGCTATAAAATAGGTTGTCAGGCTTCCACTTTCTTGAATTCTAGGTACTACCGGATGTCACGTTTGGGAAAGAGTCCCAATGAGCATTTTTGTTGACAAAGGCAAGGCTCCCTCGACATGGCACTAAAGAAAGAGCTTCAGAAAGGAGACACATTGTTTGCATAAAAATACAATAATTTGAAATCATTGAGAGACAGGTTTTGTGAATAAGAAGGGGAGCCTGAAGACTAGAAAAAGGGATAAGAAAATGCTCTGCGAGGGAACATTTTCAAATACTGAAAGAAAATAACCATCAAGTACAAATTATATATCCTGTGAAAATATCCTTCAAGAAAGAAGGAGAAATAAAGACATTCTTAAGTGAAGGAAAATGAAGATAATTTGTTACTATCAAACCTACTCTTAAAATGGATAAAACAAGTTATCTTAACAAGAGGAGATGATAACAAGAAACATTATGGAACTTTAAAAAGGAAAAAAAAATTGGCATAGGTAAAAACAGGGCACATATAAGAAATTAACCCACTTCTTATTAGTTTTTTGACTCATATTTGATGGCTGAAGCAAAAGCTATAACATCATGCAATACAGTACTCAATGTATGTAGAGGAAACAAGACAATTATAAGTAAAAGAGGGGGCCTATAAAATAACCTAAACAACGTAATGCTTCTACATTTCACTCAAAGTTGTAAAATGTCAATACTGGTAGCTTTGATAAGCTATGTATGTAGATTATAATACCTGAGGTATTCTCTAAGAAAAGGATGCAAAATGCTGTACTCTAGAACACCATATATAAATGAAGATGAAATCCTAAATAATGAATAAATAACCTGCAATACAGTAATATGAGAGAAACAAGAAACAAAGAAAACAAGCAGAAAAGATGATAAAATAGGATATTTGAACCATAACATATCAATAGTTACCTTAAATATAAATGTTCTAAATATGCCAATTAAAAGACAGAGACTGGCAGAGTGCACAAAAAAACATGATTCAACAATATGCTGTCTACAAGAAATTTATTTTAAATATGACAAAAGTGGGTTGGTAATAAACAAACGTGAAAGACAGGCAATGCAACCATTAACTAAAAACGTAGCTACTACATCAAAATAAGATAGTCAACTTTTGAGCAAACAAAATTACTAGAGAAAAAGACAGATATTACATCATAATAAAAAGTCAATCTACTGAGAAGTTATATCAGTCCTAAACATGTATGCATAAAACAACAGAGCTTCAAGGTACATGAAGCAAAAACTGATAGAACTAGAAAGAGAAATAAACAAATCCATGATTATATTTGGGATGTCAACATACCACTATCAGCAATAGAGGAGAATTACTAGAGAGAATATCAGCAATGATATTGAGGAACTGAACAAAACCAACCAATAAAATTGACATCTTTAATACTTTATCCAACAAAGGTGTAACATTATGTATGTTATGAAGAACGTAACAATCTATATTTTTATTTACTTTTGCATGAATAAGGAAATTCTGAATGAATCTGAAAAAAACAATGGTTACCTCCACTTGTTTAGGGGTGTCCTAAAGTAAACAACAAAAAAGAAGAGAAGGGAGGCTTTTCTGTATATGTTCTTAGAGTTTTTTAAGTACACGAATGTATGAACAATTTAAAAATGAAATAAATTATTCTATTATTATTATTCAAGTTTCAGGGTACATGTGCACAATATGCAGGTTAGTTACATATGTACATGTGCCATGCTGGTGTATTGCACCCATTAACTCGTCATTTAGCATTAGGTATATCTCCTAATGCTATCCCTCCCCACTGCCCCCACCCCACAACAGTCCCCAGAGTGTGATGTTCCCCCTCCTGTGTCCATGTGTTCTCATTGTTCAGTTCCCACCTATGAGTGAGAATATGCGGTGTTTGGTTTTTTGTTCTTGCGATAGTTTACTGAGAATGATGATTTCCAATTTCATCCATGTCCCTACAAAGGACATGAACTCATCCTTTTTTATGGCTGCATAGTATTCCATGGTGTATATGTGCCACATTTTCTTAATCCAGTCTATCATTGTTGGACATTTGGGTTGGTTCCAAGTCTTTGCTATTGTGAATAGTGCCGCAATAAACATATGCGTGCATGTGTCTTTATAGCAGCATGATTTATAGTTCTTTGGGTATATACCCAGTAATGGGATTGCTGGGTCAAATGGTATTTCTAGTTCTAGATCCCTGAGGAATCGCCACACTGACTTCCACAATGGTTGAACTAGTTTACAGTCCCACCAACAAAGTGTCCCTATTTCTCCACATCCTCTCCAGCACCTGTCGTTTCCTGACTTTTTAATGATTGCCATTCTAACTGGTATGAGATGGTATCTCATTGTGGTTTTGATTTGCATTTCTCTGATGGCCAGTGATGGTGAGCATTTTTGCATGTGTTTTTTGGCTGCATAAATGTCTTCTTTTGAGAAGTGTCTGTTTTAATTTTTGAAAGCTACTGTATAAACTAATTCATTAGCAAAACTGAGACCAACTCCCTATTTTCAAAATACTTGAGCAAGAAAACATGGCCTGTGTCATGAAAGTGGTGGAGCTTTGATTTTCCATGGTATGCCACATGGAGACTGGAAGCATTGTAATTGGGTTTAAGAAGAAAATATCACAGAAAGGTGAAAAACCCTGGGTAATTTGCATTATAAATATGTTGTAAACATCTTTGCAAATCAATATGTCTACATACACAAACACATATATGTTTCTGTTTCTGTCTATATTTGTTCACATATTAAGAAATATGTATTTCCACAAATAACCTGTATTGATTATGTAGAATTTCTAGTACGCATTAATACAGTAATTTTAATTAGTTCTCACTTGTTGAAAAATTATATTTCCACTTTTTTGTTCTTGTTAAAATTATAATTGTATAGTCTAAGGATGTTTTTGGGATAAATTGTAGAAATTGCACTCTAGGTCAGAGATTGTGAAGACATTTGTCTGTTGAGACATGTTGCTAAATACTGCTCCAGAAAGGTGGTAATATGTATACCTTTCTTTTGAGGTATTTGTGTTATCTTATAATTTAAATAAAAATCGTATCACAAAAGAGGCCCTATTTTTCAAGAAAGCATAATATGCTTCCATCTTTGCTATCAATGTCAAATTACCAAAGCAGTTGATTCTAAAGCCTATATGCTACAGTTTCTGTTCTGTTCTATATTTGAGGCATAAGTATGCCTGTCATTCATGAAATGCTAACTAACTAATGCACTCTTAATTCTTTTTGCAACCAACGTACTTATATATTTGTTACAGATATTCATGCCCAAGGGAATGTTGCAGTTTCTTTAGTGAGTCTTTGATTTTTAAATAGAAGGAGATGTGTCAGACAGCATTTGCTTAAAGAAAAGATAAAATACAATGTGATATTTGCTTGTTCCTGAAAAATGCATAAATAGACTTTAGAAACAGGTAAATAATTCTCCCTTGGACATTGTATGTATTGACAGATTGAAAATAATCTATGAAAAGATATAAGAAAATTATATATATACATATATCACGATCTTAGTGGTCTTTCCTTTAAAATATTGCTTTAAATTTCCAATTACATTAATTTTCAAAAGACAGAGTGATCCAGAGGGCATGATCTTTGTTTATGGAATATGACAAACGTGGTACAAACATTGTAAATTAGTCAATGCCTTTGGAACAGCTAAAATCAAGGGAATTGTACCTTTTAAGGTGGCTTATTACAATCTTTCTTGAGTCATGGATTTTCTTAATACATGAACCGACAACTTTAAACACACATTCACACACAGTTCATATGTTGCTTCTTTAAAATACAAATTCCATTCCATTATATTGAGAATCAGGATAAGAAATAGTCAAAATATATTAGCTCTTATTAATATGTACGTATTAATATATGTCTCATTTAAGGTTCTTTAGGTTGCAAATAACAGAAGCCAATTTAAGTTATTCTATGAAGGAAATATAGTTTTAAATGTCCTGTAGAAGACAAGCAACAGGTGTTAAAAAACTTTACATGAATTATATTTCCCAGAATTGAATTGAGCAAAGTCTTGAGAATCTAGTAGCCCCAAGAAACAGAAGAGGTTCATTAGAACTCAGCTTCACAAAGTGGGCAGGTTTTCATTTTACAGACATAAAACAGCTGGTACAGAAACAGCTGGATTGATTATAGCTGGGCATTTGACTTAATTGAACATGATCTGAATAGTTGGCAGCCTATGATTGAAGCTCAGCTGCTACGACTGGCCAAGACTCAAGTATTTGTTACAAATGTATACTTCTAAATTAAACTTTCAGGGAGTTCCTTTACTAAGTTACATTGCAATTTTTTATATAGGGATTCAAAGCACAGAAGCAGCCTCAAGCCACATTTAGTTTAACCTAAGGTCACTTGAATTTTAAAGGGCCAGAAATTAGAAAACTATGGGGAAGACACCATCATTCATTCTTCACTGTTTTTGTTTTTTTTTTTGTTTTTAAAGTAATCTGCTTCACTCATGGTACTGCTAACATTCTTTCTCTCCTCTATTCACATAGAGAGATGCCCTTATAGCATCTGAGTTTTATTCCACCCTCTTACCCTTACAATTTCTGTGAAACTTCCTTTCAGTATTAAGTTCAAATTACTGAGAGATATGTGATCAAAAGTTCTCTGAAAAGAAATGTGGAGGAAAGTGACCTTATTCTAATGAAGAGTTTACAGATCAGAAAGATGCAGCTTTCAGCATAAAATGAAGGTGCTTCCCAGAGAACAAAGAGAGGGTTCAAGGTTTTTTAGCAAAAGTCTGGACCCAGGTTCTCAATCAGGCCCATTTATGCAAATGAAGAATTGAAACTTGCTTAGTTCTTATTGGTTGATACAGCTGATTTCTGATTAGTCAATTCAGCTGGGCCCTGATTAGTTGGTTCAATTGAGTTCTGAATGTCCCAAAGTTCAACAGGACGTGGGAACTTTCAGGAAACTCGAGTACCTGTGTTAGTTCTAGCTAGCAAATGACCACTTGGCTCTATTTAAAATCTAAACCCAGTTAGCCACCCTGAACCCATCGTGAAGGATTAGCTTTTTCAGGTTCATACTTGTTCACAGATAAAACCTGGTCCAGATTATGTCAAATATTTATCTTCCTCTCTGCCCTTCCCCCACCTTCTCCCCACCTCCCATCACCTCTGTTGCACAGTTGATCTAATGAACCTTAAATTATCATTACAAAGAGGAAAAGAAAAATACCTGCCAGCAGCTCATTCAAAACTTGGAAAGAGGCAATTTGTCAGAGAAAGAAAATTGTGATGTGCTGGGTAGGCAAATATGATGTTGCTATAATACTGCAACAATAACAGTTAATATTTATTGAGTGCTTTTACCTTGCTGTGCAATTTACATGCATTAATTTATTAATCTTCACAAGAACCCAAATTAGTTGATATTATTATTTCCAGTTTGCAAACAAGGAAATTGTTAAAAGGCTTGCTCAAGATCACAGAAACAAGAAGAGATGGAGCTGCAATTTCAACCTTGTCAGTAACTTCATCTCTCAAACTCTTAACTATGGTGCTACATTTTAAGTCTCAAACTATCATATTTGTAGGTAGAGAAATGCCATTATCTTCTCATTTCTGAACTTGCTTCAAATACATTTCAAGGGTTCACAAAGCCATTCATTACCTACTTTCTGAAGCCTTTGGGTGCCCTTCCTCTACCCTATTTCTTAGGATTATTCTTAAAAGGAATCATATGATATCCATGTATGGGACTCCTTCATGAAGTTACTTTTCTGTTGAATGTCTCTTTCGTTTGAAATATGCCTTACTAAAGGAGCCAGATCGTTTCTCTCATAAAAACAGGACAACTTTGAAATAGGCTGAATGCCCAGCAGAAGGTAGGTTGATCACATGGAATTTCAGTATTTACTTAAGTATCATCATAAATAAATGATTCTGAACTAAAACTCATGAATCCTAATTCTAAATCCATTACAATTTCTGATATCAGAAATATGTATAAAAACATATTCTTTAATAAATATTTATTGAGCATCAACTCAATACCAAGCTGTGTTGTAAGTATAGGAGATGCAGAGATGAATAATACCGTGAGAATTTTGCTTTTATATCATATATAACTAGTGTCATCACTGATGGAAAAAATACATTATTATTATGAAATATTGAGATTCAAAGTAGTAATTTTTCTGGTTCATTATCAATTCTACCTACTTAAATATTGAATATGTATTAATGATAAAATAGTTTGATATATTTACCTATAAATTATATTGATAATTTAGGAATATAATTATATTGATGAGAAAAAATATGGAAAAATAGATTGCTAGTTCAGTATCAGTTTTGTTTAAAAAAATTTCTAAGATTTGCAATAAATGGATAATGTGTGGACAGAATTGAAAAGTATAAACTCTTCCAACTCACATGTTTTGCCATCTTTTGATAGTTAATTTTACAGTAGTTAATTTATATTTTTAATTAATAGAATTCATAGGTAATTTTTTCATAAATTCTAAGTTAGGCTGAGTTTTCTGTCTTATTTTATATGTCTATCAGAAAGTGGCTTTTTTGTTTGACAAATTGTTCTTTTTTTATTACATTTAAAGAACTATGATTCATCCTATGTAATTAGAATGAGCAAGCTGAATATTCTCTGTTCTTTTAAAGGGAAGCAGTACCAGGAGCAAATTGTTGGGATATTCACATATCCATGTTTATCCCTCTCATTAGCCATAAAACAGTCGGTTCCTGATAGATCAATGTTCAACAGAATGTTTTTTCCCCTGGATTTCTAAGTTAAGTCTTTGGGTTGTGTCTTATGTAAAAAATCATATCAAAGATCTTTTTTCTACTGAAAGAGAAAATCCTACAAAGGATGAAATGGAACAGTGTGTTGTCACTTTATATTCTATTTATTGTCAAACATTGGTAAGTTGCATGTGAGATTATCATACTCTCCTTTACCAGAGAGAATATAGTGGGGTGACACCATTCTTAGAGCAATATGGTACTGCTTTTGTTAGATTAAGTATTCTTATATATGCCCTCTGACTCATACATTTCACTCCTGAGTATATGTCTCAAGAAAGTTCCCTCTTGGGTCTACAAGGGAGCACGAATGAGGTTATTATTCAAAGTGATATTTCTGATTAAAAGGACATGGAGAAAAGCTGGATGTCCATTTCAGGAGAGTGAATAGGTCAAATGTGAAATCCTATAGAGACTCTGTACAACACTAGAAAAGAAACAATACACAAAAAGATGTTCATAGCGACATAGATACATCTTAGAAACACGGCAAGGAATGACTTAAAAAAAACAAAAGGCAGATGTAGCAAGCATGTTCCATTTACGCAAAATTAAACAAAAACATCTTACAGGAGAACACACAAATAGAAAGGATCCTTATTCAGCACGTTATACGAAAAGGTGTATTAGTTCATTCTCACACAGCTATGAAGAAATACCTGAGGCTGCGTAATTTATAAGGAAAAGAGGTTTCATTGGCTCACAGTTCAGCAGGCTATAGAGGGAGCATGGTGGCATCTGCTTCTGGGGAGACCCCAGGGGCTTTTAGTCATGGTGGAAGACAAAGCGGGAGCAGGTGTCTTACATGGAAGGAGCAGGACTGAGAGAGGCATAAGTTGTGACACACTTTTAAACAACCAGATCTCATGAGAACTCACTCACTGTACACTGCCATGGGGGGATGTTACTAAACCATTCATGAGAACTCCATCCCCATGATTCAGTCACCTGCCACCAGGCCTCACCTCCAACATGGGGATTACAGTTTGACATGAGATTTTGGTGGGGACACAGATCCAAACCATATATGGGAAGATAAGCTTGGGTAATGGGGACCAAAGAGGGAGGGAGGGAGGGAGAGAGGGAGGGAGGAAGGCAGGCCATCTAAATGCAAGTGGAAGCAAACTTTGATGCTTAATTTGTAGATTTTGTCTTTTCATTTTCATGCCAATGATGTGAATTTCTTCAGAAATGTCACATAAAAAGCAAGAATTTCTACAAAAATCTTTAGTTTCCCAAAATGATTTAAATGATGCCTACTTATTCAGTCTGTTATGAGACAGTAGGTGATACTATTTCACCAATAGTAAACAGTACAAAGAAAATATGAGATGCAGTTGTTGGTTTGTTTGTTTTTTTCTTGGAACCACAGGGTGGGAGAAATGGAGAAAAGTAAAATACACAAACACAGTGATAGAATAGATAAAAATATATACTTAGTATAAGTTATATTTGTTTTTCCATAAAGCTATGAGATTTCAGAAAAAGGTTAGTTCCAGTAATATGAGAATATGAGTAATATGAGAATATGAGTAATATGAGAATATGAGTAATATGAGAATATGAGTAATATGAGAATATGAGTAATATGAGAATTAACAGTAAACAAGAAGTTAGAATGGCTAGATTTCAATCCTCACCCTATCACCTATGGGCAATGTGGGTTTGAGCAAACACTGTTTATAAACTTTGTTTTATTGTCGATGTTTTTAAATCTGATATTGTAAATAATATCTACCTTATAGAGGTTGGTCAAAATACAGTGAGACAACACAGTAAATGAATGCATATGTCTGAAAAATAATAAATGCAAAATATGTGCTAAGTATTAAGAAAGCAGTAAGAATCAAGATGAACTATGGTTTGGATAGAATTATATAGGGCATTCTAAATCAAGGACTTCTTCAGGAAAAAAGTTCTGGTTCGTGTGTATGTGTTTTCACTTGATGTTAGCCAAAAGGCTAAGAAATTTTTTTTTAAGTTAAAAACATTTTCTAAACTTAATATCTTTTTGGAAATATTTTAAGATGTGTTCCTCATTGCAGTTCTCAGGAATTGTGATATTATTAGTGGTATTTGACTAATTTTCCATGTATCTTCTTTAATATCTGCTATATGGAATACTGATACTTTGCCACTTGTAGAATATTTATAATTATTATACCTTCATCTTAGTAATATAGACTATTGTTATTTTTATCGGTCATTGTTTTTGGCCTTAATTACAATTTGTTTGACATTAAGTTCATTACTCCTGTTTCCTTTTTGTTTATATTTGCCTTGAACAGTTTTTTCCATCATTTTGTTTTTACCTAATCTGAATTACATTCTTTGGCTGTATTTTGTGTATGGATTTTGCGGTTGGATTTGCTATCTGATTCAATGTGAAACTCATTTTACCCAATAATAACTGAATAAAGCCCATTATAATTTCTGATATGAAAGATATATTTACCCTTAGGTCATATAATGTTGTATTTTATTTTTATATATTGTTAAGGTCTCACATCATGTCTTTATGAATATATTTTTGTGCATACTGTTTCTGATATCTAGGAAATTATAATTTTGTTTTGTTTTTGTAACTATAACTTTATACCTTTAGTCTTCTCTTTCTCCCAACAATTTCTATTTTATTCTAAAAGCAATGATACAATTTGGAATATTTCCTTTTCCTTCTCTTTCCTCTACTACCTTAGTCAATTATTTATTTCTCCTTGTGCTTACTACTATTATAAATATGTTTTCTCATTTCATAATTAATTTTTAAAAATTGATTAAACATCCAGCTGTTAAAAATTAGATAATCAAAGAATTTACTATCTCTCCCTACTTCTCCCTGTCCCTTTCTGAGTGATCATTTGTACATTTTTTAGATCATTTAACACTTACACGCTTTTCTGTCACCCTAGCCTTTATATTAGTCCAATTCTACCATTAGATTAATTCAATTGCCACCAACAATCATCTCCTGGAAGGACAGAAACTACATTGCTGGAGTTGTTGTGTGTTCAAGAATTTCGTCCATTCAATTATACTTGAAAAAATATTTACCTGTTTATATGATCCACAAGAAAAGTAATTTTCCTATCTATCAATTTTTTAAATGGGTTGTTAAAATATGTTTTGATTGGCATGCTTTGTGAGATATCTCACCACTGGTGGTAGTTGTCAGTCAAGACATTTCTGCCAATTCCCTTTGTCACACAAACCAGATCTCAACTGCTATAGTAACCCCATTTTCTTACGTAAGTTCTTTAACATAGAGAATTAATTAGTAAACTTGCTGCAAGACCAGATTAAGAAAAATATATTTTGATAAACTTTATTATATAAATTTAAAATCATCATCTGTAATGGATTCATTTTCCTATGACTACCTCTTTCAAAAAATAGAATATTTTGTTTATGTTGCTGGATAATCAGTTTCTAATAAATAGAGACATTAAGAACCGGAGTTACAAAGTGAAAATTTGCTGAAGCTAATTCAAAAGTCAATTGAAAATGTATGACATCATTTAGCATTCTTACATCTAATACAATATTTCACATAATACAAAGACACATGGAATTCTGCTGATAGTCATATTGGAGTAACTGATACTAGATGTGCCCTCTCACTGTAAACAAAGGAAACTGAAATACATACGTGAAAAACTTTTTTTACACATGGCCAACAAGTGTATAATACCCGAAAGAAGCAAACTGGATGAGTTGGGCCTACAGCTGCCCCGGATTTCTCCCTGAACAAACCTTCCAGGTGATAGTCCAGAGAAAGAAATCTAAGCTATAAGCCAGTGGTTCCGCTGGTTGAGAAGATAGAGGCTGGACTTCAGAGAGAAGGCAATGTGTGAGATTACAAAGGCCAAATACTAGAGGGGAAGAGGTACACAGAAAAGGAGCACACAGCAGGACTCCTTTGCATCTGCTGCTGAACACTAAGCTGTGCATGTACAGGGTGAATCTCCGTGAGGCTGGGCAAAGAACTACTAGGGAGCTGAAAGATAAACATTTCTGGAGCCCACAGTGGTCCTGGAGCACAGGTAGAGAAAGATGACTAACTTAGTAGTAGCTAAGAAGAAAAATGATTCTAGAGTAATGACTAGACTTTCTGGGAGAAGGAAATGAAGGAAGAAAGAGAGGGAGCAAAAAATGAAGGAAGAAAGAATGAACAAAAAGCCTCAGTAAGCTCAATAGGACCAATCTAATCTTCAGGTTACTTCACTGCAGTTAAACCAAACCTAAACTCTTTTTAAAGTAAGACAACAAAATTCAGACACTCAATAGTGTAACATTCAAAGTATCCAGTGTCAATTTAAAAATGGCCATCAAGAGAACAGAACTATTATGTTACTGAAAGCAATTACCAAAAATAATTTGAGACAAATATCCATCACGAGCGTAAATACAAAGCATCCCTGAGAAAATATTAACAGATTGAAGCCAGCAATATTAAAAACAACATTACATCACCTCCAATTAAGATTCACCTCAAGAATGCATGCCTGGCTTAATATTTCAAAATCAATTGCAATGCTTTTGCTTTAAGACTGGAAAGAAAACGGGATCTACTCTCACCACTTCTGTTTAACATTATACTGGAATTCTCAGCAAGTGCAATGAGGCAATTTTAAAAAATAGGTATACACATTTGAGAGGAATAGCGTGTTTATCTTTGTTCCCAAATTATATAATTATTAGCCTAGATAATTTTGAGAATCCTAGAGCAAAACTAATATAACTAATTTATTAAGTATAATGTCATCCTGTGAGATATATGTAGATGTACTTTATCGGTTTAAAGAAATTCTCTTCCATTTGTACTTTTCTGATTGTTTTAAAAAAATAAATAGGTTTTGATTTTTTAAAAAGACATTTATAGACATATTAAAAGGATCATATAACTTTTCTTCTGTATTCTGACAATATGGTAATTATAATGACAAATTTCCAAAAGTTAAACGCCACTACGAATTTCTGTGATTATTCCTAACTGGATGAAATTTATGATGAAGTTTCCAAAGTAATTCAAAAAGGAAAGGACAGTGTTAACAAATGGTGCTTGTACAACTGTCTATAAATATGGAAAAAATAAATCTGAACTCTTACATCCCATCATGCAAGAAAATTCACTTTAAATGGATCAGACGTAAATTTAAACATATCAGACCTAAATTTAAACACATAATAAAGCTCCTAAAGGAAAACATGAAAGAAAATCATTGTGACCTTAGACTAGTCAAAGATGTCTCAGAGCAAACACAAAAAGCATTAACCATAATTTTTTTAAAAAAATGAGAAAAGAGATTTACAAAAATCTATACTTCTTTTTGAAAGGCATTGTTAGAAAATAAAAACGAAAGCAAAAGTTAGGGTAAAATTATGGATAATCCATATGTCTCCAAAAGAACTGTATCCAGAATATATAAATAGCTCTTAATTATAAGAAGATGACTAGATTTAAAAAGAAATGGGCAAAATATTTGAATTGATCCTTTACAAAAGAAAATATAAGAATGGTCAATCAGCACATGAAAATTTTATTCATCAGTGGATGCAAATTAAAGCTGCAATGAGATACCGCTCCATAGCCTTCCAGAGTCAAAATTGAAAAGATGAAAAACACCAAATATTAGCACAGCTACAGAGCACACGGAATTCATATAGCTGGTAAGGATGAAAAAGGGTACAAATATTTTGCGAGTTTTTAAAAAATAAAATTAAACGTCTACGTGACTCAGTAATTCTAGTTTTATATATTTACCTAACAGAAATTAAAACATAGCTCTACTAACAGGCTTAACCGTGAATATTCATAACAGCTTTATTCAATGTCAAAAACTGAAAGCAACCAAAATATTCATCAATAGGAGAATAAATAATTTGTGGTATGTTTCTAAAGTACTTCTCAGTAATGCAAAGAAACAAACTACTGATACAAAGCAAAAATATGGATGAATCTCAAAAACATTATGCTGAATGAAAGAACTCAGATATGAAGAGTCTGTACTGTGTAGTTGTATTTATATGAAACCCTGTAAGAGACAAAACTAATTTATATTGGTAGAAAGCAGATTAACGATTGTGTGGGGCTGAGGATGGTGGTGAAATTGACTGTAAAGATAGAGAATGTTTTGAGGTAATGGAAATGTTCTGCATTTTTATTTTGATGTTTACCTGAATGTATATTAAAACTCTTTAAACTGTACACATAAAATGGATATATTGTATTACATCTAAATTATACTTTAATAAATTATATTAAATTACACACAAAATACAAATATATGCATAGCAAAAACATGGCAAAATAATAAACAGGTAATTTCTTTTATATGGTTATGTTTAATTTGCTTCTCCTTTTTTGTGCAACTGGATTTAATGATAAAGGTAAGTATTGTTTGTTTTTATTCTACAAAGAGGCTTATTTTATCTTCCTTACTGGGAAGTGAGTGTAGCAAAATTCATGCAATATTCTATAAGAATATACTTTCTTTTAGAGTTAGACACTTTCTAACAGAGGACTATTAAACTTCAGTAAAACCTGACATTCCTCCTGAACACATACTTGATTTCTCTCTTTCGGTCAGCTTATCCGTCATCTAAATATTTGGGACTGTCGCTTCTTTCCAGACCTAACTTCAACAAGTTAGAACCTTCTGATTCTTTCCCCTTTCTCCAGCCTTGGCACCTTATCAGATCCCTGTTCTTTCCTCCAGACTGCAGTCACGGTGACCTCTGAGAATCACAGATCTCAGGAGCTGGCTTAAAATTATTCCTAAGTAACCATTCAATGGGCCAAGCCCAGATTTCGTATTAAAGTTTTATAAGATTCTTTATGATCTTGCCCAACCTTGCTTCCTTCCTACGTACAAATGTATTGAACATCTTTCTCTCTCCATTGTTTTCTAACTTCCTATCCACTCTACCATCATTCTACTTCACCAGAGTGTGGCATGCTTTCTCCTCCCTTTGGGTCATACGTAAATGCTGTTAATTATTACATGGCATGTGCTCTTTCTCCTTCCTTATCAGTTTTTAATTTTTTATTGCTGTTGTTCTCTTTTTCCTAGCTAATTCCTATTCAATATCCAAGATACACTCCAGCAATGACCTCTTGAAAGATGAATTCTAGAAGGGTGGACTTGAGGACCATTTCACGGGCCATGTATATTAACAATCCTAGCATTCAGTTCACTGGATTTTGATTTTCTTTTCTTACCTGCTGCTATTTTGGAGAAATTGCTGACTCCCTTCCTTGGGTTAGGTCTAATTTTAGTTATTTGTAATGAGGGATGAGACAAAATTCTGTACCATGGAGAGGTGGAAACTTGTCAAAGAGTTTTTCTACCGTTGATTTATTTATTAACTACTCTGAGTGAGAAGAAATAGTATTTAAGGTGAATCTCATACGTTTTAGCCATTTGTCAGTGAGAAATTTTAAGTCTAAGCAAGCAATTTTGGGCTCTCCACCTTTTTTTAAAGGTTAGAGTGACATAGGAGTATGACAAAGTGAGTAATTCAAATGAGGATGAAGAAATTCACCCTTCCCAATACCTTCTCTGGGGCAGAATGACTAATAGTGGTTCCAGCCATAATTCTATTACCTCATTTGAGGCATGCTTAACAAATAAGAACTGGTATTTAGTGGCAACATTAAAACAGAGCAGAGGTGTAGTTTTTGGATAAAAGGTGTTATAATAGAAACTTTGGTATATATAGCATGCTATATTTCTTGCAATACTTGTTACTTATGATTTTTGTGATGTTTGCACAGATTATACTGTGACTAACTTAATAATTAATAATCACAGTTTGTAACTTTATTTTTACATGGGGCAGAGGACACATTTTTTTGTCTGGAAATTTTGGGCGGCATTTTCTGTCCCATAAATAGGAATTGTATCACGGACCACTTCCATTCCTCTACGCCCAGGCTGTGAGCATCTTGAAGGCAGGAACTGTATAAATACTTCTCTAGTCAAGGTAATAGCACAGACCTTACATGAGGTAAATGTTCGATACGTATTTGTCGAATAAATGAATGAATGAAGGCCACCTACTGGTGTGGCTGGTAGATGGCAGAACAACATTTCAGCACTTCTGACATCTTGTTCTTGTCTATGCTAAGATAAACTATCCATGGGCTGGGTGACAGTATCTTTGGAAAGCTGATTAATCTATTCTTGACCTTGAACTCTTTCTCTTAGCAGGTTTGACAGGCTATTTTCTACAAAAGGAAATAACACACAAGTTCTTAAAGAACTGCACCTGGGTGGTATCTGCAAGACAAATGCAGCTCCCAGTGCATCCTCTCTCCTCAGACAGTGTGACCAGAAGCTCTTGTAATAAAAGAACATATAAAGTAAATTTGAATGGGGTAGTAGAGATAAAAAGGGCAGGGGTGTGAGCTGAACTTGTGTTTTTAGCAACTTGCAATGCTTGCTGCTAATTAAACAAAAGTCCCTACTTGGATTTTCTGAAACAATCAAGTAGGAAATGTGATTAATGGAAGGCAGTATGAAACTGGAATCACCCAGTTTCTCTTTCTGGGCTAGTTTGGATTATCTGATCCCCGAACAACATCTGGGAGAAGGCCCAGCATTCTAAATATTTTTGCAAATTGATTAGTTCAACAAATAACTGAAGGCCAGATATGTGCTAGGAAGTCTTCTGGATGCTGAGGGTAGAGCAGTGAACAACACATGGTTTATATTCCAAAGTTTATCTGACTCAGGTTTTCTCCTACAATGCTCCTACCTACCAGCTAATGAATTGAGATTTTAAACTAATAATAACATATTTGTTTTTCTGCTTAGATTTTCTGGTCCTTGGAAAAATGCTATATTTGGGGAAAACTGCTTTCTAGGATGCTGGACATAGTGAATGGTAATGTCTGCACACTTACTCCGACTGCTCCCCCTGGGTAAGAAGGTAGCCCCGCCCATAGTGAAGATGTATCCCCTGAAGCATGCTGTATTAGTCCGTTATCACACTGCTATAAAGAACTGCCAGAGAGTGGGTAATTTAGAAAGGAAAGAGGTTTTAATTGACTCACAGTTCCGCATGGCTGGGGAGGCCTCAGGAAACTTACAATCCTGGCGAAAAGCAAAGAGGAAGCAAGGCACTTCCTTTACAAGGCGGCAGGAGGGAAAATGAAGGCAAGAGGAACTACCAAACACTTTAAAACCATCAGATCTCGTGAGAACTCACTCACTATCAGGAGAACAGCACGGGGAAAACCACCCCCCGTGATTCAATTACCTACACCTGGTCTCTTCCTTTACACCTGGGGATTATATGGATTACAATTCAAGATGAGATTTTGGGTGGGGACACAGCCAAACCATATCACACATATTGTGCAAGTTTTTCCGGATAATGGTAGAAGTCTAAATGGACTGTGGGGCAACACAAAATCAAGCTCCAGACCTGGCCAGGTGCAGAGAGACTCACCTGAGCAGGGCAAAGCCATGTGCACTGAGACCTGTGGCATCTAATTCTTTTCTGGGGGCCACCTCTGTGTGTCCCTGGCACTTACAGTGTGAACACGTGTGTGGCCGCTATCTGGCCATCCATATAATTCATTGCGCCTAAAACACTGCAAGTAGTCAACTCGTGTTAATTTCTCTTCTTTGTTTTTGAAGGAGAGTATATTTTCTGTATCTTTAGTTTCTTTAACTCAACACATATTTGCTGCTTATTTACAACCTGTGTAGTGTGAAGGGTTGGCAATGCTGTATTTTCTGGGGAAGGACTGGGCTCTTAGAATACAGACGAGGGAGGGGTCTTTGTAATGTAATTCCTTGTCCTTAATTTTCTAAGTGAATGGATAAGAGGAAAAGGAAAAATCTGTTCAGTGAGACCTGGCTTTATTTTGGTTGGTGTGTCTCCGTTGTGCCATCTGACTTTGACAATGACAGTTAAAGGTACCTATCTTCCTATGAACTCTTATCATCTATTCTTCATCATCACTGGTATCATCACAATGAGAAAAAAATAAAGTCTAGAGGAGATGTCTGTCAATCAGTTTTCAACTTCATCTCTGTTGTAGCAGTGAGCAGACCTTCTCTTCCTGTCAATCGCCTTTTGTAACCTGAAGAAAAGGGAAAGTTACTGACTGACCCCAAGGTGAATTTCTTTACATTCCATTCTCAGTATCCAAGGGGCTCTGGGATTTGAGACTATTAAATTAGTGTCAATTTGAGGCCTTTCTGAGAGAAGAAGGAAAAAAAATGGAGATTACCTGAATTCATCTTCCATGAGGCCCATTGCTAACATCCAATCATAGCGGCTGTCAGTCACAGAGAAGGGCATATATTTCAATGACTGGGTATCTCTTTAATTATAGAAATGAATAATCTGGCTCCCCCAGCTCTCTTCTTAACAGCTACAGCCCATGAAATGAAAGGTTTGAACTTGAAGGATCAACACAAACAGAATTTGCAGCAATTTCTATTACTGGTTTCTTTTCTTATTGTCTGAACACAGTATTTCCTTACTGACAGAGGAAATGAATGAGGTCTGGAAATGTTTTTTCTAAGCTTCAGTGGTATTTAACCGCGTTCCCTTCACCTTCTCAGGCTTTGTGGTTGTGAACAGCATCAGAAATTGATGATCTTTTCTTTAAAGATACAAATTGCTTTAAAAATCTTCTCCAAACTGTAAAAAAGTAGAGAACATTTAAGTTTTTGAGCTATCATAGAATTAGCAAACATTGTTATCATACTCATTTTGAATCAAAGAAATATTTTTCATCCTATTGTTGATGATTCCTACATTATTTAGTGGTAATTTTGGGGAGACATATATCCAGAATAGTTAAGATTGAAAGAAATTGATTTTCATACTTTGTATTCTTTAGTTTTTCCCTGGGGAGTATAAAGAGGTTAATCCACTGTTTTACACTTAAAAATTACTCTGTTGGCCCCGGGCGCAGTGGTTCACGCGTGTAATCCCAGCACTTTGGGAGGGCAAGGCAGGCGGATCACTCGAGGTCAGGAGTTCAAGACCAGCCTGGCCAACATGGTGAAACTCTGTCTCTACTAAAAACACAAAAATTAGCCAGGCGTTTTGGCAGGCGCCTGTAATCCCAGCTATTCATGGGGCTGAGGCAGGAGAATTGCTTGACCTGGGAGGCAGACGTTGCAGGGAGCTGAGATCATGCCACTGCACTGCAGCCTGGGAGACAGAATGAGAGTCAGTCTCAAAAAAATATATTACTCTGTTTCTGTCATGACGACTTTTCTGCTATGATAGCATTGCTTCGGTTAGTCATTTACTGAGCACCTACTATGCACAACAGTGTGAAGAATATGAGAGTTGATCATGCTTTGCCTAAAGAAATTAGTGGCCAATATGAAAATAAGTACAATGAAACATTTATGAAAGTAATGAGTATACTGACAGGGACAGAGATAAAGTCCTTTGGAAGTTTAGAAGCCTGAGAAATAAATGCCTCCAGATAAAATCATGGAAGACTTCCTGGGCACAAAGTGGCATTTATACAGGCTCTTTGGATGTTAAGTACAATTTCACAAGTAAATAACCAGTGAAGGAAAAGTGGAGTGAGAAAAAAGTGTTACAGTGAAACAAGATGTATAAATTGTACAAGATGTGTAAACTGTATAAGAATGACAGAGTAAAAGTATTCACCAACAGAGAGCCGGCATGTATTGTCAGAGCTTTTAATTTCAGGATAAGTAGTTGGTGGAACTTTTGGTTTATTTTATTTATATTTAACTTTTATTTTTACTTCAGGGGTACATGTGCACGTTTGTTATATAAGTAAACTTCATGTCATGGGAGTTTGTTATACAGATTATTTCATCACACAGGTAAGGCATAGTACCTGATAGGTAGGTTTTTGATCCTCACCCTCCTCAAACCCTCCACTCTCAAGTAGACTCTGGTTTCTGTTGTTCCCTTTATTGTACTCAGGTGTACTCAATGTTTAACTCCCACTTATAAGTGAGAAAAAGTAGTATTTGGTTTTCTGTTCCTGTCTTAGTTCACTTAGCATAATGGCCTCCAGCTCCATCCATGTTGCTGCAAAGGACATGATCTCATTCTTTTTTATGGCTGCATAGTATTCCATGGTGTATATGTACCACATTTTCTCTATCCAAAAATGATAGATGCTGGCGAGGTTGCACAGAAAAGGAATGCTTATACACTGCTGGTAGGAATGTAAATCAGTTCAGCCACTGTAAAAAGCAGTTTGTTGATTTCTCAAAATCTTAAGATAGAACTACCATTCAACCCAGCAATCCATTATGGGATATATTCCCCAAAAAATATAAATCATTCTACCATAAAGAGACATGCAAGCATATATTTACTGCTGCACTACTCGCAATAGCAAAGACATGAAATCAACCTAAAGCCCATTGACTTTTGTTGTCTTAGGTAAACAGAATCCATGAATTGTTTGGGAACAAAGAAAGGATATGATTAAAATACTATCAGAAGATTAATTTGATTATTATTCTCGTGCTTTTAGAAGAGTTCAATTTGCTGTCAGCTTTCAGGCATGGGAATTTCTACTAAGATATACTTATGTAATATTAACATATTATAATATGCAAATATAATATATTATATTAAATATGTAATATTATTAACGTAATAGTAAGTTATTATACTATATTATAGTCATATATTATAATATATGTATTTCCTGTCTGCAAGGTTGGAGAATATTAAAGAAATACTCAAGAAATATCTTCCAGTAGTAGTATAAAAACATCTTCTAATAAAGTTCAAATGTGTGTGTGTGTGTGTGTGTGTGTGTGTGTGTGTATGTATTTTTTTCTTTCTATTTTCACACTTTGTCAGTTCAAATATCAGGGCACTTTGTCTATGAAGAATCAGGAAACATTTAAATAGTATATGTAAGAGAGAAATAGCTTCAGAATATAAACTAACAAAAATTTTTATGTTTAGCTACCTTATCTAAACATTTTACAACATTTTCTCTAAGCTTTTGAAAAATATAATAGGAATTTAGAAAATAGCATTGTAAGGACTTGTATTTTTTTTTTTTTTTTTTTTTTTTTTTTGAGATGGAGTCTCGCTCTGTAGCCCAGGCTAGAGTGCAGTGGCATGATCTCGGCTCACTGAAAGCTCTGCCTCCCGGGTTCATGCCATTCTCCTGCCTCAACCTCCCAAGTAGCTGGGAATACAGGTGCCCACCACCACGCCCTGCTAATTTTTTGTATTTTCAGTAGACATGGGGTTTCACCGTGTTAGCCAGGATGGTCTTGATCTCCTGACCTCGTGATCCGCCCGCCTCGGCCTCCCAAAGTGCTGGGATTACAGGCGTGAGCCACCGTGCCCGGTGGTACGTTGTTTTATTAAAGCACAAAAACCCAAATCAAGCACTAGACTGAAAGAGATCCTTGTTTCTACTGCAGAGCTAAAATCTCATTCACACATTATTAAATTACCTAAATCATATCTATAAAGCTGAATACCCCGTTTTGTATGTAAACAAATGCAATTGAGAAGTGGAAAAGATACTGATTTTATGGGGCACTGATTACATTACTCAGCACCCTTTCCTAACACTAAAATCCAGGATATTCTAAGTCCAATCAATATTAATATTACGTAATAATGACTGATCTTTTTGGTGAGTAAAGCCTTTTCATACTAATAATCTCAGGCTTTCCTGATGAATCAAGCCTTTTTTGGCTTGAAACGTTGCATTAATAATCTGTAGATAACTTTAGACTGGCTTACTTCTATTAATAGTGTCAGGTGAACTTTTAAAAGTCACTCTTTGCAACAGATTGACCAAAGAGGGTAGGAAACATTTATTCAGCCCTTAAACACTTTATTTTATTACAGGTATTTTTTTTTCCTTAGCTAAGTAACTGATTTCAAGGAACATAAATATTTCATATGCAAATACCTCCCAAAATGGGCATCTTAGGTAATTTAGAGAAGCTGGAAAGAAATGCATGCTAAACATTTTATTATATTTTAGCAAATTTCTGAAGTAATTATGGTAGAGTATTAGAATGCACATCCCTAAAAATAGGTTTATTCTTTTTAATTACAGGTATTTGGAATTTATGTCCACACTGTATGTAGTTATATTCCATTAAATGCTAAGATGATAATGTGCAAAGCTTCCAGAATTTGGAGGGATTAGGTAGGGACTGTCGATTCAAGCAGACAATTTGATCTAAATGCTAAAAGATTAAAAAGTTGAAATTGACAGAAAGACTAATGTTTTCATTATGATATGGTTACTCTCTGGCATAGAAGATATATCTTTTATACATTACAAAAATACTCCAAAAAAATTCCATTAAAGTAATTAGAAAAAATTTCTCTGTCACTAGTGCTTTACATAAAAGAAAACAAACAAAAAATAAATCATGCATTGTTAAACATTATCTACACTTTCTCTGACATTATTTTATAGAATTTTGACCTATAAAATAAGAATTTTCAGGAAAATTTTAGAACCCTGATAACAAGTTGAATTATGTATAAGTAAATTGCAGCACATTAATTACTACCTAGATAAATCTATTTCTCAAATATACTACTTAAATCGGTATCTTTTCTGAGAAATGGACAAAGTACTTAAAAGAGATAAAAATAAAGCAGGAATCCTTTCTGTATTATAAATATAAGAAGAAAATCATCAAATACATTTCTTGTTTCCAATTTAGCTGAAGAAAGTATCAATGATTTAATTAATAGAATAAATTAACCCAACAGACAATGGTCGGCAGTAGGAATGTGGGCATTTCTAGGCTTTTTTTTTTTTTTTAAAGAAATTGATACCAGAAAGATAGGATTTCAGAAGCTCCCTAAAAGCCCCATACCTTGAAAAATACCTTACTTTAAACCGACAGTCTGAAATTCTACCTCGTGAGATTGGTTCTTCTGTGTCTTTGTCCATTAAAATTACAATATAACTTACAAAAAAAGTCATATTAAATGAATACATGTTATGACTCTATTAGCATAGTTTGAGGTAAAGGAGATTTCTATTAAAGAATTAAAAAGATGAAATGATTCTGGGCCCTGACAATGAAATTAAGACTATTTGAAAGGGTTACATAAGTATAATGAGGGGAACCAAGGAGATCTTGTGGGTAGAAATGCTGTTGATTGTGTTTGTTGGGAGACGTAATAAACTCAAATGTCTTCAGAGGCTATTACAATAATAATGTTTGATTTACAAGGGTATATGACTATAAGGAATGGTTGCATGGGGCTGGAGAATACCTCCCCAACATCAAAGCAATAAAAATAGTTTCCTTAAATATTATGCTTATCAAACACAGTAAGTTGGGGCTGGATTTGCCCAAAAAAACCAAGAACTCTTGCCAGGGTATTATCCTCAAACTTAATGTTCGAAGCAGCAGAGATTTAAATGATGTGAAAATTAAAACCCTTCTTCAATTTCGAGATATCATCCAAGTCCTCTGGAAATATTATGGGGACTGGCAGAATGGTGTAGTATTATAGGGTTCCAGCACCATAAGCTCTTACACAGTTGATTTAAACCCTCCAAGTCATGGTCTCCTCATCTGTAAAGTGGGGATAAAAGTAGTACCCAAATGAGGATTTAATGAGATCAGTTATACAGAGCCTAGTACAGAGTAACCACTCAAAAATTAGCTACTGCCACTTTATAGTTCTTGAAAAATTATACGAATATGTCTTAGATGACCTGTTAATTCTGGACAATCAGAACTTGACACAGACTTTTAAAAACTCATTTCATTCTGAAAGTTATGCATTGTTAAAGCATCTAATCTATAGTGAAATTCATTAGGAAGAGAGTTCATGGCAGGTCATCCAGGGCATTGATGCTAAGTATAATACAAGCCATCTCCTGGGCTCAAGATGTCCTGGAGTAGAGAAGATTCATGATTCTCAAAGCTTCCTTCCTGCAGGCCAGTAGCTCGTTAGGTTGTGCTTACCAGGTATTTGTTTCATCAGTGTTTCCTTTCAACAAGTAGAATGCTCTGTTTTATTTTAAAATGAAAATCCAGTATAATATACAGTATGTGTGGAAGTACAATCTCATAGAAAAAAAATTACTCCCAAATTATGAATCAGTAATTGTGTGCATTTTCATGTTTTGTTAAGTGAAATAAACCAGGCATGGATGGATAAACTTTACATGTTCTTACTTATCTGTGGGAGCTAAAATTAAAGCAATTGAACTCATGGAGATGGAGGCTAGAATGACAGATATCAGAGGCTGAGAAGGGTAGTAGGGGTGTAGGGGAAAGTGGGGATGGTTAATGAGTACAAACAAAAATAGAAAGCATGAATAAGATCCAGTACTTGATAGCACAGCAGGGTGATTATAATCAATAATAATTTAATTACACATTTTAAAATAACTAAAAGTGTATAATTGGAGTATTTGTAATGCAAAGGATAAATGCTTGAGGTAATAGCCCATTTACCCTGATGTGATTGTTACACATTGTATGCCTGTATCACAGTATCCCATATAATCCCATAAATATATAAACCTACTATGTACTCACACAAAAAAGTTAAAAAGTAATAGGTTTATTTCTTTCTTCTACCATATACCATTGGTATATGCATGTGTGATCATTGTAATTCAGTGTAATTAGTATATGTATATGTAATCATTGCAATTCAGTGATGTAAACAAAAATAATTTCTTAGGTTCTGACCTATTTTTCCAGAAACAAAACTTCTAGATAAAGGTCTTTAATGTTTATTTATAGCATAATTGGTTTCACAACCTTCTACAAGGCTTAGGATTCACAGAATCAGCTTTCCTTTGTGTTCCCATTGTCGGGTAGAATGAGATCCACAGGCTTCAGAGGAAATCATATCTCAGAGGATTTGCAAGAATATGTAAAGCTTTAATTTTTTTCAGATATAAGATGTAATATGTTAAAGTTTGCCTTAGATTGAAATTGGGTCAGCTTACCTTTTGATTAAATAGAGGAACTTTCTGAAAGAGAGTCTTGTTGGGACAGTTTTTCTCTATTAAAATTTATTCACTCACTCATTCACTCATTGATTTACTCAATAAATATTTATATAACTGCTCTAAGGCAGACCTTACTCGACACAGGGACTGGGAATTTGTTAACAATATATAGCCTCAATCCTCAAAGAGTCTAGCCAATTGAGAATGTCTGAGGAAAAAGAGGTACACAACTGTAATTGCTTGATACGTGCTCTCAGACAGATGTACAGATTGAAACCACATAGACAAAAAAGATGTCCCATTGAGGTGATGCCTGAGCTGAATCTTAAAGGATGACTGTAGTGTGCAAGTTAAATGTTAGCAGTACTGTTTTAAAAACAATAAAAAGGAGGACAAGTGCGGTGGCTCACGCCTATAATCCCAGCACTTTGGGAGGCCAAGGTGGGTGGGTCACTTGAGGCCAGGAGATAGAGACCAGCCAGGGTAACAGGGCAAAACCCCGTCTCTACTGAAAATACAAAATTAGCTGGGCATGGTGGCATGCTTCTGTAATCCCAGCTACTCGGAAGGCTGAGGCAGGAGAATTGCTTGAACCTGGGAGGTGGAGGTTGCAGTGAGCCAAGATCGCACCACTGCGCTCCAGCCTAGGTGACAGAGTGACACTCCGTCTCAAAAAATAAATAAATAAACAAGAAATAAAAACAAAAATAACAGTAAAAAAGAAAAGAAATAAAAAGCCCAGCTCTGTGTCGTTCAGACACACAAAAGGATTCTGTTCCTGCTTTGAGGTTAGGTGTGGCCATGGACCTGCTCTGGTCAGTGAAATGTAAATGACGTTGATGCGTGTGTACCAGTTCCAGACAATGATATTGGGAACCAGTGAGTGATTCATTATATACTTGTACACTACTGATGAGACTGTAGGAACACAGATTTGGACATAGTTCCATCTGCCTGGGCACCTGAGAGGATATGATGACTAGAAACACCGACTGGTCAAGTTGAAGGTGTAACACTTGTTGTGTTAAGCTACTATGATTTATAGAAAGGCCAGGGGGTAGGCTGGGGAGGTGAGATGTTGGTATTTGAGGCAGAGGTTAAAATATGTTCAAAAGAGGTAACTTGATAATGGGGAATATGTTGAAGTGTAGCAGGAGAAGATGCTGGATAGGTTGGTGAGGGCAAGATCATAGGGAACATTTTATGCCTTACCAAGGAGTCTTGAACTGCTGACATATTTTAAGCAGGGGAGTGGCATAATCAGTTTTGTATTTTTAGCAAAATGATTCTGGCAACACAGCAGGAGGTGAATTGAAAGGAGAAGCTGTGAGTCAAGGATGCTGCTACAACCCAAGCAAAAATGATGATCTTTTGAACGAAGATGTGAAGACAATAAATAATAAGGGATAGATGAAACAGACCAGACGGTGTGACTGATTGTAAGCATGGAGAGAGTCTAGAAAATGAAGGTACCCAGGGTGATTTCCAGGTTTTTGGATTAGGTGGTTGGGAAAAAAAGCATTGCTCTTCACAGATGTGAATAGATTAAGATAACTAGTTTATAGAAAAGATGGTGAGTTTAAATGTGTATTTGAGAAGACTGTAGACATCTAGAGAAGATAAAGTAGATGGATATACAGACCTGCAGCTCATAATATGGGCTAAAGGTAGGTAACATTTGGGAATCTATTGATTGAAAGTGATCATTAGAATTGTGGACAAAGATGACATCTTCCAGCAAGGAGGAGAACAGTTGTTCAAGGGTGGAAATCTGAGGTCAGTAGATCAGCATTTTGCAGGGGTTGGGGAGCAGAATTTGGATGCGACAATCAATTAAAACATCTGTGTTTGATATTTGAATGGTTTTAGCCAAATAAACCCTTTATTGAAACACCCATAAAATGATAAAATTCTAGTTTTAAAGGCAACAGAATCACATGCAATAGAAAATAGAAGTGAAGGAAAAATACATTTGAGTCATATTTTAAATTACATTTTCTCTTTTTATTATTAATTGTATAAAAATTTATTTTGAAACGATGTATTAGCTAACATGCTAAGTTCTAGCTGTAGATTAGTGATGTGAATAAAATAAACATGATTGTCATTTCTACTCAGTAAATATCTAGGTGGGTGCATTATGGGTAGAAAAGAGACGATAATGTCACAGATCATACAAATAAACAGACATCTGTAGTATTCTAGGAAAGGTCATCTCAAGGAGACTCACAAGTTTTATCTACGATTGAGGTGTATTCTCTGTTCTACTCTTGAGTACACCCTTTTATCCTTGGTGGTACCTTGGAATAGGGAGAGCCATCCCACAAATAGGCTACTCCACACAGCCTGCTTGGGATGTTCCATTCCCAAACTAACACAAGTTGTCAAGGAAATAAGTTTTTGCCATTATGCACGTGCATTAGGCTTTCCAGTCATTGCAGTGGGTTGAGCCAGTACAACAATGCATCTATACAACTAAATTGCTTGTTATCAGTGCTGACTTTGACCAAATCACCAAGAGAAATTTATCTATGACTAAAACAATTTTTGGTCTCAAATCTACTTATTATTACATGTGCATTACTAAAATTCTGTTCTTTGTAAACTTATTTTATTGAACCTTCTGTGGTACAATTCCCTCCCAAACCAAATTCTTCCACAAATCTTTCCCTGAAGTAGAGCTAGCTAAAAGAATAGGAGTTACTAAGAATTTTATTGCAAGTGCTTATTTGCTGTTTTATTATCACTTAATAGTATGACTTAAAGGTGGAGCCCCTGTTACCAAGAGAACCTGGGGTGTGACACATGCACGGTTTTGGCCTTTACTTAAAACAACACTATTAGATAAAAGTTTTGCTGTATTTATAGCACCCCCACTTCTCATTCCTGAAGATAAAAGAATGCCAAATATTCCATTCATATTATGTCTTCCAATAGAATATACAATTCTATAGTTTTCTTCTCTCTATATTGTCGATATTTTCAAAGATCTTCTTGATTAACGCTTATTTTTCTCCCACAATTTTAAGCTCTTCTACTCTTTCAATAAAAATATTTTTTTCTGCTCCGGGCTAATCATGCAAATCAGCACTTAATTAGGGGTTAGAAATATCATAGGTAGGCATGGACATATATACGTTCGAAAAATATTTATCAATTGAGTTACTCTACATAGGTTATTTCTTTGGGGAAGTTACTTATAACTGTGTTGAACATTTTCTGAGTTTTGATCATTCATCATCACTCCGTGATTACAGCCTTGATCTGGGGATTTTTAGTGGGGATTACCTTGCTACTGCTCTGTATAGTCTTGAAGGCACTGCACCTCGGGATAACATTACAGCAAAGTGCTTTCTTTATGTGCCTAATGTCAGTTGAAATATCTTCTTCCAATGCCTGATGCTAGATGAAAGGGGCATGTCCTGCTCATTCTTCACAACTACTTAAAAAATAGCTTTATTGAGGCCAGGTGCAATGGCTCACGCCTGTAATCCCAGCACATTGGGAGGCTGAGGTGGGCAGATCGCAAGGTCTGGAGTTTGAGACCATCCTGGCTAACACGGTGAAACCCCGTCTCTACCAAAAATACAAAAAAAAAAAAAAAAAATTAGTCAGGCACGGAGGCACACGCCTGTAGTCCCAACTACTAAGGAGGCTGAGGCAGGAGAATGGCGTGAACTCGGGAGGTGGAGCTTGCAGTGAGCCGAGATCATGCCACTGTACTCCAGCCTGGGTGACAGAGAGAGACTCTGTCTCAAAAACAAAACTAAATAAAATACCTTCATTGATACATGATTTACTTACCATAAATGCACCTTTAAGTGTACAAATCAGTGCTTTTCAGTAGCATCATAGAGTTTTGCAACCATCATCACCATCTAATTTTAGAACATATTCATCTTGTCTAAAAAACACGCTTCACAAACCCATTCATGAGTTGTTACTTCCCATTCCCTCCTTCTCCCTGGTCCCTGGCCATCACTAATTTACTTTCTGCCACTATGCATTTGCGTATTATGGAATTTCATGCTATATATGATGTTTTATGTCTGGCTTCTTTCACTGAATATAATGTCTTCAAGGTTCATTCATTTTACAAGTCATTATTGCATTCCTTCCACTCATGAACAACATTCTACTCTATGGATATACTATATTTTGCTGATCTGTTAATCACTTGATGGACATTTAGAATATTTTTACATTTTGGATATAGTGAATAATACTGTTATAACACTTATGTATAAGTTTTTTTGTGTGGACATATGTTTTCATCTCTCATTGTCATATACTAAAGAATGGAATTCCTGGATTATATAACTCTATGCTTAAACTTTTGAGGAACTGCCACACTGTTTTCCAAAGTGACTGCACCACTTCACAGTCTCACCAGCAATGTATGAGGACTCCAATTTCTCCACAAAGTTGCCAATGCCTTTTATCTTTTTTATTATAGTTATCCTGGTGGGTATAAAGTGGTATCTCATTAAGGTTTTGACTTGCATTTCCTTGATGGCTAGTAATTAGCCTATTTTCATTTATGTAATGGCTATTTGCATATCTCCTTTGGAAAAATGTCTATTGAAATCATTTGCCTTTTTAAAAATGGGGTTGTTTGTCTTTTAATCGGAAGTATTCTTCATGTATTCTGAATACAGGTCCCCGATAAAATACAGGATTTTATACCATTGTATAGGTTATCTTTTAACTTTCTTAATAAAAAAGCTCATCTTATTTTTTTCTTTTTTGCTTATACTTTTAGTGTCATATCTGAGAAGCGTGGCCTCTGTGGTCACAGAAGTTTATTCCTATGTTTTCTTGTGTCTATAGTGTAAGGCAGGAGTCCAACTTTATTCTTTTGTATGGAAATATTTCTCCCTTTAATTCTGTCAGATTTTTGCTTTGCTTAATTTGAATCTCTGTTGTTGGGTGCACATAAATTTATAATTGTTAGTCTTTTTAATGCATTTTTTATCATTATAAAATGTCATTTTTTGTCTCTAGTAGCAATATTTGCTTTAAAGTCTACTTTGTCTAATATTAGCAAAGTCATTCCAGTTCTCTTTTGATTATTATTTGCATAAAATATTGTTCCCCATCTTTTTACTTTCAATCTATTTGTGACTTTGATTGCAAAATGTGTCTTTTGTGGAAAGCATGTAATTTGACTACGTTTTGTTGTTGTTATATGTTCTTACGCTCTCTGCCTTTTGATTGGAGTATGTAACTATTATGCTTAATGTTATGACTGATATGGTAGAACTTACATTTACCTTTTTCTACTTGATTTCTAAATGCCACGCCTTTTTCATTTATCTATTTCTCCACATTGTTTTCTTTTGTGTGAAACAGATATATTTTAGTGTAGTGTTTTAATTACTTTTTAATTTATTATACTGTATTTTTAAAGTTATCTTCTACTTAGTGTTTGCTCTGGGAATTAAAGGTAATGTCTTGTTTGGATGGATATCAACTAAATTTCAATAGTAAAGAAAACTCTGCTCCAAAATATCTTCTGTTCCTTTGTGCTATTACTATACAAATTAAAATTTATATATTTTAAGTTCAACACAGTTTTATTGATATAATTTTATGCTATTATATTCTAGATAAGAGAAGAAAAGTTACAGACAAATACATTTATACTGGTTTGACGTTATAACTATGCAATGGCCTTGCCTACATTTTAAAATGTTATAGATTTAAGTTATAGTCTAGTGTTATTTCATTTTAGCCTAAAGAATTCTCTTTCATATTTCTTGTATAGCAGACCTGCCAGTGGCAGTGTTTTTTATTTATTTTTATAAACATTGTCTTACTTTGTCATCCAGGCTGGAGTGCAGTGGCACTATCAAGACTTGAATTCCTGGACACAAACAAGTGTCCCACCCTAGCCTCCAGAATATGTGTCATCACACCCCTAAATTTTATTTTTTTAATTTTTTTGTAGAGTCAAGGTCTCATTATGTTATTTAGCTGGTCTTGAACTCCTGGCCTCAAGTGATCCTCCCACCTTAGCCTCCCAAAGTGCTGGGATTACAGGCATGAGCCACTGCGCCTGGCCAGTATTTTTTTTTTTATTTTAATCTTGTACAATGTTAATTCTTTCTTCATTGTATAAGTAGAGTTTTGCCGAAACTGTAATTCTTGGTTGACATTATTTTTCTTTCAGCACTTTGAATATGTCATCCCACTGCCTTTTGGTCTCCACTTATTAAATGATGAATTAAATCTTAATCTTCCTGATAATCCCTTGAATGTATGGGTCACTTCTATCTTGTTTTCAAGATTCTCTCTTTGTCTTTTACTTTCAGTAGTTTGATTTGGTGTACCTAAATGTGGATCTCTTTGAGTTTGTCCTACTTGAAGTTTGGTGAGGTTTTTGGATATGTAGATTAATCTTTTTTATTCAGTTTGGGAAGCTTCAGTGAATTATTTCTTCAAATATTTTTCTGATCCTTGCTCTCCTCTCCTTCTGGGATTTCTGTTATGTATATGTTGGTATGTCTGATAGTGTTCCATAAGTCTCTGAGGATCTATTACTTTTCTTTATTCTTTTCTAGTCCCATTCCTCATATTGGATAATTTCAATTGATTTAACTTTGATTTGGTGATTCTTCTGTAGCTAAAATCTTGTGTTAAGACTCTCTAGTAAATGTTTTATTTTAGTTATTATACTTTTCAATTACATAATTCTCATTTAAAAAAATATTTTATATCTTTTTTTTTTTTTTTTGAGATGGAGTTTCACTTTTGTCGCCGAGTCTGGAGTGCAGTGGTGTGATCTCGGCTCACTGCAACTTCTGCCTCGTGGGTTCAAGCAATTCTCCTCCCTCAGCCTCCTGAGTAGCTGGGATTATAGGTCCCTGCCACCATGTCCAGCTATTTTTTTTTTATTTTTACTAGAGACGAGATTTCACAATGTTGGCCAGGCTGGTCTTGAACTCCTGAACTCAGGTGATCCGCCCACCTCAGCCTCCAAAAGTGCTAGAATTACAGGCATGAGCCACTGCGCCCAGCCCTTTTAGTTCGTTTTAATATTCTGCATTTGGTGAAATAACATTGCCATACCTTATTTACTTATATATGGTTTTCTTTAGTTCTTTGCATATATTTATAATAGCTTATTTAAAGCTTTCATGTATTAAATTCACTATCTGGACTTTCACAGGGATTGTTTCTGTTGACCTCTTTTTTCCTTGTGTTTAGATTGTATGTTCCTCTTTGATAATATTTTGTTAAAAACTGGACATTTTAAATATTAATGTTTCAACTCCCCTCATCCCTCCGCCAAGGGCTTATTGTTGTTGCTGCTGCTACTGCTTAGTTGTTTTGCGATTTTTATTAAGTAATTTTGTAATGTTTGTATTCGTGTGTGGCCACTGAATTCTCTGATCAGGTAGATTTGTGGTCAGCTAGTAATTAGACAGAGATTTCTTTAAATGCTTGAACCAACTGTCTCCCATTATTTGCTGAGGAGCTCTGTGTATGTAGGTTGAATAACGCTTTCAATGTTCCAGGAGTTTACAACTCTATCTTAGCCTTTGCCTTCCGTTTATGCAGAATTCAAGGTCAGTAAATGGTGAGATATTAAGATCTTAAGAGGTCTTTCCTGAGCACACACTCAGCTGTGCACATGTGTCTGGCGTTCTATATCACAGCCGCCCTCCACAAAATGGAGATTTCCAAAGTCCTTTATGAACATCTTAATTCCTAGAGTTTTATTTTATGTATTTTGGATGACCTTGTATTTATCCAAACTTGTATCACAACCTCAAGCAGTTGCAATATTAAGCAATTGCTACTAATTGTTTTTCAGTGATGCCCTGGAGTTGAGATTTTCTCACTGTTAGGTCAAATAATGACAAGTCCTTTGAATAAGGTTTTCAATGAAATTACTTCCAGAAATATCAAAGGATTGTTAATATTTGGAGATGAGATTTTGGGCGGGTGACTCCAATGCCATTCTGTTAGCTCCAGTGGCCTCTAGACGATTTTTTTTTTTTTTTTAACAGCTACTTTGGTTGCAAGGCTGCTAGTTTTCAAAGCTACCACAGAGCTATGGCAAGAATTATGTGAATACAGTTAGTTAAAATGCCAAGAGTTTACTGTTTTGTTATTGTTGTCTTGTTTGTTTTGTTCTTTTTTTTTTTTTTTGAGACGGAGTCTCACTCTGTCGCCCAGGCTGGAGTGCAGTGGCGCCATCTCGGCTCACTGCAAGCTCTGCCTCCCGCGTTTACGCCATTCTCTTCTCTCAGCCTCCCGAGTAGCTGGGACTGCAGGCGCCCGCCACCACGCCCGGCTAATTTTTTGTATTTTTCGTAGAGACGGGGTTTCACCATGTTAGCCAGGATGGTCTCAATCTCCTGACCTTGTGATCCGCCCGCCTTGGCCTCCCAAAGTGCTGGGATTAAAGGCATGAGCCACCGCGCCCAGCCGAGTTTACAGTTCTTACCACGTTCAGCCATTACTTTTTCTTGAGTAAATGCTCCTCGGGTTGTTTGAAACCTTTGATTAATTTCCAGAGTTCTGAAAAAGTTTGCTTTGAAAAATTTTACAAGTGTTCTCATTGTTTTTAAGGAGGAGCTAGTTTTTGAAGGTCCTGCAGCCCAGAATTGCTTTGTTTCCTATGACCACTACTGATAAGAAATGAAGAATGATATTCCATCATTTGGAAAATGATAGAATATTGGGCTCTCTATCTAACCTCACTCTGGATCTTTTAATTTGTATGGGAATTTGCATCTTTCTGCTTTTCCTTGTGCTCTGACTCAGGTTTTAAGATATGTAGGAAAGAAGCCAACTTTTTTACCATATGCTTGCTTTTTTCCTTGACGTATTTCTAACTGATTTATTTAGAATGACCAGTTGAAAAAAGTTATCAGAAAATTCAAGCCTTCATAACTCACTAAAACAAATATTTACTGATAGAGAATTTTAGTCCAACTTATCTCCCTGCAGGGAAATTCTCTCATTCTCATATATAATAACAAAATATATTAAATTACAGACAAATGTTATTGTTCATTATTATAATCTATAAAACTAAGAAACAATATAAATTTCATAATTGAGTAGATGGTTGCAATAAATAACACATTCCCTGAAATTGTGATATATTCCCTTAGCAGTGAATTCATACTTTATGATTACTGGAGTATAGTTTAGTAAGCTAAGATTATATAACTCATTTTTCTGGAAGCACTTATTTTCAGCTCTGTTTGCCTGATATAACAATGAGCTAATTTAAAAATCCAAAAACTTATGCTGAAGAATAACATAATATGCCCAGTGGTTTTATTTCTCACTGTTCATTTCATTAGACTTATGGGTGTCAGGTCATGCTCTTAATCAACCTAGTAACAAATTTTAAAGTGGATTTGTCTTTCTTCAGATTTTACCTTATGTCATTTATCCTTGACAATAAAAACAGCCAATTTATAGTATAAAATTAGCCCAAAGAGTTGAATAAGTTTAGGCTTGAATCTGAGCTTCACAGTGATAAATTTGTAGTAGCTAAATGATTAATAGAAGCATTCTTATTATTAACACTTTTTGAATTTTGTGTCCTCATGTCTAGAATGGCTCCATACATGATGGTTGAGATGGCTAAATAGTGTAGATATAACAACTAATGTATAGTTGCTTAACATGAATAATTTTCCTTCCTTAACTAGGATATATGATTCTAGGAAAGGTAAATATAAAAGAAAAAAATGACTTAATTTGATAGACAATCCCTTGGTTGAAAGTAGGGCTTGAAATAAATTACATTTAAAACTATATTTGGAATGAATAATATCCAAAGACGACCTGTCCCTAATTTCCAGTAAATCATTCAGCCAGTAAGTTATCAGTTCATGTATTTATTCAACAACTACTATCTGGTGAGTTTTCAATAAGTGCCAGGAATGAAGGTGTCTTAGTCCTTTAGGATTCCTACAACAAAAGTACCATAAACTGGGTAACAAAAACAAGTTATTTCTCACAGTCTGGAGGCTTGGAAAACCAAGATCAATGCTCCAGAAGATTGTGGGGGGCCTGCTTCCTGGTTCGTAAACAGTTATCATTGCTGTGTGTACTCACAAGGTGGAAAGAAGGTGAGAGAGCTTTCTGGGGTCCCATTTATGAGGCCACTAATTCAATTCCTGAGGACTCCATCCTCATGACCTAGTTATTTCCAAAGGCCCCACCTCCTAATATCATCACGTTGTGAGTGGTTTAAACATATGGATTTGGGGGAGATGCAAACATTCAGTCCATTGCATGAGGATACAGCCGTAAAGAAAAAGGGATGGTTGCTGCTCTCAAGAAGCTTTGTTCAACTGGGAGCACCTGAAATAGCAGGGAACACCAGAAACACCCCCCAAATTTTTAAATGTTAAAATAATTGTAAATTACTGTGAGTATGTAAAAGACACACATAGAACGATAAAAATAATGGTAGGAGGGCACTTCATGGAATGCGTCCACAGAAGGCCATATAAAAGAGTTGATATTTGAGTCAACGCCTGAAAATGGAAAGTGGTAGTCAATTCAAACACTGAGGAAGCAAATTCCAGACATAAGTAAAAGGGATTGCAAAGTCTTAACAAGTGGGTAAAAATCTTTGCTTATTCAAGAAACATAAAGGAAGTCAAAGGCATTGGAGCATGACAAACACTTGAGTAAGTGCTGTAAGAAAAATTAATTTTGGGCAGGAGCCAGATTAGGCAGGGTCTTGCAACCAAAGGAATTTGGATTTTGTCCTAAGTGCAGTAGGAAATCAGGGTGCAACTTGATCTGATTCATGTTTTATAAAGATGATTTTGGCTGCTTTGTTGAAAATGGATTGGAAAAGGCCAAATATGCATACTTAGGGACATAACCACTTACCCCACATGGTGCCTCAAGAGCCGTGTGAGAAATGGAAAAAGAGAGTTTGGCCAAGTTCCTGTCATATGGTGGCACAGAAGCTTATGACCTAGTGTGAGCCCCTCAAGGGTCTTCGATCACCAGATGGTGGAGAGACTACCTTTCCTCTCCATGCTGCCTGTTTGGTCTCTGCACAGCAGCTGCCCAGATCTTGTAACAGCATGTGAGGCTGTACAAAGGATGGGATCTAGATAGAAAAGCCAGTTTGCCATACCCTAGGGACAGCAACCTAAATGCAATTATTTTCATAAACAAGATATAGTTGCATATTCAGTATTTGAGATAGTCCAAATGTAAGTATGGTATGATATATCCAGTGTGGAGGAACAACTAATTTTAACTACCATACATGCCTTTGGTGTGTGAATATTATCTATTGCTAGGTCAGACTTCTTTCTCTCATTTATACCTGGCACATCAGTTGGTGCCAGGCTTCTTGTGTACAAGGGTGTCGTCTGTGAAGGATTGTAACTCCTTAATGTCTGTTGATCACCAAAAACTGAACCATTTAATCAATTACAATAATCTTTTACCTCCCTGCAGCATTCTTTAATTAACACACTATAGGATTTCAAAGCTAGAGTTTTGTTGTCACATTATACTTCCATAGGAATTGTAACAAATTAGGAAGCAAGGAGTGGAATGAATTTAGCCATTAAGATGCAAGATATCGACATGGTGAGTTAACATGAGTGAACAACTACAGCACAATAATTAGTGTAGGACTTCTGTTTTGTGTTTATCATTTTGAAGGATAACAATAGAAAACAGCAAGGACAACATTAAGGAAAATAAATGTTAAAAAATGACAATTCAATTACAGGGAAGGTTACATTTTATTACGTGGATTAAGACTATATAAATAAATGATTCTACTTTTATTTTGCTGTAAAGAAAGAGCATAGAATTATTGATCCTGCCAAAACCTACCCATTTATTTAATGGTTGCCAAATACAACCCTTGATTTTCTGTTAGAGATTTGACAGTTACTATTTTCCCAAGGTTGTTTGAGAACACTTGATGTCTTTCCCATATGTTGTTAGAAGGCAACCCTAGAACACATGATATAAGAGCCAGGCTGGAAATAGAACTCTTTGTGGAATGTGATTTTTTTTAACTTTTCTTAATGTTTTTATGTAATCACCATTAATCTCTGTACATTTGCTCTTCCTATAGTGACGGAGAGAATAGTGCAAAATTAAAATGCCAGGGTAGCATTTGCAGATAAACTTACAATCTACCTTTCTAAAAACAAACAAACAAACAAAAATCATTAAAATATAGCACTTTGAGAGCTCTAATGTTAAATGGTCTCGATTCATTTCCTGAAGGATTTTTAGGCCATACTGTTGATTAACCACGAAGCTGTCGTAATGTAGTCTAGCTCTCTCCAGAGGGAGTGGGTCTAAACAGCATGAACAATTCGACCTCCTTCTGTTGTGGATGATCTTTTCTGGTCCGGGTAAAGTTGTTGGTGTTGGAGTGAGTGATTGCTCATATTCCCCTGTACCTTGTCTGGCTTTGCTTACGGAAGCTTTTACTGTTATTAATATTTAACATTGAATGAAGGCTAACAGTGCTCTAGGTGATGAATACCACATTGAACTAGTTCTGGTCTTTGTCCAACTGGATAATTTCCAATGATACAACTAGGAAATAGAGCATGCTTTATATTAATACAGGGAAAAATAGGACAATGTTGGGAGAAAAACAAGTAGTATTAATATTCATTTATTTTCTGACAAATCTCTGTGTCCCTTAAAATTTTTTCTAAGGAAAATTTTCTAATTAATTTTTTAGTTAATTTTCTGATTAATTTTCTAAAGAAAATAATATCTTCCAATTCTGGTTGCTCTTCCCAGCTGTTTGCACTTAAACATTTATTTTGGAGTTACTAAGAATATGTTCTGAAGGTGGTAAAGTTATTATAAGTTTGATGAATTACTCAAATTTAACCTATATGAATAATTATTATTTGTTTCATTGGGTAAACATTCAGAAATGACCATTATATCCTTAAAATTTTTGTCATGAATTTTGTACCAATCAAATTCATTAGAGTGTATTATTGAAAACAAAACCTAAAGAAAACAGAAGACATTATTAAAATGACATGCTATGCTGTTTTGGTTTTTTTCCAAATATTTTTCCCAGAGGCAGAAATTATTTAGCTGGTATGACTTCAAAGGATGTATATTAGTTCATCTACTTGTCCTCTATGTTTGAAAAAAGATTCATTTACATCCTGCTTTTTTCCAATTTGCTCCTCTAATTGATATAGCTCTGGATAAGAATAATCCATTAATAGCCACGAGTATTGTATTAAAGGAAGTAGACCTGCGGAAAGCATTAAACCAACAAACGGAACGGAATGTATTTTATTTATTTATAATTATCCTGGAAGAAGTTGCGGGTGTCATTATAATGCAATTTTTTAAAATAATGTAATATTTTATATTACACTCCTGATGCTTGTGGGTTTCTTTGATGTGTTTTTCATTTTAGGATTTTTGTCGCAAATATTTAGGAATTCCTTAAAGTGTCTCATCTAAAGCCATATTTTTCTGATGACTCCTTTCTTATTTTTCTGGTATACTTGGAAGTTCACCTTTTTTTTTTTTTTTTTGTTAATTGTGAGTCTTTCAGGAAACAAGCTATGTCTTATGCATTTGGGGGTCTTTGTGTGTACAGGATAATATGCACAAAGCAAAATATTTTGTTGAACTGATTTGATTTTCAGATTGAATTTTACATTGTTTTTGAGATTACTTTAGAAAATTTAATATCTAGCTTCCAATTTAGTTTGGTTTAGAAGTAAAAGGACAGAATAAGGAAGACAATTAGAAAGTAATTTGTCTAAAATTATATAGAAAATGTGTATAGAACACTTTTTGGTGAATTATGTAATCACATGGATTAAACCTTTTTCATTATACCATTTATTATTTTTCTCCATTAACAAATAACACTTAAAATTGTAACACATTTGTTATAAAATTATTATAGAAAATACTAAAATGCACGAGGTTAAAATTTTTTAAAAATGTGCAATTTCCTCACCCAGTGGAAACTTCTTTTGTTCTTCTATGCCTTTTGACATATATCAACATTTTATTTTTACAAACACAGGGTTATACCATGAATATAACCGTATTATAGCCTTCTTGACTAATATAAAGTATATTTTCCATTCCATTTCATATTCTTTATGGCAATATTTTTATGTCTTTATATTTAAGCAGGATTTTATCAAAACAATTGTGTAGCATTCAAGAATTGTGTTTTTTTAATTGTCCTTTGTTAAAATTTAGTGATAAACATCTTTGTAGTTAGATCCTGGTGTATACCCTTCACTATTAAACCATTTTAATAAGTATGCCCAAGTACATGTTTTCCACTGTAACTAATGATTCATAAAATCACTAAAAATGAGAATTAAATAATTATTGCATTTTAAATTTTAGAACCACAGTTCATAGTTATAAATCAGAAAAAAATGTTTACTTAAAATACTCCATTGGACTAAGAGATTTAATTTTGTAAATTAATTTATCTACCACAACATGTTGGTTGCCAACTTCTATTTTCAATTTCCAGCATACACATTTGATCATTCAGCAGACATTAACCCATTGCCTTCCATGTGCCAGGCACTGTTCGAGAAATAAGAACATGAGGGTCGCACTGGTTCTATGCTTAAACTGCTCACAGTTTCATGGAAGTAAATGTATTTGTGTGCTAATGAGGTAAGCCTTGAGAAGGAGAGCAAAGATAAGGCTTCTATTTGCAGCAGTCTCTGCAAGTACACATCAAAATGAATTGATAGTGAAGAAATGAAATAACTAATGAAATTCATAAGTGAATAATAATGAAATAATAATGTATTAAGAAAGTACTAAGGTCATGATATGTGCTAAAACTTAGCTAATTTGATGATACCTGTATTACCTTTCATTTGATTAGTATTATTGCTAGACACTAATGTCTTCATGATGCTTATTATTTAACATCTTAATTTAAATATCAGTAAGTGCATAGTGATGTATACTGAGATTCTTTATAAAGAAGTAATAGAAATATTGTGAATGATTTTATTTGCCAAAAACCATGCAACAAAATAAAAACATACTATTATTGAGCTGGCAAATAGTGATTGAGAACACTCTAAAATGTAACTCAACTGTTATATTTTTAAATTTTTAATATTTTTATTTTGAATTTCCTTCTATGTTTTGGTATTTGCTAGATCCAAAAGATCACAATGATGAGTTTGAAGCTAGTGACATAAATACCGCTGTCGCCATTACACAATCATTTTGTATAATGCTTAATTTTTTCCTTGCTGTAATTTGAACTTGATACACAATATAGTGATACTTAATGGCATGTAGAATGTCATTGTTGATTCTTCTGTAATTTCATAAGGGTGCTTTAGCACTATCTATTTTTAAAAATGTCTCCAAAAAGCTCTCAGTAATTAACTTAAAAATTTTTTAAATTCAGGCCTCATAAATATCACTTGAAGTTCAGAGACATTGTGATGTTCCATATCCCTAGAATCGGCAATATTTTCACTATTGTATTGAGTTTTTCCAATCATTGTTGGGGAGAGCAATGTCAGTTTTCATTTCTTCAAAACAAAGTGAGAAATTTCATGAGTGAAATACTCCAATTAATAATGTGCATGTGCTGTTGGCTGTTAAAGAGAAGAGTTACGGGGAAGAAGAAAGCCAGCCATCAGCTCCTCTTCATACAACACATGTATCAACCAGTTCAGGTGGTTCTGTGTCCTATTAACTTATCCAGAGTAACTATTGCTTGCATCGATGCCATGTAAGAGCTAGTCTAATATAATGAGCACTTTGGCATTTCTAAGCGTAAGATTTGTTGCTTTTTTTTTTTTGAGACAGGGTCTTGCTCTGTAGTGCTGTGGTGTGATCATGGATCACTGCCACCTCAACTTTCAGGGCTCAAGCAATTCTTCTGCCTCAGCTTCCTGAATAAGTGGGACTACAGGTATGTGCTACAACACCTGGCTAATTTTTGTATTTTTTTTTTTTTGTAGAGATGGGGTTTCACCATGTTGCCCAGACTGGTCTTGAACTCCTGAGCTCAAGCCATCTGCCCACCTTGGCCTCCCACAGTGCTGGGATTACACGCATGAGCCACCACACCTGGATAAGGGAAAGTTTTTAATCCCTGGGTTTTTATTGATGAATTTAAGTAATTAATTCTAGCTATTCAGGGGCTTTATAAAAAATAGAAATTTTACTGGCAGAATTATAGGCTATGTAGTAAACAAATCATGGCTATCTCAATTAAACTATGTTTTGGAATTCAAAGGAGAGAGTGTGAAGAAAAAATAATATACACAATAACCTCTTGAATGCTATTTGTTCCTTTTACAATTCATTCTATGGAGTTGTTTTCTATAAAGAGATAAAATAAGTCTGTACTTATATTTAAAACAGGTTTAGTCTGAAAGACATTTCCTGAAGAAAAAAGGAAACCTAAGACATCATGCCAAACTGAGATCATCCTGAAAACTACTGTGTAAAGATTGCCTACTATTGACACTTTGAAATATTTATTAAATTCATCTAGAACTAAAAATATTTCTACATTTTAAAGTTATTCTCTCTCTTTGCATTATTGTACAATAGAAAGCAATATTTTCCCTCCCTGTAACAAATAATAAGTACTATTAAAATAATCACCAAATGTACACTTTATGCTCACTAGACTTGGGGCTTTGGCTAGATACTGAAGGGAAACTATTTTTCAAAAAAATGTTTAAGGTATTTAAGGCCTGGATCCCCTCTATAGGATTTTTACAATCTAATTTTGGAGAAATGAGTTGAACAGAACAATGATGATTAACAGTATAAGAGGGTTTAATACAGTTTCAAATGCTTTATATGATGCATATAACAAATATTGAGACAGGAGTGATCATAAATAAAATGAAATATTGAGAAAAAAAACTTTTAGAAGTCTCCAAGAAGGAACATTTCAAGGAAGTGTAAAGAAGGATGTCTTCAAGAAGACTTCAAGGTGAGGATTTGTATGAGAACATAGGTAGAAAAAAGAATTTAAAATATGAATCTTATTGTGAAACAGAATACCTTAAATAATTTTAAGCAAGAAAGTATTACATTTGATGTAGTGCTTGGGGAGTATTATATTGCTTTGTCAACGTGTGAAATAAATTACGGGGAGGAAGGTGTGGTGATGTACAGATAGGACTCTGTACAAATATGCAGTGAGGAGAATAACACAGTTAGTCAGAAATGAAATAATAAGACTGATGCAGAATTTTTCTTGGCCTCCTTGCTGGACTCACTGCCCCTGTACTCCGCCCATCATGCTCATCCCCTTGCAAGAGGGAGCATGTGAGTGAGTGAGTGCAGGACCTGTGGCCAGACCAGGTGTGTCTCCTTGAGGGGAATGCAGTGGCACTCAGGTGAGTGTTCCTGTGACCTGGAAGCCACAGAGAGGGTGTCACAATGTGCTTGCGCTTTTAGTTCCACTGTTTGTAGATGGACAGTGGTGTGTTAGCAACTCACTTGGCCCCTGGCCTTGTCACATGAGGTGGCTACTCTCCACCTGTGAGGGCAAAAGGCCAGTGTGACAGCCTTTTCTGGGTACCCGCACATGGTGGGTCCCAAGCTCTTGTCCAGTGCCCAAGAAGAATGAGGTTACATGGATGATTGAAGGATGGTGAAGGCAGATAATTTTATTGAGAAATGAAAATGGTCTGAGCAGAGAGGGGAGCTAGAGAGGGGATGGGAAGGGCAGGTTGTCTTCCCCAAAGTCAGATTGTCTCTTCTCCAAAGTCAGGCCGTCTCCTCTACTGACTGAGTCTGGGGTATTTATAGGCACAGGATGGGGATCAATCAGAGGAAAGTGTGTCAAAGGGAAGACAAGTTCTCAATCCATTCTGAGGATTTCACTTGTAGCTTGGCTCTCAGGCTTTAAACTGTCTGACTTGGGAGTAGGGTTTCACTGGTACCTGCCCCTATCTGCCTAGACATTTGGCTGCCTCCTGTCACTCTCAAGACCACCACTACAGCATGGCAGTGGGAACAGAGATGACTGCCTTCATGTAGTGGCTTTGGGGAAGGGAAAAATGAGTCTAATTGACAGAGAATAATTCCACCTGAAGAGTAAAGGGAAAGCTTTGTTTTTTGTTTTTTTTTTTTTACTTTTAAATGTTGGTTTTGACACTTTGATAGAAATGTTGGATTTTAGACACTGGAAATATCTAGAGGGTGAAGATGATAAAGGCTGGAGACATAGATTTTGATAATGATCAGCTAAGAATGTGTGACTAGGTTCAGGTTGGATTGCTTCTGCCTTCAAGGTTATTTGCGTATTAAGAAATTTCAATATTAAATGTCTGGATATTTAAATGTTTAGATTAGTTAAGTGGATTCTATCAGTGCTTATATATTTTAATATCCCAAGAAGGAGATGATGTGAGCTTTCTATAGGAAGTGAAAAGTTGTTGACAACTGAGCACTGTAGACTGAATACACGTCAGGGCAGGAAGATGAAATACACCCAGGAAGGAAAATAGGGAAGGAATGGGTTAAGGAGTAGAAGGAAAAGGAATACATGGCATAATAAAAGCTAAGTGCTGAGGAAATTTCACTAAGCAATTGGTTTCATCCACAGTTAAGAAGAATGACAACTAAATACAACCTGAACTTTAAGATCTTGCATAAAATTGTTGTAGTAGAAATAGAAATGCTGAAAAACAGAATTTATGGGCTTAAGAAATGAGTGGAGATTGTAAAAAAATAATGAATTATTTCAAATAATAATAATTTCTTTATATTGAAAAAAACCCTATTAACTTTTACAAAAGATCACCGCTTTTGTCTGGTCTTCTGTATGAGAATTAGAAGGGCAAAAAAACAAGGCTCTGAAACAAGTTAGGCTAGAACAATGCACAGCTGTTAAATATATGTTTCTTAAATATTTATATATATTTTATGTGTCTATATGATATATATTATATATTTATTTAAGATATATTTTATATGTTTATGATGTTGAAAGTCTTCGATAGAGCACAAAACCAGGCAGCTTATGTCTAAAGAATTTTTTAATGCTTTCTCCACTGCTACATATTAAATTTAGGATATGGAACTATAGGCCGTAGCAAAGATAAGCTTTTGGTTATGTAAAATCTTATTACCCTAACCAAAGAAAATATTTCAAAAGCCAGTTGAGCACAATTATAAGTATAATCATGAATCTACAATTTCAGAAAAAAATCACTAAAATATTCCAGTACATAAACTATTATTATTCATTTCCTTAGAAAAATCTATAACTGCTTTTCCTGAGCAGGTCAAATCCTTCAGTTTTATGTGTTCTTATAAGGTGATATACATCTCTTTCAAAGACAAAACTACAGCTTACATATTAACATATATTTTAGACTAAAATACATTTTTTCCTCAAATGAATTGTAAGCAACACAAAAGCATGATGCTTTTATGTTTCGTTTTCCCCATCATTATAGCCTAGCACCCTCACACTGTGGCTAGCACAGAGCCCCTTAACCTCAGCACTGTGGACATTTCAGGCTTAATAATTGTTTGTTGTGCAGGGTGGAGAATTGTCCTATGCATTGAAGGTCTGTAGCATCCCTCTCCTCTATCTAGTAGAGTTGTAGCAAGTTGATTTTGAAAACAAAACAAAAAACAGTCTCTGGATGTTGCCAAATGTCCCTTGAAGAGAGTGCAAAATTCTCCCATATTAGAGTCACTGGACCAGCACATAGTAGGCAGTTAATAACTATTTGTCAGAGGAATGATTAACAAATCATCACCACTTCGGTACTAAGCAAATTCTGTACTGAGAACCAAAGTCCTAGAGAAATAAGTAAAATGACATTCATAGACTCTACTTCTACTATCCCTTTAGCTGCCTCCTAATCCCCTTTACAGTGACATTAAGAAAGCAATTCAGGGACTCAGTTATCTTGTGAAATGAAAATTCTGGTTCACCATTTTAGCTTCCATCTTTGTTGGCCTTGCCTATATGAAACTTTGCGTTCTGCCACCCACAAAGGATTATAAGAGCTTGAGAAATGCAGTTAAGGAGGTAGTTTACTGAGTGTAGTTAAAGATGCAGAATGCAGATGGATTTCTGTGTAACCTGAGTTTTAATTTTAGTGATGGAATCAGTCTGACCCTGGAAACACTTTCATTCATTATGTGTAGCAGTAAAACTCCCTTTTGAGCAAGAGCAAATTAAGATAAAGCATGATTTGTTTGGCTATTTATTTAAGAGCTTATTTCTTTAAAATTGCAGCTGTTACTTGGCTACAGACTTTTAGTTGGGCAGAGCATCACTTATTTATTTGTTTATTTAGCATGTGGACTCCAGTTATCCATAATGACTATGTACAGCAAATGGTGAAATTTGCAGCTTCAATTTCTTCTACTGGTAAATTTTGTTAGTCGTCATTTTTAAAGTATCATATCTTATGGGTCATGACGGGGAAACATAGTAATATTGTTTATTAAGTCCTACCTCTTGTACGTGTGCTATAGAAAATGCCAAGTATTAAACACCTCTCAATCAACAAGAAATTAACATGGACAATATTAGTTCACATTTGTACCTAATTACACACTTTCAAAGCATTGTTTAGCTTTCCCTTTGCCCTCACAATAATCTTTTGGCGTACGTAGGGCAGGTGACATTAACTGCCCTTCATAAGTACACAAGCAGATAGGAACACTTAAATACACTCAGTCCACTTTAATACATGAAGAATTTCATGATTAAACTTTTTCAGACTGGATTCTTTGTCCTGTTAATTAAATTTAGCACTTCATGCAGGAGTCATATGCAACTAGTTGGCTTTCAGAGATGTTTAGATGTTTCATCCTGTTTTTATGAATCATTGAAAAACTGGAAGAAAGAACAGACTTACTAGAGGGAAACTATAATTGGTATATCTCTTCCAAGAAAATAGATGTGTACCAAAATCCCACTTTAAATCAGGAGCTTTAGGAGACCTTGTGGAGAATGACTGTGTGCACCAAATGTGCTTTTTTTTTTACCTGCCAATCTTACTTTGGTGCATATTCAATACTCTTATGTGTAGGAATTTGGCGATATTAAATTATTCGTGATATTTTGTAGGATATTGAAATGTAGACATTTTAAGACGGGTGCCAAAAGATGTGATTACTTTACTCTAACACTAGTTCATTAGAATGGGATCTATCTGATTAAAAGAGGCAGCTCAAATCCTTTGCTTGCATTTACCCTTATGAAATGTAGAAGAATACTAGGGCATTTTTGTTTGTTTCTTTGTTTTTGGTCGTTCTTGACCTAAAATCTAGAATGTGCTGTGGTTGCATAGGCATGTTGGTCCTAAGAACCAGTCCTTGCCCTTTGGTCTTCCTCTGTATAGCAGCCAGCTGATTCTGCAGCCTACATTTCCCAGAATCCTCTGCCAGCTGCCTCCACCTGGGTTTGGCCAGTGAGAGACACTGACACCTGATTGGAGAGATGCAGAAAAGGAGAAAACTGAGCATCTCTCCTCCTCTCTCATTGCTTCAGTGGCCAATGCAGAGGCTACTTCTGGGTTCAAGTAACACTATCCTTTGTCTTTATCCCACCCCCTCTTGCCCTTGGATGTCCATAAATTAAAGTTATTCAAGGGAGTATTCAGGGAGTTACCCAAACTTCCTGTTTGGCTTCCCAGGCGTTCCACACATAGATAACAAATTCCCTCTGTTAAATTCAGTTACTTCTAAAAAGAGTGGTTTCTGTTTTCTTGTTTAGATCCTAACTCTGGTGTGTGTGTGTGTGTGTGTGTGTGTGTGTGTTTGTGTTTTATTGCTTTGGTTTCTTTTGGGAAGAGAGCAGTGGTAATGATGGCTTTTAGAAGCTTTCTAGCCTACAACTTTTCAGAGTCGATGTGGTTACCATTTCTAGAGGTGGCCAGGTCAACCTTAGCCAGAGGGCCATTTTTAAAGGCAGAGGGACTAGCTGGAACTAGAATGGAAGATATTGCAAAGTTGGAGAAAACTCTGCGACACAAGGGAAGAACGTATTAACCTGCTAAATAGCGGCCTCTGCTGTGTCTTCGTTGAGTTTGCTCCTATTTTATTTCTTATTTAATGAGAAAAAAGATTGTTAGAGAAGAACCATTTATGGAAACAAATAAAATAAACATTCAAAAAAAGGTAAATATAATTATGGTATCTTCCAGAATAAAGTAAAAGTTCCACAAAGTGTCAAAAGTGAGAATTTATCTGAATATCAATTGTTTAAGGGCTGCTAATGTGGCACCACACTGTAGGAGAGATAATGGCAAATTTCTCCTTAAACAATGGCCTCCCAAAATGGAGCAAGCAAGCAATCTGAGGTTGAAGAGCCCTTAGGTTTTTGTCTCAGGCAGGAGGTTGGCTTTTCCATTCTTGTAAGGTGGCAGACTCCAAGTAAATGATGTATGTTGTGTTTCTAAGATGGCAGAACTAAAAGAAACAGGATACGATCTCTGCCCTTGAAGTATACAATTCAATACTGTTCTCGAGCTACTATCATTAATCCTCAGACTTCCTAAATTGAACCCTACCTTCTTAACTAAGCCTGCAGTAATCACCTTTCTGCTTCATCTTCTCTGAACTCCCCTTTCCGCACTTCAAAAGTGTAAAAGAAGCACAGCCACCATTTAGAGCTTCAGGGCAGGTAATCATGTTATAGGAATAGCCTAGTTCCCTCTCTTGGGACTGGTTCTGTTTTCGCTTTGCACATTTTCATTCAGTCTCATGATCCTAAATATAATCTATAGGCCAATGACTCCAAAATATGTATTGCCTGCTTTGATCCTGTCCTGAGATTTTATACTCTTATTTCCAACTGCTCAACATTCTCACCTGGCTGCAAGTGCACCCTGAATAAAACCCCAACTTCTCAGCTTCTTACAAAGCCCTCCCTGATCTGACCTCATCTTGTTACTCTTTCCCTCTCTCTCTCACCCACTACATTTTAGCAAGACTCGCCTTCTCAGTCTCACTTCACTGCCAAGTACACCAACCATTGCTTCTGCCTTCAGAATGTTCTCTCACCTGATCTTTATAGAGCTGGCATCTTCTGCCTGTTCAAATCTCAGCTCAAACAGCACCTTCTTTAAGAGATCTTCCCTGACCAACCAATTTAAATCATCTAACCTCTATGCTTTATTTCACTGAGTGGCACTTACAACTCTTAGAAAGTGTACTTGATGATTTATTCTACCTCCCTCCCCCATTAGAATGTACGCACTATTAGGGCTGAGATCTACTCTACTTTGTTCACTATTGAGTTTTCAGGTCTTAGAACAGATCCTGTCATATAATACAGGATCTGTATTATATTGGCCGAATGAAGAATAAATGAATGAATGAATACCTAGTGGACAGGAGTCCAAAAACAACTTAGTGTGATACACTGGAAGTTAATAAAATGTTATAGCCTCTCCCACTCCTCCTTACTCCCAAACTCCACCGTTATTTTGGCCTCAAAATTTCAATATAAAGAATAGTGTACTGTGGAAAAATTTCTGATATCATAGAACAGATTTGCAACTAGGTTGATCTGTTCTTTAGGCTGAACCATTTTCCGGGCTGAACTTTTCTCTAGGCTAAAAAATGTAGAACTCTTATTCCTTTGAGTTTTAAACAACTTATAAATCAGATACACTTTGGCCCTAATGGCCACCGTAATTAATTAACAGAAACCTTCCAATGTATTTGCCCTCTCTCCAGTCCTGAGATTGTCAGTTATTATCTGTGTTACAGACGTGTGTAGAGTAATAGTCTCATGAGCACAAAATGTTTCCAAGTATAATATACACAACCAAAAAGCAGTGCTGTTTAATGAATATGAATGTGATGAACTGCACCATTCAGAAAATGTGTACAGAGAAAACAATCCAGTTTTTAAAAATTCATTGGATTTCATCTTGTTTCCCTAGCACAAATTCTTATAGTGCCTGTCAGATAGTGAGCATTTAATCAATGTTTTTGAATTGAATTAACTCTAATATATGTTAGTTTCTACATAAATAAATAAACTTTATCCTTAAACATTTGCTCAGTTACTTATTTATCTATAATATCTTTTGGAAAAAACAGTTCATGAATGATTTTCTGTAGTTTCATATTACGATAAAGTAAATTCTGCATATTAATTCACTAATAAATATTCCTTCTTATACCCTTTTTATGTTGTACGATGTAAGTAGTTTGTATCCTGAAGTGCATGAATAGTTTTTCCTCAGTTAATATTAATACTGGGTGTTTCTCTTTACTTAGTAATACTTTTTTTCTGAAGGGAAACAGCTACTCTCCATCAGTTCAGAGCCTTAATGTCAAAATTAAAGTATTTTGCCTACCAAATTGAAACTGATGACCCTTTCTTATACAAGTTGTGTTCTGGAAGAGGCGAATTAGAAGAGCAAGTGCCTAGATATATATTTTTGGAAAATCTTATGTAGAAAACGTATAATGTCTTTGTTCAATGTTCGATAAAGCCAACTGGTTCTAGATGTTTCCTTGTAGGAAAGAATTTTTATCACAAATTCAATTTCTTTAATAGACGGGAAACTTACCTCAGTTATCTATTTTTAAGAGAGCTTTGATAGTTCTATCTTTCAAGAAATTTGTTTGTTACATATCAATTGCTAAAATTATTGACATAAATTTGTACATAATATTCTCCTTTTAAAATATCTGTAGGATCTATAATAAAAACGTATTTTAAATTCTTGATATTGGTGACTTGTGAAATCTTTATGTTTTGAATTTGAGGTTGTTTGATAAACAGGATTCAATGAAAGTCTAATGCGATTCACATTTCTTGTGCAAAATTAATATATTTCTTAGTTTCAATATGTTTTTCAGTACATTTTTAGAATCTTAGAGCTCCACACATTTTAGTTTATCGGTGCAAATTTATACATGAGAGAATTGAGGCACAGAAAAAGCAGAAGGCTTAACCAAGACCAAGTAACTGGCTGGTGAAATACCTAGATTTAAAACTATTCCAATTCTATATCCTAATATGAAATCGCATTTAGGAAATTTTGAGCCAATTACATTTCGTAAAATGAGAAACTTGATATCTTGAGGGATTATTTATTTATTTGAGACAGGTCTTACTCTGTCGCCCAGGCTGGAGTGCAGTGGCAGGATCTTGGCTCACTGCAACCTCCGCCTCTTGGGTTCAGGCGATTCTCCTGCCTCAGCCTCCCGAGCAGCTGGGACTACAGGTGCCCGCCACCATGCCCGGGTAATTTTTTGTATTTTCAGTAGAGACAGGGTTTCACCGTGTTAGCCAGGATGGTCTCGATCTCCTGACTTCATGATCTACCCGCCTTGGCCCCCCAAAAGTGCTAGGATTACAGGCATCCTGAGAGATTATTAATGAAATCATATCTAATTTTCAAAAATATTTTCTAATTGAATAAACATATTTTTAATTAAAACTTACCAATTAAAAACATAGAAACATTTACTTTTTAATTGTTATCTTCTATATATATAAATAGGCATATATGAATTACCAATACTTTTTTCTTTTTGTGATTGCATGATTCTTCTAGTCTTTGCAGCCACCTGCCCATCTCTGGATGCCTATAATGTGGCAATTAACCAGCAGCTTCTTAATGACCTAATTAAGCCATAATGATTGAGGTACAAGGCATTTCCTGGGGATTAATGACCAACTGAGAAGAGTTGATGGCCCATGGCATAGCTGAGAGCCATTAACCCCAACCAGCCATTAATCCTGTGAAAACACTATATACAGAGGTTATTATTGTAAGCTAGAATTGAAAACAATGAAGAATGGTATATCTACATGCAGTGAAATTATACTTGCTAAATATGGCACCTCACTAAAGAATTAATGCTTAAATTGCTCCAAAATAATCCTTCAACCTTTAGAGCCTACTGTTGACACTGAAGAGATATTTTAATTAATTAAATAAACATTTTTTATTACCTTTGGTTGCAAATTATAGTAGACAACTGGAGCTAGGTTATGTCTACAAGAAGAAAGTTGTGTTTCTGAAAGCTGAGGTCAGAAAGTGGCTGGAACTCAGGAATGATGGAAACTGGGATTTAGAAATGTGTGTAGACTTCAAACAGTATTCTGTGTTCCTCTCCCATCTCTCCCTCTCTCTAAACACCTACTTCTTTCTTTCTCTCTAGCTGTCTCTTTGTATCTCTCTCAGTCTCTCTGAAAATTAACTGCATTTCCTTCAAGTCTAATGAAGATATGAGGCTGCCCATAGGGTCTTTGATAACATTTTACACATTCAGTCACTCAAAGAGAGAAAATTTATTTCTCATTTCTAAATACATGTCCCTAAATCAGAGTATCTGGCCAATATTTAGTCAGGCAACTAATTAGGTTTTAATCAACAACTCTGTATGTTTGTGCATGTTTGTGCCTCGTTAAAAATGAGTATGTGGTAAATAATGCCACACAAAAAAATACTAAGTATCACTTTGCCACTAAGAAAACACAAATGTAAACTACATTGAAATATCACCACATACCTATTAAGATAGTTTTGTTGTTGTCGTGGTTGTGGGGTTTTTTGGTTTTATTTTGTTTTTGGTTTTGAGGCAGGGTCTCACTCTGTCACCCAGGCTGGAGTGCAGTGGCATGATCTCACGTCACTGCAACCCCTACCTCCCAGGCTCAAGCAATCCTCCGACCTCAGCCTCACAAGTAGGACTACAGACACAAGCCACCACACCTGGCTAATTTTTTGTATTTTTTGTAGAGTCAGGGTCTCGCCATGTTGCCCAGGCTGGTCTCCAACTCCTGGGCTCAAGGGATCCACCCACCTTAGCCTCCCAAAGTGTTGGGATTACAGCAATGAGCCACTATGCCTGGCTCAGGATAGTTAAACTCAAAAAGATTAACCATACCAAACGTGGTCAAGGATAAGGAGAAAATAGAACTCAAAAACTGCTGTTGGACAGGTAAAACCACTCGGGGAAACAGTTTTGCAGCATCTTAAATAATTAAATATGCACCTATCATATGATCCAGCCATACTACTCCTAGGTATTTTCAATCAAGAAAAATGAAAATTGTATGTCCATATGAAGACTTACTCGCACCTGAATGTTCAAAACAGCTTTATTTGTAATAGCCACTATATGAAAACAATTCAAATGCTTATAAACATGCAACAACTTGTATAAATCTCAAAATAATTATGCTGAATGAAACAAGTAAACAAAAAGAGTACTTACTGTATAATTCTGTACATGTAAAATTCAGAAAAGCACAAATTAATCTATAATGCAAGAAAATAGGAATTGTGTGAGTTTGGAGGTGGGTGGGAGAGATTACAATGGTGAATAAGAGAACTTTGAAGTGATAAATATGTGCTTATCTTGATTGTGTTTTTGGTGTCATGAGTATACGCTTATGTAAAGAATTGTCAGTGGTACATCTTAAATGTGTACTGTTTATTGTAAGTCAATTATAATTCAGTAAGACTATTCTTAAAATGGCTGTTCTATACCTGGCAGAGAGGCAGAGGCAGTCATTTCAGAATGGGGACTTGTGAAGTGATCAGTTGCCCCACCTCAACCTTTTATATGCAAGATTTTTAAGAACCTATAAAGTGAGTTAAGCACAGTCCTGATTTGTAAAGACTTGCCGACATCTTACTTGTAAGACATTCATAATCTGTCTATTGAGGGGAATGAGATGATTAAATTTTTTAGAAAGAAGAGGATAAGACAAAATATGATGTATTATCAGGGAGGTAAAATAAATCCAGAAAGTCAAGAGTAAAGCCGAGAGAGATCATTTCCAATTGAGCACTTAAGATAAGACTGCATAAAAGGGTGGTGTTTGAAGCAGGACTTGAAGAACATACAGAATTTCAGCGAGCACAAGGTAGTTAGACCAGCATGCGCAGGGACTCGGAGGCAGGAAAATGTGATGTGTTGTTAAAAAATGCTAAAGATCTAATGCTACTGTAGCATAATGTGTGAGCAGAGGAGCAATAATAAAGAATGGCAGAAAGGTAAGTTGGAGGTTATATTGTCCAGGCTCTTAAGTTATAACAGTTAGGGTTATATTTAATTTGACATTTCTACTTCCAAGTAAAATGTAATAGGTTGAAGCAGTCGTTCCCACTGAAAGAAGTGAGTGAATTATAAAAGTCACGCTTTTATAAAGCATTGTAAAGCTGTGGAACCAGCCTTTCTCTTGACTTATAGATGGCTGTCTTCTCTCTATGTCACATGATCGTCCCTCTGTAAATGTGTCTGTATCCTAATCTCCTATTCTTTTGAGGACAGCAGTCACATTGGATTAAGGCCTACCCCAGTGATTTCATTTTAACTGAATTACCTCCTTAAAGGCCCTACCTCCAAGACAGTCATATTCTGGGGTACTTGGAGTTAGGACTTCAACATATGAATTTTGTGGGGACACAATTCAACCAGTAACATAATTTCTTATGAAAGATAAAATTTAATGGTTGTTGTTTCAATACACTCAATTTTCAGTTGTTTTTTTTGAAACAGTATATACCTGAAACAGATGTATATTGTTGGGATGACCATTAAAAGAAAGATACCAAATGTGTAATGTTAAAACTAACGGAAGAGATAAAGTGAAATATGGCCAAAAAATTGTTAATGTTTCAAAGATAAAAGGACAGAAGATACAAAAGAAAAAAAAGAGCGAAGACAGGGTAAATAGAAAATGAATAGCAGGTTTTAGACTTAAATTCAGTATAGCAATTATTATATTAAGTGTAAATGGACTAAACATTTCAATTAAAAGGAACAGTTTGTCAGACTAAACTATAAAAAGAAGCAAGACTCAACTATATTCTCTTCATAAAGGAGCATATTTTACATATAATTTCACAGATAGGTTGAAATCAGAACAATAAGAAAGAAATACCAAGCAAACATTAAACAAAATAAATCAGAGCTATGTACAGTTTAGTAAAACAGATAACAATTTACGGAACATATATTATATATTCATTTATGTTTGTTATAAAACCATGCACTTGTCATCTCCTAAAAGTTCTTAGATAATATCATAATCAAATTATAGTAATTATTTTGAAAGAGCATTTTGATAGTTACATATTATATACTACATATATTGAATATTAATATGTAATTTATAAATTGTTTATATTTATTGCAAATTTTATCAAAAAGAATTATTGGGCTCCTATTATGTACTAGCAATTATGCAAACAGTAGTCAAACCTACAGTTTCTGATTTTTGAGATGATTACACTTAAAATATGTAAAATAATTATAATGATAATAATGACAGTAAAACTAATAATAAACATAACATTCACCTCTGAGGTCCAGGAGTAATGGGAGAGTTGTAAAAGATTTTTAGGGTCAGTCTTAAGGAATAATTAAAGGTAAAGAAGACTAAAAGAAGTGGAGAAAAAATATTTTCAATATATTTCAATAAATTTCTAGTAAGTGCATCATGGCTAGGTACCTTAGTTTTCTTCAAACTGCTATTGTTTTTACAAAACCTGTTTATAAACAACTCTGCAATATAATATGTTACAGAATACAAAAGGAAATAATTCCAGCTGCTTATTCAAATTAGCTAATTTTTCTTTCTCAGATATATTTCCTAATACAACAGATTTTTCTCACCAAAACCTCTTGTAAGAAGGCTAAAATTTATTTAATAAATGCAATTAAGATTTTATTTTTTGAAAGTAAAGCATCTCTACTTTTAATGCCATTCACTCAATATAACAATGATAGGTCATCAAAAATAGCTTTCAAAGAAATTTCAATTTTAATCTTTATTAGCTTAACATTTAGAAGTTGCATTTTTGTTGATACCCTTTTCGTAACACATGAATAGTACCTATTTTTCTGTTTTAAAACTTTGATATTTCAATATCAAAATGGTATTGATGTGTTATCACCAATGATGGTGACATTTTGCACTGTAGCCGTTGTACTGTTGCAGCAACTGAGATGTGTGGAGCCCATAGTAGTTGCTTATTAAATATTTTTTGAATAAATGAATGTATAAACTGTATTTTGACATTCTTTTCAAGTTAGAAAATTTACTGTTACTCTGTCAAAGTAATAATTAGATAAGTGTGTAGGGACAATAAATCCAACTTGGTATTGAAACAGGCATTAAATATACAAGGAGCATAGTCACAGAGACAGTGGTTAAGACCAGGGAGGTGAAATATGCAGAAGGATAATTTAGAGAACATTTGAGAAACTGAGGGAGCCTATTTCTCTTTGTGAAAGACAAATTATCAGATAGAGACACACCTTGCAGAAAAATAAAGGCACAGATAAAGGGTCAGTTGTAAGATGAAGGGAGTTTTTGCAGTAAGAAAGAAGGAAGAATTAATTCTGGTGTTTGTGCTTTCTTGGACCAATAGAATGGATAAAACAAAATAAAAATGATCAGTTGATGATGAGACTCTTTATCAGCCTTTGCAAAAATATTTTAAGAGGATTAAATTTGAAAAAAATCTAATGTTATAAAAAATTGATTTGATAGTAACTTTGATATAAAATCAAGCGACAGTAAAATTTCTGTACAACAAACATACAAATTATTCATAATTATTCTATGGTGACCAGATAGTATTAAAAATGAATATATTTCCAGAATTCATACAGATAATTCCCCTTGACCTAAGGTCAGATAAAGTTAATGCTTATTCTCTTTCGCAGATCAATTAGCAAGTGAAAAAGAAAGGTAAAATAAACCTCAGGCTCATTCCTCTTTTTCTGTAAGCTTCTGTACTCTGTCCGACTGGCTTATCAACTGGAGGCAAATTTATTTTCTTTTTCCTAATAATCATTTGATCTGTGATCTGCTTTAATTTAGCAGGTGGTTTCTCTCTCTTAGGTCTCCTTTCACTTTCCTAAATGTCCATAAATCCTGGAAACTTACCTCCTCTAAAAGGGGAGGAGGGTTAGGCATACTTCAAAATGAGAAATATTCAATCATATAACTACTGACATGGGCCCTAAAGGAAATCCAACATCTCTACTACAAATTCTGAAATTCTTGTTTTATGCCCAGCACCTACTGCTCATTCATTCTCCTCATCATAGGTATTTTTAAATTCAGGAGTCTCTGGGACCTTTCTTGCTATGTAGCCTTGGTGGGAATCAGAGAGTAAGGCTCTCTCAAGTTCGAATTCCATCCTTTCCTAAAATGCCAGTGGGCTCATGCAAACTGTGTATCTCTTCCCAGAAAATCAGCATTGTCCCTCGGCATTCTCCTTCAGTAGCAGCCATAGCAGAAAGTTTGTACCACAACCTAATAACAAGACTACACTTCCTCATACCACATTGGTTTTAGGATTCAGAACCCATATTTGTTAATGAGGAGGTAGACTAATGTTCTCAAACAGTGATTGGTGGAACACTTGCATCAGAAATATCTGGGGGACTTATTTAAAAAGTAGATTCCTAGGTCTGACTCCAGATGCACTAATTTTCTTGAGGTGGGACCTAGTGCATTTTCATTTTGAATTAGTTCCTTGGGTAATTCTTAGGCCTAAAGTTTGAGAAGCAGTGACTCAGATCATTGCTCAAACCCTTTTCATGCAATAGTCCACATTCTTAAATAGATACAACATAGAGGCAGTAATTTTCTCTATGTCAATAGACAATTTTTCATTAATCAGGAAAAAAGCATGATTCTGTACGCATGTGGTGATGACGGCTGGTGGGGAGTTCACGTGGACTCTTCTACATGTACACTGAAACTATAAATTATTGCATCTTGGTATCATAATTTTTTCCTTAAACAAAACTTAGCTGCCACTAAAGATTAATCAAAGTGGTTTAAAATAGAATGTTTTCCTCTACTAGTAACCAAAAGTCCTGTCATGTTTCTCCATTCTTCTAAACAAACTTCAGAGAAGCCAGTAATTCTGTTTATCAGCAAAGCAGACTACTTTGGGTAAAACATTTGTTATATAGCCTTCAAAACACTCCCTGAGAAGTTACTGGAATTAATAAAAGAAGGAAATTTGCTATAAAAGTATGAGTCAGTAGTAGTGACATGTCATCATTGTTTTATAGATTGAACAGTCTATAAAATGTAAGGACTTAATCATCTTAATGCTGTCATATAACATGCATACATTTTACAAAGACAGTTGAAAATTGGTCTTATTTAAGTATAATAAATAAAGGAGGGGAATTAATCAGTTATAACATACTTCAGCCTATTTGAGCTAAGAGAAGGAAATGGAGTTGTCCTCTTTCGAATGTGGAAAATTGAACAGGTGATTGTAGTGAGGCTTGAATGACATCACTACTCCTTCCCAGATAAATGCCTAAGTGTTTGCCACGTTAATGTGCCACCGGATAAACATTTGTTTGTCCGGATTCAATGGAAAGATCAATATGAAGAGACAGATGTTTTACAGGCTCTCTATTTTCTTTCTGAAATAACTGTCAACTCATATGATAAGAATGAAGGTCAAACAATTCCGAAGAGATTTCTTTCTCAACCTTCAGAACATTAATAAACACTTTGTGAGCATTTTTTCTTTTGCACATTTGTCAGACAACTAATCCTATATCTGCAATTTCATAAATTCCGTGAATCCTGGAAACCGGGTAGAGATCAACTCACTGAACTTTATCTTCAACTGAAATTTAATACGAATCCAACAGTATTGAAAAATGTGTCATGTTCTGTGGTGATGAGAGTGAGCATATTAATGCCATTGTTTGGTTTGAGACTGTTCTTTTAATTTCATACCTATATGGTTAAAGTCCTTTAAAGCAGAATGATCTGTTATGAACTTACCAAGTGTTTAATTTCCTTTAACTAGAAAAGACTTTGAGGATGGCTATATTATAATAATAATTCAGTAAATACTGTAAAAAAGACTGGTGCCAAACATAGGTAGAGGATCCACAGTGGCGACAAGCCTAAGTGAGTGTTTCAGTCTGGGAATGTCAGCCCTTCCATAGTGCCAACTGTCCTACAGTGTCCTCATCTCATTAAAGGTTAATTAGTTTCCTTTCAGCCTGGAGCTCCATGATATATTATGTAGGTCATAAAGATGATATGAACATGTACTCGGCATGTGATTGTGGACTAGCCACATTCATTATGGGGGCATAAATTCAGTGCTCTGGGGCCATTTCATTCTGGCAATGGAAAAATGGTCTCTAGGAAAATCAGACTAGAGATTGGGACATTGTTCACATCGACTGTGGTGAACCCAATCCAGTATTAGATGGGAAGCAAATTTCTCAGGGGTAGTAACACAGTTACTCCCATTTTCAGTAAGAGATATGAGACACAATTTTATTATATTCTGTAGGAAATTTGATTTAAGGAACTATAGCTGTAGACAAAAACATGCAATGAACTTGTTAGTGCTTTAATATCTCTGTGTTCAGTTTACCACTGTCATATACTTGGTATTGGCAGGGTAGGAAGTGACAAAAAAACAGAGGGATGTGGAAAATTGTTCTCTAAAACTTGCTACAGGTAGTGAAATTTTAAAATAAGTTTTGAATAATAATAATTCTTGCCATTTCAGTGTATAGGGATTCTACAGACATCTATATTACAATAAAAAGATAACTGTTTGGACAGTTCCCAGATGTCAGACATTACAACTGATTCTAAAAATTTATCAAATTGCTACTTCACCTTGAATATTTATTACACCACTTGCTTTTTAAAAAATATTTTTTAAATTTTGGTAAAATAAACAGAACATAGATTTAACCATTTTAACCATATTTAAGTAATCAGTCCGGTGGCACACACCACTTCTTTCACTCCAAATTACAAAATATGTGTGCGTCATGTTGAATTCAGCAGTGATTGAAATCATTGTTTTTCTAAGAGTAGTATTTAGGAACAACTTTAATGCATTTGGCTGTTTTCCAGGATAATTAATGGTAGTATGGTGCTCATTCTTATTAACTATAAACCCCATGAGCTGATTTTTTTGAAATAGACTTTTTCTAACACTGCTATCTTTCTTGTTTCTGCAACTGTAATTTATTTAAACTGCAAACATTGATTTTAAAGTGTTTTAAAGTAAATATTCCCCAAACAAATATAATTTAACATGGAATTTGGTTAAGAGCAAAAAGCATAAAAGTACGAAGCAGATACCAGTCAGTAAGTATTTAATAATTGAAAATAAGTTGATTGAATAATCAAGTATAAGTTGACTAAGTTAAGTAAGTTTATTTAGTAGTAAAGAAATAAGTTGATTATTAGGGGGTACCCTGGAATGTAGTCAGATTCCAGATGACTAAAGCCAATTATCCAAACTTCTAGAGAATAATTATACTAGGCTCCCATTATTATTTTAAGGATCTATGCTGAGCTTGTGTCATCTATTTATTGTATCATGACTTCCTAATTCTTTAATCGGACTTAGAAAGAGCAATGTATTTAATTATTAGAATATTTCTGATCACCTAGAAGGGACAAATGTCCTTTTTTCAGACTTTCTCCTTCAAATGAAAAGTCAATAACCTGGATTTATGTTTCAAACTTTTTCATGAATTAAATTGCACTGAAGTTAGCAGGCAGACAGATTTGCCAAAATATCTTTATTTGAACTGTTTGCAATTAGAATCATCCTTCCAAGTCCTTTCAGGCTCTATGCCACCTCTTCTACATAGCTCTTATTAATGCTTTCTCTCTCATTCTTTCTTGCTGGTTAAAATAGACAAAATATATAAGTAACATCAGGTAATATGGAAATATCTCTACTTGAATTCCACACAGAGAACAGTGCTTTTTATTTCAAGGTCAGCATTCAAGTGCTGCTACTATGTCAGGATAGGACTAAAAGATTTATAAACCACAGCTAGCCTTTCAGTAGATCCTTCTGTAAAGCAAATAGAATCTCCTTGGTTTATCAGTCAATGATGGGCTTCTTTTCCCTAAGCAAAGACATAGAGAAGATTAGCACAGTAGAAATGAGATGTACCTAATTAATTTCCCAGATCTCTCTAGATGATATTACTAGTTTTGATTAGAAGAACATCGTGACTAAAATGAAAAATACGCTCAGTAGTTGAACTCATGAAGAAGAAAAGAAATAAATTTTCCTAGTACAGGGATGTTCTAGATAAAACTTAACTTAACAATGCAATTTATAATGATATTTTATGATGTCAGAATTTTTTAAAGGCTCTTATTTATAATGGTATATTTTTTAAAAGGAAATTTTCTTTCAGGATTGTAAAAATGCCTTATATTTCTATTTCTATTTTATATGAGGTAATATACATTTTCAGCTCCTGCAAGTTATATTCTACAAGAATATTAGGTTAGAATAAGATATTTCTATTTCTTCGTGGTAATTACATAATGGTTAAAAGTGTTTTCCTTCCAACTGAAAAAGACAGGAATAATTTGGGAACTAATTACCAATTATAATTTGGATCATTTAAATGTCTGCCATTTCCTTGTACCTGTCATTAACCTGCTGCGTTTGATGAGAATCTTACCAACATCTAGATTTTAGAGAAAAAAAAAAAAAACAGCTCTGTGAGTGTTACCATTTGTTTCCTGGAATTATAAAATAGAAAATGAGCTCGGTCACGAAAAACAAAAATAAAAAGAATACTCAGATGGGGTATTTCCTATTGAATAATAGGTGTATTTTATTAGTAGTCATAAGAATTTTTCTGTGTGGTTTAAACTTTTTCGTGATTACTTTTGCTGTATTTAGGAATAAAACACAGCTGCATGTTGTAAACAGTGCTAAATTTACTAGATTTTGTCAAATGTTATAGTTACACGTGATGCCTTAATGGAGGAAGGGAAGGCTTTCCAAAGAGGAAATCAGCAGTTATTGTGAGCCCCTTTGGGTCTATCAAGAAGAGTAACAGGGTCAGATGTTCTCTAAACATATCATAAAAAAAGGATGGCACCTCATGGTAAGAGCTACTTTAAGGCAAAAACATAAAAATCGTAGAAATCAAGAAAAGAGGACTTGATACATATAGAGTTCTCTTCCTACTGGGCTTTCTACATTAGTGATTCTGAATGGGGTTGGGGAGATTGAATATATCTGAATTTCATGGGAGATAAAGGAGAGTGTTGTATTGTTTGAAAAAATGTACTGAGTGTTACAACTTTATATGGGGAAATATATTGCTTTCATAACTGCAGAAAACAGAGTTTGACAAAAATCCCTTATCTGGTGGTTCCTGGTTTAAGAATATAGAGGGATGTTATGAATGGGTATGAGGATCATAAACTACACTAAAGGGGTGAGTTAGAGCTGAAATACATTCTGCGATCCACTTACCAAGCCATGAACCCTGACTCTGTAAAGACAAGTGGCATCCATATCTGCATTATGAGGGGAACCTCACATACCTTCAGTGACAAGACTGTTAAACTTGAGACGCATCCAGGTAGCACCTGTGGTGAGCTGTAGAGAATGAGAATGCTCCCTGACTGAAGACACCCAAATAAAAGCCCACTTAAACATGGCACTGGATAAACAGCCATCTGTGGGCCACACCTAGTCCAATGGCCACCAGGCTTTGTCCAGCTTCTTCAAATTCTAATCCCAAAAATTATTTTCTTATAGAATGTGGCTTCCTCAATTAAGGCATTGCTATAGGTCTCCAATAGCAATGGGTTCTCTGCTCACATAATGATTTTCTAACAGTTCTAGATATACATTTCTCTGTCTCTTGGAAATTTCGTTGTATGTAATGACTTTGCTTCTGTATATTTTTGGTCCCCCAAAATATGATAAAGGCAAGGGCACAATATGAGCATCTGTTGATCTGAATTACCATGGGACTATATTCTTTAACTCTGTTCTTCTCAGTTGCTGGATACTTTTTGGCATAGCTCCCAACCCAGTTCTGTAAGCAATGAGAAAATCAGGTATGAAAGTTGGAAGCAGACTCACTCTGGTTAATAGAAAAGAAGGTATCGTATATGAAATTATATAAAACTGATTTTCTTCAGTGATGTCTGGATCATCACTGTTGTCTTTAATGAAAAGTCTATAAAATGGGCTATGGTCTGTACCATAAACCATGTCTCTAGACGCCACCTTTGATTATGTCTCACATCTGTCATCTCAGTTGTGTGTGTGTGTGTTGACACGCACAACATGCAACCACACATATTTTCTCTCTAGCCTTATTCTAGATTCTAAGTCTTTAGCTGCTATATTCAATCTTTTTTTTTGGAACTATTGCTAAAACAATGCTTCACGCTCTGCAAATTATAGGTTAGTACACCTCCATCCTTATGTCAAAATCTGATATTGGAAATCTAACCAGAACCTAGCATTCTAGGACTGTTTGTCTACAAAGGAATTCAGAAATTTGCTACCAAGAAAATCAGTACTAGTTATGCCCTTTTCACTAAAATCTCCTGTGTATTTGTATATGTAAATTTAAAAACTAGGTAACAGTATCATTTCCTACACGGAAACATTTCAAGTGCTTTATTTTTCACATGTGTTTGTAGAAACAACACATACTTTTTAAATTTAATTTGTGTATGTGGTGATTGTCAGCTCTTTTGGTGGTGTGTTACCTAGTGGGTTAGGGATAAAACTCAGGTTATCAAAAATGCTGTTTAATTTCCCTTTCACTAAAATACAAGCATAAATCCTTCTGCATATCTGTCCTTGCAGAAAATAGAAACAAAAATTCATCTCTGCCAAGAAAAACATGGTTGACTTAGGGATCACTTATATTTTGTGAGTTCTGTAAGACTTTGGAGACTTAGGAATTAGTCTCAAAACTTAGTAAACAGAAATAAAATGGAAATAAACATAAGAATAGTATGAATGTTCAGATACATTCTATTACAGAAAAAAATAAATTTAATCTTTTGGTATAAGATAAAATGCTTCACTATGATATTGAATTGCCATACAATTAGAATTTTTAGATTTTGAAAAGACCTCAATTTTTTTCATTTATTTTTGAAATAGGTAAATAAGTTATAAAATAATGATTATAAAATAAATAATTGGTTTTACCTTGGCATTTATCTAGCAACAAGGGATAGTTATCCTGTGACATTTCATTCTACTGTTATTATCTCTAGGAAAATAAAGACCAGTTTTGTTTTTATTCCTTTGTGTGCCTGGAACAAAGTCTGTTGGTGGAATGACAACTTCCACCTGGCTGAGATTTCATGGCCTTTTCTTCTGTCTTATCAGGTCTGCCTGTATTGTTGAGAGATGAGCATATTTTGTACCTGTGTAAGTAGATGTCAAGGTACAACACTGGAGCAAACAGTGATTGTCATCTAATGGATCACTCTTGCCCTTTGTCATTACCCCCCACATCCACCTTCTTTGCTGGCAGAGCCTCCTTCATCCTAAAGATGATTACACTTACTCTCTTTCCCATCTTTCCTTGAAGGTAGGACATGCTTATTCAAATGACTCAATTATAGGCAAAGTAATCCAAGGTAAGGGTGCTGAGGTGCTTTTCTTCTCCTAAAAATGTTTCACATTTTAACATCTTACCAAGGAATGGAATGATGATTCGATTTGGTGACGTCTGCCTATGATACCCAGTACTGCAGTCACCATCTTGTGACCACAAGTGGACTACTGCCAAGGTACAGACAATATTCGGATAGACAGATGGAAATCAGCTGAGTCTTTATTTTCATCACTGAGCTGCTGAAGCAACCTGGAAATTCCCTGTCTCTGTCCTTGTTGATATGTGCAATCTACATGTTCTGATCATTTAAGCCACTGACTCTATTGAGTGTTCCGTGATTTATACTCTGAAGCTACCTAAATTATATAAACATGAACCTAATGTCTTTACACTAGCCTAAGAAACAATGAAGCTTTCATTGGGTAAGTTCCACTGAATTCTCAGAGGTTATGATAATGTCAAAATGAACATTTAAAAGTTAACCACGACCTTTGTACTCTGGCTATTTGGTCTTGAGAAATTACTTCTCTTCCCTGAGCTATAGATTCAGAAAGTAAAATATTCCACAAGGTTATCTAGGTGTTGTTTAACTTGGCACTGGAGATGAATGATTTGCTTATTAATCGTTTAATCTCAACCTAAATATGTATGTTTTAGATCAATCATTTGGGATCCTAATAACATAAAGAGAAAAAAGTATATAAAGCCACTATAACGTGGGCTGTAGATTCAAGCAGTTCTTGCTCTGTCATCATCTGGTTGTATAATCAGAGATTCACAGCCAACGGGCACCTCATTTACTTCATCAGTAAAGTGTGGAAAGTAACATCCTTTTATAGGTATAGACTGCATATTAAAGTGGACAGCATAATAGATTATCTAGTTTAGTCCTTGTCATATAGTAAATGCTAAGATGTGAACAAATAGATCATATTATTGACATAAAATCATGTAATGCGTAGCACAAACTATATTGTAGATATGCCTGTAGATTGCTTCAAGTTTATCTTATTTCTAAAAATGTCTAGAAAATTTAATATCTGTTCTATATAAAAATCATGTGACTCTACTCAAACAGGTTTACTAATGCAAACTATCATCAGCCCATTGATTAAAACCAAAGGAAAATTTGGATATCATTTTCCAGTCCTCTTTGTTAGGCGAGCTCTGCCATAGATATTATTATTTTTCACCTAGACTTGGATGAAAAAAAATACACATTTGTAACTGGAAATTCTAATTCATTTCACCTTCACATTTTAAGCTATAGTAAGTACTAACCAAAAATTTAGCATTTCTCTAAATATCATCATTAATTGTTTATTGAACCCTTGTTTAAAGATCTATTTAAGGCACTTAAAGATTTATCTGATTAGCCCACACCCTATTAAGAATTTGCATAATAATTTAACAGCACAAATGTTTCTGAATGGAAATATATGTGGTATGGCCATAGTATTATGCAAATTTTTTTACAGCCATTTAGTTTTACAATAATACCTTATGCCACTTCATAAGCAGTGCATTAGGCCATGTCAGTGCTGACAACAGCAGACAGGAGCTGGACTCCAGATCCTGCAGCTTCAGCCTAAATGTATGGTTGCCTTAGGGGCATTCTACCTATTAATTTAACATTCTAAAACTAATTATGTATGTCAGGGTGACCTCTCTCTAATCTATATTCATCACAGAGTCTGAGCCGTCTGTCTCCATTGTTCTCATAATAAAATAGCTGTTGATAGACTTATATAATTGACTATATCAGAAGTGAACTCACCCTACATGGCTACATGTAAATGGTGTACAGTCCCAATAGAATAAAGATAAGCAAAAAATAATCCAACTATCTTCAGTAATTAACTTTGGAGGCTTCATAACAACAGTAGGAAATGTATTTCCCGTTGGCTTAAAAATGAAAGTAGGGAGTACACAGGAGTCACATCTATGGTAATTAAAAACAGTTTTCTTGGGGAAGACCATGAAAAAATATTCACCTTGAGTTTTTTTATAAAACACTTATTAACACTTGCTGCTCTTTGGGCTAGCATACTTACAGAACTCCATTAAAAATTTATATATGCACACATAGACAAATACTTTAATAAGAGACATTTATAATCATCTATGTAGTTTTGAGTATCGATTTGTTGTGCAAATATCAAAATTGTTAATAGATGCTTATTTTCAGAAAATATCTATGCTATCTTCTCATATATCCTAGTGATATAATGTAAAAACTCCTTTAAAGATTAATTTGTTGATTGCATTAAATTCATTTTGGAGGTGTATGATTTCCCGTTTGTTTAAAAGGATTTACCTGACAAAAGCACTTTTGCAGAGGCTGTCAACCATAAATATTGATGAAGTGACATTGCATGTTGGATATTGCACCAGATTTGGAGGAGACTCAGAAATTAGAAAAAAGGTAATTTGTGCCCTTTAGGAGCCTGTGTGTAATGAATAACCCCACCCTTTTTCAAGAGGCAATGGAAATTTCAGTCACACTTTCCCTAGACTTCTGTTCTTCCTTAAATTTTTATTTAGAACTTACTATTTTTACCAGCTTTATGGTAGATTAGAAGGGAACAACTGAAACATGAAACATGGTCCTTGTTTTCAAAGATGCTACTAGGGAGCTGGTGCAGGGTAGCAGTTAGGAGAAGATTCTGTGAGTTCACACCCCTGGGTTCAATTCTGTCCCTTGGCTTCCATGGTTGTGTGACCTTAGGCTAGCTCTTTAAAATATTGTGCCTAAATTTCCTTATCTGTTAAGTTGAACCTATGTAGCCCCATGTAGGATTGTTGTAAGGATTACATTTACATTTAGAATTACATTTAGAAATAGTAAATGTAGATGCATGGCTTATGAGAAGCATCTCAATTTGGGTTTGAGACGTGGAAATACATAGACAATAATGTAAGAGGTCATATAAGTAATGCTTATTATATTTTAATAAGCATTTTAAAAAATTACAGACAACAGCGTATAGAAAGTAAGGACAGACATATAGATATGTATAAGCATGATTTTTGTTTAATTACAGACAATAATGTATAGAAAGTAAGGTAGAGAGATATAGGATTGAGTCCTGTGTCCATCTGTGTGAATGTAGGCAGGTTACTTAAATGTTATGAGGCCTTGATTACTCATAATTAACATCTGGATAATATAGTACTTGTCTCATAGGACTGTATAAGAATAAAATGAAATAATGTGTGTGTCAAGCTCTTGGCACAGTGTTTGGCATTCAGTAGAATGCAAGACATTTTTGTGGTTTTGTTTTGTTTTGTTTTGTTTTTAGTAATATCATCATTGGACAATGAACGAGATTCATAAGGAAGGAGGAGGCCAAAATATGGCTTCATGGATATATTAGTTTCCTATGACTGCCAAAATAAAGTGTCACACACTGAATGGCTTACAACAACAGAAATGCATTGTTTCACAGTTACAGAGGCTTGAAATCTGAAGTCAAGGTGTCAGTAGGGCCAGGCTCCCGCTGGAGATATTGGAAAGAGATCTGTTCCAGGCCTCTCTCTTAGCTTCTGGTAGTTACTTGGCTTGTGGCAGAGTAACTTGGATATTTACATGGTGTTCTCCCTGTGTGAGGTTGTGATTTTATGAAGGGCAACAGCCTCACTGGATTAGGGGCCCACTTTACTCCAGTATTCCTTAGCTAATCTTAACTAATTACATATTTCCAAATAAGGTCACATTCTGAGATACTTGAGGAGAAGGGGTAGGAATCCAACATATGAATTTGGGGGGATACAATTCAATCCACAACAGATGGTGGGAGACTAATCCTGGAAAGATACATACAAATGGGGGAAAAAAAAATAGGACAGCCTTCTAGATCAGGGAGTGCCATCAGCAAAAACATAAGTTAACAAGATACCAAGGGCAAGTAAGGAGATAAAAGGGTTTGCACTCACAAGTGAAGGGATACCCAGATCCGGGTGATGCAATATGTAATGGCAAGTTCCGGTAAATCGGTGAAGCATCAGACTAGACACTGGCTGTGCCAATGCAACTAGCCTGAAATCAGTTTAGAACATATTCAAAAAATTTAAAGGTGAAGTGAAAAAGTTTAGACTTTTCAGGCAAAACTTTAGAATGTTTAGAATGTTTAAAAAGTTTAGAATGTTCAGGCAGAAGAGTCTGAAACTCAAATGGTACATTCATTGCCCGGGGTGTGTACATTCAACACACAGGAACTATTATAAACTATAGATGGAAAGGAATCGTGATTTGAAATCAGACCAAGAAAGCTGTGTTAAGTGCTATTGCACATAAGAATATCAAATGTTTTCTTATTCCAGAAAAATATAGGATGACGAGTACTAGATTTAGAGGAAGTGTGACTAATCCTCCTTCCTCTTGACTGTAGTTTCTTTATTTGTTAAATAAGATATTAACATTTATTCTCATAAAAGGCTGTTGTGAGAATTGGACAATTGAATAATGTTGTTTCAGGTAAAGTTCTTACGTAGTAAGTGCACTAAAAAATTTGAGTGATTATTATTCTAATTATCTTGCTGATTTGATTATTCTTAAATAAGGAAGAGAACTGTAAAATAATTGGCAATAACATCTTAGATTTTTCACACGATCATTTTTCACTTTTTTCCCCTTCCCAGTGTTTTTTCCATATTGTTGCATCTTAAATGTTCCTTCTTTTTCTATATTTGTTCTTTTTACTCTTGTCTTTTTCTTTTTATTTTCTCAAATCTGTATTATTTTCATTCTGAAGTATTTAGATAAATTCTAAATAGAGAGTGAGAAAATTCTTGGCACTATCAGGAGAAGGCAAAGATCTGGGTGTATTTAAAGCCTGTAAACTATAATTTGCACCTTTGTTAATTCATAACATATACAGGTTTCTAAGAATTGCAATACAGTGCATATACATTTGAATTTTAAGCCTTTTTCAGGCATCTTTGTTTCCATTTGTTTAAATTATGCACTGTGTTATGTAGGCATGCTGAGAGATTAAGCCTGGGAATTGCTTATACTGTTATTTTGTTTTTCTTTCTGTTAATCCTGCCCTCTGTATCTATTATTATTGTTATTATTGTTATTTTCTTCTTCTGTTATCTCTTGTAGCCCTTAGCATGACATCTGTTTTTACTCATTAATATACATGCTCCAAAGATTCTTTTCCAAAGCTGATGTCTTAGTTTAAAATTGTGTATTGTATTTCTTTTTTCCTGTGTTAATTTCTTTGTTAGTCACGTGTTTTCACAATGTACTCTAGATTGTGTTCTAAACCTTGAATCTGTAACAGCAAATCTAACCTAGCCACTGACCTTGAGGTTCACATTTGGTATGGATACAGCCGTTTAGACAGGTAAATCACAATTTTGTGTAATCAGGGCTCAAGTAAACAAATAAACAGGCATCTGTAAGTGGATGTGGGAATACTTTGAGGTAGTTGTAGATGGGCTGGATTCTGAGGGGTTGAGTAGAAGCTTTCCAGGAAGAGAGCCTGGATGCCTTCTAGCTTATGCTTTTGGGGTTTTTTTCTTGGCTTTCATTCAATTTGTAATTCATCTTGGAGGCTTAGTTGCTTCTGTAACTAAAATACTTGCCAAGTTTTCCTGGGTCTGAGATCCTTCTTAGCAGATATTTGACTGCCAGGCTCAAACTAGATTACAACAAGCCACAATTTCTTGTGGATAATTCGTCTCCCTGCATCCAATGCGACTCTCCTCATCGCTAGTTTACATGTCTCAGGCACCCTCAAATCTGTGTGTTTATAATTTTCTCTTATACTTCCATTCAAGACAAGATCCTCTGGGCAGTTAATGTAGCAAATAATACAAATGAAAGGACTAATTTTCCGTAAATAATCTTCACGCTTTCTTTTAGTGTTAAATAAAAGAAAAAATATTGCCTACTATAAGCAAGACAGTTAAGTCTGCCTAACTCAACATAAGATGAGATATGAAAAAAGGGAGTTGAAATGTGCAAGAAAAACAAATTAAGGCAGACTATGTCATAAAATAATGTACAACCTAGTTGGAGCAAGAATAACAATAACCAAGGATCCCTGGTAGACCATTATTTTGTCACCTCTCATTTACCATAATATCATGGGATGTTGGATAGTACATAGCCACATCTAAAATATATATGCCATGATGTCAAGATATATTTGAGTGAGTAATACTTTGAAAACTTAAATGGTACAAAAGTGTAAATACAATGAAAATTCTTCCACTCATCTCATTCAATAGTTACCAATGTTCCTCTTTATAGCAACTAATTTAGCAAGTTCATGTTTACTCTCCTAGGGATATTTTGCATATGCATACTAAAATATTCCTTAATTTCCTCTTATATAAGTGTTAGTTTACATGCAAATACATGATAACATGCTATTCACACAAATGCTTTCTTTTCAGGTAATGCAATATTCTGAAATTTGTTTCACATCTACAAAATACTTCCTTATTTTTACAATTCATATTTCATTGTATGTGGATTTATCTCATAATGCATTTAATTACCCCTGTAAATGGACATATAGATTATTTTTAAATGTTGTCCTACTAAAAACAGGGCCGTGTAGCAAGAACACCCAGGGCCTGGGATCTTCATTAATAACATCACTCTCTAATAAGAGAAACTGGGGTTCCTTGAAGAAATGGCTGATTCTAGAGCTGAGGCAAGAAATACACAAGATGAGCTTGAAGGATCCTGTAATGTCCAAAGTGCTCAAAAAATAAAATAATTGGGGTCATATCAAAGGGACACAGTAGTAAAACTAAAATATTTCCCACTGGCCAAAACTGTGACAAATGGAACAAAAAAAACCATTATGTAGTGTTGGATTATAAAACATAAAACCTAGCAAAATACTAACTTGGCCAGGTTCTCAAAATAAACATCATAAATGTTCTATGTATAAATGTTCAACACAAAATTATAACCCGAGTCTAACCAAGAGAAAAACATCAGAAAATATGGTTTATAATGCAAAATATACAAATTATACAATAAATGTTTACGAATCATACAAATAAAAATAAATGAATAAATAAGTCATTTATTTAAGATACATCTTAAAATAAAAGATGCATAGAGATACATCTTTTGTAAAGAAGAAAATAAAGATACATCTCTTAGAGAGAATTCTGTACCTTGATGAGATGGGGCTATATTTTCTACTACTTGAGTGTGAGCTAATCTTAGTGATATGGTTCCGAAGAGCAGTGTATGGAATGGAGGGGAAGAAAGTAGCTTTATAGTGAGGCAAACACTAAGTTGGCCTGCTGCTCAAAGTGAACATCATAAATGTTCTATGCGTAAAGGTTCAACACAAAATCCATTACCCCAGTCTAACCAAGAGAAAGATGTCAAAAACAAAACAAGCTGAGGGTCTTACTACAAATACCTGAGCACTACTTAAAACAACAAAGTTCATGAAAAACAAGGGAAATCAGAGAAAGCATCACGAACAAGAGGAACCTAAGGAGACACAATGATTACATGTAATGTGGCATCTTCAATGGGATCCTGAAACAGAAAAATGACATTTAAACTAGTAAAATTTGAAAAGAGTGTAGTATTTAGTTAATGGCAGTGTACTAATGTTTCCTTGGTTGTGGCCAATGTATTCTAATAATATTAAGATATTAACAATGGAGAAAACTGGCTGTGGGGTATACAGAAACCCTTTGCACAATCTTTTAAATTTTCTGTAAACCTGAAACTACTGCAAAATGAAAAAGTTCATTTTTTAAAAGTATGTAATAAATAACCTTGTACATGGGCCTCTGTGGACATATGATGCTATAATTTGTAAGAGAGATTTATGAAGCAGAATTGTTGTGACAGACAGTTTCCGTTAAACCTGCTATCATCTTTGACTCCTTTATTTGTTTTATCCCTTATATCCAGTCACTTAAAAAAATCCTGACGATTACTGTCACCTTTACCACTGCTCTTGTGGTGCTTGCTTACGTTACAGTGATAGCTTTTAAATGATCCCCTGCTTTTACCTATGACTGCTACTACATGTTCTCTTCTAAAAGCCAGAATGATACTTCTAAAACGGATAAATAGATGTTGTCACCCCGCACTAAGAAGCTTTGAATGGCTTCATGTCTGCCTTACAGTAAAAGCCAAAATCCTTGCAAAGGCCCTTCACACTCTCCCCTCCTTTATCAGTATGAACTATTTCTTTTCTATCTTTCACAACACTCACTTTGATTCAACCACTTTGCCCACTACTGTTTTGAACAAACAAGGAAAGCTTCAGCCTCAGGATTTTTGCACCGTACTGTTCCTAACTGCCTATAAATCTTTCTCCTTCATATTTACACACGCCTCAGTCCCTCAGCTTATGCAAGTATTAGCTCAAATATGGTCTTCTCAGTGGGACCTTCCCTAACCGCAAGTGGTGGTTATGCACAAGCAGATCACGACTTTGTATAATTCCTTCTCTTGATTGTGGGTGGAAACTGATCTGCTTCTAGCCAGTAGAATATGGCAAAGGAGATGGATTATCCCTCCTGTTATTTTGTTATATTATAAAATGAGAGTAAAGGGATTTTGTGGATGTAATTAAGGTCCTTAATCAGTTGAATTATTAGCAGCCAAAAATGGGGATTATCTTATATGGGTCTGAATTAATCAGGTGACCCTTTCAAAATGCAGCCTGGGCCTTCTCTAAAGTCAGAGATTCTAAGAAGCAGAGAGTCTCTGTCTCTCTGCATTGCTGGCTTTGGAGAAGTAAGCTACCATGAATTCTATAGCAGCCAGAAAAATCATTTGGCAACAATATGAGGAAGCTTGGAAATGGATTCTTACCCAGCTAAGCCTTCAGATAATGCTGAAGCCCAGGCAAAAACTTGGTTTCAGACTATTGAGATCCTGAGCAGAAGACCCAGTTAAACTATGCCTGGGGTCCTTATACACCGAAACTGTGAGATAATAAACAGGTATTGTTTTAAGCCAGTAAGTTTATGGTAAATTGTTACGTGGCAATAGGAAATGAATTAATGCCTTTATTTAATATTTCAAGGTTATGTTCCATTGTGTCTGTATTTTGTTCCTTTGCCTTATTTCTCCCCTTAGTATTTACTACCACAACTGAGGGTTGTTTTTACCTTACAGAGTTGTTGTGAAGATTAAATGAAGTAATGCATATAAAAAACCAAGGCAGTTCCTAGCATTTAATAAATGTGCAGGATATGTATTTCTTTTGTTTTTCTACGTGTAAAAATGCTTTATGAAAGGAATAACTTCACTAATGAAAAGTATTATTATTTGGGACATTTATTGATTCTTATTCCAGTCAATAATATAATATGTAATATAATGCAATCTGTCACACTCTAAGATTAGAAAATATTTTCCCCAAATACTATTTTCCTTAAGTACAAAAATGCATTTAGAATGAGTTTTAAAGGAAGAGTTTCCATTTAAATTTAATGTGATGCAGCCACATGTTTTCTTGCTGGCAATATCTTATTTCATTTTTAGCTTTCACCTAATTCCTTATACTTTATTTTGTGGATTCATTACTATGCAAATACATATGCACTATATTCAAATACATGCTTTGAGGATTATAACACATTATATCATTTCACAATTAAACAGCTTGCATCCAGTTCTCTCAAGTTACAAATGTTTTATATAAGTTGGTTCAAGTTACCAAGTCAAAACAATAAGTGAGATCTTTCATTTGAACTATGAGAACACTAAAATGATTCTCCACAGGTATTAATGATAAAAAGTTTGTTAAAAATCAGTTTCATTACTAAAATATATATATATTGGCTATTGGTTTATTTTAAAATATAACTTATAAGAAAAATGTGCCAGGTGCTGTGACTCAAGCCTGTAATCCCGGCACTTTGGGAGGCCGAGGTGGGTGAACCACTTGAGTTCAGGAGTTCAAGATCAGCTTGGCCAACATGGTGAAACCCTGTCTCTACTAAAAATACAAAAATTAGCTGGGCATGGTGGTGTGCACCTGTAATCCCAGCTGCTTGGGAGACTGAGGTTGGAGAAATGCCCGAACTTGGGAAGCAGAGGTTGCAGTGAGCAGAGATCACACCACTGCACTCCAACCTGGGCGACAGAGTGAGACTCCGTCTCAAAAAAAAAGAAAGAAAACCTATTTTCCCTGTGTTTATAAAGATCAATTCATTATGATTGTTCTGATTTTCAGTCAATAAATCATCTAAAATTCTCATTTCCTTTCTTCACCCAGGCGTTGTCTATTTGCCATTTTTATTATTCGATAATATCTCCAGTTTATGTAAAATAAAAAGAAACTGAAGCGATAAGAAATAATGTTAAAAGCTGTTTTAAAATGTTACTTTTATTAGAATTCATAAAACATTGCAGGAGAAAGAGCTAAAACAAATTATTGTCAAGGCTTTTAATTACTGTGATCATCTTTCACGGCTAAGAATAAAAAGATGCTGGGAAAAAATAAACGGCTATTTGACCACTCATTCTGAGGCAAAAATTAAGGTATTTCACCTCTGTTCAGAAGATTTCAAATACTAAAAACCAGCATATTAAGATTTATCACATACTTCAAAGCTTATTAGAATAGAATGGAAGAGCGTACTTGCTATCAGAGTATTTAAATCATATGGTGTGATATGGTTTGGCTCCGTGTCTCCTCCCCCTCCCAAATATCACCTTGAATTTTAATAATTGTTACGTGTCAAGCGTGGCTCCAGGTGGAGATAATTGAATCATGAGGGCAATTTCCCCCATGCCGTTCTCATGGTAGTGAGTGAGTTCTCAAGAGAGCTGATGGTTTTATAGGGGGTTTCCTCCTTAGCTCGGCAATCATTCCCTCTCCTGCTGCCCTTCTGCCCTGACTGTAAGTTTCCGGAGGCCTCCCCAGCCATGTGGAACTGTGAGTCAATTAAACCTGTTTTCTTTATGAATTACCCAGTCTTGGGTATTTCTTCATAGCAGCATGAGAATGGACTAATACATGGTGTCATTTGCTAAACCATAATTAAGTAAATATTATGAATAACTTTCAACTGCATGTTTTCTTGACAACATATTTGAAATTAACTGTATAATTCTAGATGATCCTTTTGGATTTTACCAGTATGAAAAAACACACCCATAAATTTTTAAATATTTAAAAGTCTTACTGAATGAACTTTGTTTTATTGACTCACATTGCCAGTACCTAGAACAGCATCTGGAACATACTAAGTGCCCATTAAATATTTGTGTAATTGAATGAATGAATAGGTGGTAGCCAAGTCAACAAGACTTAACCCCTACCATGGGAAAGTGACTCCTTTAGCAGCTGAAGCTGAGTCTGCACCATACTAACAGGCATCATGTTTTGGCGGAAATTCACACCTCATCTCAGCTAATAGTGGTAAGCTCATATTTTATTCCCAATAAATAATATTGGGAGAGTATTTTTTTAATTTACTCATAAAACGTTATATTCCAGGGCATAAGAATATCTAAAAACCCAATGGAGATGTCCCCACCTATCATTGATATGTTCCCTCTTTTTGACTTTCTTTTCTTGTGCACACACATAGTACAGCTGCCATTTATATGACTAACCTGTAGTTACATTTTCCATATGCTAAGTAGTGAGCTAAGTACTTTAAAACTTGTTATCTTACGTCATGTGCCAGCTTAATGTGGAGGCTACTTGTATACAATATAAATGAAACCCCTTTAAATTATTACATAAATTGATAATTTTACACATGCTACATTTTATGTGTATATGTTTTGGGAATGGATATTAATATATGCCTGGAAAATTTAAGGAGGTTGGTAGGTGCTGAATTATGCCCTCCATCAAAATCATGGGTTGAAGCCCTAACTTCTAGACCTCAGAATGTGACATATTTGGAGACAGGGTTTTCACAGAGGCAATTAAGTTAAAATGAAGTCACTGAGGTGGGCCCTACTCCAATATGACTGGTGTTCTTAAAAGAAGAGGGAATTAGGACACAGACATGTAAGAGGAAGATGATCTGAAGAGGTAGAGAGAAGATGGCCATTGAAGCCAAGGAGAGAAGCCTAGAACAGATCCCTTCTTCATAGCCCCCAGAAAGAACCAGCCCTGCCAACACTTGGATCTGGAACTCCTGGCTTCTAGATCTGCAAGGAAATAAATGTCTGTTGCTTAAGACATCCAGTCTGTGACACTTTGTTACGGTAGCCCTAGCAAACTAATACAGAAGTGGAAAAACGGGTCACTCTATTATATATGTGACTCTAGTATTCAACCTTCTCTTTTTCTTAAATAACTTTCTTTCTTTTTAATAGTTGTTTATAATCTATACAAGAGGACTGATAACAACAGTCCCAGAATAAGGACATTTAGCTCATATAATGCTCGTTGTTCGTTTGTGGGATTTTCCTTTTTGTTTGACTTCTGCTCAGCTACTGGCAGATCTATGCAATGGTAATTTGATGGCAACCGCTTGTACATACAGTAAGTGATATTATCAAGTCTGCAATAAAATAACAAAGTATTTTCCTGATGTAATACAAATTTTTGGATATAAGGACATTGTTAATACAATAGGAGAACCGTTAGAACATACAATAGCTTGGCTTTATTAACAGCCATGATCATGTTAGCAATTTTGATCTAATTTAAGTGATGTCCGCATTGTAGTGGTAAATTGTGTTTTCATTAATACAGTGAGAAAGCCATTAATATGAAAATTGCTCATTCAGAATTACATTAGTGAAGCGCTTATCCTATTATCACTAAACTGATTCTAACCTAGGTGCTAAGCAATTTGAGTCAAAGCATCCTACAGCAAAGGAGTCATCATCTTTCTTAGAAGGTCCTCACTGGCTTTCTTATAATTTTTTGACACTGCTTACTGTGTTATCAATAAAAGTTACATAAATTAATATCACACCATTATTAGTTTGTTTATGATCCTATGCATTTTATCTAATGACACATATATCCTACAACTTTACATTTGGATACCCTAATTACTCCCAGCATCTCTCCAGAATATTAATAGTGTGTTTAAATTTGGTTGTACACAACAGAATCTAACCCCACCATCTTATGCAAAGAAACATATTTAAAGGCAATCACGGATTTCACAGAATAAATGGGGGAAACTGGCTTAAGGATAGGAAACAAGAGATTTCTGGAAGTCTCCAGAAGCGAGGCCAGGGCAATGATCTTCCTAGCAACAATGATTGGGTCAGTTAGCTTTGTCAGAATGAATGATCTTCCATCTTTACATCTGCTTTTATGCCAAGCCTCAAACCTTGAGTCCTGTGGAGATCCTCTGATGGACTCAGCTTAGGTTCTGTGCCTGGCTACTTGCTGTGGTGAAGTAATAGTAATACTTTAGGATCTATCCTATAAGATCATACAAAATGGGTGAGAGGAAATTATCCCCCAGCAATAACTGGGTGCTATAAAGAAGGATGTAATGGAATTGGTAGTCAATAAAATAAAGGTTTCCACTACAATCATGAAATACATGTTGAGTATTCTACCTCATAAGGAGATTGTGGTAGGCATTATTCCATTTACAATTACCTGGCTGTCCTAAATGCTTATCCTTTGGAATCATGACCATGAGAGTTGCTTTGGCCAATGATATGTGACCAAAAGTGATGTGTGTTTCTTATCTCTATTTAAGTTTTTAATTATTGGTGCTCAAATCCTCAATTCTCCCTACCATCAAAACCAGCAACCTTCCAGATGGTGGAGCCTCTGTCAGTTGGAGTCCCAGAACGCAGCAATCTAAAGCAGAAGCCATCACTAAAAGGCAGCAACGTGTGACAGAAACAAGAAATAAACATTGTCTGTGCCACGGAAATGTTGTGGGTTTTGTTACCACACATCTCCTGCCCAACAGAGACATATGTGGTGTAGTAGAAGGAACATAATCACTGTTAAAAGGTAAGCTCCAATTCTTTTTGAATATATGATTTTGGGATATAAATAATATATTTTATGTATCACTTTTCTCATTTATAAAATGGAAGAATATATACCAGCAGCACAGGTATGTTATAATATCACCTAGAGCCTATAGCTTAGGAAGAAAAGAAGGCTAAAGTCAGAACACTTAGAAATACTAGTATGTAAAGTAAATATAGAAAAAAGTTGTTATGGCGACTGAAGGTCAGCAACTAGAGAGTAGAGGAGAACTAGAAGAGAGTACAGTGATAGAATAGGAAGAAAGAGTGAAATACTATAGACAGGCTGGGCATGGTGGCTCACGCCAGTAATACCAGCATTTTGGGAGACCAACGTGGATGAATCACGAGGTTAGGAGATCAAGACCATCCTGGCCAACGTGGTAAAACCCCATCTCTACTAAAAACACAAAAATTAGCCAGGCATGGTGGTGCACACCTGTAGTCCCAGGTATTCGGGAGCTGAGGCAGGACAACTGCTTGAACCCGGGAGGCAGAGACTGCAGTGAGCCGAGACTGCGTCACTGCACTCCAGGCTGGGCAACAGAGTGAGACTCTGTCAAAAAAAAAAAAAAAAAACCTATAGAAAGAGGAAAGAGCAGCTAGGAAAGTATAATATTACCGTTATATTGACAATGAGTAGATAATCAATGACTTTATCAACAGCAAATTACTTCATATTTATTTCAAGAGGATAAGAGGCTTTATATTTTATATTAAAATATTAAGAGCTAAGAACACCATTAAAACAGACAAAATAGAAGATGTGCATCGGGGCAGGGAGCAGGGGAAAAAGCATGCAAAAGAATGATAGAAAGCTGCGACAATAACGGATTAACATTTTTGAGTATCTTGACAATCATGTTAAAATGAAACATGATGTATTAAGAGAAAGCATATAAGTTAAATGAAATAAACTTTGTGAAACTATTTTCACATTGATCTCTACCAAAGGAAATCTTGATATACCTGAGGGATTATGACCTTCTAAAACCATTGTTCTCATATGACCCTTCCTGCCATTGTTTTTGAGAAAACTTACAAGTCAAATGGAAATCAGCATTCTGTGATAGCATTTCAGTGAGGAGTAATAGAATTAATTATATTACTAAGGTTCCAATTACTGGCAAATCTAAAAATGTTTTGAATTAAGTATGCTATAAACTAAGATATGCTTGACATTAATTTTTTTTAAAGTTCCTTTTTCTCTATCTCCAGAATGAATCCCGATATATCTTGTTTTGGTCAGATAACTTGGTTGTTCTGAAAATAATACATAGATTTCTCACCCCAAAACTTGTGCTAAAAATCTCACAAACCTTCGGATATACAGTATCTTACCCCACAGTTTTGAGGCATGTTTAAAAAAATCATTTGGATGTAAGTCAGCCTCACTGCAAAAGGCACAGTTTTTATGATATCATGCTACTTTTTTGGGGCTAAGAATTTTATTTTGAGATCTTCTCCGATAAGTTTGAGAACACTACCTTTTGTTACTCATTTCTTCATTTCTAAAATGAGAAAGAAATTCCAATCTCTACTGAATAAAAGATAAAGCACATTACTGGAGCATAAATTGCCCAGTTCTGAAGATTATAAATTGAATCATAACAAGCTACAGTCACACGTCACTTAACCAAAGGGGCTACACTCAGAGAAATGTGTTGCTTGGTAATTTTGTCATTGTGCGAACATTATAGAGTGAAGTTACGCAAATTGAAATGGCATAGCCTACTTACTATACATGTAGGGTACATGGTGTAGACTATTGCTCCTAGGCTCCAAACCAGTACAGCACCTTACTCTACTGAAAACTACAGGCAGCTGTAACACAATGGTAAGTATTTGTGTATCTAAACATAGTTGCACATAAAAATATAGTAAATATATTTATCATATTTAAATATATTTACGTAATATATAGTTATAATCATATGGGACCATCAACATATATGTAGCCTGTTGACTGAAACATGTGGCACATGACTATGCATTATGCTGCCTATAACTTCCTATGCTTTGTGTTCCTTAAAAAAGAAGAGAGGAAAAGTTTATAATCACTTGTGATTGTCCTATATTTTCTTTTAAGCCAAAAAAGTAATTTTTTTACACCTCAGTGCAACATTTTCTCCTCCCCCTTAGCCCATTTATGACTAGTGTTCCATTATTGGAATGCTAAGCATGTGGGACTTATTTATATCCTACTGCTCAAGGTCATCGCCAAGGTCTGATTGCAGAAATCCAAAAGTTGCAACCACAGGCATAAATAGTTAATGGATTTAGCTTTGAAATCTTACAGTTGTGTGTGTGTGTGCGTGTCTCCGTGTGTGTGTGTATGTGTGTGTGTTGCACTGATCTCATAGCTGCACAACAATACAATTTATGAAAATGAAAAAAAGGAAATAGGTACATTCTACTTTCTAACAGAGCCTATATAAGTTAGGTTCAATATGATCTTCTGTGTTTATTTTTTCCCCACATAGATTGGAGTTCTTTCATCTTTTTTTATGATGTGTACACACATTCCATGCTATGGAATAAGGTTGATCCAAGCAACCTATTAATACACATACTGTGTTTTCAGTGCAGGCATTGTAAGAAGGCAGAGTTTCAACTTGGGACCTTGCCCAGGATCGTGTTTGGGTTAGGGCCAATCACTATGACAAGTCTTGGGAGTTTATTGCTGATCACTGAAGGAAACGGTCACATAGACCTCTGGGAGCTCAAGATTTTCCTTTCTCTTTTAGGGGACAGATGTGTCATCTGAGTCACAGAAATATGATATACATAAACTACAGATCAGGGAAGGCTTTGTTCAGAAAGAATGAGTGTGAATCAGCATAGCATTCTAGACTACCACACAGGTCATTTTCTTCTTGCTCTCCGGATTGCCTCCAAAAATATTTTTAATGAGATTTTCATTGAATTTCAAATCAATATGCCAACCTAAAGAGAGAGCAGGGACCAGAAAAATGAAGGTAATAGAATTACAACGTGGAAAGTATAATGGTCACTGGCTGCTAAAATATGTTTTATTATTGTTTATTTCTTTTTTCAGGAGGCAGAAGATATGGTGTTTGTCTTTATCTTGAAATTGAAGTAAAATATTAACAAAGTGTTTTGGGGTGGGGAGCATCTTACCAGTTAATGTTCTCCTTCCCAATAAAGGTTATTATCTTTTTCTATGGGTGATATGTTCATGTCTGATGTATTTTCCTCTATCTGTTTCTGGCTCTATTATTATCCCATTGTGAATGTTTTCCGTCCAGTATTGAACCTATTATTCCTGAGAACAGGTATTCAAATCTCTGCTTATTTCAAGCATAGATATCTCTGGGCTTTTTTACTCCTCTGGGATTGTCTTTCCAACCTCCTAAAAAATGGGAATTCAGCAGCCTCTGTTCTTTTTCGTCCTATAGCTGATAATTACCTGCAGAACTAGTTACTGGAAACAAGTTATGGTTCATAAGCTGTTAAACTTCAGCCTGAGGTTTCTTGACAGTTTCTTTCCAGATTTCTGAGAGCAAAGTTTGCCTAAGTTTATTGTAACTCTTCTGCTATTGTCTACTGGAAAAAATTCATTGTTCTACTACAGAATATATTATTGGATGGTTTTTCAGAGATACACGCTGCCTTTGTCAATTTCTTTCATTGAGTATCTGCTCATTACCTACAGAGGCCAAGTTGCAGAACTACAGAAAAACACAGAATACTTAAATAAGGTTTGTTGGATAGGGAAAAATGCAATCGTATTTCCCTTCAGGATTGGAAAATAATGTTTATTCAAATGTGTGTGATTATGTATTTGGGTGTCTGCTCACTGCAGCTCTTTAGGTAGATACATTCATTTAAAGACACAGCATGTCTTTGTGTAGACCAGCTTCTGAACTTTCCAACTTAAATTATGTTATTTGCAAGCTTTTCTCATCATAGACTTTGTTTTTTATGCCCTATTATGTCTCCTGTTGCATTTTATGATTCCACATATTGTCATTTATTTTGGTTACCCACATAGTGTCAGAATCAGGCCCAGAAGCAAGAAAGAATTTGAATGCAATAAGTCCCTTTGGAGGTAATCCCAAGAGAAATGGCAGGAAGAGTGGGAGAGTGGAAAATTGAGATGTTAGAAGGAAAGCAGCCAAAAAGGATGAGTTAAAGAGCTGCTTACTGTGTTGTTGACAACTGGACTGAAGACTGCTGGGGACTTATGGTGGATGCTATAGAACATGCCTCAGAGCTTTCCCACTCCAAGAGTGAGCGAGCGGGGACATTTATTCTCTTCTTCCCTTCCATCCTTGGTTGGGAATTGCTTCCTGGGGGTCATTAACTCCTGAATTTAGGCCTGCCAGTGTTTAAGCTGAGGCTGCCAGGGAAAGCCTGTAGGTACAGAGCTGCAGGTACTTGCTGAAAGAGCCATAAGTGTCCATGGAAACAGTGAAAACCGAGAGAAATAAGTAAGATACAAAGGGCTTCACTATAGTTACCAACACTAGGGTTCACTTTTCAACAGCTATGCCTTTTAAGTTTTGAGAGTAAAGAATAATGTGTCAACTCCTGGTCTCACTTAGGATCAATAATTTTTACTGATTCTTAGGAGAATTTGATCTAAGTTATGGATACAACAGAGCTGGAACATTGGTATTTCCCACTTAGCCCAACAATGGGCAGACCAATGTGGGCAGTTTACGCAAGTATCTCAAATGGGCGCCCACAGAATTCTGTGTTCAAAACCTCATAGCCTTTCATCCATATGGTTTATTTTAGTAAAATAGCTTTGTTCCCACATTTTTAGAGCCCAATATTAGATGTTTCACTATTCTACCTGTCAGTAATTTTGCTGTACTTTGCTCACTCTAGGGTATAACTAGAATGTCAGTTACTGTTCTTTTATTCTCAAATATCGGAAGATGCAGCTTGAACTGGCTTAAGCAATAAGGAAATATTCTTTATTTAAAAACTAAAATATGCTGGGAGAGTTCTAACATCAAGTGTAACTGTGCCCAAGGACTTAATGTCACTCAGCACCCATTGTATTAGTCCGCATGCTTTGCTGTCCTATCTTTTGGCTCCGTTCCCAGATAAACTGTCCCCTTAAAATGCCACCAAGAGCCCCAAGCATTATACTCACAGCTCCGATTCAGCTAGAACAACAACGAAAGCTTTATTCCCACCAGTAGTTCAAATAAAATCCTGGGCCTGACTCTCAGAAGTCCATTTGGGTAATTGGATTGCACTTTTATCCCCCTGAATTCCTGAATTAAACACTGTCACTGGGAAACAGGATGATCTAATTGTCTAGACCAGAGTCACGAGCCTATCCCAGGAGGGACTGAGTGCATGTGAGGGCGAAAGTATTTTCTCAGAGAAGTGGGCAGTGGGGTGGAGTGTAGCTCTTCCAGAGGATTGTGGATTGAGGGAGCAGATGTTAATTTGAATTGTATTTTCCATCATTTGATTATTCAGATGAAAACAAGGGACTGTTAAAAAAGAAGATATTATGGATTCTGACCACAATAAGTGTATACCTCTGCAGCATAGCATATTTTACTTTCCATGAATCCTACCACTGATTTGACTCTTTACCTGCTTCTTCTTTCCTACCTCTATTAATATTCTGACCAATGCGATGCTTTCCATCAAGCAACCCACTGAAGAACAACTCTGGCTTCTCAACACATCTCTATCAGCAGTCTAGAAATGGTTCACACAGACTAACCTCCCAGTGGGTTCTGTAGCCCACAACGGGTTTACACTTTTCCCAGATTGGAAGAATCCATTGGAGTTATTTCAAAACATGCCATTGTTAATAGATCTTTTTTTAAAAAGACTGATCATCTCATAACTATTAAGTTGTATCAAATTTAAACTAACCACAATAGGCTACCTCTCAAAGTGATAACTAAGCTCAAAAACTCTTCTTGGTCAAAATTGTCTTCCAGTGGGCTATGCATATTTAAAATGTAACTTTAAAAATGGATCATTTTTTAAAAATTATAAATAATTCTAGAGTTCTCCAAATGATACATTTCTTGGATGGCTATCAGATAGGAATTACACCAAGGTCTTCATACGATCTACTATCATTAATCACCTTACCATTTAAGATTTATAGACTTGTCTCAAATTCCTATCCCACAAAATCTGGCAAGCTCAATGTCTGTTAAAACATTTAGAGTTTATTGGTGAGTATTCATTAAATTGCACCTCATTACTCTTTTTTCTGTTTCTGGGTAAATTTCTTATCTTTATTTTACATCTCATTTCTTGTTTATGACATCTCCGCTGGACACTGACCCAAGTTTTTCATTTCCCAAAGTGCCACTTACACGAGATTGAGGATACAGAAGACTTTTGCTGAGATTTAGGTCAGAGGTTCTCAAACTTCAGCACACATTATAATCTTCTGGAGGGCTGGTTAAGATGATACAGACCCCAAAGTTCCACATCCAGTAGGTCTGGGGAGGCTTCTGAGAATTTGCATTTCTAACAGGGCTTGCATACCCTGAGGTTGCTGGTCAGAGGATGACACTTTGCTTTGAGGACCATTTGTTTACAGTAAAAAAGTAGCATGGTCAGGGGAGGGTTGCATTATTATGCAAATAACTTAAAATTGAAAGATAAATGTCTTGTTTTCAAAACGTATTCAGCCATTTCCACCTTCAGGAATTCTTCAGTGGTTATATTCCAGGTAGAGTCTATGAGTTCTCCTTCCATTTCTTTCCCTCTTTTTCTGGCTCCCTTACTCCTCTCTGAAGGCCTTACTTGGGAAATGCAAAGCTCCTCTTAGTTTATTACATAGTACACTTGAGTTATTGTTGTCTCTTTGCTTCAGAACTCCTCAATTTCAGCCAAGTCTATAGGCTAGTTATTTTCTGACGTGCTTTGCTAAATGAAGACAGTTCTCTCTATTTATATATTTCTGCTACTGGTTCTTAAACTAAATGCTACTGTCTCAATTACATGTTGTATTCTGTTTCTTGAATTTAAGTCTTTATGTGCGTTTATAGTTGGTTTAGAAAACTTTTTATTGCATATATCATTTATTAGATGGCTGTGATTATGGTAAACATTGACTGAATGAATAAATATATAAATTGTTGATGTTACCTCTTAAGATTAACATTGGAGAATACAGTCTTCTTTTTTTTTTTTTTTTTTTGGCAGAGTTTCTCTCTGTCTCCCAGGTTGGAGTGTAGTGGCACAATCATAGCTCATTACAGTTTGGCACTCCTGGTCTCAACCAATCCCCCTGCCTCAGCCTCCTGAGTAGCTAGGGCTACAGGCATGTGCCACCATACCCAGGTAATTTTTGATATTTTTTTGAAGAGACAGGGTCTCACCATGTTGTCCAGGCTGGTCTTGAACTCCTGAACTCCTGGCCTCAAGCAATCCTCCTGCCTTGGCCTCCCAAAGCACTGAGATTACAGACATGAGCCACCACACTTAGCCTGTTATTTCCTGAGTATTAAGGCTGTCCTGATGAAAGGTAGGGTCACATTTTGGTTAAATCTAGGCTCCTGGCTTCAAGTCAAGTTCTGCAACTTTCTAGCTGTGTGAACCCTAAGAAAGTTATTGAACACCTCTGGATCTATTTTTTCTCCTATAGAATATGAATGATTATAGTTTCATCATAGGGTAATTGTGTAACTAAATACTATCATACATATAAAGCCTTTAAAGTAGTGGCTAGTACATCATGAGTACTTATTAAATATCAGGTCCTCTTATCATGAGGAACTTGTATTTCTAACTAGTATCATTATCTGTGCTTCCACCTGGATCACTCAGCTTACTCTTTGCAGGATAACTTTTAGTATGGCAGAAAAAAGATATTCCTGCATTTAGGGAGAACTCCTTGAGGACATGAAAACATACTATTTCATCAGAGTTATCAGAAGTTTCTTTCAAATTCTATTAACTGTCTCCTTATTCAACATGGAATTAGGAAAATTTCAGCACTAAAAAAATATGTTTTAAAGTTGTACTTTGCTTCAAATTAGGGTTATGTCAAATGTCAATATTACTCTAAGAAAACCCTAAGATAAAATACAGCAAACTCTTACAACATGTATTTTCTGCTGTAGGGGATAGCAGTACAGCACATCACAGAATAATGATATTTCACTATTGATTGTTCTTGAGGTAAGAAATGCCTTTAAATAAATTGTATCAGAGCTAATTTGAAATGGTTTCAAGAGATCTTGTGCCACCTGGTATGTATATGTATGTGTGTATGTGTGTATGTCATCAGTACAATCACTATTGCTGCTATAATCCCATTTCTCTATATAATGCAAGGAGCAGGTGGTGACCTGTAACTTTTACGCTAATTCTCAGTCAGTTTGTTCATTTTCAATTTTGGTAGTCTCTGGAATAATGCATACTCATCCAAATCTCCTTGGTAACATATTTTTCCAAGGTAAAACAGCATTTCATTTTTTTCTTATCAAATGAAAATCTAGAAAAAAATATAACACTTTGTTTGCATCATTCCAAGTTGTGACAGTCCTAATTTTAGGGATGAATGAGCAGTGAGATTATTGCTTTGGCTTATCTCTTCTTTCTCTCCTCTTTTTCCTGGGAATCACCTTCTTTTTCACATATATGCAGACATATAAAAATACATATGCAAACTATTTTATTGTCCTCTGAAGAAATGACATTGGTCCTTGGTAGTATTAGCAGTTTCCTTGTGATAGAGAAAGGAAATCAAAAGGTCTTATATTTGCATAAACTGAAGCTCAACTAATACATGTTCTGAACAGTTTGCTATAACAAAGCTTTCTTCACTGACCTCATTTTTATACACGAAATAACTAAGAGGATGTTTGGTTTTGGTCAATTCTATTGTAAGTAAATGATGTAAAACCAGTAATCTTTTAATATCTGTAGAATCTCTAAATGTCTTCTATTTCTGCAGACTGTGGCAAATTAAATAAGCCATTTCTTTCTCTTTCATAAAGAGTAGCACACTAGAAAAGGCTGTAGTGAGGGAAGGAGATTCTTGGTCGTGGAAGTATTGGATTGTTCCAGTATTTTTAAAGAAAATTACTCTTGCCGGGTGCGATGTCTCACACCTGTAATCCCAGCACTCTGGGAGGCCGAGGCCGGCAGATCACTTGAGGCCAGGAGTTTGAGACCAGCCTGGGCAACATGGCAAAACCCCATCTCCACTAAAAAAATACTAAAAAAAAAAAAAAAAAAAATAGCTAGGCATGGTGGCACATGCATTGTAATCCCAGCTACTTTGGAGGCTGAGGCATGAGAATCTTTTGAACCCAGGAGGCAGACGTTGCAGTGAGCCCAGATTGCATCATGCACTCCAGCCTGGGTGATACAGTGAGACTGTCTCAAAAAAAGAGAAAGAGAAAATATTACTCTTTTACAGAACTGATGATGATTAGAACCAGAAGAAATTATTCTTTTACAGAACTGATGATGATTCGAACAAGAAACCTGTTAATTGCCGGCAAATATTTGTGATTTCTGAAGCTGGAGAAGTGTTCTCACAAAAGAAATCAGGCAAAATGTGCTTACCTACCTTCCTTCCCCATTTCATTCATTCCCTGTTTCCTAACCAACTCTAAATGTAATCCTGCACAGTAGCCCCCAACTGAGTCAGCTTATTCAGATGTCCAGAAACCATGCTGGCTCCCTTTTCGGTCCTCTTTTCTTTCAGCACAGGTAGTAATGCCATTGGTATATCTTAGGGGAATTTTCCTTTCTGCTTTTCACCCTCATTACGCCTGCCAACTGGTTCATTTCTGCTTTCCTTCCTTTCAGCAGATGTGTTCCCACCTCCCCTCCCACACTGACCTGAATGAATCGCTAGTGGTTCAGCATACCCATGAGTCTGGACAGGGACAGGGACAGACAATGGGGCAATGCTAGCATTGTGAAGCCATACAGAGGCGAAAAGAGATTTTCATATGTCTTTAAAGTAAGAAGACATACGTTTATACTTGTTCACAGACACAAAATATTTATTTTCTTTTGGCTTTATGACGTCAACCTAGAAATAAAATCCCCATATTTTGCCAGATGAAGGTCTTATTTTATAAAATCCAAATTTCTACATTCTTTGTGACCGAACATTGTGGCCCATATCATTGAACTTTGCACAGCATTTGACATCCATGGAGTACGAGTATACATCTGCTCACAATTTGTAGACTTACCTGCTGTGGTTGATGCTTTACATATGTTTAAGTGTGTTATGTGAACTCAATAATGTACTCCTTCTTATAGGGACATCTGGGTACAAGATAAATTCCATTCTAAATTAGATATATTAGTTCTACTGAATACATTGACTAAGCTATGAAATAACTATCATTAATGTAAGCTTACTTTTTTTAGTCCTGAAATATGAGATCCAGATTATGAAATACAATAAAATGCAAAGAATGAAGACTCAGTTCTAGGAGGGAGAAAAGAGAGAAAAGTGATAAAATAGTTAATAACGATAGTTTGCCCACTGAGATAAAAACACTTTATACATTTGTTTAAATCCTCAATTCCATGTAAATGTTACTCTAGATATAATGATCTGAAACAATGATTAAAATTTAAAATGTATTCCACATTCCAGCCTGCTGAGAAGACAGGATAAGATTAAGCAGTAATTGATAAAAGTTAAGATTAGACTTTAGTGTTTAAATTTTCCTTTATAAAAGAATCTTTTTGTAAAATAGAATTCAGCAGACGTAGTATAGCAAATTTATGCTAACAATTAATTTATGCATTTTATGAATGTAGCAATGAAGATATCAATGGTTTATAAAAATATATATGTACCTATTTGGAAAAATATGTTTCAAAATGCCTGCTGACCTTTTGGAGATCTTCACTGGACAGGCAGACACAAAAGATGGTGGGTAGACAAATGATAGCATTAGGACTCTCTTCCCTGCATGATGAAGATTTCCTTGTCCAGATCCTTTGAGATGGAACTCCATAAACTCTGGAACTAAGTGCATTCCTTTTGAAAACTTTTAATGAAATTATGAATGAAAAGCATCTGAGAGACGCCTCCAATATAAAGAAGAACTGAAATGCAATGAACTTTGGGGTCGAATTTTGACTCATACATCACCTTACTAAAAAAAGTAGTTTGCATTAAATAAATAAATACAATGAAGTTATAATAAGGCTAATAATTCTAGATCTATTAGAAATCATCAATGGGAGGTTTTTGTTTGTTTGTTTTGTTTTGTTTTTTGAGATGGAGTCTCACTCTGTTGCCCAGGCTGGAGTGCAGTGGTATGATCTCGGCTCACTGCAACCTCTGCCTCCTGGGTTCAAGAAATTCCCTGCCTCAGCCTCCCAAGTAGCTGGGATTACAGGTACCCACCACCATGTCTGGCTAATTTTTGTATTTATAGTAGAGACGGGGTTTCACCATCTTGGCCAGGCTGGTCTGGAACTCCTGATCTCGTGATCCACCCACCTCGGCTTCCTAAAGTACTGGGATTACAGGTGTGAGCTATTGCGCCCAGCCAATCAGTGGGAGTTTTCTTATTTCATGAATAAACTTTTATGTCTAACTTTTTATCCTCAAAGCATTTATTTTCCTGGTTAATGTAGTTTCTCAAAAAATAATATGACTAGAATGAATATAAACTTAACAACAATACATCTCCTACATTTTTATACATTATGAAAAAATATAGAATTCTGAGTAAAGAATTATGGAATAATTCTCTTTTCTTCTTCACAAGAATCTAATTATTGTATAAATTCAACCTAAGTACATAGGGCTGAGAAATATGGAATCATTAAATTATAGGGCTAATGGGATCTGAAACATTATGTTCAGCAACAATATTTTATTGCTTTTAAAGTAAGTGTAAGACTATCAAATATAAAACTTTTCATCTTTTTTAGATAATTATACTTACAGAAAACCTAGAAGTTCAAAACCTGGGAGAAACCAAGGCTAATTTGTCTTTAGCATATTAAAATTATATCATTAATACCAAGTAAAAATAAATTCCTCATTCACTACTGTAGTTATTCAACTAGGTGTTTCATATGATAGGACCATTGCATGTGTTGATTTGGAAATGATGGAAAATGGAAATGTCTAAAGGAATTTGGTGATATGAACTGGAGCTGCAGTGACTAAGAATTAAACATGTAGATTTAGATGAGGCTGATTTGGGAAAATAAATTGGATATCTAGTAACTATTTGATAAAAAGCAAAAAGAGGATCCACATGTAGTTCTTAGATGAATTTTGTGCAAGGAAGGAAGACAAACTGTTCATAAAAGAGGAAGTCACTGTCAACTAATTTCAGAGGAAGTGTCATACAGAGTGTCCATATGCTACAGGGATAAGAGAATGAGGATGAGAAGAACATTAGGGAAAATGTGAGCATGAGTGAAGCTGACAGAAGAGATCCAATTAAAAAGGACAACTTGAGCTCAAAACCAGAGGGGTAAGAATGGCAGCGAAGTGTCTCTGGAGGTGGGACATGATGGAATCTGAGGTCAGAAAGGAGGAACTAACTTCAGACATTAAAAGAAAAGATGAGGGTTTTTTTTTTTTTTTTTTTTCTGAAACCTGGAAGAAAGATGAAAAGGTAGGTGCAAACAGAGAGATACATTGAGTTGGGACAAAGATGAAAGCAGGAGCTCATGAACTCAACCTTCCCAGTTACATGGGGAGTGGGATCACCTGTTGAGAAGGGCAAGGAATAGTAGAACTTAGAAGAGAATAGAAAACGTCTGAAACAACTTAGGTTGGGCACATACTGAGGAGCCAGCAGGAGATAAATAAAAGGGCTGCTTAGCACTGACAAGAAACAAGTTGCAGTTTGATTTTCATACTTTACAGGACAAAGTAAGAACACTGGTTTTATATTTGAAAATTATGACTTGTGTCCTGGTGTCATAATTTGACCAAACTGCTTTATTTTTTAAACATAAATTGTATTGTGTATATTTAAGGTGTACAAATGATATAATGGTAGATATATAGTATAAAGGTTACTATAGTGAAGCAAATGAACATATGCATCAGCTCACATAGTTACCCATCTTTCTTGTGGCAAGAGAAGCTAAAATCTACCCTTTAGCATGAGTCTCAAATACAGTGCAATTTTATTACCTATAGTCCCCATATTGTACATTAGATCTCTACACTTGTTCATTCTATATCTCTGACACTTTGTATTCTATCACCCACATCTTTCATTTCCTCTCCACCCAGACTGGTAACCACTGTTTTGTTCTCTATCTTTGTATAATTGAATTATTTTTTAAGAGTCAGCATATAAGTGAGATCATGCAATATTCCTCTTCGTGTGTCAGGCTTGTTTCACTTAGCATAATGTCCTTCAGACTCATCCACATCGTGGCCAATAGCAAGATCTCATTCTCTTCTAGGGCTGGATAATATTCCATTTTATGTACACATCACAGTTTATCCATTTGCCTGTTGATGTACACTTAGGTTGTTTTCATATGTTGGCTGTTGTGAATAATGCTGCAATAAACATGGGAGTGCAGATATCTTTACGAGGTGGCAATTTCATTTCCTTTGGATATATGCCCAGAAGAGAGATTGCTGGATCATATGGTTGCTCTATTTTAAATTTCTTTAGAAATCTTCATGATCTTTTCTGTGGTGGTTATTGATACCAAGTACCCCACTGTACAGGTTGCTGAAAATATACAATACGTAAGTGATCTTAAACTCATAAGAAGAAAACTGTGTGTTTATTATTAACATTTACTAGGTAAAAAAGTCATCTTAAACTCTCTTTATTAACTTCATATCTGCAAACAGCATTACCATTCATATGCATTTTATTCATTTCTTATGCTGAGTCTGAGAAAGAAAAAATAATTCTAGAAAACCAGCAGTGTTTTCCCCAACTGAGTCCAAAATAAAGCAAAAAAAAAAAAAAAAAAAAAAACCAAACTAGGTACTGGAAAGCTAGGAAATCTAGTCTTCTTCCATATAGGAAACAATGACATAGCTAAATACGAAGGCAATAACAGAAATGAAGTTGTCCTGCTATTATCTCAACAAAGCATTTTCTACTTATTTGCTTATTTGGTTTTTTGTTTCGTTTTGTTTTATGTATTGGGCATTGGAAAGGAAGAGAAAGAAAGGATTAAGCAATTGCAAAGGCTTTATGTTTTTAAATTATACAACATTGCCAAACCCCAATGAGCAAAATACTATTCATTTTCTGTCCTAGTGCACAACAAATAGACACAAATGCATAAGTGCCTAACTCTTTCCAAAACTTATTCAGGAAATGTAAGGAGAATGAGGCCTTTCTTAATGCGTGGCTTGCAGAATGGTAGTGTAGATATACAGAAAGTAAACAGAAGACAAAAGAAATGTGAAAAATTTCCAATATATTGTATAATTAAAGTCAAAGGAATTTATATGTGAAAATGTGTTTGCCTACAAAATGAGTTTAGAATATATTAGCTGCTAAACTGAAGCAAAACAGAAAAAAGTGATCAAGTGATATTTACAGTAAATGTGGACATGGAATTCAACATGGGTCAAAAGGTGAAGTCAGATATTGCCAGGAGATTATAATTGTTATGCTAAGCAAAATGAGATAAATACATAGGGCCAAGGACTTACTGATTTTCAACTTGTAAGCATAAACCCCTGTAGAAGTCCGTTTTCACACTGCTATAAAGAAATCCCCCCAAGACTGAGTAATTTATAAGGGAAACAGGTTTAATTGACTCACAGTTCTGCATAGCCAGGCAGGCCTTGGGAAACATAACTATGGTGAAGGCAAAAGGGAACAGGCCCCTTCTTCACAAGGCAACAGGAGAGAGAGAGAGCAGGAAGGAGGAGGAGCCCCTTATAAAACCTTCAGATCTCAGATCTCATGAAAGCTCACTCACTATCATGAGAACAGCATAGGGGAAACTGCCCCCATGGTCCAATCACCTCCCACCAGGTCCCTCCCTTAACACATGGGGGTTACAGTTTGAGATAAGATTTGGGTGGGGACTCAGAGCCAAACTATTGTCTAGCTATTTCCTTAATTTCCTTTGGAATGAGGAGAAGGACAGAGAGAGAGAGAGAGATTAGCCTTAACAAATTGCATGATAAGTTAATGTCTAATATAATGTAAGAAATTGACTGACGACCTAGTAAGGAACTGACTTTATGAGCATCAGTGAGTCACAGCCTGAATGAGGATGTCATCCTCACAAGGATGTTAGTCTCCAATTTAGAGTCCAGATGATTACTTAGGAAACTGTTAGTTTTTAAATATCATGATTTTAACATATATTTTTTATTGATGCATAACAAAATGAAAGGCACTTATTAGATGCTAGCAAAGGTTTAAGAATTGTTTTGAAAAATTAGAGATGATTACGGTGTTCAGAAGAGAATAAAATTTGATTGTTTACTTGCTCTGTTCTAAAACATATTCTTTCTTGCATTGATTGAGAATAATTGGCAAATGCATCTCTGTAAGATTTATTGATCATTTTGAAGACAACTCAACCAGATTTATATGTGAATATAATCATGTGGGAGTTACAAGCTTGTCAAATACATGACTTTGTACCACTATGCAGAATGCAAGGCCTCAGTCTTTATTTTCCTTCAAGCTTCCTTTCCAGTCTTTTCAACAACAATGACAAAAACTTAATGCTGCATCCCGAGGTTTTGTCTAATCATCTTTCACTCACTGGCGAGACTTGTACTGGTCTTTTTGCATGTGAATTATTTACCATGTACTTATTTTCACTACTAGTTTATTATTACTTATCTTTTGAATATTCTTTTTCCCCTGGAGTCATTGAGTCCCATCATTAGAAGTCAGAAATATTCTACTGTTGGCAAAAGTGCACATTTTGTATTTGATCAACCTTTATTTCTTCAAACTTACTGAATTTGTCACTCTCTCATTTATTGGACAATTACTCTCTTGAGTATTTATTGACTCCAATTTCTGTAATATATTTAAAGTGTTTGCCTTCTACCCAGATAATTTTTCAGCATCTCTCTCTTTTTCATTAAGTGGAAATTCTCCAAAAATTGTTAGTCATACAAAATGCCAAATTTAAGATGTAATCAGAATTGATATTTTGTTGAAACAATGTCTATATGTCTGATTCAGTTCTTCTTATAAAGATGGGAGACCACATGAGATGACCATCATAGTCTACCTGACTAGAATATCAGCATAGTCTACATGACTAGAAAATGACATGATTTTCCCCTTAATTTTGGTTTTCCATTTATTTCAATTATAACACACTTTTTATTGCTAAATATATATACCATGCCAAGTGAGAGTTAATAGGAAGAAAGTATAGCAGAGGAAATATAATAAGAACTCTTTTATCAATGGCCAGGGTTTGAACCCAGTCACATTTATATATTAGCTATATGATCCTGGGCAACTTCATAGGAGTTTTTTATCTGTTAAATAGCATAGGCACACTGTTAGAGCTGAAGACTATTATCCTCAGCAAACTAATGGAGGAACGGAAAACCAGGTAACGCATGTTCTCACTTATAAGCAGGAGCTAAATGATGAGAACTTATGAACACAAAGAAGGAAACAACAGGCACTGGGTTCTACTTGATGGTGGAAGGTGGGAGGAGGGAGAGGAGCAGAGAAGATAACTATTGGGTACTGGGCTTAATTCCTGCGTGATGAAATAATCTGTACAACAAACCCCCATGACATGAGTTTACTTACGTAACAAACCTTCACATGTACTCCTGAGCCTAAAATAACACTTAAAAATATAAATAAATAAATGCACAAACAAACAAATATCATAGGCATGTAAGGTACCTACAGAAGTGCTTGACATATAGTATGAGATCCATGAGGCGGATGTTAGTTCTAGTTTTTATGATTTTGGGGGGTACCTTAGGTCACTGTTAAATATTATTATGCTTTATTAGACATAATTTGATCCATAAAAGTATCACATATTTTTATGTGGTCTCACTATGTTTGTTAGATATTCTTCACTTTATAAAGAAATCCTGGCTGTGTGCGTTTACTTGAACAATGTAAGAATAATATGAATTAACACGTATTGCCTATACTATGCCAGCATAATGCTATGTGTGTTGTATGTTAATTTAGCGATAAGTAGACTAGAGATGATAAAACGACATAGCCTTTTAATTAATGCTATAGCCTTACTTCAATAAATACCCAAGTTCAAAATACTTTATGATCATTCCTTTCACATTTTTTCTATAATCTATTTTGTATTTTCTTTTGACCTTCTGTATTGATAAGAAGTGAAAAGTTAATAAATTGGATGCCATAGAGCCCTGTGTGCTAGCTCACATGGTGATGACGGAGCTAATTATTAGGAGGATCGTGGAGTAGACTATTTGGGTTTTTGGGTCAGGATCCCACCCAGATCTTGGCCAAGGCAGGAAACCAGGACAAATACCTCTTTTCTGATCCTTACGTATTAGTCAGGGGCTTGATTACCAGGTAAGGGGTTAAGAATCCAAGTTCTCTATGAAAATAGGAAGATGGAATAGAGTTAACAGAATGGCCTATTAGTCCCTTGATTTGGAATATGTCTGGTCTCTAAATAGATCAAAGCTGAACTTACAGTTAAAGATTAAATAATTCTCATTGCAAAGATTAGATAGTATTTCCCAAAGCCTGTTCCTCATAATACTAATACATGAATTTACCTGTTAAGAAAGTGTCCTCTTGTCAAATGATTTGGGGGAATACACAGTTTGCACACATTTCTATGATAGATGCATCAAGAAATATTGCAGTAGAGAAACCTATTCCATTTTATTTGATGCAGTGTTTCCCAAAACTATTTGATTGCAGGATACTTATCATATCTTTTAATATTTTTCTCATGTATTCTACAAAATATACCTTGATACATGCCATATTATAAAACTAGGTCTCCAGTTCTCTGTGTGTGTGTGTACGTGTGTGAAGTAAAATATGAAAGGGCCACATCAAATTGCTAATACAAGCTTTGTAGGCAGGTAGCTGATTTGGGGTAAAGGGGAGGAAAGAGTCAAGCAGAAAATAAAGAAATAACAGGTAAAGTAAAAGAGTTGACAAAAATGATAGCCAACAAATAAAAATACAAATAGGAATTTTTTCAATAAATGAATTTCATAGAGCCTTATGAACAAATCTATAAAAAAGTAAATTAAAGGATAATGTCCAGTTTAAAAGACCAAAAACATGTGGAATAAAAAACAGAGGCAGAAATAAAACAAGAATAGGAGGTTAAAAAGAACCAATTAGAAATATTGGCAATGAAGATATAGTATTGAAATGATAAAGAAAATTACCATGGATGAGATAAACTCTAGTTTGGAGACAAGGAAAGTAATAATGAATGGAAGTATATCTTTGAGGAATTTGATTTACAAACTTTTAAATATGCTTACTGTATGCCAGGTTCTTTTCTAAGTGCTTCACAAATGACTCACTTAATCTTCTAGCAACCCAATAAAATAAGCACTATTGTTGCCAACACTTTACAAGTTAAGCTGATATATAGAGGGTACGTTGCTTGAAATCACATAGTAAATGAAGAATCCCCAGATCACTGCCCACAGAGACAAAGAGATACAAAGCATAAAACAGCAATAAAGAGACCTAAAAGATAGATTGATGGGAATTAAGAAAATAAGACTCTAATTTCCAGATAATGACTAACTTTGAGAAATGGTGGAGAGTTATTGAGGATGGGGATAAAATGGTATCTATAACTTTTCATTTATTTGAAAAATGAGAGATAACTTTGAAGAAAATATAGGAAAATGACAATATCTGTTACATTTGGGGGATGAGTGTTTGCATCTTTGGATATTTGAAACATCATTAAAATTAAAACGTTAGATTTTAATTGAAAAAAACCTCTTCAAACCCATCTATAGAACAGAATGTTAGAATTCCATTTTGTAAAATAAATTATATGCACAGAACTAAAACGTATCTTTTTTTTTTTACATTTGATATAACAATGCATTTATGAATGTTCTTATATTGTATCACAGCAGTCCCCAACCTTTTTGTCACCAGGGACCAGTTTCGTGGAGGGATAGTTTCAGGATGAAACTGTTCCACCTCAGATCATCAGGCATTAGAGTCTCATAAGGAGCACACAACCTAGATCTTTGTATGTGCAGTTCATAATAGAGTTCACGCTCCTGTGAGAACCTAATGTCACTGCTGATCTGACAGGAGGCAGAGGTCAGGTGGTAATGCTTGCTCCCCAATTGCTGTGGCATCCTGGTTCCTAACAGGCCACTGACCTATGGTACCAGTCCGTTGTCCAGGGGCTGGGGACCCCCTATTGTATGAGATCCTCATATTAAGACATTTTTCTATGCAAAAACATTTTTCTATGCCTTTGGTATCCAGTCTAGACCTTAATGCATGTTTTCTGACCCAGATATATTATACTGCTGGTCAAAAATTCCACAGTTTGGTTACACTGTGGAAAAGTATGCATTACTTTTGGGCACCATACAGATATCTTTTGAGCTTCCTAACCTATAGCTTATGAGAATAGGGCAGCTCATCCTTCTTCCTTGCCCTTCCACTTTCATGATTCTTACCACTGCAAATCCCAAACTCTAAGTTTCAAAAAACAATATATAATAAATTTGTCTAACATTAACTCTTTGATTGGTTTAAATGAACTAACAATATTTCCATTAAAATTTCTCTGAGTAATAGACTTTTACTTATTTTTTTCCAAAAAAAATACTATTTGATAAGTTTTTTTGCATTTTTTCATTCTTTTGTATATGTTGATTGCTAAATACAGCCAACACTGAAATAGTCACATTTTATGACAAGTATATGAAACTGATGAAAAGATTGTTCAGGATAAACTCAGCCTTTCTCATCAAATGCTCTCACTGGGTTGAACAAAAAGAGGAAATGTGTGCAATGTTTACAGGTAAAAAGTTCTCCCTATCACTCTTAAAATTCCATAGGCTTAGAAGAAATTAGGGTGTTGCTGATAGAAGACAGTCTGTAGCTCTTAATGTTTATTTTATACTATACCCTTTACAACAGAATTTCAGATTATTGATCGGCATTGCCTGATTCCATTTCGTTGAGTCCTATGAGAGTTGAAATTGCAGACTGAGACAAACTAAAAGTACCAAGTTCATCATGTTTAAAGCTGCTTTTTCAGGATATTGCTTTCTCTATGCTACTTCAGTGCTGTTCCTCTTCCACTGATAGGTTGTAATTGCAAAATGGATGGGGGAAAAAGCAAAAAAAAAAAAAAAAAAAAACAGTTATGGTCTTATGTGGTACAGTCTATGATGTGTGTCTGAAAGATTTATGTCCTGATTAAAGAAGCCCTGATTGAATTTTGTGATAGAAAATTGTTTTGGTTATTGGCACATGTGCCCGCACATTCTTTGATCCAAAGTCTGTTTCACTTATTGCTTTGAGAAAGTTCAAAAACAAAAAGGCCTAGAGAAGAAAAATGCTGTTACATAGAAAGGAGATTAAATGTATTCTGTAACATAAGGAAGGCATTGGGATTTAGTAACCAATAATTCATGGTCCAGAAATGCTTTCTTATGCATTGTCTTTTTCAGTTTACATTTCATTCACTCACTCACTCATTCATTTACTCAGTAAATATTTAGCAAATGCCCCTATGTGCCAGGCATGGTTTTAGGCACAAAGGCCACATTAGTAAACAGCACGAGAAGGACAATGCAGTTTGGTTGGAGTGAGTGCTGTCAGCTAGCAAACAGAAAAGGCCTGGCTGAGTGAGGATTTCCAATAGTGATCAATGCCATGAAGCAAATAAAATAGATTTTGAACTGCTGCGGATTAATGTGAATGGGGAGTCTTTTTAGATTAGATATAAGGTCAAAGGTGACCTGTTTGAGATGGTGACATTTGAATGAGCCATCCCCGCAGCTATCTACAAGGGGTGAAAATGGTGAAAGAAAGGAGTGGTCAGTGTCAGAACATTACAACAAAAAACAACACATACAAAGTCCTCAGGTGGAAGTGGACTTGGCCTCTTCTAACAGCAGGTAGGCTCATTAGGGGTGGGATATTGTGGAGATTGGGAGAAAGTTGAGAGTGGTAAATATTATTAGAGAAAATCAATAGTTCTAGCATGGGGGTAATGTTTATAAATCCTTGTATCATATTTGAGTCACCTGGGGAACCCTTAAAACTACCACTGCCTAGGCTATACCTGAAACCAATTCAATCAGAATCCCTGGGTGTGATACCTATGCATCAGCTGAGAATAGCTCACATGGAGAATCACTCACATGAGGATTTACAGATTCTGTGGAATGAATCCTGCATTTCTTTCTAAGTGTAATGGCAGCATATCTCCCCTTGAGTGTCTTTTCCTGTCTTATATCTAAGAATAAATGATCGAAGCCTTACTAAACACATTGACCAACATCACCATCTCATCAGGTCAACTCTATATATTCCACAACTAAAGAAATTACATTTCCCACAACCAAATATTTAATCAATACATTCTGCCTTTCATAATTTACTTCCACATTTTCTACATGTCTGTCAAACTACTACTTCCCCTTATACTTCCTCCGAAGGTCATTTTACCCATTATCTTGTGTTTTCCTGATCACAGACACAGCACCGGCATTTTCAAAGTTACAAGCAGCAGATTCCTTCAGGTTTTCAGGGTCACACACCCAGGAAGTCTAACAAGGTGAATTGACTCCGTGAGTGGATTTTCTTTTCCATATTTAATAGAAAATACTTAAGTGTGCTATTAATTATTTGTATTTTAGTGATGAAAACTTGTCTTCAGTGGATTCCAAGTATCAGGTATAGAATACTGTGTATCATCAATCTTGACTTTCAACTAGGAATGCTGGCCCTGGAAGTTCTGAGTGTACCTTAGTCCAGCCACGCACTTGGGGCTTTCTATGAGTTACATTACAACAGTTGAAAGTATTTCATGTTTTTAAAATAACCAAGTTTTAAAAATTACTTGTGATCATACTTCTTAGCTCTTACTCTACTGGCTCTTATTTTGCTGCCAAATCTCTCCTTAATGGGTTGTTATTTGGAGAGCTATTGGTGATAATGCATTGAGGGGCTGGAGGTGGGGTGGAAAAGGTGAAAAGGATAGATGGGGGATGGTCTCATCACCTCCCGCCTTGAAGTTAATAATTCCAGGGAAAAGAGGAAAAAAAGAGATGTTACCCTGATTTTTGACCATTAAGGGGAGATTTAAGAATTTAGCATAATATTGAAGATGTTGATAACCTTAAAATGTAATGTGCTACCCACTTCATGTTCTGTTCTTTTGATTGAGTAGTATTTTCTGATCCAGAAGCAAATACTGCACATTTTACATATTTCCTTACCTTGGTGTTGAATGACTTACAGAGCAGAAAGGACAATGAAGCTAAATAAGAGAGTATGAGTCAACTCTGCTGTCTCCATTTATCAGATCCCATGAGATTAAGAGCATTGAAACACATTTCTCGTTACGAGATTTTGTTGCCCTCAAGGACATGACTCCCTGATGCCCTGATACTAAATCGGAGTTTTATGAATCTTGATTACCTTGTGGAAAATAAAATGTATCAGAGAATTCAGCTTCACATCTATTTGTGCGGGGGAGTTAAATTTATTTCCTGACAACATCAGCAAGTCTGATTTTAGAGAATGCAGCTCATTAGAATAAGTTAACCATATTAGAATATATGCAGCTCCGCTCCCCTCTGCCAGCTGCTCTGGATGCTACGATGAATCCTGAGAAGCCATAGAGGAAACAGACCCACATCCACCTTCATTCACTGATTTTGTTCAGATCAGGTAATTGTTTCAAACAAATTGACAAAGACATCTCCGACAGCCAAGGTTTAGTCATTTCCCATATCAGGTCCTGAGCAAAGGGAAGTCGTATGAGAAACTGGAGTACCACACAGAACCCCCAAATTCAAGCCATAGGATGTAGATGGAGAGTTGGTAAGTAGAAAGACCCTCATCAGTACAGTATCCAGTTTCTGACTGAAGTATTTGGACTCTCTTCTTCTCCTAGCTTGAAACTACAAAAAGATTTTGCTAATGTTCTTATGGTCAAAACGTATTTAATTTTTTACTTGGTTCTAATCATTCCTTCCATATACACAATCTATCCTATTCTTCATTCACAATGTTGCCAATGCTTTTCAGATCATTATTATTTCAGATCATCATTATTGCTCGATATCCAAATTAATCCCTGCTCTTAAATTCTCAGAGAACGTGGCTCCTCTCTCCAACACACACACATATGCATACACTCATTCTCATACATGGGAAATCTGTCCTTTCCAATCTCAGTAGATTAATCTTGCTAAAGTATCTTTTTATAAGATTTCACAAACTATAGTCACTAGAAATGTATATAATATTTACATAGAAATATTCATTAGTATTAGTGTATTATTCCACTTTTTGAAAACCTTAAGTCTCTCTTCATTTGTAATGAAAGACAAGCACCTTAACCTGGCCCGACGTGTCTTTACTATCTGCTGGAATTCAGACTCTTAACCAGATCACAGAGGGCATCATGGGCATCCATGGGACTTTACACATAAAGTGCTCAGCACCGTGTGTGACACATTGAAAGAACTCAAAAAAGATGGTTGTAATCATTATCACTATTTTATTATTTCAATATAAGGTGGCCTTAGGATAATCAGGCTTGTTAACTCCAATTTCTTAAATCATTTGAAGTATTCTTGTGAATTGCCATTTCCACACGTTTAATTATATTTCTCTCCGCTTCACCTATATATTTTACTTTTTTTTTTTTTTTTTGAGACTCAGTTAGGAAGGGCACATGGGGTAGTAGATAGGAACAAAGGTGTCTCCCATCTGACTACTTGATTTTCAATCCTGACTTCACTCCTAGTTTTATGTAAGTTGTTAACCTCCCTATACCTCAGTCTCCCTATAGGTAAAATAGGATAATCAAGACACTCACTTCCTGGACATGTGAGATTTAACTGAGACAATGCATATCGAATATTTAGTACAGAGCTCAGCATGCAGTAGATGCTCAAATGATATTTTTCGAATGATTGAGTTCAAGTTCTATGTCCTCTGAAAACCTTTTCTCAAACAGCCAAGCCTCTGGTGATTCAATCTTTGTTCTGAAAACAGTCTGTGCCACTCACTCGTGGCATAGAATCTTTGCCTTGTTACAGCATTGTCATTGTCTTGAATTATGTAACTTTTATTTCAATATTAACTTTTGCACTCCAAAATGGCTGTCAACTTTTAGAAGAGACAGGGAATTATACTCTGCCTCCCCCACTTAGAACGTCTACCATGAGGATTTTTCTTCATTATTCACTTACTCACTTATCATTCATTCAACAAACATGTACTGTCATGTTGACTTGATTAAGACCATCTGTATTACAGAATCTTTGATCTCATGGGATTGAGAATTTTGTAGGAGAAAACAAATACAACATTAGAAGAGTATAAGCCATTAAATTAAAATTATAGCCAACAAATACTGTTTGTTTTACATCACTGACAGAATAAATATGTACTCACATATACATTGTATACTCATGCAGACAGGATAGAACTAGGAAGAGGAGTAAGCTCATATCAAGCCATAGCTAAGATTCGACTGCTCAGTGTTTTTGAAATTTAGAATTTTTACTTCTTACCATGTGTGATGGTTAGTATTAGGTGTCAACTTGACAGGATTGAAGGATGCCTAGATGGCTGGTAAAGTATGATTTCTGGGTGTGTCTGTGAGGGTGTTGCCAGAGAAGATTGACATTTGAGTTGATGGACTGGGAGAGAGAGACCCACCCTCAGTGTGGGTGGGCACCATCCAATACGCTGCCAGTGCAGCTAGAACACAGCAGGTGGAAGGAAATGGGATAAGCTTGCTTGCTGGGGCTCCTGGCTTCCTTTTCCCCCGTGCTGGGTGCTTCCCGCCGCTCCTCCTGCCCTTGCATATCAGACTTGGGGTTTTTCAGCCTTTAGACTCTTGGACTTACACCAGTGGCTTGATGGGGGTTCTTGGGCCTTTGGCCACAGGCTGAAGACTGCACTGTCAGCTTCCCTGGTTTTGAGGCTTTGGGACTCGGACCGAGCCACTACTGGCTTTTCTCTTTCCCAGCTTGCAGATGGCCTATAATGGGACTCCACCTTTTGTTAGTGTGAGCCAATTCTCCCTAATAAACTCCCTTTCACATATATACATATATCCTACTAGTTCTGTCCCTGTGGGAAACCCTGACTAATTCACCATGTCATCTTTAAGTGATATAAAGTATTGGGGGCAATATTCATTGCTCAGTTTCCCTAGCTTTAATAACTATTCCCATGAAGAATTCTTGCTTTTTTACAAAGTGTGGGCATGATTCAGAGAGCCTTATATCTTCCACTGGCTACTGTTCTGTATTAATTCCTATCAAAATAATTTTATGTCTTCAGCACATGATTGGGTACCCAGACTGTTGCTGAGTTGCTGAAAAGGAAACAGGACATTTAGGATGGAACAGTGTGTCAGCAACAGCTGCTCAAACTTAATATGTGGAATCTGTTAGCTAGGCAAACAGTCAAAAGTGGCATTTATCAGGGGGGAAAGAAAACACACAGGAGAGAATACTGTTCTATTGATCTGCAAGAAGTTTATTTTTCCATTTAGCAATGTTAAACTAATCAATTTCTTAAATAAAGCAAAAATACTAGTATTGATAATCCCAATGATGGCTTAAGTTTTCTAAGACAACAGAGGTATCATATTGATGTTGTAATAACGCAAATGCCAGGCTTGATTGTGTTTGACATGTTCACTGGTGGGTTTTGATTGCTAGAATTAATTTCTCACTGCGAAAGAGATGTTTTCAAGATGTTGAGTTTAGGGCTGGTGAATTGGAAGGATAACAAAAAGGACTTTTTTATTTCATCCTCCCTTCATTGCCATAGATGTTTAGTAACCCCAGGAAGTCGAGAAAGAAAAATGGTATTGTAAAAGTAATAGAGTTAAAAAATCAAAATTGGCTGCTTTAGTCTAAGTTATATAATAATTCCAAAGATTCAGCAAATTGAATTTTAATGTCCATAATTAATGTGTTTATAATACTTACAATATTTATTTAAAATATTATATAAATGTGTATTTTTGCAAGTCTTTTTAAACCAGATTTTCATGCCACAGATTACTATGTAGTGAGCTATCCACTACTCATTCCATTTCTGTTCATGTTACCTAGGCCCACCCCACTGTGCGCCCCACCAAATTTTAGAATACAGTTGTAGATAAGATAAGGAGGAGGCAGTTAATATAAGCACCTCTTATTTAACCCCCAGATAGAAATGTCAGCTGTCATCAAATATTTCTAACTCTGGGTGACTCACAGCACATTTTGGGGGGTCTGTTCTAATTGTCCAATTCAGGGATATTTTTTAAAAGGCATAAATTTGATCTCACTGTGCATCCCTTTTCTTTAATTTTCATTTCTAATATTCACAGTGAAGACGGTATTAAAAATATTATTGGCTGGGTGTGCTGGCTCACACCTGTAATCTCAGCACTTTGGGTGGCCAAGGCAGGCAAGTCGATTGAGCCCAGATCCTGGGAAGTTGAGGACAGGTCACCGCACTCCAGCTTGGATGACAGAGCAAGACCCTGTCTCAAAAAAAACCATATTTATTTGTATTATGTACATATCACTGATTGTATGAAAGAAACTCTACAAGCTCAAGAGGAGTGTGATAGAATATAAAGTCTAATCATTTTGTTACTGAAAAAGAGTCAGTATACCAATATATACCGATTCAGATAAAACTCTCATAAACTTATTAAAAAATAAAATGAAAAAAGACAACATATTTTTTCAAATCAGTTATAAATCATCAGTGAAAGGAAAATATTTTAAATATTGAAAAATTAATGAAACTATTTTTCTCAAGTATGAACCGTAATCTAAGAGATTGCAAAAGCAAAGACAAAAACTACTTAGCTTGTACAAATCATTAGTGAACAAGCCCACATAAACACAAGTGCATATTTAAATGCTGTTTTAAAAATGCATTTTGGGGGAAAATCCTCTATAATAGGCGTTATAGAAAGGTGAACAGCATAAAATAGTGATACTAGCTAAAATGAGAATGCCCTTGGGGAATCGTGGAAACCCACAGAAAAGTATCTGCCAGCATCTTTTGCAAGATGGTGTTATGAGAAAAGAGATGAAACAAATCTTACACATAGCGTGTAGTCTGTGAAATACATTTAACACCTTGCTTGGTGAAATTTTACTTGCAAAAGCAATTTATTTCAGAGGAAACGTATTTTTTTCTTTAATAGCTTGTCAAATAGCTGTAAAATTAGTCAATTAAAATGTTGTTTAATGATAAAGGAAACATGTGTGGGTGGTTTACCTGTCAGAAGCACAGTGTTTGAATATTATTGGGGAAAGGGCAGGAAAGGCAGAGGTGAAAATGGAGACAGCCAAGGTGATTAAGAGACTGAAGACACAGAGAAGCAGAGAGTTTTAATGTATGCCGTGAGGTAAACTGGAGAAAGATGTGATGAAAATACAGTTTTAGGAAGATTTCTAATATGGTTTAGCTGTGTCCCCACCCAAATCTCACCTTGAATTGCAATAATCCCCACATGTCAAGGAAAGAACCAGGTGGAGATAATTGAATCATGGAGGTAGTTTCCCCCATACTGTTCCCTTGGTAGTGAATAAGTCTTGTGAGATCTGATGGTTTTATAAATGGGAGATCCCTTGCACAAGTTCTCTTGCCTGTTGCCATGTAAGACATGACTTTGCTCCTCATTTGCCTTCTGCCATTATTATGAGGCCTCCTCACCCATGTGAAACTGTGAGTCAATTAAACCTCTTTCCTTTATAAACTACCCAGTTTGGGATATGTCTTTATTAGCAGCATGAGAACGAACTAATACAATCTCCATAAGAAGCAATAGGTAAAATTTCTACAATATCCCCTTAAAGAAAACTTTCAGTATAGAGTGTTTTCTCTATACTGAGAAATATTCTTCAAGAATTCTTGAGGAGATATATCTTAGTGAATATGTTGAAGAGCAAAGAGAAGGTTCATTATTGCTTAGAATTATTTGACTTGTATTTTGAATATGATAGTCCGGCAGGTTTGAACTTCGACATAGAGGTCAACTGATCCTGCATCAAATAATGTCTTCCAAGGATTCCGAGAAAACTGTCATAAGACAGTGAGACATTGGTGACAAACTGAGATCAGAGGCATATGTAGAATGATGTGTAGAATGATGCTTTGAGATTATGTTACTTTATCCAATTGAATAGTGTTAACAGAAATGACCAAACAAAAGTTTCCTAGTGAAATTACTCACCAATTTAGAGCTTCAATAAACACTCAGTTTCTTAAAAGCAGGGTTCCTTCTAAATTGTAGAGAATAAAATTATTATCTCTGAGAATAATGGTGTAACCAAATGATGGAAGCATTCTCTAATAGTCAATGTTGAAGAATCTGACTAGACCGCTGTCGTTCCATTTCCTCTTTCTGGACACATGGAAAGACTGACTGCATTTTCCATTCGCCTTCTCCATTAAGTTTAGGGACCTGCGACTAGTTTTTATTAAATGGAATGTGAGGAGAAGTGGTATTTGTCACATCTGGGTCAAAGTTAACATGAGAAGAGGGGAAAGCATTGATGGCTGTTTCTATTTTTATTTTGTTTTATTTTACTTTGAGAAAGACTCGGTAAATATATAATGGGCTTGATTCAAAGAGAGCAAGAATGTCTTGAAATGTCAAAGGCTTGCACTTGTCTTATAACTTTGCCATTCATTCTATCAGACAATTCTTCATAACTCTTCAGTATCTGTAAAGATTAAGCTTAAGGAATGTATCAGAATTAGCAGTTATTTTTAAACAGGGTAGATAGCTAGCATAATGGTTCACTCATCTGAATCATTAAAGCAATATACTTAACTAATCAGATAGTAACCCAGGTTCCCCTTCTCTACAGTGAGGTTTGTTTGGTTCTCATTACCATAGATCCATAATTTACTTGCCTCTGTGTTCTGAAGGTTGTTCAGATTGGGTTCAAATCTGAAGGATAAGTGATGCTCATGAGCTCTATCCAGAGAGACTAATTGTGTTGTAGCCATCATTTTTATAGGACATTGTAAACTTGTACACTCTGCACAGCTGTGGCTATTAACCATGAAATACACATTACAGCTATATTTTATCATATAAATAAACTGGATCACTCCCGGAGCTTTCTTCTTCCACATTGTGCATTTAACTCTATGGCAATCCAAACTTATCTTTGCCTCACTCCATGGCACTGAATGTTGCCTCAGGATAAGATCCTGGATGAAAATGAATTAACCTTCAAAGTACGGAAGAAAACTTTACATAACATGTAAATTCTTTATCATAAAAAAGTTGATTTAAAGTATTCTAGGGGTATTTTTAAAAATTAAAATTCATAATGCATATTAAAATAATCAAGATTTTTATAGCCCTGGTGACTTAGGTTGTTAGATGCGCCAAAGGAATTTTTTCTCTACTTTTCTTTTCATCTGTCATTAATTGGTGCTGTTTTTACACAGAACTGTCTTCCTCTGGAGTCACCACCTGCAGTAACTTACTATAGATTCTTCAGTTCCATTATTCATATTTGTGCTTCTGTAACTAGATACCATCCTACTGTCATACACTTTATGTGACACATAGTGCTTAGAACTTGCTACCATTAAATGCCGAAAAATAAAATAGAAATCCCATTCATTTAGTGTTACTATAATTTGACAAGTCTCCAACATGGGCTGGAGAATTGTAACTTCTCAAATCCTATAGCTGGCAGTTTAGAAACCCAATAGTCAATAAATTATGAAAATAGAAAAATACCTACAGCATATGAGATATACAGAAATTAAGCCTTTAAATATAAAACTGGTAACAGCAAAGACTTTGTATTAATCCATTTTCACACTGCTATAAAGAAATACCCGAGACTGGGCAATTTATAAAGGAAAGAGGTTCTTCTTTCATACAACGGATTATAAACAATACATTGAAACTCTGAAGTAACTCAGGTACTTGCAGACAGAGTTTCCTAGAGGGTGTTGTTTGAGTTATCCATTCAGGGTCTTAACCATCAACATTTCAGATTCATCTTGTTATAGAATGGTGCCATATAATTAAGTATCCAAACATAAACCTTAAAAACGATGCTTGTAAAGATATCCCATGGACATACACACTAATGAAATCACACAGGGATGCCCTCCCCTGGTAACAGGTAAAACTGACTGCATTGAAGAATTTAAAATATCTAATACTTGCTTAACTGTGGAGTCAAAATGACTACAAATCTCATGAGTGCACTTAGTTTTATTACATATTAGCTGATTTCTTCCCAGAAATGTTGCAAATCACGCCTTCCAAGGACTGATACCCAGATACTTGACTAACCAAAGCAAGGTGAATGATTTAGAACCTAGTCCCTCTAATCACTGTAAAAAGATAAAGAATAACTTTTAAAAATGTAATTGATTTTTACTAACCTGTTGCCTTGATGAGTTGAGCACTATAGCATAGGAGCTTGATTTTAAATGATATAAAACCAATTCAAACTTGTTTAAGCAAATAAAGAATTTATTGGGTTTCACATATGGAAAGCCCATGGGTAGACGAAGCTGGCTTTACACAAGCAATGTTAAATGCCTCAAGCAATGTCATTTGGACTGTTTCTTTCTCTCTTGGCTCATTCCCTTTGTCAAGGGATTTCAATTTTAGGCAGGTTCCCCATGTGCCGTGAAAAATGACCAAATCAGCTACACGATTTGAGATCATATAGTTTGAGACCTGAAAAAAAGGGAAGCCCTCTTTCTTCACATTCCATATATAACAGGAAAGCTTTTTACTGACTCTCCTTACTTTATGGACCTATCACAGGCCCAACATCTGTGACCATGGCAATTTTGGTTGGGATGACACTCTAGTCCTATAGCCTGTGGCCAGGTGAGTCAGGCACCATGAGTGATAGCTTTACCATGAAAAAAGGGAGTAGATACTGGCATCTGCTTTCCTCTCACATAAGAGAAATGCTGGTATTTTTATACCACATAACCACTTCTGGTGTTTTCTACATGCTGAAATGATTCCATGATGGTAAAGAATGTGTACAGTAAAGGCTGGTCATAAAATGCCTCTCCATACCCATTGTAGGGCATTCCTATATAGGGATGAAACATACACATTTTATTTTTACCTCAGGGATTATGTGATAGAGCAAGTCTGTATGCTCTCAATAGGCAGATTAAGCCAAAAATAAATATCCTCTTGATTAGAATTGAATAAAACCTTGTAAGAAGTTTCTCAGTAGTGCATTCTCACATAAAAATAAGACAGTAACAAGAAGAGTAATATTATTTTATCATAGTTTGCATAATTACTTTCCATACATAATATAGCTTAGCTTGTAGTTACCATCCCATAGTGTCATTTTAAATTAATAGGCTTGCATAAATTTTACCATAGTACCTATTATGTGCTAGCTAAGAAAATAACAGTTGTAATTCTACCTAAATATAGTTGCTCAAAGGTTTTTAAAATTGATTATTTTTCATCCATATTATTTCTTTTAAATGCTTCAAAGAACAGTTTCAGTGGACTTTCATATATCTATATTATTTTGGCTTAGAAAACAGACAAAAACAATAGACATTTTACACTACACTTGGAGACTTTTTTTTTTTTTTGAGACAGAGTTGCGCTCTTGTCATCCAGACTGGAGGGTAATGGCACAATCTCGGCTCACTGCAACCTCCGCCTCCCTGGTTCAAGCGATTCTCCTGCCTCAGCCTCCTGAGTAGCTGGGACTACAAGCGCCCGCCACCATGCCCAGCTAATTTTTGTATTTTTAGTAAAGATGGGGTTTTGCCATGTTGGCCAGCCTTCTCTCAAATTCCTGACTAGAGGTGATCCACCCACTTTTCCTCCCAAAGTACTGGGATTACAGGTGTGAGCCACCATGACTGGCATACTTGAAAACGTTTAATGGCTATTTTGAGTCTTTCAAAATTAGGAGTTAGAATTTTGGATTAAGTCACCCAAACATATTATTTTATCAGAGTTTCCAGCACAACTCATCCCCTTTGTTAGGAGCATTTATTAAATAAATGCCGAATATCACATATGCCACACAATGTATACAATTATAAGAGAAATAGACAATTCACCACATTATAATCAAAGAGGAGAAACAGAACACACGTAGAATACCCACAGGACAGGCCGGGCGTGGTGGCTCATGCCTGTAATCCCAGCACTTTGGGAGGCCAAGGTGGGAGGATCACCTGAGGTCAGGAGTTCGAGACCAGCCTGGCCAACATGGTGAAACCCCGTCTCTTCTAAAAACACAAAAATTAGCCAGGTGTGGTGGCAGGCACCTGTAATTCCAGCTACTTGGGAGGCTGAGGCAGGAGAATCACTTGAACCGGGGAGGTGGAGGTTGCAGTGGGCCGAGATCACGCCATTGCACTCCAGCCTGGGGGACAAGAACAAGACCTCGTCTCAAAAAAAAAAAAAAAAAAATACACACAGGACAATCTCGTATATCCAGATGAATTGGCATTGGGCTATGTATGATGTGAAAACTTCAGCTAGAAAGAAAACTGAACCTCAATGGAAGAGACACCATGTTCTTTTACATCACACCTTACTCTCCTCCTGGGTCCTAATCCTCTCTGGGTAAGCTATAGCTGTGCAAGCAGAAAGGAAGAATTGCGGCATTAACCATTTGTAACTTTGCATGTATATGACTCTTTGTCCACCCTGTACTGAACCCCTCACTAATTCATTCGTCCATTCACGTTTATGCATTTGCTTCATATATGAGTCAAGGAACTCATGCATCTCTGGTAGCACAGAACCCACTACAAGGGGAAGTCTGCTGTCCTCCAGCAGAGAAATTTAGATGACAGAATTTTCTCCTTGAGAAATTAACATCCAGGTGAAAGTGACAGGAATGTGAATATAGTTACGATTATATTCAAGAAACTAAGAAAACAATAATAAATGCAAAAAGGCAAAATGGCATAGGATTTATGGTGTAATAAATCATATTCAGTATTTCCTCCATTAAATGTAGCATTCTAGGTACTGCAAAGCTAGCTGGAAATTTTTCATAGAGATGAGCCTAGGAAGAGATGATGAGTTCATTGATGAGGGAATATGGGTTTTTCATAAAACTTTATGTGAATCAGTCAAGACTTAGGTGTATGCTTATTGATCCATTGGTCCATGCATGTTTGCACACTTGCCTCACATGTAATCATGTGTTACAGTGGATCAGCTTTCTTTCTTTCTTTCTTTCTTTTTAGACAGAATCTTGCTCAGCTGCCCAGGCTGGAGTGCAATGGCTCAATCTCAGCTCATTGCAAGCTCCGCCTCCTGGATTCACGCCATTCTCTTGCCTCAGCCTCCAGAGTAGCTGGGCCTACAGGTGCCCATCACCACACCTGGCTAATTTTTTGTATTTTTAGTAGAGACAGGGTTTCACCGTGTTAGCCAGGATGGTCTTGATCTCCTGACCTTGTGATCCACCCGCCTCGGCCTCCCAAAGTGCTGACATTACAGGCGTGAGCCACCGCGCCCAGCCAGCTTTCTTTTGCTGCATAACAAATCATCCTAGAACACAGTGCCATAAGACAACAGGGATTTGTTCTCAAGGGTCCAAGATGACAAAAACAGAAGCTTCAAGACATCTTAAGGCATAACCTTGGAAGTCCCTCAAAATCATTCTATGGTTCAAAGCATGTCACAGGCTCTGTTCAGGTTGGAAGGGAAGGAGCATAGATTTTTCTTCTTGATAGGAGGAAGGGAAAATTTTAATTGGAAAAAGGCATGTGGATTGGAAAAAAATATTTTAGTGCTCTTTGCAAACAATGTACCACACTAGGAGCCCTAGTCAAGGCAAAGCTTTTCTAAATTACTGAGTACATCACTGTTATAATAGAATACTTGACCTTTTAAGGTGATAAAGCCTATAAAACATGTGATCTGCTCATATTCCACAGTTTAAGTAAATCTCAATTATTCTGAAGATGCCTTACCTTTGGTGTCATTCTTAAAATTAGATTTAAGACTTTTTTGTGAAAAAATATCCTCCAAAATAGGAACAACCAGTCAAGTTCTATTTCACTAACACTCAGGATGCATATAGTTCAATACTAGAGCCACTGCTGGGCACTGACCCCCACCTTTTTCCTGCAGGCTGTCAGTTAATGTAGAGGCTGATAACTCACTATCAGGACTCAACTGCACAAAGAAATGCTTGAATTTCAGAAGGAACTATAGATGATCCAAAAAGCTTCAGAAAAATTAAGCTATGATGGTAGAATTCATCGTGGTAAGGTAGTATTAATGGTAGTAATGCCCAAGAGTTTCTCAAATATTTTCAGCTCACTTTATGAATAAGAAATGGACCCAGACGCCAGATGCAGTGGCTCATGCCTGTAATCCCAGTACTTTCGGAGGCCAAGGCAGGTGGATCACCTGAGGTCAGGAGTTTGAGACCAGCCTGGCCAACATGTTGAAACCCCGTCTCTACTAAAAATACAAAAATTATCCAGGCGTGGTGGCGGGCGCCTGTAATCCCAGCTACTTGGGAGGCTGAGGCAGGGAGTTGCTTGAACCCAGGAGGCTGTGGTTACAGTAAGCCGAGATCGCGCCACTGCACTCCAGCCTGGGTGACAGAGTGAGATTCCATCTCCAAAAAAAAAAAAAGAAAAGAAAAGAAATGGACCCAGAAAACCTAAATTGTTTAAGCTCAGGATTAGAACAATGTCAGCCTGTATACCACTACACAATAGAGACCAGGACTAGAGCAACTACAATTACTATTCCCAACTATCACAACTCTCATTATGTAATTTTATTTATATATATAAAAATATGGCACCAGGTCTCTTAGTATGGCCTGTGGACCTCAGAAAGCATACAGCTTTTGTGAATAGATATGTGTATATATGTGTTTGTACTTGTATACATGTGTATATGTATACATGTATATGTAAACATATATACACAACATAAACATGCATCTGTTTATTTTTCATGCAAATGACACATTATCTCTTGAGTAACGTCATCAAGGGTAGTACTGCTGGCCTGGCACAGTGGCTTATGACTTGTTGTCATAGAACTTTGGGAGGCTAAGGCAAGAAGATTGGTTGAGCCCAGGAGTTTGAGCCCAGCCTAGGCAACATAGGGAGACCCCTGTCTCTACAAATAATAAAAAAATAGCCAAGTACAGTGGCATGCACTTGTGGTCCCAGCTACTTGGGAGGCTGAGGCAGGAGGATCACCTGAGTCTGGGAGGTCAAGACAGCACTGAGCCATGATCATGCTGCTGCACTCCAGCCTGGACAACAGAATGAAACTCTGTCTCCAAAAAATACAATAAAATAAAAAGTATTATTGCTCTTTCCATTAGCTTAAGGAATGTTTTCAGTCTATGCAATAGTAATGCGCTCATTCAGAAAGTAGCCTACAAATCCTTTTTTTTTAAATTTGAAGTGATTTTGATGCAAAGAGAGTTGAGCTATCACCTCAAACTTATAAAAAAAATTAACCAAGTATTTCTCCCAAATGAGCACCCTTTCCCAGACTTCAGAATCCTTTTTACTTTTGCTAAAGAATGAATGTTTATGCCCCCACTAAATTCATATGTTGAAACCCTAATCCCCACTGTGATGGGGCTTTGGGGAGGTAATTTGGCCATAAGAATGGTGGCTCCATAATGGGATTAGTGACCTTCTCAGATGAGATAGGAAAGAGCTTGACTGTGTGAGCACTCTCTTCTTCTCTCTCTGTACCACGATGTGAGGAAACTTCAATAATTCTCACAATAATACTCTAAATATCATTGCCCTCATTGGAAAAAAATCTCAGAAGCATACAATGACCTAATCAATATTAAAGGGCTATTGAGTTATGAAACTGGGGCTAGACTATAAATCATTCAACAGTACAGTTCTTCCTTTAAAACACTGCCCATATGTGCTTTTTTTTTTTTAACATACTGCTACAATAGGTCTATGTCTGCTTCACCTCATTCTCTAATAATATTCAGTGTGTATTGAGTATCTTTTATGTACATGGCACTCTCCTGGCTATGAGAGATGTAAGACTAAATTTAATAGGATCTATGGCTTTAAGGAGCCTAGGGTCTAGTGATGACTGCACCAGACTTGATTGTTTATTTTGTCCCAGGTTCTTCTGCTTCCAAGCCGATATACTTTGGATGTTCGTCTCTTCCAAATCTCATGTTGAAATGTAATTCCCAGTGTTGAAGTTGGGACCTGGTGAGAGGTGTTTGGGTCATAAGGGGGGATCCTTTATGAACGACTTGGTGATAGCCTCATGATAGTGAGTTCTTTTGAGATCTGGTCATTTCAAAGTGTGTGGCATTTCCTCCCTCTCTCTCTTCTCTTGCTACTGCTGCCACCATGTGGCACGCCTGCCCTTGCTTCACCTTCTGCCATGATTGTAAGCTTCCTGAGGCCTCACCAGAAGCAGATGCCAGCACCATGCTTCCTATAAAGTCTGCAGAACTGTGAGCCAATTAATCCTCTTTTCTTTATAAATTACCCAGCCTCAAGTATTTAGAGCAATACAAAAACTGACTAACACATAAGCCATCCTCTATGTTGTTGGCAGATGAAGTCTCCCTCCCATAAAACAGGTAGCCAGCATTTTTTAAGTGCTCATTATGTCCTAGTTTCTAAGTACCTTCAGTACATTAACTGATTTAATCTTCTCTACAACGCTAGAATATAAGAATCATTTTTATTTTTATTTTAAGATGCAGACATTTAGGCAAACACACACACACACACACACACACACACACGTGCGCGCGTAAACACATAGCAAGAGGAGTATGTTTGTTTTAAACCCAGGAAGTCTGATTCCAGAGTGTGAACTTAACCACTCCTCTCAAATGCCTCTTAGAAACTGAAACACACAGAATATTACGTCTCTCCCTTGATTAATAATCAAAATGGCTCCCTGTTCTCACAATGTTAAGGGTCTGCCCACTTTTTTCAGCTCTTTTTTATCATGTCCCTTGTCTTCCTTGGTAACCTTCTTTTCCCGGTTTCCTGCCTGACCACTTGACTCCAGACAGTTTTCTCCCTTTCCAAAGCTGTCTCTCTCTTTTGATCATGCTTAAAACATGTCCTTCTTACCCACATTCCTACTCAGCCTTTTAAAAAGTCTCGCCAATCTTTGAAATCTTACCTTCAGGAAATTGTTCCTATCTGTATCTCCAAATCACAAGGACTCACTTTTATATAGACAGAGATTATTCCAGAAGATTGAACAATGTATGGTTCACTCTCATTTATTTCTGTTTTTCATATTTGCTTGTTTGTCCAAACAAAATCTTGACTTGCATAAACATAAATCCCTTAAACCAGCATAATATTGGCTAAGAAACATTCATTTACAATTTACTAACAGATTAACTTCAAAGTTGCCTGAATTATATTTTTAGGAGAAGCACAAATGCCTCTACAAATATTTAAATTAAAAAATATTTAAAAAAAAGTATTTTTTTTACCTTGACAAAAAGAGATTGCATTTAAAAGAGAAATTTTTATGATTAGAAGAAGCAAAATCATCTAGCCAGATAATTTAGGCACTAATATTTTGTTTAGTACAAAAAAAAAAAGAGAGAAACTTTAAAGCCAGCACATTTCCAATGGGTTGTCTACATTGATTAAGAGGGAAAGGTAATTTAGCTTTCACTTCTGTGAAATTCATGTGTTTTTCACTGAAAGTACTCAGTTGAACTCCATAGAGATTTATAACCTATTTCCCATACCTAGCAAAACATGGCAAATTTACAACCTAAAAACACTGACATGTTTGACCTCTGACAGAGATATGTGAAAAGTCTCTCATTTCATGGACAGTCTTTCCTGCAACCTATTTTTTTTTAAATGCTTTAAGATTTCTGCAGCATAGTGTTGAAATCTAAATTTTCTCTTTAGTGTCAAGGTTTAAATCTGAATTTGTTTAAGTCTTTCCCAGAAGCATGACACATTCAGGTACCTGTATTGGTATGATCGTCTCATAATTTTACCTTATTGCAATTCTAATGATTTCTCATTTTAAATTTAAAACATCCAATTAGTTTATGGTGCTGAGGGATAATTCTAGAAAACCGGCACAGACAGCAAACTTGCCATTTTCAAATGGAATGATTAAGAACCAAACAAAGGGCTTTTTCCAGCCAGCTTAGTTGAAACCAATGAATAATATTAAATGCATAAAGGAAAAACGAAGGCACAGAATCTCACTAACTTGAGGGCTTGGTAATGAAGAATACACTCTTTCTTCTTGAAGTTACAGCTCTGATTCAGTTTGGGAGTTGTCACCTTTATAGACTGGCAGGGTGATTCTAGGAGAGTAAATTGGCGAAGGTTCTCCATTTCTCAGTGGTCAACTATTATCAAGCACTTAATATAGGAGGCCCTATTTCCAATGACTATGAACTAATTATCTATAAAAGGCCAGTCTTGATGGTGTTTTTGGTAATAGACAATTGCCAAAAGTTTAACACTCTCTGGAACTTTGAGATCTTCAAACAGAGATGCCATGGTTTGGCTATTTTGTTGTTAACGGGATTATATCAGAAAAGATAAAAAATTGAAATATTTCTATTAGACCATTAAACTAGATTCTAAGTTTTTAGACTATCAATGTTTATAGATTTTTCTATTATAGTCAAGCTATGTTAGCCATTTTTACTTATATCTTATTTAATCCTCTCAAAAAAGGCATGAAATAAGTATTTTTATCTCGGTTTTACTTTTTACTGAGGTAATAGGTGTTTATGACTTGGCAAAGTCAGTCAACAACAACCAAATACCAGTAAAGATTTGACATGACTCTGTGATCTGTCTTCAAAACCTATGTGCTTTTTATTACATTAGAGTTGCATATTTTCCAAATAATCAAATGTGTTGAGGTCAGATTTTGGTAAGGTTTATCTGCAACTGAAAATTCTGAAGACAGATTGCAAACTTCTCCTTCAACTGTAAAACTCATCTCATTAGAATCTTCTTCAGCCAAAGCAATTTGTCTTGTTCAGAGATTAGGGACTTTTCTTAAACATGTCTTTAAGGTTGAACTTGAAAAGCAAAGTTTCAAGATGTAAAGTCTGACCACTTCTTGGCAGCTAAAATATTACATGGGTAGTTTTTTCATCTCTTTCACAGAGGAAGTGTTCTTTTCATTGAAAGCTTAGCTAGAAGATTTTGAGAAACTTTAAGTTGTATATCAGATACAAACAAAATGCTTTCTGTAACCCAAATGAACATAACCAAGATTTTCATTCTGAAAATATTTCCTGTCAGCACAAGCAATTTTTTCAAAGCATATTTTTGGTTGTTGTAACAGCAACTTGTAAAATATTCTTGATGCTTCTATATAAAATGGTACATAAAACTTTCACCCTACAAACATTTGATTGTGGAAGGAAAGGTAACTTCATGCCAATATAAACTGACATGAAAAAAATGATCTTGTCCTCTATTTTACTGCCACTTCACCTCCACTACCCAGACCTAGACTAGTCACGCAAAATCAAATAAAACATCCAAATGGGGCAGACATTGGTTCAACAGGGTTTTTGCATTGTGGTGATAAAATAACTGAGTCATTGAAATTCAGGGCTGTACTTCTAGGGGGTAGGAGCCAAAGAATACTCATGTACACATTTCATCGAGTATTTATTGGACATTCATTATGTGCAAAACTTTACACCAGGGATCAGCAAACTTTTTCTGTAAAACATCAGAGATTAGTTTGGACTGTAAGCCATGTGACTCTTTCACAGCTACTCATCAGATGCTGTTGTAGCACAAAGGCTTCCATAAACAATAGATAATGCTTGGAATGACTGAGTTAAAATGAAACTTTCCTTACACACACAGGAGCCAAATTTTGGCAGCAAGCTATAGTTTTGCCGACTCCTGCCATATACCTCTGAAGCACAGGAAGATTAATGAGTAACAAAAGTGTAATTAATGGCTCACAGTTCAGAGGGAGTGTTATTATTATAATACACTTGACATAGGAGAAACATGAAATGATATAATAAAATCATAACAAATGCTAACAGAAGCTAATAGCAACTGTGCTGTTTCTTGAAGGATGATTAGGATTTTACCAATGGAGGTTTGGGGTAGAAGGGAACTCTACATAATAGTACTATCATCAGTAAAGGGACCAAGAGGTAAAGTGGAGATACAGTCTGGAGAGAGCAAGAAGTCAAGTGTAACTGGAACAACAGGACCTTAGGGACTGTGTTAAAAGAGAGTAGAAAAGGCAGCGCAGGGCCTGTGGTCAGTCATTAAATAATATGTTGAAAGGCTTAGACTTGATGCTTTAGTTGCTGGAGCATTCTAAGTTCAGAAAGAATACATATAAAACTGCTGACAGCTGGCTCACCCCTCATCTAAGGAGTGATGTTATGGGTGAGGATGTGGGGTACAAATTTTTACGTTTTATTTTTTTCACTTCCATGTACTTGTTTTAATTAATTATTTTATTTTAGGTTAAAGAGTATATGAGAAGTCTTGTTAGATAGGTAAAATCATGTCATGGGGGTTTGTTGTACAGATTATTTCATCACCCAGGAATTAAGCCCAGTACCCAATAGTTATCTTTTCTGCTCCTCTCCCTCCTCCCATGCTCCACCCTCAAGTAGATCCCAGTGTCTGTTGTTTCCTTCTTTGTGTTCATAAGTTCTCATCATTTAGCTCCAGCTTTTAAGTGAGAATATGTGGTATTTGATTTTCTGTTCCTGTGTTAGTTTTCTAAGTGTAATAGCCACCAGCTCCATCTAGGTTCCTGCAAAAGACATTATCTCATTCTTTTTTATGGCTGTATAGTATTCCATGGTGTATATGTACCACATTTTCTTTATCCAATCTGTCATTGATGGGCATTTAGGTTGATTCCATGTCTTTGCTATTCTGAATGGTGCTGCAATGAACATTCACGTGCATGTGTCTTTATGGTATAATGATTTATATTTCTCTGAGTTTATACCCAGTAATGGGATTGCTGGGTCAAATGGTAGTTCTGCTTTCAGCTTTTTGAGGCATCACCACACTGCTTTCCACAATGATTGAACCAAGTTACACTCCCACCAACAGTATAAAAGTGTTGCCTTTTCTCCACAACCTCACCAGCATCTGCTATGTTTTGACTTTTTAATAACACCTCTATATATTTTTAATCTGTCATAATACACATGCATTAGTTTTGAAACAAGGCAGAAAGTAATTTATCATTTTTTACCTCCATATCTCATATTTTAAAAAATTATACTTGAAAATGCATAAATTAGTTTCTTCATACACAGAATGTTGGTTTACTATTTGTATGTTGCATGATTTCTGCTGTTGCCAAACACAGAGGAATATGAAATATTTTGTACAAGTGGAGTTATTATTGGTAAGAAGGTAAAATGACAGTGCACATGAACCATGCGGCACTTACCCCACCAGACTATACCCTTCATGAGATCAGGGTTGTGTCCATAACATACCAGGTGCTCCCAAAATATTTGTTGGATGAATAGCCATAAGGTTTTTTCCTCTAAGTATATTCAATAACCTTGCTGCAATCAAAGAGAGAGGCCACTAATATTTTCTAAGTAGCCCTGAAGTGGGTATCTGTTATTTTTGACAATCAGCACCCATTCATCCCACAGGTAGAGAAGTTCCCCAAACTTTCTTTGAGCAGCCAGCCTTCTCCATATTTGCAGCTGGTTGGGGCTGATACACTCCCAGCTCTAGCGTGGACACAGTTACTAGTCTGGAATGAAATGTGACCCAATCAGAGCTAAAGGTTAGTCAGTTTTTTAACAAAGTTGTGGTTAGAAATTACCACCAATAATTTTGAACTTGAAAGCATATGGGCTAGGGATGCTACCTCCATCCTGTCACCATTTATAATGTACCCATGACATTAAGACATATAAGAATCCCAGGGACAAAGAGGCCAGAAGCCATGTCTTAGTGACACCCAGGATACCCCCATTCAAGCTACTTCAGAAAGTGTCCTTACTCCTAAATTCATTTAGTTATGTGAGACCCCAAATTACTATATGATAGTGATCATTTATAATTAATTTACTAATAAATATTTTCTTTTCAGCAGCCAATTCCAGTTGGTTTTATTAGACTTATAGTTTTCCCTTTGGTTCTTTATAGACTGTACTTTGTGAGAAAACATTTTGCCCACTTTTGGTTGCACATTTTGCCCCCAAATCAGTAACATCTTGTCTTAGACTCTGGAATCATGATATACCTGTTAGTTTCCTGTTTATCAACCTCCAATTTACATCCTAAGACTCAGTTCAGCTCAAGCAGCATTCAGTGTTGTTGTTTTTTTCAAAAGATTGTAAAAAGAAATAAAAATTATAGTACCTTTTCTATTTATTTGCCTAATTTTTTCTTCTGTTTAATAGTAGAAAAATTGAGCTAATCATAAGCCTTTTAAAAATGAAACAAAACAAACAAGCATTGATGTGCATTTTTCTTTGCACTTGATAATGAGTAAATCATAGCTTCAGTCAGGAGAAGAATTTATATTTTTTCAAAGTAGAAAATGGTATCTTGACTAAAATAACTTTTTTCTTTTCATTACAAAAGACCTGATGGATTTTCATGTCTTTTTCTCCCACAATTGTATGTATTTTTTCTGCTCTATTCTTTCCTGTGGCTTTTCTAAGTCAATCCCTACCATTTCAAACATACCACTCATTCCTACTTAAAATTGCCCATATTTTCAGGTGGTTAAAGATAGGTCAATGATGGTATTACCATCATTTGTTGCACTGGCTTGAAAAATCATTTGATCTGAGATATGGTGCGGCCACATAATTTCTGTGAACACCTCATGAAAAATAAAATTTTTTTTAGCCAACTACCATTTCTTCCAGAAACTTGAAATTATGTGTGTGTTGGTATGAGCTAGACATTAATGTAACATGACTGAGTTTCCTCTTCTTGAATTATCCCCATAACTCATCGCGTATTTCTAGCATTTCTTACATAGGAATAAAAAGCAATAACAAAACCCTTGTAGGATTTTTGTGGCTTGCAAATTGGAAGCACACAGTAAATATTACTTCCCTTCTTATTTAAACACATATATTCAATAATTGAAATAAGTTAATGATAATGTAGTGGCTACTTACATTTCTTAAGTAGTTGGGGAATATAGGAAACTAAATATATGCTTAGGATATCTGCATGTGAAAAATGGTCACTGAGTAAGAATTAGAAATCCCTTTAACCAAAAATATTCTGGAATGTGGCCTAGTCAAGTATATGCCATAATCTTTCTCAGTTATTCTTCTCAACAAAGGAAAATTTGATATAGATAAATTTTCTTTAGTTGAAGAAACACAGATTTCTTCAAAATCATAAATAGAATCCATAAGATAGTGAGATTAATCAATTTTATACTTAATATTATATGTTTTGAATGTCTACAAAATTATTTTTATAATATTAAGAAGAGGATAATAGAATTTCATAGGCATAAGCTTTTCTCTATCACCTACAATATTTAATTTATTCCAAGACAGACCCTCTGAGACTCTGTAACAAAGCATGCAGACCTAACTGTGCCCCTTATAATGCTTAAATGCTTGGAAACACACTGAAACATTTTTAAGGCTTTTTTTTTAATGTCAAATTTCATTGGGGCTAAAAGCAAAGCACTTATTTTCATAAGATCATTAGTTGCCTAAATGAAAAAGTAAAACTGTATCTTTCCAAAATAGTCTGTGTTGAAGGGACAGTTTTTTCCTAGTGCAACTTCGTAGCCTGGCACTAAATTTTGTGCACAGTGAGCGTGGCTTCTGTGCAATTTATGGCATGTGCATTACAGCAGATCTCAAATAAATTATGAACTGTATGTGTTACTGAGGCACTGTCAAACTATGATTGATTTGGACAGTTTGTAGTTAATTAAGTTCATTTCCAATTCTGTCTCTTCATCCAATTTCAAAGCATTCTATATTGAAAGCCTATTTTCAATTAGTAAGAAGGATGAAACAAAAAAATTAATTAGAAAAGTGACGATCTCCATTTAAGTCTTCATAGTGAGCAATTATGTATCTTAAAAGTTAAGAAATTGAAGAGTTGTACTTGTCTAATATATTGTGTCTTTGATATGTATCTTATGTATATTAAAACTTTATGTAGGCATGGCATTACAGTGAAAAAATGTAATGATTGAAGTTATCTGTAGTTACTGTAAGTTTAAAAGGCCATTTCACTTAGTATTTAATTATTGAGGATTAGACTTGATAATATTTTCTGAAGGATATAAGCATAGCACATATATTAGAAAATCTTGTGATACGACACATTTATTTAGTGAATCTCACAAGTTTGAGGCACACAGATAATTTTTAAAGCCCACTAGGTGATTCTGATACAATAAACCACCACTCTCCAACTAATCCCGTCCCATCTTTATCCAAGGTCCTGTGAGCCTGCCTACCACAACCAATATAAAGCAGGTTTGAATAGCAAATACATATTGCTGAGGTATATAGAGGTAGCATAAATAAGCTTTGCCACTTATTAGGTAAGGTTTTTGGCAGGGATTTTTTAACCTCTCTCTTCCTCAGTTAAGATGTTTCTAAAATGAGGATAATACTACAAAATCTACAGGGAGGAGTCAAGGATTAAGGAGAGACTGCTGAATATTTAGCTCAGAACCTGGCACAGAGATTGGTTATCATCCTCATCGTAATGGTGATGATACTGACAGATACAAACTAGTAACCCAGGTTCTAAAACATTTACACCTATATTGTTATAACAGGATATTATTGTGCATGGGCTCCGGAAAGTGAAAAGATTTGAGATTGTTGGGTTTAGCTTTAAACACATTGAGATTGACGCGCCAATGGGGTTTCAAGTTGGAAATATCAAGAAGGCAGATAAGATGAGACAGGGTTATGTGAAAATATTTGAAGTTTATCAATGTTAATGGGAGATTTGCAGCTTTAGACACTTCTTTGTGGATTCTTCTTAAGTTAGAAGATGAAATTCCATATAGTCCGAGTAGAGGCAGAGAAGGAAGCTCAGGACAAGACCTAAGGAATGGACTTACAGGTGAAAGAAACTGAAAGAGAATGTAAAACCAATTGTAAAGCACAGGAGGTGCTAAGACAGCAGAAAACTAAGAAGAGACAAGAACTCAAGATACTAAAATATTATAAAAAGGCTAATATAATTAAAACAGTGTGCTAATGGCATACAGATAGTGAAATAAAGGTCAGATAGAACAAGAGTAACGTACATTAAGTATATAATGTAGATGGAGTTTCAAATCACTGGGATAATATGATTTAGTAAATAAATAGTAAGTGAATTCTTGAGTGATCTTTAAAGGGAAAGAGACTTTTTTATTATATACTATACACATCTACTTTTAGGGTAGATAGTGTATCCTCACCAAGAAGAATAAAGACCCGTTTATAAAAAATGTACTAGCCAAAGATTGGGAAAAGTGATGAAAATTTCACAATCCACAAAAGAAAAAAATGGCAGATTTGAATAACAATGTACTAATTCTCTGTTATGAAATTACACTAAATGAAGTTAACACATAATTTAAAAAGGGAGAAGGGTTTTGACACAAGCCAAATATTACAAGCCAAATATTAATACTTATAAAATAAAAAGAGCTTCTATACATCAACTTCTTAAAAGTTCATTTATCTCAAAAGAAAAATGGACAAAGTATGTCAACAATAAATTTCCAGATAAAAACTACAAACAAATAGCAGACATATGAAAATATAATATTAATCTTTAAAAAAGTAATATAGCTTTTGATGCCTATTATACAGGTTCAAAAAATTAAAATATATTGAAATATTCAGTGTGTGTGTTATTATAAAAAATGTACTCTCATATTTAGTTGGTGGATGACAAATTGGTACAGTGGTTCTGAAAGTCTAATAGGATACCATTTATCTATATTATAAATGTGTGTAGCCTAGAGCCCAGAAAATCCAGCAACACTAAAACCATTAATCCTATCTCTCATGTAGAATTATAAATATAAAAAATTATATATAAACAATTTAGATATGTTCACAGGAAAGCTTATTATCATAATAAGAATGAAGAAAAGACAAAAATGAAATTTAAAAATTTTAAATATCCATTGATAGGGGAATTATAGGTCCAAAAATAAAATATTTCAGAAATTTAAAAAACAGCAAAGTAAATCTACTGACTTGAAAATATATCAATAACATATTATTGGACAATAAAATAACTTGGGTGTATTTGTGTGTGTAAATATATGCTGAAGCAAAATATTGCTTACAAATGATATTTGTAATTATTAGCCATGAAAAGCTGATTAGAGGAAAGAAGGAAAATTTTTACCTTAAGGCTTCAAAGAATTAGTTGGGTAATGGTTTTGCTGGTATGTGTATGCTCTTCAGTTTTCCTAAATTTTCTCAAATGAGTATCAGTTACATTTACAATATTTTAAAACAGAAGTTGCCTTGCATCTTGGTAGAGTTAAAATTATGTAGTCAGTAAAAACATATTACTTAAAGACATATGCAGAAGCATATCACAGCTAAACTATTTACTTCTGATGCAACTTCAAGTTCTTTCACCTTTTTGTGCCCCAATTTCCTCAAACGCAAAATGAGCCTAAAAATACCTCCTGTGTAGCATTGTTTTTCTGAAACATCAAATGAGATATCAGTTTGATATTGAAGGTAAAATATATGCTTCGCGGCTGGCATATAAGGAGACTTCAATAAATATGCTAGTATGATTTTTATTGTTTTTCTTGGTGATAGCAACAGTGGAGAAGAAAATAGCTAGCTTTAATATTTCAAGGAGAGATTAGTAGAAATGTGGGAACAGATGGAATGTGAAATTTATGTCCTTTGAACTACCACCCAGTTTTTTGAAGAAGTAGGCTATATCAAGATTATTTTTCTCCAGCCTGGGTGACAGAGAGAGAGAACCTGTCTCAAAAAAAGATTATTTTTCTTTACTACCCCTTAAATCACCACGCCAGCCTCATCTTCCCCTTCCTCGCAGTTGCTCTGGGTGACCAGCCAGTCTGCAGATATATTCTTCTTTGCCCCATCTTTGAGCCTCTGTGCCAGCTCTTTCCATCAATGAGAATGTCTGTACCACCTGTTGACAGCCAACCCATCTTGTAAAGAAAAGCTCATTCTCGCACTACTGCTTTCATTCTTCATTTCCCACGCTTTATGGACGTTGCTAGCACATCCACTTGGTTACCTTGTATCATCATTTGTGCCAATGTAGATCACTTACAAGACAAACTTCTTGATGAGTGTGGGAGACTTGAGAGGCAAGGGATGGTGAGACGTATTAAACTTGATGCCCACACAGAATTTAATAAAACACAACTTAGATAACTTTCAGTGACTATTAAGTGAATTTAATATAATATGAAGATGGAGGAGCTAAGGAAAAGGCAAATATTGAACTTAATTTTTTGCCGAGGTAATTATGACGCTGTAAAAAAAATAGGATAGCGATGATTTTCTTAAAAATGAACAGAGAAAGACATTTCTATTTCAATTCCTACTCCCAAATTAAAATAAAAATGACAGCAACAAAAGTAGTGAAGGAAACCCCATTTTCAGTGAAACCAAGGAAGAATCATAACCCTAAACCACAACCACAACACATGAAGATTAGAATAAAATTTGAACTAAATCAAGGGAGATTGTGGGAAAAGAAATAAAAACTTTTTTTTTTTTCACAGTAGAGGATGCCATTTTAGGTGGCACAGCCTTAAAGGACCAAATAATCTTTCTTGAAAAGGAGAGCTCTGAATGAGTAGATAAGCCAGAGGCATATGTCTGGATTTTATTCCCCATACCACTGTTTGCATATAGGTTTGAAGGGCGGTCCACATAGATCTGTCTGTATAGGTGTACAGGAAATGGTTCAGTGAAATGGAAAGATAAAGGAAAGAAGTAAATGTTTTATGTACTGATTACAGCAAGCTGCCTAAAGATAAATAAATGCTAAATTGCAATGCATGAAGTCTAAATATAATTGATTATTTTAAAGAGAAATGTAGATTCCTGGATTTATCTCAGAAAATATTAAGAAAAGAATTGAAAATGCAGTCAAAAAGCTGCCTTTCGAACTGTTACAAGGCTACGACTATTTACAGGGGAAATGTAATAAACCTTTAAGAACCAGATAATTTCTATTGCTATGTTATTTAAGCTGCCCCACACCATTAATTTTTTAAAATACTAGTTTAAAAGAAAGGCTTTTCCAGATCTTTTCACAAAGCAAGAACAACTGTGATTCTGAACTATAATAAAGATAGCCCCCCCAAAAAAAATGTAAAAGAAAGAAAACACAAGCTCACTTTTTTATTTATTATGTAATTTTAAATGACACATAATAATTGTATATATTTATAAGATGCAGAGCATGTTTTGATACAAATACACAATGTGTAATGATCAAATCCATGTAATTTGTACACCTATACATCAAATATTTTCATTTTTTTGTGTTGGGAACATTCAAAATCCTCTCTTGAAGCTATTTGAAAATATATAATAAATTTTTATTAACTATAGTCACTTTACAGTGCTACAGAACATTAGAACTTACTCCATCTATCTAACTGTAACTTTGTATCCACTGACCGACCTCTCTTCCTATCTGCTGCCCATCCTTTCCAGCCTCTTATAATCACTATCCTCTCTACCTCTATCAGATCAACTTTATTAGCTTCTACATAGGAGCAAAGCTCACTTATTATCAAGACAAAAACTCTGAGTGAAATAATAGTCAAGTTAATCTAGAAGGTTTTCAAAATAATTATAAATAGGACTCAACTTTGAGCTGCTAAGATGGTTCAATATTGAAAAATATTTATATTAAGAGTATAGGGGTATAGGCTTGTCTCTACCAAAATTTAAAATAGTCTTTTATAAAATTTAACATTCATTCTAATAAAACTTACAGTAAAATGGGAATCAGTAAGCTAAACACACAGTCACATAAAAATACACACACTCATTTAGAAACATTCTCAGTAAAGACGTTAACAAGCCAAGAATGTCCACTTCAAAATAGATGATATTTTTAGGCATTGTTATCAATATTAATTGGCTAGATATAAAATGTCATAAAGGAAAATAAAAAAGAGTTATTCTTATCTTCACAAAATTTGATCATATTCCAAAAATCACAAAAGATTCAATGGCATATTATAATAAATATAGCAATGTTTAATAAGAAATTGAGAGTGTTCTGTCTGTCTTTGCCCATGAACAGTATCATCTTACTTTCTAGGTAAAAGGAAGCGTTTATCAGCTCAGCCCCTCATCGAAAGAGAGAAAGAGAAAGAGGAGAGAAATATAGAATTATAACTTGGGTAGAGAGAGGCAAATTGGAAAATTAAGATCAATTAAGAGGCAAATTGGAGACACAGAGGCAGAAAAACAATTACAGAAGAAAAGCGGCTTAGGGCAGAAATAGTTATGTAGAAAGTAAGGAATTTTACAGTTTGAGTACTAGAGAGAGATTTTGAGTGAGTGCTCAGGAGACTCGCTCAGAGAAGCTTGCAGGTGTGACTCATCAGTAGAAGGACCTATGGCTAGGGGCATAGGCAGACCAACAGACTCAGAAAAACATGGGGACTAAATAATTTCAGAGAAACAAGAGGGTGAATATGACATCTTCTGGGTAAATAAAAATTCTACATGGAACATTCCTAAGAGCTGGACAAAAATAATTTCTTTTGGACATGATAACAGATTACAAACAGTGTCCAACCATCTTTTTTATTTCCCCATTGGTGAAAAATGAGAAGCATAGTGTCTGCCATCCAACTTGCTGGAAAATATAAGTGGAGTTCCTTTCTTTGGAGGCATGAATTATGACTGTAAATAGCGTGGTGGTTAAAATTATCAGTTCTAGATTCTTTTTTTCATTACTTTTAATTAACAAATAACAATTGTATATATTTACAGCATATAACATGATGTTTTGAAATATATATATATATACACACATACATACACATCATGGAATGGCTAAATAGAGCTAATTAACATTTGTATCACCTCGCATACTGATTTGTGGCAAGAACACTTATAAGCTACTCTCAGAAATCTCTAAGTGTAAAGTACATTGTCACGAACTCTAGTCACTATATTGCACAATCAATCTTTCTTTTTGTGTTTTGTTTTGTTTTTGAGGTAAGGTCTCATTCTTTCACCCAGGCTGGAGTGCAGTGGCACAATTCGGCTCACTGCAACCTTCATCTCCTGGGCTCAAGCAATTCTCCCACCTCAGCCTCCTGAGTATCTGCAACTACAGGCACATGCCACCACGCCAGGCTAATTTTGCTTTTTTTTTTTTTTTGTCGAGATTGGGTTTCCCCATGTTGCCCAGGCTAGTCGCAAAATCCTGGGCTCAAGCGATCCACCTGCCTCAGCCTCCCAAAGTGCTGGGATTATGGGCATGAGCCACTGTGCCTGGCTACAATAGATCTCTTGACCTTATTTCTACTAACTGAAATTTTGTATCATTTGACCAATATCACCCCAATTCTTCCCACCAACACCTCTCCTAGCACCTGGTAACCACCATTCTACTCTCTGCTTCTATGTGACATACCCATTTCTAGATTACAGGATTCAAATTCTAGATTTGTTTCTGAACCTCTGTGTATTGGTTTCTTACCCATAAAATGTGAATAATAACAGCACCTCTTACCTAATTTTGTTGTAAGTATTGAATAATTAAAGAACATGTTTAATACAAAACTTGAATTTGTATGTACTCAATAAATACTCTTTTAATGAAATACACTATGTTAATTTTCTTGGGAAATATACATTGGTATGCCACTATACAGTTTGTCATCTCTCAATATAATATCCTTTAGCTCCAGCTTAACTTATGAACATAACATACCAGGAAAGGCATTCTTTAATACTGAACATGTACTAAATAAAGCACTTTTTAATGTTGAAAGATTCTAATAGTTTTTTTTTTAACTTTTTTAAATTATACTTTGAGTTCTAGGGTACATGTGCACAACATGCAGGTTTGTTACATATGTGTACATGTGTCATATTGGTGTGCTGCACCCATTAACTCGTCATTTACATTAGGTATATATCCTAAAAAACTGGCAATTATTTGTCACAGGAAAACTTTTTTTGAATTATTACATAAAATTTCACAGACAATAAAGGATAGATTGTGTTTGTTTCATGGTGAGCAATTATCCAAAGAAAAGAAAGAAAACAGTTGTTTGATTTCAGAAGGAACTATGTTCACCACTTCACAAAACTGAGAAGATAATTTGGATGAGGAGATATATTTCTCATTAAAAAAAAAAAATACTCAATTTCTTTTAGTTCCTGCTGTGTCTTCCTTCAAAAGGATGATCAACTTTATACATTTTTAATTTTTGCTCCATTGAACGTACAGACATAACCTGAATACATCCTTATCACTTATTTTCAAAAGAGATATGACTCCCTGCCAGGTTGCTATTTATATTGCCCACAAGACAGTCAACCTGATGACACAGGATGAAAATGGCTTCCAGCCCTACCCATGAGTCTAACTCTGTTAACTTCACTTATTGGAGTTTATATTGTCATGCATTGGCAATTTGTCCCTCGCATTAACTTACTGCCCTATAGTGGAGATTACCGCGGTAACTACTGGTTCATTCTTCATCACCAGGCTTATAGCTCCCTCTGGCCACTCTGGGGTAATATTTAAGTACTCTGCATCACAGTACTACTTTAGCATGACAAACGATGATATATATGTTGAAAAATAAGCAAATTTTCACAAGAACTATGTGTACCAGTTATTACTAGTGGGAAATATGACCAGCTAGGTCTGGTGAAGGCAGATCACGAAGAATTATTAAAACAGTCAGAGAAGCAAGTTAGTTCACTATGGACTTATTTATATTTAGCCTACTCAGGGTTTACTGTGGTTTTGAATCAGAGAATTCTTGATCTTGAACAAATCTGGAAAATTATCAGCTATTATCTCATCAAATATTGCCCCTTTCTCCTTCACACTTCTTTTTGCATTCTCATTAAAATCTTTTTTTTTTGAGACAGGGTCTTGCTTGACTGCCCAGGTTGGAGTGCAGTGGCACAATCTCCTCTCACTGCAGCCTCCACGTCCCACGCTCAGGTGATCCTCCCACCTCAACCCCCGAGTAGCTGGGGACTCCAGGTGCATGCCAAAGCACAGCTAATTTTTGTATTGTTTTGTTTTGTTTTGTTTTGTTTGTTTTTGTAGATATGGGGTTTTACCATGTTGGCCAGGCTGGTCTCGAACTCCTGAGCTTAAGCGATCTACCCACCTCAGCCTCCCAAAGTGTTGGGATTACAGGCATGAGCCACAACACCCGGCCATTAAATTCTAATTAAACACATGTTAGTATTTTTCACCATTTGCTCTTCACTTGTATAGTTTTCACTGCATTTTATCTCTATGGTGGACAGTTAGTTATTACTTTAGGTATTCTTTCAGTTTGCTAAACATGTCTTTAACTTTGTCTCATCTGCTATTACACCTACCCATTGCACTTATTTATTTATCTTTATCACATTTTTACAAGTCTTTTTCTTTTTTTCTTAAATATGTCTGTTCTTGTTTTATAAACATAAGTAGTGTTCATTCTCATATTCTAAATTTTACCATGTTAAGAATATTTATTTTACAGCATTCTTGTATAATTCCAGTATACAATATTACACATTATACAATGTACAATTGTACAATGTATAATTCCATTATCTGAAGATCCTGGCGATCTGATACTATTGGTTTTATTTTTGGAGTTCCCAGGAGTAATCCATGGGGAGTCTGTGCAGTCTGGATAGAGACAGCACCCTTCCAAAGAGAATTTGGTTTTACTTCTGCCAAGTACCCTTACGTTTTACCAACCCAAGTCTTCTTTATGGTAATTACTAATTTAGATGTTGTCAGGACAAAGGAAATAAATTTAAACCACACACAGCTAGCATGAGGCCATATTTGTGTTTACAATTCTTTAGGAAATGCATTTTTCCCGTCCAGAGTTCAAGCCAAAGTAGCTAAATTATCTGATCTCATTTTGGAGTTTAGCTGATTTTTTTTCTTTTCCTTTCCATGTTTTCATTAGGTTATGCTATTTAAAGCTTCTAGAATTGTCCATTTTAGCTCCTATGTGGACTTCCACCCCTCATTCACCTTTAACAATGTCCATTAAAAGAAAAGCCTTTTGGTTTCTAAGATTGGAAAACACCTCCAGGTAAATCATAACTTTAGTGCGGTTAACTACTCCAGTCAAAACTTTTTTTGTTTTAGGTCACTGTGGAGTTTGCTTACTGTCTTATTCCACTCAAGCTCCTATAACAAAATACCACAAACTAGGTGACTTATAAACAACAGAAATTTATTTCTTACAGTTCTGGAAGCTGAGAGGTCCAAGATTAGGGTGCCAGCACAGTCAGGTTTTGGTGAGGGCCCTCTTCCAGCTTGTAGACTATTAACTTCTCCCTGTGTCTTCACATGGGGGAAAGGGGCAACACGGCTCTCTGAGCCCCCTTTTATAAGAGCACTAATCCCATTTATGAAGGTTGTGCTTTCATGACAAATTACTTCCGAAAAAACCCTACCTGTTAATACTATCACTTTAAGGGTTAAGATTTCAACACATGAATTTAGGGGGACTCAAACGTTCAGACCATAGCACTTATATTCTCACAAGCTCAGCATTTGAAAGAATGTTGTTATGTTTTATCTAGGTATATTTTATCCACATATCTTACAGTGGGAGGGTTTTCTATTTACTCGATCATGCTGATAGAAATTCAAGTTGAATGTAATCAGTAACTTGACTCAGGAAGTCATGATGTTCTTAAAATGTATCATCTGGATTGAGTCTAGTTCAAACTGGTATGCTTAAGTCTCACATCTTTGTAACCTCTCAGCCCAGGACCCATATCCAGAATTAGCCACATCTGGTAGTCAGAGTTGTTGACGGCAAGTGATAGAAACTGACCCACTGTCTTAAACAACAATAAAAAGAAATAATACAGAGGGATATTAGGGATTCTCAAAATCAGCCGCAGGCTGATGGCCAGGCCTAGAGGATGAAAAAGAATAAAGAAAACTGTCATGTACATCTGGTTCAATATTCAAAAATTCCCTCCAGGAGCAATGATTCAAGCCTAAATATTTTCTCTGCCTCCCAGCTGAGTCCTAGAGGTGAGCTTAACTCCCACTAAGATGTAAAGGAGATTCTCTAAAAGGGATGTGATACAGCAAAACAATACAAAATAAAAAGAAATCGTATTTCAGCAGATGTGGCAAAACAGTTGAAAATATGTGACACTTGTAATTGATAGAGATCGTTAGATGTCTTATAATTATATATCCTTCCCCAGCAGAATTACGCGTAAATCAGGTCACTTTCATCTTATATTTGCTGAGTTTTTGTTATGCTAAGTGCATATTTTTGTATTCTTGTGACAAAATTTTCACATATTTATCTTTATTGCATTTCTGTCACTTGCAAGAAACATTTGGAATTTCAATGGAATCATCCTTAGCATTGTTCAAGTCCCTCCCCACCTTGATATATTCTATGTTCTCTTGGCACTTATTGCTTACCATTCTTGAACAATTACATAATTTCCTACTGCTATATTTCGGCCATTATACGCCTACTCATTATGTGAACTTTTATTGATGTTTAACTACAAAACTTCTTTTTTTATAAAAAAATTATTTCTCATGCAATCCGTAAACTAGAAAGGAAAGTGTTGTGTTTTATGCAACAGCCCTGTAGGTAAGTATTATTATTCCTACTGTAAAGATGAGGAAACTATAGTTTAGAGAAATTAAACAAACAAACAAAACATGCCCAACTCTTACAGAGTTAGTTAAGAGCAGAGATGAGATGCAAAACCTTTATTTGACTACAAAGTTTTGTTCTGAGCAATTAGGTCATGCTGGTGTAAAATATCGAATAATTGTTTCCAAACATTTTCCCACTATTAAGTAGATGACTGAATGCCTTCTTTATTACTTTCCAGATATAACATCTGCTTATTCATCTTTCCAACAAATAGTAATTTTGTAACTTTGTTCCAGGCATTTTTCTAAGTGTTTAGAATACATTAGTAAATTAAAGAAAAAAAATCTGTATGCCCATGTATCTTTGTAGCAGAGGTGAGATAGACAGCAAATAATAAATACAATAAATTCTAATTTTAGGTATTTCAGATGGGGTTAAATACGGTGGGAAAAGAATTTAAAATCCTTTAAGCTGAGTGGAAAATAAGAATGCTGGGGAACAGAGGTTGGAAAGGATTGTTGCACACTGTAGTCATGTGTTAGGTTGAACCATATGAAATTGTTTTTGACTTATGAAAATGGGAATTCATAGCATTCAGCCTATATAAGTGGTCAAGATAGACATCATTGAGAAGGTAAGCTTTGAGCAAACACTTGAATGGGATAAGGGCTAGCCGGACAGATATTTGATGGAAGAATGATTTAGGTTCCTTCTGTGTATGACATATTCACCTTTTCTCATTTTAGTTTAAAGTTCTTTTGATCTGACCATTGGCCTCCTATCATAAATATTCATCTAGTCTCAGACATCCTCTGTTACATGTCAGAATTCATCATTGTGGAAGTGTAAGGTATCCAGAAAGCCAAACATTTTTCATAATGTTGTTAGTGTCATGAGCTTTGCACATATTTCCCCTTTTTCCAAAAATAAATTACCATAAAAAGACCTTTAGGAAACTTCAATTCTCAAGTATTTCTTCCCAGTGATTCAGAAGCAATGCAAATATTTGCTTGCTTGCTTTTGGCCTATCCATCACTGCCACATGAAAAATAGTTGTAGGATCTTCAGTATGTTTGGTAAACCCTGGAAAGCTCAATTATGATATGATCATCTCTTTGGGACATTACCATGTGTGCCGTAAAGTATTAACTCAACGGGCCTTAGTTACTCAAATCCTGGATCTTCCAAAGAAGGGACTGATCCTTGACCAGCTCCTGGGGATAATCTCTGAGCCCTTGGAATCTACTGCTTTACAAGAGTGTTTTAATATATAGCAGGCTTTGTATCATATCGGTTTGACCTCTGGGGGCTAGAATCTGAGTAGCCACAGTCAGTCAAGTAGGAGCAGCATGCCTACATGACTGACCCCATTGAAAACCCCAGTTCCGGCTGGGTGTGGTGGCTCACGCCTGTAATCCCAGCACTTTGGGAAAATGAGGCGGGTGGATCACTTGAAGTCAGGAGTTCGAGACCAGCTTGGCCAATGAGGTGAAACCTTGTCTCTGCTAAAAGCACAAAAATTAGCCAGGTGCGGTGGTGGGTGCCTGTAGTCCCAGCTACTCAGGAGGCTGAGTCAGGAGAATTGCTTGAACCTGAGAGGCGGAGGTTGCAGTGAGCCAAGATAGCGCCACTGCACTGCAGCCTGAGTGGCAGTGAGACTCCATCTCAAACAAACAAACAAACAAACACACCCCCCCACCCCCACCCTTCGCCTCAGGTCCCAAGGTAGAAGTGAGCTTCCCTGGTTAGCAGCACTTTATACATATTGTCTCAAATTGTTACTGGGAGAATTTAGTACTGTCTGTGCCACTCTTTGGGAGAAGACAACAGGAAGCTTGTGAGCTTCAGCTTGTGCTTGGTTTCTTCTAGACTTCACTCTATGCATCTTTTTACTTTTCCAGGTTTTAGTTTGTATGTTTTTTACTACAATAAACTTTAACTGTGAGTGTAACAGCTTTTCTGAATCTTCCTTTTGGTGAATCATTGAGCCTGAGTGGTCTAAGGGATCTCCAACACACTAACCACCACACCTTATCCCTTTTTCCTGAGACATAGTAATAGTATGCATTATATTTCCAGGATCTGATCACCCTTTGCCTTTGAATGGAGTCCAGGAGAAGAAGTAGGCTGTCTAGCATTGTGTTCCAGAGCCCCACCCCATCCTAATTTAATATCCTTCACTTCTTCATGTCGACACACAAATTTTGATTGTTCACATTTTCACAATCTCTCCACCCCAACTCTGGCTTTAATCATGGATTGTTCCTCCTACTTTGATTAGGAACTTTTCATTTTGGAAAATAAGTTTAGATGCACAGATTTCCATATTTGTAGCAAGCACCCTAGGTGCCTGTTATACCTCCTAAAACTTGAAAAGACAAAGTTCTCAATTACAGTCACTTTCTTTTTGTTCTTTGTTTTGTAGAGACAGAGTTTCACTATGTTGCCCAGGCTGGCTTCAAATTCCTGGACTTAAGCAATCCTCCACCTTGGCCTCCCAAAGTGTTAAGATTTCAGGCATGAGCCACTATGCCTGGCCCAAGTCAGTTTCTTTAATCAGTTACCAATCTCTAATGACCATTGACCAAACTATTTATAAATCTCCCATCTATGTCTTTTTTTATGGTAAAAATTAACATTAAACATTCTTCTTTTCATAATCAAGTATAGATATTATGTATATATATAAAACCTACAGGTGAACTGCAGTAATGTGGAAAACATGTTCATTGCATGGAAGGTTGGATGATTCATCTAGTATTATTCCTAGCTTAAAGATTAAATAACTATAATAGAGATCATGCATTTTTATACAAATTAATAAAAATCTTTTATTTTAGTAAAAAGGCAGAGTTTTTCAAATTTTAAATACTGGTATCAATAATCTAATGTGACAAAACTATTTTCTACAACAATTGTTGCTTTTTTGGTAAGAAGACATTGGATTGGAAAATGTATAAGAACCCTAATTTATAAATAATTTTTACTTTATATCTTAATTTTTTAAGTTTCATTTCAGTTACACATCACCCTTACAGTGACCTAATATTTTTCAATGTGCAAAAACGATGAAAAAATTAGTTAATAAAAATAAATGTTATTATCAAACATGTTTTAAAATTTCTTCAGTATGTCCTATTTCAAAAGTTGTGCTCATCTTTAGAAGGACATAGGAATCAGTGTTCAAAATAAGCAATGAATCAACTATTCCAATAAAAGCATCAGGCAAATTACTACTTATAATGTTTAATAGTACCTCAAACTTATGAAATAAAATAATTCTATTAGTAGTAATCATTTTCCCATCTCTGTAAATTCTGTTTCTATAAGTAATGAACCAATCCTTAATTCTTCTGTGGAGTAACCTCTATTCACATTATTATTTGGCTGATCATCCTTTTGGGGAATATTATACTATGTAGAACTGTCACTGTAAATGAATTTGCTTAAATGTATGGTTCTAAATTAGTGAACATAAATTACAGCTTTGTGATTTGTCATCATTTTGGTTGACATAGGATTCATTTAAATATAATTGAGAAATGATTTGAATACTATATATGTATATGTACTATATATGCATATTAATACTATATATGTATATATAGTACTATAGGAATACTATATATGTATATGTACATGTACTATGTGTGTATATATATGTTCAGCCATTCTGATAAGTTATCATCCATACTGCTATATTTAGCTTCTTTCTGGGAATATAGCTGTAGCAATTCAGAAATGGACTGCAAACCTCTGACTTCCAGATAGGTAACTATCAGCTAAAAATAGCATAGTATAAATACACCTCAGTTTATAAAAAGATATACCTTTAACTCACAGATCTCACTGAACAGTAGATATTTATAGAAAACAGGCAAAGGAAACCCTGCCATGACTAGATGCAAATATTCCAGTTTACAGTTTCTAGTATAATCTCTATTAATACGTTCCATAATGAGATCAATTTTAAGAGCATCTAATAAGAATTTACCATTCAGCCTCACATGCCTTGACTCTTCCGCTAGTCACACAATTGTTTATCATTGAAGGAAACTCACTTTTCTTATGAAGTGTGGTGCTTTCCTGAGGAGAGAGGTTTTAGATTTGAAGATGCTATTTATGTCATAAATGTACGAGCAAGCACAGAAACAAGCAAGAAATGACTGCCTTTTATGTTGATGTAATAGAGAATATGAATATTTGAATGGTATATGCAAGTAAGAGTTACAGGACAAGGAGAAATCTTCTATTTCATTTATCTCTGGGAGAGGGAAACACTTTCAGACATGTTACCTGAAAAGTTTTGCCTAAAGTACACATGAAAGAATACGAGACTTTTAAAATAAAAATTTAGTCTGGGTAAAATCAGGCAGATAGAGAAAAGAGGAGAGAGTGTATAAACTGAACTTCATTGACTTTCTTAAGAGAGTGATGTAATCTATACCTGTTTTATCTGCTCTTATCCTTCAAACATCAGAATTAATACTTTTTTATTTATAAATGGAATGTACACTCAATTTACTGAGCATCTCTAATGTACCAAGACTGTGCAAAGTTCTCTTATTTTCTGCATTTGCTTCATGTTTAGAAACAAAACCACTCCTGATTGTCTTACCAGGTCTATAATATGATTGTTACATCTTATGCAGCACTCTTATATGTTAGTCTGGGTATCAAAGCCATCTTTATTAGAAATGGAAGTCATAATATATTTGGCTTCAAACAATGTACATCTATTCAATTTAATGAAAATATCCATAATCAAAAGTAAAATAATTTATATAATTACATTTCTTAAAAAGTCCCAAAGGAAGCAGTGTTGCATGAAAAATAAAACAAAATCCTTATCTACTATTAATATGCCTGCAACTCCAGCCTTAGGTCAGGCAGAAGCTATACACTATCAAGTAAGGGAAGGATCATCAGTGTGCTAGTAAGAGTCATTCATAAAGTTGTGGCATATCTTCTCTACAAAAGATAATTTTAATAACCATTTTTCTCTAAATACCTAATTTCCCTTTTTCAACTAAGCAGGTCATTTCCCACACCTGCTTTATAAGGGTAAAAAGAAAATTTATACAAAGATTCTAAGTGCAATTATTTATATTAGTCAATTTCTCCCTGCTATAAAGAAATACCTGAGACTGGGTAATTTATAAAGGAAAGAGGTTTAACAGGCTCATCCTTCTGCATGCTTGTGCAGGAAGCATAATGCTGACATGTGCTCCGCTTCTTAGGAGGTCTCAGCAAAACTCACAATCATGTCAAAAGGCAAGATGTGGAGCAGCATTTCACATAGCCAGAGAAGGAGCAAGGTGTGGGGAGGGTACACACTTTTAAACAACCAGATTTCACTGTCACAAGAACAACACCAAAGGGATAGTGCTAAACCATTTGTGAGAACTCTGCCTCCATGATTCAATCACCTCCCATCAGGCCTCATCTCCAACACTGGGGATTACAATTTGACATGAAATTTGGGCAGGGACACATATAAAAACTGTATTATTCTTCCCCTAGCCCCTCCTGAATCTCATGTCTTTCTCATATTGCAAAATACAATTATGCCTCCCAAACAGTCCCCAAAAGTCTTAACTTATTCCAGTATTAACTCTAAAGTCCAAAGTCTCATCTGAGACAAAGCCAGTCCCTTCTGCTTATGAACCTGTAAAATAAAAAACAAGTTAACTGTTTCCAAGATACAATGGGGGTACAGGCATTAGGTAAATACTCCCTTTCCAAAAGAAAGACATTGGTCAAAAGAAAGGGGTTGCAGGCCCTATGCCAGTGTAACACCCAGCAGGGTTGTCACTGAATTTTAAAGGCCCAAAGAATCTCCTATGACTCCATGTCTCACTCACATGCAGAGCATATGGTGGGCTCCCAAAGCCACTCTGTAGCTTTCCAAAGCTCATCCCCCTCACACTGAGTGCCTGCAGCCTGGGGCTCTTCCAGGAATAAGGTACAAGATGTTGGTAGATCTACTATTCTAGGATCTAGAGGATGGTGACCCTCTTGTCACAGCTCCACTAGGTAGTACCCAGTGGGGACACTGTGTGGGGACACCAATACCACATTTCCTTTCTGTACTGCCCTAGCAGAGGATCTCCATAAGGGCTCCACCCCTGCAGCAGGCTTCTGCCTGGACATCCAGACTTTTCCATACATTCTCTAAAATCTGGGGGTAGACTCCCAAGCCTCAGTTCTTACATTCTGTGAACCTGCAAGCTTAATACCATATGGAAGCTGCCAAAGCTTATGGCTTGTACCCTCTGAAGCAGTGGCCCAAGATATACCTAGGCTCCTTTGAGCCAACACTAGAGCTGGAGCAGCTGGGACCCAGTAAGCAGTGTCCTGGAGCTGTGCATGACAGTGTGGTGCTGGGGTTGGCCCATGAAACCATTCTTCCCTCCTAGGCTTCTGGGCCTGTGATAGGAGGGCCTGCATAAAGGTCTCTGAATGCCTTTGAGGCCTCTTCACCATTGTCTTGGATAGTAGCACTTGGATCCTTTTTTCTTAGGCAAATTTCTGTAGCCTACTTGAATTCCTCCCCCTGAAAATGGGCTTTTATTTTCTACCACATGGCCAGGCTGCAAATTTTTCAAACTTTTACCCTCTGATTACTTTTTAAATATAAGTTTGAGTTTTATGTCATTTCTTTGCTCAGACATATGAATGTATGCAGTTAGAAGCATCTGGGCATCTCTTGAATGCTTTCATGCTTAGAAATTTCTTTTGCCAGATACCCTAAATCTCCACTCTGAAGTTCAAAGTTCCAGAGATCCCTAGAATCTCTGGGGCACAATGCAGCCAGACTCTTTGCCAAAGCAGAGTAAAAGTGACCTTTACTCCAGTTCCCAATAAGTTCTTTACTTCCATCTCAGACCTCCTCAGCCTGGACTTCATTGACCATATTACCATAAGCATTTTGGTCATACCAATTCAATAAGTCTCTAGGAAGTTCCAAATTTCCCTTCATCTTCCTGTCTTCTTCTAAGCCCTCCACACTACTTCAACCTCTGCCCATTGCCCAGTTCCAAAGCTGCTTCCACATTTTCAGGTATCTTTATAGCAATGCCCCATTCCTCAGTACCAATTTTCTGTATTAGTTTGTTCTTACACTGCTATAAAGAAATACCTGAGACTGAGTAATTTATATATTTAAAAAAGGTTTAATTGACTCATGGCTTTGCAGGCTATACAAAAAGCATGATGCTGGCATCTGCTCAGCTTCTGGGGAGGCCTCAGGAAAACTTACAATCATGGTGAGGGCAAAAGAGGGAGAAGCACTTTACACAGTTGGAGAAGGAGCAAGAGAGAGAGGAGCGAGGTGCTACACACTTTTAAACAAACGGATCTTGTGAGAACTCATTCACTACCATGAGAACAGCACCAAAGGGATGGTGCTAAATCATTCATGAGAACTCCACCTCCAGGATCCAATTATCTCCCACCAGGCCCTACTGCCAACACTGGGGATTACAATTCAACATGAGATTTGAAGATTTGGGCAGGGACACATATCCAAAACATATCATTACTCATCTCTGGTAAAACTGTATTTTGTAGATAATCCATAATTTGTTTTACTATTTGATGGGGACCGTAGGAGGAGGTCAAAGGCAGCAAAAAGACACTCTAAGATTAAGCAGTTCCAAATAACATTAAAGAAAATAAGTTCCAGGGAAGCAAAACATCTACTGGCTCATGCCTGTAATCCCAACACTTTGGGAGTCTGAGGTGGGCAGATCACTTGAGCTCAGCAGTTCAAGACCAGCCTAGGCAAAGTAGTGAGACCTTGTCTCTACAAAAATATAAAAATTAGCCAGGCATGGTGATGCATGCCTGCAGACCCAGCTATTCAGGAAGCTGTGTTGGGAGGATTGCTTGAGCCTGGGAGGTCATGGCTGCAGTAAGCATTGTTCACACCACTGCACTCCAGCCTGGGTGAAAAAGTAAGACTCTGTCTCAAAAAAAAAAAAAAAAAAGGAAAAATAAAAAAGAAAAAGAGACTAGTGGGATTTTATTATCTACAAATTTAAAACATACAAATATATATGTACATACACACACATTTAAAACAAATATATATAAATATACAAACATATATATGTTAGTTTTAAATTTGTAATAATAAAATCCCACTATTCTTTTTCTTTTTCTTTTTTTTTTTTTTGAGACAGGATCTATATATGTATTTGTATTGTCAGAAATGACAAGTAGTCTCATTCTAGCGTGTATCACATAGGAGAAAGTAATGAGGTAAAAGCAAATTGATATATTTTGTAGTTGAAAAATTAAAAGGGGGGGATGAAGGAGGGAGGGAGGGAAGAAGGAAGGAAGAGAAGAGGGAAAATAAAAGAAGAGAAAACCCTTTCCTTAAATGGTGTGGGACCAGTAGAAAAGGCTAATTCAAGGACAAGCAAGAGGACAAAAAACCTAATGGGAAAAGTTTGGTTTGTTACAAAGTCTACACCTAAGACCTGAGAATGTCTGGTGTTGGAAAATATACATATTCCTCATATATAGCTAAGTCCAGGTCCTGTGCTGGTCTCTGAGAATATAGAATATAGCAGGCAAAAAAAAAAAAAAAAAAAAAAAGCAAAAATGCCCCAATGTTCCTGTCCTCAGGGAGTTTAAATCCAAGCCAAGGAGAAAGATAATAAACACAAACTATGATATAATATCTCACTTGGGAATAAATATTATCAAGGAAAAACAGTAAGAGAATAAGGACTAATTGGGATGAAAGAAGGTATCCATCAGGATAGGACATGAGCAGAGACCTGAACAAAAGGAGCAAGCAAGTCCTGGGGCCAGCTGGAGGCAGGGTGATCCAGACACAGGGAACAGCCAATGCAAGAAGGGAGGCAATGATGCTCCTTATGTGTGGAAAGGACATGACAGAGCCTGGTGTGGCTGTAGAATGAGCCAGGAATAGGAAAGGAAGACAAAAGAGGATGGAAGCGGAGCAGGCTGCAGACTGCACAGAGGTTATGGAGGGCTTTGGATTTTACTGCGAGGTGGGAAGCCATTAGAGTGTTTTGAGCGAAGGAGTGACATGTTATGACACGTGCTTTAGAAAGATCTTTCTGCCTGCTGCAAATAAACTGGACTGCGGAGTGACAAGGGTGGAAGCAGAAGAGCAGTTAGGAGCGTTTCCTATGTATATTTCTCTGTGTATAACTGCCGGTACTACTTTCCCGATAACAAAGGGGATTAGTTATACTTCATTTACCAAAGTGATTCCAGGCGGATCATGTCATGTTAACTTTTTAAAGGTGTTATTTTATTGTAAAAACACGTTTACAAAAGTTTAAGGCAAAAAATCATCTACAATAAAATCACCTAATCAAATAAATGTTTTTGTCAATCTTTCCCCCAACCATTTCGTGTATTTATGTCAATTACCATATATGCAGTAATTCTGTAGACAGAATTACAAAATCTATACTTTTACCTTCACATTTAACATTTCATCACATGTATCTTCCTATTCTAAGTGTTTGGTTTCCCTAGCTCTCTATATTTCTTATTTTCTGATTGCTTGCCTCTTCCTCCAAATAACCACATGATATTTCCATATCTTTCTTGATACATAAACGTTTCCTCTTTGAAATGTTCTACTCTCTAAAAATATTGTTTTGGCTTCATAAAATATATTGTGATTCTTTCTGACACCCGTAATTTTACTTGCTAGAGGTCTAAGATTTTAATGAATTAATTCTTGATTTTAAGAAATGTATCCAAACTATTTTTAGGAGAAACAAAAGTAAGTAGGTATTTAGTCACATTTCTGAAGGCAAATCTGTTTAAATATGGTATTTCTTTTCTTTCTTTCTTTTTTTTTTTTTTTTTTTGGCACATTTGCTGTCTGGGTCATGAACTCCCTTTCTCTTTCCTCCTTCAAACTCTCCCTGCAGCCCATTTCAAAGGGGAATGGTGTGTTTGTAAATACATTTGCTATTTAAAATGTATTCCAAGAACGGTTTTAGTGAAGCTTATTACTAGAATTGCATTTGCATTACTAAGTAATAAGTATTTACTCGAAGTACTGTTTGTGCATGGCCATCTGGTTTAACAACACATCCAAGGTTGAGACAGCTCCCCAGGGCTCCACAACTCACTGAGATCTTTGAGAGGGCACAACTAAATCAGCAGACCCAGAATTTGAAAACACACAGCTTCTAAACTGCTCATTGGCCCTGAATGCAGTTTTCTCCCTTTGGAAATTATAATAACAGAGTGTTAAAAGTGTAGGGTCCAAGACATTTTATTTAGTCTTCAGTCCCAATAATCAATATTTGGGGGAGAACATTGATGCTGTGACTATTTGCAAAAGAAATAATTCAGTTAAATAAGTCTTTCCAAAAATGTTCTCTTCCTCTGAAATATTTTAGAAATTGATATGGCTTGGCTCTGTGTCCCTACCGAAATCTCATTTTGAATTTTACTCCCATAACTCCCATATATTGTGGGAGGGATCCAGTGGGAAACAATTTGAATCATAAGGTAGTTCCCCCCATACTGTTCTCTTGGTAGTGAACAAGTCTCATGAGATCTGATGGTTTTCTCAAGCATTTTTGCTTTTGCATCTTCCTTGTTTCCTCTTGCCGCCACCAAGTAAGAAGTGCCTTTCACCTCTTGTCATGATTCTGAAGCCTCCCCAGACAGGTGGAACTGTAAGTCCAGTTAAATCTCTTTTTCTTCACAGTTTCAGGTATCTCTTTATCAGCAGTGTGAAAACAGACAAATACAGTAAATTGGTACCAGGAGTGGGGTGTTGCTGAAAAGATGCCTGAAAATGTGGAATCAACTTTGGAACTGGGTAACAAGCAGAGGTTGGAAGAGTTTGGAAGGCTCATAAAAAGACAGGAAAATGTGGGAAAGTTTGGAACCTCCTAGAGACTGAATGCCTTTGACAAAAATGCTGATAGTGATATGAACAATAAGGTCCAGGCTGAAGTGGTCTCAGATGGAGATGAGGAACTTATTTGGAACTGGAGCAAAGGTGACTCTTGTTTTAGCAAAGAGATTGGTGGCATTTTGCCCCGACCTAGAGATTTGTGGAACTTTGAACTTAGAGAGATGATTTAGGGTATCTGGCAGAAGAAATTTCTAAGCAACAAAGCATTTAAAAGGTGACTTTGGGTGCTGTTAAAAGTATTCCATTTTAAAAGGGAAACAGAGCGTGAAAGTTCAGAAAATTTGCAGCCTGACAATGCAGTAGAAAAGAAAAACCCATTTTTTGAGGAGAAATTCAAGCCAGCTACAGAAATTTGCATAAGTAGCAAGGAGCCTAATTTTAATCCCCAAGACAATGGGGAAAGTGTCTCCAGGGCTTGTCAGAGACATTCACAGCAGCCCCTTCCATCACAGGCATGGAGACCCAGAAGGAGAAGGTGGATTCAAGGGGCAGGCCCAGGGTCCCCATGCCATGTGCAGCCTAGGGACTTGGTGCCCTGTGTCCCAGCTGCTTCAGCCATGGCTGAAAGGGGCCAACATAAAGCTCTGGCTGTGGCTTCAGAGGGTGGAAGCTCCAAGCCTTGGCAGCTTCAATGTGGTGTTGGGCCTGTGGGTGCACAGAAGTCAAGAATTGAGGTTTGGGAACCTCTACCTAGATTTCAGAAGATGTGTGGAAATGCCTGGATGCCCAGGCAAAAGTTTGCTGCAGGGGTAGGGTTCTCATGGAGGACTTTGCTAGGGCAGTGCAAAAGGGAAATGTGGGGTTGGAGCCTCCACACAGAGTCCCTACTGGGGTACTGCCTAGTGGAGCTGTGAGAAGAGGACCACTGTCCTCCTGACCCCAGAATGGTAGATCCAGCAACAGCTTGCACTGTGCACCTGGAAAAGTTGCAGACACTCAACGTCAGCCTGTGAAAGCAGCCAGGAGGGGGGCTATACCCTGCAAAGCCACAGGGGTGGAACTGCCCAAGACTATGGGTAACTACCTCTTGCATCAGAATGACCTGGATGTGAGACATGAAGTCAAAGGAGATCATTTTGGAGATTTAAAATTTGACTGCTCTGCTGCATTTTGGACTTGCATGGGGCCTGTAACCCCTTTGTTTTGGCCAATTCATCCCATTTGGAACAGCTGTATTTACCCAATACCTGTACCATCATCATATCTAGGAAGTAACTAGTTTGCTTTTGATTTTACAGGCTCATAGGCGGAAGGGACTTGCTTTCTCTCAGATGAGACTTTGGAGTGTGGAATTTTGGGTTAATGCTGAAATGAGTTAAGACTTTGGGGGACTGTTGGGAATGCATGATTGGTTTTGAAATGTGAGGACATGAGATTTGGAGGGGTCAGGGGTGGAATGATATGGTTTAGCTCTGTGCCCCCACCCAGATCTCATCTTGAATTTTATTCCCATAACTCCCATGTATTATAGAACGGGCCCGTTGGGAGATAATTTGAATCACGGGGGTGGTTTCCCCCATACTGTTCTCATGGTAGTGAATAAGTCTCATGAGATCTGATGACTTTATCAAGGGATTTTGCTTTTGTATCTTCCTCATTTTCTCTTGCGACAAAAGAAGTGCCTTTCATCTCCCACCACGATTCTGAGGTCTCCCTAGCCATGTGGAATTGTGAGTCCAATTAAACCTCTTTTTCTTCCCAGTCTCAGGTATGTCTTTATCAGCTGTGTGAAAATGGACTAATACAGAAATATAATCTGCAGATTTTATATTATTTTCTATTGCTTTTTGGGAAACTAAAAAAAACTCTATATAAGGTTCCAAATTGATCATACATTTATATATGAATAAATACATGAATATGTATATATGTGATGTATATACATATATATATATGCATGCACACCTATTTTTTCTAAGAATGTTCCAGAACAAATAGTTTGTGTTTAATAGTTTACTCTTGATACCCACTACTAATATTCTCCAGATAAACCCATAAGCAAGTATTTGGAACAATAGTCAACAAAATATTTTTCATTACATTATCCTATTACTGAAAGTTTGTTCATTTCTTCTGATAAAAAAAGTCAATGCGCAAATATATAATGTCAGTCAGCCTCCCTCTGAGATCTTTTATAAAGACTTTACTTTTTGCTTCAAGTACATGATTAAGTAGTGCCCTCTGTCCTTAGTATATATAATACACTAAAAGACCTGAATTCAATCCTTTAATCATAAATGCTTAAAGGAAACAGCCTGTTCTGTGTTCTCTAGATACGTTATCAGCTGTACCTTGAAAAACGACTTTCTATTTTAGAAACTGAATTTCCAAAAAGAATTATCATGAACAGAAGATCTAGCTGAGAGAAGCTCTTACCCAGTAGAACCTGAATAAATTAATTCCCTGGTTACAAAGATCCTTGATTCCTCTTCACATTTGACTTACGTATTTAAGCAGAAACAAAGAAACAATTTATAGCCAAACCAAGTATTTCTATAAATCCTTCAAAGAATTAAGACTGAAATCTAAACTTATCCAGCCCATTTACATCACAAAAAGCAGGCTCATAACTCATGATTTTTTAACACCAAGAAATAGATAATAAAATTCTAATTAGACATCTAAAGGTTCATCATGCTACACTGACCAGAGAAAAATATTAAGCAATTTTTTTTACTACCTGGTTTCTCTCATGAGTTTTAGGAATATTACATGAATTATTGTTACTATACTCAGGAAAAACCACCATAGTTAGATGTCCTGTTTAGGAACTTGAGTTATTTAAAAATATTTGTCAAATATAAATTTTAGTTTCTATTTTCTGTCAACTACAGTAGGCAAAAGAATGTTTTCAGAAGACTAGTCTGAGACCCCAGTAAACAAACGTTTCTAACATTTGTGCTATTTTGGCTCTGGCTAGATAAAATTAAAGTAGACTATTACTGGTCTATTTCAGGATTAGGGAACAGAAGCAGAGGTTAAATAGAAAAGAAAAATTGCAGAAATGCAATGAAATCAGTTAAGCAGTGTGAAATTGCCACTTCCCAATAGGTTCTCATTGATGGAGAAATGTGTTCAGGCTTACACTTATTAGCAGAAGCTTTTCTTTTTGTCACAAGTTAAACTGTTTCCTATACATAGCCAAAACAAAACGAAAAAAAACCCAACTAGGAAGATGGACGTGGTGTTTCTTATCACATAAAACTTTATCCCATAAGCTAATATGTCTGTTACACTGATATAATTAGTTTAGGTAGACATTCTTCTTAATTTTATCAGATTAAATAAAGCCTGATAAATCTGTCAGATCTTAATTTTTAATATTCTGAATGTTTATGCCCTTTACCCCAAATTTATGTGTTAAATCCTAACTCCAAATGTGCTGCGATTTGCAGCTGGGGCCTTTAGGAGGTGATTAGACCTTGTCCTAGAGGGACGAGCTCTCATAAATGGAATTATTGCCTTTAAAAAGAGATCTCACGGAGCTCCCTTTTTTTATTTCAGCCATGTGAGGACATCTATGAACCTGAAGCAGGCCCTCACCAAACACTGATTTTGCCAGGGCTTTGATCTTGGACTTCCCAACCTCTGACACTGAGAAATAAATTTCAGTAGTTTATAAGTCACCCAGTCTATGTTATTTTTGTTAAAGCAGCTCAAATGAACTAAGACAAAGAGCTATTTTGAAGGGTAATGCCTAGGAAAATACTTTCACTATTATATATAATTAGTTCCCTTGCAGCTTCTGCAAAATAGCAAACTACAGAACAAATTAATCACACTGAAAAAAATTCTTATCTTGCCCCTGAGCTTTCAACCTGGCTCTTCTTGTTCTACTGTTGATATTTTAGTCATTCCCAAGCAAAACCTATTTAGTTAAAAAATCTTTTGTTGTCAAGAAGCTCTTTAGTCTAAATAGATCCCATTCGTCAATTTTGGCTTTGGTTGCCATTGCTTTTGGTGTTTTAGACATAAAGTTGTTGCCCTTGCCTATGTCCTGAATGGTATAGCCTAGGTTTTCTTCTAGAATTTTTATGGTTTTAGGTCTTACGTTTAAGTCTTTAATCCATCATGAATTAATTTTTGTATAACATGTAAGGAAGGGGTCCAGTTTCAGTTTTTTGCATATGGCTAGCCAGTTTTCCCAACACCGTTTATTAAATAGGAAATCCTTTCCCCATTGCTTGTTTTTGTCACGTTTGTCAAAGATCAGATGGTTATAGATGTGTGGTGTTATATCTGAGGCCTCTGTTCTGTTCCTTTGGTCTATGTATCTGTTTTGGTACCAGTACCACGCTGTTTTGGTACCAGTACCATGCTGTTTTGGTTACTGTAAACTCGCAGTATAGTGTGAAGTCAGGTAGCATGATGCCTCCAGCTTTGTTCTTTTTGCTTAGGATTGTCTTGGCTATGCGGGCTCTTTTTTGGTTCCATATGAAGTTAAAGTAGTTTTCTCCAATTCTGTAAAGAAAGTCAGTGGTAGCTTGATGGGGATAGCATTGAATCTATAAATTATTTTGGGCAGTATGTCCATTTTCACGATATTGATTCTTCCTATCCATGAGCATGGGATGTTTTTCCATTTGTTTGTGCCCTCTCTTATTTCCTCCAGCAGTGGTTTGTAGTTCTCCTTGAAGAGGTCCTTTACATCGCCTGCAAATTGTATTCCTAGGTATTTTATTCTCTTTGTAGAAATTGTGAATGGGAGTTCACTTGTCATTTGGCTCTCTGTCTGTTCTAGATGTATAGGAATGCTTGTGATTTTTGCACATTCATTTTGTATGCTGAGACTTTGCTGAAGTTGCTTATCAGCTTAAAGGGAGTTTTTGGGCTGAGACGGTGGGGTTTTATAATATACAATCGTGTCATCTGCAAACAGAGACAATTTGACTTCCTCTTTTCCTATTTGAATACCCTTTATTTCTTTCTCTTGCCTGATTGCCCTGGCCAGAACTTCCAATACTATGTTGAATAGGAGTGGTGGAGTGGTGAGAGAGGGCATCCTTGTCTTGTGCTGGTTTTCTGAGGGAATGCTTCCAGTTTTTGCCCATTCAGTATGACATTGACTGTGGGTTTGTCATAAATAGCTCTTATTATTTTGAGATACGTTCCATCAATACCTAGTTTATTGAGTTTTTAGCATGAAGGGTGTTGAATTTTCTTGAAGGCCTTTTCTGCATCTATTGAGATAATCATGTGGTTGTTTTCACTGGTTCTGTTTATGTGATGGATTATGTTTATTGATTTGCCTATGTTGAACCAGCCTTGCATCCCAGGGATGAAACTGATTTGATCATGGTGGATAAGCTTTTTGAGGTGCTACTGGATTTGGTTTGCCGGTATTTTATTTAGGATTTTCGCATCGACATCCATCAGGAATACTGGCCTGAAAGTTTCTTTTTTTGTTGTGTCTCTGCCAGGTTTTGGTATCAGGATGATGCTGGCCTCATAAGATGATTTAGGGAGGATTTCCTCTTTTTCTATTGTTTGGAATAATTTCAGACGGAATGGTACCAACTCCTCTTTGTACCTCTGGTAGAATTCAGCTATGAATCTGTCTGGTCCTGGACTTTTCTTGGTAGGTAGGCTATTAACTACTTCCTCAATTTCAGAATTTGTTAGGCAACCTACAGAACGGGAGAAAAATTTTGCAATCTATCCATCTGACAAGAGGCTAATATCCAGAATATACAAATAACAAACAACCCCATCAAAAACTGGGCGAAGGATATGAACAGACACTTCTCAAAAGAACACACTTATGCAGCCAACAAACATATGAAAAAAAGCTCATCATCACTTGTCATTAGAGAAATGCCAATCAAAACCACAATGAGAGACCATTACATGCCAGTTGGAATGGCAATCATTAAAAAGTCAGGAAACAACAGATGCTGGAGAGGATGTGGAGAAACAGAACACTTTTACACTGTTGGTGAGAGTATAAATTAGTTCAACCATTGTGGAAGACAATGTGGCGATTCCTCAAGGATACAGAACCAGAAATACCAGTTGACCCAGCAATCCCATTACTAGGTATGTATCCAAGGAATATAAATCATTCTACTATAAAGACACATGCTCACGTATGTTTACTGTGGCAGTATTCACAATAGCAAAGACTTGGAACCAACCCAAATGTCCATCAATGATAGACTGAATAAAGAAAATGTGGCACATATATACTATGGAATACTATGCAGCCATACAAAAGAATGAGTTCATGTTCTTTGCAGGGACGTGGATGACTCTGGAAACCATCATTCTCAGCAAACTAACAAAGGAACATAAAACCAAACACCACATGTTCTCACTCATAAGTAGGAGTTGAACACTGAGAACACATGGACACAGTGAGGGGAATATCACACACTGGGGCCTGTTGTGGGGAAGGGAGCTAGGGGAGGGATAGCATTAGAAGAAATACCTAATGTAGGTGATGGATAGATGGATGCAGCAAACCACCATGGCCCGTGTATACCTATGTAACAAAACTGCATGTTCTACACTTGTACCCCAGAATTTAAAGTATAATAAAAATAAACAAAATTGAATGATTTTTATATATTCCCGATTATTCTAAATATACAACAGAATTTTAGTCAAAGGTGGTAATATGTTATTTATAGTCCTTTATATCGATTTCTTTAAAATTTAAATATTTATTCTAAAAATGTAAACGTATGCTTTAAAATAATTTCATAAGTATGAAAACATGGGTTGCTCCTGTTCAATTTGAACTTACTCTTACATTGATTCATATTTGTAAGACTGTAATTTTCATCATTATTTATTTTTTCCTGCTGGTGTTCTGAAAGGCATATGAATGGGAAGCAGCTAATATATCTCTATCAAGAACATGTTTTGGAATTAGGCAGATTCAGAAAAGTATCATAGAAATTTTTTAAAGACCATTAACTATGCTCAGTTCTGCCATTTAAAGTTCTGTAGCCCCAATTCAGTTATTTAAGCTCTTTGTGACTTTGTTTCTGAATTTTAAAATGTGTGTAATAATAGTATCTGGTTCATAGGTGCTATGGACTGAATTGTGTTCCTCCAAACTTGGTATGTTGGTTCTCCAAACCCCAATAAGATAGTGTTTGGAGATGGAGCTCTTGGGAATTACTTAAGGTTAGATGAGGTCATGACCCTCTCCATTTCTCTTTCTCTATCACTCCTCCCTACCTCATTCACACAACAAGGAAAAGCCATGTGAACACACATCTACCATGCAGGAACAGAACCCTCCCCAGAACCCGACCATACTGGCATGATGATCTCCGACTTCCAGACTTCAGAAGTGATCGAAAATAAATTTCTGTTGATTAAGCACCTTCTCTATGATATTTTGTTACTGAGACAGCCAAATGCCTAGGGAGATAAAAAGGCATCTCCTACTCGCCCCTCAAATGTTTACATCAGAGGCTTTTGTGCAAAGGAGGGAACCTGCCCAAGACTTGTCTGGGCATGCCCACAGCAAACTGGAGCCAGGCTTGTGGGCTGAGGGAAGTGGGTGGAGCCACAGGGAATTTATGCCATTTGCAGGGGAGGAGCTTGCTCACCAGCGCCTATAGTAACCTGGGAAGCAATCTGTGAGGTGGGAGGCCTGTCAGCAAGACTCAATTTCGCTCTCCTGAGCTTTTCTTTTATTTCCCCTGCTGTTTGCCCAATAAAATCCTGCTCTACTCACCCTTCAACGTTTCTGCATGCCTAAATCTTCCTAGTCATGTGACAAGATCCTAGTTTTAGCTGAACAAAGGAGCAAAATTCTGCAACTTTATGGCAGAATCCATGGCAGCATGGATTGTTCCTACATATATTTATATGTATAACTATATATTTATATATATGATATAAATATAAACTGAGTCAGTTGATGTAAAATGCTTAGAACAGCCTGGCACATATATGTTTTAACAAGTATTATTATTATTATTCTTATTATTATTATTATTATTTTGAGACAGAATCTCGCTGTTGTTGCCCAGGCTGGAGTGCAGTGGCACCGTCTCAGCTCCCTGCAACCTCTGCCTCCTGGGCTCAAGCAAGTCTTCTGCCTCAGCCTCCCTAGTAGCTGGGATTACAGGCACACATCACCACGCTTGGCTAATTTTTCTATTTTTAGTAGAGACGGGGTTTTGCCATGTAGGCCTGGATGGTGTTTCAACAATTATTATTTGGCATCTAGAAACAAATATTATAAAATCTGAGAACATCAAGATTCATCTGTACTTTTCTTTTACAGTTGCCAGCAACTGGTTTCCCCAAGAGTTATCTAAGGCCATCAAAGTGGCTTTTCCTGTGTCTGACAATGGACACATAACTAGCCACACACCCAGATCTCCCAACTTTCAACACATAATTTTAGAAAGCAACGTTCAAGGTGCAATTTTAAAGTTAAAGATTAAAATACTAACAAACTGTATTTCTATTGAGCTCATTTCATTCTTCTAATAAAATGTGTCTAGTTATTTTCATTATAACCATCATGCAAGGGCAAAGTCTTTTATAAATAAATATACACAAATATATGTACATATATAAAAATGTATATTCATAATACACACACACACACACACACACACACACACACCCCGCCCCAGAGCTCAAAAAGGTAAAGTCAAAGAAAGACTTTCGTTACTCGGGTAGTAACACATTTTTGGTGTCTAGAAAAAAACTGTTTCCTGAAGGTTACTTCTATGGAAACCTGCAAAGCATCTGCCCCAGGTGCTAGCAGAAATTGCATTGGTAGTTTTTAATTGTGTCTGTGGAGAGTGTTTCGAAGGCAAATGTATTTTAAATAGTTCTTAATGCCTGTGGGTGTAGCAAGAAATGAATGTGTTTTTTCAAGCTATTCATTACCTGCCCTTAATGACAGACGCATTTCAGGGAATTCCTTTAAATTTTTATTTACTAAAGGGAGCTTTGTTAACTTTTTTATTTGGAGAAATGAATGAACATATAATCAAGCTGTGTATTCCTTTGTGATATGCTTTTCTGTGTGTGTTCCTATGGCTAGCCTCCAGTCCCCTTATCATGACAATCCTAGAACATTCTTCACACTTTAATTTCCCTCTCCTTCAATCTGAGACACAATATAAAGTAATAGTAAGTGCACAGATGTTTGCACTTAGGTTCACTAATTTAAATTTCAGCTCTTCTAATTTCTAGATAAGTGAATTGAGGAACACTACTGAACTGTTGTATTTTTGCACAATGTTTATTCTTTCTTTCAGTGACATCTCCTCACTAATCACAAAATACAATTCCAATTGTTCTTTCAGTTACTGAGTTCCACCACCACATAACCTGCCCTTTACTATGTAATCTTAACCCTGCACCAAACTAATAATAATCCTCCCTTCTATTGTTTATACCTACCTATGCATGCTTTTGTTTATGCAATTTTTCTTACCTGCTATGTGGGCTTTTTTCTTATTTATAGGTCATCTCTTTATTTTTTTCATGAAAATGCCAATCTGCATAAATCTCATGTATCCAGTGATTTCACAGAGCCCCTTCTTGTACTATTACTCATAATGCTACTTAGTCTGTTACCACTTTATATAGCACTTAACTATTATGCATTGTTGAATTTAAGTTGACATTATTTCAGCAGAACTGTAATGGTACTCAAGTGACCACAGAAAATATGAGAAGTTGGATAAGAAATCTCCTTTACATTTCCTTTACATCTCTCAGGACACAGCAGCATTTTCTCTGAAGACGAAATGAAGAATGAGCTCTGCGGAGTATGTTATTCAATTTGTTTAATATGGCTGACATTACTGCTGTTCCACTGCTACCTAGTTTCTGTCTCTGCCTGGACATAACGGTAGGATTGTACTATCCCAACCTACTGACGTGAACTGTGCTGATATGACATGCTTTGACCAATAAAATGTGAACAAAATTTGCTGCATGTGTAACTTTCAGATAGAAACATTAGTTTGTTGGGGCTCTACCTCTTCTCTCTTCCTCTGCCATTGCAACCACTGAAGCATGTGTTGATATAGATATTCAATGCCACACTTGTTTATGGAGGACAAGTGCATGGACAGTTGCCCAGAATCCAAATGGGCTTGTCATGAGAAGGAAATAAACTTTGGGCTTTAAGCCATGGATATTTGTCAGGGGAAGTGTTTGTTATTGTAGCATAGCCTAACCTATCCTGACTGACATACAAACATATCTGAACAGATAAAAATGGCATCTAAATCTATTTTCTCCATCAATCCTTGAATGCCTTTCTGGATAATGAATTGATTGCATTTCTTAGTTTATCTTTATTCACTAATTCATTCAGTAAAGATGTTTACATTTAAGGTTTACTATATGCATGGAACTGGACAAATTGTTGAGGATAAAAATAATAAACTGAATAGCTGTAGTCCCTAATCTAATTGACATTCTTGTGTAAAAGACCCCCATCCACCAAAAGAAGAGAATGACAGAAAAGAAAAATAATTCAACAAACAAAACAGTATGTAAAAGAAACAAGTAAGAGTCTAACAGAGAATACCAGAGAACTTATTTAGTTACGGTGGTCAAAAAATCTTGTGATGGGGTGAAATTTAATCTGGGCTCTAGAGGCTGAGCAGCAAGGAGTGCTATAAGAACTGAGGGTGGCCGGGCACAGTGGCTCATGCCTGTAATCCTGGCACTTTGGGAGGCTGAGGTGGGCAGATCGTGAGGTCAGGAGATCGAGACCCATCCTGGCTAACACAGTGAAACCCCGTCTCTACTAAAAATACAAAAAAAATTAGCCAGGCGTGGTGGCGGGCACCTGTAGTCCCAGCTACTTGGGAGGCTGAGGCAAGAGAATGGTGTGAACCCTGGAGGCAGAGCTTGCAGTAAGCCAAGATCGTGCCACTGCACTCTAGCCTGGGCAACAGAGCAAGACTCCAACTCAAAAAAAAAAAAAAAAAGAAAAGAAAAGAAAAGAACCGAGAGCAAGAGCACAGGAAAGCAGTGTGTGCAGGTGCTCAGGTGCTCTGAGACAGGAAAGAGCATTGCTGTTCAGAGAAACTCAAAGAATGTGGCTGTAATTAAGTACCATGTTTCCAGATTACTACGATTTTAATTGTATATTCTCTAAACCCTAGAAGAGTCCCTGAATTTCCCAATGACATTTCTCTGTGGAAAGAACATTTAATGTCACCATGAAGACTTCTTTCAACTCAGTAACTTCATGGATTATGGGGAAAAATGTTTTTTTAGAAAACTCAGAAAACAGGAAGAGACATAATAAACAAAGGCTGTTTACACATATATTTATAGAAAGCCTGAGCTGCAAGAAAGAAGACAGCAACATTATTCCACAGAGAAAATAAGTGGTTAAGTTGTGTAGCTTGACATTTATGGCTGTGGAGTTAGTTTTGCCCACATGATGGTGAACTCACTCCAATATAAAGAAATCGAAAAGAGTGCAATCTTAAATCACAGCTGCCATAAAAAAAAATAGAATTTTTTAAAACAAATCTCAAAACAAGTTGTTTTAAATTCTTCTTCAATATTCTCAGCAAACAGTTGATCTCATCAATGATTCAAGAGTAAAAATGGTTGAATTTTCTGTTTTATTGAAATGATGATCCTGGTTGAATAATTAATTAACTTCACAGTGACTTCAAACATATGAAAATAACACTGTGGCTTTTCTGATAGTAGCCAAGATTGCTTGTAAATTTTTATAGCCTTTAAAAAAATTTTAGCTTTTTCTTTACTCTATCTGCTTCTAGAATTAAGATTTGTCAGCAGCCAGTAGATAAATTTTTCACTTGATGATTTATTTTAAACAGAAAAGAAGAACCTTTGAAAAGAATGTAAAAAAATGTTTTGGGTTGCTCTTTGTCAGCTTGATATTGTCTTTCTATTTATTTTTTGTTTATCACCATTGCAGTCTTCTTCCACCAGCCTTCTAGATTACCACAGTAGCAAAATCGCATGAATGATGTTTCTTAAACTCAAAACAAACATATAATAGCAAAGTCACACAAATGAATCATATTTTTATTCATTCTTTCAATATATATTGCATATTTAATCCAGCTAATGGTGGTTATTATGCCCATGTTGAATTAAATTACAGATTGTATTTTAATTTCATATTTTTGTGGATATGATGGAAAACAAAAATCCAAAAGATTTTGAATGGCTAGACAAATATATAAAATTTAAAAACATTCTGTTTTCTAAGTGTATGAATGTAGAATTTTGAAAGATCCCATTTATTGATAAAAGTAGAGAAAAAATCCAAAAGATTTTGAATGGCTAGACAAATATATAAAATTTAAAATCATTCTAAGTGTATGACTGTATAATTTTGAAAGATCCTATTTATTGAAAAAAGTAGGGGGAGAAAGAGTGTATTTAGTCCTACCTGATCATTTTCTTTTCAAAACTACTGATGTTTCCCAAATCATGACTGTCTCTATTCTACTGAATGTCCCAACTATGTCTTGGGTAAATAGCCTAGCAATGGCTAACGGAACAGCACAAAGCCTTTCAAAAACCAGTTGCTATCAATGAGTGACAAAGGAAAGAAAAGTGTTCAAATCAATCCCATAAAGGTGGTTACATGCCCTGGATTTTTGAGATGAGGCCAACCAGTATATTTCCTCAACTCAGCTTCCCTGCCCGCTACTTTGTTTGTAGACAAGGGTTTTCAGGATATCTTGCCTGTGGTTTTACTCACTTGACTTTGGAGTTAAAACTCTGTGACGCCTTTTGTTGCCATTGCTTTTGGTGTTTTAGACATGAAGTCCTTGCCCATGCCTATGTCCTGAATGGTATTGCCTAGGTTTTCTTCTAGGGTTTTTATGGTTTTAGGTCTAACATGTAAGTGTTTTTTTTTTTTTTTAATTTTACGAAAGCCAAAATTGACAAATGGGATCCAATTAAACTAAAGAGCTTCTGCACAGCAAAAGAAACTACCATCAGAGTGAACAGGCAACCTACAAAATGGGAGAAAATTTTCACAACCTACTCATCTGACAAAGGGCTAATATCCAGAATCTACAATGAACACAAACAAATTTACAAGAAAAAAACAAACAACCCCATCAAAAACTGGGCAAAGGATATGAACAGACACTTCTCAAAAGAAGACATTTATGCAGCCAAAAAACACATGAAAAAATGCTCATCATCACTGGCCATCAGAAAAATGCAAATCAAAACCACAATGAGATACCATCTCACACCAGTTAGAATGGCAATCATTAAAAAGTCAGGAAACAACAGGTGCTGGAGAGGATGTGGAGAAATAGGAACACTTTTACACTGTTGGTGGGACTGTAAACTAGTTCAACCATTGTGGAAGTCAGTGTGGCGACTCCTCAGGGATCTAGAACTAGAAATACCATTTGACCCAGCCATCCCATTACTGGGCATATACCCAAAGGACTATAAATCATGCTGCTATAAAGACATATGCACACATATGTTTATTGCGGCACTATTCACAATAGCAAGGACTTGGAACCAACCCAAATGTCCAACAATGATACACTGGATTAAGAAAATGTGGCACATATACACCATGGAATACTATGCAGCCATAAAAAATGAAGAGTTCATGTCCTTCGTAGGGACATGGATGAAACTGGAAACCATCATTCTCAGCAAACTATCACAAGGACGAAAAACCAAACACCGCATGTTCTCACTCATAGGTGGGAATTGAACAATGAGAACACATGGACACAGGAAGGGGAACATCACACTCTGGGGACTGTTGTGGTGTGGGGGGAGGGGAGAGGGATAGCATTAAGAGATATACCTAATGCTAAATGACAAGTTAATGGGTGCAGCACACCAACATGGCACATGTATACATATGTAACAAACCTGCACATTGTGCACCCTAAAACTTAAAAGTATAATAATAAAATAAAATTAAAAATTAAAAAAAAAACTCTGTGAGGCCAAGTGAGTATCTGGATTAACATGACAGTGGTCTCTGTGTCAGTGGTCACCACTTTCATACAGTACAATTGAGATAATTCATATTATAGTATTACAGTATTATTATTTGACACTTGAAGATAATTCACAATCTGTGAAACAAAGTTGGAAGATATTTAAATAGAGCAAGTTGTGAGAGGGTGTAGTTGGGTCCTATCTTTTTAAAATCGTTAAAAAATCTGTGCCTTTTATTTAGATTGTTAGTCCATTAACCTTTAAAGTAGTTATTCTTTATTGATATGTTTGATTTGCTTCTACCATTTTATGTGTTTTCCATTATCACCTTTCTTTGGTTGTAGCTGTTGTTTCTTTGTTCTTGGATTTCTCTAGCCTGCTTTCTAAGATTATTTACATATATTTTAAATTCCACTTAAACTTTATATTGGCTTTTTAGTCATAACAATTAGGTTATTGCTACAGAGATTATAATGTACTTGTCAACTTTCAATACCTTATGTAAAATTAATATTGTATCAGTTCATGTAAAATATAGAAATGCTGCAATTCTTTTTATTCTATATGAAAGAAACCTCAAAAGACAATGTTATGATTGTGCCTTTAATTCACGGTGTGTTTTTTTTAAAAAAGTAAAGAAAACGTAGAATTTTACATTTACCCACATATTTACTATTTCCAATTTTATTCTGAGGATTCAAGTTTCGATCTCAAGTCATTTTCCTGCAGCCTTCAGAAGTTCCTTTGGGGCCTTTAATAGATCTGCTGGCAACACATTATCTTCATTTTTTTTTTCATCTGAAATGTCTCTGTTTCACCTTGATTCGTGAAGATTATTTTCATTGGATATAGAATTCTGGGATAGCATTGTTTGTTTGTTTGTTTTTTGAGACGGAGTCTCGTTCTGTCCCCCAGGCTGGAGTGCTGTGGCGCGATCTCGGCTCACTGCAAGCTCCGCCTCCCAGGTTCACGCCATTTTCCTGCCTCAGCCTCCCGAGTAGCTGGGACTACAGGCGCCCGCCACTGCGCCCAGCTAATTTTTGTATTTTTAGTAGAGACGGGGTTTCACCGTGTTAGCCAGGATGGTCTCGATCTCCTGACCTCGTGATCCGCCCGCCTCGGCCTCCCAAAGTGCTGGGATTACAGGCGTGAGCCACCGCGCCTGGCCGATAACATTGTTTTATTTCAGCTTTTTAATAATGTTCACCATCTTCAGGGCCTCATAGCTTCTGATGGAAGCCAGTCATTAGTTCGATCATTTTTCCCCCTTATGCAATGTTTTGGGTTTTTTGTTTGTTATTTTGGCTGCTCTTAAGGTTTGCTTTTTAATTTTGGCTTTTGGGAATTTTACTACATTTTACTTAATCATAAACTTCTTTTCTTTTTTTTTTTTTTGAGACGGAGTCTCACTCTGTCGCCCAGGCCGGAGTGCGGTGGCGCTATCTCGGCTCACTGCAATCTCCGCCTCCTGGGTTCAGGCCATTCTCCTGCCTCAGCCTCCCGAGTAGCTGGGACTACAGGCGCCCGCCACCGTGCCCGGCTAATTTTTTGTATTTTTAGTAGAGATGGGGTTTCACCGTGTTAGCCAGGATGGTCTCGATCTCCTGACCTCGTGATCCGCCTGCCTCGGCCTCCCAAAGTGCTAGGATTACAGGTGTGAGCCACCACGCCCAGCCAATCATAAACTTCTTAATGTGTATTTTCCCTGGTATTTATCTGGCATCATTTATTTGTACATTTCTTTTTACATCAACTTTGAAAAACATTAAACTATTTAAATTAAATTATTTAAACTATTTAAAATTAATTAAATTATTCAAATATTTGTTCTGCTCCACTCATCTTTCTTTCCTTCTTATATTTCAGTCACAGCCCTGTTGGAACATTTATTTGCATTACCTAACAGTTCTCAGATTCAGGTTCAAGTTTTCAGTCTTTTTTCCTTTGTTCTGCATCTGGGATAGTATCTTTCATTATATCTTCTTCAAATGTGCTTACTATTTCCTTTGCATTCTGCATTTGGATATTAAGTTCTTCCAGTGATTTTTTTAAAAACCCCAGATAACATTTTTATTTATCTCTTGAGATTTTTTGTCTTTTCTTTCACTGTGTGCACATTTTATTATACTTCTTTTGGGATTGTTATAAAAGCTGTTTAAAATTCTTGTCTGCTGTTTTCAGTATCTGGTTCAGGGTTGAACCTTGCTGATTTTCTTTTCTCTTGAGAATGTTTACATAATTTTTTTGTTTAATTTTGGTTTATATTCTAGACATTACAAATATTAAGTGGAGGACATTCTGGATAATGTTATTGTTCTATAAATACAGTTTCTTTTACTTTTGCTGGAAATTATGATGGCTGAACTTGAACTGTTAACACTATTTCATGGGCCACTGCTCTTCTCTATATTCCGGTATTTTGTCTTCAGCTGAACTTCATTCCATCTATTTCCAAGCCCATTGTTCCCACATTTAGACATTCTGTGTACAGTTGACCGTTGAACGAGATGAGTTTGAACTGCAAGTGTCCATTATTTGACATTTCTTCTTTAATAAATACATTTGATCCTCTATATCTGTGGTTTCATAGCCCTGAATTCAACCAAAAGTGCACTGAAAATACAGTATCATGAGATGTAAACGGATGCATGAAGAGAGCTGATTTTTGTATCTGTGTTTGGGCCAACTGCAGGACTGGAGCATGCATGGATTTTGGTATCTGTGCTGGAGCAGGTACTGGAATTAATCCCCTGCAGATACCAAGGGACAACTGTGTTAGATTATTTTTAAAGAAATAAAACAATGCAGGTGTAAGTAAAGACCTCTGAATAACATTCCTCAATTATATTCTTTTCTAACACCTTCTAAATTTGGTCTGTTTTTATTGTTATTATACACATCAGAATACATAAAATCAATATCAAATCATATCATATCATATATCATATAATAATCAAATATCTGGGCACCCTGTGGTCCAGTCAAGCTGATACATAAAATTAATCATTACACTACAAGTGCTAGAATAAATATTCGTTTATAGGTATTAGTTATTAACTAGTGATACGCTTAAGACTAGAATTGCCATGTGAAAGCATATGTCCATCTTTAGCTTCACTAAATATTGCCAAATTGCTATCTAAAATAAATCAACCTACACTCTCATCAGCGACAGATGAGAATTTCAGAGTTCTTTCTTTTCTTCTTTTTTCCTTCCTTCCTTCCTCCTGTTTTGTTTTGTTTTTTCTTTTGAGACGGGGCCTCACTCTGTTGCCCAAGCTGGAGTGCAGTGCTGCAATCACAGCTCACTACAGCCTCAAACTCCTGAGCTCAAGCAGTCCCCTAGCCTCAGCCTCCCAAATATTTGGCACTATAGGTGTGAGCCACCACACCCAGCTAATTAAAAAAAAAAATTGGGGTAGAGACAGAGTCTCACTATGTTGGCCAGGTTGGTCTTGAACTCCTGGCCTCAAACAATCTTCCTGTTTCAGCTTCCCAGAATGCTGTGATTACAAGCATGGGCCATTGTGCCCAGCAGAGTTCTTTCTACTCATTCAACAATCTTCTAGTCTTGGCAGTCTTTTTAATTTTCATGTTTATGATGGATGATGAGGGCAGGAGGACTGCAGCTTTATTCTGGGGTGCTATGCTGCTATTTTCCTAATCATTTGATTGGAGGAAGCAGGCTTTTCTGGGCTTTTTGTTGCTGTTGCTCTGTACCTATTGGGCATTTCTAGCTTAAAGGATTTTCCATTACCCAGTCCAGGATAGATGAGATTAAAAAAGAAAACCTTAGGAACACACCACCGTAAGTTTCATCATTTTTCTGACATTATTAGCCAGCCCCTCTTCTCTCTACATTTCTGAGTCATCTTATATTTGATTTATGTATAATTTACAGAGTTTTGGTTGTATTCAGTAGTAGGAATAGAGAGACATTCATCTATCCATCTTGTTTCCTTTTGTATGAAATTCACAATTAGTTTATGTCTTGTGGAAAAACTAAATTGTGATTTTGACTGAAATCACATTGAATTTAATTATCAACTTGAAGAGTTCTACTTTTATATTCCCAAAATGCTTATAATTTGCTTTATATGGTTTTTGCATATATTTTACTAGATACATTCCTTTATAGTTTTACTTATTTTTCTAATATAATCTCATTTCTATTATTATTTTTAATTGGTTACTGTGGGTATGTAGGAATATTGATAATTTTTTACATGAATCACAGATCTTGCAATCTTGTGGACCTTTCTTAATAATGTTAATAGTTTATGTGTAAATTATCTTGGGGTTGATATGTAAGTTATCATATAATCTGTAAATAAGCACTGTTTTGTCTCTGAATTTTCAATTTCTCTGTTCTTTCTAGCTCTTATTGTATTTTCTAGCATACTCAGTACTATATTGATTTGAGGACATCTTTTTCTTATCCCTGATTTAAAAGAACACTAATGTTTTATTATTGTGTAAGGAGAGTCTTTCATTAATCACAGTTTGCCATTCTTCCTCTTAGTCTGAATACACAGCATGTATTTCACAAATCTAGAAACATTAGAACTGTTTTAAGGGAAAAGATGTAATTAACATGATCTAGTCAATGTAAGGGAGATCGCCTACAGGCACATGCCTTATAAAATCAGTACATTACCTAACAGAATGGTAAATAAAATAAAATAAAATAAAATAATTGATTGTAACTGTGGCCTCTTTTTCTCTTGAGGCAAGTCATCACTTACTTTCTACATTTAATGGCTAGAATTATTACAGATAAACCAGGTATCAGTAGCTGAGATGATAGTAAATCCATATTAATCATTTTTTGTACCCTTAGTTACATAGATGATATATTTTTATGTTGAATATTCATTTGCACATCTTAAATAGGCAAAAATCATTTTCATGTTGCAAGAGAGGAAAATTTTTCTGTCTATAGTTTTTAATAGGCTGAAGTATAAATATGTTTTAATTTAACTCAACACAGGTGTCAGCTGGGGTCTTCTTGACTTTAAGATCATTCAAGAACATTCTAAACACGCAAATTTAATGCTTGAGAATTTCACAAGTTTTCTGCTAATATCTGGTGCTAAAGCATGGTTCATTTCCTTCATCCCTACTTGATATTATATTCTACTACCATGTCACAATTAGTACAAACTTTAGCCTTTATGCCTGATTAGACAAGAGGTTTCATTACATCAGGAATTTTATAAATTAGTTTGTAGGCTCAGATCACTACAAATTCCACACTGAAGTCACCTGACTTGCAGACCAAACATTATTTCTCATTATTTTTTTCTTTCCCTCTGGTGCAGAGTTGAATTATCTACACCAAATCTGTACGTATCCTGCCTTATATTTTGAAGTCATCTGTAAAAATAACAAAATTGTTTCTATTTTCTCATATAAAATATATCACTTTTTAACCAACAAATTAATATTTTTTCCTGAAATAAAAGATGATGTTTAGAAACTTCTTACATATACATCTTTCATCATTTCTCTAAAACATATTCAGTGTTGTGATAATCTCATAGTCACATTTTTATAGTTTTTCAGTACTACTAGAATAAAAACTTTAAAAAATTCTATAAAACTTTATTGTATCTCAGAGAATGACTCATACTATAATCATGCTATAAATCATATTTTCAGAGCATTAACTTAGAGAAGAGCATGACAGGAAATTGATAATGTATGCAGCTTGATGCCTTTTCATATATTGATTTACATGTCATTTGTCTGCAATTATTGTTTAAATACAATTCACTCTTTGCTAATAGGAGACAATTATCACCATTACACATAGTTCAGATTTTCACAAAATGGTTTAAACCAAAGCCCAAATTTACTACTATTTTCTCTTGGAATGCTAAAGAGCATTTTAGCACAAATGGAACACAACATTTACTTGAGCATTGTAGTCATTTGTGTTGAGCTCTGCATTTCATTTGAGATCTTCTTCCTAATATTTATCAACATAAGATTGGGTATGCCTTGCCTATGACAAGAAGGAAATGCTGATGGCCTAAAGACCATCACTTAGGTAGTTTCTGGCCATTACACTGTTTGTACATGGGATCACTATAACAATCATACTATAAGTATGATTTCCTGCATTGCAAATCAAACATTTCATCTGCTTTGTTGAAAATAGATTAAAGAAGAATCAGGAAGCAAACCAAAGATCCTTTCCTCCATGATTACTGCTCTAAATGAGCTCATGTGGGATGGCGATGCTCCTTCATTCTGCTTCGTTCTCTATCTCCAAACTGGAGGCAATAATCAGATGCAATTATTAGAAGCCCTGACTTCATCATTCCTACCTAAGGGTGAAATGGCCTAGAGTCAGTGCTTTCAATTATGCTGGGTGGCCCAGGAATGGACAAGCTGATTTACAGATGGCTGTGCTTGGTTCTGCCCCAAAGGCCCCAGAGGAAATGCCTGGAGGAGAAGCTGAATCTCCCTATCAATTGGCTCTCTCCTCCGTCACCAGCCACAGGATTAAATAAAAAGTTGAGGCTGGAAGACAGACTTTTTTCTCTCTTTTACATTTATGATCCATTTTAAATCACTCTGACGTTAATATGAAAATTCCACAGGCACACTTGCATGTCCTCATTAAAGGATAAAAATTAAAGATGAAGTGACAGTTATCACTAAACCAACTACAGAGGAAATGTCCATAGAGATAACATACTCAGTCCAGATTTCAAGCAGTTTGGGCCGACAAATTAAAAATGCAAGTTCCTTTTAGGAAACCCATATCAAAAGAATGCTTAATCACATACAATATATCCCATTCTGTTTTGATCAACTGAAATCATTCTTCCTATTTTGGGCTTCTCAAACCATTTGCTGTAGAATTCTTCTCTTTGACAATCTTGTGAGAGAGTCAATACATAAAAAAGTACACTGAAACAAATGTCAGTTCCTCTGCCTGTCACTGAGTGAAAAGTAGACCCCTATCCGTCCCCTGCCCCGTGCCAATTCCTCTCATTGCACACACACGCACGTGCCCATGCACACACACACACACATTTCTCCAAGATGGAAGCTGACTTTTAAAACAACTCTCTCTAATTCTTGACATAGTGAAAAATCTAGAACTGTATAAAACCCACACCCAAAGGCCCATCTCTTTTCTTTATTTTCAAAGACATTGATTCTTTCCACATAAAGGAAGGAGGCAGAAAATAAAAAATACTTTCAGTCCACAGTATGATAGGTCTCAAATCTTTTTTGAAACCAACCATAAACAATTCTGGCAAAAAGCAAGACACAAATGTCTATTTTCAAGTGAATATTTGCATGATTTCTTAAGACACCATGCTTAGATTTCTGGTTTTGATACAAGAAAAAGGCTGCCTGAAAGCCTATTTTCTGCAGAGAAAGTTTTAATGGTAGAGAACAGAAAGGGGGTGTTTAGAAAGAGAAATAAGAACTATATAATGCCTGACTTGTAAAGAAAGAGAAAAGGTAATGAAAGTCCTAGATTCTACTGTAGAGATGTGATTTACTGTCTATAGCTAGAATTATAAGAGAAAATAGTGAAGGAAAGATTTTCTCCCATATTTTATCACTACTATAGCCCTCCCTTAAATTTTTTCTTGGTGAAGTTATCCATCCACCACAGCAAGGGGTGCAGCAGATGTGGAACATTTAATGTGTTTAATAAAATGACACAGTGTTCTGCTTTAACTGTGCATTTCCCATCCTTGTAAAGTAATGAAAAGCTACCCTTCCTGAGAAAGAATGACACCTGTAAAATTGATCTAGGCAGAGTAAAAAAAAAAGAAAGAAAGTTAGAAAGTAATCACAAATCTAGAAAATGTCCAAAGAGAGTAAGGTTCAGGAAGCAGTGTGCAATTTTTTTGCTTTGGGATAAACTACAGAACCCAGATTTTCAATTTTAAAGAAAACCAACACACTAAAAAGTGTCATTTTTCTTTTTTTGCTTTTTCAAAAAATGAAGAAATTTCAAAATTATTAACGAGTAGCATTTAAGATTTATCAATAATAGTTGAAAACACCTGCTAAAGATAAGCAAATAGAAAAAATGTAAACCATTGTAAAGGCCACTCTGAAATTCAGTTCAAACATGAGCTCAGCCAAGGCCAAGCACAGGATGCTGCTGAGAGAACTGAGGAGCTAAATGTTTTATGCATATGAAGTAGTTTAAGATCTTTCCAAGACAATGTGTCTATTACAGCACCAATGATAATAAGAGCTCTGAGAAAAAAAATCAAAGGAATAACAGATATCTGAGAAGGCTTCATGGAGAAGGACTACCCTAAACTAACTAACCTGATGATAAAATAAGTGGAATTTCAATCATCAAGAGAGAGGGAAGAATACATTCTAGATGGGGGAATAGCCCAATAGGAAGTAATTAATATTACATATTTCAGGCCCAAATTTTGCCAAAATAGATAATAATAGACGAGGCTTCCTTTCACTTGTGAGGAGAGATTAAATTGAGGAAGTATAAATAATTACATAATATTAAATATTAGAGAGGGTAGTTAAAACATTTTATATGTTGTATTAATCTGTTCTCACACTGATATAAAGGACTACCTGGGACAGGTTACTTTATGAAGAAAAGAGATTTAATTGACTCACAGTTCTGCAGGGTTAGCAGGATGCATAACTGGTGGGGCCTCAGGAAACTTACAATCATGGTGGAAGGTGAAGGGGAAGCAAGCACATTCTTCACATGCTGGCAGGAAAGAGACTGAAGGGGGAAGTAGTGCCACACACTTTTAAACCATCCAGATCTCATGAGAACTCACGCACTATCACAAGAACAGCAAGAGGGAAATCTGCCCCCATGATCCAATCACCTCCCAGCAGGCCCCTCATGTAATTTGACATGAGCTTTGGGTGGGGACACAAATCCAAACTCTATCATTCCCTGCTGGCCCCTCCTAAATTTCATGTCCTTCTCACATTGCAAAATACAATTATTCTTTTCAACAGTCCCCTAGTCTTCATTCATTACAACATTAACTCAAAAGCCCACAGTTCAAAGTCTCATCTGAGACAAGGTGAGTTCCTTTTGCCTATGAGCCTGTAAAATAAAAAATAAGTTAGGTACTTCCAAGGTACAATGGGGGTACAGGCATTGGGTAAATGCTACAATTCCAAATGAGAGAAATTGGCCAAAACCCAAGGGTTACAGGCCCCATGCAACTCAGAAACCCAATAGGTCAGTCATTAACTCTTAAAGCTCCAAATAAATCTCCTTTGACTCCATGTCTCCTATGCAGGGCATGTTGATGCAAGGGATGGGCTTCCACAGCTTTGGGCAGCTCTGCCCCTGTGGCTCAGCAGGGCATAACCCCTGCGGCTGCTTTCACAAGCTGGTGTTGAGTGCCTGTGGCTTTTCCAGATGCATAGCCAAGCTTTAGGTGGCTCTACCGTTCTGGGGTCTGGAGGACAGTGCAGTGACCCTCTTCTCACATCTCCACTATGCAGCGTCCCAGTGGGGGTTGTGTGTGGGGGCTTCAACCCCACATTTCCCCTCTCCCCTCCCTTAGTAGAGGTTCTCCATGAAGGCTCCACCCCTGCAGCACACTTTCACCTGGACATCCAGCCATTTTCATACATTCTGTGAAATCCAAGTGCAGGTTCCCAAGCCTCAACTCTTGCTTTCTGTGCACCTGCAGGCCCAACACCAAGTGGAAGCCACAAAGGCGTGGGGCTTGCACCCTCTGAAGCCACAGGTCAAGCTATATCTTGGATTCTTTTAGCCACAGCTGGAGCTGGAATGGCTGGGACTCAGGGTGCCATGTCCTGAGGCTACGCAGAGCATCTGGGTCCTGGGCTTGGCCCATAAAACCATCTCTCCCTCCTAGGCCTCTGGACATGTGATGGGAGGGTCTGCCTTGAAGGTCTCTGAAATGCCCTAGAGACATTTTCCCTATTGTCTTGGCTATTAACATTTGGCTCCTCTTTACTTATGCAAATTACTGCAGCAGGCTTAAATTTCTCCCTAGCAAATAAGTTTTTCTTTTCTACTACATGGCCAGTCTGCAAATTTTCTAAACTTTTATGCTCCACTTCTTTTTTAAATAGAAGTTCCAGTTGCAGATAATCTCTTAATTCATACATATGAGCAAACACTTTTAGAAACAGCCAGGTCACATCTTGAATGCTTTGCTCTTTAGAAATTTCTTCCTCCAGTTACCCTAAATCATCTCTCTCAAGTTCAAAGTTCCATAGATCTCTAGAGCAACGGCAAAATGCCACCAGTCTTTTTGATAAAGCATAGCAAGAGTTAGCCTTACTCCAGTTCCCAATAAGTGCCTCATCTTCATCTGAGACTACCTCAGCATGGACTTCATTGTCCATATCACTATCAGCATTTTGGTTAAAACCATTCAACAAATCTCTAGGAAGTTCCAGGTTTTCCCACATATTCCTATCTTCTCCTAAGCCCTTCAAACTGTTTCAATCTCTGCCTATTACCCAGTTCCTGAGTTGAGTCGCTTCCACATTTTCAGGTATCTTTATAGCAGTACCCCACTCCTGGTACAAATTTTCTTTATTAGTTCCTCTTACACTGCTATAAAGAACTACCTGAGACTGGGTGATTTATAAAGAAAAGAGGTTTAATTGACTCATCATTCAATGGACTTAATAGGGAGCATGATTGGGAGGCCTCAGGAAATTTATAATCATGGTGGAAGGCAAAGGGGAAGCAAGCACCTTCTTCTAATGGTGGCAGGAGAGAGAGCGAAGGGGGAAGTGCCACACACTTTTAAACAACCAGATCTCATGAGAACTTACTATCACAAGAACAGCAAAGGGGATGTTTGTCCCCATGATTCAGTCATCTCCCACCAGGCCCTACCTTCAACATGTGGAGATTACAATTCAACATGAAATTTGGGTGGGGAGACAGAGCCAAATCATATCATACATGATAACAAAAATGACAAAACACCCCCAAACAGATTGTATTAAACACTGAACCAGTATTATCTCATGTAAACCAAATGTCAATTCTGGAAAGACATGTAGTAATATTATGTCCATATTACATATTAGAAAATTGAAGTTGTTTAGTAATATGATTGAGATCAGAAGAGATAATATTTAGATATATCAGGATTTGTGATTCCAAAGCCCATGCTGTTAATGAATATATTTCATTGCCTCATTATAACTTTATGTATTTTACATAATTCATATCCTTGGTCTTCAAAAATATTTAAGAGAATTAAAACCTGTTTTGTTGATTATAATTTATATGAAAAAAGAAGGATTTTCTCCAACGTTGAATGGAGGTGGAAGGAGTGCTAAAAGACATTGGTAGAATAATTAAAGAATCAGCTATATGCAAGGAGCAGCTCAGGAGTGGTGCAGGGTTTTATAAGCTAGGGGATCTTCTCCAAATGGTACAAGGGAAGCCATTGGAACATCATCCGCAAGTGATGTAATCAGATGTGTTTTTTAAAAACATGCTCTGGTTGTAGTGAAGAGAATGGTTCAGGGACAATGTCAGTGGGGACACAATTATTGAAGGATTTCAAGCGCAAAGTAATATTGTTTTGAATTAGGAGACAGAATAACAGGACTTGATGACTGAGTCAAGATGATACCTACATGTGCGGATTGAACAATAGAGAAACAGTAATTCTAAATACAGAGTCAGGAATCACAAAAGCATAGGGAGAAATGATGAGCTCAGTTTGGGATTTGTTTGAAATGCTTTTATGGTATTCAATTGGAAATGTCTAATGGTGGGAGATATTGATCTGATTCTAAGAAATGAGATCCCACCTGGATCAAAATTTGTGATGAGTTAAAGCCATAGGAATAAAAAAGATTACCCGGGATGAATGTGCAGAGTAAGAAAGGAAGGTGCATTAAGACAGAATCCTGAAAAACACCAACCTTTCTACAATAAAGAAGAAATTGTAGAAAAGGAAGGGAATGACTCTAGAGAAAAGGCAAGAGTTTATGGAGTAGTTAAAACTATAGAAACAGAGGTTTCTTTTTTTTTTTTTTCAAGAAAAAACTGATTACTTAGTGTTAAATGCTGATGAGAGCTTCAGTCAGATGAAGGAGACAGTGACCATTGAATCAGCAGCTGAATATGTTACTAGTTAGGCATCTTAAAAGGATTAGAGGCCAAATTATAATGGATTTAAAAGTCAGTTAAAAACAACAACAAAAGGTAGAGCTAGTGTATACAAATTAGTGATTTCTAAAAACCAGAGCTGGTGCCCAATCAGAGGAAAACCCCAGAAAACTAAAAACATTATAGTTTTAGTGATGCTAAATTATGTTACAAAATTATTATAGAAGGATAATATTTTCTACATTTTTATGCTGAAATACATTTCTTTTATAAAATAATACTAATAGAAGATAGGAGTAGTTGTTTTCATATATTATTTCTAGTTAAATCTGTATACCTGTTAGGCCATTCCAAAATCTGAAACCTACTGTTGGTGCTAATTAAACTGCTTGATTCTAAAGGGATGAGTGTCCAAAAGAATGTTGCAGTAGCTCCTGATGGAGAGAAGGTAGAATAAAGGGGAATGTAACTCATCTGGCAAAGGCATTTGCTTCACTCTAAGTTTAGAGAGCAGTTCTGAATGGTCAGCAGAGAAGTATTTGCATTGCGTCTTTGGCAGTTTCATTATGTTGTCAATTATTATAGTGCAATGTTCTAATAGGAGTTTCATCATGCATTCAAATCGGAGAGAAGAATCATTTAGCCGCCACAACAAATTGAGCTCAGCAGGCTTCATTTCAGGAATTTCTGTGGTGTCAAGTGGTCAGTCCTCCCATTTTAATTTCTAGATATATGAGATGCAAATTGCATGATCTTTTCTCCTCTGATAGTCAAAGCAAATGGCTCCAATTACATTCTAACATACCCTTAACTGGGAGGTAAATAACATTATCAGCTTGGGATGTGATAGGATGAATCACAAAGAAAAGATTAATTATCTTGTAAAGGTATTGTATTATCTTAATTGTTCACATCACTCAAGCTTTTCTAATTAGAAAAGTAAATACCAGCCAAGGCAGGTTTTGCCCTTGCACAATGAAAGAAATAAAAGCTAAACATTTGCATGAATTATAACTTTTCAAATATTTAAACTTAATAAGGCCAATCATCAGTCTATACCTGTTTTCTGTCACCAGACTTCTCAAAGATCAATTATACTTCTTTTATGAAAAGCAAATAATACAATCTGCTATTAAATAATACAAATACTTCAATATATTGATGCTGCAAGCAAGCCTACCGATCCACATCCCTATTACCCAGTATTGTTCATTGATTTCAAAATCTGAAATCCTTTTCTCTATCAAATACATTCTATATGTCCTTTTAGCCCTGTAGTTTATTTGAAAACCCAGTAGAGATTATATATAATCCCCCAGTTTTCTTTTCCAAACAGCTGCTGTCATTTCTGGTACCAAACAGTTCCCATTCCATCTTTCTGATTAATGCTTTTTCTCTAGTTAAATTTTTAGTTCTACTAAACAATTAGAATCAGATCCTTCCTCCCAGACTTCTCTTACCTGTGAGACATTCAATAGACTCCCTCATTAAGTTGTATTCCACCATAAGGCATGTCCTCGACTGACCCTAGGAACACATAAGATATCCTTTCTACTTTGAATATTTTTCTTGATAAAGCACCCAGCACATATTAGGTACTCAGAAGTGTTGTTTCCATTAGACCCATTTCCTCTGTCAGTTTCTGGCCTTTGTTTTGAAGCAGTATGATCTAACATTTGAAGAGCAAAAGCATTACATCCATAAGGACCTACAATTGAATCAAATCAGTAAGACTAGTTCTGTAACCTTAGATAGGGTGATAGGGCACTTTACCTCTCTGGTCTCTTTTCTTATCTGAAAAAAAATGAGATTAAAAGTAATTCCAACCTGTTCAGTTGCTTCTAGGGGGCTAAATGATACCTTGTAGTTATACACTTAGCTCAGTGCCAGGCACATATTAAATACTCAATAATTTTGGGCTGTATAATACTGTATGACTATAATCTATAAGCCCTCTATTGAAACTCAGTTTGAAAGCTGTTTCTGAGGTTGGAATGAGAAGTGAAAAATTCTTATCATTTAAAAAGGTCATCTGAACCCACCCACATACCATATGCTTCTCTGGGACCTAATTCTGATGTGTCTATCTCATTCTTACATCTTCAAAGTGGGATATTTTCAGAGGTCTGATGGGTTGTAACACACTGTTTCCATAGTTGGTTTACCAACTCACTGATCTACAGCATTTCACTTAAGGCTCTTCTTTTTTGACAGGATGGCTTGAGGGAGATGATGATCTTAAATGCCAAGAGGATTTTCCACGCAGGCTCAGGGGAAGAATGCTGTGAGCATCTGTGCACAGCATGCAGAGAAGATTTTGAGGGTGTGCAGCTCTGGTTATGTGTTCAGTTAATGGACACTTGGGCTTGAGGACAGTGTATGGTAGAGGGGAAGAAGGGTTAATTTATCTGGAGCTCGATTTGTGAAGCCAATACTTCAGGCTCATTTACATTTACATTAGCAGGACATCGTTAGCAGTGAAGGTATTGGATGAGATCACAGCTGACATGTAAGATTTTATGGATATGATCTCTTTGTAGTCTCCAGCCAGTTGCCCGGAACTGGAGCAAAAAATCGTGCAGCCCCATTTGACCAGCCAGGCCTGTTCCTCTGGTGTGGTCAAGAATTTCTCCCTTCAATTTCTGTCTCAGTTTTCAATCACTTTTTCTTAATGCTAAAACTTCAATGTAGCAAAAGCCATCTAGAAACCTACCTCAATCTTCTCTCTTATCCCTTCCCTATATAAGATAAAACATTTAATTGACTCCTTTAGAAACTAGGCACAGTCTCTCAAGACATTTGTTTATTTCTAGCCATTTGTTCCTGGTTCACCTTAAAATAAGGTCTGACATATATGAAGTTGATGCTACTAATCTAGCCATTATGACACTGAATAAATCATCTAACTTCTTTAAACTTTATTTCATATGTCAGTAAAATGGAAATATGAATAATTTATATGTGGCAAGATTGATTTGAGGACTGAACAAAATCATCCATGTGCAAACTCTGGTATCAGTTAACCAATGTGCCTCATATGGATGGACTCAGACCTTTGATGTCATGCCAGAGAGAATGATTCAAGAGACTTATGTTGACTGAAACATTATCTCAATACACACACACACACACACACACACACACACACACACACACACAGAGCAAAACCATCAAGCTCTCCCCAATTTGAGTTTCTGTTTCCCAGCATTTCCTCCTAAGCCCCAATCAAAGAGTAGACCGGGTGAGGCATTGTGGAAAAACAGTTGCATGACTTAATATGGCGTACTGACTTCAACCAGGACAGGGGGACAAACAGCACAATACCAGGGATATTCCTCTACTGTTTAGGCCCAAGTTAATACTTGTGTAACTAAGAAGGATTTTTCTCTTCATGACCATTTTTTAAACCTGTCTTCCAAACTAAAGGTAGAGAAACATGTATCTACATTCCAAATTACTATTTACTTCATCTGTCTTTGTTAACTTCATTGTGGTGGAGATGAGGTGGTTTCCTATTCTCAGGCCAGTCAAAAATGGAGTATGCTTAGTCTGGCCATGAGATGAGTGCCTAGTTCTTCGTAATCCAATTCTTACTGTGTTCTTGGCTATACTTGTTCTTATAATTGAGAAGTTGAGAGAATGCACACCATTCCAAAGTATTATCTCTGTTGTGTCATATTTCCTTCCTGAGGACTGGAAGGCTAACATAATTTCTTTCAAAATTATTAGATTAACTTCTGCAGGGTCTACCAGCTAATCTTTATGCCTCTCTCCTCCTCCTGTACAATAACGACTCGTCATCGCATTGGTACTTTTCACTCAACTCATCATCGCACTGGCACTTCTCACTCAACCTTTAGCACGATGCCTGACACTCTATGCTTTCAACAAAGGATAGATAGTATTACTGTTACCAACCTGTTTCAGACATTATCCAAGCTGTTGCTAACATCAAAAATGAATAATGCACAGTTCTTGTTCACAGGGAGGTCAGCTTCTTTTAAAGTTTGTGATTAAATCATGTTTCCATTATTTTCAGTGACTTTTACCTAAAAACTCTATCTTTTCTTTCCCAATCTCCCTTGGATGCAACGACAAGCATATCACAATTCCTGGCTAATGCTGTTGGATGATGTTTGTAACCAGTATACTGAGCTCCGGTGGTGAAACTTTCTAATAAGTTCACTCAGTACTCCTCTTCTTAGCCCACAGGAGGTTAAATATTGTTTGCAAGACAAGGAAACAGAATGTAATATAAACTTTCAATATAGAGAATCTGTAGAGCTAAGAGGGGCAGATGCCTAAATGGTCAGTCATATTCTTGCCAACCTTTGCACCACATTTCCAAATGAAGAGAGCTGTAGCTTGAAATAAATATTCAAGTATAGCATGGCCAAGTCTCTTGTATATGAAATATTCTTCAAGACTTGAAAATGAGCATTTTCCCAATAAGGCTAATGACCCTTAATCTGGAAAAGTAAATGTGACACATTTTACTCATTTTATCAGACTGAAATCTCTTTGAGAGAGAGGATCAGTTCTGTCATGCACATTCCTTCAACCCATCATCTTACACAATGTCTAACATAGAATCCAGGCTCAATAAATACTTATTAAAATAATAAAATCATTTTGTGACCAATTTATCACTTTGGAAAAAGCTGGGTAGCAAGAAAATTTAAAAGCAGTAGGAAATTGATTTGCAAGATTAGGAAAAGGCTATTCTGAAAACAATTAAAAAAAAAAACAAGGTTAAATGCAAAATAAGAATAAATCTATACTGTCGCTCCTCCATAAATCCATATTTGTTGTTGTCTTCAATTGATGGTAATTATTTGCCAAGTTTACAGGTATTAACTAATGAAGAGAAAGAACTGAAATGCTGACCTGAGAAGATTTCAAAAAGTTGGGGGAGTTACTCTGCCTTAGTTCTTTACATTACAGAAAGCTTGTTCAAACCCATCCAACAACCCTTCATTCAAATGTCACTTTCCTGATTGCTTTTGTTATGTGCCATTGAGTCATAGAGATTTCACAGCTGACTAATGCAGTGGCAAGGTGATAAATCATAACCACCAAATAACGTCAGAGATATTACAAATGATAGACAGCATTTGAGAGGACTGCCTGTGGGAAACTAGGTATTTATTTTCACTTTGTACCAACTTCTAACTAGTCTACAGCTGACAGTGGGAGTTGTCAGAAAGGTAAAAAGTTGTTGCTAGCACAGTGTTATTTAGGCACATAGAGATGACTTGTTACAAGTAAAGAAATTAGTTTCTTTGTGGTCCTACCAAATTAAAATTAAAGTCAGGAAATATGAATTTGAAGAGAAAGCAAAAACAATAAGTTCAGGCGTTTGTTGAGGGAAATAATTGTTGCCTTTTTTATGGGGATACTTCATACGTTTTCCTTACTAAAATGAAAAAAATATGAAAATAAAGGCTTTTGTTTCCACAAATAAATCTATACTTTATACCTGAATCATCACTTTGGACTCAGTTTATCTTAGTATTATATCATTGCAGCCTGAGAATTGTAATAAATTCTGAAATAGCATTCAAATTAACAGCAAATATTCAACAAAAACACCAAATAGGTTTAAATGCCTCATTAAGACTATACACTAGTTCTATCTCCAATAAGCATTTGCTGTACATATTTCACATAGTAACTTAGCAATAATGATGCTTTCCTCATCTGAGGCTTCCAAAATTGTATTTAATCAACACTGATAAAATTACTCTGCTATTTAAGGGAAAAAATGGCTTCTCCTTTCCAGCAGAATTAGTCATGATTATGTAATATTCCAAAACCTGATGGATTCACTTATAACTTGATATTATAAATACATTCAAGCCCACACAGCATCGAGGAGGCAAGGCAATTTCAAGAAGAACATACAAGTAGATTCTCTGTGTCTTTATAATCTTCATATAATTATAGAGAGAGAACTGGGCTTGTGTAAATTTCAAAACAATGAAGATTTTAGCTGTACACTGATTTTTTTTTTTGTTTGCTTTATTAGCTCTTCCCAAAATGTGTGTTTTTTCTAACATAAACTTTTAAAAGTTTAAAATATCTGTGATGTAACACACCTTTTTTTTTCTTTTTTTTTTGAGACAGAGTCTCGCTCTTTTGCCCATGCTGGAGTGAAGTGGTATGATCTTGGCTCACTGGAACCTCTGCCCCCGGCTGGGTTCAAGGGATTCTCCTGCCTCAGCCTCCTGAGTAGCTGGGATTACAGGCATCTGCTATCACACCTGGCTAATTTTTGTATTTTTGGTAGAGATGAGGTTTCACCATGTTGGCCAGGCTGCTCTTGAACTCCTGACCTCAGGTGATCCACCCGCCTCAGCCTTCCAAAGTGCTAGGATTACGGGTGTGAGCCACCGTGCCTGGTCTAGACATCTTTTATTCAGAAATTACATACATTGTCTCTAAACACAATGGGCAGAAAAAGTCAAACTAAGGAGCTTGAGACAAAAACAAAAGTATCATTTCATCACCTGCCAAACTCACAACCCTTCACAAAGGGAGGAAGAAGAAGAAGAGGTGAGCTATTTGCCAACTAAGAATATCTCATTAAAGCCACTCGAAGCTTTTACAGTAATATTACATTATCTCTGATGGACCCTTAGAGGAACACAAGCACATACAAATATATTCCCATTCTCTTAAGAACTGCGCCAATGAAGAAAAGCTGAGAAGGCATCTTCCTCAAAATTCTGAAGGGAAACTAGCCTTTAAGTAGGCATTTTTGGTGCACTATGCATTAAAGTGTTTTAATAGCATCAATTTATCATTTTAACAGCAAGCATTTACTGAAAGGTGTATGACCAGGTGCAAAGAAGAAAGCACGTAATGTATCCTCAGGCTTAAATTTTCAAAAGACAATGTGAAGTTATGTCAGAAATGAGAACTGCTGTTCTTTTCCCTGTGTTTGCCTAAAGCATGTGATTTTCAAGTCTCAGCTCTATAGGAGACAAAACTTTTGATAAGAACACTATCAATTGTCTTTTATTTGAGGAGATGATTGAAACAAGGCCTCATCACATCATGTTAGCCTTCTGGTTAACGAGGTTGGAAACCTTTTGACCATAAGCCATGACAATGTAGTAAATGTAGTAATGATAATAACAGACATTGTGAAGAAAATCAGAATTTACTTACCACTTTCACATAAATTGTCTGAAGCTGTTCTTCTAAAAATCCTATAGATATAGACCTTATCCCTACTTCACACGGGCAACATGAAAAATGATGACTTATTGCCTAGTTGGCATATGGAACATATTCAAAATCATCCTTTCCCAGCAACCAAAATAATTTAAAACCACTTACATCTGTGGTCCCTCAAGAAAGAGTAGAGATAATCCCATTGATAAATTTCAGCAAAACTTCAAAACCTGCTTTCCTCCACTACCCCATGGTATTAGGAGTATCCTATGCATTGGAGATTCATTACAGTAAGATAACATTACTGCTCCTGAATACATAAATAATCTTTCTCTAATTCTTTTGTCCTCTCTCTCACACACACACACACACACATACAGCCTATCAAAGTATATTATTTTCATGATTTCAGTATTTTTTTTGCTTTCAGCCAATGAAATCTAGCCTTTCATTGTATATCTTAGTGAATAGTTTTGACCCATGTGTCAATACTTAACAGGTATCTCATAGGGTTGGCTCCTCTGAACATGGAAAAGGCAGAATATCACACTGTATTTTGAAACATGAGTTTGCAGCAGCTCAGAGTTTTCAGGAAAATTGTAAATGAACAAAATGGTAAATATCAGCAGACAGGAATGGATGAAGTAAAAATATAAGGAAAGATCTCATTAAGCATTAGTTGAGTCTAGGAGAGTAGACCAATATTTAATTTGGTGATTATTGTAAGAAAATGAAACCAGAAACCATATATGACTTCAGAGTCATTGCCAATGAAGAGTCCAAAAATGCATTTCCATATGTCATGTGGTCATAAAACAATTCCTAGGAGACCTTTATGGCTTACAATTTGCAGATCCCAAAACTAATGTATCATGTAAGGCTGAATAGCTACTCTAGATTATTGAGAACAGGAGTTGCAAACTTTGTTTTTCAAGGGCAGATAGTAAATATTTTACACTTGTGAGACAGATCTCTGTCATACTTATTCAACTTTGCCATTGTAGCCAGAAATCAACACAGGTCATACTTACATGAATGCATATGACTTTGTTTCAATAAAACGTTATATACAAAAAGGAAGTACTGCCAATCCATGCCATAGATTATAATTGTTGTGGTTTTGGTGTGTTAATTTTTTCTTTGCGCTATGCTCACTGCTCAGATTCTGTACATGAAAGCAGTGTCTGAACTGCTCCCATTTATATTTACTTCTGGAATCAGGAGAGGACAGACAGATCTCAAATATGATTGTGCAGTAGCTTATTTTTTGTCGCTGACTTTCACGCTTGAGGGACCTGAGGCTAGTTTGATAAGGGCACTCCTAGATTCTAAGCATGCTTCTCTGTCTTCAAGGTTCATGCTCTTTCCTTCCAGTACATGAAATTTATTGTTGGAGGCTTCTACAACTTGTCTTCTTGTTCTGAGAGTTTCTGCAACTGCAGATAACCTATCTGATCATCCCTTGGTACAGTTCTGGCTAATTTCTATAAAGGAGTTAATAGGTGATATTATTTGTCATTAGACATTTGAGTGTATTTTTCTTACCAAAGGAGACTCTCAAGATTGGAATGTCTTGAATATACAAAGGAGTACATCTCTAATTGTATATTAAATACACCATGTCAGGAACTGGACAAGAGATTTCAGAAGCTTACATAATCAATCACACTTTGTAAGCCTTCTTTATCTACTCATAAGTAATGCTTGAAAATATCTTTCTACTCTTTTCTTCTCTATCCTATTTCAGTTTGTGGAACTTGCATAATGTAGCCAGAATTGCCCGAGGCATCTTTCTCTGTGTCTGCCCTGTGCTGTCATGCCACAGTCTATACTGCTTTTGGAAATGGGAAGCTGTTATTAAGGCCTCTGACTCGACACTGGAAAACTTCAGTGATTCTTTTCTTGACTTTGGGATGAAAGAAAGACCGTATTCCTTCTTCTACTCCTAGTCTAGTTCTATCCTGAACTTTGTCACTAAGACCCCAGCTTACAAAATTTTGCTCCTCTCATGAAATGCAATACTAGAAGAAAAAAAGTAACATGAAAAGGCAGTACCGAGAGTAATTTATTTTATTCTCTAGTCTCACTATGTGGTGCTAAGAATGGAAAATTTTATAGAAGAGAGGTAATAAAGGAGATGAAAGATACCAGCATCATTCTGATAGGCCCAGTTGTCTTGGAATTGTGGATACAGAAGATAAAAAAGAAATGTATGTTTCTGTTAAATACTGTTAACACAAATGTATAATTCACACAACCAGATGCAGCTGTGGCTTCTTGGCTGTAAAAACAGAAGTTACAAGGCAGGTATTGGGACAGCCAAAGAGTCCAGGAATGTAAAGCCACACAAAATATTCCCTTCTATGTTCCACTTATAACAGATGTGCACCTCTCTGTCATCCATGTTTTTAAACACAAATAAGAAAGCTGCTAGACAAGGACACAGACCCAAACTAAAAAGTCATTTCCCAGCAAGTGACGCAGCAATCTCTACTTTGACTTTGACTTTAGCTCCACAGCTGTGATGAAACTCACATTATGGCTGCAGGAAGGAAATTGTTCCCAGGTGAGAAGGAAATTATCCAGCTTGGCACAAAAATGTTGAAAAGGCAAATTCCACCTGCTTTTCTCTAGGCAAGATATTTTTGTTCAAATATCTTCCTGCCACCTACTCAAGCAGTTTCCCCCATGTCCAATTTATATCCTGTTTCTGGAAATAATTTCAATTTTGTATTCTTTATACACATAGGCATGTTTATGTGTGGAAATGCATGAGGAATCTTAGGGCCATAGCACACACTTTCTAATTCACTACAGAGAGAGTTTCAGAAAACCTCAAATGCAGATGCCTTGATTTATCAAGTCTTCCATTAATTCGTGGATTCATTCATTTCTTCTTTTATTCAACAAATGAGTCCCAAGTGCCTGTGTTGTGACAGGCACTATTTTAAGCTCTGAGATTATAGCAGTGACAGACGAGGTCAATGTTCTTGTTATCATATGAGAAGACAGATAAAAGAACATGTAAATAATAAATAAATAGACACATGCTTTCCTATTCATTTCACACTTAGCCTGTGTCCAGCATTTATGAAAACACTTTTCTAAGATCCTTCTATAATAGAAAAAATGAGGAAGAGGGCATCACGGCCTTCGCCCTAAAGAAACATAGAATTTTATGGTAGTGGCAAGCATTCAAACCATTTACTATAATATAAAACAGAATTTTTAAGTTCTATAATAAAGATACAAGAAAAGTGTTGGCAGAAGACTAAGGAAAGAGCAGACAGTGACAAATGACAGATGAAAGCATTTGTGGAGAATTCTTGAAAAAACTATCGTTGATGATATTGATGATGAGGATGAGGATGATAGCAACTAACATTCCACGCAGCGCTCACTTCATTCCATGCACGGTTATAGGTACATTATTATAACTTTACACATGTGAATTCCTTTCATCTTTGTAACCCTGGAAGATAAGTGTTTTCTTGTTCCCATTGTACCCTCACTGACTCTGAGGCCTGGAGGTGTTAAGTAAGTTTTCCAAGGTCACAGATGTATTATGCGAGGGAGCTAGGATTTGAACCCAGGTAGACTAGACCCGTTAGTCCATGTTCTTAAACACGGCTCAGTATGGCCTCTCATGGCAAAAGGAATTTCAGCAGATAAGAAATAACAATCCAGCCTGATAATACAGTATAACCAAAGGTAGAAAGTCTTAAAGGTTCCAAGCATGTTGAAGAAGAAGGAGTGGGTGATTTGGATGGAGAATCTGAAATAGGAGAAAGGTAGAGGGATTTGAGGCTGGAAAAGAAAGAACCCATTGTGGGATTAACTGTGTTACCTAATTTTATTCTTCAGGTCGGCAATGGGGAGTTGCGGAAAGTGTTTAAAAATGAGAATACAATGCTACTATTGAGAAGGGTTTTACATAATGCATACTGCTACATTCTGACCCCTGTACTAGGTGCTTTATGTATATTATTTCTAATCCTCAAATAACAGTAAAATTATTAACACAGCTTTAACAATGAGCAAACTAAGGCAGACTGCTGATGTAAAGCAAGATGGGGATTTAAATTCACATAATTCAGATGACTGCACTATTTCCTTTAATTCCTGTGAAACTGGACTTTTAGCAGTATTCAGGAGGTAATGAGAAAGCTGAGAGATTACAGGCAAGGAGACCAACAGTGTACCTAGTAGTCTTTATTATTTTATGGGCTTTTAAAAGCTTGTTAAATACCAACCTGTGTATTTACCCTATTTATTCAATTAAATTGTGATTTCATTTTGAAGCCATAGAAATGATTAGCTCAATTACTAGGAGGTATAGGTCCTGTGAATCTGGTAAGCTTGTTCACTCATTTACTGTTTCTTCCAACACTCACTGTTACTGTGTTTACTGTTGGCCAGTCTGTGCACTAGCGGGTACTGGGGGTACCATGATAGATACCGTCTTTCTCATTGTGGAATATAAAATCAAGCAAGGAAGACAGATAAAGGTAACAATAGCAATGAAAACAGGATAATAAAGATAAATAGAAGGTGCAATGGTTCCTCATAGCGCAATCTTCTAGCCTGGCTGAAGATTATGTTAAAAGGGGGTAGGGGTAGGAAGTTAGTAAGGAAGGAGCGAAAAATGTTTCCTGGAGAATGAGGAGTTACCAAGAGCATTAGTAAGAAAGATCATGCATCTGTCAAACATCTCCTAATTGGAGAAAATAAGTCTACTCAAAGTTACAACATCTGATTGGATTTCAGACTTTTCTTGCACCCACTGATGAGGACTTGAACAACTTCCCTGTTGTTGGAATTTCTAAGTTGGGTGTCAGGTGATCAGGATGTCAAAAGTGTTTCATGGAACAACAGCAGTGATTTGCACAGGGTAGTCATAGACAGTGCCAGGTTCAGCTCTGCAATTTTAAAGCTAAGTTAAAGACAGTGCTTTAGGTTTCCCTGTGCTCCCTCCTGCTCTTTTCATGGGGAGAGGTTCCAAATCAAAGTGTCTTCACCAAATGCTGATGTCAATTGGTATAAATGATTAAAAAAAAAAACAGTTGGGTAATTTTTATTTGACTTACCAGAGATGGATGTGTGATTGTATAAGGCCAAGACATGGGAGTATCTTAGATTCATAGAGACTAGTAGCTCTTAGTTTGGGAATTTTGTGCTTTCAACTGACAGTCAGATCCGACTGTTAGGTGCGTTCAAGAGTCTACCCAACCCAACAGGCTACCCACCAATCAGAATTTCCAGAACCTCTTGGATTTACCTTCATTTTTTCAAGAAATGACATGACACAAATAAAATCTGTGCAAATGGAAAAGAATACTATGGAATCAACAACAATAGCCTTCTGCAAAAAAAGGCTAGACAATGACACAGCACAACAATGGGCCCTGTTGTTATAAATACAATTATGATCCCAAAAGGTAGCATTTGTACAAAAGGGAATAACACATTTTCTTGGAAAAATGACTTCCTTTTCCTCAAAGTCCTTGATTTATGCCATCTGATTTGTGCTGGGATGAAATTTAATTGGTGGCAACTGTCATCAACACATAAATGTCTAGGTTTCATCCTGAATTTCACAACTGGATAAAGTTCATGGACAAATATATATATTCATTCTGCCTTAAAAAAAACCTTTTCTAGTTTCTAAGCCTTTTGCTTTCTTTCTCCCTTAAGATGTGGTGAGACGTCTTTTACTGGTCTCTTCAGCTGCCCTCTAATTATCCATAGCTCTGATTTTCTTACATGCTTCAGAAACTATTTAGATAATAGTACAGCTTGGGTGGTACTTTTATTTGAAAACTTTTTAAGTGAACTCTAGGGGAAAAACACATAAGTTGTAAACTGGGCCCATGCCCAATGGCACAGTAATAACAGTAATAATGACTTTAAATTTTATTTTATAGAATAAGTAATTTTATTTTATGGTGACAGTCACTGAGCACCTATTATGTGCCAGGCACTGTGCTAAGAGATATATAAACGTTGTCCTATTTATTTTACACAACTTTATGTGCTAGGAGCCATTATTATCTCCACCTAATAGACCAAGGAAATGAACATTAAGTCAGTTAATTAGGCTGTCAAAGGCCACCACTAGCCAGAATGTGTGCGTGTGTGTATGTGTGTATGTCATCTTCAAAGAATGTTTTGCATGTGTGTTTGTGTGTGTGTGTGTGTGTTCCAGTTGCTCTGGTTGTAAAACAAGTTATCCTAAATATTAGTGCTTCAAACAATGATAAAATTTACACTTTACTTACAAATCTGCAGTTTGGGCAAGACTTAGTGAGAATAGCTTGTTTCTGTTTTACTCGGCATCCCTTGGGGTGGCTGGAAGGGAGGAAGCTGGAATCATCTGAAGGCTAATTCACTCACATTTCTGGTAGTTATCCGTAGACTGTGTTTAATTGGGGCCGTTAGCAGAAACAAGTAAACACCATGGCTTTTCCATGTGGCTTGGTGTTTCTTTCTCACAACATGATTGCTAAGTTCCAAGGGCAAGCAGAGAAAAGAGACACAGACAGAGAGACCATTTATTGACTCTCAAAAAACTAGGTATTGATGGAAAGTATCTCAAAATAATAAGAGCTATTTATGACAAACCCACAGGCAATGTCATACTGAATGGGCATTCCCTTTGAAATACTGGAAGCATTCCCTTTGTAAACTGGCACAAGACAAGGATGCCCTCTCTCACCACTCCTATGCAACATAGTATTGGAAGTTCTGGCCAGGGCAATCAGGCCAGAGAAAGAAATAAAGTGTATTCAAATAGGCAGAGAGGAAGTCAAATTGTCTCCGTTTGCAGATGACATGACTGTATATTTAGAAAACCCCATCATACCAGCCCAAAATCTCCTTAAGCTGACAAGCAACTTCAGCAAAGTCTCAGGATAAAAAATCAATGTGCAAAACTCACAAGCATTCCTATACCCCAATAATAGACAAACAGAGAGCCAAATCATGAGTGAACTCCTATTCGCAGTTGCTACAAAGAGAACAAATACCTAGGAATCCAACTTACAAGGGATGTGAAGAACCTCTTCAAGGAGAACTACAAACCACTGCTCAAGGAAATCAGGGAGGACACAAACAAATGGAAAAACATTCAAACATTCCATGCTCATGGATAGGAAGAATCAATATCGTGAAAATGGACATACTGTCCAAAGTAATTTATAGATTCAATGCTATCCCCATCAAGCTACCATTAAATTTCTTCACAGAATTAGAAAAAACTACTTTAAATTTCATATGGAACCAAAAAAGAGCCTGTATAGCCAAGACAATCCTAAGCAAAAAGAACAAAGCTGGAGGCATCATGCTACCTGACTTCAAACTATACTACAAGGCAACAGTAACCAAAACAGCATGGTAAGTGGTACTAAAACAGATATATAGACCAATGGAACAGAACAGAGGACTCAGAAATAATGCCATACATCTAGAACCATCTGACTTTTGACAAATCTGACAAAAACAAGCAATGGGGAAAGGATTCCCTATTTAATAAATGGTGTTGGGAAAACTGGCTAGCCATATGCAGAAAACTGAAACTGGACCCCTTCCTTACACCTTATACAAAAATGAACTTATGATGGATTAAAGACTTAAATGTAAGACCTAAAACCATAAAAACCCTAGAAGAAAACCTAGGCAATACCATTAAAGACATAGGCATGGGCAAAGACTTCATGACTAAAACACCAAAAGCAGTGGCAACAAAAGCCAAAATTGACAAATGGGATCTAATTAAACTAAAGAGCTTCTGCACAGCAAAAGGAACCATCATCAGAGTGAACAGGCAACCAACAGAATGGGAGAAAATTTTTGCAATCTATCCATCTGACAAACGGCTAGTATCCAGAATCTATAAGGAACTTAAACAAATTTACAAGAAAAAAGCCAAACAACCCCATCAAAAAGTGGACAAAGGATACGAACAGACACTTCTCAAAAGAAGACATTTACGCAGCCAACAAACATATGAAAAAAAGCTCATTGTCGCTGGTCATTAGAGAAATGCAAATCAAAACCACAATGAGATACTATCTCATGGCAATTAGAATGGCAATCATTAAAAAGTCAGGAAACAACAGATGCTGGAGAGGATGTGGAGAAATAGGAATGCTTTTACACTGTTAGTGGGAGTGTAAATTAGTTTAACCATTGTGGAAGACAGTGTGGTGATTCCTCAAGGATCTAGAACCTGAAATACCATTTGACATAGCAATCCTGTTACTAGGTATACGCCCAAAGGATTACAAATCATTCTACTATAAAGACACATACACACATATGTTTATGGCAGCACTATTCACAATAGCAAAGACTTGCAACCAACCTAAATGCCCATCAGTGATAGACTGCATAAAGAAAATGTGGCACATATACACCATGGAATACTATGCAGCCATAAAAAAGGATGAGATCATGTCCTTTGCAGGGACATGGGAAGCTGGAAACCATTATTCTCAGTAAACTAACAAAGGAACAGAAAACCAAACACCACATGTTCTCACTCATAAGTGAGAGTTGAACAATGAGAACACATGGACACGGGAAAGGAAACATCACACACTGGGGCCTGTCAGGGAATGGGGGGGCTAGGGGAGGGATAGCATTCGGAGAAATACCTAATGCAGATTATAGGTTGATGGGTGTAGCAAACCACCATGGCACGTGTATACCTATGTAACAAACCTGCACGTTCTGCATATGTATCCCAAAACTTAAAGTATAATTTAAAAAAATTCAGTCTTCCTCAATGTGTAACTCATATGTGAGTATATTTGGATACATATGAATAGGAACATCCTGCACCACACTCATATACAACTCATATATAGGAATATATATGTAAACATGCAGACACACACATCTATATACTATATACTACATAGATGACTTCTTGGCATCATGAAAATCTTCAATCTATCTGTGATGGAGGATTTAAACTCTAATAATGGAGGTCATTTAGCAGAGATCATTCAGAATCTAACCACCATTAACTGTCATACCTAAGGAACACTTTCTTTCACACTCACTTTCTTCTGGTCAACAGGATCTCAGCTTTCCTATTTCAGAAGACGGTTGTTTCTGTGTATGTTTCACCTGCATTATATATACAACATGTCAGCTAGTTCAGGAGATAGGATCAAGAAGACACGGTCTGAGAGAGGAGAACAGACAAGGGCTCAGATGGTGGCATTAGATCTGGTTTGGAATCTTGCCTCCACCTCTTAACTAAATAACCTTGGAGAATTTATTCAACCTCCAGATGAGTTTTAGTTTTTTGTTTGTTTGTTTGTTTGTTTTGTTTTCCCAGGCTGGAGTGCAGTGGAGCAATCTCAGCTCACTGCAAGCTCCACCTCCCGGGCTCACGCCTCAGCCTCCCGAGTAGCTGGGACTAAAGGCACCCACCACCACGCCCGGCTAATTCTGTGTATTTTTAGTAGAGATGGGGTTTCAACTTGTTAGCCAGGATGGTCTTGATGTCCTGACCTTGTGATCCACCCGCCTCGGCCTCCCAAAGTGCTGGGATTATAGGCGTGAGCCACCGTGCCCGGCCGAGTTTTAGTTTTCTTATCTGCAAAATGAGGATATTGTTGCATTCCTCACACGATTGTTATGAAGGGACAAGAAATAGCATCCGTAAAGTATTTGGTACAATGCCTAGCCCATAGATGTTATGTAAAAAATTGTATCAAAATTTAAATAAAGAAGGAAATGTCAGTGGTTTTTTTTTTTTTTTTTTAAATAGCCTATAAGATATTTTCATGATTTAGCTCCTGTTAACCTCCCTGGCTTCATCCTACACCACACTCCACTAAGTCAACTTACAATCACTATGCTCTGAACTTTATGACCTTCTTTCTATTTAAAAAAAAAAAAAAAAATCTGTCCTGGCCTCAAAGCTACCGTGAATTTTCTTCTTTTTCTGGAAGATTCTTTTCTCAAAACACTGCATTGTTAATTCTTTTCCATCATTCATATAATTTAATCTGATTGAGGAGGGCTTTTCATGATCAACTTCTTACTCAAAGGACTTCCGTTTCTCCAAATAATTATTTATCACTATAATCTTTCTAACAATTCTTTGTACTCAAAAGTATCTTTATTATGGATTGGATTTACTTTGTAATTATATGGGTCTCCCACAAGATTGTGAGCTGTGCAGAAGCAGATAAAAGCTGTGACCTTCTCTGTCTTGTTCGAGGGCCCCAGAGAGTGCCAGGCCAATAGTAGGTGCTCAGTATATATTGGATGGATAGATGGGTAGATGGATGAATAAATACGTATGAATGTGTGTTTATGTGTGTCTAATGAGGGTAACGTGAGGAATGATTTAAAAAGGAAACAGCACATAAATTAGCATTTTTATGGAAGAGATGAGACTATGACATTTACCTACTGTCCCTTATTGAAGGGATGCAACAGAAAGAGACCTAGGTGATTTCTCTTTATTCACCATAGGGCTCACCCTGGAGACGAATTTACCCCATGCAGCAGTGAAATAATAAGCTACTTTTATCTTTTCCTTGATGCCCTTCATTCTTTCCCTTGGGCCTTGTGAATGCATGACCTAGGGATTATTTCTGTTTCTTTCACTACTGTTCTCCTGGGTTTAACTCAGAGTATCTAACTGGATGCCTCTCTATGAAGAAAATTTGCCTCCCTTTTCCAGGAAATGTTTCAAAATCAAATCTCAAAAAACAAATGCATTGCACATGCAAATCAATCCTCCAAAAACAAAACAATTCTAAAAATCATCGAAGCTTGCACAAAAATAAGTGTTAAATTCCTTGGACTATTTTTTACTTTTCTGGCCTTTATACTGGAGCTATTTGGCAAATGAAAATTCATCAGTGTATAAATGAATTTATGTGTTTGTGTAAGAAGTTCTAATTAGCACATACAGTGAAGTGTGGAGAGTTTTCTATGTAACATTCTCTGACTGAGGTTTAAAACCAAGGTCTGTCCTCTGAAATAAGTGGACAACTGCTACGTGCTTAAAAAAATAAAATAAAAGGAAATAAAATAAGTTGTTAACTTGGGAGTATGGAGTGGAACTTGACTGTATCTCCAGAACAGATGTTTCAGGTCTGGGACATTTTGCATGAAATCATTAGAGACCTCATATCCAAAGACTCCTAGGGAGCTGTCTGACTGTTCTGTTTAATTAATAGATCTCTTTGCAACTCTAGAAGCAGTGGAGCCAAGAGACCATTACTGGCGTGCAGTGCCAATCACTTTTCCACCTTAAAAACTCTTATGGTCACCCCAGATGGCCTTGGACTGCTCACCAGGCCTCCCTAGGCCTCAGTTTCCCCATCTTAATTGGAAAGAATATGAATATTTCCATGTTTCACAGAGATATGTCAGAGTACCTAAACTAATGAATTGTACAAAGTTTGCTTTCTGACAACTCTATTTTTAAAGTCCTAATTATTCTCTTTTTCTTTATAATCATCATGAATTTAGGCTATAATAATTCTGGGATTAAAGCCACATAATATAATATTCTCACAATAGTTTAATGGAACTAAATAGTTTGCTTTTCATCACTCATGTTCAATCATTCAACACTAAATTTAGTATTAAGCAATTTTGTAACAATTTCAAGAGAAAAAGGGTTAAGAGAGAGAACATTGCCCTTCTGTGCCCATAAGCTTCTCTCTCTTTTCTTCATAAGCCTGGACACTTGGAGAACTGAGGGAGGAACATGACCTACCCAATAGGGTGCTTTGTACAGCACCTAGAAAAGTACCTTTCTTCTTATTCAGCTGATTTACAAAGTGATCGATGATAAGTAATATCCGTAAGCCCCATGCCTAGCTTCCCAAAGATCAACTTATCAGCCATTAAGGGATATTGTTTTAATATTGACGAGGAAATCAGAATGTTTTACTGAGTGGTGGTTGCATGTTTTCTTCCTGGTGGAATATGATTTCCTAGTGTCCTTGAAAGCACAACACTTCCCTCTCCCTACCCTCTTCATACTGGAAAATATTTCCACTCTCTTTGCATCCTCAAACAAAGAGACTTCCTATTCACTTAGTTTGGTTCCCTTGTGACCTGAAGTCATTTTACCTATAGAAGACAGATGACTTCAACCCTCCATCTTGAGCTTGAATTGCAATACAAACCAAATTAGAGAAAATAAATCAATAATATCTTTGCAGGCCAAATTCACTTAAGTAACATTTACAGTACAATTGCACACTTTGCCTATATACTTTAATCCATTAGCACTCTACATCTGGCACCTGAATAAATATGTTACCCCAGCTGAATATAAATGAACTAGGAGTCCATCATTATTTTGTGTTGAGTGAAAGGTTAATAAGTTTTCATTTCTTTTTTTTTTTTTAAAAAAAGTGATTTTGAAATAAAGAAAAAGCTGGTATATCACAAAGCTTGATTTGTTTGACTAGCTTTTGCAATGCACTCATAGCTCATTGATGGCTTAGAAGCTTATATTGCTGTAATTACATGGACCATTGCATTCATATCTCTTATGTTGTGAACCCCCATATATATAGCCCGATACATTTATATTTGGTTTCTAACTTGGAAAGCAGACCTTAGATAAGGAATAATAGACACACATGCTGAACTGAGGCACAGAAAATTTCATAGTGGATTCTGTGCTCATAAAATTAACAGGACACTTAAATATTACTGTGGCTAGCACAGGCATAACTCAAACATCTTGGTCAGTCCAATTTGTTAAAGTTTCATGTAAACTGCAGCTGAATTAGTCCCTCCAGTTCCAAAATTACCAATGGACTATAGTATATTATACTGAACAAAGCTCTGTGGATAAGACTTTTATATAATCATTGGTTTGAACTTGGGAGAAGGGCTCTCAAACAACTTCTTTCTATCAATATCAGAGCGCTAGTTGTGTCAAAACCTTGGTTACAACTGGAAAGAGGTGATATTGGAAACCTAGTCCCAGAGGTTTAGGAAATAGAATGAAAAGTAGTCAAGCATCTACCTACAGATGTCTGTAAGACCGTTGCTGCAAAAGCAGTGACAAGACAGCAACAACATTCCCACTGGATGTATATCAGGGTTTGGGCCTACCTAATATTTTGGCTTTTTGTTTCTTATACAATGTCATCAAAGACTGCTCATGGGTATGTTGTATAATAGTGTAGCACAAGGACTAAGGTAGAAGTTTCAGTGTTAGGAAGCCTAGATTCAAATATTGGCACTGCTACTTTCTACTTTCTCTCTGATGGGAGAGTCACTAACTTTTGTAAAATGGGAATAAAAACAAAACCTAATTTGTAAAGGCCTATGATGAAACTAAACTAAATGACAGGGAAAGGAATCAAGGCACAAAGAGAAGGGGAGAGAATGAATGAACATTTAAACTGAAGGCATGTCTGCCGCCTGCCATTGCCCTTAATTCAGGCAGGCGTGGAGTGGGAGTGAGATGAAGGTCTTGAATTTCTTGTTTCCACAGGTGGTTCTAATACATATGCTGTTTAGATTTTTGGCCCCACTCCACATGCTAAGTGTAATTCTAATATTTGAGGATATACAGTTTTGCTCTAATGACGAGAATATGATCCGAGTATTTCATCTAGTGCACAATCAAAATCAGATAAACTTTTCCATTCTTAAAAGGAAAACTGACTGTGTTGTACCTGCAACAATAGTATGTTGGTACCCAGCGTAGCTTCCTAAGAGTTATTCAGTGGTTAATTTTTGAACACACCTAATTCTCATCATATGTGATGACCTTAAGACCTGGCCCAGAATAATAAAGAACTCTGCCTTCTGAGCCAGAGGGTACCACCGAGGTTCATGGATCAGACCATACAATCTGGCACGTGTTGGGGATTGAAGTTACTGAGCAACTACTAAATGGGTATAGTAGAGCCTTTGGAAATGACTCTTTCATTTAGCTTGGATCTAAAGTTCTCTCAAACTTGAGACTGAGTCCTTAATTCAGTAAAGCAAGCCCATATTTCAGAGATAATTCATAGGATTTATCCAGAAAATTATATGGATAAACAGGGGAAAAATTAGCGACCAAAACAGAGAAAAAGCATTTGTGCTACAGTCTAAATCACATGGAAAAACAATTTACAAAATGAGTATTTTAACAGACAAAGCAGAATGTTTTTACTAGTTAAAAAATGCTGCAAAATGTTGGCAACAATAGTTTGCGTCCAAATAGTCAAACCTAATTGTTTGTGAATGCAACATAATTGAGTCCTCATTGTAAGAGCTTTAAGAAAACCAAATAATATAACATGGGCTTTTATGACATTAAAAACAAATAATTTGTACAGAGTTATTATGTTTGAAGGAACACATACCCATCAACTCATTTGATTTCATTAGCGATAGACAAATTGGTGGATGTTTTGTTTTGTTTTGTTTCTGCTTTGAACTTCACAAAAGATAAACCTCATTTCTTTGGAACAATTTCTACTCTATTTCCTTAGAATTAAGCTTTCAAAGTCATGTTAATATAAAGCCACATTTAAAGTAAAAATGACATTCATAATTACTGGTAGCTGTTAACTGTATTAATCAACTCTCAGTGGCATTTACAGCACTTTTGCAACATCTAAAATTGTAACAATACCCAAAAACTACTGAAAAATAAGACTCATTGACATAAGTGCAAACTTATACTATTAATGAAGAATTCCGCTCAGTTAGGAAACCAAAAAAGGGATTCATAATAACCTAGGCTAGAGCAAACAGAAATAGACAACAAAGAAAAATAAAATAAATAAATGTAAGTGACTTATTCCCAGCTTCTGCCATTTTTGAGCCCTGTTGCACATATAACACTGAAGTGAGAAGGAATTAAGCAGAGAAGCAAGTTATGGATCACACACTCTGGTGTAATCAAACTCCAGCAGTTACAGCAAGAACAAAATGTCAGCTCTAACTAACTACCTTATTGAATTCCCCAAATCTATGACCCACAAGATAGCCATATTAATCTGGTCATGCTCAGAGCCTGAGGGAAATCACTCTGGGAATAAAGGATATCCAATAGAGACAAAATTAAATGTGAGGCATGCTAGCTTTTCAAATACGCACAAAACCATTTGACCATGATCACCAACCTGTCCCGGTTTGCCTGGAACTTACCTGATTGTAGCCCTGAAAGTCCTGCATCCCAGAACATTCATAGCCCCAGACAAACTAGAAGAGTTTGTCACCCTACCATTTAATCTGAGCTTCTCATCACTGCTGACTTACTCACCTGAACATACCTTTGAGTAAACTATATATGGAGCAGTGGTTCTCAGACTTTACTGTGCATATGGATCACCTAAAAAGCTTGTTGAACACAGTGTCCTGGGCCCCATCCCACTTCCATATGTTGAAGTGGAGCCAGTGAATTTGCATTTCTAACAAGCTTACAGGTAAGACAAATGCTGCTGGTTTAAACACCACATTGTGAATAACACTGCTGTAAACTTCAGATGCCTTTTCCATTTCTCAGTTTTCCTTCCTACCTTCTGAGTTTAGTTTTCAAGAGTACCTATGCATGAACAGATTGTGTCTTAGAAGTAGAAATAGTTCATCCTGTAATGAAGGATGACAATGTGACTAATGGAAAACTTATCCAATAAACTGGTTATTTATACAACATTAAAAGATGTGAATATTCTATTTATAGGAATTTCATCAGTTAATTAAATTGTAAAGCCTTTCTCAAATGCTAATTCATTTTAGGGAATTAATAGAAATAAGAAACAGAGTGAACCCTTGGTCATAGCCAATGTGTTTACTGCAGTTGTAAAACTAGAATAACCCCAAATGATTTGAAGGAGCCCAGCAAGATTTTTATAAGGATAAATACAGGTAAACTATGTTAGAAGTTATCTAATTCTCTGACACCAACTGGGTTTCCAACAATTCAGTTCTGACACTAACTTCCCAGAGTAGGGCACACCCCAAGGATTAAGAGCTCAGTCCTACAAGACTGCCTCCACATCACATGCGAGTCTCACTGGCTATAAATTTGGAGGTCCCCACAATCTCCTCCTCAGGTTCTATAATTGCTAGAATGATTTACAGAACTCAGGAAAATACTTTCCTTATTGCTGAGATTTTTGTTTGAAAGGATACAACTCAGGGATGGCTAAAAAGCAGCACTGCACAGGACAAGGTATGGGAGGGCCAGGAGCAGGGCTTCCAGGTCCTCTCAGATGCGCTCTTCTCACAGCATCTCAATGTGTTCACCAACTCAGGAGCTCCTCAAACCCTTTCATTTAGAGGGTTTCATCAAGGTTTCATTCCATAGGCCTGACTGATTACATTATTCATCATCTGTGCTTAAACCCCCTCTCCCCCACTTTCTCCTGAGATGGGGGACTGGGGAGGAGTTCTAACCCTCTAATTACTTGGTTAGTTTCTCAGAACCTTGGGACAAAAAATATATATATATATATATTTATTTTTGTATTACACCACAGCAGGAATTTACTTTTATCTATCTCCCTCAGGAAGTAAGATACAAGCTGTGGACGAAAAACGTGTATTTTGTAAGGGATTAAGTTTCAAAAGTCACAGCTCTGTCTCCAACACCTATAAACATATAGATTGCACCAAGGATCATGAATGTCCACAAGAATGCCACAAGGTTATTGTGCTCCATCTAATCCAGTTACTGTGGTAGGGAAGTCAGTGGAGATGTTTTACAGAGAATTTTCAATAGCAGAAGCTGAATCGGAAATAAATTCTCTGGGTACATTTATTTAACTAGAATATTATACTTCCTAAGCATTTCAATGTACTGAATGTTGAATGTACTATTTGTTTAAAGATAATCTTGGCCTGGAGCAGTGGTGCACACCCATAGTCCTAGCATTTTGGGAGGCCAAGGCAGGAGGATTACTTGAGTCCAGGAGTTCAAGACCGGCAGCCTAAGTAACATAAGGAGATCCTGCCTCTACAAACAAATTAAAAAAAAAAAAAAAAAAAAGATAATCTTTACAAGTTTAACATCTTTTGATAAATGCTAACATTTATAAAGAGCCTCCAACCTATTCATTTGCCATTTTTCATATAATAAATTTAAAAACTCACATGGCAGCACTCATACTTACATGCACTGCTTAATCTTTACAGGCAACACTTGGAAATAAACTCTTCATGTTTCCTTTATGCTAAAAATACTGCCCATTTTCTGTCTCTAGTTATAGTTTCTTTTTAATCCTCATTAACATAGCACTAAATTTCCAAAGTCATGTCTAAGTTAACGACAACAACAATATCTGCAAGAATTACATGTTATTTATAGAGTGTTCCCTATACGACTGACCCTGTTGTATGCAATTTATTTTCATTATTACTGTTCATCTTCACTCTAGAGCCAAGAGTAAGGTGAGATGATTAAAGCTCTCATCTTAGGTGGAAAATCTGAGGGCCTCTCAAAAACTTGGTAGTCAAGATAAATAATTTTTAGTGAATTTTTTAAATAAAAATTATTAAATATTTGTGATGAACAAAATGTCAGAAATTGAAATAAAGAATAAATCAATACCAATTTTTCCTTTTGCCTCAGGTTCTAATATGGCTCACCATGGCAATGTTACTGATTTTTCACAACTCCACAAAGTACATGATAGTATTATTCCCATTATATGAACAGAGCTTTAGAGAAGCTAAGTAACTTGTTCAAGGTTACAGAGTTGCTTAATGGAGAATAGGGCTGCAAGTTCTTCAGCTATGATATTATAGTGCCTGTCATTCACACAGTGCTGATGACGAGTGTGATGGTGGGGGTACAGTACACACCCTGAGGTGAATGCTTTACTAGAAGAACTCACAGAACTCACTGAATATTATGATTGCTGTACTCATAGTTTTGTTTTATAAGAGTGAAAGGATATAGATTAAAGTCATGCAAAAGAAGAGATGTGTGGGGCACAGTCTGGAAGGGTTCCAAACGTGGAGCTTCCAGTTATCCTCTCCCAATGGAGCCCCCGACATTACCTCTACCAGCAATGATTTGTGACAATATGCACAAAGTATTACCTATTAGGGAAGCTCACCGGACCTTGGTATCCAGAGTTTTTATTGAAATTCAATCACATAGAAAGAGTTGACTGCCTCTGTGCCTGACCTTTTGTCTACAGCCCCTCTAGAAGATGAATGGATACTACAGGGCCTGAAGCCTTATCATTAATCATGTGTTTGAGCTGTCCAGAGTGGCTCAACTTCCCAGGTAAACAAAGGTACTCTTATCAGGCAGGACATTTCCATGGCCTAGACATCACCTCCCAGGAGCCAAGGGCAAAGGCCAGCCCTGTCTTTTGGGTTAGATTAATTGTTTACTATGCAACATGTCAGCACTGTGGGAAGGAGAGAAGGAGGGTATGAATAAGGAGATGGACACCTCTTTTTGGAGCAAATGGTGCAAGTCTTAAGTTGATAAAGTAACACGACCCCACAAAAGTATACTTAAGTTTCAGCTACATTGTCTATATCTTTAGTAGAAAAAACACATGCAGAAAAAAAATCTGAGCTGAAAAAAATAATATTCCTTTCAGGTTCTAGACTGCTGATAGGGAAAAGAGCTGCTAGGCATTACATGCTGCCCAATTTACTAAACCTACCTCGCTGCTTTGGTGAAAGAAGATGCCTGTATTAGTCTGTTCTTACACTGCTATAAAGATACTACCCAAGACCGGGTAATTTATAAATAAAAGAGGTTTAATGGACTCACAGTTCCGCATGGCTAGGGTGGCCTCGGGAAACCTACAGTCATGGGAGAAAGTGAAGGGGAAGCAGGCACTTTCTTTACAAGAAAGAGAAAGCAAAGAGGGAAGAATCCCTTATAAAACCATCAGATCTCATGAGAACTCACTATCATGAAAACAACATGGGGGAAACAGCCCCCATGATCCTATCACATCCCTCTCTCAACACGTGGGAATTACAATTCAAGATGACACTTGGGTGGGGACACAGCCAAACTCTATCAATGCCTAACTCTAAAATCAATCAGTATTGAAGTCAAGAAATCAAAGGAGATGTACACACATCAATATATTATTTACTTTATAAATGATCTCTGTCAGAGATCATTCCACTGATCCTTAATATATTTCTCCTGGAGCTCCTGAACATTATCTCTATTTCCTTAGCCCAATAACAGAAGAGGCCATCTAAGAGGTGGAAAGCTTGCTGCTGGTAGTATGTGACATGGTTTTAGGTGTTATATGAACAAATAGGTTTTATTTTATTAGCTATGTATTTATGTAGCGTTATTAGTACTTTTTTATAGAGGCATATTGGAAACATACTAAAGAAAGTAAGCTTTTTAAAAAATTATCAATTTACAGAAAAATATTAAGTTTCTTTAAAAAATAACAAAAGAAGCCATATTTGGATATGGCAAAAGTTAGAAAGGAAAGAATATATTTAAGTTTAGGAAACCACAGATTAATAATACATAGATTTTATTCCATTATTTTAAATAAGAGTGTTTTAATTATATGGCTATCAGAAAACTGGCTTCTGAAATGGAAATCTAGCCATGTGTAATTTAGGATTTTATTTATTCAAAAAAAATGTAAACTGAGGGTGTTTGTTTGTTTGTTTCTTTTTTGAGATGGAGTTTCGCTCTTGTTGTCCAGGCTGGAATGCAATGGCATGATCTCAGCTCACTGCAACCTCCACCTCCTGGGTTCAAGCGATTCTCCTGCCTCAACCTCCCAAGTAGCTGGGATTATGGCCACCCGCCACCAGGCCTGGCTAATTTTTGTATCTTTAGTAGAGACAGGGCTTCACCATGTTGCCCAGGCTGGTCTCAAACTCCTGACCTCAGGTGATCCTCCCACCTCGGCCTCCCAAAGTGCTGGGATTCCAAGTGTGAGCTGCCACACCCGGCCTGAGGAGTTTTCTTAAGCTTTTTTTTTTTTTTTCCCCAGAGATCAGTTTTCAAGTGGGAGGTGGGAAAGAATTTCTAACTGAACACAGAAAATCAGATCGTTCTGAAATATTTTTAGTCCTGAATCAGTTCACTGGTAAAAATTTTCTATTCAAAGTTTCCCCCAGTGATAACCATTATCATCAAATGCTAACAACCCATCATTCCTGTGCCTGATGATTGTATCTCTTTTCTAGAAAATCAATAGGACAGCTGAGGAGGAGGAAGGCAGCCCTGGTGGGAGGGGGGATCCAGGTCCCCAGGGCTCCACTCCCACCTCAGTATGACCTTTAGAAAGGGCTCCTCCTCCCTCCGGTACCTCACTCTCACCATCTGAGAGGAATGGGACAGTGAATTTATCATCACATGGAGGGATAAATGAGTTCCTGTCTGCAGGCACTCTGAAACACTTGAAATGCAAAGAGGCAGGAGGTGATGGAACGGGTTGCTGGCTGTGTCTGTGATCACAGGAATGAACAGAACATGTGGCTAGGCGATGGGATGTGAGGGCCCATTCTGAATATGGAACAAGTTACTGGTTATACTTGGAACCCCCACACTCCTTTGTTGTCATAGAGCACAATTAAAATGAATGAGCAAATGTTAAAGTTGGGGCTGAAATCATCTCCTGGATTGTTTCCTTTTTTTTTTCTGATTTACTTGTTTGTTTGTAATGGACTAGGAGAAAAGTAGTGTTGAAGAAGACTGGATTTTAAGATTCATAAGCTGCAAAGGTAACACCACAGTGACTAACCATAGAGGCTTTAGAATGGATGGACCTGATTCTCAGATCCCGGTTTCCTGTGTGACACTGAGGAACCAGCTTAACCTCTCAGTTTCCTCAGCTGAAAAGTGGGTATAATAATAGTAGCAACCTCTTGTTGTATTTGAGATGATTAAATGAGATAATGAAGTGAAGCATACAATAGTCAGCACATAATTCTGCCTCTTAGTATTATTCATTTAAATGAATAATTTAACATAATTAAATTGTTATGAACTTAACCTCTTTAAGCTGCATTTCCTCATCTGTGGAATGATAACAATAACTACTTTGTGTCTATTTCATTATGTTAATGTGAGAATCAAACGAAATCGTGGAAATAAAGTATCTGTAACATGATTCTTGGGAGCATTTCTGTACTTCTGAGATTTAAGTGAAATGGTCCTGAATGCTCTAAATTTTAAAATTTGTGTGTTCCCACCGTTTACTAACAAACAGACACACACACAAAAACACACACACACACACACACACTCGGAGTTTCTACCAATTTCCCATCTTACTTTCTCACTGCCCCTATTTCCATGCCTGTTTTCATACACATTCCCAGGAACCCACGTGTCAAATTCAGACCCAAGATTCTGTCCTCCTTCTGTCCTCTTAAGGAATCTCATCACTTTGAGCACGCATGAGCTTAGTAACTTTACTGAGGATCATCAAACATAGTGTCTTGTTATGGTGCCCCCATCTTCTATTCCGTGCTATACCCCACTACTGTCAGCGTTTCGAAAGCTTGTCCTGCCATATGCTGCCCACCTTGTCACACAGGGCTGGCTGGACGAGGTAGTTCTAATGCTTCTACTGCAACTGCTTTTGGAATGACACTTCCCCCTTCCCATCCAAATGTCTTCCTTTGTCAACTAAAAAGCAGGCATTCTAAAGTATCAGATACGTAAATTATAAGAAGGCTGAAATTTTAATTTCAAGTCAATTCAGGATATATTTATTGATGCTCTTCCTTAGTCATAAATTATGCTAGTTTCTCCAAATGCAATAATAGCTACACCATATTTCCTTCTCCAAAAAGCTGGCAGCCAGGTTCAAAAAGAGTGAGGACGGCAAATGGCTACAGGACAGCATCATCAGTGAAGAGGGGACAAGGCAGTGCATCTCCCACTTCTGGAGATGGCAAAAAAAAAAAAAAAAAAGGTACAACAGGATAATGAGATCTGTAGGAGAAAGACAAGACAAAGGAAAAGAAAAGGCCGGGCACGGTGGCTCATGCCTGTAATCCCAGCACTGTGGGAGGCCAAGGCGGGCGGATCACGAGGTCAGGAGATCGAGCCCAGCCTGGCTAACACGGTGAAATCCCGTCTCTACTAAAAAAAATACAAAAATTAGCCGGACACGGTGGCGGGCGCCTGTAGTCCCAGCTACTCAGGAGGCTGAGGCAGGAGAATGGCGTGAACCCGGAAAGCGGAGCTTGCAGTGAGCCGAGATCGTGCCACTGTACTCCAGCCTGGGCAACAGAGCAAGACTCTGTCTCAAAAAAAAAAAAAAAAAAAAAAAAAAAGAAAAGAAAAAGGAAAAAGAAGAGAAGGTTATTTCAAGTAGACAAAAAACTATTGCAAACAAAAAGGAAGAAAAAACACTTAGAGGCATAGCACGTTGAGGGAACAAAAAACATTTTATTTTGTTTAGAGTCCAGGCTAGGCACTGAGATGGATCTCTACTCCACTGTGTAAATATTTCCAAAACCAAAACAAAATTGAAAAAGTCATATTTTAATACTATTTAGATAAAAATAATGATCAAATCCAGCTCAGAATTAATAATCTTGAATAAAAACAGGCATTGGAATCTCAGGTTTATTCTCATTATATATTTATATAGATAGATAGATAAATATCAATATATATCAATAAATGATATATATATCATAATACATTGTAATCGGAGCAAGCAATAATAGATATTGTTATAATAATTACAACAGATAATTACGTAGGTTTAGGATACCTTGGTATCTGGAAAGATGACATGTAAGAGCCCCAGAATATAGGGTTTTCGAGGGCATATGCAAATTCACCCTTGGATGCTAAAATGAGAATCCCAAACAGAAATAAATAAGAGCATATCAACTGTTGCCCTTAGGGGCAAATTTTCCTATTCTCTATCATTAAAAGTTATTCATTTCAATGAAAATAGGTTTTTACAGCTGGGACTAAAATTCCTACTTAAAAGCTAGCAAAAAGATTATAGTTATCATAAATAGAGGAAAGGCAGCATGAAATTGGGGGTTGTCAAAGTAAAAGAAGAATCTAAACTTAAAACTGAACTCAGAGAAGATCCATGTAATAAGTAAGGTTATTCCGCCTGAGAGAGATGAGAAATGTCCTGTCTTTCTCCTATATAAATGGTTTTTAAAAATATATATATGTTTCAAATATAAATAGATCTTACCTTCTAAATTTAATCTAAGCATGTTTGAATCTCAGGGTTTATCCCACCAAAATTCAAAGAATGACCTCCTGGTCTTTGCCCAATATGCCCAGCCCAACTCTTTTTATGCAAGCATGAGTCCAATTTTCTTTACAATGCACAGTACCAACTGTGTAGTGAGAATTTGTGTAAAATAACTTTCATCTAGAGTGTAGTGATAGTTGAATAACATCCGAAGCACCCTAATAAGGAATCTACACTCTAGGGTTTTCCTTAGCTCCTAAGGTTCTCAATCAGTTATGTACACTCCAGAAGCAGCTATTGTTAGTGCTTCAAATGTTACTATATAAATTTGCCAGAGTTTATTAGTTACAATAAAGGATATTAGAAGTGAATTTTTGTTGTTAAAAAGTCACAAAAGTGACTTTTGGGACACTTTGTTGAAAAGTATTATTGATAAGCTTGACACTTTAATGCCTCTGGGTTAGTACTCCAGATCTATATGGCTTGAGCATCTGTTCCCCACAAAAATGGAATAGTTTGAGAGTCAGTGGGATTTTCAAAGGGTCTATAAGGATGGAAAGTAGAGTCTTTACCTATAAGGAATAGGCTGTATGACGTTTATGCAGCTAGTTGTTAACAATGTCTGTTTGTGTGCCAGGGAGCTTGACAGGGGACTGGCTGTCATTGAGACCTAATGCTTCATAGTGTTGCTGGACTGTGTGAAGACATCTAGTTCCTACTTACCTCTAACTGTTGAAAGTAATCAATAATTACCAAAGGACTTTACTAATTGTGAAAGTCAAATGATCTTTACCTGGGTTCCTGAAATTCCAACCTCCATACATACACACACTTGAAAATAACCCTTATAAAAGTCATGCCACTTTAGCACTATGGTGATTTTGACTCTCAAAGGATGTTTGGCAATGTTTGGAGACATTTTTGTTGTCACAGTTGGAGGTAGGGGTGCTACTAGCATCTGATAAATAGAGGCCAGGCATGCTGCTAAATGTCCCACGGGGAATAAGACAATCGTCCCTCCCAACAAAAGTTTATCTGGTTTCAAATGTCAGTAGTGCTGATGTTGAGAAATTCTGAGCAAAGGATATAGTTGGGGCCCCAGGCCTGAAAACTGATAAGACCTCATTCTCTAAGTCTTACTCAGGAGAAGCCACATCTTCACTTCCTTTCAGAATATCCTCTTGATTTCATCCCAAGATCCCCTTTCTCTCTCAAATAAACATCAAGAATTATATAAATCTGTTCATTCTTGGTCAAGCACAGGAGCTCATAATTAAAGTTTTGCAGAACTTCTATAATGCATAATATTTGGGCACCAATGAGGATTTTTATATTCCCAGTCTTCAGTAGGTGGAAAGCACTAAGAACATTCCAAATACCAATAGCTCAATAAACCCTCATCTTGACTTTGAAGAAACCACACATTCAGTCCAATGGTTGTGAGGCACTGACATTATACCTTCCCTGTTCTAATTTTTTCTAGAAGATAGAAGGGGCAGGCAAGCATGGCAGTGCTATATAATGATGTCCATAGTAATAACGGACATGATGATGATGCTAGTTATTTACTGCTGTAAAAGTGATAGGGTCAGGAACTGTGGCTCACGCCTGTAATTCTAGCACTTTGGGCAGCTGAGGCAGGTGCATTGTCTGAGCTCAGGAGTTTGAGACTAGCTGGGCAACATGGTGAAACCCCATCTCTACAAAAAATACAAAAATTAGCCTGGCATGGTGACTCATGCCTGTAGTCTGAGCTACTTAGGGGGCTGAGGTGGGAGGGGAGGATCACTTGAGCCCAGGAGGTGGGGGTTGTACTGAGCCAAGACGGTGCTGCCACTGCACTCCAGGGTGACAGAGTGAGGTCTTGTCTCAAAAAAAAAAAAAAAGGATTCCATAGTTCTAAGAATGTGCCTTATATTATTTACATATTTTACATCCACCTTATTAAAAAGGTGTTATAATTCCCATTTTATAAATTAGGATACTAAGTAAAAGGAGGCAATTTAGGTTGCCCACATTCACACTGATACTTAATGAAAGAGGAGGGATTTGAACCCAGAATAGAAATGTCTCAAACCCAAACTCAATAACATTAATTCATTTTAAATTCATTAAGTATTTGTCACATACTAGGCACTTATTTGAGGAACTTGAGGTAAATCAAAGAGCAACAGGGACTAATATCTCTTCACCAGTTAGTTATACCATCTATAATATGAACATTTTCAGCCACAGTAAAGCAATGAACTGCTTTCTTTGCGTGTCACCGGATTGGATTATGAGATTTTTTTCACTATACATGTTTTTCATCATCTTAGTTCCCATTCAAAGCAGATTTTCTTGTTAGGTGACTTTTACTTACTTTGTATGTCAGCCAAATCCAAGCATTAGACCAGAGCAAAATCTTTCTGATATTCCCAGCAAATCAAATTCTAAAACTTAAAGTATCATAAACTAGAGTCCAAGCTCTTAAAGCTTAGAGACTTGGAGAGAGAAGCATTTACTTGAGGCAAAGTTCTCTTTTGAGGTCTGCATGAAGAATCTTACTGAGATCCAAGACTCTTTAATCATCAAAGACTCAGTCTTCACTCTCACGAGACCCAATGTCACCACTCTCACCCAGGCAAAAATTCCCTTTGACTTTAGTAGTTGAGAGAGTAACTGGAGATTGGCCTGAAGAACGGATGCTGCACCTGAGCGGGTAGGGGGTTTGCAGGAACATTGGCTTTGTCTCTTAATAATGGGATTGCCGGTCATGGCACTGTAAACACTAAATTATGTATCAGGTTAGCAAATATGACAGTATCACAGAATTGTTATACAACAGTGCTCAAGGGTGTCCATTTTGGAAAGAGATAAAAGAGGAGACATTCAGGGCTCAAGGAAAAGAACACATAGTCCACATAAGGATGTTACCAGCAACCTGCAACCAATTAGTTGTTGGCATTCAAATAACACATTTGCAATCTGGAGAAACATAAACTACTAAGGAGGGGCAACCATAAATGCTTAAAAAGCTAAACTTGAGAATCAGAACAAGGCTCTGATCTCTGCTCCATTACCTACCAGCTGAATAACTTAAGGCAAGTTACCTCCTTAACACTTTACACTTGTTTGTTTTACCCATTAAAAAGACAATATTGATAGTACTTACCCTGAAGGATAAAAATGAAATAATATATATAAAACACGTAGAAAGTCTGGCACATTCTAACAATAAAAACTGGGTATTGTTACTATTAGTTAGCTAACTTGCTCATTCAGGTAAGTATTTTCAACTAATCTTTGGAAGCCTGAAATAAGAACTTTTTCTGTAGATAGTGTTCCCTGTAAAATATGAGAAAAGACGGCATATTTTCAATGGCCTTTCAGTGTAAGAAGCTAGAATTACCTCATCGGTAACATACGGATTACCTGGAGAAGTTTCAAATCCCAGTTTTACTACAGCAAAATCCCTAATGCCTTAATCATTAAACTAATCACTTACCTTTACTCTAACATAAATTTGTTTCTTGTTTAATTTTCTTCATAAATAATGATCATCTAAGTTTAAAGATAAAAATATCAATGTCCAGGAAAGAATTTCAAAACTAGGTAAATGAAAGGTATTGTTTAGCAAACATGTTGTATTCTGTAAGAAAACAAGGACACTTTGTCACTAGTTCTGTAGCCATGAACTAGGGGAAAAAAAGTGGTTACTAAATAATGCTCCAGTGGATTGTGATATGAGACAGATCACAAAATTGAGATTTAAATGGAAAAAGACCAAAGGAAGTGATGAAAATTAACTTAGACAGTCAGAAAGTAAAATTGAAAAAGCAAGGAAATGAAACTTACAAGAGGAAATACAAAACCACAGTATGAGGGAATACTCCTTTGGATATTAGCATGGTGGTAACTGAGCTCCTAAGTGCTCTGTCGATAAGCGTAGCTGTCATTAATCTTTTGTGACAAGACACTTTGGAGTAACCAAATTCTGATAGTCCCAGGCCCTTTATTATCCTCAGGATGGAAGATGAATTCTATATACAGTAATTGTTGTATCGTGTTTCTCCACTGTAGTAAGTTTTAACAGAAATGGCTTTCAAAAGCTGTCTTAATAAAAGTGATTTAGAAAAAAAAAGTACTGAATTCCACTTATTTCTTTTTCAGTGTTCACTTAGATATATTTGGATTTGAACATTTTTTTAGAAGGGCAGAGTCACTATGTCATTTAAAGCTGAAGTAAGAACTGAGAGGTTTGCATTTGGTCCAGGGTTTTCTAACAAAAGACACATCACCAATTGTGTAATTAGTGCTGTTTGCACATGTTCTGTAAATCTCAAATCTTATGACATTTAAGCGTTTTGTGAGAGAGATTTTCAGAAAGAGGTTAAGATCAAAGTTGGACAAATCCAAATCTAAACTATTATCTCTTAGTGCAAAACCAGAAATTTATACCAAACAGGTTTTCCTTAGCAAAAAAGAGAGAAAGAGGGCCTTTTTATTTGCTACAATAATTATAGAACCTTGCAGAGAGATAAAAAATGGGAAAAAAATAACAAGACAGAAATCAGGCCCCCCACAAGGTACCTCTCTCAGTAAAAGAAATTTATGGTTGGGCTGGGAGGGAAGGCTCTGCAGTTCCATCAACTATATTTCATTTCAACTAGTTATTATATGACAATGAACAAATTTCTTAACTCTGTTATGATATCTGTTGAGCATAGATGATAACAGTACCTATTACTTAGTGTTGTTTTAAAACTAAATATTCCAAGTAGAAATGCTTAACAACTAGTGCCTGCAACACAGTAAATCCTCACTGAGGGTGAGCACTTGTAGTGGGTTGAACCCTGGCCCCTAAAAGATATGACCATGTCCTGGATCCTGCAAATGTGACCCTCTTTGAATAAAAGAGTCTTTGAAAATGTAATTATGGATCTCAAGACAAGATTATCCTGAAGTAAGCTCTAAATTTAAAAAAAAAAAAGTGTCTTTACAAAGACAGAAGATAAGGCACACAGAGAGGAAGAAAATATGAATGAAGGTGGAGGCAGACATTGGAGTGATGCAGCCACAAGCCAAGGAAAGCCAGGAGCTACAAGAAGCTATGAAAAGGCAATGAAGGATTCTTCCCTAGAACCTCAGAGGGAGTGTAGCTCTGCCAGCATCTTAATTTCAGATGTCTAGTCTCCAGAACTTCAAAAGAATTAATTTACATTGTTTTAAGCCACCTAGTTTGTGGTAAGTTGCTATAGCACCTCTAGGAAATTAATACAGAGGTATTTTTTAACAGCTTTATTGAAATATAGTTCAATCCCTACAGTTCTTCCATTTAAATTATACAATTCAATGGTTTTGGTTATATTATGTAATTAGGTTTCTTTATAATGTGGTGAAATACATATTAAAAAGCTTGTCATGTTAACCATCTAAAAATATACAATTCAATGTCATTAATTATAGCACAATGTTGTACAACCATAACTCTCTCCTTATATACCAAACTTTTCATCACCCAAACAGAAACTCCAAACCCATTAAATAATACTCCCCATTTCCCTCTCCTCCCAACCCCTAGTAATCTCTAATCTACTTTCTATAATACAGAGCTTTTTACCATTCCAAGTTCTACTACTTTTACCATACCAACAACATTTGGAGCTGTGATAGCTCTATCTCTGTTACTAGACAGGTGATTTTTACAAAATGTAATTTCTAGACAATGACCTAAAATTAAAATATTTGCCAATTCCCCAGTTGTGTGCTATAGGAGGTACCCATCCACCAAGCAACTGATTTGGACTTTGCAGCTGTGTAGCCCAATAAAGCCCACAAGGCTCTGACAGTGATTACAGAAGAAGGGCTACATTCCTGTTCACCTCAAATTTCTAAATCCTGATATATTCTTGCTTTATCAGTGGATTTAAACCTTTTCTCCTCCTGGGTATACTTGGTGGGCAATTTGGGTCTGTGGAAGTTTTCTCCACAATCCATAGACTGCTATACTGACAGTGGCAGAATTTCTAGTTCACTCTTCTCTTGGTATGATAACAATTGTCTGAATTTTTTCCATTATCCCATTTTTGATTTTTTTTTTCCTGTTTGAAATATGGTTCTTTGGGGGAGATATTTTATAGTATTTGTTCTACTGTCTGTTCTTTATTTATCTACTTATTCATTAATTCAACAAAAGTTAGGGGAAATGGCACACTATCCTAGGCACTATAAAGGAGGTAAGTATTTGCTTTTGCTTGGTCTATACTTGTGTTTATCATCAGCACAGCTGCTTACCAGGCTTTGAAGCATGGGCAAACTTTAGAAAGTTCTTTTTACTGGTTGTTTTAAAGATCATCATTCATAAGCCAGGTACGGTGCCTCACGCCTGTAATCCCAGCACTTTGGGAGGCCGAAGCAGGTGGATCACTTGAGGTCAGAAGTTCGAGACCAACCTGAAACCCTGCCTCTACTACAAACACAAAAATTAGCCAGGCATGCACCTGTAATCCCAGCTACTCGGGAGGCTGATGCATGAGAATTGCTTGAATCTGGGAGGCAGCGGTTGCACTGAGCCAAAATTGCACCACTGCATTCCAACCTGGGTGACAGAGTGAGAATCCATCTCAAAAAAAAAAAAAAAAGAAAGAAAGAAAGAAAAAGAAACAGGTAATCATTCATAATAATTGGGGATAGATCACAGAGCATCATATTTTAAATCATTTGCCAGAAAGTTTTTCTGTTCCCTAGGTTAAAAAAAAAAGACCCTTTTTTGAGCCAAGATTTTTTTTTTTTTTTTATGTTACAGTGATAATCATATCTGGATTTGGGTCCTAGTTCTGCTACTAATAGCAGATAGAGTTTAGGCAAGGTATTTAATCATGCTAGGTCTAATTTTTCTTATTCTTAATAAAGTATAATGCTTGAGCCTACATCTTAGAGTTTTGAGAATTAAATGACATGAATTGCTTAAAACTACTAGCACAGTATCTTACACACGAATGTTTAAGAAATGGTATCCCAAGTGATCAAGTTAAAAGGCCAGCAATCTAACACAAATTGATGGCAAATATTCAGTAGTCTTTAGTTTCAGAAAGTTTCGTTTCTCTAGAAAATGTACTCTATCATTTTTACAGGCATCTTCCTAGATATCTTTTTTATTTTATATTTTAAAAATAAGATCTGTGGTTTGAGATTAGACCTAGATTGAATAAGTCTTCTCCTCAGCAAAATATCACCCTCCTCATTCAGTGATCCAATGAGCATTTATTAAACACTCACCATCTCCAGGGTGCTATGTTCTGTACTTTGTCCTAGAAATTCATGGCATAGGGGTATACAGACATGTAAGCCAATTATTAAATAAATGCAATGAGCATTTATTAAACACTCACCATCTCCAGGGTGCTATGTTCTGTACTTTGTCCTAGAAATTCATGGCATAGTGGTATACAGACATGTAAGCCAATTATTAAAAAAAATAAAATAAAGGTTGTAATAGGAGGCTATGCTGGGCACTAGGGAAGTATTATGAAGCAGACACAACTCCATCTTGCAAAGGCAGGAGAAGTGGCATTTAAGGTGAGTCTGGAGTCATACATAAAAGGCAAGTAAAAATAAAAGAAAGATAAGATTCAAGGTGCAAGAAAGGGCACAGCATAAATGAAAACTTCTATGTTCACTTTATGTGGAAGAACTAGAAACCCATGAGAGTGCGACAGGAGCTGAGATTGACAATAGCCAACTTAGAGCTAAGGACTTTGGCTCCTCTCTCAAAGATAATGGGGAGAAATTGTAAAGCTTCAAATAATTAGAAATCTTTATTTTATTTTTTATTTTTTTTTTTGAGATGGAGTTTCACTCTTGTTGCCCAGGCTAGAGTGCAATGGCGTGATCTCGGCTTACCGCAACCTCCGCCTCCCAGGTTCAAGCGATTCTCCTGCCTCAGCCTCCAGAGTAGCTAGGATTACAAGCACATGCCACCGCGTCTGGCTAATTTTTGTATTTTTAATAGAGACGGGGTTTCACCATGTGGGCCAGGCTGGTCTCAAGCTCTTGACCTCAGGTGATCCACCCGCCTCAGCCTCCCAAATTGCTGGGATTACAGGCGTGAGCCACCGTGCCCAGCCATGATTAGAAATCTTAATCATATTTCCAACCTGCCTCCCCTTGTGTTTTCCACAACCACCTATTGAGCACCCATTTTGTGCAGCTGCTTTGCCAGAAGAAAAGCAGAGCCCAACCCTCAAAGCAATCACAGTCAAGGGAAGGGGCAGGCAGGTAAGTATGTGATCACACCTGGATACATTAAGTGCTGTTGCAGAGGGAAGTCGAAGGTGCTTTGTGAGAACAGTAAAAAGTCATCTAACCAAGTCTTGGCAAGGTCAGAGGAAGAGCTCCAGAAGAAGTGTTTTCTAAACTAAGCCTTGAAAGATCAACATAGTAAAATGCTAAGGAATTGTGGGTGGAAGAGTGTACTAGGCAGAGAAAGTGGCATATAGAAACCTATTGTACCAAGGCAGAGAGAACACATGTGGAATGCAGAACACCAAAAGGTGTTCAGTATGACAAGGACTTACAGTGGAAAGTGGGAAATAGTAAGATACTTGGCTGCAGAGAGATAAAGAGAGAATCATTATGTGAAGGGCTCATTAAAACATGTTTTGGAATTTAGACTTTATTTTGAAGGTAACGGGTATCTAAAAAGGGTCTGTGCAGAGAAGCAGCATAATCCTACCTGCATCTTAGAAAGATCACTCTAGCTACATATATATAGAGAGAGAAGTGCTTGAGGGGTAAAACAAAAGATAAAGAAATCAGTTCCACTTTGTAGAAGCCTGCTGCAATCATCCTGGTAAAGGTTGAGTATCTTAATTATGATAGTGGTAGTGGGTATAGCTTGGAGAGATATTTAGGAAGTAGAAGGAACTGGACTTGGTAATGCGAGAAGTGAAGAACAAGGAGTTAAGGTTAATGCCAAGATTTTGGTTTGGCAAGCCCAGTGGCTGACTATGTTTTCATTCGGTGATGAGTTCAGAAGAAAGAGCTCTGCTTTGGAAGAAAATGATGAATTCACTTGTGAATGTGTTAAGCTGAAAGGAATGTTCCCACAGAATACTTTAACAGAGACAGATACTTATGAGGGAGTTGATATTCAATATAGACAGAAAATATAGATTTGGGATTTACTAAAAAGAGGTGGTCACGGAAGCCTTTGGACTATTGGAAATTGCCCAAGATAGAGGAAATAGAATGAAAGGAAATAAGGAATGAAGATGGAGCTTGAATTCATCAATTTCAATTTCAGCATTTATGAAATTGGCAACCATAGGAACATATTAAAAGTCCTGGCAGGAGCAGGGAGGGAGGTAAGAAGAAAAGTGAAAGAAAGTATTATTACATGAACCAAGGAAGGAGTAATAGGAAGAGAAAGAAATCAATCCTATCATGAGCTATAGAGAGTCAAAAATAAGAACTACAAAATTTCACTTTAGATAGATAACTGTAGACGTATATGACAGAGAGCCAAGAAAATATTGAGAATAAAGGTCAGAAATCAGTTATCAAACTGATGCACATGTCCAAGCAAGAGATGATGAGACCCGGGCTAGTTCAATAGAATGGGGTATTGGCAGGAGACAGGTTTACACATGTTAGGGAATACAGATTACAAGGCTTTGCGATAAGGAGTGAGGGATGAAACAGTCACGGAGAAGAGAGACAGTTAATTTAATCAGGGGTTCATTGAATTTGAGAACCATTGAGATTTCTAAGTAAAGCAATGTATAACTATTATGTATCAATTGAAACAAAAAAAGTATCTTCAGTTCATAACAGAAGTCAGGAAAAGAGAATCACCAGTTATCCCTGTGGGTGAGGAGTGACTGCACACTGAGAAGAGGAGAGACTGGGAGAGGATCCTGAGAACATTGTCCTACAAGGGAAGAGGAGGAACACCTACAGGAGCACTCACTAAGATGGAAGAAGAACTTTAAAAATTAAGTGAAATAAGAAAATGTACAGTCTCCAGTGCTGCAGAAAGCTTCAGTTCCATAAATTAGGTCTCCTGGACTGACCAGTTCTTATTCCACTAGTGTGATGTTACTAAGAATAAATGCCCCTGTAAATACTCTGGATGTAGAGTAACAAATTAGTAGATCCTTTATTAAAAAGGTGTATACAAATGTCAATATGGAAGAGAAACAAGTTAGTATCTCTGACAGAATTCAGGTTTTGGTTTTGATACAGTTCATTGTCAGAGAACGATTTTTTTAAATGACACATTGAATAAAACGTAAGAATATCCAATTGATAGACAAAGTGAATAGATGTACCTTGTAAGACTGTATTAGTCATTTTGCATTTCTATAAAGAAATACCTGAGACTGGGTGATTTATAAAGAAAAGAGGTTTATTTGGCCCATGATTCTGCAGGCTGTATGGCATAGTACCAACATTTCCTTGGGTTCTGGTGAGGCCTCAGGAAGCTTTTACTTATGACAGAGGTGAAGGGGAAACAGGTGGGTCACATGGCAAGAGAGTGAGCAAGACAGATGCCAGGTTTGTAAAACACCAGCTCTCACATGAACTAATAGAGCGAGAACTCATTCATTGCCACGGAGAGGGCACAAACCATTCAGGAGGGATCCTCCCCCATAACACTAATGCCCCTAGCAGGCCCCACCTCCAATAATGGCAATCACATTTCAACAAGAGATTTGGAGGGGACAAGTATCCAAACCATACCAAAGGTAAGAATTTGAAGGGAGCACAATATGAAATGTTATGTGACCAGTCTCTACTTTCCCATGGATTTTGTCTCAACTGTTTGTTGAAGCCACATTATAGTTAGACAAGACGTTGACATCTAGCATCCCTTAAGACTATTATATATGTATATATGCCCCAAAATACATATATTAAAAATACCACGTAATCTAGAAAAAAAATATTTTAATGATAATCAGCAACATTTTCCAGCTGAATAAAATTTCAAAATAGATACTCTGGAGGAAGTGAAAATGCTTAAACAATTATGAATGAGAAGGAAGAATTAGATACTGAAAACCATGTAAATAGAGCAGGAAAAAGCTCGGAAACTCATCCAAACTTACAGGCATTTTAACCCACATTAGCAAAATACTTTGGTAGAACCAAACTCTCTTAAATTGCAAAATGATTATATTAATGAATAAATACATTAACCATAATATAGGCCTATGTTCTTCCATGCACAAGTAGCTTTCCCTCATGTGTTTGCTAATTTGAATGTTTTCATATATAATTAAATTGGTAGCTCTAATAAGATAAATGCTACCTACTAAATGCTAGGTTGATCACTAAATACAAATTATCTTGGTGTACAATGACTGCAGTGAGAATTATAAATATCTCAATGCACTAGATATAGCCCCTAGAATAACACCAGAGTAACACTACTCCCCCAAGCTGGCCCTCCCCACCCCGCACTTCTGGGCTGTTTTATACTGAAAAACTGAGGGGGGTTCGGTGTTCGGAAAGTCTTCACGTTAAGAATTCAGACAGCCTGAAATTACTTGTCGTCCAGATCCAACAGTCTTGCTGCTTATAATAAGTCCACAAATGGAATTTACAGGCAACAGAAATAGTTATAGAACATTGCGTCCTTTTAAACTAAAGTTCTGAACCACTGGCTAGCTTAGTGGCCAGAAAAATTATATTTTGGCTCCAGACCATTGTCAAACGCCTCCTACGGATTCCATAATAAAAACAGGACCTCTAACCTTGAGAGTAAACTGCAGGGGTTCGTTTTGCCACATTCTGATCTAATAGAGTAGCCAAGACTTCATATCTATTAACGTCCATATCATCATTTTAATACACTGCTTTATCTTTCCAGGAGAGTGCATAGAGTGCAGCAAAAACCATATTTTACAAGCCAATTTTAAATGCCTTTTAATGATGATTCACGGTGCTCTAATACAGATTTCTCATCAATATCACCATCCTGCAGGCACACATTAAAGCTGCAAATCATTCCTTGGGTTCTGTTATTGTCAGATTCCAAATGTACTGCAAACGTAACTCAGATGTCTGAATTAAGCATTTCCCTTGGATGCAATGGGCACATCCTGATTTCTGAAAAATGGAAGGAATGCCCATTATGCCAGAGATAGATTTGAGTGTCCTTGACTGGAAGACATAACTGAGCCTCTCTACCCAAGAACGAAGAAGAACAGGCAGACACTCCTTCAGTACAGAGCACCGCCCTCCTGCCCCACAAAATAACCATGAGTTGAACATCTGTCTAGGTTTCTACAATTTGCAAATTGTTTGATTATTTAAGTCTTTTTTTCCCTAGTAAGTATTAATCAGCATTCCTGCTGCTGGTCCTTAGGGTTGTTACCATGGAATTTGTAAATGAATTTGAAGATGTTGCTGAGATAAAGAGGGACACCTGTGGATGAGTTCTTTCCATTGTCATTAGCATAAACCCTTACAGGCCAATTCCTGCAAAATCCTGATAAACTGCTGGAAATAGAAATCTATGATACAAAACATGGTGGGAAGGCTTAAATTGTTCAGGGTCTTTAGCATATTTTCACATTGGTATTCAGAATTTTAGAAATAATTTAATCATTGCCTGATTATAGCAATGTTGGGAGTAATGAAATCCTTGCCTTATTACATATGGACTCATTCAGAGCCTCATTATTTATTTGGCAAGCATTAAGCATCAAATCAATTTAGTCAGATACTTGTAAATGGGAAATTCAAGATGAAAGTGAAAATGAAGATTAAGAGGTAAAATTAAAACTATTTATTTCTAGCAGGAATAGAGCAATTTTCCTTGCAAAAGACCCATCCCAAGAGAGTTTAAATAGGAAGAAGGACAAATGGTAGAATCCATCCCAAAGAAGAGAACTTAAAATGAAGAACAGTCAGCAAAGTATCCCCTGCTTACATTTGCCTGGAACAAATGACATCGGAAGAAGAGGGTGATAACTTTGATTTGTAGCTGTGGAATATACGCTGTGCTTTTATGCAACTGATTATTATGGGAATGGTTTCCATTTCCAGCTCAATAGAAATCGGAAGAAGGGAAGTACATGCTGATCACTTGGGAATTTGTAGTTTCAGTTTACATATGAAGATGTACTGACATTAATAGGATGCAATAAATGCATTTTGTGTGGTATTTTGGTTTTGGACTTAAAGTAGTGATCACAAGAATGGTACATATTTTCACATTGCAATGTGTATGGAAAAATATCCATACTAAACTGAAGATGGAGATGACGTCATCATAAGCAGCTATTTGGCTGTTGCATGTCAAAACAGTTCCTAATGCATTGATCCATAATAATTACTGGATTGGGATGCAGGAAGCTGATCAAGCTCATTGTGTAATGGGGAATAATTAGCAATAAAATCATAAGAAGGCCTTAAGGAGAAAATAACTTCTTCCTTTGGGACGTAGAGATAAGTGGAAGTAATGTCAGGTTTATTTTACGGGAGTATTCGGATGTGTTACCCTGGCTGTTACACACCAGATAGCAATACCTATGACAGCACAGAGAACCCGAAGCAGATGGGAGAAGAAGTTGGACTTAATTCTAGTCTTTCAGGCTAAGGCAAGAAGATAAACATTTAGACTGAATGTTGGAAGCATTTTGTGTTTCTCACTAATCAGGGTATTAACTACAGGAAGCAAAATTCATGTTTATTACTGAAAGGGACACTGTTTAGCCCAGAAACAGGAAGAATATGTATTTTGTATTATGAAATTGGAGCAATAACAACAACAAAAAACCAAGGCAATGGAAATTAACTAGTCTTATTGCATCAGGCACTGGATTCAAAGTTTCCATATAATATTTCATATGAAGAAGATTCAAATTTAATAAAGAGAAAACAGATTTAGGCAGATTATGTCACTGCTTCAGGTCGTAATGTTGGATATAATTGGCCTGGATTTAAAACCAGCTGTCTGATTCTAAAGCCTAGGCTTTTAAAAAATTGCAATCTTGGTTTACCCTGTATAAACCATCCAGTAAAAACAACTCCCATTCTGGCTTTCTCTGGGATTCTGTCAGCCAGCTGGAGAGGCTGATGGAGAAGACCTGAGGTCAAACAGCTTCTGTGAAGTGACCCCAAATTCAATAAACAGTCATTTAATCTGCTGAAGTGGTGAAAGTGACTTTAGTCTCAGTCAGTAGTGGATCAATTCATCCCCATTGGAATTTATTTTAATGCTTAGATTTTACTAGTCAGCTCACTAGAGAGTCAAGAGGAGGGTTAAAGGAAGAAATCCTTTAAAAAATCTACTTTATTTCACTTGGGCTTGCTTGAAGTTCTTTGGTAAAAAGAGACAATATTAATGTAAAGAGAGAGGATCTAATATGCCCCTTTGCTCTGATAATTACTGGGTAATTCCGCTACCTATTGCCAATCCCTGTGCTATTTTCAGGCAAAGACATGTTGACTTTTTAACAAATTCATTATTACTGAATTGCATTATTTTCTCTATGTTATCAAGTTTTGCTCTGTTTACATCCTGCCTAATAACATAAAGCTTCCAAAGTGTAATCAGATGTACATGGTAGCTAACGTTTTGGAAATGCTCTTTGCCTCTTTGTAGGCACCAACTCTTATTCTAAAGGATCTTTGTGAGTAATTATTTCACTCTTGGAAAATTTACAGTTCCTTTAAAAAAATGTAACACTCATGTTTCATGAATTCACAATTGCCCGTGTGATTAAGATTAAAATAGTTTTGCTACTCTGATAAAGGTTTGTTGTCCTTTGCGGTCATCATAACCAAGCCAATTAAAAAAAAAGGGGGGGGGGGGTTCTTTGCAAATAAGAGACATATTATTGTTAATGCCACTGAGATCTCAGCAAAAAAGGCAGCCGTGTTGCAGATATATTGGAGACGAAAGACGGAATGTAGTATCTCTCCAAATATTATATATAACACATACAACAAAAAACATAAAACACAGAGGTTAAAATGAAAGTCAAACACTTTAAGTCCAGGAAACCTTAAAGTAAAGAGACTTTAAAAAGGCTCACCAATACCAGTTACAGATTCATATTTAGGTTTGTATTGTAAAAATTGGAAAGCACTAGAAATTTTGCAATGTTTCGGTATTGCCCAATACTTATTAAGAACTGTTAAGGAATTAAATGCATGTAGAGTCGATGCAGTGAGGAAGGAGAGGATGTGCTGACAGAAATAAAGTAATTTTGACTAGTTAAATAAAGAGAAGACAATAAGGAGGAGGTTACACTGAGGTAGGCAAAAAGGGGATTACAAGCCTATAAATATTTGTGTAGAATGAGCTGCTACAGCAGAATGAGAGAACAAAGGAAACATACAGCAGATACTCTGTTCATCACCAAGAATTTAAGAAGAAGTGAGAAGGTCTAACATTTTCATTCTTAAAATATGTTGCCTTCTTAGGGGAATGATTTATTTTCTCTTCATTTTGAAAGATTTTACTAAGTCATCTTCCTAACAAATGAAAACAGTTCATGTAGAACTAACTCTCATTTCATTTATTGAGGGGTGGAGGATCCATTTATGGGCAACGTGGTTACATTTTCTGCTATGGAAATGAATTCCATGTGGCTCACCGCCCCATTCCATCTACTCAGTTCTTAAGTGACACAACATGCTACAGCTGTAGAACAACCAGATAGATAGACAGACAGATAGATAGATAGATAGATAGATAGATAGATAGTTAACCATCACATGTCTGTACTTCTGGGTTACTCATACAATGGAGGGGAAACATAAGAATAACAAAATATTACTGATGATTTATGTCAATATACCATATCCACGTAAACAGTTGCAGCATTTTAGAAGTCTGTGTCAACACCGACTTCAGAGTGTCGTGTCATTTGCATATTTATGCAACCTAGTAGGGGATGTATAAAACGAAGCCTTGGCACCTCCCTGGCTACATTCACTTGAAACTGAATAAGTCTCATCAATGTAAAGCATGATACAGTTTCTCACATCCTAAAATATCTACTCTCTGGACTCCTCTAGCTACCATCACATTTCTCTATTCTCCTTTGCAGAAAGCCGCCTTAAATTCTCTGGCTCCAATTCCTTTCTAGGATTCTTATTTTTCCGCTTTACGATTATGAAATAAAATGCATACATATAAAAGTGAACAAATAATACATTTAAAACTTAGCCAATTGTTGTAAACATGAAACATCCCTCTAAACATTCCCTGGGTTTGGAAAATATTCCCTGTAGCCCAGAATCCCTTATATACCCTTTGATTGTAATGATTTCCCTCCCACCTATAACTAATATCTTGATTTTGTGCTCTTTATCTCCTTGTCTTTTAAAAAGCAGTCTATATAATTATGTTTGCTTATACAGTCTATTTTAACTTTTCCTGCTTTTGAATGTTAAAATATATTGACATTCAAAATATATAATGCTCAAAATTATATTTTTAAGATTTACACAATGCCTTTGCAGGTAGCTATAGTTCTTTCATTTCTGTTCATATTTTATTATTCAAACATATCACAATTTTTATAGTTGTTTACTATAGCTAAATCTTTGGGTTATGCACAGGAGTTGGCCATTACAAAGGATAATACATCAAATTGTTTCCCAAAGTACCAATCAACTCTCTTTCAAGTAGTATGTGAGTGTTCCTATTGTTCTACATTCTCATCACACTTGGTGCTGTCAGATTTCTTTTTCCTTTAACCAATCAGGTAGGCATGTGGTGGCATTATAATGATATTTTTATTTCTTTTCTGATTAATTTACTGATTAATAAGACAGCATCTTTCATGTTTATTGCCTATTTTGATATTTACATTTGTGAAGGGTCTCTTAAATTTCTTCCAATTAAAAAAAACGGTTTTTCTATCTTATTGTTTTCTAAAATTTCTTTCATTTATTATAAACATGAGTTATTTGTCAATTAAATATGGTTTTTCTAATTTGGTTCAAGATTGGGCATCTGGTTAGGACCTCAGGCTATTTCCTTCCCTCATGGTGGAAGGGGAGCTGATGTGTGCAGAAGTCACATGGTGAAAGAGGAAGCAAGAGAAAGAGAGAAGGGAGGTGTCCAGCTCTTTCTAACAACCAGCTCTCAGGAAATAATACAGTGAGAACTCACTCACGCCCCACCCCCAGAGAGATCCTTAGTCTATTCCTGAGTGATCTGCCCCTTCTCCTTCCCTTTAGGCCCCACCTCCCAACTCCACCACAATGGGGAACAAATTTCCAATGTGGGAATTGGTTGGCTGAAACAAACCAAACTATAGCATGTGTTTATGTATATGTGTACACGATCAGAAAACTTGAAAACTGATTTGAGGAATTATTTTTAATCATTGCTTGTCTTTGTCTAATAATGTAGTTGTTTGTGTATGTTTGTCATGTACATATACTTTGCATATTTTATATTTATACATACAGTGCATGTATAGAGACACATATACATATGTATGCTCTTCTATGAGTCAGAACCCAAATTAAGTCTACACATTGTAATTAGTTGATTTATTTGAAACATCTTTATTTTTAACATTTAATGTTTCATTTTTACAGCAAAGTTGCAAAGATATTACAGAATTTCCTGTTTTCTCATGCTGTTTACCCTATTATTAACACCTTCATTACTATGGTACTTTTGTCAAAACTAATGAACAAATCTAGAATTATCTAAAGTTTTTTTTTCTGATATCTTTACTTTTTACCCAAAAGCCTTTTTCTTCTCCAAAATCCCATCTAGAATATCAATTATTATTATTACTAATATTATTATTACTATAACATTATTCAAGCATCATGTCACCTTAGGATTCTCTAGAATTTCCCAGATGAAATTTTCTTTTTTGTGATGATCTTACCAGTTTTGATAAATACTGGTCAGGTATTTCACAGGACAGTTCTTCCACTGAGGTTTCTCTAATGTTTTTCTCATAGTTAGACAGGAATATGGGTTTGGGAGCAGACTTACAGAGGTAAAGCTTCTTTCTCATCATATTATATCAAGGATACACACTGTCAACATGACTTAACAATTTTGAGGTTAACCTTTATCAACTGGCTGAGTTAGTAATTGTCAGGTTTTTCAACTATAAAATTCTTCTTTTCTGGGATTTCCATGCCATATTTCTTTGAAAAAAATTCACTGTGTGCATCTAGCACTTAAAAATTAGGGACTTATATTCCACCTCCTCAAGGGCAGGTATCCATGTAAATTATTTGTCATTCTTCTTCTGCATGAGACTTCCCTACTCTTTCCCATTTACTTATTTATTCAATCACTCAGTTATGTCAATATTAACTCATGAACATTTATTTTACACCTAGGGCTATAACCTAATACTATATTATTTACTTAGATTCTGTTCAAATTATTCTAGTTTTGGCCATTATCCCTTGGCCATTATTCCTGTATCCCTTTGACATGGTTCCATCATTTTGGTTTTTAAGCATTTCCTACTTTCTGGTTCTACAGCATACACCATGTTTTATCTTGAATATCCACTCCCCTGGACCTAAAATCAACCATTTCTCCAAGGAGTGTTGGTTCCTTTCATTGAGGAATGGTTTTAGAGACTAAGATCTGGAAGTTGGCTGTGTTTATTACAAATGGGATGGTGTTGCTTCTAGGCTCTCTCAACAGACAGAGTTAGAAAACAAATAGAATAGTGATAATCCATGCCATCACACACAAGAAATGTTCAGTCCTTATAAGATATGTAATCAGGTTTTTGCAACGTTTAAAAAAATCAGTCCATCCATCCATTCATCCATCCACCCATCCAAGCGTCCATTCATCTATCCATCCATCCTTTCAAATGTACTAAGGCACTAACCCTTAACCTCAAGGAACTAAGTTTATGGCTGCAGCAGAATGACAGAGAAGCAAACAGCTGCTTTCAGGTAAATGAGGTAAGTTTTTAATACTTCAATGGAACGTAAGAGAGAGTTAAGAAACGGACCCACAAATAGATAACATACATTTCCAAGAAATACTGCAAATGAATTGAATGGGGGAAGGATAATGTCTTTAACAAATTTTGCTAGAACAACTGAATATTTATATATAAAATATTATTAATCTTAACATCATACCCAAAAATTAACTCAAAATGGATTGTAGACCTAAATGTAATCTCTAATACTATAGAAAATATAGGCCTTTGTGACTTTGGTTTACAATTTAAGATTTTTTAAAGTATGATGGAAAAAAATTGATAAGTGAGACTTCATCAAAATGAAAAAATTTGCTTTTCTAAACATGCTTTTAATAAATTGAAAAGGCAAGCCACATACTGAGAGAAAATATTTGCAAAAGATATATATGTTACACAGGATTGGACATGGAAAAAAATGTACATCTTTAATAAAGAACTTCTGTCTTGGCTATATAAAGAACTTTTACATCATAATTATAAGGTAACAAACAATTTGATTTTAAAATTGGGAAAAAATCATTATCCTTTTCTCCAAAAAAAGATGTAAAACACATAAGCATATGAAGAGGTACTCAACATCATTAGTTCAGGGAAATTCAAATTCAAGCCACAAGAATGTATTAATATTACTTCATACTGACCAGGAATGGCTAAAATTAATAACATCGACATTTGCGAGTGTTGGAGATGATGGAAAACACTGGGAACTCAAATATAATGCTGGCAGTGATGCAAAATGGTAAGCCATTTTATAAACAAATAGTTTCTTATAAAGTAAATCATATGCTACCCATGTGATAACATGTCTGCCCAAAGATCTGTATTCACTCCCTTCAGCTGCTATGAATAGAACAGTTCATAGCAGCTGTATTCATGATACCCTTAAATTGGAAGCAGAACAAATGGTTTATCAATGCATGAATGTATAAACAAACTGTGACATATTCATACAATGAGAAACTATTGAGCAATGCAAGGAAACAAACTACTGGTATATATAAGAATATGAATAAACTCTTATGTGTAATATTAAGTGAAAGAATACAGGCACAAATGTATATGATAGATGATAGATCGTATCATTCCATTTGTATAAAATGGAATATAAATAAATAGAATTCATTATGTATTAAATATACTTATATATTTTTATATAATATAATTGGTATGAAATTTTTAAAAGGTATAGTGATAGAAAAAAGGTATGTGGTTGTCAGGATGAGGAAGGGAGTAGGGTATTTTACTGCAAAGGTGTAGACCTCCAGGATGATGGATGTATCTCATATTTGTGTTGTGGTTACATGACTGCATTCATTTGTCAAAATGCATCAGATTTGTCAGTATTATTGTATGCAAATTATACTTTAATAAACTGTGAATCAATAAATATTTTTAATGAGTATTCTTTGGCCTCTGCATAAGGGACTTTGTCTAATGTCATGGGTAGGCTGGTGAGCAAATAATTATAATACCATGTTATCAGTGCTATATCAAAATATGTACATATACTATTCATTCAGCTGGCTGCTCTGAGACTGGGACTATACTAAGCATTGCAATGAAAACTATTCTTACAGAATTTAAGGTCTGGGCAGGAAATAACGAATTCTGTCTAAGATATAGGAAAAGACTTCATAGAGGTGATTTCAGAGTAGAATCTTAATAAAGAAGGTCATGACAAAGAGAGACTAGTATGTGCAAAAGTGCTAGGACTATTACATTTTATGGAATGTCGTTAACATTGAAGTTAGCTTTGTGTGGCTTTCCCTAATCAGTGAAAGCATATTCTCTGTGAAATCCCAAAATGTTGAATGTATGTATATTATATATGTGATAATATGATACAATCTCAAAGTTTGTGTTTTCTGGTTTTGGACTCATCTGAATCCCTATTAAAATGCTAGGGAAAAATCGTCAAATTTAGGTCTTATAATGAAATAATAGATGCTTTCCAAAAGGTAAAATGTGCCAGTAGTAAGGTGCTTATAATTTATTTTCTAAGTATTATCATTCAGATAAGCTAAAAAGGCCCAATGGCCAGAGACTGCCATTAACTTCTATCAATACAAGGATCTTAACTGTTTTGATCACCACTGTATACTGCAGTGTCTGAGATCTGGAAAATGTCCAATAGCTATTTTTGTTGTTGAATGAATATAAAATCATGTTCTGATAACTTATTTCAATCACTGACTGTCTCACCATAGCCAAGAATGGCATCTGTAGATTGTTGGCCCCAATCATTTTGGGGTTTTTTTTCCCGGAAATTCCCACTTTAACCTTCTAGCCAATGAATTTGAATAAATACATTAATATCCTAACGGTGTATGAAACTCATGACCAAGCAGAGTTTAGATCATAGGTGAGAATCACAGAAATATTTATACATTTAAAACACCTGAATTTTCTTGCTGTCTAACTAAGCACTTCCTATAGCCTCTGGTTCCTCATGTATCTGGATGGTTATCATAAATCTGTATCTGTCTCATAGCCTAGTTTGTAATATCCTCAGAGTCGTGTTGAACTGAACTGGCAAACCATGGACACTTACCCTGCAACCTGCCTGCAAATGCTGTTAGAATAGTTAAATAACTTGAAATCCAACTGAGTGACAGTAATGTTTATTTCAACACTTCCCAATTCAACAAAAAGGCAAACAAAGCAGACCTCCTAGCTTGTTTCATCACAAGAGAATGAAATGGGGTTCAACATAATTGCATGAGAAATGATGGGTTGGATTTGCTGGTAATTCAAGAGCTAGTGAATCAGTTCAGCTCATTTCTGGCATTTTGACACAGGCTTTTCTATCTGTGTTTATTCTTTTTTCCTCTCACATTATGTGAGTGGAGAATCCCTTTCCTTTCTGAATTGAAAGAAACACAATTACGAATTATAAATCACCTTTACCTTACTTTCACTTGGTGTTGCTGACCAATAAATTACAATAGCAATACATTTACCTATTATTGTTAAGGGAGGGAGAAACCCAGACACCTAGATTTAACCATAGATTTTCTGAAAAATGTCTTGTAAAGTCAGCTTAAGGAGAGTAGGTTAGCTTTAAATTAGTTTTCAATTAGTTCAAAAGCAGGAACATGAATAACCAAGAAAAACTTCCTTTGGAACTAGCAAAAGCAGATACTTATTTTATAATGTTAAAAAGTACCTTTGTGGGTAAAGCTTTGAACCACAAGCTAGGAGGTCTGCTCTGTTTGCCTTGCTAGGCCATTATTTCACCTTGAGAATTTGAATAAGACCCTTGAATAATGTGTATCTCATTTTCCTTATCTGTTGAATAGCAATAATACTTTACATACCACTACAAAGTTTTCTCTGAAAATCGTCTCACAATATATGAGAAAATACTTAAGAAAGTATTATGCAATGTACAAATATTTGTTATCACATAGACTCTTTTGTGTACACATAGTATTGTGTTAAATCCTATAGAGAATTTACTCAGGAAGACAGAATCATCAGGGCTAGTCATCCCTGATTGGTTTTTAAGTAACCACTTAAAAATTCTGTTATGACCTTTCAAAGAGCAAAGAAAGGCTCACATATTTTTGGCTTCTCTAGACGCTGAGTAATTCAGGGTCTGAAGAGAGGAAAAGCTAGTTGAATTTGTTAAGTGCTTTCATTGAGATGAACAAGGTAAATAACACAAGATATAAATATTGAATATTGACTATAATACTATCCCTTGCCCTCAGAGTTTAGAGTTTAGTTGACATAAGTGTAGACAAATTATAATTTGATCTTCCCCTAAAATATCCTCCAAATGCAAATTGTTAAATTCAAAATTCCCCAGCCTCCATGTCCTCCTATCCTCTGTGTTTCATTCTTCAACTATAGCAATTATTCATGTCCTTATTCTGACACCACTGAGCTCTACTATGTCTTCGACCCCTTTACTTCTCCTTCTCTCTGACAACTCCACCCAACATCTTTATCTTTCTTCCCTATCCATCTGTCTTAGTCCATTGTGTGTTGCTATAAAGTAATACCTGAGACTGGGTAATTTATAAAAAAAGAAAAAAGTATATTTTGCTCATGTTTCTGCTAGCCATAATATTAGGCATCTGGTGAAATCCACAGGCTCTTCCACTCATGGCAGAAGGTGAAGGACAGCTGGTGTGGACACAAATTACGTAGTGAGAGAGGAAGAAAGTGAGCGAGAGAGAGAGAGAAGTGAGGCGGAGGGTGGGGTAGGGAGGGCAGGCTCTTTTTTAACAAACAGAAGAGATATGTATATGTTTACTCTGTTACCTCTTTCCTCTTCCTGATTTCTCAAAAAAAAAAAAAATCACAATCACAGATTGATCAATTCCATTCAATAAACGTTGTTGGAATCTGAATCTGTCCAGTTATCTCAAGCCCCATTTCTACTTCTCCAATTCCATCAATCATTCATTCAAGAAAGTTCTTTTGAATGCCCACTCCATGCCAGGCACTGTGCTATAAACTCTGGAAAAACACTGACGATCAAGCTAGATATTTGAGTTTTCATGGAGACTCTATAACCTTTCCTGAATTATTGCTATAGCCTCATAATTTGTCTCATTTTCTCCAAATATGTTGGCTTCCAAATTATTTTTTAAATTGTAGTCAGAAATTTTTTTTCTAAAATGAAATTTTAGCTATGATACTCCTTGGCCATGATACTCCTAAGTGGATCTTTATTGCTCTTAGGATAAAACCTAGGCTTCTTAACATAGCCTACAAGACCCAACATGACATAGCCCCAACTTGTATTTCTGGACTTAGGCTTCCAATACTCCCTCTAAATTTTTTCTTTTATCTTGAACAATATGATCCAGCCACATTTTCCATTTCTGTAAGCCACAATGCTATTTCCCACTTAGCACACTACTTTCTCTACATGAAACACTTATTCTTCTCTTAATCTGGTTGCTCACTTTTTCTAAGGAGCAAGGCAAAACCTATCCACTCACTAAATCTGTGCTCCATCCTCTTCTTCAATGCTCTTCATGGCATCTTCTAGGATGTTATGCTGATATTTAAAATGTAGTTTTGATTTAGCTTTTTTCCTTATACTAATATTATCAAATCATTCTAATATAAAACCCTTGTACATGGTGGCATTGTATATATCACTGTAAACAGGTAGTATACCTACTTTTAGGGAAATAAGTCTCAACCAATCAATGGTATGCAAGTTTATCTGTGAAAATTTTAAAAGTATAAATGCTTTTACGAAGATCTAACCCCAGATGTACAAAATCATAATTCTAGGGTATAACGCAGTGATACGTTTTTTTAAGTCCTCAAAGTATTCTGATACTCAGTTATGTTAAGAAAAACTACACACACACACACACACACACACAGAGAGAGAGAGAAGGAGAAAGAGAGAAAATGGAAAAAAAAGATGAACACTGCACTGGATCAGTAATTTTTGAAGTGTGACGTGGTCCCTGGACCTCCAGCAACAGCATAAATTACATACTTGTAAAAAACACAATTCTTGGATCATGCCCGACATATACTGAATCAGAAACCCCCTAGGAGGTGGGGCCTATCAGTCTGTATTTTCAAGAGCCCTCAAGGTGTTTTTGATATGTTAGAAGACCACTGCCTTAGACCAACCTTATGATTAGGATAATATATCCCACCCTAAACTATATGTGCAGGGCATAATAGGATAGTTGATTATAGCGGGCTTTCCCTTTGAGGCTAAGCATGGTTTCAGAATCCTTCTCAATATAGAGATCCAGGAAACCACTGACAATCAGTTATAACCTTAGTTGAAATCTACCTTTGATTTCTTCATTATCATTTCATAGAGGATTCTTATTACACAGAAAATTGATTAAGACACAGGATTAAACAACGGGAAAGAAGGATGGAGCATGAAGACAAGAACTTTCTGATGTTCTTGAGGAAGGAAAGAACAAAAGGAATAATGTGAAGGAAAGTATCTCTAAATGCAGGGAATATTGGAGACAACAGTGGAGAGAAACTGCATAAAGAGGAAATATAACAGGTCATTATAGGCAGAACAGACTGGAGTTGAGAATGCACAGGGTTTTTAGCTATCATATATTTTAAAGCCAATCAAATTAATTTATACTTGCACACAGTATTGAGTCCTGTAACTCAGAGCCTAATGCTTGAATTTGATATAGAGTATAATAATGGCAGGAATTTTCCTAACATCAGTCTCATTCAATGAGAAACAAGAGGTAAATAAATATTTTCAAATTGGTTAAACGTACAGCAGTATTTCCAAATAGGCTAAATTTTAAGAATGTAAGATAATTTTGAGAATTTCTGAGTTTCAAAAGATACTGTAATAGGCTTAATACAATTGATGCCTAAGCCTTTCAGATTCATTTATTTTATTTTTATTAAAAAGTCATTTTATTTTACAAATGAAATTACCTCTGAGCTACTAATGCTTCCCTTCTTTGAAAGGAACAGGAAATTTTATAGGAATATCCACAGTTTTTATTTATCCAAACCATTAGAGGTTTGAAGCCTCAAAAGGTCCAGAATCGTGTATAAATAGGAAAAACCAGAGTGTTTGAAAAGTATTTATAATGGCCCCATTTAATAAATATCTCCCATACTTTCCATTATTTTACAATATTTTGAAAGCCTAAATAGTCTTATTTGAATGTATGTTTCCATGCTGAAATTTGTGTAACTTTGCTGTCACCAACAGGCTACTGTGTGAATTAAATGTTTTCATCTCACTATGTTTTCATTGTATCTAACAGTTAAAAATCAAGGAATATGCTACACTGTTATTTTTCTTAAACTTGAGATGTTCTGTAGAGCACAATTAAGCATTAACATATTACATCTGGGGAGGTGATTATTATTTTTTCATTTGCCTGAAGAGGATAGTGTGGACATATATCAGCCAAAGAGCCATTTTTATTTTTTTCTCTAGCAGCAGATTTATTTCTCCATTAAATGTAGAAAGATCATCAATATCCACTACATGGCTTCAATTAACTGAACATTTTGTCAACCACTGCTATACTCCAGCTGCCGGATATACCATATGAGAGAATAGAGAACCTGTCCTGATTTCTCATCTTCCTTCACAATTTAACAAAAGAAAATAGAATGACAAGAGGATATTAAAACTAAGCCTGCCTTTTAGTTGACATCTGCACTTCTAGAGACAATTTGTGAAAAGTTACATAAAGAAAGGACCAGTGTAAAGACAGGAGCACAAAGGTATTGAAGATGTGTCTCTTCCCCCTACCTCATTCCATTTTCACCTACCTTGGTTCTTGTGCTTCCCAGAAAATCTCAGCATCGAGACAGAAAAAAAAAAACATTCAGGCAGTATTTTTCTTCTGCCAAGAGAGAAATACCCTAGCAAGTTATTGGGTCAAGTATCAAATAACACAAATTGTTCACTAATGTAATTTCGTATTATGACACAGACAAAAATTAGCCAGGCGTGGTGTATGTTTAGTAGAGATGGAGTTTCACCATGTTGGCCAGGCTGGTCTTGAACTCCTGACCTCAAGTAATCCTCCTGCCTTGGCCTCCCAAAGTGCTGGGATTACAGGTGTGAGCCACCATGCCCAGTATGATGTTACATTCAAGTGTAGCCCATATGTACAGATTGATTTAGACTATCAGAAAGAGCTACTCTTTTTTTTTTTATGCTGATACTCATTTAGTCAAGTATCTACAATGTGCTTAGTAAAGTACTAGACGACTGGGCAGCAAATCTCCACTTTAAGTACTGTCTAGTTGGGGTTACGTGACGGCCCAAACCAATACTTATATTACAGTGTGACAAGAGTAATAATGAATGCGTGCATGCACACACATGTGTGTGAATATGGAACAGAAGAATGAGAACCCAAGGCACTAGGGAGTGAGTATGGAAGACTTTCTCAAGAAAAAGTTACGTGAGCTGAGTTTTCCTGATTTTAATTAGGACATTTCATGAAAAAGAACACCTTTGAGGAAGACATGAAGATATTGCCTTGTTTGTTGTCTTTAATAGAACAATGACAAGGCAGACTTTGTACAATGTGCTTTAAAGGAGATCACCTCCATTAATCCCCCCAATGAACCATGAGGCATATTACTATTATTATCTCTCTAAAGGGTAAACAGTAAACCCAAAGTCAAACATGTTGGATTATAGTTCAGGGAATCTTATTCCAGAGCCCATTTGGTACAATATTGGAGATGGGATGGCACTTCTGGGAACATTCTATTTTTCTCCGTGACTAAGAATCTGTTGTATTTGGGATCGGAGCCACAAGAGGTGACACAAATAAGAAATGAAAGTCTGACAAAAGATGGTCTTTATATGTGATAATGCCAAGTGTGGATTTTTATTCTGTTGACTACATGGTGGTATTGTAGCATTTACAGAAAGGATAGACAAAATTATGCAGTAATTACGTATTAATTTTATAATGACTATGTATTAGTTTTATAAAAACCAGTAAAGTAGACAGAAGTAATGTTAGAGCTGGGAGATAACTTAAGAAACTATGACAATATTTTAAGCAGAAGGTAAGAGCTTGAACTGAGTGAGTGGGAGTTGAGAAGTAGACAAAGTCAGGAGAAAAGGACAGGGAGATTCTACAGGGCCTTTTGACATTGAAAATGTAGAGAGAGGTAGAAAAAAAAAGCAATCTGCGGTGACTTTCATGTTCACAGCCTGAGATATATTTGGATCTTAGTAACTCCTACTGATAGAAAATACAGGAAGAAGACACATTTGGGAGTGGAATGAGGAAAATGATGAATTCTCTCTGGGGGATGATGTAGCTGACATACCTATAGAGAATATCATGGCAGTTGATTGGAATGATCTTGGGTGCAGAGACCAAGGCCAGAATGTGCATCTATGTGTAATTAATTTTTAGGCCATTGAAGTTGTGCCAGTTGGCTAGATTGACTAGGAGAGTATGTACAAGTAGAAGATACAGTGACCTAGATATAAAAAAAAAAAAAAAAAAAAAAAAGATCCCATGAGAGGGGCTGAGGGGGAGAAAAGAAGCCAGTAAAGAGAGACAAAAGCAGAAAAAAAATCTGGTAGAGAAAATTTTGGAACATAGGCAATACCATGAATGTTAAATAATGCAGAGAATGTAAGTTAGATAAGAACTTTAACATGCCTACTGAAAGTGGCCCTAGAAGGGGCAATTTTGGTTGAGTTTTAGGGAAAAGGTTAGACTATGGTCAGATGAGAAAGAGATTTGAGTGTCCAGGCAGTGGAGGTGCTGAAGTGATGCATCATGGGGTCTAGAAGGGTTACAGAAGAAATTAACGGTAGGTAGAGCCTAGGAACTAGAAGTTGTGATGAATTTAAAAGGTAGAAGTTGTCTCATCAAGGCACTAAGGAAATTGAAAGACTGAGAGGTTATAGTGAAACAATGTGTCACTACCTTTTAAGATTCCAGAGATCAGACATCTCTGAGCAATTATACTACCTAGGGATTTGGCCATGAATAGAGTCAAAGGGAATGGAAATGAAGGTCATTAGAGGAGAGAAAGTAAGAAATTTAAATAGGTGGCCATGCAAATGTTTGAAGCACCTGAGGCAGCTGACAGAGTAGGAGTAGAAAGGGAGACTGAGGCAGAAGACAATTCACAGAAGTACAAGGTTTGAGGAGCAGGGTAAGAAAAGAGACCAGTCCGTTAGCAGGAGTCTCATGTGCAGATGGTTTTCTCAAGCAGGTGGATAAACAGTTTAACAGTGGACATGTTGAACTAAAGAATGTCAGCGTCTCCTACCAACGACAAGATGTGCAGAATGTGGAAATTGAGGTGTCTTCACTAAAGAGAGCAGCAAAGTAGAAATGAAATTCCTAGCATCTGGATTCAAGCCAAGGCTTCCTTTACTGAAATTTGAACTTTTTACTACATAATATTCACTCTGCTTGTGATTATAATAGTGTATTTTTCATTATCATATTTAACTTCTATCAGAATTACTGAATTATATCTATTGCCTCATTTCTCATTATGTTCATCGTTGTGCCTTCCATAGAATACATCTCAGAGCTATATAAATACTAACCTTCCAATAAGTACTATGTAAAGGAAGGCATGGATGTGTGTTAATCAGAAATACTACTGTGTCTTTTCACATTGGATGACACAACAAAAAAACATAGATATGTCTATTCTCCAAGATATTAATTTATTTGCATTGTTATTTATACAGTCAGCAAACAAAATAGCTAGAGCTTTAAGGGTTTGTTCTGGCCTGAATGATCATCTAATGCAGCTATCTATTTTGGCCAAATTAATTGGGAATATGACAATAACCCTGCTTCAATTTATGTTGTACATAAAGAGGCACAGTGATGAACAAATTAAACCAATTAGCTATAAAAATCTAGGTATCAAAAACCACATTTTTGAAAAGAAAAAAATCAGGGATAATATTGCCAAAGATGCATTATGTATTCGTTTAGTTTTGACTTGAGCCTCCCAATTTAATTCCCTTTAATCTGTCTCACTTTTATATTTCCTGATGATGCTTCCTCTTGCAGTTTCAGAATCTGAAATTATAACACCGGAGACAGCATCAGAATTGTCAATGCTCAGAGTGACTGTTGTAACTAGCAAGACTACAGATTCAGTCACTGTTTCAGTTAAAGGATCAATATTTGTATCTTGTCCAAAGTCTGCTGTCTCTCCTTGACAATAACTTCCACCACTCCCTTGAGGAATAACCTGTAAATGCCTGCAATTTTCTATCTAAGATCCTCTTTTCTCACTCACTATCCATTGTCTTGGCAAAATACTTTTGTTTCTCACTGTTTCCAAGCCTGCCCTTGTTACTCCTTCATGCAATCTGGCATAAGCACTGTGGTTACACAGGTGACCTGCAATTGGTAGAAGCTAATCTCAAAGAGGTCAGATGGTAAAACTGTTTTTTGTTTGTTTGTTTGTTTGAGACAGAGTTTTGCTCTTGTTGCCCAGGCTGCAGTGCTGAAGTGTAATGGCGTGATCTCGGCTCACCACAACCTCCGCCTCTCGGGTTCAAGCAATTCTCCTGCCTCAGCCTCCCGAGTGGCTGAGATTACAGGCATGCACCACCATGCTTGGCTAATTTTGTATTTTTAGTAGAGATGGGATTTCACCATGTTGGCCAGGCTGGTCTCGAACTCCCGACCTCAGGTGATCCGCCCACCTCAGCCTCCCAAAGTGTTGGGATTACAGGAGTAAGCCACTGCACCCAGCTGGTATTCAGATTCTTGAAAGTGTATTTCCCATAAACAGAATAAAACATTTCTGCTCTAGAACCAGTTGCCAAGTGCCAAAGGATGATACAGGAAAAATATTTGATTAGTATTCTTTAGGCGTGTCACTTTTAATGAAGCCAAATACAATAGTTGAAATAGCCCATCTTTCCCATCAGTTAGCAAACATATAAGTAAAGAGAGGGTTACATTTCTTTGATAGTGTGAAGCTCATAAAAACAGCAGACACCTGCATTATACCTTACAAAGGCTTTTATAAAATGTGGTAGAAAGAAATCTAATGTATCTCTTTATATCAGGGATCTATAATATTTTAATGGTATACACATTTACCTTGATCTTCATATGAAATGCTAAGGGCTTGCAAACATGTGAAAGTATTAAATGCAGAAGAAAGCATCTAGTAGCAGAAAGCAACTGGGATTAGGAAATGAGATCCTTGGATTCAAGTCCTACTTTTTCTCTAACTGCCTGTTTGACCTTGGGCAAGTTATTTGACTTATGCTTCTTTGTTCTTCATTTGTAAAATGATACGTATAAATTACATCCTTCTAAATTTTCTCCCCATTCTATTATTCAAATGAAAATTTGCAAAATAGTACTGTAGTGTTAGCTAGGTCTCATAGCAAATACTTCTCTACCTACCAGTATCTATCTTTCAAATATTTTTCTCCAAATGTTTTTCCAAGAGGTAGTAATCTCTAAGCATTTTAAGAAATAAGCTATGGAAAGATGTTGAGGAAAACGTTTAAGCTTTCCCATATATTTTAGGATTGGTCATGTCACAGACACCTTGTCCAAAATATATGATGTTAAAACTCTTATTATATAATAGGATTTTTTTTTTCAAATAACATCATCAAGTAAAAGACAAGAACTGAAAGCTTCTACTATACACTTAGTGCTCAGATTCAAGGGAAACATCACTCAAATACTCCATCTGTCAAGGTCAAAATTAGCAAACTGTTTTAAATACCATGCATGCTGTCATTGAGTTTTCAGGCATGTATCACAACAAGAAACTAGCTATTCAAATCTGAATCTCCAGATTAGTGTGTTCTTAATTGTGTGGCACCAGGTTAATGTACCTACAGATATTTATATACTACACTTTGGGAAAAATGCGTAATTGCATTAATTAAATTTTAAATGAACTTCGCTATTCAACAGCACACTTAAAATTTTGTCTCTATGAGGGTAAGGGAGAAATAGAAATAAACGAATGAATGAAAAAGTGAGTGAATTAGCAGACACAAAACTGTAAAACAGGACCATATTAAATATGTCCCATGCATTCTTTCATTTGCTCTTCACAAAGCCCTCAAAGGTACCTATTATTAAGATCATTCCCAGATCGTAAATTAGAGGCGATTTAGAAATGTTAAGTAACTTGCTCAACATCACAGAGTAGGGAAAAAGAAAGCTGAACTATTTAAGCCCAAGTCCAGAGCCTGCACACTCGGTAAGCTGCCATGTTCACATCATGAGATATTTGTGGGCATTCAGTTACATCGTGTATGTGAAATGGGTAGCACAGTGTATGGCACATGTCTACATCATGATATTGAAGAGAATAAGCAATAGTGATGAGGGCGTACTCAGGAATAAGAATTCAGCGTTCAAACCTTACCTTTGTCTCCTGATAGCAGTAAGACCATGGGCAAATTAAACTCTTTGAAGCCTGGTATCGAAATATTTAAAATCATGGTAACAAAAGTATCCATTTTCATATGATGATTGTGAGGATTAAGTGGATCAATGCTTGTAAAGAACATTGATCAATGCCTAGCCTATGTGAGGAACTATAATTATAAATTGTTATTATTGCAAATGCAAGGTACTATAGCACTCTTGAAATAACAAAGAACCTTTACTGAGAACATCTTCCTTGCTTCTCATTTTATTATTATCATTATTCCCATTTTGCCAATGAGAAATCTAAGAGTCAGAAATGTAATTTTGCAGTCATACGGTTAGGGAGTGCCTCAAACTCAGGCCCTCAGACTTTAAAGCCATTTACTATATTGTATATCCTGTTGCTTTGGCCAGGAGTCAAAACAAGAGCACCCTCATGGGAGGTCAGCACTATTCCACCAACTCTTGTCTCTAAAGTCTTTTGGGGGGAAATATGGGTTGCAGCCTGATATCAATCAATCAGATAATCAATGCAGAGATAGAGTCAGAAATCTACTTCTTTTCTCAAAATTAAAGAGTACTTTGGAGAGTAAAATAGGTGCAGGCAAATGATGACCTGTGGGAAAAATCCAGCCAGTCGCCTGGTTTTGTATAGCCCAACAGTTGAAATGGTTTTGACATTTTAAATGGTTGAAAAACAACAAACAAAAAGAAGACTATTTTTTGCTATGAAAAAATCATAAGAAATTTAAAATTCATTTATTCACACATTTTTATTGGAAGACAGCCATGACCATTAGTTTTCATATTGTCTACAACTGCTTTGCAGTACAACAAAAGAGTTGAGTGTCTGAGATGGAGGCTGTATGACCCATAATGTCTGAAACTTTACCATCTGGTTCTTTACAGAAAAAAATCTGCTACTTTCTTTGCCTCTGCAGCTTAGTGATGGAGGTACCAGACTGTTGAGAAGAAATTATTTTTTATGAAAATGATGATGAAACCAATGTCCTCCTACCCCCTCATACACCTAAAAAATACCCTATGTAATGACGGTCTATGTTATGTCTCTGAATAAGAGTATCTGGAATTACTGAAACACAACGTTAAAATGTTTACCTTTTGATTACAGATGTTTACACACTGCCCTGTCATTAAGAAGTGTTCATATGAGAGGTTGCCAAAGCCAGCCCACAGTATCCTTTCACAGAGAAAATAGAGTGGAGATAATGACTTCAATTCAGACCTAAGCTATGTCTACTTGAGCTGAAATGGAAAGTCCCTAGAATGCCAGCCTCTGAAGATGAACTCTGGGCATCATACCTTGAGATGGAAGAAAAGGCTGCTGTATCCTTGATAAAAGATGGCATGCTAACTCTAGACTCATGAGGTAGAAATTAGCTGTCATTCTGCTTGGGGGCTAAGGAGCCCAGATGATGACCCCATGTTCAGAATCCTGGGAATAATAAATGATTGGATTTGATATCGGTGCAGGCAATGGTGTTCTCTGGTTTCGCATTTCTAATGACCTTCTGAAACCATAAGCTTAACATTATTTCTTAATGAATTTCCTTTGTCCTATTTCAGGAGCCCTCAGCACTCCTTGGTTACACTTGGGTGACTTATAATTAGTTTTGCAATACTAACATAGATTACAATTTTTAAAAAAGGGAAAGAGTAAAAACAAATATGCTTTCAATTACAAAGGGGTGTGGGGGGGAGGAATTGTAACAAAATGTATTGGTGTGGCAAATTACCTGATTTTATTACTTGTTCTCTTATTTATTTATTTATTTATTTCAATTAAGATCCTAGGTCCTTTAACCCAGACTTGTTCTTTCAATGACATTCTATTTTCTAAGCTTTGAATAAGTGACTTTAAAAATATATTCTTTAATGTTTATAAGAGTTTGTTTAGATAAGCCACCCTGGCTATTAAATTGGTCTTCAAGCAAAAAACAGCGATTAATGCATGGCATGTCTAGGAGTCATGGGATCTCAGGGCTGGAACTATTCTTTGAGCATCACTGTAGAATCTGTATGAGGTTAAGATCAAGAAATCTGGGGTCTCACAAACCTCAGTTTGTAGCCTGTTCCTGCTACTCATTAACTGTAATTTTGAGCAATTTATTGCAACTTTCCAAGCCTCTATTTCAAAGGAACTGTCCTCATAGAGTTGTGGTTAGGATTAAACATAGTAATTCATGTAAAGTTCCCTGCACAGGAAGTGTTCATTAAATGTATTTATTATTACTCTATTATAATGCAGTCTGACAATCTCATACCCTACTGACCTAATACCCTATGCTAAATGAATGAAGGTTCTATATAGTGTTGCTGAGAGCCTTTGGTTGTGAAGTCTCTTCCTGAACTTACCATGTGCGCTCAAGGGTGCCCATTTTATTTCATACAGGTCAAATTACCAAAATTCTTCTTAGGCTGATCTTCAATCATTAAGTGCCTCTCTTGTCCAATCCTGTTTTGTAGAACTACACAAAATAAATCTTTACAATTGCCCTATAGGTATTTGAAGACATCCTATCCACAGATGGTTTCTCTTCTTCAAGCTAATTAAACCAAGTTCTCCAGCATTTCTCATATTTTATTGGTGGATCTCGACCCTGGCTACACATGAAACTCCTCTGGGAAATTTTTAAAATCCTGAGGCCCAAGAAACTTACCAGAAAAATTAAATCAGAATCCCTGGAGGTGGGGCCAAAGCACTGGTATGTTTTAAAGCTCCATAGGCAATTCTAAATGTGCAGCTAGGGTTAAGAACCACTGTTACATGATTTCAAGTTACTTCATTATGTCGATGACTTTATTCCTAAATAACCTGTTTCTAATAACACTGCCTAAATGGCTGCTCTCAGATACACACTGTACTTTTGATTTGGCCTGAGCAGGACCACTGCTCAGGAATGAATGTTTGTGTTTCCCCAAATTTCCTATGTGAAAATCTTCACCTCTAAGGTGATGGTGTTGGTATGTGGGGCGTTTGGGAGGTGATAAGGTCATGGGGGCAGAGAATGAAATTACTGCCCTTGTAAAAGAAGCCCCTTTCCCCTTCTGCTGTCTGAAGATAGAGATTGACGGTCTGTGAGGAAGAAGGCCCTCATTAGACATCAAATCTACCAGCACCTTGATCTTGGACATCCCAAGCTCCAAAAGCAAAAGAAATAAATTTCCGTTGTTTGTAAGGCACTCTGTCTATGGTATTTTGTTACAGCAGCCCAAAAGACTAAGACAGCCACCAACACTTCCCCTTGTCTCAGTGTAATAAAATTGTCTGTGTTATTTTAGCAAACATAGTCCATTGTTTCTCAGACTTTACTGTGCATAAAAATAATTGGGGATCTCATTAAATTGGGGATCTCATTAAATTGCAGATCATGATTCAGAATCTCTAGGATAGCACCCAAGGTTTTGCACTTCCAGGAAGCTCCTAGGTAATGCTAGTGCTGTTTGTCCATGGAGCACTTTGAGTAGCAGAGGTCTTGCTGATAGAATCACATTAGAGTTACATACCAGTACAAAGAGAGAGAAAGAGACCAAATACAGTCTTGGTCTTATCGTAAGTCTTTCCATTGAAACTTTTATAAGCTGTATGTATCTGGCAAGTTTGTAAGTGAGTTGGCAAGCCATCTATCTCAAATATTGGCTATTTTCTCAGATGGTCTGCTTGGTGCCTGGTTTGGAAACCAGAATCCATTTATCTTTGTGGCAGCTAGAAGGGTGAATTTAGCTAGTTGAAGGGATTCATAGAAATATGAATATTGCACTTTCAAGTTTCTAAAAAAGAAAACTTCCTAAAACATTCATATAATTTGAACAAATAAACACCCACTCTGAATACAAGGATCATGCCTCTGGTGGACACTTCAACATGATGGACATATAGAAGATGCTAAATGAGTATTAATGTATTAACTAATTGATGAGACATACTCACTGGACAATAAAACATGCTTCTTATGTTGACAGAATAACTAAAGAGGGAGAGAGTATGCCAAAAATGACAAATTATATGGCATAAACAGTGAATATAATTTAGCTAATAAATGCAAAAATCAAAAAGGGTTCAAACAAGGTTTTGAAGGAGTGATAATTTGTGAAAAGGTAGAGAAAGTGGGCAAGAAAAAGACATTTCAACCTTTAATATGGGTAGTTTTACGGTCAGAGTCAACATCATGCTTGACTTGGGATATCTAATGAGACTGCAGACCTAAATGGTGTACTTGTAGGACCTTCTGTCACATAATGTCAGGGATAATATATTATGCTGAGGAACATGTGAGTTATATTACAACTGCAAGGGAATAAAAATTAAAACCCCTTCATGTGGAAATAGACATAATCGTGCTACATTTCCCTGCAGAAGAGCATACAGTGGCAATTTTTCTTCATATAATATTACATTAGTTTTAATTCTTATTAATAAGATACAAGAGTCATTAACACTATTAAAAATCTAATTATGTTAGCAATTTTCCATCATGTCATATTTGAGCAGTTAAGTATTGGTATTTGTTTTTCCTAATGGGATTCAAAAGTCTAATTAATAGGCTTTCTTTTGTGGTTAAGTAGAATGAATCTCTATGAGAAATAAGCCATTTTTAATATCTTCAGGCAGCTTATTTTCTCATATATTACCAAGTCATCTGGCCATCTGTGGTATAAATAACTAGATAAGAATTATGAGATTATCATATGAAATTGAACAATGCCCTTCATTACATGTGATGTTACGGCTACTATAGTCTAAGAACTTTGATATTTACTGGACAAGTAGTAATAGAAAGTGGTTATGCAGTCGATTATTGCCTAAGGAAACTTGAGGAAACTGAAGATAACGTATTGAATGGATCAGATGGTTTTTCTGCTTAAACTGGTATTATTTGGGGTCAGTACATATCCAACTAACTAATAACCAAAAGTTGTGTTTCTTAACTCTAGTCTTGTTAACGTCTTAAAAAGAAACCTGTGTCTATTGACAGTGTTTCTTTATTCCTTGGTACCATGCTAGTACGTCTACATATAGATTCAAATATGCAATAACACTATATAACATACATAGCATATATTGCATATATATGTAATACAATATATGTTACAATGTAATATTATAGAGAGAGATATATAGATATAGATATACTATTACCAAAGAATAAAGAATATTTTTATAGGCTGCTGTTTTTTCATTATTATTAAAAATACCCTTATGCTATGTGAGTCATTGTTATTAATCAAATAGTCACAGGAATTAAATCATCATATTTATTTTTCACTCTTTGATGAGATGATATTACTCCATCATATATTATAAATATGTCTGTGCTTATTTTACTAGTCCTACTGAATTTTAAATTCTTTAAGATTATAGGTCATCTCTTAACTCATTTTTGAATTCAAAATTTCATTTTGAAAATCGTTGATTTCAAATGTATAAATTATATTCAACACAATGGAGCCCTTTAGAGATAGTAAGGAAAAGAGTGGGGGTTGTTAAGCCATAAACCTGTGAAAGGTGTAGGATATGCCTACACTTCATCCCCACAGACCAGCTCTATTTATATCTGTTTTATTGTTTAATCTTTTATATAACTGTACTTTTGAAGGGATTTCTTCCCTTAAAAAGTTTCAAAACCAGTATACAGATTTACAGATAAGATGGCAGATTGACTACACATTTTTATCTCTATTCCCTTCCCAAGACCCAGTAGTATGACAATAAATGAATTTCAAGGCCTACAACCGTAAAGATAACAATAATAGGAAAGGAGAAAGCAGACCTAACTCTGGGGATTAGAAGGCAGGTATATGAGTGGTAAGTGACACAGAGTTAATTACTCAGCTGTTATGGAGGAAATCTAAGAAGAAACCAAATTTTTACCTCACAACTGCAAAAGCTCAGGAATTCATTGCTCCATATTTTTCTGAAAGTGGAAAGTGATACCAAAACCAGGACGCTGCTT